>NC_140585.1:265508037-268496216 GCF_964204655.1 Triturus cristatus
GCTGCATAGCTGATTTTGAGTCCTGGTATGGAGTAACCCATAATGTCCCACTTTGTTAAAACTATGACATCGTTCAGGTCATGCCCACTAAAGTTAAGACTGGCGTTTAAACCTTAGTCAGCAACATCCAGGACTCAACAATACACGGATGCCTTTCAGAGTTTTCTTTGTCTTTGTGGGTAATTATTTTAATAGGTACACTTAGCTGTTTATTAAAATCTTATATCAGGTTAGAAACTATGGTATGCATGCATCAATATCTTGTATTTAAGTCTTAGTTCTTCATGGACCTGCTTCTCATCATGTATGGCTTTGTGTAAGACTAGCGTTGCAAATTAGTTGTTCATTTAATTAGATCAAATATTAAACTGTTAGCTTTAAAGAATAGATGTCTGAAATGTGCTTTTGCATTTACGGCATTCACATCACACTAAGCCATTTTTTATTTTTTTTATTTTTTACCAAACATAACAAAACCAAACACAACAATTCACCCATCCCCCCAAGTGATCCCCCCAAGTGACCCTGCCTCCCTGCAAAACGGGCCTGAAACCATCCGCCACCCCAAACGTGCAAAGCGCCCATCCACAACAACTTCGGGGACGTGTACAGCCCCACTCCCTAAAGCAGAAGACAGTGAAACGAGCACCCACCCCGGCCCCAACGACCCAAGCGAAAAACACAAAATGCGGCCTGAAGAAAAGAGTTAAGAAACAGAAAAGGCCAAAGCCTGCACATCAGAGTCCAAATAAACGTAGAAGCACCAACGCTGGGTCCCAATGTACATTCGGCTGCTCATACAAATGACAGAGCCTCAGCCCACAAAACAAATGGCACCCCCACCATAGCCATACAAACCAAAAAAACATCCAGTAGCAGTTAGGTAAGTTCAGTCTTACATGGTCACCCCGGGGGGCATTGAGAACTTGCATCAAATTGAGGCGACGATCGAGATTGCTGTCGCTACTTGGTGAGATCCCCAGTACTCGGCGGCGACTTGTGGGATTTCTTGCCCACAACGCGCCAACCCTCGAGGCAGTCCCAGGCGTCCTCAGGACGAGTGAAGAACCACAGTTTGCCATCTGACTCAATTCTAAGTTTCGCAGGGAACAACATGGCGTACTTGATCTCCTGATCCCGGAGAGCCCGTTTCACCTCCTGGAAACTTCGTAGCTGCTTTTGGACCCTCAGTGTGAAATCCGGAAAAAACGAAACCACACTATTCAACAGTCAATGGAGGGGACACTCTTGCTGTTTGAAGGATCAAGTCTCGGTCCCTATAGTTGAACACCCGGGCAAGGAGCGGGCGTCCCTGGTTTGGGCTTGCCACCAGGCACCCGGTGGGCGCGTTCAATCGAGAAACACTTGGAGAGGCCCCTAGGCTGAAGACGTTTCAGGATAAGCTCCTCAACGTAGAGATCAGTGGTAAGCCCCTCCGCCTGCTCCGAAAGGCCTAGAATGTGGATATTGTTGCGGCGCATTCTACCTTCATAGTCAAGTTGAACTGCGAAGGCCTCTTGAGAGGAATGCAGCTCAGCCACCTGCTTCTTGAGGAGGGCGGTATCGGTGACCAACTCCGACGTGGTGGACTCGACGGTCGAGACACGGTCAGCCATTTTTTACATGTCTTCCCAGATGAGGGCCACCTCTGTTGCGACCGTGTCAATTTTGTGCTCTAAAGAGGTCCGCACCGTGGTTATTGCCACCAGGAGGTCTTTGTTGGTGGATTGCGAATCTCCATCAGGAGTCACAGCGGTGCCCTGCTTGTCCTCGTGGCTCCTCTGCCATGCAAACTTGTCTAGTTTGGTCTGTGCCGCATTGCGCCCACTCCGGCCCGTCGCCCTGACACCTCCACAGGAGAAAGGCTACGAAGGGGCGAGACGCAGGAGCCACACACCGCCGCCTGCCGATGAAGACCCCACACGGCCTTTCGGTTGTGGCACCTGCCCCGCTGACACCTCCAAGGGCGTAGAGCAAGCGACACGATGAGGGCCCAGAAAGGTGGAGGTTCCGGCGCCTTGAGCAGGGCACAGGGCAAATGATGAGTCGGTATTCAGGCCCAGAGAGATCCGCAACAAGCCTTAACCCGGGATAATCGACAGTCCACCCGCCGCAAGAAGGCGGTCAGCAGAGTAGCACCACCAGTTGCGCACTTGGGCCCCCGCCCCCCGGCGTCTCATGTGAGCAGTTGGCAAGCCAGAATGGTGTGGCATGACTCACCAGACTACAACGCAGTATCTCCACTCGCAGGCTCACACCACCAGCGGAGGAACATAAGGCGCGGTGGCCTAGAGATGCCCGGGGCCCGCGGTGACGGTGATGCTTGCGTCCCCAAGGCGGGGGAGCGTTGCGTTGTCCAGGCCCACTCCTCGGCGGCGCCACCTGCAGGGAAAGCGGCCGGTGACGGCCACGCAGGCACAGGGCTCCGTGATGACCTGGAACGAGGAAGCGCTGTAACGCAGCGCGACGATGAGGCGGCTGGAGTCCTCAGGCAGGGTCCGGTGATTGCGCCCATCAGGTGATCAGGCAGTCTCGGTGGCGCTCCGAGCGCGGGGCGAGTCGGGTGGCAGCTACGCGTCCACGCCGGACCAGGCCGCATCCACAGCATCTAGTAGGCGTCCACCGCTGCGAGGGTGCACTTCCGGTCGGCACGGACCTGGTTGGTGAGTCTGTCTCGTGAAGCGTCTAACCCCAGCGGTGCCCGTTAGGTCTGAAACTCACTCCGCACCACAGGTGAAGGCACCGGAGGTCAGGCAGACGTCTGGGGCGAAGATCGGGCCGGGGCAGACAGTGAAATGCGGATTTTACGGGAGTGACACGACCGAGCTCAGCTGCCGTACGACCATTCCCGTCGACAGCTGGCCACGCCCCCCACACTAAGCCATCTTTGAATTGGGGAAAACGGATGTGATCGTAAAAGCTAGGTGTCCTTTATAGACTCGAGAAATGCATACTAGAAACAATGCCGTCTTTGGTAAACTTAGCTCAGTGACTCCTAAAATCCATTTAGAGCCATATGGTTTAGATCCATACTTGCCAATTTAGGAGGTAGGCTACAGCTTCTACGGCAGACTTACTGATTAGAATGATTCATGTTAACAGTTTTTTCCAGGCTACTCTGAAGTAACAATTAATCTTCACATGGCCTGCATGGACTTGCAAATGGGGCTCAACCCTCTCCTACATGAACTTGATAGACGGGGCCTGCTTCCACTCCAGGGTGTGGTGAATGCTCAAAGGGCATATAGGTTCTGGGTGAAGCTATGTGCAATAGACAAAGTTTGCTGTTCCTATGGCTCGTGCTGTTCAGTGCACAGCCTGCACAACTGGAGTCAGGGAGACAGCGAAAAGGGCATCTGAGGTCCTGCCCATCTTAAGACAAAGAGAGAACTCCACCGTTTCTGAGAAAGCCTGATAAGAGGAGCTTTGATCTCCTGATGACCACTGCCTCAGATCTAAGGGTTAAGCAAACACAAGATGATGATGGACGGAGCGCTGAAACATTTCAGACACTCGCCCCCAGTCACAAATTTGGGC
This sequence comes from Triturus cristatus, assembly GCF_964204655.1. Classification (NCBI taxonomy): domain Eukaryota; kingdom Metazoa; phylum Chordata; class Amphibia; order Caudata; family Salamandridae; genus Triturus; species Triturus cristatus. The sequence continues at coordinate 265,511,575 of NC_140585.1, forward strand.
TGAATCCATCATCGTTCTTTAGCTCACTTTGCTACCCCAGTTCAGACCCAGCCATATGCAAATCAGTCTTGACCCTGTTCCTCATGGGAACAGTCCAAACCGATCTGCGAAGCCAAGTCTTCCCTAGACCGGAAACAAGCATACTGGGACCGGTTTCGGTGTGACACCCCTCATCAGCCAGGCTAGCTTGAATCCAGTAGCAAAGTGAGCAAAAGACCCACGTCTGGGCATACTCTGCCAACTTAGGGCAAACGAAGCAAGCATAAGGAGATGATGGACGGAGTGCTGAATCTTTTCAGAAACTCATCACCAGTCACAGATCGGAGTTGAATCCATCATCGTTCTTTAGCTCACTTCGACACCCCAGTTCAGACCCAGCCAAATCCAAGGGTAACCTTCACAGCGCACCTTCCTGGATTAGATCTAGCTGCCTCACAGCTCACTGCAAGTCTGAAAGTAGCACTGTCATGAATGTTTACATCAGACAGGCCTCAAAGACAAGTTTAAGCCAGCCAGTCCATCCTCTGCAGCAAAATGTAAGTATGCTTATGGACCCTGAAGCCTCCCTGGTAGCGAACAACCAGGGAAATCTGATGCAAAGTTGAGAGGTTTACCATAATGCACTGCTTACTGATGCACAGCTATGTCTTGGCTCAAGGCACCCTTTTCTTTACAGCTGAGATGACCTCACTACTTGACGCTCACTGCATCCTACTCCCAGCACCGAGCAGTGCTTCAGAAGACAATCTGCTAACCTGCCACAATGATGTTATATGCTATGTGTCAGACTGGCATGAGTAGCAGCAACAACTTGACACTGAACCCACACATCTCAAATTTTCTAGGTGCATTTATGAGGCGCTTACCCTCTCTAGGTATTTAATGTGTATTTGACACAGCTCATCTTCTTGTCGCACTTGGATGAAAAACAACTGCCTCCAGGTCAACACAGAAAAAACTGAAGTCCCTATCATCTGCAACAACCACTCCCCTGGGATGCCTCCAAACTTGGCCCACCACCAATCTCTGCGGACCATGTCAAGAACCTCAGGATCATCCTGGTTACCAACCTTTCCACGAGCAAATAGATCAACCCAGTCTCCTCATCATGCTTCCTACATCCTGCGAATGCTATGCTAGATTTTCAAGTGGATCCCATGGAACACCAGACGAATGATCACCCAGGCTCTTATCACAAGTAGACTTCATTACGGAACGCCCTCTACATCGGAATCCTAGGACATGCCCTACGCCGACGCCTAACCACCCAGAAGGCCACCGCCAGACTCAACCTGACCATCCTACAAAATAACCAGATCTCTCCACACCTCAACAACCTCCAGTGGCTCCCAGTCCAGTAAAAATGTAAGTTCCAGCTACTCACCCACGACTACAAAGTTTTTAAAACACCGGTTCAGCTTACCTCAACCACCGCCTCAACTCCTACTAACCATTCAGACACCTTTGATCTGCATCCCAGGGAAAAGCACACCTTCCTCGCATCAAGAAGACGAGAAGTGGAGGATGCTCCTTCCTAAATCACGCAGCCAAGACCTGGAACGACCTCCAGAAACGCCTCAGAACCTACCTCACAGACTTCCGAAGGAACCTCAAGACATGGCTCTTCCAGACGAAACAGACATGATCTCCTCCTCCCCCCATCAGGCCTGCCCTATTCAGCGCCTGGATAACCCCTGGATTAGCCTCGCTCTACAAATTCACATAACATAACATTCTTGGACTTGTAGCCCTGTTAATTCAATTATGAAATCTAGACTGCAAGTTCAAAATTACAAAGGAAAAATCTATACTAGCTGAGCAACTTAAGAAGTGACCTGGGAAAATTGAGAGCTCTGCAGGACTCTAAGCTGATGCGCCTGAAATCTTTGACACTAGCTGCCTTATCTGCAGACCTCTGAGAAGGAAGAAAATGGTAGCATTCCTCTGAAAGCCCTAAAATGCAGGTCTTTCAGAAGCTAATAAAGGTACTGAGAGACAATAATACATCCTGTTAGCTGGTGAAGAGGTGTTATTGAGGCCAAGGCTGGCCACAGTATTCAATAGTTACTCATGTGTGTCATGTAATTGAACTCCATTGAGTCATCATCGCCAAGTGCTTTCTGCCAATTCTTCGGAACTTAGTCCAATGTGATTTCTTGTGATATATTCATTGGACATTAAGTCACATGTTGTAATTTCTGGCGAGGTCAGGCTAATGCTAATCACTGGTTGTAAAGCCTAAAAAATATCATACCTGTCTTTGGTCACAAAATGTAGATCAGCATTCTCGGGAAGCAGGTAAATGTAAAAGTGTGCATATTTATATATTGCTCAATAGATACTATGGGAGATACTGTGTTTAAAATAGAATAAAACAATTAGGTTAACTAGGAACTGTGGATTTGAACGTGGACATCTAGATTCAATATCTATTCCAGGTGTATAACACTAGCAACTACTAGAATCTGCCAATTGTTTACTAGCCTATACACAAAATTACAAACTAGATTTGTAATTTAGGTCTGAAATCCATAATGTTTGAAGCTGACTCTTGGACTACTTCTGATTAACCAGGTATGTTGTCCTCTTGTGAAACTGAGGTCAGTCAGGCCAATAATAGTAAACACAACATGACAATATGTTCCTTCTCGTTTTCTTTTAACTTAGATAATTTATGTCAGACCCCATTCAGGAAAAGGGGAGGGGGTGCACAGAACCCGCAGGTTCTACTGGGCCACAAATGTGGTGGATTGAGGTAGTTTACTACTGGTGTCCTGAGGCCCTTCTTACTACTGCTCAGTAGTACAATCCCTTTCCGTACTTCATTGCATGGGTAACGAGCGCCAGCAGTCACCGGATTCTCAAAGAGGTAAATGTGAGGGTGCACAGCTCAGAATTCAACAATCATGCAAAAGCCACATTAACTTCAAAGTCAAACTAAATGCTTGTCTTTTAGGAAAAGAAAGTATTTCTCAATTATGCAACAGAGGACACAAGCCAGTATTCCTGTTGGCGCTTCTCTGTGGTGGAGCTACTTCCACGGAGCCCCCTTGTCCTAAACCCTCCGTGAGCGACCCCTTCATGACTGATACAGTCCAGTAGTTACGGCATAAGTATATGACTTAAGTACATGTTTAGTCTTGAATGTCTTCCACAAGTCAAATACACGCTCAGTTCACATTGTTTCATGTATTTCAAGTACTCTACCCCTGGTGGTGTAGTGTATATAGAAGTAGTTTGTGGTGCTCCCCTAGAGGGTATCCAACAGGCACATACTCCTCCGCGAGGTTGGTCCCACAGTGAGCCAATGTATAGCTCAGGTGTGGCCGTCTCTCTATTCAGGCAGCCACCAGGCTCTAACTCTGGGGTGCAGTGGACGGGTGGGCTACTGCAGCTCATTTCATCCACAAAGCATGTCCAGGCCCCCTCCAACACTGTGCAAGTTACTATGGTCGATGCTGCCCTGATTGTGCCGATACATACAGTGTCAGCCATGGTAGGAGGAAATATTGTCAACATGGCAGATGCAACCCAACCCAACCTGTTCTAAACATGCAGTTACTTAAACAGTTTCCCTTTGTGAGACGGTCTCAGGTAGCCAGCTTCCTATGGACGTCCCACATTCTCAAGGATGCAGGGCTTATCTTCCTGGACAGTCTCTCCTCCTGCAGGACCAGCAAGACTCCTTCACTGTCTCAGCAGCCCGATAGGCTACGACGCACTCAGGCTGGCCCTCAGCTCTTCCAGCAGATAGTACAGACTTCAGGTAATGTCCCCTCACCTCTGGGAGACTGGCTGTCAAGCAGACACCAGCCCTGGTCATGAAGCAGTCTTTATATTAGTGTGAGGATCTCTACCTTCCATGGTCTTGAAGGATAGGAACTAGAGCAAAGTTGGGTGGTTTGGGTCCCACTTTTATGCACAATTTTTGGAGAATGAATTTGGATCCACCGTCCCAAACTTCACACCAGTTTGGAGTGGTTATCCATCAAATGTCCTTCTCACGCTGCTCTCTGCACACATTCTTTGTGTAATGTGATGTTTTTCACATCAAACTTTATCTAGACTAAAGCACCCCCAAAACAGACAAAATGAAGTGTGAGATTTCAGCACCTGGCTGTCATCAGCCTCTATAAAGTCATAATCGGTGACAGACAAAAGGGCGTACCTAGAAACTTCCTCACCTTGCACAGCAGACACTGCAGTTCCAACCCAAACTTCTACCATCACACCTAACAGCAGTGCTCAGGAAGAACTAATCAGTAGCCCTTAGCTAACAAAAATTCTCATGGAATTTCTAAAGGTAGCCCTGTCTTCATCCTCCTTTTCTGGGTCACCACTCTCCAGCCACAGGGACGCAGGTACTACACTTTCTGGGGATACTGCTCTCATCCTACTTCTTATGCCACACTGAGCCCGGAACAACAACAAGATAATGGATGGAATGCTTAAATCAATCTCAGCCAATGGCAATCACTCCGCCGCATCCCAATCCATAGTTTTTCGCCCACCATGCCACCTCAGTTTGGACCCAGTCATATGCATTGCAAATCAGACTTGACTCTGCTCAAATGATAACAGTACAGGCAAGCCAGGTTACTGTGAACTGGAATACAAGCAAGCTAGGACCGATTTCACACTTATTCCAGGCTCTTCAGCCAGGTCTACCTTTATTCCAGTGGCACAGTGGTCTGGGTATACCCGTTGCACTTAGGGTGTCAACTGCACCAACAAGGTGATAGATAGAATGCTTGAATTAATGTCAGCCACTGGAAATCGCTCAGGACTGCATCCCAGTCCATCGTATTTCGCCCACCATGCCACCTCGGTTTGGACGCAGCCATGAGCAAATCAGTCTTGAGCCTGCTCCAATGCAAACAGTCCAGACCAAACTTCCAAGTCAGATCCACCCTGAACCGGAATAAAGGCAACCTGGACCAGTTTTGCCCTTATTATGGGCTCTTCATTCAGATATAACTTGATTTCAGTGGCTTAATGAGCACGAGGCCCACATCTGGGCATATTGTTTTTGCACATCAAGCCAGGTACATCCAAAATGGATCTCCGTGGCATCTGTACTCAAGCTCTCCCATACACAGAGCCCTACTTCTTCACATATGCACTACATACTACTTGACAAACACACGCAATGCCAGTGCAAGGTTCTGTGCATACACACATCTGGGAACCTTTACACAACTTTACATAAGTTGGGCTTGTAGGCCACACTCACAGTAACACAGAAAAACGGTGAGATCACACTATCAATCTCAAAAACATACTGCCACCACCACTTTATCTCTTATACCCCAGAACAGGGACAGGATTTACCAGCCCACTTACGAGTTAAAATTTGGAAGGCCCTCCAGGTCATAGCAAAGGTGTAGGACTTTGCATAGCCAGGGACATGCTTAGGCATTTGAGCAAATGCTGGATTAGTGTGACACTAGGGCCAAAATAAAAGGCAAGAAAACAGATATACAAGTAGTCAGGGCAAGGGAACACGCCCATATACCATGCAGGGAACACTCCCGGCCCAACAATTTTCCACTTGAAAAACTGCACATATACCCACAAACTCCAGTGTATGCAATGCCCATAACGTTCTACACATGAAAAAAGGAGTATCATTCTCTTTTCTTCTAGTGTGCATAAAATTATGGTTGCTCTTATCCAGACAAATATATACAGAACCCTAACACACACGTAGACAATTACTGGCATCTATTATCCACTTTTCAAACATAAAAAAGCAATGCTATTACAAAACCTATCTGGAATTAAGAGTGATTTTGGGTTTCCCACATGGGCATATTTCTTACCTTTTGCTGCACAGCCATATTCGCATCGTAGACAACCACAGACAATTCATTCTCCTCAGAACGTGTGGTTCATGAATCACCCAGGCCTTCATACTGGCCTTAATACAATAACACTTTCAGTATAAGTACCATACTGAACATGAGCTAAAACTGGATCATTGGTCAAACAGGAACGAAGAAGAAAGATAAGAAGGGAAATGACGGCACAGAGAATGAGGATGAAAGTTAAAAAAATGACAAAGAGGATCAAAATACCAGATGACAACGAATGTGAGCAAAACAATAAAACGGCTAGGGCGGTCGACCTCGAATCTGGGGAACCGGGTTCGAGTCTCAGCAATGGCGCTGAACATCCTGTGATTCTGGGCAAATCACTTAATCTCCCCGTGCCTAACAAAAATGAATGTGTGTCCTCATGTAATGCAACTGGTGCGATGTATAGCGATCTGATACCCGATACCAGGTCAAGTTTGCGCTATATAAAACTCTGTAAAATAAATAAATAAATAAATAAGAGGAAGAAATAAAAGGGAAGAAGGCACAGTAGTAGTATAAAGTGCACAAACCGAGATGTGGTGTGGTAGAGAATAACAGGGTAAAAGAAAATGACATGCGGAGGGAAGAGGAAGTGCTCAGAAACTCTTGCACTGGAGTGGTAACTGGAACAGGTCTAAATGCTGCCTCTTGCCAAATATTTTAGCTTACCCTCAATGTGCTGAACAGGTGAGCAGCTTTGGTTTTCAGAGGCCCGAGATACCAATATCTGCACAAAGCAAATTGAACAAGAAAAATGTGGTTAGGAAAAGTGCACCAAATATTATGTGCTTTTTATGTTCAGACCAACCTGTTCACTCTATTAATGCACCCTAATTCTTACCTTTAGCAACTTTTAAAATATGGATACTATAAGCCATCAACATTGCAGCCAACAATCAATAACCTTGACCCGTAAGACCTCTTAATATGGTAATTAGTTTCACTGATTACCCCCAATTCCCAATAAACCTATTAACGAAACTCAGCATTACTCTGACAATGTTTGTGCTACCGTTCTTCTCCATTCAGGATTCCCCTTTTCTACCGTGACATGCCTCCTATGACAGGAGCACACTGCTTTATGATTTCATCCTTTTTGGGTGACAGTCATACAGTTTTAGTGCACGCATATCACTAGTCAACGTCAAATACGTAGTTGATTCTGTGCACATATGTGCATTTCTAAGTTTGACACTTCTTTGTCATTGTGTTACATACTTGCTGGCTTTGTCTGCTGCGTCTCGGTATGATCCCCATCTTAAGCCAGTCATTGCATACACAGGTGGGTTACTTTCTCCCTAAATGAAAGGAAAATCAAGTTGAAATTATCTGTCATTATAACTGAAGTAGGCATGTTATTTTACCCTTTCAATCTTTCCAATGATAAGGCAAAAACAGAAACCACTTTATGAAATAAATGATCACCACCAAATCATATCTGCCCACAATTGCAAAGGAGAGAAGGGAGATCAAAATAGTAATTTTCCATACAAGTTACTATTAGAAAAGCATCCAAGCAGCTATTGAGCAGAGTCCGAACAAAGTTCTTCTGCTTCCAGCAAAAAAGGAAATATGATCTGGACGTGGCCAAAGACCAGCATGGAAAAGCATGAATACCCATAGAGACTTCTCAATTGGTATCAGAGATGTTCCTCCAGCAAAGGCCTTGCAGACTTCCAGACTGATTTTGGAGATAGACTAGTGAGGGTCATGAAGACCTCCAAGCCGATATCCGAGAAGTACCATTAAGTGAGAGAGCTAATGCTACAGAGGTATAGAGAGCAGACTCCCTTCTAACATCAGTGTTGACCTTCTAGCATAAAGACATTGGTAGAATAAGAACTAAATACACTGACTGCTAAGCCATTTGCGCCCAACAATAAGGCAGTTGTTTCTCTATTCCTGCATTATGAATAAAAAAAGCACAACAACAAAATGCTGCAAATCTGTCAAGCCTTAGCAGGTGGTGTGGCCCTTGGCAGAGCAGTCCCTTCCTTTCATACTAAGTCCATACCTTAAGATGTTCTTCCATTGAATGCATAAGTTCTGCAAGAGCACTCAGAATACAAGTATTGACCCTCCTGTCAAAAAGGGCAACAGTTCAATTGTTGGGATGAACATAATTCTCAGATTAGAACACCATGAAATCAAATTGTTGTGCTAGCATGGTGTGAACGAATCTCTAGAAGTTTCTAGGAAAAATTGTTATCTCCCTTACACAACTCACTAGTTTTGGTGACAAAGTAAATCCAAGCAATCGGCAACAGTAGGCCGCCCAAATACTTTCCAATTGTTCACTGCAACATACTCACTCCCCTACACTCAGTCTCACGTTACCTGATCCAGAGGAGTTTAAAGACACTCACCGCCTACCTATCATCAGCCCATCTCCTCCGACTATGCCATCATCCATGTCCGCTTCCATACCTCTGTCGTACAGTCTCTCCAACTCAAGACCACTATCACGAAAAGCAAACATCCCTCTAGTACCCTACACTCATTTCTAAAAGAAATTCAAAATGACCTTTCAAAAATGTTGAGTTCCACATCCTTTGCCTTACTTAATTGGAAGCTAAAGTCAATGTTCAACTCGCACTACCCTCAGCAAAACTACTCCAGCTACACCTCACAGCCCTAGATAATTCCCAGCTTTGAGCTTTGAAAAGAAACATGCATGCACTTCCCAGACTTCTACTGAACATTTTAATGCTAAAAGGATATCTCACATCCATGCTGGAAAAAATGCTGAAGTCTCTTACTATAAGGACCTCATCTCTATATTATACTTCCATGCTCAAGGACTTGCCTGGACAATTAATATTTGTTCCTCCCCTCTCATGCTCCAGTCACATCGTGATTCCCTCTGCTGATGTTTTTTTTAAATGATCTTTATTGGGTTTCAACAGATTATACAGATCAATTCTATCGACAATATAATGCATGTTGTCACACAATTGGATACAGAAGCAGCTTTTTTGGTGGGATGCTAAGCCATTACAGTGACAATGATCTTAAGTCAATAGTAGCATTTTATACCATAAAGCCTAAGTTTTCTAACATCATCCACAGTACTGATGTCTGTTCAGAGATATTTGTGCTTGCCTGTCATATAACTAAAGTTTTGTGTCCTGCTGTGTGTAATCAAATATGAATATGTCGGTGTATGCTTACAGGTGCTGGTGGAGGGAGCTCTGCGTTTTGTGTAATTGTGTTTGTGGTGTCGACAATCATAATCGTGTATGCAATCAATAGGGGTTCACATTGTATTCTTCGTTATTATGACATGTCATACTGAGTGTGCAGGGTAGTGAGGTGTTTTACGTTGCAGGTGGGTTTATTGTATTTAATTTTGATTCTACAGTAGTTAGATATTCTTGCCATTGTACAGGGTTGGTCAGTGGGGGTATCTGGGGTGCATTTGTTAGTTGAGTCTCGTGTAATGCGACAAGTGCCCTGCGAAGGTCTGGAAGCCATATTTGTGTGTTGGGGTTCACCGGTGACTTCCAGGCCATGGCTATTTTGCCAATCCCAGTGCCAGGTCTAGGAATTTATTGAGGTTCTTGCATTGGGCGTTGCACTTCATTATACCAAGCAGGAAATGTGGGGCCTGAGCTGCTACCAGGGTTCCTGCGGTGTCTGTCAATGTCCCAGCTACATCGTTCCAGAGGGTCCTGAGTCGAGGGCACGCCCAGACCATATAGAAGAATGTTGCGTTCGTATCTAGGCATCTGGGGCAAATGTCAGCAGAGGTAGGGTACATGCGTGCCAACCTATGCGGTGTTAGATACGTGTGGTTGAATTGCATGTATTTCAGCCTAGCGTTCGTAGATATAATTTTAGAATAGTTTATGCAGTGTGTCCATTGCTTTCAGTGATGCTGATCTCCAACACCGGAGAGCTTGTAAGACCTGAGGTATTGTGGGTTCCTTGCGCGTGTTACCAGATGTCTGGAGAAATTGCTGTGACAATGTTGCATAAAGCAGAAATGTCCCATGGGATATCCCATAATCTTCTATCAGGGTCTCTGAAGTCACATAGTTTCAAGTTTACAACTAGGTCTCCCCATGTGTCCAATCACACTGCCTGCCACGCTCCAAGCTCCGGACGAGAATCCGGTCTTCTTGACATGTGATTGTATTGTGTTTTTTTTGCTGGCCCTATAATGTACTTGTTGAGAAGCGTTTTACCTCCTTCAAGAGTCCCATACAGGCTGGTGGCAGATTCCGATGACCACCTCAGGAGCCATGCAGCCAAGTTTAATGATGAAAGGTTTGGGTGTCAAATTTGACCCTGAAGGCTTGTTAGTAGGTCTGGTTTGTACAACAGCTCCTCGAGTGGTTTTGTGGACATTTGTAACATGTTGGGTTGCCACCACTGTCTTTGCCAATCTGGAGCTATTAGTATCATCTTTGATGTAAACCTACGAAGTTTCAGAATCACCGCTGGTATTATTGGGATCCATGGAAAAGCATAGAGTAATGGCCTCCACCATTCGATGGACATCTAGATGTGAAGTCTGTGCATTTGTTTTGCTTTCTTTTGTTGTTAATAAATCTAGTGCAGGAGTTTCCCATTCTTAGAAAATATCCTTTAGAACTTGTCAAGTACCCATTTGTGAGACTCTTTGTAGATTCAGCTGAGAAAGTCTGCCTAAACTTTCTTTTTTCCTGAAATGTGAACTGCTGTCAAGTTTAGGTTGTCGGACAGAGCCTGACTGAGCTTGCAATGACAGAGGACTTGACCTGGTGCATGCTTGCCTGTTTATGTATTGCATGGTGGTGGTGGTGTTGTAGGTCTGTATCCGAATGGTCAGTGATACCTTTAGAGTTGGGAGGAAGGCTTTGAGAGCTATTCAAACAGCTCTGCACTCTGGGTAATGTATGTGGTACGATTTTTCGCTTTTTCATCTCGGTCTCAGAATTGTTAGGTCTCACAGATTAGCCCCCCAAATCGTAAGGGAAATATCCATTATTACTATTTGAGATGGAAGTTGTTTCTGAAATAAGGTACCTCCTAACAAATTCTGCCTCTTGAACCACCATGTGAGAGATTGCCTTGCTGTTAAGGTGAGCATTAGTCTGTCTTCCCAAATATTTTCTCTTCGAGACCACTAATCCTGCAAGGACGGCTAGAAAGGTTTCATACACAACCTTGCAAAGTGAACAGCGTTTACACAAGAGGCCATTGATCCGTGAAGTGAGGCTATCATTCTTGAAGTTGGATGAAGAGTTGACCTGAGGACACGACATTTGAGCCAGATAGAAAAAAACTCTCTCCTCCGAAGGAAACACTGTTGACCTTATGGTGTCAAATGTCACCCGCTCGATAAGACAGCCTTTGAACTGGCATGGATATTTATATTTGGTTGTTGATCCTGAGACCTAGCCTGTTCAGGAGTCTCACTGCATTATGAAGTCTTTTTTCAACTTCTGTGGATTGTGAGCCTTCAACAGTCAATCGCCCAAATAAGGATAAACAAAGATTATTCTTTCTAGGTGCGGCGCTACTACAGTCATGCATTTTGAAAATGTGTGCAGTGCAGCCTTGAGGCTGAACAGAAGTACTGTGTATCGATAATGCTTTTTTCTATAAGGAACAGAAGAAATCCTTTGTAGGTGTGGGCCAAAGGGATGTGGAAATATGCGTCTTGAAAGTCTATTGTGCACATCCACTCTTTTTCCCCGCAGGGATATGGGTATATTTCCATTTTTGATTAATTTGTTTTTGTATCTCAGATCTAATATTGGTCTGAATTCTCTTTTTGGTCCAGTTTTCATTATGAGAAAATATCTGGAGTATACTCTTACACCTTTTTGACCTGGGTTCGATTACTTTCTTTAATAGGATGGATGCTTCTTTCCGGAGTACAGACAGCTGGATCTACAAAATTTAGCACCCAATTGTCTTTTGTGATTAGAGTCCATACTGCTATATATAAGGAGACCGCTCCCTCCACTGGAGTGGGTAACAGAGAAAAGGGCATTAGGTTGTCACTGCCTTGGACAAGAAAGTAGAATTCCTCAAGTAGATGGCGATTCTGTATGGTTGTCTTTGGTTATGAAGATCTGCATTGACATGGGTATCTCTGGGTCTGTGGATACTGTTGTTGCTGATTAAAAGACAAATGAGGGGTTTGAATCCTATACTAGTAGTATCTACAATTTCTCGGTCTGCATTGTGGGCAGAAGAATTTCTTGCGTTCCTCCAAACAAACTGCTTTCACTCAATCAATCACTCAAACAGGATTTGTAAAGCACGAATAATCACCAGCAAGGGTATCTAGATGTTGAGGGCTAGAGACCCTTCCTGAACTCTGAAAGAGAGGGTGAGGTCTGAAGGTGAAGTGAGAGGCCATTCCAGGACTTGGAAGCGAGGTAGAAAAAGTTTCCTCCACTGATGCTTAGGGGGATGCGGGGTGTGTGAGCGAGGGACAGGGATGCTGAACGCAGGTGTATGGAGGGCAGGTGGAAGTTCATGCATTGGTTGATGTATGCTGGTCCTTGATCATGGAGGGCTTTGTAGGCATGGCTCAGCATCTTGAATTGGCATTTCTTTTGAATGGGGAGCCAGTGGAGCTTCTTAAGGTGTGGGGTGATGTTGGTTTATTTGGAGAGGTCGAGGCTGAGTCTGCTGTGTTCTGAATGGTCTGTAGTCTCATCAGGAGGCGATTGGTGATTCTGACATAGAGTACTTTGCCATAGTCCAGCCAGCTGGTGACTAGAGCAAAGGTGACAGTTTGTCTTGAGTTGACAGGGAGCTGTTTGGAAATTTTCCAGAGCAGGCAAAGAGTGAGGAAGCATGCGGACGAGACTGCAGTGATCTGGCTTTTCATGGTGAGGTTTCTGTCAAGGATTCTGCTAAGGTTGAGGGCATGGTCTGTCAGTTTGGGTGAGGGTCGTAGATCGGAGAGCCACCAGGAGTCGTTACATGGGTAAGTATGGTTTGTAAAGATCAGCTCCTCTGTTTTGTCGGTGTTGAGCTTCAGGCCTTTGTTTTTCATCCAATCGGGGACGCTCGTCATGCTTCTGAGGAAGTTGGTTCTTGTGGAGGGATCTTCTAACAACAAGAGGGTGAGCCTGGTGTCATCTGCGTAGGATATGATCCCCCCTACTGTGCTTCAAAAACTAGACCTCCCCGTACTCTCCTCTATCATAGAGCTCCTTAACACATCACTCCAGGAAGCTAGGGTTCCTGCAGCCTGGAAAGATGCGATGGTCCTCCCCCTACTAAAAAAAAGCCAACTCCGACCCTGAGGTTCTCTCCACCTTCCGTCCTATTTCCCTACTTCTCATTTTCTCTAAGATCTTGGAAAAGCACATCAACCTCCAACTGACCAAGTTTGTTGAGGCTCAAAATATCTTACATCCTTCTCAATCGGACTTTAGAGCCGGCTTTTCCACAGAATCGACACTACTGGGAGTTACCGAAAATATTCGTCAACTAGTCGACAAAGGAGAGATGGTGGCACTTATCCTATTGGATTTAAGTGCAGCATTTAATACCGTTTCCCACTTCTCACTCCTAAAGATTCTCGATACTAAGGGCATCGGCGGAAAGGCACTCTTGTGGCTGTCCAGCTTTCTATCAAACAGGACCTTCCAGGTCTTCTCCTCTACTGCTCATTCCCGGACTCAGGTGTCCTCGTATGGAGTCCCCCAGGGCTCCATTCTCAGTCCATTGCTCTTTAACATCTATGTCAGCCCTCTGGCTACAATAGCAGAGCAAGCAGGTCTAACTATTTACTCCTACGCTGATGACATCCAGCTTATCTTCTCGCTCTCCTGCAAGGAAACTTTAAAGTCACCCTCTCTCCAACCAGGGTTATTAAAGATAGCCGACTGGATGCACGCAAATAAACTTAAGCTAAATGGAGGAAAAACTGAACTCCTCATCTTCGGTAACAAAAATCTCTTTGGGGCCTCCAACATTGGCCTCCAGAGATGGGTGATCTTCCCCTCCCATCACAATCGGCGCGCAACCTTGGTGTCATTATTGACGATCAACTGTCGATGAAGCAGCTAGTGATTAAAGTTGCTTCAACTTGCTTTGCTATTCTAAAGTGGCTTAGGAAAATCCTGTGGATGCTTCCCTCTGCCACTCAAAAAACTGTCGTCCAGGCCTTGGTAGTATCCAGATTGGACTACAGTAACGTGCTCTATCTGGGTGCCGGCAGACTTCAGGTGGTCCAGAATTCAGCTGCAAGACTGCTCAGCCAACTTCCCAGAACGGCTCCCACTTCTGGACTCCGTGAACTTCACTGGCTGAGAATTGACAATCGCGCCAAACTCAAAGCCCTCTGCTATATGCATAGAATAAACATGGGCTCAGCTCCCCACTATCTAAGTGCCTTGGTCCAACACTATCACCCTTCACGCTTATTTCGATCCTCGAATCAATTAAAATTTCAGGTGCCCAGAATCAAACGAGCCAGAATGGGAGGACGCTCTTTTGCCATTTTAGCTCCCTCCCTATGGAACTCCCTTCCTATGTACCTACGTCATGAAAAGCAGTATCTCAAATTTCGCAAAGATCTGAAAACATGGATTTTTAATCAGTAAAACCTGTGAATCCTCCTGCTTGCCCTTGCCTCTTGTCTTGCATTGTCCCCAGGCACCGGGAAACCTCCGGGTAGCTGTGCGCCATACAAATTTAATAAATAAATAAATAATAAATATGATGTCCAGTCTATGGCTTCTGACGATGTTGGCCAGGGGGGTCAAGGAGATATTGAAGAGTGTGTGGCTGAGGAATGAGCCTTAAGGGGTACTGCAGATGATGCTCTTGGGGTCTGAGGGGGCTTTTAATGTTCGTGCCTCACTTTTGATTTATTTATTTTAGAAGTTTTATATAGCGTGAACATGTCCCCTGGGGCTATCAGAGCGCTTGTTTGGCAATCATGAAGGTACGCGAAGTATTAACAGTAAACCAACCGGTCAAAATACAATCATAACAGTTCACTATAGACAAATACAGAAAAGCGAGTCATAGAGTGCCTGGGAGGCTGGGGATCTAGGCCAGAAATATCTTCATCAGTATCGCTTTAACTCCCCCCTTTTGAAAGAAGACCTGGAATGGTTCAGTCTGATTTCAGGGGGCAGGGAATTCCAAATTCTCGGTGCAATACCTGAAAATGCTCGATTGTAGGTTTTCTTTTTATGGAATTTCTGTGGCTTAAGCGGTAAGGTGCTGGAGAACCTAGAGGATCTGGAGCCATCAAAGAGCTCAAGTTTTTGTGCAAGGCATAGTGGGGCGTTGAAATGTAAACCTTTGTGGGTCATGCATGCACTTTTTAGATGTATCCTTGCTTCATACGGGAGCCAATTTAGTGACTTCAGCTCAGGCGTGATGCGATTGTTACGTTTTGAATCTGTGATGAGCTTTGCAGCGAGATTGAGAGAGACCCTAAGTGATGCCATCGTCAATGTGGGAAGGCCACAGAGAGTTGCTCTTCCATAATCCAGCTTAGAGATCACTAGGGCTTGCACCGCAGCCTTGAAGTCATTGTGGGGTAGGAACAGTGTTATTTTCCTTCAGGAAGTTCAATTGGAAGCTTGCTCCTTTGGTGAGAGCATAAACGTGCTTTTGCATGTTCAGATGCATATCTAGCATTATTCCCAATAAGCTCATGGAATCAATGATGTTTGGAATGCAGTTGAGATCTTTTAGTTGATGCATTCATTCTTCGATGTCTGGAGACTGTTTGGATGGGGCGATTAAGAGGAATTCTGTTTTGAGAGCGTTTCATTTCAGGTAATTAAGGGTCAGCTAACTTTGCGTTTTCTGTGCAGCTGAATTCAGGGACCTGATGTCCTCCGGGGAGGAGGCTTTCAGGTACAGTTGGATGTCATCGGCATAAATGTGATTGTGGATGTTGGATAGTTTCGGAGGATCCATGGACAAGTTGAAGAGAGTGGATGAGAGTGTGGACCCCTGTGGTACCCTCAGAGTGAGTGGTGAGGGAGTAGACAGACTGATTCACCTTGAATCTTTGAGTTCTAGTGTTTAGAAATTAGGAGAACCAGTTTAGCACAATCCCTGATAGCCCCATCCTGTGTTCAAGTAGGTCGATTAGGTGGTCATGGTTAACCGTATCAAAAGCGGACGATGGGTAGAGGAGGATCAAAAGGCACGACTCATTTTGATCCAGTATACTTATCGTATCATCTACAAAGTGAGTGAGAGCAAATTCAGTGTTATGACCCTGACGGAAGCCAGATTGGAATTGGTTTAGCAGTCGGAATTGTTCTATGTGGCTGCATAGCTGGGTGTGGACACCTTTCTTGAGGAGTTTTGCCAGAGTAGGAATTTTGGAAATTGTGAAGGATAGTGTGATCTGCAGTTGTTTTTTATCTTAGAAGAGGGGTGATCTGCCCAGACTTTAGGCAATCCGGAATAGAGCCTTGAAGTAGGGAGGCATTAACTATCTTCGTAAATAAGTGGATGATCTGATCTCATTGAAGAAGTTTGATGGCAGGGGATCACTGAAGTGTTTGGATGGTTTCAGTGCAGCCAGAGCTTTGAGAATAGTGCTTTCATCCAAAGTTTTGAATAGGCTCCAGGAAGCATTGTTTTTTCGGAGGGGCACTCCAAACCTGGAGAGAGGGAGGGTGAAAGGTGGTAGGTAGATTCTCCAAAACTAACTGCAGTTCCAATTCGATCTTTGTTGTCCTTTCACAGAAGAAGGCGGAAAATTCCTCACAGTTAGGCCGTGGACAGAGTTCCAATGAAGGTTAGGTTGACTGTTTGATTGAAGCTTGATGAGTTCAAGCAGTTTTTCAGTCGGTTTTTCGCTTGCTCTAGTTGGGTTCTGAATTAATTAGCTGTAGAGCATCTAATGCGTTTGTTATATATATTTCTCAAAGATCTCAGCTGATTGAGATGCTCAAGGGAGGGAGAGGATCTCCACAATTGTTCCGCTAGTCTCAGATTTCTTCTTTCTGTATTTAGGCTAACATTGTACCAAGGTTTGGAGATTTTGGAGGACATTCTTTGAAGTGTAGAGGCGCAATTGAGTCTAAAATTTTTGTCATGGAGAGATTGTAGTGGTCTGTAAGGTCATGGACATCAGACATGTCCACAGGAGGGGGCAAGATGTTATCACTGAGGGAAGTCATATCATCCAAGTTAATGTTTAGCAGACTTCTTTACAAGTGCCTGGGTTTCTTTCGCTGAACTTTATTAGCTCTCACAGATTCTGTGATGAGTTAGGTGATGCAATGATCTTTTGCATTTCCTCTTCTGTGTGCTGGCAGAACAAAGATTTTCCAGAACAATCAAGTACATGGTTTTCAACTGTATTTCTGTTTTTTTAGAGTAGTAAAAGTAAGCCATGAGGATGTCCTTATGTATGTGTCACGGTAATATCCAGTTGCTTCCAGTTCTGTTAACACTACCGCTGCACTAAATATTTAGTTGGCTACCAACGCATTTTCTCACAGCAAATTGGTGTAAGGCTTCTGACAGTGTTTTTGGAAGACTGTTTGCATTCCTTCGCAAATTTCACATTGATAATGACCCCTCAGCGTGATGCCTTCTCGGTCTTTCTGAGTGTACATATTGCCATCATACTACAGACGTTGCCGTCTTTCAGCACAAGATTCTTTGGGAGACACACCACACAGAACTTGGGGGGGATCTGAAACCATCTTTTTCCAGTCACATGAAGGGCACTTCTGAAAAAGAGAAGGCATTTTGAGGAAATTTTCTTTCAGGAATCTTGATTTTCAGATGTTATTTGATAGAAAAGGTCTAAAAACGTCAAGTGAAGCTTAAAAAGCTATGATAAATTTTGCTATTGTAAAATAAATTGTGGTTCCAAATCTCAAATGTGCTCTCAAGGTCCTGCTCACATGAGTCGGAAAAAAGAACAGACTCTCTGAGGTAAACTACCAGTAAGATGCACAGTGGGTAGAGAAGCCTCATGGATTCTTAAAGGGACAGCACCATTTTTGTCTCTTTACAATGAAATCCTAGGATGCTGCAGTTTCCCTTCTTTGTTCATTTTCATTTTTCTACACAAAAAGTTGCAATGCAGATTTTGTATTCAGGGTCACTGTATTCTCCCAGAAAAAAGAAATTAAGCCTCTGATAGGCTAACACCACAGTGCATTTCATCATGAAATCAGATGGACATGAACACCCAATTGGATTTAAAAATGGATTGTACATATCTGAAGAAGTGCTTCCGGGTTCACGCAGGTAGCGATTAATAATTTCAGTGTTTATGACTTCACCGAAGAACCGACGATACAGAATTTTATAACAACACAATCAACTTCTTCCCTCTAGCACCACTGACCAGTTCCCTCATAGTCCCACCTTCTCACACACCTCTTGTTAAATACATTTCTATTACAAACTCTGTGAACCCCATATGCCCATCATTCAACCATTTCAATCCTCAAATTATCCTGCATTTGGCACTCCCCTATGCAAAGTGATATAGCTTTTCAATCATTTCTTCAATACTGCAGCAGCTTTCATTGTTCAAGGCGGCAGTAGTATTGTTTCTACAAATAAACACTATGCGGATACGTCTGTTTTATCTCTGCTGCCATTCATTTAAAAAGATTCTGGAAGAATAAGTCTTTAATCACCTTACCTTCTTTCTCACTATTCAAAATCTACTTGAACCCTTTCCATCAGACTTTCACACATTGCTCTTTAAAGATCAACAGCGCTCTCTCACGTGTCCAAATTCATAACCTCTGATCACCACAATTACATCTTACATTAGTCTACAATCTCTTGCACTATATACCATCCCACCCTACCATCAACAGTACCCACTCATGGGATCACTTATTCTGTTCTGAGCTGGGTTTCATATATCTTTCAGATTGTTCCTTTTTTGTCTCCTGGTTTACCACCTCTAGACCTCCTCCCCCAAGTGTCATCAAAACTCAGTTCTCTGCCTCTTCCTTTCCTCTCTATACAATTCATCCCTGTGTAATACTACCACCTCCTTCAGTTTCTAATATAATAATTCTGCACATAATGGACACGTTTCTTTCATTTCCCATCTTCACTACTGATCTCATCAACAAGGATCTCAGACTGAATTAAAGCATTCATTACTGGATAGCAGTACAACCACTCATATTAATTGTTCAAAAAAATTGAAGTAGTGAATTTCCCTTCTGGACCATTAATTAACTCTCTATCCTACCCAGTCCTTCCCCTCTCTCTCTTCCAGACAGCCTGACAACATCACTTCTAGACAGAATTTTGCGGTATGATTTAAACCCTTGGTGGACCTGGAAACTTTCATAATCAACACTAAGTAGCTTGTTTTAACTACTGAACATATAGAAAAACTGGCCAAACATTATATTTCACAATGCCAAACTCTACTGTAAGAGTCTACTTGTAGCGCCATTAAGGCCTTTCAGTCCCTGTACATAGTTGGAGGAAAAGAAAACAAGGTACTCACCTGTAACTACAGTTATCCAGTAATGTTATCTTTCATAGATTCACATGCCTGAATCATTCCCCGTCGCCGAGGCGGGAGTCCCACGGTAAATACAAAAGTAGTGCCAAAAGTAAATAACATTAGTAGGCTAAAAGAAAAAGCCTAAGGCCTATATCTTAGTAGCCTATCCACATCATTATAGTAAAAAGAACCAACATTTTGTTCCAACCAATCCGCTACCAGCACCCTCTAGAACCTTCCCAGCAGAGGCAGTTCTCCTCTGATTTAGCACAAGTGAGAAGTAAGTATGCCAGATATAGAGAACTGTCTTCTCAGGGAGGAGGGTGGGTGCATGTGAATCTATGAAAGATACCAATACTGGATAACTGTAGTTACAGGTAAGTAACTTGTTTTCTTATCCAGTATTGGGGTATCTTTCATAGATTCGCATGCCTGAATCAGAGGAGCAAGCAGTATACCAATTGTTGGACCTGTCAGCCTCAGGGTGGTCTCCCCCTACATTTTTGCCCTTTTGCCTCCCATTTTCACCATACCTTTTTGTTGGACTTAGGCCTCTGGGCGCCTCACCACTGCTAAACAGTGCTGAGGTGCAGGTGCTCTCCCCTAAAACGTTGTGACGCTGGCATATCTGCCACAAGCCCCTGCTACTGCAGTGAGGCTTAACCCTCCATAGGCTAACATTGGGAACCCCCCTTATGGGATAATTTCTGACAGGGACCTAATAAGTCTGTCATGTTTGGTCTTGTTGGACTCAGGGCGGGGAACCCTTTCCAATGATATATGGGGTTTGGGCACTACTCCTTTAGCAATCCCACCTTTAGAAAGTGGATATTTTCCTGCCTACACTTAGTCTGGGCACTGCAGACTCCCCCCTCCCATCTACACACTTATAGCTGCCTGGGCTGGGAGGTGGGAGTGGTGATTCACACCTTGTCCCCTTGAAGGGGCTGTGAATGGCTGCCCATTGTAGCCTTAGCGGCCCTGTCTCTCGTCACTGTGACGGCCAGGTCAGGGAAGACAGGGAACATCCCAGAACTCCCTGGACTCTTCCAGAAACCTATGCCCCCAGACCCTTCCAGAGACTTCCACCACCTTCCAGTAACTAGACTGTAGGGTATATAAGGGAGGGTCCTGGCCTCACATTTTTTGTTACACTGCTGGACTACGAGGAATATCTGCTGGAGTGAGGACTGCTGTGCCAGGAGGATTGCCACTTGTGAGGAGGCTGACTGCTCCCAGGAACTGCTGCCTCTACTTGCTGAGCTGCCCTACTGCCCGCTGATCCCGCCCTGCTAGGGAGAACTGGAACTAACACCAAGACATCTCCAGAGTGTCTCCACTAAGAAGCTTGACTGGTTTCTTGGTCTCTGGGGCCCAAAAGAACACTATAAACTATCAAGGCGGTGTATGCATGCTGTGCGCACCCCATTGCGCCTAACCCCACTACTGTCTCTGCTGTGTGGACAAGAGTCACCCCAAGGATCAGCTGTAGCGCGGAGGGCACGTGTTCTGCACCCCGTATGTGTGGTGGGCAACACTGTGAGGTGAAGCACCAGTTAGCCAGATCATCGCCGCCGTGGGTGCACGGGAAACACCCTTCAATTGCCGCAATCACCGCCCGTGACCTGACTGCGCTGCGGAGTGTTGCAACTGGGGAGCGCTCAGACAGGAAAGCGCTGGTTACCCCAAAGATCACCGCTGCAGGCCCAGGCAACCCAACCGCATCCCAAATCAAGAGTTCTGCTGGCCCAGAAATCACTGCAGCCGGCACGGGTAAACCCGGTGTGGTGTCCCTTTTGTGCATGAGTTACTGTTGATGTGTGTTGCACAAATACTTTACACATTGCCTCTTAAGTTACGCCTTCCTGCTCTGCACCAAGCTACCCTGTCGGAAACGGTGGTCCCTATTTGGACTAGGGCACATACCCCTGCCAACTAGAGACCCCGGTTCTAACACCAATATAATGTTGTTCGCGGATGGTGGGAGACACGTGCTCCAAATCTATCTAACAAACAGAAAGGACGAAGCAGACCCAATGATTCAGTGCAAGCATATTTTAATCCAGAAGTGTGTCGTGTACCGCCATGACGCGTTTCGGCCTCAGAAAGGCCTTGATCACATGACGCTGGTACAGGCAGCCAATTAATTTAAAGTGCAATAGTGCGAATCAGGTGACCAGTGGGCCAATAGAAATAAAAAACATGTTCCAAACAGCAAATAACAACTTCGAATGATGGAGCTAAAATACAAGGGTCTCGTTCAAGACTGGCTAAAATATATTTGAAATAGATTTCATTAATGCAAAACAAAAAGCGAGAGTGCAAAATCTAAAATTGTGCAAAATTTAGCAAGAAATCGATATTTGCCATAAATGGGCCAATGAACATTGATGGTATGGCAGACATGAGACACACACTGCCAATAAATACAGGGTATTCCATAATTGGCTACCCCCGTAATAGTGCAAAATTCATAAATGTGCAAATTATGCAAGTGCAAACATAAGCAAAGCCATTTAAAAATACCCCTGTCTGAACTATAGAGAAACCATATAGTTAAGTTATCAATCTAATAACAGTTTATAAAGCATGATAATTAAAAACTGTATGGACTGCAATGACCCTCCGCCTGATTGGTTTAAGCAAAAGTGCAATGCAGGCATCAATAGCACGTTACCACATTGTTTGATCAATCTTATCTGACCCGCATCTGCTCACCATCTGTCTAATCAATCTGCTAAACACAATGTTACATTGCAACCGCCTACTTTAACTGAATGCCCAGTCTATCCATTGAGAACCCCATAAATAGAACTGTTGCCATAGAACCCCACATATGGTTACAGGACACAGTGACCACCACTTACGAGTATCACTGTTCGGGAAGGCGAGACAAACACTACCATAGCATGAATCCAATAATAAATAAATAATCATTGCATCATAAATATTTCGGACCAAATACAATTTGTATGCTATAGAATCTCGTAGTGTTAGCTTCATGTATGTGCCTAAATGCACTCTTAAGAGAAACATATTGGCCCTGCTAAAATAACCAAATGTAGTTTTTGCTGTATATTTATCTAATCTGCCCTAGCTGGTCACCGACATAAAGTGCAATAAGAGAGGAGTGTGGTGAAAAAGGGGAAGAACAAGGAGTTTTTTTGGAACCTAGAAAATATATATATATATATATATATATATATATATATATATATATATATATATATATATATATATATATATATATATATATATATATATATATATATATAAAGACCCTAGTGAGAGCTCTCATAGGAGTTCTAGTTTATAGATGTAGGGATATATTCTTTTAACTTGATATTACAAAACCTGCCAATATTGAACACTGTTATACTACTACTTAAAGACATGTAAAGAGATCTTCACTCGAGTTCAATCCATTTGGGGCTTTGGTATCTAGCTCGAGAATGTACCTAGTTTCAAGCTGTCTGAGCTGAGATTCGCGGTCACCACCGCGGCGCAGTTGTGGGACCATGTCCACCACAAAATAGCTTTAAAAATCTAGACAGCTGCTGTGTATCTCTCTAAAATGTCTAGCGACTGGATAGGCAGCATTGTTGTTATTGATGGCCCTCATGTGCTGGAGTATACGTTTGTGATATATATATATCTTTTTTTTTTTAACAATCCTTTAATAAGGGAAACAATAGAAAAGACATTATATAAACACACACACACACATATATATATATATATATACACATAAGTATATATATACACATAAGTATATAAAGCTAAGTACGATTTTAGACATATCAGCCTGTATATATGCATAAATATTAAAAGTAACGTAATAATCATAAAAGAGAAAATACCTGAATCTGACCTTAATGAAAGAGATGGTGTAGAACAGCCTGTTCAACCGCTTCATCTTCTTGATGGGAAGATTGAAGGCAGTAATGTTTTGTGAACGTGTGGACATTTTTCCATGTCGCAGCACGACAGATATTTTCCAGTGTCACTCCAGCAAACAAAGCTGTAGAAGTTGAAATAGTTCTACTCGAATGAGCCTTGACTTTCCTTTGCAAAGGCTTATTAGCCTTGACATGGCAGAAATGAATAGCAGATGCCAGCCATCTGGCTATAGTTGCCTTTGTTACGTGGCCTATGGCTTCACCATAGGCCACGAACAATTGGTTAGACCGTCTGATGTCTTTAGTTTTCTGTAGATAGAATTTTAAACAGCGCTTAATATCCAGGGAGTGTAATGCTCTTTCAGCTGGAGTGGATGTATTCGGAAAGAATGTTTTTAATCTTACTGGTTCATTCAAGTGAAATTGTGTCGGTACCTTAGGGATGAACTTGGGATTTGTTAGTAGGATTACGTAGTCACTAGTAAACTGCAAAAAGGGCTCCTTGATAGTGAAAGCTTGGATCTCACTAACCCTTCTTGCAGAGGTAAGAGCCAATAAAAGGACGACCTTCCAAGTAGGAAACTTGAGATCCGCTTTATGAATTGGTTCAAATGGACGCTTCATTAATTGCGCTAACACCGTGTTGAGTTCCCACTGGAGGGAAAACTCGGAAAAGTCCTTTCATGAATTGTTTGACCAGTGAGGACGAGCAAAGAGAAGGAAGTTTTGAACACTTCCTGAATCTGGAAAGAGCCGCAAGATGTACTTCGATTGACGAGAAAATAAGCCCAGACTTGGCAAGAGAAAGCAGATATGGGAGTATTTGTTCTGCAGGAGCTTGAATTGGATGAATATTATTCGCCTCACACCAGTAGCAAAATCGCTTCCACTTGAGAGGATAAGTCTTAACTGTGCTCTGGGCACGGGAATTGGCCAAAATCTCACGACAGTCCTGAGAAATATTGAGGTCCTTGAACTCTAAGAAATCAGGAGCCATGCGTGCAAGCGCAGGGACTGTGGGTCCGGATGAAGTACTTGCCCTCTGTCCCTCGATAATATTGTAGGCGTTGGAAGAGGGCGAATGGGCCTGTCTTGGGACAGTAGTAGAAGTTCCTGGAACCAATATTGCTTTAGCCAACGGGGTGCAATCAGTATTAAACTGCAACCCTCCAGCTTCATCTTGCAGAGCACTTTCGGAATCAAAGGTATTGGGGGGAAAAGCGCAAGCACAAATCCCTGACCATCGCATGGACAGGGCATTCCCTCTTGACCCCCTGTTGAGGGAACCTGCTTGCATAGTACCGGCATTTCTTGTTCTCCCTCGTTGCAAATAGGTCCAGAGTAGGCCTGCCCCACGACTGGAACACTGTGTTCGCTTGCTCCTGCTCTAGCTGCCACTCGTGACAGTCCAATTGAGACCTGCTCAGTGTGTCCGCCAGGTTATTGTGGAGACCTGACATGTTCGGCTCTCAGTGTTATCTTGTGGAATGTGACCCACTCCCAATATTCCTGAGCCTCCTTTGAGAGTGTAGCTGATTTCGTTCCTCCCTGCTTGTTGATGTAATACATGCTGGTCGTATTGTCGGTACGGACCAGCACAGAGGATCCCGCGATCCTTGGGAGAAACGCTTGCAGAGACAGAAAAATGGCGCAGAGCTCCAGACTGTTGATATGCTGTTGCCTTTGAACTTGAGACCATCTTCCTTGAATCTGCAAATCCTGCAGATGACTTCCCATCCTTCCATGGAGGCACCGGTCATTAAAACGACGTCTGGAATGGTCTGTAGAAAAGTGAGGCCTTGGGTTAAATTATTTGTCTGTGACCACCAATGTAGAGAATTTATCATGTGCTGTGCGATCCTGATAGTATCGTCGAACGAGCCCATGGCCTGTTGCCATTGAAGGTGCAGTTCCTCCTAAAGAGGTCTCATTTTGAGCCGTGCTAAGGGAATGAGATGTATCGCTGAAGAGCACATTCCGAGGAGCGAAGCAAACATTCGGACTGAAACTGACTTTCTCTTTGCAATTAGCTTTGCCAACTTCTGAAGACACAGCTGGCGGTCGTGCAACAAGAATGCTTTGCACTGGACCGTGTCTAACCGTGCTCCGAGAAAAGGTATGACTTGAAGAGGGCGTAACTGTGATTTGCTCTCGTTGAGGGTCAGTCCCAGAGAAGCGAATAGATGTAAACATTCTTCTGTGGCAACCTTGGTATCTTGTTCTGAAGGACCTTTGATCAGCCATTCGTCTAAATAATGGAATACTTGTATTCCTCGGGATCTCAATGCTGCTGCTACTGGTGCCAAGCACTTCGTGAAGATTCTTGGAGCCGATTTCAGCCCAAAAGGGAGCACTTTGAACTGATAGTGGACGCCAGCCACTGTAAAGTGAAGATATTTGCGATGTTTAGGGTGTATAGGTATGTGGAAGTAAGCGTCTTCCATATCCAGAGATGGCCATAAAATCTCATTCGTTTAGACAACTTAAAATCTCGGCAAGCGTGACCATTCGGAAACTTTGTTTCTTGAGAAATTTGTTTAACTTGCGGAGATCTAAAATTGGTCGCCATTCCCCTGACTTCTTTTTGATCAGGAAGAAACGAGAATAGAAACCTGTTCCTTTCTGAGAGGATGGAACCTTCTCTATGGTATTTGAGGAGCATCGTAAGGGCTTCCTTGAATAATAAGTGAAGACGAGGGGGAGGGGGACCCCTGGGCAGAGTGGTTACTAGGTCTAGAACCCATCGATCTGTCGTGATTTCTTGCCACTTGTGAATAAAAGCTGAAATCTTTGCGCCCACGTGTAAGGAGGGTAATATGGCTGACGCCCTGTGGAGATCACTGCTTCCTGCTAGTGTCTCTGCCTTGATTTTGTAATCTCTTCGGACCACCTTGACGAGAGAAACCAGCTGTGGACGACTGACGGTATGAAGACTGGCTGTAAGGCTGTCTATAGTGGGATTGATACTGCTTGTTCTGCTGGTTTTGGTATCCTCCTCTTGATGAAAAACTACGCCCTCTTGCTCCTCCGAAATTTCCATGCTTGTACTGAAGCAATGATCGTGCGGTATCTGTATCAGTCTTTATGGCTAAAAGGGCCTCATCAATGTGCTTCCCGAAGAAAGACTCTACGCCATAAGCCATGTCCAGAATCTTTGTTTGCACCTCAGGTCTGAAAGTGGTGGCCTTAAGCCAACCCTGGCGCAAGCTGACGGAAGTTGATGTTAACGATATCCAAAGCGCAGTCTATAGTTTCTGATGCGGCACGTTCCCCTTCCTGCAGAATCTTTCTTGGCTCTTGCCTACGGTCTTCTGGAATGAGGTCAATGAAACTCGCCATGTCTGACCACATTTGGCGATCATAACGTCCGATAATGGCTAGAGAATTGGCAGCTCGGATGGATGCCGCTGCCATGGTAGAGAATTTTTTGCCTATCAGGTCCAGACGACGTCCTTCCTTACCAGGTGGTGTGGTGATAGCTGTTGCGGGATTTTTAGATCGCTGCTGGGCGGCCTGTGAAATCACCGAATCTGGTCGCGGGTGACCAATGAGGCAAGATGGGCTGTTGGCAGGGGCACGATTATTTTATCTCTATGCTCTGAAGTACAGCCGGAATAGATGCAGGCGTTTTCGTGATTTTTACCCCTTCATTCCATATATAGTCTATTATAGGCACAGCTCTCGTGATTTTCCTGGGCTCTTCCTTGAAATCATGAAGGAAACATTCTGTCTGCTCGACTGTTACTGGCAGTTGAAATCTAGCTGCAGCCCGTTGCATTAAATTATGGAAGCCCTCGATGTCCTCAGGTGGAGAATCAGATGGCAGAGGAAGAGGCGGAGAAGGCACTGGAACTACGTAGTCATCCCAGGGGGCCGGAATATTAGCATTGTCAGGCAATTCACCCTCTTCAATCTCTTCTTCGGAGGAAGTAATGTCATCTGGCACCCCTTCCATTTGACCTGAAGGAGGGACAGGTGTAACAGGAACTTCAGGTTGGGTCAATGGAACAGGAACCACCGCTGGTATGGGTGGGTTCTCTGGAACTGTCTGCTGTGGGGGAAACCTTTGTCGGTAATCCGCCAGCACGGCTTGTAAGTCCTGAATGAGCGTTGGAGGGAGGTGACTCATTTCCCTCTGGCGTCCTTCCCAATGATGGAATCTATGATGTGGAACAATAATATCTTTTTGATAATATTGTTCCTGGTAGTCATCATCTTCGTCGTCATCCTGACACTCGATATTTAATTCAGAAGGATGGTGAGCTATACCAAAGGGTCCTTCATCAACTTCCTCCTCCTAGTCATCATCTTCAGTGTAAGTGTCTAGGAGATGAGAAGGCATAAGTGGTGAGATCTTGCTGTAATCATGTTGTCTTTGAAAAGTCTTAAGCTGGTAAAAACCTGATGACCTAGGCGTTGACTGCGCAGGCAGAGTTAACCCAGCAGAAACTGTAGATTGAGATCTGCGGCGGAGACTTCGTCGCCGGTACCATCGATGAGCTCGACGTCGAAGGCGGCCGTCGACAGTGATTTCAATTTTCTCGACGTCGACTCCTCAAGAACTGGTTTCTTGGTAGAGATAGAGATTCTTGTAGACAGAATAGGCGATTGAATGGCCGTAGTTGAAATAATTGCCGTAGATGATGAGGCAGATGCAGAAGTCACAGAGATAGTAGATGAAGTAGTCACTGTGACAGATTTAATATGGCTTTTACTTACAGTTTTAGAAGTAGATGCCTTTTTTGAGTCCTTGCCTACTGTGGATGATGGAGACAGCGTTGACCCAGAGGAAAATTTTGGTGACCTCTGCGAAGGGTCAGAAACATCATGGGATGACTTCAAGTGTTTTCTTCCCTCACTTGAAGAGCTGTCAGGGGATCTGGCTCTTTTGAAGGAAGTAGACGCTCTGTCATCCTCTTCAGCCGATTTGATCCACAAGAGCAGCCTTGCCTCTCTATCCCTAAGGGTTTTGGTAGGGAAGGTATGGCAAATTTTGCAATTTTGTGCCTCAAGTTTGGAATAAAGGCAATAAATGCAGTCCTTATGTTGGTCATCCACATGGACCCTCTTTTTATCACAGGTCCTGCAGGGTTTGAAAAGAGCTTTCCTGTCAGACATTCGGAAGAAAAATTTGAAGAACTGAGTGGCACTCAGGGAGACTCCCTTCCACACGACGTGCGGTGAAAAATCCGAGGAGAACTGCCTCTGCTGGGAAGGTTCTAGAAGGTGCTGGTAGCTGACTGGTTGGAACCAAATGTTGGTTCTTTTTACTATAATGATGTAGATAGGCTAAAAAGATATAGCCTTAGGCCTTTTCTTTTAGCCTACTACTGTTATTTACTTTTGGCACTACTTTTGTATTTACCGTAGGACTCCCGCCACGGCTACAGGTAATGATTCAGGCATGTGAATCTATGAAAGATACCCCAATACTGGATAAACAGAACTTATGCTCCTGGGGAACAACCCCAGCATGGACCTCAAACAGATATGGCCCAAGTGCCTGGGCACCCCCTCCCCCCACCACCGAAAACAAAGATTAAAAGTCTGGGCGTCTGGTTAGACAACTCTTTTAAGTTCGACCATCAAGCAGTGAGGGTGACAGCAACCTGCTTTGGCACACTAAGACTACTTTGGAAGGTCCTCCCCTCCTTCCAATGGTCGCAAAAAGAATCCTGATACAGGCCTTGGTCCTATTGCGTCTGGACTACGGCAACTCCCTTAACCTAGGAGCTCCCAAAGCAACGATAAGAAAGCTCCAAGTCGCACAGAACTGTGCCGCCAAGGATGCTGCTCGGGATTCCAAAAACTCTGTGGGCTAAGCCAGCTCTGAAGACCCTACACTGGCTACCAATCTCCAAAAGAGTAAAATTCAAGGCTCTCTGTATGGCTCATAAGACCATGTGGGGAACTGGCCCTGCCATCAACAGCTCCCTAATCACCTTCTAAAGCTCCAAGAAATGCCTGCAATCGTCTAATCTTAACTTTGCAGTCATTCCCAAAATCAGGAGAGTAAGAAGCGGAAGAAGATCCTTTTCCTATAACGTGGCAAGACTCTGGAACACACTGCCCCCGCACCTTCGCGCGGAATCCCACCATTTCCCGTTTCTTAAACTTCTTAAAACCTGGTTATTTCAACAATCCACCCTGTAATTCCATTCTCTCCCTCTGTCTAGTCATAAGTACTTGGATGCCCTAGGGTAGATATGCCCTCTACAAATGCTGACTAATAATAATAATAATAATAGTTCTTAGTTTTGCAACAAAGACCCTATACAGTTCCTGCCTCTCAGTACCATCATCAAGCTGACTGGCTGCCCACTAGAGACAGAGCTTTTTACAAGCTACGCATGCCATTTTTCAAATCCATTTATGGCTGCTCTCCAAATTACCAGTCAGAAATCAGGAGTAGATACGCCCCTACTCGCAACTTGCACTCAACCCCCCAAAACACTCTTCTACACAACCAAACCTCCTTGGGTAGAGTAAAGGTTCTGATCCATTCACTTATTAGGTCTTCTACACAGGAACTCTCTTACTTCAGATCTGTATTTTACCCTTCAACTCAATGCATTCAAAACTGGTCTAAAGGAACACATCTCCCACAAGAAATTCATTAAATAACTCAACACTTTTTTCTACCCTGGTATATATTTATGTTTATGTGATAAATATATGTATTGTTATGTTATTGTCGAATGTTCACCATCCCTTTAATTACATCTCTTTCCCTATGTACCCCAACAAATCTGTGAGCATTCTACATACCACAATACTGCCGCTACGTAAAGCATTTGTTGTTGAAATTCTCCATTGCGGTCTTAAACAATTTAAATCATGCATTTCCTACAGGGCAAACACAAATAATATGCTTACCTTGATCTCCAGTACATCAAGAGCGACTGTCTCTCCTCTGAGGATGGCAAGTGTAGCATCTCCGATTTGCCTGAAAAAACAATGTAGAACGGTCAGATTACAAAAGTTTCGATGCAGGTGAGGCACATACTGAACAAAGTAGTAGGCTCTGTGAAAGAGACTTTATCAAAGTGGGCATCTGTAATTACAAAAAAACACAGCAAACCAAAGCCACACTAAAGGTTAAGTGGATGCTCAAAGAAAAAGGAAGCAAGTTTGCATGCGTCTGTAAATTACTATTTTGGAATTCATACACGCTCAACTGAGCAGGATAGGAAATCAGAACAAATGGTTTAGCACTGAAAATCTCATGTGCCCTGGAGTGGTGTGTACTGCCATAATGAACATTTAGGTTGCCATATCTGATGCAGCAGCTGCAAAAATATATCTTCAATTTTCCTCACACATGGTCAGTAACAGATCATCATACATGTGCTAGCATTCTAAAGGAAAACAAAAAAAAGTGATAGTGGAATACTTTATTTATTCTCAGCCAACTGCAGTTACTCAGGGCCTCATCTTAGTCCTATATTTTTTGCCCACTATGCCACCTCAGATCGGAATGAGTTCCATGCAAACAGACTTGTTCCTGCTCTCACAAGAACGGTCCAGCCCAAACTGCCAGGCCAGCTCCTTTCTGAACGGCACATGAGCAACGACAGACTGGTTTTGGTTTATTTGGGCTTCTTCAGTAGGGTTCTGTTTTGGTCCTATGATTTAGTTTTATGCCACAGTGAGCATAGGATCTACATCTGCGCATAGCCATCCATTGCAGTTACTAAAGAACGCAAAAAAGAGAACGGTGGAATGCCTGCCTCAATTTCAGCCACTGGTAATTGCTCGTGGACGCATTCCAGTCCATCGCTTTTTTTGCACCATGCCACCTCAGACTGGAACCAGCCAAATGCAAATTAGCTTTGGTCCTGCCAAGCCAGGTCCCCTCTGAAAGGGAACACAAGCAACCCCAGAATGGCTTCAGTTAATTCAAACCTTATCAGTAGGGTGCAAATGGAGTCCTAAGGCACAGTGATCACGTATCCTGCATCTGGGCATACCAATTGCAGTTAAGGCATTGCACTGAGGAAAACAAAAAAGTGATGGGTATAAAGGTGGCACATGATCCCAAGGGACGTAAGCAGACTGCACTGATCTATTATTCCTAAACATGAGATAGGGCACGTTTATGAAGTTTGTTATAGTTAATTGTTATTTTTATGGATCACCCAGAAAAAAAAAGTCTGCAGTCACACGTACAGATTAGACAGATACCATCTTTATCGCTACTGAATTACAAGAATCCAAATGGGAGTATATCATATTACTGATAAACGATCTGCAGCTCTCAGAAGCACTCTGCTTGTAATGCACAAAATACAACGTAGTACAAGTTGTAACTACAGATACAATTTGCTGAGAGTTGAAGTTTGGACCCTAGATTGACCTCCAAACTCTTCACCACAGCAGATGGAGTAGGACTCTTTTCAAGGTTTTGAGGCCAAAAGGAAACATTGCACATGGAAGGGCCTCCTCAGGCACAAGATTCTCAATCTAATTATGGTTAAGGGTTAGGTTTTACCAAATGCTTCTCCATCCAAGAGCTAATCTCGCACAGAGAGAAGCTCAGTATAGCATAATTCCACCCGCACCGAGCGCACAACCTCAGAATTATCCCGGATAGCCAACTAACCATGAAACATCAGATCAACGGCGTTGCCTCTGCATTCTTCCACACCCACCGCATGTGCCGCAAGATTTTCAGGTGGATCCCGACCTCATCCAGTAAAACAGTCATCAACGCCCTCCTCTCCAGCTGACTTGACTACGGCAGAGCACTCTTATGTCGGAACCACCAAACCGCTCCTAAAGCCTCATACTCAACCTCCACAAAAGAACCAGCACCTCTACTCACCTCAAAGTTCTCCATTGGCTCCCCGTCCAGAAAAGATGCTGGTTCAAACGCCACACTCATGCCTACAAGTTCCCCCACAAATCCAGACCGACTACATCAGACCTGACGTTTTACCGACCGGCCAGAGAGCTCCATTCCTTCGTTCTTGCCCTGGCCCACATCCCCCGCATCCAACAAATCTGCAGCAGAGATCGGTCCTTCTCCTACCTCGCCGCCAGATCTTGGAACGACTTCCATCTACACACCTCCCCATCGCCTGAAGATTTCAGGTAGAACCTAAAGACTTGGCTATTCGACCAACATGGCTTTCTGGAGCGCCTGTAGACCCCCCCCCCCCCCCGCCCCGGGTGACAAGCCGTGTTTTAGAAGACTTGATGATTGATTTATTACTATTTCTGTTCAGTGGCATGAAATAAAGTCAGACTGAACGCCATCCAGACTGGACATGGATTCAACCACAAAGGCCTGAAGTCTTTTTGCTGCAGTGGATTTTATATTAATTGGGTGATAATAACCCGGAGATAAGGTATCCAACTTTGTTTTTTCCCCCGAAAGCAGGACAACAGTGCCCCTTTTAAAGTCTGAAGGCAGGACTCCAAAAGCAGAAAGGTATTAAGCATCATCAAGAACAAAGGAGATATATTGATAGACTGAGCAAAAGATCGCAGTGGTAGAGAATCAAGAGAGGAGCCTGACTTGCACTTAAAACTAGAATGGTTAAAATACTAACTGACATAGGTTTGAAGACAGGTCACGTGGCAGATACGGCCAAAAGTGAAGGGCAGATAACGGCCACAACTGAAGTAGATGAGGAAGAGGACATCAGCTCCTCCAGCAGGGGCGATGGAGTAGAGTCAAACTGGCTTAACAAGGTATTATTGCTGTCTGTCTTTGAGTGACCTAGGCGACAGAACAGCCAGCACACTAGCAGAAAGCCATGCTTGACTTACAGGTGGATCCCTAAGATTGCCAGTAGACTTTTGGGTGGTGGTGACGAGTTGGCACTGCAAGGTTTGTGGGGACAAGAGAGCACTGGGGTTACTTACTTTGCAGTTGGCAGATCCAGCACAGAGAAACTTGGCTTCAGCATGTACTTGGTGGGAGGGGGTCATTCTTTTCCTAAAGTGGGGGAGGAGAGGGGAGGAAGGGAGTGCTAGATGATACATTCCAGATATATTGATGCTTCTAAAAGTATTCTAGAATGGAAGTTGATAAATAACTTGTCCTATTATACCAGTCGCTGGAACCCTATTTTTGTTGGCTATAGAACTCTGTGCACTTTACCCCAGCTTAACCAGGGGTAAGTTGCTTGTGCTCCCCCTTCAACATAATGAAATTGGTATACACTTAATTGGCATATTTAGCTTGCTTACAAGTCCCTAGTATATGATTCCAAGGTGTACCCAGGCCCTGTAAGTTAAATGTCACAATTGGACTGCAGCACCTATTCTGCCATTCACTACAGTCGCAATGTAAACATCACTTCAGGTCTGCCACCAGTAGCCTGCATGTGCAGGTTAAATCTGCAAATTCGACCTGTCAAAATACCCATTCTGACAGCCTAAAAAACTCTCCTTTTAAATCACCTACAAGTAGCCCTTACTGCCTGTCAGGAAGAGCCCAGATGGGGACACCAAAAAACAAGCCCTGACATCCCGCATGACACAGTAGAGGTAAACCAGGAAGGCAGCCATAGAGTTAAAGGTTTCCTCATGCCCTCTCCCCTACAGAATGACGAGGAGTCCGTCTCCGGGGATAGCCAATCCGAGCCAGCCGAGACGGAGAAAAGGAAACTCTCGCAAGATGAGGGTGTGTGTGTGTGTGTGTAAGAGGAAGGAGACGAAGTACCGGGAGACGCCAAGAAGCAGGAAGAATCCCAGAGGCCGTGAGAGACTGGGTAATCCGAGAAGGAGACCGCAAGTCAGGAGGATGCTGTCGCAGACGACGAGTGGGAGGCGTGGATTGAAGACTGGTGGACGCCCCCAGGAGACGCGAGTTGCCGCCGTAACTCAGGAGAGTTGTGGCTTTGGTGGTAAGCAGGCAGAATGGGGAGGTCTACCAGTGGAGGGGCAGGTCCATGTGTACTTGACAGGGAAAGCCCTTGAAATAGTCCGGAACATACTTCCATGAGTTACGGGAGTTTTGCTCGTTTTTGTTTTATTTTTGTTAAACAAACAACCCCCCCCTTTATTTCACAAATAGGAGTAAATCCTCTACCTTTATGTTCCTTCCCTGTAGTTCCTCTGATTCCTTCACTCCCCATCCTACACTTACAGCACAGCCCCAAAACCGTAGCAGTTGAGCACGGTCTTCACTGGGAGTGGTGAAGGGTATAACAAACCGTGGAACCCTAAGGACTGGTAACTTACTGCCACTCTTTCTCTCTCTTTCCGAGCATCCTGGAGAGCAACCATCCTGGGGGAGGAGCCAACAGCGAGAGAAGCGGAACCACCATCCTGTCACCCTAAGAGTCTACCACCTTGTTATATATATATATATATATATATATATATATATATATATATATATATATATATATATATATATATATATATATATATATATATATATATATATATATATATAAAATCTCGAACTTTAAATAAAACTACTTTTGCCATTGAGAAACCTATACGGCTCCTAGCTTTCATTTCCGTCCATCCCTCCGACACTGCCCATTAAGACAGGGTGTATGCTATTTAAAAGTAGGACAGATAAAGGATAATGCTAACATGCCCTTACAGTGACTAGCACCTCAAAGCTATTTTCACTACATCAGGGTTGGTTGTTCCATAGGAAAGCAATGGAAACAAATATAAAGTTTAATAAATGTTATATCCGCCTAGCAAATAGCTACAAATTTAATTTCTGGACTTATGAAATATTTCATATAAACCCAATTCACTGGTGAAATCAGATTTGTAATAAATATTTCATACAGAGGACTTTTAAATAGTGCCCTTTGCCCTGCCTGAAGTCCCTGGAAGCCAAATCTGCATTTTGCTCTCTCCCTTCTGCAAGCCAGTAATTAGCATTTCAATGGGAGTGAATAAGGTGAGAACCTGCTCCAAGGACATTTTGACTTTATCACTGTTTTAATACTGCATGAAAACTCTACACATTGCCTTTAAGTTAAACCTATCTACTCTGAGCCATAGCTACCTGGGGGTTGAGCTCAGGTATATTCGGTGACATTAGTGGTTCAGCCAGACAAGGATTGTGACTATTATTTGAGTTGGATTCTCACCCCTCTCAATCAACCAATTTCTAACACCCGTAGATATATCACAGATTTTCAAGAAGAAACATCTTAAACCTGGAGTTCTCTTGGATAAAACGGCTGAAACTGCCTTTAAAAAGAGTTGAAGAGGACCTTAAAGTCTGCAGCTATTCTCAAACATCCATACCCTAAAAATATGTTTAT
This sequence comes from Triturus cristatus, assembly GCF_964204655.1. Lineage (NCBI taxonomy): Eukaryota > Metazoa > Chordata > Amphibia > Caudata > Salamandridae > Triturus > Triturus cristatus. The sequence goes on from NC_140585.1 coordinate 265,547,012, forward strand.
TGTAGTCTCTGATGTCTCAAAGTGCCACAGGAGCTGCTTTCCTGAAATCTAAAGAAGACAACTTAAACACCCTATCTTGTACTCCCTCTTGAATGTTACTATACGTACTACTCAGTTATCGAGCAACAGTTGTTGGCCATTAAGGAGGCTTGCACTGAATGGAGTCATTTGCTTTTAGAAACTTAACATCCTTTTGAATTAATCAGAGACCTTCCAAGTAATGCAGAAATTTCAATGCAAGAACAGTTGCCAAGCCCACTGGACCTAGTCTTTTGTATAGTTTGGCTTGTTACTTACATTCCTGGTTTCAGAGAATACTTTGGCAGATACAATGTCTTGTCTTCACACAGCAGCTCCACTTGTCCTCAGCATATTTTGTTTCCTGAACAACTATTCAGCCTCAGCATTTCCGGATGAAGTTTGAAAGGCAACTTGGCTGGTTGATAGTGGAGATATTAAGGAACTGTGAACGTAGAATGATTTGTAAAGAAGAGAAAGTTCTGGAAGTATATCTTCTTATACAGTTCCTAACTTATGTCACAAATCTTTGAGTGCTTGTCATAGTGATAAGAATCCTGTGGACTCATCCCTTGCTTTTTTGGTGGTACCTATTGGCTCAATTTGTGGACAACATAAATCATCTTATTTGAAGCAAAGTGGTTTGTTGCAAATATAACCAATAGCTCCAGGTCTGTGGCACACACTTTTCACCAACTTCATTGCGCAATTATCAATATCTGAAGGTTATACAACCATCATGGTCACAGTTGACACTTTCTTCAAGTTGGCACACGTAGCTGCTGTCTAAAAGGATACCATACGCAATGGAATTAGCTCTATGCTTTAAGAACATCTTTCATTTGCATAGGTGGTTAGCTGTATCTACAGAGGCCTGCAATACAACCCTTGTTTCTGTAAAGTTGTTTGTTCCACCTTACAAATTTCTAGAGGGCTATTATCTAGTTTCCATCCATCACCAAATGGTTTAACAGAACGTACTAATCAAACTTTAGAACAACTTTTTCTGTGCTTCTGTAACACCACTTATGATAAATGCCTTTCTTTGCTGCTTTTTAGACTGTGTGCTTGAACAATAACACGCATTGTGCAACAAAGACATCTCCTTTTACCCAAGGATTACTCCTGAGATTATACCATACTTGTCACCAGTACCCATGGCACCCACAGATGTCATATGGGGGTCACACCCCTGGGTTGACCCTTGCGATCCATGGCACTCACTGCATTTGTGACCCCCGGCCTCAGAGGTAGCAAAATCAGTGCCAAGAAGACATAGGCAGCTCACCTTTTTAGGTGTCATGCCCATCTTTGTTTTTTACCCATTTTTAGGTCTCGCCTTGCTATCGCGTAAGCGATCGCAAAGCGAGACTATAGGGGCTTTTAAAAGTGCTCCCAAAAAGCGGATTGCATTGCTAGCACGCGCACAATCACGCGCTTGGTGCCGCCATGCACTCCGCTTTTTGGGAGCACTTCAAAGGGTTTGCTTCCCCGCCAACAAGCGCGCGCGCGCCACGCTCCGCCGGGCTTATTAAACATGAATCATTAGTGAGGTAAAAGGAAACAGTTCTCATGTAAACCCTGTACATGGCCCAGATTATAGAACGTTATAGTCTATTAAATTCACATATTTGAAAGCGCTTTCATGTGCAGTAACGAAGAAAACAGAGTGTTGGTGAAATTAAATATTTGCTCCAGATCACTCAAAATATTTAGGAAAGCAGCGTGTTATCCACGTTTTCTGGTTTTACATATCAGCCAGTAAATTGGGGCCCATTTGTCTTCCTTATGGTAAGGCTTTGTCTTCATCTCTTTGTGCATTCATTATCTATGTGCACTAGGGAGATTACGTAATTTGTCCTAGAATAAAAAGATGTTGAACCCACTGCCGAGATTGGAACCGGAATCCCCCCTTCAGACGTCAGCAGTTCTCGCCTTAACACCACATCATGGGTAGGAAAAGACTGGCAGGCCGCCAAACAAAAGGTCGGCTCGTTTTAGGGTCGAGGTTCCAACGCTACCTTCAGCTGCGCCAGAATCAGGCTCGAGCGTTCGTTCAGTAGCTTTACCAACCTAGGCCGCACACTGGTTTCGTCCGCGACACTCTCCCCATTCACAAGGGCAGCGGCAAGCAGTTTAGTATGCTCTGCCCGGTTGGACAGGCTGAATGCTAACACATATTAGATTGCGCTCGAGCAAAGTCCGACACTCCAGTACTTAAGACACTCCACAAAAAAAACAGGCGTTACCAGTCGACAGGAGGACGTCTTACCAGGGGCACGTGCAGCATCCCAGCCAATCAGAACATCGATTTTTTTGTGCTGCGAACTGTGATTGGTTGAGGTCCTTCAGCGCTACAAACTTCATATAACAACCTGGTTCCAGACGCTTTCCAGTTTAGTCGTGTGATTGGTTGTTTATCGACCCGGAAGTGTGAGGAAGACATCATTCCGTTGAATTCGTGGATTGCACCATGTAAGTTGTGGTGGCATGTGGTTATGTTACTCTTTATATCTATATTTTTCTTTTGTGAAGAAAAGAATGTTCTGACAAAATTGCTTCTTTGTTTTTTTAGATAGGGTTGTTATAATGAAAACAAGACCACTGCTACGAAAGTATATTCATACTCACAATTATAGCATATCTGCTTTGGCGTCAATAACACCATTACAGCTGCATTAATCGTACATAGCCTATTTCATACAAGCTGATGATGGTGAGTCTTCAATCAGAATAGGACACAAATATAACCGAGTGTAATGGTTGAAATAGCTAGTGTCATTTTATGTTGAGTTTTTCATAAGCCGAACAAATCAATTCTCGTCACAGTGAGCATATATGAACAGGGGGTTCTTGCCCTAGCTTCGCAGCCTTGTGACAACGAGCCCGAGTGTTTAATACTATGTTAACATAAAAATGCACGTTTAACAGTTTGCAGAAAATGAAGGGGTTTCCCAAAGGAATCAGTTTGAACGAAGACGTTAAAAAAATCCCTCCACGCCCCAACTTTGTACTGCACCTGTAGTACAGGTGCCAGCTCTTTTTATGTCAAATTTCAGAGACCGAAGCATTGGTTTTTTTTGTGTGTCTAACTTCGAATCAGAAATGTTTTTAATTCAAGCAAAGCTCATAAATATTTTACAGCTATCTTATTACGCTTTGGATGGCACTGCTTGTCCATGGGAGACCTTTTTTAAAGATAAATTAAAACAAAGCTGAAAGGAAAAAAGATCACAATATAAAATCAAGTAAAACAAGCATTGGCATAGCCAATAGGTCTCGCCTTTGGGACCTTGTAAGTGTTTAGCCATGCAACAGTTGCTGTTGTTGCACCGAGGATATTGTGCTGCATAACTAAATACTTATAAGGCCCCAAAAGCGAGACCTATTGGCTATGCCAATGCTTGTTTATTACGCTATTAGTAAATAATAGTTTAGTATTCACTATTAATGATATAAACAAATGGAGCACCAGGAGCTAGAACTGGAGCACCAGGAGGTAGAACAAGACATTCAGTGGCAAATGTCTTGCATAAAAACAATTTCAAATGTATGAAGTGTGCATGTTTGTGGGTGAAAATGTGCTTGGGAGAAAGAGAGCATGTGCATTTGTGAATGTGTCTATGTGTGAGTCTGTGTGAGTTAAAGTGACAGAGTCAGTGACAGAGTCAGTGACAGTGAATAAGTGAAACTCAGTATGAGTGAGTCAGAATGAGTGACAATAAGGGTGAATGCAAGTGTGAACGTATGAGTGAGTGCGAGTTACAGTGAATGTGAGAGTAAATGTGAATAAAGGAGAGAGAAAGAGTATGTGAGAATAAGTGAATAGGGCTGACAGTTATTGCAAGTGAGTATGATTGAGTCAGAGTAAGAATAAGAGAGAATGAGTTAGAGTGAGTGCAAGCTAGTGAATGAGAATAAATGAGTGAAAATGAGAATTAATTACGGAGGGTGAGCAACAGTATATAAGTAAGCGTGAGTGAGAATGTGATGTTCAAGCTTGCTAGTCTGCCATTGGCCCTGACATACTGAAGGTAATTCTTTGCTTATAGAGGCACCCATAAAAAATAACCCTGCTGGCATACTGGAGGCAATTGTTAGCATGACAGGCACCTGTAAAAAATACTGGTTCTGGCATGCTGCAGGTAATTCTTGGCATATTGGACACCCATGGCAAAATGCTGGTGCTTGCTAATTGGAGATAATTCTTGGCATACAGGAGGAACCATAACATATGGGAAGGGGGCAACCATGACAAATACTGGCCCTGACGTACTAGAGGTAATCTGACATACGAGTAACCCAAGGTATATGGTGGCATCATTAGCAAAATTGTGACACTGATATATAATAGGCAATTTTTGGCATAAGGGGGCACCCATGGCATGAGTGGCACCATTAAAAAAACGTTGACCCTGGCACAAAGAAGGATTTTTTTTGCATAAGGGGGCATCCATAGCTAATACTGAAAATAACGGGGTGAACTCCTAGTGAGTGTCAGGTGTTACTGGCTTGGCTCACTTTGAAAGTACCTGAATGTGAACAAGTGCCCTTCGAGCCTATGGTTTCTTTAGAAAATTTATACAGAAAGTGTGCTTTTTAAGACACTACTTTCACCCATTTTTTAAATAATGTTATTGGTTGGAGATACATCCCACCTCATCTCCCCCTCCACCCTTGAGCCCACTGAGATTCAGGGTAAGTATTACATCCCACCGCTTTCAAAGATCATGAAAGCATGAGGTGGTTTCTAAGTGGTCAGTTGTCTGTTTTGTGCACTTAATACAGAACTTCAGCGATATAAATTATTTTGATTTCTTCAGGGTTAAGGCCATGTGACACCACTTCGATGGGACATTTAGGGTCAACTGATGTCAATTCCTGTGAAATTATTAGGGTCAAAGAGAGTGTAATCTCTCACTCCCCAACGCTGGCATGCTGGTGAATCGACATTCATGATGGCCTCTGTATTCTTGCAGCACATTATTGCACATTAATGAGATTGGGTAGAAGACTGTTTGCAAGAAGATCAAAAACAGATGAAGCTTCAGGCTAACGGGCACAGGCGACCTGAGCCCAACTATTCAATACTAGATAGAGTGAGCACCTCAAAGCTGGGTCCTTGATATCTGGGTCCATTTTCTATTACTAAGATAGAGAAACTAGCAGCAGTCCATCTGTAGTAGTCCACCTCTTGTCAAGTACATGCAGTTTTCATTGTTTTCCCTTTAAGACAATTCTGATTTGATCAATTTCATCGATTTAAGCTGAATTCCCCTCCTCCTGTTCAGAAGGAAGGCCATGCAAAGTTTGAGGTTGCTGAAATTTGTGACTCATTTTTATGTGAAAAGCTGTAGTATCTTATTAGTTTGAAGGGGTACCAAATTCATAATCAGTCAAGGGGGCAGCTACCCAAGTTCAGTCCAGTCTTAGTACATATGTTTTTTATTTCCCATCCAATTGGGTGAATAGAGGGGTGGTGGTGGGAGGGGAGACACACTGCCATGAGACTCTGTGACGGTTTCTCAGTGCCAGAACTGCAGCACCTGTGGAGACAATAGCATGCTAGGAGTTACTTACCTTGAGGCCTGTTTCGTTCGTAGACCTCACAGGAATTGCATATGCGGTTCAGTGCTACTCGCCTTCAGTGCTGCAACTGGGAGGGATTATTTTTTCCTTCCCAAGAGTGAAGGGGTGAGGGGGACAGAGGAGGGAACGCTAGGAAGGTCATTCATGATAGAAGATTCTGGAAGCTGGGAGGCTTTGCTTAGGACTGGTCTTGGTATTTATACTGCCAATTCATTTGGATGGTCTATGGTTATTTCTCTATGAACCTTTCTCAATCCAAGAGGGTGCACTTCCTCTTCCAGGTTCCTGAGGAGTATACTTTCTGTTTAGTTAGTATATAGAGGCTCTACTTAAAATGAGGGTTGTATACGCTTCTGGGACAATCCCGTTGGTTTTCTGCTGGCTTCTTGGAAATACACTTCTGCTCTGTGGCGCAGTGTAAAATGCTGGGGCCCCCTGCAGAATATGAAGAAGGGCCCCTGAGTCACCCACACATTACAGATATTCCCTGACCTGGAGGAGGATTGGGGCCCCCTTGAAGGATTAGAGACCCATGAAGGGTTGGAGGCACCCTTGCGCCGCAGGGGCCTATGTTGCAGCCCTCGTCATTCCAGTGCTACCTCTTTCCTTCTCAGATGAGCAGTGTTCATCGAAAGACACTCTCTCTGATGGAGCCCCACCCACTCTTGAAAATGGCCTCGCAGATTCTGCCTGAAAGAGAAACAAGTTAACTATTTTGTTTCTCTTCAGTCCTGGGCCTGCACTGTGTCAGCTCAGAGTGTGCTGCTCACTGCAGCTGCTTTAGAGAGACACACCTTTACAGCACAGACGAGCTGAGGGGGGCCCCCTTATGCACTGAAGACTGGGGGCCACTCTGCACTGTAAGGGGTGCAGAGGTGTCAGTTACACCCCTGCTTCTGCTACCTGACCCAGTACCTTCCATTTGTTTCCTACTCGACGCAATTAAAGACCTGCTGGCCATAAGTCAAGACCTTCTACCTCTACTATCTTAGTTGTTACTTGGTCACTGGGTGTGTAATAAATTGGGTTCTGCATATTTAATCTGCCTGGATGTTTCAATTTCAGATCACCTGGTTTTGGACTTTTTATTGTGCGTGAGCCCCACAATTGATGATTCGCCCATGATAAACACAAGGTAAACGGAAGGCGCGTTTTTACGGTCAGTGTCCACCTTCTGAGATTAGGCTGATGTGACGAAGCTGGGGTAAGGGGCAATTGGCTTGTCACACATGAACTCGCCTGCACATGAAGGAGGGCTGCGCGTGTGAGACTACCATCGTACGCAGCCCCGTAACTGCGTACAGGTAGCCTGGCGCAGAGGCGACTCTGTAAGGTTAGATATTGACCTGAGGTGGGCCTTATAATAATAGTAGACACTCATAGGGAAAGTTTGTGTCGTTTACTGTCTTGTCTGTAGTGATACTTTATTAGATTGCAGTTTCGCTTCCCTTTGTCCTACAAAGTCCATCAAGTTATCAAAATGGGGTGAAACGTGCGCCAAGAAGGATTATGCAAGTCACAAGAAGCTATATGTACATCTTATGGGTTGACCAGAATTGTCATATTTCTCTGGCTCACCTCAGAATCAGAGTCCAGGCCTTTTGTCACCCTGCTGGTTAATTAACTCTCTCTCCAGCAGATGGAACAAAGCCTCCTCACACAAAGGGAGCAATTACCAGTCCCCCACTCAGCTCCTGAGGAGGTAGGGGTGGAGAAGGAAATCTTTATCTGCTAAATAGCAGCTCAGGCCCACTAAATAAAGGTGGGAGTCCAGACCTCTGGAGCCACCTTCAGAGCACTGGAGGCTAGGGGACCCCAACACTCAGGGTGGTTTATGTCTATGGGGGCTGGGACCCCATCACCGGGCCACCCACCATTGAAGGAACGGGGGAGCCCTGTAGTGCCGTCCCCAGAAGTAAGGAAGGGGCCCAGGACCCCACCTCTGGGCCCCTGATACAAGTGGCAGAGGGGGAGCGCTATCACAGCTCCCTCCTAAAAAGAGGAAGTATCCAGGACCCCATCTCTGGGCCCCCCACGTTCAAGAATCAAGATGTGGGGGGCCTGCCCAAACTCCCCATGCCCGTGTCTGGTGGCAGCGGTAAAGTCATTGTGCAGAGGTGAGCACTGCTGGCTCCCACTTTAGCAAAGGAAACTGCTGGCTGGGCACAGAGCCGGCTAGGTCACCCGGGGTGGGCTCCATGAGCTGGCCAGCAAAGAAGACCATGTGGGGTGGCCACGTGCAACTGGGCACCTGCAAGGAAAAAAGAGAAAGGAGAAAAAAAGGCAGTGCAGCAATAACAAAGAAATGGAGCCGCAGCCGTCTATTTGGTATAAGTGCTCCTAGGAGCGCCCCAAAATGCCCTGCCGGGCTTCCATTGCTGGATTCCATAGTGTAATCGATCATTCACTGGGAAACAAGTACGGACTCATTTCTTGGAGACAATTCTAGTGCATGGTACGCTGTTTTTGCTTTTCGAGATGACCTCATCAACATCTGGTCTGTATTCACGTCTTGCTTTGATAAGACCATCGAACATGCTAACAACGTTTATTCTCTACTTTAAGGAAACAGTCCATCATACTGCAGGAGGAAAAACTTCAGAGTTGCTTAATTTCAGCTGTGTTTTCATTTAGTAAAGATGAGCTCTTGTGCATTTACTGAATGGTCAATTATATTTTAAGAAAGAATCTCACAGATATTTAGGTAATAAAAGGAATCATTTTGTGCCCTAACAATTACGTTTAGTTGTCTTTTGGGAAAGGGTCCCCAGTTGGCCTCTAATGTACATTAACAAATATCACTCCCTTCACTGTCTGCACGTTAAATAGTGCTTTAGCTAAACTTACGAGGTTCAGTTGCATAAAACTTTGTTTCTGCTCAGAAGCAATGCACTAATTTAATTTAGATTTTCGTACCGTGATGCCATCATCGGCTTTCTTTTCTTATGTAAAACACTTATACAAAGGAAAAATAGACAGACTCTCTCAAAGTATTTTACACAAACTGCAAACACAACAGTAAAGTAGATCACTTGCATTACTCAACTCTACTCATCATCAGATACTGGCAGCCTATGTTCAGCATACAAACAAATAATTCTTACTTGACTTTATTGTCATTCTGGGGGTACAATGTGTGGCTCAGAGTGCTGGTCGCTCCAAGGGGAATGAATCCAATGGGGATCCTGCTAAAGACAGCCTGAAATCAAACAGGAAGAGTGGTGAATGAGACAGTCATGCAACTGTAACAAACAATGTATTTATTTATTTGAATTGTTTTATATAGTGTGTACATGACCCATCATTGTATGAGAGCGCTCTACAAATAGCAGTAAAGTCATACAAGCAGGGTTAAATGCGAAAAGGAATAAGCAAACAGCAATACATAGTATAAACAAATGTCTTGGTAGAATGAAGATCCAAGGGTGTCAGCACTCGGCAGGAAAACTGCCAAGCTGGGTGACTTCAGGGGTGCTATTGGAGGAATCTATTCAAAAGAAGTATTCTTACTTCTTTTTAGAAGGAGGTAGTCAAGGGCTTTGTCTAGATTTCCGGAGGTAGTGCGTTCCATATTCTTGAGGCTAGACCGGAGGAGGAGTTTTCTTTTTGTTGAACTTCTGTGGTTTCAGCACTAGAGAGTTTGTGTTTTTGGTCAAGTAGACAGGAGTGTTGTGGTGGAGGTACTTGTGAGTCATGCAGCCTATCCTCAACTGGATCCTAGCTTCAAACAGCAGCCATATCAGCTGTTTTAGGTCTGGTGTGATGTGGTTAAATCTTCTAGAACACGTGATGAGCTAAGAAGCCGAGTTCGGTGCAGCCCTTAGTGGCACCAGCCTTACTTTAGGTAAGCCTGCAAGAATAGCCCTCCTGTAATCTAATAGGGACAGGACTAAGGCTTGGATTACACACTGAAAGTTAGCTGATGGTAAGAATGGTTTAATTTTCCTTAATGTGTTCATTTGATAATTGTCTCCCTTTGTAGTTGCGTTGAAATGATCTTGCATATTTAGGTAATTTGTCCACTGTGATACCAAGAGATCTAGTAGAGTCGATAACGTGTGGGTGCAGTTGAGAGCTGTAAGTTGTCTGAGCCATTCTTCTATGTGAGAGGAGTGGTTGTGAGGGGCGATCTAAAGGAATTCAGTTTTAAGAGTGCAGAGCATGAGGTGACTGTGGCTTAACCATTGTTGGGTTTTCAGTAGGGTGAAGTTGAAAGTTTTGATCTCTTCGGGTGAAGACATTTTCAGGAACAATTTGGTGCCATCTGCATACATTTGGTAAAGAATGTTAGATTGTTTCAGAATCTCGGTCAAAGGCTCCATGTATGAGTTGAATAATGTGCGTTCCATATTCTTGAGGCTAGACCGGAGGAGGAGTTTTCTTTTTGTTGAACTTCTGTGGTTTCAGCACTAGAGAGTTTGTGTTTTTGGTCAAGTAGACAGGAGTGTTGTGGTGGAGGTACTTGTGAGCCATGCAGCCTATCCTCAACTGGATCCTAGCTTCAAACAGCAGCCATATCAGCTGTTTTAGGTCTGGTGTGATGTGGTTAAATCTTCTAGAACACGTGATGAGCTAAGAAGCCGAGTTCGGTGCAGCCCTTAGTGGCACCAGCCTTACTTTAGGTAAGCCTGCAAGAATAGCCCTCCTGTAATCTAATAGGGACAGGACTAAGGCTTGGATTGCACACTGAAAGTTAGCTGATGGTAAGAATGGTTTAATTTTCCTTAATGTGTTCATTTGATAATTGTCTCCCTTTGTAGTTGCGTTGAAATGATCTTGCATATTTAGGTAATTTGTCCACTGTGATACCAAGAGATCTAGTAGAGTCGATAACGTGTGGGTGCAGTTGAGAGCTGTAAGTTGTCTGAGCCATTCTTCTATGTGAGAGGAGTGGTTGTGAGGGGCGATCTAAAGGAATTCAGTTTTAAGAGTGCAGAGCATGAGGTGACTGTGGCTTAACCATTGTTGGGTTTTCAGTAGGGTGAAGTTGAAAGTTTTGATCTCTTCGGGTGAAGACATTTTCAGGAACAATTTGGTGCCATCTGCATACATTTGGTAAAGAATGTTAGATTGTTTCAGAATCTCGGTCAAAGGCTCCATGTATGAGTTGAATAATGTGGGTCAGAGTGTGGAACCTTGAGCCACTCCAATCGAGACCAGGATGATGTCAGAAAGGGTTTGATTACTTTTGATTAGTTGAGCCCTGTTGTGGAGGAACGAGGCAAACCAGTTTAAAATGGGACCAGATAGCCCCATTCTATTCTAAAAAGGTCAATCAAATTGTCATGTTTTACTGTGTTGATCGCAGAGGAGAAATCAAGAAGTATAAGCAGGCAGGGTTCATTCTAGTCAAGCAATGTCAGGGCATCATCTACAATGTGAGTTAGAGCCGATTCCGTGCTATGTACAATTCTGAAGCCAAATTGGCAATGGTCAAGAAGATAACACTGCTCAATGTGGTTGTAGAGTTGTAGGTGTATGTATTTTTTGAGTAACTTTGCTAGTGTTGGGATGTTGGTGATTTGTCGGAAATTGTTGAGGTCAGACAAGTCTGCATTTGGTTTTTGGGGGATTGGTGGGACCTGTGCTATCTTTAGGAAATCAGGAATCATGCCTAGAGAAAGGAAAGCATTGATAATTTTAGACCAAAGCAGTAGTATGGAAGAGCTAAGCTCTTTGATGAGTTTAGCAGGCATAGGACAATTGAAATGGTTGGAGGGTTTTATTGATGTTATTGTTTTAATTACATCAGTTTCATCCTAAAGTTTGAAGGCACTCCAAGTAGCATTATTTTTAGAAGTATATCCAACGTAAGGGGATCACAGCAAGTGTGACACTGGGAGGAGACTGGGCTGGTCCAGTGTAAGTAGACATTAGGAGGCGAGTTGCAATTCTGGTTGAACCCTCCTTGTCTTTTCCATGAAATAAGCGGAGAATTCACATCCACTTGGCAATGACCCATTATCTACCGACTGGAGGTTAGCTTGGCAACTAACTTGTTGTTTGATGATTTTGAATAGTTTTTTAGGTCTGTTTCCCAAAAGGTTTTTTTTCACTACAAGTAACACAAGAATGTACTGTAACAAATGCACAGTGGAACCTCCTTCAGCCACATGGAAAATGATGGAATTGGATCAATCACTTTCCCCTCATTTAAAAAAAACATTATAATAAAGACTTAATCACTTGGGCACTATCACTGTACTGCAAGTAATTTATATTAGTTTTGATACAGGAAAATACAGCCTTTGGGAAAGTCAAGAGATCAACGAAAGCTGGATGGGCATCACTTCCCATGCCTATGTTTATTAAGTCATGTCTGGCTAGAGCACATACTTGGTTCTCTGGCTCCCTGTCCTGTTATCAGTCAAAACGCACCATTAAGAAAGACACTGGGAAGCACGGACAGTCTGGTCTTGAACAACGTGACAGGCAATCTCATATGGATGGCCATTGCCTCATTTCAAAGCAACACTTGTCTAGGCAGGGAAATTCCACCATAGAACAGGAAAATAGTAGGATAATCGTATTTTAACAATCTCCGCCCCATCTCTAACCTCCCCTTCTTGCTAAAGCCCTTGAGAAATGTACATTGCTTCAACTGGACAAACACATATGCGATTTCAACTTACTCGACTCCTTTCAATCCGGTTTCAGGAAAGGGTGCAGTACAGAAACCGCCATGCTGAACATTATGGATGACATCCACAGTGCCCTAGATAATAGTGAGGCTTGTCTTCTTATACTCCTCAACCTCTCTGCTGCGTTTGATACAGTTAACCATTCTTCCTTACTTAATTCGCTTAAAGGCCGCTTTGGCCTTAATGGTGTGGAACTCAAATGGTTCTCTTCTTTCCTCCAACACAGAACACAACAAATCAAAATCAATGCCTGCCTCTCTAATCCTATACCCAACTCGCTGGGCATCCCACAGGGTTCTATTTTCTCCCCCTCTCTCTTCAACCTCTTTATGGAACCCCTTATCCTCATTCTGAAACAAGCTGGAATCAACTATCACCTCTATGCTGATGACACCCAACTCTACTATAAGATTAAATCCCACTTGGATATACTTCATTTAAACAATATCCTGAATAAGATCCAATCCTGGTTCGACTCCAACCACCTTAAACTGAACCCAAAAAAACCTGAAATGATTCTCTTCTCTCTAAAAAACAATCGGCTCCCCATCCAAGGCTGAATCACAGACCTCAATGCCTTCAATTGTTTGCTCTCCTGATCTGACTAAGTAAAGTCCCTAGGTTTCACTCTGGACAAAAACCTGGCTCTTAAGGACCACATAAAAAACTTGGCTAAAGGAGCACTTTTCACTCTCCGACACCTTAAGAAAATCAAACCCTTCATTCCTTCAGATGACTTCAAATGGGTTGTCCAATCACTAGTCCTATCCAAACTTGACTATGGCAACGCTATCCTCACCGGAACCCCCAAAGTACACCTAGCCCCCCTTAGAGCTGTGCTCAACTTGGCGGCCAGGCTCATCACTGACTGTGAACGATTTGACCACATCTCCCCGGTCCTTAAAGCCCTAAAACGGCTACCCGTGGAAGCACAAAGCTCTTCACCAACAAACCCCGTTGTACCCAACCAACAAACTCAATAAAGCGGGCAGCACCAGAATGATGAGAAGCACCAATGCGCTCCTTCTCGTCTCCCCGGCTTTTAAAAAAGACATCCACCCAATCTTGTTCCTTCTCCGGTAACGCCCCAACCATCTGGAATGCCCTCCCGAAGGACCGGCTTGTAACCCCCCCTACCCCAGCTTTAAAAAAGACCTTAAATACCACCTTCTCAACATAGACTGGGGTCCGTAATCTCTCCTCTGACCTTGCTTTCTGTTTCCCCTGCATTGGTTTTCTTCCAGTTTTTCCTGAACCTCATTTCACTCGCCCTCTTTACATATCATACTCTCTTCTCTGCCTTAAATTGTTACACCCATTTATATTTTTTACATGTTTTGTACCAGCCAACAAGCCAGAATTTCTGCTCCCCTTTTCTTCATAGGAGATGTACCTGCGTGTTCTGTTACCCTGAAAAATTGCTCAATTTATTTTTGCTCTCTTTTAACTTATCGTGAGATGTACTCGCCTGTTTTCATTTACCCTGAACAACTGCTTTTCTTGACTGCTTCTGTTCATGTACAGTGCTCTGATACCTTTGGGTCTAGCCAACGCTATATAAAACCGTTCAAATAAATAAATTAAATAAATAAGTAGGAACGTTCAATCACAAAGATGAGAAAAGATTAAAAAACAGAACCCGGAAAGGTCTTACAAGCTTTTAAAGATCTGGAGTAGCTCATAAATAATACAGCTCCAATACATTCCCTTAAAAGGGAAAGGTATATTTAGTCTAGTCTGCAAGCATATCAATAACAAATTGTGTTTTTTTCCAGGAGAATTTAGACGAAGGCAACATTTTATTTAATGTAGTGTAAGGACCTGCTCTTTGCAGCGTGATGGCAGGAAAATATGCTTGGAGTCCACAGCCATGGTCCCAGGCCTCTCACAAGACTCCATTGCTTGGCTGCTGCTAGTGTCTCTCTGGCCTTGAACATGCAGCAAGCCAGAGCTTGGCGCAATTCGTTGCTGCTGCATGGACGCGCGGTGTGTCCCTAAATTTAAAAAAAGGCCTGCTTCCAAAATATAATAATGCTTAATCACTATTAAAATGAAAACGGGCCACCATTATATTTTCAAATAAACTTTTAATGATTTTAGCAAATACAAGTCCGGGAGCTGCTCAAAGGGGTGTCGGTGAGCTACTGGTACCTAGTGATCGCCCGGTTGGACACACCTGGTTTAGATGGTTCAGTCAGATTAAGAGTTCCAGTGAGTTCCTAAAGCTGCTGTTCAGGACCTGCAGTTGTAGAACATGTGAAAAGAGCACACAGAGGCCGGAGTGGCAGGAAGACCGCCTCTTCAGGAGCTTTATGGATATCTAGAGATGGATGGAGGTTGAGCAGCTACCGTATTGAGCCCTGTGAATGTGCAAGTGCACAGTGTCTTCGCTCTGCACATGCACAGAATGCCACTGATCACCGTACATGCCAAGCTACAAGCACATTAGAAATGAAATATCTCTACTATATATGGTTCCAGTCCTGAAGCTCCACTGCTGTGGTACTTCTGAACACCTTGAACTTCAACAGTTTCATCTTGAACTCCTCCTGGTCCTCCCCAGTTTTTCCACCATAATCTCCTTCTGCTCCGACAGCTTTTCATCTAGTGTTTATCGCTGTTAAGTGTCAGTCTCTGTTCGTCTTCAATTATTCCCTAGGTTCTGCTGCATCTTCCTGGTTACCAAGGCTTCTTGGTGACCCTAAGTTACCATCATCTTGCACTTACCTGCAATCCCCTCAAGTTGTCCTGCCACCTTTGGATCCTTGACTGCCCATGCCCGCTGTTTTTACCAGGGACAGTGTGAGTACTTGTTACAGTAAGAGGTTCAAACAGAGTCAAAAGTACTGAGGATCGCTACTGCCAGGCCTTACTGCTGTGCAGCGTGAGCCCACAGGCTCAATCAACAGCTGCCTTCATGGGCTGCAGTGGTATTCGACAAATGCAAGGGGAAAGGGGCTTGGGAACTGTAGACCTTAGATGGAGGCTCTAGTCTTCAATACACAGGGGGCACAATTTGTGTTCTGTACATGGTGCTGTAAGAGAAAAGGCCAGAGCAGTGACCAGTGATCTCTGTTCTTAGGATTGTCAGAAGTCACTAAAAGACCTGGGGCTAAGGGTAAAGCAATGCTTTGGGGGCCCTCTGTGGAATCTTCTCAATGATTTAAAGGTAAAACTATTCCAGGGGCACAGAAAATGTCATCTGGCGCTACCCAGTGGTGTATTCCCATTAACAGCCTCTATTAATGACAGCAGGTTGGCCTATAATTAAATATCTGTAAATAATAAATTGTGATGACGGAGCGGGTGGTCCTTGGAAGAGCTGGACGATGGCCATAATGCGTCGTCTGAAAATTAGCATATTGCAATCCACTGCACAGCTGTTCAAACGTTAAAACTGTAATTCGAAAAAAATAAACACGTGTGCACACAAAACAAATACTCGAATTACTAAGGATTTTAGGGGCATATTTACAAATCCCTACCACAATGGAAACATCACTTTTTGCAACGCTCGCGTGTCGATAGGGGCTTCGCATTACAAGGCAGCGGTAAACCTCTTAACATGCTGCCTTGTAAATAAGGCCCCCTTTCGCGCAATGCTTAAAAAGCAAAATGCCTTGCATTGTTTATGTTCAGGAAGGTGACCCTTCAGGCACATAACTAATCATTAAAAAAAATGGCATTTTGTAACTTCCATGTGTGCTGCATTAAGCAGCACACATACAAGTGACAAAACCCCATTTTACGATTGTTTATGTGCAGGAAGGGGGGACCTTTCTTTACATAAACAATCTTCCCCAGCACGCAGACACCCTTGCACTGTGGTGCAAGGGTGCCTGCATTGGCGCTACACTGCTAAGCGTAGCACCAGCAAAGGGCGAAATGTAGAGCTGCACTATATTCCTGTAAATATGGTGCAGCCCAGCGTTTCTGAAGTGGCGGCGCGTGTCGTTAATCCACCAAGGCACGCTCCACCACTTCTTTTGTAAATATCCCCCTTAGTATTTTATATTGAAAGAATTTGCAAAAAACTAAAATTTTAATGGGAAGGTTGGTGCTGCATCTCTGTGACTAACTTTTAAGTGGTTGGTTTTATTTCGCAGTTCGAGGCTCCTACTCCTGCCAGGGCCAGACTGGAAACCCAAAGCAGCCCTGGCAAATGTTTTCAGACCAGTCCCCCTTCGGTGCACACCAAGTGCATTGAGTGTGCCTGACCACTACAGAGGGGGCTTTGGGAGGCTCTACCCCCAAAGAAATTTAGGAAACAGTGGTGTAGTCTACAACACGTTTATCACTTTACATCACACACATATAGAGACAATTAATCATAAGTGTAAATCAGTGTATAGAAAATGTTACATAAGGCAAAGGGGACTACAAGATGTAGGATTCACATGTCATTTATACTGGTAGGCATTTTTAAAGAGTGCTTGGTCTGGAGAAGCACAAAAAACTCGGGATTCAGAACATAAGACAGTGATTAGCATTGACTTTAACAATAAAAATGTATTTCCACCCTGATAAACCTTTTTAGCAGCATCGGGATAATGAAAGACTGGGAAAAAACATAAGTTACTAACTTGTACCATGCAGTTTGCAAGCAGCTCTTTGATGACAGTTTATAGGTCACTGTGCTAGATTACGGTTGTCACTTATGTACTGCACAGTAACAAAATAATCTTTGTGACAAAAGCAGTAACCCACTCGCCTATGCACATAAAATACTGTTATTTAAAATGCATGGTACACGTTCTTTGCAGTAGGAATATTAACCCTCTGTGCTACATTAGATAACTCAAAGCTGGCACAGGACAACACTCTAATCTCTCTCCAGCAGGTACATTAATCACTGTGTTATCTTGACACTTTTATTGTTGCTGGAAAACTGCTAATTATACAAGTGCAGTGCTTTCTAAACTGCTGCCTGCGGACCCCTGGGAAAGTGTCAGGGACCCCTGGGGGTCCCCGGACCACAGTTTGGGAAACACTGTTCTACACCATCCTACGAAAATGCTCATTCGGGTCTCCCGCGTGACTTTTAATTCATTTGAACTTTTCAAGAGCTGCCATTACTCAGAATTGTCTTTCTCAGTGACATTCTCAATACAAATCTGCACCTGGCAAATATGATTAAATTCACTGTGAAGAAACCCGGGTCTACCATTTCACCAGGCTGCATGCCGTACAGTTATGCCGCACAGTTTAATAGTATTTAATTGCCGAGTCAGCAGGTGGCGCTCACGCATCACTTACAATCAATGAAGCCAATGCCAAATGTATTTCCAAAGCTTGTGGTCGTGTTTCAGATTAGTTTTATTCACACTTCTAAATCCGAGACATGGCTTTGTCACATAATTTTGCAGTTTGTCATGCTGGTCTCTTTTTTAAAACAGCACAAGGTTTGGTCTTATAAGTCTTATTACAGAGGATAAGCGCCGCTATAGCAATCAACCAGTCTGAACATCAGTGCTGTCTTGGCTAACGTACAATAGTTCTCAGCCAAAAGAATTGTATAATTGTGGGTTACTCTCACTCGCCGTCGTGTCATGACGTTTTAACGTGATAGCCATATTAGGTAAGGGGAAACCCTCCAACAGCCAATAGAAGCGCAATAAAAGCACTCTTTAACGGGAAGCACACAGTTTCGGTCCAGTCAAATCTAGTAAACACAACTCCCTACTTGGTAATGCCGATAGGTACGGCTTTAAAAGAATGCTGTACAGTAATGTGAAACATTACAAGTAAACAGAATAGCAACGGATAAATAATTTGTGTGAAATTAAAGAACTATAGAATATTGGTGTAGGTTAAAAGGTCAAGTAACAGTTACACTGTCAAGCCAGACCTAAACAGACATGTAGGTTAATGGCTTCCGACATGTGGCGGGAGCTAAAGACCGCATCTAGTGAGGCTCAAGCTGCGATGTCAAGCCAGACTATAAAAACTGATGCTGCCCACAAATGGCTGACTAGAGATGTCTTTCAAAGACTGACACTTCCAATAACCACTGAAGTAGCTATAGGAACGTCCCACCCTAAGGTATTTCAGTACATTAGAATCATTTTTCTGTTAATAAGTTGCCTTGGGCCAACATCAACATTCATAAATAGGGACGAAACCTAGAACATTGTAATTAAAACAATATCATCAGTACCATGCGTTGAACTGGCACTTTCTGGTTGGCTGAGGCAATGTCCTAGCTAGGCAGTACCTACCACTCCTGTCAAGGGTGGGCGATTGAACTCACTGTATAACCTGCGCTCACCCTTGGGTAGCTTGGCACTGAGCAGTCAGGCTTAACACAGAGGCAATGTGTAAAGCACAGGCACAGTACTCATGATAAATACACTGACAGTCATAAGAGAGAATTAACACCTGATGCATGTAAATAACGTTTGCATTCAACACAAAGAATAATCAACACAACATGAGCATCATGTATTTCGGAGCATAAATCACACTTGGAAATCTTACTAGTAGTGCTAGGCCTAACTGTGTTAAAATGACATCAATAATAAGCCCACTTGGGACAGATCCTATTCTAACCCCCCCAGCACCCTTATGCGGTTCGACACGTCAACCCCAGGTGCACTCTAGCAATTCTTATAATTCAATACAACACAATTTTAGGAAGCGCCCCAGCTCACAACAATATTAGAAATATGTACATACAATGAATTATAACACTTTTTAGCAGCCCCGGGGCTAGAGCCGCACGGGTAAAACTAATGTCAAACGAGTGTTCTGGGAAGAAATTACAGTGTAAAGCAACACCACCGGCCAGTGTCGTGAATCACAGGTGGTCCGCAGACTGTCACTCCCACACAAACACTCAATCCGCTCTGATACGCGATGCAACAGATATTAGGCAGGTCCGTATGGAAAGCAGTTGCACACATACACACTCAGCAACTTAATGCGGTGCAACTGATACTCGGCAGGTCAACTGATAGCACACGGCAAACCCTGTGGCTCAATGCTTCCTTCACCTCACCCAGACTGCCCTACACCCACAGATGGAGGATAACCAACGCCACCCCCCCCCACCGGATACTAGGCCGCACGCAACTGGGGTTCCAGGGAAGCTGGTGGGGGTAGGTAGCAAGACTAATTAGGAAGTAGTCAAAAGGGGAGTAGGGGGGAGTTGGAAGCCAGAGGATTCAAAGCAGAACCAGGCTGAGGGCAATAGTTTGACACTCAAAAGGGTTCCACAAGGGCCTTTCGGCACAAGCCCAGTTCTGCGAATAACAGGTGGATCACACGGTCTCTTGACCAGCTTCCGATTGCTCTCTGAAGCATTCCACCAGCCCTGTCAATCACTCTCACTACGAAAGCCCGAGCCGGGCAATACTACCTGGCACCATGATATCGACGGGTGAGGAGAAGGCAGTTGGTCTGCCACGCTGAGGGCCAAAAAGGGAAAAATCAATGAATGGCGAATGAAGTTGGGGAGCCCGCATAAGAAGGAGGCACACAGTCAGGTACACGTTGATCAGCATAACACCCAGGCAATCCGGACACAATGTCTGGTGCGCATTGATACAGATCAAACCAGACGGTTCCAGTCACACACAGCGAAGAGGTGTGTAGTAGGCTGGCTTAGTATATGGTGCACACTTATCTAAGTGAAGCACCTTGCACTAATCCAGGTAACCCTTACGGTGATTTTAATGGTCTTAAACAACCATAGAAAGCTCTCTAAGTGGTAGCTGTGGAGAGCAGGCTACAGGCTTATTCAGAAGGAGTGTTAAGCAGCTTGTTTTACCAGATCTAATCATGTAGTGTAGGTTAAATGAAAAAGAACCACACAGTGTATACATAAAAATATGTCTATTTATTACACAACACTCACTAACACACTGGTATATCTCCTATCCGGAGAGATCAACACAAATACACAATACTTCAATTACAAATAAGGTAAGAAGCACAAAATACAGTGGTCTCCATGAGAAGACCAAACCATATACGTAGGCTGTCTGGTTTTTAGGTTTAAACCTATAATAACTGATATAACCCCACCGGAAGGGAAATAGCCCTCACCAGTGTAAACATATACACACTAGAAAAAACCCTGCAAAACCACAATCTAAATGCCGTTCAAAGGAAGGAAAAGGAGAGTGAAAGTCATTTTTATTTCTTCCTGAAGGGGCCAATACAATGTAACTTTGTTATATACGGTAGCAGTAAGAAAGACTGTGCTAACATTATTGTGCTTGAGTTTTGTTGTTTAGGGATGTCACTTAAATATTGTTTCTTCTTCCTTTTTTCAGTTTGTGGACTTTGGTCTAATGATACCAGTGTTAGAAGCATGGTTTAGGTGTTGTTTATTTATTTTACCAACTGTAGAGAATCAGGAAATATCAAAGTCCTATTTGATGTAGGTTTCATAAGAATCTTTCCCAATATGTACCATTACATTTATCCACAAAGAATGGGTAAAAACCGTTGATACATCAGCCCCCTTTTCTAGTGAGTCAGTATTGATAGTAGGTGAATTGCCAAACACCCCAGGCTTTAAACATTCAATGCAAGGTATAGTGACAGGTTTATGTGAAAAGAGTGCAGTCACAAAACATCTGGGATACTGGTGAAAACATGACACCAGATTTTTGGAAAACATGGAACGCAGTGCCACTTGGAATGCTGCTGCAAAAAGTTCTTACCAAGTTCAACAAAGATTGAAGGGATTTGTTTGTATTCGCAGTGATTCAGCTACGTATTTGAAAAAGTTGTGTGATGATCTGTCAAAATCGGTAACTGAGCTGAAGTGCTTCCCTGTAAGAGATCCTTGCCACTTGTTAGATGGTATGCTGAAAGCATCTGTACAATCCTCAGAGTTAATGAAGAATGATATTGACTTTTTAGTCCATTCTGGTGCACTGTTTTGTTATGCATGGAAACTAAAATGCAAATATTTCTCATTTTGTGCTTTGTGTGGCATCAACGAAAGAGTCATCCCAACTGTGTCACTTAGCTGGTGGTTCTCAGTCCTACAGGCCATAAATGCTATATTATCCATGTGGCAACAGTTTACAGAACTTTTGCTGAGTGATGATGCCAAAGGCAAGAAATGTGAGGATCTTTGGTCACATATTGATAGTAATTTGAAAAAAGTACACTCTACTGCATTCTTAGGTTTTTACAGGAAAGCATGACTGCTATAGTAGACATTATAAAAAAACTAGAGTCTGAAAACACCCTGGTCTGTGAAGTGTTCAGCATAAATGGTGTAGATGTGAAACATCTCCTTGAGAGTAGGCTTGTCAACATTTTAAGTGAATTTGGCACTGCTACATATTCCATGTTAGAGTGCTTGCCACTTGGTAAGCAAGGAAAAGTTGAGGAGCAATTCAGGAACTTTTATTTTACAATGTATGAGAAATAGCCCTTCACCAACCATGGCATATGAAGTCAATGAAGCCTCACTGTGGTACTCTGCACAAGTTATAGATCCCTTCTGTAAAGGCAAATTCTGTAAAGGCAAATTTTCTCCAGAGTGGCAAAAGTGTTGCCTCATTTTTGACCGCTTCAGTAACTCTGAGGGCATATGCGCCCAGTTCAACACATATGTTGTAGAACCTGTCACAGAGAACCACAATCTTCAGGTGCACCAGTATTGGCATGAAAAGTTATGTCAGTGGCCAGAGTTAGCAAATTATATACTGGCTATTTTGGCGTTTGCTGTCTCAAGTGCCAATGTTGAGAGGGCCTTTTTTACAGATAAAAGTTTACATGGAAAGGAAAGAGGTTGCGTGCATGACCAAAGACTCACTGAAGAAATATTGTATGGTGTACTACGATAAGTTTGATTTGTAAAAATGTATTTGGACCTCATTTACACTGTAAGTACACTGTCCATATACCATGCACTATCAGTGCAGAAAGCAAGCAATAATAAAAGCAAAAAGTTCCATAAACACTGGAAAAATACAGTTTCTGTTGTGTTTAATGCCGCGAAAATGTGTAAACCCCTGATAACCACTGTTTTTTTAAGGTATTGAAATCACTTGGTAAAATACGGGCAGAATTTTCCAAAAATAGAAACTGAAAACAGGAAAGCCTACATATACGTAAAAAGTGGAATGCGGAGGAGGAGCCAAGATGGCGATCGGGACGGCAGCGTAGGCTCCCGGCTCCGTGAACCTCCGCATCCCGCACAGATATCCTGCATGAGATCCTTAGCCTGCACTACATGCCCGTGTTGGTGATTGAGAGCGGCAACCGATCGCGTGATTCTGAAGTTTCTGACGGCGGTACCGCCGGAGAAATGTTCACCTGAAGTTTGCGGCCTGTGCAACCCTGAAACCGGGACCTCGAGTGGACAACATGGCCGGGCGGCAGTTCAACAACAGCGGCCATTGGTGACTGGGTGGAGTCGGAATACCGGAGCGGTGCGGATATTGGCCTGAATTCCGCCGTGGTCACTCCTACCACTGGGCGTAGCGGAACGAGTGCATGCCCGAGGTGACAATTCCAAGATTCTTCGGGAATTGCCTGAGCCCTCGCCGGTGAGCTGCTCGGACGCTACCTGTAACTCGTCCCGATTTTCGCGGGCTGCTCCCGGATTTTTGCGGGCGCCCGTCCAGGGTCAGGATAACTGTTATCTGTGACCATATACCGGATACATATTTTGCCTGCCCCCGGAACCCTGTTTGCAGTACCATGGAACTTGATGCGCTTGTGCCTGATTCCCGGTCCCAATCTGGGGTGGAACTACCCTGCGGCCATCTTGATAGGATGGATTCTGTCATCCTGTACGCTGGGTCGCAGCAAGATTGGGAGTGTGTGGCTAAGAGGAGCGTAGCACAGCGGGCGCGAGGAGCTGTTCTGGGGTACGGTGACCTTCTCGAAGCTCTCGGTGCCCTTCGTTCCACCCTGGTCCACGGCGCCTGGGTACTGGGGAGAAAGCTTGATGGTATTGCGTCAGCGTCGGAACAGTTGCGAGCTGCCTGTCCCCAGGTAACCAGGGACTCGTTTTACTTCACACAGGAGGACAGTGTCGTGGCCGCCCCTGTGAATAGGGGACAGCTGGAAATTCCTGACACTGTGCCAACGTGTGGTCGGCTGGCTGTTGGTCAGGTCTGTTCCGGAGGTCTTAGAGTTGAGCAGAAAGTGGTGGCTTTGTCTCACGCGCAGCCTCCGGCGACCCAGGCAATAATCAAGCAATGTTCGCCTGCTCTGGCTGATTTCTACATCCTGGACCTTGTGTGCAGGGCATGTCCTGGGGCAGTACTGGGAAAGATGATCCTCCACGATGATGACTGTGTTGGCATTCAGAGACGTCCACTCTACATGTGCGTGTCGCTTCTGGTTCCTTTTTGGACGCTCCCTTTCCTTGTAACATTGGACATGGCACTGGGTCGATGGGTATGCATCGGTGGATTCGCAAAGAGAGGCCAAGGATAAGACTGATCCCTCAGAGGGTGTCATCTAATAGGCGGGCGGGCACAGGGGTTGCGTGCTCTCACGGCATAACTAATAGTGTAATAGGTGCATAACGCTCCCCATTTTTCTTTGACATGGGGAAACATTTTTTGTTGATTATTGTCTGCTTTGGGGAGGAACACATTGTGCGGGAGGGAGAAGCCGGGGGCATGTTTGAAGGCCCTCCTCCAGTTTATTAATATTCTCTCCACTCCCCCGTTAGGTGGGGTTTCTTTTCTTTCTCCTTTTTCTCTGTTTCTTCTATATTTCGGGTCTGGTTCTGGGGCGACAGGCACACTGCTGGGGGGGGGGGCCGTAGTCATCTGCAGAGGTGCAGGGTGGGGGGCTGGGGGAGGAGATTTTTTAGTTTTTCTTTTTACTTTGTTTCTATGGCCTCTTTCCTCTTCTCTTCTCTTTCTTTGTCTTTCTTTTCTGGGGTCAGTACAGTAAGTTTCCTTCGCTGTCAATCGCTGCTTTTTCATTTGTGCCTCAATTTCCGTGGTGCTTTCTGGGTCTTAGGGCAGGGGACTGCAGGCGCAAATGGCTCGTGATATTCTTCCACATCCTGAACCTCCTGTTTGTGCGCCATGGACTTGATAGATTGCTGTTTATTGTTGACGTTTACTATTCTGCCCGCCATTTTTCGCTACTCGGAAATTGTTTGGCACCTGATCCTTCCATTCTCTATTATAAAATGAAGACCTTTTATATCCTGGTTTCCTACTTGGGCTGCTAAGTGGCCAAGAGTATACTAGCATGGAGATTCTGCTCCCCGAGGTGCTGCCTGTGATTAAAATTTGTTTTTTTTGTTAATCCAACTGCTTAGCGGCCGGCCCCGGGGGTTGTAGGCCCATACTTGTCTTTGGTTGCAATGTCAATAAAGGTTTTTACAAAAAAAAAAAAAAAAAAAAGTGGAATGCGAGCTATGACCGAAATCGGGACTTGGACCAAGAGACTCAGAGGAGCTGGAGACACAAGGAACCATCCAAGGCAAGTACCCAGGAATCCCACGGAGGCTGTGTGGAGAGTGGAAACACAGCCGCGTACTCAATAGAAGTCAACGGGAAAGTCACAGTTGCAGTTTTGAAGAATGACCCTTCCCAGTGGACCATGATGAAACCCTGTGGAAGACAGAAGGTTGGAAAGTCACCCCACCCGTGGATACCCCAGGAATGAGGTAACTACACCAGGGAAGCCGGGTGCATAGGTGCGAAGTGACGTCGGAAACCGCCGTAGACCACAATGAGGACTTCAGAAAAGATGCTGCTGGGCGAAGACTAAGAATCCGGTAGAATCCAAGGGTGGATTCTTGAAGAGGAGAACCTGCAAGCAGAGGGGACAGAGTCTATGCTACTCGGAGGTGACCAGGAGACACAGAAGCACAATGCCCATCGATGTCAGGAGGTACCGGAGACCTTGTCGCTGCAGCTGTGGGACAAGTCGACGCCGAGGAAGACCAGGAGTTAAGCACGAGCTGTCACACGGTGGATGTCGGTGTCTAGGTGGTCGGTGTCTGGTGTCTGGTGTCCAGCGGGAGCACCAACAAGCCTTGGTAGCCGTAACTGACGTGGAAAGCGAAAAGATGCAAGCGTTGGGACCAGCAAGGGCAATGGGACTCAACAAGTGCAGGAGAGTCAGAGCAGCCACCGAGCAAGCAGGGGAGTTCACTGAAGCAAAGGAAGACGCTCGAGAGAACCAACAGGCCGAAAGCACAGGAGTCGCAATAGGACCTCAGGCATCTCACCCAAGATGGAGACCCACGGTGCAAAGGATGCAGCGAGGACGCTCATCTTCAAGGGATGAGGAGCTGGAGCATCTTGTAGTGGAAGATCTCTGGAGTGAAGAGCCAAAGTGCCTTGGCAACTGCAAGTCGCCACGGTGCACAGGGGTTTGGTCCTAGCAGCTCCGATGAGGGATGCTGTCCTCAAAATTGCAGAGAAGACGGGTCAGGCCTCTAGGGAACTGCAGAACCACCACCTGTGTTGCTGTGACTTGGGAAGGAGCCCTCCCCACCACCCCGAGTACAAGGGATCGGTGTTGGGGTATGATTCCAACATGTTTGATACCAAACATGACCAGGTTCAGTGCAGCCATTATATAGTTAGATATCTCATAAATGACTGATGTGCACTCTATACCTTAAAATGTCTGAACGCATTTACAAAGCCTAGGGAATTGACTCTGGGGTTTGTAGGAGGTGTCTTGCTCATGCAGGGGCACCCTCACACTTGTAACCAAGCACCACTGCCCTCAGGATTGAAGGGCCCACCATAGGGGTGACTTACAGGTTTTAAGTGCAGTGACCTCAGATATAAGGAATCATATATCTGTTGTGAGGGCTGCAAGCACAATCTCACACAGTTTGCAACGACAGGCCTGTAGTCGGAGTTTAAATGGACTCCCATGGATGGCACAATACATGCAGCAGCCCATTGGAGACCCCTGGTGTACCTATGCCCCATGTATACTAGGGACTTATAAGAGTAAACCAGTAGCCAATTGTGGAGGTACCAAAGTACTTACCAAAGAAAATTTAGGGGGGAGAGAGCACAGTTGCTGGGGTCCTGATTAGCAGGATCCCAGCAAACTACGGTCTAAACAAACTGACACCAGGCAAAAAAAAAGGGGGGGAGGGGAGGGTAACCATGGTTGGAAGATCCTACTTTCCTACAGTCAGGCCCTGGGATATCAGGAGTAAAAAGCCTCACCCCCGCGGTGGGCTCAGCACAGAAACACCTGTTTGTTCCGTGGCCCTCTGAAAGTGGTTCTGACAGTATATTACTGGATAACCCACTACACCCAAAAAATGTTTTAACATTCGGACAAAATTAGCTGATTATCTGATAGGAGCAATGACTTAAAGGATAATGACCATTAGGGTGACATAGAGCATAAGAGGAATCAGAGCCGCAGCAATGTAATGTCAATCATGAAAAACCCTTAATGAGAACTCATAAGAACTCATCAACATGCATGATGACGGTGCATCATCTGCACGTATTGTATCAACATGCAAATTCACATACACAAATAATTTTTAAAGAAACATGTTGAATTTAAGTGAGAGTAATCCTCCAGGGACATGTATATTCATCTACGTGAGCTAAAGCCAAGCCACACTTCCAAGATTACAACGGATAGGAACATACCAGCTCCCATATTTTATACCTAGACACTTTGCCTGCTGGAAATACTGGGGGAAATGTGTAGATCAGTATTCCAGGATGCTTTTTTCCAAAAAAATGTAATCTTGAGTAGATCTGCACCACTGGAATTACATAATTTTGGGGTAATTCCAAGGGCAGAGAAGCTGAGGGTGTCTGAAATACCAGCTTTTTTCCTGCCAATTATAATTGAAAAATAAAAGTGAAAACTTTACCTGATCAGCTCTTCGAAGAAGTCCTGTTACAACCTGAAATAATAACATATCATGGTTAGCGATGCTTGAAATCAAATAAAGATTAAATATTTGTAGCTTGACACCAACGCCTTCATAATCCAAGAAGTATCACATAGGCCACGACAAAGGATTTCAGTACACATCAATACCATCCATCATCACATGATGAGATTATTGACTCAACTAATTGATCTGACATACAGGTGAAACAGGGCTGGTTGCACCCACTCAATACAGGCATTTAGCAGAAAACCAGCAAACCTCCGTATACACCAACCTAACAAACCTTAGACATGTGGCAGATTACTCCGCAAAAGAATATTGATGTACAGAGTGGACACAGGATTTTAAAAACCTGGGTTTCCCAGATCTACAGTCATCTCTCCTTCTCAAGAATACATCAGTGGTCTGCATGTGCTCATTATACAGCAAAAGGCTACCAGCACTTCCCAGAACAGTGGAAGAAGACATTATAATATATATATATATATATATATATATATATATATATTTATTATCTACTGGCGGTCGCCAGTCGATAGTTATAGTTAGGATCGTGTTTCCATAGGAAATCCGCAACATTCTATTTGGAATAACTTTGGCGCTGATTGACGAATCCTCGCGAAATTTTCAAAATAGGTGGGGCGCTTCGCTCCGCTCCTTCCCTGAAAGTCTCGGGGGGATTCGTCAAGCGGGGGCTGAGAAAAAGGGGGGGTCCCAAAACGCATTTTCCCCATTCAATTTTCCATAGGACCTTTAGTCCAAGCTACAGACCGAACGGCTGAATAGAATTTCTTGAAATTTGGCAGAGAGGTAGTCCTCAGGTCAGGGATGTGCCTTTTGCAGATCTGGTGTAAATCTGTTCGGTATTTCCTGAGAAAATAGCATTTAAAAGCATATATATATATCTATAGGCGCGCTCCGTGCGCGTACGGTAAAACTTACCGTACGCGCACGCTGCCGTGCACGAGCGCGATTCTGATTGGTTGTTAGATCTTAGTAAACATTCGAATCGGTCGAAACCAGGAAGTGTCAGCCGCCATTTTGTCTCTCGCAGTGTGAGGGGGTAAAAAACAAAGGTGGAGAACGTGAAAAGGGGGCAGGGTGGACAGTTCCTGACCCCCTAGCCTTTGTCAGGGGGTCCCAGAAGGACCCCTAAGGGCCAAAATGTTTTTAATTTTTTTTACGAAAAATCGCGGAGTACGCGTAGCGCGCGCGTACGGTATAAACGGAAAAATTCCGCGAACGGCGTAACGTGGGTGCTCGGTGCGCGAAGCGCACCGAGCGCCCACAGTGCTGCGCACGGTGCGCGAAGCGCAACGTGCGCGCACCGAGCGCGCACGGTGAAAAACCTTAAAAAAAAAAAAAAATACATAACTTAGCATTTAAAAAAACGTACAAATTCACTGAAAAAAAACATAGGTTTCACACACGTTATAGTTAGGAATTAGCATTTAACCCCTTCGGTGCTCATGACGGAACGGTTCCGTCATGAGCCACGGTTGAGCTGTGCTCATGACGGAACCGTTCCGTCATGACCACGCCCGCGCAAGATTCCGTCAGCACAGCGCCGGAATCTGCGCAGCATGGAAGGGGTTAAAAAACCTTGCAAATTCACTTAAAAAACCATAGGTTTCACACATGTTATATTTAGCTGGACATTTCACTCGTGAAAAACCATTGAAATTCCCCCGTTATAGTTAGTGCAGGCAACTATAACTCACGCGACCGCAATCCTCTGCTGATGACGTAAGATATTACATCACTGATGACATATGTGTCTTTCTGAAAAAAAAATATTTGTAATATATGTATAGCTAAAAATTAATGGAAGAAGAAATGGGTAAATAAGTGTCTAAATACAGTGATGTAATATCTTACGTCATCAGCAGAGGATTGCGGTCGCGTGAGTTATAGTTGCCTGCACTAACTATAACGGGGGAATTTCAATGGTTTTTCACGAGTGAAATGTCCAGCTAACTATAACATGTGTGAAACCTATGGTTTTTTTAAGTGAATTTGCAAGGTTTTTTAAATGCTAATTCCTAACTATAACGTGTGTGAAACCTATGGTTTTTTCAGTGAATATATATATATATATATATATATATATATTACATATACACATACACACACACATATATATACACACATATATATACACACACACACATATATACACACATATACACACACACACACATATATACATATGTATACACACATATATATACACATATATACACATATATATACACATATATATACACACACGTATATATTACCTACTGGCGGTCGCCAGTAGGTAGTTATAGGAAATCCGCAACATTCTATTTGGAATAACTTTGGCGCCGGTTGACGAATCCTCGCGAATTTCTCAAAATAGGTGGGGCGCTACGCTCCGCTCCTACCCTGAAAGTCTCGGGGGGATTCGTCAAGCAGGGGCTGAGATAAAAGGGGGGTCCCAAAACGCGTTTTTCCCATGCATTTTTCCATAGGACCTTTAGACAGGGCTACAGCCCGAACGGCTGAACAGAATTACTAGAAATTTGGCAGAGAGGTAGTCCCTAGGTCAAGGAAGTGCCTTTTGTAGGTTTGGTGTAAATCTGTTCAGTAGGTCCTGAGAAAATAGCATTTAAATCAATATATATATCTGAGCCAGCTTACGGTACGCTTACCGTAAGCTTACCGTACGCGTACGGTGACGTGCGCGAGCGCGATTCTGATTGGCTGTTAGATCTTAGTAAACATTCGAATCGGCCGAAACCAGGAAGCAGCGGCCGCCATTTTGTGTGTTTCACTCAGAAAAAAAAGAGTGAAAACAAGAAAAGGGGGCAAGGATGAGAGTTACAGACCCCCTTACATTTGTGAGGGGGTCAAAGAAGGACAGAAAAGTACAAAGAAAACATTTATTGATTTTAAAAAAAATCACGGGGTACGCGTACGGTAAGCTTACGGTAAGCGTACGGAAGAAAAAAAAAATTAAAAAAGAAATGAAATGCAGATTTAAGAGTTTAGATATTAGGGGGCTCTAAAAAGAGCCGTTGTGTTTATGAAGTGATTTTTTAAGTGGTACCTACAAGTAAGTACCGATGCAGAGTCTAAGGTTCAAGAGGAAGACTCTGTTCCCTTCATCATTGAAGTGCACACCATCTCCTCTATAAATGTCTTGCATGTCATAACGCAAGTTGTTGTGGTAAATGGCACCCATACCATAGTCACGGAGGAAAGCAGAAACAGATTTGTTGACGTGCTTTCTTGCTTTGTCAATTTGCGGACAGAAATGATTGGACCAGTTCCATTTTTGCCTTTGGCATATGTTGGAAAACACAAAGGCAGTTTTAGGGAAAAGTGAAAACAGTTGTGCAAAGGTGTCCTTCATAAGCATTTCCAGACCTACCCCAGTCAAAGTGCCTAGGTCATTGCCACCACAGTGCACTATTATGAGGTCAGGGTGTTGGATTTGCATGAAGGATTTCACCAATGGCATCAATTGGTGCCACTTTAACCCTCTCTGACCAATCCATTTAATGTCTACATTTGGCAAAGCAAGGTCTCTCACCATACCTGTTTTCTCTGCAAACTTTTCACTCCAGAAGACATAGCTGTGCCCTACAATCCACACTGTGAACATCTTCAAAGGAGAACTGGATGCACTCAGGAGGTGTCTTTCAGTAGAATGGCAATATGAAAAGAAAGACAGTTTGGAAATGGAGGCATACATATTTTTTTCAAAACAAAAAGAACTGATTGGCTGTTTCATACCATTCTAGAATAAAAACTAGGCTGTATGTGTAAATTAATAGAAGCATGTTTTGTATTGGTACAAAAAAATGTGTTACCAAAGAACAGTACTATGGATTTGCTGTTAGGTTTGAAAAGTCAAGCACTCTTGCTCTGTGGAATTGAAACATTGTGTGGCGAACTTCTGACCTAACTCCACACAGCAGTGTTCCATGAGCTGTTGCTATGGTAGCAGGCAGAAGTCAAGTTGGGGGAAGGGTACTAGGCAGAAGTCAAGTTGGGGGCAGGGTACTTTTGGAAAAGGGTTGGTTTTCAACCAATAGAAATGTGTGATTACATTTGAAAAAAAGGGGGAAGCACTGAGATTTGAAACTTACATGTATATGTGTGGAAAAATAGAGGGAAAGTTTGCCATTATCTGGTTCTGCTGAGAGGAGAGAGGTGTAGAGAACAGAGATCCTGGCTCTGATAATCTGCTGTTTGAGTGCCACATTTCTTTCACAACGAACTAATTTTAAAGGTGAGTTTAGAGTTTGAGAGGGGATGTATATGGTAAATTAAGAAATGAATAATAGAATTGGAATTCCTTTTGTAGAAGTTGTGTTTATTATTTTCTGTTTTGGGAGAAATTTAAATGTGAGGAACATGTAAAATAATATGGACAATTTTTTCATGATAAATTAAGGTGTACTGGTAAAAATAAGGAATACTTTAAGGGTTTGAGGTTGCAGTCAGTAATGCAAATACATTCAGCATCACTAAGGCTGGTTGCCCTTGCTGGAGTGCAGGCAGTCACCGAGGATACACATGGTGGTGGTCTGAAAAAGCAGTTTGGACATGGGCTTTTTAAAAAAAAAAAAAAAGTGGATTCATAATGTGTCAGTCTGTAAAAGTGATTTTCACTTGCCAAAAAAAAAGAGCAGTAAGTGTGCATTCAAATTGGCAAAGAAATTTTGTTTTGGGACTAATGTGAAAACATGACTCTGTGTGCAAATAGGATTTACAGGCAGAGATTTATTGCGTTTTGCTCTGGTGATTTCACAGTTGCATTAGTAGGAAAAAGGGGGAGCGATTTTTTGGGGGAAGAAGCAGACTCTTAGCACACACCCAGCTCCTTTCCATGTATAATCATGCACAGTATTTACAAGCGAGTGGGGTTTTGAGGTTTCAGTCTGTAATGCAAATACATTCAGCATCACTAAGGCTGGTTGCCCTTGCTGGAGTGTAGGCAGTCACCGAGGATACACATGGTGGTGGTCTGAAAAAGCAGTCTGGACATGTGCAATTTAAAAAATCTAAAAAGTGGATTCATAATGTGTCAGTCTGTAAAAGTGATTTTCACTTGCCAAAAAAAAAGAGCAGTAAGTGTGCATTTAAATTGGCAAAGAAATTTCGTTTTGGGACTAATGTGAAAACATGACTCTGTGTGCAAATAGGAATTACAGGCAGAGATTTATTGCGTTTTGCTCTGGTGATTTCACAGTTGCATTAGTAGGAAAAAGGGGGAGCGATTTTTTGGGGGAAGAAGCAGACTCTTAGCACACACCCAGCTCCTTTCCATGTATAATCATGCACAGTATTTAGAAGCGAGTGGGGTTTTGAGGTTTCAGTCTGTAATGCAAATACATTCAGCATCACTAAGGCTGGTTGCCCTTGCTGGAGTGTAGGCAGTCACCGAGGATACACATGGTGGTGGTCTGAAAAAGCAGTCTGGACATGGGCTTTTTTAAAAAAATCTGAAAAGTGGTTTCATAATGTGTCAGTCTGTAAAAGTGATTTTCACTTGCCAAAAAAAAAGAGCAGTAAGTGTGCATTCAAATTGGCAAAGAAATTTCGTTTTGGGACTAATGTGAAAACATGACTCTGTGTGCAAATAGGAATTACAGGCAGAGATTTATTGCGTTTTGCTCTGGTGATTTCACAGTTGCATTAGTAGGAAAATGCAATTTATTCTGAAAACAGCAAAAATAAGGCAAAAATATTTTTTGCTAAATATGTAAATACGAGTACTGTATTTTAAAATGTTTAAAAAATATTAATACTTTTTTCTTTTTTTTCAGATTGATATAGAAAATTTTCGAAAACTAGAACCATTTTTAAAGCAATTTTTTTTAAAAAAAACAAATGAATAAATATTTTTTGAGTGGGTGTGGTAAGTCAATAATAATAATTGTAGTGTTTCAAAGTCCTTGTAATGTGATTATTGATTTTTATTGTTTTTAAAAAAAAAAAAAAAAAATTACGCGCACCGTACGCGTACGGTAAAAAAAATAAAAAAAGTTTTTAAAAACATCTATAAAAAAAAGATGAAAGATAAGGTTGGCTCTTAAAAGAGCCGTTGTGTTCATGCAGGGAGAGAGGAAAGAAAGAATGGGAAAATTAGTCTCTGTGACAAGTGTGCTGATCTATTTTGAGGTCCACTAGGGAAACACTGGTCTCCCTATGACAAATTAGATCATGACAAGAGGCACATCGAATATCAACCCTCAGAAATCGAGGGTTAATTTCCAGAGGGCCAGCAAAAGGAGATGCTCCCCCCACAGATGAAGGGCTCACCTGACCTGCAGAAGAAGGAGTCAGCCCTGCAGATGATGGTCCAGGCTGAGCTGCTGTGGATGTGCTTGGTTGACTTTCTGAAGGGTTACCACCAAAAAGTCGAGCATGTGTCCTTCTGTGTACATCCCTGAGGTGCCTCATCATGGTATGATTCCCAAAGGAATACTTCCTGTCAGGATTACCTCTTGAAAGTACACGCTTACACAGCTTACAAGTTACTAAGGGTGCATTTACCTTTTGCTGGCCTTCAGGAAAAGTAAAAAAATCCCATACATAAGAAGTCTTTTGTTTCCTCGCTCTCTGCCTCAAGGTAGTGCTGCTAGTGCTAGCCTCACTCTCAGAAGGGCTCTGCTGTTCTGCCATCGTATCACAAAGACAACCCAGCTCCTTCTCCTAAGGTAATCACAAGCAGAAATGAGGGGAATGGGTGTGGTGTAGGAGAGTTCTAGAACTGAAAGTAGTTTCAACCAATCAAAAGTTGTGTTTCATGATCACATGACCCACCGTACGCTTACGGTACGCTTACGGTGCGCTTACGGCAAAAGTGCGCATGCGCGTAAAAAAGACACGCGCTTGCGCGCATGCGCATAACAGTCACTACACGACACTTCCGCGTAACGTGCGCGTGTAGCGTACACGCGTACGCGTCCCACGCGGAGTACGCGTGGCTACGCAAATTGCGTAACTATACGCAAACAGCGTAGATAAATTACGGACATTGCGTAAACCGTACGCTTACCGTAAGCTTACGGTACGAGTACTAAAAAAAAAATTCAAAAAAAAGGAAAAAATGTATTGCTAATAAATTTTACCTGTTTATTTTATAAAATATATTAAAAAAACATATTATAGAATTTTAAAAATTTAACCATAGTCTTTAAAAAAGGATAGAAAATTAAAATTAAAATATGTTTAAAAAAATAGAAGAAAAAAAAAAAAATTAGCATTTAAAAAACCTTGCAAATTCACTGAAAAAACCATGGGTTTCACACACGTTATAGTTAGGAATTAGCATTTAAAAAACCTTGCAAATTCACTGAAAAAACCATAGGTTTCACACACGTTATAGTTAGGAATTAGCATTTAAAAAACCTTAGAAATTCAATGAAAAAACCAAAGGTTTCACACATGTTATAGTTAGCTGGACATTTCACTCGTAAAAAACCATTGAAATTCCCCCGTTATAGTTAGTTCAGCTAACTATAACTCGCGCGCCCGCAATGCACTGCTGATGACGTCACATATTACATCACTCATGACATGGTCAGTGACATCACTCATGACATCACTGATGACATCTCAAATGACATCACTGATGACATCACTGATGACATCATCCTTGTGATAGAGTGGCAGACCTCCTCTTCCCCTAATATAACCTTTGATACACACATTCAAAAATAGAAATTAAAATTTTAAAAACAATGGACATACCAATACCAGTTACAACAACCTATACAGTAATTCTAAGATCCACATACACATACACTCATTCACCAACAGTCCTATACAGTCACTCATACATGTACTCACTCACCATATGTACTCATACACCTATACATCCTGTTACACAATGCCACTCATCCATAGAGGTACTCACACACATAGTCACTCATGCTAAAAAAGAATCAAACATACATTTACTTGCATATACAGTTATACACACACCACCACACTTACTTCTACGGAAACTTACACATACTTAGTCTTTTAAACAATCACTTATAGAAAAACATACTTATTTATACAGGAACTCTTTCAATCTCTCACTCTCACATATACTCGCTTATATACACCAATAGTCACATATACTAGTTTAAAACATATGTAGTTACTCATAAAGACACTATTGAGACAGTCATTCACTCACTAACACACCCATACACTCACTCATCCACCCATAGAGTCCTGCACACATGCTGTCTTCAACACATACAAAGAGTGAGTCATTCATTCATGCACCTATGCACTACGTAATACCCCCACCGAACCATGCAGACACTCAGACTGATACTCATAAAACCAACTAATAACCCATATAGACACCCATGTAGCTACTCACCAACCCATGAAGCCACTTATACACAAAGTGAGAGACTGATACAGATATTTACATATTTAAACATTACTCACTAAGCCATGTATTCACTATGATACACTTAATCAGTCAGTTACACAATCAATTTTTCAAAAACAAATCATCCATTTAGACACTTATATACCCATTTATTCTTCCATCGACCTTGAGATATACATATATAAAACATATTTAATTTTCCGAAACTCACACATTCACTGGATGATGTCATCAGTGATGTCATTTGAGATGTCATCAGTGATGTCATGAGTGATGTCACTGACCATGTCATGAGTGATGTAATATGTGACGTCATCAGCAGTGCATTGCGGACGCGCGAGTTATAGTTAGCTGAACTCTAGGTCTTCTGCAAAACCTGCCCTTAAAACACTCCACTGGCTACCAGTGCGGGAGAGAATAGAGTTCAAGGCTATGTGTATCGCCCATAAGCTCATGAACGGACAAGGCCCAGCCATTCTTAAAGAAATGGTCACCCCGTATAAAGCTTTGAGATCCCTAAGGTCGGACAACGAACATCTGGCGAACGTCCCTAAGTTTAGGAGATCACGTACCGGAGGCCGTCGCTTCTCTGTTAAAGCTGCCACTCGGTGGAACCAGCTCCCCCGCAGATTGCGAATGGAATCCTCCTATTTGGCCTTCCGCAAACAACTTAAAACGCTGCTATTCCCCAATTAGTGAGTCCAACTCCACCCTCCCCCTTCTGAGCCATCCTACAGTTCACAGCGCGGGGATGCCTTCGGGTCACCAGGCGCTCTACAAATCCTTAATAATTAATAATAATAATAATAATAACTAACTATAACGGGGGAATTTCAATGGTTTTTTACGAGTGAAATGTCCAGCTAACTATAACATGTGTGAAACCTTTGGTTTTTTCATTGAATTTCTAAGGTTTTTTAAATGCTAATTCCTAACTATAACGTGTGTGAAACCTATGGTTTTTTCAGTGAATATATATATATATACACACACATATATATACACACACACACATATATATATATACACACACATATATATACACACACATATATATACACACACACACACATATATATATACACACATACATATATATATACACACACACATACACACACACATACATACACACATATATATATATACACTGAAAAAAACATAGGTTTCACACACGTTATAGTTAGGAATTAGCATTTAAAAAACCTTGCAAATTCACTTCAAAAACCATAGGTTTCACACATGTTATAGTTAGCTGTACATTTCACTCGTAAAAAACCAATGAAATTCAACGTTATAGTTAGATCAGGTAACTATAACTTGCGCGCCCACAATAAACTGCTGATGACGTCACATATTACATCACTCATGACATGGTCAGTGACATCACTCATCACATCAATGATGACATCTGAAATGACACATTGTGGATTGCGGTCGCGCAAGTTATAGTTACCTGATCTAACTATAAGGTTGAATTTCATTGGTTTTTTACGAGTGAAATGTACAGCTAACTATAACATGTGTGAAACCTATGGTTTTTTAAGTGAATTTGCAAGGTTTTTTAAATGCTAATTCCTAACTACAACGTGTGTGAAACCTATGGTTTTTTCAGTGAATTTGTACGGTTTTTTAAATGCTAAGTTTTTTTTCTGATTTTTCACCGTGCGCACCGCGCACCGTGCACGCACTGTTGCGCAGTTCATACCGTGCGCGCCTCGCCTTTTTTTACACAGTAACAATTTTTTTTTCTCCCTTGCGGGTCCTTCAATTTATTTAATAAATGTGATTGTTATTTCGTTTTTTTTTGCCGTGCGCGTACGGTAAGCTTACCGTACGCGCACTCCGCGATTTTTAAAAAAAAATTATTCAATGTATTTTTCGTACTTTTTGGTCCTTCGTGGACCCCCTGACAAAC
The DNA here is from genome assembly GCF_964204655.1 of Triturus cristatus. Lineage (NCBI taxonomy): Eukaryota > Metazoa > Chordata > Amphibia > Caudata > Salamandridae > Triturus > Triturus cristatus. The sequence goes on from NC_140585.1 coordinate 265,584,385, forward strand.
GCTAGGGGTTCTGTAACTCTCTACGTTGCCCCCTTTTCACGTTATCCACCTTGGTTTTTCAGTGCGAGAGACAGAAAATGGCGGCCGACACTTTCTGATTTCGACCGATTCGAATATTTACAGTCATGTAACCACCAATCAGAATTGAGCTCGCGCACGGTACTGTACGCGTACGGTAAGCTTACCGTAAGCGCACGGAGCGCGCTTACAGATATATATATTGATTTAAATGCTATTTTCTCAGGACCTACTGAACAGATTTACACCAGACCTGCAAAAGGCACATCTCTGACCTGAGGACTACCTCTCTGCCAAATTTCAAGTAATTCTGTTCAGCCGTTCGGGCTGTAGCTCGGACTAAAGGTCCTATGGGAAAATGCATGGGGAAAACGCGTTTTGGGACCCCCCTTTTTTCTCAGCCCCCGCTTGACGAATCCCCCCGAGACTTTCAGGGTAGGAGCGGAGCGCCCCGCCTATTTTGAAAATTTCGCGAGGATTCGTCAACCGGCGCCAAAGTTATTCCAAATAGAATGTTGCGGATTTCCTATGGAAACACGGTCCTAACTAAAACTATCTACTGGCGACCGCCAGTAGATAATATATACACACACACATATATACACACATGTATATATATATATATATATATATATATATATATATATATATATATATATATATATATATATATATATATATACACACACACACACACACACATATATATATACACACACATATACATACACATATATATTCACTGAAAAAACCATAGGTTTCAGGGGTGTTATAGTTAGCTGGACTTTTCACTTGTACAAAACCATTGAAATTCCCCCGTTATAGTTAGTTCAGCTAACTATAACTCGCGCGCCCGCAATGCACTGCTGATGACGTCACATATTACATCACTCATGACATGGTCAGTGACATCACTCATGACATCACTGATGACATCTCAAATGACATCACTGATGACATCACTGATGACATCATCCAGTGAATGTGTGTTATTCTGAAAATTAAATATGTTTTATATATGTATATCTCAAGGTCGATGGAAGAATAAATGGGTATATAAGTGTCTAAATGGATGATTTGTTTTTGAAAAATTGATTGTGTAACTGACTGATTAAGTGTATCATAGTGAATACATGGCTTAGTGAGTAATGTTTAAATATGTAAATATCTGTATCAGTCTCTCACTTTGTGTATAAGTGGCTGCATGGGTTGGTGAGTAGCTACATGGGTGTCTATATAGGTTATTAGTTGGTTTTTTGAGTATCAGTCTGAGTGTCTGCATGGTTCGGTGGGGGTATTACGTAGTGCATAGGTGCATGAATGAGTGACTCACTGTTTGTATGTGTTGAACACAGTATGTGTGCAGGACTGTATGGGTGGATGAGTGTGTGTATGGGTGTGTTAGTGAGTGAATGACTGTCTCAATAGTGTCTTTATGAGTAACTACATATGTTTTAAACTAGTATATGTGACTATTGGTGTATATATGTGAGTATATGTGAGAGTGAGAGATTGAAAGAGTTCCTGTATGAATAAGTATGTGTTTCTATAAGTGATTGTTTAAAAGACTAAGTATGTGTAAGTTTCCGTAGAAGTAAGTGTGGTGGTGTGTGTATAACTGTATATGCAAGTAAATGTATGTTTGATTCTTTATTAGCATGAGTGACTATGTGTGTGAGTAACTATGGATGAGTGGCATTGTGTAACAGGATGTATAGGTGTATGAGTACATATGATGAGTGAGTACATGTATGAGTGACTGTATTGGACTGTTGGTGAATGAGTGGATGTGTATGTGGATCTTAGAATTACTGAAGAGGTTGTTGTAACTGGTATTGGTATGTCCATTGTTTTGAAAATTTTAGTCTCTATTTTTGAATGTGTGTATCAAAGGTTATATTAGGGTGAGAGGAGGTCTGCCACTCTATCACAAGGATGATGTCATCAGTGATGTCATTTGAGATGTCATCAGTGATGTCATGAGTGATGTCACTGACCATGTCATGAGTGATGTAATATGTGACGTCATCAGCAGTGCATTGCGGGCGCGCGAGTTATAGTTAGCTGAACTAACTATAACGGGGGAATTTCAATGGTTTTGTACAAGTGAAAAGTCCAGCTAACTATAACACCCCTGAAACCTATGGTTTTTTCAGTGAATTTCTGAGGTTTTTTAAATGCTAATTCCTAACTATAACGTGCCTGAAACCTATGGTTTTTTCTGTTAATTTCAAAGGTTTTTTAAATGCTAATTTCTAACTATGCCTACAGAGATAGGACATGTGAAGAAAGAAGAAAAAATGCACAGAAAGAAACAAAAGAAGTGCAGAAAGAAGCAACAGAAGTCCTCAAATACGAAGATAAGTGCAGGAAGAAGGATAACGTGCAGAAAGAACAAAAAGAAGAGCAGAAAGAAGCCTTGTTGCAAAATCATCCTGTACCCTCAACTTTTTCAGACGGATACTGGTGGTAACTGAGTCTGACTAACCAGTCCTAGAGCCAGTGCTATGTTAAAAGACACTTAGAATACAGTGAAAACACCTACATACACTAGGGAACATTATGCGTTGGGGTCCCCCTGTGATTAGCCTTACCTCCTCTATAAGCCCCTAGTATATAATAGGGCATGGGGATTAAAACTACCTCTTAAAACAGGCCACAGGGCGTTTTTGCACACGTTAACTCAGGCCCCGTCCCCTCCTTTCACCATTGTGTAAACACGCCCGGTGTCCGTTTTTAGTTGGGAGATTAAGTTCATTTGAGTCCTGAGGGTCCCTAGGGTCCAACTAGCCCACTAGGTACCTCCAAGTAAGTGCCACAGAGCTGCGTTGCAGAGAGGTGTAAAAAGTGGCACGGCCTGGACCACCTCTCTGCAATGCAGCTCAGTGGCGCTTACTGGAAGCACTTGGTGGGCTACTTAGCCCCCAGGGGCCCTCAGTATTGAAGGGAAATTATATCCCCAATTTAAAACGTGCCATGGTGCGTGTTTGCACACGGCACCTCAGGCCCCGTCCCCTCCCTTCACCACTGTGTAAACGCGCCCTGTGGCTGTTCTAAGTTGAGAGATTAAGTCCCCTTGAATCCTAAGGGTCCCTAGGGTCACACTAGACCACTAGGTACCTCCAGTAAGCACCACAGAGCTGCGTTGCAGAGAGGTGTAAAAAGGGGCTTGGCCTCAGAACACCTGTCTGCAGCGCAGCTCCCTGGCGCATACTGGAGATGCCTGTTGGGGGCGCGTTTGCAGAGTGCTGCATGGAGGGGGCATGGCCTCCGGCACGATGCCAGTCTTTTATTTATTTTATTTTTTTAAGAAGGGGGGCTGTGTGGTTCCCCTTCTTATTCTAATTTATTGGCCCTGATGACCCCATCCCCCAGGGCCTGTCTCCTAATTATATTTTTTTGACCCCAATCCCCAGGGCCGGCCACTGTTTTTTATTATTTTTAAAAAATATATATTTATAGACACACCTAGGACATGCTGGACAAACCGTACGTACCCATCACCATGACGATTTGCGTGATATTCATTAAAAGGCGACTATGCATGCAATTAATCCACGTGGAATGTATTTACACCACTAGTGAAGCTCTGACATGTCTGATGCTCTACCGTGCCTAATCCCGGTAGACACCCTTGTCGTTTATTTATACAAACATGGGTAGCTATTGACGGGCACATTTAATACACATGCACACCAAGCCATTCAAAGGGGATTCGACAAAAATTCGACCAAAACTATGCAAGAAACCCCCCTCACAGTTAATAAAACACACATCCACTGCCGGATGTGTAATACTTTTTATTTTACTCTCTGGAAAGGGGACGAACATCACTTGCGAGTCACAGCGCGCTCCTGACAGAGCCCAATGCTGTGTTACACCCACCATTGCCTGCCGAGTGCCACACACCTCTGTATTGTATTCCACTAGCTAGTGCATATGCTATGACACTCTCTAGCCCATGTGCACTGTAACACCACCCCGTGAAAATGTCATGCCACACTTGTCTTCGCACGGGTTACATTGCCCCATCTAACGTGCCTTCCTCGATGCCTATGTTATAACGCACAGTGCTATGCCATACATATTACAATTTGGGATCCATATCTTTGTCACAGTGCATATGCAACGTTACACTCCCCAGCACATATTTTATATTACAACTTTAGAGACTAGTTAGGTTACACAACACTGCCCTGTGCATATTACACTCCAAGGCGCATATCGCATAGCACGCGCTAGTGCCTGTGCTATCTCGCGCTCTCCAATGAATCTGTCATTGCGCACAATGTATTGCATATTATATTTCACGCCTGGTTCATCTTATATCACACTTTTTGGTGCATAGTTTATACCATACACTATATCTAGTTTTCATTTTCAATCGTGCTCTCAGGACTATGTTCTATATAACACTGTGTTTACCTACCCTTTTGACGGGCATTACATTTTGCGATAGGGGGTGGAGGGTCAGGGGGTGTTTTTGCCAAGTGAGCCCGGAGTCACAGTCACTAACGTCTTCTTCTTCCTGAATAAAAGTGAGATTATGCTGCATACTTGTTCATATTTTAAGTAGTTTGCACAGACAAAATGTTTTAAAAACAATAAAGTTTCTAATACCCGCCTTCTCTGAACAGTTAGCTTGCTGCCCCATCCCCCTCCTCCCTATCCTCTGTTGTGTGAATCCATGGACTAGCCTCCTCCCTCCTGCCATGCATGGTCTGATGTGCTGCCACTGCCCTCAATTTAGTATGATGTACCAGTCCACTCCTCCTGCCCTCCATTGCCCAATTCTATGCCCCATCATTGACCTCCTGCTTAAACTCTGTGCTTAGCTTGCTGCCCCTATTCTCCTTCCCCCTGCACTCCGATGTCTTTGTGCATGCCCCTGCTCCATCCTTTTTGCCCACCATGTCCCATGGACCTGCCACTCCTATCTACTCTGAGTGTTCTGTTGAGCTGCCACTCCCCTCCCACCTGCCTAGCATTGTCAGATGACTGTAACCTGTCCCTGCCACCTCCACCCTGCCTGTCCACATGCCATGCCTCTATCCTCTTCCTCCTGTCCTACATGGTCCATTGTACTGCCACACCCTTCTGCCCTCCCTGGTCTGTTGTGCTGCAACTGCTCCTCCTGCCTGCCCCGTGTGGTCTGTTGTGAGGCCCCTTCCCCTGAACTTTCTTGTCTGTGCACAGGTCCTGACCCTCCCTTCTATCCTCCATCGTCCTTTGTGCATGCTCCTGCACCCCCCTTCTTGCCCATCATAGCCATTGTGCTGCCACTAACCCTCCCACTTGCCATGCATGGTCTTCTGTGCTGCCATGGCCCCTCCCACCTTCCCTGTGTGGTCAGTTAGCTGCCCCTGACCCCCTCCCACCTTCCCTCCATGGTCTGTGTGTATGCCATCACAGTCTCACTGTTGCTCTTCATGTTGTGTCTTGCTTCTAGTGCCCATCCTGCCTGACCTCCATGGCCATCTTGCTGCTCCTGCCCTGCCCCCTTGCCCCCAGCCCTCTGTTTACATGTGCAGACCCCTACTCCCTCCCTCCTGGCTTGTCTGTTCCATTGTAATGCCCCTGATCCGTCCCTCCTGCCCTTTATGGTCTGTTATGCTGCAGCCTTCTCTCCTGTCTGTCCATTATGGTCAGCTAGCTACCATTGTCTCTTGCCCCTCTGTTCTCTGTTGTCCATGTGCATGGTCCTGTCCCCTCCCTCTTGCTTTCTATGGATTGTTGTGCTGCACTCCCGTCCTGCATGCCCTGTGTGGTGTATTGTGCTGCTGCAAACCCTGATGCCTGCCCTGCAGGGTCAGTTTGGTGCACCTCTCCATGTCTCTCCTGTCCTCTGTTATCCAAGTCCATGTCCCTATCCCATTTCCTTCCATGATCCAATGTACCATACTTGCGAACATTTTGAACTTGGTAAGAGGGAGATTTTGAAAAAAAACTGGGGTATTGATTTTCCCCTTTGAGTTACATTGAAAAAGAGGATATTGTAGACAGGAGACAGATCAAATAAAGCCCATTTGAGCTTAAAAACATTGGACGTTTCCTGGCTGAATCGGGTCTGTTGGCATGTATGGTTGTACTACCATTGCCTCTTCCTTCTGCCCACAATGGTCTATTACATTGCCACAGCCTTGAAGGAGGGTAGATTTTGTATCACAGGGGGCCCCTGGCCCGTTCTGTCCACACCTGAAGTATGAGACCCTTGTCCTTGCCCTGCCAGCCGCATTTGTAGGCCGTATTAAATTGACCAGCGGGTCCTGTGTTGCTATATAATTATCCTGAGACATCCTTACCACTCAGCCAGCATAAAACCCCTGTGTAGGCCCTTCTGTTCAATATGTAGGCCTCTTTGTTAAATTGACCATAGCTCTGCAATTTTAGTGTATAGCAGTCTGAAGGCAGGTCTGCGAGGCCTTCTGCTCCAAACTAGTAGCCCCCACCCTACCCGAGTGCTCCGTGCTCGGTATCAAAGTTCAACATCCCCCTGAAGCTGTCGACATACAGTAGGCTGCATCCTGGACTGGTACTTGCTTCCTGGGCAGGTTTCCCGCTTTTAAGGAAGTGGCAACCGCAGAGCGTCAAGTTAGGAGAACTGAGGAGATTTTATACATGAATATATTGAATTCCTGTACAATACCCATTATTTTCTGCTTGCTCTATGGAACTTACGATAAGCGATTGGCCTGAGAGACTGACCTTTTCACCCAGTCCATTGTCAGCATTAAGTGGGTAAATGACGAAATGTCTGGTAAAATCTGCAGACGAAGCTTTTGGGTAGCATACGTAGGTAGATGTAGCGTGCAAAGGAGCCCACAAAATGATATAAAAAGGGAGCACCCACAGATATCGACGGACAACCTCGCCGTCTGTATGTAGGTTAACAGGCTGTGCAGGTTTTCCCCAAGAACTGGGAGCTCTTGTCTTCCTTTGCTTAAAATGTCTTGCTCGGCTTTGCTTGAAGTATCTTATTCTATTTTACCTATATGAAATGTCATGTTATGTTTAACCATTGTTCTCTTTACTTTTGCATTTAAAAGATGTTGTATTGTAATTGCAGGAATGCTTGCTCTAAGAGTAAATGTGAGTGTCCCTAGGTAACATTTTCCTTGGTGTAACTTGTTTCTCATGATGCATTTATAGATGTGTTTTCTCTCTCTCTCTGTCAGTCCATTAATTGAGATACAGAGAATATCATGACAGCTGTATGATTATCTGGATTCTGTATTTTGTACTTTAGGTCTCTATTCTGCGGTTTCTTTGAAGTTGCATCTTCTCATTAAACTGCCATTGTATTCTGCCTCCAATTCCATGTCTCATATGTCTGTTTTCTTCATTTTTGGAGCAAGCGTTCCTAGGCACCCCGGCTCAAATTAAGGTGCCCCTTTTGTCCCTGACTCACTCTCCTGCTCAGTTCTGTGGTGGCTCCCGGGGCTCTGGGGACCGCCCCTAGCTTCCTTGACCCGTAATAGATCTTCCCTCCAACAGCCTCTCTTGCAAGTCCTGTATTGTTGGTTTGTTGCCCCTGCCCCCCTTTCCACTGCCCTCCATAGTCTGTTGTGCTTCCACGGCCCTTCCTGCCTGCTCAGTGTGGTTAAATTGTTGCCTTTGCACCCTCCTACCTGCCTTCAATTTTCAGAGTCCGTGCCCCTGGCCTCTGCCTCTCAACAGTATCCTAATGAACAACTAGATTGCTAACATTCTATATTTATTACAAAAGTGTGGAGCGCCTGACATCATCTTGATGTAATCAAAACTGTAATACCTAGAGCATTCCTTTAGAAATTACATATATGAGAGGGTCTTATTGGCATCAAAATTATGGTTAGTGCTCTAAAAGACTAAAATAAGGACATATTCTCTGAGTTTTCAAATAGCGACAAAGCACTTTTAAATTATTTGTTATCTTTATGTTTTTTTATCTAGTTGAAAACTTGATTAAATGTTGCACTTAGGGGAGAGGATGTGGTGTTACTTCCAGAACTGCAGACTTTGCAACTGGGGAACCAGGTTGAAGTTTCTGCTTCAGCTCGACATTCTGTGATTCTGGTCAAATCACTTAGTCTCCCCATGTCTACAACCAAAATGAATTTGTTCTTGTGTGATGTAACCAATGCTCATGTAAAGCACTCCAATACCTGACAAGTCTGCACTATATAACACTGCAAAAACACAAAATAATAAGTGTTTTGCACACTTCTGTCATTGGGCTATGTTTGGGCTATATCTGGGTGATTTTGGGCTACATTTGGGCTCTTTTGTCTCCGGTGGCCATCTTGGGAGATTTATTTGTTATGAAGTTTCCTAATTTCCTCATGTACTGCAGTCTCCTCAGTCGGAAATGCTTTCAGTTTTTTACTTTGATTCCATCATGAAGGTATTCAGATATGTCACACATTTGCCATGAATTCTGAATGTTAGCACTCTAGTTGCTCATTAGATCACTGTAGTAAAACTACTGCTCACCATGGAAGTCTGCTCCTGGTATTAAAATTGCATGTTTCAGTCTGCATGTCAGAATTTTTTAATGAAATAGAAGAGGATTTGAGAAGTCACTCAAAATGTGCCCTCATTTTCTTTCTTCAGCATTAATCATAATTTCTATGGCAAAATGAACCCCCTCATTGTGTTCCTTTTTAAATTAAATGTTTTAAGTGTTACCAGTTTATTCCAATCAAGATGGCTTCAGGTGTGCCATACTTTTGTCATAATGAAGACAGTAAGTGCTCTAGTTGTTTTTAAGAACATTCTTGGACATTCTGTCATTGGGCTATACTTGGGCTACATCTGGGTGATATTTGGGCTACATTTGGGCTCTTTTGTCTCTGGTGGCCATCTTGGGAGACTTATTTGTTATGAAGTTTCCTAATTTCCTCATTTACTGCAGTCTCCTCAGTAGGAAATACTTTCAGTTTTTTACTTTGATTCCATCAAGAAGGCATTCAAATGTGTCACACATTTGCCATAAAATCAGAATGTTAGCACTCTTTTTGCTCATTAGATCACTGTAGTAAAGCTACTGCTCACCAGGGAAAACTGCTGCTGGTATTGAAAGTGCATGTTTCAGTCTGCATACCAGGATTTGAGAAGTCACTCAAAATGTGCCCTAATTTTTCTTTATGCAGCACTAATCATACTTTTTATGGAAAAATGAACCACCTCATTTTGTTCCTTTTTAAATTAAATGTTTTAAGAGTTACCACTTTAATCCAAGCAAGATGGCTTCAGGTGTGCCATACATTTATCATAAGTAGGACGGTTAGCGCTCTAGTAGTTCTTTGGAACACTCTGGAAAGCTGCAGTAGAACACAAAGGAATCAACTGACAGTCTCTGCCCTTGTTGGATGTACATGTTTTACTGAGAATGTCAGACTTCATTCTCACATGACTGAGAAAGATAATGTGAATTTACAGAAAATAAGCTCTCAGTTTAGCTTATAGATCACCTTCCAAACCTCTGTGGTAAAAGCATGAGAAAATATTTTTCTCTCAATCATGATATCCCAGCAGAAGGCTTTTTCACATGGTGAAATCACCTTAGAACATACCACAATTCCTAAAATGAGTATGGTACCATCAACAAATGATTTATAATGTAACTAAAGTCTTAAAATCTTCTATTAACTGCAATGCTTTTTAATGAGGTGCTATCATGTATATTGGTCCCAAGATGGCTGCCAACACTTCTTGGATGAAGTGCTGACAGCCAATCAGATCTCAGGATGAGATGTGTGGTTAGGCTCCGCCCACATATATATATTGATTTAAATGCTATTTTCTCAGGAACTACTGAACAGATTTACACCAGACCTACAAAAGGCACTTCCTTGACCTGAGGACTACCTCTCTGCCAAATTTCAAGTAACTCTGTTCAGCCGTTCGGGCTGTAGCTGTGTCTAAAGGTCCTATGGAAAAATGCATGGGAAAAACGCGTTTTGGGACCCCCGTTTTTTCTCAGCCCCCGCTTGACGAATCCCCCCGAGACTTTCAGGGTAGGAGCGGAGCGTAGCGCCCCACCTATTTTGAAAATTTCGCGAGGATTCATCGACCGGCGCCAAAGTTATTCCAAATAGAATGTTGCGGATTTCCTATGGAAACAGGGTCCTAACTATAACTATCTACTGGCGACCGCCAGTAGATAATATATACACACACATATACATACACATATATATATATATATATATATATATCGCCAAGCACTCTTCCAATCCGCGCTTTTCCATTCAGCCACGGCAAAATGAGCACGGACCACACAGATATTACCTACTGGCGGTCGCCAGCAGACAGTTATAGTTAGGACCTAGTTACCATTGGAAAATCGTAACCTTCTTTTCCCAATAACTTTGGCGCCGGATGACGAATCTTCGCGCAATTTGCAAAACTGGCGGGGCGCTCCGGTCAGCTCCTATCCTGAAAGTTTCGGGGTGATTCGTCAAGTGGGGGCCGAGAAAAAAGGGGGGTCCCAAAACGCGTTTTCTCCATGTTATTATATTATATGTTATGTTATTAGGAAATTTTGGAACAGCTACAGCCCGAACTGCTGAACGGAATTAAACCAAATTTTCCAAAAAGGTAGGCTTTGGCTCAGAAAGAGACCTTTTTTTTTTTTTAAAATGGTTTAAATCTGTTCAGTAGTTCCTGAGGAAATCAAAAAATAGAGGTCAAAAAATCAATTTCCCATAGGAAAGTTTAGAGACAATTATAGCAAAAACTGCTGAACAGAATTACACCAAATTTGGCAAAAAGGTACTGCTTGGCTCAGAAAGCGACCTTTTTAAAAATGGTGTAAATCCGTTCAGTAATTTTTGAGAAATTTAAGAAATAAAGATAGTGATATCATGGCCGCGGAGGATCTGCACACCCTCCCGATCACGAGCTTCATGCTAATTGGCTGTCAACACTCCAAACCAGAAAGTGTTGGCAGCCATCTTGTGCCTCGGTTCAAGGCACAAAACAAGAAAAGAGGGTAGGGTAGTAACACCCTGACCCCCTAGGCCTGCTCAGGGGGTCCCACTATGACCCCCAGGGCCAAAAAAAGCATTAAAAAAAATTAAATACAAAAATAAAAAAAACAATCGGCGAGATTCGCTCACCCAGCGCGAATTTCAGCGCTTCCTTATTATTGAGCCCCCGGGTCGGCCAAGTCCCGGGGGCATGTTAAATTGAAATTGCGGGTGCCCAGGCAGGCTCCCGCAGCCCCGGGGACCGCCACCCCCTGGGGCTTTTAGTAAATATTTGCGGGGGGCTCACAGCCCACCGCAGCCCCGGGGACCGCCACCCCCAGGCTTTATATTTTTCTGTGTGGGGGGCCTCCAAATCCCTCCCAAGCCCCGGGGGCCGCCACCCCACGGGGCTTTAAAAAAAAGACATATACCTGTGTGGGTGGGCTCGAGACCCCCACACGCCCTGGGTACCGCCACCTCCCCGGGGCACTAATTATGTAAATTCGGGGGTCCGTTTGCCAATGTAATGGGAGGGGCCGGCTGGCTTCCCTTCTGGAGACTGTGATGGCCCTGGGGACGGCCACCCCCCAGGGCTAGCTCCTGCAGTGTCCCGAGGTGCCCACCCCCGGGACACTGTTGTTTGCTATGGCAGGGTGGGAGCCTCGCGGCCATAGCAAACTGGGGTTTGGATTTTGGAAGAGAGAGCAGGAAACCTGCTCTCTCTTCCAAAATCCAAACCACATTGCTTTTCCACACGGGGAGCTGCATGTCAGCAGCTCCCCATGTGGAAAAGCAATGCCGGCTCCCGCAGGACGCGGGGAGACGACAGGGACCATGGGGGGATTGGGGCTCCCCCCACGGTCCCCTACAAGGTGGCCAGGCCCAGGGGGATGGGGTCCCAGGGGCCAGAATCCCCCCCCCCCCCCCCCGCAATATATATATTTTTTTGTTAAATAAAAAAAAAATGCAAAGACCGGCCCCGGGGGATGTGGTCCCCGGGGCCATAATTGGCCTTAGGAGGGGGCCACGCAGCCCCCCTCCAAAGTAATAAAAAAAAACATGGCCATGCCCCGGGGGATGAGGTCCCCGGGGCCCAAGCGGCTCCATTCCCGTTAATACATTTTCTTTTTTTTTTTTAATTGGGGTTCAGGCCTTGGGGTATGGGGACCCCAGGGCCTCAAAAAAGAAAGGGGCTACACAGCCCCCTTTACAAAAAAATAAAAGCGATTGTGCACAGGCACCGCCTCCTCTAAGCAACACTCTGCAAACGCAGCCTGTGGCGCGTTTTAAGTTGGGGAATTAATTCCCCATCAATACTGGTGGTCCCTGGTGGCCAACTAGCCCACCAGGTACTTCCAGTAAGCGCCACAGGGCTGCGTTGCAGAGAGGTGGTCCAGGCCACGCACCTTTTTACACCTTGCAGAGTGTTGCTTGGAGGGGGCGGGGCCTGAGGTGACGTGTGCAAACATGCCCTGTGGCGCGTTTTAGGTTGGGGAATTAATTCCCTTTCAATCCTGAGGGCCCCTGGGGACCAACTAGCCAATCAAGTACCTCCAAAAAGAGCCAGAGGCTTGCGTTGCAGATAGGTCAGGGCTCGAAAAATTCACTCGACCGCTCGCATATGCGAGCTAAATTTAACGAGGGCGAGCTGTTTTTAGGTCCTACTCGCCCTTTCTGGCGAGTAGGAAGACAAACTAACTTTTGTCCTCGGTCTATGAAAACGGAGCAGATGTGACAAGATAACAAGATTTAAAGGCTTTTTTTTTGCTCACAATGTTAATGAGCAATTAAGATGCCTTTAAATCTTGTTATCTTGTCAAATTTGCTCCGCTTTCAGAGAGGGCAAGTAGGTTGCAGTTAGGTTGAGGAGGTTTTTCAAGGGACTAGACCTGCAGAACTAGTACAATGTTTTGGATTTTTCGAGCCCTGGAGGTGGTCCAGATCGTGCTCCTTTTTACACCTCTCTGCAATGCAGCTCTGTGGTGCTTACTGGAGGTACCTAGTGGGCTAGTTGGACCCAAGGGACCCTCAGGATTCAAGGGGACTTAATCTCCCAAATTAAAATGGCCACAGGGCGTGCTTACACAGTGGTGAAGGGAGGGGACGGGGCCTGAGCCGACGTGTGCAAACACGCCCCTGTGGCGCATTTTAAGTTGGGGAAATAATTCCCCTTCAATCCTGAGGGCCAACTAGTCCACCAGGTGCTTCCAGTAAGCGCCACTGCGCTGCGTTGCAGAGAGGTGGTCCAGGCCGTATCCCTTTTTACACCTCTCTGCAACGCAGCTCTGTGGCGCTTACTGGAGATACCTGGTGAGCTAGTTGGACCCAAGGGATACTAAGGATTCCAGGGGACTTTATCCCCCAAATTAAAACGGCCACAGGGCGTGTTTGCACACGTCGCCTCATGCCCCCCCTCCCTTCACCAGTGTGTAAACGCGCCCTGTGGCGCGTTTTAAGAGGTACTTTTAATCCCCCTGCCCTATTATGTACTAGGGTCTTACTCATGGTAATCACAGGGGTACCCCAACGTATAGTGTTCCCTAGTGTATATAGGTGTTTTCACTGTATTCTAAGTGTCTTTTAGCATAGCACTGGCTCTAGGCCTGGTTAGTCAGAGTTAGTTACCACCAGTAGCCGTCTGAAAAAGTTGTGGGCACAGGAGGACTTTCTGCTCCTCTGTTGGTTCTTTCTGTACATCTCTTCTTCTTCCTGCACTTTTCTTCGTCTTTGTGGACTTCTGTTTCTTCTTTGTGCATTTCTTTTTTTTCTTTCTGTGTGTTGTTTCGTCACATGTCCTACTTCTGCAGGCATAGTTAGAAACTAGATTTTAAAAACCTTTGAAATTCACTGAAAAAACCATAGGTTTCAGGCACGTTATAGTTAGAAATTATCATTTAAAAAACATTAGAAATTCACTGAATAAACCATAGGTTTCAGGTACGTTATAGTTAGAAAATTGCATTTAAAAAACCTTTGAAATTCACTGTAAAAACCATAGATTTTAGGGAAAGTTATAGTTAGTTGGACATTTCACTCGTACAAAACCATTGAAATTCCCCCGTTATAGTTAGTTCAGCTAACTATAACTTGCGCCCCCACAATGCACTGCTGATGACGTCACATATTACATTACTCATGACATGGTCAGTGACATCACTGATGACATCTCAAAGGACATCACTGATGACATCTCAAATGACATCATTCAGTGACTGTGTGTTTCTGTAAAGTTTAAATATGTTTAATATATATAGGGAAAGTCGTATTGAAGAATGAGTGGCTGTATAAGTGCCTGAATGGATGATTCAGTAGGTGCATCACTGACTCCATAAGTGAGTGATTAAACTTATCTTACTGAATGCATGAGTTAGTGAGTAAACTGTGAATGTCTGTATCCGTCTGTTGGTGTGTAAGCGGCTGCATGGGTTTGCGAATAGCTACATGAGTGTCTATATGGGTTATTGATTGGTTGTCTGAGTATCTGTATGGGTGCCTGAGTGTTTGTGTGGGTGGGCTGTGTGTGTGTGACTCTGTACATAGATGTGTGAGTGGGTGATTCACTGGGTGCATGGTTTCAAGAGTGCATCTGTGATGGACTGTATGCGTGGGTGAGTGTGTGTATGGGTGTGTTAGTGAGTGAATGTGTATCTCAGTTGTATATGTGTGAGTAACTACATATGCGAAAGGCAGTATATATGTGTGTTGGAGTATATAAATGACTATAAGTGAGAGTGTGTGATTGTGAAAGTGGCTGTATGGATGACTGAGCTTGTATCAGTGATTGTATAAGAGCGTAAGTATGTGCTAGTATTTGTATGAGTAAGTGAGTTGGTGTGTGTATAACTGTATAGGTGAGTAAATGGCAGTGTGATTAATTATTTGCATGACGGACTAGGTGTGTGAGTAACTCTATGGATGAGTGGCGGTGTGTGAGTTTCTATATAAGTGTATGAGTGCATACGATAGTCCTGTACTGAGTGACCATAAGTATGAGTGACTGTACGGGTGAGTGAGTGGATGTGTGTGTAAACCTAAAAATCAGTGAGTGGGTATGTAGTTATTGGTGTCGGAGTGTCTATGGTTTTGAGAATGGCAGTCTGTAATTTAGAGTGGGTGTATGTAAGGTTATATTAGGGTGTGAGAAGATGCATCAACTTATCACACAAAGAGCACGAATGCTCTGAAACGCGTCAGGCAATGGATATGAAAAGTCGCAGCTGTAATCCTGTTCCTTTAATAAATGGTTGTGACACTCATCAGCGGGAGGGCATTCTTTGTGAATATATATATCCCAAAAAGTCCTCACCAGCCTCCTACACCATGCAGCAGCGGTGTGGCCATGGGTGTAAGACCACGTAAACAATCCACCAAAAACTTCTTTAAAGAAAAGCGTGCTCATAACTAGGTTATAGTTCTCGCTCAAAAGCACTGAAATTTGCCAGTTAAGATTAGCAATGTACAAAAAACAAGACACACAGGTTTTTTTATGTCGAGTCTATGGCAGCGCGGATGCGCTGCATAGGAAATCGACCTCTTGGAATCACCAGCTTCAGTAGAAGCTCGCGCATGTGGTACTCACACGCGATTGGCCTTTGCGTCTGGCTTCAGCACGCAATTGGCCAAAGGCATGAGGATGCTCCAGCTTCTTGGGAAATGTTTACTCCCAGAGCGTTTTGCTCTCGAGAGCCAGCAGGGGCGCGCAGGGGCCATCTGGTTTTCATTAGCGTGACCACGCTTGTCTGTTTAACTTTATTGTTCTTCAGTACCCCTGTCCGGCCAGCCCCATTTGCCTGTAAAGCTCCTATTTCAGCCCTCTATTGGGCCGCTCTTGCTTCACAGGAGACCCAGTGGGAACAGGGGGCGCTACCCAGCTGTGCTCAGTATCTTTACCCCCTGCACTGTTGTCTCGCTCTCGCTTCACAGGAGACCCAGTGGGAACAGGGGGCGCTACCCGGCTGTGCTCCGTGTCTTTCCCACCTGCACTGTTGTCTCAACCTCACCATCTTTTCTTGGAGCACTCCGCTGGGATAACTGCTTCCCGGGTTGGCTGAATCTCCGGCCGTCGGTGGCCTCGGTTGGTGCCAGGCCGTGCCCCAGTTTCCCGATGCCGGGGCCCACAGTCGCTGGCTCCACTGGCGTCTGCCAGGGCGGGCACAAGCACTTAAATGCAGAATCGTTGAGGCAGCAGCCTCTCACCACAGTGCCTCTCCCCCTGCCTCGCCGTTCCCACAGCACTGCACCATGCTTGCACCTACTATCGCTTCCATTCCCCCACAGCACTGTGTCATGCTTGCACCGACGTGTGCTGTAGCATCATGCATTGCTTGCAGGCCCCACAGCACTACATCATGCTTGCACCGACGTGCTGTGTAGTATCATGCATTGCTTGCATGCTCAACAGCACCTCGCCTTCCTTTCACAGACGTGCGCGACAGCATCATGCATCGCTTGCATGCCCACAGCACCGTACCATGCTTGCACAGACGTTCGCTGTAGCATTATACATCACCTGGGAACTGTCTGCCTTGGTGAGGATAGAGAGGGCATTTTTGGGATGCCAAAGCGTGAAATTGATAGCAGAGCTTAGACGTAAATGAAACCCTTATAAAGTTATATATGTTACACTTCTTGTCTCTTCTTCCACTCCCTCTGTCCTTCCTCCACTCGGTTGTCACACGTCTTCTCGGCCATGATGCCAGGCCACGACCCCCATTATGCTATTTATTAATTTGTTCCCGTCACTTAGCAGCCAGAGCCCTGCACCCTAGCTCTGTGACAGGCTACTGGCTCAGGCTGCGCCGCGCAGCTGATGTGATCTGGTGCCGCTGCGTCCAGGGCTCACAGCGTGGCCTTGTCCTGACAGCCCCCTCAACCCAGACCCAATTTCAGCAAGAGTTCAGCCTTCCCAAATGAATGCATCCGCACAGTTGCGGGCATGTAAGTCAGGAGCCCTTTGCTTGGAAGGATTTTGTAGGATTTCGGGGTCTATAGAGACCCGGTTGGGAGAGAGTTTGGGAGCTCACCTCTTCTCGGTCATGCCCCCACCCATTATGCTATTTATTAATTTGCTCCAGTCACTTAGCAGCCAGAGCCCTGTACCCTAGCTCTGTGACAGGATGCTGGCTCAGGCTGTGCCGCGCAGCTGATGTGATCTGGTGCCGCTGCAGCCAGGGCTCTCAGTGTGGCCTTGTCCTCACAGCCCCCTCAACCCAGACCCAGGTTCAGCCAGAGTTCAGCATGCCCAAATGATTGCATCTGCAAAGTTTGGAGCAGGTTGGCTGGGTCTTTAGGTGCCTCACCTGCCCCAAGACTCAGCACTCCGGGCTAAAAAAAACAAGCATTTGCAATGCAATAGGTCTCGCATTTACGCGAGTTTGAGTTATTGACATTGCCAATAACAATGCCTTTTATTTATTGTTTTTAAAATATAAATAAATGGCATTGTCATTTACAATGCCAATAGCTTAAACTCGCGTAAATGCTAGACCTATTGCATTGCAAATGCTTGTCTTTTCAGTGTGTCTTTTGTTTCTGTACTATTGGTAAAGTACTGTATTCTTCATGGTAGGCAGTGCGAGTTACAGCGTGTGTATTACTATCCATAACTGGTGAATTTGAGTGGTTTTGCAGGTTTTAGCCAGAACCATAACTCAGTCTTTAATAAAGGTGGGCAAAGAATTCCGGCCCCCTGGTGGAGTTCTGCCCACCCTGCGCTCTGCTCAGAGTGCGGAGTTCCAAAAAACTTACCAACGTGACACGGAGCGGAGTTTCATCTCTCAAGTGGCTTGCCATCGGTAAGTTGTTGAGCGCTCACGAGAAAAATATCACGCTCTAGACCTCCTCCCGTGGGATTTCTCATTGCGGGCAGTTGCGGCAAGTCGCGATCGGTCGCGTTGAGAAATCGGCCATGCATATTGCGGAAACTGCCGCACAAGTAGGATGTCTACTCGAGCCGGCAGAAAGCAGACGTATCCTCTAGCACGACGCATAGTGCCGTTTGTGCTGATTTTTAAATGCGGGACAAACTCCCGGCGCTAAAAATCAGTGTGAGCAGCGCAAAGTAACAGACTCCGCCGCTGGCAGAACTCCACAGGGCATGGCCTAGTTTTTCTGGCACTCCGCGAACTCCACCCAGGCTTTGTATTTAACTGTTCATTTTCCCAGGGATTTTTTTTTTTTTAATTGTTTTTTTAAATAACTTACTTTCTTGTCAACCTCCACTGTGCACCGTCTGCACAGGGGTTAGGTGAAAGGCCTGGCCTATGGCTCAGTTGTTTTCTTCTCTAAAGTGATGTGAGAATTAAATCTGTGAGGAATTAATCAATGTTTTTTCTAGTCAGTTACGAAACAGCTCCTTAGCACTGAAGTAATAAAAGTGTGAACATATGTTATTGGGCCACATTTATTTTCACAATAGATAGCCCGTTCAGTGGTTGAGAAAGCTTAGCGATTGGAGTCAGAATGCTAGACCACCATTGTAATCTTCTATTTGGAACTTGTGGAAAGTGTGGGCGTTTATTATATATTTTTTTCTTCAGGATACATAATGAATAACCATGTAATCTGATCCTATATTCTTTTATTGCCATTGAGGGAGGGTTTCTGGTTTGATCAAACCATGAGTCAGAATATCAAATGGTTTGTAAATACCACCAAAACTCAGAGATGGCAATCTAGGAACTTATTTACACATTGCCATTTATGGATTTTTAAATCACAGAAATTTTAAGAATGGTGGGAAAGAAGAGAAAATATTTTATTATGTGGTTTAGAATACAAGTTTAGAGTAAAAAGGGTTTGCTCTGTTTTGTTAAAACGCGTTCTGTCCGTGAGAGTCAGAGCTGCTGCCATAAAGGTATGACTAACAACGAGTGTTTCTGCAGCACTCACGGTGGAACGCTATATACGCCAGTCACCTGAGCATGAAAAGAACATCCACTGGTAGGACGAAGGAGAAGTGACGTAGGAGAAACACTGGAATTGAGTTGGAGGATAAAGGCGCCTTACTAAGAATAGAGATATATTATATTTATTGATTATTATTGTGCATCCGGTGCGACACACACAGAACAGCCCCCGGGGCTTAAGTGCATCTAGCCACGGGACCCAGAATAAATAAATGAAATGGCTGATATCAGCGGAGCACGGGTGAACTCAGCAAAGTTCTAGTGGTGGCTGGATCCAGGTGGACAATGGCTCCGCTGAACAATGAAACGGTCCTAATATGGCAGCTGAGGTGTTCCAGAGGGACCAGTTTACAACAATTGAGGTAGCGGTCATCTGACAGGAAACGGAGTGCTGCAAACCCTGATATGGTGAATGGCGCACAGACATGAGACTGGAAATTAGTACCACCCATGCTCAAACCACCCGCAGGCAGAGAAGCGAGTTGGGTGGTGGGTAGTCTCTCCCTACCCCCATTTGTATTCTTTTGGGATACTCCTGTAAGGAAGAGCTAACCACACTTTCATTACTAAAGCAAAGACAATGAAAGGAGATAAAAGGCATTAAGACATTTAGAAATGTCATGTGGGAAGGCACCATACATAGCGCAAGCTTCATCCATAATTGGTGACTGGATAGCTTCCTATGTTAATGGTCAGATTTGGGGCAAGCCAGGGATGATGGAGGAGTTACCACAGTGCTTTCAGGACATGGAGCTAAACACACATTAAAAACCCTGCTGTCTAAATAGTGCAAGACTTTGTATTGCTTTCCCTGCCCCACCTACAATATGCTGGAGCACTTGTAACAGTCTATTACATTGTTGGCACTGCAGCACCTAAGCAGGTGGCACTGATGGAGCACTGGCCTCATTAACACTGATGGCATTGTGGTACCTCAAGTATCTAGAAATGCTTGAACAGCGTTCCGATACCCATACAACAGACATGGAAAAATAAGCTACACTGAAAGAGGGCGCTACAGCAGAATAATATGTTAGGGAGGACTGATTGGTGGGGACTGTGCTCCACTAAATTTGAACACACAAATGGCACCAAATTAACAATCGGATAAACTGGATGAAATTATTGCCACTATCACTTTCACTATGGAAACATTTGGGAACTAAATTAATATGTGGCTCTTGAGGAGAGTGTCTTGCGAGATGACCGAAGAAAAATAACACAAGAAAATCCATAAAACAGATATGCACATAACAGCTTAAACTAGCCACAGAGGACCTCCAGAAGCAGAATAGTGACTAAACGGACATAATCTGCACCCTGCAACATAGGGCAGAACACTGGAGGAGAGCATTAAGAAATAACGATAATAGTGGGACAGGAGGAGCACATCGAAGGCAACGAATAAATATGTAGAAACTGGATGGCTTACGCAGCCAAACAAGATGGCGGCTTTCTGCTGCGCTCTGTCTGGTCACGGAGCGACGGATGCAAATGTTTACCTCATTGAGACTATGTCCATCGCACTCAAAGCTTGTCTCCAACGTTGCTTTGTCTTGGCAGCCTTATGAGACAGTAGGAACGTAGTTCTGCTCCTTTTCTATCTCGTTTTATTGAAGCGCAGCTTTCTCTCATTTACGAGCGGCCACCATTCTGTGCAGTGCAGCGCTCGCGCTTTGTTTTTTCTCAATTACTTCATGTGACCATCATTATTTGGTGAGCTTCTCTTAATTTTTCATTGTGGTTCAGCGCTACATATACATTTCTACTGCTACCATGACCTTTCTTCAACCTATTGCCATGGTGCTATTTTTATATGACTTTCTTCATGCCTGCAACTCCATTTGCTTCTAGGGTTCTTTCACCAATGACCTGCTATAATGTTTTAGTTTGTTAATGTAAGCACTTGCTGTTGGAGTTTGTGTCCTTTTGGTGCCCACTAGTAAGTTAATTTAAAACTGGCTTTTTATTACCTGTACTAACCGCTACACGCTCCTCATATTTTACATCGACCTAAATTGTGGTGGGACCATTTCTACCCCTACTTTTTCTTGTGATATCTCATGAGGTGTTGTTAGCGTGTTTACAGCTGCAGTGTGCTGATTTTTTACGACCTCTGCCCTACACATTTATGGGCAGACTTTCTCCTCTTAAAAAGCCTACTCAACTTCAGGCACGCATTATTAAAATGTCTACTGATCCGTTCGCCCCCTCTAAGGCCTCCTCTACTGGCACCAAGCCTAAAAGAGTCAAGAACAACCCTTCTTCTCCGATTCAGTCATTCTCAAATCCGGTCCTGGATGCAATTTTGAACGAGTTACGTGCACTCAAACCATTCATGAATGCCACCAACGAAAAACTGCAGTTGATTGAAGACAGATGGATCAACATTGAAGGTAAATTCACCGAAATGGAACAACGTGTGGGCCTCCTTCAAGACTTGACGACCAAGATTCCTATGTTGGAGCAAGAAAACCAAAAGCTTAAGCTTCACACCGAGGAACTTGGAAATCGCAACAGAAGGAACAATCTGCGTATCTATGGTCTTCCGGAGAATATCGAAGGCCCTGATCTTCGCTCATTCTTGAAGAAATATTTACCTGAACTCTTAAGTCTCCAATCTTCCGCTCCTCTAAACATCCAAAGAGCACATCGGTTTGGCTGCCCTCAACCTCAATCGATAAGACCACGTGGTATCATTATACTCTTCCTAGAAATCACTGACCTCATGCACGTTCTGAAATGTGCTAGAGAGAAATGCCGCCTCATCTTTATATCCCAGGATCTTTCTAATGCAACCAATGTTCGACAAAAGGAGTTTTTGGCACTACGTCCTCAAATGAGATCTGTGAACATCCGCTATGGTATACTACGCCCTTGTCTCTGTAAAATTACCTACAAAGGTGTTTCCCGCTCATTTGAAGATCCGATCAAATTAAAATTATTCTTGCAATCCATCACCAGGTCATCTATGGACACAAATGTATAATGTTCTTAAGTTGTTTCAATGCGTATAATGTTGTTAAGCTGTTTCATTGCGAATATTAACTTTTTAGGTTTCTAATTTTGTTCCCTAGTTATATCTCTGTTCATTACTACTTACATGATCAAAAAGTTTTTCCTTTTACACTATCTTATATTTTTTTTCTGATGTTGCTCTTGTTTTGGTTGTTGACATGCCTGTTTCTCTTTTTATTCTCTTTTTCACTCGGATCTGGCTCATTGTTCTTGGTCGGTCTCTTCTTTTTCCTATCTTCCTTATTTTTTTTCTCATTCCTTCACGCTTTTTCCTATTACTTCTGTTCACCTTTTCCCTTGTTACCCACTTTTTCATTTTGTTATAACCCCATAAGGGTCTTGCTGTTTCAATTCTCTATGTTTTTTGTAACTTTATTAACCTTCTTTCTCTTTTTCCCTTTATGACTTCTTTCTCTTTTTATACCTTCATATGGGTTTCCTTTCTTCATCCTCTCATGTTTTTTATATTTCCTTTGTGTTATCTTGTTTTTGATAAATGGTGTCATTTTATTCCCATTGTTGTTTTTGCAGTGTGTCATCATTGTCCCTGTACCCTTGTCTTTAACGTGATACAAGCTTAATGTTGTGTCGTGGAACATTTGTGGTCTGGGTCACCCTGTCAAACGTCAGAAATTACTCTCATTTATCAAAATTAAATTGTAAAATTGTTTTTTTTGCAGGAAACCCACTGAAACTATATTGAATCTCTACATTTAAATGCCAATGGGTGGGTTGCAATCCTTTGTCACAAATCTCTAAACCTTCAAATTTTGTCTACTGAATGTGATACATATGGACGATGGGCAATACTTCAGGACAAGGTTCATAATAAAACAATCACTTTCTTCAATATTTATGGACCAGTTAAACCTGACCCTGATTTTTGGAATATGATTACATTAAAATTATCCTTCATTACCAATCCCAATATTATTGTTGCTGGAGACTTTAACAATTGACTAGATCCTTTGTCTGATAGAAAATCAAAATGCAAATTCAAACCTTATAAGTCTCATAAAATATTTCAGTCTGCTATTGCCATTCGTCCACTTTTTGATATAAGGAAGACCTGTAATCCTGATAAATATGAATTTACATTTTTCTCAAATGTTCATCACACTATGTCAGGCATTGATTATATTTTGGTTTCAAAATCCCTACTACCCTCTGTTCAATCTTCAGAAATTGGATCCATTTTCATTTCCGACCATTTGATCTATCCCTTACCAACTCCGAACATGCCTGGTGGAGATTTAACAACTTACTCCGTCCTGACCAATCCTATATATCAGAGGCTACTTGTTTCATAAATGATTTATTTCTGTTCAATAAAGCTAGTGATACTTCTATCCACAACAACTGGGACGCCTTTAAGGCATCCTTTAGGGCTTTCACCATTGCATACACGGCCAAAAAGAAGAAATTATGGAACTCCCAGTATCTTTCTACCCTTAAACATATCAAATCTCTTGCACACTCTTTCTTGACATAAAATTGTTCCACACACCTCAGAGACCTTATTAAGGGTGAAATCTGATTTAAATAAATTAGCTACAATTGATGCTTGCAATATTTTACTTAAAATAAAATCCAAATATCACGGGGGTCAAAATATAGCAGGTAAAATGGAAGCCAACTATTTAAAAATCAAAACGGAAAAGAAAACCATTGGTCCTATTCGTAATGCTGCCACTAATAACTTACTTCATTCTGATTTAGATATTATTAATGCTTTCCAATCCTATTATCAGTCTCTATATATGGATGATACACATCCCTCTGATTGGGATACTCAGTCTTTCTTTGATGATCTTCCCTCTTCCCCCTCTGTGCCGGATGCTATGTCTCTCCTTGAAAAAGATATATCTCTTCAAGTGATCCTTGATGGCATTAAATCTTTGAGGAGGGCCAGGGCTCCCGGTCCAGACGGTTTTTCTATTGAACTAATTTCTTCTTTCTCCTCTATTTTTGCCCCTCGTCTACTTGAACTTTTTAATTCCTTCATATCTAAATCAAAACCTGAGGGATCTTATTTAGATGCTCTTATTGTAATCATCCCTAAACCAGATAAAGATCGTACCCTATGCCAAAATTATCGCCTAATCTCATTAATTAATTATGATTGTAAACTTTTTGTGAAAATTCTTAACTCTAAATTGGATAATCTTATACCCCTACTAATCAAACCTGACCAATCCAGTTTTATCAGAGGTCGACTTACTTCTGATAACGCTAGGATGTATTCTAACATGCTTTCATTTGGGAAAAAGTATCCTGATCCTCTAGCTGCATTATCCCTCGATGTAGAAAAAGCATTTGATTATATAAATTAGCCATTCATGTTCAAAACTCTTCATTGGTTTGGGTCCCAAATTTATTTCATTTATTAAATTATTATATTCTGAACCCCGAGCATGTTTCTGTCAATGGTCTTTTGTCCCCATATTTTATTTACATAGAGGTACCAGGGAAGGTTGTCCACTTTCTCCTCCTTTATTTCTTTGGTGCTTTGAACCTTTCCTTGAACGCACTCGTCATACCCCTTAATAACTGGTTTTGAATAAAAATCCCACGAAATCAAATTATTTGCTTATGCAGATGATACCTTGATCTATCTCTTTAAACCTCCTTCCTCTCGGCCTTCTTTTTTACAGGAAATTGACTTATACTCTAAAGTTTCTGGCTACAAACAAAATGTTTCCAAAACTGAGGTCTTACCTTTAAACTCCGCCTGCTATCAATACATGTTTTCTGACATCAATTTCAAATGGTGTCCCTCTAAAATTAAATATCTGGGTGTATGGTTTTCCCCTACTATCCCTCATACTCTTTTACACAATTTTAATGCACTAAAACTTAAGATTCAAAATTTATTTAATTCTTGGTCTCCTCTTTATCTATCTTGGTGGGGTAGATTGAACACTATCAAAATGTTGATTGTTTCTCTCAGTCTTTTCTTACTTTCTATGTTACCATTTAAAATTCCCAATTACTAATTTAAACAACTTGAGTCTCTCTGTATTAAATTCTTGTGGAATAATAAACCATCTCCTATTGCCTTATCTAAATTAATTAAACCAAAAACTTAAGAGGGCGTGAGATTCCCTAATTCTAAATTATACCATACTGCTTTTTTACTTAGACAATTTTATGCTTTAAATAAGCAGAATCAAGACGCACCGATATCTAGATGGATTACTTTTGAGCGCTCTTTATTACATGAATTCTCCTTTTCTGACATTTGCTCTATGTCTAACTGTACCTTCATCTATCAATAACCGATTTTAAAATATTCCAACAATTGATACATTCACTATTTACAGATGTTGCTACCTTTCTACAAGCATTTCTTGTCTCTGCTATTTGGTATTATTAATTCATTATGTTTCGACACAAATCATTCTACTTCAAACATTAGAAAGAAAAGGGTATTTTTTATGTCCATCAACTAGTATCAACTAGTATCCCATAACTCTGTCATACCCTTCACTAAATTACAAGAACGTTATAATTTACCCTTATCCTACTTTCTCCAATACTTACAAATATCAAATAATCTACAGTCATTCTTGTTAGCCCAAAATATTTCTGATGACCCAGTTTCATTTGCATCCCTAACCCCTTTGAACACAATCCTCCCTGACTCCACTCCCAAAGCTTCTGTTATATACAAGCTTTTGTCCCTTATCTGGTAGACCAAAATCCACCATAGAATTAGCTTGGGAACAAGACCTCTCTATATCCCTTTCCACTAACAGATGCAACAAACTATGGCATAACATTTTTACTACCTCAAGAGTTGCTAACATTACTCAATCTTTATTTTTCCTGTACAATAGGGCGGTTTGCACTCCGGTTCATATACATAACATTATTCCCTCTTCCTCTCCCCTTTGTTGGTCTTGTCTCTCCTCTGATGGCACATTGGTACATTAAATATATTACTCTCCCAATGTTTTTAAATTCTGGAAGTCCATTTGGTCTACGTCCTCTAAAATATTTCATTGTACTATCCCATTATATGCAAAGAGACCCTGGCAATCACAATATTTCAAATTAGATGGAAAACAATAATTTGTCCATCTAACAAAAAGCACAATGAATGAGGAGAGATTCCTCCTAAAACAGGAAACACAAAAGATACAATCAACTAATCATGAATTAATTTATTTCATAGTACAAACTGTTGCAAGGACTAGAACATAACAGTTTGTTAACACACTCATAAAAATGTTTTCTTGATGTGAGTAGTAGTCCAGTCCTTGTTGTGAAGAACACACGAAACAGCCGACTCGTGTTTCATCACCAGCGTGACTCTCTCAAGGCTCCAAGTGGTCAAATTTACACGGGGAAGTTAGACGGCTCGACGGACATAATCGAAGAGATCCCATTAGATCAGCATTCAGAGTTTAGTCTTGATAATGTCGTATTCCTCTTCGATCTCCGTTCCCGCTGATTATTTCAAAAAGACCTATCCTCAAAAAGGATCGTATATATGGGCTATGTAAAAAGCAAATTTCCCAGTCGCGTTGTCGATAGTCAGTACGGCATCTAGGGCACTATGATAAGTTCCTCATTTTTCGCCGATCTGTCGTCCAAAGAAAATGCCACCACCCGCCTCTGCTATCGTATTCAAAATGTATTTCTTGGATCCATGTCCGATGATTTTTCCAACACCTCACCAAAGTTGAAACTGTTTGATCATTTTATTTCTCTTGCATTTAAAGCTATTTTACCTTGTTGGAAAGATAATTCTAAAGTGTGTATGTTAATGTGGTGGTACCTTATTTTTAATGAACATAGAATATCTACTAAGATCATCAATTTTATCTCAAATCGGACTTATTTTGGATTCTCTTTACTACTTTCCTATCTTCACACCCATCAGTACCTTAATTACTTATCTCATTTTTTCCCCCTTCCCCTTCCCCGCTCCTCTTTTCTTTTCTTCTTGTTTTCTTTCTTCTTTCCGCTATTTTTCTTTCTTATTTCTTATTCTTAAATATTCATTCCACTATCACCTGATTTAATATGTACCCTTACCTCTTCTTACTTATCTTCAGCCATAAGATGGTTTCTTTACCCTTTTTTCTCACTATCACCATAACACATTTTTCCTTACTATAATATCTTCAGATAATATACCTTTTGTTATTCTACTGTTTCATCTTATACTTTATTGTAACTTTGGTACGTTATTGTTTATATCAATACAAATGATTTAAATCTAAAAAAATAATATGTAGAAACTGAGCTTAGAAAGACTGTGACCTCGATAGGCCCTGTTTTTCATATTAGAAAGAGTCCATAGGATGCCTGCTTAACTCCGACTGCAAACAATAGTGGCTAGATTGCTGAATTTTAGGAATCAGGATCACATTTTGCATCAGACGCGCAAAAGGGACTTTCAATGTTGAAAACTGTAAAGTAATGGTGTTCTTTGATTACCATGTAACTACGCAACACCAAAGAGCCGCATTCCTTGATGTGAAAAGATTACATTACTTCAAAATAAAGCATGCTCTGCTTTTACAGCTAAACAAAAAAAGTTATAAGAGACACAAAGACACCCAATTATTTACTGATCCCCACAAATTGGGAATTAGATTAACATATTTGCATAAGACGACGGACTGCCATCAGAAATGAACTAAGATAAGGGTGCCGTGTTGCAGGAGGACAAGAAGAGAGAACAATGGCATCAGACAATCAATAAGGCTGCAATAGCAATTGGAAAACGACAAGGCAGTGGCGACCTCTGTTAGCCTTAACAGAAGTACCAGAGAGCCCAGCCCCAAAAATTCAACAAGAGAGGAAACTAACACCGACCCTGATAGTGAGATGGAGTAGCGAGGACTAAGGGTCTTCCTCCCGTGATGACCTAAATGCCATTAACAAGTGCCCCGGTAATCCAGACTGTGCTGGTAACAGGAGTTACCAGCCCAATTAGCATTACAAGATCTGCAGTACATCTGTGGATCCCGTCCATTTCACTTGCAGCTTTCAGCAGCCCAAATCTCTGAGTTAAATACTGTTAAGTAGTTAGGGACAACAAGTGGAATCAGTACTGAAATTACCAATTGACCCTACAATTCCTTATTACTAAGTGTTCACTCCAGCCTTAGTATTTGTAAGTGGTATGTAGTGGAGTTTATATGGTGTGCTGTGGAATTTCGTGGCATGATGTGGAATTTTGTGATGTGGCTTGGTTATATGTGGTGTGCTGCGTCATTGTGTTGTTGAGCTGAATTATGTGGTTTGGTGTTGAATTATGTGGTGTGGATTGTAAATGTGTGGAGTTGAATTGTGTGGTGTGAAACTGTGTGGATAGCTTTGCCTTTTTGACGACGTAAAAAACAAATAGGTAGGTGCTAGGCTCCAGATCTATGTTTTGGGGTGTTACAACAACAAGATTAAATAGATTTAATACGGTCTGCACTAAGGAACTTGTAATAAGCTCATCAGGGATAGATAGTTTGGACAATAACTGCTATAGAGAAAAGGTGAATCAAGAGTGTTTATTATAACGATAAAGTGGATGCTTTGCAATAAAGGTTTCTATGTGTAAAGTAGGCTTATACTTGTTAATCTATACAATCATGCAAGCCAATTCAGTGATCTATATCCTTAAAACATGGAGCCTATCTCTTTGCTCCTAATATCAGACGGGATTCTGTAGTCGGCGTTTTCTGCATTTTTTTTAACAAATGTGCTGGGCAGAGTGCTAGTCTAATCAGCTGTCACCAGAAATCTGATCACACACCCTTTACGTCTTTATGGATAAGAGACAAGATCATGGTCATCTTAACTTTTACTGTCAACTTATCCAAATTGGGGAGTGGCAATGTTAGCCTTGAAGCATTCTGATACGATCGGACCTGGGCCTTACTGAAGTATGTGTCATTCAGACCTGTGTTTTCACTTGCCTTCTAGGTAGATAGTTTTCACTCTAACCTAACAGTGTAATACTTTATTTTCCTCTTCTAAGACAGAAAAGATTTCACAAAGATGAAGAACAAACAGTGATGTAATCAACACGTTATTGACAGGGAAACAGAACAGGGCCATTTGAAAGAATTATGTGAATTCTCCATCACTGCCATACCCCACAGACACACAACAGACCACATTGCACCAATATCTCTTAAAGTCTGCAGCAGCACTAGACCTATATCCATAACGATCAGGTTCATACTCTAACCTCTTGCAGTGTTCCATCTCCACCAGCAACTATGATGAGGTCGGTCATTTCCAGTAGCTCTAGAAGCTTCTTTGCCTGCCCTTCATAATCTGTCTGAAAGATAAAGAGATCCAAATGTCATATCACAAGTAGAGAGCAGGAAATTACCAAATCATAAGAGAAAGTCCAAGCAGGGGATCAAAGTCAAAGTAAAGAGACAGGTCTTTCACTGGAACACAATGGAGTCAAAGTAAAAAGTTTGAGTAAGTCAACAGCCACTTGCTCCCTGCAGGTTAGAATTAACTGCTATTACCCAGGAGGACAATCAAACCCACTGATCACAATACAATCCCCAATGAATTCCACTGCTGGAAGGAACCTGCTCCTGAAATGATCTTTAAAAATACTTATTTTGGACGTCCACGCAAGCAGTTTTATAAATAGTTTTAGTGCATGGCAGCAGCTTAAAACGTTCTTGGGTTCTAAAGAGGGCATAAAGATTGATCTATTAGACAAAGAACAAGATAAACCAGAAACTTGAAGTCCGATACTGGATCAGAACTAAAGGAAATTAGCATAGCATCTCCACTGCCATTAATACACCTGGGCAGATTATTTTATGAAACGAAAACCAAGACATGAACCTTTTATATGGATACACTTTAGCAGAGCATGGTAAGGTAGAGGAAATCTGGGCACTGGAGAGTGAAAATAAAGTTGCCAGAGGGTCATCGTTCTTACCTTCACAATCGTCACATCCAGACCAGCCAAATGTAAAATCGGAGCAGCATTTTTTTCAAAAAGATTCCTTGCTTTCCTGGAGGAGAGAAATTGCCCAGTGAGAATTAATAGAGAGAGAGAGGTGGCCTCCAATGGTGGGCCATTACCAGCCTCTGACTTGTTAGCTTATCCCTGGGTAGTCAAAAGGCACCGTACACGGGCGTCGCAATTTTTCCTGTCTCCAGCCTTCTTGGACTCATGTAAGTAGTCTGTCATCCTGCTACAAACAAGCTGCTCCTGTGATCATGTTACCAGTTCCACTACCCCAGGCACAGTGACATTAGTATGATTTGAGAGCAATGGATTGAGTGGATTCAGCTCTGTTTCTAGAGGCCAACATTCTATTAAGTTAGGCTTTTTACTCACCACAGTATAAGAGGGTGGCTGCACACTTCCTAGTCTCAGTAATGATCCTCGGGAGCTAAACTTCATACAGTCACTTGAGATTTGTAGTCTCACTGCGGATCCTTAGTAATTAATTCCCTTGCAGTATCCCCTTAGATTCAGCTCCCATAGACTGAACTAACATACTAATGTTTCTTTTGGTCAATGTCCTCACACACAAACCCTTATTTTCTCTGCACTTATTTACACACAACCCCTTATTTTTTCTGCACGTATTCCCTGGACACAGGTGTTCCAATTGGAACTCCTCTTTCTGTTAGTGTTCATACTATCTGCCTCCTCATTTGCTTATGCGATTCCTGGAAGAGAGACATGCTTTTCTCACCTCATAGTGGTCAAATAAATACAAGATTCATATGAGGTCATCGTTAATGGGCCATGCTGTGTTTCCGCTCTTTAACAGGTCGCCCTTGGCTGTGCACGCTACCCTCTACTTATAAAAACAAGCATTGGAAATTCAATAGGTCTCGCATTTGGTTGAGTTGGAGCTACTGAAGTTGTACATGACAATGTGTTTTACCCATGTGTTATGGAGTGTATGTATGTGGTGTATAGTGGAATTATGCGAGTTGGACTGGAATTGTTAGTTGTGGAATTGTGTGGCCTGGAATGGATTTGGATAGCAGAATTATGTGGCATGGTGTACAGTGGAAATATGTGGAAAGTAATTATGTGGTACTGAGTGTTAGTGAATTATGTGGAGTGGGATTGTAAATCATGGAGTGGTATGTAGTGGAGTTTTTGTGGTGTGCTGTGGAATTTCGTGGCATGATGTGGAATTCTGTGATGTGGCTTGGATATATGTGGTGTGCTGTGTCATTGTGTTGTTGAGCTGAATTATGTGGTTTGGTGTTGAATTATGTGGTGTGGATTGTAAATGTGTGGAGTTGAATTGTAAGCTGTGGAACTGTGTGGACAGCTTTGCCTTTTTGGCGACGTAAAAAACAAATAGGTAGGTGCTAGGCGCTAGGCTACAGATTTAGGTTTTGGGGGGTTGAAACAACAAGCATTGGTAAATGCATTAGGTTTCACATATGTGATTAATTTTTTTGGGGTTGTAACTTTTATCTTGGTGAACAGTTGTGCAATATAATTTAACAGTACCATCGTAAAAGGCAAAATGTGCAGTAACGGCATTTTTCACACAATTATGGATTAGCCACATAATCCATCATCAGATGCATAATATGCAGATTTAAAAAAAAGTTTCCAGCCCAAACAGTTCAAAAGTTACTAAAAACACAGTGACGTGTTTCCGCACAGTGAATGCCCTTTGCGAAGATTGACTGGCCACCCTTCTGTCGCTTATTGCTATTTTTGGGTGTTGAACTGGTTCTAATGAGCTGCGACCTATGCCCAGACAGTGCTAACAAGTGCTGGAGATCAACAAGTTTAGAGATGGACACCTCCCCCAGCAGGCACATGCATCCTTGCTACAACTTGGCATGATGTGCTTAAAGCACCCTTTAGTCAGACAGCTGAAGAAAGCAAGGCTCGAAGTAAGAGTGTAATGGCTCGGACTTGTATATCAGCCAGAGCGCCAACTTTGGAGCTGGGGAACCACGTTTGAGTCTCGGTGTCAGCTCAACATCCTGTGATTCTGGGCAAATCACGTAATCTCCCCAAGCCTACCAAAAAGATCAACGTGCCGACGTTTAATGTAACTGGTGCTCAAATAAGAGCTCCAATACCTTCAATTACATCATGCTGTATAAAAAAACAAGCAAAGAAAACTGCATAAAAAAACAAGCTGCGAGGGGCGGGTGGTGGTATTGGGGGCACGGGAGATTAAGTGACCTGGGAGCAGCACCGTGCGCCAGCAAGGAGAGAGTGGGAAGAAAAGGTAGTAGACTGAAACTAAAATATATGGCCAATAGAGACAGGATCCATGGGGCAGGGGCAGTCTGCAGGGTGGAACAAAAGCCAAAAGGAGGGATACATGTATACTATTAACCAATGAAAATGAAGGAATTTGTGAAGTCAGACGAAAATAACCAATCGAAAGTGCTAGACGTGTTCAAAGCCCATAGAGCCGAATACCACCTGTCTCAAAGACAGCGCCTGTGCTTTCTAGGCGAGACCTAAAGATGTAGAGCCTGTTTTGGTGCTATGCACAGGCATGGCCTTTTGACTTTATCTGATTATTACACTACAGAGGGACGTATTTGCCCAAATACTCCACCACACACTAGGGAACTTCGCTCTCTGTCAACCATCAGAATGTTTACAATATCAGTAAATCTCCATCTACAACTCTCTCCAGTACAGAAGTAAAGTGTAATTGAGAACCATTCGGTCTGTAATATGCTGCAAGGCACCCTTCTTTGTTTAGAGGATACAGGCCCTATAAACCTCCTTCAATTCACCTTACCTACATAATGCTTTTACGCACAGGATGTAAAGTTATTTATCTATGTTTACTACTACAGCATCTTCTCAGTAACCCAGTGATCCTAAACAAGCACTTTTGACAGTTAATGTAATGTAACATTTCCATTTTTGTTCCTTTCACTAATATTTCCTTGAAGGTCTGAGAGATCACTTCCCAGTCCAGCTGTCTATAAAGTGCGCTTCGGTTACCTGGAGCATCAACTATGGAAACCAAGAACTTGCTCAACAACTCTGGAACTGGTCTTTCTTCAGCAATGGCAGGAAAGCTCTTTAATAAAAGATGTGCTATTGGACCTACATGCCACAAAGTGTTACAGTACTTAATTCTCTCTAGTTAGTTCGATTTAGTCACTATCAAAAGCAACTTTACATAGTAGGACAATCAGGATCTCATGGTAAGCAATAAGGCTTTATGAAATCCCAAGAGGAAAAGAAAAGGGCAAGACAGGAAATAAAAGTGAAATATTTTCTGCTCAATGGGACAATCAGGAACGTGTTGTTGTCAATCAACAACTGCATGGTTTGTATTGTCTGCGTCATGGAAACCAACTAGGGAACCTAAGGCAGCTGGTAAGGAGTCAAGTTGAGTGGGAAGGGGAGTAGGCATCATTGGTGCAGTGGCACCAGGGCCCTGAGGTGAGAGGGCACAACTAAACCCCTTTTATGTCTGCTTTACAACCATTTGTTGCTTGTATTTGGGTTCAGTGCATCTTTGCTTTACCAGCGTTGCTTTGGGTATCGGACCAATGGCCCAAGAGAGAGGAACATAGAAGCAGAGGAGACATTTTAGGTTAGGCTTCGGAGAGATGGCTAAAAGGAGGATGGGGGACTTAACAAGGGGCAGAGAAGGATTCCATTTCGGAAGGCAGTAGTTCTCATTAGTGAGGCAGGTACTGAGGCACTGGAGCCCAGAAGTCACAATTATGACTGTCTGAGGGCACCCTTGCTGCAAAGACGCAGGCAACTTGTGGGAGCTACTTTTTTCTGAAGGGGACAGTCTGTTTTAAGATTGGAGAGATACCCAGGCTTGGTGGGAAGGGGTGAACAAAGCAGAGGGGCAGCCTGCTAGTCAGGAACACAGCCATCATTAGAGTAGAAGGTGCATTAGCCCTGGGGCCAGGAGCGTAAGGGGCTCACAAGACCTTAATTAATTTTGTATGTATTTGCTTTTTTATAAATCTCACATTTAGTGTGGATTATAGCTACTAAAAAAGTACTTCTAGGGAGGGACGTTTCTGTCCCAACAGAAGTAATATACGTTTCCCAATCACAGTCTTCCTGGAAAATTTGAAGTCTTTGTATACCGAAGTCCTATTGGTGATACTACTGGGGGTATCCTCAAGACGCTGATGGGTGGAGAGGGTCAGTAAAGATGGTCTGAGGGTTCGCTTGTCTTTGTTGTGGGAGAAGCGATGGTACATACTGGATTTGCTATCAATGAAAGTATTCTTTTCTGCTCCTTTTTATGGCATGTTCAGACCTTCAACGTGTGGTATTCTGGGGTTATAAATGTTATTTTGAAACCATTTCATGTAATTTTTGAGATACCTGTCTCCTTGCACGTTTTATAGTGTATTGCCCTCCTTCGCTGGTGTGCAATTAGAAAAAAAAAAGCGCTGACCTCATTTATGGGAGATCATGTGCTGTAAAACCAAGTAACTGCTTTAAACAAGGGACACAAAACATCTGAATTAATATTAGCGGAAGCAGAACTCCAAAAGTTAGCTCTTTAGGTACAACTCTGACTCTTTAAGTAGCTCAATGGGTGTGTTATAAATTCCATAATGAAAATCTACAGTTCACATGCTTATACAGCTATCTGTCATTTTTTCACAAAATACATTTCCACAGACTTGGCAGACATAGGGAAGGAGGGAGAGAAGTTAGTTGCACCAAAGTCTGCTTACAAAATGCGCCTGGAATTCAGGAGTGCTGCTCTCAGTGGTGTCCAGAAGAACTTACCCCTTGCAGGCTGCGGGGTTCAGGAATACTGTTGCTTTTTGCACATGTACATTTGGAGGGATTAGCTGGCTGCCAAACACCTGAAAAGTGAACAAAAATGTATCACAACATCAGCACGTACAGACAGGTTGTTAGTCGAACCTAGAACAAGGCACACGTCCTGGGTTGCTTGAAAAGAATATACTTGCAAACTGACGTCCCATTGCCTGGGCTGTAAAATGCAACTCCACATGGTTACTTTCCAGCCTGGGGGTGCACTAAAAACCCGGCATCCGAAGTGACCCCTCCCCCACCCCCCAGAGGAAGCCAAAGGAACGGAGAAGATCGGCCAGTAACTACTCCGTTCCCCCATGCCACTCCATCCCCTCATGCCACTCCCCCACCCGCTTCTGCTCCCTGCTCGAGTGAAGGGGCTGGTAATGCACTACAACCTCGTGACAACACAACAATAGAACAAAGAACAATTTAAGTAGTTGCATGTGCAACTACTAAAGCGTAAAACAACCTATACCTTCTGCTCTTTGCCCAGCTTGCGCCTTTGAAAGACAGTCCAAGGCACTAGGAAGTTAAATCATATTTTCTTCCCAATAACTCCTCACTCTTTCTTACTTCATGGTGAACCGAACAAACTTTCTTTCCTAGGAACTGAACATCTTTTTTGGAGGACCTCATAAATAGTTTCTGCTATGTAATACTATACTTGCTAAGTTAACCAGTTCTTGTGGATCGGTCAAACATTTCCTTTCCTAGAACTCACTGACTTCCTCCGCTGCCTGTACCTTGATATGGGTGAATGGATAATTATTTTGATAGGAACGGAATAACTGACTTGTGTGATGTATGTAAAGGCATGCACAGTAGACCTTTCTCCAACTGGACAGCCCAACATCGCATATTAGATAGAATATCACACATGCTCCTATCACCAGCACCTAACACCAATGAAGTATAACAGTCATCTGGCTGAACACAACTACTGTCAACAATAACCCATAACCATGATCTAACTTACCTATGGTACCATAAACTTATTAGAAATATCCTACAAAATGTGCATAACATAGCACAGAAACTTGTAGTTTCCAGTGAGCATATCTAAAGCCTGTGATATCTACCACAGAGGCTGGTTTACAACTAGTTGGCTTCTTGGTGAGAAGTATTAGTATGGTTGATGGGGCCTGTAGGAAAGGGCCCATTTTTGCATGGTTGTCAATCAATCAATCAATCAAAGCATTTGTAGAGCGCACTACTCACCCGTAGGGTCTCAAGGCGCTTGGGGGGGGGGGGGTGCCGTTCGTTACTGCTCGAACAGCCAGGTCTTCAGCTTCTTCCTGAAGGAGAGGTGGTCCTTGGTCAGGCGCAGGTCGGTCGGGAGGGAGTTCCAGGTCTTGACGGCCAGGTAGGAGAAGGACCTCCCTCCTGTTGTCGCTCTTCGGATGCGCGGGACGGCGGCGAGGGCGTGGCTGGCTGATCGGAGGTGGCGTTTGGGAGCGTAGAAGTTGATTCGGTTGTTGAGGTAGATCGGGCCTTGGTCGTGGAGGGCTTTGTGTGCGTGGGTGAGGAGACGGAAGGTGATTCTTTTGTTGACGGGGAGCCAATGCAGGTCTCTCAGGTGTCTGGAGATGTGGCAGTTACGTGGGATGTCGAGGATGAGTCTGGCTGAGGCGTTCTGGATCCGCTGGAGTCTCTTCTGGAGCTTGGCGGTGGTACCGGCGTAGAGGGCGTTGCCGTAGTCCAGTCGGCTGGTGACGAGGGCCTGGGTGACGGTCTTCCTGGTCTCGGTGGGGATCCACCAGAAGATCTTCCGTAGCATGCGTAGGATGTTGAAGCATGCCGAGGAGACGGCGTTGACTTGCCTGGTCATGGAGAGGGAGGAGTCCAGGATGAAGCCCAGGTTGCGTGCGTGGTCCGTCGGTTTGGGTGCGGTGCCCAGGGCCACCAGGAGTCGTCCCAGGCGGAGGGCGAGAGGCCCAGGATGAGGACCTCCGTCTTGTCTGAGTCCACTTTTTGCGTGATGTTGATTCTCTTTTATTTAGGGAGCCCTGGAGTCCTACTAACCAAGTACTCAGGGTCTGTGTTCTTTCCTTAAAACTGTACCTTTGCACCCCCAATTGGCACCTCTCTGGCCACATGTAAGTTCCTACTGAAAGGTATCATGGGCACCAAGGGCACTATGACCAGGGAAGGCCTATAAGGATTGCAGCACATATTCTGTCACCGAGAGGCCCTGTACCTTAACACACACTGTTAGACCTGGGGGTTGCTAGTTGGCTGAGGTAGGTACCTTAGGCCAAATAGGGACCCTTGCTTCCACGTCAGGGAAAGGAAGGACACCCTCTCAGATGGCCCCCGCTCACTCCCTTGGTAGCATGGCACGAGCAGCCAGGCTTATCTTCAAGGCAAGTGTGTAAAGTATTTGCAACCACGCTCTCAGTAACCCAATGATGACACTACAAATGGACTCCACACGAGTTTCATAAAAACGAGTATAAATTTATATAAAACGATATACGATGAGACCACACGATATAAATCCAACATATGCGTATTTGTAATATTCCTCCTGGCCGGTTGTTAGGCCAGCCAGCCCATGTAAGTTCTGGCAATATTAATGAGCACTTCTAAATGATCAACTGCAGTCCTAATGCAATGCTATGCAGTTCGTAATGCAAGAATCAGGCACTTTGCAATGTAAAAATAATGCAATTCACTATGCAACAATCAAGCACTTAGCAAGGTAAAAATAATGCAGTTCGTTATGCAACAATCAAGCACTTTGCAATGTAAAAATAATGCAGTATGCTATGGAATAATCAAGCAGTTCGTAATGCCAAAATAATGCAAAGCGTAACGGAACAATCAGGTAGTTCGTTATGCAACTTAACGCAATGCAACAATCAGGTAGCTCCTTATGCAAAAATAGTGCAATGCGTAATGCAACAATCAGGCAGTTAGTAATGCAGAAATATTGCGATGCGTAATGCAACAATCAGGTAGTTCATAATGTATAAATAAGGCAATGCTTAATACACTAATCAGGTAGTTCGTAATGCAGAAATAATGCAATGTGTAAAACGACAATCGGGTAGTTCGTAATGCAGAAATAATGCAATGAGTAATACACTCCAGCACCGATCACGGAGCTTTAGGCGGTCTCTCTGCCACTCGTACTGACTCGTGGTCAGCTTATGTCAACAGATGCCTCCACATGGGTATGGTGTAAACCAAAGTGCAGC
Source organism: Triturus cristatus (assembly GCF_964204655.1). Taxonomy (NCBI): domain Eukaryota; kingdom Metazoa; phylum Chordata; class Amphibia; order Caudata; family Salamandridae; genus Triturus; species Triturus cristatus. The sequence continues at coordinate 265,622,234 of NC_140585.1, forward strand.
TCCGCACTCCGGCCCCGGTACTTCCACTCCTTTGCAAATACGGGCCGCAATACGAGCCAAAGCAGAGGCTTGGTCTGCAGGAATGGGAGCGGCCAAGGGCATCTCTCTCCGAGCCCGCACCCCACCCCAGGCGGCGACACAGGTTACCTGGGGGGTGCGATCTCGCTCTCCTCTCCTCCGATGCAATCTTTGTGGATTCCGGGCAGTGGAACTCGGGCCTTCCCTCGACGGGGTTGGTTCGAGGTCCCGCTCTGGCAATGGCGGACTCAGGCCGGCGGCACAGCTCCTCTGGGGCTGCCGGTCCGGGCCGCTGGTGCTACGAAGATCTCAGGCTGCAACAAGGCACACGCACATAGCGTCGCTGAGACTCACTTGAGCTTGGGTTGTGCAATATCACAGGGCACTCCTCACGAAGGTCTCAGGCAGCACGAAGCACACAGCATCGCTGAGACTCACTTGGACTCCGGTGCACACAATCACAGGAAGATCCTCACGAAGGCCTCAGGCTGCAAAAAGCACACGCACACAGCGTCGCTGTGAATCGCTTGGACTTCAGGTGCCCACGATTACAGGGCAATTCTACGAGGGTCTCAGGCTGCAAAAAGCACATGCACACAGCGTTGCTGAGACTCTCCTGGAAACTTTTGTGTTCCTGAGTTTTTGCAATAGGGAGCTAGCTCACCTCGGGCCCTTAGGGACAAGTTACTTCCGGACACAGCACACAGCAAAGTCCTTTCAATCAGGGGGACACAGCACACAGCAAAGTCCCTTTAGTCTCTACTTGGTTAAAGCAGCAAACTGCAGGCCAGCCCCAGAACACACAGCAAGGGTCAGTCCTTTCCTTCAGTCTCTTCAGCTGTTTCTTTCTTGGCAGAGGTTCCTCTTGACCACGAAGTAGGTTTAATCCTTTTCAGTCTTGATCAATCCATATCTCCAAAGTTCAGGGGCTTCAGCTCTCATACCCCTAAATGTCTTTGAAGTCTTTGTGCTCAGGGGGGCACTGACCCCTGTTCAAACCAGTTCTGGGTGCCTCCCTGCCAGTGACACCTTCTTCCTTTGATTAGTGGGGGTCTGGTTTCTCAATCACTCAGCAGGAGATGGGACCATTGTTTTATGGCAGCAACCCAGGCCTGTTCACCTCTAGGAGCTGCTCTTCCCCCCTACACTCCAGATGCAGGTCAGCCTGTTGCTGTCTCACCTCTTCCACTGGGTCAAGACATTCCCCAGATCCTACCACTTTCAAATCCAGACAGTCAATCCACAACCAGGCACACAGAAATGTTAGAGCACAAAAGCCCAGGCACTTCTAAAAGAGTGGTTTCTAAACACACAATGCAAACACCACCCTCATAAAAAGATGTTATTACATTGTGAGTTCAGGCACACTAAACTTTACCTCTCCATCTTACGCCTTTGGGAAGATAGGCTGGAAAACATATTACACAGCCTCCCCATTCTATCCTATGGGCAAGATAGCCTTTCAACAGTAAAAAACTACATGGAGATTATTTCACTGTCAGGACATGGTCACACCTTAGTACATGTCCTACCTTTCACAGCCACTGCACCCTGCTAAGGGGGTACCTTGGACCTACCATTGGGGTGTCTGATGCGCATAGAAAGGGAAGGGTGCACTTGTCAGGACAACATGGCAGTTTAACAAACTGCGCACAGGCACTGCAGTGGCAGGCCTGAGTTCTCTCTTTAAGGCCACTTGTGTGGGTGGCACAATTAGTGCTGCAGGCCAACTAGCAGCATTTGCATTACCAGCCCTGGCACACATAGTCCACTTTACTAGGGACTTTACTAGTAAGGCAAACATATCAATCATGAACATCCAATTACCATTACACTTTACACAGGGAGCTCTTGCATGTTGACACTGATCAGTAGTGGCAAACGGCCCAAAGCATCTAAGTTGGCAACACTAAATCCATCACAGCATCAAAAATAGAAGAGGTAGAGGCAAAAAGTCTGGGGTAATCACGCCAAGAAATGCTAGGTCTAACACACACACATGGCCCTTGCAGGCTGCATGTTTTGGTGCATAGGAAAGTGAAGAGTCGACATGGCACACAAACCTGTGTGCAATGCCAACCACCCACTGCCTGTGGTACAGTTAAGACACCCCTCTAGCTGGGTGCACTATACCACTAGTAAGAATACAGGTGCATGAGCCCTGTATCCTGACAGTGTCCAAGCCCATTCTTAGACATTCTAAGTGCAGTAAAGTCATAAAGAGTATATGCTCTTGGAGTTTGTCATTACGAACTCCACAGCACCATAATGGCTTTACTGAATTCTGGGAAGTTTGGTATCAAACTTCTCAGCTCATTAAACCCAGAATCAGTGTGGGATTTAAAGCCATGTGCACTCAGAGGGCATCTTAAAGATGCCCCATGAAAAAAGACCTAGTTCTAGTGTCCTGGCAGAGTGGCTGCTCGCCAACTGCCACCCCAGACATGTTTCTGGACCCCTGGTTTGAGAGACTCCCGCTCTCGGGGTCCTGAAACAAAGCACATCCTGGGCAAAGATGGCAAGCCTTCAACCCCAGGATGGGCAGGGTCCACGAAGGGGAAGCTTCAAAGGCTTGCCGCCTTTGTAAACTGACCAAGACGTTTACTGCTCCCAGCAACTGACCCCCACTGGTTCTGATCCCCCACTTTGGGCTGGAGAATTGGCAGAAAAACCAAGATAGGAGGAGAGGTGTGCCCGCCTTTGCCAACTCTACGCCTCAGGTGGGGGAGGCGATGTGAAGCAAAACGCTCAGTCGCCGCCATCTTGAAGATGGGGGGATCCAGCCAACCAGAGAGGTTTATGCGCCCCTCACACTGGATGGTGGCATAATAGGTTGTGTACCCACCCCAAGGAAGGGACTCATTGGTCCCCACCTGTACCTACCTGAAACACCTCTAAATTATGTATTTAGGGGAAACCCCGAACATTGCTTCCTCAGACAAGCAAGAAGGAGAAGGACTGAAGAGCCATGCTGAAGGAAGAAGAGAGGGACACCAACTGCCTTGGCCCCAGCCCTACCGGCCTGTCGCAAACTCGACCTGCTCCAGGGGAATCCCGGTGTATCCTGCAGCCAGCAGTCCTCCAGGACCCAGAGGACCTGCCCTGCCTTTCCTACAAAGACTTTGTCTCCCATAAGCACCACTCTGCACCCGAGGGCCATGGCACGAGTTTGAGGGGCCCAAAACCACAAGGAGGTCTCCATAGTGATCCTGACCTGGGATCTGGTGATCCCTGACCTACCTCAAGCCTTCCAACGACACCTGCAGCCTCTATCTGGAGGCCCCCCCTTCCCGACCGCGACTAGAGCTGGTAAGGAAACCCCCGCACCCAAAGCCCTACAGTCTTGGGTGGCCCAACCGACTGTGTCCAGGCAACCCCCTGCATCCCAATTAACCCCTCCAACCGGTGGTCGCCTCCAGGAAACCTCCCTGCCTGAACCTGAAGTGCTTGTTCCTATTGGAGATCTCCCATTGAAACCAACAGGGCACCAGATGCCAAGTCAGCACCCTGCTGCCCCTGTGGGTGAACCTTGCATGCTAACTCGGATCCTCCTTTGCCCTGAGCTCAACACTAGGAGCTTTGCTGCCTCAACCCTGTAGTTGCCCGAGAGGGGCCTCCAACCAACGTCCCCCTAGCCCCATAGGCTCACATTGGGCCTCAGCACTCTGCACCCAGCCAACCTAGTGATGTTGAGGGTGCTTTTTGAGTGCATCCTTGACCCTAGGGTAACCCTGGTTCTAACCCCAGAAACCCAATCCTAAAGACCAATTGCTCACCTGCAAACTGATAACCTCAGTTTTCTCCATAGGATTGCATTTACTGTTTACCTCTGAAAAGATTCAAGTGTTGAGTTGTGATTGTATGACAACCTAAGCAACTGTGTTTTAATGCTAAACTGTTTTGCTTATCTTTGTCTAGGAAATGTCCCAGTGTGATATCTAGGCATATCACACTGAGTAGAAAAAGTAATCTAAAAGGTACTCTAAAGAGTAATCTGAAAAGTAATCACAAAGTAATTACTAATACCTATTATCTTGAAATAGTTTACAAACCTGTAACAAAGTCTATTTCATCCAGCTTGCTTATTTTTAACAACCTGTTTTGTAAATTACAATTTTACTTTCCTGTCCTGCTTGTGTGTGTGCAACATCATTTCTTGCCTGAGTGTATAAAATAAACGCTTAACACTACCCTTTGATAAAGCCTTACTGCTCACCCACACTACCACAAATAGAGAGTAGATATTATCTACTTTTACCTCTGTAAGCCTTTGGGGATCCCCTGGACTCTGTGCACACTATACCTTACTTTGGTATAGTATATAGATAGCTCGCTTCCTACAGGGCTCTGAAACTGCAAAGAGTAATTGGCACATAACAGAGTTAGAACACCCCACTGAGCCAAAATAATTAAATCGGATGCATTAGTGTGGCACTGGAGGAATGGTAATCTCTCAATCCAAACACAAGATGCACCATAATCCTGTACTTGTTTTGTATTACACCAATGCGTTCTACCCTAGTCACCCAGCATAGTTTCATATAAAAATACACTTTAAGATTTGCCAACCTCCTTTCTAGCCATGGAGAGATGCAAACATATAGAAACTGTCTTGAATATCAGAGCTGCAATGAATTCTCAATGTGCTCGAACGCTTTTAAAATTCTATTTTTAAAATTTTTATTTCACTTACTTTCCTCACTTGCACACATTGCTTATACTTGGGTGCCTCCCCGTTCCATCGCGGACTGTTCCGATTGTATGGAGGGAGTTGATATCAACCGGAAGTGATCCAGGAGCACTTCTGCCGGACATTAGAGCTAAGGTTAGCAGTTCAGCTGCCTGCCTTTCTATAAAAACAGATGCCTGGCTCGACTCGCCTGGACGGCGCCAGGAGCCAGAACCCCTGACGGTTTGTCCTCCAATCTAGCAAATAGTGTTGGCGCCCCTCTTATTTACTCGAGCCAAGAGTTGGTAAAGATTAGAGACAACTATTTTCCCAGACATCCAGTAAACACTGCATGCACCACACCAGCAGGCGTAGAAGAACCTTTCTCATGCAGGACTTGCAGATTCCAGAGTATGATGTTCACACTGTCTCAGACTAATAAAACAACAGATGACCCGGGATTTAACCAACAACACTGCACTTGGAAACAGGAAGGTCCCCCTCACACCCTCCACCACAACAACGGAGGTTGGAATTGTTTCCTGGCCAATGTTAGATCATTGCCCAAACATGCAGTTAATATTTGGGATCTGCTCTCCTCCATTCTCCCTCATATTGGGTTTCTGACTGAAAGCTGGACTAAACCCTGCGCTTCCTGACGGCTATCACATTCAAAAACGGGATAGACCCTGCGGGGGGGGGGGGGGGGGGGGGGGGAATTAGCTATCAACTATAAAGACTCCATTAAAATCTCCATCTTAGACCAACTATGTAATGACATATTGGAGATTTTAGTCTTCAGAATTGACTTCTACTCACAACTTAGTTGGAAAGGAGCCTTCGACCACTTACCAATTTTACCCCCCAACTCATGGATCTCATTTCTCCTCATGTTATTTCGACCAGAAACTTTTCTTACTTCTTGGAGATTTCAATGTGCACAGTTATAATCTTGCTAACATAGAAGCTTCTTCACTAGACCTGTCCACACTCGAATTAACAGATAAATAATGAACCCACTCACTTGGCAGGGCAAACGTTGGATCCAATTCTAACCAACCCCCCCAATATTATTTGTGGAGCAACCTGTCCTTTGACATGGTCAGATCATTCATTGATCGAATTCCAAATTAACGGCCCTAAAGAAAACACAGCTTTCAAACCATACCCTATAAGGAGGTACAGACAGTGGCACAAACTCACGCCTACACAGTTCCAAGATACTTTCATACCACATCAGAATTCTGACTCTGATAGTGCGGAGGAGCATTCAGCCTCCTTCAATGCTAGTATGAAATACACTGTCGACCTCCTAGCCCCCTTGAAACTGTACCCACCGTTCACTAAACGCCTTCAAACACCATGGTACTCTCCCAATCTCCGGACTGAAAAAAGTCAGTGCAAAAAACTTGGACACTGGCGCCTTACCCATGACTTGCAGGATAAAGAAATATTCAAGCATGCACTGGCACAATACCATAAAAACCTGAAAACCGCTCAGAAAACGCATATCGCATTGCAACTCGAACTAGCAGAGAACTCCCCTGAAACACTATATCAGGTTTTAAAGTCTTACACTAACCCTAAGGCGTGCAACACTGAAACGGCCCCTTCCCAAGTCTTATGCGACAACATAGCAAATCCTCTAACCCAGAAAATCGAAATGATCTACAACAAGATTACTTCAGCTAAAGGCTCCCGGACAGGCCCTAAAATAGACCCTCCCCAGATTACTCCCAATGCCTTAACACTGGAGGACTTCCCGGCTCTCATACCGGAGGAGGTAGAATCTCTACTAAAAGTAGTTAAGTTAGGGTGTCCTCTAGACCTGATCCCTGCCAAGACCACCGCCCTGCTATCCAAGCAACTTGCTGCTCCCATCTGCTCTAATCTTAACAGTTCCATGAAGGAAGGCAGTCTCCCACTTGAGTGGAAAGCAGATTATCCCCATCAGGAAAAACCCTAAAGCTCCCCCGGAAGATGTTTCAAACTACCGCCCTATCTCCTTGCTCCCTCTACAGAGCAAACTTCTGGAGAAGCATATTAACAAGCACTTGTCTGAATTTGTCGACTCCTCGAATTGTCTCGATCGTTCACAATCTGGATTTCGACCCAGACATAATACTGAGTCAGCGTTGGTGGCAGTTACTGATAACATCCCAATGCTAGCGGATAATGGTCAGGCAGTACTTTTGGTGCTGCTTGACCTGTCTGCATCATTGGATACATCTCCCACCAGATCCTACTCAGGAGACTTAGGGATATAAGCATCCAAGGGAATGCCTTGAAATGATTGTCTAATTACCTATCTGATAGAACCCAGACTAATGATCTGGGCCCTTTTCGCTCGCAGACAAGAGTAACCAAGGGAGTAACTCAGGGCTCCTGTTTGAGCCCTACTTTATTTAACATCTATGTTACTCCCTTGGCTGGATTACGGAGGAATTTAGGATTCATTCCTATCTTCTATGTCAATGACAATCAACTTCTTCTCTCCTTTGACAAAACCAACTCCAACATTCAGACCGCCTTTTCGGAGGGTATGAAAGTCATTGCGGACTGGATGAGAGAGAACGTTCTGCAGCTTAATGCATAAAAATCTGAAATAATGTTGTTTGGAGAAGCAGCAGTGAGGTGGTCCCCTAGTTGGTGGCCAGAGGAACTAGGCTCTGCCCCATCCCCAAAGCAGGTGATAAAGAACCTAGGAGTCCGGATAGATCATGAACTAACTTTGGGGTTAGCATGCTACCACTATTGCTGGGGCCTGCTTTTACATACTTAGTCTCCTTCGAAGAGTTTTTCCTCTCCTGCCACTCTCCACACGGAAAACCTTGATCCAGGCATTGGTCTTAAGCCGCCTGGACTACTGCAACGCTTTGCTGATTTCAGCCAAGGAAACCTTGTTAAACAAATTGCAGGTAGTCCAGAACACGGCGGCCCGCTTGGTGACCAATGCCCCTCCTAGAACTGCCTCTCTTCCTCTACTCCAAAAACTACACTGTCTCCCGGTGCGGAAGAGGATCTGTTGTGTGGTCTTCAAATCTCTAAACAAACTGGGTTCTAGCTATCTGACAGATAAGTTGGCCAGATATATGCCAACTAGGCCCCTCCGGTCAGGATCCAAAGCTCTCCTTCATATCCCTTGCTTTAAACAAGCTTGCATGGCTGGTAATGCTTTCTCCCACCTTGCCCCACTTTATTGGCACCAACAACCTATTCACTTGCGTCAATGCATTAACCTCCTGGTTTTTAGAAAGCTGATGAAAACCACACTGTTCTGATTCATCTCTCCCTGGTTGGTAATGGCAGTCATAGCGCTGAGATACCCCTGTTGGGGTGATTCTGGCGCTTTATAAATTAAATAAACTAAATAAATAAACGTTAACATCCCAGGTCACTAGTCACATTTAAAATAAAAATGCGCTTGAGATTTGCCTAACATCCTAACGCACAACTTCAATGATCCAATGGCAAGCCTAAACAGCATGATACCATTTCACAACTTACAAACACTAAAAGCACAGGTCAGCAATTGTCACAAAATCTGACTTATAAAACAACGAAATCCAGGGTACAGCCTGAGCGCCCACATTACACGTCAAATCTGACAATACAGTATAATGCAGAGTGCAGCCTCACTGTAAAATAGCACTGCCTCACAGACTGCATGCAAGGGCCACAACCATGCAACACAACTTTACCTACATTTTCGACACACCTCAAATCATAGGTGACAGTTTAAACCAAAGTAAACCAGAGACTAGCCCACACTAAAAGCTACACACCAGTGCAACACAATGTAATAAGAACAGCCTGACAGCCCATGTCACACAAAAACCTCTATAAAGACATTGTAACACTTGGTGCAGCCGTGCAAGCACAATGCAGTCTATAGTGTTACCTTTTAAGCCACATATAATAGCTACAACAGTACAAAAGATTTAGCCCAAAGCCAAAGGCTACAGCGCTATCATAACCAGAGTGCAGCCTTACATTGCAGGTTACAGGCTATACAAGCACAATAAAATGTAAGCCAGTTACCAAACACAAAGCCCACCACAGGCTACAACACAACAATGTAACCTGGAGTATTGGCTCAAACCTTAAAGCCAGGCCAACATAGTGAAATGTGCTGTCACTGACATGATGTAAATTTGTAGTTGTTTTGACTAGCTCTCAAGTGTTCAAAAATAATATTTCTTGTTCGTTTGTTACTATGGCCAATACAAATTTCTGTGAAAAATGTCAGATTATTGCACAAGTGTAGTACTAAATATAGTGTTTTCAGTTCAAGCTGCAGAGTGCTTTAGCTACCAGTATAAACCAGTACCAACAAGTACAGGTTAAATCAATAGGTCTCGCCTTTATAATGCGAGTGCCACCGTGCTGGCCTTGCAAATGTTTCTCTGTAAAGCATTGCTTAAAAAACTAAAACATAAAAGTAAGCATTTGCAATGCAATCGGTATCGCCGTTGGGACCTTCTATGTATTTAGCTATGCAGTACATTAGCCTGGATGCTGAAGTATCTACTGTTCTTTAACATGGAGGGAAAGTAAGCACCAAACTGTGTGACATGCCAGGTTTGGGAACACATGGAGAGAAATATTGCCTTTCAGCAGGACATGGTATAGTCCAAAGCTGTTTTAATATAAAATCAGGTCCTTCGGTGGTCATATCACTGAAAATACAAAATTCGACAAAAATATTATTGTCTACGGGTGCTCGTGGAAGAGAATTTCAATGGACTGGAATCTAGAGAATGCCAAAGTGATTCTGATATTTTACTGGCCTCTTTTGGTAATTTGATGTAGGGCCAGTGATATTTTGTTTGGAAATAAAGGCGTCTTTAAAGTCAGTTTGAGAAATTGAGTTTTTGGTTGAGAGAACTCATGCAATAGCCACATTCCTTGTCAGGGTGAACCACAAAAAGGCACTAAATAAACCTGTGCTCTGGTACAGTTCTGGCAGCTTGGAACAAAAGCAGTCATGCTTAACCTAGAGGCAAAGTGTAAAGAATGTATGCAAGCACTTAATCAGAAATAGAGTGAAAACACAACAAAAGAAAACCTGACTACCAAGACATGTAAAACTTAAGAGTACATGCCCAACTTTTTAAATATAAGCCATATGGACTGTTTGGGAACAACCCTGGGGGTTTAAATTGCCAAGTCGGATCTGCAGTTTAAAACTGCCTACAGGCTCCAATGGCAGGCCTGAGACATGCTTTATGGGGCTACTTAAGTGGGTAGTACAATAAGTGTTGCAGGCCCACTAGTAGCATTTAATTTACCAGCCATGGGTATATGGTATACCACTTTACCGGGGAATTATAAGTAAATTAAATATGCCAATCAGGTGTTAGCCAATTTCACCATGTTTTAGAAAGTGAGCACCTTCGCACTTGTTAGCAGTGGTAAAAGGCAAAGAGTCCAACGGTCAACAAAAACAAACTCGGCAAAATAGGAGGCGAGAAGGCAAAAGGTTTGGGGCTGACCCTGCAGAGGGAGGCAAATTCATCAGCCAGCTCTCAGCTTTCTCTTAAATGGCTGTTGGACTTGGCCAGTATTAGGAAATGTTATGACAAAGTCAGAAGGCCCGATTTACTTATTGTAAAAAGAATGTGTTAAAGACAATAGGCTTTTTAAAAGTGAATTGTAATTTTACTGTGTTTATTTCTGTAGGCAAGTATTTTGTTACATGGAATCTCAGTGGTTACCGTAGTAGGCAAGGGGTTTGATGTTGGTGTGGATACAGTAAAAATGAGTTGGCTGTGACAATTCACTGATAAAGGATATAGGTCACATTGGTCCACTGGAAAAATGTTTTCCAGATGCCATATGTGTCTGACCTGTTTGTTACAAAAAGTTACAAAAAAGGCAGTAGGCCCAATTTATTTATAATGTAACATATGTCAAAGCCAAAAGATCTTTAAGGGTAGGTTGTTATGTCACCATGTTACCAATGTAGGCAATGCTTTTGGCCTGTGAATGATGGCATTTGTCCAATTCCATGTGCAGGTCTGCCTGAAAATGAGTGTGCTTCACAGGCAGGCCTGGTAGACCAGTCATTTACTTTTACTCGTTTTATAAGTTAATTTTTTCCTTCTACTCTTTTTTCTTTCATTTTTTAGGGAATACTACAGTTCACTAGACAGTGCTAATGGCAGTGCTTGCTTGCTGCTCATTGCCTCTGCAGTGTGTCACATCTCATGTGGTGCCCGCCTGTGAACCAGTTGACCAATATATAATGGTATTTACCATAATGCATCATTGTTTTACTATTCCAAGATGGTCAACCTGTTGGTTCTCAACCTGACAGCCATGCAGGAACTTTAAAACAATGATCCACTTTGTCTAATAACATTGCAGGATGGTCACCAGTTGCAATGTTTAACTTTATTATTTATTGCAAGCATATACATACCATGCTTCGGTTGCAGCAGGTTTTCTTTTTTCTACTTATGTTCTTTTTATTTACTATGCATGGGGGCTTGTCCAAGATGGCGGACAGGTGAGACGTGTTCCTGAGTCTCTCGGTCCCCCGCCACAGGCCCATCCGCCCAGAACAGCACCATTCGTGGGGGCAGATCACCGGTACACCCCGCCATTCCTGCTGCATCAGTGGGGGCATTTTGATCCTGATGAAACGAAAAGGTGGGGATCGCCCAGACACGCGAATCAGCACAGCGGAGCCAAGAGCACGGATGCTGACTGCGGTGCATGCCTGCCAGCCGGTGGCTGGCACAGTGGTCCAAAGCACCCTGCACATCGACCTGCCCCTCCTCTCGGTGAGTGCGTGAACGGCATTCAGAGCAGGCTGCTGCCCACGCCGAAGGAGCAGAGCAGCAGGCGAAAGGAGGAGCAGGCCCCCAACCACGAGGCGGCGACCTGAATGGGGCACGACAGACCCGCCCAGTTGTGAGGAGGGCTGGAGCCAACATCGGACCAGGCCCGAGGAGCACACAGGAGGACGCCCCCCTCCCCCGCCACGAGAGACGGTGAGCCGGTTCCAGGGAGGGGAAGAAACGCCCATAGCACCCCAGATACCTGGGAAGCACTCGAAGTGGCCCTCGAATGAAACAGAGGGCCAGGAGAGAGCCGACACGGAGGACCGGCGAGCGCTCTTAAGGGCCACACCGCTCCCCATTGACAGACCCCAGGGACCAACGCCTAATGACACAGAGGGAATCCTCGCGCCCCCGGGGATTTGGGCCCCCCTTGACCCTCACCTAGTAGCCCCTTCACACAGACCTGGTGGTCCACTGCCGGGCGGGGCTTGGAGATCACCGGAAGAGGGGGCGGGGTACGAGGCCCCCTGACTGTGAGTGTTTCTGTGGCCCCCGGGGCCTGGGTTGCTCGTCCGCCCGGGAGTAGCATCCCCCAGATTGGCAGAATCTCAGCACGACGGCCTGTGGGGGAGGTCCTCTGACGTCCGGGAAGCCCTGGCTGCGGCGAGTCCCAAGCTCATCTGCCCCATCTGGGACGGAGTAACTTAAGGAGGAAGAGCAGTAGTGGGTGCCACAAACACAGACTATATAACGCCAAGCTCAGTGTAACCATCAACTGGCGATTCTGAGAAAGCTAGCAAAGGTGCCTCTAGGGGGCTACAAATGAAACAGAGAAGTTGACCCCTGGTTGGACTCTACCACTCACCCATTGGAACGACGATCTAGCTTGAAGGGGACCCGTAGGCCCCCAACCTTGCAGGCCAAGTTGATCCACTGGGGTTCAGCATTCCTCTCAAAATGGCATCTGCGAGAGGAAAGAAAGATTGCAACCTTAAAGATATGCTTCTTAAAAAGATGGGATTCAGTCGAGGGACACCACGGCGATGTCAGCGGTGGAGGGCCCTGCCAATGTAGCAGTGCCAGAGGAGCCAGTCACTCGCCCCTACCTGGAATCGGCGTTTTCGGAACTACCAGAAGATCTTTAGTCCTTCAAGAAGGAATTCAAGGAGCTTAAAGTAACCCTGCGTGACTTGGATGGTCTTGGGGAGAGGATCTCTACATTGGAGGATCAGGAATCAGACAGAGCTGAGGAGACAGAAAAAATACAGCAAGAGATCCTCCGCCTCAGGGACCAACATCAGAACCTCCAGGCACACGCGGAGGACTTGGAGAATAGATCACGCCGCAAGGGCATCCGCATACGGGGCGTAGCATCCGGCGCAGAGGGATCAGATATTTCAGCGTTTGTAATGGATCTTTTCAGATCGATTCTCGAAGCCCCCCCCACTCCCCTGGGAGGAGGTCATTAATCTGGACAGAACACACAGGGTGGGTCCCTAAACAATCACCTAAAGATCCACATCCGGACATCCTCACCTGTGTACATGATTTCCCTCTGAAGGAACGTATTCTTCACCATGCGCGAGACAAGCATCAAATTAGATCACTGGAGGAGGCCCAAAACATCTTAGACCTGGCGGGCACAGCCCTGGACACACCACAGGAGGATACGGGGGCCACGACATAGGGGGCTCCCAGGGACAGAGAAACACCAGAACCTTCCATGCAGAGCACAGACCGGACCCCAAAGTGTAGCTAGAGAGAAGCAAGCTGTCATTGACTCTTTTTGTCCCAGGGCACCCAAGAACGCCTTCTCCTGGAGACCTGGACCCCACGCCTCAGCTCTAGGCCATCAACATCACCAGGCGAGATGCTCCTCTACCACAACCAACCTTACCCTGCCATATGAACCTTGCTCTGTGTTAGGGTGGGCCGGACGGTGGTAGGCTCCCATGACCCTGCCTCAAGAACACTCCATAGTCCCACGGGAAATGGACTTTGTTACAATAGTTAATTTTATGTTAATATGGGTTTTCGCTGTTGTTCTGGGCGACGTTTTACTCTTTGCTTGTTGGACCTGGGTACTGCCACCATAATATCTCATTATCGCCTCCCATAGTATCAGACTCCACACTATTTGCCCACGCCCTCAGTGGTCGACTACAGGATGATTTATGCAGGCTCTCACTAGTTTCTTTTAGGTATGCACCAACCGGATCATAGCTGTCCTACTTTTCAATATATATGTTGAACCACTAGGTGACCGGCTACACAAGCATGGAATTTCATTTAACCAATATGCTCATGACACTCTGCTTTATCTGGAAATCATTTGGACAAATATCCTCTATTCTATACCCTGACCACTTGCATTCCTCAGATAGCCATGGATGAACCTAACAAAGCCACCATTTAGCCCACAACTCACTCAAATCTTCCTCTTCTCTCCCAATCACAAATGCAACCTTGCTACAGAGAGGAAAGACCAGATAATGACCCATAGAGTTAAGATTCCCTTCCAACTCAGATCCCACTATATCTCTCCCTGGCATAATTCATGAAAAGACAAGGTCCATCTACTAAACTGACACAGGCTATCTATTATTCTGTCACAGACTATTTTACACCTGCCAGTAACTGACAAACAAAGCATCATCACACCTGGGAATTTCTTCCCCCTTTACTCTCCCTGTACAAGAAGGAAGCAGCACTCTGCTTCATATTCCTAACCCACCTTCACTCCCCTAACCTCACTTCCAACCACATACCACATTTATTCCCTCTCTATTTCCATTTTTCCTCTTAGTCTAATGTGAAACTCTTCAAATTATCTTTTGTGTCCTGGCCCAATAGTCTACTCCCACCTTCTTCCTGCCTATGCACAATATTTCCTCCTCAGTGCAGTCACTCTTCCTTCAAGATACTAACATTTGCCCTGACGTCATGTACCATAATGCTTCATGTGGTCTATCATGACACTTAACGGTCCTGATAATCTGACAAAATGTATAACTGAGAATGCATCATTCGCTTCGCACGGTCTCTAGATATATATGCCTCTGCCCTATTTGCACCCCATATTCGTAATACAGGTTTGTTTTTGAGGCAGCTGAGTTTTCTAATACTCTCTGTATTATATAAACCTACCTTTTAATCAACCATTAGTTTGTCTCTCACCCACTGTAGTGAACATATCTAGCTTATATTGAATCTACCGCTGTAAAATAATAATCAATGTAGCTTTTCTGTAAAGCAGTCTGTTACCCTTCCCACGAGTCTGATGCATGCGATCTAGCAACTACGAATATATCGAGAAGTTAGTGAGCAGACGTATAAATAGATTAGCCTGTTATTATAAAATGTGGTTAAGTTTGGGTAGAGGGGCAGGGATTCGGGGGCACCAGAAAGAAAGTGACTGGTGACCTTAATCACATCCCCACCAAGAAAGGCTTGCATGCTTGTAGGAAACACAGAAGATTCCTGAAACCGAAGATGCCCCTGAAAAACCTATAAGGCATATGTGCTGGCTGTATGCATATGTTATGTTATGTTACTAGGCACTTATAAAGTGCACGGCTATGCCACAGAGTGTCCCAGCGCTGGAAGGACCCTGAGACTGACAGTGCGCACACAAACAGGTAGACCTCATTTAAAGTTGGAAAAGCCAGGTTTGTAATTTTTTTCTGAAAGCAAGGAGATCCTGCGCCTGTCTTAAAGAAGGAGGCAGGCTTTTCCATAACTGCGTGGCCACCACTTGAAAAGAGTAACCACCCATGCGTGAGCGGGAAAACTTTGGAATGGTCAACAGACGCTGGGCAGAGGATCTCAAGGTCCTTAATGAGGCATAGTGCTGAATTGTATTCCTGATGTAGGGAGCACCTGTGTTGTGAAGGGCCTTGAAAGCCAAAACTAAAGCTTTAAAGTGGATTCTCTTACGTACTGGGTGCCAGTGCAAGGACCTCAGGTGGGGGTTCAGATGCGTCCTGGGGCCTACCATTCGTATGGCTCTGGCTGCCGCTGTACCACCTGCAGGCGGTCAAGTAGATAGTCTGGGAGGCCAAGGTACAGAGCATGGACGTAATCCAGCCTGGAAATAATCAGGACCTGGACTACAGTCTTCCTGTGTGGAATTGGGAGAAGCGGGAGGAAATTCCTCAACATTTTCAGTAACCCAAAACACGTGCCAGCCACCGATTGGACCTGGGACTTCATGGACATGTCAGCGTCTAATTTAACCCCAAGGTTTTACACGGTGGTTACTGAGTTAGCAGGGGAGGGACATATTCTGAGGCCACCATTGGCGCCATTCCTCACCTGGGTTGTGGCCAAAGAAGATAATTTCTGATTTTTATGCTATTGAGATGTGTCTATATACAACTTGCTTTTATACATTACCATGGGCCAGCATTGAACGCCCAATTGGGTTAATATGAATAGGCCATGAAGACAGGGGTGATGCCCTACTCCAAATACATGCCTCAATTTCAATATCACATGAATTGTTATAATTCAACAGTGCTTTTAAAAAATGTAAGCTTGCTGCAAGGTTTAAGTGGTTATTTTTTTCTGAACTGCCTTGAGCCATACTGGTTATCATAATCAAAAACCTTAAAGTGTCTGTATGCCTTACCTTGAGTCCATCCACCTAGTAAAAAGTGTACAAAACTCATAAAAGCAACAACCTCATTCAACTCACAGTTGCAAAATATTGTTTGGGGTTATTTAAGTTGCACCGTAAACCATGTGATACATGCACAGTGCATAAGTATTTTACAAAATACTACAATGGAAGATCAGACTGTGTCAATATTGCACATCTCCTAGTACAACACAATCTCAAAAGAATAAGAACTGATCAGCATACAAGGGTTTACTCACCTGAGCTTCTTCGCATGCTGCTCTCCTCAGCAGGTTATCACTGACAAAGAAAGAAAAGGCAATCTCTTAATGCAAATTTAACACATACAAACAGAAACATGGCACTTCGTTGTGTCATCTTAAAAAAATTATTATCCTAAACGGACCAATATAAATTAATGGGTTACTCTCAAAGTTCCCCTATTTCTCCACCCCTTCAGATGAGATCGATGGAGAGGGATGGAGGCAGAACTGTCCTCTTCTCTGACAAGTACTCAGACAGAGGACAAAGGCTGAATAAGTGAAGTAAGAGATATAACTTGGGATTCGCAGGAACATCCCATTTGTTAAGGATACAAAGTTTGAGCATTTTTCAGCTGTTCTGGGATAAGACAGCCAAGTATCAACATTTCTGCAGGCATGCACAGCATTTCAGGTGTACTGTGTCCAACTCTGAGCTGATGCAGAACACTCAATGCCCCACTTTTTGCTCTTCCAACAGGACAATATGTTCACAGGGGCTTGCTGAGCTCAGAACAGGGTTATCAGTCTTGTGGTGTGAGATCAACTGAAGACACAGTGAGTGTGCACTATCCCTATTAATGGTTAACATGTGTTTACATGGTAAGTGATTATTATTGGCTGCATCCACCAAGAATTCCTCCACAATTTACGTTAGCAATTCTCATACTTGTAGATATACTAATAAAGAGTAGTGTGAGCTTCTGCACTGAAAAGTATCTGCAGTGAAAAGTAGGGCTTTGCAGGCAGGCATTAGAAATGTATTATCTATAGAAAAGAAAAACAAACTTAGAGATTTCAGGAATCTTTGCAATCTATTTTCAGCCCTTCTGGGGTGTGTTGGTGGTTTGCTATTTCATCAAATCTCTACTGTAGCCGTAATGTAAGAGCAAGCACAACACTTGAGATTAAATTGTTTATTGTTCTTTTTCATTACTCAGGTAGAATGACTGTTCAGGTGGTCATTACATGTCAGATAGTCCTCAATCCGCCCTGAAAATATGAAATTACAAACATGTGGGAATAAAACAATGCAGAGGTGACAATTGTCTGAATATTTGTTTTTAAAAATATTATACAGAGTTTTATATAGCGCAAACTTGACCCGATTCGGGTATCAGGGTGCTTTACATAGCACCAGTTGCATTACATGAGGACACATTCATTTTTGTTAGGCACGGGGAGATTAACTGATTTGCCCAGAATCACAGGATGTTCAGCGTCATTGCCGAGACTCGAACCCGGTTCCCAAGGTTGGAGGCCGACCGCCCTAGCCGTTAGGCCAACTCCTCTCCCCATAAATCCGTGGTTCTAATTTCCTGTCTGAAGTAAACCTGTTTTAAAGAACTCACAAATGGAAATAGGTGGACAAAGATATTGCGAGAACATGATTTGCCCAAGATGAAATAATGTGGTAGAATGAAGAACCACTATTACTTTTTCTAGCACTATCTAATCGAATCGAGGCATGTTACTAAGCCCTACAAATCAGGGCTTTAAGTGGATGAAAAAAGTGTGGGGCCCCTAAAAGGGGTGTGGCCTATGTAATTAGGGGTGTGGCTTAAACATACAATTCTCTGGGTGCTGGGGCAGTATGGATACTGTTCAGTATCCTTCATGAATATTGTTATTTACCACTGGTTTCCCAAATCTTAAGATACTATGCAATTCCAGCTGAATAACAAAGCTGCTCCCCATGAGAAGGGAATGCAGCAGTCAAGGCTAAATACAGCAGGCATGATTACAGAGATCGCCACTTCAATATGACAAAGTGATCATACTTGATACACTTAATGTACAGTAAGATGTTTATCTTTTAAGGAGACTAGGCGGCTGATTTATAAGTGGGTGTCAAGGACTGAAATACGCTCAGTAATTCACGGCCCCCAAAATAAATGGCTTTCTAATGTGGCTACATGCTAGAAGGGTATCTGTTGCTTAAGTATCTCTGCACATGCTCAAAGTATCCTAGGAAAGTGAAAATGCAAAGATGCTTATTCTCCTCTGGGCCATAGGGGTTATCTCTATTAAAAGCCAGGGCACAGAACTGACATGTTACCCAATGACTATATGGAGCATAATCAGCAAGGAGCCCATGACAGAATAAGCAGATAAAATAAATAAAATTCCCAGAAACAGGCCCAATGTTGCAACGGACCAGGAAGTAGGACCCGAACCTGGAGGGACGGTGGCCAACTCCCGCTCCCGCCCACCCCCTGTGAGCAGCAACAACGGGCCCAGTGAGCATAAAGCACGCCAAGGCAACAGTTGATTTTCGAATGCCCCAATAAAAAAAAGGGGGAGGGCCACAAATGTAGCCAAAAGGCGATGGGGGAAACATGGCCTGCAACATTGTCGCCTCCAAGAGTTATGCCAGCACGTCACAGGATCCAGCAGTGGGAGTGAAGGATTTGCAAGGCTGCGTGTGACGGAGCAGGGCCGCCACACTGCACTACGAGGGACCCAGCATCGGCAGCTGAGGAGGAGAGGTCGAGAGGGGACGTCCGACGGAGCGGGGTTGCCACTTCACACTGCAAGGGATCCAATTTCTACAGTAAAGGAGGTGAGGTTGCCTCGAGAATGAACAGCGCGGGAAGACCAGCATCGCCACACAGCTGATGAGGCGGCGTCAAGAGTCAGATGGTGTCGGCAGGGTGGAGTTCCCAACAAGCCAAGAAACACGACTTGAACAAGGACCATTGTTGAACGGCCCCTGCAGCGGCGCAAGGACACGCCGGGAGGCTGCTGGCAGCGAGTGCAGGGGGGCACTGCAGTTATAACGTTATAGCCCCACCCGGCCCCCACTCTCCAAACCTAGCATTACGGTTTGCTTTGGGGGATGCTGAGCATCTCCAACAGTGAGAGCATGTCCTACCGGGCGCTACAAGATCCAGTCACCCCCCCCCTCTACCCCCCACACAACCTACAAAGCTCAAGCAGTCCTGACATTTTGGGGGGGATCGCACGCTCATAGGAACAGAAGAAAGGGCATGAGGGAGCACACCAAGTGGCATAAATAAACATGGAGGCCTAAGGAGCCAAGGCAATGGGGCCACTGCCTGAGCATATAACACCAAAGAGAACTAAATCTTGACCCTGCTCTTCTTGGGAACAGTTCAGCCCGAACTGCCAAGCTGGGTCATCCCAGAACCGGAAACTTGTTTCTGCCTGGACCGGGAACTTGTTTCTGGTTCAGGGAGGACCCAGCATGGTAGTCCGGGCTGGACTGTTACCATGAGGAGCAGGGTCAAGACTGATCTGCATATGACTGTGTCCAAACTGGGGTGGCGTAGTGAGCAAAAATGCGATAAATTTTACCCAGATCTGTTGACTGGGGGTGCATGTTTGATTTATTCAGCATTCCGTCCATCATTTGTTGCCGCAGCACTCTTCGCCGTAAGTGGGATAGGTATGCCCTGACGTGGATCCCTTGTTTGCTGTGTCACTGGATTCAAGCTAGCCTGGCTGATAAGGGGTGATATACCCCGAAACCGGTACCAGGATGCTTGTTTCTGGTCCAGGGAGGACCTTGCTTGGCAGTTCTGGCTGGACTGTTCCCATGAGAAGCAGGGTCAAGACTGATTTGCATATGGCTGTGCTCAAACTGGAGTGGCGTAGTAAGCAAAAGAATGATGGATTTCACCCAGATCTCTTTACTGGTGGAGAATGTTTGATTTATTCAGCATTCCGTCCATCATTTGTTGCTGCAGCACTTTGAAACGTTTAGCACGTTCCTAGAATGGACTTTGGGCGAAAGTTGCCCCAAAGGAGGAAAACTGCACTACCTGGACAATTTCCATTTTATGGGCGCACCAGACACAGAACAATGCAGCGCAATGTTGAAACATTTCAAATCCCTAATGGGGCAACTCTGTATGTGTAAGAAGCTGGCTCTTTATATAGTATACTAAAAAAGAGGTATGCTGTGTAAAGTGTCCAGGTATCTCTTATAAGTAGACAGAGACTTGCTCTAGCAATCCCAAGGTACTCTATCTAGTGGTCAAGCAGCCTTAGGGTTATCAGAGAGGAGTGATGGACATTTGTTGCACACAGAGGCAATAATTGATGCACACAGTTAAAAAGGAGATCCACACCAATTTAGAACAAGCATTTGCAATTCAACAGATCTCGCATTTACGCGAGTTTAAGCTATTGGCATTATAAATGACAATGCCTTTTATTTATGCTTTAAAAACATAAATAAAAGGCATTGTCATTTACAATGCCAATAGCTCAAACTTGTGTAAATGCTAGACCTATTGCATTGTATTGCTTGTTTTCACTCGCTCATGCGAAGGAGATAGGGTGCCAATAGAGGAGATAGGGTGCCAATAGAGGAGGCGGGTGCCGTACTCAGCCTGCAAATACAACAAAAAGCACCAACCATTGTCCCCATAAGTGTCCATAAACAAAATAGTGCTCACCCACTACATAAAGCAGACCATGTAACAAGCCAAGTAAAAGGTCCAGTCATTATGGGCGGTAACAAATGGAGATCAATCAATCGGAAGCCAGCGTTTACAAAAGACAATGACACAATGCCAATGACAAATATGATCAGAGAGTGGGCAGGGCTGCTAGTGCATACCCTAATACAGCATGCCTCGCAGTGCATGCGCGCTGCCGCTAGGCTTGACCTAAAAATGTACCGAGGAACAAAGAGATAAAGTGATTAGTCTAGGATCACACGTTTTGATTAAGTGGTTGGAAGCAAAACTCTGATATTTTGACCGAACAATTCTTATCTTAACTACCAAAAAACATCAGCCCGTTCTGACTGACTAATTTGAAGCGCTTTACTCTTGCTAGATGCTGCACCTGTACCAGGGCAGGGGGCTGTAGTTGCTGTGACGGAGTAGCTCTGGTGGCAGTGTAGGCCATTCTCCATCAAACAATGCTCCTAATCCAGTTTAAAAATGCTCATCATGCTTAAATATCAAAATGTATCCAAGGCACACTATAATCTGGCAGTCCAACACAGAACACCACAGCAGACTAGCCCGCATCGCTATAATTTCAATAACAGAATGCGCTACACAGATGCCAAAAAACAATAAAAACACATGACGGATTACTTACAGATATTATAGTCCAGGAAGGCTGTCATGGAGAGCAGGTGACATTTGGAAGCCACACTGCCTTCAGCCTGAGTAGCATGGTAATGGTGCCATGGGCCACGGTGCAAACAAGGAAAGCGGCGCGTAAGCTGCTCTGGGGCTAGTAAATTTAGCATTAATCAGGGTACATTGGGCACCGGTGCTACTGCACCTGGTGCACCAATGGTAACCAAGCCCCTCCAGACTCATAGTTTATTGTCGTGTCACCGGAATCCCTCCATTGAAATATTGGACCTCAATGCATATTTATCTATTGTTATCTATCTGCATATGGAGTCACGGTAAGTGAGAGGGAAAGAAGGTAAGAGAGAGCGAGAGAGAAAGTGGGAGAGCAGGATAGAGAGCATATAATATATCCTCTTTTAGGTTTCTATATTACAGTTCGGGCGTGACATAATCCTTGCTCTGAATTACCAGTTCTGAAACTGCTGCTGTTTGCTAACAATAGCCAGACGTAATATTCTCAGAAATCACCATGCCTTGACCCTCAATGTACGACGCATGCTTTCTTTTGAGTAATTGCCCTTTGCCAAAGTTTTCTGATATTATAGTTACAGATCCCCACAGTGTTACAAAAACTGGCTTGGATATCTGTATCTTCGTATGCCCTCAGTTGTGTTGTTTTAGCATATGTGTACATGTCTGGGTGTCGTTTCAAGCAGTGTATGTGAATCAGATTAGAGCTAAACAAAACACCGACTTGGACAAGTAAACTTACCTAGGCATATATAAAGATACCAGATACATACATAATGCACACACTTACACTCTTCGGATTTTGGAAGAATTGTGTCCAAGATGTCTCTTTATTTATTCCTGTCATTTGATTGGGTGCCAGGAAACCTTAACACTACTTGAATGATTACATCATCCTACACGTGTACATATATTTATCACTATCAATCTTCCCGCAGGCCCAGCTTTTTGACATCAAACAGGTACAGACGAGTAACACTGAAGGAAACAATTACGCTAACACGATCACAAAGTAGGGAGTCCCATAATCTTCCGATCTTCTTCAGCATCAATGTATGAAACTTACCGATGGCCATCATGTGAAGCAAATATAGGCGTTTACACCTAAAGCAGCAATATCCCAGCTGCACTGTAACACTTGTGCAATCAGTTTACAAATACATCAACTGAAAAGAACAAAATAACACTTACCGTCCCAAAAAAGGATGACGTTCAACTGACAAGGCCTGAACCGTGACAAAGCTGAAGACTTGAAAACAGCACTCAAAACGTTCACCATGATACATGCTGATAATCCTAGATGTCAAAACCATCACCTTGAAAAACAAATAAAAACAGCGGGCTCCGGCTCCAGCTGCTCCCTGGGCCTTAAGCCCTGCAGCGCACCCTTGGACTTCCAGAGGAGCCGCACCACCTGGACGATCTCCGGCAGCTCCAGGGACCAGGCAGCCAAGCCGCCCACTGGACAAATCAGTGGCTTAAACTAAATAGTACACGCACCCGGTGTAACAACCAAGTAAAGGGGCCAGTAGGCATGGGAGGATACAAAAGACGACATGGCTGTACTAAGGAGGGACTAATAAGCCTCATAATGAATCAGAAGACAGCATTTACAAAGGACAAACACACGAGCCAATGAAAAATAAGGGCGGGGGAGTGGGCGAAGCTTCTCTCCATACTGAACTACCACAGCTCTTCGCAGAGCAGCGCTTGCACGCTGGCTCACGTTTGACCTAAAAATAACAGGTATTTTTATATACAATTTGAAACCAAGACCTTCATAAATAGGTAAGTACTCCTTCGGGATATGCTTTTTTACAGTTTCAGCAATGTTAACTAACAGTGCGTCTTTGCGTAATGTTTTCCTATAAGAGAAAGAACATACACTGCATGCATATACTTGCAATACGTTTCAGTGGGACCCCTTTCAGTCGTGAGGTGGTAGGGGGGACAAGGACCAAAGTTCCACCAGCAGATCGGTCGTATCTGCCAGGGGGAGTCTGTGTGCAGAGGTGCTGGCCATGTTGGTAGCCTTGCGTGCTATGTGGTAGAAAGGAAGGGGGGGGTGGCACTTGGAAGACTAGGAGCTGCCAACAGGGGCTCAGATTGTGATGGTCCTGGGAGCACTGGAAAGCAGTCAGTTTCACTAGGCCCGGGCCGGGCAGCACGGGTGCAGAGTGTTTGTAGCTGGCTGGCTCTCGTAAGTGAAGGAACTGCAAGGAGGGCCACTCTCGGTGCTGGATCCTGCGGAGCCGACATCCCTCGTCGGCGCCGAGACTGGGCTTCAAACAAGCTTGGGTTTCTATCCCCTTGGGCTCCGTGAGGCCTTTGTTTTATTTGTTAGAACTTTCTGCCCTCTAGTGGCAGAATGTACTAATAGCCTTATAGCCCTCCATAGTCTATATGGGCTATACTGGCATTAAAATCCAGCTCGGGACTTTAACGCTGGTGCAGGCCTTTAATGGCCACTATAGCCTGCTACGGGAGGGCTAAAAAGGGTTTAATAAACTGCGGTCATTCTCACACCAAAAAGGTCTTGGTGTCGATGTTTGACAACAAAAAGGAACGGCCGGAGGGCCTGCTGGATGTTCGAACTGCTGGGGAGTGGGTTAAACGCTCTACTAATCACAGATGGGGGAAGAACTCACTAAACAGTGCCTTGGGAACAAAACACCTTAACACAGTCACGTCATTCATGCAATGAAATTAATAAAGAATGCCATACAGGGGTTGGGCAAAATACTAGTAAGGCCATGTACGGAATAGGCAAGACACTGGCAATGCAAGTCGCACAGAAAGACAATATATGATGGCCACCTGGTAATGTTAATCCCATGCCAATAAAAAAAATGTGAAGAGCAGTTAACACCAGTACGTTTTCCCTTTTGAAATGTAAACCTATAAGAGCAAATACAGGAAGAACTCACTTAAAAATTATTTCAGAGCTGTATGCATTATTCCAGGGGTCTCCAACCGGTCGATCGCGAGCTACCGGTAGCTCGCCGAACCCCAATGAGTAGCTCGCGCCTCCCATCTCAATTTTGTAGCCTGTTATTGTCATTTATTGTTCTTAGGCCTTTTTCCATAGTCGCTGCCTGCCATTTCCAAAGCCAGCTGCTCAGATTGGCCTAACTGAGCTCAGCTGGGGAGGGGCAGGGCAAAGATGATGACGCTGTTCCTGAACTGGTTACCTCGTCACCTGCCTTTCACAGCCTGGCACCGCAGTCTTGATTGTGCAATACGTGGTGCCGGAGCAAGCACCAGGCGGGTCGGATCGGAGGAGCAGGTCCCGTAAAGCCTGCTAGCATGCAGGTGGCGCAAGCAGTATTGAACTGCTACAAATCGGCACCACCTGCCTTTTTCTGTCTGGATTCGGAACATATTTCATCAGAAGCAGATTAAACGGTAAGCGCTGGCCTGGCCAGTAAACACCATAATGCACTGTTCTCTAGATTGGAGCTGCGATGTGCGCCTTCTATACTTAGCCGCTGGTATGCCACGGGCTCTTGAAAGACTGTTAATGTTTTTTTTCCCGCTTTCCAGCTCTGCATTATAAATCAGGAGAACCCTTGTGTTGCCAAGTTTCAGTTTCCTTTACCTAAGGCACAAGATAGAAAGCTCTTCCAGTCTGCACTCCTAAAAAGAATGTAATTGTTCCACTCTTGAGAACAGCTGTGAATTTCTGATCCAGTTCCAACTCTTACATACGCTCTGTGGCCAGGTTACTGACAGAGCACAGGCACGGTCTTCAAATTATACATGTGTTTGTAGCTCTCTAAACTGCGAAACTACCGATTCACTCCATGCCGTAGTCACCCTCGGGTTTTTAGATCACACCATCTTGTGTTACTATGAGTTATGCTCTTAACATAGTAATTATGGACCCGAAATCCGTGCATGCATAGTATTGTTCGTAAAAAAAAATGCATGACGGAGCGCTGGGCAGGCAGCACTGGATGTGATGTTTTCAAGATTAAAGTGGTGTGTGTTGTTCCTTTTCCCAGTTTAGCCGGTGTCTCGGGAGATTCGCAATGGGATGATGCGGCCTAACAAAGGACCCCCTCCCGTAAAATCCCACACTCTGTTCCACGGATGTGATGACCCGCCGTGCTTGACCGTGTGGGGCTCTGTCCACCACGTGTCCGAGGGGAAGCCAGCTGCAGTCGCAGGGGAGTGATTTTGCCCTCACGTGGTTCTCATTGTGGGGCGTGCGTAAGTGAAGTCAATCCTGACTTTAGTGTTACTCACATGGCGCCACAGTGCATGTTTGGTTCAGTCGCATTTCGTCTGAGTGACCATATCCAATATTCAGGGATAGTCGTGTGTTTTCAATATTTAACACAGCAGCAGCTCACTAACATTAATGCACAGTCTCTGTGATGCTGTCCCATTTCTAATATGTGATATTCTGTTTCGATCAAAAGAATCATTTTTATGGAAATTGCATGAAACATTACCCTCACTATGTAAATCTGCACATCCATCGGCCCACCTGCAGCATTATATATTTATGCAATTTTTCCCACTAGCGAAATTCTGCGCAGGTCCAGCTTTCTGCACTTTGTGGCGGTTGCAAGTTTTCCCACTTGTCTCTTCTTGAGCAAAGTTGGTTTCCCCGACTTGCAGATTAAGTTTCACTTCATAAACCACATAGTTTTCTCTGAAAAGTTGCATGTGCGATATTACTAAAACGCCAAAGTGAAAAAATAATGTAGGTACATTTGCAAAGCGGTCCATATGATTGTACAAAGGTTGCAAAAGAAAAGCTTTGTTAGCTCATAATTGTAAGGTGCTCCCTGAACTCAGGTGCATAGCCTCGATAAAATACTGCAGGGGGACAGGAGGTGTATGGATGGTAATTGTGAGTGCATCTTTTCTGCTGTGCTTTAAAGTGCTACTAGCAACATCTCATTGAGTTGTGCAGTGTTGTACGGAGCCCCTGATTGGTGCATGGTGTGCAGATCCACTCATAGTCTCATGGACAGTAGTTCACGAGTTATTTCAAGTAACAGTGCTGACCCCTGGTCTATAATCATCATCTCATTCAGGATGTGTAAAGGGAAGGGTATGGGATGCAAGCTACAGAGCTTAAGAGGGTTAATCTAGCACCTGTTAGGAACAGTTCCTGTTGTCGTAACCCAGCGAGGGCTCTACTAGGGGTAACAAAGCATAGCAGCTGCCACCCAGGTGCGGCCTCGTTTTTACCATATCATGCCAAATTCACCTGCCTCTTTCTTGCTGTATCCCCCAGTAGTTTTGTTATACTTTCCAGGAATGCTTCCAAGCAAGACAAGCTTTTGCTTCAGGTAGCACAACCTGCGGCTGTCTGACACTTCAAAAGAGGGAGTGCGGACCCTTTTGTACAAACGACTGTAAGGGCTCCAAAGAAAGGCTTAAAATCAATTAAACTGGGCGTGGGGCGTCTCTCAAAAAAATGCGCGAGTTGCTTGGCCTTTTAGTAGCTCACGACAATTTTTACTAATCAGAAGTAGCTCTCACTACAGAAAAGGTTGGAGACCTCTGCATTATTCTAACCGAGCACAGCTGTATGCATTATTCTAACCGAGCACTAAAGCAAACAAAGGGATAATTGGCAAAAACGAAGGAATATGTAGAATTTTACAGAAATGATTTTTTGCTTACCAGAACTTGGCCCTTCCAGATAAGCAAAAAAAGTAAACAAATGGGCAGTTCGATTTTTCGAGGAAAAGGTGGCTACTCTATAATGGCATGCAAACACTTCACAGGGGCTCTTAGGCAGGGAACACTCACCAGTACTTCCCATAAAGCCAGTGTCCTCCGTATATAAGCAGGGAAAAGCCCACTGTGCTTTTCTTCCAGTTATTCCTAAGGGTTCTGAAGATCCTCACCACTCTCGACATTTCTGCGCTGCCCTCCGCTCACACGTGTGGAGATGCTGCCACGGCTGAAAACGACTCCTCTTCCGATCCGAAGTAAAAATATGCAGAACAGTAATAAATCCACGGCATTACGTCCTCAAACGTTATTAACTGTAGTTTCGTTCGTACTCGTTAAACTGAAGACGTTCGGGTTACAACGAACACATTGACACTTCCCGGCGCAGTTTCAAGGTGGCGGCCATCTTGAACAAGTAGTTAAGTCACTCTCAGGTTTTTGGGTAAAAGAAATGACGTTCATCACCGAACGAGAGCAGACAATTGATTCAGATACGCTAAGTCCGCGCCATCTTAAATTAGGTCTACCTTCGCGCAAGAACGTTAGAGGTGCCTTGGAATGGAAAACCGCACCCGTATTAAGGTTAACAGTAAAGAAACAGCTATTTTGTAATGAGGAGAAATGTCGCATTAAAGTAAAAAAAGAATTTAGATTGAAATGGATTCTAAGAAGGTTGTATAACTAATTGACTGTGTCTCTTTTACTATGTCTGTGTTTGAATAAAATGCAATAAGAAATGCATTTTTTTCCCTTTAGTCTCTTTATAGAGTGTGAACGAGGGATTTCGGATATAGCAGCACTTCTGTAGCAGATTTCCAGCGGGAGACTCCCGATTTTTGAAGTAAAAAATGATTTTAATTTTGGCTGTCTCCCGTCTGAAATTGCCTCTATTTAAATAGAAGTCAATGTGGGAAATACGTTCTCTCGATTATTTTATTAGAATCACTCTTTTTCCTCTCCTAAAATGTTAGCATATATGGAGTTCTCTCAATGATGTTCACGTTCTTAACAAGCATTGGCATAGCCAATAGGTCTCGCTGTTGGGACCTTATACGTTTTTAGGTCTCGGCTAGCGTAGGCTGCACAGACATGCGCAGTCTTAATGGTGTGATTTTATGTTTTTGGGTAGCTTTCACTAGCGGGGTTTAAGCCCCGCCCCTCTTTTCCATTGGCTGGCGTCACCGTTTATGCTAAACGGTGGCCAGCCATTGGAAAAGAGCTTCCAGTGACGTACACTTTTCTCTTTCAGAGACGTCCCAGTTGGACTGGCTCGTCTGACATCCTGCTGGCATAAAAGGTTTCTTATCTTCTTTATGGGGCCAAACACATGGCCCCATAAAGACAAGAAACCTTTCAGCAGGTGAGGCCGTCCAAGTGGGACGGCAGAAAAAGGCGACGAAAACGTCATGGTGAGCGCTTGTTATTTTCTTACTGTCACGCGCTATGTCACTGTAATCCGTGATTTATCTGCAGGGAGTCCTTCTATGCCACACACAAGCACCTTCATGGCATTTTTTGCCACAACAGTCGTTCCTAAACATCTCTAGCTTCCTTGCATGGAGACAGTACAAGCAATTTCCGGGCGTGTAAGATCCGCAGTGCTGTGATTTTTGTCTCACAGTTTTATATAGCTCGAATTTAACCTGGAGGTATCAGGGCGCTTTACAGGAGCACCAGCTGTTCCAGACGGGCACATCCATGTTTTGTTAGGCGCGGGTAGATGAAGTGATTTGCCCAGAATCACAAGAGGTTGAGCCGCAGAGACTCGAACCTGGTTACCAAGCTTCAAGATCATATGCTCTAACCTTTAGGCCACTTCTTAATGAGTCCAGCCTGCAGGGACAGGGGCCCCTGTACTTACACTCCAGAGTGTGTCACTCCTGGGCGTGACACTCTTAAGTTTGTCAGTCCTGTGTGTCTCTCCTGAGGTTATCCCTCCTGGATGTATCACTACTGGGTGTGTCATTACTGAGGGTCTCACTCCTGAGTGTGTTACTGGGGCGTGGGGGAGAGCAAACAACCCCGTACTGGTCACCGTGTTCTATTTGTATGCCAATGCTTGTTTAAACTCGAGATGCGCTTGGTGGGTGCTATACCCCGACCGTGTCACGTGAGAGCTTGTGTCTCACTCTTCGCCAACCAGCAGGAAGTGCGTGAATCTTCTGGGAGAGAGAGGCACTTATGGAGGGGAGAGAGTGCATCCCCCATGAGCACGACAGTACCTCTGAGGCATGTGACAGTGAGTGCATGTGTGAGGGCGTGTAAGATCCGCAGAGCCGTGTTTTTTGTCTTGCAGTTTTATATAGCTCCAACTCGACCCGGAGGTATCATGGCGCTTTACACGAGCAGCAGCTGTTCCAGATGGGCACATCCATGGTTTGTTAGGCGTGGGGAGACTAAGTGATTTGCCCCGAATCACAAGAGGTTAAGGCGCAGAGACTCGAACCTGGTTACCCAGCTTCGAGGTTGCACGCTCTAGCCGTTAGGCCACATCTTATTGATGCGGCCGCGAGATGCGATATGTGGTGGGGAGGGGGAGAAGCGGCAGTTGTGTGCGCGCGCGGCCAATGCTTGGAAAAACAAGCATTGAAAATGCAATAGGTCTCGCCTTTGATTAAGTTAAAGCCATTTGCTTTGCTAATGGTATTGTGTAGCAAAGCAAATGGCTTTAACTTAATAAAAGGCGAGACCTATTGCATTTTTAATGCTTGTTAGCCAGAGCTATTAGCTTTGCCGATGTCTTCAAGCTACAGTGTAGAGCAGTGTGGCTGCTGTGCAGCATGTTTAAAAGTTATAATAAAAAAGCGTTGTAAGCATTTTTGTTATTTTATATATAACCAAGAAGATGTTATGTAGAACTGAACAACCATATTACAGACATGCCAACATTTCAGAAGAACAAAGTGGGAGATTTGGAAAAAAAATCTGGAGAATGGGGCCTTGAATCGGGTTACTGTCATATATGGGCTTTGGAAGTGTGCTGCTGCAGGATCGTACTTTTGAAACGCAAATGCATGTTTTTTTTGCTTCAGCGGAAAGGGCAAATTTACATATCCTCCCTGCGTCACAGACTCGTCATCACGCAAACTCATGTAAACACGCATTTCATTAGTGGGGCCCATAACCAACATTCATACGTCTCACTCCGAGTATGCACACAGGAGGAAAGAAGCGCTGGGCATGTGGGGGTACCTTATTACCTATAGGAAGAAATATTTACAGCATTTTCATATTATACATCTGCACCTAAATAATCCTAACTTTAACAGCAAGGCACTCCACCACTTGGTCGATGGACCAATTAGTTGGACTGGGTGATGGTGATTTAAAACCAGCTAAAACACATTTTAAAGTTTAGAATCCTTAATCAATAACCTTCAAAGAATCACAAACTCATTTTCTGTTAATGTTTAGTTTATCTAATCAATTTGCTTTCAGTTGCATAATCAGCATTTCAGTCAACACAGAGTTCAAATTTGATTATTCAGCACAATTGAGCATGACAATCATATTTACCTAATTCTTGATATCAGGACCCTTTCTCAAACCCTGTTAGCTCTGCTTAGATCAAATCCCTTTGGGTGAAATCATCCCAACTGAATGCAGGATAACCTCCAAATAAGTCCGGAAAAGTTCTTTCACGCTGCACGACTCAGTCCCAAAGATATCCAAAGGACCAGATAATCGTGTAACCAAATCGATCACGCAAGTTCGGGACACCCTTCTGGAACGCACTGGTCTACACCCTCTTATATAGTTCCCCTTTTATAATAATTTCTAACGTAATCGGCAACAATTTCTAAAATCTAAATACTCTGATTGGCTAAGCTCTTCAAAATTGTAATATAGTCCACAGTTCTCATATTCCTGGGTTCCCAGGAAAATGGCTATGTCATTCTTTTAGCTTATAAAGTTCTCATGCGAAAAGGTCCGAAGTATCAACACGTTGACCTCTGAATATAGGTGGTTATTGTTTTCCTCTGTCATTCACAATAACTGAATTCTGGCAGTCCTCCACGTTCCTATCCTTGACGAGGAACACTGTGCTTCGGCTCGAAGGACGCCTGGAGATCTTCAGAGCCATACGAGTCTGCGCAGTAGACATCGCGCTCACATGACGGTGGCCGAACTCCATTTTGAATATTGCGGCCTAGTAGGCCCGAATGCCAACTTAAGCGAAACAAACATAAGAAAATAATTAATATACAGAAATGAAGATTCTAATTTTAAACCCACACTCATTCCTTAATATATTAGTATTTTCCTAGCTTATAGCAACATTTAAAGCAATAATACTCACCATTTCGCCCCATCAGGAACGCAAAACATTACAAAAGCATCATAAATCATGCAATTTTCTATATCAGCACAATCTACCGTCAATATGCGTACCACAGTTATTCATTAGGGTTATTTGCCATGCAATTTGCATTTAGTCCCACGTGTAATTTGTGTTTATTAAGGTGTACGGTTGATTAGTACAAATTCTTCACAAAATTAGTACAGGTTAATAGTTAGAATGATTAAGTAATTAGTATTTTCATGCAAATAGAGGAGGTATACAAAATTTTGTTTTACCTGCTCCACGAATCCCCCCTTTCGTGATTTTTAATATCAACACAAATCCCACTAAATTTCTGTTGACAAAATGTTTGTAGAAATGAATTCAGTTCTCTTACATTTGGTTATGTCACATCATTGTTTTCCCCCATCTCATCCTCTCTTGTTCTCTTATACACATTCTCTTTCCATTCTTCCAGTTCTATATCTCCAATTTCTCTCTCCTTTCTTTCCTACTCTCTTTTCTTGGCAACTTCTCTTTTTATTTTATTCTGTAATTTTCTTCTTTTTATACACATACACCCTAACCTCAATATTAATACTAATATCGCAACACAAGTTACTGGAATTAGAATCTTACCTACAAATGTACTACCTAACTTAACTAGGAAGTTTTTAATAGTAGAAAACCCTTTACCAATCTTCTCCCAAACACTTTCAACCTCCAATGGAACAATTTCCTCATGCAAGTCCATAATGTTCTTAATATATTTCTTTAAATCCTGACTCTCGTCAGAAATATAAGTACAACAGTGCTGCACTTTCAGCATTCCACAGACTCCTCCCTCTTTGGCCATAATAATATCAAGAGCAAGTCGATTTTGCATCACCATGGCTCTCATGGCTACCATTTCGGTATTCACCAGTAAGAACCCTCCAGCAGTGCTTGTTGATAAACGATCCACTACTGTAGACAATTTTCTAATTTTATGTGCATTCAGAGATATTCCAATGGCTGGTATCAGTGCTCCAAAAATATCCCCTACAATTTCTGACCAACTTTCCCTCCTTCTACGTGTTAATTGTCTACCTATCTCATGCGCACCATCCTTTCCCCTTCCCACATGAAATATCTTCGGGAAGACCAGACCTAGGTAACATGTGCCATACCAATGGTCCGGCAACCGATAATAAGCTTTGTTCGCACAGATAAAATATAACCCAGGAAATACCGGATCGTTTCCTCCTTTAAATCCCCATCCTCCCATGAGTCTATATGTATCATGGCATTCGCTTGCGCCTACAAAATAATTATCATACATAGTTTAATTTCTTCTGATGCACAATTTCCCTCTCTGAGGCCAATCTAAAGCCATAGCCGGGACTGGTTTCTCCCTTTAAATGTTTTTCCTTTTCTACGTCCCAAACTGTCGTCTCTCCTTTTCCCTCAGGTATCTTTCTTTGCATCTTAATTCTTCTCTCTTCCACCATGTCCAAAAAAATCTTTTCTTCCTTCTTCAGACTACAAGTAAGATTATTCTCAAACACTGCCTCTAAAGTAAATTCTCTAGTCTCTAAGAAATATTCACCTAAAACTTTACCAGGTTTTATCTTATTTAGTTCTGGAACTACAGGTACTTGTGAGAAAATATTATCTACATCCGAGAACTAGTATTCTAATTTCCCTGTTTTGTAAAACAAACTTGCTAACACACTACATGTTATTCCATAGGTCACAGGAAGGTGATGATAGGTAACACCTTCTGACACTGATACAGGCAATTGCATGCAGACATAGCAATCTCTAACGTCCATAGTTTTTACATATTCATACAATAACTTTGAGAAAACGTTGTTAGAAAAATCATTTATAGACCTATCCTTATGTAAGTCAGTTCTATCTATTAATCAAGTTGTGTGGGTATCAGGAATCTTTTCTACATTAGTCTTATTCTCAATATGCCTTTCTATCGTTTCGAACGTTACTTTAAATGAAACTATTAAGGCTAATACACTCCACAGAAGCATTAGTAATCCTGTACAACAACAACACACTTTGCACCATCTTCGAAGGAACACACACGTAGATTTTCTACTTTCTATGTTTGCTATTTCGATTTCGATTTATGATCAGTGTCTTTTGACTTAGCCTCGTCTACTCACACTAGCTTTTGTCTAAACCCAAGGCTCTGAGCGCCTACGTGGTTCTTTTGGTTATATGTCTTCGTCCAGTAATCCAGTCTTTGCGCAATCTCTTCTTGTCGCTTCAGTCTGCCATTTGATCGTCTTTCCCTTTATTTTCCCAACCTTGGTTCAGAATTTCCTGAACATCCGTCTCTTCTCCGATATCGGATAAGATAACTCTCAGGATTTCCGAATCTTTTCCTCCTCAACCACTTCCGGTGCAGTCACCCCAAGACTTTCTTGGCTGTCTGCTTCCTCTTGTACTTCAGGAAGTGCCACATACGTCCATTCCGGTGACTTATACCTTTGGTTGGGTCTCTTAATTTGTTTTCCCTTTTTCAAGTGTGTCTGATTAGCATCCTCAGAGTTCTCTTGGCTCGACACCTCATTCACTTGTTCTGCTTTGGATGACTTCACTCGTGTCAATCGATACCTCAGTCTTTTTACTTTGTTTGGCCAAATTTCCTCCTTTGCTGGCCTTTTCAACTTATTTCCCTTTTCACCTCTTTCAGCTTTCCAGGTCCTCCTTCTCAAGACTCGTCCCTCTTGTACTTCTCCTTCACTATCCTCAGATACGGTCTCACTTTGACTTTTACCTTCTGTCGATTTTTCTTCCACCACTTCCTGTTCCCTATCTCTATTGGTCCCTCCTCGTGTTTCTTCCACGCGATCTTCCTGCTGACTAACTGTACCTTCTTCTACCTGGGTGTGTGGTTTCCCTACACCTCCCCGGGGATCTTCCTCAACAACCTTGCCTGCTCTCTCTGTATCTAATTCCTCACCTTCTACTTTTACGACCTCCGGTGGAATTTCTCAGGTACTTGCATATGGGGCTTTTTTATCAAGAATTTCCTTGTCAGTTTCTTCAATATTTTCCTTTACATTTTCCTGTATTTTCTCTTGTTCAGGATCTGACTCTGAGCTGGTATCAGATATCTCCAATCGTCTTCTCTTTTTTTTTTTTTTTTTTTTTTTAAAAACCTTTATTCGCATAAATCAGGTACACAGCTATTCAGCCGACATCCCGGAGGTTCGGCAGCTAAACAGTCAACACGTGAAGTCCTCCATAGCTCTAATGCAGGAGAATGACAAAGGTCTCATTTTTGAAAACTACCTACAATAAACACAACAAGCAAGGCAGTATACACTACAAATTCGTGCCAGTTTCCAGCGGGGGCGCGGCCCCATTTCCAAACATCAAGTCAAAGCCACCGGTCGGGAGGATGAGGGAGAGCAGAGGCACTAACATTCTAACGGAGGTGCATCAGAAGAACCCAAGTCGGAAGTGAGGCTAGGGGGAGAGTTGCTCCTCTGGCGGTTCAATGGCAGGAGGCAAACATATGCCTCCCCTATATTGGTTCCAACTTCCCCATACCTTATGCCATTTCTTAGGCCTCCCCCGTGCACTATACACCGTTTTCTCCCGAAACATGCTCCAGTCCATGTTGTCCTTCCATGCATCCAGGGTGGGCGGGTTATGGGATCCCCACAGTCGTGCTATATCTCGCTTAGCCACCATATTGCCTAGTGTCACCCATTGAGTCTGCGCTGCGTCATAGTCCGTAGGACCCCACACATTCAAAAGACAGCGCCGCGCCTCTGGGTGCAATACTATGCCCGTGACCTCCTGCATCACCACATGAATCCGCTTCCAAAAGTCCGCAATCACACCACACTCCCATATGATATGTAGAAAAGTGCCCACCATCCCGCAGCCCCTCTTGCATAACCCATCCTCGGAAAAGCCCATATGAACCAGCCGGGGCCCAGTGACGTAGACTCTGTGCAGTATCTTAAGCTGGACCAGCCGTAGTCTGGCGGGGATCGCGACCTCCTTAGGAGAGGAGACGGCGTATTGCCAATCTTCATCGTCCAGCTCAAGGCCGTCCCTAATCCACTGATCCCGAACCCCCATGAGGAGGTCGGTCCGGACATTCACAAGCTTTTTGTAAATTAGGGAGATTGTGCTCTCAGGCATATGGCCGTCCAGGACCCGGTCCTCCAAGGGAGAGGACTCGGGCACCCTTTCCCCCTCAACGAGCACCGACCGCAGCGCATGGCGCACCTGCGCGTACCGGAAATATTCCGTGCCCTCCAGCGCATATTCCGTCCGTAGTTCGTCAAACGACTTAATCCGCCCCTTGGCCAGCAGGTCGCCCACCCTGGAGATGCCAATCAGATCCCATTTCTCGAATCCCTTAGAGTGCCAAAGTTTCCCCAGCATATCTGAGTCATACAACGGAGTGGCGAGGGTGAGCCTATCTTTCCAGCCCAACGAGTTCGTGACTGTCTTCCACACCTTCACCGCCACCCCGGTCGGCCCCGTGAGGGACCCAGCCGGGGGCCTCGAATAAAGTGCTCTATAGTAGCCACCCCCACGCAGCAACCACCGGTCCATAGCAAAGCCAGGGCTAAGCGCCGGGCCGTAGACTCCATGGTTGATCGCACTCAACTGGGAGGCCCAATAGTATCTTCTGATGTCGGGAAGCGCGATACCCCCATCGTACCAAGGAAGAGTTAGTTTTGCTATCGCTATACGCGAACGGCCGTCCCACAGCAGCGAGCGCTGGAGACTCTCGACCTCCCGAAAGTAGCTGGCCGGGACCAGCTCCTGGGTGTTCTGCAGGACATAGAGAAAGCGGGGAAGAGACATCATTTTAAATAGCACAGCGCGGCCAAGGAGGGAGAGCGTCAGCCGCCGCCAGCCCGCTACATCTCGCCGCAAGCGCGTCAGCGGAGGGACCAGGTTCCTCTCATACCGTACCTTTGGGTCGGTGGAGATATAAATCCCAAGATACATGAAACCCTCCCGGGCGATCTGTATCGGGCAATTCCGCGGGGGAACCGGGACGTCTCCACACAAGGCATACAGATATGACTTCCCCCAGTTAATGGTGAGTCCCGAGTTCCTCCCGAAGGAAGTCAAAATGTCGCAGACAACTATGAGGGACTTCCGGGGTGACGCGAGATAAAGCAGGATATCGTCGGCATAGAGGGAGATGCGGTCCTCGTGGTCAGGTGACCAGCGAAGCCCCCTCACCTCCGGGTGCCATCGTATCCAGGCCGCCAGCGGCTCAAAAGCAAGGGCAAACAACAGCGGCGACAGAGGACAGCCCTGCCTGGTACCTCTCCCCAACCCGAAAGGGCGGGACGCCCTACCGTTGACAGCGACTTTAGCGAGAGGCTCTTCATATAATAGTCTCACCCAGCCCATAAATCCGGGTCCAAAGCCGAATTTCGCAAGCGCAGCCCACAGGTATTCCCACTCTACCGTATCGAAAGCCATCGTTGCGTCGAGCGCTGCCACAATGGCCGGCTCCCGCATCGTCCCCACCCTTGCGATCACTCCGTGGATGCGCCTAAGGTTCAACGCGGTGTTACGATGCAGGATGAATCCGGATTGGTCAGGGTGGATCAGATCACCGATCACCCTGACCAAACGGTTAGCGAGGATTTTAGCGAGGATCTTCGGCTCGGCATTAAGGAGCGAGATCGGCCTATATGAGCTGCACCTGTTCCTGGGCTTACCATCTTTATGTATGACCACGATTGTTGCCAGGCGCTGGTCGCGTGGGAGGCATCCCGTCTCCCGCGCCTCCACGAACATAGCTCGCAAATGCGGGGCGATCTTATCTGGCCGAAGTTTGTAGAACTCAATTGGCAGGCCATTCGGGCCCGAGGCCTTGCCCGAACGCAACGAACGGATAGCCCCCGCGATTTCGTCGACTGTGATATCGCCATCAAGATCATCCCTATCTATGTCGGAAAGGCAAGGCAGAGCAAGATCACGCAGGAGTTCACACGAATCCCCCACCGGCCTGTCCGACACGGAGGTATAGACCGTGTGGAAGTAATCCGCAAAGCACTGGACTATGCCATCCGGCTCCGCGACAACGACGCCATCTTCCGTCACGAGGTCCGGCACAACACGATTGACCCGCTCCTTTTTATCCAGCCACGCGATTAATTTCCCGGCCTTGTCCCCGACGTCGTACAGACGGCCCCGCTGTTCCCTACTCAAGGCTTTGGCCGCGTCCGTCACCAGGGCCTTGTACTCCGACTGCTTAAGGGTCAAATTGTGCAGCGCCGCTGCCGTAACCTCCCCCTCCAATGACAGCTCCAATTCCGCGATCTCCGCCTCAATCTGGGCGACCTCCGCGTCTCGCCGACGCTTGGCCGCTACTATCTAGGAGAGGGCCTCTCCCCTAAGCACTGTTTTGAACGCTTCCCACAGAGACACAGCCGACGCGACCGAGCCGAGATTCTCCTGGAAGTAACGATCGACCGCCTTCAGCACCGCACTACGAGTCATAGGGTCCCTGAGATACCACGGGTTAATTGGGGCCACCCTTCCCCCCATTCCTCTACCAACATCCATACAGATCCACACCGGCGAATGGTCAGAAATACCCCGTGCCATGTGCCTGGCCTCAGAGACAAATGAGGCGTGTGCAGCTAGGGTAAGCACATAATCAATTCTGGAGAGACTGCCATGCGTCCCGGAATGGAAAGTGTATTGCCGCTGTGTGGGATGCAGTAGTCTCCAGCAATCAACCAGTCCAAGGGTATCTACAAAGTCTGGAAGCCATTTCTGAGCCCCCCCCGAGCTCCTTGGCGGGTGTCTGTCAAGCAATCCGGAGCCTACCGCATTAAAGTCGCCACCCACCACCACCATTCCCTCTGGGAGATCCAACAAAGTCCTCTCTAAGTCCGCAAGTGTGGAAGGTTGCAGTGCAGGAGGGACATAAACCGACACCAGGACCAGTGTCCTGCCCTCCCATCTCCCCGCTACAGCCGCAAAGCGTCCCCTATCGTCAACAGTAGTGGAGTCAACCTCGAAGGGCAGGGAGGACCTGATGAGTATTCCAGCCCCTCTAGACCCCGAGGAAAACCCGGAGTGTGCAACAAACCTGTAGCCTTTCCTATTGAGTGCATAGCACATGTTACCAATCAAGTGCGTCTCTTGCAATAAGACAATATCAGGGGCACATCGCTTCAGGAATTGCAGGACAATCCCACGCTTAATACGATCCCCCAAGCCATTTACATTCCAACTGAGTATTTTTAAGCCCCTACCCCCCATCCCAACATGTAAGGAGACCACCTCCCTCCGCGTGGAACCGCACTAGAGTCACAGAAGCTTGCATCTTTACGCCTTGCATAACCAAAAACAACAACAACCCCAACAACAACCCCAATCCACCCCCCACCCTGCACCCCTGCGTAAGCTCTAAAATGCCCCCCAACTTGCAGTGTGCCTGTCGCCCCATACAAAGACTAATCTACAAAAAGAAACCCAGAGGAGGAAAAAGCTCCCATACTGCCCCCGCCACCCCCCGGACTGTCACCCTCCCGGGGGAACCGGAGATCTGGTACTTAAGTCCAGGCTCATTGTTCATCGCCGCCACCGTCTGCCCCACCGGAGCGTTCCACGGTAGTCCGTCTTTGGGGCAATGTGTCCAGCCAATCTCCGACCATGTCTGGTGATTCAAAAAAGAAAGTCCGCTCTTCGAACACCACACGCAACCTGGCCGGGAAGAGCATGGCATATTTCAGTCCCATCTCTCGTAGCCTTCTCTTGACCGCCAGGAAGCCTTGTCGTTGCTTCTGTACCATCTGGGTAAAGTCCGGATAGAAACTTACAGTGGTGTTCTGGAATAGCGTTGGGCCGGACACCCGTGATGCTTGCAGAATGGCATCCCGGTCCCTGAAGTTAAAGATCTTGGCGACAATTGGCCTCGGAGGGGCCCCCACCTTGGGCCTCCCGCCAGGAACTCTGTGGGCCCTTTCAACAGTAAAGAACTTACTAAGGCCTTTGGGCGCCAGATGGTTCACCACCAGGTCCTCCACAAACAGGTCCACAGACTCTTCCTCCGAATTTTCCGGGACCCCAATAATGCGCACGTTATTGCGCCTTGCGCGGCCCTCGAACTCTTCCAACCGTCGGGCAAAGTGATCATTTGCAGTCCGCAAGGTACGGACTTCCAGCTGAAGGCCGGAGACGTCACCCAGGAGGCCTGCAGTCTTGAGGTCCAAGGACTGAACCCGCTCATTAGTTTTCCCCAGGTCTGCCCGAATCAGATTGACGTCGATCGATATGGCATCCACTTTATGCGCCAGGGTCTCGAATTGTTGTCCGATAGAGGACTTCATCCCCTCGATAGCCCCCATGATATCTTGCAGGGTTGGTTCCGCGGGGGGGGCGACACGTCCTTCAAGGCCTCCAGTGTCTGTCCCGATCCGCCCGGTGACCCCTTCTGGTGGGCATAGCGGTCCATGTTGTTAGTCTGGGTGTAGCCTCCCCGCCTGGTACTTTTGGGCTTCTGTTTTTCGGCGTCCGATTTAGTCGACATCGCTATCTGCCGCGGGGACAATCTCTTTGCCCATACAGAGTAGACAACCATGCAGCCAGTGACTGGCGCTACCCACGTCCAAACCGGGAGCGGTGGAGACAGGAAAGCGAAAGTGAAAGTGAGAACACCTTCCTTCCGACGACTCGCCCCTCGCGTGGCCGCTGTTGTTCAACTAGCGCACGGGCACTGTGCCAACGCAAGACCCGGGCACCTTCCGGGGAGTAGGCCACAAACTTCCAGGCAGTACAACTTCGGTCTCCGGTGGGCGATTTCGATCCGGACAACGGCTCTCGCCTCAGCAACGGCTCCTCTCCAATATTCCGGGCATCAAAAGCAGGATAATAGACAGGATAGCTGCCGGAGGGAGCGAGGGTCTCGGGAGCTCTAGGCTCACGCGGCCATCTTGATCACGCGCTAAGCTCCTCCCCTCCAATCGTCTTCTTAATGGCAAATTCTCTGGTTCAGTAACTTGACTTGATTCCAACTCTCCTCTTTTTGGAGTTGGTCTGCCTCTTGCCTCTTGCTTCTTCTGAGTCTGACTCAGAACTGGTATCGGATTCTTCAAAATATTCTTCTTCAGATCTACCCACTGGACTAGGGATTCGCAGAGTATGACTTGCATGAATCCAATTCTTTACTCTGGCACATTTCACAGCCGTCTTCATGGTTAGAATCACTTGACGTGGCTTTCCCCAACGTGGTACCAGGCAATTTCTTCTTCTATGTACCTTGGTCCTTACCCAGTCCCCTGGACTCAAATCATGAGCTGGCTTCTTTTCAAGAGTGGTTGCATCCGATCCAACCTGATAAAACACAGAATGAACAGAATCAGCCAACCCCTTGCAACAATCCAACACAAAGTCATCAGATATAGGCAGTAGTTTGTTGACAGGAACGAAAACATGACTCATTGCCCTACTCATAATAATCTCATGAGGACTCAATCCAGTATTCCTGCCAGGAATAGATCTAATAGTCATGAGTACCAGAGGCAAGACATCAGGCCATTTCAACCCTGTGGCCAAACACATTTTTCCCAATCTGTTTTTGATGTTGCCATTTACTTGTTCCACTACCCCAGAAGCCTCTGGTCGGTAGGCCCAATGCAGTTTCTGTTGTACATTCAATGCTTCACATATCAATTTTATGATTTCATTCTTAAAATGTTTTCCTCTATCTGACTCAATCGTAACTGGGAAAACGAATCTAGGAATGAACTCTCTCAATAGTAGTTTGGCTACCGTAACCAAATCATTTCTTCTGGTTGGGTACGCCTCTACCCACCTTGAAAACAAACAAACCACCACTAAGACATATCTCAGCTGATTACATGGGGGCATCTCAATGAAATCAATCTGCATTCTGGTGAAAGGACCTCACTCCCGTACTATCGTTCTCAGACTCACCACTGTCTTTCTCCCCGGATTGTATTGCTGACATGTGATACATCTCTGACAAAGACTCTTCGCTACAAGTCGAAATTTTGCATTATACCATGTCTGCTTGAAAAGTCTGATCATAGCATCCCTTCCTACATGAGCCTGTCCGTGGTACATCCGTGCCATGGTAGAGACCATGCTATCAGGCATGACTGGTCTTCCGTCCTGATAAACCCAAACTCGATCTGACTCTCGAGGTGCGCATCCTGATTTTACCCAGTGTTTCTTTTCCTCATCTCCTGCCTCTTCCTGCAACTGCCTCACCTCTTCCCATGTATTTACAGTGTTAGTAAAAAGTAAGGGACATGAATTCATTTCCTTTTCTCTGTTTCTGTTGACCGAATTCTGATTGTGCGCACAATATTGCGCTATGTCATTTGCGAACTCGTTTCCTGCCAACACACAGTCAGCAGTCTTCGAGTGAGCCGTACACTTCACCACTGCTAATTGCTTAGGCAGCTGTATTGCCTCAAGCAACTTCCCAACCACTTCAGAATTCCTTATAGGAGTTCCACTCAATGTCAAGAACCCCCTTTGGGACCATATCTGCCAAAAGTCATGCACCACTCCAAAGCCATACTGACTATCTGTAATCACAGTAACTCTCAGATTCTTTCCCCAATTTGCATGCTTTTGTTAACGCAAACAGTTCAGCAACTTGAGCCGATCTCACTCCGTTCAGCCAAGACGCTTCCAACACAGCCGCTACAGTACACACTGTGTATGCTGCACTCAAGATCCCTTCATCCGTTCTCAAACATGACCCATCCACAAACATCACATAGTCACTTTCTTTTAGAGGCACATCCTTTATGTCCGGACGCGGCTTGATGCAATAATCAAGCCCTTCCAGACAATCATGATCTATGCCATCTTTTACTTCCACATTCTCAGCATCGGGTAACAACGTCGAGGGGTTTACATTGAGACACCTCACAAGGCTCACATTCATTGCTCCCAAATGACTTTCTCATACTTTGTCAGACGACTATGTGTCATAAATTGGGTGCGGCTCCTCGTTAAAAGGATCGCCACATCATGCGGTACAAACACTCTCACAGGATATCCCATCACAATCCCTTCACTCTGTTCCAAGCTCTTACAGGTAGCAGCCACTGCTTTCAAAGAACCCGCTAATGCTACAGCTACAGGGTCTAATACAGCCGAAAAATATGCAATGGGTCGTCTCAGTTTTCCATGTTTCTGTACTCCTTTTCATAGGCAGGCATTCCAGGAGCTGGGGCTTCACACAAACTGTCTCTTAATTGTTTAAAAGCCTTCAACTCTTCTTTATTCAATTCCAGAGGATCTTTCACATCACTTTTTGTTAGTTGCACCAAAGGTTTTGCAATCAGTGAAAAGGTACTGATCCACTGACGACAGTATCCAACCATTCCAAGAAACATTCTCACTTCTCTTTGAGTCATTGGTGCTCTCATTCCTTTTATTATTCTGATCCTGTCTGTAGTCACTTTCCTCAAACCGTTCTCAATTTTATGGCCTAAATATTGTACTTCCTTTTTGCAAAATTGTAATTTCGATGGGGACACCTTAAGTCCTCCATCTGCCAAGTGATTTAACAATGCAACTGTATCTACCACACAGGCTTTTCGGGTTCACCAGTAGCTCATTGATGTATTGCACTAATACTGAGCTTTCGGGCATTTTTAGATCTTCCAGGGATTTCTTTAAAATCTGATTAATTATCGATGGACTTTCTGTATTACCCCTGTGGGATTTGGCACCATGCCAAGGTACGTTCGCCGAATCGGAACGCAAAAATCTGTTGGCTATCAGGGTGCAATGGGATGGAAAAGAAAGCATGACACAGGTCGATGACCGTGTACCATTCTGCATCATGAGGAATCTGGTATAGGATCACTGAAGGATTTGGTACTATTGGACAACATGGTACAACAATTTGATTCACCTTTCTCCGGTCTTGCACTATTCTGAAGGTTCCGTTAGGTTTCTTCAAACCCATGATTGGTGAATTACACGGACTGCTCATTATCTCTCTCAAAATACCTTGTTCAATCATTTTGTCTATTATAGGAGTGACTCCTGCAATTATTTTGTGTGTCAATTTATACTGGGGAATATTCGGTTAACTTATTCCTTCCTTTACAGTTATTTTTACAGGGTCTACGTTTCTCATTAACCCCATATCTTCTCCTGTAAAATCCCATACCTCGGTTTTTACAGTTTTCTTTAATTCCTGAGTCAATTCTTCTGGGTCAAATACAGCAAATGCCTCAGTAGTCTTGGGTTCCATATTTGCTATGGTCATTTTGTACAGTACATCCTCATCAGGAGTTTCAAAAGCTATACCATCAGGAGTACAGAAAATCGTGCAATTCATTCTGCACAACAAATCTCTCCCTAACAAATTTACAGGACTGGTATCGCACACAACAAAGCGGTGCCTTTGACACCCTATGCCATCGCACCCTAATAACCCGCCTCTTCAACACTGGAATCCAAGGAAAGGCATTGGACTGGATCACCTCGTTCCTCTCTGATAGAACCCAGAGAGTCCGCCTCCTTCCCTTCCGCTCAGAGGCCACCAAGATCATCTGCGGCGTACCCCAAGGCTCCTCGCTCAGCCCAACCATCTTCAATATCTACATGAGCCCCTCGCCGCCATCGCACGCAGGCACAACATCAACATCATCTCCTACGCCGACGACACCCAGCTGATACTCTCCCTCACCAAAGACCCAGCCACCGCCAAACCAAACCGCCAGGAAGGGATGAAAGACGTCGCAGAATGGATGAAGTTCAGTCGCCTGAAGCTGAACTCAGACAAAACGGAAGTCCTCATCCTCGGACAATCCCCATCCACCTGGGACGACTCCTGGTGGCCCACTGCGCTGGGCACCGCACCGACACCCACGAACCACGCACACAACCTGGGATTCATCCTGGACTCCACCCTCACAATGACCAAGCAAGTCAACGCCGTCTCATCCTCGTGCTTCAACACCCTGCGCATGCTCTGAAAAATCTTCAGGTGGATCCCCACCGAAACCAGAAAGACCGTCACCCAGGCCCTCGTCTCGAGCCGACTGGACTACGGAAACGCACTATACGCAGGAACCACAGCCAAACTTCAGAAACGACTTCAACGCATACAGAACGCCTCCGCATGACTCATCCTCGACATCCCTCGCCACAGCCACATATCCGCCCACCTGAGAAACCTGCACTGGCTCCCCGTCAGCAAGAGGATCACCTTCACGCTCCTCACCCACGCACACAAAGCGCTCCATGACATGGGCCCCGAATACCTCAACAGCCGCCTCTCGTT
Source organism: Triturus cristatus (assembly GCF_964204655.1). NCBI lineage: Eukaryota > Metazoa > Chordata > Amphibia > Caudata > Salamandridae > Triturus > Triturus cristatus. The sequence goes on from NC_140585.1 coordinate 265,666,944, forward strand.
CTACACCCCCACCCGCCAGCTCCGCTCCTCCAACCTCGCCCTCGCCACCGTCCCACGGATATGCAGAACCACCACCGGAGGAGGATCGTTCTCCTACCTGGCAGCCATAACATGGAACTCCCTCCCCGCACACCTACGACTGACACAGGACCATCTCACCTTTAGGAAACACCTCAAGACCTGGCTATTCGAGCAGTAGCAGCACCCCCCACCCCAGCGCCTTGAGACCCTCGCGGGTGAGTAGCGCACTATATAAATGTACTGATTGATTTATTGATTGATTGAGTGCATGTCAGAGAATTTTCCTATCTTAACTTTAAAGGGTTCAGTAAGATATGTTTTTATCTGTCGGTTTGAGACCCCAACTACTTGAATTGTGTCATCTGAGAGAGGAAGATTTTTAACATCAGCTGATCTAACAGTTGAACGAGTAGCACCAGTATCTACTAGGAAAGTAATATTTTCATCATTTATCTTTCCATCTACAAAAGGGCCTGTCTGGTCTACTTCTAGAGTTGCGCCAAGTACGCACTCTTCTTCCTATCCTCGGCACTGTCAATAACTCTCTTCTGACTCACTCTCATCGCGTTGCAGCCAATACTGCGAAACAGCACTAGCGCGTGGTAGCTTTGTTACCTGTATCTTGGTGTAGAATCCTGTCTCATTACTGTATCTCTGAGGGTTTACGCTCTGTGGAAAAGGTGGCTTTGGCACCTGACACTGTTGGGCAACAACCTGCTGCTGTCGCTGTGGTTGACAACTCACCTCATTCTGCACCTGTGGATTCAATGATGCATTATCGCCATTAGCACTTGGGGGTAATTTACACTGGGATTCCCAATGCCCTACTTTTCCTCAATTATGACACGGCCACTTCTTTTTGGCTTCCTCTAAACTAATCTGTCCCTTTCCTTTTCCAATATTAGGTTTTAGTTTTACATGGCCCATGCCATTTGCTTGTTCAATCAGTTGGGCTTCCTGTCTTTCCGCTACCTTGACCTGAGCCCACATGGCCTTTTCTTTTAGCTTACGTTGCTTGGCTTCAATTTCGTCACTAAAATATTTTGCATGTCTCAGTACTTCATCTATCTTTTTGTTCTGCCAATCCACAGTATGCTGTTTAATCATTTCGCTTACCTCAGGTCTTAACCCATACACAAATCGACATACAAAATGACTTAAATCCTTCTCACTCAGTTTCTCATCACCACTGTATTGTTTAAACACCATTAGTAATCTCTCATAATAGGCATGTACAGATTTTTTTACTTCCTGGTGAGTTCTATCAATCTTCACCCAATCAGTTTCTCTTGGGGGCACTTTATTTTTCAAAAAGGTGATTACCTGCTCATACTTTCTCATTACTTCTGGATCAGGGGCCCCTGTTTGAGGATCCCTAGGATACTCTTGAGTGGGCCAGCCGACTGTAATTTTACATTCCGCCCATAGGTCCGCTGGCACAATTATATCGAACAGACCATTCAAATCTATTCACAGTACTTTTGATAATTTGACAAATCGCTCTACTTGTCGGTACCGCTCCACGGGCTTCTTGCGAAGTCGGGGAAAATCATTTGTAAAGGATAAAATGTCCTGTCTAGAACATGCACGTACCCTCCTCCTGGGATTTTCCCTCATGGGACATTCTGTTACCACCGTCTCTTTTTCTCGTACTGGGAATGCTGAAAAGGTCTTATCTGTTGCCTCATCTTTTTTCCGAAACCACCTACTTTTCCACCCATCTACATCTCCCCATTTCCTTAGTAAAGCAATCAGTTCTTTGATCTGGGTTAGTCTTCCTGCCGTATTTAAATTTTCGATATCCTTTTCAGAAAAATCTACTCTATATGGTTTTTGCAGCGTTCTTATTTTTTCGAACTCAATCCCCGTTTCACTTGCTGTCTCTTCTAATTTCTCATGCAAACTTCTCGCTCTCCAAGTTATACTTTTACAAAGAAACATTAATTCCTCGTCCTGATATGCTTTTAATTTTTCAGTTAATTCTTCTAGTGTTATTTTTAGTTTTGCCACATCTAAAGGTTGAGGTTCTGTATCTTTTCGCTGTAAACTCCTTAACCAATCACTCAATTCGTCAGAAGTAGGACCTACAGGTATTGTCTCACTTCTTATTCGCTCTACACTTCTTTCTGGGGTCTCTGGTGCTGATTCTGTTGTCATCAGTGTTTTACTCGCTGGACTTTGATTCATTGTCAGACTTTTAGGAGTACTTAATCCTGAGGTTCCTACCAATTTTCCCCACGGATTTTCTCCCAAATTCCTTGCTTCCGTCTCAATTTGTCTATTATTATGGTACAGAACGGTCCAAACAATGCTTGCTATCCTTCTGTTTATCAAAGACAGGCATCACTGGTCCTATAGTTACAGGCACAGTTACAGCTTCCATATTTTTAGTTAATTCCATAATTTTCTCAGTTAATTCTAAAGTAGTCCTAGCCAGTTCCACTGAATATTCATTTACCATCCTAACAGGTCAAGATGTTTCAGACTCTCGAAAGGGATTATTCTTCCCTATATCAGGGGGCGTTTGCTCAAAAGTTTTGTTTCCTGGTATTTCTTTTACTGGCGCACTTGGCGTCAGCAACGTGGAGTTCGGTTGATACGGGGGAGGATTTTTATAAAACATGTCTTCCAGCACATCATCCTCCGACTCATTCACACCATACTTGTAACCTTCTGACCCTGTATTGTTTCTTTTCTCTGTACATTTTCTACCACTGGTCTCTTCAGCATTTCTCAATGGAAAAATTCCATCAGCCATGTTCGCACTCCGCCATCTCCTCATTCTGTCATCATGACTTTTCTACCAAACATGTAATTATGCCTTCCGCCACTCCGCTGTTGTTCTCTTTCATACATTTAATCTTCCCATTCCATTAAAGCTTCAAACTGAGTAGGTCTAGGTCTTGGTTCTAACCTCATCATCCTTTCTCTCAAGTTCCTCAATACCGCTAAATTAAATGAACCATTTTCGGGGAATGCTAGAATTCCATCATCCTTTGTATATTTGGCCCAATTATCTAGCCAGATACAGGTATGGTACCCATATTTCGTTACAACAAACAAATGATGGACGGAATGCTGACAACGCAGACATTCTCCCCCAGTCAAAAGATCTGGGTTAAATCCATAGTTCTTTTGCCCACTACACCACCCCAGTTTAGACATGGCCATATGCAAATCAGTCTTGACCCTGTGCCTCATGGGAACAGTCCAGCCCGAACTGCCAAGCCATGTCTTCCCTGGACCGGAATCAAGCATCCTAGGACCGGTTTCTGGCTATCAGCCGTCATCAGCCAGGATAGCTTGACTCCAGTGGCGTAGTGAGCACGGGTCCCACGTCTGGGAATACCCATCCCACTTAGGGCGAAAAGCGTTACAACAAACAAATGATGGACGGAATGCTGACAATGCAGACATTCTCCCCCAGTCAAGAGATCTGGGTTAAATCCATCGTTCTTTTGCCCACTACACCACCCCAGTTTAGACATGGCCATATGCAAATCAGTCTTGACCCTGTGCCTCATGGGAACAGTCCAGCCCGAACTGCCAAGCCATGTCTTCCCTGGACCGGAATCAAGCATCCTAGGACCGGTTTCTGGCTATCAGCCGTCATCAGCCAGGATAGCTTGACTCCAGTGGCGTAGTGAGCACGGGTCCCACGTCTGGGAATACCCATCCCACTTAGGGCGAAAAGCGTTACAACAAACAAATGATGGACGCGGGTGATTTCGGTGGAGGAAGCAACTGTCCCTGTCGAGTCACAATCGGTTTATCCTTCTTAAACAATCCTTTGATTTTTCCAAACCATGACTTTTTCTCCTTTTCTGGTGGATCGTAATACATCATTTTCTTATTCTGTAATCTCAACTCGCTAGACTTCTTGAACCGCTCTCCTACGACTAGTCTGTTCACTGTCCAATCACAGTTTGATTCACACTAACGCACCAATCAGGAGCGTTCATGTTGCTCCGTACTTCTCCAATTGCATCGTGACTCACTCTAACGCACCAATCAGGAGCGTTTACGTCACACTGACAATTCTCCACTCCTAGCGCGTCTCACACCAACGCACCAATCCGTGAAAGCTTCGTCTCTCTATGGCTGGCCAATCCCAGAGCGGTCTTTCTGACGTCAGCTTTTCTCGTTACTCTGGCTTCTGCTGACCCCTCCTTTACAAAATTTATCGGCAATCTTTCTCTTACGTTCTCTTCAATCAAACATCTGTTAGTAACGACATAAAAACACCACCATTGCCTGTTTTGCTAAACCAAAGAGATAGTTTGTCCAATTACACAAGAATTCCATATTCCTTGAGAGCAGCGCTTACCTCTGCCCTTCCACGAAATTATTCTGTTTCGCCGATAAAGTAGCACTTCCCTCTACCTTACCCTTCTAACAAGCAAAAAGGCTAACCGTTTCTCTGGGGATAAAACACATGTGGAGGCTACACTGCTCCTGAGAATTAAGGCCAGAGTTTCACGAGAGAACCTGTTGCTATTTCACCCATGCACTTTCACAAAGAATATCCCTAACGGCAACACACGACGATGTTACCAATTCGAACCCAGACAATGCGTTGTGTGACTCCAATCGCCACACGTTTTCCCCGTGTACCTACAGGGCAACCAGACAATACACCATGCGACTTCACTTGCCACACGTTTCCCCGTGTACCTACAGGGCATCCAACCTCCTACATCCCGGAAGTCTTCAAATCGACATAAAATGTGACACGACTCAACGTAGAATGTTAGAACATAAATCAACAATCAATCAATCATCCGTCAATCAAAAATCAATAATCAATAATCACCAAACCAATGCAATAAAACCATAACTCTGCTACCAGAAAAACTACTTCAGCGGAAAGGGCAAATTTACATATCCTCCCTGCGTCACAGACCCTTCATCACGCAAACTCATGTACACACGCATTCATTGGTGGGGCCCATAACACCAACATTCATACGTCTCACTCCAACTCTGCACACAGGAGGAAAGAAGCGCTGGACATGTGGGGGTACCTTATTACCTATAGGAAGAAATATTTACAGCATTTTCATATTATACATCTGCACCTATAGAATCCTAACTTTAACATCAAGGCACTCCACCACTTGGTCGATGGACCAATTAGTTGGACTGGTTGATGGTGATTTAGAACCAGCTAAAACACATTTTAAAGTTTAGAATCCTTAATCAATAACCTTCAAAGAATCACAAACTCATTTTCTGTTAATCAGTGTTTAGTTTATCTAATCAATTTGCTTTCAGTTACGTAATCAGCATTTCGGTCAACATAGAGTTCAAATTTGATTATTCAGCACAATTTAGCATGACAATCATATTTACCTAATTCTTGATATCGGGACCCTTCCTCAAACCCTGTTAGCTCTGCTTAGATCAAATCCCTTCGGGTGAAATCATCCCAATCGAATGCAGGATAACCTCCAAATATGTCCGTAAAACGTCTTTCGCTCGGCACGACTCAGTCCCAAAGATATCCGACGGACCAGATAATCGTGTAAGCAAATCGATCACGCAAGTTCGGGACACCCTTCTGGAACGCACTAGTCTACACCCTCTTCTATAATTCCCCTTTTATAATAATTTCTAACGTAATCTGCAACAATTTCTAAAATCTAAATACTCTGATTGGCTAAGCTCTTCAACATTGTAATATGGTCCACAGTTCTCATATTCCTGGGTTCCCAGGAAAACGGCTATGTCATTCTTTTAGCTTATAAAGTTCTCATGCGAAAAGGTCCGAAGTATCAACACGTTGACCTCTGAATATAGGTGGTTATTGTTTTCCTCTGTCATTCACACTAACTGAATTCTGGAAGTCCTCCACATTCCTATCCTTGACGAGGAACACTGTGCTTCGGATCGAAGGACGCCTGGAGATCATCAGAGCCATCCGAGTCTGCGCAGTAGACATCGCGCTCACATGACGGTGGCCACTTCCGAACTCCATTTTGAATATTGCAGCCTAGTAGTCCCGAATGCCAACTTAAACGAAACAAACATAAGAAAATAATTAATATACAGAAATGAAGATTCTAATTTTAAACCCACGCTAATCCCTTTATATATTAGTATTTTCCTAGCTTATAGCAACATTTAAAGCAATAATACTCACCATTTCGCCCCATCAGTAACGCAAAACATTAAAAAAGCAACATAAATCATGCAATTTTCTATATTAACACAATCTACCATCAATATGCGTACCACAGTTATTCATTAGGGTTATTTTCCATGCAATTTGCATTTAGTCCCACGTGTAATTCGTGTTTATTAAGGTGTACGGTTGATTAGTACAAATTCTTCACACAATTAGTACAGGTTAATAGTTAGAATGATTAAGTAATTAGTATTTTCATGCAAATAGAGGAGGTATACAAAATTTAGTTTTACCTGCTCCACCATTTTCTTACCTTTCCGAAGCATGGAGCGCAATGGCAGGCAGAGAGAAGGTGATGCAAGTGTTGTGCACTGGCCTGGCAGGTTGCTGGCAGTGCATACACCCCCCCCCACCCTGTGTGGCAGCCCGGGCTGAAACAGCTTCCCGGGCACACAGACAGCTGCCCCCGAGTACTTCACAGGTCTTTAAAAGACCATGCACTTGTTAATGATGCTTTGTTGGTTTTTCACCCCTTCTAGAGCCCCTGCATCGCCACTCTGACTATTGCTGGAAGAATTAGCACGTTACACAATACCAAACCCTGTCAGCTGAAACCCGAGGAATCGGGTTTTTGCTTGCAGGAATTTGGAGGCGGGAGACTAGCCTTGAAATCGGTAGTCTCCCACCTGAATCGGGAGGGTTGGCATGTCTGCTATTAAACAAGTACTACAGTGCATTTACATTTTTTCAGAAAGGTATTTGTTTATGTGGTTTCCTCATTAGAATAAATGGTGATAAACACGGAAGTACCCAATACTTCCGGCTATTAACCTCTATTTTTATCTATTTCTTTGTTAGTAGACAAGATCCACATGACCATTTAATAGTAACTTTACACAATTCATACATAGTAATGTTAAAAGCAGAATAGAATTGTACTCATGAAACAGAAGTAAGATTAAAAACAAATTTCTTACCTGCTCAGGAACTAGTCAAACTCAATCTTAAAATGTAAAAAAAAGATTTCTGCACAAGATTATCCTCCACGGTAGTAGAGAATCAACAAAGATCCAGTGTGTAGAGCAGACACAGAGGTTGAGGTGGTAGCACAGTGCTGAGATGTCAGGCAGAGTGCGGCTGAAGATGCAAACACAGATGAGGCCTTTGAATATACTGGGATGCAGCGACTTGAGATCTCTAAAGCGCCTCACAACAAGAGAGGCTGAGCTCACTTGAGAGGAGGAAACAAAGTGTGTGTGGTGGGTAAGACGGGATGTGCATCTTAACCGGAGATATCGGTATCCCGCGAGGGAAAAGGGCGTCCATTCTGTGGTGTGTGGTAGTAGAGGATTTTGCGGCACCGGCACTTTACTCATGTTTAAAGGTAAAGTGCCGGTGCCGCGATTGCTGCAAAAGTAAACAAAGAAAAAAATATCGAATTCTTTACTTTTGCTAAAATCGCGGCACCGGCGATTTACTTTTAAAATTAAAAGTAAAGCGCGGGGGCCGCAATTATAGATATGGATGGCTTTCATTGCTGTCCTGCCGCCCCCGTTCTTTACAGTGAATTCTTGTCGGCTCCGTCCCTTTCCGCCCCCACCCTCGGTTTACAGCTCCAATCAACAGTGAACAGCTTGCTGAAGCACCATTAGAGCATTTTCAGAAATATGTAAGCACAGTGCTGTACTGGAATGTTAATAACTTCTTTCCATATAAGCTGGCAGAAATATGTAAAGCGAAAACACAAATAACGTAAAAGCAAAGCATGGCCATAAACTTGTTTTTGAACAGAGGCTAAACACATTGCAAAGCACTGTTTTTATCGATCTCCTAATGTGCCAAGCAGCTTGAATTCCGGGAGCTGGTAACCAATTGTAGTGATTTTAAGATTTGATAGTTTCTCTCAAGCGCTATTCCATTCTACCACCCTACTCTTAACATCTCTCACCCTCGTTTTCTTTCTTTCTTTCCCTCCCTTCCTTTTTAGGTCTCGCCTGAGCCAGCGCATGTAATCTTGTTGCTTTCAGCATTCCACAGAGTGTTTTCATTTTCACTCCCCCGTCGCCTCTTCCCCCTCCCAATAAACCTCAGCCAGATCGCCGTCACATCCAAACATGCTTTATTTAAACACTACAGAGTCCATCTTTTTGCTCGCCCCACCTCACGAACCTGCAAGCACTTCTCCTTTCAATCCTTGAATTTTTATATAATTGAAACAAATGTTTCAAAGCGCTTTACATGAGCACTAGTTCTTTTTACAGAAATTTGCCCAGAATCACAGGATGTAGAGCCTCTGCCGATACTCAAACCCGATTGCCCAGCTTTAAAGTCCGGCCACTAGCCATTACTCCACATCCTGTCCCCTGTCTTTTGTTTTTGCCATTCTGTCAGTCACTCTTTTTTGCCTGTCACTCCGAGAGGAAAGAACAGTTGATTCAGGGCCGAGACCTTCATTTGTGCTATATAAAAATGCAAAACTAAGGATGAATAATCTGGTGAACGTACATCGCGCTGCCTAAAGTTTCTACAGCCTAAAAGCTGCCATCTGGACGCATTTTACGCCAAAGATGGTCACAGAAGCTGTATCAGAACTCCTCCCCCCTCAGAAGATATCAGGCACACATTTACACACTCCTGAAGGCTTCAGGAAGATGACAAGTGTTGCAGAAAATACATATTTGGGAGCATTGGGATTACATGATCAATCAGCATCACCACAGCATCAGTCAGGACCACCACAGCATCACTCAGGTCCACCACAGCATCACTCAGGACCACCACAGCATCACTCAGGGCCCACACAGCATTACTCAACGCCACCACAGCATAACTCAGGGACACCACAGCATCACTCAACGACACCATAGCATCACTCAGTGCTTCTTACACTTTTTAATTACAACTTCTCAGCATGCTGCTCAGCAGCCACACTACTCTACTGCACGGCTTAGAAACATTGGCAAAGTCAATAGCTCTACCTAAACACTTATAAGGCTCCCCAATGCATAGCCAATAGGTCTCGCCTTTGGGACATTATAAGTGTTTAGTTATCCAGCACAATATCCTTAATTAAACAACATCAAGTGTTCCATGGCTAAACACTTATAAGGTCCCAAAAGCGAGACCTATTGGCTATGCCAATGGTTGTTCATTTTGAATTTAAATGTTCCCCACCGTAAACAGAGTTAACTGAGCTCCAGAATGGTTGCACCTGTTATCCAAGAGCTAGCTCAGACTGCTTGGACTGCTTCCCCTCCTTACTGGCTATCTGGGAAAGCAAGCGGGTGCACTACCACCATAGCACCCATGATCATCACTGGATTGGCCTCCTACATGCTCTGAACTGGTTAGTTCAGTTGCTGTCCACCTGCGCATTTGCTCTTGGCTCTGACTGCTCATGCTGCCCCCCAAGACCATCTGATGGGTTCGGGCAAGCAGATCTGAAGCGGACCTGGGACATTCACTGAGTGCCACTCTGATCCCCTCTTGCGTTCTCTCCCCGGACCTGTGCCTGATAATTCACACTCTCTTCCTGATTATGGTCCACACCAGACAGACCAATCCTGGTACCCCGGCACTCCACAATCCCGATTCTCACATGAGCCCACCTCCGGAACACAATAAACTGAATCAAATTCTGACTGCAATCGAAATCTCAAAAACGCTCCTACAATCAAAATTGACGCTATTACCGTAGACATTAACCTCCTTCGGGATGGCCATTGTAAACTGGCGGACAGAATCTCCCAAAGAGAGAAAACAATCGTCAATCTACAACCCGCTCAAAAAAGAATTTACTTACAGCTCCAAACCGTTAAGAAGTGAATCCAGACCCTGGAACATAGAGCTGAAGATGCTGAGGTCGCGCAACTTCTTCATTGCTGAGGTCAGTTTCCAGTAGTCTCTTAGTTCCGATGATAATTCCAACCCGGAAGGGGTTATTATAATATCTGCGCCTGGAGAGGTAGACTATTTAGTCTCATGTCCGAATATCTTAATGTGCTCTTCCTGGGATAGACATTAGCCCTCCATTGCCATCTTGGCTGTTGATGCTCAGCTACCCCCAGCGCGCTGCAACCATGTGCAGACACACAGTTTAGTAAGTGGACTAGATTGTAGCAGAGGAGGCACTTGGCACTAAGTATTGCCTCTCAGGTTGACACCAAAGCAGTATAGCTTGTTAATATGCATGTATGGGAGGGAGGAGCAGTAGTTGAGAAAGAAGTTCTTGTGGGGCGAAGGGGGGAAGAATAGATATTTGCTGGACAGTTTGGAATCAGCATGAGAGGACGAGGGATGAAAAGAAAGAAAATTAGCCATTTAGTCTTTTATATAGCTAAACAGATATGGAAGGAGACCAAGATTGCCACTCAGTCCTAACAAGCATGCCATGCGAATATGTGCAAGCGCATTACGCTGATGGCTTGGAATATGAGGGGACTCAACGATGCGAGAAAAACACTTAAAGTACTAGCTTATGCCACCAGACACTGCATAGACATACTCTGATGGCTTGTAACGTGAGGGGACTCAACGATGCGAGAAAAACACTTCAAGTAGTAGCTTACGCCACCAGACACCGCATTGACATACTCTGACTGCAAGAGGTGTGTCTGGTGCAACACAGGTGCAGTGCAGTGGTCAGGAACCGGTGTCCCCATAGGTACTTTGTGGCGTACTCAGGATACTCAAGGGGTGTGGTGGTGATCCTTAGGAGAGGCCAACATTGGACGGGGTTGAGGGCAGCCCTAACCAGACTTATGCAGCAGAAGCAGGGCCTTTTAGAGATATGGAGAGCGACATACGCTGATAAATGTGAATATACATTTCACCCTGCAGTTCATCGCACATTCTCCAAAATATATTATTGGTTGGGCTCAAGGGGCATGTGGGCTGGAGAGAGTTGATCGAGGATCTCCCCCGCACATACTCAGACCACTCCCGGGTAGTGCTTTCTTAGAGGAAATGAGGCAAGCCATAGTCAACTACTTTGAGATTGACCAAAACTCGATGCGGAGCCAGGGAATGGTTTGGAAGGCCTTTAAGGCTGTAATAAGGGAGGAGTGCATATCCAAGGGCCATGTGATCCTATAATCCACAATGGGTAGACTAGACAAACTACAATGAGAACTCCCGATTATAGAACAGGGGGTCATTATACTGGGAGCATGTACACCGAAGTATGAATTCAGAAAACCCTCCTGGAGTTCTGGGAGGAGGCCAAGCTGGAGCTAAATTACCTTGGGACGTATGCAACAGCAAGACAGTATAGTGAGGGTGAACTCCCAGATCACACACTCGCTGGCCTCATCCAACCCCTCAGGATGGCCAAGCACATTGTCGTTCTTGAGACTGACAAGGGGGATGTAATACACCACTTGTCTGAGATTCTTTTGGATTTCGCGCATTATTATACTAGACTATCTGGGTCACAATACACTAAACAGGCAGAGGACATTCGCCAATACCTTGAAGACACCCTGGCATGGATAGAGACAGGGGAAAGGAAAATGCTCCCTGATCATCGAAGACGATGAAAAAAGAGTTATTGCGGGCCTTGGAAATGGTAAGGCTCTAGGCAGCGACGAGCTGATGAGAGGATTTTATAAAGAATACAGTGACATCCTTACACTTCACCTGCTAGATATGTATGGGGAAACAATTGTGAAATATGAATTACCACTGACCCTGCAGAAGGCAATAGTAATAATACTACTAAAGCCGGGCAAGGCACCGCGGTCATCTGACCACTAGCATTATTAAATGTTGATAACAAGGTATTGACAAAGATTACTTAAGCCTAATTGCTCCCCCTGATGCATTAACCAGTCTTACCCGACCAATTGGGTTTCATTCCTGCCTGTTCCTCAGCCGACAATCTGAGAAATCTTTTCACAGTGACACAACAGATAGACCTGGATTCCAAGGTGGTGGCTGTCTTTATGGATGCCACCAAAGCATTCAATTCCATTGAATGGCTATCATTGAATGGCAATATCTAATGGTGACATGCAACAGATTACGTTTGGGGAAAGCAGGGACGCATTAGATCGAATTACTATAAACAAATCTAGCCCCGCGAATCAGGGTTAATGGCCAAATCGTTAATACCATTGCAATACAGCAGGGCAAGCAGCAGGGCTGTCCCCTGTCTCCATTGATATTAACACTAGCAGTTGAGCTCCTCACCTGCATACTGCAGGAGGCTCACGTGCCCAGAGGGATACAGTTTGGCACCACCAACTCTTAATATCGCTACACGCAGATTATATTTTACTAATAGTTAATAACCCAGATGCAAAGCTATCAGCAATAGTTGTGACATTTTATTGGTGGTTAGGGCTTGCCATTAACTGGTCCAAAACAATTATGATGCCACTAATGCCCTTCCACTAATGCCCACCGCAACAGCACCGACACTGGCACGCCCACTTCACTGGCATGGGTGTGATGTTTCATAGGGACATTTCCGTTACCAGCAGAAATTATGGTTAGAGTATGTACAAAATTACCACCAACATAGACAAACGAAACTACCCATAGCGATGGCTGGCTAGATCGGGTTAATGAAAACGGTGGTTCTGCTCAATTGTTATATCCGTTTCAAAATATCCCCCCCCCCTTCAAAAAGGTATTCTTTAATCAACTCCAAGTGCTAATGAGGCATGCTTGGGCCGGACGGCATCTGCAAACCAGCTGGGCTACTATTCAAAGGACTTATAGGCAGGGCGAGTATTACCTAATAGCCCAAGCGCAGTTTGCAGCACATTGGTTCCACAATTACCAACACGTACCACATAGAGGGCTACAAAGAGACTGACTGCATGCCCTAATGAGCTGAATACTTGATACTGAAAAACCCTGTGAGACCCAAAGATGAAATGCACACAGTTAACTGCACAGTGTAGGCATGGCACAGGCTGGTTAAACTATGCGTTATAGATTACATATACTCCCACACATATATCCTTGGCTAGGAACCCCCAAGTTAGAGATTACATTCGAACTATTGGCTGCCAAACACTTGAGGAACTGGGGACTCCATACTCTAGGGGACCTATAAATTGATAACAAAGTCCTCGCATGACCGATTACTTTGCTGGAGGTGATGCATCACCGCTGGAGAACTTCCTGTACTTTAAACTATGAGAACTAGTTAAGAAGGGATTTTCCGCACACCCAAAAGAGTACCAAAACTGAATATTACTGCTGGCAGCAGGCCCTGTCCCATGGAAGTTGGTCACTTTAATTTATGGTGCATTGATGTCGGATATGACACCAGGACTGTGTTGGACACAGTCACAATGGGCGCACGACCTGGGAACAGGCATCACAGATGAGCAGTGGGTGGGCAGGTTGTTGTGAACACACCTGGGATGTTTCCATGAATGGCAGACATAGGCTAGTGCACTATAAATTCTGACACCGCATATATTTTGCACAAGTCACCCTGGCAAGGTTTTAAAACGAAAAAAGTCACCCTATCGAAGTTTGGCAGGCACAAGAAAACAACCAGTCTCAGCTGTCACGCATCTGGGGAGAACTTTATCCACCTAGCGTAGGTATGCCCGCTGATCATAGAATACTGAGAGGGGCTCTTCCGGGCCCAAAACCAAATGACTGCACTGACCATAGCAGCAGAACCGCTGTGGGTGCTGATGGGATATGTGAAAAAGGCCCCAAGAAATAGAAGGAAGTTGGTGGGGCTTGTACTGCTACTGGGCAAATGCTGAATAGCCATGCACTGGGGCATTGGAAAGACCCCAACTGTAGAGGAATGGGTCCAAGATCTAGCCACATATAATGTACATGAAGACGCGTATTGGGAACTGTTGCCAAGGCCCTCATGACCAAAAGACAGACTGGGCCCCTTTAAACAATAGTTGGCTGACAAAGCTCCAAGCCGGCATTGAGCAGGAGCACCATAGATTTTGGTGAACATCCAACAAAACCCATTTTTCAACAACATTATTCTCTGGAAACGCTATATAGATGACGTTTTAGTCATTTGGAAAGGTGATTCTGAATCAGTATCCATTTTTATGACTTGGCTAAATGAACAGAACTCCTTCCTCAAATTCACCCACACTGTCTCTAACAACAACTTGGTGTTTCTTGATCTATATATATATGCTGAAGAAGGAAAATTAAAATCCAGAACACACTTCAAACCGACGGCAAAAAATTGCCTGTTGCTCTATGACAGTTTCCATCCTCGCCATCTCCGGGATAATCTCCCTTACGGACAATTCCTCCGTTTACGGAGAAATTGCTCAGAGCTTACAGATTTTAAAACACAAGCCAAAGACCTGGAAAGGAGGCTTCTAGATCGCAACTATCCAGAACGAATAGTCAAAAGAGGACTCAAGCGTGCCAGGAATAACAACAGAGATGCTCTCCTGGAAAACCAAACACCGAAAGAACAGGTGACCAGACCAATTTGTGTGACCACTTATAATACCCACTCTAACCAAGTGTCCAAAATTATTAATAAGAACTGGAAAATTCTAAACTGTGGGGGTCTGGATCTACCTAAACCAATGTTCTCTCACAAACGCGGCCGCAGTTTGAGGGACATTTTGGTTCACACCAGACCCCGTCTCCTTTCAACACATCAAAATACGTGTAGTTTGTTGCCACCCATCAAAGGACATCACCCATGTGGCGTGTGCAGTACGTGCTCTCTTACGAAAAAGAGTACCCAGCTTACCTTTTCAAATGGTACGTCATGGGAGCAACGAAAGTTCACGAATTGTAACAGCAAGAACGTGGTATACCTCATTACCTGTCCATGCGGTATGGAATATGTTGGCATGACCACGAGACAAGTAAAGGTGCGGATTGGAGAACACAAAAGTAATATCCGCTGCAAGAAGAGTACGACCAAAATGGCCACCCATTTTCTGAATATGAATCATGGCGTGGATGAAATCAAGTGGACTATCATTGAACAACTCAACAATGATCGTGGACTCTTTGAAAAGGAACAACGTTGGGTGTTCCGTCTGGACACACACATAACGGGCCTGAACGATGATATACCTTGGGCAAAATTGACATAATAAGGGTGTCTCCTTACTGGATTACTATCAATAATCTATCAAGATCGACGAGGTGTGAATAGTCAGAATTTGCCAAAACGTTGTGGGTGTACTTGCATACACCAGAGCACTTCCCCCACAGGGTGTTATGCCTTCCCCCTCCCCCCTCCCTCCTCCTTTCCCCCTTCCCCCCCCCCCCCCTCCCTTTTTTTTTTTTTTTTTGATTACTGGCGCGACTTCTTCATTAGGCGCACCGTGTCAATAACGGACCTTACTTATTTATGTAGGAGTCTACCACAGCTTAAAATCTTTTTAAACATCAATCTTAAGCTTAGCATTGTTTTCGCCAGCCCCGTAATCCATTGTTGTCACTTCACACCTCCTTAGACGGTTTTTTTCCCCAGACATCGGTGCACATAACGGACTTTACGTATTTATGTAGGAATCAACCACAGCGTAAAATCCTTTTTAAACGTCAATCATGAGTTTAGCATTGTTTTTTTTTCGCCAGCCCCGTAATCCATTTTTGTCACTTCACACCGGCATAGACGGAATGTTCCCCAGACATTGGTGCACTATAAAACCCTTTTTTGTTCAACATCTCTTCAACCAAGAGATTTATATCCACTTCCGTATCACAGTGTGCAAGGGTTGCGGTCTAGTCTCTGTAAAAGCCCCAACCCGGAAGCGCTTCTAGGTGCTCCGCCGTCATCAGCTGACTCCCATTTCCAAGCCAATTACGGGAGCTTTAAGAGCGTTTTACCCGCCCTGGTTCCATTACACAGCGGAACCGCGGGAGGGACAGACTCGTAGCTGAGATTGTCAGCCAGGGCACGTAAGTACGGAGCCACGGCTCCGGTTTGCAGACTTCGTCCATCACTCAAATCCTTCGCTGGAGGTAACAACCTGATCCTTTTTTTACCTCTTTTTTCCCCACTAGAACTAAAGCTCCATTACGATCCTACCCGTTCTAGGTTCATGAGGCATTTTCCTCATATACATATAAGTATGCACCTTTGTTTTTAACCACGTTTCCCACCTGAAATGCCAATGATTTTTCACGTTTAGTTATAGAGTGTGTGTTTTCTGTTGTGTAGTGTCTTGTACTGTCCTTTCTTTTACAGGTCACTGCACACTTCCTGATAACGCTAATATTACAGTTGAAGCACGCTATTTAAAGTCACATTGTGGCGTTTGTTTACATTTACAGGTACTACGCTCTCCTTCTAGGGAAATTGATAAAGTCTCTGTTTCCCTTACCTTTGCAGATCTTCATACATACTATTAGGTATTGTATATACGTGCATTATTTACTGCATTTTTTCACTTTTACGTATTTACTAAGCACATGCTTCTAAGTTGGGAGGGATCTTTTTTCTGTCCTGATGAAGATGCCCAGCATCGAAACATGTTGACCCACAAGGAGTAACCACACATTACGTAGGCAAACTCCGCACTTTTGTTTTTACTAGCACCAGCCCTCTCTGGACAAATTAAAGTTTTTTCTGTCTCCCTGGGCCGCCAGTTGCTTTTTAACATACACATTCTCACAACTACAATAGACCCTCCCTTTACATCACACATATTACTTCATCAAAAGTGCTCCCACGTAGTCGTAGGTCGTAGCACGCCCCGTCCCGCAGCGGGGCGGGAAGACCCCAATGATGAAGCATGACACCATGGGCCATTCTTGGTGTGTGAGGGGTATTTAAACAACACTGGGTGTGCCCAACCATGCTTTGGGACACTCATTCACCATTACCCCTGTTATCTGGTCTTTTGAGTACCTCCTTTTATAAGGTGGATCCTTTTGTTTATAAACTGATACCTAAGTGGAGGATGTATCCACCTTAGCGCTTACCTCTACACTCCCTAATCTTGTTATACTTGGGAACATCCAGGGGTGCATGAGTGAGTGGGGATTGTCATATGGTGGGACTTTCTCTCCTTTCCTCTTTTTGGTTGTACTCCGTCTGTTTCTTCATGTCATTGCTTGACTGTGTTCAAGACTACAAGATTTCTCTCTGGCGAACCATGTAATAATGTTCTGGGTAATTTTTATACCATTTGATGTATACTGTGCTGGCTATGTTATTTACTGACTGCAAGACAAATAAAGTATTAAAAAACAAACAAACAAAAAAACATTGTCCATTCCTTCCCTATCCACACACTCGGTGGATTGGGCGACTCTGCCACTCTGTGGCTGATTGGAGGCTATTTTAATTCTATACTGGATGCGTGACTCTCTTGGAGGAGTTTAATAGGATGACTCCAGACCAATAAATCAAGCCATGTCGGAATCTCTAGAAGACTTGGCAACACCCTATATCATGGCTACTCTGGCTCCTGATCTCCTTCCCTCCTTCACCGAGCTATTCAGTCTTTCCCTGAGCCTGGAAACAGTCCCAGTTAAGTGGACATCAGCCAGGGTCAGACCCATTCTTAAAAAGACGACACCAGATTCCAAAGAATTAGGAAACGTTAAGACCCATCCCTTTGCTGGGGAACGTTATGGAAACTTTAGTGAATATCTAACTGACAGCTTTCTTGGAAAGCCATTCCTTGTTTTATCCCTCTCTGTCAGGTTTCCGAGAGCCTTTAAGCACTGAAATGGCACTGGTGGAGGTTTTAGACAACATAAGACTTTTCCTGGATGATGGAAACTCAGCAATGCTGATTCTATTAGATCTCTCTGCAGCATTCAACATCATATCTCACACAGTCTTAATGAAAAAACTGGGAGAGATTGGTGTCGGTGGGAAAGCCCCGGTTTGACCCAAGAACTTTCTGAGTGAGCTCTCTCACTCGGAGCAGCTAGAGTCCTTCTGCTCTCAAACCATAGCCTTGGACAGAGGAGAGTGCCACAAGAATCCACCTTGAGTCCCACTCTCTTTCCACACTGGCACAAGTGATAAAATCCCTAGATTTCAGGTTATCTCCTATGCAGATGACACTCAGCTTGTCATCACAATTGGACTAATCCAGGGTCTACCAAAACAAGACTCAGAATTTTGCAAGATCGCCTCGTGGATGTAGCATAACTGTTTGCAGGCGAATGCAAGTAAAATAGAAATTGTACTGTTTGGGAAGGCCCACTTGGTGTGGTCTGAGGATTGGTGGCCTCAGAGTCAGGGTGCAGCTGCCATTCTGAAAGTGGTAGTGAGAAATCTAGGAATCATGGTAGATGAGAACCTTTCCATGATAGAATATGTTAATCCTATCATGGGTTCCTTGTTTGGAATCATGTGCCCTCTCAGGAAAGCATTTCAGTGGCTACTGCTTCAGTCAAGAAAATCCCTAGTGAGTGAACGACTATTTGCCAAACTCCAGGTAGTTCAAAATACTGCAGAACGGCTAGTCTGTCTTCTTCCACCTCAATTGCACTCAGAACCTGTTCTCAGAAGCATTTATTGGCTGCTTATAAAAAAGTGGTTGGTGTTTAAAGTTCTCTGTCTAGTCCATAAATCCTTGCACAGGAACATACCCCAATACCTGCAGGATAAACTTCAGTGGTATGCCTCCACTCTTAGTCTTAGGCCTAGTGAGAAACTGTTGTTACATACATCCTCGGCGTATCTGCACCACAAGGTAGGGGGGCCGATCATTCTCGTACCTAGCCCCTCAGCTTAGGAATTAGCTTCCGCCACATCTACGTACCTGTGCTGATTGTAGACAGTTCACAGAAGCCCTTAAAACTTGGTTGTTTAATATTTCTCTCTAATTGTTAGTTTAGATAGTTCAAACTTCTCTGTTTCTTAACCTTTACAATTGTAGCAGTGCCTAGAAACATTTTCCAGGGTGATTTGTTGCACTTAATAAGAAATAATTCATAATAATAATAATGCAATTGGTCTCTTATAGGCACGTTGATCCTACAGAACTCCACCTTGCTTCTGTATTTCTTTTATTCTTCGGTCTGTGACCTATATGTATGCCTTGATAGGGTGGGGTGTTCCTCCTTCCCCCTTCTTGAGGGTGCACCCCTCCGAGATACGTTGCCCACTAAGATAGGCAATGAAAGTGATGGTACACAGCCATTGTATTCAAGCCAGGGTTGGTGAGCTCAAATCCTTGGAACAAGAGTTGAATCGCATAGAAAATGCCTACATTGACATTAAATAAAAAATGGTGACCGACCCCGCAATGGGGGAACAACTTCCTGCCCTCCTTAAAGAGGAGGTGGTATTACTTGAAAAACTTTGCTGTTTAGATTGGGCGACTTATACTGCTAAGGCCCAATCTAAAGTGGATAAATCAGGCAGACTGTTGGCCTGGATACTCTCTGAGGAACGGCGTAGAAATTCCATTATCGTCCGTCGGGACCAGTCAGGATCACTCATATACATCCAACGGATAGTTGCCACTTGTTATTCCAATATTATGCCATGCTCTAAAGGGACTCCAAACTTTCACAAGTGGTGGAAATCCAACCCTTCTTATCTGAGATTGAATTGTTTGTGCTTCCGCCCGATCTCCGTGCAGTAATGAGGAATCCATCATTCCACAAGAAATAAAAGGGCACTTAAAAACTTGGCTTCGGACAAAACTCTGACACTCAATGGTCTCCTGGTGAATTCTATAAAACATACTCAACAACTCTCGCCACTTCAATGCATGAGGCAGCCCTGATCAAGATCTTGAAACCTTATATAGACCCCCTTGACCCTATATCATATAGACCAATCACACTATTAAATACAAATTATAAAATACTTACCTAAGTATTAGCAGACCAACTATATAGGGTTGTCTTACTTCGTCCACCCAGACAAGAACAGGTTCATACATCCCAGATTAACCTCTCTTAACATCTGGGAATTATATAGGCTCATGAACGTAGCCCCAGGAACGGGACTTCAGCTCAGGAGTTTCTCATCTGTGCTAATTCTAGATCTGGACAAAGCCTCCAAAACACTAAACTGGTTATATTTATTTGCAGCCCTCCAAAAGCTTTGATGTGGACCCAAAATCATTCAAATGGTATAGCTTTTCTACAACACCCCACAGGCAAGGGACAAGCTTGAGAACCATAACTACCCCGGATAAAAGTAGGCTGGGGGACCCGTGAGGGTTGTCCCTTTCCCCACTGTTATTCACCCTTGCAATTTAACCCCTCACTGTCAAGATGCGTCTGGAGGGTCAAGCATGGGGAATCCCTCTCTAGGATGGCCACTATTTGTGGCCACCCTCCTGTTATTCATGCTTTTAGGTGAAAAAATGAAAAAAAAAGCATCAGTAGGTGTCCTATATTTCTAAAAAAGTTATTTTTTTAAATCATTAGATAAAATTACATTTCGCAAAGCCCACCATCTTCCGTCAGCCAATCTAACAGCAGTACGTGAAACGTGATCTATAAAAAATGGGCCAACAAAATGGATACTTCCTTTACACTTTCTTGAGTACATTCTTTTTAATATGACCGAAGAGCCAATATCCACAGGTTTAGCCCACAACCTACATTGCTTGTCATTATACTGTTTCATTCGATTCTGACATTCCTGAACTCTATTCTTAACCAGTTTGAAATCAGTTCCTGAATCCATAGCCTGCTACTATATTTGGTCCACTGAACCAATTATGAACCAACTCATTTCTAAAAAGACCTCTATTTAAAAGGTAAATGGAGAAACTTCAGTGGTAGAATGAAAACTATTATAAGCCCATATGTTCATTCCAACAAATTCCTGAACATCCTAACCAAAACTAATGCTTTGTGTATCCCTTCTTGAAAAAGTTTATCAACTCTCTGTGCAACACGATTACTTTGAAAGCTATAAAGAGGTACGCTAAAACGACTAATACCGCAACTATTAAACGTTTTAATCTTATCTGAAAGCATTCAAACTCCATTGTCAGTGACTTTTTCTTTCCAAAAATCCTCCAAATCAAACATTTTCCTTTAAAAATTCTCTGACAACGTCTGTAAAAAAAGACTCAAAAAAGATTAGCATACCCATTTAGAAAATGTATCAACCAAAATCAACAAGAACTACATATGCTGAGGCAACACAAATAATGAACCTGTAATATCTACAGATACTTTATCCCAAGCTTGTTCTGGAAATTTACCAGGTAATAATAGTGTATCCTGCAACCTCAAATGTTTAGTGGATAATAAACATTCCTCACTCTTATTCACCACATCCTCAACTTGCCTGTCCATAACAGGTTACAAAAACTTCTCCCTCAACATGTAGCCATGCAACCCATGTGTCCTTTGTGTGCAAAATCAATTTACATTTTGCGTAAACGTTTTTGTGGAACAAAATTTTTACCTCTCAGTAAAATTCGTATTTCAATACTTTAACTTTGAGGCCCAAAACTTGCCCAAATCTGTGTAGCTGACCTAGTAAATGATTTACATTGGGCCAACCATGGACTGTATATTCACACACTTTCTTAAGTGTCATGTCACAGCCATAATTATTTTCCACTTAAGTTAAATGGCCACACCTTGACAAGTAAGCACATTTGCCAAAACCAAATCACATTTTTCTCATTTTTCCTCCAAGTCTTGATCCCCACATTTAATTGATAAAGTGACAAACAATCAGCTCGAACATTAGTGCACATGAAAATGTAGGTAACACTGCTAACTGTCCTGCCTTTGGGAAAAGGTGTAACAAATGCAAGAGAATTGGTCATTTCATGAAAGCATGTGCATTAGTAGTGTGACTGTTAGTGTCGTAAATAAAATATTACGCTCTCAGAATTTCAGTATATAAATAAGGTCATGCATAAAGCAAGAGGCTGAGTCTGTGGTATCAGGTTCAAAAAGGGCTTTATTCCAATAACTCGAGTTATAGGGAGAATAGTTCCATCACCACAAGGGATCTGGAAGGGACTCAAAAGTATTCTCAATATTCTCAAAACATTATTCACAGAGTACAGTATATATACATTTCTCAATTGTACGTAAGCAAAAGAGCAAGAGAGAATGAGATAAGAGCATGTGGGCGTGTAAGTAGGCGTGAAGGTGGGCGTCCATGTGGGCGTCCACTTGATGATAATGGGTAATTTGTCATGTGTGGGTGGGTACCTGGAGGGGGTTGCGTGATCTGCTGGAATTGTACTGGAACTTTGCCTTACTTGTGCTCAACTCGAGCATGACGTGTAACTGACGTGTAACTGAAGGGTGAAGGGGACTTGACATTTAGCCCTACATGAGGAGACAGAAGTCTGGGATGTCAGAACAACCTAATCCCAAATCGTATCTAATATCTTGTGTTTAAGGAACTGTATTATCTGGAAGGAAAGGTCTCTCAGGCAGAGGCTATCCTATACTGACTGCTAGTGCGTGTATAAGCGTCTACGTGTCTACAGGAGATGCGAGGGGGCATGGGCCTACCATGGTAACAGGAGCTATGAATTACTTGCACGGAGACAGTCAGGCCGGGCCCTTTGCTCTGTAGCTGGAAGGATGTTTACCTAAACTACTAGACAGGAATGTATTTCTCGAGGAGCGGAGCAGATAACTTGAAGGCTGAATACAGTTTTGGCAGGCAACAGGCCGGGCCAGGCACCGTTAGCCGCGCAGGAAGTAAGACAAAGGTCATGGATACAGATGCAGGTCCAGGCTGGAGCATTCAGAGGCAGAAGGCAGGAAAAGGCTCGATGGCAGAATTCAGGGCCTAACTTGCCAGAGCTGAAAAACGTGAAAAGTACACCATATAAAGACGGTGGCAAGGCATACTTAGGAACGGAATATTCGACCCATTCAGGGCGGATCTGAAAGAGGACATGTTGACGTTGGACACAATTGTATTTGCGTCTTCATAGCTTGAAGTGGAGGGAACATACATGTACTTGTAGCATGTACATGGAGCCGTTGGGGTCTAAGATAGGGGACACAATTGATCATAAAAATTCATATTTCCTCATTCCCTCCTTGTCCCCTACGGACCCTTCATGAGATATCGATCCTCAGGAATCCATCAATCTGTTCATGTAACATCATTTGCTCTTCTTTCTTCTTCCGGGATTTTGAATGAGAACTTGAACGTGGAATACATGATGTGGCACACAGGCCGCAAATCGCTGGCCCACATTGTAGACACAGGCAGCAACTGAATATTATTAATAGTATCAACCCACAGACGGTCAACACTTTCCATCCCCAAGCCGATATTAATCCCCAGAGCCAACCGGACCATGTCCACGTGCCTGGGTCTTGATGTATGCTTTGGGCAATCTTGTGGAGCCTTGTTATTGTTTTGTATACAGACGGTGCGTTATTAGGAATGAAAGAAATGATATGTAGCACGTCCCACCCCAGTCTAAGGGCAGTTGCACATAGGCTGTCTGGCCACAAATAAAGTAGGTGTGTCGTGATGCTCTGAAATAGGACTTTCCTTTGTCTTTGAATACTATTATAGTATCACACTCACTGTGCCCCAAATGTACTGAGCCTTCTTTTCTGACACACAAGTTCCCTTTTACTGGCAGGACTGTAATTGAGGATGGACCTAAATTGTGTATGGGCTTGACATTCAACACTATAAAGTCAAGAGTCACATTTCCTTGCAGATACTCTTCATTTTCTAGATCTGTACCTTTCATTTGGGGAAGTCCCTCTTCATCTGGGAAACATGCTTTGTTCATGACTTTATTCAAGTTACCCCATACCCACTCGCCCCTACACTCCTTGTCTTGACATTCTTTGGCATCACCGTTGATGGATGTCATTAAGGCAAACCATGCTCCGCAAGAACCATTATGGGAGAACGGAAAAGGAAAAAGAGGCAACACTCCCTTTACCTTCTGATACGGGGGAAATCGGCCACAGACCCAGCAGTCTGTAGCATTGCTAACCTGATGTGAATGGTGCAGCATCTGAATAAAGGTATTGCTGCGTAAGGCAAGTCGATATGATAACTCATGGGATGGCAGATCACTAAATGTGTGCTTTATGGTATCATTAGTGGAGGAGTATAAGAGTGAGGCAATAGGAGGAAAAATAGCATGTAGTATTAAGCTGATACATATTATCGTGATGCACAAAAGAGATAGAAAAATCACAGTCACTATACATCTACCACGTAATATTTTACAGTATTTGCTTCTTATCTTGCTCTTTTTTTTTTTTATGTTATTGTCCAAGATCTTATGCAAGCCAGAATACATGTTCAACCGCTTCACCACCTAGTGGACTTAATTGATCAAACGGGTTCTGACTTTTTAGATCTAAGTTTAACTCCTGCTGGGGAGTCTCCTCTAGAAAAGGGGGCTCAAAGTCCAAGCAGTCAGTGTTCTTTTGGAAAGTACAGTTATTCCCAAAGTAACGTTTGCAATGATGTATCCATCCTTTCCGTCCCTCGACTTTAACGGCGGTCCTTGTGGTTAGCAACACCAATTTCGGCGTCTTCCACCTCGGCTCAAGAGGGCTTGATCTATCAAAGTTCCGGATCAGCGATGGAGTGTCCCTTGACCTGGGTGTTGTCAGGGAAGGCGGCAGCAACCTGCGAACAACAAGAGAGTAGTGCAGACATCAAGGAAGCCAGGTAATCTGTCAGCATGTTACTATCAACATCAGTAATCTTTTAGGCATTGGAGTGCCCCACATATTTGGTGGTCTACCAAAGACCACTTCATAGGGAGATAAGCCTGTTCTAGAATGAGCTACCATTCGCATGTAAAAGAGGGCAACCGGTAGGGCTACCATCCAATCTACACCTTTGTCTGCGCAAATCTTTGCTAGTCTAATTTTCAATGTCTGATTATGTCTTTCTACAAGGCCTGCTGCTTCAGGATGTCGCACACAATGGAATTTCCAGGTATACCCTAACAGAAGGGACACCTGCTTCATTAGTACCAGGACATATTTGTAACCTCTACATCTGTTTATTTGGATATAATCCATTTGGAGCACTTCAAAAGGGTGGTCAGGTGGATGGAATCCACCTTGTTCCATCGGAATGCCTTTACCTGGATTGAATTGGCAACAGATCATACATGTTCTGACCTTTTGTTTCGCTGCTGCACGCAGGTGCTTGTTGAACCATATATTCTGTAAGCTATCTATCATTGCTTTCTCTCCTAAGTGTGCAGGAGTATGTGCGGTATTTATAATCACTTGTACCATCGAATCAGGAAGAAACCATGTGGATTTGCCCTTATTCATCCAAACCTGATCAGTCAGTACCCCTCCTTGTTCCGACCATTTCTTTAATTTGTCCATAGTAGCATGTGTCTGTATGTCTTGTACATCCTTGGAAGGATCCCTAACTGTCATGGCGTTGGACACTGATTGAACCTGTAACTTTGTCATGTCTAGTGGGGTCTGAGCTGTCTGTTTAGCAGTTCGGTCTGCCAGATCATTGCCTTGGGAAATGGTATCTGTGGCTCTAGTATGTGCTTTACATTTTAGGATAGCTATGGCTGTTGGTAAATGTATTGCTTCCAGTAGGGCTTGAATAAGGGGGCCATGCTGTATCTTGGCCCCATGAGAGGTCAAGAAACCTCTTTCTCGCCACAGAATCGGTGTAAATGTTTACTCTCAGGTGCTTAGCTCTTATGCACGCTTGTGTCAGGGCGATGAGCTCTGCTGCTTGTGCTGACAATATGTCTATTCTTTTAGTCTCTATTATTACAGTATCAGTAGTCACTGCATATGCTGCCACTAATTCTCCCGCCCCTGTCCTCATGCATGAGCCGTCAACTTATAGTGTTAGGTCGGGGTCTGGGAGTGCAACGTCTGTCAAGTCTTGTCTTGGTTTAGTCACGGTATGTATTACTTCAACACAGTCGTGTGGTGAAACGCTTTCTGTACTGGAGGGCAAAAGGGTAGCGGGATTCAGTATGTTGCATCGTCTGATCTCTATGTGTGGTTGAAATAACGTTAGCTCATAGCCTGTCAGTCTAGCTACAGTCAGGTGTTGTGTTTGTGTCCGGTTCAAGAGAACCTCTACTGCGTGTGGTACTTGTACTGTCAGAGGGTGGCCCAGCACTATCGAGTCACTTTGTCTTATGGCTAAGGCCGTTGCTGCAACTGATTTTAGGCACGCAGGCAAAGCCTGTGCTACTGGGTCTAATGTACTAGAAAAATAAGCACAGGGCTTGTGTTTTCCTGCATGATCTTGTGTTAGGACAGATAGTGCTGTTCCATCCCGCTCTGTCACAAAAAGCATAAACGATTTGTTGTAATCAGGGTTTGCTAAAACTGGTGCTTGACATAAAGCTCTCTTTAATTCTTCAAATGCCACAGTGTGTTCTTGTGTCCAAGAGAGGACTTTAGTAGAAGCTGCCTCCTGTGTCGTCAACTGTATTAGGGGCTTGGCTATGTAAGCATACTGGGGAATCCACTGCCTGCAATATGAAGTGAGGCCAATGAATGCACGTACCTCCTTTTGTGTCTTGGGCTGTGAAAAACCAGAAATCAATTGAATACGTTCCGGTGCCCACAACTAATTCCCCTGAAAGATCACAATAAAACATGAGAAAAAGGGGAAAGCACCATACCTATTTCCTCGGCTTAATTTCTAAGGGGGCTAATTTCTAAGGGGCTTAATTTCTTAAGGGGCTAGCGGGAAGCGAACCTCCTCAGGGGCCAGCAGGAAGCCAATATTCTCCTCAAGAAGCCAATATTCTCCACCTTCCCCCCTTTTTGACAGGAGGAAATCTGAAACAGATTTCACTGCTGTCAAACACCATCAAACCCTATGTCTTGTCAACACTATTAACCCCTGTGTGTAGCAACTGGGCGTAAGCAAAATTATAGGAGATACACAGCGCAGTTGAAATTCAAGAGAAATCCCTCCAGCAAATGTACAAACTTCATTGTGTGAGCTCATAGGCTGGCCAAATGACATCTCATATGCAAATGTCCCTATTATGTGAACCTACACCAACCTGAAGTCAATATTAATGCTAGGAGGCCCTTATAGGAATGCTAAATTACCTAAAATTTGGAAAACCAAGTTTAAGAACAGTTGTTAATGTTGATAATTAATAATTAATAATTTATCTGCTAAAGAAACCAGTCATTGTGCAATAATTTCCACCTATACAATAAACTGCATCCCTCGCCTTTCATATTCAAACGTCTCTCTTCAGAAGCCCAAACCCAATAGCCTAATTTAAAAACAAGTCAACTTTTGGGGCCACCACTTACAAGAATGAGCTTACTAAAGCAAACTTTAAAAAGGAAATCCTGTCAGATATTTTCCCATTACCCTAAATACCGAGCCTCATTTGTCACTCTGGGGTGGTAGTCCTTATCTAAAACAGGCTCTTCAAGAGCTAAGATGCAAGTGTACAGATCATAATTGTTCCTTAATGTCCAATCTGGAAACATATGACCGAGGCTGCCTGTCTATAAGAGAAAGGCAGTTATGTGAAAAATATTTTAGTCTTGCATAGCCTTTTTCTTTTGTTTCATTCATCTCCAACACCAATTAGACATACACTGATAACGTGTTGTCTGCTATTTTGACAGCATGATAATGGTAATATCATGTCTGTGAAATTTAGTAATTGTGAACAAGTTCCAGCCAAGCGCTGTGCAAAGATTGCCGTCGTCACGACCATCTCTGCACTGCACAGGAGAACTTTGTATTAAACGCTAAACAGACTGGTCAATACAACACAAAAACAAAACATATATAAAATACATATGCCAAGCCATCAGTATACCAAGCACAGAAAGCATAGACAAATTACGTTAACATATATAAATGAGCAGTGATGCCCAATTTCTGTACCTACAGCTCAGAGGCGAACATTCTGGCCTGCTTAATTTGTCAGGCTTATAATCAATAACTGATTTACCTGCCCTATACACCCCCATCTGACAGTGGGTCATCCCAATGATGACCAGCTGTCAGCTGAAATCACCGTGTCAAGTCTGACACACAGGATCAGCAACAATAATCAAAAATGAAGAACACACGAACCTGTCTTTTTTTTATAAAAATGAGCTATGCATCTTTGTACACAATGTACCCTCATGTCCTAGTCGAAGATGCATCTCCCATCTTTCCTCACAGACCCGTAACCACTGGATCATTTATCCAATGCAACTGGTGGCAGCTTGTGGCCACAATTCAAAAATGTCTGAATTTGAAAATCGTTTTTATATAGGCATATAGCCCTTAAAATTCCAAGCAAGAGCAACATTTTACTTTCTGGCCAGAAGCAGTATAACATTTGCTAAAAAATAAAACAAATCTTCTCCATAGACATTTCCTCGGGGCACTGGTTTTGCACAGAATAGAACAAGGGAATCTTTCTCGACTTACATTTCTCAGCTGCCCTGTCTTATCAGAGAAGCTAAAAATAGCCCCTCAGCACGGCCTGAGCCTGGGCTGCCAGCCAACTTTTTTGTTTTTCCTACTCCTGGCCCCCAAGGCTCTCCGGCTGCAGGCATTACACAGATGCGATGTCAGAGAAGCTTTCTAAGCAGTGCCTTTGTTCTGCTCCTCTCACCGGCCCCCACCTACACTGGCTACAAGGTCAGAATCTGTCTCCGATTTCTGTATCACATTCTGCTCTACACAGCCCCCACCTTCTCCTCACTCTGAAGCTGTCAAAGACAAAAAGACTACTCAATTCCATAAAAAACTGCAATAATTCGCCCAATTGAAAAATTATTTTTACATACAATTTGCACTCAGGGGGTCATAATCTTACCGACTTGACCCAGCACATTGGCTCACTGGACCACCAAGAACACAAACCTGTATTCTTGAACAATTTGCAAATTCGAAATACCCACAATTCTTTTTCTCAAGCTAAACCCTTAATGGATCACTAATTATTTTTCGTTAACACTTTGTACATTAGGGGTGTCATCAAATCACAGGCGTTGCTATTACCCTAGCTACACCCCTCTCAAGTCCCTTTTAACAACGTAATCAAATGTTGGACCATGAAAACACCAGCCATGCGCTGATCTTTTGGCGGGAGGCTCAAGAACACTTGAGCTACTATATCATTATCATATGTATCGGGGTACTTGCGGTGGCACTCCAACTGGTCTTTTTACTGGGGCCACTCTTGCTAGGTCCTCTGAAAGGACGGGATAAATACCAGCAACGTCAGTATTTCTTTCTCTGTCAGCCTGCGCTCATTTTACCTGCTCCACTTCCTCCTATAACATCTTTTCCTTGACTTTTCCAGACTCCAGTATACTTCTCTCTGCTTCGTGAAACACTTACTCTGTCCTCCTATGTGACTCCTTGCGCCAAAACTCAATGGCATCCTTCCGAGCTGGTCTACATTTTCTCTTTCATAAGAGTGTTTTGTTGTCTGTCTACTTGTTCTGCTTTTACTCGGATACCTTCCTCAACTAATACGTTTTCTCGGGCTTTGTCTGAATCCTCCCTACTTTTCTCTTCTTTTCTGAGCGCTTTCTCTGTGCGTCTATGCGATTCTTTACGCCATAATTCAATGGCATTTTTCTGTGACTGTCTGGCTTTCTTTTTCCATAATGCTTCTTCTACTCTCATGATGCAATCTGCATCCCATGTCCCAACAGCGGGCCATCTCTCATTCTCTGCTAAATCCTTGGTGTAGTCCACCCACAAATCGAGATATAATACGGCATCTAGGCCATGTTTATGGTACATAAAGTACCCTGGAGTGTCCCTAGGTGGAATGGGAACGGCTTCCTCGAGTATTCCTTTTCTAGTTTTTATCTGTCTTAATTTTGAGAATAACGGCATCTTAAACCTTGCTACTTGATTCTTACTCGGACTTGAACACAATTAATACAATAAGCACAGTAATGAAGATCGAACAATCACTCATACCACGACATTTAAAACACATTAAAACATTTTAAAACGAACAACGATAATTAGAATAAAACTAGCTAACTGCATAATACTGGATGTACTGCTAAACAGTACAGATACACCGCTAAAACAGTGCAGACCGGGTCTGTGTACCCAAACCCGTCTTGACCGGCACAAATTAATGCGCACGTCTAGATGCGTCCCCAGCAACGGTACTCACCGGGAAGCACGGAACGGAAGGCCTCGGAAACTCTGAACTGGACTGGACCGGACTCGTGACGTAGGTACTTCGGAACTTTGGAACCTGGTGGGCCTCTGTATACCTCGGACACAGCTCTCTCGCAGGTGGGCTCTGGGTAGGACAATCTGCGTTCCTCACCGCCTCGTCTGGATGCCTGGTCGCAGTCCGTCCCCTTCGTTGGCCTGAGGGAGTTGGCGGGAAGACCCGCGACGTGCGCGCTTGAAGTCCGTCACGGCTATGGAAGGGGGCAAAACTGGACCGTCATCTCCGGCGTGTGGGGAAAGAGATTGAACTGTTCGGGCGCCATTAGACTGTTAGAGTGAACAATGTTATGAGTTGAGTGAGAGTATTGCCAAAATAATTTCGACTGTAGGGTTGTGTAATCAGAAACCCATTCTTGCTTCCTAAAGGGCCACTTTTTGTGATGTTCAAATTAGCCAAATACAACTGCAAATTCTTACCAATTCAGGTTTGCCAATTACTATGTTGTGAGAAACCACTTTTAAAAATGTCTGGTTTAATCAGTGTCTCAAGCATTCAGATGTTAATTTGATTTCATGTGGGGAACATAAAATTAAAAACTTAGGTTATGTTGAGGATGTATTGGAATTTACTGGAAGGTCTATTTTCACAAAATGTACTTAACCATTGATAGTATAAACCTAATTGGATGGGTGGACCAAGGTAGATTATGAATAGTGCTGAAAGCAGATATGGACTTTCCAGTCATTTTAGTAGAACTGAATAAAGATAAGGACTTGGAGGCTATTTTTAACACATATCGTCAAGTTTTCAGTGATAAAGTTGGGGTTGTGCAAGGTTTTGAGTATCAGAATATCTTGAGCAGTGATGCAGTGCCTGTAAAGCACAAAGTTTGTGAGATGCCTTTGTGTATTAGAGATGAACTGAAGCAGCTTTTGAACGATTTGTGTGAATGGCAGTAGGGATCAAAAAAACAGAAAGAAGAGCAGATATGATTTTATGCCGACCGTCGCTTTTTAAACAAAAATATTCTTGTGGATTGGTATCCACTTCCCAAGATGCAACAGATGTTGTCATTAGTGGAAGATGCTAAGTGTTTCCCGACAATAGACTTAAGAACAGCTTAGCACCAAGTCTCACTGGCAAACAATCAATTGCACAGCCAATAGGTTTTTCCTACCAGAGAGCTATTGGCTTTGTGGCTTTGTCAATGTTTTAGTCAGTTCAGTTCAGTAAATTTTTATTTCGATGATTCAAAACCATCATAAAAATACATAGTACATAGTACAAATCATCAAAATCATCAATAACATACATTTCTGAACCGTACAATGTTAAAAACAAGATTAAAAAAGACATTCAATACAGTCTGAGTCAGCCCCTGGTATTTCTTAATTTAACGGCAAATTTAAAAAAACTCAAAATAGAGCATAAAGTGCGTGTGTCAGTTGCTCTCTGCAAGAATGATAGGGCAGGTTTAGCGTGACGTAGTTTTGACTCTTTTAAAATATTTACAAGGAATCTACGACGGGGGGTACGATAAAAGGAACATAATAATACAAAATGAAGGGTGTCCTGCGGAGACCTATTTTCGCAGCCGCAGGCACCCTTCTGCTCAATTGTTAGGGTAAAACCAGATGGGTAAGCTAAAATGTTAGGTAACAAATTGAGCCTAAAACGACACATTAAAAATCTATCTTGCTGATTATACATTAAAAATAAATATGGTTCCATGCCCTCTCCGTTACTGACTAGAGAGTGTGATGTTACAGATGTTTTAATAGAGTCAAGTTGTTTCCTGCTCGAATCATATTTGCCCAATAACATTTTCTGGATCCGGTTTTTGCAGAATGGGTCAATCAATGATGGTTCTGTGAAAAGTATTTGATGATCTATAGCCCCTAGAGTTTCTTTAACATATTTAAGCCAAGGAATTTGAAGCCATCTATTTCTCTGGAGACAATCTTTGATTATTTTTCTGCTAAGCTCCGCTTCTGGGTTTACCCAGATTCGGAGCCAGGACAGAATAGGTCTTACTTTTATCTGGTCTGTAATATATGGGATGCCAAGTTCTGTATGTACAATCGCTGCTGAGATGCAATGCGGTATCTTTAGCATATTACGTAGGAATTTGTCTTCCTCTACTTGCAGCAGGTGTGCTTCCCTAAAACCCCACACCTCTGCCCCATACGTAGCTTTAGCGATGCAGACGGCTCTATACAGCGTCATCACTTGCTCTGGTGACCATCGACCCAGTCTACGTGCAAAATTTAAAATAGCACCAATTACTGAGATCAATTTCCTGCATCTTTCTTCTAGCAAGGGGGCAAACCTATTCCCTCCATCAAACAGAAGGCCCAAGTACGAGAATGTATTAACAGTTTCAAGAACATGTGTTCCTATTTTAAAACTAAATCTTTTGGTGGGTTTTTTCCCTGCCACCATGACAAATGATTTGGTCAAGTTCACGGAGAGGTCCAAATTCTCCATGAACTTTACAAATCCATTCACCAGATGTTGTGGGCTCGTTGCTGTTCGTGCCAGCAGGACCGCGTCCTCCGCGTACAGCAGAACTGGTATATGGCGCGATCCTGCTTTAGGGCAATCAGTCTTCATGTCCAACAAGGAGCTTTCTAAGTCGTTTATGTACAGGGAAAACAGAAAGGGGGCCAGGATACACCCCTGCCTCACTCCGCTGGTGCACGGGAAGGGATCGGTGCTCACCCCCCCGCACTATAGCGGACCTTGGCAGTGGTGTTCCAGTGTAATTCTTGTAAGATGTTTATGAGTTCAGGGTCAATTCCCAGTTTGAACATAAGGGCCCAGAGTTTGCTTCTATTTACATTATCGAATGCAGCCGCCAAGTCCATAAACCCCATAAACAGAGTTCCGTTACTGGCTTTAGTATATTTGGCAACTAGGAGATAGAGATTGAGACATTGGTCACTAGTTGATTTACCGGATCTAAATCCGTATTGGGTGTCTGCTAGGGTGTGGTGTGCTTCAGTCCACTCAGCAAGGCGATTTAAGACTGCCCTACCTAGTAATTTGGCTGACACGTCTATCAGCGAACTTGGTCTATAGCATTGCAGGTTGTCCCTGCACCCTTTCTTGTAGATGGGGACAATCTGTGCTGTAGACCAAGATCGAGGGAGCCCAGTTCTAATCGCTGCATTTAGTACTCTGGTCATGATCGGTGCCCATAATTCGATGTTACTTAGGTAGAGATCGGGGGGGGGGGTACCGTCCGGCCCTGGTGCCTATTTTTAGTGAGGCCTTGGATTGTTTTAGTGATTTCCAATAAAGAAAATTCCAGTTCCTTGGGTCTCACTCCCACCCATGGTCCGGTCTTGAGTATTTTGCCCTGGTGATTATATAAACTTTCAAAGTGGGTGACCCATTGTTCAGGAAGAATATTAGTGCTGATGACAGGGGAACTAGAATCTTGAAAGCAGGGCCTATTGATAATTCTCCAGAATTGGGTATAATCCCTAATTTCTCCTGCTTCCCGTAGGTCTGCCCAGACTTCCTTTTGAAGCGTAATCTTCCTTTGTTTAACCTGAATTTTATAATTATGCCTATACCGGGCTACTTTGTTTTATATCTCTTGGGAGGATCTTTAGGCACAGTTTTAGCTCCCTCAGAGCCCGCGAGCAGTTAGAGTCAAACCAGCGTGGATTTGGTGACTCTTTTACCGGACGTTTAGTTTTTTTATTTTTTATTTTTATAGAAAACCTTTATTTTAAAATCAGTGACACAGCTATTCAGCCGACAACCCGGAGGTACGGCAGCTTTAGAGACACAACACATGCTTGCGTCCACATTTTACTGACAGGAGAGTCAAAGGTTCTGTTTTAAATAAACATAAATCCAACCCTAAACACAAACAAGGCGATAAGTACTGTAAGCACCAAAAGAGGTTCCCATCAGGGGGGACGAGCCCCATTTCGTCCAACAGACACAGGTCTATAGTAAGGGAAAGGAGGGAAAGGCAGAGACTCAAGAAGACAAACACATACCAGCAAGGAATTCAAAGCCGGAAAGAAAGCTAAGGGGAAAGCTGCTCCTCAGGCGGGTCCGGGTCTGGGGGCAGGCATATGTCCCCTCTGTACTGGTTCCATGGCCCCCATACAGAGTGCCATTTCCGAGGGCGCCCTCGAGCACAATACACTGTCTTCTCCCTAAACATGCTCCAATCCATGTTTTCCATCCACGCTGTCAATGTAGGAGGCCTATTAGAGCCCCACAGCCGAGCAATGTCACCTCCCCCATCACCTCGTGGACTCGCCTCCAAAACTCCATAATCGCACCGCATTCCCAAATAATATGTAGGAAGGTGCCCACCATACCACAGCCTCTCTTACATAAGCCCTCCTCAGAGAAACCCATGTGGACCAACCTGGGCCCCGTCACATAGACCCTATGGAGTATTTTAAGCTGCACCAGCCGCAGGCGCGCGGGGATAGCGACCTCTTTGGGAGAAGAAACTGCATACTGCCAATCCTCATCATCTAGTTCAAGGCCATCCCTGGTCCATTGATCGCGCAACCCTAGAAGAAGATCCGCCCGAACATTAATAAGTTTCTTATAAATGAGCGAAATCGTGCTCTCTGGCATATGGCCATCCAGGATCCGGTCCTCCAACGGAGAGGACTCGGGCACCTTCTCCCCTTCTACAAGGACTGACCGCAAGGCGTGGCGCACTTGAGCATATCGGAAGAACTCCGTGCTCCCCAGCTCGTATTCCTTCTGCAACTCCTCAAATGACTTTATCCTACCCTTAACCAAAAGGTCTCCAACCCTGGATATGCCGATCAGGTCCCATTTCTCAAACCCTTTTGTATGCCAAAGCTTTCCCAGAATATCGGAGTCAAACAGAGGTGTGGCAAGGGTAAGCTTACCCTTCCAGCCCAGTGAGTCCGTCGCCACCTTCCATACATGAACGGCCACTCTGGTGGGCCCCGTAAGGGTGAAGTCCGACGACTTCGAGTACAACGCTCTGTGGTAATTACCCCCACGGAGCAACCATCGGTCCATGGCGAAGCCGGGGCTCAGCGCCGGACCATATACACCATGGTTAATCGCGCTCAACTGGGTGGCCCAGTAATAACGTCGAATGTCTGGAAGCGCGATACCACCGTCGTACCACGGAAGCGTCAACTTAGCGATCGCTATACGCGGACGCCCGTCCCACAAGAGCGCGCGCTGGTGGCTTTCGACCTCACAGAAGTAGCTGGCCGGGACCAAGTCAAGTGTATTCTGCAGAGCATAGAGGAAACGGGGAAGAGACATCATTTTGAACAGTGCGGCACGGCCAAGGAGGGAAAGCGGCAACCGCCGCCAGCCCGCCACATCCCGCCGCAGACGCGCCAAGGGAGGGAGCAAGTTCTTCTCGTAGCGTAAAATGGGGTCGGTGGAAATATAGATCCCCAAATACAAAAAGCCCTGCTGGGCTATCTGGATCGAGCAGTTGCGCGGAACAGGCGGGACATCCCCACACAGGACATACAAGTATGACTTCCCCCAATTAATGACTAGGCCAGAGTTTCTACCGAAAGAGGTCAAGACGTCACAAACCACTATCAGAGATTTCTTGGGCGAGGCAAGGTATAGCAGAATATCGTCGGCGTAGAGTGAAATACGGTCTAAGTGGTCAGGCGACCAACGAATCCCACGTATGTCCGGGTGCCATCGTATCCACGCCGCCAACGGCTCAAGAGCAAGGGCGAACAACAACGGCGACAGGGGACAACCCTGCCGGGTGCCTCTCCCGAGCTCGAACGGTGCCGACGCCCGCCCGTTCACCACGACGCTTGCAAGAGGCCCCTCATAGAGCAACCTCACCCATCCCACAAATCCAGGCCCGAAGCCGAACTTGGCTAGCACAGCCCACAGGTATGCCCACTCCACCGTGTCAAAGGCCATCGTGGCATCGAGGGACACCACAATAGCCGGCTCTCGCATCGTGCCCGTCCTAGCAATCACTCCATGGAGGCGTCTAAGATTCAGTGCAGTGTTATGGTGCGGGATGAAGCCCGACTGATCCGGGTGGATCAAGTCGCGAAGCACCCGGACCAGGCGGTTAGCGAGGATCTTAGCAAGGATTTTCGGCTCGGCGTTGAGAAGTGATATCGGCCGATAGGAGCCACACTTATCCCGGGGCTTTCCGTCTTTATGTATTACCACAATCGTCGCCAGCCGTTGATCGAGCGGAAGAAACCCATTCCCCCGCGCCTCCACGAACATGGCGCGCAGGTGAGGAGCCAACTTATCCGGACAAAGCTTGTACAGCTCTATCGGCAAACCATTTGGGCCCGAAGCCTTACCGGAGCGCAACGCACGGATAGCACACGCTACTTCGTCTACAGTGATATCGCCATCGAGGTCATCCCTATCAATGGCAGAAAGGCAGGGCAGAGCGATGTCACGCAGAAGATCACACGAGTCCTCAGTCGGCCTATCCGAGACCGAGGTGTATACCGTACGAAAATAGTCCGAGAAACACCGAACTATACCGTCGAGATCAGTGACAACCTCTCCCCCATCCGTCAACAACTCCGGCACCACTCGATTAACACGCTCTTTTTTATCCAGCCATGCCAGCAATTTCCCGGCCTTGTCACCAACGTCATACAATCGACCCTGCTGCTCCCTATTGAGGGTCTTGGCGGCGTTCGTCACCAGATCCCTATATTCCAATTGCTTCAGGCTCAAATTATGCAGTGTGGACGTTGCAACATCCCCTTCCAAGGCCACTTCTAAAGCCGCTATCTCGTCCTCTACTTGTATCACCTCGGCGTCTCTCCGCCGCTTGGCGGCCACTACCAAGGACAGAGCCTCCCCTCTCAGTACAGTCTTAGAAGCTTCCCACAAGGACACCGCAGATTCAACTGAGCCCTGATTATCTCGAAAATAGTGGTCAACTGTCTTCAGCAACGCGCTGCGCAGCTTGGGGTCACGAAAGTACCAGGGGTTAATGGGAGCCACCCTGCCCCCCACCACCCGGCCAATGTCCAGACGGGCCCACACCGGTGAATGATCAGATATGGCCCGTGCCATGTGCCATGTGCCTAGCCTCAGATACCAAAGAGGCGTGCGCCGCCAGAGTGAGCAAATAATCAATCCGAGAGAGACTCCCGTGGGCCCCGGAATGAAAGGTATATTGTCTCTGAGTGGGGTACCGCAGCCTCCAACAATCTACCAGACCAAAAGTATCAATAAAGTCGGGAAGCCACTTCTGAGCACCCCCGGTGTCTCTGGGCGGGTACCTATCGAGCATTCCAGAACCAACCGCATTGAAGTCTCCTCCCACCACTAGCATCCCTTCGGGGAGTTCCAACAAGGCCTTGCCCAGATCAGCAAACGTGGAGGCCTGCAGGGCAGGAGGGACATAAACAGAAACCAATACCAACGTTCTGCCCTCCCACCTCCCCGCCACAGCCACAAAGCGCCCCCTGTCATCAGCAATGGTGGAGTCAACCTCGAATGGTAGGGAAGCTCTAACAAGTATGCCGGCACCCCTGGATCCCGAGGAAAACCCCGAGTGAGCAATGAATTTATAGCCCTTTCTGTTAAGTGCATAACACATATTCCCTATAAGGTGGGTCTCCTGCAGGAGGACCACATCTGGCGAGGTCCGTTTAAAAAATTGCAGGACTATCCCCCGTTTAATACGATCCCCTAAGCCATTAACATTCCAGCTAATTATGTTTAAGCCCCTATCCCCCATCCCTGAACACAAAGAGACCTCCACCCCCCCCGGAGAACCACGATCGGACAATACTGACAACCATTGCTACGCCTTGCAAGAAAAGAACAACCCCAAACAACAACCCCAACATCCTGAATCCCCCCCCCTCCCTGCACCCCTGCGTCAGCTTACAAAGCCCCCCCAACTTGCAGTGTGCCTGTCGCCCTATCAAAAACAAATCTACAAAAAGTACCCCAAGGGAGGAAAGAGCCCCTATCTTCCCCCCGCCGCCCTCCCATTACTGCAATAAGGTGCGAGTCACTGTCCGGGGCTGAGTCAAAACAGGCCGACACCAGAGGTATCACTTCTGTCCATCCCGGTCGCCTTCCGCCCCATCCACGCTGTCCCGGCCGGGCTGTCGCCGAGGGAGTGCATCCAACCAGTCCCCTGCCATGTTCGGTGATTCGAAGAAGAAAGTCCGATCCTCATATACTACACATAGCCTGGCGGGGAAAAGCCTGGCATACTTCAGGTCCATATCCCTAAGCCGCCGCTTCACCCCCAGGAAACTTTGCCTCTGTTTCTGCACCATCTGGGTGAAGTCAGGGTAAAAGCTCACAGAGGCATTCTGAAAAGGCACCGGGCCTGTCACCCTCGATGCTTGCAGGATAGCGTCCCGATCCCGAAAATTGAAGATCCGGGCGACAATCGGCCGCGGGGGGGCTCCCACCTTAGGCCGTCCGCCAGGCACTCGGTGAGCCCGCTCCACCGCAAAAAACTTGCCGAGGCCCTTAGGCGCAAGATGATTCACCACCAAATCCTCGACGAGTAAATCCACGGAGAGCTCCTCTGAAGTTTCCGGGACCCCAATAAGGCGCACATTGTTGCGCCGGGCCCGACCTTCAAAGTCTTCGAGCCGGCGGGCGGAGAGGTCATTCGCGGTTCGTAACTTACGAATCTCGGCCTGAAGCTCCGAGACATCGTCCGCGAGGCCAGTGGTCTGGAGGTCCAGGGACTTGACCCGCTCGTTGGTTTTGCCCAGGTCCGCGCGAATCAAGTTGACATCAACCAAGATCATGTCCACCTTGTGCGCCAGGGTCTCGAACTGCCGCCCAATCGAAGATTGCATCCCATCTATCGCCCCCTTGATATCCTGCAATGATAACTCCGAGGCCGGGGATGAATCGGCCTTCTGTGCTTCCAGCGACTGTCCCGATCCACCAGGCGACCCCTTCTGCTGGGCATAACGATCCATATTATTGGATTGGGTATAGCCGCCTCGCCTGGTAGTCTTAGACTTCGACCTGTCCGCCTCTGATTTGGTCGACATCTCGAATAGCAGGACGGTCAGTCGCAAAAGGACGTCCCTCACTCCGCTAGAGGAAACAGGGTCAACTAGGACTTCAGCAGCTAGTCAGGACCAAGTGGAGGTCTTCCAGACAATAGAGGGCCTGCACGGAGCACTCCCAACCCTGAGCAAACAAAGGGCGAGAAAGCGAAAGTGAAAGTGCAGCGGCGTCCGTCCGTCAGTTCACTCCTCCCAAGGCCGCTGTTGTTCAATTAGTGGCCGGGCATCCTGCCACCGCAAGCCCCTGGCATCCTTCGGAGGTAGGCCGCAATCTTCCGCCACGCACAACTTCGGTCCCCGGTGGGCGATCTTAGCCCGGACAACGTCAGTCGCCCCAGCTGTGACTCATCTGCAGGATGCCGTGCATGAAAATCAGGATTTAGGACAGGATGATTGCAGGAGGGCGCGAGGGTAGCGGGAGCTCAAGGCTCACGCGGCCATCTTGGTCAAGCGCTAGGCTCCTCCGCCGACGTTTAGTTTTTAACAATCCGTCAACCACCTTGGTTAGGGACTCAAAAGCCAAGACCAACTCTCTACCTTCTTTTGTAAGTTCAAGGCAAGCCTCTATTTGTTCTTTCCCTCTTTCCATTAAGGAACAGTAAAATTCCTGTGCATTGATCTTGGCCCACCTTAAGCGCCTCCCCTGGTCCGTTGGGCGAAGTTCAGTGCCTGAAGGAGCGTTCCTTACAGTTCTCACATTATTGGAAATTTCAAGGGTTAGGGGGTTAGGATCACTAAAGGGGCTCCATTCCGTATTTACCTTTTTGACTTGCTCTTTTGCAGAGCTCGATATTAGTATAAAGTCTATGATGGATGAGCAGCCCCTTCCCTTAAATGTTGGTGTAAGAATATCTCCAACTCTCACATTCAGCAAGTCAATAGTGTGAGTGAGAGCAAACCTATCAAGGATCTTCATAAGGAGTGTTCCATCTTTATGGTGTTCAAAATGTGGGCCACTTTCTACAGGGCAGGAGGACCAATCTGGGCTCACGGGTAAGAGTTTCTGACATAGGTGGCAATTGAAGTCACCCATGAGTAGGATTATTGGTTCTTGACCGCCCTGCCTTTGATCAATTTCTTCGGTTAATCTACTCTCTAGTTCGTGTATCACTGGGTAATTCCCATCTATCGACCCTGAGTTGTAAAAGTTTAATATTAGGGATCTCTGGCCATGTCCCTGGAATATCACTGCTTGTAAAGTATGTGATACCCACAAGGGCTTTGACCAAGTGCCTTTTAGATCTAAATCAACATATATGGCTAGCCCTCCCTTCGCCCTACCTGATTGCCCTTCCAAAGCTGGCATAAAAAAGCATTTGTAACCCTCCAGGTGGTAAAGAGAGAGGTCTTGTGCCCAAGTCTCCTGTAGAGCTATGATCTGGAAGCCAGTGATATACTCCCTCCAGTCCTTATTAACGAATTTCCCCCCCAGGCCGGCTATATTCCAGGACAATATAGCTAGCTCTGCCTTGGAGTCTTTTCCTCCCTCTGATACCTGGTCAATCCGTCTACACACTTTCTTGTTATGAGTCATGGGCTCAATAGCATCCTCACCTCTCATCATTGGGGGGGCTTCTATTCTTAGGGATTCCAGGCTTTCCTCCACCACTTTCGTTCTGCAAACGAGTCCATCCCCTGTGGTTATATTTTGTTGTCCATTTTCAGCGGGAGGTAGCCAGTCGTTTTGATCTAACGACTGTAAGGGGGCAAATCTGTTTCTCCACTCTGGGTAGTCTCTGGTTGGTATAAATTGGCCTGTCTGATTAGGCCTTCTGTCCCTTTGTCTGAATTGTGCCCTTCCTGTGTTCCAGGTTGGGTAAATCTGATTGTTAATGCTCCGCCTCCTTGGGTAAAAATATCCCAGGGGAAGGGTACAGATTGTACTAGTGTGATTCCTGTTTGTGTTTCCCAGTATGTAATCTACCAGATTAACATCTCTAAAGTTTGCCACAATACAGTCCCCTCTTATGTCTTTTTTTCTGCCTCCTAGCCAGTTCACTCTTCTTACATGTAGAATATCCCCCTTTTCCCCCATATTCAAAGGCCTATGAATATTTAACCATTTTATTATTTTCGATTTTAGGTCTAGATGAGTTTCTTTTTCTACGGGTCTGAGTTCCGGCACCCCTGCAAATACTATAACGTAGGGGCATGCTTCCGGGGGTAAATTTATATGTGGTGGGGGGCTTTCTGATCTCTCAAATGGGTCATATTCATATTGTGGTAGGCTAGTTAGGCCTTGGGTTAAATGCTGGCCATCTCGCACTATTTGTGTAGTTGCTTGCTGTTGGGCTTTATCTATCTGTTTATTTCCGCCATTCTGTGGGGGTCCCCTCCCTGGGTGTGGTGGAGCTTTGGGCAGATCATGGACTTGTGCGATCGTATCTTGTATATAACTAGCACAATTGTTAGTGGCCGCAATTTGATTAGTGGGTGTATTTATGGCTTGGTTAGGGCCTGCAGTAGGGTTCATACTTATGGGGGACATTGTCTTGCCCTGTTTAATTAATTCATTTGCAATTTTGTCTATCCTACTGATTATCGGTTTCATCTGGCTGATGATAAAGACTTCCAGATGATTTTTTAGATCGTTAATTACCGTCTCTATCCACCCTGGCGGTCTTACATAGGGGGCTCCTACTTCATCCTCAATGATGGACTCCTTGCTATTTTTGGGTCTACGAGCACCTGTAATTTATGTATTTTTCCTGGGCTGTCCCTTGCCCCTCCCCCGTTGTTGTTTGGGCCTACTCTGTGTAGTGAGATTATTTTCCCTTGTCTCTTCTGCTCCAGATTATGCACGCTGTTGAGCACAAGGAATGCCTTCAATTGAGTTGCTCATTGTTTCTGTGTTTGGACTGTCTGAGAGAGTTTGGTCTCTAGATTGTGTGGGTGTAACTAATATTGGAATTGGTGAGGAAGACAGACTCCTTTCCATACGCTCAATCTCCCCCGAGACTTTCTTCAGCATCAGGTCTATTGCGGTAGGTTTTTTAGCTTTGTTAGATGGTACATCGATTATTCCAGCAATGACCTGATTTGGGGTATCAGCTAAAATGGCTTTGCTCGTAGCCGAGCGTGTTTTTGGTGGTTTAGTCATTACTGGGGTTCTGAGGATTATCCCCCTACCTATTCACCCTGAATTCCTTCTCGTAGACACACAGAGAGTCTATAGCAATCCAATCCGGCCTTTATCCCAATGCACAGTTTTATGTCAAATGAGGAGTTCAAGAAACAGTTCAGTAGTGATGTCAGAGTATTATTATTAGTGAGCCCCCAACAAGAAAATCATCCAAGTTGGAAACAAAGTACCTTTGAAATGTGGCAGAATCAAGGAGGGTGGCCCAGACCGGCCTTATCCAGCCCCGGACGGCCACAGACGGCCCGCCCTTAGTCTGGGCTTCGTCCGGCGCCGCCCGCGCGCGTCCCGCAGTTGCGGGAGGCGTTCCTTCCTTTTCAAGCGCCTCGGGGCGCGGTGTTGCTGGCGTCAGGTGAGCGCCACCGGGGCACCTGGGTAATGTAGTCCGGCCGTTCCCCTCACGGCGTTGTCTGGACTCTCCCCGGTGCAGCTGTTCCCCTCACGGCAGTGGCGAAATGCAGGACTCCTAGTGAGTTCCAAGAGAAACTTTCCTGGTGAGCGCTCGGCGCTCCTTCCTTTTCAAGCGCCTCCGGGCGCGGTGTTGCTGGCGTCAGGTGAGCGCCGCCGGGGCACCTGGGTAATGTAGTCCGGCCGTTCCCCTCACGGCGTTGTCTGGACTTTCCCCGGTGCAGCCGTTCCCCTCACGGCAGTGGCGAAATGCAG
The DNA here is from genome assembly GCF_964204655.1 of Triturus cristatus. NCBI lineage: Eukaryota > Metazoa > Chordata > Amphibia > Caudata > Salamandridae > Triturus > Triturus cristatus. Next base: position 265,709,931 of record NC_140585.1, read on the forward strand.
GACGCCTAGTGAGTGCCAAGAGAAACTTTAGTCATGTTATACAGCATCGTGTCTGCTGTGCCACATGGCTGAAAGTAAAAAAAGAAAACACACTATGACCGGCCACATCATAGTGTTTTATTTTCTTTCAACCATGCTGCACAGAAGCCAGGCTGCTGTACAACATGGCTGAAAACCATTAACAAAGCCAATAGATCTCACCCGAGCGACACCTATTGGTTTTGCCAATTCTTGTTTTGTGTTTTAATTGCATGTATGTGTTTTGCTTTTCTGGTTTTAACCACGTATTTATCATAACGTTTGAAGGGACACATCTTTAGATATGGAAGAAGCATACATGCCAACATATTAGAACAGGAAAGTGGTAGATTTTGAAAAGAAAATCAGGGAAATGTATTTTCCCCTATTGAAGCAGATGCAACTTAAGCCATAAGAGAGCTAAAAGAAAGCAATTCTTGGCTTGAAAAATTGGGAGTCTGCTGCCTAAATCGGGTCGGTTGGAATGTATGAAGAAGGGTGACATGTGAAAACTATTTTAGCACCGTACCAGTTCTGAGATGGTATAACTGCGATGAAGTAGTATGCTACTGCTAACGTATGTCACAGGAATGGTCTGTGCTCTCCAAAGCCGTGATACCCTAACTTCAGGAACTACGGAGAAGGTGAGCCACTTTTGGCATCGTTCCGTAAGTTAGCCAAAATCATTTAATGAGCTTCGAGTCTGTAAATATTTTCAGACTATTACTGTGCATAGCTGTACAGTCTCGTCTAAGACATCCTGCCAGTCGAAGAATTATAACCACCACCATGTTGCATTCTGGGGTTTGTGGTATGCTTATAACAATGCAAGGATGGTCTTGGAACATTCCAGAATGCAATATACTGTTGACTACAAAACCCAAGAGTGACTCTATGGGGTCTCGGGGCTATTTGGTTGCTATGTGTGTGGAATCGTTGTGTTGTGTTATAAAATCGCTTCTCCATTACTGCTTAGGTTATGGTGGGTTGGTGGGTGGTTGAGGAGGGAGGAATTGGTGCATGCAAATGAGAGTGGTACATGAAGCCAATTGATGGTAAGGAATGGAGAGGCTCTGAACCTACTGTAAGCTAACAAAATGTCTCACAAGCGGCAGTGCTTGCACTGTCTCAGGCACGACCTAAAAATCAGCAATTAACAACTTTCATCACACCGTTTGTAGCATATATTATTTGTTCTTACCTTTTGGCCTGGTCCGCAGTGAATGTTTTCCAAAAACGAATGCACAGTAATGTACAGGGGTGAAAGCTTTTCAAGATGACATTTTTGATCTACGCAAAAGATGTACTAGAATATAATTTGATCATGGATAAAGTTTTATTCATTGTAAGGGAGAGAGGCATGACGGTCGGGCATGATAAATGTTACATTTATTTTGGATTCAGTGGATTATCTTGGTCACAGATTAACAAAAAGATAAACATTTACATGAGAATTAAAACAAAAGATACATTCAGTTAACATTGCCTTGTACAGCTTTCCTCCTGTAATGAGAAGAAGAAAAAGAAACGTCAAGAAAGAAAGATGGCGAGGGTGTGGCTGAACTGCCCTTAAGATGGCCGCAGGACCTTGAAGCTTTGCTCGGCGTCGGAGACATTTCTCTGGTACAGGTGGCGGCGTCTGGTGAAAATGCTTCTGCCATAGTGGAACTGGTGCACGAACGCTGGAAGACAATGTATTTTTCTTTTTTTGGGGTACTTTTAAGCCATTTATCGCGTTGTTTCTCCCCTGCGTTGTGCGCCTCAGAATCGGCGGTTGAGGCTGCCATTTTGTCCGCTTCAGAGCACGTCGGAGCCGGCTTGTGTGCCGGACCGGGCTGAGATACATGTGGCTCCCAGGGTCAAATGGCAATGGGGAAGCTTTGGAAACCAAACTTTAATGTTGATTTGCCGCTCTCATAGTGACTGTTTAATGTTAGCTGACATGTCAGCTATATAACACAGTTATTGCATAGTTCTCAATTCTTATCTGCTGAAATATACTGGATATACAGTTCTGTCAGCAAACCTTTGGAACTGCTTTTGAATACCTGTTTGCCTGTTTTGAGAAAACAGAGCTGACATGCCAGGTACATAGTGCACTTATGTGTTCAAACTCTAGCAGTTATGAATACTTCTGGAATACATTTCTGTCAGCAGTTTAACGGAGGGTTCCCCTCATGTTGATTCACCTCTATTTCTTTTATCTCTGTTGTTAGTTGAGATGTGGGCTGTTTGGCTATTTTTGATGCCCTTTCTTTCCCTAAAAATTTATTTGGCTCAGCCTTCAACTATGCGGGCTTTACTTGATATTTTTGAATAACGCATATACTTTACTATCTCCTTGTGTGTGGCACCAGGTTGTCTTCACGGCCTCTATTGCTAACTCATCTATATTCATGCCTACTACTCGCCAAGATTCAAATGCTCCTACCAAAAGACAGAAAAAAGACCCTGGTTACGCTACAAAGTCTCCTCTACCTTTGACTTTGGAGGACCTATGGTGGAGATCAAGTATTTGAAACCTTTTGTCATGGAGACTAACGTTACTCTTCAACGTATTGAGGAAAAGTGGTCTACATTGGAATCCAGGGTGTCAGATATTGAACGGATTAGGGAAGTGCAGGTTGCGGCTGCTAAAATCGACGGTATGACTAAGGAGATAACTCTCTTTAAAGAGCAGACAGAGGATTTAGAAAACTGGAATATGCGTCATAATCTCTGAATTGATGGCATTCCCGAAGGATCATAGGGGCCAGACATGCTTGCCTTTCTTGGGTACACATTCCCAAGCTGGTGGGCGTTAAGGAAGGAACACATCTCAACTTACAGCGTGCTCACCGTGTTGGCCCCAAAGTGCTTCAAGTTCTGGCCGCCCTAGAGGAATGATTGTTCTCTTTCTAGAGTATACTGAGCTGCTGATGGTGTTAAAGGCAACTAAACAAAGAAATCAAATGCTATGGTCTGGTAAGAATTTTTTTATTTCCCAAGATGGAGCAAGTGCAACTGCCGCTCGTCGGAAGGAGATTTTATCCTTCCGGCCAACTCTACGATCTATGAATGCAAGATATGGACTTGTACACCCATGCTTCTTCAAAGTCAAATATAAGGACCGAACTTTTACATTCGACTGTCCAGATGACCTCAGGACATTTTTTCTCCAACACAAGGGTGAGGCAATGGATCTTGGAAAAGTCTGACATCTTTGTTTTTTGCCACTTCACTTGTCATAGGCTTATGCCTTCGACCCTTGTTTCTGAATTGAATTGAGTATATATCTTACTTCAAGTAATTAAATATGCCGTTACTAATGGTAGCATGTTTGAACGGTTAATGGTGTTTTTTTATGGTTGTTGTCTTTAGCTCATTGGTCTAGTATTTGAACCTTGCTATTTATTTATTCCTTTTTGCAGTTGACGGTTGTCTACTCTGGACTGTCTCCTTTGATGTGTTGTCTCACAAATTTCTCCCTTTCTACACCTACTATTTCCATATTATCCTCTTGTTTGGTAAGTTGTTTTTATTGATCATTTATGTATTATGCACTTCTTTTGTTGATTTATTTGTCTTGTTATCTTATTGGTCTTAGTTAAATGATTTGTTGAAATGCGCTAATTTCTCTTCATGTTCTCTGTTTTCTTTTCTATTATAATGATGGTCTCCAATGTTGTTGCTATCCAATCTAAATATATTTTTTGCTGTTGTCCGTCTTTGCTTTTGCGCTTCTCCATCCCTTCATCACATTCTTTTCCCACTGGATGTGTTTTACTTTCCTCATGACTAAAGCTTCTTGGCTTTTTGTCATCTCAACTGTCTCTTTCAGAGTTACTGTTTATTTCCTTGTTTTCATTTTTTTCCTCTTTTTCTTTTCTTTCTTGTATCAGTTTCTTTATCCTTTTCTTTGGTCTCATTATGTTTCACAGTTCTTCGTTGATCAACATGGTTAGATCATTTTGTGTGTTATATGTATTCAGAAGGTTTATTGCTCTGGTTTTCTTCTCTAGTTATATTGGTTTAGTATATATGTTAAAGTACTACAATGGTAAACTCCCTTAAGGGTATTTCTTGGAATGTCAAGGGCTTGCATAATCCTATAAATAACTGCAAGTTCTAGCCCATTTAGCTCGGTTAAAATGTAATATATCTATATTGCAGGAAACGCACGTACTCGACAAAGATGTAAACTCATTGCGCAGAAAGTGGGTTGGTTAAATTTTCTGTTCTCCAGCCCATGACCATAAAAATGGGGTTATTATTCTGGTTCACCAATCACTTCCCTTGGTAATTGAGAAAGAGGAAAGAGATGTGGAGGGTCGATGGGTTCTACTACAGGCCACCATTCATCACACACCCATTTCTATACTGAATATTTATGGCCCCACAGATATAGATGTACAATTCTGGGAACAAATGTCAGTTGTTTTACGCTCCTGTTCAAATGCAAATGTAATAGTTGGTGGTGACCTTAATCAGATTGTTGACTCTTTTCTAGAAAGAGAGTCTCAAGTCAAGTATGTTCCTAACAAAATGCAGAAAACATTTACACGTCTTATTCACTCTAGAGGATTAGTTGATACTTGGAGATTATACTCTCCGGACACATTGGAATATACCCTTTACTCACCAACACATAAATCCCAATCCAGAATTGATTACTTATTTCTTTCAGCCCCTCTAGTTGCTACACTTACACATGCTGAAATTGGGTCAATATTAATTTCAGATCATGCACCTGTTTTAATAGATTTGGATTTCTTACCTGAGAATTCGAAGCCCAACAGACGGCATTTCAATAATAGCCTATTGAAGGATAAAGATTTTGTACAGAATTTTGACTATTTTTTACAAGAATTTGTTTCCATAACATCACATCGGATATTCCATATTATATTATTTGGGATGCTTTCAAAACTTCTGCCCGAGGTCATATAATTAATTTTATCCCGACTAAAAAGAAAAAAGCTAATAAAGAATCCTGATTACTGCTTCAGACCATTAAGCAATTGAAACATGAACTTTTCACTACCAAGAATGATACTGTGTTACGACGTTTAATGAACACTAAATATGAGTTTAATAAAAGGTCAACTGAGGAGGAGCCTAGCGCGCAACCAAGATGGCCGCGTAGGTGCGAGGCTCCCGAGGACCTCCGCGACCTCCTGCATAAATCCTGACAGAATCCTGTCCCAGATGAGGGGACTGTATTTGTGAGCCCGTGCAGAGGTGACGCCCGTTTTCCGTTTTTAAATCGGACCTCGGACACCGGCGGGAGCATCGATTGAGGTTTGCGGCCTTCTCCACGCCGGCCCCCCGTACTAGAGTTGTGGGGCGATCCGGACACAAAGTGAACAACAGCGGAGGGCAAGGCTGGGTGGCTCGCGTACCCCGCACTTTCACTTTCGCTTTTGCGCCCTCCTTGCTGCCAGGCGAGGTTGGGTTGCGGGGCGGTGTGCGGTGCTGTGGCCTCGTTGGGCTGCCCTGCCGGCCCGCCGGCTGCGATCCGCCCTGAGGAGCGGTGGTCGCCCCCCCCCGGAGCCTTTGAACGGGATTGTCTGCCCCCTTTCTGAGGAGATTGGCTCGATTTGGGGATTGCGACCATGGCCACAAAACAAGATGGCGACCGGGCCAAGGTGAAGTCGACCCGTCGTGGCACGGCCCAACAATCCAATAACATGGACCGTTACACCCTCCAGAAGGGATCTCCAGAGGTGCTGCGTAGGTCCCCCACGGGCCCGACTGATGCTCCTGTTCCGCCCACGGACCTGACCCTCCGGGACGTCATGGGCGCCATCGCCGAGATGAAGGCCTCGGTGGACCAGCGCTTTGACACTCTGGCGCAGAAGATCGACTCGGTCCTCGTGGACGTGGGCCTCGTGAGAGCCGATTTGTCTAAAACAAATGACCGGGTCGATTCTTTGGCCCACTCTACCTCGGGCCTCACAACTGACGTGGCGGCCCTCCAACAGGAGGTGCGCAGGCTTGGCCAGGCGAGCGCCCTGATGAATCGTCGACTGGAGGATTCCGAGGGTCGGGCCCGGAGAAACAACGTCCGCATTATCGGGGTGCCGGAGGGACGAGAGGCGGAGGCAGCGGATCTGTTCGTGGAGGACCTGGTCCTCACCCACCTACAGCCTCGGGGGCTGAGCAAATTCTTTGCAGTGGAACGGGCCCATAGGGTCCCCGGGGGTAGGCCTAAGATCGGCGCCCCTCCGAGGCCTCTCATCGCCCGGATCTTCAATTTTAGGGACAGAGACGCTATCCTGCAGACTTCTAGGCTCCAAGGGCCAGTCAGACTTGATAACATGGATATTAATTTCTATCCTGACTTTACCCCGGCGGTCCAAAAACAGAGACTAAGCTTTCTGGGTGTCAAACGTCGCCTACGAGACCTGAATCTCAAATATTCTATGCTTTTTCCAGCTAAGCTGAGGGTGGAGGTAGATGGCCGCACGCACTTTTTTGATCGTCCCGAGGCGGCCGGGGACTGGCTGGACACTTTGCCCGGAGATCGGGGCCGGGGGGGCGGGGGGGGAGCGGTTGGTGGGGAGGGCCCGCCGGATCAGGACTAAGGGACTAATGGTAGGCCTTGCTCCGGGCTGTGTTATTGTCACCATTGACTGTTAGGGTAAGTTCCCCTCCTGTGGAGGTCGCGCGGGGTCTCTTGGGGGATCTCCCTCCTCCTCTGGGGGACTAGTTAGTTTTCTTCTATGGGGCGACAGGCACACTGCACTTTGGGGGGGCTGTTTGGGCTCATGCAGGGGTGCAGGGTGGGGGGAGTTCTGTTGGGATGGGTGGGTTGGGGTGGGGTGTGGTTCGTTTCTACCGCAAGGCAAACCCTTTATTGTACTGGTGTTTTTGAGTTGCTCTCGGGGGGACAAATGATGGCTTCTGTATGTGATGGGGGGTAGGGACCTGACTTTGTTGTCCTGGAACGTTAACGGGCTGGGGGATAGGATTAAGCGGGGTGTGGTCCTGCAGTATCTGAAACGGATTTCGCCTGATGTGGTCTTTCTGCAGGAGACACACCTTATTGGTAACTCCTTTTGTGCCATGAATCGACGTGGTTATCGTTTGGTGGCCCACTCGGGCTTTACGTCAGGCTCACGAGGGGTGGGCATTATGATCAAGACCTCGCTCCCGCTAGAAATTGACGAGGTGCGCCATGATGAGAGGGGACGCTACACTGTTTTGGTGGGGAGAATGGAGGGCAAAGTAGTCGTCTTTGTCTCAGTGTACGTCCCACCGGGGTTACAGTCCACCACCTTTGCGGACCTGGGGCGCCTCCTTCTTGACCTTCCGGGGGGGCTTCTGGTGGTTGGGGGGGACTTCAACGCGGTGGTTTCTGGGACTATGGATCGTTATCCCCCTAGGGACCTCCCCCGGGCACAGGCGTGGCTGTCGGGCTTTTTGGACACACTGGGATTGGTAGACTGCTGGCGTTTAAAGCATCCCACTCAGCTGCAGTACACCTTCCATTCGGGTGCCCATGGTAGCCTTTCGCGGCTTGATCATATCCTTGTCCCTGCGGCCTATGCCGGTAGGGTGGGGGAGGTGCGCCATCTGGCGAGGGGCATTTCAGACCACTCCCCGCTCCTGTTGCACTTTGATGTCTTCCCGAGGGGGGAGGGCAGGGTAGCTCCAATCAACGCTTGGTACCTGCGCGACCCCAATATTCGCGCTGACTTGATTAAATCCTTGCAACGGTATTTCGAGGAGAATGTGGGGTCAGTCCTGTCGGCTATCTCCCTATGGGAGGCTTTCAAGACAGTGCTGAGAGGGGAGGCCCTCTCCTTTATTTCCCATGCCCGGAGGCGCGCACAGGAGGAGGTGACCCGGGTGGAGGCCGAAATTACTGAATTGGAGGGTGATTTGGGGAGTGGGGTGACTGACGCTGCGCTCCACGTTCTGCACCTTAAGCAGGCGGCCTATAGGGCCCTCGTCACGGAGGCGGCCAGGGGCCTCAGCAGAGAGCAACAGGGGCGATTGTATGATGTGGGTGATAAGGCGGGCAAGTTGATTGCGTGGCTGAATAAGAAGGAGAGAGCGAGTCGTGTGGTCCCGCTGATTGAGAGGACGGATGGCGTGCGTGTCATTGAGCCGGAAGGCATTGTTTCTTGCTTCGCGGACTATTTCCGCGAGGTATATTCCCCGGTTTCTCCCTGCTCGGAGGAGGATTCCCATGCCCTGCTGCGTGACATCGCGCTCCCCTCCCTTTCTGTGGAGGACAGGGAGTCGCTGGATGCCGCCCCCACCTCGGACGAAATCGCCCTCGCCATCCGCTCGGTCGCTTCTGGCAAGGCCATGGGCCCAAACGGCATTCCTATCGAGTTATACAAGCTGCGACCGGATGTACTGGCACCCCACCTCCGCGCAATGTTCCTTGCGGCCCACTCGCGGGGCTCCCTCCCGCCGGACCAGCGTCTGGCTACCATCGTGGTCATCCACAAGGAGGGGAGACCTCGAGATCGGGTCACCTCCTATCGGCCTATCTCGCTCTTGAATGCGGAACCTAAAATCCTCGCCAAGGTGCTCGCCAACCGGCTGGTCGGCGTGGTGGGCGACCTGGTCCACCAGGACCAGTCCGGCTTTATCCCCCATCGCAATACGGCTCTTAATCTGCTGCGCCTGCACGGCGTGCTAGCGCGTGTTCCGTTCGTGCGGGAGCCGGCCATCTTGGCGTCTTTGGACGCCACTATGGCGTTTGACACACTCGAGTGGCCGTACATCTGGGCGATGCTGGCGAAGTTTGGCTTCGGGCCGGGTTTCATCAGCTGGGTCAAATTGTTGTACTCGGACCCACTTGCGCAGGTGGTGGTGAATGGTCGAGTCTCGGCCCCATTCGTGCTGGGACGGGGCACGCGACAGGGTTGCCCCCTGTCGCCGCTCCTGTTCGCACTGGCCTTGGAACCCCTGGCAGAGTGGCTGCGGTGGCACCCTTCTATCCGAGGTCTCCGTTGGACCCCTGAGTATGAGGACCGCGTGTCTCTCTATGCAGACGACATCCTTTTGTACTTAGCCTCCCCGCGCAAATCACTGATTGTCCTGGTCGATGTTCTGCGCTCTTTTGGCAGCAATTCAGGCCTTGTCATCAACTGGGCCAAATCCTGTGTCTATGTGCTTTCCGGGGAGGCTCCTGTCCTCCCGCGGGGCTGTCCGATCCAGATTGCCTCGGAGGGATTTCGATACTTGGGTGTCTACATTACGCTGGACCCGGTGGCCCGCTACGAGCGAAATTTGCTTCCCCCCCTCCAGCGCTTGAAGGAGGACGTCACGCGCTGGCGGCGCTTGCCACTTTCGCCGCTCGGCCGGGCTGCGTTGTTCAAGATGATGTCACTGCCGCGCTTCCTGTACGCTCTCCAGAACACTATGGACCTGGTCCCAGCCCTCTACTTCCGTGAAGTGGAAGGTCTACAGCGCCGCCTGTTCTGGGATGGGAGGCCGCGTATAGCCTTGGCAAAGTTGACGCTCCCGTGGTACGACGGAGGGATTGCCCTCCCGGATATTAAACGGTATTACTGGGCCTCCCAGTTAGCTGCAATTAATCAGGGCCTCTATGGGCCCGCCCTAAACCCGGCATTTGAAATGGACAAGATGCTCCTGCCCGGTGGCGACTACAATCGAGCGCTCTACGCTAGTGTGCCCGATTCCCGCTTGACGGGACCCACGCGTGTCATGGTGCGAGTATGGCACGCGGCTAATGCGGCTATGGGCTGGAAGGACCGTTTGACCCGGGCGTCACCGCTGTATGCGTCTGAGAGGTTGGGCTCTCTGTGGACCTCGAAGGGCTTTGAGCAGTGGGACACTATAGGCATCAGTACAGTGGGGGATCTCTGGACGAGGGGAGGATTTAAAACATTCGAGACGTTGCAGGCGGAGTTTCAGCTGCGGGGCAGTGAATACTTTCGGTACCTGCAGGTCCGTCACGCGCTGGGCTCCGTCTTCCCAGACGTGGCCTCCATCCCGGAGTCCTCCCCCCTGGAGGATCGAGTGCTAGACGGCCATGTTCCGGACAGCACGATCTCCCTCATTTACAAGAAATTGATAAATGATCGCTCGGGCTTGCTGACTGGCCTCCGCGAGGCCTGGGTTGCCGATGGGCTGGAGTTGGACGACGAGGACTGGATTTCCGCGGTGGCCTCTCCGAAGGAGGTGGCCATCCCGGCTCGCCTTCGTTTCGTCCAGCTTAAGATACTCCACCGGGTGTACATGACGGGGCCAAGGCTTCTGCGTATGGGCTATGCGGAGGACGGATTGTGTAAGCGTGGGTGTGGTGCTTCAGCGACCTTTTTGCACATTTTGTGGGAATGCCCGAGGGTGGAGCGATTCTGGCGTGGTGTGCATGAGGTCCTGCGAGCGGTTACGCATGTCGCGCTGTTGCCTGAAGCGAGGAGATGTTTGCTGAATGTGTGGGAACCGACCGATTACTCGGTTCCGCAGACGCGATGGGTGACTCTGGGCTATATGGTGGCTAAACGGGACGTTGCACAGCTGTGGGGATCCCAGAGGTCCCCGGCGGTGTCGGCCTGGAAAGAACACATGGATTGGTGCATGTTCCGAGAAAAGGTGGTGTATGTGGCGCGGGGTAAGCCTGGGGCATGGGTGAAGATATGGGGCCCCTGGAACGCCTACCGAGGGGATATCTGCGAGCCGCCGTTGCTGCCTCCCGCTTTCCCAGCTCCATCCCCCTAGTTTACTCCCTCCCTCAGTTCCGAGCACAGTATTCTCCCAGTCCCGGACCTGTTTCCCTTCCCCTCTCGGGGGTTTTCAGTGGATGGTTTGGGGTCCCCCATTTGAGGAGCACGTGCTGCCACTTTTGATCGTGGGTTGCCTTGCGGGTGTGTGTTTATTTATGTTGTTGTGTTGTATAAAATGAAACCGTATTGTGGGCTCAGAGCCATATGGCCCGCATTGTGGATACCTCCTGCCTTAGTGTCTCTGTAAAGCTAAGTGCCTCATTGTATGTATGTCATTTGTTATCGTCACTTTAGCGGCCGGCCGGAAGGTTGTAGGCCCATACCTGTATATATTTGAGATTGCAATAAACGGTTTCAAAAAAAATAAAAAAAAATAAAAAAATAAAAGGTCAACTGAGGAGGCTGCCGGAACGCTGTTAAAAATAAATTCCAAGTTTTATGGTGGACGTAATAAGGTGGGCAAACTATCGGAAAGTTCAATCTCAAAAGTCTAAAATAGTTAAGATTATGGATGAAAGCAGGAATCCTCATTTTAAAAACAATTACATTTTTAAGTGCTTTACTGATTTTTATACAAATCTTTATACACCTGACCACTTCCCCACCGATAAGGCACTAGATTCCTATTTTCATTCTCTCCGGTCAAGAGAGCAACAGATGCAGGATCTTTCTTTTCTAAAGGAGCCTATTTCAATATCTGAACTAAAATCTGCTCTTAATGCTCTACCAAAAGATAAAGCACTGGGGTCCGGACGGCTTTTTTGTTGAATTTTACTCCTGTTTTTTCACAACTTTTACTTCCGCACTAACTTACTTTATATCAGTCTTTTCTCTCACAGGACGAAGCTAAAGGGATCTTTTGGAGGCTAGGATCTGTTTGATCCCTAAAAAGGATAAAGACCCATCCTTATGTGCCAAATATAGACCCATCTCCCTTATTAATTTAGCTTGCAAGCTTTTCGACAAGATTTAATCAATTAGGATTTCTCTAATTTCCGATATGGTTGAATTTGAGCAGACTGGATTTGTCAAGGGTAGGCACATGACTGACAATTCTAGATTGTTCCTGGATATTCTATATATAGCTTCCTCTCCCAATATACCTATGGCTGCCGTAACTTTGGATGCCAAAAAGGCTTTTGATCGTGTCAATTGGAAGTTTATTATGTTTATTATGTGGGCTCTAAAATGGCATGGTTTTAGTTCAACCTTTCTCAAGTATTGAGCTATATTATAGTCCTCCCCGAGGAAGTCTGTTTTTTAAATGGTTCCCAGTCTTCATAGTTTACCCTTTTATGGGGTACCAGACAGAGATCCCCTTTGCTTTTTGCACACATTAAGAAATTCAGCATAATTTCATGGCTTTCGACACACACAAAGATGCTGAAATTAAGTTCTCAAAAGGGGGTGGTGATGGACGGAGCATCAGAACCAATCAAACACTCACACCCAGTCAACAGATCTGGGTTTGATCCATCACCGTTCTTTAGACCACTCTGCCACCCCAGTTCAGACATGGCCATATGCAAATCAGTCTGACCCTGTGCCTCATGGGAACAGTCCAGCCCGAACTGCCAAGCCATGCCTTTCCTGGACCGGAAACAAGCTTCCTAGGACCGGTTTCTGACATTTCAGCCGTCTTCAGCCAGGCTTGCTTGAATCCAGTGGCAAAGTGAGCAAGGGACTCACGTCTGAGCATACCCTGCCAACTTATGGCGAACAAAGCGGTACAAAAGGGGGTGGTGATGGACGGAGCATCAGAACCAATCAAACACTCACACCCAGTCAACAGATCTGGGTTTGATCCATCACCGTTCTTTAGCCCACTCTGCCACCCCAGTTCAGACATGGCCATATGCAAATCAGTCTGACCCTGTGCCTCATGGGAACAGTCCAGCCCGAACTGCCAAGCCATGCCTTTCCTGGACCGGAAACAAGCTTCCTAGGACCGGTTTCTGGCATTTCAGCCATCTTCAGCCAGGCTTGCTTGAATCCAGTGGCAAAGTGAGCAAGGGACTCACGTCTGAGCATACCCTGCCAACTTATGGCGAACAAAGCGGTACAAAAGGGGGTGGTGATGGACGGAGCATCAGAACCAATCAAACACTCACACCCAGTCAACAGATCTGGGTTTGATCCATCACCGTTCTTTAGCCCACTCTGCCACCCCAGTTCAGACATGGCCATATGCAAATCAGTCTGACCCTGTGCCTCATGGGAACAGTCCAGCCCGAACTGCCAAGCCATGCCTTTCCTGGACCGGAAACAAGCTTCCTAGGACCGGTTTCTGGCATTTCAGCCGTCTTCAGCCAGGCTTGCTTGAATCCAGTGGCAAAGTGAGCAAGGGACTCACATCTGAGCATACCCTGCCAACTTATGGCGAACAAAGCGGTACAAAAGGGGGTGGTGATGGACGGAGCATCAGAACCAATCAAACACTCACACGCCATGACTGAACTGGGGTGGCAGAGTGGGCTAAAGAACGGTGATGGATCAAACCCAGATCTGTTGCCTGGGTGTGAGTGTTTGATTGGTTCTGATGCTCCGTCCATCACCACCCCCTTTTGTAACGAAATTAAGTTCTCAGCGTACGCCGATGATGTGACCCTTCATGTTTCTGAACCAGAAACATCAATCCCGGCCTCTACCAATCTTTTATCATTGTAGTCTAGTTTTTCTGGATATAAATGGAACTTTTCAAAATCAGAAGTTCTCCCTCTTAATAAGTATTGTCTGAGCGATATGTTTGAAGGCACTGGGCTTAAATGGTCTCCACATGTCATCAAGTGTTTGGGAATTAAATATTCTACTACCATGGCAAAGACAATTCAGATAAACTTAGAGGATGTCCATCATAAGACCCTTCAAATGACGGAGAAATGGTCTTCATGGTATTTGTCTTGGTGGGGAGGGTTGGCCCCTATGAAGATAATGTTTTTAACTGTCATTAATTTTTACCTGTCCATGTTGCCTATCAAATTACCTTTAACATTCTTTAAGTTGTCAAATAAATCTATTACTACATTTTTATGGAATGGTAAAAAAGCGCGCATCTCTTTAGCATCTCTCTGTAAACCCAAAGAGTTGGGGCCAAAGTTTTCAACATTTTCAGCAATACCATAATGCCTTTGTTTTAAAACAGGTTCTACTACATATGGGGGACACTGATTATTCACCTAATAATATTTGGAGCAGATTGGAGGATTCACTTGTGTCACCTTTTCCTTTTTATACTTTATGGTTTTTTTCAAACCTCCTTGAACCTTTTATGCTCCACCTATTAAATATTCCAGTCTGGTACCTTCTCGTAGTCTCACAAGGCCCTTATCCCCAGTACAAGAATTTCTGGAATCCTCTATATGGCATAATAAATCTCTCAAAATTTCGAATCGACCTATTTGTTGGAAACACTGGGTTCTGAAGGGTGTAATTCAAATAAAACAATTGTTGTGTGATATGACTCCTCTTACTTGTTCCAAAATTCAAACCAAATTTGCTCTTCCTTCTATGTATGCCATTAAATATAAGTCTCTCGAAGATGCTCTTTTGCAAGCCATCTTCACACTCACAATCTCATATACGTTCCTCATCTCCTGTTCCAATTGCACTCTCATCATCACTTAAAGCTTCATATATAAATATTTGCATTACATTACCCCTTCCCATCCCAAGTCTAAAATTGAAGCATTGCGGGAATCTGATCTTCAACATTCCTTATCTTTAAGGGTTTGGGGTTTCATTTGAAGAAAAATACACCACACTTCGCCTAATGCTAGCACTACAAAAACCCTTTATTACTTTTATAATAGGCTACATATTACCCCCCTTTCTTTGCAAAAATATAACCCAAATCTTTAGAATATGTGTTGGTCTTGTAAAACCCTTCCTGGCACATATTTACATATGTTTTGTTACTGTCCACCAACCGCTGCTTTTTGGTTGCAGGTTTGTAAAACTATTTCCACTATTTATTCTATTGATTTCCCTTTTGATATCAACCGTATTGTTCAGGGAAGATCCTCACGCTCTTGGCCAGTACGCTCTAAATTAGGTAAATTTCTGGATTGGTCACTCACTATTGCCTTTCAAGTCATTAGATCAAATTGGAAAAATTCCAAGAAAATCAGTGTTGCTAGTTGGTGGAATCTTCTGTGTTCCCATCATAGGCTTGATACAGCATCAGCTACATTACAAGTGATAAATAAAGACCTCTTTTGGTCTCCGCTTATTGGTTACTTCAACACAAAGCCTAACCTCACCAAGGATTCACAATGGTTTTCCAGCCCCCATAAATGTTTTTCCCCTATTAATATATATAGTTATTTGCCATTGTTATTGTATGACATACGTTGTTATACGACATGAAGTTACAATATGTAATAAGTTATTATATGATACATGATTTATTATGTGATACATGTACAGATAATAGTACACATTGTTTATTCTTTTCTTTTCTTTTCCTCTCTTTTCTTTTGTCTTCTGTTTTCTTCCTTCTTCTTTCCTTTTTCTTAAAATACAAAAAGTATGTGATATTATCTCAATAGGTTTATGGTACAATGTCTTCTTTTGTGTTTAAGTATTATTTATTTCTGCCTTCCTTGTTAAAATTATATTTCATAACCTGGTCTTCCATTCTAAGTAATAGATAATTCTGTACATTTGTATTTCACTTTAATAAGGCTTTATTAAACAAAAAAAATAAAGAAAGATGGCAACTGCACATCCACCATTTTAAATTGTGGCCTACATTTAATATGGGTAACCTAACGTGAATATCACACCCTAAATACATTTGCATTTTGCAAATTATTGTAGGTGTATGTGCAAAGCATTTAATTTTGGAAAAATTTCTACCACCTGCCAACAAGCCAAAAAGATCTTCAGGTCTTTAGGGCAGCCCTTCTGTTAGGTCGGGACGCTCCCTCAGGAGCAGCTGCACGCTTTACAAATGCCTTTGTATTGTATTGTAAAAAGCCGCTGCCGATACCCAAGTCTGGACCACAACAAACCATTCTAGTTCCAATTCGAATTTCAGCATAGCTGTATATGAGCTCATAACAATCTCTCAAGACATAACTCGAAGTAACATGTAAACTACATTAGAACGGTAATGCAAACATGAACAACAATTGAATTTTATAGGAGACAACAATGATAAATGGGATCAGATTTTGAAAGTCAAAGATTGGCATATGCCAATGATAGGACAATTTTGCATTAACGATAGCGGCCTCATTTCTTTCTTTCTTTATTTTAGCAGCACGGTCCGCTTTAAGTATAGCGGCCAGGATTACTTATTTTATTTTTTTGTTTACTAGCGCCCATGCGGCGCTTTCACATTCATGGAGGCCACTCCCCTTTCTTTAGACAAGCCGCTTCTAAAGAAAGGTTTCAGTTTTAGCCAAGGTTGGGCGTATAAAGTCTGCTCCTAGACAGCATTTGCTGACATTCCATGAGTTCTCTTGTGATGCTTTGGAATAGCCTTTTACTTACCGGTAATTTTCATTACTCAGAGTCCATGTCTTCCTCCTCACAGTCATTACATATGAATTTATCTCCATTCATGCAGAACCTAATTACCAAACTAGACTTTTCCTTCCCAATCCAAGATGCCCCCCATACTTATGAGTACAAATACATCACTTCATGGGAAGGACTTCCTGAAATAATTAAGCATAGACAGAAATCAGTGGAACGATAGGGAGAGGAGGGTTGAACTCAGGATTGTGACGAGGAAGACGGAGTAATAAAAATTACCAGTAAGTAATCGTCATTACCTCCTTGTCCATCTTCCTCTCACAGTCCTTACGTATGAGTATGTACCTAAACCAAACACTGATTTAGAGACAAACCACACCACAAGTAAGCAAAAACAGGTGTATTTAATTAGATCAAATGATCCAAAACATTATACTGCAGGAGAACCAACAGAACTCAAGACAGCAGTACCAAAATCACAGGATATATCTTCACCCAATTCCAAACTCTAATGGGTCATGAACGTGTGGGGCAGAGCCCAAGTGGTAGCAAAACTAATGTCTTGAATGCAAGCTCCTTTAAATGCCGCCCAGGAGGCAGAGACACCCCTAGTAGACCTCCCGGAAAAAGACGCAGGGAGTGTTTGGCCAACCACAGAATAAGAATGAGAAATGGGCAGCTTAATCCACCGGGACAAAGTAGAGCGAGAAGACTTGAGACCCCTGTTCACCAGACCATGGGAGACAAACAAGGAATCAGACTTGTGAAACACTGCTGTGCATTGCATATATACAGATGGAGCACAATGTACATCAAGAGAAAATATAAATGTACCTTTTGGACAGACACAGGAGAAGGACAAAAGTTAGGGAAAACAATATCTGAATTCAAATTAAATGACAAAATCACCTTAGGGAGAAAGGAAGGATTAGGACGCAACACCACCTTGTCCAAATCTCCAATCTTCCCCACCCATCTCTGGTAGAAATGGCCACCAGAAAAACAACCTTGAATGACATAAACTTAAAGTCAGAGGACTCCAAAGGCTCAAACCAAGCACCCTTCAAACTAGAAGAACCAGAGGAAGGTCCCACAGAGGCACTGGGGAATGAACAGGACGCCCAAGGAAACAACTGCGCATCATGCAAGCCAAAAGAAAAGCCTGAACAACCCAGCTGCCTGAAGGAACTCCAATACAGCCGTAGGATCACAAGATGAAGATGACAAGCACTTGTCCTTACACCAATTGGAAATATTCCGCCAATGACGGCCATAAACCTTAAGGGTAAATTGTTGCCAGGGCTGCTGGACCAGGTCTGCCACATCCAAAGAACACCCACGCTCTAAGAGGGACTGCCTCCCAAGTGTCAAACTACAAGCCTCAACCTGCGAAGAGTTTCCAAAGGAAGAAGCGGCAGATGCAACAGGGACAAATGGATTGGCAGTACCCAATAGGGCAAGACCAACAAATAAAGAAGACAGGGGAATCAAGGGTGCCTCGTCCAAGCCCGGACAATGAACAGAAGCTCCGCCTGGTCATGGATCACTTTCTGTACCACCCGAGGGAGAAGAGGGATGGGAGGAACACAATACAGGAGACCCCTGGGCCAACGAACTGTCAGGGCATCCAGTGCTCTTGAAGATGGGGACAGATTGCAAAACTGGGGAAGGAGAGCATTATCCTCTGTGTCGAACAAGTCTAACCAAGGTTAGATCCAGATACATCGTCACAGAGGGAAGAAATCTCAGACTCAGAGCATCAGCAGACCCATTCTCCCTTCCTGGAAGATAGACTGCCAAAAGAGCCAGGAGATGGGAGTCAGCCCAAAAGACAAATCCTCCGGAAAAAGGAAACCAGAGAGGGACACATTCTGCCCTGCTGATTCAGATAGGAGTGGACAACCTGGTTGTCTGCGTGAACGCACACAGCTGTGTGCATCAACAGGGAACAAAAAAACAAAAAGGCCTTCAGAACTGCCGCCTGCTCCTCTCAATTGGAAGACTGAAACGTCTCCGTCCGTGTCCACCTCCTCCTGTGTAGCGGAAGCCCACAGGCTGGCACCCCTCCCCATTCCACTGGCATCGGTCATGGAATCTGTATAGGAAGAGGAACCAAAGAGAAACCCGTTTAAATGAGAGGGATCCAGCACCTTTGTCCAAATAGAGACCCTTCTTCCTAGTCAGGATAAGGGAGTTACAGTCCTAAAATAACCCCTGCTCACCCCCTTGGTAGCTTGGCACGAGCAGTCAGGCTTATCTTAGAGGCAGTGTGTAAAGCATTTACACGTAACCAACAATAATACAGTGTAAGAACTACGAACGGACACCACACCAGTTTAGAAACATATCCATTATTTTTACATACTTAAGACAAGACAAAAACGATAAAAATCCACAATACAGTACTTAAAAATCTTCAGTTATCAAAGTATCCTTGAAAAACAGTTCCTTGATGTCGATAGCTCCGTCCGGGGCTATCACGGCGTAGTGAACAACCAAATCCAAACAGTTCTGGCTGACCGTGGCGTCGCGGGTCAGCTACAGTGTCGGGAAGACCCGCAAACAGTACCTTTCAGAAATGCAGGTCGCCGATGACCTCTCGTTGTCCCACGCGTTGCAGGTTAATCTCCTCTCTGATGGAATCAGGAGCTCTGGCATCGGCAGGCGTCGGGTGCTGCGGTGCGAAGTGCAGCGGTGCGGCATGCGGTGCCCTCAGGTTTCGGTGCGAGCAGCGGCTCGGTGGCGGTGTCAGATGGCGTCATCGGTGAGACCAGGGTCGCGGTGTGAGATGAAGGCGGTGCTCGTCAAGGTGCTGGCAGGTCACGGTGCAGCAGCGGCGTCATCGTTGCTGAAGCGCTGTCGTCGGTTGACGAACTGGAGTCAATGGCACAGGCGTCGGTAGGCCAAGGCTGGGGTGCGGTGCGTCATGTAACTTTACGAGCGGTACCCTTGAACCACGGTGCAAGCAACGGCGTCGAGTCCGGCGTGGAGCGTCGTCGTCGGGGATACCAAGGCGTCGTCGTGAAGCGAGGCGGTGTGGAGTGCGGTGCCCACAGGTCGCGGTGCGAGCATCGGCTCGGTGGCGGCGTTAGCAGGCATCATCGGTGAGACCAGGGTCGTGGTGCGGCGCTGCGGCGGTGATCTGTGCGGTGCCAAAGCTTCAGCGTGAAGCGAGGCGGTGCGGAGTGCGGTGCCCACAGGTCGCAGTGCAAGCAGCGGCTTGGTGGCGGCATCGACAGGCATCGCCGGTGAGACCAAGGTTGTGGTGCGGCATTGCGACGATGCGCTCTGCAGTGCCTTCAGGACGTGGAGTCGGCAGCGGCTTCGTAGACAGCGTCGGGCTTGAAGTCTTTGCTGTTCCTGAGACTTCTTAATCAGGGGGCAAGCTCTACCTCAAGCCCTTGGAGAAACTCACAAAAGTAGATTGCAGAAAGGTCAGTCCAGTCCTTTCACTGCCCAAGACAGAAACAGCCACTGCAGGCCAACACAGCAAAGCACACAGCAAAGTGGTATTTCCTCCTCACAGCTTCTCCAGCTCTTCTTCTTGGCAGTATTCTTGATCCAAAAGAGTTCTCTGAAGTCTTTTCTATCCCTGAGACTTCCAACAGGAGGCAAGCTCTACCTCAAGCCCTTGGGGAAAACTCTAACAGCAGGATGATGAAAGCACAGTCCAGTCCTTTCCCTACCCTAGACAGAAGCAACCACTGCAGGCCAACCCCACAACACACAGCATAGGGGCAGTACTCCTCCTCCAGCTTTCCTGGTCCTTCTTCCTGACAGGTTCCTTAGTTCAGAAGTAATCTAAAGTTCTGGGGTCTGGGCCCCAATATTTATACCACCAAATCCTTTGTCCTTTGAGGGCAGAGGGTCCTGTACCTAGTTCAAACCAGTTCTGGGTGCATTCTGCCAGTGTGCACCTTCTTCCTTTGTCAATCTGGGTCAGGGTCATCAGACGCACCACAGGAGGTGGAGCCAGTATTGTGGAAGGCAGGCACAGCCTTATTCAGACCCAGATGTGTCTCCTCCCACCCATCTACATGCAGATAGGTCTATTCAGCCCTGTGCTGACTCACCCTGTCTCCTGGAGCCCCTGTCACTCACAAACCAGACAGACAATACACACGCTAGCAGAGGCAGTCTGGAAGGTTAGGTAAGAAAATAGCTACTTTCAACAAGTGGTATTTTCAAACACAGAATGTTAAAACCATCTCCACTAAAAGATGTATTTTATCATTCTGAGTTCAGGAATACTAAACTCGAATTTCTACCATGTTCCCTGGGTGAGTTAGGATTATAGGATGTTATAATCATACTGCCCATTCTGGCGTATGGGGAACAGGTAGCCTTGCAATAGTGAAACACGAAGTAGGCTGTAATTTACTATCAGGACATGCCACACACACCAGGGCATGTCCTACCTTTTACATACAATGCACCCTGCTCACAGGGGTACCTTGAGCCTACCTTAGGGGTGACTAACATGTAGAAAAGGGAAGGTTTGGGGACTGGCAAGTGTGTGCACTTGCCAAGTCGACATGGCAGCCCCAGGCTGCACATAGGCTCTGCAATGGCAGGTCAGAGTTACATTTTACGGGCTGTTTGCGTGGGTGGCACAATCCAGTGCTGCAGCCCACCAACAGTATTTGATTTATGGGCCCTGGCACTCGCCGTGCACTTTACTATGGACTGACACATAAATCAAATAGGCCAATCATGGAAACACCAATCCATAACACAGTTTACACAGAGAGCATATGCAGTTTAGGGATAACCCTGCAAAAAAGGCCATTTCCAACAGTAGACAAGAGGATAAAGGTGCATCCTCCCCCAAGGAAAGGGCCAACAGAGAGGATAGCTCCCCCTGACTGCGGAGCTAGGTCCTCGTCGATGCCAAGGGACGAAGAAGTAGAGGAGAAAAATGGGAAATGAGATGAACACAATGGTCCTCTTATACAAAGACCTCCCCCAAGTCTATCCAGTAGTGGGCCCCAATGAAGAAGAGATCTCGGGATGGTTAGACCTGGGACTTCTTCCCGTTGATCAAGAAGCCATAGTCCTCCAACAGCATGGCCACCCTGAGAACCTCCATCTGTGCTTTTGAAAAAGAACAAGAGACAATCAGCCAGTCATCCAGTTAAGGGAACAGCTGGATGCCTTCAGAATGTAAAATACCCACCAATGGTGCCAACAGCTTAGTGAGTACTCGTGGGGCGTATCTCAGTGTGAAGGGCAGGACCCGGAACTGGTGTTGGCTGCCCGGTACTGCGAACCTGCAGATCTTCTGTTGAGATGGATGCACTGGAATATGAGATAAACGTCCATGAGATCGATTGAGGTGAAGAATTTGCCCTTCCGAAACAGAGGCAGAATCAACTGGAGAGACACCATCTTGAAAGACACATGAGGGATACATTGATTTACCCCCTTGAGGTCCAGCACCCCAGTGGAATTCTTCATATGCCTTTTGAATGAGAAAAAGCAGGGATTAATACCCATTGAAAAAAATCTCTCCAGGAGGAACGGGGATGATAGCATCCTTCCGGAGCAGTAACTGAATTCCTTGGAGTAGTGCTGCTATCTTCTCCGGGGAGCGAGGAGGAGTCTAGAAAAGATTTCAAGGAGGAGTGTCGCTGTAATTGATCCTGTATCTGTCTGAGACCTCTTGGATGGCCCATGCTTCTGAAATGGTACAAGTCCTAATGTTCTGAAAGTACTTCAGACAACTCCCCACTGGATGGAACTTGGAGCAGTCATGCCTTGGATGGGGCGGGAGAGGTAGTGACAGCAGAGCACCCAAATTTGTCAGCATTAGGGGTGCTCCGGCCATGATTCCTGCCTCGAAAGGGCTGGTGTTGTGGAGCTTGACCCACAGAGGGAAAAGCCCTTTTGTATCCAAAACCTCTGCTCTTGGTGACTGGACGAACAGAAGTAAGTAGTTTCTTATTCTCTGCTGATATCTTAATCATTTCTTCCAAGTCACTGCCAAAAACCTTGGAACCTGTAAAAGCAAGTTTCAAGAGGACTGCCTTCTGATCAGCATCAGCCTTCCAAAAACGCATCCAATTGTTACGACGGACCGCAATGGCAGCACTCGAAGCTGCTGCAGATGCACAGAGATTATCAAATGTGTCATTCGAGAGAAGCTGCATCTGCCGTTCCATCAAAGCTAACAAGGCAGAAAAATCTGCAGCCTCCTGCACCTTTTTAACCAAAGAATGGAAGTCTTTAAGGACGGACCAAATAGCCTAAGTGGAGTAGGAATTCAGCCGGACAACAAAGTGTGAAGCCATATATGCCTGTTTCACTGCCCCCTCCACCTTCTTGTCCACTGCGTCAGAAGGCAAAGCATCCTTTGACACCACAGCCCCCTGTGAGGAGAACCCAATCATAGTGTTATCAATTTTCACTGAGGACGGAAACGTCCCCCCACACCTATCCAAAGGGTAATGTTTCAGCAAGAAGTGTGGGAATGACAGCTTCTCAACATCCTTCCATTCATTCGGAAGCGCATGGCGAATGGAAGCGTGCAGTGGCGAAGATTCTGTCTCAGTCCGCTGATTCTGAAAAAATTGTCATCCCCAGCCAGAGCCTAAGCAGAATCCACAAAGCTCAAATTCTTCCGCCATTGTTGCATAATTGCGGCCAGCTCTCTGCCCTGCACAAAGCGACACTTAATGCCATCATCATCCCCTTCCACTGAAGGATCCATCTTAGAAACCTTATCCGGAGAGCCCATTCTTGGGCACTAAATGCAGACTCCACAGCTGCAGCGATAATAGCTTTTTAGATCAGGGCAGGGTGACCAGACATCCCAGTTTTCCCAGGACAGCCCCCGTTTTTGGAGAAGTGTCTTGGTGTCCCGACACTTTTCTCCAAGTGAATTAAATGTCCCGGTTTTCGAACAGTGTCCGGGCTAAACATAGAAATGTCCCAGTTTTTATTATTTTTCCGGTTGAGCATGGCGTGTGACATCACTTAGTTGAGCGCTGTAGCAGGAAGGAAAATCCTTTGAAGAGAGACATTTTCTCTCTGGATTTCCCTTCTCTTTGTACCTGCTGCGAGTGACTCTGAAAATAAAGGGAAAACAAGGCAAATATTGAGCGCCACTGGTTCCCCAGAATTATGGTTTATTTATCATGGGAAGGATGAACCACTGAGACAGGCCCTCCTTGATCTGAAACAGCACCTTGAATGTTATCCGTAGATCACTGCAGTGGTCAAATCCACCCACTGAGCTACCTTACCGGCTTCAGTTAGGCTTGTTAGGTGTTGGATGGTCGGTGAACGCCTCCAACGAGGAGGAGGGAGGGTGGTTTGTGGCTCTGAGTCCTTCAAAGAGTGAATCTTCAGATCTCACAGTTCCAGCTGAAAGGGGTTTAGAGACCAGAACAGAGGAGGCTTCAAACCCTGATGGGTTTGCCTGTGCTTTTTCACCTTCTGTTGTCACTCTGGTACTAATTGGCTTATCCGCTCATTGGTAATGCTGTTCTGGACCTCTTTCATGTAAGTGCTGTGCTTGGAGTGGTGCATTGGCAGGAGAGGCAGACTGGCACACAGGCAAATAGAGTGGTTTGGGAGGTCTGTGCTTGTACAGTGGTCACATCAATCACCGTCAGGGTCTTTCTTGGGACAGCTTGGTGCATTCTGGGTGTTTCAAGCCTTCATGATGCCAAACAATATTGAATTACAACACGCAAAAGCTCAAGCAGCATGGCATTCGTCAGCCTAAAAGAAAGCTTCAACATGCTCTTTCTGTCTGTAATGCTTTATCTCGGTCTGTGGAGGGAGCTGTCATTGTAGTCCTTTTTCTACGTCTATGACAACTGTCAATTAGTCCTACATTTATGTTGATGGTTACTGCAAATCGTAGTCCTACTTCTATGTCTATGACCTGTCCCCGCTTTTTGTTTTGAGAATCTGGTCACCCTAGATCAGAGGTCACAGAAGCCCAGTAGAAGTCCCAGCCACCACAGGGGTGACTACCAAATCATTCATAATGACCAAAGTTAGAACAAGTCTCCAGCGAATACTGATGTCAGCCAAATGCAGCCCAAAGCAGCAGAAGAGCACCGAAATTCAGCGAGGCAACCGCATTAACAGAAACCAGACCAGCACAGAAATAAACTTCCTGAAAAGGCAGGCTGGTTTCCAAGGCAATGCCACCCTTGCTGTAGTGTGCGCGCTGCCCATTGCAAAGGCCAGGCGGAAATGCAAGGACGCATCCAATCGAAAACATACAGGTGCCATCTTGGAATGACTGCCGATTCCAGTAAAAACTGCACTGTACCGATCAGATCAAGTGTTTTGCACCCTACAACATCGGTGACAGCTACTTTCAATAATTTGGGAAATACAATAAAAATACCTGAACAAATATCCCATAGGCCGTCACAGGTTGGCCAGCTAACCACATATGTCCCCTGTGATCCCGCATACAAGCACAATCATGAAAATACAACTATAAAAAGCATTTGCAATGCAATAGTTCTTGCATTTACGAGATTTTGAGCTATTGGCATTATAAATGACAATGCCTTTAATTTATGTTTTAAAAAATCATCACATAAATAAAAGCCATTGTCATTTACAATAGCAATAGCTCAAAATCCCGTAAATGCGAGACCTATTGCAGAACCTAAGCTATAGTAAAATAAAATAAACTAACCAGCATAAAATAACACACAATGACCTAACCTGAGGTAAACTAAGATATCCAAAATAAGTAAAGTTACTGTAAATTAAGGTAACATAAACTATCCTAAATTAACCCGGTCTAGGATAAGTATAGCATGGTGTAGCTTAGCACAGCCAGACAAAGCACAGATTAACATTACATACCAACACAGCATAACACAAAGTTGCCTAGCATAACATATCACATTGTAGCATACAGTAGCATAGTATGACAATGCACGGCAATATAATAAAAAAAGTAGAGCATGCCATAATAAGGCATGAGAGTGGCATAACTTAGTACAAAATGTTACTTCCTGAAGTCTTTGTAGTATGTATTCACGAGTACACATTACATGGCCTGCTGGAGGCACGTCGGCTGTGGGGTAAGGACATATATGGTGCTATACAAACATGCATTCACAGGGGAAGCGCCTCTTACCTCGGTGTAGCCTTCTTGCAGGATGTCCTGTAAGCTGCCCCTTGCCAGGCAGGTGAGCATCCTTCCCTGCACGCAGGGGCCGTTCACCGGCCCCAAAACCACTTCATGGGTCCTGGTCCCCAAGCCCTAAGGAAGCCCTTAACCAAGACTAGAGCGTCTCACTGACCCGACGAGAACACCCTCACGAGCTACTGTGTGCATCTCTGTACCTGTCCCCAGGTCACTGCCTCTGTGTCCTGGGCAGTCCTGGGAGCTTTCCCTGCTATGTGCACTTCTTAGGCGCTTGTATCAGCCGGACTGTGAGTAGGGTCTGTAACTTCTCTGTGCAGTTCCGTGTGCTCGGCTCTTCGGTGCAGACCTTGTGCTCAACTCTTGTGCGATGCTTCAGAGGGCAGCTCCACGCCAGAGCAGCCCGTGCTGGGCAGACCCTAAGAGCAGGCCCGCGTGCAGCTCCCGTGTACAGTCCCGTGCTCAGGTCCTCCGTTTACCCCGGGTGTGCACCACCGCTCCTCTCCTGACACAGGACACCAGGCAGCCGGCACTGGGCTTGCCCAGCACCTCCAGCTGCTGCTTTTAGCCACTACTGCCGCTGGTCTCTGACATCAGCGGATGGCTCCGCCTCCCTAAAACGCTGCTCGCAGTCGCTGTGCCTCGCTTCGTGGGTAGAGAATGTTTTTATCCCAAAGAGACAACTGACTGTCGAGGGCGCTGGCAGTTTGGTGAGACCGAGGAGGAAAAAAGTTGCTGACTAGCACGGTGGCCGTGAAATGGGAGCCGCGCTGAGAGAAAGGAGCATTACAGCTATAAGCGTGCCAGTCGCCATTGCGCAAAGGCAGCCACTTGTTTAGCGGAATGATAACAAAGAAGTAGTCTCTAAATGGAATAATAGCAGCCTAGCAGCGTAACTAAACAGTAGCTGGTCGGTGCTGCTTCCTGCAAAACGGAAGCAAAACAGAAGTGACGTTTCGCATTGCGAGCCAACCATAAGCATGATAAGTAGAGCAATGCAACAGTTAAACAAATGGCGAGCAGCAGGACATATTAGCCGCCAATAGGCGGAGTTTCACTCAACAATATAGATTACTTTATGTCTCGGAGAGACAGCGCATGCGCTTCCTAGGCAAGACCTAAAAACCACTAAAGCAGGTTTAACAACAAAAAAGAAAAAGAAGAATTAAAAATACACATACTTGTAGCCAAGTTGGTAATCGGCTGCTGAAAAAAGACACAGGAAGTCCTTCCCAGGAAGTGATGTGTTTGTAGTCATAAGTACGGGAGACACCTTGGATTGGGAAGGAAAGGTTAAGTTTGGTGATTAGGTTCTGCATGAATAGAGATAAAGTTATACGTAAGGACCATGAGAAGTAATGCTCTGGCAGTGTGAGGCTTGCAACTCGTATGTCCTCTCACCGGGCTTGAGAAGATGGAATCTGCCTCTATTTTGAATCTTACAATTGGTGATGACCTCCTCTCAAGCCTGCAACCCACACAATGCCAATCATGTTGGATTGATGCACTTTCTGCCTGTTGCATGATGTAACAGCTGCAGCATCTACACATTTTTCAATTATTCAACTTCACCCTTACCACTGTTTCCAAGGGCTTTCGGTGTCTGCCACTAATGGCTATTGTGACACGGTGTACCATTGCAGACTTGGTGCATTTCTAAATCGCTCTGTGCCAGGTCACATGATGCCTTGGAGACACGCGTCATCAGTCAACGCTTCCTCGTAACATGTGCGTTCGTTATTGGCAAGCTTAGGCCATAGCGTACTCCATTGGCCAGTCTAGGAAGCCATTTTTGATTGGGCAGATGTACTGGGAATTCAGTGACGCCTAGGAGTACACAGTTCACCTGTTTTTGGGGCCATTTTCGTTTGGTCCGATACAGGAAAATTAATGCAGATTTGTACCAAGCTGGCTATGTTCTGAAGCGACCATTTTGGATTGGTCCTGTATAAGGAATTGCTGTAATTTTGTGCTAAGTTATCACTGTTCCTGATGTGGACATTCTTGATTGGTTTAATACATGGAATTGACTGCATAATAATATCTATGATGAACAGCTGAACTATTCCTGTGCACAACCTTTTTGGAGCCTAAGTAGTAGAACTATTTTAGACTTTGAGAGTACTGTCACTTCAGACCACAAGGAACCAATTATACCTTTCATCACTGCAACCTTTTATGGTAACAAGAATGGCCCAGTAATGAAATGGTAGGCATAGGAAGAGTACTTTGTGAATTATTTGGCAAGTTTTGAGGATGATAGTTTTTCTCCAGAAAGGAAGAAAAAATTCCTCTGCATTGTTTGGATCTGGGGGTCCCAGATTCTATAACCGCATAGAGAAAAAATCCTGATCTGGTGATTAAGGATATTTTTTTACCCATGCCTTGGATGACTTGGACAAATACTTTTCACCTACAGTGTGTGTTGCTTTTGATCGCTACAGTTGCTTTCATAGGAAACAAGGTGCCAACGAGAACGTTGAAGACTTAGGGCCTCATGTAGGTAAATAAATTTTACCGGTTCTAAAATACCGAGCCGTACCGAATCGGTAAATTAGAATCGGTAAGTTATATGTAGGTAAAAATTCGGTAACAGTTACCGATTCGGTAACATTCGGTAATCACGAATCGGAATTCACCGAATCGGTAAATACCGAGGTGGTATTTACCGAATCGGAAAATACCGAGGTGGAAGTTACCGAATCGCAAAATACCGAGGTGGTAGTTACCGATTCGGAAAATACCGAATCGGTATGTACGGAGTCGGTAAAGAAAATCACATGACTTGACGAAACAGCGAATCCAGTGCAACGACAGCCCACCCAACCTGGAACTGCCCACACCCAGGCAGGTGTACTCAATTAGCCGAAGTGGCCACACCCAGGCAGGTGGACATAATTAGCCGACCCTGGAGAGGCTTGGAGTGCAGAGGAGAGGCAGGGAGCAGTTGCATGTGCGAGCGGGTAAACGAACAGCATGTCCAGCCAGAGAACACAGAAAGACGGAGGGGAAAGGAGGAGGAAGCTGAAATTTAGCCCCAAGGAACTCCAGGTGCTGGTGGAGGAGGTCGTGAAGCAGCACCAGAAGCTGTTCGGCAGGCAATCCCTGCAAGTGCCTGAGGTGGAAAAGCGCAACATATGGCTGGCCATCCAGGCGCAGGTCAATGCTGTGGGAGTGACCCACAGGGACATTGAGGTCCTCAAAAAGCGCTGGTATGACCTGAGGATTGTAACCAAGAGGAAGATGGGCGACATCCAGAAGGAGGCCAGCCAGACCGGAGGTGGAACCAACAGGGCACCTGCCCTCACCGAACTGGAGGAGCTGGTGGCGGCCACAATCGAGCAAGAGAGCGTCGTGGGTCTTGGGGACGCCGACAGCTCTGCCAGAGCCGCAACACACCAAGGTAAGACGAAAGCACAGCAATGTAGCCTCCCCTACCCCTATCCCACATCCCCCATTGTGAAACGAGAATCACACTGCAGTCCACACGTGTCAGTGCAGACAGGCAATGCATTTCGGGAGATGTAGTCAGGGCAACACTAACCATGACGTAAATGTTACAGGGCAACAAGGCATGTCACGCACTCGAGGCACAAGGAGACAGGGGACATGTTGGAATGTGAAATTATTTATTGTGCCGCTTGCAATGCAGCCCTTCGGGGACACTGAGCCAATGTTGTATTTATGTCCACAGATGTGACATCATGCAGGACAGGGCATGCTGCAGGAGAGACGGCACCACGGCAACATCAAACACCTCCAGCCAGCACAAGTACAGACCGGGGAGCAGGCCCACTGGCAGCCGCACCACCAACACAGCCAGCATCGCCGCACACAGAGCCAGCATCACCTCACCGTGAGCCAGCATCACCACCACCAGAGCCAGCCTCGCCACTCATGTTCGATTCACCGGCCACATCTCCGCTTGCATGCGTGAGACAGAGGAGGCGTCCAGCAGCCAGGCTACGAGCCTTGGACACCTCGTCAGACGACAGCATGGGCCCTGAAGACCGCACCGGGCCCCAGGAAGGGAGCCATGCCACTGTGCCCCACACCTCACAGGCAGCACAGACGGAAACAAGAGGGCGCCGCAGGTCGCGTGTCCAGAGTCCACCAGCACCCACTGACGGCCATGGTGTCTTCTTGGGGCTCGAGGGCCAAATGTTAAAGCAACAGCGCCTGCAATCAAAGGCAGTCATGTCAGTCCAGAGGCACATGCGGGTGATGAAGACAAGCATAGTCAACATGGACACAAACATTGGCGGCATGGCTGCGGGCATTCGGGACATGTCCCAGTCTATCCAGCAGTTGTGCAGCAAATTAGATGCTGACATCGAAGCACGGCGCCGGGAACGCCAGAGAAGGGACACTACCAGCAGGGCACTCAACCGTCTGGCAACTGCCACTTCCCTACTGTGCCGGCGCTCTGTGACGATGCAGGAGGGCCTAACACAGTGCTGCAGCGACCTGTCTCGGGGGATGGTGCAGGTGACAAGTGCACTAGGGGTGCTATTGACGAGTCAGGCGTCGACAACTGCTGCAGGGGATCCTGCGGAGAGCATCGACACCACCAGCAGCATCACACCCCCCGTCCCAGAAACACGCAGGAGCAGCAGGCGGCTTGGGGTTGGCTCTAGTGAGGATGCACAGGCCGTGCAATCCACCACTGCAGCGCGTATGCGCAAACATTGATGTCGCCCTGCCTAGCCACTTCACAATGGGTGACGTAACCCTGGACATACTCCTTGTACAGATGATATATTGCCAGATTGGCCTGATCATGTGTTCATGGCGTGGTGCCACATTAAACTACGTCATGACTGCTCACAACTCGCTGTGTCCCCTTACTTACTCAGAAATAGTTGGATGTGATCTCTGCCCGTCTCTCTCTCCCATCGATTGCAGTTGGCACTCTAGCTGCGTTGCCCTCTGGCTGGCCTGACTCATCCTCGTTGTCCTCAAAATATGTTAGTTCCACATCTGTACCTTTTTTCGTGGCAAGGTTGTGCAGCATTGCACAAGTGGCAATGATCTTGCAGCAGGTGATGGGTTTGTACTGGCGTGCGCCTCCGCTCTTGTGCAGGCAGCGGAACCTGCTCTTCAGTAGTCCAAACGTGCGCTCCACCACATTGCGTGTTGTTTTGTGTGCCACGTTGTATGGTCTCTCACTCTGGGTAGCTGGGTGTAGGTAGGGAGTGAGGATGAATGACCGGCATGCATATGCACTGTCGCCTGGATGGGTGAAAGGGAACCATCAGTAACATGCCTCTATACACTATGTTTGCATGTTTCAAGGGGCGTCACTGTTACTTACCTAGCAGGTATCCCTCTCCGAATTCTCCGGCACTCAGTCGTGTGTAAATCCCACTATTCTGGAAGATGTAAGAGTCGTGGGTGCTCCCAGGAAACTTTGCAACAATATCTGTGATGATGTTCCCTGCATCACAGATCACCTGCACGTTGATGGAGTGGGTGGACTTCCTGTTCCTGTAGATGTGCTCTGTATCTGCTGGTGGACAGATTGGGATGTGGGTACCATCAATACAGCCGAGGACATGGGGGAACTGTGCCATGTGATAAAAGTCAGTTTTTGTTTTCTGCAGTGCAGCCTGTGAGTTCGGGAAGCTTATGTAGTGGTGCATTCTCTGCATCATGGCATCCAGGAACTTCCTGAAGAAACGGGACAGGCAACTTTGGGATACCCCACCCACCGCAGCTATCACCACCTGATAACTGCCGGATGCCAACAGATGTAGGCTGCAGAGCACCTGCACATGTGGGGGTATGGCGTGCGCCCTTCTAACTGGCTGGTCCAGGAGTGGGTGTAGGTCCCTGATTAAGTCCATGATGGTTTCGGGGTGTAGCCTGTACCTCTCATGTATCTCTGCATCAGTCAGCTGGAATAGTGTGATGCGCTGTCTGTAGATTTGTTCCTCCCGTCGCCACACCCTCAGTCCTGCTGCCTGTAGACGTAGGCGCCTTGCAATGACGTACATAGCGGCCATGTTGTCCACGCTGTTGAATTTTGGGTTTGCTTTTATCCATTGTTGATGGTTACCACCTGCTTTTAGTCCGTGTTAATTACCGACTCTTAATTACCGATTTTAATGGATTTCTTAATTACCGACTGCTCCTACATGTCATTTTAAATTTTTACCACTTCATATTTACCACTTCATGTTTACCGATTCGTTAATTCTGTATTCGGTAAGTATGAATCGGTATTTTAGAATTCGGTAACTATGAATCGGTATTTACCGCCTCATATTTACCGAAAAGTGGTTTTTGGACTCCTACATCTCACTTGTCTGTATACCGGTCGGTAACGGCATATTTACCGAAAATCGGCCGTTACCGACCGGTATTTCGCTACCTACATGAGGCCCTAAGTCTCCTCATTGAAGAAATTGGCTCTGATGGGTAGATTTGAAAATGTACTTGCTGAGCTAACCAGGGTCCAAAATATAATGCACTGTAATAATGCAAATATACTGGTTAGATTGTGGGTTCATGGGGAAGCTGACCTAAAAGAGGTTGTGACAATTGTTAGTAAAGCGGAGTTAACTTCCAGGTATGCTAAGGCCATCTTAAACAATGATTCTGATAAAGAAGTAGTAGGTAAGGTCATAAATAAGAGAATTGAACTTGACAAAGTGGATACTAACAAAAAGGGATATGCAATTTTCTGATGTTCACAAACGTAGGATGGATGGATTGAAAGGGAGTTGTTACAGATGCGGAAACATAGATCAATTTGCTCACATTCAAAAATGTTCTGCAACAGACCAAACGTGCAAGCTGTGGACTACAGGGGTACTTTGCCAGGGTATGTTGCAATAAGAATAGTTTGTCGATCAGATGCATTGTAGAAGGCTTAGGTGAGGTGGATGATGATTTTGAAAGCAATTTGGATCGAACACAAGTGTTAAGTATAGAGGGAGAAGGTTATGAGTGAGTGGTACAGTGAGGAAAAAAACATTTGTGATATATTAGCTGGAGGGATGGACTTAAAATTAATTGATGATTCAGGTAATTAACAAAAATGTTTGGGAAGAATTGTTCATGGGAGTTTTGGGGGCGAGTTAAAAGCAGTCAGACATTAGACCCTGTAGCGAAGGCCTCAACACGAGCATATGTAAATGATCACACCACACATGAAGTTGGGTATTACAAGTCTTTTCTCCTCAGCTGAACTTAACTGAATATTCTGTAGTGGAGGCGGAACTACAGGTACACATATTGCTATGTTAGCATAAGCGTCATACTGGCCCATGCATCAAGCAAAATCCAGT
The DNA here is from genome assembly GCF_964204655.1 of Triturus cristatus. Classification (NCBI taxonomy): domain Eukaryota; kingdom Metazoa; phylum Chordata; class Amphibia; order Caudata; family Salamandridae; genus Triturus; species Triturus cristatus. Next base: position 265,742,537 of record NC_140585.1, read on the forward strand.
CGGTAAAATACCGATTCGGTAAAATCAGCCGTTAGCGAGTGTCAAAAACCGAATCCCAATGCATCAACACTAATCGGGAAAAAATAAAGAATCGCTAAATAATGACCCGGAAAAATAAGGAATCGCTAATAACCAACCCGCAAAAATAAATAATCGCTAAATACCGAAGTCGCTATCACCGAAATCACTATTAGCTCCCGGCAAGTGCCAATGGCTAATAACGAATCGCTACTCAATGCATCAAAAATCGCAATTAGCGAAAATCCCAAAAATCGCAATTTAGCATGAGCAGATTAAGGGGAATCAGAACCTGGAGGTAAAGTTACAAACAAAGAAAAAAAAATATATAAAAAAAATATTACTTGTGCAACAGATGGTACCAATCAGTAAACCCTTAAATTTGGCCCAGGAGACCCTGTTGGCTAGCACAAAATGGCAGCCCTCTACGTGCTTGCAAGGAGGATGCGAATCAATGCAGCAGGACAGCGCAGGAGAAGGGTCCAGGAGAGAGTATTCAGAGTGCGCATCACCTTGCTAGGACAGAATAAGGACGAGGTGTACGACAAGTATCGACTGAATCGTGCCATGATCATGCGCCTCATTGCAGACCTCGAACCACTACTGCAGCACCAGACACATCGGACCAATGCAATCCCTGCGCACGTTCAGGTCCTATGCAGCCTGCACCTACTGGCCTCAGGAAGTTTTCAGGGGGTAATCGCCGTAGCCGGAGGCGTATCGCAAAGCGCACTCTCACGCTTCTTCCACAAATTCATTGATGCCATGCTGACAATGATACACACCCACATCAGCTTCCCCACAACCCCACAGCAGATGGACCGCAACAAACAGGCATTCTACCAGGTGGCCCATTTCCCCCATGTCATTGGATGCATCGACTGTACGCATGTCCCCATCTGTCCACCCTCTGCCAATGAGTACATATTCCGTAACCGAAAGTCCTACCACTCAATCAACGTGCAGGTTGTGTGCGATGCCAAGCACATCATCACGGACCTAGTGGCACAATTTCCGGGGAGCACACACGACTCCTACATATTCAGACACAGTGGCATCCACAGGCTTATACTCAACGGAGAATTCGGAGAGGGACTCCTGCTTGGTACGTACACATACCACTTCCACACATGAGCACCACACATGTATATACATCACCGTTGCTAAGCCTTTGCTTCTATCTTGTAGGTGACAGTGCATACGCCCTGCGGGAATTTATACTCACCCCCTACATCAATCCAGCAACACCACAGGAGCAACGATACAACGCGGCCCACATAAGCACAAGGAATGTCATAGAGAGGACCTTTGGGATTCTGAAGAGTCGCTTTAGAATCCTACATAAGACTGGCGGTGCCTTGCAATACAAACCTGATACCTGCTGCAGGATTGTAGCTGTATGTGCAATGCTGCACAACATTGCGACCAGAAGGGGGATACCCATAGAGGTGGACAGGAATGACGACTTCCGGGATGACCAACCACCCGCGCAACACCGACAGGCACACGTCCCTAACACAGCTGAGGGCCATAGGAGGCGGACATACATCACGCAACATCACTTCTGAACCAGGTAAGAATGAAACATGACGATTTCATTGGTGCTGCTACTGTTTAATGCACAGGAGCACTGAGGTATGTGCGACCAAACAAGCAATAAAATAATATATCCCCAACAAAAGTGTAACAACAAATGTCCGTTGTAGTCACGGCTGTGCAGCGTCAAATAGGGGAGGACCCTGGTTGCCTCACCACGGTCAAGCATGACTGTCAGTTAGTCCAGTGGCGCTTGCCACGAACACCAAGCCTCCTCTCAGGTGTCTCCACCACCTCACCACGGCCTGTCCCTGTGGAGCACCGCGAACTGCGCCGCCTGGTGCTGGCCTCTGCAACCGAAACACTGCTCACACTTGAGGCAGCCTCACTGCCGTCCTCCCCTCCCAATGCGCTAGCACTGAATGTACCGCTCTGCAGGTGTTCAACTGCAGCGGTGACCTGTCCTAGGGCCTTGGCAACATCACCGCAAAAGTGTCCAAGGTCCACCTGCAGTGACACCGAGCGGCGTGCCAACACTGCGGTGCTGTTGCTCAGCCTGGTGATGGCCTTCGTAGAGGCTGCGGACCAGAGCAAGTTCTGCCGGTGCCTCCTCCTCTCGCTGTCATGGCCTTCCCTCATGGCACGGGTGAGTTCCTGTATGTCCTCCCTCAGGTACCCATTGCCCTCTGCCACCACAGTGCTCATGTCCCTCACTGCCGCAGTCATGGAACGCATTTCTTTAGCAAGGCGCGCTATTTTACAGCTGATTGTAGCCATGTGTCTCCCCTGCAGGCGCTGGACACGCAGTATCCGTTCCTCAATGCCACCATTTGGGGAGCTTGCAACGTCGCCTACAGATTGTGAACTGCGCAGAGACCTGCGGCGCTGTGGGGGTCTGACACGTGCTGGTGGTGCTGCAGGCGGTGGGATGATACTCAGACTTTGGCCCGATGGTGTTGCAGGTGTTTGAAATGTATCCATCACCTGCAAGGGTGGAACTTGTGACCTGCGTCTTCGCTCTTTAGTTGCAGTTGTTGCGCCAGCAGGTGTTGCTGGTGGTGGTGGTGGTGGTGTTGGTGTGGTTGCTGGTGGAGGTGGTGATTGCGTCTCTGGCGTTGTATCCACGTCCGAATCGGCTGGTGTCTCGGAAATGATCAGCCGGCCGCTGTTGTCGGAATCGCCAGGAGATGCATCTGTGTGTGAAACAGTGCATGGTTAGTGGGATGGTTACACCTACGTAGTATTGTAAACATACATGTCCCTCTGTGATCCACTAAATAAACTGTATATATCCAGCCTCTACTGATGTAGTGAATTTTAATTTTAGTTAAATCCTGTGCATGCACACCGGGCTGACTTGACTACAACTCCCATGATGCACTACTGTCATGAGTAAAGTTGTGTGGGGCAAATCTGCATGCACACTCTGATCATGCTGGGGGGTTCGGAATGGTTTAACGCAATTCTGGGTATGGGCACAGGCATGCATCTTACCTTGGGCACTTGTGGCTGAGCCGGAGGTATCCATCTGGGTCACTCCCACGATGGCCTCAGGCTCGATGGTCCCTTCCACCAGCTCCTCCAGGGCAGTGTTTGCTTGCACTGTTGAAGGTCCGCCTCCCGTTCTGGATGCCTCCCGGAGCCTCTCCGCAATCCTCTCCTTGGCCCGCTTCCTCAGGTCGTACAACCGCTTTTTTAGATCGTCTATGCTGCGGGGCGTCACTCCCACCGCATTGACCCTCTCTCGGATGCGCAGCCATATGCGCCGCTTCTCTGACTCTGGCACCTTTAGGGACAGCTTCCCGAACAGCCGATCTTGTTTGCTGCTCACCCCCTCGATCAGGTGCTCCAGCTCCCTGTCGGAAAACTTGCGTTTTCTCTTGCGTGCAGCTTCTGCGCAGGATGCAGCTTCTTTCTCCATCCTGGTTGTGTAGGGTGGTAGTCCTGTAAGTTTAGCTTCAATGGGCTCAGGCAGTCTCCAGTACCAGCTCCTGTTTGCTCCTCTGGCGAGGCAATGAGGGTGGGGCAGCAGTATTTCCTGGTGGTGAGGTCATTATGCCGTTCCCGGAGCGACCCGTTATTTCACGTTTTCGCTAATAGCGATTTGGCTAATACCGAAATCTCTATTAGCTAAATCGGTGATGCCGATTTCACTTTTTGCTAATCGGTGTTTTCTTTACTCGCTATTGTATAATCGGTAAAATATAGCGATTTTTAAAGAATCGCTATATTTTACTGAATCTGTTGATGCATTCTGTAAAGCGATTCCTTGATACCGATTCCTTATTTATCGCTATTAAGGAATCGCTTTTGCTTTTGTTGATGCATGTGCACCTTAGTAATTAAAACGCCATCTTGCCACTTTTGCAGCTTTTGCACATGACACTGTAGATAGATGCTGTTATATGAAAACTGCTTGCTTGCCTTTTCTTCACATGAGAACGGTCTGTTGTTCACATCCCTAGACGTGCACCGCGACCTTGGTCTGAACATTGTGTGCAGAAGCAGTCAGGGCCAACAAACATTGTATGCTTTTGAATTCAGGTTGATCGGGCCACGCTTTAGCCATAACACGCACACAGCTGCAAATATCTGAAACTCGAGCGCCTTTAATATTGCAGTTTGCATGCATGAGATACACACTTTGGAAAATACCTTTTCCAGACAAAGTGCAAAGCTGATCCTGTGATGTGATTCATCTAAGCTGATATTTACGGTATGGGGTTCCCCATTCAAGCCTAGAGACCTTCTATTAGTTTAATAATACTAGCTTACTAGTGAAGGGAGGGTGGTTGTATTCCACTATCATTTGTAATATGATTTCTCCCTTCATTTTCTATGGTATTGTAACAATGCTGATGGTTTTATTTTTAATCATTTGTCTGCTTATGTTAGCCAAAGTACTGCATCTAAGGACGCGTAGTTTATAAAATAAACATTTTAAACTTTACTGTGTCTTTGATTACTCTTGTTGTGGACTGATATGAGAATAATAACGAACAGGTATTTCTAATTCCCACCATTCCTGAGAGTACTCTAAGTCGTTTGTTCTGGGTTGTCTAATCATTGGTAGCTTCGAGATGATACGGAGAACAAATGAGACACTGATTCTAGTCGGATAGGGGTTCCGGGTACTGAGGTGAGTTTTTGGTACACCGCAATTCACTGAGGTCCTGGTTTCCTGCGCATAGTTCTGTGCATGAGCAGAATCCCTGCAACAATTCTACATCAATAATTCTGTCACCCGCACCCAAGCACTTACAGAGTCTGTCAGGAACCAAAAGGGTCCCGTCATCTCTAACTCACAAGACACTACATCTCACACTTTATTAAATAAAAAGTAAAAATAATACATATATACATCACAACTCTTCAATAAATCATTTTGGTGCTCAAATCAATCGCCTGGATATTGTCATTTGAGGCTGAGGAGATACAGGCGAAGTGTCCATGACTAGCACTGGTGACAGAGACACTGGTAAAGTTGTTGGGCTCTCCTGCCTCTCAGGTGGATAAGCCGCACTTCTGACATCTGGGGCTGGTGAATGTTGAGGCAGGTGCTTAAAATGCAAATATTCTTGTGTAACCCTCAGTGGGTCAACATCAAAAGGAGCATCAGACTTGCGTTTCCATGTCTGCCTGACAATTGACTTGGTCTCTTGTTTTGAAATCAGTGTTCCGAGCACGGCGGCATCTATACGCATAGGTCTCCGTTTTGCATTTGTGTGACGAATCAGTGTTGAAAAGTTTATCAGTGTCAATATATCTTTCAGTGGTCCATTGTGGCAATTTGGTTCCTTTGGTTCTTCCAAACTTTAAGGTTGCAGGGTTTTCACCCGTGGTAGAATGGGAAATTGACCTGTATGCAAGAAGCGTAGAATGAAGAACTGATTTGAGTTCAAGTTTTCCAGCACTGCGAGATTAACAGTCTTCTTGAAGGTGCTCATATATCTCTCGACAACACCATTTGCCTGTGGCCAGCGAGGTGTGCTATTCTGATGCTTCACAATTAGATGAGTGAGAAAATCCTTGGATTCTCGACTATTGAAAGGCGGACCATTGTCAGACTTCAAAATGAAAGAAACATCCCATGTTGTAAAAATATTTTCAACTCTTTACCCGACTCTGTCATGATTAGTTGATGACAGATCTTCTAAAAGGGGAAAACTGGAGTATTCATCTATAATGGCTAGTAGATGATGCCCATTGTCAAGGGGTCCAAAGAAATCAATGGAAAACTTTTCCCATGCATGCTTTAGAAGATCGACATGTTTAATGGATGCTGGGTTGTTTTGGAGGACAAGCAGTTGCACAAATGACAGGCCCTTAATTCTTTTCCAACCCTTTCAAGACAAGAAAACCACACTCAGGTCTATAGAACTTGTTAAGTAGCAACATATCCATGATGTAACTCATGTGCCAGTTCAATGGCTTGTTGTCTCATACTCTTAGGTATGACAATTCTCAAACCTCATAATATAATGCCTTCTGGAGAATCTGAAAGATCTTCCTGCGCATTTTTGAATTTCTGGTATTCTAGGTTTATCATGAAGAGGTTGAGCATGCTTTCTTTAATAATGCTAGGTAATAATTTCTTTGAGGATTTGCAAATCTCTGTCAGTGCTCGTTGCAGCAATGATTTGTTCTACTGATATGGCAGCAGGCATACTGGATTTCACTATAAAGGTAACATAAGCATCTTCCACTTTAGAAGTGGTGCCATGACACAGTATTGGTACACATGAGAAGTAGTCAGCAGGGTTTTGAATGTTCCTGGATGATGCACAATTGTATAATCATACTCCTGAAGTTGCAACCCCCACCTCTCAATGCGAGGGGGCATCTTCTCTTTTGGATTTCAGAAAATGGTGAGTTATGCCTGGCGATCGGTGGCAACCATAAAGTGCTTCCCATACAGGAACACATGAAAATGCTCACAAGCCCACACCACAGTGAGGTTTTCCTTTTCAGGTTGTGAATAGGCATGTTCCGTCAATGACAAAATCTGGCTAGTATAAGCCACAAAGTGTCTTGGGGCATTAGGATCTTCAGTGTGCTGGGCAAGGATGGCATCCAAACCCACTGGGCTTGCATCAAAACAACCTTTGCCTGCAACTTCAGTTCAAAAGTATGTCATTTCAGTGGCATTCTCAATCGCATTCGTGATTTTCTTGAAGCTTTGTCTATGTTCGTGTGACCATCTCAATGGAAAATGTTGTTTCGTCAAGTCTCTCAAAGGGGCACTTGCAGTTGCAAAGTCACATATATACCTTGAACAGTAAGTCACCATACCATGGAAGGATTGCAGCATAGTTACATCTTGTGGGGTAAAAGGGGATGACAAAGGTTGTACTTTATTTGGATCTGGAGTCATCCCCCATCACAAAAGATATGGTTAAAGAACTTGAGTTTTGTTTTCTGAAACTCACACTTTTCTAAGAGCTTTGTAATGTTCCTTTCGTGTGGCCTCAAAAACCAGCATGTCATCATCACTGTATTTGAAAGCATTTGTGACTGGCTGTATTATGTAACGTATGACATCCTGAAAAAGTCCTGCAGCTGATGAGCCTTTTATATCTAAATAAACCAATATCAGTCAAAAAGGTAGTAATGTACCTGCAATCTTCTTCGCTCGAGTTGGTGATACCCTTTGTTAAAATTGAGGCAGTAAAAGACATTCAGCCTCATGCATCAAGCCAAAATCCAGTCGGTAAAATACCAAATCGCTAATAACACCAGTTAGCGAGTAAAAAAAAATGAATCCCAATGCACCAACCAAATGCAAAAATCGGAATTTAAGGAATCAGTAAATAGCGATTCCTTAAATTGCGATTGCATTTAAGGAATCCCAAATTGAGATTCCTTAAATGCAATGCATTAACAGCCTCATGCATCAAGCCAAAATCCAGTCGGTAAAATACCGAATCGGAAAATTCACCCGTTAGCGATTACAAAATACCTACTTCAAATGCATGAACCCAAAACGTGAGCAAATAACGAATCGCAAAAAATGAATCCGCAAAAATACCGATTCGCTAATAACCAAAATGCAAAATTACCGATTCGCTAAATACAGAATTAGCAGATACCGAAATCACTATTAGCTCCCGGAAAGTGCCAATAGCAAATAACGATTCGCACCCCAATGCAACAACAGTCGCTAATAACGAAAATCCCAAAAATCGCTATTTTGCCAGAGCTAAGTAAGGGGAATCAAATCCTGGAGGTAAAGTTAAAATAAAAAAAAAACGAATCCTAAAAAAAAAATATGCCATGTGCAAATGATTGAGGCAAGCACAAAACCCTTAAATGTGGCCCAGGAGACCCTGTTGGCTCCCACAAAATGGCTGCCCTCTACGTGCTTGCAAGGAGGATGCGTATCAATGCAGCAGGACAGCGCAGGAGAAGGGTCCAGGAGCGAGTTTTCAGACTGCGCATAACCTTGCTCGGGCAGAATGAGGACGAGGTGTACGAGAAGTATCGCCTCAATCGTGCAATGATCATGCGCCTGCTTGCAGACCTGGAACCATTACTACAGCACCAGACACACCGGACCAATGCAATCCCTGCGCACGTTCAGGTCCTATGCAGCCTGCACCTACTGGCCTCAGGGAGTTTCCAGGGGGTAATTGCGGTGGCCGGAGGCGTATCGCAAAGCTCACTGTCACGCTTCTTCAAGAAATTCCTAGATGCCATGCTGACAATGCTGCACACCCACATCAGCTTCCCCACAACCCCACAGCAGTTGGACCGCACCAAACAGGCATTCTACCAGGTGGCACAATTCCCATATGTAATTGGATGCATCGACTGCACGCATATCCCCATATGTCCACCCGTAGCAAATGAGTACATATTCCGGAACCGCAAGTCATACCACTCAATCAACGTGCAGGTTGTGTGCGATGCCAATAACATCATAACGGACCTAGTGGCACAATTCCCGGGGAGCACACACGACTCCTACATCTTCCGCAACAGTGGAATGCACAGGCGACTAATCAACGGAGAATTTTGAGAGGGACTCCTGCTAGGTACGTAAAAAATACGCTTCCCTACACCAACACCACACATGTATGTACATCACCAATGCTAAGTCTATGCTTCTATCTTCTAGGTGACAGTGCTTACGCCCTGCGTGAATACATACTCACCCCATACATCAATCCAGCCACCCCACAGGAACATCGCTACAACGCTGCACACATCAGCACTAGGAATGTCATAGAGAGGACATTTGGGATTCTGAAGAGTCGCTTCAGAATCCTACATAAGACTGGCGGCGCCTTGCTATACAAACCTGAAACATGCTGCCGGATAATTGCTGTATGCGCAATGCTGCACAACATAGCGACCAGAAGGGTGATACCCATAGAGGTGGACAGGAATGAGGACCACCGGGATGACCAACCACCCGCCCAACAACGACAGGCACACGTCCCTAACACAGCAGAGGGCCATAGGAGGCGGACATACATAATGCAAAATCATTTTTGAAACATGTGAGAATGAAACATGACAATTTTGTTTGGGGTGCAACTGTTTAATGCACAGTAGCACTGAGGTTTGTGCAACAAAACTAGCTATGCAAATCATGCTCCAATTGCCAAAATAAAAATCAAATGTGCCTTAAACTCACGCCTGTGCATACTCAGTAAGTGGTTGTCCATGGTTGCACCACCATGGTCCTGTATGCATGTTCAACTGTCTAGTGGCTCTTGCCACGTACCCCAAGCCTCCGCTCAGGTGTCTCCATTGCCTCACCACGGCCTGTCCCCGTGGATGCCCGCGAACTGCGGCGCCTGGTGCTGGCCTCTGCCAGTGACACGCTGCTGACACTGGAGGCAGCCTCACTAGCGTCATCCCCCCCAAAGCTGCAGCACTGCATGTGCTGCTCTGGAAGTGTTCCACAGCAGTGGTCAACTGCCCCAGTGCCTTTGCCACATCCCCGCAGAAGTGCCCAAGGTCGACCTGCAAGGACACAGTGCGGCATGCCAACACTGCGGTACTGTTGCTGTGGCGCGTGATAGCCTTAGTAGCGGCAGCGTAACGCAACAATTGCTGTCGGTGCCTCCTCGTCTGGCACTCCTGGCCCTCCCTCATGGCACTGGTGAGCTCCTGTACATCTTCCCTGAGGTGAGCATTGCCCTCTGCCACCACAGTGATCATGTCCCTGACCACCGTGCCCATGGCCGTTACTGCGGCAGTCATGGCTCGCATTTCACGAACAAGGTGCACGATGTTGGTGCTGATGGTTGCCATGTGGCGGCGCTGCACGCGCTGTACAGACAGCATCCTCTCCTCAATGCCAGGAGTGTGTTGGAGATCCAGGTTGCCTGAGGAGACCGAACGTTGGCGAGACCTGCGCCGCTGTGTTAGCCTTGCGCGGACAGGTGGTGCATCAGGTGGTGTGATGGCGCGCTGACCGTGTCCCGTTTGTGTGGTGTTTCCATCACCGGCAAGGGCGCAACCTGGGACCTGCGCCGTGGCGCTTTGGTGGCTGTCGTGGCAGCAGCTGGTGTGGCCGGTGCTGGTGCTGGTGGTGCTGGTGTTGCTGGTGCTGGTGTTGCTGGTGCTGGTGGTGCTGGTGGGGTGGCAGGTGTAGGTGATGTGAGGGCATCCTGCGCTGTCTCAAGGTCTGAATCAACCGGTGTTTCGGAGATTACCAGCTGGCCGCTGTCATCTGAATCCCCAGGTGATGCATCTGTGTGTGAAACAGTGCATGGTTAGTGGGATGGTTAGACCTACGTAGTGTTGTACACATACATGTCCCTCCGTGATCCACTAAATATACTGTCTATACCCAGCTTCTACTGATCTGGTGAATGGTTATTGCATTTACCCCTTTACATGCACACTTGCCTGAGTAGACTACAACTCCCATGATGCACTAGTGTTAGGAGTCAAGCTGTGTGTTGCAAAGCTTAATGCACACTCAGATCCTGCTGGGGGCCTTGAATGGGATTTACGCTATGCTGGGTATGGCAAACAGGCATGCATCTTAGCTTGGGCACTTGTGGCTGCGCCGGACGTGTCCATCTGGGTCACTCCCACGACGGCTTCCCGCTCAATTGTTCCTTCCACCAGCTCCTCCAGGGCAGTGTTAGCCTGGACCGTGGAAGGCCCGCCTCCCGTTCTGCTTGCGTCCCGGAGCCTCTCTGCTATCCTCTCCTTCGCACGCTTCCGCAGGTCGTACCACCTTTTTTTTAGGTCGTCGATGCTGCGGGGCGTCACACCTACTGCATTCACCCTCTCGCGGATGCGCAGCCATATGCGGCGCTTCTCCGCCTCAGGCACCTTGAGGGACAGCTTCCCGAAGAGGCGATCGTGCTTGCTCGAGACTCCCTCTATTAGGTGCTCCAGCTCCCTGTCGGAGAACTTGCTCTGGATGGGGCTTCCTTCTCCATGGATGGTGTATTTTAGCAGCTGGAACAGTCTGTGTGGCTTCAGTCTGCACAGGCAGTCTGCAGTCAGTGCTCCTGTTTGCTCCTCTGTCGATGCAATGAGGGTGGGGCAGCTGTATTTCCTGGTTGGTGATGTCATCTGCACGTTCCCGGAGCGACGCGGTCATTTGCGATTTCGCTAATACCGAATTCGCTATTTGCTAATTCGGTATTACCGAACTCGCTATTAGCTATTCGGAGTTTGCATGCTCCGCTATTGTATATTCGGTAAAAATAGCGATTTTTAAGGAGTCGCTAATAATTACCGAATCTGTTGATGCATGCCCAAAAGCGATTCCTTAATAATGATTCCTTATTTCTCGCTATTAAGGAATCGCTTTTGGTTTGCTTGATGCATGTGCACCTTAAGTTACAAAATTAGCGATTTCGCTAATAGGGGGAGCAAATTACCATGAAGTTGAACTTCATGGTAATTTGCAATAACTTTGAAAAATGCACTTTTGTGCATTTTTCAAAGTTTCATGTTGCGCACACACATGCCCTTAGAGCATGTGTGTGTGCAACATTTGTGCACAGAACAATTTCAGGGGTGCAATAGGGTGTCATTTGGACACCCTTGCACCCTTGAAATTGCATGAGCAATTTGCGAGTTCCTACTGGTACTCGCAATTTGCTCATGCAATCTCCAAGTCATTGGAGGCCCATAGGAATGAATGGGACGGCTTTCCTTAATTGCTACTCGCTATTTGCGACTAGCAATTAAGGAATTTTAAGGAATCGCTATTTTTATAGCGATTCCTACATGCATAGGCTTTTGCAATTCCTTAATTGCGATTCCTTAAAAATCGCTATTAAGGAATCGCAAAAGTCTTTGTTGATGCATGAGGCTGTTAGTCTCCATTCAGCTGTGTAATCATATCAGTGATATGCGGACCTGAATGTCACTCTCTTTCGATCGCCTTGTTAGCTTGGCGCATATCAACGCAGATGCGCCCAGCTCCTTCACTATCCTTCTTCGGCACTACCACTACGGGTGACACCCGAAGTATCGGACAGTTGTATCGCTCAATGATGTCATGCTTTCATTGTGTCTCAAGTTCTTCTCAATAGCCTCTTGAAAATAAAACACAATTTGATGATGTCTTTGAGCAACAGCACGGATGTCCTCATTGATGTGAAGTTGCATTTCATTGTCTTAGTCCATGAAACACAGATGGAAACTGAATCACTATCTCATGATAGGCATTGGTGTTGTAGTTTACAGAAATCATCAGTTTATAATATCAGTGTTATTTATTATTGTAGACCAGAAGAGTCCATAGAGAGCCTTAATACCGGCAAAAAGGATAGACAGCACAAGAGATCGCGCCGGATATTATAGAGGCTACGCAAAGCTGCGCAATTTAGGAAACACGCCCTATGTGCAAAAGGTGAGGAAAAGTAGAAAAAGAACACAATGGGGATATATCCTGCCTAGAGCTAAAGGGTCTGCTAATATTTCAAAGCCCTAATGATTTATAACACCGTGGGCCTCCTACTGGCTCTTAGTAGGATGAATTTAGTGTTGGTATAATTCAAATAAATAAAACAAGGATTGGAGGTATTAATCAGTCTGCTAATATTGATCGATTGAGGAGTTTTGGTTATAATGGGCAATTGAGCAAACAAAATTATGTTCCTTTTGTTATTGTAATACAAACCTGAAAGAGAGACATTAAGGGAAAACAGACTGTATTGATTTAAGGAATTCCGACTATATCTGTTATAATGCCCTGTTATATATTTCTTAAGTATTGTCATGGATGTGAAACAGAGGCAGTAACCAGGCTGCTAATATTGATCAATTGAGGAGTTTTGGCAAAAATGGGCAATTGAGTAAATGAAATTATGTTTCTTTTGTTATTGCAATACAAACCTGTAAGTGAGACATTAAGGGAAAACATACCGTATTGATTGACGGTATTCCATCTATATCTGTTACAAATGCCCAGTTATATACTTCTTAAGTATTGTCATGGATGTGAAAACATACCGTATTGATTGAAGGTATTCCATCTATATCTGTTACAATGCCCAGTCATATACTTCTTAAGTATTGTCATGGATGTGAAAGCGAGGCCTTTTAAGTTAAAAACATTGTTTTGATTATATATACTTATTTTAAACAGGATAGTGAAACCAGAAAGTGCATCTGAGAAAACCATTAGTATGTTGTCTTGAGAAAGATGGTAATATAATCAGATCCCATCGAAACGCGTCGACGCAGTTGCCAGCACAATCTTGGGGATCAACAAAGACTTGTAGATATAAGTGTTGCGGAACATATCACCAGCATTTTTATAAAATCCATGGTCCATCAGATGTGTAACATATGATAAAGTTTATTGTCTTTTTATGTTGTTTTCTCTGTTATGCTGGTTCATAACGGCTGTTATAATTTGTATGTTATAAAAACATTTATTTCTAATAAAGTGATCCATATGAGTGATTATGAGGTGTCATATTTTTAATTGTGTACAATGTATGGTTTTAATGTAAAGAAACTGAGTATGGTATGATCCAAATGCGAAAGTCTATAATTGGACAGTAGTGTGTCTTAAATATAGGATTGATGTGTCTTGATGTAAGTGGATTTATGTTATTATTTGGGTAGTCAAGGGATATCTTTTGTTTACAGAAATCAGCCCTATGTCAGCAGCAGTGTTGAAGCTGAGTAAACATGCACTCGATGAAGTGCCTTGCAAGACATAAATTGACGCTTGTACTTTCATCTTTTTATGCTTCACAGTTGCTATAAATTACCTTTGACTTTGCAGTACAAGCAAAGTATACACTTTGGTTTTCGACGGGGTTAAACGGGGCACTGGAGACAGTTCATTGTACATTTCCGCTGGCATAATGTTTATTGATGTGCCATTGTCTATGATAAAAGGTATGGAGCACCCATTCACCTTTAGTGTGATTTTGGGACAGTGTCCAAATGAAATTCACATTTGACGATCTCGCTTCGACTGGTACTCTTTCTTGCAAGAGTCTATCCTACAAGCGCACATTGTCCAGTGGTCGACATTAACATCACACACTCATCTTCCTCACTGTCGTTTGACAGTGACAAACATTTAGAGGAGGACTTTGACGACAGATGACATCGTTCAGTTTCTACTTACCTCAACTAATGTTGTTGCTTAGCCTTGTGGGCGTGTTCAGACCATCTCTGGAACGTTCTGGCATCCATTTTGTTTTCTCGATGTGACACACTTGATCTTTCCCTTGCTTTGCAAACCTTTACAACATGTTTCTCTTTCCCACAGCCTTTGCATAGCTGTCCAATAGTGAGACATTTACCTTCATATGGAAAGGAAACTACACATTGAAAACACAACTTCTTTTTCTATGGAGATATTACTATATGGCCTTGTGTTTCGGCTTACTTTTCACACTCAACGCTGATTCATTTTGGGCCGTTCATGCCTCCATGTTAGCTGTTTGGCTCTTTCTTCCTCTCAAGCAGCCATGAGCACTCGGTCCAATCTAAATGTCTCTTTCACCATTCGGCGTCTGAAGGAATTGGAGCAACAACCATTTATTACTCTGAGATGCATAATCTCTTCATCATTGAACTCGTTGAATTTACAATGTTGGATGAGTGAATCAAGGCATTCCACAAATTCATCCACCATTTTACCGGTGTTCTGCCTTTCTTGACTGAAAATGTACCTTTTGCAGTCGACATTTGGCATTGAACTTTGTGTTTAGTGTCTATTTGATTTGACGGTACATCACTTTATCACAGTGTGGTATTTTCTTTGTCACTTCTTTTACTCTTTCACCTGCCAAATTCTTTAGATATTTAAAGATCTTTTTGTCATTTGCCTCTTCCAGGGCATCAATGAAATCATTGTATTCAATCCTGGCAGTCCATCTTTTGCCAATATTCTGCTTTTAGGCAGTATCGAAGGGAGGCAGTGGTTTTAGGAATGCAGCAGGATCATAACTTGTGGAACTTTCTGCTGTCGGGAGCAGAGCCACACCAGCCACATCTGCTGCCCAATTGGAACAGCACCTTCATCAAGCAGTAGCCATGTTCTACCATTTGGGTCATCGTGCCCACTCTCTGGCTGTGAGGCACTGTCTTCTTCTTTGACGGTGAGTAGCGGTTTTGTTTCTTGCACAGGATCTTCACCCCTCTCATCTGGCATCTGATTTGTACTGCCTTTAGCGTCTCTTTGCGTCAGAAATGTTTCCGCTTTTACCACTTCCTTGCACTCGACTATCACCGCCTTTAGCACTTCTCTGTACTTGGTTGTCGCTACCTTTAGAATTGTCATACTGTATGAATGAGGATGTGGTGCAGTATCTTGTGTCTCGACTTTACCAGCAAATTTCTAGCCAACGTCAAACAAACTTTTTATAATGCCTTCACCTTCTTCACATGCCTTACACTGGCTGGAGTGGTGCTATGACTCCACATATGCAAACCATCGATATTCACTTCGACTGAGGCACACGTGGCACGCACAAATTGTTTGCTAGACGACGACAAACTCTCCGGCAGAGCACTTTCAGTTCTTCGGGTGGCGGGTTTATGTAATCCCCTATCTCGTCACCAGTTGTACTGTCCTCCCCAGCCAGTGTATATGTAAATGATCACAAAAACTTTGGAAGTACAGGGGCCCCTGTTTACAAGATAAACTGGCCCATGACAGGGAAATATAATACAAGGAAAAAAGGCCTGGGCAGGGCAGTGATACACTAAACACAGGCTGAAAGATCTAGAACATAAATCACATTAAAGCATGTGCACAGACAGACATGCAGAATGATACCATACATATTAATAAATTGTTTATTTTATCAAATGTTTGATATTTGTAAAAAAATATATTTTTTATAATGTTTTATATATAAAAGCAGGTATATGCAATAGTGATTATATATTACACAAGACAATTTTAGTGAATTGTCCAAATTCACAGTGAATACATACATATCAATACACGTTTGGTCATAAGAGCAACAATGAAGTACCGTTTGTTATCTCTATTCCTTTTTTTGAAACGTCTAATTTATAGCAGTTGATAAGAACTGATTACTATTTATGCATGATATGCAATGCAGCTGGCCGAATGTTGTAGAGAAGATGGCGGTATTTTGACAGTACGCGTGTTTCAGCAAGGCCTTCGTCAGGAATCAGTCACAGTGTGAGCTAGATGGAATGAAGGACAACAACAAATATCCTAGATATGTTAGCCTGTAGGTTTACTTGTAAAATATTATTGTCTAAAAGTCTATCTAAAAAGCAGGTAGAGGAGTTGTGTCCACCAAGGAAGTGCTGCAGAAGATTCCTCTAAACCTTATACCCAAAGTGAACATACTGCACATGCCTATATAATGTGGTGGTTGCTGTGCATAACCACATGAAATCTAGAATAAAGTGCCAAAGTGTTGTGAAATGTCTCTAGAGTATCCAAAGCGGAAAGAAAGTAAGAAAACATGCTGGAAAGAAAAGATGAATAGTATCTGCATTGCTCATGCACTCGCCAAGACTCTGATGTAGGGTCATGCCAACGTAAATGTTAAATAGCTAAGGTGACCTTAAAATAGATGGCATACATATGAACAGTGATGCCACTGGAAGATGGCGAGAAGGAAAATAGATGTCTCGGTGGATGGTAATGAACCAATAAACGTTCCTTTACAATAACCAAGATACATCTATCATGCTATGTGAATGCAGGTAAGAACAAATACTGTCCTGATTAGCCACAGGGCCAAAGTATAAACTAACCAATCAAAGTTACCTTGAAAGATAAGAGCTGCCGATTCGATAGTTAAACTCCAACTGGGGAGTAGATGAAGTCGTCTGGTTCAAGGAATGGACTACGGATGATATTTCTATGATTAGAAGGTGGGGGAGAAGATACAACCGATAAAATAGGTTGGCATATAGTGTGACTAGAGAAAGGACAATGCTTACATCTACGGGTCTACTTACCAACCCCACAGATAGACAAGGCTGGTTAGCTGTTGGTGCCCTCAAGATTCATAAAATAGAATAGAATGTGTCAGGGGATCCCCGAGCTACATTTCCCTATGGAAGCAATACAGACAGATGTCAAATGGGCTGAAATTGTTTATAGGGTTCCCAGGTATATAGCCAGAAAACAGTGCTAACGTAGTCATTAACTTGAGGGGAGTGCTCGAAAGATCTCCGCGGCTCCTGGGATGTTGTAATGTTGGTTAATCCATGTCTCGATGGAGAGATGAATTCCTAGTTCTCCTTTATTTCTGGACCCAGTTGTCTAAAGGTGTTTTTTTAATCAAGAACAGTAAGAGGATATGGGAGCTAATGTAAACAATCTAGGCTCACAAACACAGATAATAGCGTAATTTAATATCTGCATTGTTAAATGATTCATGACTACCAGCTCACTTTCTCTGAAAATGATATCCTACATACATTTAAATGAAGGGATCTAGTCCGTGTCTAGTTACGTGTGGAGGCAAAGTCGCTTGATTATATATATGCCCGTGGGAGCAAACTAGAAAAATAGCTTGTGTGGCTCACCGGGGGAGAGTGTTTATTACACAGGATGAAGCGCCACCCCACGTTGCTCATGGTGACGCCTAGCGTTACGTTGATAATCCAAAGTGAAGCGCAAATATCTAAGGCGGCGTGCTATAGTACTCACAGATCTAATGTTCTGATCCAGAGTCTGGGTCCCCGACCGCATCTGCTGGTGAAACGCCGCTCACATATCCCGTGTACAAATACGGTATGTCCCGGAATAGGTGAAATTACTCTTTCCGGTCGGACCTTCTAAATGGTAACAATGGAAAGGGGACTGGCAGTGCTCGCCGTAGTGGAAAAGTGAACTAGTAAATACGGTCCTGGAAACAGCATAACATTGCTGATCCGGCCAGGGCAGATATCAAGCTACTCTATTGAGAAGGATAGGCTCTCAATGGGTTGATTGGTTAAGAGGCATAATTTCTCAACTGCACTAATCAATGTCTTGTAATAAGCAATCCCGAGAAAATGCAAATAGTGTAATAGCTGGTAACCGTTTGCAGAGTATCTAGTTTAAGTGAATTCCAAAGAGGGACCCACAATGGCCTATGTAGCAGGTGGCAGAGTGTATCGAGGTGTGTAAAGTTGGTAGAGTGAAGGATGCACCACTTGCCAGTCTATGTGAAGGAATCAATGTATCCACATTGTCGCTACATGCAAGAAATTAATGACATGAAGGTAAAAAAGCGGGGGCTTCATGCATAGCGATATGGTCCTGATGGATTAAAAATACATTGCTTGGAATAGATACTCAGTGAAATAGGTAATCATCCAGAACTAAGGTGCTAGATGGCTGGGGCCTATTCAGATGTTATATTTGATAGCTTGGTCCCAAGGTATTTCTTGATTGAGACCTTTAGTGGATGTTTCAAGAAAGAAGATCCAGTAGACTTCCCTACGTTTTCGGACTGCCAATAGTCCTATCAAGACGTTGATGATAACATCCAAAAACCCCACCTGAGTTCTGCTGGAGTTACTTGTGAAATGGATATTATCGTCACACAGATTGAGCAATTCAAGGAATTCAGACAGCATCTCTGCTGTGTCGATCCAAATGAAGAAGATGTCATCTATGTACCATGTCCACTTGGTCATGGATTCATAGAAAGGTGCTATTTTGTTATAAATGTATCTGCTTTCCAACCGGGCCATATAAATGTTGGCTACTGGGGGGCGCAAGAGGCAACCATACTTACTCCCTTCAACTGTTTGTAAAGTTGGCTATTGAATTCAAAGGCATTGTCTTCTAGCACGATTTTAAGGCATTCTAAAATGAAAATGTTGGGATATGTGATGTTATTGTCCATAAAGAACCAGCTTACTGCTTCCAATGCTCCTTGTAAAGGTATATTACTATACAGGGCTTCTATGTCAGTGTGACCAGTAGCTGGGAGCCGGCATGAAAGGTTGTGTCTTCGATGAGATTGATGATGTGCCTAGTGTCTTGGACATATGCAGGTGTTTGAAGCATAAAAGGTCATAGTATGGCATCGACGTATTTCGACAACGGTTCGGTTATCGATCCTATAGTCATCACTATTGGGCTGTATGGAGAATCTGTTTCACTCTTGTGTATCTTAGGTACCCCATAGATGCTGGCCATCCTGGGGTACTAAACATTCAATTATGCTAGTTCTTTTTCGCATATGTATTTTGTTTTTAGTAGCATATGTAGGTTCGCGATTAATGGGGAGGTAGAAATTGGTGTCACCTAGCATGATCTCCATTTTGGTAATGTACGCAGAGGTATCTAGGATTACAATACCTCCACCCTTGTCACAGTTTTTTTTTTTTTTTTTTGAAAAACCTTTATTACAGTTTCAGAGACATACAAATATGGGTCTACAACCCACAGGCCGGCCGCTAATGCACACTATAAGCCTAGACACAGCTTAACAACCACATCGATGAAGCAACAAAAGAGCTACTGGAGTGCTAATCAACTCAGCCGGCCGCAGCCGCAGTCCATAGACAAGCAAAGAAAGGTTTCACATTTTTGAAGAAAACGAAAAACATCACACACACAAGGCAAAGGAGGTTAATAGCAGTAACATGTGCTCCCCGTATCGAAGGAGTAAACAAACCCAGGGAGAAAGAGGGGGGGGGCAGGCAGAAGAAACCAAACGCGCATGTCGCAGGAGCATAGAGGAATGCGCGGGCTAGGGAGACAGAGCAGCATCCACCTCACACGTCTGGGGCGGGGCGCAAATACCTCCACGATAGGAGTTCCAGGGACCCCACACCTTAATCCACTTCCCAGGCTTGCCTCTCACCACATACACCGTTTTCTCTCTGAACATACACCAGTCCATGTGTTCCTTCCACGCTGAGACCGTTGGTGGCCTCTGAGAGCCCCACAGTTGTGCAATGTCACGCTTCGCTACCATATAGCCCAGAGTCACCCACTGCGTCTGCATCACATTGTAATCAGTCGGCTCCCAGACATTCAGCAAACATCTCCGTGCCTCCGGCAACAAGGCAACATGCGTGACCTCTTCTAACACCGCATGCACTCTACACCAAAACCAAGTCACCTCCGGACACTCCCACAGGATATGGAGGAAAGTCCCCAGTAGTCCACAGCCTCGCTTACACAGACCATCCACCGAATACCCCATACGCATCAAACCAGGCCCCGTGACGTACACTCTATGAAGTATCTTAAGCTGGACGAAACGCAAGCGGGCCGGGATAGCCACCTCTTTCGGGAAGGCCACTGCTGACACCCAATCCTCGTCGTCAAGTTCCAAACCGTCGGCAATCCATGTCTCCCGCAATGAGGTTAGCAAACCCATTCGATCATTGATAAGCTTCTTATAAATCAGCGAAATGGTGCTGTCCGGCACATAGCCGTCCAATACTCTGTCTTCCAACGGGGAGGACTCTGGAATAGCCGCCACGTCCGGGAACACGGAACACAAGGCATGATGAACCTGAGCATACCGAAAGTATTCCCTATCGTTCAACTGATATTCAGTTTTCAACATGTCGAACGTCTTGAATTTCCCTTTCGTCCAGAGATCCCCTACCTTGCTGATACCAATCATATCCCATTTCTCAAAGCCTTTCGTAGTACACAGATAACCCAAACGCTGGGAGGCATACAATGGCGTTGCCCGAGTCAAGCGATCCCTCCACCTCATCGCCGCATTTGCTGCATGCCACACCTGCACCGCGACCCGCGTAGGGCCTGTCAATCGCGCATCAAGGGACCCCGAGTACAGTGCTCGATTATAATCCCCGCTTGGCAATAACAATTTGACCATCTCAAAAGCCGGGTTCAAAGCAGGCCCATACATCCCGTGATTGACAGCAGCCAACTGGGAGGCCCAATAATATCGTTTAATATCAGGGAGAGCGACCCCCCCATCATACCACGGCAGAGTTAGCTTGGCAAGAGCAATCCGCGGCCGCCCATCCCAAAACAATCGACGCTGAAGACACTCCACCTCGCGAAAATAGCGGGCCGGCACCACGTCCACAGTGTTCTGTAGGGCGTACAAAAAGCGTGGCAGCGACATCATTTTGAACAACGCCGCCCGGCCGAGCGGCGAGAGCGGCAGCCGCCGCCAACCCGCCACATCCGCCCTTAGGCGCTGAAGGGGGGGGAGAAGATTCCGCTCATACCGGGCCACCGGGTCCAGGGTTATAAAGATTCCCAAATACTTGAACCCCGACTGAGCCACCTGGATGGGGCACCCCCGCGGAAGGGGGGGGGCCTCCCCGGAGAGAACGTACACACAAGACTTAGCCCAGTTAATGACCAATCCGGAGTTGCGACCAAAGGAGCTCAACACATCCACCAATACAATGAGCGATTTGCGCGGAGATGCAAGATACAAGAGGATATCGTCCGCATATAGGGAGACACGATCCTCGTACTCCGGCGTCCATCTAAGGCCACGCATCGAAGGGTGCCACCGCAGCCACTCCGCAAGGGGCTCCAAACAAAGCGCAAAGAGAAGAGGCGACAACGGACATCCCTGTCGCGTGCCCCTACCCAAAACAAAGGGGGCCGACACCCGTCCGTTGACCACCACCTGTGCCAGTGGGTTATCATAAAGCAATTTCACCCAACCGATAAACCCCGGGCCAAACCCAAACTTCGCCAATGCTGCCCAAATATACGGCCATTCCAAGGTGTCAAACGCCATGGTAGCGTCCAGGGACGCCAAAATGGCCGGCTCACGGATGAATGGCGCTCTAGCGAGGACGCCATGCAGTCGCCACAGGTTCAAAGCGGTATTGCGATGGGGTATAAAACCGGATTGAACCTGATGAATCAGGTCGCCCACGACCCGGATCAGGCGATTGGCCAGTACCTTGGCAAGGATTTTGGGCTCCGCGTTCAACAAAGAGATAGGCCTGTAAGAAGCACACCGATCCCGCTGCTTCCCTTCCTTATGGATAACAACAATAGTAGCAAGACGTTGGTCAGGGGGGAGGGAGCCCGCCACCTGTGCCTCAAGGAACATGTCCCGGAGATACAGCGCAATCTTATCTGGGCGCAACTTATATAATTCGATGGGAAGGCCATTAGGACCCATGGCCTTGCCAGAAGCAATAGAGCGAATGGCCAAAGCAATCTCATCCGGCGACGGGGCCGCATCCATCAATAATTTATCCTCATCAGATAGAGATGGCAGAGCAATGTCTTTAAGCAGCAGTCGAAAGTCTTCCTCCGATCGCTCAGAGACAGGAGAGTAAACCCCGTGAAAATACTCCGCAAAGCAATCAACAATATCACCGGGGTCCGTCACACACACACCATCCACCCTCTCAACAACCGGCACCACTCGACTCGCTCTCTCCTTCTTATCCAACCAGGCAATCAACTTCCCCGCCTTATCACCCATATCGTACAAACGCCCCTGTTGCTCCCTGCTCATACTCTTAGCAGATTCAGTAACCAGCGCCTTGTATTCGGCCTGCTTAAGCCCCAGCACATGCAGTCTGTCATCCGTAACACCTTGCTCCAAATCGAGCTCCAACTCGGTGATCTCATTTTCTAGTCGAACCACCTCTTTCGCCTCGCATTTTTTGGTATGGGAGATGAGAGATAGAGCCTGGCCCCTGAGCACCGTCTTAAAGGCCTCCCAAAGGGAGACGGCGGAAGACACCGACCCCACGTTGTCGTTAAAATAGTGGTCCAGGGACTTAACCAGGTCTGCACGGATCGTGGGGTTTCGTAGGTACCAGGGGTTGATCGGCGCCACCCTCCCCTCTGCCCCCAAGGCGATATCTAAGTGTAGCAAAAGAGGGGAGTGATCAGATATACCGCGGGCCAAGTGTCGCACCTCCCCAATCATCCCAGCTTGGGCCGCAGGCACTAGCATATAGTCAAGCCTCGAAAAACTACCGTGGGCCCCGGAGTGGAAGGTATATTGCGCTTGTCCAGGGTGTTTCAACCGCCAGCAATCTATCAGTCCCAGGGTATCCAGAAAGTCCCCCAGCCAGTTCTGGGCCCGAGGGAGGTCCCTAGGGGGGTGTCGATCCTCAACTCCAGAAAACCACTGCGTTAACATCCCCCCCCAAGACCAAAACCCCCCCCGGGAGCCCAAGTAGCAGGCGCCCCAAATCGGCAAAGGTGGCTGTCTGCAGGCCCGGGGGAACGTAGACAGTAACCAGCGAAATCAACTTACCCTCCCATCTCCCCACCAGCGCAGTGTAGCGCCCTCTGTCGTCGTGGAGCACCTCATCCACCTCCAACGGGAGAGAGGTCCTAACTAAAATGCCCACTCCCCTCGAGCCAGAGGTGAAACCAGAATGGGCCAAAAGGCGATATCCTCGCCTGTTCATGGCATGGAAAGAGTTCCCTATGAGGTGCGTCTCCTGCAGAAACACAATGTCAGGCGAAATACGTTTCAAGAACTGCAGGACCACCCCCCGCTTTATCCTGTCCCCCAGCCCATTCACATTCCATGAAAGAAGTCTCAACCCCCTACCCCCCATCCCTCCCAGCACAAACCATCCCCCTCCCGGAGAGCACAATCCTAATAGCACAACAGAAAGCATTACCCCGCCTTGTGATGCAAACAAACAAACCCCAACTCCACCCCATCAACCCCAACAAAACTCCCCCCTCCCTGCACCCCTGCGTGAGCCCAAACAGCCCCCCCAACGTGCAGTGTGCCTGTCGCCCCAATACGAAACTCACTACAAAAAAGACAAGAAAAACCCCAGAAGGAGGAAAGGGCCCCAGCAAGCCCCCCCGCAACCTCCAAATACCAAAGGGCAAAGTGTTACAAACTGGAGTCCAGTGCAGCCACAGGTGCAAAACGATACCAGTCTGGTCCATAGCCAGGATCCCAGTTCCATTCCTACTCCGTCGAACACTCTCCGCTCTCCGCCATCCGACCTTCCCGACCTCGACCCCTAGGTAGGGCATCCAGCCACTCTCCCACCGCCTCCGGCCGGTCGAAGAAATGTGAGCGACCCTCTAACTCAACCCGCAGCCTAGCCGGGAATAGCATTGCATATTTCAGATCCATGTCCCTCAAGCGCCGTTTGATGGCCAAAAATCCCAACCGTTGCTTTTGAACCGCTTGCGTGAAGTCTGGGTAAAAGCTAACAGTAGAGTTCTCAAACTTTAATGGCCCAGCCACCCTCGATGCCTGAAGGATAGCATCTCTATCCCGAAAGTTAAAAAGTCGGGCAATGATGGGCCGCGGGGGAGCACCCACCTTGGGCGCACCACCTGGAATCCTGTGGGCCCGTTCCACAGCGAAGAACTTGCTCAGCCCCTTGGGTGCTAGATGAGTCACCACTAGATCCTCCACAAAAAGATCTGCAGCAGACTCATCCGATCGTTCGGGCACCCCGATAATACGGACATTATTCCGCCTGGCCCTGCTTTCGGAATCCTCAAGGCGACGATCAGTCAGGGCACTGGCGAGCTGCAACCTCCGCACCTCCGTCGACCCGGTCATTTGTTTTGGACAGGTCCGCTCTGACCAAAGTCACATCAATCAACACCGAGTCCAATTTATTAGCCAAGGTATCAAATTGCTGGTTCACATTCGCCTTCATCTCCTCAATGGCCCCCATGACATCCAGCAGAGTCAATTCGGATGATGCGCCCGAGGCCTCCTTGGGCGGCTCAGGAGATTTATGTGATCCACTAGGGGATCCCTTTGGCTGCGCATAGCGGTCCATGTTGTTGGCCTGGGAATAAGCTCCCCTCCGGGTAGACTTGGGTTTCAGCTTGTCGCCGTCCACTCTCGCCGCCATCATCAGCGACCACCAAGGTCAGCACCCTCCAGCACCCGGAGGAAGGCGGGCGACAAGTGCAGGAGATCTGGGCCACCAACTGAAATAGGCCCGTTTACAGTTCGAGAGTCAGGCTATGCACTCCGTCCTCGGCACTGCTCACCCAAAGTCCCGACGTCAGTTTCCGCAGATCAACTCGAAACCGAAAGTGAAAGCACGGGGTCCGGGGCAGGCCCAGACTGGCATGCCGCTGTTGTTCACTTCGCACCCGGGCACCTCACCAACTCGAGTTCGGGACCAAGGCCGGAGAAGGCCGCAAACTTCAGATCGCCACCAGTCCGGTTCCCGGAGTCCAATTTCGATTTGGAAAACGAGTGGCACCTTAGCGCAAGATCATAGACAAAAGCCCGTCTAAAAAACCAGGATTATGACAGGATAGACGTGGGAGGTTGCGGAGGCCCTCGGGAGCCACAAGCCTACGCGGCCATCTTGGTTGCGCGCTAGGCTCCTCCTCCTTGTCACAGTTTTTGATGGCAATCGTGGGAGTCAGTTTCAATTCAGTCAAGGCTTTGTGTTCATCTGAATTAAGGTTGCACTGTGTTTTTGGCACATGCTTGGTTACTGAAATAATCTTGTCATACACCACCTGTTCAAATACTAAGATTTCTGGAGGGAGTTGATCCAATGTGGGTGTAAATATGGACGCTGGAGCTAAGCCAGATAAATTAGTTTGTATGACTGACTTGTCATTGTGTGTAAAAAATTATTTAAGGTGGATCGTTCTGAAGAAAGCCATCAAGTCAGTAAACAGTTCAAACTTATTAAGTCCAGAATGTGGAGCAAAAGATAGACCTCTAGATAGTAAGGAGAAAGTGGATGGCGCAAGCTCAGAAGTACTGAGATTGAAAATGGGAAGTTTCTTCATTCCCTCCAATACTGTGCATTGCGTGTCACCAAGTATTGGATTGACCTGGTATCTCGGTTGGTATTGTGTCCGCCAATTGCCTCTCCTCGTAAAGCGTCTCCCTAAAAAAGGCTCAGCATTATATTGTGGTCTTGAATTATAACATTTGCCTCTTTGGTCAAATTGATTGGAAAGGCCATCATTGTCTGAGTCCGAGGTATCAGAAAATGTGGTCCCCTTGTGGTTGTATTTTCTGTAGGCAAATTGTTTAGTCTGAGTTCCATCAACTTGGTTATAATAGTTCTCAGCTAAGTACGGGTAGGTGCCCTCCCTACTGAAGAAACTGACATCTTCTTTTAGCTTGTCTGCCTTTCTCTCTGTCGAATATTCTGTGTACGAGTTCATGTCTCTATCGATCTCTTCTAACTTCTTTTTGGCTTCATCCAATGCCAGTGTGCTTTTGATCTTGCTTTTGAGTTCTAAAATGTCTTTTGTAAGTTGTTGTATGACTTCTTTCGCTGTCTCTACAATAATAATATTAATAATAATAATACAATCTTTATTCGGCAAAGCATAAAGCCATAAAAGATAAAATACATTGAAAAAAATTAGCAGAGTCATAATAAAAGGACTAATTCATTTTGTCACAACTATGAGGGTAACAACACTTTATACACTCCTCTAGAAGGGTCTCTGAATTATGCCTTAGTCTCAATGCTTACTGTTATTTTCCAGAATCTATTCGAACTATTGGCAATTTGTGGAACACTTCCCTCTATCTTAGTCGTTCCGAGATTTCCTAGATTTCACCATTGCTCTTAAAAAGTGGGTTACCACAAATAAAGTCTGCAAAAGTTGCATGTTCAAAAGCGCAATTCGAGCCTGTATAAGACCCATGATTTTTAAATATGGTTTAAGATACAATTGCCGGGGGTGTGTAAAATATTTACATAAAAAGACAAAATGTAAAATATCCTGTGGAGACCTATTGTCGCAGCCACAGGGTCTTCTGTCATCAGTTCGCGCTACAAATCTGATAGGGACAGCCACTAAATGATGGATCATATTAAATCTAAAACACGTAATTAAAAAACGATCATAAGCGCTAGTTAAAATGGTTAAATAATGTTCGACTCCTTGCACTGATTTCACTAAAGCATGCGCTCTCACTGTCTGTTTCAACAATTCCTTGTCTTCGTGTTCCATACCGGCCTTGTTAAAAACAGATTATTAATGAATTTTTTATCTCCGTTCTTCACTGAACTACAATTTGTAAGCAGGTCTGATCTTCCTAGGCTACACATTGTGTCTTTAATATATCTTAGCCATGGTATTCTAAGCGCACGCTCCAATGAGAGGCAATCCCGAATTATCTCCGAATTAAGAGAGGCCTCCTCTTTTGCTCAAATGTTCAGCCAGCAGTGAAGAGGTTTAACAGCCACTAGATCCTCCACCTGCCTAGCCCCAAGTTCTTCATGGACTGCATAGGTGGGGGTGCTTTGAGGAACCTTTAATTACCGTTTCAGATATTTATTGTGTGTCGTCTGAAGCCCCAGATTTCACTTCCATAAACAGCTTTAGAGACACAAATTGATCGGTATAATTTTTTAATCACCCCGGGTGACCATGTGCCTATTCTATGTGCAAAGCTCACAATAACCCAATTGAGTTCTTCGTGTCCACCACCGTCTCCTTTTTAAGGGGGTTCCAATTACATTTTGCGTCAAATAAAACCCAGAGGTATTTGAATTCTGAGACTTTAGCTATGCTATGTGTGCCTGCCTTATAAAAAGTGTTACTCTTCCCTCGACAGCCCACTTCCATCACAAACAACTTTGCATAATTGGGGGACAAATTCAATCTCTCCATAAAGGAGACAAAACCATCAATTACATTTTGCAATGCTCTAGGGGTTCGTGCTATAAGCATGGCATTGTCTGCATATAGCAGAACTGGTATTGATCTCGTGCCTATTCTTGGTGTATCAGCATGCAGGAATATCATGGCAGATTCCAGCCCGTTAATATACAATGTAAATAAGAAAGGAGCAAGAATACAGCCTTGCCGCACCCCACTTGAGCATTTAAAATTATTTGTTAGGTCGCCCTCTTCGGTGAAACGTACCGCAGCTTTGGTGTGGGCATATAAGGACATCAGGGCATTTATAATTGGATACTCAACTCCCAGATCATCTAACAGGGCCCATAGTTTGCTTTGGTTCACCCTGTCAAAAGCTGTAGTGAGATCCATACAACCTAAGTAAATGGATCCCGCTTTAGCAATTGTGTATTTGGCTGTCAACAGGTAGAGGTTCAGGCACTGGTCCACTGTGGATCTGCCTGCTCAGAAACCATATTGGACATCCAAAATTACATTATTTTTGTCTGCCCATTCCACTAACCTGTTAAGTATGACCCGCCCCATGACCTTAACAGTTGAGTCAATCAACGAAATAGGTCTATAGCAATTCGGATTGTCTATGTCCCCCTTCTTGTAAATAGGGATCATAATGGCTCTTGACCAAGATAGGGACATGGTCGATGACACCGCAGCATTCAAGACCCTAGAAAAAATAGGGGCCCACACCTCGATATTACTCCGGGGGGATCCCATCTGGACCCGGCACCTTGTTATTAGACAGTCCTTCTTTGCCTACTATTACCTCATTTAACTGAAATTCAATACCTGAATCACATGGGATTGGCTCCCATGCATTATTACAATGAGATTCCTCCCCAATATTATAAACTGATTGAAAGGGATTCTTCCACTGATCTTGCGTGATATGATGACACATGGATGGTTTGTCCGGTTCAGAAAAGCAAGGTCTGTTAATAACACTCCAAAATAAAGAGCTATCTTTCAACTCACTGGACTCAACCAGTTCGTCCCAGGCCTGTTTTTGTAGGACTGACTTCCGTTCCTGCAAAAAATTTGTATTAGTCCTGCGACAATTAGCGATCTTAGCACTACTACGAGGTGTCTCTTTCAGCGCCGCTTT
Source organism: Triturus cristatus (assembly GCF_964204655.1). NCBI lineage: Eukaryota > Metazoa > Chordata > Amphibia > Caudata > Salamandridae > Triturus > Triturus cristatus. The sequence continues at coordinate 265,771,180 of NC_140585.1, forward strand.
AAGGGACCTCAGAGCATGTGAGCATGCACTGTCAAACCACCTTAGGTTATCTGAGTCGGAGATGACTGCAGGGACGGTTAAAAGAATCCTCACTGATTTTGCTAGGATATCAAAAGATCTTAATACATCCTCCTCTAAATGTGCAATGTCTAGGCACTTTAGGATCTCCTGTTGTCTCTCTCTAAACAGGGATAAATAAAAATAATTTCTGTCAACCTGTGACCATGGCAGGTGCCTCCCTTGGTTAGTTGACTTTAGTGTTCCGCCCACACTCCGGCTATTTTCTGGTTTTGGTCACTGAGTCCACAAACCCATAACCAGAGGGTTATGATCACTAAAAGGGCTTTCTATAGTCCTACTAGACGTAATACTATGTGTCAGTGCTGAAGATACAAAGATTAAATCAATGATGGTGCGCAGCCTCTCCCTTTATAGGTAGGAGGATAGAGAGTGGAAGGGGGTATTACAGCCATCGGGAGTGTGAACATTAGATCGTAAATATTTTAAAGAGCGTTTAGTTCCTGACCCTCTCCTGAGTGTTCCATATGCCATTCATCTGCTTTCCTACATGATGAGATAACCCCAGTATTTTGCCCAATCTTTGGACATAAATGACAATTAAAATCCCCCAGCACAATCAAATATCCTAATGAGAGGTTGTCTCACTGCAGTTGATCTAGGAGCCCTGCTAGCTCTTTTACACTTGAAGCAATGGGGTTCTTATTTTTAGCATTATAAAAGTTTATTATTGTAAGTCTTTTTATTCTACCTACTACCCGTTTTATTCCTAGCTCTACTGTCAAATTCCAGTTTAATTGAGACACTGACCCGCACAACTCAAGGGCAATAAATATAATTAATCCACCCTTCGCTCGCCCCTGCCTCGAGCCTTCCGCTGGGAGGAAGAACGACTTATATCCCTCCAAAAAATGTATATTTTTCACCTCGGAAGTCTCTTGTAGACAAATGATCTTATACTCAGATATAGTTTGGATCCATTTTTCGTCCTCAAATTTTGCACCCAGCCCTGCCACATTCCAGGAGATCAGATTAATCTTGCTACCTCCCTGGGAACTGGATTGCCCAGTTGATATTATCTTATCACCTTTGAGTCCTCTTTGGTCATTCTTATAGTTATGACTTGAGGGGAGGTCTTCACTCTCGACAATAAGCATCATGAGATCGAGTGAGCAACAGTTTGCAATCATTGACCACCGCTCAAGAAATGTTTCATCTGGACGAATAAACCTGGTATGTTGTTGACCCTCAAGCCTTGCGGGACTACTCCTGCTCGTAAATACTCCAACATATAATGTCCATGTAACGCAATACGTTTTCTTTTCTTTTGTCAAAGCCAGCAATTTTGTTACGTCATCATTTTTATCTAGGTTAGGTGCTGCCTGATGACCAAAGCTAGCCAAACTTCCAACCATGGATGCAAAATCCTCATCTGAACTCTAAAGTTTGTTAATTGGTCATGTTGACGTGATAATGACCTCTAGAAAGAGGAATGCTGAAATTAGAAGTCTTGTATCCCAATCAAACGTGTACTAATAGATCTAGTAGAAAAGAAATAGTTTTGTAAAGTGCCATCTTTGGCCTCAAACACGAACACCCCTCGCAGACAGGCTGCAAGAACAAAAACTTTGGACGTACAGGGACAAGATAAAATTGCCCATAACAGGGAAAATATAATTAAGGAAAAAAGGCCTGGGCAGGGCAGTGATACACTAAACACAGGCTGAAAGATCTAGAACGTAAATCACATGAAAGCATGTGAACAGACAAACATGTCCCAAAAACACCATTCAACCTTCATATTCACTTTGGGCACAAGGTTTAGAGGAATCTTCTGCAGCACTTCCTCGGTGGACACAACTCCTCTACCTGTTTTTTAGATCTACTTTTGGCCATATATATTTTACAAGTAAACCTACAGGCTAAAATGTTTAGGCTATTTGTTGTTGTCCTTCATTCCATCTAGCTCACACTGTGACGGATTCCTGACAAAGGCCTTGCCGAAACACACGAAGTGTAAACATACCACCAGCTTCTCTACAACATTCGTCCATCTGCAGTGCATAGCATGCATAAATAGTAATCAGTTCTTATCAGCTGCTATAAATTAGATGTTTCAAAAAAAGGAATAGAGGTAAAAAACTGTACTTCATTGTTTCTCTTATGACCAAACGTGTATTGATATGTATGTATTCATTGTGAATTTGGACAACTCACTAAAATTGTTTTGTGTAATTTATAAACACTATTGCATATACCTGTTTTTATATATAAAAAATGATAAAAAATAATTTTTTACAAATATCAAACATTTGATAAAATAAACAATTTTATAATATTTATGTGTATCATTCTGCATGTTTGTCCATGCACATGCTTTAATGTGATTTATGTTCTAGGCCTTTTTTCCTTAATTATGTAAATGATCACTCCACACACGGAGCTTGGCATTACACGTCTTTGTTCCTTAGCGTGTAACCTATAACAAAACATTCTACATCAGGAATTTTATCACCCACACCCAAGCAATTACACCACTGTTCTACGGAGTCCATCAGCAACAAAAAGGGTCCCGTCATCTCTAACTCACAATACACTACAGACGCCAAGTTTTACAGAGGAACCAATAGAACTATTAGGATTCAGAGAACTTCAATTATAATTTAAAGAGTTTCATTTAAAGAGAGCCAGGAGTGCTAAGTGTAGGTTGTATGTTACCAAAAAGAGACCATCGGTACTTAGATGGTGGGATTAAGGAGTACTGGGGATTTTGTAAGATCCCAGCCCGGAACTTGTTTTATTAGTAAATTCTGAACCACTAGAACAACAAGAGACAGAAACAATTGTCAAATGCTTTCTGAGTGTCTTCTCTGGGAAAATAGGACTAATAAATGGTTTCATGCACAGAACAATTCTGAAGGAATCAGCACAGCTTTGTGTGCACAAAGTGAGGAATAATCTTTTAGGCTTTAAAGATGTAGTTGTAGCAGAATTGGAGAAACTTAAGGGAGCAGTATTATTGAGGGTGTGGAGTCCTCCGACTGGTTGACTCCCTTAGTAGTAGCTCGCAAGGCGAACGCCAAGGTAAACTTTGTGTTAACTTAAGGGATTTGAAGAAGGATATTTAAGTGCAAAGATTTCCCTTGCTTCGCATCAATGATCTGTTAGCCATGATCAGGGAAATTAAGTGGTTATGCACTATAGATTTCGTGGCAGCATACTCCCTGTCATAAGCATTTGATAACTTTTATAACACCTGTTGGGTGATTCCAATTTGTCAAGGTAGCATTTGATATAGCAACAGAAGAAGCACTGTTCCAGAGACTTATGTATATGCAATTTAAAGATGTCAAACAGGTAACATTTTCCAGGATGACATTTTGATTATGGGGGAAGTCAAAACAGACATTAGTTGAAGTGTTGAAAATCCTTGTGAAGAATGTGTTGACGGCAGAATTTGCCAAATGCAAGTTTGGGGCATGAAATAGGCTACTAAGCATTTTAGAAAAGAAGGATTTTGTAGGAACCATTAGTTTAGCTGCAGTGCCTCAGAACGAAGATGAACAGCTTGCCTTTCTTGGGCTAGCAGAGTCCTGTTCCAAGTTTGCGAATAACTGTTCAGGAAAAATGTATCACATTCATACATTATTGAAGAATAGTTTATAAATTTGAATGGACACCTGAATGTCAGTAGCTTTTGATAGCATCAAAATGGACACACACAAAGGATCATCATTACAAGGGTTTGATCCCAAGTGAAAAAGTATAATAAAGACGGATGCCAGTGGTAAAGGGTTAGGTGGCATTTTATCCCAACTAGATGAGTAAAGTTATTAGGTGGATATAGTATTTGCCTCCCATGCTTTGACCCCCATGGAGTACTCGGTTATTGAAAGAGAGGCACTTGGGTGTTTGGGGTTTGAGCCATTTCCAACAGCTTATGTAGGGCAAATGGTATTACGTTGTGATCACAACCTACTAACAAAAGCCTTAAAGAATTGATAAATGCTTCGTACAGGCCTGCCTGACTATCTTTACAAACTTTTGGAAAACAACTATGATGTACAATATGTACCAGGAGTTAAGAATCGGGTGTACGCTTTTTTAAGTAGAATGCCTCTTCCCAACAAGGAAGATTTGAGTTGTGAATGGGATGAGTGCTGTGTTGCTGCCCTGGAAGTTAGAGTGTTGCAAGGTATAAATAAAGGAGACAGGAAAACTGCACCGTTATCGACCGTTCACTTCAGCATGTAACGGCAGGATGGTCAGAGAGGAAAAGACTGGATTGCAGTATATATTCTTTTTGAGAGGTAAAGAATGAATTATCTGTGGAGAATAGATTGTTGATGAGAAAAAAACTTGTTCTCCCAATATCATTACAAAGTAAGTTTGTGAGCTAGTGTCACGGAGGGCATCTGAGAATAGTAAAAACCAAACGCAGGGTAGGATATCATATTGGTAGCTAGGTTTAGATAAGGAAGTGGAAAGAGTTGAGTGTGAGTGTGTGGAATGTTTAAATTCTGATAACCCTTGGCGGTGAACTCCATTCTGCTCACGGAGTTTGCAGAGTTTTTTTCCTCGTTCGTGGTCGTCAGCATCAAGTTGGCGAGTTTGAGCTGGGAAAATATCTCTCCGGGTGAGATTTTTTCTTACTTGCGCTCATAAACGTCTAGTTGGCGGACATCAGTGAGGAAAATCAACCTCCCAGGGAGATTTCTCAACGTGGGCAGTAAGATTTCTCAATGCGAGTAATCGCATATGCTCACGACCGCTCGTGTTGAGAAACCTTCCGTCCGCTTTGAGAAAGCTGCCGCTCGGGTAGAAAATCTACCTGAGCAGCAAAAAGTAAATAGCGCCTTCTTGCGCTGCGCAAGGTGCCATTCGCGATGACTTTGGAGAGTGGGACAAACTCCCAGCACTGAAAATCACCACAAACACCATTACCCTAACGCACTTCGCCACTTGTGGACCTCTGCGAACTCTGCCCAGGCTTTGATAAGACTGAAGTTAACCTTAGGCCACCTTTGTACCCTATTGAATCTCCTAACGTGCCTTGGCAAAGAGTTGGAAGTGATGTCATTGTGCCTGTTTAAAATAGTGGAGGTGATGTGAAGTTTACCCTGGTGATGTATGATTATTTTTTTAAGTGGCCTGAAGTGAAAATTGTGCGTTGGGCTGATGCCTTAAGTGTTTTAAAGTTTATGTAGGAATTCTTTTAGGAAGAAGTGCTACCTAAAACAGTAAGTGATAATGGTAGGTAGTTCTTAGCCGATGTCTTTCATCAATTCGTAAAAAGAAATGGCATCAAACACAGAACTACTTCTATATATCATCTCAAAGGTAATGGTAGCGTAGTGATCAAAGGAATCATCGAATTGACGAAAAGCAATGGTTTTAATTGGGATAAGAAAATCAAGAAAATGTTATGTTCATATAGAATAACATTGAGTGAAACAACTGGACACAGTCTATTTGTGTTGAGAGAGGTAGGACCACTTTAACTAAGGGCAGCACCGGGGGAATTCGCAAGGACAGGGTGGTGTGTGGGTCTCCATTAAAGGAAGGATAATTTGTGCACAGACTGAGTACAAACGTAGATATACTAAGGTGCATGGTGTGAGGAAAGTGTAACTTTCAAATTGGAGATTCAGTGAGAGGGAAAAAAGGTGAAATTATATCAAAAGGGATTCACAAGTTTTCTTCACCATACACTGTAATGCAAATTGTATTTATTAAGTGATGGTAAAGTGCGGAATGCTAGTCCCCTGTCCTTTGACAAAGGCGGAAAGTCATTCGATCACATGAAACTAATTTCGATTGGTTAGAAGTTGAAGGTGAAAATGGCAGTAACGGTGAGAAAGTGGAACAGCAGTGCTGTGCTTATGGAGAAGCGGAAAACAGGAATGTGGAGTTGAGTGGAGAAGTCAGTCAATACTTTATTCGATTGTAAAACCACCAAAGTACAATAGAAACAATTGCAATATATAGTACATTAAAAATCAGGATGAAAGGAAGGATAAAAAAAGAAAATAGATATATGTAATATATGTCTATACAATTTGTACACGTCAGCCTGTTAAAGAAAAACTGTATTTTATAATACCAGTGCCAAAGGAGTTGTGCAACACGCAAAATTGAAACTACAAAATTATTATAAGCACATTGCAATTCATAAATAATCTGAGCATACTCACCCACAGGCATAAATACATTGTTGAGACTATATGTACTCTAGCATAGTATCTGTAAGAAATATGCTTGTTGTTAACTAAGTGCAAATGCTCAAATACACATTTGTTCACAATGTGCATGGTTTGATTATAGCGACACAAGCAGTGCAAGAAAAAATAGTTAGAGTGGGTATATCAGTAGTAGAAACACCTTTTCAGCAACTCCTTTACAGGCGATACCAATGGGAAAAAGCTGATTTGGCAGGTACATAACTTTGCCCAAAAAACTGCAAGAATATATTTGCGAATGATGCACTTTATATTTTAACTTTTCTTAAGCATCATTTGTGTAGTTTTGTTTGTGTAACTAGTTGAGCGGATGTTTGTTTTATTATATGTTATGAACCTATATTATGCAGTGTTGTAGTCTTTCAGTTGTCACTGTATGGGGGAAGAAGCGTGGAGTCTGCTGCTAGGCAGCACAGGCTGACCTTCAATGAGTTATCTTATGATGCTTTGGGATGCTCTGGCAGTGTGGGGCTGGCAGATCGGACAGAGGGCTGTGCCCTCTCAACAGGCGTGAGACGATGGAATAAACTCAAGAAAAGGAATCTGCTCTGCCTCTTTATTGAATCTTATAGGGAGCTTCTGAAACAGTTTAAACTTTGCCATTAAAGGGGGGCGCCAGATAGCCCACGGCAAGATGGCCGCATTCTAGTGCTGCTCTGCCGGCTGAACACACTAGCCATCAAGAATCAGGCAGAAAAAACTGCCATCCAGCCTCGATTATGTGAGCAGGCAAACTATCGTCATAAAGCGTAAATAATTGAAAAGGCCACCAAAAGAGACGCAAGTAAGTGTGACGAACTCCGCCGACAGGCCAGGAAATTGGCTGCTGTGTATTGAGCAACTTCAGGAAGAGCAATGGCACTGCTGAAGCGCCCCAGCAGTTCCCAGCTGTCAGCTACGAGGCGAAATACAGTGCAGAAGAGAAAGCGGAGCTTTGAGTAGCACCGCTGCTGGCGCCTAAGCATCTCCACCCCGGAGCGGGATCAGTATTTCAGCACGACAGCTCTCGCCGCTGCGGTGGGAGTGCGGAGCTTACCCTCTAACTTGCCGGGATCTGGTGAGCTGCCTGCCTGACGCCACGGCTGGGGCTGAGCTGGGTGCCGGCATTGAGACAGCAGCGCAGGAGGGCGAAGGCGGGTGGCGCGGCCTGCGTTGGATTGAGCATGACGAGATTACGTGAGATATGCTATGGCAGAGAGGCGTACGAAAGGCCCGTGATTGCAGGCCGTATATAGGCTTCAACGTGGAAAATGGCAGCTGGACGTTGAGTAATCATAGGGAGCAAATTGGCACCGCTGAAGTGCCCCGGCTGACCCTCAGTGCCAGGACTGTGGCAGAATAAAGCTTGCACGAGTGAGCGGTGCTTCAACAGCTTTGACCCAGTTCGGGGGCGGCAGTCTGGCGGGATAGCTTTTGCTGCTGCGGGAGGGCGACTCTGGTCAGTGCGGCAAGGAGGTGCATCTGCTCTCAGTGCCGATATTGATGTAGCGACACTTTAAAAAGTGGATGGACAGAGGGGGCGTGGCTACGGAGCCGGAGGGAATGTCCGCCGCTTACGGGAGCTCCGTGAGGGCGTGAAGCGACGGGCCTCCTCCAGGCTATCAACGCGCATGCAGGAAGCTCCGAGCCGCTTTTTCAGGCGGCGGAACACTTCGGCAGCCTTCTAAGTCTTTCAAGGCAGCTCTGGATAAACGAGCTATAATGTTTCACGATGTCATTCCCACAACGCGGACATCGGTAAGACACGGCAGCCATTTTAGATAACTGGATTTTCTACTTCACGTATACTTGCTGCCTTTTTTCCCTATGTTTTTAACCTGAATGGTTATCTGCAGAAATGGAAACAGTTTTTCTACAGTATTTTTTACTTTTATGGACACTTGTGTCACCTGTTTTGGCGCTGTTCTTTTTTCTCCTCAGCTTTCTTTCAGCATTTCAGGGCGCCATCTTAGGATTCTAAACTCTTTTTACCAATTTTTCCTTTTAAATAGCCATACTGGACCATAACTAATTATTTAGTTTTAACTTTTACTTTGCTGCTGGACATTATATTTTTGCCTCTTGATTCAATCTGCGTTTCTAGTCAAATTTTTATTTTCCTTTCTTCTCAGAAATATAAAGCAGATTGCTTGACGCCGTTTTTGACCCTTGGTGTTTACTTCTCAGTTCTCCTTTTAAAATGGCTCACTCTAATCGCACTTCTTCACAGCAATTATCTGCGCCGTCTTCATCATTAGAGGATATTAATCCGTTTAGCGTGCTACAGGATAACATGGAGGACAATCTGAATGACTCTGTTGGAATAAAAGGCACATCTACTACTACTCCTCGCTCGAGTAATAAATCCAACTCTAAAATTCCCTCCACATCGGGAAAACGAATAAAGACAAATCCTCCTTCCCCTACCAACTCTGCCTCTTCTGTTTCTTTGGATCTTTTGCTTGAAGAAATACGTTCACTCAAACCATATATGGCTGAAACAAACACCCAACTTCAAAGCCTTGAGGACAACTGGTCACACACCGAGCTGCGAGTTGCGGATCTTGAAAGAAGAGTGACTTCAGTGCAGGTTGTCTCAGACCAGGTTCCCGGCATTCACAAAGTAATTCATTTTCTTAAGCAGCAGGTTGAGAATTTGGAAAATCGTAACAGGCGCAATAACCTATGCATTTACGGCTTGGCGGAAGGTCTTGAAGGGTCACACTCTACATCCTTCTTTCAATCTTTCTTGCCAACGCTTCTGGGTCTTCCTACCTCCCCTCCTTTGAATATTCAGCGAGCTCATTGTTTAGGTCCAGTATCCCGCTTCTCTAATTCTTCTACCTCTCCTAGAGGAGTCATCCTGTACTTTCTAGAATATACTGATCTTATAAAAGTTATTCAGGCGGGTAAACAGAAAGGGAAAGTTACTTGGAATGGCTCAAGCCTCTTTTTTGCTCAAGATTATGCTAAGGCTACTGCAGACCGACGCAACCGGCCTTGCGTGCCATGAATGCACGATACGGATTGTTTCACCCTTGCCTTTTCAAAGTAACCCACAACAATGGAACAACAAATTATGACGATCCGGCTCTCCTTCAACATTTTCTGAACTCACACAGGGATGATTCCATGGACACTCCTGGTTCATAATTATTGACTCATTTCATAATGGGTTGTTGTTATTTGGCATTGGCCTCTCTCCTATTGTTTTGCTTTTTCGTGCGTTGTGAATTATTCTTTTAATGTTTTTTTCTCTTCCTTTCTCAGGTGCGGTTCTGTGATTCTTTGTTGTTGTGTATGATGTTTTCGCCTGGAGGCGTTTTTCCCCTTGCTGCGTCCTCTTGGAATCCTCCGTTTTGTCGTGCTACCTTCCCTATGTGGCTCTTCCATCCCCACGTTTCTTGTCTTTCTCTGGTATGTCTTTTTGGTATTATTTTATACCATCGACTGTTTGACTTGTTTTGTTTTATTGTTCAAAGTCTCTTTTATCTCTGTCCTTTTTTCTCCAATTCTATTTTCTTCCTTCTCTTCTCTTTTTCCCTTCTTCGCTTCTTGTTAACTTTTAATCCTATCCCTGCTCTTTTTTCTTTCTCCCTTTTCTTGTACGATATTTTCATCTCTTCATTTCACATTACTCTTTTTGTTAACTCTGCTTTTTTACATATCTTTTTCTTTTCCTTCATCCTGAGTCTATTTTACAATTTTTTCCTTCTCCTAGATAATAAGGTTCTATTTTCTTATACTGGTTGCATATTGATCGCTCTTATTGTGTTTGATCGATATTACAAAACTGTTTTACTATATTTATGCAGATTCTTTTTAATGGTTTACCTTTAGAGTTGTAACTTGGAATGTTAAAGGAGTCAACAATCCTATCAAAAGACAACGTGTGTTAACCCATTTATCTAGATTGAATACTGATATTGCTCTAATCCAAGAAACGCACCTATCAGATGCTGAAGCAGCTAAGTTGAAAAGAGGTTGGGTGGGTAATGTTTTTTCTTCCCCACTTTTAGGAAAGAAGAATGGAACTTTGATTTTATGTCATAAAAAACATCAGTTTTCAATTGTACATCAGGAAAATGACCCTGATGGTCGTTGGGTAATTGTTAAATTACTTATTGATCTAATACCCTTAATTTTATTTAATGTTTATGCACCTGTTACTATTGATAATAAGTTGTGGACTCAGGTATCTGACAAACTTCTTCTGTTAGATGACGACTATGTTATCTTTGGAGGCGACTGTAATCAGGTTTTCGACCCTATATTAGATAGACACTCTTCTGTAAAATTCTCTAATTCTAAGATGCACACACAATTTACTTCTGCCATACGTCGTAAAACTTTAATTGATATATGGAGACTATGCAATCCAGACTTACAAGAGTATACCTTCTATTCTCCTCCTCACCACTCACAATCTAGAATAGATTATCTCTTTTTCAGTAAACCTTTGTCTCAACTTGGCACTCATGCTGAAATTGGTTCTATCCTTATCTCAGATCATGCTCCAGTTTTTGTAGATTTCGATCTGCTGCCCTTTTCACCTAATGCCGGTAGATGGCGTTTTAATAACGCATTACTATTGGATCCTAATTTCACGGACCAATTTAGTTCTTTTCCTTCTGAATTCTTTTCCATCAATTCCACTCCAGACTCTTCTCCTGTAATGATCTGGGACTCTTTTAAAGCTACTGCCAGAGGTTTCATTATAAATTTTGTATCACGGAAAAAAACGTTTTTTGAAGCCAAAAATTCTCAGTTATTAGCTAAAATTAAGCAACGTGAATATTATCATTATCACTCTAATTCTGAAACATCGTTAAAAAATCTTATTGAAGCAAAAATCTCTTTTAATAAATCTACTACAGAAGCTGCATCCTCTTATCTCTTAAAAAGTAGTGCCAGTTATTATGGTGGCCAAAATAAGATGGGTAAACTTCTTGCAAATTATTTAAAAATCCGTCGTGACGGACTGAAATCGAATCCATACGTAATACTGTAGTAGATATGCTATTTAAAGATAATGATATTTTAAATGCGTTCGTTTCATTTTACAAGAATTAGTATACACCAGAACACCAACCAACTTCAGATGCACTCTCCTCTTTCTTCCAATCTATAAATTCCCCTTCTCCTCATGATACAGATTTTTCTTTATTAGAAGTGGACATCACTTTAGCTGAGATTCAACATACTGTATCCGTATTGAAAAGAGGTAAAGCACCTGGTCCTGATGGGTTTACTCTTGAATTTTAGTCTCACTTTGCAGCTTTATTACTTCCCCATCTCTTATTACTTTATAAGACTTTTGTTAAGGATGGTTCCTCTTCAGGATCTTTTCAAGAAGCCGTGATCTGTTTAATTCCCAAGGAGAACAAAGACCCCGCTTTTTGTAAAAATTATCGCCAATCTCCCTAGTTAATTTAGACTATAAGATTTTTGCCAAAATTCTTGCGCTTCGTATTGACCCTATTCTGCCGAACCTTATTGGTTCTGAACAATCAGGATTTATTAAAGGTCGTTTATCCTCAGACAATTCCAGAGTCTTCTTTAATATTTTAAGTAAGGCCTCTTCTCTCGACTACCCAATTGCCGCGATAGCATTGGATGCTGAAAAAGCATTTGACAGGATTGGCTGGGATTTTATGTTCCATGCTCTTCGGTGGATCGGACTCCCTACTAATTTGATCTCTCTTATTTCTTTACTTTATTCTGGCCCTAAGGCTTCTATTTTTGTTAATGGGAAAACCTCTGAATATTTTCCTCTTTTCAGAGGTGTTCGTCAAGGTTGCCCTTTGTCACCCCTTTTATTCATGATCGCATTAGAACCTTTCTTAACGAAAATTAGGTTAGATGATAGAATTACCGGTTTTAACCTTGGCACTACTCAGGTTAAAATGTCTGTTTATGCTGATGACATCCTCCTGTACTGCTCAAATCCCTCTACCTCTCTTCCAGCCTTTCTTTCTCAAGTTGAAAATTTTTCTCAACTCTCCGGATACCGAATTAACTCGGATAAATGTGAGGTTCTTCCATTAAATGTTCTCTGTCTGAAGCAGGATTTTGTCTCCACTGGTTTCTCTTGGAAATCTTCTAAAATAAAATATTTAGGTCTGTTGTTCTTTCCCACCATTCCAGAAACGTTAAAAGAAAATTTTGATAACCTTACTAAAAATGTATCTACCTCTATTGATCGATGGCATCCACTTTTTCTTTCCTGGTGGGGTCGCATAGACTCTATTAAGATGATGCTTTCGCCGTTAATTCTCTATCTTCTATCTATGATCCCAGTTCATATTCCTGGTTTTTATTTTTAAAAAATTGATTCTTTGTTGAACAAATTCCTTTGGAAAAATAAGACTCCTCGAATCGCTCTCAGCGCCCTTAAGGCTAACAAAACCTCTGGAGGTCTCAAATTTCCTGATTTTAAATCCTACCATTATGCTTTTTCTCTTAGGCAATCTTCTCGTTGGCTTTCTCCAGATCAAGGTGTACATCCTCCTATTTGGCTGAATATTGAAAAATATTTTATAGCCCCTTTTCACTTTAATGAATCTCTTAACTTTACTAACACTATTCCTTCTTTTCGCTCTCAAGTTATCTCTCATACACGTAAAATATTACAGCCACTTCTTCCGTCCACGTACCCCTCACTCTCTTCGTTAAATCTGCAACCAATCTGGCCTAACCACCTGTTGCGTATTAAGGGCCGTACTATTTATTGGAAGTCCTGGAGACTTAAAGGTTTACTCTGGATTTCACAATTAGTATCTAATCATACTCCGCTACCTTTTTCAGAGCTTCAATTACAATTTTCTCTTCCCCCTTCATGTAAATCTCAATATGATTCTCTCCTTTTATCTCTCTTACAGTATCTTCTTTCCTTACAGCCTAGTCCTAATATTCCTTCTAAATGCTCCAGTCTTTTTCCTTTATAATATACTAATACATCAGCTTCGGCTTTATATAGAACTTTGTTTTTCCCTTCTGATAGAACCAAGGGGAAGGCTGAATTGGCTTGGGAAAAAGACCTTGCAGATTGTTGGACTATCCCATTTTGGGATAAACTATGGTCAAAAATTCATAAAACGTCTAGGGCAGCAAATACTTCTCAGACTCTTTATTTTGTCTACAAACGCCTTCTTCTAACTCCTTCAAAGTTGGCTTCTTTCTCTACGGATTATTCTTCGTCCTGTTGGTCATGCGAAATGACCTCAGCTGATCTAAAACATATGCTCTTTGACTGTCCCTCTCTCTCTCTCGTTTTTGGCTCCTAGTCTGGTCTCAAATTAATAAAATTTTCAATACCCAAATCACTTTTTCTCTATCTAACATCTTTTTAGGCTCCTTAGCACCTTCTTGGCCTCACCCAACTCCTAATCCCTCTTTAATTGACTTATTATTAGCTATAGCCTTTCATTTAATAACTTCCAATTGGAAACAAGTTGAAAAGGTTTCCTTCAAAGCCTGGTGGAATGCTGTTTGTTTTCACCATAGATTGGATACAAGTAATGTTTCTCATCTATCCTTAGCTATTAAAAGAGATCTTTTATGGCTCCCTTTATCCACTTACCTGACTAATGTAGCTTTTAATTCCGCCTCTACAGTGAATACTCCAGATGAAGTCAGAAAACCTCCTTAAACCCTCTGTTGCCTTTTTAATCTTAGTTCTAAGTGTACACTTTGAATGACTCCTTCTTCTTTGCAGTATTATATCTTATGTATTTATGATTACAGTATATTTTTTACAGTTCTTGTATGTGAAATGGAATCTTAGGTTAAGATAGTACTTGTTATTTATATTAGCTCTTCTTCCCCCCTTATCCCCCCTCTCCCTTTCTTGCTTTTTCCTGTTTAATATTAATAAGTTTGTTGTTTTAGATTCATTATATGATGTTTCTTCTATATCATGTTACTTCTGTTGTATGCTACAATTTTTTCTTTTCAATAAACCTTAAACTTAAAAAAAAAGAAAGCGGATGGACAGCGCGGCCTCTGCAAACCTGAGCGAGATGAGATCGGATGGACGCATAGCTGCTGGCATTACGGCGAAGAGGTGAAGCATGGAAGGATCGTGGCTGCAGACTGTCTATAGGCCTTAACGGGGACCTTGTAAACGTAGGGAAAAGAGCAGGCAGTAGGAAGACATTAAGGGTAGTCCACTTGGAGAAAACAAATACACTAACACAGAAAACTGAAATGATATCATAGCTGCTGCTGCCCAAAGCCAGATTTGCAGTGGAAAGCCAAAAGAGACCCCGGCAGCTGAGCACCTCGCACCCAGGATGGGGGGTGGCTGGCCTGCCTGGTGCCGACCCCCTTGCAGAGTAAAGAACAGTGAGAACTATCTCCGCCCTATATAATCTGGACAAAGGAGAGCATGGGGAAAACTGACAGACAGCAAGCAAAATTAACGTTTGAGTCATGCAAATCGATAAAAGTGCAACATGCACTTTCAGACTCAGAACAAGAACTTCCTGCGACAAGGCCCATGACATTGGAATCCACATTCATAGAAATGTAGAAGAGTCTACACACCATAGATGGCAAAATAGATGTCCTCAATCTGCGCATGGATCACACTGCGGCGAAGTTAGATAAACATGGCGCACGAATGGGGAAAGCAGAGCAGTGCATTTCAACCGTGGAAGACGGCCTACAAGCAACAACTGCGAAATGCTCCAGCATGGAGAAAATTCTTGCTGTGATACAGGCGCCGTAATAACCTCTTTATCACCGGAATACCAGAGTACACCAAGACAGGTAGAATGGAGCACTATGTAGAGGATATGCTGCGCAATCTCTTTGGCACAGGGCACCTATCCAGTGTCCTCATAGTTGAGCGGGTGCACAGATAATTAATGGCATGCTCCACGCCGGGAATGCAGCCACGTCCCAATATAGCCAAACTGCTCAACTACAGAGACCATGATATGATTTTACGACTGGAAAGGGAGAAACAAAACATCAACTACCAAGGAAACAACGTGGCATTCTACCCCAAATTTACGATGGCTGTTCAAACTGCTCGGAGGTAGTGTCCAGCAGATAAAAAAATTATTGCGAGAGGAAAAATCCAATATGATATGTTGTTCCCAGCTCTGCTGCGCATCGAAACAGAAGGGAGAAGCAAAATGTTCACCTCGCCAAAGGAAGCCATGGGCTACACAAAAACTCTGCTTAGAGGATGTAAGAAACCACTAACCGCCGAGGTAGACGCCGGGGATCCAAAGAAGTGAACAGCACAGCGCAGCAACATCACCTGAAATAGTGTGGACCGCTAGACGAACTTTTCTATCCCATAGACTCCAAGATAGAATTGGAACTGTCCCAAGAGGCTAACTGCAGGTCTCATGAATCGCGCTATGCACGTTCGGAGACAGATACATCGGTCTGCACTATGTAGAGTTTCTGTTGGGGAGAATATGAGACAAAGTGTTGGCTCTGGGGAGCAAACATGATCTGCAGTTTAACTATGTAGGGTGGCAGTAAGACAATCGAAGTTCAACCACCTCCGTCCATCGGGAGGGAATTACGGCCACTGGCGGCCCCTGATGGGTTTTACCCAAATGACTGTTAATGTTTACTTGTTGTTTAAGCAAATATGGGAAGGCTTTGGCATGATTGGGATGCTAAAGTGGGAGGGGGGTTTATTAAAAAAAGAAAAACAAAAAAACTTTCCCATTAACATACTGGAGATCTGCCTTTGTGTAAAGAGTTGGGCTGCAGCACGTGCATGTGCGTTGCCTTTAGCTGTTCCCTCTGCCTGCTTGTGTTTTAGTAACATCATGAAATATTTGTTTGAAAATGGATGATGAATCCTACTTGTCTCAAACTTCAGCTCTGTAGCTCTCTAGAGGTAAATATGTACCATTACCTTCAGGATGATATATAGAAGTAGTTCTGTGTTTGATACCATTATGGGGTCCGATTCACAAAGGTAAGCTGAGACGAAAGTCTAACTTTATGACTTTCGGTAGTCATAAATGGCATGTACTAGTAGCAAAAATGAGATTTTTGTCTCAGTTAAACTTATTTTGTGGTCCTAAGTTTATCTTTTTGGTCTCAGTTAAACTTAAGACCAAAACTTATGTTTAACTGAGACAAAAGTCTAACTTTACTACTCGTAAATGCCCTTTGTGAATACCGCAAGTCGTAAAGTTAGACTTTCGTCTCAATTTACCTTTGTGGATCGGGCCCTCTGTTTGCAGCTATCATATTCCCTCCTTTGGGTTTAGGCCCGCTGGCCTTCTTCTTAAATCGACATCATCTATTAGAACTATATTGTTCCTATCTTCTCTGGAGCTTCTGGGGAGCTTGGCAGGAGGGTATACAAGTGAGAAGGGTAGGCAGTGGTAGGTGGGGCGACTACAAGTTCTTGCTGCTGTACTGTCAAATGTATTTAGATAAGCAAGTTATCAGCTCCTACTCCAGGGTATCATTTCAGTAGACCCAACTACCAAGCCAGGGTCTCTGGCAGCACTGACATTACAGTCCAGTGGTATTCCATTGTATCCTAGTGCAATGCAAACCCACCAATATCAGACATTCAAAATGTGTGTTGGAGGACAGGGGGCAACAGGTACAAAGAAATTAACAAATTACTTACCTTTAGTAATGCCTTATCTGGTAGAGTCTCTATCTAGCCGCAGAGTCTTTAATTAGAATTAACCTTAGGCATCAGACTGGATCCAGAAATCTTTTGTGAGCAGTAAACCTGCTTGCTGGTGGTTAGCATTGTTTTGCCCCGTGTGCACGCCTGCACTGAATTGATGTGTGCAGTGCCTATATGGGTGCCAACCCAGTGTGCTGACATCTTTACGTGACTTTCCATCCCGGAAGTGTGGAGCCATGAAGAACACTGACCACTGATGTGTGGGACTAGGGCCCTAAAAAGGGAAACAGACCTTAACTCTAAATTCCATTTGCAGAGCGGCGAGGATGGGTGGGTTGGTAAGGAATTTGCGACTAGATAGGGTCTCTACCAGATAAAGCGTTACTGAAGATAAGTAACTTGTTCATCTGCTAGAGACTTCTAGCTGCAGATTCCTTACCTTAGGATAGATACCCAAGCAATACTTTCCCAGAGGTGGGTCCGCAAACATGATTTAAGCCAGAAAGTCCTGCAGGACTGAACGGGCAAAGCACTCATCTCGACAGTCCTGACTGTCCAGGCAGTAGCGTTTGCTGACTGTGTGCAGTGAGGCCCACGTTGCTGCCTGACAGATGTCCAGGACCGGAACTGCACATGCTAATGCAATGGTCACAGTCTTTGCTCTGGTGGAAGGAGCATGCAAGCCCTCCGGGGGCTGCTTCTTGGCTAATGCACAGCAGATCTTAATGCAGAGTACGATCCATTGGGACATGGTTTATTTCTGCACGGCCTTCCTTTCTATGGCTCCGACATATCCCACTAAGAGTTGTTTGCCTACCTGGGAGAGTTTTGTGCGATCAAGGTTGAAGGACACTGCTCCTTTTGGGTCCAGTCAGTGGAGTCTCTCCTCTTCAGATTGTCTGGGAAGAAAAACACAAATGGATGCTGTAATGACTGCGCCTGCAGTTCACTGAGCCTCCGGGCAAGTGTAATTGTCACTAGAAAGGCAGTGGTGTGGCAAGGCCAGGTGGTACGTGGTGCGGAAAATTTCTTGTCACCCCCGGCTTGACAAAATGGCAAACATATGTGTTTAAAACACATATTTTTGCCATTTTGTCACCCCCCCCTCAGTGATGACACCCGGGGCGGCCCACACCCACCGCACCCCCCTTCCTACTCCACTGTAGAAAGGCTATCTTCATGGTGAGAAACCAGAGAGGGCATGTATGAAGCGGTTCAAAGGGAGCGCATGTTAGAAAAGTAAGAACCAAATTAAGGTCCCATTGAGGCATATCAAAAGAAGCTGGAGAAAGCATGTGCTGGAGACCTTTAAGGAATTTATTTACAATGGAGAACTTGAAGAGGAAAGGTTGATCTGGCAGGCGCAGAAAATCAGAGATGGTAAAGTAACCCTTTAATCTGCCCAATACTGAGTCCTGTGCAGTGAGGGTGAGGATAAAGAACAAGACTTGGGAAAAGGGAGCAATAAGGGGTAAGCCTGTTTGGCTGTACACCATGCCACAAACTTGTAACAACAACCGGTGTATATCATCTTTGTGGAGGGATGCCGAGCTGCCAAGATAACATCACAGACTTTGGGCAGAGAGTCGAAAGCTGTTAACTGTCATCTCTCAATCTCCACGCATGAAGGTGCAGAACCCTCCCCTGCTGCTGTGACAGAAGATCCTCCCGAAGGGGCAGCCTGATCGGAGAACCGATGGGCATGCTCAACAGCTCGGGATATCAGACTCTCCAAGCTCAGTCTGGAGCCACAAGGATAACTTGGGCCCGGTCTTCCTGATCTTCTTGAGAACTCTGGGCAGGAGTGGTATGGGCAGAAAAGTGTACAACAGTCCAGAACTCCACTCACAGAAGTGATCAGTTTGTGCGTTCTTGGCGGTGGTGAATAGATCTAATCAAGGTTCTCCCCACTGCTGAAAGAGACCTTGCACCACCTCCAGATGGAGGTGCCATTTGTAATCTGCTAGGCATCTTCGGCTGACGTTCATAACTCCTGCCAGGTGTTGAACCACCAGGGAAATGCACTGACATTACAGCCAAGTTCAGAGACACAGAGCCTCTTAACAGAGTCCACGACCCCACCTGTTTGTTGCAGTACCACATGGCATTGTTGTTGTACGTGAACACCTGCACTAGCCTTCCCTTGGTGGATGGTAGATAGGTTTTCAATGACAGTTGAATCGCTCAGAGCTCCAATGGGTTGATGTGGAGTTCAGATTCTGCCAGAAACCAGAGTTCTCTGATCTCCACATCTCCCATATGGCCAACCCAGCCCAAGAGTGGCGCATCTGTCACTGCAGTCAAGCCGGGTCTAGTGGCTTTGTGGACTAATGCATTCATTGTAGGGGCCTGTGTTCAACCTCATGGCCACAGGTTCAAATCCTGGTGGGTCCACTCAGCCTTTCATCCTTCTGAGGTCGATAAAATGAGTACCATTGAGTTGGGTAACAATAAAGCATCTGCTATTTAGCACCAAGATACCCTTGGGTGAACATGTGCTTTACAAATACACATGTTAAGTACTGTTAGATCTGTTTGGGGAAAGGAGAGTGGTCTGCTGCTAAACCAATCACACATCGTTAACCACCGCTGCACATGTATTGCACTGCCCTTGAGCCCGCCTTCAACAGTCATTGAGATGGGGAAGACTGGCACCCCTGATCTCTATATATGAGCTGCAACCACTGCCATCACCTTGGTGCGCACCCAAGGTGCGCTGGTAAGGCCAAAGGGAAGCAGAGTGAACTGAAAGTGCTTGTGACCTACCATGAACCACAGGTAACGTCTGTGGGCAGGCAGGACGGGGCTGTGGAAGTAGGCATCCTACAGTCCAACACAACCATCCAGCCTCCCAGATCCAGAACAGACAGGGCTTGAGCAAGCTTGGGCATTTTAGAATTTCTCCTACTTCAGGAAGAAATTGAAAGGGCACAGGTCTAATAGGACGAAGGTCTCTATCCTTCATGGGCACCAGAAAGTAGCGGGAAGAACAACCACAAACTACTTCTGATGCTGGAACCCTCTCTATGGATCCCTGGGCCAAGAAAGCCGCCACTTCTTGGCAGAGTAAGGAGATGTAGTCCTCCATCAGCCTGTCACAAGCAGGTGGCATGCGTGGATAAGTAGTCAAGGAGTAACCCCTACGAACAATCTTGAGAACCAAGCAGTCGGATGTTATGGACCTCCAGTGGTGCAGGTTATGGCATTTCACTGCCTCACACTGGGTGCCCTTAATGTCCATAGGATGAACTAAAGAGGTTTGGAAGCTGCGGCTGCCTGGATAGTGGTAGACTGGCCCAACCTCTAGCTACTTGACACACGAGGCATGTGGGTGCCACGTCCCCGGCCACAGAGTGGCTGGGAAGCTTGCATGCTTTGGTGGCTGGGCATGTAGAGATGCAGCTGGAAGACCCTTCCGTGGCACAAAAGGAGCGAAAGGCAGACTGGGGTTGGCGAGGGGCCATGGAAAGGCTCAAGGATCTAGCTGCTGCTCTGCTGTCCTTGAAGAGCTTTAGGGCTGAGTCCACCTTGTCTCCGAAAAGACAGGAGCAAGCAAAGGGCATGTCCATGAGCGAGCCATGGACATCCCCTGAAAAGCCAGTGGTTCTCAATAAGGTGTGGTGCCTATGGGCCACAGACAATGAAACCGTTCTGCCTAGTGAGTAGGTTGTTTCAAGTCCATAGCATATGGCAAACGTAGCTGAGTCTCTCCCTTCAGCAATAGCTTCGGAGACTATGACTCCAGCCTCCTTCAAGACCATTCGCAGCATCTGCGCAACTGAGTCCCAAAATGCACACGGTGTTTTACCGACCTCAGGGCCAGGCTGGTGGAAGAAAACATTTTCTTTCCTAAGGTATCCAGCCTCTTGGATTCCCTGTCAGGTGGAGTGGTAGGGAATGCACTAGGATTTAGTTTGGACATGGAAACTTGGACAACCAAGCTGTCTGGGGTGTGGTGTTGGGTGAGGCAGTTGAGGTCCTATGGTGCAGGGCGAAGGCAGTGGGCTATTGCGCTATTCACCGGAGCACTTGTGGAGGGCTTGGACCAGTCCATGAGTAGGACTTTTGTGAGGCTTCATTAAACGGGAGAATTGGTTTGGATGTGGTGATTTTGAGTTGAAGCAGCTCCGTCACGACGTTTGTCTTGACATCCACATAGGGTAGCATAAGTTCCCGGACCACAGAGGGCCTCCTCACCACCACTGCAAATGCCATGGTAGCCATGGTAATAGGAGAGACCAAGCCAGTATCTGGGGAGGTGTCCAGTTCACTAGCATCCGCCAAATCCTCACACCAGTTGTGCTCGCTGGGGTCCAGTGGCCCCTCCCAATCTTCTCTAAGTCCTAGCCCATGAGAATAGAGCTCAAGCTCTGGCCTGGAGGGGATGGCTCCAGTTGGCATCTGAATGGCGTCGGACAACACCCATCTGTCTCTGTGATGGATTTGGGGATAAGAATGGAGGGGGGCACCACCGTGGGGCAACTTCGCCATCAGGGATGCCGGAAGAAGGACCCCCACAGGTGAAGGTCAAGATCGCTCGACTGGTGTCAGTCCGGGTCCGTCTAGGGCCTGAAGTCGTGCCAGCCATCAAATCTGAAGTGCATGACCTCATAAAACTCAGGGAGTTGGGTGGGGGTCACTCAGGTTCCACGAAATTCGGGGAGCTGCAGAGACAGCCCAGGCACAGGCTCAACTGCGGAGTCAGGCCTTGAATGCTGATGTTCCCTCATGTCATCCGATGACTTCGAGTGATGGGGTGAAGTTAAAGACCTCTTTCACTTCTTGCTTCTCTTTTTCTGGTGAGACGTACCCGAACTCCCAGTAATGAAATCGATAGCTTTTCAACAGATCCCAGGACCTTACTCTTGACGGAGATCAAAGTATTACGGTGTTGCACATTGAGTGGGAAGGAGCTAGAAAGACCGCTCCCAAAAGGCTTTGGCGTGACAATCGGCGCAGGTCTTGGCGTCTTGGTCGAGCTCGAGACACCAGAGAAAGACAGGTGTAGATCCGTCACCAACATCTGCAAGTGACAGGCATCACAGAGCTTGAAACCATCCTTCTTTGTGGACATCCTACCTCACCAGGAGACAATGTCTCAAAAAGTCTTCGACAAAAGAACAAGAAAGATCACTCGAAAAGTGACTCGGGGTAGCCCTTACTTGGATCTTCTGACTAGTGCGGAAACAACTCCGGCGATGCCACACAAAGCTGAAAGATGCCACCTATTGGTGATCAGCGGTACTGCTTACAAAAAATGTCCTGATCCACTCTGATGCCTGGGGATAATTCTAAGGTAAGGAATCTGCAGCTAAAAGTCTCTGTCAGATGCATATTTATACTGTTGTTCCAAATATGCTCCATGTGTGATACGCCATATATATTGGAAACCACAAGACAGGCAGGACCTGCCACACGTCCATAGCAACTGGAATGGTGAGGCTAGGGCTGGGAATATGTGAGCACAAAGTCAATTTGTGATTTATTTTCAACATCTATTTAAATATTATTCAGGACAGTCAACCTGTCATAACATCTAGTGGACGTCTTTGCATATTGTCAATGCACTTTGAAAACAGAGAACTTTCTGAAATCCCTTTCCCATGTGTTTGTATGTATACTGATGGTGCAGTGGATGATATCTGTTATTTGTCTGCGATTTAATAACACAGTCTTCAAATGATGACATGAGGCCAGATGAAGTTTAGAAGTTTACTTGGAGTAATTCATAGGCCCACAAGAAGTACGTTATTCAGCAACATCGCTCAGGAGGAACCTCTCTGGAATGACCCAGCAACATTGCATAACTGAACAAATACCTAATACAACATTTTACACTCTAGGTTAGGAACATAGGAATTCCACTTACCCATACAGTGAAAATCCATCACTCCATCAACACTTACCATATATAAGCAACAGGAGTGATAATACCTTGGGCTGGATCATGATTTATATATGTTTGAATGTATTTCCTTAGCACTTTAACAGTTGGCTGGCATATCCGTGCAGCCTCCTGATGATGAGAAAATATTTCTTTTATTTGAGCATTAAAGGAACAGCATAATGTAGATGTGGCCAGTGTTGTCTGAGGAAAAAGCAGACAGGAAAAGTGCTACAATTTAAGATTCTATCTTGGTACGCAGAAATTAAATAGCCAATTCTGGTGGCTAAGCAGGTTGTAGTTTTATTATAAAAGAGAGGCTACTTCTTAGAACACCCCATCAGAGGCAGCATCTTCTGTGCATTCATCATCCAGCCTTACAATAACACTAGCAACATTATATTACCTCACAAGCTTCGCTGAGCCTGTAGTAAGACTCCAGGCAAGATAAGTGTAACTGTAGGTTTTATTAGGGAGATCAAGCAGACCCAACCAATCATCACCAGTATTTCTCCATCTGTTGCTTTAAACATTCTCCCTCTAAGCCAGCATTCTAATGCTTGCGCTACCCTGGTAACACATCTTAGTGGAAGCGCAACCAAGATACCACACATCCTACCCCTTAAAGTATGAATACAACACTAAATACCATATTACATTTCCTAAATACCCCAAGTAATATATACAATAAATAATACAAAATTATATAACATGTAAATGCATGAATATGTCCCAAAAAAAGATTTGACAAATATAACAAATAGATAATTAACTGATTAGTTGCTGAAAGAAAAAGCACAGAAAAGAAATCACCCCATCACAAAGTCCTTTAGCTAGGTCTGAAGTTACACAGCTCTTCCTGATAGAGTGGTGATCTTATTATTGTTTTCATGATCTGTATTTAGAGTGTTGTCAACCAGTGGGTCATTCACGACCACATCTCCACTAAAAGATAAATTCATACCTGCACACTCTGCAACACAACGTTTTGACAAACGTTGGTATTGCAAGTCTCTCTCACATTACTAGCAGCTCTAAGACTGTGGTTACTAGATCACACTTCATCATCATCATTTTCTCAAAACCGCGCACCATTTCTTACCACATCTCCATTCCTCCTTTCTTCTTCAGTGTTCCAAGACAGGATTTTATTACACCTTGACAACTTACTATGGTGCCAGATCATCCCTTCACTCAATTTTGCTGAACACTTATACACTTCTTCGACTGACAGTGGTTGCGAAAACTTGCGTGTTCCATTGGTGACTTTCCTACTCAACTTCATCAAATTCTGATGGTCACAAAAACAACACTCGGTCTCTACTATTAGGATCCAACTTGGTGCCCAACGCCCACTGACCGATCCATCCCAAAACTGATGGTCCATTTCAGCTACATACAGTTTGCCAACCTTCTTCCTTCTCTTGAACTCAAAATTCAGCACTTTGTGCCCCTTCGTGGGAATTTTCTGCTCCGTGAAAGTTACCAGATGAATGTCTGTGGGTACATGACTATTTCCCAGCATATTGACAAACTGATCATTCCACACAAATTCATTTACAGTGGTATGGGGTGACCCTGGATCCACAACTATAGAGATATCAACCCCACCAATCTTCATGTCACTCACAGGTTTGACCATTGACCCTGCTTCCAGAGTCAATATAGAAGTGTCAATATATAACACCAATCCTGCTTTGCTCAACTCCCCTTCCACAGATTGTTCTGAATCAAACTTTGACATAACTTATTTTACAGGTTGATCCATGTTACTATTTTTCTTCCTGCACACTTTTGGCACACGACAGGTAGGTAAAATAATCACCAAACTGCAGGCAAGAAAAGTTGTAACTGTAGGTTGAGTTAGGGAAAGCAAGCTGAAACCAACCTATCAACACCAGTGCTTTTCCAAGTGTCGCTCTAAACATTCTCCCTCTAGGGCAGCATTCTAACCCTCGCACTATCCTCGCATATTATAGCGAAAGGGCAAACTAGATACCACGAAGCCGAGCATGGAAGATCATGACAAAGATCTCAGATTATAACATAAGGCTAAATAAATTCCCATGACCATTTTCAACTCTGTGGCAACTACAGAGTATGATACAGTCAGCATCACAATGCATCTCCCACTGCTGTCATCAAAGAGAGAGAGATAGACAGAGACAGGGTTGTGAAGGTGGGATGTGAGGAAGGGAAGCAGGAAGATCCAAGGGAGAGAGCACACGAAAGGGTTAGGCTGAGACCACCATTATCCATGAGGTCTCCCTTGAATGAGGACATGCAATCCTGCCTGCCAAGTAACGTGTCCTGTGAGAAGTTAACAGCCACTATAATCCTGTTAATGGAAGCTGCCATTGGTCTTATTGTGTTGGTCAACATTGGTATGCTGGTAAGAAACCTTTGCCTGCCTGCATTTTGATGAGAGAACTTGTACAAAACAGTAGGACATAGTGGGGTTTATTTGTCACAGCAGACTACCTGTACACAGAAAGTGCCAACTACTACACATAATCATAAATGCATTTCACCTGTGTTGGCCATAGACAATGCATTATCATATATTTCATTTAAGGTAGCTGAGAGCTTACCATTTCATTTGCTCTGGGTGCTGCGCTACTTAGAATAATATGGAAACACTTTTAGGTTTGTTTATTGCTCTTTCGAATGAAATAACAAACATCGAGGTACTCATAGTTAAACTACTAATTTCCACTATAACAATAAATGTTAAATTTGGCAGAGAGTCATGCAAAAATATCTATGACGCTCTGACATGTATATTGTACATATTCTTAATTTATTGCTATACGTTTTGTACAGAGTTCATTGAACTTCATTAATCAACTATTAATCCAATCAATAATTGTCAAATCATCATAAAATGTAAACACTGTGTCATACATCGATATACAACAATTGAAGTACTTACCCCCAAAAACTATCATCTCTCTTAAAACACTGTCATATATCATGCAAAGATTGGTTCATTGCCACATCTAAATCATCTTTCATCGAAACATCTAACATTCCTTCAAGAAATATTGGTGAAAATAATTTCATCAAATCAATCCAACTCTATACACTTCAATATGAACTGCCAAATTGATGCTAAGTAAGGCAATTATTTAACACAGCCAACATGTGTTTTGTGGCTTCAGTATCAGCTGCTTCTTCAGAACTGTTAAAAATCAATACAAAAGACAAAACATGTTCAATTTGTCCACAATATTGAAAACAGAGAGGTCATACCAGAAGAGGCACACCATTACATTGTCAGAAAACTTGTTTAGCTATCCCCCTTTTAGTACCACAACAAATATTACTCAAGCTAAAATATTTACTGCTTCAAATAAAATTTCAAAACCAACAAAAAGTGAAACATTAGCATTTGATTAGGGCAGAAAGTTTATCAAACAATCAATTCCTGACAGCACATTATATCGAAGATTGCCTCAAAAATGTATTCATGCACAAAATATTCTATCAATGAATGAAACCCATTGCAAATACATTTCACAGATCCTTAAGATAAATCATCTCTCATTTGGTTCTCATTATGTTATCTCTTATGACAATATACATATGCTGATATAAATTTTGTCCCACCATCTCATCTCATTCAGGAATTAACTGCTTACCTAGATCTTGTTATGTAGATAAATATTGTGTAATAATTGAAAGCCACTCCCAGATACAACAAAAGAACTGTCACCTCCTAATTTTTATATATTCATCGCCAGAGAAATAACTGTCTATGCACAAATATACCAAAAAACATGGAAATAAAAAAACATAAATCAAGCAATCCAATCACCATTAACACAAGCAATTTTCTAAAAGTATTCCCTTGTAGAAACACTTAGCCTGCTCTTAAGGAAATGGTTCTTTGGCCACATTTTGCTCATGTGATTCCTTTATTCCCCTATTCACACATGCACATTCATGTTTCTCCAAATAGCTCTAAAAACTCTTGTTTCCTTTATCAAGTTTCCATCAGTCAAAAGTAATAAAATCCCTTAATGAATCTTTTGCTTGTTAATTTTCTGAATTCCTGTCAAAAGATGTAATCCTCCCCAAATGGGATAGCACATGTCAATCATTTATACACTGCCTAAGCCATAACACAAGCTCTCAACTTCCTAACACCATTTATATCTTTGATCTTAATAAAGTAATTTTTAACCCAATATGGTATCACACCTATCCATCATTTGTACATTACTCACACCACAAATAAGGTGCTCCTCTTCCCAATGCCATCCTTGTCATTAGTTACCAAAGAATGACTGTACCCAAAACCCGGTCATCTAATACTGATACAATTACATTTTCATCAAACAGTTATACATGTTTTTCCCCACTCAAATTTAGATGCAAACATTACATAACCTACAAGCCAGTCAATACCTGTTGTTCTCAAATTTAACATACTACACATATAATGCCCCATACATTTAATATACTCACTTGCAGAAAACAAACAAATAAGCAAATGCCACTGGATAACAACTGTTATGCAACCAAATGATGAATCTCATATTGAGCATTTGCCTCTTGGCTACCAAGTATATAGAAAAAGTTGCAAACAGATGAAGATAAAATCTTTCTACTCACACAATTTGAAATTACAATAGTCTGCACAGTAATTGTTTACCTTATCCATCGTCATCACGATCGTGCAACATTCAGTTTCTGGGCTTTTATGCAGCCCGTCTCTTCTTCAAATGCACCAATGAGCACTTTATAGTCAATTAGCCATTTTCAAATAGCCATTGTAGCTAATTGATCCAATCTAATCCGTCCAAACAATACAAAATAAAAGCAATAGAGTAATTAATTCCTGACCATTACTGATGTTAAGTATCCTTTTGAACAGCACGTAAACTACAAACATATGAATCTATATTGACTTTAATGTAAACATTTATAATAAAGCAATACTTAATAATTAAGTCTAACCCACAAACCCATTTTAGTGTTTTAAAACACCAATGACTATTTCTTCACTTAGAGCCAATGGAAAGATGGAGAATAAATTTCTTCTCCGTTATCACATCTAAATCCTTTTCACATCTTAATCCTCTACTCTATTTTCTTTTCTGACAATGAAGAATTGATATTCATTGTGTAGGAACCTGGTGTCACCAGGCCCTATAGGCGGTAACGTGGCGCGAGCCGGTCGGGCAACCAGAGGGCTATGTGTTAAGCAACCATACACCACACGCTTCACATGGACTAGGGACACACACAATAAGGGACGCCACACCGTTGAAATTATGCAAATACTTCAAGTTTATCCAAGTAGGGCTGGTTAGATGCAGTTCAAGAGATAACAGTGTCATGCATGAGTTGTACTACAGACATTAAGCATATACAGGCCATACATGAGAGATGAATGCAGTTCCTTATCTAGACATGCGGTTCATGGGTATGGCTAGGCACGGGTGATTCTAGCGCTGCGCGCGTTAAGCAAGGTTTCTCTGAACGGGGCATCTAGCACAGTACAATACTCGTGATGGGTGACACTGGATACTTCAACACGGAGCCTGTAGAACGAAGCGCTCCTTGTAATCAGTGACACGTAACCCTTTGAAGTAGAGCATGTAAACTAAGCGCTACTCGCGGACAGGTACTACGATCAAGCAGAGCACATGAAGCAACGCGCTTCTCGTAATCACGGGCATGTAATACGTTCAGGCAAAACATATGAAGCAGTGCGCTTCTCGTAATCACAGGCATATAATACTTTCAGGCAAAACATATAAAGCAATGCGCTTCTCGTAATCACGGGCATGTAATACTTTCAGGTAAAGCATATAAAGTAATGTGCTTCTCGTAATCACGGGCATGTAATACTTTCAGGTAAAGCATATAAAGTAATGTGCTTCTCGTAATCACGGGCATGTAATACTTTCAGGCAAAGCATATAAAGCAACGCTCTACTCTTAATCACTGGCATGTAATACTTTCAGGCAAAATATATAAAGCATCACGTTCATAGTCACTGGCTCCTGGGACGGTGAAACGGAGCAGGGGAAGTCAAGCGCCGCCCGTAATCCAGGCTAGTCAGTTTCTCTAGAGTGGAGCTTTCAGCGGAGAGCGCCACCAGACTCGAGGAGCAAGTCTCTGGGTGCCGGTGCAGTTCGTGAGGCACCGCGCTCAGTTACGCTGAAGTGGGCACACAGAAAGGATCCCTCGGCGGGGTCTCTCCGTCGCGCAGGCAAGGGGGGGGAACTCCCACGGAGGGGACGACCCGGGCCGGGTGCGGTGAGGTTCTCAGACCAGCAGGGGGCGCACCAAGGGGAATCCCGGCCTCCGGGCTTACCTCTGTCTCGGCGTCAGCAGGCGTCCGCCCTCACGACGATGGGGGAACTCGGCCCCGATCTTGCGCTTCTCCTCACACGGCTGCGACGGCAGCGGCGGGGCCCCGGGCTTCTCCTGGGCCTCGCGATACAGCAGGGCACTTCTCCAGGCCTCCAGGCCGCGGCGGTGAGTGCACTGGCTTCGTCGTCGCAGGGGGGGGGGCTCAAATTAAGGATGGGGGTAAAGTGCTCAGCGGAGCACGCTGCCGGGGGTCCCAGACCAGGGCAGGGAGCGCGGGGGTCACAGCGCTAGTACCTGGTCGATCCCCGGTGGCTTGGCAATCGATTTAGTAAATAGTTCAATAGGTTAGCTTGGACACGCAGTCTCAGCTCTGGCATTCAAGGCTTACAGCTCACTCTTGTCATGCAGTCTCAGTTCTTACAGTTAGGTTACCATTCTCAGTTGTCAGATGAAGTCTTGTGGCGCAGATGTATCTGGCGCCCTTAAGGGGTTCTGTTACTGGGGGTAGGAATGGAGAGGGCGACTAGATCCTTCCTAGTCAGGCTGGCAGAGAGTCTCTGGGTCCTCCTACTACTGGGCAAGATCAGTGGGATTCACAGGGCACCTCACTCACTTAAGAGGCAGTACCTAAATCCTGTCACTCTCAGAGGCATAAGTCCCTGGCTAGGCCTACCGCCTACACTCCTGGTGGATTCTTCCAGCTCTGCTTCACCCCAATGGCCAACTCACCACAAAAGTTTCCCTCCCACTCTTAAGTAGCCCTAGGTCAGGTGACCTCTAGCCAAGGCGGCAAAAGTAAAACCCCACCTCTCTTCTAGAAGGTTCCAGCATATTCCAAGAGCTTCCCCACTCTACCTATGGGACAAAAAGGCGGGCTGGTGTCGCAACATTGTTGTGGGTCCCAGCGAGCTCCTGGCAGCTAGGGTGCTACTATGAAAAACGACTACCCTGCAGTAGCAGGGGTCTGTGGCAGCCATCTTGGGAGAAGGGAGCACCTGCACCTTAACACTGTTTGGCAATGAAAAGGCGCCCGGAGACCTAGTCCAACATAAAAATGAGGGTGGAAAAAATGAGGCACGATACAAAAATAGAAGGGGAGACCACCCTAGGGCTGACAGGTCCAACACATTGTCTTTATAATTCTTGCAAAATTAAATACACACTCAGAAATCATTAACTACTAAGTCAAATATAACTTCAAGTCCACCTGAAATGAGCATATAGCAATAGATTATATGTACCATTGCAACAAACAAAAGCTACAAATGGTTCACACCACAAAATGTCAGGAATCAAACTCCTGAACCCTTGTGGGATTTGAGTCCTTCATTCTACATGCCGCAGCCCACTGCTCTATCTTCTTAATGATCAAATACAGCACATTTCTCACTCTCATTTTAGCCTGATATCACAAAACCATTAACAACCATCTTATCAACATCTACATATTTTCTGTACATACTATCTGACCCTAGTTCCATCCTCTTCCAAAAACATACAAGGAAAATCCACAAGTATATCAATGAGCAGAGATGCCAGTACCTAAAACAACAACGTGAATGATCATCAAATATGAAGCTCTTACAAATAGTGCCACAATTCATTTTCTGAGTTAAGCCCAAATTCAATGGCACCCAATTTCTTTATTCACCTGACTTCATGTTTGTGTACAAATTTGGCATTATCCCCTCCCTCCTCTTCTATGGCCTCTTACATGTTCTGAACCCCATCACCTGATGCCTTTGAGATCCACCTCACGATGTACTGTATTAAATGTTCAGCAACAGGATACTTTTGCCCCCATTCTTGATGTGTTCCTGCCACCTAGTTTTCAAAATTCTATTAGTGGAAACCTCTCACAAATGCAGTGAAAAATAAACACAGTCCTTTATCGGGTTGTTGACCTTAAATAACTGAATCCAATCAGGACACATTTACAACAAATGCATCCTGGACACCTGTAGCAGCCTCTTGGTTCTTTCAAGAGCCAGCTCCTGTTGTCTGTTCCTTTATCATAATTATTTATATCATTCGGGCTCAACAAACCTTGTAATGTCTTTGCCCTATGATATGTGATTAACGGGTAAACTCTTATAAACTGATTAATGTCCTTTTCGCTTCAAAGCAAACATTAACACTGTGTCCTGCTACAGTATCATATTTAAAAACATGTACAAAGAGAAAGCTTGTTTTTTAATTCCTGTCTATGTGCCTCTGGTTATATTCACATGTACCCCTGATATTTGTAATGAGGTAATAACCTACCTGTAATCTTCTGTATCCCACTATTGCTTGTCACAGTCATAACAGAATGAGGGTGAGTCCATGCCTAGTAGAACAGCCACATATGCCCCTGCCTTTTAAAACAACCACACGGTTCTTGAAAAAACGTAACCTTTTCTTAGATTTTTTTAGAGGACTGACTGGACAGGGGAGCTCACATACAAAGCATCAGAAGTAATTACTGACAAGGATTTAGTCAGCACTATAGAGAACAGTATACTACAGTATATACTTGAAACTAAATATAATAGCCCACAAGGTGGCAAACTGTCTCCCCCTACTTACTACCACACACAGGAGCAAGCTTTTGATGAAAAACCTGGGGAACTGAATCTATCTGTCAGTGTGACTCAAGGTTGCTTCCACGTGGCATCTCATTTACAAATGTGATAATTATGTGCATCTAAGACACAAAGCTTTGACCATAGGTTGGATTCTAAATCTCTATATCAGATTATAGCTATCCCTGCACTTAAGATAAGGAGAGATCTAAATGGTATAATCCTCTGTGTTTGTACTACATGACTATTTTGCAATGAAATAGTAAGTATCCTCATAGAGCTAGGGCACAATCATACAGAAATTATTATCCCTCCACTTCCCCTATTTATCTCTTTCCACTAACCCTATTCATCCCCTTCACATATATTTTGATCTGTTGAGGCACTACCTTTGGCCATGACCTTTGTAGCAAAAGTTTATGTTTGCAAGGGAGTGTGAGTCAGCAGTTCTTTATTATCATGGGTCATGGTCTCCAAAAGTGGTGTTGAGGAGTCAAGCCATTGTTTTCACTTCACAAAGTTCCATTGTGTGGTCCTAGGTCCATGTCATTATGCAGCACATTCTCACTAGCGCTCTCGGAGCCTATTGGCTAAGCAGTACAGTGATTTCAGACAGGAAGAGCTAGGGGCTTTGCCCCCTTCCTTCTAAGCGTATGGATTTGAAAATGAACTGTCATGTGGCATTCTGAAAAGAGTAAGGTGCTAGTGCTCGTCTAAGACACCAGTACCCCAGTGATGTAATTAACTAGAATCAGATACAAGGATATCTTTAAGGGCATAACATTTACTAATATGTTATAAGCCATCTGTCAGTCAATCTGTCTTGTGATGAATTTTTTTTTCCATTCTGTTTACTTGTTGATTATTATCCTGTTTCAACAAAAGCCCGCCCAAGCAGCTCATTCCATAATTGCTCAGTAATGTGGTTAAATACCAGATTTAATATCCTTCATTTTGTTGTTATCAATATCCAAATCAATTCAATTAGCCCTATATGTGTCATCATCAATAGTCAAATCAAATCCTTTACCCTAATTGGCATCAAAATGTGTTTCACAACAATTATGCTTTTTCAAGCCATTAACATGTACAATAACCATCTACCCCATCCAACTTAATTAACACAATCTGGTTAGGTCACAACACAATTCAAAGTGAATCTCTGCTTTCCTATTGGAAGAGATGGCAAAACCAGCAGGTTGTTCCTTAGATAAATGTGCGTAAGCAATAACAGCATTACAGTTAAGGATGCAACACAATACAATTTAGAAAAATAACAAAAAATGTAGTAAGCAAAAAAGACACCAAGATGCATAAAATAGGATAAGGAGAACTAGAGATATGGATTTTAAAAAGTTTTGGAGAAAAAATACAGAATAAATACAAAGTGTGAATCAGAGTCAGTGTTCGTGGTAGACCAGTACCCAGGTATGACTTTTGGCTGGGGGCTTTATAAGTCTAGTGGGTAACACCAGCCATTTCTCTTTCTCAAAATCCTTCAGGGGCATGGCAATATGTTGAATGGGTTCAAAAAGTCTGATGAGTTGTCATCAAGCTCCCGCTGAAGCCATCATCAGTGAAATCAACAGTTTGGAATGGGACAAAATCAGATTTTGGAGTCACTGAGGTTATTTTGCCACTGGGTGTGATTCTTCTCCCTGCCCCAGGTTAAAATTCTATGTTTGGACATAGTCCGTTTTTTGGTTTTCATTTTCTTCAGTTGGTCTGGGTGGAGGCTGTAGCCAATGAGGGCTCCACTGGATCAGATGCAAATTCATAGCAGACCTGCTGTAGCCTTGAATGCCAATGAAACAGGCTCTGAATGGGCTAGACCACCAGTTAGTAGCTGGCTAGGTCACAACTTTCTCAGTCTTTTAAAAGTCAGAAAAATTACTTAGTCCCAGATGTTTATTCACACTAGGAAAGTCACTCCTGTTTCTCCTACAGCTCCTAGGTTTTCATGGCAGGCATCTAGGCACCAACAATCTCTCCAGCAGCCAGGGCTTCTTTAAGGTCCACTTCAATATGCTCACAACTGTCAGCTGGATCTTCTCAGAGGATGGATCCCTTCTGCCTTTTGTGTTGCTGTAGAAGTCAATAGGATGCCAGCCAAATGATCCTTGGAGAGCAGTCCCTGGATGCCACTGTAGGTCAGGAGTTCAGTTATTCAGCCTTCTTTTCCTTGTTATAATGCTGAATCTTCTTCCTTCAGTTGTTCTTCCAGGTCCAAGAGTATTCATGTTTTGAAGAGGTGGTGGTGATGTACCATTCTTACCAATCCTATAGCAAGCCTGTAGAAAACCAAACTCCCTTTTCAGCAGTTCTTTCTTAATATACTGTAAAGCTTTCTAGAGTCCCCCCTTCAAGATGCCACTAGCCTTCTTCCCTTTACAGGAGCCTGGTGTTCCAATTCAGACCCACGCCAATGGAAAAAAACTTCTGCTTAACCCTGACCTATATTATTGCTTCGTGGAGTCACACACTTGGATTAAGAACTCAAGCACTACTGCATATGTTATCATAAGAGAAATCAGTGGACCCACACATCATTGTTGTTGTTAGACAAATAGGTTATAAAGATATGGATTATAGCATGTATATAATTACCAAGCATTCAGATGAAATATATGCTATTAATGAATGCTTTTCATATTTCAGTGATCAGCCTGCTATATTGAATGTAAACAGAATCATGGAAAGTCAACCACCTGAAAATGAATATAAAAAATGTAGGATGATGATATAGTCAAGAGACCAGGTGAATTCCAAACTTAAGTGGAGACTGGAAAGACATTAATTTATTCTATTAAGGCTCTATACAATGTAGAAAGATTGTCCCAAGAATGCCCATCTCACCTTAATTAAAGCAGAGGTGGTGATTGTGGGGGTCCATTCGAGCGATACGCCTTGAATTAGGCATGATGGGCGTTCTCTGTAAAGATCATGCCCACGTTTTGGGATCTCTTTGCCAGCTAGCTAAGGCCCCAAATGGCACAGAGCGTAATTTGATCTTTGTAAACTTAGAAGTGGCACCAAAAGACTCCTTTATTTTTTCCTGTATTAGTTTATTGGTCTTGCCACAATTACACTTGCAGAGACAAGAAGCTCTGGCTACCGCTTCCTCAGGCAGTTTGAAGCAATGTTTGAATGCCAGAGGGCAGAATTTTCTGTCTGATATGGCTCACTGTATGGCAAGAGATTATTTCCTATATGTGAGACAATAATGTTAGGTTCTCTCCAGTTCTATCTGAAGGCATCTATGGAAGACAAGGTCTGACACTTTTATCAGACCTTTGAATCGGACAGCCTATCCCTATTAAATAACAGAGGATCATGGACAGGGCATGCCACTAGTCCTTGAGCCTGCCCTTTAGGAACAAGCAGTGGAAATGCAATAGGTCTCGCATTTGCTTGAGTTAGAGCTATTGCCATTGTAAATGACAATGTATTTTACCTATGTGGTATGGAGTGAATGTATGTGGTTTGTAGTGGAAATGTGTCGGTTGGATTGGACTTTTTAGCTGTGGTATTGAATGGCGTGGAATTGTGTGGTGCAGAGTGGATTTGTATAGTGGAATTATGTGGCATGGTGTGCAGTGGAATCATGTGGGTAGTAATTATGTGGTATTAAGTGTACTGGAATTACGTGGAATGGGATTGTGTGTTATGGAGTGTAATTATCTTGAATAGTATTTTGTGGAGTGGTATGTAGTGGAGTTTAATTATGTGGTGTGCTGTTGAATTCTGTGGTGTGGATTGGATGTATGTGGTGTTGTGTAATTGTGTTGTTGAGTTTAATTATGTGGCCTGATGTTGAATTATGCGGAGTGGTTTGGCAATGTGGGGAGTTAAATTGTGAGGCGTGGAAATGTGTGGATAGCTTTGCCTTTTTGGTGATGAAAGAAACAGATAGGAGCTAAGCTCCAGATCTGTATCTTTGGTGTTAAAAAAAAGAACTTTCCTTATAGCTCTAGAAAGAAGTACTGGGCACACATGGCGGTAATCTCGATGTTTTATTCTTTTTTCAAAATTAAATCCTATACCAATCACACACAGATCTTAACCAGCCCAGATGAAAAAACAAATAACACACCAGCACAAAAAGCCACATGTTGTGCATTTCCTGCATGCTGCTGTGAATTCCACAGCTTCTATTTCACTAACATTGTTTCCAGGCCTGCCACATTGATTTTGTTATGCAGTCAGAATGTTAGTACTTAACTTATATATCAGACCCCTGTGGCCTAATTTCCTAAAAAAGTGCAAAAACGCAATGATGGAAGTCAACTCTTTATGTGAAGCAGAAAACATATTTGACAAAGGAGAAAATCTAGATAGAGGGTATATTTTTAACTCAATTCTTAATTGTGAAGGAGGGGGAGGGGTAACCAAAACAGCATACCTTGCCCTTCGTTCTATTGGGACCGGTCCTCCTCTTTCTTCGCCACCTTCATCCTGCATAATTAGCTCTAGACATCTCTACCTCCCGCTAACACCGCCCAAGTTCAACGTCACAAAACCCCATCAGGCAAAGATAGCCTGGATCAAATATCTGACTCTACTTCCAGCCCAATCTTTTCTCATTCTCAATTGAGGAAACACAAGTTGTCTCTTGGCAGCGTCTGCTATTGGACTATTGTAATATTTAAAAACGAATTCAATGTGTCTGAGCAGCGTTATATGTTGGACAGTGACAGCAGAAACTGTGCAAGCAGACACACTGTGTGTGATTTGTGAGCTTGGGCACACGATCCGAGGCATCCCGAACCTGAATCACCAAAGAAACAGGGCATCACCCTAAAGCTGGGGGTCACCAGTGCTTTCACTTTCAGGAATCCTACTTCATTGCAGGGCTTTACTGCCTGTAAAAATGATAAATGACTTAATATCTGAACATTTATGTCATATGAACTGCTTTTAAAAAAACAGAATGTGTTTCCAAATTGAAAATAACAAAAAGAACCCTGTCACTAGTAGACGACCTTTACTCTTTTTTTTTTATCACATAATACAATTAGCCAAATCTGTCATGGCAAAGTATACATTTGAATGAAAAAACGCCCTAGCAATGTCTTTAGCAAAACGTTTTTGTAAAAGATAAAAGGCGCAGCTTCCCTCGACACTGCGCCAAAAGACCTCATTGGTGCGGACAGGCTCTGCTTCTTTTGTGTGCTCCGGCCTCAGTCCCACCTGCACCCTGCAGTGTGTCTGCGTGAATAGAATGAGGTCAAAGGCAACTGAGGGGCTACGCTAATGGTAGGAAGGCGATCGGCCTGCAGAACGAAGGAAAGACGACCCCGCGGGTCTGACCCGGCATCAGAAAAGACGTGAAAAACCCTGAACATGAAGATGGAATTTTGAGAATATTTCAGCGAAGGCTCAACATAGGTGAATCGCAAGTTTAAATTCGATATTGCAAAGGCTGCCGCTCCACTTCTACAACTGAGTGCACTCATGAAGAACAATGCGTGTGCGCTTTTGAAGACTATTCCTTGCTTTAGACGCAAGGCTGTCAGTGGCATCTATGAAGGAAACAGGCAAGCTACTAATATTAAAGAGGTCCTGGGACCGCTCAGGTCCAACCCAAGTGAACAAAACAAGGACGTGCAATCGGCTTCACATTGATGCAAAGACAGCTCGGGTCATTTTCATTTCATGAAGCTTTATTCGGTACATTCAAAGAAACAATGACCATAAAAGCACACAAGCAAAATGCAGTACAAAGAGAAACACATAAAAGATTAAAAAATCATGCTTTTCCTAAGCTGAATAGACTTACATAAAAACGTGGCAATAAAAAAACATTTGTCCGGAGAATTCAATTCATAAATCAATTTCATAGCATCCTCCACATTGACAATAGCATATTTTCTAAAAATTGGTTTTAGATAAACAATCCTCATGTTCAAGAAAAGAGTGCAAATTAGCATAAAGTGCAGGGAGCTCTGTTTCGAGTGACCGTCACATGGGCACGGTCCAACTGGCTGTTTCTTTAGTTGTGGAAAAGCCACCAACCCGTGGGCCATCCCAAGTCTGAGTCTAGTCAGAACAAACCTATGAGCTGGTTTAGTTACCAGGCTCAAGTACAGTTGGAAGCCATCATTATACATATATTTATTGTACAGAATAACTGAGGTGAGGCGTCCACTTAAAACTGCACATTTTTGGGCTCGATACGTCATGAAAGTATTTTTCATATCTAACTTTGAAAGATTACCAGCAGAACCAGGATCTGCTGCTATATCAAGTCCAAATATAGTATCAAAGCTATCCACAATATACTTGAGCCAAGGTATATTAAAAAAATAGTCCAGTTTAAGGCAGTCCTCAATGACAGACTGATTAAAAACTCTCTCCTCCTTAGTCCAGATTGCACGCCATACCATTAGTGGCCTTAACAAAATCAGGTCACTTAAGTGGGCAACCCCAACTTCTCTATGGATTAAATCAGTGGAGGCTGAGGTGGGGGCACAAAGCAGTTTTTTGACAAAACAGTTTTCTTCCCTTTGCAAGGAGTCAACATTAGTATGGCCCCACAACCCAGCCCCATATAATGCGATGGAAACACTTCTGGCATTATATATTTGGATCATGTCACTGATTCTTCTATCGCCGATCTTAGTGGCAAATTTAAAAATACCATAGGCACTTTTCTTCATTTTGGACCTAACATTCATTAAATCATGGGACCAACTACCGTCATGAGAAAAGATAACACCCAGATAACAGAATTTGTCCACATCCTGAACTTTCACCCCATCGATAAAAAAGCCATGATTTTTTATACCTCTGGTACCACAAACCATAGTGTGAGTTTTACTCTTATTGATGACTAGCCTCCGTTTACTGATAAAGTCTGAAAACTGGTCCATTAGTCGCTGCAGACCTATCGGGGTCCGGGACATGAGCACAGCGTCGTCCGCATAAAGCAGAAATGGGACGCCTGAACCACCAATCTGGGGAGCATCTTCTTTAACTGTTTTCAGTACCGAGTCGACCGCATTAATAAATAGAGTAAACAGAAAAGGGGCTAAGACACAGCCCTGTCTTATCCCACGTTTTACATCAAAATTTGGGGTACACTCCCCTCCTGCCCCGAAACGCACACATGTTTGCATTCTATCATATAATCTTGCTAAGAAAAAAATGATAGCCTCTGGTGCGCCAAGTTCCAACAGGACTGTCCATAAGATGGAATGGTCCACTAGGTCAAATGCACTGCTTAGATCGGCAAAGCAAAGAAATAGTGTGCCTGGCTTAGCCCTGGTATACTTTCCGATAATTAAGTCTAAGTTCAGGCATTGATCTAGTGTTCCACGTCCCTTTCTAAACCCATATTTCGAGCTTGCCAGGATCTCATTTGCTTCCGCCCACTCTTCCAGCCTAAATAACAATACTCTACTCATAAGTTTTACTGAGGAGTCAAGCAGACTGATCGGACGGTAATTACTAGCTACCGCCTTGTCCCCTTTCTTATAAATAGGGACAATGATTGAATCTCCCCACGTAGGTGGGATCAGGGTTGTTACAGCAGCATTCAGTGCCAGGGTGAGTATGGGTCCCCACATCAGTGGTACTGTCTTATACACATCGATGGGTACTCCATCTGGACCCTGCGCCTTCCCCCCCTTACTAGACTTAATACTGTTCTCAACTTCTGACAGAGTAATGTCTAGAGGGACTATGGGCCAAATTCTTGGTTCGACATCAATGGGCCTGTTCCTTGAAATATGGCCGTAAAATGGGAAATCCAGGCCTCACTACCAACGTTAGCTACAAGGTGTGGTACTTTATCATCCCTGAGAAAAGGAGAATTAACCGTGGACCAGAACAGGCAGTTATCTGAAGTTTCAGCCGCCTGCGATAGGTTATCCCACGCTTCTTGTTGTAAATCCTTCTTCCTCCTACACAATGCCAATTTATATTCAGATCTTAGATAGGCAACCAAGGTTTTATCCCTAGGCTTAACTCCTAGGACCTGTTTCAATTGGGTTAAGATAGAGGTACATGTATGATCGAACCAACCCTTTCCCTGATGGGACTTGGCAATCCTACTAGTGGTGAAGACACCCTCAATAGTTTTATTAATTATAATAAAGTTATTCATGATAACAGTAGATGTACTATCCATATTCAGAATGCCTTCAATTTCAGCCATGGATTTGGATACGATCATGCCCATGACAACTGCCAATTTTTCCCCCTTCCATCTTAACCGTGTTCCATTTCGCCTATGCGACTCAATGTTACACCGGCTTTTGGTCACCTGTTGTCTGCTACACTTCCATATCTCAGTTACCATTACGATACGATTATGATCACTAAGTGTAGGATCCTGTATTACTGATATCTGAAAATTGGACACAATAAAAGATGACACCATAACATGATCAATGAGGGAATTAAAGTTCCTTCCAGTATAAGTGGGAATAGGTTGGCCATCTGCGTCCTTACCAGGTTGCAGTAACTCTAAATCATAAGTTGCCATGAGATTGTTAATTGCGTCACCATATGCATTATGGGGAAAATGTGAAATATAATTATCACTATTGTCTAGCACTCCACAAGCCCTAGAGAGTGACAAAGGACAAATGGTAAGATTAAAATCACCTAACCAGATGAAGTTAAAAGAACATTTTGCTTCCATAACAAGCTTCATGAGTGCCCTTTCTAGTTCCTCAACAACTAGATGTCGGGTGTTATTAAAAATGTTATTATAAAAATTTATTAATACCACCTCATGGCCGTCCTTTTCTCTAACCCACAGAATTTGTGAGTGTGTTCCTACAGTTATATGTTTAACAACTGTAAGTGATAAATCCATGGACAACAGAAAAAGCAAACCACCCTTTGTTCTACCATGTCTCGATTCTATGGCTTCCAAGCTGTAACAGGCAAAGCCATCAACACTAGGTTTACTAGTACACCACGTTTCCTGCAAACAGAGGATATCATACGTCCCAACCAGGTCCATCCAACCCTGATTGTTTTCCTTTGAAGCCCATCCTGCTATATTCCAACTCACCATGGTTGTCCCCTTCTTAATACAGCTATCAGAGATACAGGTCTGGTTATCGACTGGACCTGCGCCGGTATACCCGGCCCAGAGTTCTGTCGAATTGGCTGCATCCCTCTCAACTTCAGGCACAAGCTTCGGCCAGATGCTGGTTAGATCATTCGTAGCCCCGTTAGTAGCAGGCATTGTATCAATGTTACCCCGTTGTGGTGTCAAATTAAACATGGCCCCATGTGCGTTTGCATTAAACCCACCAACCTTTGGCTGTCAATCATTCAGGTCCAAAGAGCTAAAAGCTTGAAATCTATTATATGTTGGAACCTCAAAGGCTGGAGAAGGAATGGGGAAAATGGGTCTACCTCTATTAATAGCCTGAGATACTTTATTCAAATGATTATAAAAGTAACCCAGTGGGTGTACATGCACCTTGTCTTCATCAGGGATTAGGGAGGCAGCTCTAAGTAAAACAGTAGCAACATGTTGTGGATATCTAAAATTCACAATAACACAATCTCCCCTATAGGTTTTCCTTGATTTGCCAATCCAATTTACTCTTCTGGTACTTAGTATTTGATCAGAGTAATTCAGAGGAAACCCACATTGTCTGTGTAACCAAGAAATAGTTTTGTTTTTTAGAGAATCATCATTTTCATGATATGGCGTAGACAGACTGGGGACTAGAGGTGGAACATTAGTGAGAACCACCACATAGGGTGCACAGTCAGGGGGGAGATTTATATAACTACCCTTAAAAACTGGCACCTCCTTTTTACTGGCTTGTGTCGTTGTGGTCTTCCTACTATTGTCGGCTGATACATGGACTGCTGTTACCTTTTTCCTCTGAATCACCGACGACGGGGCTGCCGCTACCTTTTTATGCTGATCTGCCAGGGGGTAGATGTAACTGCCTTACCCACTATGCCTTCTTGGTACCCTAACCCGGCATTACTAGCTGGTACAACTCTTTCATTTGGCCTAGGACATACAGTTTTACCACAATGAGCAGACAAAAGATTACCCAGCCTAGAGACCTCGGCTGTCATTAAGTCTAATTTGTCCACCAGAGGTTTTACAAGTATTACAAACTTGGCCTCAATAATACTGACCAGAATATCAAGTTGCTCAGAGTTCAAGTTGGTGGCACAGGCCTCCGTTACAGTCCCCATATTACGGACAATAGTCTTAGATATAGGAACAGTTTTTTTCTTGACATTAGGCCCCCCATACTTGAGCTGCACTTTCCTGCATGCCCTAACTTCTCTCTTCGCCTTAATAGACCGCTTTGGGGTATTAATCGAGACAACCGGGGATAGTTCAACAGACTGTTCTGGGGTCTCAATAATTACCTCCGGCAACTCCATAGTAGGGGCCGGTGCACCCACAAACACTGCCCCAGGAACACTGGCAGCACCAGCACCAGGAACCAATGCACCATCAACCACAGGGGGAGAAGGAAACGGCGCAGGTAAAGGTGAACTCCCACGCCCCAAGGATTTCTTCCGCCCATTGTTTATTTGATTTACCACTTTAACGAGGTAGTTATCCAATGTAGCCAGCTGTTTCGCCATTGTAAAACCAATTGCAGGGAGACCGACAATTCCACTTCCAAGTAGTAATATCGTAACACATACAACAATTATATCACCTGGCAAGGCACCCCGCTTCCCTCCTCTAGTCGGAAGCAACCAAGGGGGTTGGCTCGGCCCGGCCTCCTCTGGCCACTGACGGCCCGACCTCTGCCCGGGCTCAGCCCGGCGCGTCCCGCGCGCGTCCCGCGACGCGGGAGGCGTTCCGAGTTCTTAAGGCGCCTCCAGGCGCGTTGATGGCGTCAATACTGTGCGCCGGCCCCGGGACTGCTGGGCAATGTAGTACAGCCGTTCCCCTCACGGCGCTCCGGTCTTCCTCCGAGGCCACTCGGGTCGGATGTCAGTAAACGAAGCACTTTAGCTGTGAGGAGCTTTGGGCTCTCACCACTTCCGGTACCTTGAGGATTGCGATGTCGCTGTCCCAGTCCCTCTAGGACTCTGAGGGGTGGGGCACGGCGTCAGCTCTCTCATGTGGGCACGCAGAAAAAGTGTAGCGCTAGGGGAGCAACCAAGAAAGGTTCCCCTTGGTCAGACAGAGTGAGGGGCTGCAATCAGGCGCCGCGCTCGCTTGGCAGAAGCCAGAGCTATTTAATCTCAAACACGCAGTGGAGCCCGTGTTTTCCAGCGATGTCAATGAAAACACACTCCTGCAATGGAGTGCTTGCTGTGCAGAAGGAATAGATCTCTCTATTTCCTCACTACACCCCATTATGTTTGGGGCGGCTATCCTCACGGAGAGTGCCTCAGCTCGCTGCACTTTCAAGCGGGAATGAAAGACATGCAACGGCGCCTACTCCCGACTTCGCCGTAGCACGTGTATTAAAAATACAGCTTGGTGCGAATAAAAACTGGGGGGATTTGTAGAATAACTAAAAATAAGATTAAATAAATAGAATAACAGCGGAACAGTTGTTTAACACAGGCGGTAATTAAATGTA
Source organism: Triturus cristatus (assembly GCF_964204655.1). Classification (NCBI taxonomy): domain Eukaryota; kingdom Metazoa; phylum Chordata; class Amphibia; order Caudata; family Salamandridae; genus Triturus; species Triturus cristatus. Next base: position 265,814,355 of record NC_140585.1, read on the forward strand.
ATGCCAATGACCAGCTGTAATGCCGAGCTGGAGCAGGAACATACCGCAACGGAGCTCGAAGGGCAAGGAGTGAAAGGATAAAAGAGTTCCTCAAAAAGTAACACAAAGAGGACAGGTAAAGACAAGGGAAGTTAGGCGCTGCTGCCTGGGAAGACACGAATTACAACAAGCTGGGACATTGAAGAAGGATTAACCAATAGGGAGGGAGCATTTTTGAAGGACAATCGAAGTGAGCAATAAGAAGTCAATGGGTGGGCTGTATGCCGACACAGAGATTACTGCACGTCTCGAGAGACAGCGTGGCTCGACCTAAAAAGCAGCATCCTAGAACTTCTGCATGTTGCATTAGTTTTCTGGGATTTGTACTAGGCTCGCCAGAAGTATATAAGACTTATAATGTTAGCGGGGAAGATAAGAACGACATAGTCAGCAATGCTATTTCTCTTTGCAGCCCCAACGGTTAATGTATGTTATCATCTTTTTAGCAATGAAAGGTTTGGAAATACATTGGTATAGCTCAGCTTCTATATCTGAACTGGACATTCTCTTTTTTTAATCTGCTTTTTATTATAGTTGTATTATAGTTTTGATCAAATATTCATGATGTCATCATATGCATATATTTACATTGGATATTTTGCAACATAAAGTATCCTTGTTTTTATATATTTTTAGTAATTTTTTTGTTTTAAATGTATTTCTTTTTTTTAAACTGTGTAGCGCATGTCATTTAACAGATTGTGCACACAGCAGAGAATAGTTTACACATATTGCAATGCTTGTAACAAAACAGGCGACTACACATCTCCCCCCTCCCTCTTCAGAGACTTGACAATTACGGCCTCAGGTGTTCTGTTGGTACGTCACCCCAATGCAGTGCCCCCAACAGCAGAAAGTGATACGTCTCTGTTACACACATATGAGGGCCTTCAGGATCACCCAAGCCTGTCCGTTATTTCCAGGGAATAGTATTTCAGCCATTTGCCCCAAATTTTACGAAATTTTCTGGGGTACCCCTGCTGGCATATGTGGCTTTTTCGGCTATTATGTACATATCTATACCTCTCATCCACTCATATTTGGTGGGGCAAACCTGTGACCCCCAATACCTAGTCATAACACTTTTAGCCACCTTTAGCTCAAGGCTACAGAATAGCAGTTTTGACCGATGGAGGTCTAAGTCGTTGGGGATCCCAAGGACTAGGAATTTGGGGTCAAGGGGGAGGTCCATCGCTAGAACCCTACCAAGTTCACCCGTTATAGCCATCCAATAGTTCTGAACCACGGGGCAGCTCCACCCTGTGTAATAGAAGGAATCTTCTTCGCCCCGACATCTCAAACATTGGGGTGCCTGGGCTCTACCCATAGTGTGAAGGTGGCGCCTATCATAGTAGACCCTGTGCAGTATCTTAAGTTGTATTAGGCGCAGTCGAGATTTGATCGCCACCTCCCTCGGATGCATCAGTGCGGCTTCACAATCTATGTCCTCTATTCCCCCAAGATCTCTCTCCCATGCTTCCCTCAATTTGCAGAGTGTATCAGGCATGTTGTTATGAAGTGTCTTGCAGGTCAGCGATATTGCCCCTTTACCCAGCTCCTCGGTCAGGAGCCAGCCCTCAAGCGGGGACCACTCCGGGATGCCCTCTCCTGGAATCCCTTCCGCACACCAGGCATGTAATTTTTGTGCATATTTTAAAAATTGATTAGCGTTCATTCCATATTCCCTCTGAAGTGACACATACGGAATAATATCACCTCCCTTCAACAGATCCCCCACTTTGGATATGACCAGCAAGTCCCAAGGTCCAAAGCCCTGCAGTTTCTACATCTCTGGGAGCCATTTCCTCACCCACAGTGGTGTTTCTCTGGTGGTTTTCCGTACCATCCAATCCCTTTCAATGCCCTTTTCCAGGCCAGTAGGGTGAGCTGTGTTGCTGGTAAAAGATGTCTCATCCTACTGTCCCCATATAGGTATGGTAGATGTGACCCATCCCTCCACTGAACCCGTTCCAGCCTGAATGTGGAGTGGTCGTTGGGTGTGAATATCCAGTCGTTTATAACGATAAGATATTCTACCCAGTAATATGCACGTATTTCTGGCAAGGTGAGACTCCTGTTGAATTGATTGCGTGGCAAGAATTCTAATGCAATTCTGGGGTGGCCTTTGCCCCACAACAGTGACTGTATGTCTCTCTCAATGGATTGGAAGACCTCGGAGGGATCCCATAGTTAAATATATATGTTGCAGGACGTAGAGCAACTTGGGCAGGGAAATCATCTTGAACATGGCCGCTCTTTGTGTAACATTTGGAAAATTATTTTAGATTTAAATTTTTGGAAAATAAATACAAATGTTATCGTCCTCTGATCTCTGTGCAAGGTTGGTGTATCTTGACAGATTGTCTACCTTATGTTATCAATTTAACCGGGATAATGGGTCCAGCTACTATAGATACTCAAACTTAGATGTAATAGCTAAACTGCAACAGTAGATCAGTTCAATGTGTTTGAGAATGAAATTCAGCAACAGGCACTAATACAGATTAAACAAGAAATAAGTTATTTATTAAAACCTTATAAGAAAGATACTCGTTTGGCACCATTGCCCTTCGGCCTTACCGCCTCCTATAAAATACTTTATGTCTAATTTACAGTTGTTCTCACGTTCTACCAACAATACCATTATATCAGACTCAAAGAAATATATCTGACTGTACCAAAATCCCATAGCATCCCTGAAATCCGAAAACCCAGATCTGCAAAATGTTGTACACAGGTTCTAGTGACTATAATCTGGGAGAAGAAATGATTTCCCTCCATGATTTATACTGTAGCCTTCTTGTAGACTGGAAAGCTAATTTGGCAAAAATTGATTGAATTCAGAAAAGGTGTATTTCATTTAAATATTAGTTGCTAAGAGTATTGCAGACAGGCTACTTGCCTGATAACCAACTCTCAATTGGCATGCCCAAGACAAAGAGGATAGTGTAGTCTGTCAGAGGTATGTGGTACTGAACAGAATGAGTCACAGAACAATAAGTTTCAAGTTCATGACACATAGTAAGTCAGAGCATGAACTGAAAACTATACTCTACCTTGTCCACCAAACTCTCAGTCCACCTGCCTTATTTAGAGACAGGCAGACCATAGGTTTTCTGTCAGAGCACCCGCTGACTCCTTCAATAGAAAGTTACTCCAATAGCCCTGTCACAGTAAAGCCATCGCAACGCCTGTTCCACATAAAGAAGATGGTGTGATGTATTTTTTCTATCCATCACTGCCAAAAAAAACATTGCCCTCCAGAAGTGAGAAGTGATGATGCTGGAAACTACTTTGAAAGGACCAAGAGGGTGTTCTCCAGAAGAGGGTCAGAGAGAGGGTTCTTTAGACCCTCTGACATCAAGGACATAATCAATGTACCAATATGAGATAGAGCACCTGCTTGATTGCACCCTCAGACAACCCACTGAGCATTACTGTAATGTGTGTATTAGGTAACCATCAGTCCTATGAGACGCACAGGAGTAATTAGTAGACCCCAACCCCTCTTTCATAATGAATAAACACACTCAAGAATTGACACTCAGGGTCTAATTATAAGTTTTTGGCAGAGCGGTGGCGCGTTGATGCACACCGCTGTGCCATCGCTCCACCAAAGCTTGCACCGCCCGCCAGATTACTTCTTTTGAATAGTCTGGCAGGCTGGCAGTGTAGTGGTCCCATGGCAGTGCCTCTTTTAAAGGCAGCAGTGCCATTAAAAAAGGCACCGCAATGGGACCGCGCGGTAGAACCGCCATGAAAAGTCTGGTGGAGAGGAAACTTGTAATTTGCTGGGCGGGACCATGGCGGTCCTGCCAAGAATATTGCGGCCTCTGACCACCGCTCCTACAGCAGGGAACAGCGGTTTCCTGGCAGAGCCAGTAGTCCCAGGGCGATCCGACTGCCCGAGTTGTAGTCGTTCGGTCGGACCGTCGGTGCGGCAGTGGCTGGTTCCGCCACCGCCGTGCCATCGTGAGTCTGGCGGGCCAAGGACCGCCAGACTTGTAATTAGGCCCTAAGAATGTGTTTTATGTTTTAATAATATTAGAAACATATTCTAATGCACACAATATGAATACTTTGAATAGAAGTTGCTATTTAAATTAACAAGACTGTGGCAATGATATTTGTCAATGGCAGAAGAACATAAAGTACTGTAGCATTATCACAGTAATTTAGGATTTCTATACATTTTCCCCCGCCCCTCCCTTACCTCAGCTAGCTAAATGTATCTTAGTACCAAAAAAGCCTGTTTTAGTGCCTTGCTTGCACCTTCATACCTTTTTTGAACAGGAGAAATAGCGTTCAATAAGGAGACAGCTGTTGTTACTTTCTCTGTGCCTCTCTGGCTATTTTGTCCTCGAGCAGGCACAAAAGCCTGTTGGAAGACTAGATGTACCTTTTCTTTAGCCTTCTGCAAGGAAAGGTGATTAGAGTTCCTGTGTGACCCTTAGAATGGAGTACCTGGATTGAAGTTCCTCACTAGCTTAGAAACTCTGCCCTGAACATTTTAAACATTATAAAATAAACAATCAATAGAAGCCCCTCTGGCCTTTTGCCTACTTATGTTCCATGAAACACTATTTAGAAACAATAACTGAGAAGCTAAGTTTTTAAAGACATGAAACTTCATTGCCTACTTAGGGGTGATAAATAGAAAATCACTATATTAGGCTAGGAGAAAACATTAAGCAATATATTTGAGCAAGCTGAATTATCACATTGCATTAAAAGAAAATATTCAACAACATTGGCGATTATGTATTCATATGTAAATGCGTACACCTGAATAAATAAACATGTATAATGCAAAAGAAGGGGGGCACCTAAATGAAAAATATATGAATATTATATCAAGTGTAGACCTAGCAACCAATGACACTTGCAGCCATACCATAAAGAATAAGTAACGACAGACAACCCAGGGAGTAATTAATGACACACACCATACTTGCTGGGAGCAAGACATTGAAAAAAAGACGACACCCACAGTAACCAACAAGACCTTGGAGACAGACCCAACATAACGAAACATATGCTGCAAGAGAAACGCAGCAAAAAGTCATAAGGATCTTGGCACTATATTTTGATAAGTAGTATAAATGGATACCACTTACCCTTGGATAATCTTTTCATGGACATGCCCGCCATAGTAGATCACCGTCCATTTTCATAATAGGTCTCCCATCAAAGCTACACATTTGACTTTCAGCAAGGGCTGTTTCACAGTTTTTTCTTAGAATAAATACATTAGGACTTTTGTGGGGGGAATATAAATTGACCCCCCTTCCCCCAAAAGCGTGACAGCATTATCCTGTCCTAGATGATTTATGGTCCTTTTTAGAGAAGGACCAATCATCTCACAACGCTCAAAGCTAGACTGTAAGCAAGAGTAGACTGTGCCGCAGTACAGCCATGAAATCTTAAGAAAAAAGTTATTTTGCGGAGACCCAAAAAATAGACAGTCCCATTTGTCAAACTTTAAACAGCCTGAAAGAAAACACTGCCAGAGACCAGAAGGGCCATTCTTATAGATAGGAACACATACTTTTTTGTATACCAGTTGATTAACATCTTTCATTTGCCTACTAAACACTTGAGTTCACCAGAATATGTGGAATCAGCAAAATGTTCAAAGGGAGAGGCAAACAAAGAAAAAGAACAAAAAGTAATTTGACTTGACACATACCAATCCTGTTTTTAGCAATGGCTTACATAAGCATGAATACCACCTTGCTTGATGTGGTAGCGAATAGCTGCTCTATTCTGAAGTGTGGGTATCTGATCATGCCGAGGTCAGTGGACCTAACATCCAAGTGTAGACAAATCTTGTTAGAAAGACTCACTGCAGTGGCAGGTGTATAACTCCCTCCCCCATCCAGTATAGCTTCCACCCTGTTGGCTGCTCTGACAAGCAGGCATTGTTCAAAACTGCTTGAAATCCTATGGTGAATAATAAATATCTGGTTGCGACTGAACAGTGGTAAAACTGAAATAATGCTTTTGGGGATCAACAGACTACTATACAAACTTCACTCCTGTGGAATGTTCTATTAGTTCCTAAAAACAGGGTGTAGCTCTGGATGAGCAACTTTACTTCAAACCACAGGTTGACAATGTCATAAGTAGCTTGTGCAAAAATCTTTACTAGCTGATGGTGTAATCAGTTTTATCCTTAGTTCTGTAAGGGACCTGATTGTTGGAGCTTCAGTGCATTCTGTGGACATTGCAAAACAGTTGAAACAGAGGCTCTAGTAAGCACAAAATCCTGTGGTGCATCTGTGTACCAGTGTCTGGAAATTCCACCAAACTTCAAGTTACTGGGAAGGCGCTACGTTTGTTAGAAGTAGACAAAAACATCCATTATATGTACCTCTCTTCTGTGGTCATCCAAAATCTGTTCTAGGGGTATCTTATCTCTCACTTGGTTTGGTGCCAGCCTGGCTGGTGGACGAAAGGCTCTCACCTTACATATACATGTGAAAGGGCAGGACCCTTTACAAGTTAATGAAGTCCTGGGTTCACCCAAACTGGTCCTGCAAGGGGAAGAAAAACACTTCCCCACACCCAGACCATCGTTCCTGCTCTGGAAGCAGTTTTTACACCTCATGAAGGTCAAGCACTGGCTGGGCAGCTGCTGGAGAGCTAATGCAAGTTAGCATCAAGGAGCGTCTTGCATGTAGAATGGTAACTTTCTAAAAGGTACTTTTCATAAATATGCATTTAAAATCCAACTTTACCATTAATTGGAGTTTTATTAAATATTAAAATAGTGGGTGAACTAATGTTCTAGCTGGTCCCAAACCTGAGATAACAGAATGAATATTTAATATGTACTCTAGTTTTCCTTAAAGGGTAGTCAGACCCTTCTATAGTAAACATAGCTTTTTGGCCCTTGTCACTCTGGGGACAAGCTAACATTACATTTCTATACATCCAACTTTTAAATACCATGCACCCTTCCTTGTGGGCTACAAGGCCTACATAGGAGCGACCTAATAATATTTAAAAGAGGCATTTTCCCATATCAAATCGGGTTATTCTGAAAGGTTGAAAATACTTTACTTTTTTTAAAAAAAAACTCAACGAGTAACGCTAGTTAGTGGCATGCTTCACCATAGGGTTCCCACCCGAGACACCTAGTGCATCTGGGTGTGCTGCGATGCCTGATTACAGTGGAGCACGTTTTGTTTGGTGAGTCTCAATTGAGATGGAAAAGGACCTGGGATGTGAGAGAGCATCGCCATCTCAGAGCGTATCCACCACTGTTTTTTTACCTTGCCCTAGATTACCATCATTAAAATTACCTTCATTGGTGGGTAACCAAGAGGCAATTTTAAAAACACTTTACTACCTCAATGGAGACTCACCAAAGAAAACCCGCTCTTCTGTAATCAGACGTCGCAGCACATCCAAATGTACTAGGCGTCTCGGGTGGGAACCCGATGATGAAGCATGCCACTAACTAGCGTTACTCATTGAGGGTTATTTTTAAAAACGTTTTTTCCACACAGATGTGAGAAGGGCATCTAAAATAGTTTATGGATCATGGTAGTAAGCCTGTTTTTCATTGATTGTTGCATTTAAAGTAAGTAAAAGCAAACTTCCTTAAAGTGGCATTTGCTAAACTGGAATTTAAAATCCAACTTCACCATAAGTTGGGATTTTAAATTGTGAGTTGCATTTAATAAGGGAAAGTGAGCAAGCACTTTCCTCATTCTCTATTTGTGTTACTTCTCCATTTACACACTTTAGCCATATGGTGCCTTCTGCCTGTCTCTCGAATACACGTCTCGGGTGGCTGACAGCTGGCTTTCTGCATTCCCTCTAGACAGTCAGACACAAAGGAAGGATAGGTGTGCTTGAGTAGTCATCTGCATGCAGATCGGCCATCCTGAAAGGGTTGTGTCCTGTCCCCACACGAATGATTGATTACCCCAGTAGTGTGACTGGAGCCAGGGCAGGAAGGGAGAACCTCTGTGCACTTCAAAGCTTTCTTTGAAGTCTCCTCCACTTCAAAGGCACAACTAGGTATAAGTACTGAACCTCTGGCACTACCAAATCAGTACACTTCTGGACTCGTGACTACTCTGCCAGGAAGAAGAATTGCTGTGCTGCTGAAAGGACTGCCACACTGCTGGACCGCTGCTTTGTTGGACTCTGCCTTGCTGTGCTCGGGCCTTGCAGAGCTGCCCTCCTGTCTGTTATTCCCCTGCCTGGGTGAAAAGGATTGGACCTGCATCACTTGAACCCAGAGTGACTCCAAGGGCTTGCTGGCTTGTCTCCTGTTGCCTAAGTCTCAGGGACACAAAAGACTTAGAACCCTTCTGTTCCAACTCTTGGGCTCATCTGCTTGTGAGTCTGTACTGCCAAGTGGTGCCACCACAGTCCTGGACCCTTGGAAGTGGACCTAGGGGTATGCTCCCGTAGATCTAATGCATTCTCTGAGGCAAGTTCAGAATCCAACGCATCGCCGTTGCTGCGGGAACCGGACCGGCGCACCTAACTTGGAACTGCAGCATTGCACTCTGAACCGCCACTTCAGAACTGACGCATTGCTGCCACTACGTGGAGAAGATCGACACATCACCTTTACAGTGTGGAGAAACCCGGTGCATCACATTTGAAACCTCTGCACTCTCAAACAAACGCTTTGCTCATGGAACCGATGCATTGCTGCAGTTGGGTGGGGAAACTTGGAGCAACACCTCAACTGCAGGCGAAACACCAATGCATCTCGCTGTTGAGACCAGGATCATGGTCATTTTGGTCAGCGGGCCCTATGTGAGTCCTGTATTCGGCATGCGCTCCATCGCAGTTGGCCTGAACTCTTGACTTTGCTCTGGTCCAGTGCCCCCAATTAACTCTTAAGGCGCAACTTGCTTCTAAGTGCTATTTTGTTATTTGATCTTTCAAAATTCATACCTCAACTTCTTCACTTTGGACTTTTGTTGTTTATGTCTTGTTCTATTCATAAAATCATAATCTTCTTTTTCCAGCCTGGTGTGTGGTCTTTATTTGGTGTTTTCACTGTGTTACTGTTGGAAGTGGTACACAAATACTTTACACATTGCCTCTTAAATTAAGGCACTGTTGTATGCCAAGCTACCATAGGATCAATCAATCAGGGGAATTGTAAGCGTGCTACTCACCTGTGAGGGTCTCAAGGTGCTGAAGGGTGTGGGGGGTCAGCAGATCTGATTAGCCAAAGAGCCAAGTCTTGAGGGCCTTTCTGAAGCAGTTCAGGGAGGGGGTGCGTCTGATGTCTGCTGGTAGGTAGTTCCAGGATTTGGCTGCAATGTGAGAGAAGGATCTTCTGCCTGCTCTAGCCCTGTGGATTTACGGGGTTTCAGCCATTGTGAGGTTGGAAGATCGGAGGTTTCTTTTGGGTATGTGGCAGTTGATTCTGTCGTTGAGGTATTTCGGTCCGTTGTTGTGTAGGCATTTGTAGGCATGAGTGTGGATTTTGAAGGTAACTCTTTTCTCCACGGGGAGCCAGTGGAGGCTTCGCAGGTGTTGGCTGATGTGTTCGTGCCGGCGGGATCCCGAGTACGAGTCTGACGGCGGTATACTGTATTGTCTGGAGTTTGCGGAGTAGGGACTTGTTGATGCTGGCATAGAGTGCAGTGGAGTACGATGCCGAGGTTTTTGGCGTGGTCTGAGGGGTGGGTGGGCTTTCGAGGGCGGTCGGCCACCAGGTGTTGTTCCATGCTGAAGGGGTGGTTCCCAGGATGAGGACTTCTGTCTTCGCAGCGTTGAGTTTCAGGCAGCTGTTGTTCATCCAGACTGCAACGTCTTGCATTCTTTTCTGGAAGTTGAATTTGGTGGTGGTGGGGTCTTTTGTGAGGGAGAGGATGAGCTGGGTGTCATCGGCGTAGGATACGATGTTGAGGCCATGTTTTCGGACGATGGCTGCGAGGGGGGCCATGTAGATGTTGAAGAGGGTCGGGCTCAGTGATGACCTCTGTGGGACTCTGCAGGTGATTTTCGTGGGATCGGAGAGGAAGGGTGGCAGTCTGATCCTTTGGCTTCTTCCAGTGAGGAATGATCGGATCCAGTCCAGGGCTGACCCCTGTTTGCCTGCGCCGTGTAGCCTGGTGACTATCTGCGGTGGGAGACAGTGTCGAAGGCCGCTGATAGGTCAAGTAGGATGAGGGCTGCGGAGTGGCCTTGGTCCATGAGGGGGTGGATGTCGTCTGTGGTGGCGAGTAGGGCGGTCTCGGTGCTGTGGTTGCTTTGGACTCCGGATTGGGACGGGGCGAGGATAGCATTCTCTTCGATGAATCGTGTCAGTTCCCTGTTGACTGTTTTCTCTGCAACTTTGGCTGCGAAGGGGAGAAGCAGTATGGGCCGATAGTTCTTGAGGTCGGTGGGGTCCGTCGTGGGCTTCTTGAGCAAGGGTCTGACTTCTGCGCAATTCCAGTCATCTGGGAAGGTACTTGTTTTGAAGAATGGTGTTGGTGGTGCATTGTAGTTCGGGTGCGATGGTGGCTGCGGCTCTGTGGTAGATTTGAGAAGGGCAGGGGTCGGTGGGGGCCCCCAAGTGTATGCCTTTCATGGTTGAGGTGGTGTCTTCGGCTGTGATCGGTGTCCAGTTGGAGATGGTGGGCTTGCTGGTGTCTCTGGGGAGGGGGTCGGGGGAGGGCTGTGGTCTCCGGTGGATGATCGGTGAAGTGGTCGTAGAGGTTTTTGATCTTAAGGTGGAAGTAGGTTCCAAGCTTGTCGCAGAGGTCCTGGGAGGGGCTGATGTCTGTAGCTTTGCTGCGTGGGTTGGTAAATTCCTGAATGACGCTGAAGAGTTCCTTGGAGTTGGTGGAGTTGGCAAGGATTTTGTTGAGGAGAGAAATTCCTCTTGGTGGTTCAGATTTGGTTGTGGTAGTCCGTCATGGCGTCCTTGTGGGTGGTGTCGTTTTCAGTTGTCTTGGTGTTTCTCCAGTTCTTCTCCAGGCATTTGCAGGTGCGTCTGGCTTCTTGGAGATCAGTGGTGAACCAGGCGGCTTTCCTGGGGCATTGTTTATCGGCGTTAAGTAGCGGGTGAGCTCGTCTGCACAGTTGGAGATCCAAGTGTGGAGTCCTCTGGCTGTGACGTTTGCGTCAGGAGCCCAAGTGTGGTTGTCTCGGGTGAGGGTGTGTGGAAATGTAACTTTTTAGGTGTACACTGGTGCAGGGTCACCCATTTATCCATGGGTTCAAAGACCAACAAAATAGAGATCAGCACTGGAGCTGGAATAAATAACAAGTTTATTAATCACTAATGAGTGGGACCACATCCATACAGCACTCTCAAGTGCTGCATGAGGTAGTACATTAAAGTCACAGAACACAGGTCTTTTATACAGGTTTTCTGCAATGTAAGCATGTGAACAGAAATAGGAAGAACAATTTTTAGGAATAGCTATCAGCAACCAAGGGCAGATGAATAACCATGTGGTCAGCAAAGTGGGAGGGGGGAGCAGGAATGCTTATGGCAGCAGTAAATGGTCGACAGTTAACATCTGAGACCAGGTGCACTGACAACCATAAACCCTCAGCACGCACATTGCTTTAGCTGAGTCAGGAAGTCAACAAAAATAGATAACACAAGCAGAGTGGAAAGACGAAAGAATTACGAAGGAAACTTAAATGGACACCATAGCCAAAATGGCTGTTGCTTATTCTAAGTAAAATATTAATCGTTTCCCATAGACGGCCCTTTTAGCATAAGCTAAGACATATTCTTATGCTTTAAAAGGGGTACGATAAATGTCATGTATATCAATCAGCATCATATCGCTGACTTCTCGTCTATTGCTAAACGGGCATTTACATTTTGGACATTCGTTTTAGATGGTAGACAAGTAGTACAAGTGGAAATACGGCCCAAATTGGACACATAAATAACAAGAGAAGAGAATTGCAATAATTATGAACAAGGCCGATAATATTTTTCATCCCCATACAGAAAATACATTCCAGATCCATCCAGCCCAAGTCCATGTTCCTGAATTTTGATGTATCTCAGTGTCTATTTTATGCATTTTGGAAATGGCATCATAAACAGAAGGGGCATGATTAGGGATAAAAACTCAGCAGCTACTCCCAATAATGTGACATGCTCCACCAAGATCAGCTAGATTGCTAGAACCACGTCTAGCACCATTCGGTTTTGCAAAGTCACAACTCTCGTAATTTGGAGTTCTTCTGTAATATTCCCAAGCGCCATTGCTGTCTGATTAGTCACAGCCTCCACTACATGGTTAGGCGTCTAATCTTCCTACCATTTAAAGCCGCACCAACAAAGAAAAAGAGTCCCAAATTAAGGTCAACATATTGCTCTAATGCAGTATCAGTTTGATCCACTTCATCATTATTTATAGTTCTTTTGAATCGGTTCAAAGAAATGTCATTAAACAGTTTTTGATCTTTCTGATAAGATGCAGGTGCTAGGAACACAGGAGGAAGTGAAAAGGACACATAACAGGTTCCAGACCATCCAATTGGTAGATGATAGTTGCCTTTACTCCCACAAATGAAATAAGTGTTGTGTGAGGACAGGAAACTGCTATTGTTCATTCCAGTAATGTTCAATACTGTGGTACAGTCCCTTTTCCCCACTGGAATACTACTAAAACTGCTCACACAAAGATTTGCTTGGGCTCTAGTGACAGCGAGAACAAAAAGCCTGTTACCCTTGGCCGTTTGAGTGTTGGGGAAAACATAATGTGTGAAGGAATTTCCTTTGCGATACTCTTCCATTTCCCATACAGTTCCTTTGGCTTGTGGGTCCCCTTCCTCATTGGGGTAACAAACTTTATTAAGTTTTTCATTAAGTCCTCCTACATCAGCTAGAGTAATATTAGCAATTTCAGAGGCCCACAACAGTGCGAACCAGGCTCTACAGGAGCCATTATGCGAGAATGGAAAGGGAATGAAAGGCGTTCCTCCCTTCTTCTGATGAGCTGGCATCATTTCACATACCCAGCAGTTGGTAGTGTTCGTAGCATTATGAGTATGATGCAACATTTGTAGGAAAGTGTTATTGAGATACAACATCCGGTGTTTCTTCTCATGATAGGGGAGAGTAAAATAATAATGTTCGGTGGGGACAGGAGTAGAAGCAGTCAGTAAGTTTCGAGCCAGAGCTACTTCCTCCACAACCCACATAATAACAGCAATGATGACAACAGTCAAAGTTAGTCCAATAGCGAGCATCATATTTTTACTACAAACTTTTGCAGCATTCAATTTCATTTCTTCGGTGAACAACAAAACAGATGGTGCCACTAAAAGGCTATCCCCCTTTGTAGTCAGTATTTAACCACCCAGGCCAGTGGCTCAAACAGTCTCTTTCTGCGATGAAATGTCTTTCTTCCTAAATCGAAGCAGCTATCTAGATGTACCAGGGATTGTGTGGTCCGGGAAGACTTCCTTAGGTCTTTCAGGTGACACAGCTTGTCCTTTCTCGGTGACCAGGATGTCGCGGTGATCTGTCAACGCAGCTGGGCTCACAAGGGCATGCGGAACTTTACGACAATGGGTGGCTTGCACCCAATTCTTCCGGTTGGTCACTCGTACCGCAGTTTTGGTAGCCAAGTGGATTTGCTCCGGTCCACGCCAACGGGGTGGCAAAGAATTGGTCTGCTGGAAAGACTTCGTCAAGACAAAGTCACCAGGCCGCAGATCATGGCCATCACCCTGCGACCTGTCTGGAAGGGCTTTCCGTACCTGCTGATAAATAGAAGACAAGCTATCAGTTAACTGGGACAAATAGTCACTCATCAACACATAGGGTACAATATGTATAGGGCGAGGCTTACGGATTCCCCAAATATTCATGGGCCTGCCAAACACAACCTCATATGGCGTAAGGCCAGATCGTGTATGGGGTATTGATCTGATAGAAAGTAGTGCTAGGGGCAGGGCATCAGGCCATTTCAAAGACGTGCAAGCCTGTAGTTTAGCCAATTTCAGTTTCAGAGTGGAATTGTAATGTTCCACCAAGCCTGCTGATTGTGGGTGAAAAGCGGCATGAAATTTCTGCTTAATCCCTAACCCTTTCATGACATATTCAACAATTTTCCCAATGAAATGAGGTCCGTTGTCACTCCATAAGACCCGACAAATGCAGAATCGAGGAAAGAACTTCGTTAGGAGAACTTTTGCTGTCGTGAGAGCTGTATTATCCTTCGTAGCATACACCTTCACCCATTTACTGAAGGCACAAACCACCACCAGGACATATTTCAAGTTATTACAGCGCTAAAACTGAATGTAGTCCATTTGCAGGACCTCAAAAAGTGCAGTTGGTGTCGCAAACCCTCCTTTTGGAGTTTGCGTTCCCTTTCCAGGATTATACTGAAGACAGACCAAACAAGATTGGACCATCTTTTTAGCAGTGCCGGCAATATCAGGAGGATCCCAAACTTGTATAAGTTGTTTTGCCATTGAGGATGCTCCAACATGTGCCGGCCCATGTACCATGTGAATCATGGGGTGTAAGTAGGCTGTGGGTAACTTCCATTTGGTCATATCTTTATTCCTTCAACAGCCCTCATCATCCAGTGCTCCCTCCTTAGACCACTGGTCTAGTTCATCAGTGGAGGCAGATTGTTGTATGTCCAGTACCTCTTGCCTGGCATCATGCCAACGTTCAGCTTGTGACTTCACTACATACATGGATGTGGTACTTTGCTGCATTGCGGTTTCACAGGCTGTGTAATCTACAAAGGCATTACCTGCTCCTATTTTATCAGTTGCTTTCCTGTGTGCACTACACTTAACAATTTCCACTTTCTTAGGATAGGTTAGAGCAGTAAGAAGATTATGCACTAATTCTCCATGCACTATCTGTATCCCATGTGAGGTGAGAAAACCCCTTTCTTTCCATAAGCGGCCAAAATTGTGTGCCACCCCAAAAGCGTACTGGCTGTCAGTAAAAATATTAACAAGCAAATCTGTAGTAGGCTCACACGCTCTTGTTAGTGCAATCAATTCTGCCGCTTAGGCTGACTTCTGTGGGATGCAAGCTGTTTCCACTACTGTCAGAAGTGTTGTAATCGCATAGGCAGCAGATGTAGTGCCATCAGGCAATGTGAGACACAAGCCATCAACCCATAGCTCCCCATCAACACTAGAGAGAGGTGTATCTTGCAAGTCAATGCGGCCCTTTGTTTCCTCTACAGTAAGAAATATACAATCATGTAACTCTTGCGAATGAGACTGAGTAACTGGAAATGGCAATAGTGTAGCAGGGTTTAGGGTCCAACATATTTTCAGTGTAATTTGAGGGGCCAAAAGTGTCAATGCATATCCTGTCAAGTGGGCACTAGTCAAATGCTGTGTTTTTGTTTGATTTAGCAAGGCATCAACAGAATGGGGTACTAACACAAACAGTTTATGTGACAAAACTATTCCTTCACTTTGACGTATTGATACAGCCGTTGCTGCCACTGCTCGGAAACATCCAGGCAGCGCGCGAGCGACTGGATCAAGAACAGCTAAGAAATAGGCACAAGGACGTTGCTTATCACCGTGTGTCTGTGATAAAACTGAGAGGGCACAACCTTCCCTCTCGTGTACATAGAGTGTGAAGGTCTTAGTGTAGTCTGGAGTTCCTAATACTGGTGCAGAGCAAAGAGCTTGGTGTAACTGTTGGAGGGCATTCTGACATTCAGTAGTCCATGGGAGGGGCACCGGAGTGTCTTTAGTCAAAAGGGCCAATAAAGGTTTAATAATGTGCGAGAAACTGGGGATCCACTGCCTACAGAAGGAAGTGAGGCCAATCACTACACACACATACTTCTGAGTACGGGTCACAGGAGTATCTAAGATGGTCTGAATGCGGTCTGGTGTGAGTGCACGTCCCTCCTTAGACAGGAAGTGACCTAAATAGGTATCCTGCTGTCTACAAAATTGCTATTTCTTTCGCAAGACTTTGTGATTGTGAGAGGCAAGAAATGATAACAATAACAGTGTTCCTTCTTCACACTGCTCAGGGGTATCTGCAGCCAACAAGATGTCATTGACATATTGGATAAGGGCCACCCCTTTGGGTCCAGGAAAGGAATCAAGCTGCCTTTTTAATGCCTGACTGTAAATGCTGGGACTCTCTGTATAGCCATGTGGAGCTCTACAGAACCGATATGATCTATTTTTCAGGGTGAACCCGAACAAATAATGGCTGTCTGGGTGAATGGGTATTGAGAAGAAAGAATTCTTCAAATCGATCACCGAAAATGTAGTGGCAGTAGGAGGGACCATAGTGAGAAGTGTAGTGATGTCAGAAACTACAGGATATTGGGGCACTACAATTTTATTAACTTCTCGCAAATCAATAATGAATCTATACATTTTAGTGGCAGTGTCTTTTTTCAAAATAGGAAGGATGGGGCTATTGCAAGTGTTATAGGGGACCTCTTCCACTACCCCCACTTTAATCAAATCCTGAACAATGTGTGCCAATGCTTCTTCACCTTCTCTGGATATTTTGTATTGGGGCAGACGAGGCAATGAAACACCCTCCTTTACTTGAATATGTACAGGTGGAATAACCATTTGACCCACATCAGTATCTGATTTAGCCCACAAAGTACTAGGTAAGGATGCCAAGGCGACGTCCTCATTGATAAGACAAGATCTCTCAACCATTGGATAATTGTCATTCAAAATAACACGCACATCTTCCATAGAACAACGTATTGTGGCACGTAAATATTTAAGCATATCGATACCCACAATATTGTCAGGTGTGGTAGGGGAAAGCAAAAATGGACATGCTGCAGTGAATTTATCAAGTCTGAATTCAAGTGGCTGTGAAAGTGGGCTAGGTGTAGGTGTCCCATCGAATCCTATCAACGTTATCATTGTGCTAGACAAGGGAGCCCTAGGAACCAGTTTTTTAGACATAGCACTATGAGTAGCCCCTGTATCAACCAGAAACCGATTGGTAGATCCCAAGACGTTTGCGTCAACATAAGGACCCATTTTATCTACTGGCACCTCAACCGGTTCCTTACCCCGTCCTAGGCATCCCTATGCGTAATCAGAATCTGCAAGGACCTCTTCAGAATAATCAGACATTTGATATTGATTTCGTCTATCAAAAGTATTAGAGTAATTTGGTCCTTGTTCAACTGCCTTAAACCTAGGACGAGCTCCCATACCTCCCCTGTTTCCTGAATTCCCTTGGCGCCCTCTCATACTGCCCCTTCCCCGCTGATACAGGTGACCTCGCTAAAGAGGGCACTCAGAACGCCAATGCCCAGTCTCTTTACTTTAAGCACACTGATCAGGGGACAAATTTGCTTGCGGGAGAGGCGGTGCTCCAGGTGTATACATTGCAAGTCCGCCTCTTCCACCTCCCCTAAATGGTAGACCATACATTTGAGCCAGCATAACTTTTGTCTTTAAGGCTTTATCCTTCTTATCCTCCCTGCCTTTCGCTTCCTGTTCCTGTCGCTCATAATATTGGGCCATAGTCAAAAGAGAAACTGGGGAAGACATAGGCCAAGAACTCTCACTGGCCTTTAAATGACTAGCTTTTCCCGGTAACATATTAGCGACAAATTTATCGACAAACAAATGCTTACCCATATCATCGGCCAATCACTGACCACTAAAATCATGGAATGTTTCCTCAAACCTTGAAAAGAAATCAGAAACTGACTCATCCGTTTTCTGTTTACAGGATGCTAATGTAGTCCAATCTATTTTCTTAGGAGGTATGAGAGTCTTTAACTTAGTCACAATAGCTTTAGGAAGATCTAATATTTCCTTCTGAGGTTTTAGCGCAGGCTCCCTTTCCGCATCTCTTTGTTCTAAATGTTCCCAAGTATCACCATATGCTACATTGTCATCTATTTTTTGTATCATTCTCCACATATCAGGGGGCAAAATAAGCCCAAAGAAAATATAAATATCTGGCAAGGTCATAGTGCAGGAGCTAATGGCTCCTTCCACCTCCTCATAGAAGGCTGCAGGATTTTTACGGGGGTCGGGCAAAGCAGCTTTAAGAGCCATCACATCAGCTCTACTCACAGGAGTGTAAACCCAATTATATATAAAATATCTCGTATTTTAACGAATCGTCTAATCATATCAGATAGGTTAGAAAAAGGAAATGTCCCCTCTGTTAATCGTTTGTAATCAGTATTTATATCTGCTGGCTCTAGTTCCTGAGGAATTTGTTTATAATCAAATATTACCTCCCAAACACATTTTTCTACAAAATAAAATTGCTCTGCACTGTTCCACTGTTGAACCATAGTTACAATGAGCGATGCCGCGTGAGACCAACAAGCCTCTTCCCTAGCAGCAGTTTTTTGTTTATCATTTTCTGCTTTAGTCAAAGTAGAGCGAGTCTGTCGCCCATCTTGTTTATCTTGTGCTTTGTCGTCTGAAGACAAATGCTCGTCGTCAGAAGCCTCATCAGGGACACTTTGAGTGTGAGGTTTATACGGAGGGTGGGGGACGTTCTAATAGGATGCAATCATCCTTAGTTGTATCAAGCAGGAAATAGAGAAGGCGCCTAATAGGATAGTGGCCATTTATCTCTAATCGATGTTCTCTATCTTCTTTTTATGTTTTTTCCTTCTTTTCTTTATTTTTTTATTCTAGCGCTTTTTGATATATCGTTTTACGTTGTACTTTTTCTGCTATAGCTTCTGCTCTCTTCGGTCACTCTCGCACTTCTTTCTCCCACATACACACACAATCAAATATATCCTGTTGACTTCTTCTTTTAAACAAACACTGCTCTACATATTAAACCTTTTTAAGATCAAATGACCCATTCACTGGCCATTGCAGATCGAAATCTTTCTTTGTGTATTTGTTCTACAGTGTACCGTACATTATGGAAGAAATACCATATTTGACATACATATCTCTATTAGGTGTACCGGGGGAGCCGGATGATTTTTTTCTAAACTTACTTTGGTCCCACCAGAGCAGCAACACCTCCTACAGAGTGTGCTGAGAACAGGCATGTTTTACCAAAGTATGTGTAAAATATTACTACTCCAAACAAATATTCAAAAAGGAGAAAAATCTCCACATTACCTGCCTTTAAACTTTGCAAAGATTGAATAACTAATTCAAACCAAAAAAAAGCCCAGGCTTAACAAATCAAGAGTGCCGCTTTAGCGACTTTACCAAACAGAAGTCTCCAACTCCCACCTGCCGATCTCTGGTCGACCTAATGGTCACTTCAAAATTCAGCCAAAGAAAATCCTAGTTGAGACCGGCCACCACCTGGAGGGTCAAATCGGGAAAACCGGAAAAGTCACGTCGGCCTGCAAAGACAAAGGTCTCCTCGTGCAGTGCGCTTCCTCAGTAAGATTTCGATCTTTCGACAAGACCACTCCTTTGGACGGCCGCGTCTCCAATGGGGCTCCACGAGTCAGGCGCCAACTGTGGAAATGTACATTTTTAGGGGTACACTGGTGCAGGGTCACCCTTTTGTCCACGAGTTCAAAGACCAACAAAATAGAGATCAGCACCTGAGCTGGAATAAATAACAAGTTTAATAATCACTCATGAGTGGGACTACATCCACACAGCACTCTCAAGTGCTGCATGAGGTAGTACACTGAAGTCACAGAACACAGGTCTTTTATACAGGTTTTCTGCAATGTAAGCATGTGAACAGAAATAGGAAGAACAAGTTTTAGGAATAGCTATCAGAAAACAAGGGCAGATGAATAACCACGTGGTCAGCAAAGTGGGAGGGAGAGCAGGAATGCTTATGGCAGCAGTAAATGGTCGAAAGTTAACATCTGAGACCAGGTGCACTGACAATCATAAACCCTCAGCACGTACATTTCTTTAGCTGAGTCAGGAAGTCAACAAAAATAGATAACACAAACAGAGTGGAAAGACTAAAGAATTATGAAGGAAACTTAAATGGAGACCATAGCCAAAATGGCTGTTGCTTATGCTAAGTAAAATATTACACGTTTTCCACAGGTGGAGTTAAGTTGCTTGTTGGTAACCTTGCTCCAGTTCCTTCGTGGTGGGCGTGGGGATGGTTTGGGTGCCTTGGGTTTGTCGATGGCGAAGTGTACGCAGTGGTGATCGGTCCATGGCGGTTGTGTTGTGTGGCTGAAGTGGACGCTTGTGCCTGCAGCGAAGATGGGGTCGTGGATGTGCCCTGCTTGGTGGGTCGGTGTGGTGACGAGCTGTTTGAGTCTGATGTCAGTGAGATTATCCCGAAGGATGGTAGAGTTGGGGTCGCTGGGGTTGTAGAGGTGGAAGTTCAGGTCTCCGATAAGTATGTAGTTTATCGAGGTGATGGCGTGGGGTGCGATGAAGTTGGTGATGGTGGTGGCGAAGGGTGTCTGGGGGCCGGGGGGTCTGCAGACAAGGGTTCCTCGGAGTGTGGTGTTTGGGTTGGTCTGGATCTGGAAGTGCAGGTGCTCGGTGGAGGGGTAGGTTTTGCTGAATGTGGTGAGGCGGAGGGTGTTCTTGTGGGCGATGGTGGGGCCCCCTTCCGGGTGTTTTGGGCGGTCCTTCCTCTGGATCTTGTAACTGTCCAGGATGGCGGTGCTGATGTCTGGGGCAGAGGAGGCGTTGGTCCAGGTCTCCATGATGAAGGTGATGTCAGGCGAGAGAGAGTTGAGTAGGTCCCCGATTCCCATGGCATGTTTGTGTATGGAGCGCACGTTGAGGAGGATGCATCTTAGGGTGTCGCCGGTGCTGGTGTCGGCGGTGTTGGAGGTCGGGGTGGAGTCGAAAATCTGGCAGCAGTGGAGGCAGGAGAACTGACCATGGGTCGTGTTCGGCGAAGCCTGTTGGCAGTCTTTGAGTCTTAAGGGGTTGAGTGTGAGGATGAGCACAGGATAATTCAGGTTGTGTTGTGCTTTACCCTGACAAGGATTGTGGTTCCTGCTTGGAAAGGGTGCATACCTCTGCCAACCAGAAACCCAATTTCTAACAAAGTGCAACCAAGTAAGACTGCAGAGCAGCAGGTTGTTTCAGCAATTCCGATTGGTCAGCAGGCCACCAGTAAGAAATGATCTCTGGGTTTAGACTGGTCTTATTGACTGCCAAAATGGCTCACAAACTGTGGTAAAATCTCTATTCCAAACAGTTGGATGACATCATAACCTTTTACGATGAAACGTCATGAAGTTCATAGGATAGGTTGCATTCTGCATTTTCATTAGTAAAGCTCACAGTTGTCTGTGGCACACTGTGAGATACCACTCACAAATGTTTCTTTCTGTGGACGTGCATGCCAGAAAAAGCAGATTCTCTTGATAATCTGCATCTGCATACCTGGGATAGAAAATAAACATTGACCGCTCCACTAAGAAGATTCTTTCAGAGGAAGCAGTTCAAGGTTGAGAGGACTGTGAATGGGCTCTGGGTTAGGAGTCTGTAATGGACCTTGTATCTGACAGCCTATTTTTCTCACATCAAAAAAGTGTAATGGTAATGAGATGTTGCACACTGTGCAGAAGTAGTTCTTTATATTCTCAATTTGTTCCATTAATTAAATGTATGATTTCTTCCATGCAACAAATTTAAATTTCAGGCAATGAAAATAATGTAAAGTTCATGTTGTTTTGAATGTAATCGATGATTGATTTGCTGAGCAAGTAACATTTTTAGTGCTGCCCATTTACTTAAAATCATGCAATGAATCTGTGTGCTCTTTTTATCCCGAACATTATAACAGAAATGTTATTTGGGGAAGAGCCAGTCTTCTTAAGCTTTCAGACATTTCTGCTTGTTGCTTAGAGAGACCTTCATGCTCTTGGTCTTTTCTCTATTTAGTCCTATTAACTATTAATAATTTGATTGATTGGCAAATGTGCTGTGCTTGTTTCTGCTGCATGGCATTTAATTGTGACCATTTTCTGAATGTTGAAGTTCAGGATTCTCCCATTCCTGCCCATCGACCCTCCTTAATTTAATTAATTAGTGGTGGAGTTCAACGTTTGCTTTATATATTTAGGCACAATACCATAAACCACCAAAAAAGATCAAATCTGGTGGCAATGAATGGACTATTCAATCTAGCATTATTGATTGCTGCTTTTAGACATGCATTGTTTGAGCTAGAAATATTTCATTACAAGAGTGAGAGGCTAAGAGCCCACACACTCTAGGAACACAGACACAGAAGCCCCCAGTGCTCTTTCATGAGATTCTAATGATCTCGCCCCTTACCTTGAGCGCTCCTCTGCTACTAAAGTAGTTTTACACTATACAGAACCGGTACACACTTCTCTTTGTTTGTTTGTTTGTTTGTTTGTTTGTTTGTTTGTTTCTTTCTTTGTTTCTTTGTTTCTTTCTTTCTTTCTTTCTTTCTTTCTTTCTTTCTCTCACTTCATTACATTTAGTTTAGATATTTAAAATAGTTCTCCTCAGCATCTGATCAGTGTGTTCTTAATGACTTATTCATTCGATATTTTCAGGTATCTTATTTTAGGAGAACTGTTTTGTTGACCTCGCCTTCTCTGCACAATGCCCTCTTCACCCGTGCTGGGTGTCGCTATTTTGAGAATATATTTACGTGACCGCTAGCAACTACTGACCCAGTTCTGTACTGAATAGTGAATGCGTATCATAATAGTACAATTTTATGTATGTCATCGCATATGTTATCATGGAATTGATCTAAATGTTAAGTTATCATTTTTGATTTTACATTAAGTGTACGCCAGTGCTCAGTTTATTGTATTGTGAAATGAAACCAACTCCTTCAAAGTCTCAACCCAGCTGGGGTAAGTTTTCATTGTATATTGTAGTAGGCCCAACCTCTTTTGGCTTCTCAAGGCCCACCCCCTTTTTCCTGGTAATTTGTTCAGTTCTCTGGCACCACCACTAGGTGACACTCTAAGGCCTTACCTCGGCTTCTGGAAGTGCCAGTTCTGACCCCAGGCTTCTCTCCAACCTCGGCATCTCAGGTGACTGGATATGGCAGTCCCTTCCTTGTTAGGGAGGCACAAACCTGGTTGCCAGCCAAGCGCCATATGGCATGCAGTGAATAGCTGGCTGGGAGGAGGGGCTTATTAAAATGCTTCAGAGAAAGCTAAACATTGCTTGTAAAGTCTGAATACTTCCAGGAAAGGGATTAAAAGAAAAGCATTGGAACATTAGTGTTTTGGCAACCATGGAAACTACCAGGTAGTGAGTAACGCCATTGTTAGCTCATTGGAATCCGGCATGGAATGCTGAGATTGGCTATGCCATTCAGGATGCTTCAAAGGCTAGTGTTGTTTGCCTTCATGAGAACTTTAATGGTAGGGTCATGACGGATACATGTTTGCTTGGGCGCGATTACAGTGACCCACCTGCTGTCAGGTGTTAGCTGTTCATTTTCCTTATCATTATGCGCTCTTGCCTTGTGCTCAAACCCATAACTGTGGGGTTGACTATTGGTATAGCAGTATCGGTATAGCAGAGGCAATAAAAATGAGAGAGGACAGTTTTCTGATTTCCCTAGCTGAATCAATTGTCGGCAGCTCCCGCCCTTTTGTTATGATCATGGTCCTAGGTTACTCATTGCCATGTGATATCAATTTCTCTCTTTTGCACAATAATACTCTGTGAAACCACCCTCCAGCCCTCAGCCTAATCCTTGAACAACCTTGTCACACTGTATTTCATTTTTCTTCATACCCATTTACATATCATCTATAGACCTCAGCATACTATATGTAGGCCCAGGGGGTCAAGCAATGCAATTCTAGAATAGGCAACATAGCATTATTCATTTCCCATCAAACACTCATTTTCATACATTTCTTTGCCTTGGGCTTCACCTATCCTTCCCAATTACCTCTCGTCTGTTTCCACTCTTGTCCTCCCTGACTTTGTACCCTCTCTCACACACTGTCTCCCTCTTACCTGTTTTTCCGCCCTCCCAGTCCTAACTCCTGCTCACCGCCTTCTACTTCTGATTTCACTTTTGGTTTATTGTCAGTCATACATTGTGTCTCATTTTTGTATGTCATTTCCCGCTTCATTCTTCTACCGCTTCCACTATTCTCATCATTTCTCTTATTTTTTTCTTTTATTTCCTGCGTTCTATTCACTTTACAGTCCATTCCATTCCTCCTGCATCCCAACACCGCTGTCTTGTTCTTATCATTTTGCTGTTAGGGTGGTCGTAAATGCGTAATTTTGCTGTAGAGTAATTACGCAAAATTACACAAGATTAGGTGGAATTATGCATGGACCGTAATTGTTTTTGTGCAAAATGGACCTGTGGCTGCATTTTGCGCTAAGAAAATATCGCAAAAATCAAGAGAACACGAACAGCAGAAGCCAGGAGCCACTCACTAAGTTCATGGTTCCTGTGCTCCTGCAGTATGATTTTTGTGCAAAATTACTCATTACACGCATAGGCACAATCACATAGTTTTCGGTAACTTTGTGACAAAAAAGTTATGCAAAATTACCAATATTTCTCTGATTACTCTGGAGTAACTAAAATGTCACCCAGGCCTACTCTTAAGTCAGTGCTGCCACCTCTTCTTATGTCACAATTTCCTTTTATCTACAGTCTCCCTCTTCTTGACTCCTATCTATTGCAGTACCTATTGTCTCCTTTCTCTACCTCTCCCCAATGCATTCATGGCTCCCCTCTGTGCCTTTTCTTCCTCCATGCACTCGCATCTATCCTCTGATCCCTATATGTTTTAATCTCCACCTTCCTTTTCCCCACTCATACTTATCAGTCTCCGTATATCATCTTCCACAGTTCCATTTCTCTATCTGCTCTTTCCATTTTACCTACCTTGCCTTCTCACACCATCACTATCCACCTCTCAGCTGTATTCTCTTCCTTACCCATGTTGACTCGGAAATCTAAATCAATTAACAACTCAAGGATGTGCCAACATCTTGGACCTGGAGCAGAGTAGTCGCAATACGGACTTTGGTGCTCCCCGACTGGAACCGTCTCTTTAGAAAGAATGCAGGGCCGGACTGGCCGTAGGGGGCACTGGGTGTTTCCCAGTGGGCCGCCAGGGTGGGGGCTGGTTTTGGACCCCTGAAGGACCATTTTTGTTACTGGGGGCCGATGCAATATCGGCTCTGCCCCCTGTGACAAAAGCAGCAGCGGTGAGACGGGATTGGTGCTATCCACTAGCACCCCCCACCCCCCTGGGGGCCGGTCGAGCTGTTTGCCAGTTACAGTTACAGTTGCCAGTCCGGCCATGATAGAATGACTCATTCAATGATGCTGACACTTTCTAATAAGAATGACAGACAAAGGTTCTCATTTCAATCCTTTATATAAGTATTAATTGGCAAAATACAGAGAAGGAGCCACGAGCAAATTTAGCACCAATGCATATATGTCGTAAGTACTAAGAACTCAGTACAGTTCTAAATGAAATCTAGCATAGATTCGCCTTCTAAGATAGAGAATAGGGGATCTCTTTATCTAGCAAAGTCCAAACCCTTATAAAGGACTTTAGACTAAGAGGTTCTTACATGCGATAAGGATACATGATTCTCATGGTTTGGACCAAATGGGAACATCTTCGAAGAAAACTTTTACTATTGAATACATTCGAAGATTCGCTAAACATAAGAGCACATTAAGATTCACCCATTCTCACAACTTTAGCTCTAAAGTTGAGCTGATACATTGTTAACATAGCTTGGAACAGAAAGACCGGTCCTTGATTCAGCACACTGAGGAGATTTCTTTGAGAAAATGTTCTGCTTATTCAAACAAAAGTAGACAAGTTTTGTTTAGATACAGAATCAACAACAGTCATCCTGTGATATCCTGTGACGTTAGAGCAAGATGGAGGACATCGTAGTGCGCTTTTTATTAACAGAAAATCAACGCTCAGAAACACACACCTGTGATTTTAATCATCATCCAAATTCTTTATTACAGCATATCACTCATCAACTTTGGGTTCTTCTGCTCAGTTTCTCCTAGACCTTTTAACCTTGAAATAGAGTATTTTCCACTTTCTTCCTCTCGCTGCTGACAGCTTCATATAGCCCCAATTCATTCTCTTCGATGGCAAAATTCCCTTGCACAGTTTCAAGAAGATGAGCACACATGCAATTCCGATTAGTATAATCAAGAGAAGTGTTAATAGCAACTTTAAATTCCTCCTCCTACACTACCCAACCATTCACCTATCTTAACAAATCCCTTATCAATGAAACTGAAGAATGATCCTAATCCTTCCCGGGCATCTATTTCTTTGAGTTTAGTTAATTTATGTGTTATGTTTGCAATGTTAGTGATATAGCTGCCAAGCTGGTTATCTATTATCTATGCGAGGAATATATGCACAGCATTCTCGAGCACGAATGACTTTGCAAACTCTTCCTTAGTTTGCGAGGAGCAAGTTAAACGTAAGACGATTTTGCATAATCATAGCTCTCATAACAATCATTTCTTTATTAATTATAGTAAATGTGCCTTAAGTGTTGGTTGCAAGTTGATCAACTAAAGTAGACAGTTTTCTAATCTTCACATCATTCAAAGCAACGCCTATAGAGGGCATAAGTGCGCCAAAAATATCACTAAAAATCTGCTTAAAGCTTTGCTTACTTTGCCTATTATATTGCTTATTATATAGTGGAAAATCTGTCTCATTAATGATATATCCAAGAGAAAGCTGATGCAGTACAGCAGCTACCTACCCAAATGTTCTGTGGTTGAAAATAACCCAATTTACCACATACATAGTATATACCTTTAATGCTAACATCTAGATTAGAAAGAGTTTTCCCCTTCACTAAATGATTATGTTCACACTCACTCCATCCCAGCCTTTCAACTGTCTTATTTCTTTCTGACTGTGGTATCATACACAATGCTCCTTCTTGTTGATTTCAATGTGTAACCTAGGGGGTGGTTCCTTTAAGATCTCTTTACCGTTTCCATTAACATGCTCTACACTTGTTTTATCTTCACCTTTTTCTCCATCTATTTTTGTTCTTTCATTCAACTCATCTACAAATACCCTTTCATCGTTGCAGGTTACGTCATGCAAACTTTGATTAGTAGTGCTCATGTTAGTCACAGGGATGAAGAACTTTATCGTATACTCACACTGATCTCTTGATTTTTACCATTTGTGAGGGAGAGAAATGTGTTTAGTAGCACATAGATACAGGTTTTCTCCACTACCAATAGGTACATTTTCCAAAGAATCATCAAGTAAAAAAATGTAATGGTGTTCTGGTGGTAAAAGAGATTTAAGAAAAAAGAACAGGAGACAGAGTAAGACAAAGGTAGGTGAAGGGGCGTGGCCGGGAGCAACAACCTGGGCGGACGTGTAGGTGCTGAGCTCCGTCCCGGCCTGACATAAATCCTGTAATTATCTGGGCAAGCAGGGGCGTAACACAGGCCCCCGCAGCCCCCACAGTGCGGAGGGGCCCCCAAGCTCCAGGGGGCCCCCTCAGCACAGCCCTTCGGCAGGTGAGCTCCTGATTGAATTGGTGGCTCCTTTATATGGGGCAAAAAGGTGGTGATCCGCCCAATCCATCATGCCCGAGGAACTGGGCTCAGCTCTAGCAGCTGCTACTCTGGTTTCAACAGTAACAACATTATTTAAGGATCAGTCATGGCACAGTGCTGCACCAATTACATTTCAATGCATTCACCGCTGAGTCTGTGTGCACAATCACTACTAAGGAGACAATCAGCTTGGGGTGGGGAGTTTGTGACGCACACAATAGGCTGAGGCGTACGTGAGGTCAAGTCCTAATTGCCGCCCACGCGGCACGATGAGCAGTTGCTGGAGCGGGTAGTACAACATTTTGTATACCCCCCATTTCTGCATGTTCATACTAATTAGAATAATCTATTAATTGAAATAATATTAATCTGTTTGAGTGATACCTAATCAACCTTACTAATGTATGAATTACACGTGGGATTTGCATTCTGCATGGCTAAAATATTTTGTAAACTAATATACGTAAGCATACTAATACTAGAAAGATAGAATATTGCATGATATATGTTGCTTTTGTGACGTAATTGTAAGTTGCACCAGATGACATCATTGGGTGAATATAAACGCTTTAAATGTCGCCATTATGTTAGATAATTACATACACATAGGGGAATTAGTGAGGGTTAAACATTTTATTCGTTATTTCCATGTTTTTTGTGTTTGTTTTGCTTAAGTTGACCGATTGGGCCTTTCGACAAAATGGCCGACTAACGTACACGACGAGACAGCTACCATTCCACGAGGTTTCAAACCAAGTGCGCATGTCCAGGCTCCTGAACAAGTGGCCTCAAGATGACCTACACAGCCTGTACCTGAGCAAGGTCGCGATTGGACTTTTGCCAAGAGCTTTGACAATGGACAATTTTGACAACCGGATGGATCATGTCTGACGGTATGACATCATAGACTTTAGGAAACCGAAACGGACGATCTTAACCAACCAATCAGAAGTGCCTAAAACTGACTTTCATTACATTTTGTCATTAATTTCATTGTAAAAAGATGGTAGAATAGTGAGTTGTGCGTTTGCGGACTTTTTCCTTTATCCTGACGTTATGTTGATGGAGAGGACGGTGACACTGCAGGACAGCTGTTTCCCTAAATCTTTGACAGACTAAATTGCTACCCAATTTCCTGATGAACTGAGGGCTCTTGAACTGATCGGCATTGATTGATGCGTACACGCTTATGGTCCAGACCCAATCTTTGGGACTGTAGCGTGCTGTATAACTACTTGATTGATTTAGAGGACGACTGATAGCCAGATTAGGTAAATATGGTGTTCTGTGGTTTCATTAACGTTTTATTAAAATTTGCATTAATTAGATAAACGAAATTATTGATTACAAGAAAACGTGTTTGGTCATTTATTGAAAGGAACAGACTAGGAATTTTGGAATGTTTAGATGGATTAAATCACCTAATAACAAAAACAACTAATTTGATCTGTCGACTACTGGGAAGGGGTATCTTGATGTTTAAGATTAAGATGTGTAGTAATAAGGGTATTAGTGAAATTAAGTTCTCTTGTTATAGGTTATAAGGTATTCCTTTCATGTCAGCGTTTGGAACACTCATCTCTCCCGTAAGAGCAGATCAATGAAGTGTGAGTGTTGGTGTTATGAGCCCCACCAATGAATGTATTGAGTGAATGTGTTAGTGTGATATTTGGTCTGTGACGAAGGGAGGATTTGAAATTCCACGCTGCATCACAGCAAGTGAAGAAATAATGTTTTGGCAATGGCCCAGTGATTCCAAACATCCCGCGTTATGTTCACATTGCAGGGCGGGTTGGCTGCCCCAGATTAATACAGGTACTGTGTTCGATTTAAGTTTGCTGCAGCCACGGCCCGTATAGGGCGTGTTACCGGGGTGGTGACGTGGGGCGGAGGAGGGGCAGGGTGGGGGGTTGCAAAATGCGGCATACGGACGATTGCAGGTAAGTTACGAAAAAAAAAACTTACCTGCAATCGGCCGAATGCCGCATTTTGCAACCCCCCACCCTGCCCCTCCTCCGCCCCAAGTCACCGCCCCGGTAACACGCCCTATACGGGCCGTGGCTGGTTTGCTGCCCTAACCTCCTCCAGGCACGTGTGCAGGGAGTGCTTCTCTGTGCATTCTTTTTTTTTTTTTTTTTTGAAAATTTTATTGAACAATAAATCAATTACAAGCATGGGCCTACAACCACCGGGGCCGGCCGCTAGATTCAGAAAGGCTCATACAGTACTTAAGGCAGTAGTCGACTCCCGGGGCCCAGTCCCGTACACGGCTCCGGATAGTCCTAGGGAAGCAGGATACATAGGTTTAACATAAATAACAAATAAAAAACAAAAGGCAAGGCATAAGGACAAAAAAGTGTGGGTCAGGCTACCTCCGGGGGACTCTACTTCAGACCTTCAAATAGCTATCAGGAGGAAGGAGTACTGATAGGTCGGGGGGGGGGTCACGGGAGAGGAACGTCTATAGTCGGTTATTCCAAAAGTCGCAAGGAACCATCAAGGGTCAGGGGGACAAAGCAATATCGGTGTCCACTAGGGGGGGAGTACAGATACCTCCACGATACGCGTTCCATTGCCCCCAGATTCCACCCCATGCCCCCGGTTTACCACGAGCCACATACACAGTCTTCTCCCTGAACATGCACCAGTCCATGTTCTCCTTCCATACGGACACGGTGGGAGGCCGCTGGGAACCCCATAGCTGCGCTATATCTCTCTTGGCAATCATGTTCCCCAGGGCCGCCCACCGAGTCTGAGCCGCGTTATAATCATTGGGCTCCCACACATTCAGGACACAGCGACGCACCTCTGGCAACAGCGCAACCCCGGTGACTTGTCCCATGACCTCATGAACCCGGCGCCAGTATTCAGCCACCTCGCGGCACTCCCAAAGGATATGGAGAAAGGTGGCACTGAGCCCACATCCCCGCTTACAAAGCCCGTCTTCAGAAAATCCCATCGAGACCAAACGGGGACCCGTCACATACACCCGGTGGAGAATCTTAAGCTGGACCAGGCGGAGACGGGCTGGAATGGCCACTTCCTTGGGGGACGACAGTGCGGACTGCCAGTCCTCGTCGTCCAGTTCCACCCCATCCCCCGTCCACGCCTCCCGGAGGCGCACCAAGAGGTCAGCCCGATTATTGATAAGTTTTTTATAAACTAAAGAGATAGTACTGTCGGGGACATGACCATCAAGTATGCGGTCCTCGAGGGGCGAAGAAGCCGGGATCTTGGTCCCCTCCCCAAAAACCGAGAGCAGGGCATGCCGAACCTGGGCGTAGCGAAAGAACTCCCTTTCCGTAAGTTCGTATTCGCTCTGGAGCGCCGCAAATGTTTTAACCGCACCCTTTATCCATAAGTCTCCCACTCTACTAATACCAATCGTGTCCCAACGTTCAAACCCCTTCATTGTCCAGAGGCTTCCCAGTCGGTCGGAGGCAAACAGGGGAGTAGCACATGTTAATCGCTCACTCCAGCCCATGGCTGCATTGGCCGCCCTCCAGATCCGTACCGCAATCTTAGTAGGGCCCGTAAGGGTCCGTCCAGCCGAGCTGGAGTAAAGTGCCCTGTTATAATTTCCGCCGGGAAGCAGGAATTTATCCATCTCATACGCCGGATTCAAGCCAGGCGCATACGTGGCATGGTTAATGGCCGATAGCTGTGAGGCCCAATAATACCTGCGAATGTCGGGAAGCGCGATGCCCCCGTCATACCAGGGGAGAGTAAGTTTTGCCAGAGCGATACGAGCCCGTCCGTCCCACACCAGTCTCCTCTGCAGGCTCTCCACCTCCCGAAAGTAGGACACAGGAATGACATCGAAGGAGTTCTGAAGTGCATAGAGGAATCTGGGAAGGGACATCATTTTAAACAGCGCTGCCCGACCCAGCGGGGACAAGGGCAGCTTACACCACCGAGCTGTGTCCTCCCTCAAACGCCGAAGTGGAAGCAGGAGATTCTGCTCATAGCGAGCCACCGGGTCCATCGAGACGTATATTCCCAGGTATTTAAAGCCGGACAGAGATAATTGGATCGGAAGCCGAGGCGGCAAGAGAGGAGGGTCGCCGGAGATAGGATAGACACAGGATTTAGACCAGTTGATCGTTAGACCCGAATTTCTCCCAAAGGAAGTCAGAACATCGAAGAGAACATTAAGCGACTGCCGCGGCGAGGTGAGATACAGGAGAATATCGTCTGCATACAACGAGACCCGATCCTCGAAGCCCGGGGCCCACCGAATCCCTCTGAGCGAGGGCTCCCAGCGGAGCCAAGCAGCGAGCGGCTCCAAGGCAAGAGCAAAGAGCAGAGGGGACAACGGGCACCCCTGCCTCGTACCCCTACCGAGAGCGAAGGGCCGAGAGACCCGACCATTAACCACCACCTGAGCCATGGGTCCCGTGTAAAGAAGCTTCACCCAGCCAAGAAATCCTTCCCCAAAGCCAAATTTGGTCAAAACAGCCCAGAGGAATGGCCACTCGATGGTATCAAAGGCCATCGTGGCGTCTAAAGAAACCAGCACGGCCGGTTCGGAGAGGTACGCCGCCCTGGCGAGGGCGCCGTGAAGACGCCGCAAGTTAAGAGCGGTGTTACGGTGAGGGATGAAGCCGCATTGATCAGGATGAATCAGATCGCAGATAACGCTCAACAAACGATTGGCAAGGACTTTGGCCAGGATTTTAGGCTCTGCGTTTAGCAGTGAAATAGGCCTATAGGAGGCACAGCGGTCTCGTGGCTTACCGTCCTTGGGGATCACGACTATCGTAGCCAGACGCTGGTCGTCAGGAAGGGAGCCTGCCTCAAGGGATTCCTGAAACATACGACGGAGGAAGGGAGCGAGTTTATCCGGGCGCAACTTATATAGTTCAATAGGCAGACCGTTAGGACCCATCGCCTTGCCCGAACGAAGGGACCGAATCGCAGATGCAATTTCATCTACAGACAAGGGGGCGTCCAGCTGCTCACGGTCTTCGACGGACAGGCAGGGCAAAGCAATATCCCTCAGCAGAAGGCAAGAGTCTTCCTCGTCCCTATCAGTCACCGGGGAGTACACGGCCCGGAGGTGGTCAGCAAAACATTCCACAATCTCGCCAGGCTCAGTCAGACACACTCCATCCGAGACACGCAGCTCCGGGACCACACGATTCACTCTCTCCTTCTTATCCAGCCACGCAATCAACTTTCCCGCCTTGTCCCCGGCATCATACAATCGACCCTGCTGCTCCCTATACATCGTTTTGGCAGCGTCAGTGACAAGAGACCTGTATTCAAACTGTTTCAGGCTGAGGGCATGGAGCCCGTCCGGAGTGACACCCGTCTCCAAGGCCGACTCCAGCCCCGAGATGTCAGTCTCCAGCTTCACCACTGCCTCACTCTTATGCTTCTTAGCCACCACTATCTGGGAGAGGGCGTGTCCGCGGATTACGGTTTTAAAGGCTTCCCACAGGGACCTTGCGGACGACACCGACCCCTCGTTTTCAAGGAAGTATTGGTCCATAGCCTTAACCAGACTGTCGCGAGTCGTAGGGTCTCGGAGGTACCACGGGTTGATGGGAGCGATCCGCCCTGCAGACCGCGACTCGGTGTCAAAGAGCAACCACAGCGGGGAATGATCGGAGATACCCCGCGCCAGGTGCCTAATCTCTCGTATCCGACCAGTCTGTGCCGCGGGCATAAGGAAATAGTCTAACCTAGAAAGACTCCCATGCGCCCCGGAGTGAAAGGTGTACTGACATTGGTTCGGATGCATTAATCTCCAACTATCTACCAGACCGAAGGTCTCCAGCAGTCCACCAAGCCATGCCTGGGCAGCGGGGAGGGCCCTGGGTGGGTGACGATCCAGGTCACCCGAAACCACCGAATTAAAGTCCCCGCCCATAAGCAAAAGACTATCCGGAAGCTCAAGCAGCATTCGACCCAAGTCCGCAAAGGTGGAGTTCTGGAGGCCCGGGGGGACGTAAACTGAGACCAAGGAAAGGGGCTGCCCCTCCCACCTTCCAGTCAGACACACATAGCGCCCTCTGTCATCCGAGATTACCCTAGTGATATCCAACGGAAGTGAGGATCGCAGGAGAATGCCCACCCCCCTGGAACCAGTTGTGAAACCAGAATGGGCCACGAGGCGGTATCCCCCCCTGTTCATTGCATGACAAACATTACCAACCAGATGCGTCTCCTGGATAAACACCACATCAGGAGTCAGACGGCGCAAATACTGCAGTACTACACCCCGTTTGATACGGTCCCCCAACCCATTGACGTTCCATGACATCAGCCTCAACCCGTCCCCCCCATCCCCTCCGATAGATCAAAGGCCCCCCATTCAGTAGCACAGTTCCCGAATCTGGACAAAAATCAGTACCTCGCCCTGCAAACGAAAAAAACACAGCAAAACAACCCCTCCCTCCCCCCAACCCCCCCCCAAATCCAACTCCCCCCACCCTGCACCCCTGCGGGCCAGAAAACCCCCCCAACTTGCAGTGTGCCTGTCGCCCTCCTAACCCCATTCTACGAAAAGACCCCGGAGGAGGAAAGGGACCCGTCCCCGCCCGCCCCCCACACAGGTCCTAGCGAGACAAAATGAACAAAAGAAGTAAAACCCAGCTGAACAGTGCAAAATGGCAGATTCAAGGACCAAAAGTCACTCCAAAGGGGACCCGTCACCTTCGGCGCCTGCAGAGGGCCCGGGACGGCCACCTCTGTCCGGCAGCGAGTCCAGCCAGTCACTCACGGCCACAGGAGAGTCAAAAAAGGCAGTCCGATCCTCATGTTCCACTCGGAGTTTTGCAGGGTAGAGCATAGAGTACTTTAGGCCCAGTTCACGGAGACGACGCTTCACCCCCTGGAATCCCATCCGCTGTTTCTGGACAAGTTGGGTAAAGTCCGGATAAAAGTTAATGGATGAGTTCTCATGACGAACCGGGCCGTGGACCCGTGAGGCCTGCAGAATCGCATCTCGGTCTCTATAGTGGAACAGTTTGGCCACAATAGGCCTCGGGGGGGCCCCCGGCCGCGGCCGACCGCCCGGAACTCGATGGGCCCGCTCCACGGCAAAGAACTTGCTTAGGCCTGCAGGGGCCAACTGTTGGAGGATGAGTTCCTCGACCAGGAGGTCAACCGGGCGGTCGTCAGAGGACTCCGGTACGCCTATGACACGGATGTTGTTGCGTCGGGCCCGTCCCTCGAAGTCCTCCGGCCGCCGAGCCATCTGGTCGTTGAACGCCTTAATGTCACCCAGCGCGGCCTGCAGGTCCGACACATCCGCACCAAGGGTGGAGGTCCGCACATCGAGAGCCTGAACCCTCTCGTTAGTTTTGGAGAGGTCTGCCCGAATTAAGGTGACATCGATTGCCACCGTGTCGAAGTTACGGGCCAGGGCCTCGTATTGCGTGGCGATGGTTTCCCTGATGCCATCAATGGCGCCCATGATGTCCTGCAGGGAAAGCTCCGGAGAGACGGTCGTGCCACCGCCGGCGGCATCCGGGGGGGGGGGCGGTCGCTCCAGGGGACCCTCTGCCCTGAGTGTAGCGGTCCATGTTGTTGGCCTGGACCGGTCCCCCGCGGAGGGAGGCCTTAGTCTTACGCCCCTCGGGGCCCCCCTTGCCCCCCATGTGGTCACGGATAACGAAGGGGACCGCCGATCAAGAGTCGTAGGGGCACCGGCACCGCAGACCAGCGCCTCACCAGGGACCACAAGATAGCGGTGCGGGGGGACCCAAGGCGATGGGCACACTAGTGGCAGGTGGAGACAAGGCCTCGTGCAGAGGCCAAGGAAACACCCCGCCACAACAAGCGCCCTCGCAGGCCAGCCCCCTGAAGTCCGAAAGTGAAACCGAAAGTGGTAGGGCGGCCACTGGCACCGTACTGCAGCCGCTGTTGTTCAATTACGACACGGCTCCACGGTTCACCTTCGCCCCGGGCACCTCCGTCGGGTGGGTCCCAAAAGTTCGAACAACGACAACTCAGGATTCCCAGGTCCGATTCGAGTTCTGAAAAGAGATACGTGCTCAGCCGGTCTTCATCTACCAGATTCCATAAACCACATCAGGATATTCTCAGGATAAATTCCGAGGAGCAGCAAGGGTCCGGGGAGCCCTGTGCTCACGCGACCATCTTGGATGCGCGCTAGGCTCCTCCCTCCTCTCTGTGCATTCTTGACACTTGCTGACATTTATTTGTTCCACCTCTCTCTAGAACCTAGCACGGCACGCATGCAGTCTCTTTCTGCAGCTCAGAGTCGATCGTTTGCAAGCTTGGCCCTAAAGCAGCATCTGTCTGGTTCCACTCTGCCCCTTAGAGAGTGGCTTGTGTGAATCTTTTCTTTAATGCAGAGTCAGTCATGCGGT
Organism: Triturus cristatus; assembly: GCF_964204655.1. Classification (NCBI taxonomy): domain Eukaryota; kingdom Metazoa; phylum Chordata; class Amphibia; order Caudata; family Salamandridae; genus Triturus; species Triturus cristatus. The sequence continues at coordinate 265,850,163 of NC_140585.1, forward strand.
GCAAAATGATATGAACCCGTAACGCATGTATGGGGCCTGTCGTAAATGCTGAGGGACGTGTCAATCTTTTCTTTGTGAATGCTGTTTATAATGAAACTGGCATGTTGTCTGTCACCCTAGGAATGTCGATTTAGCTTCTGTGGTATATGCTGGTAATTCAGTGACTGTCAGTGCAAAGAACCACATGTCTTCTACCTGTGCTTTAGCATTTGGCATCTGCTCTGCCTTATTCCTAATTCAACTGTGGGCGCATGCTCAGGAGGCGTTTTCCAGTACCGAAGATTTTGTTTATTGCATGCACTGTTAATAACTCATCATTTGTCAACATTTTATTATTGCAATTGTTTTCAAGTGCAGGGCATTATGACTAGTATAACTGAAATGCGTGGTGAATGTGCCAAGTTGACAGTCCTTGCAGGGTTGAAGGTTATCGGTGAAAGGCTTTTCAGATTTTCTGTGGGTGCCGGTGAACTTGCTGACTGGACTGGTGGGGTTTCAATCAACGACCAGATGCTAGAGGCCAACACGAGGCCTTAGTGCAGTGCCATAGGAATGTGCAGGAAGCAGGAGCGCAACCCGAAAGTCAGTGGGACACCTGATTTAACAAGTTAAATCCATAACATTCGTGGCAGTGTTTAACAGCATTACACTTTTAATTGTAAAGTTACTGCAACGTTGAACTCTAAGTGGCAGACATTCAGTATTCGTCATTAGTGTGCAGAGAAGAAATGTGAATGAAGCCTGAGTGTATTATATTGTAATGCTGATAGCAGCAGCAAACTCTATTGTGGGGCCCTGCTTCATTAATGGAGGGGTGGGCAACTATCTATGAGGTAAGATGGTTTGTATTGAAAATAAATGCTAGCCACCAGAGTGGCACTGGAAGACCGCAGCCTGCAGCCATAGTTTACAGCATTTCTGCCAGTGAGCTCGCTGGCCCATGTGCCCCAGAACACTGGCCAAAGATGCTCCCTGCCTCGGTCTGGCACTGCAGGGAGAACTTACTTGTGGTGGCACAGGTGAGTCCACAACAGGCTACTCTATGAAGATGACTGCAATGAGAGCAATGTCTGTGAGTTTGGGGGAGGGGTCCAGATTCTTTTTGAACTTCATTGCTCAAAGGGGTCTTATTTCTATTATTTATGTCTTTCCCTGCACTTCATTGCTTGTTTTTGCTTGCGAGAAAGTGTCTGGAGCAAGATCAGCCTTTAGTCTAGTAAGTTTTCACAAAAGAGCACGAACCACCCATATTTGCAAAACTGTGTTTTATGTTGATTACCTCTGAGTTACTGCTTTTTACTAGGTTAGTGCCCTTCAATTTCTGGTGCTTTGCAGCAGTTGTAAGATCTTATTAGTTTCTCGTAGCTCAAATAGGTGCAATTTCTTATATTTATATGTTTCCCTCCTCTTCATTGCTTGATTTTGCTTGCGAGAAAGTATCACTTATAGTTGCTGAATGTCAGTCATAATTGCACTGAAATTATGAAAATGTCACACATAAGCAATCTGAAACCTTGGCAGCTATGCTTAATCTGCACCTAATTGTTATGATATTACAGCCTTTACATGAAAGAAATGATCTTACCAATCATTTGTTTGCATATAAAAGCTGTAATATCACCCTTCACCAGAAGAGGGCTCCCCGGGGCTGTATTGCGCATGTGTCCGGCGTGGGCTGTTCCAGCCCGTCCTTTCACAGATGCAATACATGTCCGGGGACATGCTGTACTAGCCTCAGACAGTGCAACATGTCAGAAAATGGTGAATTGGGGCCTGTCCCTCATGCGCCCTTATGACCCATCAGAAGCCACGATAATGGAAAAGGACAGCTTGACGTCCTATCTGAGCTTCTGATTGGGCACAAGGGTATGAGCCTCATTCTGGTGCACTTTTTTTCTGAATCTGGGCAGTTTGGAGTCTTGATTCGTGAAGTGCAAGTCAAGGACTGCCTCGGGTAAGTTTCACCTTATGTGTCTTGTCCATATTGTTTCAGTGTGTCTGCAAGCCTGCACCAGTGTATGTGTATTTGAATGTGTGTATGCGTGAGATTGTACAAAATAGTATCAGCGTACATTTTAAAAATGACCTTTGTTGCAATGCTACCTGCATTGCTTCCCCTCGCCCCTTCACCCATGACGCCAAAGACAGAGCAGAATATTAAACTTTATCCGAACCCAGAGATGGCAATGTAAGAGCATAATACTCATTTTACCCATAATGCATTTTTAATATTTGCCTAATTTGGAGCAGTTAGCATGCAATCTGTGCTTCTTTCAAACTTGGATACTTGGAAATGTTAATAGGAAACGGCAAGTGAAATCATAGACTACAGTTTGATTATCTAGTGTAAAAAGAAGAGAGCATTATTTCATTACGCAATTACGAATACAAGGTTTTAGGCAAAACATGCTTTATATCTTGTAAAAAAAGCACATTATCTCTTTAAAGGAAGATATGTTTGAAGCTACTGCCAGCAAGGTGAAGCTAGCAATGAGCCCAAGAAGTAAGTGTAGGTTTTGATTGACTTTTTTGAATAAAACTCCGATTAAACTCAACGGGGCAGATTTACAAGCCCCTTGCGCCACTTTTGCGTCACTTTTCCCATGTTAAAAGTGACGCAAAAGTGGCGCAAGGGGCTTGAAAATCTGACCCAACGTTTTTTAAGATGCCACTGCAGAGTTAATGGGTGGGTGTGTGTGTGCGCTAATTTGGGATTGGTAGGAGATTTTTCCTTATGACAAAAACCCTGTGCAAGTGATTTAAGTTATGGGTTGTCTCTTGGTGGGTCCTTCACAGTTAGAGTTTGAGTCCCGCAACCCACCACCTAACCAACCTCGCCAGGGTTGACAGTTGGTGAACCTCAAATGAATGGCAAGACAATTGTCCATTCTAGGATTTTAGTGGGTGGGTGTGTTTTTGCCTAATCGTTCTGGTGTGTGCATGCTTGGACAACCAATTTGGTTCGTCCGTTCTGTTTTCTTCAATGCAGGACTGCTCTTTGTTCTGTAATTTGTTCGTGGTTTGTGATTGGCTCAGCCTAATCCTCAAAAAATGGAAAGTACACTGACAAGAAGTACAAAACAAATTCACTTTAATGAAATGAACATCTTGTTTAAAGAGGTTTGTTACTTTGCACTCAAAGCGTGGCATGTCAAAATTATTTATTACACTAGATAATGCCACATGCAGCAAACAATTGACCAAAAAATAAGCGGCCCAGAAAGAAATATTTTCAAACTGTCTGTGAGTTCTTGCACCTCCTCCTGCATGCAAAATTGCTTTAAAATCTTATTTTGTGCCCGTGTAACCTTACCACAGCACTCTCCGGTGCACACCAGTGGTACTCCCAACTACATAGTTCCTTTGAAACAAAAGAAATGCATCTCACAGAAAGTGCTGTGATCAAATGAAAAACAAAAATGAAATTCCGGGGCCAAACGGTTTCACCACATAAACCTATTGATTCAAAATCATTTAATCACTGGATTATGTTTTTCCTAGATTCCTTCATAGTTGGTGATAAAGTATTCATTTTGGCTGGTGAGAGCCTATCCGGCTTGACTTCCACACAGAAATGACAGCTTCTTCCAGTGATTCATGTTATGTTAAAAAAAAAAAAACTCTTATCATGCTGTTTTGCCATTACTATGGCTCCCAGCACTTGTTTAGGGATTTGAGCAAAGGTGAAACTTAAGTCTTTCCAGTTCTACACATCTTCATCAGTAGAACTGGAGAAGCTGTTGCATTAAACAGCGTAGAATGACCTTCAATTTCTGCAATTGACCAATAACTGATCTTGCATTAGCCGCCTAACATTTCTTGGCATGGATGTTGGAGGCTTTGGGGTGCATGTGCTATTAGGGCTACTAGCCAAAGAAGAACTTCTTGCCAATAAATGAACGCAGATTCTAACAAGTGTGTTATTTTCTGTGATTGTAGTTGGAGCATTCCCCATGTCATTTGGAATGTTTGAAGGGAATGTCGGAGATGTGGGTGGCAGTTGGAGGAGGACCTGGGAAGTGAAGCGTGTCATTCAGTGGCTAAGAAAGGCCGCTACTGTCCCCACAGTGCGTGCGGTGGGGCCGAGCTCCTGGGGGGCTCCCTCAGCACAGTACCATGACCTGAGTGCTCCTGAGTCAGTCCGGAGGGGGCCCCCTGCATGTACTTTGCAGATGGGCCCCCTCAAGTTTTGTTACGCCACTGTGGGCAAGGGAGCGGAGTTGTCCACCTGAGGAGACTGATTAAACTCCCCAAAGCTCCATACCAGGTTTGGAGCGAAGAAATGTGGGAATCGGAGCCGGAGGCAAGTTAGAGCAGCGAGCGGTGGCCCTGCTGAGGCCAACAGACCGGTGGGCCCAGGCAGCGCGAAAGCGAGGGCGAGGGCGGCGGCAGCGAGTTCGGCGCTGTGGAGGCCAGGGCAGCGGCACACCGGGAGACTCTCCCATCGAAATGACGACTGGGCTTTGAGTGCAAGGACCAACGGGGCTGGAGACCCAGAGAGGCGGCGGCGCTGCTGAGGCTGCAGGCCTAGTAAGCCCGAAGAGCGTGAAAGGGTCAGCCGGGGCGACACCTTCAGGACCGGAGCTGCAGGAAATCTTCTCCTTTACCTGCAACGGAGCCTTGAGGGTGAGAGCCAACGGAACTGGGGCCACAGAGAGCGAGAAACAAACCAGGACAATCTGAGTGATGCACCGGAGGCATGTGAGGTAGAGGATTGTAGCGTTTCTAGCAGGGAGCGAGGGCCTTCCGGATCTTGCATCTGGCTGGTATCATGCTGTGTCGTGAGTGATCGGGGAGTAGCCGCGGTGCAAGCAGTAAGACAGTCGGGCTAAGTCCCGGGGCCAAGTTCTGGGCAATGCACTTCCATTGAGCAGAGACACTACCTGTGATCTGAGGGCTGATGAGCTGATACGCGGAAGGCGCAGAGAAGGTGGAGGCACCCCAAGACACCGTGGAGGTACCCTCACCATCCGAATAGCATCGGTCTATGTAATCAGACCGAGTGCGCGAAACCCCCAGCAGGGCTGAGGAATCAGGGGGCAGGAGCGGTGTGCCTGCTGGGGACAAAAACATGGGGGACCCGGAGCCGCTGGTGCTCACGACGAGCTGCCATAGACGCTGAGGGCTGGCCTCCTCAAGGAGTGGTGGTGGAAAATTATTCAAAAGATAGATCTTGCTGCTGGGGTGTGGGTGAGAAACTTGGAACACCGAGCCCTAACAACATGCAAGGAGGGAGTTGTAGCGGCACCTGAAGAACCGGGCCAAGGGGCCTCGGGGGCCTGTGATGCGCCTGGGCTGAGCATACACAGGCCCATTAGATATACTATCTGGGACCAGTGGATGCTGAATATTGAGGAGAGCTGCCAGGTAGGCCCATACATGCTGATCAATAACCTCCCCCTGAGACCATAGCCAAACTACACGTGTGGAGAGAATACGCAGCAAACCGCACCAAGGGTCCCAGAGGTAGAGCGGCAAGGGTGACTGGTGAACAGGGGCTGCACACAAGACAAAGTGGGGCCCCCGCTGTTGGCGCTCCAAGTAGGTTCGATCCCTCGAAGGGCGGGAGAACTCTGAAACATAGACCCTCGGGATTCACGGGGTCATGCCAAAACAAAGGGTCAAAACAGGAGCAACTCAACCGCCCACGAGGGAGTCGTCTCCGGCCCCCCCTGACAACAGTAGTGGTGATCACACGACCATGGACTCTGCATTGCACCTGCACCTGGACAAAGTCCTTGCTGCCATAGCGGATACCAAGGCGGCACTCCAACAAGACAGAGGGGTAGTATCGTGGGGCTGGGTCTACAACGAGCGGAACATCAGAAGCTGGCCGACTGAGTTAAGGAAGTGGAGACTACTGTCGAGGAGCTTATCCCGGAATGTAAACAAGGAGAGGCTCGCCTGAACCAACTTAAAGCCAGAGTGTCTGAATTGGAACGTAGGGCTGAAGATGCAGACGGGAGGAACAGGTGGTATTCCAGAGGGAATAGAGAGCTCGGACATGTCAGTGTTTTTAGAAAAATGTCGGAACAATGTAATGCTGCCGTACTCTCTCTCCAAGTTCTTTGCCATAGAAAGGCCTGTCCTGGGGCATCCTCCTGCCTCAGGACAACCTCCGAGGCCGGTGGTGGCCAAACTACTACACTTTAAAGACAGAGACTCCATTTACAGCAGACCAGAACCAGAGGGCCTTTTATTCTTGACAACAGGAAGATATTAATGTTCCCAGATTTTAACGCGCGTGTGCAGGCACAGCGAGCCTCCTTCACTGAAGTGAAGAAGGCTGTACGAGAGGCGTGCCAACAATATTCCTTGATTTTTCTGGCAAAGCTTCGAATCACACTGGACGGCTCCACATACTTCTGTACAGAGGAAACTTGGACCTGGCTGGAAGGATATGAGAAGGGCGCACCCTTGCCTAAACCACAATGTGGCCCCAGGGGCCGAAACGCACAGTGGACCCAAAATGCAAACGACCCAAGAAACCGAGTGCACTAAAGAAACCCACGATATCTCAGACACAAGAAGACAGGAAGGCCGTCCTACATGCTGTGGCATAATTAATGTCATCTAAAAACTCATGGTTTCATCACTGGAGCATCTCACGCAGTCGTCGGACTCAAGAGGAAAATACAGCGACAGACGCGGAACTACCTAAACTCACTCCACGCTCAGCAGACGATATTATATGAAGTGAAAAACCTTGAAAATACCCCCCTTGCAGTGTGGAACTTGGACCTAATCTTACCTCTGCTACAACGATCTCCCGCACAAGCTGGGGAACCTGGACGGAAGCAATGTCCTCCCCTTTTTTCTTTCAAGACTTTCAGTTTTTTTATTTCTTACTACCCCCTCACCTCCATCAGAGTGTTCTGCTTGAGGAGCTGAAGGTAGCTTTCTACGTGCGTTAATGTTTGGTTACAGGTTTGGGCAGCTGGCTGTTGCCGGTTCGCTTTTGGGTGTGGGGCTTGCAGTTCCTGGGGCTATTGTTTGCTGCATTGGGGACCTTCTTTCAAGAACTGTGTTGGGGACTGGGGAGGGGAATGTGGGGGATGGGGGTGGATAGAACATGGCTTCACGCATGGCGGGTGCTGAAGACTTTAAGTTAATTTCCTGGAATATTAGGGGCAAGGCTTCTCCCGCCATGGAATATTAGGGGCAAGGCTTCTCCCGCCAACGATATAACATCCTAAGTTATCTTAGACGCAGAGGGGCTTAAGTGGTGATGCTTCAGTAAACACATCTGACAGCAGATTAAGTCACTAGGCTCAAACGCGGATGGCGAGGCCAGCTGTTTGCGAAAGCTTACACAGCATATGGCCGAGGGGCACTTGTTTGGATTAAGCCGGTAACCCCTTTCCATGCCACGCACACAATTATAACCAAGGAGGGCCGTCATGTATTAGTGAAAGGGAGACTGAGGGGAGAGAAATCACAATAGGAAGTATATATGCCCCGAACCAGTGTTAGCAATTATGCACGAAGCTTAACCAATTCTGGAACCACAGATTGACAGGAAACAAGACCGTTGAGTTGATTTTATGGTACAGCACATACGCCTTGAAGTTGTGCAAAATAATAGAAAGTGGACATGTAGTTTTGTTTGTTTTATATTTTTATATGCTTAAATACTTGGTGAATTGGAAGCGAATTGTAAGAATAACTAAAGTCTTGTGTTTAGTAAACAGACTTATTTGTAAGCATGACTAAGGCCTTCAAGTTCTCTCCACATGTGCTGCCACATCCGTCAGTTGATGATGAGTCATACATCCTGCACAAATAAGCCCCACCCGTCCCAGAGCTATAAAAAGGAACATCTGTCTAGCAGAAACGCTTGGCCTCGTTGTTTCTTCCGCTTACCTGCATTCCAACGTGTGAAGGTCTTTGGCTCCTGTCTTCTCCGGCTTCAGTTCCTGGCTTTGTTTTCCCCTCCCAGAGTGCCGCATCAGTTCCTGTTTCCCTCGAGAGCTGTAAGGGAAAAGAAAAAGGACAAAATGAAACAAAAGTAGTTCTTTCTGCATTCGCGTCTTGCCGATGCAGTCCCAAGAACAATCAGGTACTTTTTAAACTTCAAATCTTATGCATAAGAGACTTCTGTGAGCGAACGTTACTCCACAGACCAGAATTATTCTTTTGGCATGTAACACTTGTCGTCTTTAGAAAACAGGAATTCTAATTGAATCAGAACATTGGCTAAAGACAGTAAGCAATATTATTTAACCCTGTGATAGCTAATACATGTGAACAAACCGGTTGTTAGTGTAAGAGCAAATTTTTCTTGTTTCTTTCTTTAGTGCATGAGTAAATTAAGAAATCTCATTTAAAAAATAATCCCAACAATATTTGGAAAAGCAGATACAGTCTATAAGGGTCATAGACTGTTTTGAGAGGTATACAGAAATCATAGACATTGAATGATTAGTGTGTTGTATAATATGTTAGCAAATAGAACATATAACTGAACAGTTGTATATCATTTGTTGTTTAGATAAACATACCGTACTGCAAATAGTGCCAGACAGTGCTGAAGAAAGAAGAAGCTTGTCAGGTCATCAGAAGTGCGCCAAACCAGAGATTGCTGTGTTTGTTATCTCTTTTTTTTTATTTGATCCAATTCCCCTTTCCCCTGGGATTCTTTCTTCGTGCACAGTGTTTTTAATCGCTTTGGTAGAGGTAGGGTCTTAGGGGTATTGGTAGCCAGCGTCTCATCTCCCCAAAGGTACAACCTGGTTTTCAGGTGAGTGGTTTCCTAACAACCAGGACCAGACGCAGTTTCTCCAATGCCTTTATGGACCTCTGTCTGAAATGGCGGCAGGTGACTTAATTCTGGGGGGAGATTATAACTATGTAATAGACCTTGCTATAGATAGAGCCAGGCCGCCTCTGAAAGGTACGCCGGCGGCTGTGACAGCTAAGGGCCTTCGAGGCTGGATGACCAGGTGGGAATTGCTGGATGTTTGGCTTTTACAAAACGGCCAACGTAGGGAATACTCCTATTACTCGCCATTGTATGGCCTTCACACTGGACTACATATATTCCTCTGTTCCAGACAACTGGCAGACAAAATGGAGGGTTCAGTATACTTAGAGAGGTCCCTATCTGACCATAGTCCTCTCCTGTTGAGATTTGCTCCTAACGTGGGGAGACCGGCCATCTCCCTGTGGAGATTAGACCCTGGCCTTCTTGAGGATGATTGCTTTAGAAAAAATCTTTTCAAACCACCTCACAATACTTTGAAACCAATCAGGGTACCGCTAGCTCCCCCCTGATAGAATAGGACGCTTTTAAGGTAGTAATCAGGGAGCATTGCATGGAGCAGACCATGGGGCGCTTCACAAGAAATTAATAACGAGCTCCAGATGCTAGAAACACAAATACAGGCACTATACAGAATTACAGAGAATGATATAGAGATTAGGAAACGACTATCAGACCTAAAAAGTAATTAAAATGAAACTCAGGAAAGATTGAGAATGTTAGATCTATGTGCCTATCGAGAAAAACAACATGTAGAAGGTGGGAAGGCCCGGAGGCTGTTGGCCTGGCTGATCCACCCTGAAACCAAGGGATCCCTGATTCCTAATTTATTGACAACAGAGGGGTACTAAATGGATCAATGATTCATTTAGAGATTACTATGCTACATTCTACACGGAGCCTGCGGAGTTACAGGAAATAGATCTAATGGCATATCTGGAGGAGTTGGAACTCAGGAAGGTAGACCAGACAGCGCAGGAGGACCGGGGGGCAGCGATCAAGGTGCACGAGATCAGCATAGCAGTTAAGGAAATGGCCAGAGGGAAAACACCTGCACAGGATGGTCTCCCGGCAGAATTTTATAATACCTATGTTACCACCCTGGCCCCACACCTGGAAAAACTGTATGCAGCTGCATTGCAGAAGGGTCTATTGCCTGTGTCCACTAGGGAGGCACTGGTGGTCCCCCTGCCAAAAACCAAGTCAGATTTACCGGGCACGGCAGACTTTAGGCTGCTGTCGATGCTAAACCTGGATTTTAAAATACTGAGTAAAGTTTTGTACACCAGAATAATACCCTACATGCAGAGACTAGTTCATATGGATTAGAATGGGTTTATCCCGACCAGGTCGACCTCTAATAACTTGCAGAGATTATACCAGGTGTTATTCCACATGGATATGGCAATGTTTAACAATGTGTTGGTTGTGGCCGTAGACCTGGAAAAGGCCTTTGACTCCCTGCAATGGGATTTCCTACTCAGGGTGATGAGGTTCATATGCGTAGGGGATGAGTCTGCTTTACTCGATCCCTACTGCAAGGGTGCATAGGAGTGGACTGGTGTCTGGGTCCTACCCTATTTATAGAGGAACGAGCCAGGGCTACCCATTATCCCTGCTGCTCTTTGCTCTGGCTATGGAGCCACTGTATATATCATCTCGTTATACGCTGACGATATCCTACTTTACATCAGAGATGGAGGGACAGATATACACAAGGCATTTCAAATCATAGAGGAATTCTCCAAACTGTCAGGACTCAACATCAATAAACGTTAGACCCAGATTTTTCCAGTGAGAACCACACTACCCAGACCCTTGGGCCTACCAGAGGGACTGACCTGGTCATCAACTTCAATCACATACCTAGGTATTCATATATTTCATAGCAGGGTGGATCTACTGGAGGGTAACCTGCGGAGGGTGGTTCGAGCCTTAAAAACAAATGTGGCATTTTGGCAGACCCTGAGGTTGCCGGTAATGGCGAGGTTAGCGCTGTCCAAAGATATGGTTCAGGGTCCGGGACACTCTGTTAAGAGAGGTGATCTGGGACTGTGGGAGGCACAGAGTGCCTCTTAGAGCGTTACAACAACCTGTAAGTTTAGGGGGCCTGGGTGCTCCAGATTTTGAGGCAAACTACCTTCGTGAGCGCAACTCCAATGGTTAGCTCCATGGCTAGACAGTCTGGGACACAAGACGCTGGCGTTTGGTGCCCAATCCCATCATGAAGTCTCATTGCCCAGAATGTTAAGACCCAAATACAAGATTCCACACAAGGAAGTGCTATTAGCGGTGGCCCTGAAATGCTGGGACAGATATATAGATCCGGCAGGGGAATTACCACTATATGCAACAGACCTACCAATAGTGGGATTACCTAGAGAAGGGGACAGGTGCTCCTTTACACACGGTCAGTTGAGAGTATGGAGGGATGCCGGGGTGAACGCTGTCCGAGACTACTACCAAGATGGGGAACTACTGCCCCTATTAGAGTTCCTGGAATATCACAACCTAGGTCTGATACAATTTCTAAATGATCATGCAGTTAGAGGAACCATGGCCGGGCTTTGGGGCAGGGACACACATTAGCCTGACACACACCACGTCCTTCAGGCAATTGTAACCCTAGGAACAGCCAGACACCTAGTAAAATGGTTGTATAAAGCAATAATGGAATTAACGACTGCAAATCTGACCCACATAAAGGAGAAGTGGGGAGGACTGATCGGTAGACCCTTATCTGATGTAGAGTGGAGGAAATCCCTAGAGAAGATTGGAAAAGTGTCTTGGAATTCTAATTTTAAATTTATACAATGTAATATTCTATACATGACATATCTCACGCCTCATAGGCTCAAAGTCATGTATGGGACCGGTGACAAGGCATGCCCCCCGCTGTGAAGAATCAGATGCTAATTTCCTACACATGATGTGGAGCTACACAGGATTTCGAGTGTACTGACTAAAGATAATTGAAACCCTGAATGAAGTTCTAGCACGTACACTTGAATGCAGCCTGGAGATATGCCTTCTTGGGCTCTTCCCAAGACCCAAGGCCCGGAAGCTTGGACATAAGTTTATAGACTTAGCTTTAGTCCTAGCAAAGAGACAAATAGCTCGCAAATGGTGCTCACAGGGAATCCCTAGGGTGGATATATGGGAAAAGGAACTTTCGAGTTGGGCCAGAGCGGAGGAGAGGGCATTGGTCAGAGAAGATAAAATAACAAAACGGTGCAAGCCCCTGGCTGAACCCTGGGCAGAAATACTGAAAAATTGGGAATCCAGGGATTCAAATAATGCAGGGAGCAATAGTGAAGAACCCCCACTGTTAGAAGGGGTAGAACATCCCCCCATTCCTGGTGCAACAAGGGAAAATCAAGCGAGACTCCCAGAATAGGTACGAGAGATGTACAGATTGGCGGTGGTGAGAACCCGGACCCATCACTACTCCAGTGACTACAGACATCCTCCCGCCACTTCCACACCCCCTCCAGCTGGTCAGACAGATATTAATAGATGTGGGAAATATCATATACTGATTAGAAAAATAGAAGGGACCCCTGACAAGGAATGAGTAGCATTTTATTTTTGCAAAGGTTTATTACATTGTTGTTACGCATATAGTGAAAGTCTGTATGAAGAGATCAGAGAGCTCTGCATGCTCCACACCGAGATTATTCACAAACCTGGTAAACGAAGACAACATAGAGGACACTGGTATAACCACAAATATAATATATAATACACCTCCCACTTGACCTCTATTTCTTTACAATGTGAGCTAAATCTTCTCTACTGGGTTATGCGTATAAATTCTGAGACATTATGTATACAACACCATCATATTTTTCGAAAGCTATTTTTATTCATTTCACTTGATGTTTGTACTTATTTTCATTCGTAATATCAAAAGAGAGAAAAATAATTTAATGTTAAAAGACATACATATCTATAACAATATTTTTTTCCCATATTTTCTTTTTTATACAATTCCTTAATAAACAAACAATTTAATATAATTATGTACATATTCAATTTGACAATCTTCACTGGACCCCTATAGTCATACCATACACTCTAATCAACTTATCAAGTTCACATTCAGACTCAATCAAACCATTCAAACTAGCAAACAACCCTAAAACACATACACATCCTGGTCAGAAGGGAACATAGATGTTGTAGGTCTCCATGACTGTGTCGTGGACTGAACGCTAACATTCGACGCGTGTTTCAGTGGAATGAGCCTTATGTAGATCACCTTTTTCAGGACCTTCCCAAGTCATATGTTTTCATTTAGTGGTAGGGGTACCTATAAGTTAAACGATATGTCTCAATAACCCTTACAGCTAAAATTTCTTTTATGTTGATTGGACCAAACTCACATCTCAGAAAGGAAAAAAAGAAAGGGGCATATTTACAAGCTGGCGATAAAAAATTATCGCCGCTTTTGCGGCTGTTTTCGGACGAAAGTGGCGATAATTTTATCGCCTAATTAGCAAGGCCACGCTAACGCGTGAAACCTTGCTTTAGCGTGGGGATTCCAAACGCCCAGGTTTGCATCTCTAATGAGATGCAAAGTGGGCGTTCCTGACCTAACATGACAGGAGAAATGTCGCTAAGCGACATTTCTCCTATCATCAAGCCCCACGCTATGAAGCATAGCGTCAGGAAAAGTAGCGATAACCCCTGATATCGCTACTTTCCTTACGCCTGCTTCAGGACTGACTTAGCCATGATATCCTATGGAAGGTGGATATCATGGCTAAGTGAGTCCTTATCAGCAAGCTAACGCCACATTGCGTGAGATTATCGCTGGGTTTCCAGCGATAATCTCACGTTAGGCAGTTAGCGCTAGGATTTTTATCGCTGAGGAGATAAGCGTTGCTAATAGCACGCTATCTCAGCGATAAAAATCCATGTTACCCGGCGATAATTATCCTCACGCTAAGAGCGCTGAGCGATAATTATCGCCGGTTGTTGCTGATATGCCCCAAAGAGAGTTATAAATAAGTTTTTGAAAGAGAAAGGTATAAAAGAAGAGGAAAGAGAACGTGGGATGCAAAAATCTTGCTTCCCAAGATACTGGAAGGTTCGTTGTGATTTTGAGGCCACCTGCGCCACCAAAATGTAAATAGAATGATAAAAAGAACATAGATGTGCACCAAGGTACAACCGCCAGCATCACATGCCATGCTTTGTTTTCAACCCATATCCAAAGGTGTCAACGTGCCAGTGCTGATGTTCCCCATGCTATATTGGCGCAATTCCTCGCGCATGCCAAAGGATGGCATCAGGTGTGCTTCCAAGAAACGCTTAAGCCACTTAAAGTTGATTGAATTACGAGAGAATCTCTCAAGATGTTCCCGCTTTAATGTTGCCCAACTAATGATAAGTCATATGAGTCAATTATGAATGACTCCTTTCTGACCGGGTTCTGTTTAACCTATGTAGGATGTGAGGCAATAAAAAAAAACAACAAACGGTAACTCTCTCTAACTGAGATTGTTAGATGATCTAATTTGTGTATAACCACAAATATAACAAGCATTTGCAATGTAATAGGTCTCGCATTTGTGAGACTTTTAGCTATTGTTTTTGTAAATATAAAAGTGGGCACCATGCTGCACATAAAGCATGGCGCTTGTGTTTTAAATACCCCCTGGCCCTCTTATGTGCAATAAAAAAAATCTTAAATATAAACATAGATACGTAACACAAAGCGATGGACAGAACCCGGAATTTATTTAGTCGTCCTAGTCATGTACAAAAGCGAACTACAGTACTGATCTGCTCAAAAGAAATGGGACCCCTCTTCCCCCATGCCACCCAGCAGAGGAATTTGACTTCACTTCACCCCAAACAAAAAGTCAAGCTGACCTCATTTCCACGCGCACTGTTTGAAGGTTGCGACCTCTTGAACAGCCATGGAAAGGACCCAATGCTGTCCATGCACACTAGCTTACATGGCACTGCAATATGTCGGCGCCACTGACTGGCACAAGACAGCCAACACTTACTGCCCGTCGTTCAAAGCCACCTGGTTCTAACTCTAGCCCCGCATTCCCTACACCAGTGCCTGGGCAGTAGGCACTCAGGCCCACCAGAATAAAATGATGTGAAAACAATGAAGCAATGCACTGGCATTTTTAAAGAGTGGTACCAGCATGCTGCCACGTGCCATCCTCGGTTCAACAACCAAAGAAAATAACCCACGTGACCTGCAGCCAAGGAATTCTAACAAGGGGCAGTGACTGTAGCCGTGAAGGTTGAAGGGAGCCATTCACTCAGAAGGGTAACAGCCAGGTTGTGTCTGTGGGAAAAAGCAGCCATGAAGTGTGCATTTGTAGTGGGTCGGAAAACCGGGATGTGCGAGGGACCTCAGATTTGAATGCCTTATTGGTGCAAGAGTCGGTCTTCATGAATTGCTGGAGCAGAATAATTCAGGCATCTGCCTCCCCGCCCCCACACAGGAGCGCACGACTGTAACAATGCGCATGGGCTCATTCTTACATTTAAATACTTAACCCAGCCAGCTCTTCAGTATTGTCTAGCATATTGTAACAGGGACCTTCAACAATTTTAGGGAGATGGAGTTATGCGCCAGCATTGGCAAAGCAGCAAATCAAACAGGCGCCAGCTGAAATATTAAGCATGGTGCCCCCCCCGACGCCATGTTGTTGTAATGATGAAAGATTAGCTCACGCCCAGGGGCGGGACGGCAAGGAGGAGCAAGCTGACGGGCTGCCTAAAAGAAGAATGGAAGGGGCGCGGCCGCTAAAGCTAAAGCGCGCCATGCTTGTACAAATTAAAATAAATGAATTAAAGAGATTAAAACAAGCGTTAACAGACTTCCGTTAATACAACAAAAGGGAACAACAAAATTTATCATAATCACTGCTATTCCGTAGAAATACACTACATCCATGTTTAACTTCAGCAACAAAAGGAAACAACAAAAATTATCGTAATCACTGCTAATATGTACAAATACACTGCATACATGTTTAACTTAAACAATAAAACGAAAAAAAAATCTCGCAACACCCCTCCCAAAAAAAGCCTTCATATTTCAATAAAGAAACAAAACTTCAAACATGCACAAGCAAAGTAAGCAAGCAACCAAAAACAAGATTTCCAACACAAACACTTCATTACACTAATAGCATGTTTACAGTAGTTAGTCCATGCTGTGTGGGAGCGCCCCCCCAAAAAAAGGAGGGACTAAGAAGCCTCATTATCAATTGGAAGCCAGCATTTACCATAAACGATGACGCCAGCCAATTAAAAATATGGGCAGGGCTTCCATTGCACTTCAACATCTGTACCTACTACAATATGCCTCGCAAAGCGAGTAGCGCATGCGCTGCAACGCAAAGCGAGACCTAGAAATAAAGGTAAGACATTTACAGGCTTAGAGAAAAACTAATTAGATCAAGTATTATTCTTTTGTTCTGCTAATGTAATGCATATGATGAATGGGAGGAACTACTGCATAACAAACTGGGTATATATAATGCATAAAATGTGGTGAATTGTGGTTCTGCTTTCAAAAATCAATATGCAATCAAAATGATTTAAAAAAAAAAAAGTAGGTAAAAGTAATCTGCTCTTTTAGCTACTGACGCACAAAGATAAGAACAAACGTAACAATCCTCCACAACCTTTTCACACTCATACAACATCTGATAATACACATTATAGCTATAAACACACTCTTGCTGGGGGGTATGTTAAATCTTACTCTCAACCATAACTGACGTACATTGTGCACAACTCCAAATACATACTGGCAGTGTAAATGGTAACTTGTGAGCCTTCTGAAGTACAACAGGCTCTGGTGAGGGCTATCAATACAGCAACCTATGCAGAAGTTACATGGCACAATTAAGATGCTTCTACTACCCCACTCAAAGTACACACAGAATAAGCAGCTCTCCAAATACCACGTCTGTCTCTCAGGCATCACCCATCAATGAAAAGGGTATGGCCAAATTTGGTAAGGGGAACATCTAGTATATCAGGCCTTGGTTTTGTGCACAACTCCGTCACACTAATGCAGTCATGTTCGAAGTCATTCTTATCATCTTCCTCTGTGGTTTGTAATAAGGAGGCTGAAGTTAGTGTGTTATATCTCCAGATGAAAACATTCATAGCTACCAAAATGATTCTCTCATAGTGGGTTAGGTGGCTGTTTGTCAAATGCTGAGTTCTGGTATAAGTCATGAGGATTTAAATAGAGTGTGGCACCATTACAATCAAAGTATAGCCCATAATGATCCCCTCAGTTTGTTGAATGCTAAGGCTAACTGCTGCAACCACTTTGAGACAACCAGACAACCAGGCAATGGTGCAGCCACCAAATCAAGAGTAGCTGACAAATAGCAGATGGGACGCCTGGTGTCTCCATGGGCTTGCATTAGTACAGCCAGTGCACATCTCTTTTCTGACACAAGAGCAAAAAATCTTTTGTACAGTCTGGGAATCCAAGAGCGAGTGGGCATGCAAAGTACATTTGTAAGCTCTTGGAAGGTTTCCATGCTTTCGTCGTCCTTTGGAACTGGGTCATTGATATCAGCATGCGTCAGCCTTATCAAAGGCTTTGCCACCAAGGAAAAGCTTGGGATCCATTGTCAGCCGTAGTCAATCATCCCCCAAAACCTTCTCACCTCTTTCTGAGAAGTTGAGTACTTCATTTTAAGAACTATCTCTATGCGCTCATGAGATACACAACTCACTCCCTTTGCTATTTGATGTCCTAAATACATGTCTTCCCTCTGACAGTATTACAGATTTTCAGGTGACACTTTATGTCCATTCTCAGCTAAATGCTTTAGCAAAGCAAAGGTGTCCTGTTTGCAAGCTTCTTTTGTTATTAAGGCTATCAGGAGATCATCACTGTATTGCATTAGTGTCGAGCTACATGGCAGCTGCAAGGACTCTAAGTTCTTTTTAGAAACTTGTTTGAAGTAGGAAGGGCTCTCTGTATGATTCTGTGGGGGCACAACACCACACAAGGGTCTTCTCTTGGAACCGAAACGTGAAAAGAAACTGTCTCTCTTTGTGCAACGGGACAGAGTAGCATAACTAACAAAGATTAATGATCATAAACCACTCTGCTTCTGTGGGAATTTGAAATAGGATCATGGCAGGATTTGGTACCACAGGATTGCATAGAACGACAATCTGGTTAATCTCTCGTAGGTCTTGTACCATCCACCACTTTTTATTGGACTTCTGTAATGCTTTAATAGGAGAGTAGCATGGGCTTGCAATAACCGCCTTTAATATACCTTGCTCTATCATGTTCTCAATAACAGGTGTATGCCCTTCAATGGCCTTGCGAGTCATCTTGTATGGGCGAGACCGAGGGAAAATGGCATTAGGCCGAAGGGTAATCTTTAGGGTTTTGACATCCTTGATCAATCCAATTTCTTTTCCAGTAAAATCCTAAATCTTTTCTTTGACTTTCTCCCTTAAATATATTGGCAAATCCTCATCAGGGAGTACTGGGTATAGCTTGACAACAGACTCTGCGTCAGCTGCTTGAGTCTCAATTCCCACTCCATCCTGCATATAATATATGACGCAATTAAACTTACAGAGAAGATCTCTGCCCTGAAGGTTCACTGGTCTTGAATCACAGATTACAAATTAGTGATGCTCACTAAAGTCTCCTATCTTTACTGGCACTGGTCCAGTAACTTGATTAGCACGTTGCTTATTCGTGGTACCTACAACTTGGACTTCTTTTCCCGAGAGGGTTAGATTAGGGACTGTAACATTTCAGACCGTTGAACGAGTGGCTCCTGTGTCTAATAGGAAAGAAATGGGATGTCTGATAACCTCTCCATCCACATATGGTCCACTCTGATCCACTTCTAGACTGTGCCAAGCATGCACTCCTTTCCCCACTCAAGCACCATCATTGATCTTGTTCTATGGAAGGTTCAAACATCATGGAGATTGGATTTCTTTGCAGCTTCATCAAACTTTGGAGGACCCTGTGATTTGGTTGAAGTGCTGGAATACTTCCCTGCATTGGTATTGGATTAAAGTTGTTAGGCACTGTTCCAGCTTTTGGAACTTTCTGAACTGGCATAGGGGGTTTAGGTATTGAGGGAAACTCTCCCTGGCCTGTTAAAGTCCCTCCTTGGCATTCTGTCGTGATTTGGTCTGGATTGTAGCTACACTTCCTCTTCCAATGCCCTACCATGTTACACATGTGACACTGGGCCAACATTCATTTGGGCGCATTTCCCCATCCTCTCCACATTCCAGGTGCATTCCCACTGTAGTTTGGGGAAACTTCTTGCATTAACATCCCAATATTAGGGTCTAATTCAGACACTTGGGACGGGAGCCTAAGTCCCTTCATCCCTGCATTCTGAGCCACCTGGGTCTGATCATTCATGAACTACTCTTTCAGTCCCTTTCGTTTATCCTCTCAAGTCTTGCTGCAATATTTCGCATACTGTAGGATCTCGTCAACTGATGTACTCTGTCAACAGAGGATGCCCTGAATGATTTGGTTGCTGATTTCTGGCCTCTATCCATATGCAAATGAGGCTAGAAATACTCCCACATTTTCGCGTAGAGGATCATTCATCCCACTATGTTCTCTATACACCTGCATTAGTCTATCAAAATAAGTGTTCACTGATTCCTTGGGCTCTTTAGAAGTTCAGTAAATCTTAGGCCAGTTAATCTCCCTTTGGGGAACCTTCGTATTTAGGTGTCTTATAACTTCCTCAAACTAGGTCCTTACAATAAGTGAGGGAGCATTAGTGCCTGACACCTGTGTGGGTCATTCAACACCTCTCTTACATTCTGCCCCTTGATCTTTCGGGGCCACTACCTCAAACAACACATCCAAATCGTCCCACAATATTTTCCAAATAGTCATAATATGCTCCATTTAGGTGTACCACTTATTGGAATTTTCTCTAAGTGTTGAAAGGGAATTGGCTGAATGGAAAAGATCTGATCGGGACCATGGGACATGTAAATAAGCTCCTTCTTGTACCTCTTGTAAGGGAAATTCCCTTACCTCATGTTAGACCTGACAGCCTTAAGGTTGTCTTATTTATTTATTTATTTGAAAAGTTTTATATCGCGCTGGCTAGACCCAGAGGTATCAGAGCGCTTTACATGAGGACGGACATTGTTTCAGAGCATAGTTACAAGTTACATGAGTTACTGGAGCGAAGTTACATGTGTTAAAAACATAGATGTAAGGAAATAAAAGCAGGCAAGGGGAGAGAGATTCAGGGGAGAAAGGATAGGAGCAGGGGAGGTAGACCAAGAAAGAGAGAGGGAAATAGGTGGGGCAGGGTGAAGGAAAACACAACCGGGAGACTAGGAGAAACAGTGTCCGACGTCCGGTGTGCTGTGATCCCAGTGGAAGAGGTATCATTCCCACACTTCCGCTGTGTGTGGTTCCCTTTGAGCTGTGAACTCTCTCAGAGGGGTCTCTGAAACTTCAGGGCATAAATACTGGATCCCTCCCCAACAAGGGGAGAAGGAGTGCTTTGGCAAGGGGTGCCATTCCCACACCTCCTCTGTGTGTGGCACCCTTGACGCTGAGGACTCACTCAAGGGGGTCTCTGAGACTCCTGGGTAAAAATGCTGGATCCCTCCCCAACAAGGGGAGAAGGAGTGCTTTGGTAAAGGGCACACACAATGGTTGGTAACACATAGTTACATCAGTTACAGTTACCAGTATATGCTTAGGAGAGAAACATGATCTTACACAATAATATAGGATATTAGCGCATAGCATATCCAAGACACACGTCATATGGGGAATGGAAGGTAGTTGGAGAAAGGTAAACTGGGGAGAGGAAAGCAGACAGAGTCAGGTAGATCTGAAGGGGGAAAGTACTCCAGGGGGGACAAAGCAGTCAAAGCAGTCGAGGGGAGAGTCAGATAAAACCGTGAAGAACCGTGAAAAACGTTGTCTTCCCCAATGTTTTGCCTGCTTGCCTCATATTTTTGCTGATTCTTTTTTCATGGTCTGAGGACTGCTGACCAGTGCCTATGTTCTTTCCCCTAAACATGGTTTGATTGACTTATCCACAGTCGCCATATTTAATTTCCCTATGAGTCCCTAGTAGAGTGCACTATATGTGCCCAGGGTCCCCTAAATTAAATGCTGCAAGTGGGCATCCAGCACTAATTGTACCACCCACTCAAGTAGCACTTTAAACATATCTCAGGCCTGCCACTGCAGAGCTTGTGAGTACAGTTTGCACTGTCATGTTGACTTAGCATTTAAACCTCTTGCCAAGCCTTAAACTCCCCTTTTATTAGATTAAAGTCACCTCTAAAGTAGGCCCTAGGTAGCCCATAGGGCAGGGTGCTGTGTAATCAAAAGGTAGGACATGTACTTTTAAGTTTTGTATGTACTGGTAGTGAAAACACCCAAATTCATTTTACACAACTGTGAGGCCCACCTCTCTCATAGGTAAACGTTGGGAATTCTTTTAAAGCTGTAATTTCTGATTGAGAAGGAGTAGATCTGTCATGTTTCATATCATTGGAATGGTAATGATAAATCCTCTTTACAGATAATGTTGAATTTATCATTACCCTTTTAGAAATGTCACTTTTAGGAAGATGGCATTTTTCTGCTCTTAGCACTGTGTGCCTGCAGCCTGTCTCCAATACATGTCTGGGGGTGGTGACAGCTAGACATTTGCATTTCTTTTAGACAGCCACACACAAAAGAAGCTTAGGTGTGACTGATGGGCCATCTACATCCTGATGGGTCATCCTGGGCAGGACGGGAGGGAGGAGCTGACACTTACTTTCCTGAGTAGGCTGTGTCCTATCCCCACACAAAGGGCTGCATACCCCCCTGTAGGGAGTCTGGAGCCAGGGCAGGAAGAAAGGAGCTCTGTGCACTTTAATGAAACTTCTTTGAAGTCACCCTCACTTCAAAGGCACAGCTGGGTATAAATACTGGTCCTCTGACCATACCACCTCAGTACACTACTGGACTTGTGAAGAACTCTGCCAGCAGGAAGGACTGATGTGCTGATAAAAGCACTGAGACTCTGCTGAACTGCTGCCCTGGAAGAACTTCTTTTTTTCTGTGCTGCCCTGCTGCCTGCTATCCCTCTGCCCTGACTGAGGTAGGACTCGGTCCATCTCACTTGAACCCAGAGTGACTCCAAGTGCTTGCTGGCTTGCCCCCTGTTCTAAGTCTCAGGGATATCAAAGACTAAAAATAATTCTGCAACAGCACTTGGACTCTGCTTGCTGCAAGTCTTGCCCGGTCAAATGGTTCCAATCTAATCCTGGGCCCTTGGAAGTGGCTGTAAAGTGCTGGTACAACCAGAACCCACGCTTCTATGCCATTGCGCCAATCAGAACTGGCACATCACACTCGATGCATCACTGCTGCTGCGAGGACCACATTGCTGACAGCGGAGTGAATCGTTTCCAATTTCCAACGCATCTCTGACTCTGCGCAGCTTGGCGTCTACACATGACCTCCAAACCTGTGCTTTGACGACAACGCATCGCCTTTTGCTTCCTGCATCTTGGCTCTGTCAACGACGCATCGGAGGTACTGTTCTGCAGTCCAAGGCTGGTCCCTGCATCCGACCTGTGCTCCATCGTGGTGGGCCTGAACTTTTAAATTTACCCCGGCTAACAGGACCAGATAGCCCCGGCTGGCCTTTAAACTTTTAAGTATTACAATTTAATTTAATCTTTAAAAATTCATAACCCCTTTTATACTTATTGGATTTTTGTCATTTTGATCTTGTTTTGTTTGCTTTCACTGTGTTACTGTTTGAAGTGTTGCACAAATACTTTCCACATTGCCTCTCAAGTTAAACCTGACTGCTCTGTGACAAGCTATCAGAGGGTTAGCACAGGTTAATTTAGGGTGTAAATCTGACTTACCCTGACTAGGATTGTGGGTCCTGCAAGGACGGGGTCATACCTCTGCCTACCAGAAACCCAATTTCTAACACCTCTTCACCAAATACATCTTGTTCTCCCTTTTGCTTCACCGTGACCCTTTTTTTGCTTGTGCCATAATTCTCGGAGTTTCTCTGTGTCATTCCACCCGCTAATGCTTTCAATCAAATCTTTTATATCTGTTCTTAAACCTCTCAACTTCACATCCGTAATTCCCTTTCACTCATATCCATCCTAGCATTCCTCCACAATGTCTTTTGCTGTGTTATATCAACACCACATTAATCCGCCACCTTTTCCATCTTGGCATGGGCCTCTTTTGCCACCCTCATTGCTTCCTTGCCCATAAAAAGCAACTTATTTCCCCTATAATACATTGAGTAATTAATTCCTACATGTCCTGCTCTTCAAATTCCATCTTTAACTGAGATAAGTTTATTCGTGTGGTAGTTTGACCTGTACCAGGTGAGTTAGCTGATAAGTCTGTGGTGGTTGTCTGACTCTGCTTGATGCTGTATCTCATAGCTAACTTGGGACAGGTTGTCTCTAAGCTAAATTAACGTAGGTTTTGACTAGTAGGGCATGAATGATGCTCGGCAAGGGTATAATTTGTTGGGCAAATGATACAGGAGTCTGGGTAAAGGATGGAACAGGAGTCTCTGTATAACGTGGTGGTGCATGTGACTCCACTGAGGATCCAGGGGACACTGCATTCTCAGGTAGTTCTGGAGGAGGTAGCACTTATCGTACCTGCGGTTGTGGCATTGTATGGGGGTGGTCTAAATCTAGGGAACTCTTCTATGAGAGCATTCTCCTCCTTGCTTTCTGTATCTGGTTCCTTGTCAGGGTTTTCCTTTTCTTCCTTTTCTAGCAGAGGATATACTCCTACTGTTTCAATTACCTCCTTCCACCACCTTCTCTGCCTGTCCTCGTCCTGCTCCTTTCATCATGAATGAGCCTTAATACAAAACTTAAATTCAAATTTCTTTCTTCTTACTTGCCATTTCTTTCCAAAGATTTAGCACCTCAAATTGTGTGGGTCTGGGTTGGGGTTTTAGATCATACATTCTTCTCAAATTCTCTATTCAGGGAATGTGGAATGTTGCACTCAAGAGAAACCAAACATCTCCATCTTTAGATGTATATTCGTGTCACTGGTTAAGCCACATGTACGTCTGTAACCCTTTCTTCACTGCCATTTACCTAGCTGGGGTGCATTCAGGAGGAAACTTCTCTTCCTTCTCTCTTTTAGACAAAAGATTACCCATTATAACAACAATCGCAAGCAATGCCATTAAAACTTTCGGTCTTCTCATACTGGCAATCATTCTAATCAGTCCACCAATCACAGCGCGTCTTTGTCAAAGATCACCCTATTACATTGCGGTTTTGCCATTCACCAGCCAATAACTGCACAGCACTGTACTGACACAACTCTCCAATCGCTCTAAAGTTTCCTTTTAATTTTTACTCCATTGACCTGCTTTGACAATACAGATGTTTTCTAAAGAACAAGAATGCTAGCTACTCTTGCAGTATGTGAGCTCCGACCTGCGAAGGTCACTACTCAGCTTGTCCACTCTCTGTGCACCAAGGAACAAATTGCTACTGAGCTCTGTTAATACACTCGCACAAGAAAATTAAGTTCTTAATTTGATGTATCTGATAGTGCCTCAATGTACACCTATCCTAGGAGGCAAGTTTACTGGTTCAGTATTGAACTAGAGGTACTTCTCATCAAAAGTTAAAAAACATCATCAAAACCACAATGGCTGAATCTTTCGGCATCTCGGTTATCAATTATGCCGATGATACACAACTGATTTTTTCTTTTGAAGGAAAGGAGGCGGTTTCGAGGGACATTTTCCATCAGTGTATGTCGGAAACAGCAGAATGGCTCCGACTCAACTCACTCCAATTCAATGGCTGGCTTGAATCCTACCTGGAAAATAGGCAGCAAGCAGTGGCTTTACCACCTTTTCGGTCAGATACACGTCAGGTGAAGCAGGGTGTACCACAGGGGTCTGCGATCAGCCCGATCCTCTTCAACTTATACCTCCGGCCCCTAATCAGTTTGATAAAATCTTTCGGCATCTCGGTTATCAATTATGCCGATGATACACAACTGATTTTTTCTTTTGAGGGAAAGGAGGCGGTTTCGAGGGACATTTTCCATCAGTGTATGTCGGAAACAGCAGAATGGCTCCGACTCAACTCACTCCAATTCAATGGGGCAAAGACTGAAGTGCTTCATTGTTCATTGGATCAGCCCTCCCGTACGTTACCAGAAGGTTTCTGGCCAGCTTCTATCTTAGGTACGGTGACAGCGGCGGAGTCGGCCCGTAACCTGGGGATTGTGTTCGAGCCGGGGCTGCAACTAAATGCCTCGGTGAATAAGACCATAGCTACGTGCATGGGCCTGCTTCGAGCCCTACGCAAAATCTTGCCGTTGCTCCCCCCACAGGTTCGAATAGAGGTGGTGCGCAGTACTATACTCAGTAGGTTAGACTACTGTAACGCACTACTTCTGGGGGCACCTAAGTCCTTAGTAGGTAGGCTGCAGAGGGTTCAAAACATGGCGGCCAAACTGGCTTTAGATCGACCTCGCTCTGCATCTTCTTCAGAAGCTTTGTCTGACCTCCATTGGCTGCCTGTTCAGCAGCGTATTGTCTTTAAAGCTGCCTGTGTTGTGTTCAGAGCGCTGCATGGGCTGGGACCGCTGCCACTTCAACACCTTTTTTCGTGGTACCAGGCTGCTAGACCTCTAAGATCCTCCTCGGCTTTTTTTACCATAGTCCCTAAATTTGTTAGAGTGAGGATGGGTGGTCGTGCCTTTGGTTTTACAGCAGCTAAGCTGTGGAATACTCTCCCTCTGTTGCTCAGGAGTAAGCAAGAATTCCCCTCCTTTAAAAGGGAGCTAAAGACCTATCTCTTTCCAAAGTAATGTAGTGTATCGGATCTGATGACTCACCTATGGTCCAGCGCCAGGATACCCTTGGGGTGACAGTTGCGTTCAACAAGAATTTAATACATACATAATACATACATACATAATTATAACTCCAACAAATCCGACAATTAAGCCACAAGATATTTGTCCTCAATTATCATCCAATGCATCCCTTTTCTCTACACTTACTACAACTCCCAATATACACTGAACTGGAACCATCCTCTGCTACCAGATCTGTGGGCGCGGAAATCTATTTCAATTACCAACATAAGACGTGTCAACATCTAGGACCGGGAGCAGTGTGGTCTCAATACGGAATTGGTGCTCCCCAACTGGAGCCGTCTCTTTAGATAGAAGGACTCATTCGATGATTCTAAAACATTCTCATAAGAATGACAGGCAAAGTTCTCTTTTCAGTGCTTTAGTTAAGTATTAATTGGCAAGATACAGAAAAGGTGCCATGAACAAATTTTGCAGCAACGCATAAGAGTCATAAGTACAAAGTACAGTTCCAAATTAAATGTGTCATAAATGATCCTTCCTAGATAGGAAAATTGGGGATCTCTTTTACAAGGAAAATCCACACCTTTATATTGGACTTCAGACAAAGAGGGTCATACATTTGATGGGGATACAAGATTCTCATGGTTTGGACCATTAGGGAACATCTTAGAAGACACATTTTACTATCTAATGCATTCTAAGATTCTCTCAACAGAAGGGTACATTAAGATTCACCCATTCTTGGTTTTAGCTGCACAATTGAGCTGATACCTTATTAACATAGCTTAGGACAGTAAGACCTGTCCTTGATTCAGCGCAGCAATGACCTTTCTCTGAAAACATTTTCTGCTAATTCGAGCAAATGTAGACAAGTTTTGTTTAGAAACAGAATCAACAACAGTCATCTTTTGATATCATGTGACGTTGGGGTAAGATGGAAGACTGTGTAAACACAAGCTAAGTTTAGCACAAGCTCAAACCATAGTGCTCTTTTTCTTTACAGAAAATAAGTGCTCACATCGATCGTCTTCATTGCTTCCTTTTGTTCCTCTTCCGCCCTCCTCTTTCTCCCCCTCTATTTCCCTCTGACACTTCTTTTGTAACTCAGATCAGTTATGTCTATGCATTAATTTTTTTCTCCTCCTCAAGAGCGCAGCACTACACAAAAAAGAAAAAGTTAAATAACATACAGACAGTGGGATTTGATAAAAAGAATAAACAAGCACTGGCAAAGCCAATAGGTCTCGCCTATGGTCGAGCTATTGACTTTGCCAATCAGGTCGTTGTGGGCAACAGAAGGTCAGGTGGGAGGAGGGAATGGGACAGTAAAAGAAAAATCGTTATGAAGATACCAGCGCAGGCCACGTCATAGGACTTTTTTTTCCTCATGACGGTTGGGGAGAAGAATAAGTAAGAAGGACAATGGGGCCGGAGGGGAATAAGACCGACATGGGAGTTGGAGGGGGAAGAAGCAAGACTGACACGGGTAGGAGGGAGAAGAAGCAACACAGAAATTGATGGCAGTGGAAGAAGAAAGAATATAAATAAGAAATAGTACCACAATACCGCAGCAGAGGAAGGACCCTAATCCAGATGAAGCAATGAGTATTTGGCCCGTGCTGCAGCCGAAGGAAGAGGAACTGAATCTAGGTTGCGCTGTACAATTAGAAGACAGTAAATGAGAGTCAGAATGAAGCCCACGAATGGTAAGCAATGTTCGGGCTCAAAACCTCTTGATGAATTCAATATTACTTGCAAGCAAGAGCGCTGACAAAGGTGAGACCTCAAAAAAGAGTGTGAGTTTTCAAGGCCCCTGTACAGACTCACCTGCCTCATCCAGTAAAGCAAAATCCATAACACCTTCGTCAAAATACGGATCCTCAATTAAGTTCTCTATTCTGTATATTTAATGTTTAAAATTTTACATGTGAAACATCAAAATGAACAGCACCTGGATCCAGCAACTGGATCCTTTGAGGAAGTCTGGAGCGACATTCATGTGATGTCAGCTCAGCAGGTTATGGCAGTTGCCAGACATAAGGAAAAGAAGCAGGGGCAAGGACTCATTCAAGAGTAAGTCATGTTAATATCATCATCAACAGAGCCAGGGCAGGTTACTTCTAACACCTAAAAAAAAAGCACCCACCAAAACTGGGTTCTAGCAACTCACAGACTGCAGTGAATAGCTTGCAAATTAGATTATTTAGGGGCATATTGTTGAAATTCAAAAGAAACCGCGACTCCAAAACAGGTAAGTCAAGAGTCTTTATTCTGACCATCCGCTCTCACTCAATCACAACAGAAGCTCCAACATTCTAAGTTGAACTCCCCTGGGGTATACCACTTGCAGGACAGGGAGGGGGAGGTGGAACATACCATAACAGAACACCTTATACTAAGATTGCAACACATCTCCCCATGAATTTAAACAGAAAATTTGCTTCAAGCAGTGTTCACAACTCTGTCCTTACTCCATGTTTGTCCATTTTCCAAACGGACTACATTTCTACTTGCTTTGTCCACCCTTAGGGGTACACCATATTTGCTCAATCCTGGTTGTACTTGACCAGGTTTTTTGATCAAAACAGGAGAATTCGCTTTTAACTCCACATTCTTTGCTCCATGTTTTTTGTCATACCACAACTTGTATTTCAGTTGATGTAACTCCACTCTCTCTTCACTTTGGCTTAAGTCAGGTACCACACTTTTTCCCCCACTCAACCATCTTGGATTCATTTTGGTACTGGGTTCCCTCCCTCTGAGAAATACAAAAGGGGATATCCCCGTGACCCCATTGGGAGTGGTGTGATACGCCCAAATGGACTCTCTTAATGAGTCCTCTACGTTGAATCCATTTGTGATGGCTAGCTGTATGTGCTCCTTGATCATACGATTCACCCTTTCTACCAATCCAATAGCCTTGGGACAATAGAGAGCAGTTCTTTCATGCTTTATGTTGTGTTCCTCCAAGAATTCTCTCATTGTCTCAGAAACAAACTGCACTCCATTGTCCGTTACAAGGGTGGCAGGGATGCCTTCATAAACAAAAATGTTCTTCAGGAATGAAATGAGACTGTTCGTCGTGGCGGAAGACGTGAACTTAAAATTTACCCAATGGGAGGTGTAATCCACCAGAACGAATATAAATCTCTTCTGTGGACCCAGAACCTCCATAGGACCAATGATGTCCATAGCCAGTTTAGTCCACGGAATCATTGGCACACTGACAGGAGCCAACGGAGCTTTGTGGAGAACTTTGCTTTTATCACTTCTCGCACAACTGACACACTCTTTAACTTTTAATTCTACCTTGGAATCCATTTTAGGAAACCAAAAACAGCTTCTCACTTTGTTTTTTGTGAGGCTCCTACCCAAATGTCCTTCATGGGCCAAGTCTATAATCTTGTTCCTCAAACCCTTGGGTGGAATGATTTTGTCCCCCCGATGTATGCGACCAGACATGAAAGAAAGTTCAAATCTCACCTCCCAAAAGTCCCTAACATGGTCAGGAACTTCTGAAATCTTTTCTGGCCAACCTTTGATGATGAGGTCTTTTAAAGTATCCATAGCCTTGTCTTCCTTCATGCCCTTGTCCCATTCTACATCTGTTAGAGAGGGTATGTGCATCAACAGGATGGGTACATCTAACGCTTCCTCAACATGGATATCCTTGAGTGGTAACCTTGACAGGCAATCTGCGATGACATTTTCTGGGCCTGGTAAATACTCAACTTTGAAACAGAAGTTTTCTAAACCTAGAACCCACTTGCTTATCCGGGGAGACACATTTTGTGCATGTCTAGACGAAAACATGAAAGTTAGGGGTTTGTGATCCGTATGAATAGTAAACTTTGTTCCCCACAGAAAAAATTTAAAATGATGCACCGCCTAGAAGCATGCCAACGTCTCCCTCTCAATGACTGAGTAGTTGCGTTCTGAATCACTCAAGGTACGGGATGCAAATGCTATAACCCTTTCTTCCCCCTCTCCTTTTTGGGATAACATAGCCCCCAACCCCTTGCTTGATGCATCCGTGGTTAAAATAGTTTTTCTTTTTGGATCAAACGACCCCAGGGCTGGTGATTCCAAAATGCGTTGTTTTATCACTTCAACCATTTCGCTGTGTTTCTTCTCCCAAACAAATGCAGTGCTCTTCTTTAGAAGATCAAGTATGCCATCACACAAGTCCGCAAAAGTTCTGACAAATTTGGACATGTATTCCACCAACCCAAGGAACGGTTTAAGCTCCTCCTTGTTCGATGGATGTGGGGCATCCCTGACTGCCTGAATTAAGCTGTGCTTGGGCCTAAACCCTTCCTTGGAGATGGTGTGCCCCAAATAGTCAACTGACGTGACCTTAACCTTACACTTATCTAGCTGCACCGTTAACCCTGCATCTGAGAGTCTGCGACACACTGTATTGAGGGTAACATCATGTTCTTCCTCTGTCTCCCCATACATTAGTATGTCGTCCTGGAAACAGAGAGTGTTCTTAACACCCTTAAGCACTTGCTGCATTATTTTTTGAAAAACAGAGGCCGCTGAGGCGAGCCCAAATGGCTTCCTTACAAACATAAAGGCCTCAAAAGGCGAAGTGAATGCCGTCAAAGGTCTCGACTCAGGATGCAGCTCAACCTGATGGTAGGCCCTGGACAGATCAATGACTGAAAAAAAACAAGCCTTGCCCATAGTACTTATCATTTCATTTATATTGGGGAGAGGAAATCTCTCTACCCAAATATTTTCATTTAATGAATGAAGGTCCACACATAGACGAATACCTTTTCCATTACCTTTAGACGCCAAAAGTAATGGCGCAAGCCATTCTGTTGCTTCAACGGGTTGTATGACTCCTATCTCACACAGCTTATCCAACTCCATCTTTAGCGTCTCTCTAAGGTGGAAAGGTACCGACCGTGTTTTGTGAACCACAGGTTTTGCACCCTGTCTGACTTTGATTTCATGTTGGAAGTCACGCAACTTGCCCAGATTCTCAGTGAAGAGTTCAGGAAACATAATCTGCAGATTTTTGTCACTGTTAGATCTATCAACCAGAATGACCTGGTTCTCCTTGTTAGGATCTAAAATAATTCCCAGCTCTCTCTGATGTTGCCATCCAAGGAGATTGGCACCACTCTCTACAATGTATACATTCCCCATCGTGGTTCTTCCTTTGAAATCGATTTAGCTACTCATCATGCCAACCAGGGGAATAGGATCTCTAGTGTAACCTTCTGGTGAGATATTAGGAGACTTTAACACTTCCTTACACCCACCAAGTGACTCTTCAAAATCTTTTACATTTACCAACGTGAAAGGTGAACACAAATCTGCATACACCTCTAGCGGTTTGCTATTGAACAGTACAACACACTTAGGATAGTTTTGTTTTCCACATGCAGCGCTATTCCTTACTTGAAACACATATTTTGCCTGAGATTCTTCACATGTACTAACCACACTGACAGTGTTGCTCACCCCTTCTCTGCACACCCTTGCTAGATGCCCCCTCCTATTACATTTTTTACATAGGACACTTCGCGCTGTACACATCGGGTTATTCGCAAGATGGTTGCTACTGCCACATCTAAAACATTTTAAACTATGCATTTCCTTATTAGATTTAGATACTAGAACATCTTTGTTGCCCCATTTGTCAGATAACTTAAGCACTTCACTACTCTTCTCCTCCACTTGTACTGATGCCACAACTTCTTCTTTTACTTTCATCTCTTTTACACATTTCGCGGTATGCTCAATAGATTGAGCAATCAACACTGCATCTTTAAGCGTTGGATTTTTTGCCAGCTATTGTTTGTACACCTAACTAATTGATCCCGTATGAGAGAGTCATTTAAGCCCCCAAACTCACATATCTGGGTAAGACCCCTTAGTACTGCAATGTAGTTACTGAGCGACTCACACTTCCCTTGTACTCTGCTGAAAAATTTATGACGTTCCAGAACTACATTGACTTTATCTCCAAAATGTGTTTCAAGTTTCATCAGTGTGATATCAAACACATCATATTCATCCTCATCTTCCACATCGGGTTCAGTTAGAGTTTCGTATACTTTGCGCCCATGAACACCCAAGTTATGCAGAAGAATGTGCTGTTTCCGCAGTGCTAAAAACTTCTCACCACCCATTGCAATCAAATATGATTCAAATAGTTTAGCCCAATCTTTCCAGTGAATCTCTGGATCCCCACAGTCATTTAAAAAGGACGGGGGCTGACTCATACCTGGCGTACCCATCACAAAAAAAATAATAGACTATAGTAAAAAATGAAAACAGTCAAGGAAGGCACTCTACAGAATACCCCACAACACACAGGCGTAGAAACACAGAGCAATTCCTTGGTCTACCCCAGATTGTTCACTGACATGAAACCAGTCTTGCAAATGGGCGCCAACGAAACTCCTCCTCAGAAATACTGCTATACCACAGAATAGTCTCAGAAATATTGGCCAAGCATGTCCCCCAAATTTAAAATCTTACTTAGGGCTGAAGAAATCCTCATAATGCCCCCAGCACGAAGTGGTGAAGATGATTGTTTCCTCTCCGTAGTACCTGAGAAGAAGCGTGAACACTGACGATATGCACACGACAAAGCTCAGTGGCGGTTGAAACGCCGGGCTTCTCACAGGAACTCACGCTGAGGGAGACATCCACAGGACAGCCCACCGCGATGACGCATTCA
Source organism: Triturus cristatus (assembly GCF_964204655.1). Lineage (NCBI taxonomy): Eukaryota > Metazoa > Chordata > Amphibia > Caudata > Salamandridae > Triturus > Triturus cristatus. The sequence continues at coordinate 265,882,515 of NC_140585.1, forward strand.
GGAAGGACATCCCTCTGAGGAAGCCTAAGCTGACGGCCCACACACGGCTGGGGCGCCGGACCTCCAGAGTGCACCAAGACCTTCCCGCGTAGAAGAACGGCCCTCGGTAGCTGGCGCGCCGGCTCCTCAGAGGAGGAAATTACTTCACAGGATATCTGCCGCCGGACCTCTGAAGGGAAGATTAAACCTCCTCCTTAAATCTAGCCAACAGGGACGTGGCTGCGCACTCTCCACACTCCTCCGTCAGGGAAGATTCAACCTCCTCCGAAAGTCCAGCCGACTGGGACATGACTGCCGCACACTCCACACTCCTCCGTCGGCCCACTGGAAGCAAGGATGACGCTCCACTGACACAGCACACCCTTACCAGGATATGAGTACAGGATCTTCTCATGATCCGCGAACTTCACTCAAGGTCAGAAATCCAACGAGCCCCAAAAATACCAAAGGCTCCTTGACCATTAGAAACGCGAGTTGGCTCAAATAAACAGCACAGCACCCTCTTAGATGCGCGATCACCGCGAGACTGATGGAAAGAAGCAAGAATTTCCAGCAGTGGTGCTACGAACCAGCTCTCAGCCCGGAGAGAATACACAGAGGGGAGATAGTCAGCTGCCCCCTTCACAGCTCGTCGCCAGTGTTGAAATTCAAAAGAAACCGCGACTCCAAAACAGGTAAGTCAAGAGTCTTTATTCTGACCATCCGCTCTCACTAAATCACAACAGAAGCTCCGACATTCTAAGTTGAACTCCCCTGGGGTATACCACTTGCAGGACAGGGAGGAGGAGGTGGAACATACCATAACAGAACACCTTATACTAAGATTGCAACACATATGTATCAAGCCATTTTCCCGTTCGCAAATGGGCCGATTCTCAGAATCGTCCCGTTTGCGAACGGGAAAACGCCTTTTGGGATGTATCATCCCAAAAGGGCATCGCAAATTAGAGAATCACAAAATGTGCGATTCTCTATTTTGCGATTGCATTTAAGGAATCTCAAATTGCGATTTCTTAAATACGATGTAGAAAGCACCTAAGTTGTGCGAATTTGGGATAAGAAATCGCAAATTACCCCCAACTTACAATTGGTGCTAATTTGAGAATTCTTTGAAAAAAGCACTTTTTTGCTTTTTTCAAAGTGCCATGTGGTGCACATACATGCCCTTTCAGAACCCTTGCACCCTTGAAATTGCGTGCGCAATTTGCGAGTACCTTTTGGGTACTCGCAATTTGAGCACGCAATTTCCATTCATTCCTATGGGCCTCTTGGCCCATAGGAATGCATTGGAAGAGATTCCTTAATTGCGACTCGCAAGTGAGGAATATGAGGGAATCGCAAAAAAGTTGTGAATTTTTATTTACATATCGTTTTGCGATTCTCAAATAGCGATTCTCTAAAAATCGCTATTTGAGAATCGCAAATGCATTCCTTCATACATATGCCCCAAAGTCACTGCGCAGACACGTTCGGAGTTAATTTTTTTCCACCTTATGAATAAGGACTTTAACATTAACTTTACCAGTTTTAATGACAGTGTGTGCCTTCCTGCCACGTACACTTTTTCAGTCTGCTTCCAGAGCTGCAGCTATCACAGGAAAATTATAGATTTCTTAGTCTGAAAAGAATAAAGGGCTGGCTGGAAAGCACCCGCTAAAGTACCCCATTTTAATCCCCTTGCAGTGAACACCACATATACATTTTTATTCAGAGGTATTTTTTCCACTAGCACTGGCCAGGCAGGGGCTATTTGATTGGCAGGTTACAGCACCGAAAACATTAGAACAAAATATGTATGCAAGTCAATTAAGCTTTATTCGGTACAAATTAATGACCATAAAAGCACAAGGGACAGACATAGTAAAATACAAAGGTCAAGTTACAGTGCATACTATGCATTTGGCTTGAGCATTTTCTGGTTAGATCCCGGAGGTATAGCTCGTGGCAATGCTGAACGCAGGCCTTTCAGACGGTTGGAGAAACAGCGGCAGTGAGATACATGACACTTTTGCAATGACCCACTGGCAGTTATTTGCCTGTTGATGTGTACACAAATAACGTATTTTTGTATAGCGCTTTTGCCATTACTAAGCACTTTAAATAACAGGTATTTCTGTTACCCTCCATAACTATCCTAATTTTTCCAACAGTAGTAGGATGGGAGGCTTATCTGACCTCCCCAGCATTTGGTCTCAGACATGGGCATTTGACTCCCTAAGTCATTGAGATGGAATACTTCTGTACCACACAGTACTGGTCACAGCTACTGATTACTGATCAGAGTAGCCTACTGGGTCGCACTGGAACAGAAAAATAGGCTTGGGCACCAAAATAAAAGTGGCCCCCAGTGTCAAACAGCTACAAACATGGACCATGATTGCAAATTGGGACAATTTAGAACTTGTAAAGACATGCTGTTTAAGTGTATTGCAAGGTATGGGGCACTGCATGAATATGAGCTTACTTCAGGCAATTTTTGTTTTAATATCATGGAAAAAAAATAAAAACCAGACCAGCAGACCACAGAACAGGCCCACAAACAGACACAAAACAGCCCACAGACTCTGCCTGATTGCCCTGAAGGAGGAGGAGAGATGATCTTGAGATGTGGACTGCTTTGTTCATTGGAAGAGGTCTGGTGTAACACAGGATGATGGGGCCCTCACAAATAGTGATAAGGAGGACCCTGAGTTTCCAGTAACTTACAGATCTTGTAGTTTTTAGAATAATGGGGGCTGTGTACTGCAGGGGCGTATTAGCCCCTGCAAAGAGCACTGTTCTAAGGGGTAAGTCGCAGGACCGGAAACTTTGGGTAAACCCCAGCCTTATGTAAGTTTGGTACAGGAATTTGACATTAGATTTATTTTCAATATGAGAATTGGTGGTGTACCCCTAAAGAGTTGCGTTGGAGTCTGGAAGTGCTTTCTCTATGCAGAACAAATCTGCCCCTCATGTACAGTAGGTACCCAAGATTTGCTCTTTTTCTGTTCTGCACTGAGATTTTGTCACAACTTACAAAGACTGCAGGATGCCAGGAGTCAGGAGCTTCTCCATCTGGGAAGAGAAATACCAGCGGGGATGAAAGCCTTCTACATAGCCTAATATGGTTCAGCGGCTGCTTAGTGATATCAAACCCTTATACTGAAAACTTGGAGATAAGATTTAGGCTCACAGCTATTTCTTTAAGAATAATAGTAGTAATGAGGAATACTTTTCACATAAAGCAAAACGTGACAATTAATCTGCCCCAGAAGTGATGTCACTTTGTTCCCGGGACTTCCGGGCTTCTGGGGGCCCTCACCAGCAGTGACATCACTTCCAGGGGGTCACAGGACCGTGTTGGGTCACGTATGTTGTAATATTATCCTGGTGACGTGCTAGTCACATGGTCATGATCCTAAAACGTGATTAGGATGCTGTCATAACAGGTACGGGCCTCACTGCCCTGTGTCTAGGGATTTGTCACATGCAAAATTGCAACACTCTCGGGGTGCACCATATGTGAGTCTCTAGCAAGCAAGCCTGGACATGTTCGGACAGCCGCAGTCATGAATCCTGGATGAGACAGATGGGAGGAATCCTCAATGAGAGGGTAGGCTAATACACACAATGGAACCCCACCCCCACTGTCACCCTAAGCCATCTGTCTTATCTTGGATGGTGCATATTTGACTTAAAAAGGTTGTTTGTTAGAAATTCATAATTGAATCAAGACTGCTTTGAAATGGACCCCAAATGCAGATGGCTGCTACTCTCCCCAAAGTGGGCCCATTGCAAAATGAACAAGCTGTACTAAGTATAAAATGAAGTCACAAGGCCACACACACAATCAGAAGCAGCCATCTGCTATGAAATGGAACCCAAATGCAGATGGTTGTTCCCCCTACCCAAAGTGGGCCCATCACATAATCAGCAGCTGACGCAAATTGCTTATTTTAAGTCTGTGGACAGAGGGCCCCGAGCAATATGGAGAAGAGCTTTGAGCTGAATTGCGGGGAGCATCCGGGTGATACAGGCCAACTTCTGCTGCAGGTAAAAACAATGATAATTTATGTAATTTCAATTATTTTTCTCCATTCAATGTGTTGCATAGCGAAGCCCAGTTTCTGCTTTTTATGGTCTGAAAATGTTTATGGTTTGAAAAAAAAACACGTGTCAGCTTGTAGTTTGTAGTTGTGAAAATGCAAAAGTGTCACTGTGTCCCCCCCAAAGTCGGTCGACGCAACGTTCAGAATGAAAGCTAATATGTGTAGTCCCGCACTGCTTACAGGGGATTATTTACAATATGCAGAGATGGTCTGTATCAGTCTTATGTAAAACTGTACATGTCGACAAGGCAGCCCCTGGTAATATCCAGCAATTATTAAAATGTGTGAGTAAAGTAGGGGTGTCAGATGGACAGCTATTTATTTTACCTGCGAGGGCTTAAGGACCTCTGTTGCAGTTTAGGGACGGTAGCTGAACATTGTTGTTTGTTTCATTGCGTTCAAGCATGTTCAGCCAACCTAACTCGGAGACAGCAGTAGGACCGTACGTTCGGCAAACGCTGGGTGACCGCTACGGAGGGCGCTTGTGTACTCCATGGTTGGTGAGAATATTGATTGCAGTATCGTTGAAAAAAGCTTCTCGGCTAATAGGAGACGGGATTACGCCTTGTGGCAGTTATTTTACAGTGCAATTTGGGCAACCATTTGTAGGGATCACGAGCCAGAGCCTGACATTCAAGTAAAGGCCATGTTGTTTTTCCTTACCCTTGTCCTGATGAAGCCCGGAAGGAATGGGGGCTGAAACGCGTCAACAGTTTTGATGGGAGTAATCCACTTGAAATCAAGACTTAGAATTGTATTTTGAGGCACATTCAGTAAATGTTTTCGGGAGGTGTAGAAACCTCATGTGCAAATAGGATTACCAAACAGTGTATTGCCTTGATTGAGGGTGCGAACACTGGCTTAAAAATGTGTGGGTACAGGCAACAAGATATATAATAATGTATATGTATATATATGTGCGATTGGTTGTGTTACTGTTTCTACATATCAAAATAATTAATAATTTTCACAAAGGAAGTCACTGTGGTATATGTGATTTTTGAAATTTCATAAATCGAAATGGGACAAAGTACCATTTATAGGGTAATTTGATGTTCCCTATGGTTAGTTAATTGATATAAGCCATTTTTTGTATAATGTGTAGTTTCTTAGCCCAGGGAATAGAGGGTGATTTGGGCAAACCCCGTTGATTTCATATCATCAGCATTTGCTTAGGAGGCCGCAGGCCGCATGGAAATCTGCGATTAAAAAATGTATAAAATAAAATCTGCTGTTTAATACATGGTTTGCCAGGGGTTAAAGGTCAGCAACAGGCTCTGAACTGGGCTGCAATGCAGGCTGCGACAGACCACGGCCTGAGGCATTGGTTGTGACAAAGGCCTCAGCATGGCGGTGAACAGGATAGGCACAGGGAGGCTGAAGGTTGGGGCTTGAGGGAGAGCTGACTCTATGGGCATAACTGCGTTAATTCCAAGTGTTGGAGCCAATGTGGTCGCGAAACAGCAACCTGTATAGACCATCTCCAAACAGCTGAAACTGTAAAGATTTCAAAAACGAAAGGGATGTGCTATTTTATTTTTTGTGCAGAAGACTCTAGCTCTTGAATGTTTAATGGTCTGTGTAATAGCACAAATTGTTCTGAGGTAAAATATGTATTGATTTTGAATATGCTTTGTGCAATTCTTTAAGGGGTTTAAAGATATAACGCTGTTGAATATTGACTTGTAATTGTTTGATGTTCTGTGTAACAGTAAAAATGTTGTGAGGTAAAATGTGTGTTGATTTTAAATATGCTTTGTGCAATTCTGTAAGGGGGTTTAAAAAGCTAAAGCAGCCGATGGGTTTAGACGTGTGAACTGTTTAGCGAAGTTTCAAAGCCCCAGCATTAATTAATTACCACTGGGGCGAAGGTTCAAAGCCCCAGCATTAATAAATTACCATTGGGGCGAAGGTTCAAAGCCCCAGCATTAATTAATTACCATTGGGGCGAAGGTTCTAAGCCCCAGCATTAATTAATTACCATTGGGGCATAGTTTGCTAAGAATTCCAGTTCGAGCAACTTTAAAAGATATATAAAAGGGAGAGAGTGTGTGTGTTTGTTTATAAAACATGGTTGCCAGTTGGAACTCTATTTCTTTCCTGAGATGTCTCAAGGCCTTTGTTGTGACTTGTTTCGCGCACGGTCGCTGGACCATGTTGTTTGTTTCATTGTGTTTCTTAGCTTCCAGGCCCCGTGGAGACCTGTAAATGTGAAAATGAAATCTGTTGTTTAAACCATGGGTTTGCCAGGGGTTAAAGGTCAGCAGCAGGCTTTAGAATGTATTTTCAAAGCCCTAATCGACAGACCCTAATCGGGCAGGAAGGACTGTGGGGGGTGAAATGATTCAGCGTGACAGAGGGCATGGCAGAGAGGGAGGGGGCAGCAGGTCGTATAGTGAGAGTTGAGCTATTTCCAAGGGTTGGAGCGACTGTGGTTTAGAAACAGAGCCATGTATACACCATCCCCAACACAGGCAACTGTAAGGATTTTTTAAAAAGCAAAAGGGTTGTGTTGGTTTATTTTTTGGGTAGAAGGCTCTAGCTCTTGAATATTTAATTGTAAATGTTTAATGTTCTGTGTAATAGTGCAAATTGGATTTAAAAAAATGTATATTCATACAGTGCTAAACAGGGATGTGTTGATGTTGAATATGCTTTGCACAATTCTGTGAGGAGATAAAAGATCCAGCGGAGCCCCTGGGCTTAAAAGCCGGACCTGTTTAGCGCCAGTTCAAAACTCCTGCATTAATTAGCCCTTCTGGCTATGCAGCTAGTTAAGAATGCCAGTTCCAGCAACTGTAAATTGTTTTATTATTTTGTGAACAACATGTCTAGAATTTGTTTTAAATGACTCAATCATCCTGGACAGGTGTTGTTTCTTAGAGCTGTTTTAAACCCAAATCTGTCTGCTCTGCACACAGGATCTCCCAGAATTTACATGGATCCAAGAGGAAACGGTTGAATTTCAGCAAGGTACAGATATTTAGAGAGCTATAGTTCTGAGACCTTTGCTAACCTTATTGTCTCAACTGCGCAGACTTTTTAAAAATAAATGTATTCTTGTGTGCATGTTTTTACAGGTTATGAGGCGGAAGTGCAGCTAGCTGTTGAAGAGCTCAAACAAATCTTAAAGAGTCTTAAGGGGCATCAGACAGCGTCCAGCATAATCTTGCTATTACAGGTGAATGAAGGGATGGCCTTGTTGTATACAGCTTGTTTAATGATTAGCCCGTACAGTCCAAAACCCCCCAAGATTCCACTGTGTCCTCAGAGAGTGTGCTAGATCAGGTTATTATATTGGAAATGTGACTGTGATTCTTTTTCTTCACAGTTCCACTGCAAGCACACAATTATGCCAAATCTCAGCAAAAGGTAGACCCCCGAGCAAAAGAGGTGGCCGGAGCCTCAAAAGACCTCGTTGAAAAAAAAGAAGTTGTTGGGCCCTATAGATGGACGGGCTACAAAAAAAGGGGTTCCACAAAGGAGCAAAGCAGGTGTGTTTTATAAAATGTATTGCCAAAGAACCCAATATTTTTTTTTATTTCAAGTATCGTGTTCATCCAGCAGTAAGGGCTATAAAAAATGTAAAGAAATAGTTCGACAGGCGGTTACAATCATAAGGTTGTAAAGAGCCGATCAGGCTTTTTTTTTTTTACTACTGTGTATTTTTTTTGTTTCCATCATAGAGCCAACACAAACAAATGGTGCCAAAGTTCAGTGAAAGGTTAAGCATACTTCGACGTTGATAAAGGACATCACACACTTTTAGCTAGAAGTGTAGATCTCAAAAGGTGCACACTTCCAGCCGCAGACACACAACAGCCAGGGTCATGTAAAAACCAGTATGTAGATCTCACGCTAAACAAACTAAAATTGAGTCACCTTTCCTTAAAGCTGAAGAAGAAACCCACGGTTATGGACCTTCAAACCGTCCTTTCAGATCTATCCTTAAAAAACACAATTATTGCCCAACCATGTCCTGTTAATCTTCATGAAGGTTAATGTTCACCATCTGAGAGGGTGAATGTTAATGAGCTACCCAGAGGATCCCCAAAACCGACTATAAATATCTCACATAGCCTTTGGGACGAGGGGCTTGAAAACCATCATCCAAAAGCAGACACCCCTATAAAAATCTACTAGACAAAGGGGTTGAAATCATTCATATGGACCAGGACCCGCATTCTGCATGTATAGGGCTTCTCAGGGGGCTAACTGGTGAGCCACAAGCGCATATAAAAACCTCACAAACCCTAGTTGATGAAGGGTTTGAAAACCATCATTCCCAAATGGACACATCTTAAGTAGGTACAGGGTTTCTCAAGGGCCTGACAGGAGTGCCATAGAGATCTGAAACACCAGCCGGCGCTGCAGCTGCTCACAGTGTTCCATCTAATGTAGACCCTGAGGGGCAGCAGTCACCTGTTCCCAGGTCCAGTGCTTCCAAAACCTCTACTGCACAGAGCTATTATGACCAACATTTAAATTCACTGTATCCTATGTCACTGATTACACCTCCAGGCGTGTACGATCTCACCAGCCCCGCATCAAGTGTAAAACCTCCATCACCCGCCTAAACATACCCTGACAGCAGTACAGGATGGAGCGGATGTCATAATCAGAGCTTTGAAACAGTGTATAGCGACGAGGCGTCCTCAGGGGCAGCTGGCGGATACTCTGCTGGGCGTTCGGATTGGGAACTGCTTTTTTGATCCCCCCAATTCCAGACCTTCAGCACAGTGTTAGTGGGGTAGCCAGAGAATGGTGCTCGGGGAGATTCAGGGTGATATATACCCCATCCCAACTGTCACAGATAATGCCTCGGAATATGGGTTTTTATCCCAAATAGCTGTAGTAGGGTCATATGTGAAAGACATGCACCAGGTTGTCAGAAAACTAAAATCCAATTCTCTCCAGAACTCTAAGGCCATAAAACTGTTGGATGGGTACGCTGTTATTAACGGCGTGCCAACGGACTTTTAATGCAACAGTTGCTTTTAACACAGTTGGCCCCACTGGTATAAACCCATGAGTTTAACAAGCTATTGGGTACCAAATTTGAACACTTGCACAGGCATACTCTGTTAAAGTCACAATATGTTGAAAACTGTGGTTTAGTTTTGAGATCCCTCAGGGAGCATGAGTGGCTAGATATGTTAACATCAGATGCAGAACTCTGCTCCTTCATTAAGAGCAATGAGTTACCCGAACATTTGGAGCCCCACAACGCCTTATTTGGGGGTCATACAAATGCTATACAGTTGTATAGTGCCGTGGGAGATGGTGTGAAAATACATTACTATGATTTCACGTGTCTGTATTAACCCTGGGCGTAGTTTGCGTAGCAGCACTACACATAGTTACGCGAAGTACACTTTGAACTACGCTCAGCTACGCAAACTGCGTAGTGTGTAGCTGTTAGCACTGTGTGCTTGTCTGCACTGAGCAATAATTGCAAACAGCATCTGGCACAATGCAAGTTATGATAAAATAAGTATCTCTGTCTTTATTTGCTAAAATGTCATAATCAGAGCTTTGAAACAGTGTATAGCGACGAGGCGTCCTCAGAGGCAGCAGGCGGATACTCTGCTGGGCGTTCGGATTGGGAACCGCTTTTTTGATCCCCCCAATTCCAGACCTTTAGCACAGTGTTAGTGGGGGTAGCCAGAGAGTGGTGCTCGGGGAGATTGAGGGTAATATATACCCCATCCCTACTGTCACAGATAATGCCCCGGAATATGGGTTTTTATCCCAAATAGTTGTAGTAGGGTCATATGTGAAAGACATGCACCAGGTTGTCAGAAAACTAAAATCCAATTCTCTCCAGAAGTCTAAGGCCATAAAATTGTTTGATGGGTACGCTGTTATTAACGGCGTGCCAACGGACTTTGAATGCAACGGTTGCTTTTAACACAGTTGGCCCCACTGCTATAAACTCACGAGTTTAACAAGCTATTGGGTACCACATTTGAACACTTGCACAGGCATACTCTGTTAAAGGCACAATATGTTGGCAACTGTGGTTTAGTTTTGAGATCCCTCAGGGAGCATGAGTGGCTAGATATGTTAACATCAGATGCAGAACTCTGCTTCTTCATTAAGAGCAATGAGTTACCTGAACATTTGGAGCCCCACAACGCCTTATTTGGGGGTCATACAAATGCTATACAGTTGTACAGGGCCGTGGGAGATGGTGTGAAAATACATTACTATGATTTCACGTGTCTGTATTAACCCTGGGCATAGTTAGCGTAGCAGCACTACACGTAGTTACGCGAAGTACACTTTGAACTACGCTCAGCTATGCAAACTGCGTAGTGCGTAGCTGTTAGCACTGTGTGCTTGTCTGCTCTGAGCAATAATTGCAAACAGCATCTGGCACAATGCAAGTTATGATAAAATAAGTCTCTCTGCCTTTATATGCTAAAATGCATATAGTCATTTCACAAAAGTGAAAATGATAAATTAGCAAGCAGTGAGAGAGGTGATGATTTTGGGATCCTCCCTAACCTAGGGAGAGAACCAAGCAGATGCCTTGAAAACAAAAAGCACATCTTCTTGAACGATTCAGTGGTGGTCCCATCCTCTTAGGACCACCCCAAGCACAGTTATTGGCAAAAATACAATCCCAACCAAAGGCCCTGCAAAGCATTATGGGACGAGATTAGCAGTGGGCAGTGAATATTATAGTATCCAATATAAGCCTAATGCAAAAGCTTCATGAAAGGGTTTCAATGCTTTTGCATTTGACGCGTGAGGGACATCTAGTAACGACTAGTGAAACTGCAGCTTGATGTAGTAATAATTTCAATGCTTTAGCATTTGACTCGTGAGGGACATCTAGTAACGACTAGTTGAACTGCAGCTCTTGGTAGAAATATTTTGATATTGGACACTATAATATTCACTGCCCACTGCTAATCTCATCCCATAATGCTTTGCAGGGCCTTTGGTTGGGATTGTATTTTTGCCCATAACTGTGCTTGGGGTGGTCCTAGGAGATAGGGACCACCACTGAATCGTTCACCAGCATGATATGCTCTTTGTGTTCAGGGCATCTGCTTGGTCCTCCCCCTAGGTTAGGGGGGACCCCAAAATCATCACCTCTCTCATTGCCTCGTATTTGCATTCACAGGTCACTTTTGTGAATTAGTTATATGCTTTTTAGCATGTAAAATTGCTGTATCAAAGCATTTGTGGGTATTGTTGATATTGCTGCTACGCGACGTTTTATAGCGCAATTTTTGCACTGTGCTAAGTGCATTTTGCGTAGTGCTTAGTAGTGCAAACTACGCATGCTCCGTGAGCGAAGCGTAGTACTACGCCCAGGGTTAGTCTGTATCCATTTGTGAACAGGATGATGTTATACTCCTTAGGCCACCCCAGCATCATATATAGGGACTTCAAAGCCATAGACAAATACTTTGGGTTAGTTAAATGTCAAGTCTACCCATTCCGGAGGCTTTTCCTTCCCCTTACCACAGTACAGAGTCGATGATAAGCTAATGTTCCCCCTGTGTTGAACATGTGCTGAAAGTAAAGAGAATAGCGAGTTCAGACACACTGAAAAGCAAAGGGTGCTCACCGGGACCTAGTGTAGCACTGAAGTACAAGCAGCCCTAGAGAAGGATACTGACTTGGAAAAATACACAAAATTTGACATTTTGAGAGGACTACAACCCAACTCTTTTTTGAGTATATTAACTTAATTCTCAGTTATATGCGGGAGTCATTGGGGTTTCTAGAATGATACATTAACAAGGCCTCAAAGCTAAAATTGGGGAGAAGATGTGGCCTAATGGCTAGAATGGTCGACCTCTTACCTGGGGAACTAGGTTTGAGTCTCGGCAAGGAATCTCTCCATGCCTACCATAATTAATGTGTCCGTCTGTAACGTACCAGGTGCTCATGTAAAGCACTTTGATACCTTCAGAGTTTGCACAATATAAAACTCTTTAAAAAAACATACATCGATGATCACTACTCATGAGGGTATATGCTTGAGATCCGAGTTTATCAAAGTCAACCCCATTAAACGACAGCAAGCCAAGCTGTGCCTCAATTCTTTATGGGTAAAATTTGCACAGCATTCAAACTTGTCAAACACAACCATCATCATAGATCCTGACCAACTGTTTAAATATCTTTTTGCACCATGTTATGAGATGTCCAACTCTGAGTGTAACGATGATGAAACCGCAGCGCTGTGTTGGAAATAAGCAAAAGAGTACCCCACAACTTGTAACAATATAAACAATATATATGCTCGTTTAGAACTTTACTGTAATGGATAAACTTCAACAACAGTGTCTGTATTACGATACTGACAAGTACATTGTACATTGTCAAGTTGACATCATTCGGTCCAAAAACCTATTCTTACAGAACTTCTAACAACGCAGTATGTATTAAATTCAAAGGCACCACCTTAAAAGTAAACAACAGTTTCAAAATCAATTTTGACAGTCTAAAGTATCTGTTGAACGAATACTCTACCTCGAGCGGCTGTGAAAATATTAAAACAATTATTATAAAACAATCTAGCAAGGCCGGTCCAAAAAATGGTGGGAAATTACAACCCAGCCATTGTATAAAACCTTGCGTGTCGTGTTTGATAAAGGGGTCCTGACAGAAGACCACAAAACCCAACCATACGGTTATTGAAGGTGGATTAGAGTCTTGCAACCCTGACAGTGGACATCAGGTTACAGCACCCGTTACCCGGTTGCAGCACCTGTTCTCTTGCATTTTAGCAGGCCCCTGAAATTGCGGTAAAAGCTTTTTTATAAAGAAACTATTAGAAAATTCTCCCAGTGTTTTATTCCAAGGCCATAACAATATGTGAGGGATCACGAACGACATCCACTGCCAGGCACCGGGTGAAGGAGCCGGCGCCAGCGCTCTAGGGAACTACATTTCCCAAAAGCAATGGCTGTCTAACATCAGACGCACTGTCATGCGTGACGTACAGCAACCCGGAAAAGGAGGAGAACCGGCAGGAGAAGCTGACGATTATTCGAGGTTTTCCTGACGGTTGGTGGCTTTGTTTCTTGGCAGTCCTTTTGGTATACCCGGTCGGGCAAGGGTGTCTTGCGGCACCGTTATATTTTCTTTGTACATCTTGCCCCAGCATGCATCGATTCTAACTCTCTCGGAGCGTCTTTTCAGTTTTGTTTTAAATCTGCATATTTCCCTGCATTGGCGAGCCAATTTTCTTTTAAGGTCTCATGTGAGGTAATATTGTTGCTTTGTTGATGTTGCATACACCTTTGCTCATTATTTAGGAATACATAAACCTGTTGGGGGCATTCTTTCTTACTTCCCTGTTGGCAAGTCCAATGCAGTGACTCATACAGGGGAGTATCTTTTGCCTCATTTTGATATCTGGCTTTGTTGCAGATGGAGAGTGATTTCTAACTGTCTTAACTATTGTTTGCTACATCCTATGTGGTATACTTTATTTTACTGATAGAAGAACTGAATACTACCACATATCTTATTTCTCTGGATGTGATATCTTGGTTTTTAGTATAAAGAATTTACTCTGGACATTACCACGATGATATAAAACTTTATTGCTTGTTTTCTTATTACAATTAACTTTTCGACTACGAACATTGATTCACTATTTGGTTACATTTTGTGTTTGCCTTTCAACAGGGGTGGTAAGCAGTAGGTGGTCCTTCATAAGGAAGTTTCCGGACATCTTTCACTGATACTAAGGGTAGAAGTAGAAATCTAGTGTTATCTACATCACGTACTACAGGGGTGTTTAATACAGATAGAGTTTATGTATTCTTCTGTTTGATTCTTCCAGTATACGGTGTAAAGAATTGAGGTCACCTGCTCACATCCCCTGTCCACAATAAAGCATTCTTTATTTTCCTCACAGGTTAGTTACAGGATGGATATATATAATATTTGAGGGATTTGTTATAGTTACCTCATCCTGTTGGAAGAAGATTACAATATTTCCTTTTGTGTTCACAGGTCTCCCTCACTGCAGTCCCCATCCTTGCCTTCCCCCGCTTGGCCATCCTAAAGTCTGCGTGGACTCATATCCAGACTTGGGGCTGTCGAGAGGTGGACCCCTTTTTAGCATCAGTTCAATTCTGAGGATACGATTGGTCTGAGGCACAATATTCTTTGGCTTTATTTGTGCTGGCAGGATTTTTATATGTAACTATCCCTCAGGTTCCCACACATCATATTTTTAGAAGGCATACTGAATAACCTCAACGACGATGCATTGTTACCTACAGGCCTTGTAAACATGGTGATTGTAGACTACCTTATGAGTGAAGGTGGGGATCACCTTGAGATATAGAAAGCGTTTACTCAATATTCACAGCATCGCAATCTAAGCATATGTTACATCATGTGGAACTTGTTTTATAAGGGTAAGAGCAGTCGTTCTATAGCTCTTAACGCTTCATACCTGGTTTTATTTGAAAACCCCTGAGACAAACAAAAGATATCCATTATAGCTAAACAGATGTATCCGGAAACACCCAGTTTTTCTTGGAAGCCTTTAACGATGCAATCGCAAAACCCCATGGTTACGTACTGGTAAAACCCACTACTCTAGAAAACTACAGACTATGTGCTGGTATTTTCCCTACTTGATCTCCCATCACTTACACACTTAGAACCAAGTCCAAATCCTTTAAAAAACATTGTTAAAGCGTCTCCCATAACATTTACACTTTAGACCTTATAATACCTACGCTGTAACCTAGACCCTCCTAAAAATGCTAGTCACAGCCAGCCCTCAGGAAAGAAAGACCATCCTGTGTGCAGCTTTGGATGATTTAGTGGCTGCCATTTCAGAAATCGCCCTAAACACCCCGCTAGGTAATGTCCGTATATCAGAGCCCCAGTTCTGCATTTTGAATAATAAGCTCAGTAAGAAAAGCCCTCATTTCTAAGAAGAAACTGGTAAAGCAGTCATGAGATTTTATAGGTTCTTTCTTGGGGATAGCTATACTGCTAATTACCAGCCTCCTAACCGGGAACTGATGGATTATGCCCAAAAGATGTACTTGGTACCACAGCAGCAGCTGGAACAGTTGGGGACGTCTACACGCGATGCCTGGGATATTCGGAATAATAAACGCAGTGCCTGTATGCTAAGATTAAAGACATTTTCAACCGTACTGATTTAAAACCTTATGACA
This sequence comes from Triturus cristatus, assembly GCF_964204655.1. NCBI lineage: Eukaryota > Metazoa > Chordata > Amphibia > Caudata > Salamandridae > Triturus > Triturus cristatus. Next base: position 265,897,780 of record NC_140585.1, read on the forward strand.
AAGCAGGTCTTTACTCCAGCACTCTTCAAAACTTAAAAATATATTATAGGCAGGGGAATGCTGAAAACAACAGGTTGCCACTATATGCCCCCGACTCTGAACAGCCTCCACCACCCCCTTCAACGCCTCAAACACCATCCTCAGATATCATTGCAGAAGAACTTTAAAAAAATATGTCAAAGGTACAGAGATGCCACGCAAATGTTATTAAGTAAATTTCCAGCTTGTAAAGACCTGTCCTCATTGAAGAAGGGGAATTGCTCACCAAAGATCAAACGCTTGTTGGATCCCACATGTACGACCTAGTCAAAGGTCTTAGGCACCACAAAACACTATCGCTCCAGTAAGCACCTAGAGGTTGGGAACAATTTCTGCGAACCTCTGTAGAACTCACATTCTTTTGACGATCGTTGGTAATGCTGAAAGTTTGAAAAAAATCATCTTACAGCCCCCCAAGTACTCCAACACCTGTTGTTTTTAACCCCCTCCCTAAGATGTCAGCATCCCCTTTCTTTCCCCGTCTAGCCCTCTCTTGGAGCTCCAAGGCTCTACCTCTGGAAGCTAAAAGAAAGACATTGTCCAAAAGGAACACGTAGTTTCACGTATGTTTCTTCTGACTTTTGAACCTATGTATATGTGTGCCTGTGTTTGTGTGTATAGTTTTGCCATAGTTAACATTTTGATGTTTTTCTTCGTTTATTTCTTTAGCAAGTTTATCAGTGTGATGCTTGTACTACAAAAAACTGGTTTATAAATAAATCTTTTAACTATTCAAAGTGTTTCTGTCATCATTAAGAAAAAATGTGTGTCTTTCAATCAGAATAAAGATACTGAGTCTGCATTCAAGTTTTTATTCTTTTATTTTAGACATTCGCCATTACACATCAGAGGTTTACATGACCTTACACTTTTGACAAACTGCATATTTTGCTTTAACAGTGCTTGATGTAGACCTAAAGTTTTCTTTCACATATTTCATAACAATACTATCATTGTTAACAATGTTGTTCGCATATAGATTTACAGAATTTCTAAATGTCTTAACCTCAGACATTTTACTAAAATATATATAATGCTCCTTGCATGTCATTGCAAGAGAATCCTGCACCTGCATTTTGTTATACTCTACCCTTGCAGCAGCTTTTTTACATACTTGAATATAGGTTTGTATAGATGCTATGCTCGGGGAACGCCGCTGTGCTGTCAAACTCTGTAACCATGTCTTTATCTAAAAACAGGGCCACCCTGTGAGCTCCTTCCATGTAGTGTGGATCTGTGTTAAAGACGAGAGTGCAGGGTCTTTTGGACCCTATTTCACCAGGTAGAGTGTCGCTTGGAAAAACACCTACAAATATTTCTTAGCTCATTTATGGTGGCTTAAGAAATCCCAAATGTGAACAGTGTACATTTAACAATATATTAAAGAAAGTCAAACAAAATCTGGCGGGCGTGGTTGATCTGAATGCCGTTGCTGAATACAGAGAATACAACCATGTTCACATTCGTATCCAAGGGCTGACTAAAATGTATTTCTGCTTTTAGATTTCCATTTTTGATCAAACTGTAGTGGTCGCTGTCTTCCATGTCAGGGGTCAGATCGAAAACGAACAGCGTGTAGCCTGTCCCATATCCTTCTCTTGACATGACGACTCCCGAGTCATGCAAGTGATTCCCGGTTATCGAAACCATATTCCCTGATAAAATTAGCGTCTCCAATGCTGGGTGTGTATGGTTTTGCAGGAATGACAGCCTCCAAATGCAACAGTGCTGCACAGTGTATGAAATTGAAAGGGTTTGATGCATAGAGACACTAAAAGCTGTATTATCAAAACCTATGATAATAAGCTTCGGTAGTTGCCCCAAAAATAGACATTGCATCTGGGATAATATGGTTCTGGCTGGGATGCTGAATATCTTCACAGCTACTGTTTCAATGGCGTACTTGGCGTTCGATAGCTGTAAAGCTGCGGCATGAGCCAGTCTGATGTTTGGGCAGACTTTCACTCTCTTTCCAAACAAGCTAGCAAACAGTATGACTAGTTTATGTTGTTCCGCATCCTCGCTGATGAGGCAGAACCAATCGTTGTTGGGTTTAAATTTCATCTTAAGATCGATACCGTTGATGAGCAGCTTATCTTGGAAGAAAAGGTCTGAATGTATATGCCATAGGAGGTCACACTCTCTACTGCTGGCGGCAAAGCTTGTTTTTTTTAAAAATCCTTTATTGTCACTGTTCAGTTCCTTGTCAAAATGTGCATAAGTATCCTTGTAGAAGAGCCCTGCTGAATGCGGTGTGTCCAGGATGATGGGCTGTAATTTAGAATACTCTCAATGTAGGCTTTGTAGGCATACATGTTATCACTTTGCGTGGTGAGTCGATCGCCAAGGGTAATGTCCACCTGATTAAACATGGTCGTGATGGGATAAGCGATTGTTGCCACTTTAGCAGCAGCCGGTATGTCAGCACCATCGGCTTTTACAATTTTACAAACAAAATGCAGCAGAGTATTGTTAAGATCCAGATACACATCTGTGGACCCTGACAAAAAAAACTCTATATGCGCCAACGGCGCCAAAGAGGTTAGAGCCAATACTTCCATGAAAAAACAGTTTTTGATACTGATCTAAGTGAGCTTTAGAGAAAAGAAGTCTAACTCTGATTTGGCGCATTCTCCCAATGCGCAGTGTACGAAGGTCATGTTTCAGGTTTTAAAAAATATTTACGCTAGTGGGTGTTCTCTTGTTCTTCAAGGCTCTCTTCCACCTTACAGATCTTCTTTTGTGAGCGCTTTTTAAAGAGCGCCTCCTATTTTGTATAATCAGGAGCCGGCGGACCTCTATCCCTCGAAGATCTTTGCTTCATTTTAATACTTTAGCTTGAACTGTACACAAGTCCCGTTCCTTCTTGGGGATGTTTGTTCTAGCGTTCGGCGACAGCAGAAGTCACAGATCTCACCACATCCTGGATAATGTGCGAGGCTGCAGCTTTAACGTGGTATTTTGCAATTTCCTAGCCTCTTCTTAATCTTCCGCCGACCCTTCTGTAGCCAGCAACTACAGGCCAATTTCGTTGCTGCCTTTTTTCTCCAAGGTCCTGGAGAAATTTGTAAATAAGATTTGTTTGTTGAGACCAACTGTGTATTACATCCAAGCCAATTTCAGTACTGAAACAGCCCTTTTGGAAATCTCTGACTCCATTAAAACCACACTTGATAAAGGAGGGAAGGCAGTTTTCTTTTGATACTGTTGGACCTATCCGCAGCTTTTGATACTGTGCCCCATGACCTCCTTTTGGGTAGACTCCAAGGAAGTGGTATTGGGGGCACGGTCCTGCAGTGGTTCAGATCTTATCTGGAAAATCGTCAGCAAACAGTTTGGTCTCCCCTTTTGCAGCCCCTATCCCACCACTGAATGTAGGTGTTCCACAGGGTTCTATTTTAAGCCCCACTTTGTTCAATGTGTTTATGGCCCCCTTGGCGCCATTGGCAGAACACTACGGCGCCAAAATCATTTCTTACGCCGATGATACACAACTGTTGTTCACGTGTGGTAAGGATGAGGCCCTCAATGGGAACAAGATAAACACCTGCTTGTCAGCAGTATTTGAGTGGTTTAAACAGAATCAACTACTGTGCAATTCGGAGAAATCAGAAATTATTTTCTTTGGTCACAATCCGGGGGAAGAGTGGCATGATTGGTGGCCACAGAATATGTCTCCTCATGCTACCTCAGCCACAACTGTCAAGAATCTTGGGGTAAAATTGGACACGGATATGACCATGAAATCCCAGGTTCAGGCTGTGGCTGGCACATGTTTTGGCCTACTGAAAATGCTGCGAAACTTCCTCCCGCTACTTCCAGTTTCTCACAGGAAAACAGTAGTACAAGCACTGATTCTGTCCCGTCTTGATTATGTAAACGTTCTCTACGTCGGCCTTCCGGACTATCTTCTTGGCCGCCTCCAGGTGGTACAAAACACGGCGGCCAGAGCCATACTTATGGTGGACCTCAGGACTCACATGACTCCTCATCTGAAGTCCTTGCATTTGCTTTCAGTACGCAAGAGGGTAAATTTCAAGGCCTTGGTGCTGGCTTACAAGGCCTTCCACAATATTGGGGCCTTATATCTGAGAAACAGGTGCCAGCACTATGTTCCATCTAGAAGTCTGAGGTCTTCCAATCAGCTACTCTCGCAGATCCCAAGGTTCTACCGCTCTCGTTTGGGTGAGCGGTCTTTTCAAGTGGTGGCCTCTCGGCTCTGGAATAACATGCCTCCAGCCTTGCGTCAGGCGCAGGACCTCCTCAGCTTTAGATGTGGTTTAAAAACCTGGCTGTTTGCACAATAGGTCAGCGGCCTTGGGGCGGCCTGTTCGGTTCTGTCACTGGTTCTCTTTTCTTAGCGCTGGGACACTCTTAGGAGTAGCCGCGCGCTCTATAAGTACCCAGTTACAGAGTAACATAGAAAGGCATTGCTCTTCTAAACAAGCTATGGAAAAAACCTCCAAGTACCGACCCATACATAACAGGGGCCCCTTGAAAGAATGATGGCCCTCCATATCCGGCCTGGTGTCTGTAATAGTCCCTGTACATAGAGGGACCACCATATGTTTTCATGTTCACCATGAAGACTTCTTAATATTTGCTGTTGCACTGTGGTCTTAAATGAAGCTTAACAATAACTTTCATGTATTTTAAGGACATCGGCCCAGGTTGATCATCAAAGATCATGACCGACATAGTGTCAAAATGGTTTTAGAAATTGCTACATAGTCAGGTTCTATATATTGAAAATTAATAAAAGCGTTATTTTCCCCCTTCATCTGGACCCATCTTAACAATGGTGAATAACTATCCCGATCCTCTGCAATGTCACTATGCACATAGAGTATATAATACCCTCCGGTAATATCAGGGCATGCAGGGTCCGACTCTACCTGGCTTTTTAAATGTTGTACTATTCTTTAAAACTCTTCTTAATTTTCCCGTACAGTTAAACTCTGTATCGTAATTTGGAACTTTAATAAAACACCTTCTTTCTAACATTATCTAATGCTAGCTGAATATTTGAATACGTTTCGATGCTGGCCATGGATTTGTTGAATGCCTTGACATCCGTGACGCTGGGGTAATAACCATGAGGAAAGCCAGTGTGGATGCTCAGGGGGTCCTAAATACGCTTTATAGTAAATTTGGCCTGGAGCATTTCAAATGTATTCCATGTTCTTGGGTATTGGATTTCGGTTTGGGCTACCTCCCAGTCCCCTTTTAGGTCCACAGGTTTAGCCAGTTTCACGGTCTAATTAGAAATTTGATTGTTAGGCAGCATGTCCTTCAAAGCGTTGGATGGGAAGGTAATATAAAATGACGTTGTCTCCATACTGTTGACTTCAGAGAGCCCCCGTACTCTCACACCTTGCAGGGAGCTGGCCAGAACCCAACTGTTAAATTTCTCAGGCCACCCCTTCCATTTGACAAAGTCGCTACCTTTCCGTTTCAGAATCTTTTCAACCCTGTACACCCGTTGTGGATTGTCTGGTACCTTTTGTAACCCTTTGTTGTATAAGGCATCCAACACCGTTTCACCACTGTAGTCCTTTAACCTGTAGGTACCTTCTTTAAGCTTCACACTCTCCACTATAAATATTTAATCGCTAAAGGCCTGCTGGTAGCCATTCGTAATGGCCACTTTCAACTTTGAAATCCTAACATGCTGACCTTCTTTTAAAAGAGGCTTCTTTACCTTGGCAGCAAAACGGCTTCCGCACACCTTTCTCCACAACGCTAAGAAATCATGGAATGTTACCTCTATGGAAGACGTTTTGATGGTTCTGTGATAACTGGCATTATAAGCATCTATAAATACATGTAGAACATCCACAAATCGCTAGGTCTTGTAGGCCGTGAAATATCTTCACATCTTAGATTTTATAGTTCTGTTAAAAAGCTCTATAACAGCAGATTTTATCGCCATTTGCGTTACAAAATGATGAAAAGCGTGCTGTTTTAATTATTTCTGATACAAATTGTTTAAAAATTATTTTCCCGCACCTGTGTGAAGTTTTTGAGGGGTTCCCACTTTCCTGAAGATGGCTTTAAAGGCAGTGGTGACGCTAGTACCACTTTTATCGCTTTAGCGCTTTTGCAAAGGCGTACTTGGAGAATACATCTATTACTGTTAATCTATATTGAGCTCCGTTATTTTGTTTGGCTGGATCTTGAAGACTGATTATGTCTGCCTGCCACTGATAATCTAGCTGCGCATTAACGATGGTCGGTCTTCTCTTAAAACGCTTCTTGGCTGGCTTGTGGAGTGAATACGCCTCTTATCCAGGTAACTAGGTCTTCACCTAAACTCTGCTCACCAGTTAATGTTCAACTAGAGCCCTTCTAAATAGAGCTGTAGCGCTTCCAAAGCTTCCTTCCCCGCTTGTATCATAATAAATCTTCCTTAAGCCGTCCCCCGAATTGTCATCAGCCCCTGTATCCCATGAAATGCTAGACGATGGCGATGTGTAATGCCATTTGATTAAAAATAAAAGAAAGTTAGCAACACATAAACAGGGCATACTTTACAGTTTCATGGTACAAGTCTTGTCGTTGTTGTTAGACAGGTTCCTAACTTTTCACTATGTTTACATAATATGACACATGCTACATACATTAATAGGGGGATAATTGCCTCAGCGTCACAAGTTTTGATATGTTTATAGATATAAACTCACAGCTCTGGATAGGACTTCCTGCTCACCCCTCCTATAACTTTGTACACTCATGATACTGACAACATTCAAAAGATTTTACAATTCTATGTCGTACAATACAAAACCTTTATTTCTAAAATAATCTTTGGTCAGAGGCTCCAAAGAGATATGTAAGCTGGTCGTCACTGATAGTATTAACTCCCTCATATGGCATTTGTACGTGCTCCAGCATTTATCCATTGTAGGTAGCCACACATTGATACACCAGTTGGCTATGCACGTAGGACTGTCACACTGCATTGCCATGGGTGGCTCACCAAGATAGCGCAGAGTTACAGGTTGTACTTCAGTTCTTCTTTATTTAAGCAACACATATAACAATCTGGCAATACATATGTGTCCTGGGCGTAACTCAGAAACATCTTGTGCACCAACATTCTGATGCTTGTCCTAAAAGTGAGTAAGTATGTAACGTCAAATAATATAATAATGACACACTACTGGGGGACTCGTCATTTTTTAAACCAGTTTTCATGGGAAAAAGAGTCGTCTATTTTAAAATAAATATTGCACATACGTCTTTCTATAGCAATTCTGCCATCCTTCTAAAAAATATGTACACAAACCTTGCATATGACAGAGTTTTGAGCTTCGAATCTTTTTGAGCGTGGTCGATAAGACCGTAATCATATCATTTTTCTTTTCCTCGGGCAACGCATACACCATCCTCAACAGTTTACACACTTTGTGCTGGTCTAGCAAACTATTTATATGATGGATTGTTCTTGAAGTGTATGAGTCATATAGATACGTATGAGCCTCCTGCTGTGGATCATTAATTTTATGGCCATAACAGAGGTTATAATAGTCACGTTTGACACATGCATTCAAAACAATCGCAGCAAAACCTTTAACAAGTCATATGGCGTCGTAGGGTACGCCTGGAGCTTCCATCTCAAAACCTGTAGTATTATAGTTACAAACACAATTCTTGTGCGGCTCTTTGTTTTAGTTTGTGCAATTATCAGTCTGTTTTGAACATTATAAGCAGTGAAAATGTATGACATTAATCTTTGGTGGCGTCCCCTGTAGCGCGGCTGTTTTTGCTGATGCTTTCTCCGGTTCAAAAAAGAGAGAAAGACCGACCATTAGTTCAAATTTAAATATAGCCATATATACATTTTAAGTAAGTGTCTTTAACGATTTTTACTAACCTCATAATTTTCGTTGGACTCGGCGGCAGCTCTGAAATCTTGAGAGTCGCTGAGGTCCATCAAGGCATAACCAGCCTTGGGAGTTTACATGCGCTGTTGCACGACTATAGCCTCTGGAGCGGATTCCTCCAGAAACCCCATATTTCCTAGACCAGTGAGTTAGGAGCTGTTATAGATACTTTACCATCTTCCATGTCGATGATATTGTTTTCAGCGTTTGCTTCGTTACTCGAGGCTTCACTGCAGCTGCTGGAGCCCTTAATATCGGATATCAGTTGTGGCAAATCTTTGAGGCTAAGCAATTCCAACTGCTGGCAAAGCTCCTCATCAAAAGAAGTGACATTGTGACCACCCTCTCTAAGGTCGTTCTGCTGTGTTTTCTGCTCCATTGCCGCTGGTGTCAGGCTACAATAATATCTATCGACAATGTTCAAACCATCAGAGAGCGTCTTTTTGATGAGGTGGCTGTATTTCTTTATAATCTCTTTCTGGAGATTGGCATAGGCTGCTTAGGGGCTTCTTATATGTATTCTAAGCATCAAAAAAGGGGAGTACTCCTCGACATCAGATCATGGTCACCTGATCTCCAGGGGCTCTGGTTCGTTGAGGGCTGTCGAATACCCCTAACCATGTGGTAGAACCATGAGCACGTGACTAGCACGTGACCAGGGTGATGTCACAACACATATGACCCAACACGTTCACGTGACCCCCCCGGATGTAACATCACTGCCGGGGAGGGCCCCCAGGGTCCCAGAAGTCCTGGTAACGAAGTGACATCACTTCCGGGGCGGGACAACTGTCACTTTTTGCTTGATGTGAACAGTATCCCTCATTACTGCTAATAATTCTAGTTATTATATGATCACAATTTTACCTTTGTAATGTGTATAATGATAATCTGTAAATAAACAATATTAAGTGAGATCTGTTTCTTTATTCACACATTAAAAAGCATATGCTAAAAATTACCTGCATAACGCATAACGCCCTCCACCACAATATCCCTAAGTATCTTGCTCAGAAACTTGAACTCTCGAGCAGCTCCAGAGCATCCAGAATCTCCAACACCTTTCTTCTGAAACCTCAAAGATTCCACAAGAAGAAAACCTACAACCGCGCCTTGTCTGGGATTGCCCCAAGAATCTGGAACTCATTCCCTCCTAAAATCAGGACAAATCCCTCGGTCGTTTCATTAAAAAAAACAGTCAAAGAAGTCCTTATGAACAGAAGTCTTCCCTAGATCACGTCTCATATTTCCCCAGTCACTCACATGATCAATTATCTCTGGCTACCTAACGCACTCTGCTGCGCAGTACCGACTTTACCCCCCTGCTTTTCATCTCTATCTGGTAAATTCAATGGCATGAACTATGGCAATATGTTGTTATTAACGAAGACTCTATTTTATTAGATTGTTAGTGAATTTCAGTGAATCTGATATTACTGTTTTCTACTGCTCCGCATGCTGTAATTCTGTAAAGCGCTCTGATACCCACAAGGGTCATGTTTACGCTATAAAAAACGATAAATAAATAAATAAATAAATAAATAAATAAATATCGTATGAATATTTTGGCATTCAGGGTGTGGAAACTCTGTTCACAAAATCTTCATAAGGAACTGTTACTTCTCTGTAATTCAATTCAGTTAATTAGAAGAGCATCTTGCTTTACCTCTGAAACTTCTCAGTAGTTATGCAGACAACAAACTATGCACAGTTTCAAATACCCTCAAGATCAAAAATTCAGTGAAACCTACATAGCAATACTAGTACAGCACAATAAATCCGAGACTCCTGTGAGAACTGCAAAGAGTTCTAAAATCTTCAATTCAACAAGTTCAATGATTCATGTAGGGAGAAGGAGAGCAGGATGCCAAATAAACAGGCGTTTCTAAAAAAAAACTCAAAATGGCTGTAATTGTTAAATTTACGTTCACAGCAAGGGAAATATGGTAAGACTACATCCACCATGTGGAATAAGGATAACCTTCTCCTTTCCAGTCCCAGGGCGGATCCATCTCAAGTGAGTATAGGGGTATATTGCATACATCCAAGTAAAATGTGAGTAAAATCAGTGATCAGATATCTGAAAATAAATCAAGGAAAAATATTTATGGTGAACACTTGTCTTCCTATTCAATCTGTAGCGATTAGCGCCTCTAACCACCCCTCTCCTAACCATGATCATAGTTCGTAGGTTCATGACTGGGAGCGGAAACTCTGGTCTACGGATCTGACCTTTAATTCCTGAAAACAAACTGCTGCGGCCATTAATTCCTAGGGCAAAAAAGTTGCATCTGTTGAGGATGCACGTATATTTTTAGTGCCACCACCTTTTCCTTCCAATTGCTGCTGTACATTTACATTTTTAACAGTTTTTAACTAAATCCTAAAATATTATGATATATGTTTATTTTTGGGATAATTTCTTGACTCTGCTATTACTGGTATGTTACGCATCATTCTGTGTTCAAAGGAAATGTAAAACTTTTTTAGGTCTCCCCTAGACAGTGCATGCTTACAGCCCACCCATTGCTTTTCATTTATTATTCTGAGTGTCATTTGTAAATGCTTACTTGCATGTGGCCATTCTCTTGCAAATATCCCTCCTTTTTGTGTGTTGTTTCCTCCCACAGAGCATGGCCCAATTACTTGCAGCCTTACACTTTTTTGATTATAGATTTGTTTTTTGGGAATTATTTTTTCTTTGATTTCTGAAAGTGTTTCTGGAAGCTAGTCTTTGTTGTTATTCTGTCATTGGTAAAGTTTTCAAAACTCTTGCTATTTATTTACTTGAATTTTGCAAGGCTGCAAGGTTTGTTCGTGTGTCATAGGTATAGCTTTCAAACTTTTTTTTCACTTATTTATTTGCTTACAAGGCTTGGCGTGTGTTGTTGGTAAAGCTTTAAAACCTTGTGGTATGTATATGCTTTCTGTGGCAGATGCAAGGCAGCGTGTGTCGCTGGATTATTTAATTGTTTGCTTTTTGTTGGTAAGGCAGCGGGGGTAGCCAAAGCTTTAAAACCTTTTGCTATTTATTTGCTTGCAAGGCTTGTTTTTTTTGCACCCGTGTTTGTGACTATGATGCCTGGGCAGAATTTAAATTAATAAAGAGATTACAATTTTGACCAATTGCTGTCTTTTGTTTTATTTTAATGAGCTCCCTTAAGCAGCCTGGAGCAGCATGAATAGCTCTGTATCCCCATCTGATCCTAGCCGCCAGTTCTCCTACGTATGCACTTGGTAAACACATTCTAAGTGAGTGTTTATGTGTAGAGTAGAGTCAGTGAGACTTTGTCTTAAAAGTTTCAGTAAGTGGCGTGAATGCCTCCCCCCAAGACTAAGGAGAGAGTGTGTGATCCCTCCATCGGTACTATGGCCTGATCACATTGTTGTTTTATGTGTTGGGTATCATTTAGGACTTGAAAGAAAACCTTGCCTAGATAAACGTGTGATTTCACTTTCTTCTTTGTTTCTCTCCCAATTGCCAGTTACATGAAGAACGTTTGTATCTACCTTTAAAGGCTATTCACTTACTCTTAGAAATGTTGATCTTCCTGAAGAGCGAGTCGAAGTAACGGTGTAATTCATTCAAGCCATGCTGAAGCTCCACTGGGGTTAAAACATGTAAAATGGCAGAGTCAACTTATATTATTAAAAGTTACTTACATGTTGGTTGTATAGTACTCTTTCCCTTTTACCCAGCCTTCCCATCTTTTCTCGTTTCTTTCAATCCCTTCAGTACCCATTTCTCCTCTCCCTGACCTTTCACTTATTGTTCCTTCTTTCTTCTTATTCTCCTTTTTTCTTCTCTTTTTAATGTTACTCCCTCTCTGTTTCTTTTTTTGCCATTTTTCTCTTTTCCTTGCTTTCTTCTCTCCCTTTCATTTCCACCACTCCGTTCCAATTATTTTTATCTGTGCCTTCTTTTCTCTACTCTCTCCTAATTTCCATCTTCCATTAATCTTTTTTCACTTTACCTACTTCTTTTATCATTTTTCTCTTTCACATCGCTTTAGTTTTCACCCTTGTATTCCATTTAGTCCCACTCCCCATTTACTTCCTCTTTCCTCTTCTATGTAGCTTTCTTCTCCTATTCTTCCACTCTGTAGCTCATCCCTCCTTTCGTTGTATTCTTTAATCTTGCCTTTCTTTCTATGTCTCTACTTCCTCTTCTTTTCTTTCAACAATCTGTAGCTCTATTTTCTTACACTTCCTTCCTTGATTCTTTCTCTTTTATTTATTTACTTTCTTCTCCTTCTTCCTGCTTCTTAGTTGTCACATTTCTAACGCTCCTCCTTCATATTTGTGCCCCTTATTACTTTCCTCCTTTCATCTCCCCGTTGCTTTTTCTCCCCATTTCTCTTCATCTTTCTCTAAATCCTTTTTCCATTCCTCTTATCTTTCTGTTTTTTACCTCTTTTACTGATGTCTTCAGTCGTCCTTCATTTTTAAACCACTGCCAGTAGTTAGACTGATTGCAAGCATCCTCCCATCACCTGTTGTGTGTTCCGTAACTCTCTTTTCCACCATCTTAATTTTTCATGTTGCATATCACGCTTTTCTTCATCCTAATCCCTGTCTTCTATTTATTTTTTATCCATTGCCTATTCTTCGCCTCCTGTATTGTTTCAGCTACAAGACGGCCCTTTCGTACACAGGAGTATGTGGGGGAATGACATTGAGAAAGAGTAATTAGGGAAATAAATCTTGTGTCTTCTTGTCAAATTAGGTTAGGTTAGATTGCGTGAGGTTAGGTTAGGTTATTATGTGAGGTTAGGTTATATGGAACTGTTAAATAATGGTAGGTCACCAGAATCAAAAAACAATTACAAGTGTTGCTGGTGGGCTTGCAGCACTGGTTGTGCCACCCACAGAAGCAGCTTGTAAAGTGTGTCTCTGGTCTGCAATTGCAGAGCCTATGTGCAGTCTAGTACTGCCATGCTGACTGACCAAGTGCACCCACTTGCCAGTCCCTAAACCTTCCCTTATCTTCATATCAGACACCTCTATGGTAGGCCCAAGGGCAGGGTGCATTGTAAGTATAAGGTAGGACATGCCCTGGTGTATGTGGCAGTGAATGAATGTGTAGTGAATTACAGCCATTTTCGTTTTTCACTATTGCAAGGCTACCTGTTCCCCATAGGCCAGAATGGGCAGTTTGATTATTACATCTTATAATCCTAACTGACTCAGGAAACATGGTAGAAATTCGACTTTAGTATGCCTGAACTCAGAATGATAAAATACACCTTTTAGTGAAGTTAGTTTTAACATTCTGTGTTTGAAAATACCACTTTTAGAAAGTAGGTATTTTCTTGCTTAACTGTCCAAGCCTGCCTCTGCTAGGTTGTGTATTGTGTGTCTGGTTCTGTGAGTGACAGGGGCTGGGGATTCCAGGTGAGAGGGTGAGTCAGCACAGGGCTTAATAGGAAGATCTGCATGTAGATGGGTGTGAGGAGTTGCACCTGGGACCTGAATAGGGCTGTGCCTTCCCTCCACAATGCTGGCTCCACCTCCTGTGGTGTGTCTGATGTATCTGCCCTGCACTCTGAAAGGAAAGAAGGAGTCAGGTAAACAAAGTGCTCCAGGACTGACCAGAACTGATTTGGACTAGGCAAAGGCCTCTCTGCCTTCAGAGAACAAATAAAAAAGTAGTATAAATATGGGGACCCAGACCCCAAGACTTTAGATCACTTCTGGAACAAGAAGAAGAAACCTCTGCCAAGGAAAAGAACCAAAGGAAGCTGTAGGAGTTGGACTGCCCCCTTGCCAGTGTGCTGTATTGTTGGGTTAGCCTGCAGTGGTGTCTTCATTGCCAAGGAGAGGAGAAGGAACTTTTACCAAACTTTCATCATCTTGCAGAATATTACTCCAAGGGCTTGAACTTGTGCTTGCCTCCTGCTGAAGTCTCAGGGACAACAGACTTCACTACCAGCTCCCCTCTGAATTTCCTTGCTGGGAATTCTATCTGCAGAAGCCTGCGTGTCGCTGGGAGCTGGAAGAGCGATGCAACGAGAAGAAGCGTGTCGCCGCCGCAGCTGTAGTCATCGCATCGCCGGAGAAGCGTGCCGCCACCGCATCGCCCAGAAGCGTGTCTTCGTCGCAGCTGTCTGCTGTCACATCACCGGAGAAGTGTGTCGCAACCGTGAGGGTCACCATCGATCATCAGAGAAGCGTATCACAGTGCCTGTCGCGGCTCCAAAGTACAGAGTCGCCGCAAGGCAGCCAGGGCGTGCCGCATTGTCTCAACATTGTCGCTTCAGGGCGCCATCTTATCGCATCGCACCGGATTGTCGCATCGAGGCGCCATCTTGCCGCTTTGCAACCGGGCTGCAGCACGAGAATCTACGCATCCCCTACTCTGAGCAAGCATTGAGGCGCGACGCATCGTCTCCCCCGAAGCAAGAAACCGACGCATCTCCAATGCTGCGGTTCTTTTATTTATTTTGCGTTACGCATCCAGGTACTTTTGTGAGAACTGTGTCGCATTTATCACAACTTGAACTAAGTTTATCCTACCATCTTTAAGTCAATTTTGAGTACAGTATTGTGGATTTTTGTCGTTTGTGGCCTTCTGTTAAATCTCTATAAAGAATACTTATTTTTATAAAACCTGTGTGGTGTCCATCTGTAATGTTATCACTGTATCACTGTATCACTGTATGTGTTCACAAATGCTTAACACACTGCCTCTGAGATAAGCCTGTTTGCTCGTGCCAAGCTACCAAGGGGGTGAGCAGGGGTTATCCAGTAGTGTAATCTCCTTTCCCTGACTTAGAAGCAAGGGTCCCTATTTGGTCAAAGGTACCTACCTCTGGCAACTAGAGACCCCCAGTTCTAACAACAAGTTTCAAGCCCAGGGAGACAGCGTTCGGGAAAAGAGTAAATGTGCTGTTAACATTGCCCGGAAAAGGAGGTGCTCTTCAAATTCACGGGTCAAGAGGGCATGACGTTCCATAAGGTGGTATACTGGTATGCAATGAACCATCCAATCCTTCTTTGCCTCTTACGTTTGGGAAAGAAGACCCAGAATGCTGTCGGCATGTGAAAAGTCAGGATTCTAATATTGCCCCAAGCGGCAGAGGATCTCCCTGTAGAATCATGATCATCAAGAGTAGCAAAGGGAATAAAATGGGCGGTATCTAGTCCTTTGGAATCCATAGAGCTTATGGTATGTGATGAAGATGATGGTACCAGAGCAGGTCCATTTCCAATGTCACAGCAACAATCTGTAGCCTGTCAGCAGCCTCAAGGTACTGCAGAGCTGTCACACAGGCTCTTTCACAGTCATCTGTCACTTGTAAATTTTCTAACAGTATCTAAAGCGTATTGCTGTATATAAAATATACCATTCCAGTTGCAAAACACTTTGCATTATTCCTCTTTCTTTTAATAAGTTGTAGTTTCTAATAGTCATCTGTATTTTGCAAACTTTTGATTTACCATTGTGTGTGTACAGGAATCGATCATGTATCTTCTGATCCATCAACTCAGTTTCCCTTTGGAGTCTGTACTTTTTATTCACTTTACCCATATTTTCCTTTGTTTAAAGGGTAGCTTTACATTACAAAACGACTTGCAGAAGGGCACTGTGTGTGCCCCTTTCTTGTTTCTAACAGCACATACACTAGCTCAGTGGAGTTGCGGAAAGTGGGTGCATTTCTCGTTCTGCTCCTGTGCATGGGTACAGAACAGATTTGTTATATGGCTTCAGGTGTCCCACAGTTTGGCAATATTACAGCAGTGATCCATGACTGCAAGGAGGCTTCAAACTTCTTAGATGGAAGCGGAGTGCCTGGTCACCTGCTGCAGTTCCTCTCATCTGTACAGGGATCACTACTGGCCAGGCCCATTGATATTTTTTACTGCCGGAACCACTGATGTTCAAATCTGCCTGGAGCTCCTGATGCTTACTTCTGCCTGGGTCATTACAGCTTGGGCTCATCAATGCTCTTTACTGCCTGTGGCCACTGATGTTGACTACTTTTTGGGGCCATTAATGATCACTTTGCTTTCATTGCTACTTTGGGCTACCAATGTTCATTGCTACCTAGCTGGCATTGAGCTTGTTTACTGCTTAGGGCCATCAAAGTTCATTACTGCCTTGGGCCATGAATGTCCTTTTTGCCTGAGGCTATTGATAGTCTTTAATATCTGGTGCCATTGAGGCGCTTTATTCATTAGTTTATGTGTGTGTGTGTGTGTGTGTGAGAGATTACTAGTCTTGGTGGCTGGCTGATATGTGCACTGTTATGTATGTGCATGGGTGCCTCTGGTTCCACTCCTATGTGCGTATGGGTATGAATGTGTGACCTTTCAGTGTGTACGTGGTTATGTGGGTATGTTGTGTCTACATGATTGTATTCATGCACTTTACCAAAGTTGACCCTATTGATGCTACAAATGCTTTTTTTTAAATCTCTTTTTGTCTTTTGTTTTGTTTCTTAAGATGGTACGAGGAGTGACGGTGTTTGTGAAAGACATCTGGGGACGTTTGCATTTTCACGGTAAGCAGATCAGCTATTTACCTTGTTCATGATTTTCTGTCAGTCAATTAATCAATCAATCAATCAATCAACCAATCAATCAAGGGCTTATAAAGCGCGGCTAGTCACCCGTGAGGGTCTCAAGGCACTGGGAGGTGGGAGCTGCTGATCCCACTGGGGGTAGGACCATTCGAAGAGCCAGGTCTTGAGGTCCTTCTTGAATTGGATCAGCGACGCGGATTGCCTGAGGTGGAGAGGCAGGATGTTCCAGGGCTTGGTGGCGAGGTAGGAGAAGGATCTTCCTCCGGATCTGTTCTTGTGGATCCTGGGGATGGAGGCAAGGGTGAGCTGGTCGGAACGGAGTTTTCTGGAGGGTATGTGGAATGCGAGGCGGTGGTTCAGGAATGCTAGTCCTTTCATCATGGAGAGTATGTAGGCATGTGTGAGGAGCTTGTAGGTGATTCTCTTGTTGACTGGGAGCCAGTGGAGTTGTTGGAGGTTTTGCGTGATGTGGCTGCAGCGGGGGATGCCGAGGACCAGTCTGGCTGCGGCTTTTGGACGTTCAGAAGTTTCTTGAGCTGTTTCTGGATGACGCACGCGTAGAGTGCGCTGCCGTAGTCGAGTCTGCTGGTGATGAGTGCTTGGGTGACTGTCTTTCTGGATTATGTGGGGGTCCATCTGACTGTCTTTTGGAGCAGGTGGAGAATGTGGAAGCTGGCTGAGGAGACTGTGTTGATTTGGTGGTTCATTGTGAGCGATGATCCCAGTATGACACCGAGGTTGAGTGCATGGTCTGTTGCGGTGGGAGGGGATCCCATAGCAGCTGGCCACCACGAGTCGTCCCAGGCTGAAGGCGTGGGGCCCAGGATGAGTACTTTGTCTTGTCCAAGTTGAGCTTGAGTCAGCTGTCATTCATCCAGGTAGCTATGGCTTTCATTCCACTGTGGAAGTTGGTTCTGGTGGTTGCAGGTTTGTTGGTGAGGGAGAGGATCAGCTGGGTGTCGTCAGCATAGGAGGTGATGTTGAATCTGTGGCTTCTGACGATTGCTGTGAGGGGGTTCATGTAGACTTTGAAGAGGGTGGGGGCCTCTGCAACTGATATCTGTGTGTTCTGAGAGGAACGGGGGTAGTCTGACTCCCTAGGTTCGTCCGGTAAGGAAGGATTGGATCTAATCCAGTGCCTTATTGCGAATGCCGGCGTCCTGGAGTCTCATGATTAGGGTGCGGAGGTAGACATTGTCGAAGGCGGCCGAGAGGTCCAGTAGGATGAGGGACTGCGGTCTCGCCCCGGTAGAGGAGGGAGTGGATGTCATCAGTGGCGGCGAGGAGTGCGGTCTCCATGCTGTGGTTGCTTTGGAAGCCAGATTGGTAGGTGTCCAGGATGTGGTTTACTTCTAAGAACCCCGAAAGTTGGGCGATAATGGCCTTCTCGATGACCTTTGCTGGGAAGGGGAGGCGGGAGATGGGTCTGAAGTTCTTGAGATCAGTCGTCGGGTCTGAGGATGGATTCTTCAGTAGGGGGTTGATCTCGGTGTGTTTCCAGTCGTCGGGGAAGGTGGCGGTTTCGATGGAGCAGTTGATGATGCTTGGGAGCTGGGGGGCGATGGTGGCAGCTGCTTTGTGGAAGATGTGGTACGGGCAGGGATCCGACAGGGCTCCTGAGTGGATCCTCTTCATGGTCTTGAGTGTGTCCTTTGTTGTGAGTGGAGTCCAGCAGAGCACGGTCTGTTGGGGTGCGGCGTGTTTGCGCGCAGTGGTGGCGGGCAAAGTGGCAGGATCTAGGGTGTCAAAGCTGTCATAGATCTGCCTGATCTTGTGGTGGAAGAAGGTGCAGAGTTTGTTGCAGAGGTCTTAGGAGGGAGGGACGTCTGTGGTCTGGCTGTTGGGCCTGGCAAACTCCTTGACGATAGTGAAGAGTTCTTTGTTGTTGTGTGCGCTGGCATTGATTCTGTCTTGGAGGGCTTTTTTCTTTGTGGTTTTGAGGAGGAGGTGGTGTGCTTTGATGGTGATTTGAAGGTAGCATGTCAGTAGGCTTAGATTTAAATAGTTGTTTGGAAGATGGGTGTGTCTATATGATGTGGATGGGTATTGAGAACAAATTAAAATGCTCGCAGTATAACTGGTGGAGCATGTACCTACTGAGGGAGAAGGTACCATCTTTCTCTTTGTTCTTGGGACCCTCCTTTGCAGGACACTAATGTCATTCATTGAAAATATATTTCTCATGTCTTTCATATTAAATATGGTTTCACCTTAAACATGAAAATTGCTTATATAAAATTTCTGACAGGTGAAAACTTGCATTGTTTTGACTGTGTGTCTCTTTTGTAAGTCAGCCCCCTTATTTGAGCCTCACCATCTATAAGCTTCTGTTTAAAGTAAGCGTTAGCTACAACTGTCAGTGCCTTCACCTAAACATAAGGTCAACTGCAGTGTACTGCTGGGGTAAAGGGTATTGAGCAGACTGATTGTCACATGTGTTCACATTTGTCTGCCAACCTGTGGATGCTGAGAGAGGTAATCCATGTCTAAGTCAGCCTGGTTTGTGCTAACAAGTAGCCTTGTCACAGATTGTGGATCCTGGATCACAAACACACAGCCAGAGTCACTTTTGTGTTCACCTGTGTACTTGGCCATGTGCCCCTGAGCCAGCTTTATAGAACTTGTGCTTTAAGTTACTGTGCTGGACCAACCTAACTACTTTGCATGCCCCCCCCCTAAACAATACACCCATGCTGAGAAATTACACTTCTCACAGGAGGAGAAATTTCCACCATACAGTAATCAGCCTCCCCTCTCTGTCATACACTGGCAGGGTCCTCTCAAAAGAGGCGAAGAAGGATCATATAGAACTCTGACACCAGTTACCAGGTGGGTTTAGTTGAAGACGTCTTGAAGAAACCAGATCTGACAGGTAGGATTCTGGCTCAGAAGATAGGTCTTTCCCAATGTTACTTGAAACTGCCTTCAGGAAAGTTGGTAGAATGCTTGGCTAGGGGTTGGGCAGTAGTGCGTTCCTTCGGGCTATGGCAGTCAGGGGAGGTGGAAGAGCGATGTACCATCTCTGGGTTGGGTAGTGGCTCCCACCTTCTAGAGCTGTCGACCTCTATTTGTAAACTCCAGCACAGGGAAGGACAGTGGAGATGCAGAGGGACCACAGAAGATGAGAGAGACAGTGGGGAGGAATCTCTGCAAGGAATGTAAATGTAAATGTAAATGTGCAGATATTTATATAGCGCAAATCACCAACCGGTCTCTAAGCGCTTGCTTAGGGAACCCGTCCTGGTATTCCCCTGTGAGATAACCCATCAGGGCATCCACAAGGTGAAAGCCAGGCATCCCGCCGCGAGGGGCCATTGTGGAGATTAAGCAAGCTATTGCCCAGAGTCGCAGAGTGTGAACCCATGAATCGAGTATGCACTGGAGCGAGAATTATCAAGTCCATGGACAATTTATGGACTCAAGACCCAGCCGAGCCGGGAATTGAACCCTGGTCCCGGGCTGACCTCTGCTTCCAGGTCTGCCTACTCTAACCAGTGAGCCACACTTCTCCACAGCGGAGGGAGGGAGGTACACTCTGCATTTGTTGCCTTGGATGTTTGTTGGGCACTGCCCCCAGAGCTAGTGGCACCAGGTTCCGGTTTTATGTGCCCAATGAGAGGAGCATGCTACTGCTGATCATACAGGTGACCTGCAAGTGGCTTAAGGCACTCTTGCTGCTTGGGTACTGCAAGCAGCAGGAGTGGTCTGACTTAGGTGCTGCTGCAGGAAGACCCTAGTTCAGAAGACTATCCATGGTTAGGGCAGGAGTGCAGCTCCAAAGCTCTTTGTAGCCTACTGCTGCCACAAATGAGGAAGCAGCAGTGTGGAATGATGTGAACAAGTCATTTGTAAATCTGTCTACAAGCAAACAACTAACATTTGGGGTAAAGAGGCCCGTCAAGCTATCCACAAATGCTGTTGAGCCTGGATAGGAGGGACCCACAAGAAGATCTACAAATGTATAGAATACTCTTATTTAGAGCTTCAGCCTCAGCTAGTGACAACTTAGAGGTGGCAAAAAAGCGGTTGGTCATGTGCTTCTGCCATTGGTTTAGTGCTTCTAAGCCCTTCAAAAAAGCCACGTATGCAACAACAATTACAATGTCTGGTGTGATAAAGCTCTGATAACCCATTAAAGAATCTGCAGGTACGGAAGAGCGCCCACAGCTGTGTCAATAGACACAAATGCTCCCATGTCAAACTGCTTCCACTACTTAAGTATGAGATATGGGAGTGATGAAGCAAGACAAACTAAATTCAGTGACTAGCTTTAATTTCAGTTTCCCATTCACTGCAAGGCAATTATAGTGTGTGACAGCTTGGCACGCGTACCCGGTAGGCAGTCTTCTAATTGGTGCACTCCTGTGCACACAGGTGCTTTGCCGCAGGAAAAGGAAGAAACCATGTATTGTTTCACAAATGCACATCATAAGATGTGCTGTGTGGTCACTCATATTTAATACACCAGGTCAGCCCCCTTTCTATAGCCAAACTAAAGCCAGCGTTAAGTGGGCACCAACTTTAAGGAAAACACCTTACATAAAAATGTCAATATAAAGGGGCTCATTTACAAGCCCCTTGCGCCGCTGTTGCATCCCTTTTTTTAACGCTACGATGGCGCTTTATTTGCTCTATATTGATATGAATGCAGATGTGCCACTTTTTCGGATTACGTTGGTTTTTCCTGCGTCAAAATCGGTTGCGCCGCGTTCGTTTTTCATTTATGCAAGGTAGGTGTTCCTTCGGAAACACCGCCCGTAAAACTGACGTAGAGGCATTTACCACTTTTGAGTATTTGGTGCATGGGGCCACTGTACTGCCAATGCGTCACCATCCCTATACCTGCTAAACCTAGGCGGAGGAATGACGCATTGGATGTGGCCAAGGGGCCACAGCAGCTGTAGTGACTTGACTGCGATCTGCAATCAAGTCTCAAGGTAAGTGGGCCACACAAGGTAGGAATGTGCATGTAATGTGACATTTTGTGACATTACATGCGGATGTCACACATACAATTGGGCTCTATGCCCACTTGTATGTGTCACATCTGTAGCGGTCTAGTGTTTGTTAGGCCGGTGACCCCCACCGGAAGGAACCCCACACTTTGTATCACTCTCTGGCCAGACGTGGCCAGAGAGCTTAAATAAAGGAGCGGAGGTCGCACAGGACTTCCGGCTCGCAACCACCACGTTGTGCCTGGTTTATATTTGCTAGAGCTGGTGGCCCATGTGCATGCTGGGCCCACAACAGTGAAACACAACACTGGCGACGAGCGTGGGTCCCCGCTACGTGACCCGCCCGCAACACCCTGCCTCTCTCCGCGCTCCCGACCCGTCGGCCTGGTTGTGCGTACCTGCCTCGGTAGATGCTCGGCGCTGCTGGCGAGAGCGCTACATCGAGCGCGTGCACCGCGGCGCCCTGGAGGTGAGGAGATGCATCCGCTGTGAAGCAGCCATCACGCGCATTTAGCGCCCTGTCCCGCTGACGCTCCCGGTCCTCTCCGCTAGAGCTGGCGAGGTGAGAAGCCACACGGGCACGAAGCCCCGCCCCTTTTTCAGCGCACGTCAGCACGAGGAGTCCAGCAACCAGCGCCTACGCTGAGATCCTCCTGGGGGGGTAAAGAAGCTCACAATAAAGACAATCCTGCAAACTGAACTGCCAGATTGCCCTGCAGTGTCTCCTGAGTACTACTGACTGCTCCTCCAGCACCACCACATAGCCCACAGTTATCCTGCACCACTAAATGGCCCATAAATACAAACTGTTGCACAAGTGTAAAGCACAGAGAAACATTAGCAAAGGGGCATAACAGTGTCACAAAGACAAGGGTTTAGCACTGGAGTCCCACACCCTGCCGGGAACATGTCCACCCCAGCAGCGTCTTCGTCTCAACAGGCAGCTCCACAGGCAGCGAACCCAGCAGCAATACCAGTCCCTCAACACTCTCAAATCAGCACGCTGCCCCTGTTCAGTGAGCTGATTGACCCAGCTACTGCGTCTCCCAGGTGGACCGTCTGGATTGGCCGTTTGGACAACTACTTTATCGCCACTAGAGAAACTGATGGATCTGTGAAACGCTCCCTGCTACTCCAGGGGACGAGATATACAAATTATTTGCGCACCTCCCTAACACAGGACCTCCAACAGACTACGACGCAGCGGTGAGGGCCCTGAATGCTCATTTTGACCCCTCTGCTAAACCCCGATCACGAACGCTTTAAGCTCCGCCAGGCACGCCAAAGAGAAGGAGAGTCCATGGACGCGTTCCACGCAAGACTGCGGGAATTAGCCAGTACGTGCACCGAAGACGACCAAATCAAAGAAGTACGAGCACAAGTAATCCAGGGGTGCAGCAACAAAACCCTGCGGACCCTCATACTCCGGGAGCCGCGCATAACGTAGGAAGACATCTTGGTGTTAGCACGGTCACATGAATTATCAGAAGTCAGGGCGACAGCCATGGACGCCGCCCTGATCCAACCAGGATAACAGCCGGTGACAGTAAAGACGGAGAAAGTGGACGCAATACGCACGTAACAGAAAGGAGCCCGGGGCAGGTGGCCGCCCAGAAGCGCGCGTAGATCACACTGTGGATACTGCGGAAGAGAAGAACACCCGATGGAGGAATGCCCAGCACGAGGCAAAGTATGCTCGAAATGTAATATCCCCAACCACTTCGCAAGCGTGTGCCGAGGAGGCGTGAGGAACAGAGGAGCCCCCGGCCGCAGACCACCGTCAAAAGCAGTCAGACACCTGACATTAGAAGAACCAGAAACCGTGAGGGGAAGTAGGCCAGCAATGCAACGCAGGCAGTATCTTGAGGACTCGTCAACAGATGAAGAAGGAGACTGTCACATGATCTCGTTTGCCAGCGTCCTCAAACGAAGACGACGACCACAGCCAAACTGCGCTATTGAGATCGCTGGATCCCCCGTGACTGCGCTCATCGACACCAGAGCGTCATAAAACGTCATTGGGTGCCAACAATACAAACAGCTGAACCCAAAGCCAGCACTACTACCATCACAAGTAAAGATCTTCACATATGGCAGCCAAACGCCGCTGCCCCTGAAAGGCAAAATGACAGTCCAGGTGAAAGCCGAACGTCACGACCCTCCACGTGGTTGACCGAGAGGCGGACATACTAGTAGGGAGCCACACCGCGGAAGATTTAGGTCTTGTAACATTTGCCAACGCGGTAAGAACACTACAGACAGAAGAGATCCTGGAGCTATTCCCCCAGCTGTTCAAAGGCCTCGGGAGTATAAGAAGACCGCCTGTGAAGCTCCACATTGACAGAGCAGTGGCGCCCGTCGCATTACGGCACTGACGAATACCATTCCACCTCCGGCCGCTCGTAGAACAAGAACTAGAAGAGCTGGAGCCACAAGGCGTCATAGAAAAAGTAACAGGACCAACCCCGTGGGTGTCACCGATGGTGATAGCGGAGAAGCCGAAGCAACCAGGGAGGATCCGGCTCTGCATTGATATGCGCATGCCCAACCAAGCCATCAAGAGGGAGAGACATATCACACCCACCGTAGATGACATCCTAGCGGACCTAAATGGTTCCCGATGGTTCTCCAAGTTGGATCTTATTGCTGGTTATCACCATCTGAGTCTAACCAAAGAAAGTCGGTACATCACAACCTTCTCGACTCATCTAGGACTCCGGCGGTACAAGCGATTACATTTTGGCATCTCCTCAGCGGCAGAGATCTTCCAAAATACAGTGAAGGAAATATTATTGGGACTGCAGGGAGTTCTAAATGTCAGTGACGACATTGTGATCCACTCGGCGACAATTGAAGAACATCATCGGCACCTGCGAGCAACTCTCCAGCGACTTGCTGAGTATGAAGTGACCCTCCACAAAGATAAGTGTCAGTTCTTTAAGAAGTCCATTGATTTCTTTGGCTATGTTTTCAGCCAGGAAGGAGTGAAGGTAGACCCCCAGAAGTCTCAGGCAATCCAACGTGCCCCGGCCCCTAAGACGAGGTCGGAAGTAAGGAGCTTCCTTGGTATGGCAACATACTGCGGACGATTCATTCCCGACCTTGCCACTATCTCCGAGCCCCTGCGAGCACTGACGAAGAAAGATGCCGTGTGGACATGGGGTCAGAAAGAAGAGGACACTTTTCGCAAAGTAAAGGCAGCGCTGCAAGAAAAGACAACCATGGCATACTTTGACACCGCCAAATCAACTGAACTGATAGTCGACGCCAGCCCCGTCGGCCTAGGCGCACTGCTAACCCAAGAGACAGAGCCTGGGAAATGGATCCCACTAGCCTTTGCGAGTAAGGCGCTTACACCTACTGAAACCAGATATTCACAAATTGAACGAGAAGCACTCGCCATCAAGTGGGCGTGTAATCATTTTCATCTTTACCTCAGCGGACATCCATTTCGTGTCGTGACAGATCACCAACCACTACTGTCACTATTCAAAGGCACCTCGCTACATCCACCACCCCGGATTGAACGCTGGGCCATACAACTGCAGCACTACCAATTAGACCTGGTATACAGATCAAAGAACCCAGCCGATTTTCTCTCGCAAACACCCTTCAAGCCCAGCTGACAGTAACTCCCATCAGGAGTAGCAAATAGAAGACTACATAAACATGATCTCCCAGTGGGCATGTCCCAAAGCTCTTACCATCGAAGAAGTCAAGAGACACACGGAGAACGATGTAGTCCTTCAGCGGGTGGTAGATGCCCTGAAGAAAGGGTCGTGGGAACACTTCCTACACGATGTCAGCGGATGGACCGAGACCGATCGAAATTGGCTAGGGAAATTCTGGAGGGTCTGAGACGAACTAAGCAGGGCCGACAACTGAGTAATCCTGAGGGGATCCAGAATTGTAGTGCCAGCAGACCTTCAGGAACAGACAACTATCCTGGCGCACGAAGGCCATCAAGGGACCAACAGAATGAAATCCCGAATGAGAGAGAAACTGTGGTTCCCTGGGCTAGAGGAAGCAGTCGAGAGGGTCATCAGGAGCTGCCGATCATGTCAGCTCACCAGTAGTCAGGAGTCTCCGGCACCGATAATAACGGAAGAACCGTCCCCGTCCCCATGGTCATGGGTGAGCCTAGACTTTGGAAGTTTTCCAGACGGGAGAGTGACGGCCGTCATCGTTGACAGCTACACCAAACACCCTATCGTAGACATACTCCCATCTACAGCGTTTAACCACCTGCAGCCAGTTTTAGAGAAGGTGTTCGCATTATTTGGACTACCACAGGTCATTAAAACAGACAATGGGCCCCCTTTCCAAGGGGGGGAATTCAAGGAATTTCTGGCGCAGCTAGGGATAAAGCGCCACCGCATAACTCCTCAATGGCCTCAAGCAAACGGCGAAGTAGAACGCTTTATGAGAACCATAAACAAGGTGGCCGACCAAACAGAGCCCGAAGCAGCACTCCAGAAGTTCCTGCGGGAATACAGAAGCACCCCGCATTGTACCACCCAGAGGGTGCCATGGTCGCTGATGCTGGCAGGACCTCGGAGAGACGCTCTGTCCATGGTTGACAACTGGGCCCGAAGCCCTATGACCCAGAAAGCACGCAAGATCGCAGATCAGCAACCAATGATAAAGCCAGTAGAAAGAGGAGGGCCCGTCCCAGAGTAATCGTGCAAGGTCACACGGTGTTGGTAAGAAACCGCCGGAGCGGAGGCAAATTCCGCACCGCGTATGAACCAGGTCTATGGACTGTAACGAAGATCCGAGTAACCGCGGTGACGGCAAAGAAGGGAGGAGAGACCATCACTTGGAACGTGTCGTGGTTCAAAAGAGTCCAAGCCCCGGAGGTTGATGTGCCGGCTGGCCACCAACAGGCAAGTAGCGACACCTACCAAGAAGAGTTTCACCCCCACCTGACAGAAGGGGCAGGAAGAGACACTGCTCCAGCTCGTCGGGAGCCCGAAGATGAAACAACACCCAGCTTGGGATGCCCGGAGACAAGTAGCCCAGCCGCTAGCCAGCGCGTAAGACCACAGAGGTATGATCTCCGGCCTAATCCCAGGCCGAACCAGAGACTTGCAGAATTTGCATGTTGAGCTATGAGAACGTTTTTTTTTAAATATGATTTGGGATGGGATGTAGCCGTCTAGTGTTTGTTAGGCCGGTGACCCCCACCGGAAGGAACCCCATACTTTGTATCACTCTCTGGCCAGGCGTGGCCAGAGAGCTTAAATAAAGGAGCGGAGGTCGCACCGGACTTCCGGCTCGCACCCACTACGTTGTGCCTGGTTTATATTTGTTCGAGCTGGTGGCCCATGTGCATGCTGGGCCCACAACAGTGAAACACAACAACATCCAAGACCAATATGTTAGAGCGCAAGGTAACTTTGTCACCTTTTCATGCTCTATCACATTTGTCTCTACATAGGCTACTTGCGTCAGATTAAACTGACCCTGCCTCACTTTTTTAATGCATTGACGTTGTTGCATCAGTTTCCTTGCGCAAGGAGCGTTGTTTCTTAAATACGGCGGCAAGCCCCTAACGCCACTTTTGCATCATTTTTAACATGGGAAAAGTGACGCAAAAGTGACGCAAGGGGCTTGTAAATAAGCCCCGGCATAGCCATGACATTCTAAGCTATTTTGCCGCATGTGCAAGTAAAAATCGCAGCTTTAGCCAAGCTAGGAAAGATGCAAACCATCTGTTCTGTACACCATCCAGGACTTAATTTGTAAAAAATTAAGTGTGGGGGCCCTCGTCAGGAGGCCACCGCAGTTTGCACCACACATTGCGACTGCATGAGCATAGCTACTAATCATCACACAGCTACAAGTATGACAAGTCAGACTGTTCGAGGCCGCCAAAGCTTTAAGAATGCTTGGGTAGCAGGTGTTAGTTGTTTTAATGTACATTGAATTAACAAACAAGCATGGAGTATAAGTGCAGGTTCCGGCAATTAAGTGCCGGTGCCGAGCACTGGAAACCAACAGCTCAAATTAAGCACTGACAACATCAGGAAGACATTCTAATGTGTGCTTTCTGTTAAGTGTCAACATGGCACAATATGCTTTGACGGAGATCATCTTGACATGGTTTTCCAGAGAATGGGTGCACACAGAGCATTTTCAAACTGAAAGAATTTCGGTTTTATACACTAATAGTACATTCATGACCAATTCTTATTTGTTTTTTGTTCCAAGAGTTTTATTGATTTTTTAATGAGTACAAAAAGGAAAGATTGCCCCATACATATTATAATAAGACAAGATGTTCACTTGTGTTCAGAAACATCTGCACAAGGTCAACCACATAGGTATCGAATATCACAGGAAAATTATATCCAACAGTTAGGGTCCGATCACGAGTCTGGCGGTGTCAGGACCGTAAGACTCGTGGGGGCGTGGCGGTGGCAGTCTCCCAACCACCCTATTAGAAGTTGGAAAGTCGGACAGCCACAGCCCACTGCGGCCGCCAGGGAACTGCCAATCCCTTGCATTGTTGCGGCAGAGTAGAGGCATCAATATGTTTGTCGAGACCGCAGCGGTCCTGCCAGGCATATTAGGAGTTTCCTCTCCTCCAGGGTTTTCTTGGTGGTTCCTCCTCCATGAAACCCTGGAGCAGTGGAAAAAAGGGGTCCCTAGGGTCCCCTGGTGCCACTGCGCCCTCTGGATGCACATAGGGGGGCCTATGTGCATGCACATCAGTTCCGGCACCGCATGGACTCTACAGTCCATGACGTGCAAGAACTGTTTTTGGCGATCCCATTGCGGTGCCCATTATCAGAGGCATTGCTGTGGGAATGCCGAAAAAGCCCGCCACACAGCAGGAAACTTCTAATCTGGCAGGCGGCACGGCCACAGCTTCGGTTGGGCGGAACCAGCGTGGCACTGCCAAAGTCGTAACGGGGCAAAAGTTGTAAACAATTCTTGTCATGCCGCCAACAGGTACACTTTGTGAGGATGAATGGCTGTGAGGTGAATTAAGTCTTGATGGCCAATGAGGTTCACACATAGGCTCAGTCATGCTGGTGCAATCGATTGACAGGAAATTGTTGAAGTGCTGAGACCCAGGTGTCGGTAAAATTTCACAAGTGTGGTTTGAAAGGGTGCAAGACCTACCTTCAGTCACTAAGCTTGTGCTGCAAGCGTAGCAGGGCCTGGGACTCTGAATCTGACCAAAGTCCCTGAAGACCTGGCTATTCGGCAAACCAACTGGACTCTGCCAGTACCTGGATACCCTCACGAGTGACAAGAAGCGCTATAAAAATCTATTAATTGATTAATGACTGATAGATTGACCGACCATGTGTGTTGAGTGGTGAATACAACATGTTGTGCCTGTGAGATAAAAGGGAATTGTTCCAGCTGCAATCTGTGTAAACTAAAGACTGCCAACGATGGAGTAGAGCACTGAGCAGAGGAAACTACAAATGTAGTGCTAATGCTAGGAGAAGCCAAGAGGAAGAGAGCTCTGTGTAGTAATTTATTTGTGAAGTAATGGTGGAAATGATGCCACAAAGATTCTACTACATACAACACTTAGTCTGTTGACGGTGTCAGGAAATTCCTGGTGACAGAAATACTAAGGGGCCAATTTATCAGTGGGGTTGCGTCGCACCATGCAACGTCCTCCATCCATGAAGCCGAAAATGTGATTCATGAAGCCATGCATAGCCACCTTCCATGGCCCTGAGTGGCTTCATAAATCCAAAGTAACATAACCCAGGACAAAGGGTGTTACTCTTCACCAGGGAGGCATCCCATGGGTGTTGTATGGGTTTTTCCAAGCAACATCCATAGATTTTGACACATTCCCAGATACACAAAAAGTGGCAGACCTGGGAATGCACTAAAATGCTACACCTTCCCAGGTGAGGCATAATGAGGAGAATTATCTTTATTTCTCCTTGTTACTTCCTCTTTGTATGTGCACTGCATCCTGCAGCACATTTAGAAAGAGGAAAATGCCTCAGGGAATTGTTTTGTGCAGGAAGGTGCTGCTTCCTGCACAAACACAATCCTCATTACAACGCAGGCCTGTGTTGGCACTAGGCAGCCAAAACGGCACCAGCACAGGAAAATTCGCAGCTAGGTGACTTGCTGCGCTACGCTGTGTGACTTTGCCATAAATGTGGCCCCAGTTCTGGATGTCATTCAGATGTAGGAAGCCTGCGCTAAAGATGTTTGTTCTTTTCCGTCAGAAAACTGGGACTCAATGTTAGGGAGATCTAGCAGCCAGGGATGAGTATTTTATTACATCTTAGAAGTGAAG
The DNA here is from genome assembly GCF_964204655.1 of Triturus cristatus. Lineage (NCBI taxonomy): Eukaryota > Metazoa > Chordata > Amphibia > Caudata > Salamandridae > Triturus > Triturus cristatus. Next base: position 265,927,469 of record NC_140585.1, read on the forward strand.
AGTGGGTATGCTCATCACAATGTCAATGGGTCATTTTTAATTAAAAAACCAAAGAAATTCATTGAAAAGCATTATAGAAGTGGCCCTGTGGTTGGTTACTAAGACCATAAACTAAGCCATGTTATGCAAAAGAAGAATATCTCCCTTATAAAAGCCTTAGTGCAAAGGACGCTATAATTGTGAATCAAAGCATAAAAAGCATGGAAACTCCCCATTTATGATAAGCTACGCCACCATAGGCCTCACTGCTCACAGATGATATCACAAATTAGTAACATCACGCAACATCTCCAGTGACATTTTGATAGCATTACTGAAGCGATACAGAATTTAATCTGTTTATTACCAGTGGAACAAAGGGCCTGATGTAGAATTCAGGGGACGGAGCTCAGTCCGTCAGGGTAGCGAGGAGCATTCCATCTATCACCCTGACGAATTACTGTCCCACAGATTTAGAGCTCACCACAGCCCAGCTTCAAGTGCGGGTACACGGGCAACAGCGGTGGGACAGGGCGGGGGGAAAGTCCACAGACAACAGGATAGGGGAAGTAAAATAAAAAAATAAATAAAACCACTCACCTTGCGCTCGCCTCATCGCTGACTTGGCGATGGGGCAAGAGCCAGGTAATTGGTTTTATTTATTTTTAGGTCTCGCATAGGGCTCTCCGAGGCATTAAGTAATTAGCATTAGTGGTGAAACTCCAGCCATTATGTTTTATTTGTTTTGTCACTTACCATTGGTTACATCCGACATTGCTCTTCTTATCTCGCTCATTAATTGGCTGGTGGTCCGATACCTCACTTCCGTTTTGATTCCGTTTTGCCGGAAGCAGCATCGACCAACTACAGTTTAGTTCCGCTGCTCAGCCTTAACTATTCATTTAGGGACTACTTCCTTGTTACTTTACTATTTACACAACACCCTGCTTCACCTCTCTGATTGCGCAGCTCACTAAATTATTTCTTTATTGAAATTAAACGTTATTATGCAGCGGCATGCCATGCGTGAAGTTTATGGCAGACAGCCGCTTTCTCTGCAACTCGAGTTGCCTCCTTCTTCTGCCCCTCAGGAGAAAGGGCTTCTGCCGCTGCTGCTTGCGCTGCCATTTCAGTCCCCCACCTGCCCCCCTCATACCAGGGAACATGAGGAAGCCACTACCCTACTGACAGGAGAACAGACACCGGGCCAAAAGTAGAAGCATTGTTCCACGCAGCAGATATGGTATGCACAGCAAAGTGGAGACAGGGCCCTGCGCACAGCATACCCCCACCCCTTCAATGTATGGAGGTCTTCACTGCAGATTGTGTGACATAACTGGTGCTCATGTAAAGCGCACCAATACCTTCGCATCGAGTTCGCGCTATATAAATCTGCAACAACAAAAAAAAGCCGTAAAAAGAAAGTGTCCAACTACTGACAAATTGCTGTCCGCTATCATGTCAATAATGGACTTCAGGCTAAAATTACGGGCCCGTTTGTGCAATTTACGGACAGGTGGAGATTCAAAAACTATCAGGCACATCAGCAATTATTTCACTCTGCTCTGTTATTTAGTTTTTTTCAGTGAATTTTTATGTTCGGGGTGAATCTATACAACTGCATGTACCAGAATGCAATGCATGGCACGGAAATAAGCCTGTTGCCTCCAGGCAAACTTCAAATTTGCTGCACCAATCACACATTGGACTTTTCCTTATTAGCAGATCATTTGTCCTTGATACCTTTGTTTTCGCTTTTCCTGCATCAATTTGATCACAAAACGAGAGCTGGTTGTTAAACTGCAAGAGGGGCTGACCATGACGGTGGGGAACCGGGTTCGAGCCCCGGCGTCGGCTCAAACATTCTCTGATTCTGGGCAAGTCACTTAAGCTAAAAAAATGCCTAATTGCCTAAAAAAATCTGTATGCAATTGGTGCTCTTGAAAAGCGCTCCAATACCTTCGGGTCATGTTTGCGCTTTTAAAATTGTAAAGAATAACTAGTGATCTGAATCGCTGGAAGAGCTTAGAGGCGCGTCAGTTTGCAGTGTGTGCTGTATGTGATTAGTACTTGGAGAGGTAGAGCTTAGAGGCGAGTCAGTTTGCAGTGTGTGCTATCCGTGTGATCAGTACTTGGAGAGGTAGAGCTTAGAGGCGAGTCAGTTTGCAGTGTGTGCTATCCGTGTGATCAGTACTTGGAGAGGTAGAGCTTAGAGGCGAGTCAGTCTTCGGTGTGTGCTATGCCTGCGATTAGTACTTCCTGAGATAGCGCTTAGAGGTAAGTCAGTTTGCAGTGTGTGATGTATGTGATTAGTACTTGGAGAGGTAGAGCTTAGAGGCGAGTCCGTTTTCACTGTGTGCTATGCGTTTGATTAGTACTTCCTTAGATAGCGCTTAGAGGCGAGTCAGTGTGCAGTGTGTGCTACATGTGATCGAGTCAGTTTATAGTGTGTGAACTCTCGCAGGTGCAAGGTAACGTTTGATTGGTGGAAATGGCCAGTTAGTGTCCATGGAGTAACCGTGTCAAATTTACTTCACCACGACCCTTGCTTCGAGACGCAGAGGGGAGACCACGGATCCAGCTTCGGGGACAGACGTTTGTACTTTTCCACCGTTTTGTATACTGCGACTGCTAAACACCATGGTATATGCTGAAAAATCTGAATCGATATGAGGACTGACCCATGTGACAGCCATGCCTCAGTCATGCTCTTATTCTGAGGCTTAATCATGCAAAGCCAAGTGTGAATAGCTCGGCTTTCACAAGTAGCTCTGTGGGTTCAGGCTGGAGATGTGGTTTCTGACGTTCCACTTCTAGAGGCTCCAGAGCCCATTCAGAGCCCTCCAGAACCATCTCCAGTCACCTCCCTAAACTTCTTAATACTGCTCACCCCTGTATTCTCTGCATGTGCCTGGAATACAGGCCTCAATATAGGCGCTATTACTTGCTGCTCTTTCCTTCTAACAGCTACAAATCAACCTTTGCTTCCGTTTTGATATGATGTCAAGGCCGTTACTTTTCCCACCCTTTGGCTTATCTTTTGAAATATATTCTAGGCATTAATAATTACTTTGAAACCGACACCTCTCAGTGCGTGAGGCTGTATTTAAGGAATTTGAAAATTCAGATCACGTTCCACGTCCACTACAATACAAAGGGGCAGAACAAAGCCGATTTACATCAAGTGCACTGGCCTTTTTGCACCAATATGTGCACTGACGAACACAAATATGACGTCATGAACCGGTACTTGGTCTAAATGTTAGTGCAAGATTCTGCTGGGAAATCTATGTAATCAAAATGACATTACTGACTTGTGAGCCAGCAGACCCAGGGTGCAGATTCTGGCATCTCAATTTGACTGCATTGTTTGATCGTCATCTTATTTCCTTATGCCTCCATTTTTTTAATCTGAAAACATAAAAATTGCTTCAGAATGAACTAAATGTTAGCTTTAGTTTATATACATAAGCTTGACATTTCTTTCGTATTACAATCTACCTAAGCGCTTTATTATCATATCACAGTATTATTTAACTCATTAAATTATCGTGGGAATCGAACATGTGTCTGCCCTCTGCAGGAAATATAACTTGTAACTTGCAAGTTGCAATCGGATCTCTACAGCAGGCATACAAACGTGCTAAATTGCAAATTTGCATGATTTTGAACTATTGGCATTATAAATGACAATGCCTTTTATTTATGTATTTAAAAAACCTGCAATAATAAAAGGCATTGTCATTTACAATACCAATAGGTCAAAGTTTTGAAAATGCAAGACCTATTGCATTGCAAATGCTTGTTTATTTTACTTTCCCTATCCCGTCGTCTGTCGACTCCCCCTGTTCCACACTGCCACCGCCCTGCCCCAACGCTGTTACCTGTGCTGCCTGCGCCTGCCCAACTTCCTTGGAATTCCTGTTATATCAGTTCCTGTATAGGTATTAAAAATGTTTGGTGAACATTTGGTATCAGTTTTCACACAGCCATTCACCAAACTCTTGTTTTTTGGATGAAATATCAAGTTGTAAATATCTGGAGACAGAATTATTGGGAAAAAAAATATGGTGATACAAAAATATCGTTATGCAGAAATATTGTTGTCAGGAAAATCATTGTTTTCAGGTAAGTAATATTGTTGTTAAGAATAATGTTGGTAATATCGTTTTGAATAATATAGTTGTAAAAAATATTGTTTTTTAATTATAGTAATTTAGTTCTATTAATGTTGTGTTGTTTGTATTATGATTTATATTTTCAAAATATAGTTTGTTATTTTAAGTGATTTATAATTTTAATTTAATTGCAAATAGTAATATTTACTGTCGTAACAGGCTGCTAGTTTTGGAGAGGTATTAATTATGTACATTATGTTTAGGACTCCCGGTTTTATGGTATTTATTTTTTTGACATTTCCGCCTGTATTTATCCATATTTATTTTTTGTCAACTTTATCTGTATTTATCCATATTTATTATGGGTTTTGTGAAAAAAATTAAGCTGAAACTGGTATATTTCCACATTTATTTAACCAATAAATATGCAGTCGTGCGTGAATGCCTGCCAGGTTTTTGTGATATGAACACTCGCAGAAGATAAATCAATGCACTTATATGAAAATATACACATTTCAGTATCAGCCTTGTGCACATCTACTGGTGTTAAAGCCTCTTTACTAAAATTTCTTTTTTTAAGCACCTAACCTATCATTCCACGCATCTATTGGCCTGCAGTCATGGCAAAGTGTATTTAGAATCACTCAAAAAGCCCCCAATTTTGTTTTTATCCACATTTAAAAATAAATCCAGACAAGAAATTAAATGGTCGCCGAGTTTGCACCACCCCAGGAATTGAGGGGGCCACACGTCCGGAGATATGCCGAGTCGCTTTGTTAATATTTTGTATGGTATATATTAGAAAATTCAAAGATTACAGGGACATTATAGTTAGGCTCAGATTTCACTCATAAGAAAACAGTGAAATTCAGCAGTTATTGTTAGCTGAGCTAACTATAACTCACGCCCCCGCAATGCTTATGGTCTCACATATTACATCACCCATGACATGGTCAGTGAGCTCAGCTAACTAGAACTGTTACATTTCACAGTTTTTTTATGAGTGATATCTTTTTTTTTTTTGTAAAAGTTTTTATTAAAGTTAAAGGACAGATTCATTAATACAATATTACAGTCAGGTTCGACTTGCATATATCATATTGCCACATTATACATAAGTTACAATTATTTGAAAATGTGGGGGTTTTACTGTCAGAATGTCCTCTCACTGCCATACCCTCTGATAGAAAGGTTCTGAATCACCCCATAGGCACCGCCCAATATTTATAGATGACAAACATTTAAAAATGTGTCCGATCCCTGTTTCAATTATTCCCTATCGACATATCGTCTGAGTGCTTTCTATACCGTTGCGAAGCTGCGTCTTTGTGCTTGGACTTTAACTGTAAATCTGGGAAAAAGGTGATGTTTGCGTTGTCAATTTTTAGTGAAGGCCCAGCTCGTGCAGTCTGTAGGATTGCTTCCATGTGGCAGAAATTGAAGACTCTCGCTATAATGGGGCGTGGAGGAGCTCCTGGCTTTGGACGTCCTCCGGGAAACTCTGTGGGCCCTTTCGATGGAGAATAGCTGGAGAGCCGCTTAGGTTGGAGTTTGTTAAGCACTAGGTCTTCTACAAAGCGGTCCGTGACAGGCCCTTCCATTCGTTCCGGGAGTCCAAGGATTCGGATGTTGTTGCATCTTGCCCTCCCCTCATAGTCATCCAGAAGCTCTTCCATCCATTTCTGTTGATCCTGGAGTTGGGTAACGTGAGGCTGCAGCACAGAGGTGTCAGAGACGAGGGCTGTCATTGCGGATTCTACCTCATTAACTCTAGAGTCCATTTTCCTGAGGTCCACCCGTAGGAGAGTTACTTCAATATTTACTGAGTCTATTCGTGTTTCTAAGGATGTCCATATTCCCGCAATTGCCTCTATGACGTCCTCAAGGGTAAGAGTTTTCACTGACAGTCGAGGTTGCGCGGTTTTGGGATCATCTTCAGGTGTTGCAGCGACATCATCCCCCTGTCTGTTCCAGGTAAATTTTGCTAGTTGCTTTTGTGTTTGGGACTTGAGTCCTTTGGTGCTGGCCATGTTGGTTGTGTAGGAGACAGAGGAGATGTGACCTTGTAGAGAAACACACCTGTAGTGGCCGCCGCCTACCCGGAGAAAAGGACCGTCCTCCGTCGTGTTCCAAGTGGGTCTACTGAGTCATCAGGAAGTCAAATCGTTTCCAACCCGCATCTATGTCACCATTTAGCCAGGGTGTGCGCCTATTATTACTACAGTGGGGAGCAATCAAATGGCGCCTTACCATACAGTCTCGATAGATGGGACCTCAGCTGCCGCCGCATCTAGGGCCGTCTGGGATTCAAACCGGCCCTGGGTCTCAGTCGTTTCTCTTGCTGCGGTGGTCTTTAGAGGGAGCCCGTATGTCACCAGAGGTCAGCAGGGAATGGGTCGTCAAGCAATTGTCCCCGGCACGGCCGTGAGTATAGGGAGGTAAGCTCTGGTTTAGTCCCGGGGGCCACACCCCGGATTCGTCTAGCCAGATAAAATCCTGAATGCGCAGTGTCTTTCAGATATTTCTGTGATATGTTGTCTCGCGCCTCTGTTGGGTGCCCAGAAAATTACTGCAGTCCTTGTGGCTGCCAGCGTCGCCACGAGGTGGTCTTGTTCCAACTGTGAATCCCAAGTTAGGTGGAGCTATCGTGTCTCTGATTAGTAGGCATCGCAGCTGGGGCCTCAAGTGCATATGCAGAGGCGTTTGAGCTGTTCAGTCCCCCTTCCGGATCACCCCGCCTGCTCCTTCTCACCTTGCTGGTCCCGGTGACTGCCAAGGAACCTGTGATGCGTAAGGTGTTTCAGTGGCCTCGTGAACAGGCCCAAAAGCCGGGGCCTAAATTTTGGTGTCCCTTGGCCGACGATCTGCTGTCCGCAGACGCTCTCCACCTCCGTTATTGGCCGCAATTACTTTCAGCTGTTCCCGCACCCTCACCGCCTGCCAGCAACCTCCTGGGGGGGAGGTATGGGGGAGGTTCCCAGCCGCATCTGGCAGGGCTGGTCGCGAGGTGCAGTGGTGAATCGCGGGGTACTGCCGGAGCTAGCACCGTCTCCCTTCGGTCGCCATCTTGACTCCCTCAGTGCCTCGCAGGTCGGCTGCCTCTTTCCTGCTCGAAACCCGGGCGGGACCTTTCTCCAGGCGACGTCCATGTGCAGGATAGGGCCGTGCTTAGATTCCCTATATAAACGGGGAATCTACGATCGAGTGGTCGGAGAAGTGTCCGGATATTTAGGCGAGGGCTGCGGAGCCGCTTTAGAGAGCGACCATTCCTGTCGGCCCCTAGCCACGCCCCCTATGAGTGATATCTGAGCCTAAACACTGTCCCTGTAACCTATGTTTTTTTCAGTCGATTACTAAGGTTTTTTTTAACGTGAAGTAAGAAGTCCATCGCAATGCACAGTGGGGGTGGGGTTGAACGCAGACCCTAATCTGGCATTGTGCTGCCCCCATCCAAGCTTGCTGCTCCTGCCCCTCCTCCTTCTTGTCATCCATTGTTCATGTCCATGACCATGCTCCCTCATTACAGCCATGTGTGGCAGTTGTTCTGCCTCTGCCCTTCCTGCCTGCCCTAAACACTTAGCTTGTTTCCCCATCCACCTCCTCCCTACCCTCTGTAGTCCGAGTCCACGCACCAGCCCCTACCTCCTACCCTGCATGTTCGGATGTGCTACCACTGACATCCATTTATCTCAATGTCCCTGCCCTCTTTTCCTGCCCTCTGTTACCCAATTATATGCAGCATGCTTAGTCTCTGTGCTTGGCTTGCTAACACTACTCTCTTTCCCCTGCCCTCCGATGTCTGTGTGAATGCCCCATCTCCCGCCTTTCTGCCCACCATATTCCATGGACCTGCCACCGTCCTATCTACTCTTAATGTTCTGTTGAGGTGCCACTGCCCCTCCCACATGCCTAGCATGGTCAGATGGCTGCCGCCTATTCCTGCCACCTCCACCCTGGCTGTCCAAGTTCCGTGAGCCTATCCCCTCCCACCTGTCCCCCCATGGCCTATTTTGCTGCCACTCCCTTCTGCCCTCCATGCTCTGTTGTGCTGCAACTGCTCCTCATATCTGCCCTGCATGGTCTCTTGTGAAGTCCCTTCCCCTGCCCTCTTTTGTCTGTGTCCAGCCCCTACACCTCCCTTCTGCACCCATGGTCTTTTGTGCATGCCAATGCCCCCTCCCTCTTGCTCGTCATTGGCTGTTGTGCTGCCACTGCCCATACCACCTGCCTTGTGTCATCAGCGTACTGCCTCTATCCCCTCCCACCTTCCCTCCGTTGTCTCTGTGTATGTCATTATAGTCTCACTATTGCCCTCAATGGTATGTTGTGCTCCCGGTGCCCATCCTACCTGCCCTCCATGGTCAGTTTGCTGCTCCTGCCCTGCTCCCTTGCCCCTGCCCTCCGTTTTTCATTGTGGTCATGTTCCATTTCCCTATCCCCTCCCTCCTACCTTGTTTGGTCTACTGTTGCCCCCTCCCTCCTGCCCTTCATGGTTCATTATGCTGCAAATGTCCCTCCTGTCTGTCCACTATGATCAGCTTGTTGCCCTTGCCTCTTTCCCCTCTGCTCTCTGTTGTCCCTGTGCATGGATGGCCCTGTTTCCTCCCAATTGCTTTCCAAGGTCTGTTTGCTGCACTGCCATTCCTCTTGCCCTGTGTGATGTATTGTGCTGCTGCAACCCATGACGCCTGCCATGTAAGGTCAGTTTGGTGCCTCTACCCATCACCCTCCTGCACTCTCTTATCCAAGTCTGTGTCCCTACCCCATTCCTCCTGCCCTCCGTGATCCAATATACCAAACTTGCAAACAATTTAAACTTGGTAAGAGGGAGATTTGGAAAAAAAACAGGGTTATTATTTTCCCAATTGACTTACATTGAAAAAGAGGGGGATTGTAGGCAGGAGACAAATAAAATAAAGGCCTTTTGGGTTTAAAAACATCAGGAGTCTCCTGCCTGAATCGGGTCTGTTGGCATATATGTTTGTACTGCCACTGCCTCTTCCTTCTGCCCTCAAATGGTCTTCTATATTGCTACAGCCTCTCTTGTCTGTACTGCATGGTTAGTTTGTTGTCTCTGGCCCTCTTTTCTCCGCACTCCATGGTCCTTTGTGCTGCCGCTGTCCCTCCCGCCTGCACAGCATGATCAACTTGTTGCCTCTGCACCCTCCTCCATGAGATGGTATTATTCCCATAGAAATCATAGTTAGTGCTCTAAACAACTAAAATGAGGACATGTTTTCTAAGATCTTAAATAGCAGCAAATCACTTTTAAATAATTTGCTATCTTTGTTTTTTTTTGTCCAGTTGATCACTTGATTATATGTTACACTTAGGGGAGAGTATGTGGTGTTACAGTCAGAGCCGCAGACTATGCAACTGGAGAACCAGGTTCGAGTTTCGGCATTAGCTCGACATCCTGCGATTCTAGGCAAATCACTTAATCTCCCCATGCCTAAAACCAAAATGAATGTGTTCTTGTGTAATGTAACTGATGCTCATGTAGACCACTCCTATTCCTTTGGGTCATGTCTGCGCTACATAAAACTGCAAACAAAAACCTAAATAATATAGGGCCATATATATGAAAATGCCGATTTGCGATTCTCAAATAGCGATTTTTTGTGAATCACTATTTGAGAATCGCAAAACCCTATGTATGTAGGATTTGCAATAAACTTTGCGAATCCTACATATTCCTTAATTGCGAATCGCAAATTGCGATTTGCAATTAAGGAATACCTCCCCATTCATTCCTATGGGCCTAGAGGCCCATAGGGATGAATGGGAAGACATTCTCAATTTGCGATTCCCAATTAGAGAATCGCAAATTGGGAATGCAATTTCAAGGGTGCCAGGGTGTCAAAAGGACACCCTGTTGCACCCCTGAAATTAGCATGGGTGCAGATGTGGTGGTGCACATACATGCCCTAAGGGCATGTATGTGAGTCACATGGCACTTTGAAAAATGCATAAAAGTGCATTTTTCAAAGAAATCGCAAATTACCACTAACTTGGAGTTGGTGGTAATTTGCGATTCCTTAAGTCCAAATTGCACTTTTTGTGTGATTTTTACATTGCATTTAAGTAATCGCAATTTGCGATTCCTTAAATGCAATCGCAAAATAGGGAATTGCTAAATTTGCGATTCCTTATTTTGCATGGGGTGGTTTGTGTCATACATATGACACTGCTGTTTTGCGATCGCAAACGCCGAAATTCTGCGAATTTCGGCATTTGCGATCGCAAAATTGCCTTCATACATATGGCCCTAAGTGTTTTGCACACTTCTGTCATTGGGCTACACTAGGACTACATTTGGGTGATATGTGTGCTATATTTGGGCTCTTTTTTCTCCGGTGGCCATCTTTGGAGACTTATTTGTTATGAAGCTCCTTAATTTCATCATTTACTGCATGCAGTATCCTCAGTAGAAAAGGATTTCAGTTTTCCACTTTGATTCCATCAAGATGGTGTTCATATGTGCCACACCTTCGGCCTACATTTAGAATATTAGCACTCTACTTGCTCATAACATTGTAGTAAAACTGATGATCACCAGAGAGTTAACTGGCAGTCTGCTGCTGGTGTTGAATCTGCATGCTTTAGTCTGCATGTGTGCATGTGTTAAAAGTGTATGTTTCAGTCTGCAAATCAATTTTAATGAAACAGAAGAGGAAGATATTTGAGAAATCACTTAAAATGTGCCCTCATTTTAATTTCTACTGCACTAACTATAATTTCTATGACGAACTGAAACCCCACATTTTGTTCCTTTCTAAATTAAATGTTTTAAGTTTTACCAGTTTGATTCAATCCACTTGGCTTCAGGTGTGCCATACTTTTGTTATAAGTAACACCGTTAGCGCTCTTTTTGTTCATTAGAACACTCTGAGAGGCTGCAGTAGAACACAAGGGATTCAACTGTCAAACTTCATTTCATATGCCTGAGAAAGACAGTGTGAATGTACAGAGAATATGCTCTAATTTTGGCTTCTGGAGCACCTTCCATAACTTCTATGGGGAAATCATGAGAAAACAGTTTTCTCTCAAACATTAATCTTGAAATCCCAGCAGGAGGCTTTCCCACATAGTAAAATTACCTTAGAACACACCACAATTCTTAAAATTAGTATGGCACCATCAACAAATGATTTATAGTGTAATTAAAATATATTATCACCCTTTATACGTTCTACTTTTTGTGACCCTCAAAACTTGCCATTCACTACAATGCATTTCAATAGGGTGCATGTATATTGGTCCCAAGATAGCTGCCAATACTTCATGTTTGAAGTGTTGGCAGCCAATCAAATTTCTGTAGGATTTCAATAAGATTTTGGGCTCCCAGATATCTATATTTTTTAAATATAAATATCTCTGAAATTACTGAATGGATTTACACCAAATTACAAAAAGCATGCTTTCTGAACCAACATCTAGCTTTCTGCCAAATTTGGTGTAGTTTCGTTCAGTGGTAGTCGTTTTTCAAAAATGAAAAATCCCCATGGACATAACATAGGGAAAAGGTGTTTTGGGACTCCCCTTTTTTCTCAGCCACCGCTTGACATAATACCCCAAAACGTTCGACAGACCAGCTGAACCAAAAAAGGGAAGTTTGGTGAAGAGTTTGAGAAGTACCAAAACAAAAAACACTTTTTCTTTGGAAACTTTGGTTCTAACTACAACTTTTCTTTTTTTTCTTTTTGAAGGTTTATATAGCATCAACTTAACCTGAAATCAGGTATCAGTCTCAGACCGATTTACATGAGGGCACATTCATTTTTGTTAGGCACGGGGAGATTAAGTGATTTGCCCAGAATCACAGGATGTTGAGTGTCATTGCCGAGACTCGAACCCGAGTCTCCGAACCCATCCTCTACTATATATATATATATATATTCACTTAAAAAACCATAGGTTTCACACACGTTATAGTTAGGAATTAGCATTTAAAAAACCTTGCAAATTCACTTAAAAAACCATAGGTTTCACACATGTTATAGTTAGCTGGACATTTCACTCGTTAAAAACTAATGAAATTCCCCCGTTATAGTTAGTGCAGGCAACTATAACTCACGCGACCGCAATCCTCTGCTGATGACGTCAGATATTACATCACTGTATTTAGACACCTATTTACCCATGTCTTCTTCCATTAATCTTTAGCTATACATATATTACAAATATTTATTTTTCAGAAAGACACATATGTCATCAGTGATGTAATATCTGACGTCATCAGCAGAGGATAACGTGTGAAACCTATGGTTTTTTAAGTAAATTTGCAAGGTTTTTTAAATGCTAATTCCTAACTATAATGTGTGTGAAACCTATGGTTTTCTAAGTGAATTTGCACGTTTTTTTAAATGCTAAGTTATGTATTTATTCATATATTTTTTTTTCAGGTTTTTCACCGTGCGTGCACCGTGCGCGCTCTGTGTGCGCTCGGTGCGCTTCGTGCACCGAGCGCCCACGATGCGTTGTGCGTGGCGTGCACGCATGGTGCACGCACCCCGCGCTTTTTCGAAAAAAAAAATGTTTTTTTCACCCTTGGGGGTCCTTCAGTGACCCCCTGACAAAGGCTAGGGGGTCAGGAACTGTCCACCCTGCACCCTTTTCACGTTCTCCACCTTTGTTTTTCACTGCCTCAGACTGCGAGAGACAAAATGGCGTCCGACACTTCCTGATTTCGACCGATTCGAATGTTTACTGACATCTAACAACCAATCAGAATTTTGCTCGCGCACCTCACCGTGCGCGCACGGTGCGCATACGGTGCGCGCCTATAGATATGTATGTACTTTTAACTGCAATTTTCTCAGGAACTACTTAACAGATTGACTCCAGATATGCAAAAGGCACATCCCTGACCTGAGGACTACCTCTTTGCCAAATTTAAAGTAATTCTGTTCAGCCGTTTGGGCTGTACCTTGGACTAAAGGTCCCTATGGAAGAATGCATGGGAAAAATGCGTTTTGGGACCCCCCTTTTTTCTCAGCCCCCGCTTGACGAATCCCCACGGTCCTAACTATAATTATCTACTGGCGACCGCCAGTAGATAATATATATATATATATATATATATATATATATATATATATATATATATATATATATATATATATATATATATATATATATATATATATTCACTGAAAAAACCATAGGTTTCACACACGTTATAGTTACGAATTGGCATTTAAAAAACCTTGCAAATTCACTTAAAAAACCATAGGTTTCACACATGTTATAGTTAGCTGGACATTTCACTCGTAAAAAACCTATGAAATTCCCTCGTTATAGTTACTGTAGGCAACTATAACTCACGCGACCGCAATCCTCTGCTGATGACGTCAGATATTACATCACTGTATTTAGACACTTATTTACCCATGTCTTCTTCCATTAATCTTTAGCTATACATATATTACAAATATTTATTTTTCATAAAGACACATATGTCATCAGTGATGTAATATCTGACGTCATCAGCAGAGGATTGCGGTCGCGTGAGTTATAGTTGACTACAGTAACTATAACGGGGGAATTTCGCTTCGCGCACCGAGCACCCACGGTTCGCAGTGCATGCCGTGCACGCGCACCTCACGATTTAAAAAAAAAAGAAAAAAATGTTATTTTCTCCCTTGGGGGTCCTTCTGTGACCCCCTGACCAAGGCTAGGGGGTCAGGAACTGTCCACTCTGCCCCCTTTTCACGTTCTCCTCCTTTTTTTTTCACCCCCTCAGACTGCGAGAGACAAAATGGCGGCCAACACTTCCTGGTTTCGACCGATTCGAATGTTTACCGACATCTAACAACCAATCAGAATTGCGCACGCGCACGGCAGGGTGCGCGCACAGTGCGCGCACGTTGCGCGCGTATAGATATTGATATGCTTTTAAATGCTATTTTCTCAGGAAATACTGAACAGATTTACACCAGACCTGCAAAAGGCACTTCCTTGACCTTATGGCTACCTCTCTGCCAAATTTCACGTAATTCTGTTCAGCCGTTCGGGCTGTAGCTGTGTCTAAAGGTCCTATGGAAAAATGCATGGGGAAAACGTGTTTTGGGACCCCCCCTTTTTCTCGGCCCCCGCTTGACGAATCACCCCGAGACTTTCAGGGTAGGAGCTGAGCGGACCACCCAATTAGTTTTGAAAATTTCGCGGGGATTCGTCAACCGACGCCAAAGTTATTCAAAATAGAATTTTGAGATTTCCTATGGAAACTAGGTCGTAACTATAACTATCTACTGGCGACCGCCAGTAGATAATATATATATATCAATCCAACGCCGAATACTTATTCAAAAACAGCAAACTGTGGACTCAAAATTCATTGCAGAAAGTGTTCATTCACCTCGGTGGCTCTACCAGACTCATATATATATATAGCGGCATTTACTGCGGGGAAAATAAATTAATTAAGCACAAAGTTTGGTGTCCGTTTCCTACTTCGGAAGGTCAAGAAGTGTGATTCTTCCGTGTCAGTTGGATTTCGACGATATATATATATATATATATATATATACACAAATAAACTCCTTCCCATTCAGCCAGTCCTCACAGGGCAAAAAGAAAGAGCGTGGACCACCGTGGCGCGTCAGCTGTAATTTTCAAACTCTCCAAATAGTGGAGCAACCATGACGGTTTTGTCCCTCACAGGGGACTTGATCACATGACGCGCTATCGGCCATGACAGTTGTTTAAATACTCTTAAGTTTTTTTTATATATTATACACCATGTGACTAAAACCTTAAAGTGACAGTGCAACTTAGAACCAGATAACAGGTAAAGTAAAGATTATGTTCATATAATCAAACAACATTGATTCCTGCATAAATGCATTCACATAAAATCAGCAGATTGTGTAAATAAATATGTAGATAAATAGATAAATACATAAATATTAGTGTAAAAAGAGTATACATATATAAAAACATATTAAATATATAAATAATTAAATATACACATACATATATATGCTGTATTGTGAATAAATTCAATCTTTTCATAAAAATATGCATTTCCCATTTTAACCACTGGCTTGGGTCCTGGTTTAAATACCTGATAGTCTATAGGATCCCTATTATTTTAGCCAATCCTAATCTGTACAACTACTTAATTTAGTATAGCT
The DNA here is from genome assembly GCF_964204655.1 of Triturus cristatus. Lineage (NCBI taxonomy): Eukaryota > Metazoa > Chordata > Amphibia > Caudata > Salamandridae > Triturus > Triturus cristatus. Next base: position 265,942,704 of record NC_140585.1, read on the forward strand.
GTGACATCTTTCCACTTTATGTCCCACCTATGTTACCTGTTACCTGTTATTCCTATTTTTATTTTTGAAAAAAACAAAAGGAAATATATATACTGATTAGTGCTATTTATCGTGTTATCTTCCAACTGTACGCAACCAAGTGAATACAAGATAAGAAAGAACCTCTATGTACAAGGCAGGTTTTGGGCAGCTATGTTGTGTGCTTGTTTCTTTGTTACAAATTGTTCTGGAAGAGAAAGACAAGAAAAGAAGAAGAGAAGAAAGAAATGGGTTGATCATTTAGTTTGGATTAGAATAGAATCCAGTAATTGCGAATCTTACATATGTAAATATATAAATACATAAATAAATAAATTCATAAATACACATAAAATTGCATATATGTAATAAATATATATATTAAATATGATCATCAGTCATCACATAATGTGGTGTCCCCATTGGTACACAGAATACATAAATATACATATACATATATAAATCACATAAAATATATAAAAGAAATATATGCATATATATAAATATGTAAAAAGTTTTGATAAATCCCTTTTAAAATACTATTAAACATTGTAAGGACCCAATTTGTTTTACAAATATAGACTAGCATGAAGTTCTTCAGTGGCATTCAAACCCCTGGGGTATTTGGTATCAAGATTTAAGATATAGATCATCTCCAACCTCCGGAGTGCTTTTTCCCGATCTCCTCCTCTCTTTGTTATTGGAATGGAGTCTACTCGATAATAATGTAGCTCCTTGGGGTTTCCACCATGTTTTTCGTTAAAATGGCGGGCCACTGGATATGCTGGATCATTGTTTCTGATTGCTCTTATGTGCTGGAGCACCCGTTTGTGGCCTTGTAAAATAGTACTGCCTACATACTTTAGTTTGCAGGGGCACTCCAGTATATAAATTACATGATCCGTTTTACAATTCAGCACTTTGTCTATAGGGATTTCTTTTTCACTGAATGCGGTCTTGTAATTGGTTTTGGATATACCATGTTGACAGGCCTTACAGGTTTTGCACCTATGGAAACCTAAACGTTGCTATAACCATGTATTTTTGACTGGGGATCCACATGGGTCATTCTTGACTCAAACATCTTTCATGGACTTTCCTCAACAATATGTGATCACAGGTTGTCGAGGGACTGTGGGGCCAATTATAGGGTCCTGTCTGATCAGGTGCCAATTTTTCTTAATTATTTTTCGTACTGCAGCTTCTTGCTGATTAAATTTCAAAATAAATCTAAACTTGTCCTGTGTATCAATTCCCTTTATCCCCTTGGGTTTAGTTTTTACAAGGGCTGCTCTAGATTCTCGGTTGCTTTTAGTGAGGGCATTTTGCAGACATTTCTTACTATATCCCCTCTCCCGAAATCTTTTTATGCATTACCCCTGGGCTTGCAGTAGGTCCTGTTCATTGCTGCATATGCGCTTCAAACGAAACAGTTCCCCATATGGTATACTTTGTATCAAAGTGCCCAGGATGGGCACTGCTAGCATGTAAAATTGCATTCCCCGCTGTGGGCTTTCTGTGAAGTCGTGTTTCAATTTTACCTTTCTCAATGTAAACTTCCATAACTAAAAAGTTAACAGTTTTGTCACTTATGCAGGCACTGAAGTTTAGATTGAGTTGATTCTTGTTGATTTGGGCAACAAAGATCTCCGCTTCAGTTTGAGTACCATGCCACACTATATATATGCTTTTTATACTAGTAGATTAAAAAAATAACCAAAGAAAGTAATATAATGTACAATATATATATTTAATAATATTGTTACATTATGTAAATATATATATTAACATACACACATATGTGTGTTCATGTAAGTATATATTTATTTCAATGGCCCGCACTCTAAAGGCCCTGAGAACATTAGTCCTTACCTTTGTAAATTTAATGTCTAAGCTTGATTTAACAACTTATTTTTTTAAGTCTTTTATAATGACGTGCGTTTCCAAAAGCCCTCAGAATTTCAAAATTACAATTGACACAAACACCTTATCAAGCACAAAAACCTTCTCCTACTTAAGTGTCACATTTTGCTCGACAGGCTCCTGGGTGACACACATTTTGCAAAGCAGGGCAGAAATGGCTGGATCAGCGGGTTCGCTCCTCAGTCTTCCGCATCCCTCAAGTGGATGGTCTCTGGTTCAGGTGCTACAAATTTGCGCTGCACAATGCACCCCAACAGCCTCTTATGGGGCGGGCGTCTGCGGTTCCACCGACTCTACGGCAATACAGAGGGAAGAAAATATGTTTTGTAGAAGAGTCTTGGCAGTTTCTGCATCCTCCTCACACTTCATGGGCCTTACCTATCTGAGTGATTTCATTCGAACCAGACCCCCATTATTGTGGCTTTCTAGTTAGCGCACTGAGGAAGCATCTTTAACAAGTGCCCTAATTACCGACTGTTTGGCATGAGACAAGGGCCTGTCTATTCCGTTCGTTGTCATATGTGAAAGATTCACTTGAAGGGGTCGACCTTTCCCATGCATTTTATGACACAGCCTCATGCATATCTATTGATAAAAACAGGTTTCTGCATCATTATTAGACCAATTGCATGATTAGAGGGTCAGGACCGAATCTCAGAAAACAACCATTGAAAGTTATTTGCTGTTAAATGTGAGGGCTAACATAGACAGTTACCGGGGTAAACGAAGAAGGACTTGGGAGAGTTCTTTACTATTTTGGTTCAGAGCGGACACAATAAAGGTGCACATGCGTCAAAATAGACAGTAGCGATTCTTTAATTGCGATTTTTAAACAATCGCAATTAAAGAATCGCTATTGCCGATTCATGTAGGAATCGCAAAACTAATTGTGATTCCTTCACATTCCTTAATCGCGAGTCGCAATTAAGGAATTGATTCCCATTCATTCCTATGGGCCTAGAGGCCCATAGGAATGAATGGGAATTGCATGCGAAATTTGCGAGTACCCAATAGGTACTTGCAAATTGTGCATGCAATTTCAAGGGTGCCAAAAGGACACCCTGTTGCACCCCTGAAATTACAATTTATCCACATGTTGCGCACACACGTGCCCCAAGGGCATTTGTGTGTGAAACATTTTGGCCTGGATGACCCAAAATTGCCTCAAGTTGAATTCAGATAACACTGAGGTGCTCTTCTTCAATCAACCAGTCCCGCCACCCTCTAAGCTCTGGTGGCCACCGGAACTGAATCCCCCACTGGATCCAGTTGATTCTGTGACAAATCTGAGGTTTTAATTCGATAATGATCTTTCCTGTAAGACCCAGATTCGTCAAGTCTCCTCCTCATGCTTCTGGAAATTGCGGGCTTTTAGGAAATTCCTCCACTTTCTCCCATTGGACTTCAGGAGGACGGTATTTAATGCCTTGGTCACATCTCGTTTGGACTACTCTAATAGTCTCTACTTAGGACTTCCAGCATATCTGATCCGCAGACTACAAATAGTTCAAAACGCTGTGGCCAGACTGATTTGTAAGGTGCCTTTCCATCATTCCATCTACCCTCAATCTGCGGAGTCTTCTTTGGCTGCCCGTCAGTAGGAGAACTGAATTTAAAGCACTACTCTGATTTACAGAGCCACCAGGGGTCGGGGCCCCGGTGCAAAGTTAACAACATGACCAGGTCCTGAGATCAAACCACATGCAAATGCTCATTATACCCCGCTATTGTAAGGCCAGGATAGGCGGCAGAGCATTTGCGGTCAGAACAGCAAAGCTCTGGAATGCAATGCCTTTTTATCTCCGAATAACGGACCCAGAATCCGCCTTCAGGAGAGCTCTAAAAATCTGGCTCTTCAACAGTACCTAGTCCTTCTCTGTGCCTTAGCGCCGGGACACCTCTGTGGGATGTAGCTGTGCGTTCTATACATTTCTAAATAATAATAATCATAATAACATGGGACTTTGAAAAATGCACTTTAGTGCATTTTTTAAAGAAATCGCAAATTACCATCAACTTTAGATTGACGGTAATTTGCGATTCATTTTTGTGAAATCGCAATTTTTTTTGTTTAATGCATTGCATTTAAGGAATTTTAATTTGCGATTGCTTAAATGCATCGACAATTAAAGTAAGCACAAGTTTTGCTATTCTTCAATTGCGATTTTTGCATTGCATCCCAAATGCAAAAATACCGGTCACAAAGGGGCAGATTCTGCTAATCGGCCCGTTTGCGACCGTTTTTTTTATGTTGATGCATGTGACCCAAAATACTTACGCTGTTTCCCAATAGGGCACTAGCCGAATTTAGATGCAATTGTTTGCCCATGCAACACTGGTACTAATCAATCAATGGTCCATTTTCTTTTCTTTTACAACTTTTATGAATTATATACAAAAGGTTTTTTGGTTCCATTTTTTAGATCAAGGAATGAAAGACACTGTGTCCCAGCCTACCTCTTCCTTCAACGACTCTCAGATTAGGAAACTTGCACTGATGTAAGCCGATTTCTATGTGCTCCAGTATGATCACGAGGAACTAGGAACTTTATTTAAATTACGTACTGTGGCAAGTTGATTTCTATGTGCTCTCGTACGACTGTGAGGCACCATGAGCTTTATTTTATATTATGTTTACAAGGTTTTTATTTGGATTTTACTGTACGCTACATCATTTTATTGTTCATCAAATGTGGAAGTATTTTAGTATTATCTTATATTTTATGCACTTTATATATCTGTATACTTTCATGGTTGTATGATCAGCTGCATAAAGCTGTTAAAATATAGTATTACATGATATTTACATGTATTTAATTTTCATTGTATTAATTTTATAAAATAAAAAAAGATTCACTATTTTAAACTATAAAATATTTAAAAAATTATGTCTTTGTATGTCTATATTAGTGTGAAACAATAATTTTCCAATATTTTTGTACTTACCGCATAAGCATAAGGAGATGATATTTTTGTAAGCAATATTATTGGTGTCAATATTGTGATTATAAACTCTCAGAGTGGGAGTTTGTTATAGAAAAACAAGTAACTAATGACACCCACACATAGAGAGTTTTTTTCCTGGGTCTGAAGATCATTATTTGTTTTTTTCTGTTTCTGTAACAAACAGAAAAGGGACATTACAGAGTACACCCTAAATGGGTGGTCTAATGCACTTCCTGCGACTGCCCTGATTCAGTTGGATGAAGCTTTTTGGTGACTGAACGAAATGGGGCTCTGTTGACGGAAATTTTGAGTTCCTTTCGACTCTAAATAAGGAAGGCGGTCCATCAGCTTACCAGACAAGGTACAGTGTCACAAGAGTGCCCTGTCTGTTAAGCTCTAAATCTACCCTCAAGTGTTTCTTATCAATATCAATCAATCAGTTAGTCAATGAATTCTATATTCAGGCACAAAAGTATCAATAAAAGTACATTAAACAAATCACAGTACAATGTTAAGAACATTAAAAACAAGCATTTCGTAATAATCAAGGTACAATTCAGAGGATAGCAACCACAGCCTGTCATTAAACCTGGAATAATACTGTAAAACATTTCTAAAAAGTATTCATAGTATGACGGGCCCGAACGACAGTTTTTAGAAACATACCCACATGGAAAATACAATTGCCATCATTCAATTGAAGCAGCTTACTATACGCATCTAAAATCAACAATGTTATGCCTCTTGATTAGGGGTAATAGAATACTCTTTGTGTATATAGAATAAAATCCACAGAAGAATAAAAAATGCAACATAGATTGATCTGACCTCCCATTACATGGACAGGGCAAGGTGTCTAAGTTTGCCTGAAAGCCTAAAGGGAAACATAACAGATATTTGACGGCGCTTGCTCTATAACGAAGCAATAAACTATGCTCCCATCGCCCCAAAGGTTTTGTCAAATATCTAGCCATTGAGCTATTTCCTCCATTGTTTATATAGGCCATCCCACATTGCAGACTCAATCCCCAATCTCTCAGCCTGTAGGAATTTAAAAAAGATGCCTGCAGCTGGTCTTTGATAATATTAAATGGCCCGCCGGGGTTCTCTAACAGTTTTTGGCAACCTGCCTTACGAAAGAGGGATTCCACAGTCGCTAACCATGGGATACTCCTACCTTTATCGCAGGAGAGGCAAAGTAAGATAATATCTCTGGTAAGACCTGCCTCCTTGTTTCTCCATACAGCTAGCCACAGTAACATGGGGCGGACACTAATATAATTTTCAAATAATTTTATGGCAAAAAAAGATTAGAAGTAGAGATCGGGGCCCCAAAGATACTTCTGCAGAATCTATTTTCTTCTGCCTGAATTGAATTACTCTTGTTAATACCCCATACCTCAGCCCCATGTGTAGATATTGGGAGGCATTGCATTCTGAAAATCTGTAGGAGTGATAGAAGAGCTCCACCTCTCCTGGGTTGTGGTATGCCGAAAAGCGAACTAATCGCCTTGGAGAATTTATTCTTGCATTGTGCAACATGTGCTCTCCACGATCCGTTATTAGCAAAGACTAACCCCTGGTAAAAAAAAATTCTGGTGCATTTTAGACTGGATTCACCCACAGTGAGAGAGGTCAAATTATGCTTCTTCGGGCTGCAGCTCATGATATAGGATCTGTTAAAATGAGTGCGTAAGTCCAGCGATGCCATTACATTTACAAAGCCTTGTACTAGCTGTCACAAGTTCCTCGGGCTGCGAGACATTAGCACAGCGTCGCTGGCATACAACAACAATGTTAAAAATTAGCCTTTAACTTTAGGGACATCGTGAGTGGCAGTTAATAAAAAAGGATGGAGATCATTTACATACAGAATGATTAAAAGCAGGGCTAAGACACATCCTTGTCTCACACCCCGAAAATGGAAATATCTCGAGACACATCCCCATGAGTGTTGTTTCTAATTCTTTCATTCATACCCCTGTGCAAATATGCTAGAAAGTGCACCAATGCTTCATCCATGCCAAGAGCTAAAAGAATAGGCCAGAGCTTTGATCGATTTACACTGTCGAAAGCTGTGGTCTAATCCATAAATGCTAAATATATTGGAGAATTTTGGGCTATAGTGCATTTGCATTTCCATTTAGCAAGTTAAGATTGAGACACTCCTCCACTGTGCCAATCTTAGATCTAAAACCATACTGGCAGGGGTAAAAATTGACTTCTCTTCTGTCCATTCCTTTATTCGATTGTATAAAATCCTGCCCAAAATTTTTAAGGTCGTATCTATTAAAGAAATGGGCCTGTAGCAACATGTCTGGGAACGATCTCCTTTTTTTAATATAGGGCCTATGATTGAAGTTGTCCATCTTTTAGGTAGGGGGTGTGGGCTAAATTCTTAAAAACATTCAGTAATAAAGGCACCCAGAATTCTGGCTTATGTATGAGGAGATCTATCGGTACCCCTTCAGGGCGGGGGTGGTACTCCCGATTCTCTGATTTATCGTATCCTCTACTTCCCCCAGGGTCAACTGCACCAATGTAAAATTTGGATCAGGGAAGAGCTCGCTGTCAGTGGAGGCCTGGGCTTAGATATTAGTAAAGTGGATTTCCCAAGCCTCGCTTGTAATGTTACAGCTGATCTTTGACTCTACCTGGTTGAATAGCTTCATCTCTTTCACAACTGTCCAAAAGGTTTGGCGTTCCTCTTATTGCCCGTTAAAGCTAGTGAGTCCCATTGCTGATCTAGTACTTCCTTTTTTCTGGCGGCCATAACCTGCTAGTAAATCTTACATGACTCGGCCAACGCCTGGGTATTCGTCGGGATGGCATTTAGTGCCAATTACAATTGGCGATTAAGAATGGAACACTCTCGACTAAACCATCACGGCCTATAAATATGTGGTTTTATAGGTTTCATAAAGCTCATTCTTAATAAGGGTGCAGAGCTGGACAAAAGCTACAGCTGCTGAGTAGACAACGTAAAATTCAGTAAGATAGGCCATAACCACAGGCAAATTTTCTTTAATCACAATAGGTGTATGGGTGCATTAGCGCGCCATTTGGATCTTAATCTGTCATGCGAGGGTTCAAGGTTGCTAGCTCATTCTCCCTTGTATAATGGGGTTTAGGGGCTAGGGTAAGGACTACCTCGATTTGATTGTGATCGTCATAACTAGAAGGAACAACTTTGCCTGATAACAATGAATGCTCAAGATTAGACTTTATGAAGAAGTAGTCAATTATGGATGTGTGGCCTTGGCCCCTGAAAGTGGGTAGTAATTCTGTGCATGCACCTGTGATATCCATTACGTTATAAAGTTTGCAAGTAGCCAGAAAAGATGTCAACTCATGTCCTCTAACATCAGATCTGTAGTGTTAACAAGTGACAGTATTAATATTAGGAATGGATTTATTAAAAAAGTGTGGGGTAGTGCTTGATAATCTCAACCTTGCGTTAAAATCTCCTCTGAAACAAAAAAACAGATAACTGTCCAGAATCACCAGCAGTGCTTTGTAGGGAACACATGTATTCAAACAAGTTTGGAAATTTAGTATTGGACACATTAGTAAAATCATTATTATAAAAGTTAATTAAATATATTGTTGGACCTACTTTGTACCTCACTATCTGGAAATTACTGTCAACAATTGCTAGTGTCTTCATGCTACCTCCTACTTTACTATTCTCCCGGATAGCCAGCTCACCTACTGCACGACCTAATCTAGAGGGAGTTGCTAAATTATAATAACATACACAGCCATCCACATATATTCCATGTGTCGCCAAAGCTCCTCCCAGGTTTCATTTTGTAAGACCCTCAAAGGGGGTACGCCAGCTAAAACTAGCACATAGGGGCAATATGCAGGTAGCAAATCCAGTAGATCCTTGTTGGGCACATACTTTATTACACCCCTGGGATGGCTTGTATAACCACAATCAGGGGGAATTTTTGGTCTTGCTCCTTGGTTGTTACAAGACAATGCCTCCTTCTGTTTGGTATTCTTGGCAGTGGCTGATACTTCATAACCTGCAATAATTTGCTTATCAGGCTGAGGTGGTCTTTGCTGCTCTTGTTGAACTATTTCAGTTGTCTCCAGTCTAAGTGTTGAAGATGGAACTATAGCCTGGGATGAAAGTGTCCCATTAGGTGTGCGTAAAGATGGAAAGTTGTGAGCTATTTGACCACCACTCCTGTTAGCAGTCAGAATCAGAATGGACTTTATTGTTTAGTTAGTTAAAACCACAACAATATACCAGTAAAACTGAGTGAGTTATAAAATTAAAATATATATGTTAAAAGTTTTGATTTGCAGTGATGTAATAAATACACATTTAGGGTATACATGTTAAGAGTTGTGATTTGCAATAGTGCAATAAAATAGAGGGAAGAGGTAGATAACCGGTTTGGTGGGACATACTCTCAAAGGTGCTATTGTGCTTTTCACCTCAGTCCGTATTTTAGCAGTTTCTCATACTGGATTAAGAACCATACTAAGTTACAGTGAAGCTGTGGGTCGTTTGGTCGAGACATGTTAATATTGCAGGTCTACAGGTGCAAATGACCCTTGTGTTGACTAATTTTTTCAGTAGTAAGCGACGGTGTGGATTTAAGACTGGGCAGATTCATATTAGGTGGATGATGTCCTGTTTTGGTGCTCCACAAAAGCTACATGACTTTGGGCCCTTGTATTGTCAGCTTGGGTGGTCTGCGTTACATGGTAATGATCTAAAACGTATTGCTAGAAACGTTGTTTTTAGATAGGGGGAGTAAGACAGACCCAAGTATGTTGCTGGTTGCAGTTTTGTGTACGATTGCAGGACCATCCATGCATGGGCTCGCTTACTTACTCTGGTTTTATCTTCAATTAGCGAGTGCTTTATTGCTGCTTTCTTCAGTATTTGTTGAAAGGAAAAGAATGGTAAATTCTGTTGCCAAAGACCTGTAGTGTTTGTGAGCTTTAAAGATGATTGTAAGTGCTTGGTGTAGGCAGACTGGGGGCCATCGTAGTGCCTTCCAGAGCCCATTATTAATTAGATTTTGTTGGTTGGTCCAAATTTTGTACCAGGTTTTTACTGTTGTGTATCTTCTTTGTAGGCACTGCTGCTACATCCCAAATTCCAGCCGGACCTGCCCCGGTGAGGATTTGTGAGCGAGGGAAAATACTGTTATGTATGTCCGTATTTGAAGGCTGTCCAGAATCGCCGCGTCTTTTCCATGCTGGATTTCACTAGGGTAGGCCTCAGTTGGCAGGAGTTTTGCTTTGATAACTGCTAGTAGTGGAGCAAACAATGGGCTTTTTAAGCTTTTGCGATTGAACAGAAGGCAAATGTTAGTCCATTTCCTTTTTCAATAAGTTCTCATTGTGTTTTTGAAAGGTAAATTGGTTATCCACGTGTACACCTAGGCATTTGTAGCTGCTGACCACTTCCAGTTTTGTATTACTGATTGTTGACAGTCTACGGCGGGGGGCAAGTACGAAGTGCATCCAAACACTTCTCCAGGCTAACAAGGCATACCAGCAACAACCTATATTTTTCATTCAAAATATTACTAAATCTAGCACAGAATGATTCAAGTTGTGAAGAGTAGGCAACTGAGTCACCAATAGTCTCATTGCCCGAGATTTGAATATGGGACGATGACTGGGCTGGTGCAGACTGTGCAGGCTGTACCCAAGAAAGTAGTTGATTACTATTACTAACAGCCCAATTAGGCTGTTTCCTCTTTGTGATCACCTACTTGCCAGTGGCTCTTTTTCTTTTTACAGCAATCGCAGTGGGGGCAGAGGGGGTCTGCCAATAATAATGTCAAGTGTAGTGGATCGGACTTGTTACAAGCACACAATACAGTACTTAGGCTTGTGTTTGAGTGAGAAGTATTAATTAGTAAAGGTGCCATCTCCTTACACTTGGTAGCACTTGCTGCATTTTCCCCAGCAACCAGTGGCATTGATAACTTTCCATGGTCTAATGATAGTCTTCGCTCCGTTAGTTCAATTTCGTTGGAGACAATTCTTTCCAGCATGCTGTCAATGGAAATAGAGGGGTGTGAGATAACACTACCCCCTTCATTCTTTAGCTTTCTCATAGTAGTTATTTGTTAGCTCTTCATCTTTCAGCGTAGATCCCTCATTTCAGGGTAAAATACAATAGTTCCCAGAGTCCAGGGCCGAGAGGGGGGCCCAGCCCAGCCTCGCCCGGCTGCTGGCAGGTGCCGACGGACCAGCTCTTGTCCCAGTCTTTGCCCGGGTGCATGCCCAGGTGTATCCCACACGTGTCTTGAACCATGTGAGCTCCAGCGTGTTTTGAGGAGCGCCTCCGGGTGTGAACTGGTGGTATTGGTGGCTCTCCTGCTGCAAAGTCACCTGGGGCTTGTTGTCTGCCCCCCCTGTTGGTGACGCAGTCTCCCGAGCTGCGGGATCCCCAGCGGGTTTTAAAGCACGCCTCAGGGCATGAACTGATGGCATCGGCGACTCTCCTGCCGCAAAGTCACCTGGGGTTTGTGGTCTGCCCTCTATTGGTGATGCAGTCTCTTTTACCCATGCCGCGGGAGCCCCAAGGGGTTTTGAAGAACTACTGAAGAACCGGGTTTTTAGAACCCAGCGGCGCCAGGGGCACACCCAAAGTCTTCGGGTTCACCTGTCTTAGAATACAGAGACACAGGATACTTCTTGGTGGCGTCAGAGATCGAGTTTATTGGCTGCAGCCAGTAACAGAAGTCCTAGAAGTCATCACGGTATGAGTTCTCAGGAGACTGCTCAAATTTACAAAGCAAGTCATCCCTTTTTATGCCAGAAACATCACATTCCAGACAAACACCCATTATTTTACAAATTGTCCAATCGCATGTAACCACATCAAAAGTATCGCATGATGGTAAAACCCACTTATCAGTTGTCCGGCCCATGATCAATCATCGAACAATCCCAACATTCTTCTTTAGACAAGCCGGACAGACCCATAATAAAGAGACCACAACCCACATCGTAAATGGACCACAAAAGAAGAAACAGAAACAGATAGAAGTAGGATGGGGCATGTTTGTGTGCAATAAAACTTTACGAGATCCCGTGCTCTGACCCTTAATCAAGATCAGCTAGCGGGCGGGAACGGGTTTGGCAGGGTCGGCCTCAGGCAACGAGGTCAGTTCACTCGAGTCATGTAGGAGTCAGCACAAACTCGAGCTAAGGTGAGCCTGACCAAAGAGCTTGTTTAACCACAGTCATCGGCCTATGTGAGGGCAACCACAAAATGGCTACCATGTGCAAAATGGAACCCAGGGTTCGGAACGAAAACCCTAAATACGCAGTGAATCCATTGGTGTAATGTGACGAAAACACACGTACTAGCTGAACTCACTAGTTACGGTTCGCTGTTACCAAAATCGTAACGGAACCATGATATTTATTATGCAGATTCAGATTTCACGGAACCTCACTCCTCCTGGCCTGAACTGGCGGTGTCCTCAGCTCTCCTGCCGCAAAGTCACCTGGGGCTTATGGTCTGCCCCCTATTGATGACGCAATGTCTTTTCCAATTACCGCGGGAGCCCCAGCGGGTTTTGAAGAGCGCTATATATATCTACAAAAGTTGCTGAGAGTGTCAATGAAGTTTGACGCTGCAATGTAATTTCTGCTGATAGCTTTCAGCTGCATTCAATGTTTCTGAGGAAGGCTTACAGGGGATTTAATGTTTCTGAGGATACTTGTCACTTTTGGGTGTAATTGTAGAATCCTTTCTACTCAAGAAGATCTTTGCCAGGAAATCTAGAAGCTGACAGTGGAACTGCACCCATACGTATGAAAATATTACCTTGTGGGTATTTACCACTTGTGAGTGTAACTGCAACAGCCTTTCTTCTGCATGTCATCTTTGTGAGGCCACCTAGTTGCTGAGGAGGAATACACCTGCAAATACATATACACATTACTTGTGAATGGAACAAAAGCAGCCTTTTCTCTCTGTATTATCCATTTAGGACATTTTGGTACTAGCAATGGTAGTATAGGTGTTGGCCTCCATGCAGTATCTATGAGGACATTTGTTCAGTGCAGCTGCAGCCTTTCGTCTCTATGTGATCTTTTGGTGGACATCTGGTTGGTGATTGTGGTACTGTAGCCTTAAGTTTCCTTGTGCCCTAGTTGGTAATCGTGGTACTGTCGTCCTAAGTCTCCTTGCGTCCTAGTTAGAGATAGTGGTATTATCGTTCTAAGTCTCCTTGCATCCTAGTTGTTAATGGTGGCACTGTAGCCCTAAGTCTCCTTGCATCCTAGTTGGCGATGGTGGTACTGTAGCTCTAAATTTCCTTGCATCCTCCATGATGCGGTTTGTTTGCTGTTATACAAAATGCAACTATTTGTATGAGACATGTTTTTGTCTGTGGAATAGTGTGAGGTCATTTTTGACTGTCACATGAATTTTAACCTTTGATTTCCAAGCATTAGTGGAATTGTAGGCTTTTGATTCTACATATCTGTGAGGAAATGTGTTGCTTCTGCATCCACTGTTTTTTATGAACAGTACATGAGGTAATGTGATGACTGCCAGTGATACTGCATCCTTAAATCTTCATGTATGTGTGATACTCCATCAGTGATGCCTTAAGATAATGTCTGTGTCATCTGTTGCGTCATATGATGCATATTGGTGACCAGGGGATGGGTTTTCTGATCGTGTAGCTAACCGCAACTGGAGAATTGTCATGTTTTTAGTTTTCGGGTTGCCACCATACCATCCCTTCAACAAAGCTTTTAAAATATATGTATATATTTATGCATGGATATAAATAAATATTTATGTAAATGCTTTTGGATAAGATAGTTATCTATAGGAGTCTTTTTGACTTTGATAGGTCATGCCATATCTCCTCTTCGAGACTGTTCCATTGCTGGCTTGAAAGCATTCTTGTCCTAGCCAACCCATTTATAGAGAAAGAATGGTCATTTGTGAGTGTTGTGAAATACACACATACAGTCAGTTCTTAGTTGGTCAGTCCTGCATCAAGCTCTTTATAGAGACTCACATCAATTGGAACAGAGTCTAGAAGTGGTTTAATGTTTGTAGGTTGGCAGGTGTTTGACTTTAAGCATACAACATACCTTTTGTCTTTCTCTTTTCCCTCAGACGTTGGAATAGTTTGCAAGGAGAATACCCTTCTAGACAGGATGAAATCACTTATCTCCAAAGCTGCTGGTCATCCGGAGGGACTGGTCAAGCCATCTGACCCATTGCATAGGTTCAAGGAGAAGCCTGGGAAGTTGATGATGGAATGCAATCGCAGCATAAGGCATCACAGGTCCCAGCGTGGTTTAACAAGGCACCTCTCATATAACAATGCTGCATCAACAATGGACGTCAGATACGCATCTCACGTAAAGACAAGAAAGCAACGCCAGAACCACGAGCAAGAAGGTTTCTGCGACCACCACACTTACAGGCATAGGCAACTCAGAAACAGTCCCACCTCTTCCTCAAGTGATGAGGGAACTGACATGGGCACTGCTCATGCTCCTCACACACAGTTAGTGAAACAGTTCAGCTACCAGCCCACAGGCCTGGGTCCACAGGCTCAAAAGCCTAGACTTCCCATTAGTTGGAGAACTAAGAGATTGATGTACCACTCGTGTTCCACCAACGCTGATGCTGACTTCACGAAATATCAAAATTCCACCACAAAACATATTTCCTTCCTACCTCAGATGCTACTTGCCATGGACAGTGGTGATGCAGGGACAGGGCGCGTACTGTACGATGCACGGATTCATAAAAAGCAACCAAAGGACCCTTTGGCAAATAGACACAGACCCTGCTGCAATGAGGATGCGGGATCACCACCCGGCCATCCCCAGTTTCTCCAGCACACAAGTCAGCAAGCTGCAACTAACAAAAACATAGTGCAGCGCTCCCACCACACTCTGCCTCGCATCCACAATTGGCATTACCTCACTCATCATTGCAAGGGCAACTAGCCGGAGATGACCTCTATGAAGACACTTACCAGGAAACTAGCCCAGTGGGCTTCAACGCAAGTCTTCGGGGACCGCCCTCATCTCTGACCAACCCACATGCCAGTCTCATCTCTACAGGATACATCTGGATGGAACCAACCTGAACATCTCTAAAGGATAAACTGGTCTGCACAGAGCCATACAGAACCTCCATGTGACATATGAACTAACTATATATTTATTGTAAATGTAAATAGCTCTATTTTTACCACAGTGTTGTACAAATGAGAAAGTACAAGGCTACGAAACAGTCATGGCATTTTAATTTAAATGGATAGGGTGGTAATACAGATGTATGAATCGCTTGACATAGAAGTTTGTAACTGTATAAAAATAGAATCTAGTTTCCTCTTAATGGTCTTGTTGTGTTATCACTATTCATATGCAATATGAGAGAGACATAGCTATGTAATACATTGTTAGAGTTGGGATGTGACCTGAAGATGCCTGCTGGTAGTGTGAAAGGCAGGTAACTGAGCAGGATCATGGGACAGCTGTCACCGGAACTTATCGAATCAAGAGTTTTAAGAACCACTACATATGTTGGAGGACATGAGACAGAAAGCATTTAAGAAGCACTGCAGAGTGAGGGTCTTTGGTTCTGCCCATATGTTGGTGGATATGAGCACAGAATTTGGGCAGAAGCTTTGTTATAGTGTACCGTTGGTGCAATTATATAGCACCTATTCTCCCTCACGAGGCATAGAAGCGCTTGTGTCATTAGTCCAAAAAAGAGTGATTGCTCCACTCCTGTTGGCTCATAGTCCAATGTTGCATACCTACCACCAAAACTTCACATGATCAGGCGTCGCAAATTTATCCGGACAGCCCTGATTTTACATAGGCTAGCAGATGAATCTGTCAGTGTACAGTGAGCAGTGTACTTCTATGAGTGCAGGGTGAGTACTGTGTATAGAGTGCGGGTGAGCAGTCTTCATGGAGTACAGGGTGAGTGTGTATATAGAGTGCAGGGTGAGTATGCCTGTGTGAGTGCCTTATGAACAGTGTGCATAGAGTGCATGGTAAAAGTTGTGCCTGTGTGTGCGCTGTATGAACAGCGTACCTGTGTAAGTGTGTATAGCTAGCAAGGTGTGCAGCATACCCGTGTAAGTTTTGGGGTGTGCCTGAGTGAAAGCAGGGGAAAGGTGTGCCCATGTGATTGCAGGGGGAAGGATTTGCCCATGTGACTGCAGGGGGAGAGTGTGTTGGCATGAGTGCAGCGGGAGAGGTGTGCCTGTATGAGTGCAGGGGTAGGTGTGTGCCTGCATTAGTGCGGGGGAGGGGTGTTCCTGTATAAGTGCAGGGTGAGGGTTGTGCCTGCATGACTCCATGGGAGGGGTATTCCTGAATAAGAGCAGGGTCAGGGGTGTGCCTGTTGGAGAACAGGGGATGGGGTGTGCCTGCATGAGTGCTTGTAGAGGGGTATGCCGCCATGAGTGTAGGTGGAGGGGTGTGCATGCAGGAGTCCAGGGGGAGGGGTGTGTCTGCATGAGTACAGGGATAGGGGTATGCCTGCAGCGGCGGTTTCTCTTCATAGGCGGAAGAGCGTCACCCCACCTGCTGGTGCAGTAGAAGACACAGAGTAATAAAATGGTATTTACCATTTTATTATTTTGTGTGCGGCAGCCTGTGCTGCTGTAGTGCTAGGGTGTTGGAAGGGCAGATTCCTGTGGATTGCAGGATGTCTTCCAGGGCTCAGTGCACATATCAGATTGTCTGAATGTCTATAGCCGGCCTACTGGACATGCACACTTCAGACACAGCAATCCCAGGGCTTGGAAACAGCCAGGGGATTGCTGGCACAGGCCCCCAGCCTCAAAATGAGCGCTGGGTTAGCCTGCTCCAACCAATACTGAAACTGCTCTGATGCCGAATACAGCATGAGAGCAGCCCCGGGATTGGTTGGATTTGTGCTGCACTTGGAAGGAGGTCCTTACCTTTCCTTCTTGTTTATTGTCACCCCCATGATTGGCGTGGAGAGCGGAGCACAGGACAGAGGGCCTGGTAGCCAGCAGCATTTATGGTGAGTGCCACACCATTTAATACTGTTGCCAGCTGCCACTGTGTGCCTGCATGAGTGCAGGGGGAGAGGCCCTGTGCATCGGTGCAGGTTAAGCAGTGTGCTTTTAAGAGTACACTGCAGTGTAAACATTTACAGGGAGAATTCGCTTTTCAGTTACCTTTGTTATAATCAGTTCTAAAGTGACATATTAAACTGATTAAAAAACTGCAAATCGGTTTGTTTATTTTAGCAGAACAGATTCCAAATTTACTGTACATATCTATGACCAAACAATGTCTTTCATATATAGAACCAGTTTGCCTCATATTTAGAAGGCCCAGTGTGTCAAGTTTGTATCCTTTTTCTTATTCTCTCAGAATGTCACTTGGTGTGTACTTCTGAGAGCCCCTCTTTCCCTTTTTGTTAAGTAGCCACCTCAGACCCTTATATCATCTGATCCACAAAGAGGGACTTGAATATCACTCTGCTGACAACATCACATTTCATCTGGAGGTGGCGGACCCTTCGAGCCCTCTGCACACCATCATTCAAGTGTGAGAAAAAGTGCACACCAACTGGGTTACAGCTGGAGCAAATTAACTTAAGAGATAACAAGAGTTGGGCGCTGGACACTTTCGGTCCTTCCCTAATCCCTGTCCCAGCCTACCCATCTTAACTGGGACCTGCCTAAAGTTTAGACACAGTATACAATCTCAGACCCCTCTGAGATGTGGACATATCCTTCAGGCCCCATGGTAACACAATGGTTCAACGCTCTGGTTAGAACTTCAGCAGCTCCATAAAGTTCTGTCACTGATTAGTTGTTGAAATCTAATCATTTCTAAACTGCAGTACTGGATTATCCGTTTACGGTGGACATCCTGATTACCACAAAGAATCCACAATATCACAGATGGCCTTAGTTTTGATGTGCACAAAAGCCACAGGCTCTTCCTGGAGACAGGGACTACATTGGCTACCAATGAAGGCATCATCAATATCTTAATGCTGATGTACAAATGCTTCCCAATGTTGTGCCGAAAGTAGTGAAAGCAGTTAAAGATCTCATGGCATCTCTGGCTCATACCCTCTGGTCGGTGATTTTTCCTAGATCGAACTGCAAGTCCCTTTGGGATCTGACGTCCTCTGTGTTGGTGTTCCAGTCCAGTTCAGAGAGACCGCTTCCCAAACTGCTTGTAGGAAATTATAAAGTAATGGATTTTCTGATAATACCTGATTTGGTGAGGTTCCTGCTATGAATCTTTAATTCTGCTTCCACATAAATGAATTCAAATAAATAAATGACATTTTTAACCAAAAACTGCATTAAACTACACCCTTCCTATTGTTTCATTGATCAGTTTTGGAAGCTAAGTATACACCCTATTTGAAATACTTGGTGCCTCTGTCACACTCATGGAAATCTCTTATGCGCCTCTTTGTATCCAAACCTGGGTCATTGCCTTCTGCACCTCTTTGTGTATTTGTGACTACCAGTGGATGCACTCCCCGCCACATTCAGTCAACTATATAATAGATAGGGTAAGTCATTCTTCTAAAGACGAGAGCATTGACTGGGTGAAGGGGTGAGTCGCTTTGCGGCTTCACCCCAATAGTTGTGGCAGTACCTGATCAGACTGGTTTGGAATTCAGCTGAGCTTCCACTACACTACATTAGTGTCTCACCAGTGAAATGAAATGAGATATTTATAAAGCGTGACAAGACCCGAAGATATTTAGGCGCTAAATACACTAGACGACAGTTGTTGGAGGAAGAACATTAATAGAGCCATGTTTTTAGATGCTTCCTGAACTGAAGCAGGTTGTGTTCATTTTTAAGAGCAGTGGGCAGAGAGTTCCAGAGTTTGACAGTGGTAAAGGTGAAACTTTTACCTCCCCATTTTACTTTAGAAATCTTTGGGATGGATAAGTTGCCACTGTAAGATGATCTAAGTGTTCTGCCTGGGATGTAGGGCTTGAAAAGTTGAGATAATTGCCACAGGCCCTTACCATGGATGACCTCGAATACAATACATAGGGCCTTGAACTGAATGCGCTTGATGGTGGGCAGCCAGTGTAGCTCTGCGAGGGCCTTGGAAGCTGAGTCGAAATGAGTGAGCCCAAGCAGGGCTCTTGCGGCGGCATTCTTGGTAGTTTGCAATTTATGGAGACTGTGCTTGCGTGCACTGGTGAGAGGGGCATTGCAGTAGTCCAGTCTTGAACCAATCAAGGCTGTGACCACTGTTTTCCTCAGCTCAAAAGGGATGAACGGAAGTACTTTTTAAGGATTTTGATGATAAAAAAGCACGTTGATGTGGTGTTATTGATCTTGGATTCAAAGGAGAGCTTGGAGTCAAACAGTACTCCAAGGTTCCTAACTTTGTCAGCCGGTGTTGGGGGGGAGCCCATTTGACTAGGCCACCAGCCGTCAGACCAGACAATAGATGTATTACTGAAAAGCATGACTTCCGTTTTTGAAGTGTTCAATGTAAGGCAGTTTGTCTGCATTCATTTCCCTATGTGACTCATACAATTTTTGAACCGGGATGCAGTATCTGAGGATGAAATGTTGACAGACACAATAATTTGTGTGTCGTCTGTATAGGACACCAGGGAGAACCCAAAGGTTCTAATCAGTTTGGCCAGTGGGGTAACATATAAGTTAAAAAGAGTGGGCCCTGAGGCACTCCACAAGGGAGTGTAAAATCTGGGGAGACAAAGGGTCAAGTGCTACTGATTGTGTCCTGTTAGACAGAAAAGTTCTGAGTAACAGAAGTACTTTTCCCTGATTCCCAGCGACACAATACGTTCAACCAACACATCATGGTTGACCGTGTCAAATGCCGCCGAGAGATCCATAAGGATAAGAGCAGCACTTCCACCTCTATCCAGGGTTTGTCTCAGTTCCTCCGTGGCTGTAATTAAGGCCAGCTCAGTACTGTGATGGGCCCGGAAGCCAAATTGCGAGTAGTCTAGAATGTCACCTTTTGCCAGGAAAGCAGATGATTCCTCATTTAAATATCTTTCAAAAATTTTGTCCGGAAATGGTAGCCTGGAGATCGGTCTGTAACTGGAGGGGTCCCCAGGGTCCAGGTTTGGCTTTTTTAGGAGTGGCAGTATAGAGGCTCTTTTCCAATCAATGGGAAAATACCCGATGAAATCATAAGGTGTAAAATAGGCCAAAGAGCGGACGCTGCGATTTTAGGGACCAGATGTAAGATTTTGGGAGGGCAAGGATCTTAGGAGGATCCCGACTTAACCAAATAAATTAGCTCGATAGTAGGGTCGAGTGAGATCGGAGAAAACATAGGCAGTGTGACAGTGGAACGATAGTCCCTGTTCACCGAGGGAATTGTACTAACACTTAGGTTTTTCTCTGTGTGATTAGATGCATTAGTTTGAAGCACAAACATGTCAAAGATTTGATTGACTTTTAGTTGAAAAGCATTAGCCACTTTATTGCAAAATTGCTGGTTAATGTCCTTATTTGGAATATCAGGAAGCTTGGAAAGTTTTTTTACTGTTGCAAACAGTTTTTTAGCACAGCCATTGGATGCTTAAATTTTTCCCTTACTGTAGTCCGATTTGGCTTTCAAAATAAGCTGTTTATAGGTTTGCATGGCTTGTCTATATTCTAATTTAGTTCGGGCATTATTAGCTAACCTCCATTTTCTTTCAAGTTTTCTGAAAGTCTGTTTTTGCATTTTCAAAGACTCATTGAACCAGGGTTCAGAGCGTCTAGAATGTCGCTGCTTAGTTGGGGGGGCTAGCTGCTGCATTGTTGCTAGCCCAGGGTGATATGTGCCACTGCTTCTTTCTTGGCTTCAGATGCTACAGATGCTTCTAAATGCTCTCTCTCTTCCTGGACAGCCAGGCTATGAGAGCGAGTCTCATGACTCAGAGGGGAAAACCTGAGTAAGTAGTGAGAAAATGTCCGAAATCCATGGGCCATTTGGCCAATCTTCTCTCATTAAGAAAGTCCTTACACCGAGATTGCTTGGATTTGTCTTTAATGGGAAATACCTGCTGTTTAAGACCCACGTTCCTTATGGTTATAAAAAAGTTGTCTGTATTCCTTTTATAACCCCATTTCTAAAACAGAAAATAGCTGCTTTCACAGAACAGACAGTAGAGAAACATCTTTCTCCCTCTCACCTTCCTATAAAAGTTGGCAGGCCCTTTTTATAAGTTGGAAAAGTATCATTCATGATTTAAAAAAAAGCACATGATGTTCGCAACAGGTTGTAAGGGCTTCTTCTATAAGGGAAATAGGTAGTTTATTAAAGACAGGCTAATTCCAGTTGGACTATTTTCCATAGGGCTATCAACAGGTTGGATTTATTAGGTCTCAGCAGGGTTGGCTTTAGCACTGGTGGTGACTGGTGCGACATTTGTTTTTGGACCCCCCCACCCCATATGACCCCCCTCCTCAGTCCTGTAGGCGGGTAACGAGTATGACTGGGCGGAGTTTGCGGAGTTCCAAAAAACTCTGCTACGCTACACTTAATTCTGCAAGTGGCAGAGTGCGCTTGTTCACGCCAGTTCACGTTGATTTTCAGTGCCGGGTGTTTGAAAATCAATACGAATGGCACGTATGCAGCGCAGGAGAACGCTGCTTCTTTTTTGCCGCTCAAGTAGATGTTCTCAATGTGAACAGAAGGTTTATCAATGCGAGCGGTTGAGACCAGCGGCGACTGCCCGCATTGAAAAAGCCAACGCTTGCGTTGAGAAATCTCATCGGGAGGTGGATTTTTCTCGCTTGCGCTCGCCAACCTGACATTGAGGAAAAAATATCACCGGGAGATGCCACGAGGTCTCTTCCACTAATGGCGAGAACCTTGACTCGATCTGTTTGCCACTGCCAAGAACGCACAATGTCAACACTTCTGCACGTGGAGTTTGAACGGCATCTTTCTCTCTGAGACGAGTTACGCCTCGAGTGGAAATCGGGACTCCTTTCTGCATTTCTGCTGATACCATTCCTGCCCCGAGTTCTTAAGAAGATCAGGACTAACAGGGCCCAAGTTATCTTAGTGGCTCCAGACTGGGCAGGGAGAGTATGCTCCTAGGTTTGAGCATCTTCCCCCTTCAATCAGGCTGACCCTGCAGGAGGATCTGTTGTTGCAGCAGGGAGGCCGACTTCTCCACCCTGGCCTTCACATTCTCCACTGTAATACATTGTGTTAAATCTGACATCCTTGGCGTGGTATTCCCTTACACCTTTTGCTTTCACTGGTCCTATTTGCTGAATCAGTTGTTGTTGGATTTAGGACTTTTGCTAACAAGTGTTAAAGTAAAGTGCTTTTGCACTCTCCCTAAAACATGGAAAAGTTGGCTTACATCTAATTGGCACATTTAATTTACCTGTATGCTTCTAGTAAATGGTTCACTGTACACCTCGGGCCTGTAAATTAAATGCTTCTAGTAGGCCTGCCGCAAGCATCGTGCAACCCATTAAAGCAGCCTTTTAAAACATGTCTCAGGCCTTCCACTGCAGTGGAATGTCCGACAGAATATCGATGGACAGAAAATCGACCTACAAAAATATCGACACAAAAATATCGATGACAAAAATATCGAGATCCTATCTACAACATGGTAAGTACAAAAATATCGAAAATAAAATATAGAATGTCAAAAATATCGTTATTAAAAATATAAAGTATTTTTTAGTTAAAAAAAAAAAGTAAAATAAACCAAATAATACTTATAAATAAAATAAACATAATTAAATATATGTTATAATGTTTAAAATTAATAATTAATATATATAGGTGCCGATTATGATCCGGCAAAAAAATTCCCCGTGCGACTCGTATCCGGACTTTTTACCGTACGAATCGTACAAGTGCCGTACGAACTGGCAATCACGATTCGCATGGTAAAAAGTCCATACGAACCGCATTGGGAATGATTCCCCACACGTCCTCGGGTCGGAAAATGTGTCCGACACGTCCTCGGACGATTTACCGTACAAATGTGAAAAGTCAAGTCCGACCGAGGAATCACGATCCATCCCGTGCGTCCGATGTTACAACCGTATGGAAAAAACACCGTCCGCACCGAACTCCCATTGCAACCATGGAGATATGTGCCCGCATACGCGCCAAACACTCCCCCCAGCACCCTTACGTTCGAGTCGTACTCCCCCTTAATGTACACCCCCCCGTATGTACACCCGTGTACGTGTCGAACCCCCACCCGTGTATGTACACCCCAGTACGTTCGAGTCGTACCCCCACCCCTGTACGTGTCGTACCACCATGTACCCACACCCCAGTACGTTCGAGTCGTACCCCCACCCCTTTACGTGTCGTACCACCGTCTAAGTACACCCCAGTACGTTCGAGTCGCACCCCCACCCCTGTACGTGTCGTACCACCGTGTACCCACACCCCAGTACGGTCGAGTTGTACCCCCACCCCTGTACGTGTCGTACCACCGTGTACCCACACCCCAGTACGTTCGAGTCGTACCCCCACCCCTGTACGTGTCGTACCACCGTGTACCCACACCCCAGTACGTTCGAGTCGTACCCCCACCCCTGTACGTGTCGTACCACCGTGTACCCACACCCCAGTACGTTCGAGTCGTACCCCCACCCCTGTACGTGTCGTACCCCCGTGTACCCACACCCCAGTACATTCGAGTCGTACCCCCACCCCTGTACGTGTCGTACCCCCGTGTACCCACACCCCAGTACGTTCGAGTCCTACCCCCACCCCTGTACGTGTCGTACCACCGTGTACCCACACCCCAGTACGTTCGAGTCGTACCCCCACCCCTGTACGTGTCACACCCCCATGTACCCACACCCCAGTACGTTCGAGTCGTACCCCCACCCCTGTACGTGTCGTACCCCCGTGTACCCACACCCCAGTACATTCAAGTCGTACCCCCACCCCTGTACGTGTCGTACCCCCGTGTACCCACACCCCAGTACGTTCGAGTCGTACCCCCACCCCTGTACGTGTCGTACCCCCGTGTACCCACACCCCAGTACGTTCGAGTCGTACCCCCACCTCTGTACGTGTCGTACCACCGTCTAAGTACACCCCAGTACGTTCGAGTCGTACCCCCACCCCTGTACGTGTCGTACCACCGTGTACCCACACCCCAGTACGTTCGAGTCGTACCCCCACCCCTGTACGTGTCACACCCCCGTGTACCCACACCCCAGTACGTTCGAGTCGTACCCCCACCCCTGTACGTGTCGTACCCCCGTGTACCCACACCCCAGTACGTTTGAGTCGTACCCCCACCCTTGTACGTGTCGTACCACCGTCTAAGTACACCCCAGTACGTTCCAGTCGCACCCCCACCACAACCTCCTAAGTACGGAGCGCACCCCATGCCCCAACATCACAACCGCATGTACGAGTCGTGCCAAGCCACACACAAGGACAGCACCGTACAACCAAATGGCCCATCTACACACCGTACACATGCTCAAAACGCACGTACACAACCAGGACAAAACAAAACAACACAAGAATACACTATTCGAATGGCACAAAGCCACTAAACATGGCCAACAAACACTCATAAAACACACATTCACTGACCTGCAACTGCCAAAAACAAACAGAGGCCCTAAACACCACCACTCCTTATAACACACCCACCCAAACTTCAAACACAGCCACACCCACCAATGGACCAATAAAAAGGGCCCACACACACAAACCATGAGCCTTTGCAACAGACTCACTGCTGCCAGACACCACAGACAACTTACAG
This sequence comes from Triturus cristatus, assembly GCF_964204655.1. NCBI lineage: Eukaryota > Metazoa > Chordata > Amphibia > Caudata > Salamandridae > Triturus > Triturus cristatus. Next base: position 265,967,344 of record NC_140585.1, read on the forward strand.
CACCTTACTACAAGCTTCACCACACCTTACACTTGCACATCTCCACCCAACCACCTTCACAAACACACCCTCATCACATTCACACACACACCTGCACAACCACACCCACACACCCACAACCATCCACACACCCCCCCCACCATCCACACCCCCCCCCCCACCATCCACACCCACACCCCTCACCATGCCCACTACCAAGAATCCAAAGTTCAGTAACCGAGAGTTGGAGGTTCTTGTCGACGAAATCCTCAGAGTCGAGCCAAAGCTCTTTGGAACATTGGTCAGAAACACCAGCATGGCAGCTAAAACAGCCATGTGGCAGACCATCGTCGATGCTGTGAATGCTGTTGCGGACACCAGAAGGACCAGGCAGGAATGCCAGAACAGGTGGTACGATCTGCGGAGGAGAGTCCGAGCCAAGAGGCAGGAGGAACACGACCAGGCCAACGCCACCGGAGGAGGGCCCTCCCGCAGACCCGTACACTACCAGCCCTGGGAGGAGAGGGTGATGGCCATACTGCCGGTGGAGGCAGTTGAAGGATTAGAAGGACTCCGAGACCCGGGTGAGTACACAAACAACGCACCTCACATGGGGGGAACGGCATCCACAACCAAAATCACTAACAGGCACGCAACCACCCCAAGCCATCGCATGACTCAACCACACTCCATGAGCACGCACATGCCACTGCTGCCACCATGCCCCATGCACCCAGCTGGACAATGTCAAGTCACAGGCCACAGAAGACACCAACACATGACACGGTAACCCGGATGGCGGGAGGGTGGGCCCCAAAAATCACATAGTGCAACTCAGAAGCAGACAACAATGCCCTCTGCCCATATGGCCCAGGTCACAGCCAGACAAACAGTGTGTCCCCACACAGGAAAGACTCGCCAGCAAATGGCGGACGCCTTGCATCAACACATGGGGGTGAAGGCACTGTTTTGCACATGACAGCAGCTAATGAACAGCCAACATTGTGAAAGAGTGGCAGCACACACCACCACAGCAGCAGCGCACAGACACACATCACACCCAATGGGTGCCTGGAGATCAGAAACAAACTCACATCAACAAGCCAAGGGCCACTCAAAGATCTGCTAACAGTGTGTGCCCAGGAAGCTGGGCTGAGGTGACAGAGGGTGACACACAGAGGGAGGGAGAGGGGGACAGAGAGGGAGGGAGACGGACAGAGGGAGGAGGCTGACACACGGAGGGAGGGAGAGGGGGACAGAGAGGGACGGAGACGGACAGAGGGAGGAGGCTGACACACGGAGGGAGGGAGAGGGGGACAGAGAGGGAGGGAGAGGGGGACAGAGAGGGAGGGAGAGGGGGACAGAGAGGGAGGGAGAGGGGGACAGAGAGGGAGGGAGAGGGGGACAGAGAGGGAGCGAGACACAGGGAGACCAAATCAGCCGTGTGGCGTGTGCGAATGTCTGCTCGTCAGCAGGTAGACTGCGTGCATGTAGACAAGGGTGGCCAGTCCCAGAACCCCCCCTCTTCACCATGGCAAGACACAGGGCCATGTCACAACCTGTTCACGAGCACAACGACAGCTACCTGGATCATATAAGTGTGTGGATCCACTCCATGTGCACATGTACAGTGCTACACGGAAGGCGCCAATGCATGGCTCGCCACACCTGCCCACTCCACTGCTGACTGCAGTCACACTTGACGCAGCAAGTAAGACCGTGCCACACATAGTTAAAGGGGCCAAAGTGGTGCCCAAGGGACACACCCATGCACAAGTGCACTGTGAGTGGAATGCAAGACAGATCCCAATTCCAAGAGGAAATGTGTCAACTTTGAAACAGATGAAACATGGATGTTGCATGGACCAAAATTAACATTGTCTCTCTCACACACAGGTCAACGTCGTGGTTCACCCCCCAACACTGGGGGGGAAGACTCACAGGACCCGGATCTGCGGGAGCCCGATCCCACCGGCAGCGACCACTCTCACCACTCTGTGGACGACCCCGACCGACCTGGCCCCTCTGGTGTCCAACCACCTGCAGCACCTGCGTCAGGTACAACTGTGCCAACCACCACCCCCACTCCTGCCACATCCCAGGAGACACCCAGGATCCCTGCCCCAACACCACAATGCAGCCAGGCTGGCCAGGAGGGACACGGTGTCCCGGGCACCCAGGAGGAGGCAGACGACAACGCCAATGCCACCCCTCAGGGGTCCCGGAGACCCGATGTACCCACAAGGGCAGGCCAGGTGCAAGTGGGCAGGGGTGGTGGGAGTGGAGGACGGCGGAGGCGCGAGCCTGACCAGTTGGCTGGGGAACCGGTATTTTCCCATGTCCGTAACATCCTGGACACATACTGGCAGGACACCACGGGCCTGGCCCAGGTTGTGTCTGTCCTCGAGGGGATCAAGACCCAGCAGGCCCAGCAACATGCGGAGCTACATGCCTGTCTACTGCAACACCAACGGAGGATGGAGGCCAGACAGGCTGAGCAAGTGACGGCGTTCCAGGGGATTCACGATACACTCCGTCGGATGGCCGACAACATGGCCGACCCTCCCTGTGCCAGAAGGCGGAGAACATCACCACCCACAGGGAGGGATCGGGAGGAGGAGGAGGAATCATCCGATGGAGCATCCCAGACGTCGTCACGGCCTGCTGCTGAGGGTCCCCGCAGGAGGCCGGGTCGTCCACGGAAAGAACCGTGAGGGTCGGCGCTACATCACCAACTCCCAGGACACCTGGCCTGGCACCTGGCCCACTGGAGCAACAGCATCACAGCATCAAGAGACATTATCTGCCACATGGCCCTGCTGGTCACTGGCTGACCAATGTTGACAAAGACTGTGGCATGGACTCTGAGGATTTCAAATGGCAAGGACACCAACTCCCCTACTGAACTTTGGATTCCAAACTCCCGGAAAGCCCCTCACTTTGTCCCCCCCCCCAATAATAAATCACACTATGAAGAGTAGATGCCTGCTGGTTGCATTATTACCTAACATGTGTCATGTAAAGTCTAAACATGCCTGAGTCATCTTTTGTCTTCAACCATCCACACCCTGGGGCCTGAGTCTGGCACAGGACACATGGGTCACAGTGTATTAGGCAAGACAGACATGGAGCACCATACACACCCGTGATGGGCCCAACCAGCTGAGGGGGTGGCCGAACAACCGTGCTGACAGACACATTGAGTACAGCAACAGTCATGCGCAGAGGTCAGGGATCCAGTCCAGTGTCCTGGGGGGCACCCAGGTATGTGTAGACAGGTGGCAGAACCATGTCCTGCAAGCTTGAGTCCGGTGGATGCAGAGAATGGGGTCCTGGACAACGTTGGATGCATGGGGATGGCACATGTCACAATACCCACACAGTCATGGACATCATGCCCAATACACAGTCTCAGCCCACACACACAGCTTGCATCTTGCTACTCGACACATTGACACATAGCCACAATCAGGGAATACCATGCCAGACATGCTGGATGCACCGTGGCAACACACCAGCATTGACTGAGAAGAGGCACCTTGGAGGCATAGGGACACCTTTATTAGTCATGTTTTCGGGATTGCAGAGGCAACTTGAAGTACACATGAACACATCATGTGGAGTAACATGTGGGTCCAACACTGGCACCCCCCTTCTGCAGCACAAATGCGTGTTCGCCATGCAACTGGCACACAAGCGTCGGCTAACAGCTAAACACCCACAGCTGCTCACGGAGAGCCTGCCATACACCATAGATCCGCTGATGTGGAAGTCCCACACCATGTCAAGCCAATGCTAACCGTATGTGTCCGAGGGCAGTGTCACACACATTGATGCCATCATCACAATCCCCTATCCCATCACTGATGACTGTCAACCAGGCAGACCATCTATTCAGGTGTACACAGCTGCATGTCGTGTCCCATGGTGATGCTACATGGCTGCAGAGGAACCAAACATCGACAGGGGCAGTGTGCATACATCGTGAACAACTGCCACACCCAATACACCCCAGATGCATCCCTTACCCTATGGAGACTTCCAAACGTGTCCGTGCCTGTAACGCTGAGTCAGCCCACGATGTCATGTCCATGAGGAATAGCAGTGCCACAACAATGCAAGCAGCAGACGGCATGCACAAGTACCTGGGGAAGATAGACACACAAGTAGTCAGCCACAAAAATGCACAGCCACTTGCATGTGCATTTACTCGACACATGTATGGATGACAACATGCTAGGTCACAATTATGACAGGGGAAATACAACCATCACTGCCACCATCACTCCAGTGACACACCCACACACACCTCTGACTCACGTGCCATACATGCAGGTGGACACACACATCACAACACATGCCACACGGGGACCAATGCGTGCACACTCAGACACTGGTACTCACCACTAAGCAAAGAAGTCGCGTATGAGCCGAGTCCGGATGTCCTCTTGCGGCTCCACATCCTCCACATCACTAGCCCCATTGCCAAGCCCTTCGTCCTCCACGGGTGGATGGTCCTCGTCATGTTGATTCAGGATGAGTGGCACAGCTCTTTCAACTGCCATGTTGTGCAGCATGCAGCAGACCATGAAGATCTTGCAGACCTTCGCCGGGGCATATGGGAGTGCGCCGCCGGTCTTGTGTAGGCACCTGAAACGGCTCTTCAGCAGGCCAAACGTCCTCTCGATCACTCGCCTTGTCCGGCCATGGGCGGTGTTGTAGCGGAGCTGGGCCGGCGTGATGGGGTTGCGGAGAGGTGTGAGCAGCCAAGGCATGTTGGGATAGCCAGCGTCCCCTACATGGGAAGCACATGGAAATTGTTAGAAGTGGTGAAGCGGTCGTGCTGGTAGGTTATGCAAAATACAGGACAGACAGACTGTACCCACCAACAACACATGCCCGTTCGTTGCGCAGCTGCATCATCATTTCAGGCATCCTGCTACGCCTCATGATGTAGGCATCGTGTGCTGATCCTGGAAAACGAGCACAGACATGTGAAATCACCATGTTGGCCTGACACACCACAAGGGCATTAATGGAGTGGTAGTGCTTTCGATTGCGGTACGCCACCTCCCGTGCGTGTGGTGGTACCAAAGCTACATGTGTCCCATCTATGGACCCTATGACATGGGGCATCCCTCCCAGGGCATAGAATCCACGCTTGACCGCAGTCATCTGTTCAGGGGTTGGGAACTTGATGAAGTCATCCAGGTGAATCAACATGGCCTCTAAGAAATCATGCAGCACACGGCAGAACATGCTCTGGGACATGCCACCAACATTAGCTATGGTATATTGAAAGGTACCCGTGGCAAGAAAATGTAGGGCAGCCATTACCTTCAGCTGGGGTGTCAGTGCCGTAGGATACCTGTGCTGCGGTTGCAGGTGTGGTGCCAGTCTCGCCGTCAACTCCAGAATCAACGGTTGGGTGAAGCGGTAGAGCCGGATGCTGTCATTCTCCTGCATGGCAGCCAAGTCCAGAATTGGTCGGGCAAGAGGCGGCGCTCTGCAGTAATTTGGAAGTGACAAGGAAGAGTGAGTGCACTACGACAACAAATCATATGTATTGAGCACATGTTAATCTGTCAATACACATATGCTACATAGGGAGTCAGGTATGTGCTACATGCCCAGGACACGTATGGATGCAAGGTGACACTCCTACCAAGACCCAGCTACACACGGAGATTGAGAACCTCCCCATGCCACGCCATGGGAATAGCTGTGTCCCAGTGCAAGTGAACAGCCAGACGCAAGACAGGAGTGACATACGCCCACACATCAGCAGAAGTAGGATGCCGATTGCAGAGACTGGTAGCGGAACACTAGAGCCACAGGTCACATGACATCACACTAGGACAGCCCACACACCTTGCCATGAAGGTGCACATGTCATGACTCACCACACATTCATTGTGAGGATGCAGACATGTCCTTGTCACGCTACTCCGTGTCCCATGCATACATGTGCAGCTCACATCCGATACCACATGTGGCATGGTGTGCGGAACAGTGTGCAATGTCAATCTACACACAGACACATGTTGGTTGCTGCAACGGCTGCAGCTTTTGAGGGTGCTCCAACATCAACCTGATGGGAAGCCCCCACACATACATGACATAGTCACATTGTGCACCGTGGGTAGTGACAAGTCAGGTGTGGTAACCCCTGTACCGGGCATCAGGGGACACTTCCGTGTGTTGGTGTCCGTGCCATGCCAGTGACGCTCACCCCAAATGTGCAGTACAACATGCACACATGTCAAATGAGTCAAGGGCATGCCTGGCACACATTGCACCATCACACAGTACATCTGTAGACATCTCATCATACATCTGGTGCCTTCTCGACTCAGGAGTCATGTTCCACATCACAGGCCGTCACACCTGTGCCCCACACATGTAGTAATGCACAGACGATGCCTCAATGTCATTTAATGGACAAGTATGTCCATTCATGGACAAGTATGTCCTTCCATGGACAAGTATGTCCATCCATGGACAAGTATGTCCTTCCATGGACAAGTATGTCCATCCATGGACAAGTATGTCCGCCCTATCCCTACCTGTGTGCCGCCTGTCACCACCGTGATGTGTGAAAACCACTGTACTGCTGCGAAGAGGGCCTGTGTACGTTACCATTTCACTATGGGAGTGCTGCCGTATGTGTACCCATCGTGATGGCGAGCGTACAGGCATGTGTACGGCCCGTACCACTGCGAGTACGCATACGCAAGAACACCCATAGTGATAGGGAGCGTACAGGCGTGTGTACGCTCCCTATCACTATGGGTGTCCTAGCGTATGCGTACTCGTAGTGGTACGGGCCGTACACACGCCTGTACGCTCACTATCACTATGGGTGGCGTCGCGTATGCGTACTCGTAGTGGTACGGGCCGTACACACGCCTGTACGCTCACTATCACTATGGGTGGCGTCGCGTATGCGTACTCCTAGTGGTACGGGCCGTACACACGCCTGTACGCTCCCTATCACTATGGGTGGCGTCGCGTATGCGTACTCCTAGTGGTACGGGCCGTACACACGCCTGTACGCTCCCTATCACTATGGGTGGCCTCGCGTATGCGTACACGTTGTGATAGTGAGCGTACAGGCGTGTGTACGGCCCGTACCAGTACGAGTACGCATACGCGAGGCCACCCATAGTGATAGGGAGCGTACAGGCGTGTGTACGGGCCATACCACTACGAGTACGCATACGCGAGGACACCCATAGTGATAGTGAACGTAGGCACGCGTGTACGGGCCGTTGCAATGCATTTGGGGTGCCCTAGGGCCCCGGAACGCACCGCACCTGTGTGTGAAGCTCCAAATTACATAGGGGACACATGAGGGACAAGTATTAAGGCCTACATGCATGCTGGTTGTCATGGAGACCAAGTTCAAATTTTGAATTTGTTCTGGAAGGTGCACAGCAGAAGTCAGTTGGAATTAATCTACTTTGTTGCAATGTGTTTGGGGGGCTGACATCATGCAGGAGAATGAAACCGATAGAGTACACACAGACTGCTAGGTTTGAAGGGATTGGTGGAAACATAGGATGCAAATGTGAGTGACCAATCACTCTGTACTCCTGTGCATGAGACAGGGCAGAAAGGCAGATATAAGGCAGCCAGGTCCCATGAGGGAGAACTTGCCTGCACATCTTTGAATTCGTCGACCCAGCTGCTGCTACTGATTCCCTGGAACCATGTCAAGGGCTGTGGAGAGGACACAGCCATTCACCCTGGAGGAGAACCTGGCATTGCTGGATGTGATCCTCCCACAGTACCCCCTTCTGTATGGGCGACCAGGGTATCAGGTGAGTGCATAGGCCACTGGCACAGACTGTCCCTTTGTTGTGACTGTGACTTCTGGCATTGTGTCCTGGTGTGACACACATGCTATGTACTGTAGGGGAGGTCCCAGGGGGGGATGCCTGATGTCTCCCAGCCAGAGCATGCTGTGGTGCATGTCTGCTCTCCTCACTTGCATTGTGTTTACTGTGACATTCACTGCATGTGGCATTACACATTGTGCCTGTCCAATCCTCCAGGGTATGGAGCTACTACAGTCCTCCTGTGATTCTGTGGTTACCCCAGTGTGACAGGTGACTGTACCTACAGATGTGTGTTTGTCCACTGTACCTATGCTGAGAGTGTCCACATGATGTGTTCGTCCCCTGGACATCTGTGTGTGTAAGTCCAATGTCATTTGTGTGGGTGCATATGTGTAGTGGACCACCCCAGATGCATGAGGCTTGGATATGCCCTGCACATCTCATGTGAGCAGGGAGCAGTGCTGTGTGTCTGACGTGCAGTGCCAGCCCCACACCTGTGAGCCCCCCCGATCTAGTGGCACATGTGTAGTGAGGTTTGTATCTGCATTTGGCAATGGCAGGTGAATGTCCTGTGTCTGTGTACTCTGCTGAGGTGGCGTCAGTGGCCTGTGGCATGTGACTGCTTTGAGGTGCTGGCCAGACACAGGAGGTGTGTGTGCAGAGTCCTCCCAGCAGTGCCCTGAGCCAGGAGGGGTGGGTGCTGAGTCCTCCCAGCAGTGCCCTGAGACAGGGGGGGTGGGGGCCTATCACTCCCAGCAGTGCCCAGACACAGGAGGGGTGGGTGCAGAGTCCTCCCAGCAGTGCCCAGACGCAGGAGGGGTGGGTGCCTATCACTCCCAGCAGTGCCCAGACACAGGAGGGGTGGGTGCAGAGTCCTTCCAGCAGTGCCCAGACACAGGAGGGGTGGGGGCCTATCACTCCCAGCAGTGCCCAGACACAGGAGGGGTGGGTGCAGAGTCCTCCCAGCAGTGCCCAGACGCAGGAGGGGTGGGTGCCTATCACTCCCAGCAGTGCCCAGACACAGAAGGGGTGGGTGCAGAGTCCTCCCAGCAGTGCCCAGACACAGGAGGGGTGGGTGTAGAGTCCTCCCAGCAGTGCCCAGAGACAGGAGGGGTGGGTGCCTAACACTCCCAGCAGTGCCCTGAGCCAGGAGGGGTGGGTGCTGAGTCCTCCCAGCAGTGCCCTGAGACAGGAGGGGTGGGTGCAGAGTCCACCCAGCAGTGCCCTGAGCCAGGAGGGGTGGGTGTGATGCACAGTGTGAGCCTTGATCATTGATTGTGACATTGCCATCATTCCACCTGTGTACCTACAATGGCACGTACTGCTTCTTCCCTCCCCAGAGGATCATGTCCCTATGACAAAGGTGCAATGCGTTGGCTGCATGACATGCCTTGTTGTAACCAGCTAATTTGTTCTCATATGTCTCTCTGTGACATGTGGCTGGTGTATTGATGTGGTGTCACTTGTTCTTCCTCACAGGTAGGTGCCACTGCCAAGGAGCAGATCTGGCTGACCGCCGTCAGTGCTGTGAGGGGTGTGGATGGTCGGAGGCGGAGCCTGTCCCAGGTGAGGAAACGCTGGCAGGATATCCGGTGCTGGACGCGGAGGATCGCACGGGTCCTGCTGGGGGACTCACCTGTGAGCCACAAGAACCGCGGGCGCCGCCGTCTGAGCCACCTCCACAGGCGTGTGCTGCCGGTGGTCTTTCCAGACTTGGAGAGGCGCTTACAGGAGATGCAGCAGCCGGAAGGGGGTAGGTACATGTGTGTTTGTTGTGTATCACCGGCATTTGTAAGGGCACAGTAGCATGACTTCACTGCCAGGGTTTAAAGGTGCTGTGCAGATCCAGTTTGCCCCAGTATAGCGCTGCGCTCCTGCCACCCTTCCCCTCCTTGCAATGTGTTCCCTGGTCTGTGTGTAGTCACTCCTTCACAAGGTAATGTAGGCTGGCGCTTTGTCCACGAGAACTATGCCTGTAGCATCATGTGTGGGGGTGGTGTGTAACAGGTTTTGGGACCTTGCCTGTGCCCTGTCCAGTTCACTGCATGTGGGTTCCATGTCAGTTGGCACTGATGCTGAGTCCAGACATGGGAGTTAGTCTCTCAAGTGTCATGCCTTACAGCGCGCATGTCCTATGTAGTGGCCTGTGACATGATGTGCATGAGTGTGCGATACGCATAGTGCAGGGATGGTGGCGTGTGTTGCAGTCATTACCATTCAGGAGCATGGAGTTGTGTGGCCACTTCTGTCCCCTGGGGCACCTTTTCCTCGGTGTTGTATGTGTCATCCCAAAACGTGGACACTCTCAGTGTCTACAGCGTAGGTTGTGCTCTGTGCCATTGTCCCCTGGCACCATGTATATAGACGTGAAATTTAGTACAGGTGTCCACTGTGCAGCCTGACCTGAATGTCCTTCTTCATACTCACAGTTGCCAGTGCCTGTGTGTCTTGTTATACTCATCTGAGGATGGGCACTGGTACCTCATTATTTGTACAGGCGCACCTTGGGTGTTTGGCGTCCAATCTTGCATTTTGCCTGCCCCTGTGTTTATCACCCAGACTATGAGATGTTGGTGCCACCTGTGTCTCAACAATTTGCCTCGTGTAGGGGGTGGTTGGGGCGGGCAAAGCCCATATATCAATTCCTGATTTCTACTTGCTGGGTCTGGGCAGTGTGTGATGTTTGTCTGGACATACACTCAAGGTGCAGTGACCCAGTCATGTTGGGCATGTTTTCAGCATTACCTATGCAGCATGTGTCTCAAGTTCATGGATATGGTCCCAGGTCATCCCTATTTTCGCCAACGCTGTGTGGTGCAGATGCAGTGCTGGATTGTCCCCAGGGCCTGGGTGCTATGTCAGACTCCGTTTCCTGTCATTTGCTATTGTCTCATGCTCTCCATGGTATTTCAGTGGCATGGTGGCTCAACCAACTGTGTGTTTCATGCCCTACATCGGTACCTTGTTTAGTGGATGTTAGGGATCTTCCTTTTCAGGCTATGCAATGTAACCTATGTAGATTGGACTCATGTGACAGATGTGTACAGGTGTCTGATTAATTTCTGTCTCTCCACCCTGCCCACAGCATCGTCGGGGGACACAGAGGGAGACATGGACACAGACCAGGCAGAGGGACCGAGCACCAGTGCCAGCCGTGACATCGTGGCTGGCACATCGAGTGGGACAGAGGCGGAGGAGAGTGCGGCCGAGGACCTGTCGACTGGCACGTCAGAATACGAAGCTGACAGGTCCGAGGAGGATGTCTCCGAGTGGGCGGAGGCTGCACCAGCAGCTGACAGCGGAGCAAAACCTCGCACCGCCCCCTCCGTTCCCATCAGCCGCCTCCCACTTGCTCGTGTCCCTTCCCAGCGTGCCCGGTCACCGCATGTCTCCTTCATGCCAGGCACCGCACCCCCTGCCCCTGTCTCCACTGCTGCCGCCTATGCCGAGTCTGTGGACATCCAGCGTCAGCTGCAGGTTGGTCAGGCTGCGATCCTTAATGTCCTCCATGCCCACGGCCAGACCCTCAACAACATCGAGGCATACTTGGAGGGCATTCATTCATCGCAGGCTGACCAACGCAGCTTGCTGAGGTCGATAAACTCGACACTGACTGCAGCAGTGGGTCTCCTGCAGCGCGACCTCCCACCACCTACCCCTGCCCCATCCACACTTCCCACTCCCATGCCTGTCCCACGTACACCCAGACGTCGGCATGCACCCACATCAACAGACACAGGCACCACACCAGCAGGGAAGGTCCACCGCACTCCTCCTGACACGCACACACAGGGTGAGGTAGGCACACCCACTGGGTCGGGGGGCAAACGTGTGACACGCAGCCAGAGTGGGAGTCCGCATTCCACCCAGTCCACTCCCTCCAAATCCCTTCCCCTCAGCTCTCCTGGCCACCTCTCCCCCAAAGACTCCTTCATGGCCGCTCTGTCCCTGAGCCCCACAGTGACTCCACCCCGCAAGCGGTCAAGGAGGTCCCCGGTCAGGGTGCTTGATTCCCCACCCCTGTCTACACCCTCCCACAGTGGCGCTGCGACCCATCCCTCTGACCCCCCCCCCCCTCCTTGGGGCCTGTGGATCCTTCGGGTGCAGGGGAATCCCTGGAGGACCTTGCAAAGGTGTGTAGTGCCATCCTGGCCTCCCCCTTTGGCCCTGCCCCACCCCCTGTGGTGGAGTCCTCCATCCCTGCACCCACAACGCTTACCCTTTGCCCTGATGTCCCTGCGGTGCCTGGTGCTTCCCCCCCCCCGATGCCCTCACCCCTGTGGAAGACGACGGCATGTAACTGTGCAGGCAAGCTAGGGGACACGCATCCCACTGTGTCCCCCATCCAGCTGAGACTTATTGACTGCCCTATGGGCTTTGTGAATATTGAACTGCCTGCGATCCACGGACACTGTGATCATGCTGAATAAAGCTTTACTTTTTTTTTCATTCTGACACTACTGCTATGCTGGTATTGGTGTTGGTGGGGCTGCTACATGGTTTTGGGTGGTGTTTATGTGTTGGGTGTGTGGGAAATGTAGTAGTGGGCTGCTCATTGGGGGGACCCTGGGATCTGTGTGCCATCACAAGGTGTTAGCTAACTTTCTTTGTTCATGTAAGCAGTTACTGCATGGTGCAATTGTCCCAGGGTGTATTCCTCCCTCTGTGTACCCTGATATCTTCCCTGCAGGGTGTTCCCAATATTTAGCGCAGAGCTGTGTCTACATGAGCTGTATGTGTGACGGAGCCCTTCTACTTTGGCCATGCATGCAGGGCCCTGTCTCCACCTGCAACATTCGTGGCATCCTTGGTGATCACTGTACATGTGTATGGAGTCTGTTGACATGAGTTCATGGGGACATGTTCCCTTGTAGGCAGTATGCATGTGTGTACTTCCAGCCTCACACACATGTGTTACACCCCTCCTGTCTCAGGGCACTGCTGGGAGGACTCTGCACCCACCCCTCCTGTCTCAGGGCACTGCTGGGAGGACTCTGCACCCACCCCTCCTGTCTCAGGGCACTGCTGGGAGTGTTAGGCACCCACCCCTCCTGTCTCAGGGCACTGCTGGGAGGACTCTGCACCCACCCCTCCTGTCTCAGGGCACTGCTGGGAGTGTTAGGCACCCACCCCTCCTGTCTCAGGGCACTGCTGGGAGGACTCTGCACCCACCCCTCCTGTTTCTGGGCACTGCTGGGAGGACTCTGCACCCACCCCTCCTGTCTCAGGGCACTGCTGGGAGTGTACAGGCTTTAGTGCTGAGTCGCCTGGATTACTGCAATGGGCTCCTATTGTCAGCTACCCAGGGAGTCTTAGAGAAACTCCAGGTGATTCAGAACACTGCGGCAAGACTTGTGCTGAATGCCCCCCCAAGAACACGCTCTAAACCACTTCTCGACAGTCTGCACTGGCTCCCTATCCATAAGAGGGTTACTTTTAAGACATGCTGCCTTATTCACAGAACTCTACATGGATCCGGACCCTCCTATTGGAGAGACAAATTCATTCCCTACAACCCTACTCGAACTCTTAGGTCCAGTAACCAACTCTTACTCAAAGTACCCACCATTAAGAGGAGCAGACAGGGCGGGAAAGCCCTATCAGTGGTAGGCCCAACATTATGGAACAATTTACCGTTGGAGCTCAGGCAATGCTCAGAATTCCTGATCTTTAGGAAAAAGCTGAAAACGTATTTGTTCTAGTAATCATCTAATCATCTAATCACTATCTATCATTTTAGGAGTATATGACCAAGTTGAGCTGAACTGTACCTTGCGTCTCCTGTAGCGGTAAAGATCTTTTCCTTCTTGCGCAGAGATACTCTCGAAGAGTCGATTCTAGCGCAATACAAATCCATAAATAAATAAATAAAAAAATTAGGCACCCACCCCTCCTGTCTCAGGGCACTGCTGGGAGGACTCTGCACCCACCCCTCCTGTCTCAGGGCACTGCTGGGAGGACTCTGCACCCACCCCTCCTGTCTCAGGGCACAGCTGGGAGGACTCTGCACCCACCCCTCCTGTCTCAGGGCACTGCTGGGAGGACTCTGCACCCACCCCTCCTGTCTCAGGGCACTGCTGGGAGGACTCTGCACACACACCTCCTATTTCTGGATATGTACGCTTGGAACATACACGGTGGGGGTACGCTCCATGCATATGCGGGTGAGGGTACGAGTCGTACTTACACTGGTGGGGTGGGGGTGGGCTCCATGCATACGGGGCTGGGGGTACGTGTCGTACTTACACTGGTGGGGGTGGGGGTACGGTCCGTACGTCCGCGGGTGAGGGTACGAGTCGTACTTACACTGGTGGGGTGGGGGTGTACTCCATGCATACGGGGCTGGGGGTACGTGTCGTACTTACACTGGTGGGGGTGGGGGTACGGTCCCTATGTCCGCGGGTGAGGGTACGAGTCGTACTTACACTGTTGGGGTGGGGGTACGCTCCATGCATACGGGGGTGGGGGTACGTGTCGTACTTACACTGGTGGGGGTGGGGGTACGGTCCGTACGTTCGCGGGTGAGTGTACGAGTCGTACTTACACTGGTGGGGTGGGGGTACGCTCCATGCATACGGGGTGAGGGTACGAGTCGTACTTACACTGTTGGGGTGGGGGTACGCTCCATGCATACGGGGTGAGGGTACGAGTCGTACTTACACTGTTGGGGTGGGGGTAGGCTCCATGCCTACAGGGGTGGGGGTACGTGTTGTACTTACACTGGAGGGGGCGGGGGTACGGTCCGTACGTCCGCGGGTGAGTGTACGAGTCGTACTTACACTGGTGGGGTGGGGGTACGCTCCATGCATACGGGGTGAGGGTATGAGTCGTACTTACACTGTTGGGGTGGGGGTACGCTCCATGCATACGGGGTGAGGGTACGAGTCGTACTTACACTGGTGGGGTGGGGGTAGGCTCCATGCCTACGGGGGTGGGGGTACGTGTCGTACTTACACTGATGGGGGTGGGGGTACGGTCCGTACGTCCGCGGGTGAGGGTACGAGTCGTACTTACACTGGTGGGGGGGGGTACGCTCCATGCATACGGGGTGAGGGTACGAGTCGTACTTACACTGTTGGGGTGGGGGTACGCTCCATGCATACGGGATGAGGGTACGAGTCATACTTACACTGGTGGGGTGGGGGTAGGCTCCATGCCTACGGGGGTGGGGGTACGTGTCGTACTTACACTGGTGGGGGTGGGGGTACGGTCCGTACGTCCGCGGGTGAGGGTACGAGTCGTACTTACACTGGTGGGGTGGGGGTACGCTCCATACGTACGCGGGTGGGGGTAGGGTCCATACATATCCGTCCCCACGCTATGTGATGCTTGTGCGGGCCGTACCCAGGCCTTTGGCACGTGGGTACGATCCATCCCGCCATTGTTGGGGTGACGTGGGTGTGGGCGTGGTACGTCTCGTACCCACGCTCTTCAGGCGTGGGTACGGGACGTACCGGTCTGGTTGTGTTGCCGGTTCGCGTGGTGACGGACTTCCGTTGTGGCGGTCGCTGGCTTAGCTGGACACGCCCCCACCCCCTCGTAGTGACCAGGGCATGGGAGTCAGGTATGTCCTGGGCATGTGTGCTGTGTGACTTTGGTGGGGGTTTTGTGGCCTGCCCTGGTCCTGCCACCCCCACCCCACCCAACTTTCCCCCCTCCCTTAGTTATTCTGACCTTCTGCGGCGTCTGCGTCGGAACCTGTAGAGGAGGTCGACTGCTATGAGGGCCGGGATGACACGTAGGTTCGGGTCCATGTCTGTCCGTCGCGTACGGGTCCTCCTTGTTCGCGTCGTCCTGTGTGTCCGTCGCGTACTGGTCCTCCTTGATCGCGTCGTCCTGTCTGTCCGTCGCGTACTGGTACTCCTTGATCGCGTCGTCCTGTCGCGTACTGGTCCTCCTTGTTCGCGTCGTCCTGTCTGTCCGTCGCGTACTGGTGGTCCTTGTTCGCGTCGTCCTGATTTCCCGGCAGTTTTTGGCAGCCGGAAAATATTCACCGTGCGGGATGACGTCGGTGCGAATCGTAATTCCTGGTTCGTGAATGGCAGGCTGCGCGCGTCCCGACGTCACGTCGGCGCTTTCCCGGATCCCATTTGTAGGTTTATTTTGTTCGGTCGGGCTTTTTTACGATTCGTACGGAAATGGTGTTCCCGTGCGAATCGTAATTCCTTGTTTGTAAATTTTGACGACCGGGTACGCGTCGGACGGAGAATATGCTCCGTCCGACGGTTCGTACCCGGTTTTTATAGGATCGTGATCGCCGCTATAATGTAATAAAACATTAAACATATACATATAATATATAATATATATACTTACTTAATAATAAATTTTAAAAATTGTTTTAATAACTTATAACTTGTTAAAAATTATTATAAATTACAAATACATCATACACATAAAACAATAGCATGAATAAAAATTAAATAATTATATATAACACATTAAAAAAATTACATTTAATTTGAATATTGTTAAAATTAATTATATATTACATTAGCTAACATAATACAAAAAATATTAAATAGCACCGACAATAAAACTACTACTCCAGCTCCAAAAAAAAAGAGTAAAGAAAATGTTGGATCGCGTAGAGCTAAATATTACTATTTCCACGCCAGGGAGTGTAACAATAGAGAAAGTGTTGGATAACGTACAGGTATAAATTACTATACCCACTGCAGGGAGTGCAACAGTAAGGAAAGTGTTGGATAGCGTAGGGGTAAAAATGACTATTCCAACTCCAAAGAGTGCAACAGTAGGGAAAGTGTTGGATAGCGTAGGGGTAAAAATTACTATTCCCACTCCACAGAGTGCAACAGTAGGGAAAGTGTTGGATAGCGTAGGGGTAAAAATTACTATTCCAACTCCACAGAGTGCAACAGTAGGGAAAGTGTTGGATAGCGTAGGGGTAAAAATTACTATTCCCACTCCAGAGAGTGCAACAGTAGGGAAAGTGTTGGATAGCGTAGGAGTAAAAATTACTATTCCCACTCCAGAGAGTGCAACAGTAGGGAAAGTGTTGGATAGCGTAGGGGTAAAAATTACTATTCCAACTCCACAGAGTGCAAAAGTAGGGAAAGTGTTGGATAGCGTAGGGGTAAAAATTACTATTCCCACTCCAGAGAGTGCAACAGTAGGGAAAGTGTTGGATAGTGTAGGGGTAAAAATTACTATTCCAACTCCAGAGAGTGCAACAGTAGGGAAAATGTTGGATAGCGAAGGGGAAAAAATTACTATTCCCACTCCAATGAGTGCAACAGTAGGGAAAGTGTTGGATAGCGTAGGGGTACAAATTACTATTCCAACTCCAGAGAGTGCAACAGTAGGGAAAGTGTTGGATAGCGTAAGGGTAAAAATTACTATTCCAACTCCAGAGAATGCAACAGTACGGAAAGTGTTGGATAGCGTAGGGATAAAATGTACTATTCCAACTCCAGAGGGTGCAACAGTAGGGAAAGTGTTGGATAGCGTAGAAGTTAAAAATAACATAGTTATAAATAAAATAATTATTTAAAATAATTAGTGATTTAATTATTAAATAACTCAAAATTATTTACAAATACCAATAAATAATTATTACAAACATAACTACCAAAGAATAATTAATTACCAATACATTAATAATAAATACCAATAAATAATATTTAATAAATATTAATTACCAAATAATAAATATTAAACGATAAAATATTTTTCATAACCAAAAACATATGAATTATTAAAAAGTAAATACCAATTAAAATATATTTAACCATTTAAAAAAATATATACCACAAAATAATAATTATGAAACATTAATTACCAATTAAAAACTTTTGAACTATTAAATATTTTTCATACGCCAAAATAATAAATATTACACATTAATTACCAATTAATAATTACTTATTAATATATTAATTCGAAATATCAATGCATAATATTTAATTATATTTAATTCACAATTAATGATTAATCAACAATTAATTATTTTTCATAACCAAAATATTATAATTTAAAATATTTACCAATTAATAATTATTGTCCAATTAATTAATTATCAATACCCAACAACTAATTTAATAATGACTTAATTAGATTTCAATTACTTCCAACACTATTCCTCTATAAACGCACGGCACACTCCACTAATAAAATAATACACTTAACATAATTATCAATTAATCAACTAATTAAAACTAATTGCCAATTAATAAAAATTAATTACCAATTAATACTTAATTAACAATAATATAATTATCAATACCAATAAATGAAAATAAATTATTAATTAATTACAATTAAATTAATTCCCACCCTATTCCCCTATAAACCCACAACCCGCTACAGAACTTAAACGCAAAAATTTATTAAAATCAATTTATAATTCCTAAAAATGTATAAATAATTCCATATAATTAAATTACTTCCCACCCTATTCCCCTATAAACCCACAACCCGCTACAGAACTTAAACGCAAAAATTAATTAAAATTAATTTATAATTCCTAAAAATGTATAATTAATTCCATATAATTAAATTACTGCCCACCCTATTCCCCTATAAACCCACAACCCGCTACGGTACTAAAACACAAAATTGACTTAAAAAACCATTGTTAACATATAAAAATTGTATACATATATGTTAAAACCAGTAGAACACTTAACTAAAAACATATCACACATACATATTAAATACATAATAAAATACATAACAATAATATAAATATCGATATTTGTAACATCAATATTAGTAAAATCGATATATTTGATGTCGATATTACTAACTTCGATATTACTAACACCGATAATAAAATACTTACCTTAGGATCGATATTCTGTCCATAGATATTATTGACATCGATATTCTGTCCCTTCGATATTTAAAACTCGATATTAGTGTAGGTAGATATTTTAGTTTCGATATTTTGGCTGCTCACCACTGCAGTGGGCAGTGTAGTTTTAAACTGCCATTTACACCTGGCAAAATAAACTTTTCGAGGCTTGACCCTTCTGTTTTAATACTTATAAGTCACCCCTAAAGTATGGTCTTACCCCTGAAAAGTATAGAATGAAGTTTAGGGTCAGTCCTTGTTGGATTTCATGGATCACTCCAAGAAGGCACTGGAGGGTTCGTTGAGGGACAGCAATGTTAGTAATTATGATGATCTTATTCTTAGAGTGCACATGTTCAGTCATTGTTTGGCAAAGCTGTGCCAACACCTTGTCGATTCTAAGCTCACTGTCTACTTTGAACTTGCTAAGAAAACTGACATATGGCTCAGCACCAGGATCCACAAAAAGGTAAATGGTGGAGAGGGAAGCACCAAAAGGGTGAACAGGGTCCCCCGAGATGATGAGGGGGAGACACAAATAAAAACAAGGTGTTTTCTAAAGGCTAGACAGTTCTCAGGGGAAGTATTCCCAGTCTCAACCTGATCAGACAAACAGGGGTTTTCTAAGGGAAGTACTCCCCAGATGCTATGTGTGCCACAGGTACGGGCACATCAAGAGAAGGCGCCCAATTCCCTAAGAAGGAGCAGCCCCCTACTGATGGGCAGGCTAGTGTAATGCTTGGAGAGGAAGTTGTCCTAGTTAGCATAGGGATAGTGCAGAGGTTACCCCAGTGCCCTTTGGTGACAAAGAGATGGTGCTAAAGTTCCACATACCTCACAGTACTTCCAAGGACAGGCAGTTGGTTACCATCAATGGGCAGTGGGTGGAGGCTCTGAGAGACACACTAGCCAGTATGACTACTGTTAGATGTCATCTAGTGTCCTCAGATCATGTAGTCCCTAATATATTCCACTAGGTTGTGGTAGCAGACAATTGTGACAATCATGATCTTTTGGCTCTGGTTCCCTTTAAATGGGGGGGTTCGAGTTCCTTACGGGTAGCTGTGAGTCCAGCCATGCCTGTGGATTGTCTGCTTGGCAATGACATGGCGCACATCATCTGGAAAGAGGTGGAGCTCCAGGTCTCACCTGGAGAAGTTAGGAAAGGAGTGGGTGTTCCAGACCACACAGTCCATGGCATCACGAGAGGAAAGTCAAGAGGTCCTGGTGCTTGGAAGAATGTCCTAGGTACTTGCCAAAAAGAGGAATGGTAGAGGGCATAGGAAAACGCTTCCTGATACTCCTATGGTCTAGATGGAGGCTGAACCGGATTGTGACACCCTGGAGACTACAGGGGAGCACATTGCTGCCTTGGGGTCCTACTTGAGCCAGCTGGCTGGCAAGTAGAATGGGAACCCTTTGGGGATTAATTCTCCAAAGTCCAGAAAGAGTGCCCTGCTCTTGAGGGCCTGTGGCATCAGACCAAGGCCCAGGCAGCTGGCGAAACCTCTGGTGACCACCTGATTTACTGGGAGAACGTTCCCCTGTATAGTCAGTCTAAGGTTCCAAAGGCTAGTGCAACCCGTGGGTTGGTAGTACCCCAGTGCTACAAGGCCTTCATATTGGGCCTGGCTCATGATGCACGCCTGTAAGGACATCTGGGGCAAGGCAAGACTTTTGCAAGGCTTCTCGTCTACTTTTATTGACTCAGATGAGAGTGACATTGTGATGCATTCTACAGATCTTGTCCAATCTGCCAGGTCAGCGGGAAGGCAACAGGTTCATCCTGGTCTTGGTGGACCATGTCACCCGGTAACTGGAGGCTATACCCTTGAGGACTGTGACTGTGCACCCAGTGGCCAGGCACTGATTGGGATATTTACCCAAGTGTATTTCTCACAGCAAGTAGTATCTGATGGAAGTACCAACGTTATGTCAATGTACAAGAAGCCCATGTAGGACACACCTGCACATCACGTATCTGCTGCTGATTGAAGGATATGTCTTATTGCCAGGGGGAACTGGAAGAGTACAGGGCAATTCCATCACTTACATCCTGCCCATAAGACATCTAGAGCACCCATAGAACCTATTTAGCTTTACAAGTTGAGCAGGAAACGTGAGACGGCTGACACTGTGGTAGCCTGCGTCCAGCGACACAATGGCATAGACATAGGCACAATCACAAGGCGAGCGAAATCAACCACTATTGCGTGTGTCATCTCTTATTTCTGACTTCCAGGGTCATGCTCACTCATTTTGCTCAAACATGCATAAACGATGTATTCTCTATATACTCATGGGAACTATATTGTTCACTTCTTATGTAATGCAAACTTTTCAATAAATTCTTTTTTTGTTTTAAACTATAAAGTAGAGACAGACAAAGCTTTTACTACGAGATCTATCTGTTTCCCTGATTTATGAGTTTGTGCCGAGTCTGTATTTATTAATGATAATGAATAATGAGTGACAGATTGAAATCAAAAAGAAGGATAATTGCATTGGTGAGTGTCAGTAAGTCAATGACCGAGTCAAGTTCCTTGCAAAAAGTGTGTGGGGGGGTGTTTGATAGTTCACATTTTACTTTAAATGGTGTAATGGGGTGCTAACTGATGTTCTATGATATTCAAACAATGTTGGTGGTGGAGAAGCAGAGATTATAAGTGACTAGCAGAGGGAAATACCATCTGACACACGTTTGCCTTTGAGACTAGCCAGGTCTGTGCTAGGTGGTGGTATGGTCCGTGTGGAGCCCTGTAGGCATGGCCACATCTGGGATCTACCCCGGTCTCAGTTATAAACGTAATGTACATGTACATACAGCATAGTTGCATTCAGGTGGGGTCCCATGATAGTATGTAGTAGATGGTATGTAGATTAGCCATATTAATACTTAAGTTCTTGGCGAATGCAAGACAGAGCCGGAAGAGGAATAGTGTTATAGATAGGACTCTGGTGGCGCAAATGCTAGTTTGGCCTGGAGTATTTAGTGTAAAGTGACTACTGCTGGCAGATCTGCAATTGTGGCATGCAGTGTGTGAGTCCAGTGCCTTCTTCAATAGTAAATTCTTTATACAACAGACACCTAACTGATCAAAAGCTATACTGTTACGAAGTCACTCTGCAAGAAGATGAGATTTAATAAACATTCTGCATATACTTTGTATTATTAGTACACAGCAAATTTAACATGAATAAATGCATGTAAGAGAGAGATTGTGTGCTCGCTGTGGACATGCCAATAACGTGCATCTGTTGAAATGCAGAACTGGCCAAGGGGTGTGGGCATAGGCTTCTTGCTTCTGGATCAATGGGCAGAGGTATCATGCTGTGTGTGCTCTGTGGTGCTCTACCCCGCTTGAGATATGCCCTGAGAATCTGAATCGCAATCCCACCAAAGCCATGTCTTCACCCATCCCTCATCTAGTTTTTGGAAGACGATAAATTCATATTATTTTTGATACACCTGTTATTTGAAAAGTAATCCCACCATAAGATACCCAAAGTCCACCCAGACTCTCTAACACTCTAACACATTAAAATGTAAGGCTTCAGCTGCTCCTATTTCTTTGGCTGATTTTGTACATACATTTCTCTTCATGCAGCTTGTCGATTTCTTCTACCCTTTCTCCCGAATTGAATATAAATATGGCATCTTTCTAAAGTTATTAACGTGTCCCTACATTCCCATATCACCTTGCTAGTCCTGTGCTCAGGTCAGTTATCTCTTTTA
The DNA here is from genome assembly GCF_964204655.1 of Triturus cristatus. Lineage (NCBI taxonomy): Eukaryota > Metazoa > Chordata > Amphibia > Caudata > Salamandridae > Triturus > Triturus cristatus. The sequence continues at coordinate 265,989,716 of NC_140585.1, forward strand.
CTATCATTATTTCTATGTGGTCCATGCAATATGCATTATCATAGGAAGAGTGGAATAAATAAGGAATCTGGCTGCGAGCGAGTAGTAGAGGTGCACCCACAAATGGTCTACTAATCCTCAATGCATCAACGTCTGGATAACAAACAAATGTGTTGGAGGCATCCAGTAGCTGTGATAGAACACTATGAAGTTCAAATTCAAAGTCACTGTATTGAATAAGTAGTCTAGAACCATTTCATTTTCTAGTTTACAAAAAATTTAATATATTGAAATTAATTCAAGAGTAACTCAGGCGAAATGTATTTCGTAATATAATGATCACTTTCTTATGGCTGAAAAGATAAAAAGTATGCACAAAAATATAGTCATAAGCAACACAACAATGAAAGATGAACATCCAAGCACCAATGGAAAGGTCCATTCAATAAATCTATAAAACCAAATTGAAGCCCTACATAAATTTCCATTCACCCCCCTTTCTTCAGACCTCCTCAAGACTACCCTTCTCAATGCTCTTTTCAGAGTCGCCTTTACAAAGCCCCATTTAGACCCACTTCCTTTAATCCCATCCAGAAATAATTTGCAGATGCCGCTATAAAAAGACATTGCCCTTCCTCTGCAAAATCATATCCACACTACATCAACTGAGCCTCACCTTAATCCCCTCTACAGAGCCATATACAGAGCCTCTCTGAATCGCCGGAACTAGACAATTATGCAAATCCACATTCAGGTTGCCCATCTTAATAGTGGGCATTTGACAACCTCACCCCTTTCTCCTTTTGCCCCACACAACACATCAGGTAAATGGTCTTCAATGCGTAGTCTTTATTACACCTTCAGATACCACAATCTTTAATTGTTGATTAACTGTCAACACTTGACCAAACTTTTTTATGATAAATCAAAACCAACACACATTGTTAGAAAAAGACGTAGACTGTAGCTGGTTCACTATGCTGGCATCCCCTGGAGAGGACAAAGAGGGCTTCCCCCTCTCGTCCTCCGCTTTTATCACTTCTTGGGTAGGGGTCGCCTGCGCACCTTGATGATGTGCCTGGATGACCCTTTCTTGTTTCCGGCGACACCCCCTCCCTGTTCCCTGACCAGAAAGGCATGACCGGCTCCTGAACGAGATGCCACTAATGGCACCACGCCCCTAGGTGCAGGTGGCGCCTACCATTCTCTTTTCAGATTCTCCTATTAAGAGCATCATCCAATTTCCCTCTTCAAATTCACACCCTGACCCTCTTTTTAAAGCCCATCTAGGCCCACTCTTTAAAGCCAATCCAGACCTCGTCTTTTCCCCTCCCACAAACGTTATTGCATTTTATGGTATTACAGAGACAGCATTACAGGACTATGATGTCCATCACGTTAACATATATTGTAAAATATGGTTCATATTCCATTGACATATTTGAATGTCAGTGCTTATCAATAGATATGTGTTAAAGTGTATATCGTTTGAAATTATGAACAGAAAATCAAAGGCTCACATATGAAACTCCCCCCACCCAGATCCCCAACCAAACTAGAACCCTTGTGTGTCACTGGAGAGCCATCAACAGAAAACGGAGGAAAGCGGGAGCACCCATATGGATGTAGTGCCAATCCAGACCTTGTCTTTAAAGCCGATTTAGACACCATCCTTCAAGTCCCATTCAGACCTCATCTTGAAAAAACCCAACTGATTTTCTTCTTCAAATCTCTATCGAGTCTTCCCTATGTAACGTTTCATAAAGTCTCCCATGCCTCTTCAAATCCTGATTACGATCTGTCTTCAAAGTCCAACCAGATCGCCCTGTGGAAACACCACCCAGACCACTCTCTGTAAAGCACCATCCAGACCTCTCTGTAAAGCACCATCCTTTCCCCAGCAAAGTCACATCCAGAATCTATTTCAACCAAAACTCAATGAATATCCCTTTTTGCAAAGCTCCATTTTGCTACTCAGATCTAGACCCATTTGGAGAACCTCAATCAGATTTCCTTTCCAATTCTCCATCCTGACCCCTCTTACAAATCCCCTCTTTGTCCCCCCTGCAAAGCCTTATTTCTCCTCCGCCTGTAAAAGAAACATCTAGATCTATCTCTGTAAAGGCTCACCTCTCCCCTTGAAAACGCTCCAACCAAATCCTTGCATTACATTCACATCTAATCCATAATAGGTTGTGTCCTCATCTAGTCCTTAGCAGGTTGTGTATGACTGATGTGAGAGGGGAGTATGTGTTTATTAGAATTTTCTCCCAGAGGTAGGTATGAGCAGCTCCCGATGGGTACCTTTAGGTCAGCAAACGTTTGGACTAGTTGCAGCTTTTTTATATTCCACATGGAGACTTATGTCTAAAAACGAAGTAGTTGAGTTATGATATATTAATGGTAGCCCTCGAGTAGCCATGCGCTTTATAAAACCCATAAACATAAACATAAACATGGTAACATTCATAATGGATTAAATGAGTCTTATTTGAAATGGGATCTTAAGAATGTTTGAATGTTCTAAGGCTTTGAGTTTGTCTACCATTGATGTCAATGCTTGGCTTTTTGACAATGTATTCAGTGAATACCATTTCGGACCATAGTGTTGCTGTCTCTGCTCTCATCCTAACTCTTGTTAGAGTAATGTATTGCACTTCAGTTGTCTACAGCAATTCTGTGACAAGAACTAAGTTCCAATCTCTTACGGCCAGAGACGTGAATGATGGATTGATTGATCTCTCATTGATTACACTATTACGCAGAACATATTTGCTGGCATGTTGCTACTATTCCGAATTCTTCCAATTCATCCAAGTCAGTACTAACTGCAAACCTCCAATCATTTCTACATGCATCTCTGTTGATTGCTTGGCTCAGTAATTTTTAGAGAGCAACACTGTGCCATGTTCATCCACAGGAGGTTCAAATAGATTCCTATCCTCCTATGATAAGGGATTCTTATGAAAACACTGAGCTGAATGAGTTTGGTTTGTCCTGACCAAAGCGGCCAGCAACCAGTCGCAGGATGAAAAGCCATTGACTACCACATCTGGGAAGGCTGATTGTCTGAAATGACTGCTATACTGATGCCTTTTGTGATAGATGAAAGCAAAACAATGTGATCGAGATGTAGCCGGCATAGACCTTAATGCTGTATCTGGTACGTTTTATACAATTTCTTTCTGTGTTACCCATCAGGGCCTTAAATGCTCACTCTTTCTTTAGTGTCTTGCTTCTCTACTCTTCTTTTGAAACTTAGTAGTCACTACTTTAGTTCTTATGTGCAGTTAACGGATTTATGCTTTGCCAGGATATTTCCAAGACCCTAGAGGAACCCGTAGAGAATCCTACATCTTCCCACATCTCCTACCGAAGTTCTACAATACCACCACTCTGAGAGCAGTAGAGAGAGGGTTGTCCGATAGAATATTGAAGCTTTTATGGACAAAATATCGACTGAGAAATATCGAGGACCAAAATATCGAGAAGGTAAGTACAAATCGGTAAGTGCAGATTTACTATTCTTAACTCCACATCTATGTACCTTGAAGACATATATATTGTCAAGGTATATTTACCTGGAGTAAAGTACAGTAAAACTTTGCTTACCCTAGAAACTTACCTTCTGAATATTTTTTTCCTCGATATTCTTGACATGATATTTAGTCCACGCAATATGTTTGACTGATATTTTGTCCAAACACCAGAGAGAGTGGGGGGAAAATGGGGAAGGGAGGAGAGAAGCAGAGACAGCAGCTTCTTCCCAGTGTTTTGGGTTTCAAGCCGATCACCAGCCTCACTTGTCTCTCATAGTCATATTAAAGACATATGAAAGTGATGCTTAATCAGAAAATAATATAATGGAAATAAAAATGTAACTAGTTTCAGTATTTCTTACCAACTTTTGTAGTTGCAAATGTGGTAACTAAAGGACCAGGAATCCCACCCAACATCCTCAAAGACTGGAGACTCAAGATGACCAGGAGCTGCAAAAGTAAGTAACCTAACCTGTAACAAATAGAGAACCTGAAGAGAACGGTGAGGGAAAACAGAATAACTGGGTTGAGAGCACAGGTGTAAAGTAGAGTGAACTACACACAAACCACACCATTTTGCGATGTTACCAGTCACTGATTGTTTGTATCTGACTGCTTTGGACCAAGAGTAACCGCCCCTCACCTGGCTGTGTACTATTAAAACTACAACTTAGCATTGGGTCAGTCAAGCTATGGACACACCCCCAGGCACAACCCATCAGTGTTCTAAAGCTTCCATTGACCATGATGGTGTGTAACGCATGGATATGAACATAGGGTAAACGTTCATCCTCTAACATGATGTACTCTTGGATATGACCATCACCGATGACTTGTATGCCTAGTATGCTTGCATTATATTGTTTTGGTTTTTACATAGCTCTGTCCATATTCCTTGCAAGTTCTAAAGCACTTTCCCGATGATTGTGTATGTTGCTACCCAGTTTGTAATGAATGTTTGTTAGAGTGATATTTTGGGCGGTGAGTCAGATTCAGAGGAGTCTTCTGAAGTTATGGATGTGCTGAAGCTTGGCTTGCAGCAGAAAGATGCACGAGGAATAGGGTAACATTTGCACATACCTATCATTAAAACTTGTTTTTATTGCAATTTTTCAAGAGATAATGCAACAAAAATCTCTATGCATACAATGTGCAGCATATAAACCAATTATTGACGGATCGAAAGCAAAGGCTTGCATAGCAGCGTTAGCTCCATAATCATCAACAATAACACAACATCACAGGCTCAGGTAACAAAGATATTCTGGCAATCCTGATCGCCAAGATCAGTCGGTAATCCAACAATCATGTCTGCATGGAATACATTTCAGTCAGTGAGGTCAGGGTGAAGTAACGAATAAGATCGAAGTGGTTGCCAGATATTTTTGGGGCGGGAGGCGAGAGGCAGCAAAGATGCATATACATCACTGGTAGTGTCGCAGTACACCATATCTCTCAGCCAGGACCCCACTAGCAGCCGTGCAACTCCACCCCAATTCAGGGAAACCTGTCGCTTAGCTAGCAACAGTGCAATTTTGGTGAATCGTCTACTCCCCAGACCCAAAGGGAATACATATCCTAGTAAAGCCAGCAAGGGTGTGTGGGGGAGTTTCGTCTCAACCATTTGTTCTAGATGTCCAAACACCGCCTCCCAGAATGCCAGAACAGCAGGGCAATTCCATGGCAGATGAATGAAGTCAGCATGTGCCATCACACATCTCTGGCAGCTATCCGGCCTCGTACGATCCATCTTCGCGAGCAGTATACGGGTAACATACATTCTATGCAGGTACTTGAAATGTAGAAGTTTATGTTTATAGTTATTTGATATGAAGCATGTCTGCTCATAACAATAGGTCCACATCTTATCAGTCATAGGCTGCGCTAGGTCTCCCTCCCAAGCCGCGCAAGCGCCCCCACCCTTCATAGGTCGAAGTGCCTGCGCCTGACGATATATTCTGAGACAAAATGCGCACCATCAGGTGCAGCAATAATGGTTGTGAGCTGGGGGAGCTCAGGGGGTTCTTCTGTCTCAGGTAGCAGTGCCCTGAGCAGTGCCATTCGGTTCTGTGTATGAGAAAACGGTCTAGTGTAGTTACGTCCCGATCACCGATCATGTCCGCCACTGTTCGCAAGTGACAATCCCTGAACATATCCCCCATGTTTCGTATCTGGCAGCGAGTGAGCGCACATTGCATCAGTGTTTCAGTCGTGGGGGGTATCCAGGGATTATGCAACACTGGCAAGTACGGAGAATGCAAGCGGTCTGCCCCCAGGTATCTACGCAAGCGCCCCCAAGCCCAACTTGTGGTCTGTAATGTATGGATCTCGCTCGCTGTTCTCCTAAGCCTGAGTAGAACGATAGATGAGAGCCGATAGGGACAGGCCTGTGTGTGCTCTGGCTTTAGGAATTGTAGGCGCGCGTCCGGGTGATACCAAAAGTAAGCATACTGCGCCTGTGCAACTAAATAATACAAGTAAAAGTCGGGTAACCCAAACCCTCCTCATTCGAAGGGTTGAGTGAGTGTCTGACAACCCACCCGCGCCTACCCCCCGCCCAGATTAATCGTGTCAGCATCTCCCTAAGAGGGCTAAAGATAGAAACTGAGTGAGATAGGGATATTCAAAAACAAATATAAAAACCTGGGTAGCACAACCATTTTAATAATCGATATGATAGGGGCACCGCAATCCAGCGATCTATTTGCCCAGAGAGGCGATCAATGGCCGGTCCATAGTTAAGATGGATAACCTCCAAGGCTGTACGATGTATAGTTACCCCGATATATCTGGGGGGGGTCCTCGCACCAGTAAAGGGGGAACTCCAACGTGAATGGTGTGGTGGCATCTGTCAGGGGGAATATTTCAGACTTATTCCAATTTATGATCAACCCAGAGAAAATGCCAAACCGCACCACTTCCCTCATAATTGGTGGGAGATTCACGGCCGGCTCACGAACGAACAAAAGGATATCGTCCGCATATAAGGACTCCAGGAGAGGACCCTGATGGAACCGTATTCCACGCTGAAGGTGCTGCTCTTGCAAGTGTCGTACCAACAGGTCCATCGCAATAATAAAAAGCAGAGGAGAAAGTGGGCTGCTCTGCTGGGTCCCCAGTGACAAAGCAAATTTATTAGACAGCACCCCATTCATGTGCAGCTGTGCAACCGGGTTAGTATATAGAAGGCGAACCAAAGAGCAGAATGTTTGAGGGAAGCCACGTTTACTAAGCGCTGCTTGCAAAAAGTCCCACTAGGAGTCAAATGCTTTTTCTGCATCTAACAATATTGCCGCAGCAAGAAGCGCAGGATTGATCTCATTAATGACCGCAAACAGTGTACGTAAGTTTACAGAGGTCGACCAATTCGGCATGAATCCCGACTGGAAAGGGTATATAATCTGACTATTATAAGCGATATCTGCGTGGCCAATACATTCGCTAAGATTTTATAATCCTGATTTAGAAGTGATAATGGCCTGTAAGAGGCAAAATTGTCGGCCCGCTTGCCAGGTTTAAGGAGCAATGTTACAATCGTCTGGCGCATGGTGGGAGGCAGTTCGCCTGACTCCAATGCCTCTGCATGGACCTCCAGCAATTGGGGGACAAGTTGCATCTTATAAGCTTTGTAGAACATACTAGTGAGGCCGTCCATTCCGGGGGCTCTCAAAGCATCCAGGCTTTCTATGGCCTCTATAATCTCATCCGCACCAATAGGCAAGGCGAGGAACTGTTGTTGTGCCTTCTCGAGCTACACCATCATTTTACATTTAAGTGCTCTGTCAGTGCCTCACCCGTCGACGGCGGTGGTATAGAGACGAGTATAACAGGACAAGAAGGTCGATTGAATATCAGCACCATTTGTGACGGGGGTGCCGTCTGTTGCCTGAAGTTGTGTAATATATGCAACTTGGTGCCTAGGGGTAAGTAAACACGCCAGCATGCGTCCTGTTCTCGCTCCATCCCCGTACACCCGGGCGCGTGCGTATTTTCCCAAATATGCTGTCTCCCGATGTGTCAACTCCTGAAATTCTCCCAATAGTTTAGAACGTTGTTACAGCGGAGAAGGGGCCTCCCCCGTTAATAACTGAGTGTCTAAATTCCGTAGATCCCGCTCAGTGGCATCTAGATCCCTGTAGATTGTGCGGAGCACCCCAGCCTGTTTGGCTATGCAGATGTCCCTGATATACACCTTGAAGGTCTCCCACAGGGTAGCGTGGCGGGGTACCGAGCCAGTATTAATCCGACAGTACTCCGTGATTGCGTACTGTACCTCACTCTTGAAAACGATATACAGTAACGCTTCAGCTGGGAAATGCCAATATAAGGAGGGACGCACAACTGTGGGTAAAGTGAGTGCCAGCAGCACCCGCGAGTGGTCTGATAGAGTGCGTGGTAGTTGATCCACTTCCTGCAGATCAGGGGTAACATACCATCGGTCAATACGAAACCAATTGCTGTGCAGTGCCGAGTAAAAAGGGTATCCCTGAGCCGATGGTTGCTGATGTCGCCAGGCGTCCGTCAAAAGGTGTGTGTGTATCAATGCCTCATGCTCCCTCGTGGATCTAGGCTTAGTGTTATATCCAGTGCCCGTGCTGTCCGACCCGGGTTTTAATTTGAGATTGAAGTCACCCCCAAATATGATAGATTCAATTGGAATACCCGTGATGTGTGTTGAGATGTCCCGAAGAAGACCGGGGCGTCCACATTGGGAGCGTAGACGTTAATAAAAAGTAGTCGCTGCGCACCTATGGCACCTGCCCCCATTAAATAGCAGACCTCGGGATCCTCAATCACAGTCTGGGTCGTGAAAGGGAGCGACTTATGAATCAAGATGCAAACTCTGCTGTAACTGGCGAAGAATCGATTATCGCCCCAGGCAGCTGCAAATCTGTTATCTGATTTCGGGTCATAGTGGGTCTCCTGCAATAGTGCCACCTGTATCTTGTGTCGTGCTAGATAGGCAAGCACCTGCCATCCCTTGCGTGGGTTCGACAGCCCTCGAACATACCATGTTACGCATCGCAGCTCAAGTCCCCCTGTCCGCCTCCCCATTCTCACTACAGTAGATGCAATAGTATAATGTCTGATTTGCCATTACAATCGCTTTTGGATAGTCAACCATTTTTTTCCTTTACAGCCTGCAAACAAACAATAAAATCAAACTTACTTAACTGTGGTTCCCACCCTCCCACTCCCCACCCACATTGGACATCCACCCAACATATATCCGGTGAATCCCTACAGATTTTAACTGAAGAAAAACTAGAAAGAATCAAAAACAACCCAACACTAACTGAGGATAGTAGGATATCTCCTAGGGGGGCATCAACGCCCTGAGCAAGCCACGAAATATGATAACATATGAGAGGAAGAGAGGAAGAGAGGAGAGCATCACAACACATCGCTTTTTAGGTGTTCCTGATCCCATGCCCACGCTAGTGTGTCTCCGGATATCCGGGGAGCAGATCATTAGCAGTTTCTTGTCCGCAGGCTATGCAGCATTACTTTTCAGGAAAGGCTGCTCTGCCTGACTTGTGGCGCTTCCAAAAGTCCACTGCCTTCGCCGGTGTATCAAAGATAGCAGTTTTACCGTTGATCTCTATCCAAAGGCGAGCGGGGTACAACATGGCATATTGAAAATTCTCATTACGCAAGGTCTGCTTGATGTCTTGGAACTTGCGCCGAGCTTCCTGTACCATTGGCGTGAAATCTGGGTAGTGTGAGAGTGTCATTCCCTGATATTGCAGGTTTTCCACCTCCCCTGCTTTGATCAGGACAATATCTCTGTTATGATAGCTAAACAATCGCGCAATGATAAGACCCGGAGGCACGCCTGGAGCCGATCTGGGGGCCGGGAATCTGTGGGCCCGCTCCACTACAAAAGTAGTAGAAAAACAGTCTCTGCCTAAGAGATTTGACAGTAACCATTCCACATATGCCTCCATGGGACCTGTATTTGAAGTCTGAGTGACCCCAGTGATTCGCAGGTTATTGCGGCGTGACTGCGCATCCAGGTCCTCCGCTTTTGCTGCAGTCGTTTTCAGAAGTGCTCCGTTCGATCTAAGCGTTTGGCCATGTCAGCCTGCAAATCAGGAAATGCGTTTCTCAGCATCTTCTATGCAGGTCTCGTGCTCTTCCAGCCGGCCATGCATGACATCCACCCGCGCACCCAGCTCATCAAATCGGGCATCTATGGCCTTGAAGCCGGCGCGCAGCTCCGCCATATTGTCGGCAATGCCCTCCATGGCTGAGCTGCCAGTCACCGGGGGATCAGTGCGTTCCGGAGGATCACCATGCGGCGCATCATCACTGCCCTCCTTTCTGGGGGTCTTGGCAGTCTCAAAGGTGAGCTGCCACTGCTTGGGATCCCCTCAACTCATTTGGTATATCTGCGCTTCAAGCCCTAGTAAAATGCAAGATGTCCCAGACTGTCATCAGTTTGCAGAGCAATTGGGGGAGGGGGGTAACAATCCCAGCTCCACTACCCCACTGAACAAGGGCCTAGGTATAGACTGCAACAATATCCGCTTTACTGTTAGATCAATCATGCCATGAATAAGTGAGGCCTCCCTCCTCCTGCCTTGTTAATGCCTCCAGATATTATGTGACTCACTGCTCCGATATGTCCTATTTAGGGGCAATGTAAGGGAGCATGCAGACCGCCCACCTCCCGGGGATCCTCCGGCATTATCAAGCACCCCCAGGAGGAGCAGAGCAGTCCATCAGTCCAGGCCGCGGTCCCCAGAGTACACCCGGCTCATCTGATGTACCCAGCCGGTCTATGGGGAAGAAAGGAGTCCCATGTCTAATCGCTAGACTCACATGCACGATTGGAGGAGAGATTCCACCCCGCAGCCTCAGTCATGACAGGCCGCAGCTCCCCGGGCTGGATTTTTCTCTGCAGCCTCTCTCGGCGACGTCAGCTAGCCCTCACGCGACCCCTGATGTCGCGGAGCCTCCGAGGGCCGCGTCAGGCCACCGCCGGGATACAGCAGCATCTGGTGCTACAGGGCCCCTTCACAGGTTCTGCCACTTCCCCCGCATGCCCAAGAGCCTCAGTACGCCTGTGCCGCTCTCGGAGACATGGATCACCGCGTTGGTGCGCCGCAGAGCAACTCTTTCAGCGCGGCCGCTCGGTAGCTTCGCAGTCAAGCCACCAGTGGCGGCTGGTGACATTTGAAAGTGGTTAGTGAGGCGAATCAGCAGCAACAGGTGTCAGTGCTAACGGGAAAAAACCCATATCCCTGTACCCCGTGTCTCTACATTTCACTGGTACACAGATCAATATTTAAGTAAGCACAGGTTTTTAACAAGAAATGGATCAGGAAAAAGGGCACACACAAGCCAATATCCCCATCTCAATACATTCTCAACCTTCCTGCCAGACGTAAGAGACACAAGGTCCTTGCTATGTGGCATCCAAATCCGGCAATAACTGAACACAAAAGCTAACACAACAAAGCACGTGTTACCCGCAAACTGCAATCCAATGCTCAAAAGTGAAAATTATTAAAGATATTCCAGCAGATTCAGCCGACACGTAATTGGGAGCTGGTCCAAATTATTTCTCTCAATGGCTCTGTTGCCTTGTGTACACAGTGCATCCACTGCTGCCCCTCCCCCCCCAAGCTGAAGTGAGTTGGGCAAGGTCACACAAAGGGAAGAGGAGAAAATTAGACTACAATAATGGTGTCTTGATCTGAAGGCAACAACCGGACCTATAGACCGCCTTCCCAGCTTTGCTGAGTGGCTTCAAAAACATAAATGAAGAGAAAATGTGCGAACTGCAACCTTTCCCAGCAACATCAAACGTACCCTCCTATGTGTCGTGTCTAAAGGACAATGGGCCTCATGTAGGTAGCATACAAGTTACCACTTCTTAAATACCGAACGTTACCGAATCGGTATTTAAGAAGTGGTAACTTGTATGTAGGTAATCATTTGGGAAATATTACCGAATCGGTAAAATTCGGTAATTACCTGTAGGAGAGTAGGGTCTGCTATCCTATGGTCACCCCAAATTTTTGCTTTTTGTTTCACTGGTTTTTGACATATTGAGGCTGTGGGCCTGCCAATCAGACCCCCAGCCTGCTGTTCTCTCTACTAAATTAAAACTATGCACCCTAGGTGCATAACCAATTGGGAGTGGATCACCCTGTCAGCCCCTGTACCAGTGTACACTAGGTACCCAGGGCATTGGTGTACCCAAGGCCTGCCAAGGGCTGCAGCATGTATTATGCCACCCCAGGCTTGGCCTAACAATCTGACACAACTGGCTGATCACTCAGCTGGGGTAAGTTGGTGTAATCACCTCTTACTTAGGTGTAGTATACCTATACCTAACCTTAAATGGGACACCTGGTAACCTATAAGTCACTCCTATGGCAGGCCTTAACAATCCTGAAGGCAGAGTGCTTGGTTCCATGTGAGATGGTGCTCTGGCATGAGCTGAGCCTGTCTGCAGTGGTCGAAACAACTTCCTTCTACTGTTTCCAGATATCGTCATACCATATACTCTTAAGTGCATTATGAACCTCGCGGTTAAATGCTATCTTTGGTTTGGCTTTATCAAAACATGTCGAGTAAGGTGTCATACGAATTGGAATACTAACCCCTCGCCAATTCTGGCGACGGGGTTAGCATTCCACCCTTCTAGAGGGACACGACATGTACAGTACCTGAAACCCGGGTAAAATCAGACATAGCCTCAGCTCCACAAAATGGATGCTGCCACCACAGACACAAGTCTGCCCTCCTGCTGCTGGGAGTCCTTCCAGCTTGGGAGGTGTGGACAAAGGGTTTCCTGCCAGGGGAGGTGCGTGCACCACCCCAGACAGGATTTTGTGTATTGGTCAGGTAGGGCTTGAAAGAAACCAGACATGCCTGTGGCTCACAAGGAGCCTCGGTGCATATGCCAGTTCACACCGGTCCTGGGGCACACCAGTCCCGGGCCTGGGGCGAGCTGGACAAAGGATTGGGGGTGTAACCACCCCCCTTCCTGGTCCCACCCTTAGGGAGGGACCTAGCAGGTAGTCCGGCCCCTAGAATCCGCTTAAAGGTAGGAGCTGTGTCCTAAGACTTCAGACATCCTGGAATCAACTTGAAACTAAGAAGAAGACGGGAACTTCGACATTCTGCTGCACAGAAGACTGAAGAAAATCTCCCCTGTGGTCAGGGAGTGACCACCTTGCTAACGCAAGCACCATCCAGCGCATCAACGTCTGCTTTGCCGCCGCCTCCCGCCGGAGCCCGAGCCCAGAGACTGACAAGACCTGGACCTCCAGACCTCTCACCGCCCGATCCACAGTCCCTGAGAAGAGGAGACCCGTGGAGGCACCGAGACACGTGGAGCCAGCCATCTTGGAACGACTACGACAAGCTGACAAGTGCAACAACCGAGGCTCCCTCCAAGTTGTGCTTTGGGATCTGAGAAGCCCAACCCCCGAGCAGCATCTGCACCAAAGGTGAGCCCTCCAGCATCTCCACGATCTGCGTGGGGCCCTTCTGCATTTTGCCACTCGACGCGCCTAACCGGTTGCTGGCCCGCTGGCTAGTGGCCATCTTGGCGACGAACTCTACAAAATACACTGCTGGTCTGGTTGCTCCAGACTGGCCCTTGCTCCCCTCCAAAGGAGCAATCCCTCTGACCTTGCTGGTCAGAACCAACAGCTGATTTCCGAATCCTCCTACAATTGCTTTTGCCAAGGCTTGTTTGCTTCGACCAAGTCGCCGACACCGCCGACAGCGAGAGCCTGCGTGGGACAGCTCGTGAGCCGACTCCTGGACGTCGTCGACCTTCAGGGACCACGTGGCTGCGGAGACAAGCTACCCCTCATCACCTGTTTGCACCCGACATCGCCTGGTACCTACCTGGTGCCACGCCGGTCACTGGCTAGTGACTGTGAACACTGTCCCCTCTGCTTTCAGGTCTTCAACATCTCCGATCCACTCTTGGATCCACTGCATCTCTCCCGGACCGACCGCCTGCAGCATCTTTGTCTTCAAGCTCCACGGAACAGATAGAAGAAACCCGACGCACTTCGAGGCCTATGCACCCGCTTCCTGTGGGTGAGGTAAAGCTGGCACACCTGTGCCCAAGTGTAGTATTACATCTCTAGTACCTGTGTTCCAAATCTTGAGTTCCTAGTCCATCCGGAAGATCCTCTTTGCAGTAACTTTGTACTTTTTACGCACCCATTGAAACCTATGGGAGCACGCGTGTGACTATTTGCTCTGCACACGCCACCCGTGGACCTCCTGGTCACTAACTGACGTTAGCTCCTTGTAGGCCCAGCGATTCTAGAGGCCCTAGGCCTTTTCCCTTTTCTGTTCGTGGTACTTATACCACTATTTTAGTATATGGTTTGAGTGGCCACCAGGGCCTATCCATATAACGTGCAACTTCTGTGTATTCTGTGATAATCTTGTTTGACGATTTGTGCTCCTGTGCTCATAAAGAGACTAGGGGTTACTTTGAGAAATAAATACATATATATTTTGAATATATATCTGTGTGGTGTCCTTTCATTGGTATAAAAGGGGGTTACATTTGGTAAAACAGCTGGCTTAACACGCTTCACGAGTTTAGCCTCAAAGACTGCTTAGCCTACGCTACCACTAGGGCAGCTAGTCCGAAAAGGTTGACTTACAACCACACCATAAGGGTTGCTTGGCATGGTACAAGGTGATCACTTTAACTAGTGAGCATCATATACCAGGCCAACTTCTCACATTGGTGAGCAGCGGTTGGATTTGAGCTTGCTGTGTTTTACCATTGTAATCTCTTGGTTACCAATTGAAAGATCACATAGGTACCTGTAGGTACATATAAAACAAGATTAGATATACATAAGTTCTACTGAACTTAGTTGTTGTAGAGCAAAGGGAGTAGCACACCCTGACTACAACTACTAGATAGGTTTAGTAGGTAAACCCAAGTGTAGGTAGATTGCAACACATCCACCCACACTTAAGAGCAATGGCCGGGGCAGAGGGGTCCACTGTACCCATCTCTGTTGAGAGTGACCCCCAGAGGGCAACATCCAGCTTTGCTACCCTTAATCAGAATGAGCTCAGGCATTTGGCAACTCTTAGAGGCCTTAAACAGCCCAAGAACCCAAACTCTGCTGAGCTCAGAGAGCTCTTACAGAATGATGAGAATCAGAGAGCACTCAAGAAAGCTTCCCAGTTAGCCCCCTTAGGGTCAGGAACAGGAGGCCCCCCTTCTGAAGATACTACAGAGGTACCCAGTTCCAATAGCCATCCCTTAGATGAGAACCATACTACAGGGGAGGAAAGTGGTGAGGATACAGAAAGTAGTGATGATGAAGGGAGAACTAGCCCAGTGCCAAGTATTATACTTGGCCCAGCTAAACTAAGGCTATTGGGGACTGACAATGGGTTCACCCCATTGGATCTCCCCAGTGGACTTAACACAGGGCTTGGGAGGCAAAGGAATCGCTCAGGTGACTCCAATGCTTCTCATGGCTCTAGAGGCTCTCAAGGTCACTCCAGGAAAAGGATGACCACCCCTCAGAGGAGGGAACATGAGGCCAGAATGCAGGAAGCCCAGCTGAGGATCAGGAAGCAGGAGCTAGAAGTAGCCCTGATGGAAGAAAAACTGAACAAGGCTAGGCAACCTAGAGAGAGTGGGTCTATACCCACTGGTGGCAGCATTGTCCCTAAGGACAAAGATAGGGTCTTTGACAATAGGAACCTGTCTAAGGTTGTGCCCCCCTACAAAAGTGGGGATGACATCCACAAATGGATAACTGCTCTTGAGAGAGCCTGCAAAGTACAGCAGGTTCCTGAAGACCAGTGGGCAGCAATCCTCTGGCTCTCCTTTGAAGGAAGAGGCAGAGACAGACTCCTCACTGTTAGAGAAGAGGATGTCAGAAACTACAGAGTCCTGAAGAGTGTTCTGGTAGATGGGTTAGGCTTAACCACTGAACAGTACAGGTTAATGTTCAGAGACACCCAAAAGACACAGACTCAGGACTGGTCTGAATATGTTGAATGTGCCACTAAGGCTTTGGAGGGTTGGTTGCTGGGAAGTAAGGTATCTGATTTTACAGGATTGTATAATTTGATGATGAGAGAACAGATTTTAAATAACTGTCAAAACCAGCAACTGCATCAACACTTGGTTGACTCTGATCTGACCTCTCCCCAAGAATTGGGAAAGAAGGCAGACAAATGGGTCAGAACCAGGGTTAAGCAAAAGAACCAGAACCATGGCCAAGGGGGTGATCAGAAGAAAACAGACCAAAAGGGTGGAGATCAGAAACCTAAAGACCAGAAGTCTTCAACAGGGCCCCAAACTACTGCTAAGGAGGGTGGGTCCCAACAGTCCAAGAAGAAGAAAGAAGGTCAGAAGAAACCCTGGTGCAATCATTGTAAAAATACAACTCACTGGACTAGTGATTGCAAAAAGGGTGGAGCCCCCAACACTGTTGCCCCTAAGGCACCTGCTCCCAGTACTACTGTTAGCAGTGTTGGTCCCCAGACAAAGGGTGTAGTGGGAATCACTATGGGAACTGAAGGAGATTCTGACTTAGACAGAACCCTTACACAGGCAGTCTTGATCTGTGATGGGGACATTGATTTGTCCCTAACTGTGAGCCCCAGTAACCTGGGCAAGTACAGACAGACTCCTTTAATTAATGACAAAGTGGCTCAAGCCTACAGGGACACATGTGCCAGTGTCACTATGGTGACACCAGGCTTTGTGGACCCTGGACAGTACATACCAGGTGAGAACTACCTGGTGACCAATGCCAGCAATGCCACTACTTCACATAGTGTGGCAGTTGTTAACTTCTCATGGGGAGGGGTAACTGGCCTCAAAAGGGTTGTGGTTAGTGCAGACCTCCCAGTAGAATGTTTGTTGGGCAATGACCTAGAGAGTTCTCTATGGTCAGAAGTGGAGTACAGGACTCATGCAGAGATGTTAGGTATATCATCACATGTCCTTGCTGTGACCAGGTCACAGGCCAAAAAGTGCCTCACTGAACCTCAGGTCTTGGATCCTGGAACAATGGACCAAGCACCTACCAAGAAGAAGAACAGGAGGGTCAAGGCTGTGCCTTCCCCCCTGCCTCAGAGTGATGATCAGCCTTCCCAGGAAGCTGATCTAGAGGACCCTGAAGGAACTGTCCCTGAAGAGCTTGAACCTGATCAGGTTGAGTTTCTGGGGACAGGGGGACCTTCAAGGGCTGACTTGAGGCAGGCTCAGTTATCCTGTCCCTCTCTTGAACCCCTCAGACAGCTGGCTGCTGCTGAGGCTGCTGGGAATGCTCAAGGTACCCATAAAGTGTATTGGGATGAAGGGCTCCTTTATTCAGAGGCTAGAGACCCCAAGCCTGGTGCTACCAGGAGGTTGGTCATACCTCTGCAATTTAGGGGCTTCCTTCTTACCTTGGCCCATGACATTCCTTTAGCAGGACACTTAGGCCAGAACAAGACTTGGGACAGGCTTGTCCCTCACTTTCACTGGCCTCATATGAATGAAGATACAAAGGAGTTTTGTCGCTCCTGTGTTACCTGCCAAGCCAGTGGCAAATCAGGTGGCACAACAAAGGCCCCCCTAATACCACTACCTGTGGTGGGGGTCCCCTTTGAAAGAGTGGGAATAGACATAGTGGGTCCCATGGATCCTCCCACTGCATCTGGGCACAGATTTATACTGGTGGTAGTGGATCATGCCACCAGGTATCCAGAGGCAATTCCCCTTAGGACCACTACAGCACCTGTTGTGGCCAGGGCCCTGCTGGGAGTATTCTCCAGAGTGGGGTTTCCTAAGGAGGTAGTATCTGACAGAGGTACCAACTTTATGTCAGGATACTTGACAGCTATGTGGAAGGAATGTGGTGTCAACTACAAGTTCACCACCCCTTATCACCCACAATGCAATGGGCTTGTTGAGAGATTCAACAAGACCCTAAAGGGTATGATCAAAGGACTACCTGAAAAGCTCAGGCGAAGATGGGACATCCTTCTACCCTGCCTTCTGTTTGCTTACAGAGAGGTCCCACAAAAAGGAGTTGGCTACAGCCCCTTTGAATTGTTGTTTGGGCACCCTGTGAGAGGCCCACTGTGTTTGGTGAAGGAAGGATGGGAGTTACCTCTCAAAAAGCCTAAGCTAGACATAGTGGACTATGTACTTGGTCTCCGCTCCAGGATGGCTGAGTATATGGAGAAGGCATCCAAAAACCTTGAGGCAAGCCAGGCCTTACAGAAAGCTTGGCATGACCAAAAGGCTGTCTTGGTTGAGTTTCAGCCAGGACAGAAGGTATGGGTGTTGGAGCCAGTGGCCCCAGCAGCACTCCAAGACAAATGGTCTGGACCCCATACAATCCTGGAAAAGAAGGGAGAGGTCACCTACTTGGTGGACCTAGGAACTCCCAGGAGTCCCCACCGGGTACTCCATGTTAACAGGCTTAAAGCATATGTTGACAGGGCAGACATGGGCTTGCTCATGGCTACAGATGAGGGACAGGAGGAAGAGAGTGACCCTCTCCCAGACCTGTTGTCTCAGAACCCTGAAGATGGCTCAGTTGAAGGAGTGACCCTTGGAGGCAACCTCACTGCCCATCAGCAGACTGAATGTAGACAGGTTCTACAATCATTTTCACATATGTTTTCCTTGATACCTAGTCAAACTGACTGGTGTACCCATGTTGTGGACACTGGTGACAGTCTGCCTGTAAAGAACAAACTTTACAGACAACCTGACCACGTCAGGGACTGTATAAAGGCTGAGGTACATAAAATGCTGGAATTAGGTGTCATTGAACCCTCAGAGAGCCCCTGGGCTAGCCCAGTGGTTCTGGTCCCCAAACCTCACACCAAAGATGGCAAGAGAGAGATGAGGTTCTGTGTGGATTACAGAGGACTCAATGCTGTCACCAGGACAGATGCACACCCTATTCCAAGGGCAGATGAGCTCATAGACAAACTAGCTTCTGCAAAGTTTTTGAGCACATTTGACTTAACAGCTGGCTATTGGCAAATCAGATTAGCTGAGGAGTCTAAGGCCAAAACAGCATTCTCAACCCCAGGTGGGCATTATCAGTTTGTGGTGATGCCCTTTGGTCTGAAGAATGCACCTGCCACCTTCCAAAGGCTGGTGAACCAAGTCCTTACTGGGTTGGATGACTTTTGTGCAGCATATCTTGATGACATTGCTGTCTTTAGCTCCACCTGGGAGGATCACCTGATCCACCTGAAGAAGGCTCTGGAGGCCCTGCAGAGGGCAGGCCTCACTATCAAGGCTACTAAGTGCCAGATAGGGCAGAGTAAGGTTGTGTATTTGGGCCACCTTGTAGGTGGAGGCCAAGTTCAACCACTGGAGAGTAAGATACAATCCATCAAGGACTGGTCCCCTCCAACCACCCAGACTCAAGTTCGAGCTTTCTTGGGCTTGACTGGGTACTACAGGAAGTTTGTTAAGAACTATGGGTCCATTGTGACTCCTCTTAATGATCTGACATCCAAGAAGATGCCCAAAAAGGTTCAGTGGACAGTAAGCTGTCAAAAGGCATTTGATGACCTGAAGAAGGCCATGTGCTCTGCACCTATCCTGAAAAGTCCTGACTACTCCAAAGAGTTTATTGTCCAAACAGATGCTTCTGAGTTGGGTGTGGGAGCTGTGCTGTCACAACTTAATGTAGATGGTCAAGACGAACCCATTGCTTTTATTAGCAGAAGGTTGACCCCCAGAGAGAAGAATTGGTCAGCTATTGAGAGGGAGGCCTTTGCTGTGGTGTGGGCCCTGAAGAAGCTGAGGCCATACTTGTTTGGCACTCACTTCAAGATTCAGACCGACCATAAGCCCCTCTTGTGGCTAAATCAGATGAAGGGTGAAAACCCCAAACTGCTTAGGTGGTCCATTTCCCTACAGGGGATGGACTTTACAGTGGAGCACCGGCCAGGTACTGACCATGGGAATGCAGATGGTCTCTCCAGGTACTTCCACTTAGGACATGAAGACGAGACTGGTCAAGGCTAGTTTAATGTCCCAGCGTTTGGGGGGGGGGTTGTGTAGGAGAGTAGGGTCTGCTATCCTATGGTCACCCCAAATTTTTGCTTTTTGCTTCACTGGTTTTTGACATATTGAGGCTGTGGGCCTGCCAATCAGACCCCCAGCCTGCTGTTCTCTCTACTAAATTAAAACTATGCACCCTAGGTGCATAACCAATTGGGAGTGGATCACCCTGTCAGCCCCTGTACCAGTGTACACTAGGTACCCAGGGCATTGGTGTACCCAAGGCCTGCCAAGGGCTGCAGCATGTATTATGCCACCCCAGGCTTGGCCTAACAATCTGACACAACTGGCTGATCACTCAGCTGGGGTAAGTTGGTGTAATCACCTCTTACTTAGGTGTAGTATACCTATACCTAACCTTAAATGGGACACCTGGTAACCTATAAGTCACTCCTATGGCAGGCCTTAACAATCCTGAAGGCAGAGTGCTTGGTTCCATGTGAGATGGTGCTCTGGCATGAGCTGAGCCTGTCTGCAGTGGTCGGAACAACTTCCTTCTACTGTTTCCAGATATCGTCATACCATATACTCTTAAGTGCATTATGAACCTCGCGGTTAAATGCTATCTTTGGTTTGGCTTTATCAAAACATGTCGAGTAAGGTGTCATACGAATTGGAATACTAACCCCTCGCCAATTCTGGCGACGGGGTTAGCATTCCACCCTTCTAGAGGGACACGACATGTACAGTACCTGAAACCCGGGTAAAATCAGACATAGCCTCAGCTCCACAAAATGGATGCTGCCACCACAGACACAAGTCTGCCCTCCTGCTGCTGGGAGTCCTTCCAGCTTGGGAGGTGTGGACAAAGGGTTTCCTGCCAGGGGAGGTGCGTGCACCACCCCAGACAGGATTTTGTGTATTGGTCAGGTAGGGCTTGAAAGAAACCAGACATGCCTGTGGCTCACAAGGAGCCTCGGTGCATATGCCAGTTCACACCGGTCCTGGGGCACACCAGTCCCGGGCCTGGGGCGAGCTGGACAAAGGATTGGGGGTGTAACCACCCCCCTTCCTGGTCCCACCCTTAGGGAGGGACCTAGCAGGTAGTCCGGCCCCTAGAATCCGCTTAAAGGTAGGAGCTGTGTCCTAAGACTTCAGACATCCTGGAATCAACTTGAAACTAAGAAGAAGACGGGAACTTCGACATTCTGCTGCACAGAAGACTGAAGAAAATCTCCCCTGTGGTCAGGGAGTGACCACCTTGCTAACGCAAGCACCATCCAGCGCATCAACGTCTGCTTTGCCGCCGCCTCCCGCCGGAGCCCGAGCCCAGAGACTGACAAGACCTGGACCTCCAAACCTCTCACCGCCCGATCCACAGTCCCTGAGAAGAGGAGACCCGTGGAGGCACCGAGACACGTGGAGCCAGCCATCTTGGAACGACTACGACAAGCTGACAAGTGCAACAACCGAGGCTCCCTCCAAGTTGTGCTTTGGGATCTGAGAAGCCCAACCCCCGAGCAGCATCTGCACCAAAGGTGAGCCCTCCAGCATCTCCACGATCTGCGTGGGGCCCTTCTGCATTTTGCCACTCGACGCGCCTAACCGGTTGCTGGCCCGCTGGCTAGTGGCCATCTTGGCGATGAACTCTACAAAATACACTGCTGGTCTGGTTGCTCCAGACTGGCCCTTGCTCCCCTCCAAAGGAGCAATCCCTCTGACCTTGCTGGTCAGAACCAACAGCTGATTTCCGAATCCTCCTACAATTGCTTTTGCCAAGGCTTGTTTGCTTTGACCAAGTCACCGACACCGCCGACAGCGAGAACCTGTGTGGGACAGCTCGTGAGCCGACTCCTGGACGTCGTCGACCTTCAGGGACCACGTGGCTGCGGAGACAAGCTACCCCTCATCACCTGTTTGCACCCGACATCGCCTGGTACCTACCTGGTGCCACGCCGGTCACTGGCTAGTGACTGTGAACACTGTCCCCTCTGCTTTCAGGTCTTCAACATCTCCGATCCACTCTTGGATCCACTGCATCTCTCCCGGACCGACCGCCTGCAGCATCTTTGTCTTCAAGCTCCACGGAACAGATAGAAGAAACCCGACGCACTTCGAGGCCTATGCACCCGCTTCCTGTGGGTGAGGTAAAGCTGGAACACCTGTGCCCAAGTGTAGTATTACATCTCTAGTACCTGTGTTCCAAATCTTGAGTTCCTAGTCCATCCGGAAGATCCTCTTTGCAGTAACTTTGTACTTTTTACGCACCCATTGAAACCTATGGGAGCACGCGTGTGACTATTTGCTCTGCACACGCCACCCGTGGACCTCCTGGTCACTAACTGACGTTAGCTCCTTGTAGGCCCAGCGATTCTAGAGGCCCTAGGCCTTTTCCCTTTTCTGTTCGTGGTACTTATACCACTATTTTAGTATATGGTTTGAGTGGCCACCAGGGCCTATCCATATAACGTGCAACTTCTGTGTATTCTGTGATAATCTTGTTTGACGATTTGTGCTCCTGTGCTCATAAAGAGACTAGGGGTTACTTTGAGAAATAAATACATATATATTTTGAATATATATCTGTGTGGTGTCCTTTCATTGGTATAAAAGGGGGTTACATTTGGTAAAACAGCTGGCTTAACACGCTTCACGAGTTTAGCCTCAAAGACTGCTTAGCCTACGCTACCACTAGGGCAGCTAGTCCGAAAAGGTTGACTTACAACCACACCATAAGGGTTGCTTGGCATGGTACAAGGTGATCACTTTAACTAGTGAGCATCATATACCAGGCCAACTTCTCACATTACCGAATCGGTATTTACCGATTCGGTAATGAGGCATACCTTCCCATTGATGGGAAGGTATGCCTCATTACCGAATCGGTAAATACCGATTCGGTAATGGGGGGAACACATGCAAGGGTGGCAGGGTGTCACATTGACACCCTGTTGCACCCCTGATTCGGCCATGTGTGCACATGTGGCACACATACATGCCCTAAGGGCATGTATGTCTGCCACATTGCACACTTCTAAGCGCTTTAAAATGCTTAAACACATCCATTCATTATTTACCACCAACTATTAGTTGGTGGTAAATACCGACTCCTAAAAACACCCACACACTCCCCCTACATCTCATTTCTGTATTTGGAATTTACCGAATCGGTAAAATTACCGATTCGGTAATTTTACCGATTCGGTAAATTACCGAATACAGAAATGAGCCCCCTACATCTCAAAAGCCAAAATACCGGTCGGTAACGGTATAATTACCGAAAATCGGCCGTTACCGACCGGTATTTGGCTACCTACATGAGGCCCAATATGAGGCTTCCTCCGTTGCAAATACTAATGCAAAAGACTCAGAATACATATTTCCGGTGCTTGGTTCCCGTCACCATAAAAAGCAATCAAGTAGAAAAAAGATCAGCGTTCAACATAAGAAACAAAAAAACTTCTTGAAGTGCCCGATTGCCTGTCCGTCTAGCATATTCATATTTCCAGGAAGAACGGCGACTCTGTTGTCCCCGCAGTCGAAGCGGGCTGTTTATTCAGCATTACACATATGAAAACATCACTTGTGCACCTTTCCAGTCCAGTGGCGGCTGGTATTAATGGGCAAAAGGGGTGTTGCCCTACCAGCATCCGGAAGAAGACGAGAGAGTCAGAGAAAATGTGTACACATCATGTGGAGCAGCTTTAAATTAAGCGCTCAGTACCTGCTTGCTTTGTGCTATGTCAATTATTGTGTCTTTTTTTTTTTTTTAAGGAAGGGGTGCCGGTGCGGTCAGAGACAGTCCTCCTGCGCATGTGCTGGCCGGGGGCGATGGCTATTGCTCTCCCTCGAGGCACACACCAGGAGGGTGATGAAAGCATGATGGGAGTGGCCGGAGGAAGCGGCAATGATTTACTTTTCAATGGGGCGCTTATGCTGTGGCCCAGGCGTTTTCAGCAGAGCGCCATTGAACTCCATGGTAAGGGGCAGGGCTGGCCTACAGGGATGAAGGGAAGTGGGTGGTAACACTGCTGAAGCACTCCCTTAACCCCTTGTGTGCCACGCCCTTTCCCCGCCCTGTGCCGGCCGTTGCATTAGCGGGCAGGGTTTATGACGAGCTGGACTCGTCATGGGCACAGCGCAACCGCGGCCCATGACGAGTCCAGCTCGTCATGGGCACAGAAGGGGTTAATGTTTGCGCCTCCTGATTGGGCAATGGAAGCTGGGGGAGTGGGCTGTGCAGCGTCTACGCAGCTCGTGCAGCGCCGGCCTGCACACCAAGGGTTAATGTTGTGAAGCTTCGGACAGAAATACAACGGAGCCCCTGGGGGGAGACTTCTCAACTGTGCCGGAAGCATGCGTGGGCACTTGGGGGATGAGGACGAGGATATGGTGGACGAGATGGAGAACGAGGAACTGTCAGGTAGGAGATTATGTGCCCACAGTCCGGGGGGGGGTGGGGGTGGGGGATGCCCAGCTCTGACTGAGCGGGAAGAAAAGTGAAAAACGATCGGCTCACTGGGCCGGCCCTTGGCACCCTAGGGCCTCCCCACACACCCAGGCTTTAGGAGTATGTCAGTTGTTGTGTCATTTATCTGGATACAATTACATCTACTAAAATATCGGTCAGGTAGCACAATATGGGAATCACAGATATTTATTTGACATGTTCCTTTGTAGAGAGCCTCCACTTTTTTCATCCCACTTATAGACCTGTCTGCACATATTTCTATATGACTGGTTACAGCAGCTGTGGGGGCTTCTCGGATTCTGGTTAGATCATATTTTTCCAAAGTTAATGATGCACGAGGTGCAAGATCCTGGGCAAGCATATATTTGAAAGGGCTAAAGTTGCTATACAATTTATACATTACAATAACTGTTGAATACATTAATGCAGGAAGATATACGACCGTTTTTAATGTGTTTAATATTTCAAGGCTATATGTTCCCACTGCTTTATAAGCCTTGCTTTATCGCTACATTCTTTTGCTTTAAAACGCACCATTTGCAGGAGAGGGAATCACCCTGGACCGCAGGTTTGTCAATTGAACTTGTTCACATCGCTCGTTATATAAAAGTCATGCCCAACATTTACACCTCACCACTTTCAAATGTCACCAGCTGCCACTGGTTACTCCGTCACAACGGTGATGGATATCCCGTCTGCCGAAATATAAATCCCATAGGATATAATGAAATTTATGTATCATGGATGGGATATCCATCACTGTTGTGAAAGAGTAACCCGTTTGCCAAGATCTAAATCAGGCCCTAAGTGAGGAATCTCTTTGAGAAAAGTGGATTACAGAAAGAACAGCTCTATTTTTGAAGATTGAAAATGTTGGTGAACAATTTAAACATAGTTTATACCACCATTGTATGCCCTTAGTAATACTAAAGAAATGAACTTTGGAAAAGTAGAGTTTCATTTGTCTTTAATTTCAATTTATGTACATATCAATTTTCAATTGGTAGACATCACATAGTTCAGTTAGACAAAACCCCATTCCTTTGTGCAAAGAGTGGATAACCTATCTTCTGAGAGTACTTTGTTGAACAAATTAATCACAGAGACCTCATGTTTGTCACCCGTCTTGGATTCAACCATATCAATGGTCCCCATGATGGTCTGTGCATTCATTACTTCCTCTGATTCCAAGATCTTGTCTGTATTCTTTTTTCCTGTTATCTTCTCTTCCTCCGCTCTTGCCCCTTCTATTTTTTTGGACTACTGGTTTCTATTTATCTTTGTCTTGTTCCTGTTGTCAATCCTGATTCTTTTAATTTCTTCTAAAATAACACTTTTACCATTTGTCTACCATGAAATGCCTTCCCCATTTTTATTAATCTCTTCTCCCTCACTACTAGAAGAAATACTAGAGGATATCTCACTTAAACTGGTTACATTAATCCCTGATGTTCCATTACTTCTATTCTTGACTAGGTGGTGGGGAAGTACACTTCTGTGCATAAGATTCAGCTTGCACAAAACAAGTTTTTATGGCGTATCTTGAGGGTTCCCCAAAGTACTCCATCCCTTTCTATCCACGAAAAGCTTGGCATCAAGTATGTTGCGGAATAGGTGGCTTTAGAGCCTTTGTTGTGTTGGATCAAGACCTGGTCCAGGGAGGGCGCCCAGTTAAACCGTTTGATATTGTCTGATTGTTAGTCACTTGACAATGCACACAAAATTCCCTGGAACACTTATGTAAAAGCATCTTTCCCCAGCTTGAGCAGGGTGGATATTTTTTATAATCATGATTCCCTGGGTTCTCTGGGGCTTAGAAATCTGAGGAAGTTTCCCTTTAACTATGCCCTTTCTCAGCGTGAATGTGTAGAGCTTGTAAAGCCCGCGTTGCAGGGGCATTTGTTATTGAAAACTGTGCAGAGAACTAAGACTTACCTTTCCCTTCTTACTAGTGAAAGGGATAGGTTTCTGGTGGCTCATTTCAGGGTTAACCAGTTACACCATCCTTTGGCCATCCCACCTTGCTGGTTTCAGCCAAGTATGCTAGTGCCCTGTGGATGTGACGAAAGGTCTCCACAGGATACCCTGCATTTTGTGCTTCTTTGTAAATATTTTAGCCGACCTAGGAAGCAGTTTCTGAGGAATTTCCTGAAATCACAGAATGTTACGGAAGCCCCAGTGGCGCTTATGTATTTGCTGCTTTTGCCGAATGAGTACCCCTTTTTTCAGTAACCTCTTTTCTTCGGGCCGCTTTGAGTTCAAGACAATCAAGACCCGACTGACATTATGTGGTCATATATTTATTGTTGTACATTATTTTAAATGTGAGTTTATTCTATTTTTTTGGGTATTTATCTGTGACACGGTAGGTAGTCAAATTTCTTAGGAAAGATGAATTCATGTCCGCTAGAATAATACTGATCATCACTTTTTATTTTCTTTGCTTTCCATATCTTCACCTCCTCCTTATGTTTAGTTAGAATCCCACCAAGTATATCATAATTCTTTTGGTTGCCTCCGGAAGATTAAGTTAGCTAATTTCCTTATCTACATTTTTTATTTCATCCTGTAACTTATCTACCTTCCTGTCAAAGTTACTAATTAATATCTCCATCAAATTACTAGAAGAATTTGTAAGTTCTTTCTTCCATCTGGGCAATAGCTAAGGTTCTGAATCATCATGAGTGGGGAAAATCTGAACACAAACCTTGTGGGATCCTCTCGTTTTGAAGGTACTGTTTAAGTATAGCTCCGACCCACCATTTAGATATCTCCAACTTTTTCAATTTCTCTAATCTGATTAATGTATCCTTAAATCCCTCTTTCAGATTCCTATCTTGTTTACCAAATTTGTCTAAAGGTACTCTAGCTTTTAAGTCCCTGAAAAGGTCTTCTGCCATCTTTTCTCGCTCCTTATTATTTGAATTCATATTGTCAGCCTAAATAAATGTGCTAAATAATTATGTGCAAACAAAAAGCAATGCAGATTGAAGCCCACTCCTAAAAAGGACATACAACTTAGATGACTTAGGATAATCACATGTAGGTGCACATCTCCATTTATAAATGGACAGTCACTCAATTAGTCTTCATAAATGGTCGAGTGCTCATAGAGATATGGAGGCCATCAATCTCCCTATGACAGGGAAATTTCCACCATGTAAGCCAATTCCCTCAAGCGTCACGAAAACAACAGTTCAAATCTCAGTTTGATACGGGTTCTAGATTTATTTCATAGCTTCTCCACTCTAACCAACACGTTTTTCATTTAAGTACAGACTTTCTCAGGGCTAGAAATCACAAAATACGTATACCAAATGACAAAAAACAAATACAGGGTACATACATGTAAATTCAAAAATATTCATACATAAAAGACTGCAGCGCTCAGAGATAGAAAAGGCTTTATAATATCAAGAAATCATACCCAGCAACAACAATGTGTAAAGGTCTAAGAACAACCCATGGTTGTCACCCGTGCATATAAAATATTAATTGCTGTGTACAAGACAACTGCTCAGCAAGAGAAATGTGACACCCTCAGAAGCAAGTAATAGAATATTGGTCACATTTGAGTAATTAAAATATCATAAAAGATTCAAGAACCTACAGTAGCCACTATTATAGTCACCCGTGTAAGAAGACACATCGGTAGCTGTCTGAAGAAGCTTCAGACAGAAAACAAAAGTAGCTTGCCCATTGATTTAATGTAGGGTGCCATAAATGATATGTACAAACATTCACTCTATAATTATATTTACTTCTCACTCCAAGTATACGCATCGTGCATTTGAATTGGTTATGATTATGACCTTGTGGAACAAGTAGGGCATAAGGCTTTGCAGCTGGATCGGGCAGCATTGCTTAAAAATGTTGATAGGAATGGGGGATGGGTGTTATCCCTACCTGGCGTGATTGGGCAGCAGATATGGACAGAGCAATGATAGCAGAAAAAGATGTCTTCAAAAACAGGGGATGCCCCAGAAAGTGGGACCGTAAATGGGGTAGGTGGAATAAATGCAGAGGTGATATCTGCCTGTCTCTGACACTTGAACTGCAGCGGGACCAGCTCCAAAGGGCAGACATATCTGACATTGAGAATGTGATTCTACATGGGGATGAGTAACGTAAATGTCTATCACTTGACTCTTGGACGAGATATGTATGTGTACTATGATCTAAGAACAAGACCGTACTCCGACTAATGCTTGTGCCTGTTATCAAAAATGTGATCTTGTGTGGCGATGTATAACGTGATTCCTTAATGCATCTCATACTACGCTGTGACCTGGATATATAGCTGTAATACAGTATTATGTGTTATTTTTTGACCAATAAACAGTTAAAAAAAATTGTTGACAAGAGAAATAGCAGAAATAAAGAAAGTTACATTTATCGCTAAAGTGTAAAGTGATGTGGGAAGAATAAACCACATTCCAAATAGACATTGCTTTCTACTTCATCAGGACCCAATGAAAGAGGAATTTGTTACACCTGTCCGAGTATCACTTATCGTATGGATATCACTACTAAGAACATTATTAATTCCACCTATTGAAGATTAGTTAAATCACTACATTGGTTGAATGCCTGATCCAATTGATTTTTTTAAATGTGGATTTTGTTCTGCTTGAAGAATAAAAATTGACAAGAAACTTAATTTTAGTTACAATGGAAGCCCAGAATATATGATTTAGATTAATTTGACTTGTCAAATGATTTATGTGGTATATGTTTTATTGTGTACCTGTGGCAAAATGTACTTTGGCAGTACCATTTGGAATTTGAAGGAGAGAGTACTGGAACATCTCAGATCGGTCAAAGCGAACAATGAAAGGTATCCTATTGCTGTACATGCATCAATATGACATGCTATTAAACCACACTGTAACTTCAAATTGCATAGTGTAATTGCTGATCCTAGGGGT
Organism: Triturus cristatus; assembly: GCF_964204655.1. Lineage (NCBI taxonomy): Eukaryota > Metazoa > Chordata > Amphibia > Caudata > Salamandridae > Triturus > Triturus cristatus. Next base: position 266,018,621 of record NC_140585.1, read on the forward strand.
GGGAACTATGCCTGTAATGCCGGGAGCAGAATGCTTAATAAAATTAAAATCTGTTGATTATGGCTTGAAGATTGACAATGAACTGCAATACTTCTTGGGAGATTGAAACTGTCAGTTCTGTGGATAAATATGTTGATTTGACTGTTGTATTTTAATTGTCCTGTTCGCTTAAGATTTTGGGTTCACTCACTTGGGTATCTTCTTCTTTCACCTTCCTAAATGACTTTATGTTGGTAAAATGATTAACTAAAGATGAGGATTAAATTCAGAGCTCTGGACATAAGACGTTATTTTGAATTGGTGTATTGTTTATTAATAAGATGGCACTGGAAAGCACACACAATGTGATATTGTTTTAGTTTGGACTCCAGGACAAATTCTTTCCTTTGTTTACATTTTTTGAGTACATTGCTGATGTACAATATTGATCTCCTTTTTTACACACTTGAGGATGTATAAGAATGCGGCCCCATTTTATATTTGGCTTTAACGTTTTGATTAGGACTGATGGGCATCACATAATTGTACAGCGATTATCTATTCACCACTAAGATGGCAGCTGGACTCAACATGATATTGGCTCTGTATCTGTCTGAACTCCAGGACTTTGTCCCATCTGTTAGAAATTGTGCTACTGGTTGACTGGTGTGGGAGCCCTTGTCAAGCAGCAACCACAATCCCTATCAGGGTAAGTCACACACAAACTCCAAATTAACCTGTGTTCAAAGCCCTGGTAGCTTGGCAGAGAGCAGTCAGGCTTTACTTAGAGGCAATGTGTAAAGTATTTGTGCAACACTTCAAACAGTAAAACAATGCAATGGCCACACAAAAATATCCCACACCAGGTTACAAAAATAGAGACATAAAACTTAATTTAATAAATAAACTAAGACCAAAACTACAAACATCCAATCAGTAGCACAGTAGTTATGAATTTTTAAAGTATGAACTGCAATATAGTGCCTAAAAAAATAAAGCGCCAATTGCGGCTAACTAGTCACGCTGGACTGGGTCAAAGTCAAAAGTTGAGGCCAACTGTGATGGAGCACAGGTTGGATACAGTGCCAGGTTAGTCCTGCTGAAGGTTTACTTTCTCAAGTTTTGTGCCAAGAATCCCGTTCGTGTTGGAGAGCTCTGCAGGAAGCAAGGAGATCGTCGCTGGCAGTGGTCAGTGTGGCGCAGGGAGCAGGCCGGATATCGTGAACAGGAGGGCTGGGGCCTCACATTAGCAGGGCTCCGTGACAATCAATGCTTGCTGTGCAAACAGACGGACTAGCTGTGGCTTGCTCTGATTTTCTATGCAAGCGACGTGGTTCTAGGTGAACAGGCTACCACTTGGGGGGCAGGAACGCACAGTTGACTGGTCCAGGCACTGTTTGGGAGCCTTTTATGTCCCTGAGGCTCAGATCAGGAGGCCAGCAGACTAGCCCTTTCAGTCACTCTGGGGTTCTGGATTCAGGATGGGTTGCAGGTCCAGTTCTATCTCCCCATGCAAGAGGGCAGCAGGTGAGCACAATAAGGCAGCAGCACCTTCAGAGTAGCAGTCCAGCAGAGTGACAGTCCTTTCAGCAGCGCAAGAGTCCTTCTTTCTGGCAAAGTATCCACAGGTCCGGAAGTGTCCTCAAGAGTTGGTGTCTGTGGTCCTTGTTTGATACCCTGGTGCCCTGGTTCTAGGAGGCGGGCGAAGCTTCTAGACATTGTCTTTGATGTGCATGGATTTCCCTACCTCCCCTGCCCTGGCTCCAAGCTGGCTGAAGTGGCAATACAGGATTGTGAGGCTCTTTCTGTGGAGGCAGGACACAGCCTATTCAAGTGTAAGTGAGGATAGGCCCAGCTCCTCCCTCCCATCCTGCCAGTGATGGCTCTACCAGTCACACCTAAGCTCCTGTTGTGTGTGGCTGTCAAAGAGGAACACACAAAGTTCAACTGCCAAATACACCCAGTCATGTGATCAGAGACAGGCTGCAGGTATCAAATAGCTAAGGCAAGAAAATGTCAACTTTCTAAAAGTGGCATTTTCAGAACTGCAATTTAAAATCAGATTCACCGTAAGTTAGGATTTTAGATTGGGATTCCGGAGACACCATACTTGAAGGGGTTATCTCTTCCCACTTAGAAATGACACCTATAAAAGTTATAAGGCTACTCCAATGTTATCCTATGGGGGAGATAGGCCTTTTAGTAGAGAAAAACTAACTTGAGAATTTTTCACTACTAGGACTTGTAAAACTTGAAAGTGCATGTACTACTTTTTAAATACATTGCACCCTGCCCTAGGAGCTTTCTAGGGCCTACCTCAGGAGTAAAGCATAGGCATTAAGAAGGAAAGTTTGGGTTTGGCAAAGGGTTTATTTTGCCAAGTCGAAATGGCAGTTTAAACTGCACATACAGGCTCTGCAATGGCCGGCTGAGACGTTTAAAGTGATACTTAAGTGGGTGATACAATCAGAGCTGCAGGCCCACGAGTAGTATTTAATTTACAGGCCCCTGGCACATGTAGTGCACTTTACTTGGGACTTAAGGTAAATTAAGTATGCCAATTCGGTATAAGCCAATCCTACCATGTTTTAAAGAGAACACAAGCACTGTAGCACTGGTTAGCTCCCGCAGTCCCGAACTCAACAAAAACAAATTGAGCAAAAAGAGGAAGAGGAAGGCAAAAAGTTTGGGGATGACCCTGCAGAAAAGGCCATTTCCAACACCATCTTTCTTTTTCTCTTTTCTTTATTGTTTTATTTTCAACTTTGGAGCAAATTACTGTACTCATGACATTGCTGTAAATTTTGTTTGATATTTGAATCAGAAAGCAGATCATTATGACACTGTAATTTGCTTTAGCTCATATTTGAATTTTCTTGCGAATACATATGCATTGATGGCAAGTTGTGTCAAATGCGTTCTAATATGGTGGCCGTTAATTTGTCGATATTCTGACTAGTCCTTCATTTACTATGACTATATATACATAGTTCCAACATGACGTCTGTGTAGTACACCAGTATTTGTGTCCCTGCCTACTCCGTAGAATTTATTAAACTTAGGAGATGGTATGTAATAGATAGTATACATGTGTTTTTAACAAGCTATTGGATGTGTTTTCAAGGTACCATTTAGCTTTTGTCTTATTTAAGTTGTGAGCGATATACAGCATGGTATTTTTGTTAATTTTTCCTTTTGTAGGAACGTCAAGTTGTACAGATGTCTACATAATGCTTAGATTTGACTGTGCTCATACAGTGGTAAGCCCACGGCCTTATTGTATGAAACTGTGGTCTCTTGGGAATACATATGTGTGTACTTGGATGTGATGATACAGTTCCCAAAGTAGGTTTTTTTTCTTCAATTTGCGAGAGCTTGTAGTGCCATGGTGTTGTGTACATGTCTATTCAATAATATATATTTAGGTGATTTTTTCCGAGATAGGTTTGCACATTTATGGTGGATTAATGGAATTGGTTTTAGCTTGTTTGGATATTTCTTTGAAAGGCGTTTGGTTTCTTGTGATTCCATTTCAGGCATCTTTTTCTTTATCTTGCACGATGCGTATATTTTGAGGGAGGAGCAATGTTCCCTTGAATTATTTTTCACTGTGTGCGGTCACAGCATGCTTGTGTGCGCACATTTGCTGACTTTGGGCCTCATTTATAAGGCCCCTAGCCCCACCAGTGTGTCACATTTTGTGACGTTCTAGTGGCTCAGGAGCCTGCTCCTTATTTACGAGGCAGCCCTTAGTCACTTTTTTTGGCTTAATGCTACCTGGTAATTATTGTTCCCTTTCAGGTCGTTTTCTGCGTTCAAGGGTCATGCAATGGGTGTTGCTGGAGGCGTTCTCAGCAACATCCATGGCTTTTGGACACTGCCCCAGATTGAAGAGAAGTTTTTCTGTGTGTGCTGCATTAGATGCGGCGCATTCCTGACCTTTTCTTTTGCCGTAGGGCAGCGCAGCAGTGAGCCCTGCGGTGCTTCCCTACGGCAAAACCTCATAAATGAGGCCATGTGTGCGCAATTGAGAATTGTGATCATAGGCAGTGTGCTACTATGCATGCAGGGAGTTACATCAGTGCAAGGCCACACAAAAGGCATAATAACTATATACACTGTCAAATAAAAATAGTAACCCCATTTAATTGCAATTATGATAAAGACTGCTGCAGAAGTACTCTAGTGTTTAATAACTAGGAGGATGTCTCAGTGAGTTAAATGGTTGCCACTGACATAAATGCTAATCAGCAGTGCTTAAGCCTTGGTAGGCTGATTTAGGGCCTGATTAGAGCTCAGCAGACGTGCTACACCATCACAAATGTGACGGATATCCCGTCTGTTGTATTACAAGTTCATCTTAACCTATGGCAATTATTACATGGCGGACGGGACATCCGTCACATTTGTGAAAGAGAAACCTGTCCACCGAACTCTAAGTCATTCCACTAATCTTTTATGTACAGCACTGATACATGGTAGGAATATGGTATCTAGCACTATGTCACAAGCAAGATTTCTTTGTAAAGCAACTCTAAAATGAAATAGAAGCATGTGAACTGGTAAGTTCTGGAAGAAAAAACTTGACTTATTACCATGTAAACCTGAACCCACTACTGTATAAAACTGACTCTACTGATCACGTTAGAGTGGAGTCCTCATGGCGTTTGCACCAGGTCATTGTATTTGTTTTGTTTTCCATTTCAAAGGAGACTCTCTGCATATTGGCAAATCATATACCCATGGAACCTCACAACAACTCCTAGAAATATAATCTCTAAAGACACCACAAACAGTTATAGCATTGGCCTGTGAAAGAGGCTAACCAGTGGTTGAGAAATAAATAAAGCATGTAGGTGCTAATATGAGGTCCATGCATGTCGATGTATGCTTGGAGTGCATTTTAGGTCTAGCCAAGGACCAGCTTTAGCTGTTTCGAGAGCCTCATGTAAAAAAATCATAAATAAAAATACATAGATATCAAATCGTGGTAATTATTCTGAGTGTGTAAAAACTCAAAGTTCTCAATTGAGGTGTCCCTCATGGCATGAAACATTCTCCTCCTTTATTCAATATCTACATGCACCATCTGGCCCTCTTGTTGAAGAAAGAGGGGACAACATTTTATATGTACACAGAAGACACACAATTTATCTTTGGAGTTGTGAAGAACCAATGTAATACTTCCTTCCTAGCGCAGAGTCTTCTGGTATGCTCATGGATGTCACAGAACTGCTTGAAATTATATCCAGCAAAGACTGACCTGCCAATTATTTCTGAGGGCACAGGTGCCATGGATTTCCGACCTGGCCTAAAATAATGGACCTCTGCCCTCCTTCTGCACAGCAATCTATCATTTGGGAAGTTATCCTGATGATGACCTATATTTGGCTCTCATGTTTCCAAGATTTCAAGCATCTGCTTTTTTCATTTAAAAGCTACAAGAAATATTCTGCTAGTTACACATAATAGAATCCATCCTTCTCTGATCAATGCATATGTTCAGTCTCGCCTCGATTATGGCAAAGCGACTCTTATCAGACGGTGACCAATCACTGAAACAAGGCGGCTGCCAGTTTGTTTTGCAAGGTTCCAAAATACCAAAACATTTCACCTTTCTTAAAACATTTACATAGGCTTAGGGTCTATTAAAGAATTGCTATTAAGTCCATAGTGCATAGAGCTGTTTTTCAACTTTCCACATTTTATTGCGTGTAAATTATGCTGGGACAGGCACCCCCTGAGTTGAAGGTCGAATGATAAGTTTCTTCTCACGACCCCTAGAACTGCACCTTCAGCAACAACACCTCCTTAATTGCACACAGTAGGAATAATACTTTTCTACCCTCACCCATTAATTTGAAATCTTCACTTATTACACCTGAAAACATACCTATTCTCAAATTAGCCCTGCCACTGCCAATACAGTTAGGTTATTATAGTACCATGAAACTTCGGTGTACTGGTATTAGTAACCTTTACATAGCATACCATATTTTGACTTTGAGTCATACCTCTTCATCATTTGGTCTGTTCGGCTCTCATTCATGTTATTTTCATCCACTACAGCATTCAGCAAAGGCCAGTGGGTCAGTTCGCTGTTCCACTAGCTCTCTTGCAATGTGACTGGCATTACTTCAAAAGTAGCGTGTGTAAGTGACAGGGCTGGTACTCCAATATATTTTCCTTTGCCAATACCTTTTATTATCCATTCATTATCTTGTTTTTTAAATCCTTGTGTGCTTAAACTAGGTATACAGGTTGCTGCAATTCAAACCCAATATTCCCTTTCTTTGAGAAAATAAGAATCATATTTTCCCATTATCTACATAACGACTGAATAGGGTCTCTACATTTGTACTATGTATACATGCCTTCTAGGAAATATTGCTACTTCTCAATTAAAAGTATATCCAATGGTTATTTTCTTCTTAATTTTAAAACTTGTAATGCAATCATATGGCTGCCAATTTGGGTGGTGCCTCTTTTCTTCTCTTTATTTTTGTAGTACACACAATTGCATTTGCGTGTAATATATATGTAATTTTTTTAATTGACCATTGCACCAGCTTGCCAAGGCCATAACTATTAGGGTTTTTGGTTTTCTTGTCTTTTTGAAATATTGTACTTATTATTTTCTGACTCATTCAGTTATGTCTATGTGCATTTTTAAAGAAAACTGGTCAACATTTTAAATCTATAAATGTAACATTTCTCCATTAAGAAATAGTGCCTGATTTTCCCATGTTTATAGGGGGAGACATCCATTACAACGCGGTCTTTACACAGCAATACGTTTACAGCGTGGTCATTACAATGCAAGTCGTTACAACGACTTGCACTGGATGGCGCTGTACACCAAGGAATAGTATGATTTATTATTCCAACACCTTCCCAACTGTTACGTAGGCTGGAGTTGGAATAGTAAATCATACTATTCCTAAGTCCAGCACCTCTAGCGCAAGTCATTGTAACGACTTGCGTTGTAATGACTGCGTTGTAAACGTATCGCGGGGTAATGTCCGCGTTGTAACGTCATACATTCGTTCATAGGTAGAGAGAGCTGAAAGAAACAGCAAATGCATACAGGGCCCATGAAAGTTATTTTGTTGTGTCTTCGGGCCTCATGTAGGTAGCATACCAGTTACCACTTCTAAAATACCGAACGATACCGAATCGGTATTTTAGAAGTGGTAACTCGTATGTAGGTAATGAGTCGGTATTTTTTACCGATTCGTTACAATTCGGTAATTACCGAATCGGTATTTACCGATTCGGTAATGAGGCATACCTTCCCATTGAGGGGAAGGTATGCCTCATTACCGAATCGGTAAATACCGATTCGGTAATGGTGGAGAAAATGCAAGGGTGGCAGGGTGTCACATTCACACCCTGTTGCACCCCTGATTCGGCCATGTGTGCACATGTGGCACACATACATGCCCTAAGGGCATGTATGTATGCCACATTGCACACTGCTACGCGCTTCCCAATGCATACACACATACATTAATTATTTACCACCAACTAAAAGTTGGTGGTAAATACTGACTCATAAACACACACACACACTCCCCCTACATATCATTTCTGACATCGGAATTTACCGAATCGGTAAAATTACCGAATCGGTAAAATTACCACATCGGTAACGTTACCGATTCGGTAATTTTACCGATTCGGTAGTTTTACCGATTCGGTAAATTCCGATTTCAGAAATTGACCCCCTACATACCAATAGCCAATATACCGGTCGGTAACGGTATAATTACCGAAAATCGGCCGTTACCGACCGGTATATGGCTACCTACATGAGGCCCTTCATGAGCATTTGTATAACAGAAACTGTACAGGCCTTACTGTCTGTACCAGACAGAGGATGATTTGGGCTCACTTACAGGAAAGCTAAATTTTGCCAAGCAGGGGTCAGTACCTGTATCGTAAAAGCACACTATTTAAACATTTGATTTTCTTTTGTGATGCCTGATAAGTGGTGTGAGACATTCCTAAAACAGCAGAGAACTGTTTAAGTAGTGTTTAGTGCAGTGTCCGAGCGTCTTCATTTAGTGGAATTTATGGGCTAATTCAGGGTGATAACTGATTTGTCTTCCAGTTTGACTTTTAAATGCGTGCTCTCAGACTCTGTGTGTGGCAGGAAGGCAGCATGTGTGCAGGTGCACAAGAGTGCACCTACAAGGGGACATAGGTGAGGAGTGAATATACTTATTGGTCATTTGTACCTACCTTTTATGACACCCTATGTTACATCCATGGAAATGCAACTTTTTTTCTGTCTGATGAAGTTTCTTCAGACAGCTACCGAAGAGTCTTCTTGAACGGATCACTATAATAGTTGGTATTGCAGGGTCTTAAACCTTCCAGGTGAGTATTATCAGATGTGACTGAAATTCTATCACTTGCTTATGGGGGTGTCACATTTGCCTTTCTGGGCAGTTTTTTTGTACATAGTAATGAATATTTTCTATGCACAGGTCACAACTATGGGTTGCTCTTGGATCTGTACTCACTGTGATTGTAGAGTATGTTTCTTGGTGTTACAAAGCGTTTTTAGTCTCTGAACCCTTTGGTCTTTTATGTATGAATATTTTAGAATTTACATTTATATACATTGTGTTAGTTTTGTAAATTACTATATATGTATTAAATGATTTCTAGCCCTGAGGAAGCCTGTGTTGGCTAGAAAGTAGAAGTTTTCAAATAAATCAAGCACCAGTATCAAACTGAGATTTGGACTGTTGTTTTTGTGGTGCTTGAGGGAATTGGTTTATGTTTTGAAGTTCGGGACCTGGTCTCCCAGGCTACATATTGGCGGTCAGTAATGGTCAGGTGTTCTTGCCTACCAACTCACCAAGGCAGGGTTTTTCGGCTTTTGGTGGCCCTGTTGCTGTAAGAGGAAGTCAGCCAACTGACACTTGGCGACACTTCTGTCGGAGGCTATGGGATCACTTTTCCTCTCTTTGCTAGCCCTAAGAGCAGAAAGTACAGTCCAGTCTTGGTGTGGCCTCTCTTTTGAGGGTCTAGGGAAAAGCAGGGTAGTCCTTCTTTGGTCCACTCTTCAGTACAGATATGATCTGAGGTCTGGGTGGCAGGGGTGCCACTTTTATGCCCACTAAGTGCCCTGGGGGAAGAGGCGACTACTAGACAATGGCCTACTAGGTCCCCTCCAGCTTAGTATCTTCTTGCTGTATAGTGTGGCATCGAGTTATCCCAGAAAACACTATGCAGCCCACTGCCAACATGGCCATATCTTAGTGAGTCAGAAAGTAAGTAATATTTATTAACCATTGGATTAATTACAATCATTACAGTAAAATATATGTTGATGGTTGCCCCACCCCCCCTCCTGCCATCCCCCTCAATCCCAAAACTACTGGGTCGCTTGAATCACATATACTCACATTTTGTTATGAATTATACTTGAAAATGAATTGTATTGTGATGTGTGACCCAACATAAAAGATGTCTCATTATAAAATCAATTTTTTAATAAAAATATAAAGATCCAGAGTTGTTAGATGTGGCTTTTTTCAGCGGGTTTACCCCAAGACATTTTGCTGTTTGGCATCCTGTCTTTGACCCTGTTTTTGATAGCTTTAGGACTTTGGGCACCTTACTACTGCTATTCAGTGCTAAAGTGCATATGCTCTCCATGTAAATTGTGTTTATGGATTGGTGATTCCATGATTGGCATACTTGATTTACTGGTAAGTCCCTAGTACCGTGCACTACCACTTTGCTGTGTGCTTTGCTGTGTTGGCCAGCAGTGGCTGCTTCTGTCTTGGGCAGTGAAAGGACTGGACGGAACTTTCTGCAACTTCTTTGTGTGAGTTTCTCCAAGGGCTTGAGGTAGAGCTTGCCCCCTGTTCAAGAAGTCTCAGTAACAGCAAAGACTTCAAGTTCATCTGCTACCATTACTGGGGACTGTGTGTTGTGTGCTGCAATAGAAGAAAAAGCATCCTGATGTCGCTACTGACTCCATGTCCTAAAGGCACCACAGAGGGCCCCACCGCACCATGCATTGCAACCCTGGTCTCACCGACAATGCCACCTGACACCGTTACCAAGCCTCTGCTTGCACCGTGACCTGTGGGAACCGCACTCCGAATCGCCTCGCTTCACGCCCCCGCCCTGGTATCACTGAAGATGGGTTATTTTAGGAGTGTAAGTCCCTTGCCTTAACTAGGAAGAAAGGTCCCTACTTGGACAAAGGTACCTACATCTGCCAGCTAGAGACCCCCATTTCTAACATTGGTGGCAGCGGTGGGATAGGACTTGCGTTTGCACTTGACCTACAGTGATTTGTGTTCACTGCTATCATATCACAGACCATTACGTGCCACATACTATTTTCTTCTTGGGCTATAATTGAGATCCCATCATTTTTTAACTTGTACTTGCTATTGTATCATACCTGAATCAAGAACATCATCTGTTGCATCCTTGGAAGTGGCTTTTGAGGAGGAGAGGTTAAAAACCTACAACGTGAAGGAGTTGAAGGATATTTGCAAGAAGCTCAAAGTCCAAATCAGGGGCCTTACTAGGAAAGAGGAGCAACAAAGGGCGCTGAGGGCCTGAGTAGCAGCCAGACATGCCAGTGGGCAATCTGGAGATCTCAGTGTGGAAGTGGAGGAGCCTAGTCCTAGGATGGATGTGCTTTTGGGAGGGGGGGATCCTCCAGGCCAGGCAGCAGTGGCTTGTCCCCAGAGGAGCTGGTAACAGGCAGGAAGCAGGTGGCAAGGAAGTCTGAACTGGGAAACCTCCGGTTGGAGAATGAGAGGGAAGGCAAAAGAATAGCCATAGAGGAAAGGAAAATGATTTTGGATCATGAGCGTAAAGTGAGAGAGCTGGACTGGGAGGCCAGGAGGGCTAGGTCCAGCCCAGATGGTGGCAGAAAAAGTGTTACGTCCAGTACTGAGGATGAGGCACACACAGACTTGGTGCCCTCCTTCAAGGAAGGGGTTGGGAATCTTGAGGTAACTCCAGTGCTGCACAGTGTCCCTGAGGTGGATTGGGGAACTGGCACAGGGGATCATATTCCTGGTGGTGCGAGGGAAACTCTACTGACTCTAGCTGAGAGGTACAGGGAGAGGGTTTTCCCGTGGTAGAAGCCCTGGTAAGTGAGTATGGAGACCAGCCTGAAGAGTATGGGTTGAGGGACAGCAACAGTCAGACACTGTCTCACCAGTCTTGCAAGAATGATGTGGGGTACTTTTCTGAGGCACTGGACAGTTGGGTGAAGGGCAGTTTGGTTGACACATGTAAGGGACTGTGTAATTTGAATACTGGAGAGCATATGTTCAGTACCTGTTTTCCAGAGCTATCCCAACACCTGGTGGCGTGTGAGTTCTCTGACCCCAGGAAACTTGCACTGGAGGCAGACCTTCTGGTGGATTCCGGAGGGTCCTAGGAAGCATATGGGGGTGATCCTGAAAGAGGTGGCTCAGGTTTTCCCCAACCAAGTGAGGTAGGGGAGAGTTTTGGTAGCCCAGATAGGTCCCAGTGTAGTGGGAGGGGTGTAGGGTCCCATGTCCTGTCTCAGAGGAGAAGGAGTGGAGTGGACATGGTGGGAGTGAACTGTGTTCCGAGGTGCCCGAAACCCAGTCTGGAGGCCTGGTTGGTTCCATGAGTGAACACCAGGAGGGGGGCCTAGTCTTTACTGGGAGGCCATCCCCTGAGGGGGATCCCAAAGTGTCAGGTGAGCTGGGGGGGACTGTTGTAACCAGCGTCCCACTAGTTCTGGTGCCTGACAGCACTTCTTCAGTTGGGAGGGTGCATGAGTCCAGAGAGATGGGTGAGGGGGGACACAGTCTCCAGTGGAAGGACCAGTGGGCATGCGGTTGCCAGCTCTGTGGTCAGAGCACCCCAGGACTGACCCAGGTGAGGCCACCTCTGGCCTGGGGGGATCTTCATGCTCTGTCAAGTGGACAGGAGGCTGGAGACCTGTACCAGGCCGACTCTTTCACAATGTCTGGGGAGTGTGTTTCCCTTGGGGGGTTGGTGTACTTCCCCAGAAGTTGTGGGTTGCCAGGCACAGGTGCAGCCTAAGGGTACAGACCCTGGGTTGGAGGGCCCGGTTCAGGGTGTCCCACCTGACCTAGAGGAAGGGGTACTGCTAACAGTGGCCCTACCGGTTTGGATTCTGGGAGTACCACTCCAGGTAGGAGGATGCAGAGCCCCCAGAGGAGGATAGGGTGTGGGAGAGCCCAGCCCAGTCCCTTGTCCAGCCTCAGGGTACGGACCCTAAGCTGGGACACCAGTTGCAAGATAGCACCCTGTCATGTCCTTTAGGCTAGTCCTGTCATGTATGCCCCCTTTTTGCATACATTGTCCCATCCACACGACAATAACGGTTCTAAATAGGCGACCTTTTACCTAACAGTTTCCTCCTGTCGCTCCAAAACCAGGCTCTTAGTATTTTATCATAATCCCTGTACATGACGTACGTAAACATGTCGTCAAAAAGAAGGGGTTTTGGGACTAGGAGCCTTTATTTAAAATAGGTCCTGCATACAGGACTCCTAGTTAACTGTGCTACAAGGGGTATGCAGTTCCTAGGGGGACGGGGAAGACAAGTCTTTCTTCATGTTGCCCTCACACACCCCGAAGGATGTCATGCCTCATCATTGGGCTTTGCTCCTCGTCGGGCCGGCGCTGCAATGCCCGACGGGCTCAAACGGGGCTCTTTGGCAGAGATCTTTTTGAAGAAGCTATAGGGTGCGTGTGGGTGAGAGGGCATGGGTAGTACACGGGTGGTGTGTATTTAAAATAAGTCTGGAGCAGTTCTAGTCAAAAGGTTTAATGTTAAGGTAGTTCCAGCTTGGTTAAAAGTATGTGAGATGGGTCAACATGTTTTGTGCCTATATCGCTCCTAACAAGTCGTGTGGCACTTCATCAGGACCTAAGTGAATTACGTGGTGCACTACTAGAAGTCTGGTTCCAAAATTATTGGGTGGTAACCAGACAACATAGAGTGGCGCCCTAGGAGACCTACACTGGGCAGCAGATAAAGACCTGTAGGGGGTGAAAAAAGGGGGAAGGACAGACAAACACAATGGCAATTAAAACATGAACGTCTGTTTTGAGACTGAGACCTAGCACATAGCTAAGTGATGTTGTCATTGAACATGCACGAGTTGTCGACGTCGTGGCGTGCAGGTAATGGAAAAAGGCAATTAAAAACTGAATGAACAGGAGGTGTCTCTGTGGGGTCTGCGACCTACAACATAGCTGAGTGGTGTTGTAACTGAGCATGCACAAGTTGTTGACATCGTGGCGTGCCGGTAATGGTACTTGTGTGGTGATAATGGCCATAGTGGTGGCCAGTGCTTATTACTTCTGCCGAACGTCGTGTGGTATTGTCTAGAGGGAAGGGTGCCCAGGAGAATGCGTACTTGGTTAGGTTGAGTTCCTGTGGGGATAAAGGAATCTCCGGTAAGCCTTGTTACCAACTCTGTTAAAAAAACGGATTTCGCCTTTCCCCCCTTTTTTTAGCTTCAGAGCAACTACGTGCTCTGTGACTCCCCCGTCAAGCCGTAGACCTCTATACTGAGGGTGAGTAGTGTTATCGAGTAATCCCGTTCTCAGGTATTATTAACAGCGAGGCGGTCACCTGTACCGCCAGACAGATTACCGCATGAGATTGCAATTGTACATTGTGCTGAGTTGTGCATGCTTTGTCTGGATCATTCCGTATAACAATATGTCTCTATTTCTACCCCACGCCCACAATTTGTCCGGTGCCACGCCCACAACTCGTTTGGTGCACCGGCAACACGCGATTCAGCGATGCCTCATTTTTTGTAATTAAGTTGTTGATTTCCCAGTAATTGCCAACCTTAATATATAGCTACTGCGATTCGGCGGTGCCACATAATATGCAAATTAATATTTGTTGTTGCTCTAAGCTCTCACGTGGAGTTATGGCGATACCCCCAACCCAAGCGACACAAGTTTGTGCATGTATGTACAATGTGTTTAGCACCGGTTAACTAGGGGCACGTCTTTGGCGGCACACAATCGCACTTGCTGTTATGATTAGTTATGATGTGGTTTACCGTGTACGTGGGATCACCACCCGACACACAACCTGTGGTTTGACACATGCAATTAAAGCACAAATCGTATATTAGCTAAAGAGGGTTCCTTTATCCCCACAGGAACTCAACCTAACCAAGTACGCATTCTCCTGGGCACCCTTCCCTCTGGACAATACCACACGACGTTCAGCAGAAGTAATAAGCACTGGTCACCACTATGGCCATTATCGCCACACAAGTACCATTACCGGCATGGCACGACGTCAACAACTCGTGCATGCTCAGTTACAACACCACTCAGATATGTGCTAGGTCACAGACCCCACAGAGACACCTCCTGTTCATTCAAAACATTTATGATTGTTTTCAAAACATATCCATTCTAGAAGAAAACCCTGGAGTGCCCACTCTGGTATATACGACCCTTATTCCCCCCCTGCAGATTAGAGGAGAATTCCTTCTACGCTAACATGGGGTCCTGAATACTGAATCTTCGACATGCAGTGGTCTGACATCCCTTGCGGGGTGTCATTCTCAGAGCAGAGATGGGGTCCTTCATTCTCTACCATCAGGTGAGAGGGTTGTTTTTTTCCTAGGGGATTCTTGGCTACATACATAAATATCTATACACATATGCATGCTACACCTACATATCTAGGCTAGGTACATTAAGTCAAATTACGTAGGGCATGCATTTTAAGAGTATGCAAGTGCTACTGTCTTCTCTGAACTGTATATGTTCATCTTCTTAGCACTATCATAGAAATGTATCTACTGTTTACTATATTGGTACTTGCAATTTCTTTTGTATGCTTCTGTCTCCTGATTGTTGCAGCAAATATGTTTTACACAAGACTGGCGCTGGACTAATAAATACTTATTGAAATGTCCTAACCGCCATCCTGTGCATTGTCTGAGAATAAGAAAGCACGAGTGACTGAGCGAATAGTAGCGTACTGTTTTCCACTATCCCTGAGGAATCGGAGTTGTCATGCTCAGTGGCTGCCAGAAACTACCTACACCACCGTAAGATACAGGGGGGTGGTATTGGCACTGTAGAGCTAGCTGTTCTAATGGCTGACGTATTCTTTGGGGGTGTGCGGAAGTGGTATGGACACCAAGCCCTCAGTTTAGGTCATCCAATATGTGCAGGTCCTGGGGATTCCTAGGAAATACACAAACTGGTGAGCGAATTGTACAGGACACATGCCACAGGTGCCCTGGCAATTTTGGATTTTGGGGAGACCGCTCCAGATGGAAAGGTGCAGAGCCCCAGGGAAGAGGACTGGGTGTGGGAGAGCACAGCCCAGTACCCTGTCCAGCTGCAGGGTACAGGCCCTGGGCTGGTGGGTCAGTGTCAGCATGTCCTCCCTGAAATGACAGGAGGGAGAGTGGACAAAGGGTGCAAGGCACATGGGACTACTGCCCCCCACTCTCTGATACCACAGAGGGTGGAGAACCATGGAAGGGCTGGGGCCTGGCTCTAATCATTGACAGCTGCCAGTGGCCACTGTGGTTTGCTGTCCTAGCGGACAGCTGTGCCCCTAGGGAGAGGACCGGAGTCACACCCCGGCAGTAAACTGGGGCACACCACTGTGTTGGCCATCTGGATACTGTCTACCTACTTGGACACACCTGTGAGCAAGCTAAGGTTAGGTGCTGCACAGATGGTGTCCACAGGTGAGGAGAAGGGTTCCCCATGAGTTAGCTTAGTGGGCCCTTGAGAGTATGGACAGAGGGATCCAACTGGGTTCTGCAAGGCAAAGAACCAGAACGTTCCCCCGCTGTTGTGGGCCAGGTCTATGTTCTATCGCCCCAAGCAGGGAAGTCCATCAAGTGATTGATTAGTCTACTCTAGCTTTCGGCTGGGAGGGTGTGGTAAATATTTAAATTACCTGTACTATTTTTTATGCGGAAAAGTCTAGTAAGAATAACTCAGTCAAAATAAGAGGCAGAATCCGTGGTATTAGAGGTTCTGAAAAGGGCTTTATTCCTTACAAAGGAATTATGGTTCGATCCAGGCAATCTTATTCCATCACCACGAAGGTTCAGGAAGGGATAGGCAATACATTATTGACAAGTAACAATATATATATGAAAAGCATTGCATTAAGACAGATGCAGGAGGCGTAACAGCTGATAATACAGATAAGAATACACATACGTAATGAAAATGGGCGTAATAACAGGCGTATACTAGAAACGTCATTTAAAATGATGTCACAAGTGGGTGGATCCATAAGAGAATCCTGCAGTGTCAGCAGAAATATTTGGCAGAGATGCGCGCGCAGCCGCATGACGTGTGATTGACGTGCAACTAGAGGGTGAAGGAGAATTGACATTTAGCTCTACATGTGGAGACAGAAGTCTGGGGGGTCAGGTCAACCTAATCCCAAATCGTATCTAATATCTTTGTTTAAGGAACTGTTTTATCCAAAAGGAAAGGTCTCTCGGACGGAATCTATTCTATACTGACTGTTAGTGCATGTACAAGCGTCTATGTGTCTACATGAGATGCGAGGGGGCAGGAATCTTCCATGGTAACAGGGGCTATGAATTACTTGCATAAAGACAGCGAGGCCGAGCCCTTTTGCTCGGTAGCAGGAAGGATGTTTACCTAAACTACTAGACAGGAATGCATTGGATGAGGAGCGGAGCAGGTAACTTGAAGGCTGAATACAGTTTTTGGCAGGCAACAGGCCGCGTCAGGCACCGTTAGCCGCGCAGGGAGTAAGACAAAGTTCATGGATACGGATGCAGGTCCAAGCTGGAGCATTTCAGAGGCAGAAGCAGAAAAAAGGCTTGATGGCAGAATTCAGGGCCTACTCGCCTGAACTGTAAAACGTGAAAAGTGAACCATATGAAGTCGGTGGCCACTCATACTTAGGAATGGAATATTCGACCCATTCATGGCGGATCTGAAAGAGGACATGTTGGCGTTGGACGCACATGTATTTGCGTCTTCATAGCTGGAACTGGAGGGAACATACATGTACTTGTAGCATGTACATGGAGTCGTTGGGGTCTAAGATAGGGGACACAATTGACCATAAAAATTCATATTTCCTCATTCCCTCCTTGTCCCCTACGGACCCTCATGAAATATCCATCTTCATCAATCCATCAATCTGTTCATATAGCATCATTTGTTCTTCTTTCTTCTTCCGGGATCTTGAATGAAAATTTGAAGGCGGGATACACGATGTGGCACACAGACCACAAATCGCTGGCCCACATTGTAGACACAAGCAGCAACTGAATAGAACGAGAAAGCCAATACCTAGGAAGGATAGGATCCTCCATCCCCAGGCTGACAACACGCTCCAGAACCAACCGGACCAAGTCCAGGTGCCTGGATTCTGGTGTATCTGGCTTACGATCTTATGAAGTCGAGTTATGGCTTTATATACTGACGGCGCGTTTTCTGGTATGAAAACACAGCAACTTGATCCGATGACCCTACAAGCTCCGCCCCTATCGGCCAGGATGACGTCAAGGACAAGACGATTTTGAAGAACAACAATCCGCATCGCAGACTGCTCCTCTGTTAAGTTGCCTAAGGCGGAAGTAGTTTCATTCACTACTGCTTCAAGGGTTCTAGTTAATCTACGTATCAACTTACTATTAGTGACTGTACCTATGTAGGGGAAGAAACCTTTATTGAAATCAGTATATTGCTCCCATGCTGTTTCGGTATAGTCGACAATCGGGAGATCTCTCTGCTGTCTATTGTGTACTAAATGGGTATTCCTATGGTAATCAGGCGGGGCTAGGAAAACAGGTGGCAGAAGGAATGCAATGTAACAGGTACCATCCCAATCTAGGGGTAGGCGTATGTATGCGGTGTGACCACAGATGAAGTAGGAGTGACGAGAAGCTCTAAATGTAGACTTGCCTTTATCACTGAATTCTATTACAGTGGTACATTTACTATGACCCATGTGTATTGAACCATTCTTTCTTACACATAATTCGCCTCTAACTGGAAATACTGACATGGCGGGCAAGATTGGTGTAGCTTCGGATTCAACATTCAGGATCATGAGATTAAGTGTAAAGTTACCTAATCCATATACTTCATTTTCTAGATCAGTTCCTGTTCTTTTGGGAAGTCCCTCCTTGTTAGGGTAGCAGACTTTGAGTAAAACTAGGTTCAGGTTTCCCCAAACCCAGTTGTCTTGATAAACTACTGAATTTGAATCTAGGGAATTAATCAAACTAAACCATGCTCCACAGGAGCCATTGTGTGTGAATGGATACGGAAAGAGGGGCAGAACTCCCTTGTATTTCTGATAGGGAGGGAGTCGGCCACATATCCAACAATTTGTAGCATTGCTGGTCTGATGAGAATGATGTAACATACTAATGAATGTGTTGTTGCGCAGCGCAAATCTATAGGACAACTCATGCGGGGGTAATTCGCTAAAAGAATGTTCGGCAGTAGCATTGAAAGCACGCTCGGAAATAGGGTAATACATGTGTAATAATATACTGGTAATAATAATCAGAAGACTTAGAAAAAACATAATTAACAATGTCACTATGCAGTGACTACGAAGTGATTTACAGTACGCATGTTTCTTGAGCTGTTTCTGTCTATTTCTCTCTCTATTTCGGTCTAGAGGATACATGTCAGAGACAAATTCAACCGATTCACCTTGGAGAGGACTTAAACAATCAAATTGTCTGACTTGCTAGACCTTAGTTTCAGTTTATAGTTTTCTTTTTCTGGCTTGTCAGGGGGAGTTTTGAGTCAGTCTGTGAGGGAATGCAGGGCTGAAAATTCAAGTCGGATGATAGTCCATGAAATTTTTTGATATGGCTCGAGTGCAAACACCCTTTACGTCCCTCAATCTTCACAGCTGTCCTTGTGGTCAACAAGACGAGTTTAGGCGACTGCCAGCGAGGCTCCAGCGGGTTCCTTCTGTCGAAGTTCCTTACAAGTACAAGGTCTCCCGGAACCACGTCATGGGGCTTCACCTCAGTGTTATCGGGAAAAGCTGCAGCTACCTGTGAACGACAAGATTGTAGTGCAGACATCAAGGAAGCCAGGTAATCTGTCAGCATATTACAATCAACATCAGTGATTTTACGAGGTATAGGCGTCCCCCACATATTTGGTGGTCTACCGAAGATCACCTCATACGGGGATAGCCCTGTTCGAGAGTGTGCTACCATTCTCATGTAAAAGAGCGCAACTGGTAAAGCTACTATCCAGTCGACACCTTTTTCTCTACATACTTTGGACAGTCTAATTTTCAAAGTTTGATTATGCCGCTCCACGAGACCTGCTGCCTCGGGATGTCGGACACAGTGGAATTTCCATTGATAGCCTAACAGAAGTGAAACATTTTTCATTAGCTCGGATGAGAATGGCTGGCCATTATCTGAGTACACGACACGGGGCAAACCATACCGTGGGAAGAATTCTCGAACTAACTGTTTGGCAGTAGTCGGGGCAGTGTAATCTGAGACGGGATACGCCTCTGTCCACCGGGAGAGAGCGCATACAACTACGAGGACATATTTGAATCCTCGACAACGTTCCATCTGGATATAATCCATCTGGAGGACTTCAAAAGGGTGATCGGGGGGTTGAAATCCACCCTGTTCTACAGGTACGCCTTTTCCTGGATTGAACTGACAACAAATCATGCAGGTACGTACTTTCTGTTTAGCTGCTGCTCGCAAGTGTTTATTGAACCAAATGTGTTGAATACTGTCTAGCATAGCTTTCTCTCCTAGGTGTGCTGGACTATGTATTGTGTTAATAATGACTTGAACCATTGAGTCGGGGAGAAACCATATAGATTTTCCCTTCGTCATCCATCCTTGATCCGTTTGGATCCCTCCTAATTCAGTCCATCTCTTTATTTCTTCTGGTGTGGCATGTGTCTGTATGTCAATTACATCAAGGGCGGGATCCTTAACTGTCATGCAGTGTGTTGGTGTCGGAACTATTGTCTTTGTCGTGTCAGTTGTATGAGTCTGATTCTGAGCAGTCTGTTTAGCTGTTTTGTCAGCTAGGTCGTTACCCTGAGAAATAATGTCAGTCACTTTTGAATGGGCTTTACACTTCATAATCGATATTGCAGTAGGCAGATGTATTGCATCTAACAGAGCTTGAATAAGGGGACCGTGCTGGATGTGGGCACCGTGAGAAGTTAAATAACCTCTCTCTCGCCAAAGCACGCCGAAGTCATGGACGACTCCGAATGCATAACGTGAATCTGTGTATATGTTGACTTTCTTATTTTTGGCTTGAATACAGGCTTGTGTCAGAGCGATGAGCTCTGCTGCTTGAGCTGACAAGGTATCGATACAATTTGTTTCAATAATTTCAGTGTCTGTTGTGACTGCATAAGCGGCCACTAACTCTCCTGTACTTGTTCTCATGCATGAACCATCTACATACAATGTCAGGTCTGGATCTGATAATGGAATATCTGTCAAGTCTTGTCTGGGTTTCGTCGTAATAGTGATAACTTCAATACAATCATGTGCCAATGGGTCTGTTCCACTTAATGGCAAAAGTGTGGCAGGATTTAATGTACTACAACGTCTGATTTCTATGTGTGGCTGGAACAATGTCAATTCATAACCCGTCAGTCTTGCTATAGTCAAGTGTTGTGTTTGGGTCCGGTTCAAGAGAACCTCTACTGCGTGTGGTACTTGTACTGTCAATTGATGTCCTAACACTATGGCATCGCTTTGTCTGATTGCTAAAGCTGTTGCTGCGACTGATTTCAGGCACGCAGGAAGAGCCTGAGCTACGGGATCTAATGTACTAGAAAAATAAGCACATGGCTTGTGTGATCCTGCTTGTTCCTGCGTGAGTACTGACAAAGCAGTACCTTCACGTTCTGTAACAAAGAGTGTAAAACGTTTGCTGTAACATGGTGTTGCTAAAACAGGTGCTTGGCATAAAGCTTTCTTTAAGCTTTCAAAAGCTTGTGTATGTTCCTGAGTCCAAGGGAGGACAGTCGATGTCGCTGCCTCCTGTGTTGTCAACTGAATGAGTGGTTTCGCTAGAAATGCATATTGAGGGATCCACTGCCTACAGTACGAAGTGAGGCCTATGAATGCCCGTACCTCCTTTTGTGTCTTGGGTGGCGGCATGTTAACAATTAACTGGATACGGTCGGGTGTAAGCTGTCTTCCCCCCTTGGACAGCAAGTGCCCAAGGTACACAACTTGCTGGACACAGAATTGCAGCTTTGAAGGGGACACTTTATGCCCCTTGTCGGCTAAGAAATGTAAAACCGTCAGTGATGCTTTTTCACATTCAGGTTCGCTTCGGGCGGTGATCAGCAGATCATCGACATATTGAAGCAGGGCAGTGTTAGCTGGCATGTGGATACTGTCAAGTTCTCTTTTCAGTGCTTGGCTATAGATGCTGGGGCTTTCTGTGAATCCTTGAGGTGCGCGTGCGAATTTAAAACTTCGTCCATTTAAACTGAATCCGAACAAATATTGGCTTTCCGGATCGATTGGGACGCTAAAGAAAGCGTTCTTGAGATCAATTACAGTAAAGAACGTTGCTTCTGAATCTATGGCTGTTAGCAATGAAGAGATGTCTGGGACCACGGGGTATTGTGGTACAATGCATTTATTTAATTCTCGTAGATCAATAACTAATCGATATACTGGTGGTGCTTTTGGATCAGTTCGTTTAAGAATCGGAATTATCGGGGAATTACACACATTGGAGTCCGTTTCTACAACCACTCCTTGTGCAATGAGCTCGTCAATGATTTGCAGTAAAGCCACTACAGCATCTGGGGGTAACTTGTATTGTCGTATTCGTGGTAGTACCACTCCTGTTTTGAGTGTGACTCGATATGGTGTAATGTGCATGCAACCAACATCAGTGGGGCCTTGCGCCCATAAATGTGTGGGTAAATTCTGTAACCGGTGATCCATGTCTCTGGACACATAGTGACCTTTGAAGTCACGCAAAAATAGTCGTACTCCTTCCGGAGAACAACATATTACAGCTCCTAGAGCCTTCAATGTTTTTATACCTAACAAGTTTTCTGGGCATGATTTCGTAAGCAATAGATCTGTAGTCCGTGTTAATGGACCGACTGTGAATGCAAGTGGTTGCGATACTTCGTTAATAGTAGGCTTTCCTGAGAAACCAAGTGAAATATTTTGTGAGCCTGAGAGGGGTGCCCCTGGGACTTCGCTGTGACTGATAGTGGTTCTGCTTGCCCCTGTATCGAGTAGGAACTTTCTGTCTTTCCCTAATACTTGACTCTGTACGTAAGGACCTTCTTGATCTACGGGAACCTCAATAAGGGGTAGGCCAACTTCCCTCTCTAGGCTATTTCATGTGTAGCGCTGATACTCTGGATAGTCATTTTGTGCATACTGGTACATCTGTTGTGTCGTGTTTTGTGTTGCAGCAATAGGCTGTGGCTGTTGTTGTGGTTCTTGTGCGGTCTGTTGTGGAACTGGCATATGTTGCGCATGCTGAGGTACTTGTTGTTGGATCTGATCCTGTCTAGGCGGACGTGGTCTCTCCTTCGTTATGCCCGTAGAGATATTATGTTTCAGAACTGCGCAATCGTGTATATAATGACCTGGCTGTTTACAATAGTTGCATGTCCCTCTAACAGGACCTGCTGAATCATTGGACTGCGTCGTACCCTTTTTATGACCGTCAGCTGGAACTGACTGAGCAACAAGCATTTTCATTTTCGTGTCTTTCATACGTCTTTGTTCATGTTCTTGTTCTTCTCTAATTCTATTGTGATGATATTGTAACATTTGTAACATCTGTGACGGTGTGTTACATTGCCAGGTACTCTCGAATTTTAATACTCTATTCTTAACTTGGGGCAGGGAATTCTCAACTAATTTTGTCACAAACAGATGTGGATACGACTCACTACTTGCTTTTATGCCACTATTAATACCAAAACATTTTTCAAATCGGGAATAGAAATCACTAGTGTCTTCATCTTGTTTTTGTTTACAGGCTGAAATTGCACCCCAGTCTTCCTTTTTCGTAGTTAATAAACGTGGTAGTACCTGCACTAATAATCCTGGTAATGCTGTAGTCTTTTCCCCAAGCCCTGAACCTGCAGCTCGGGCTTTTTCTTCGTTTTCTAATGCTGTCCACTCTATCTTTTGGTCTCCCACCTCCCATTCCTTTTCTTTGAGTTTCTCGTAAATACCGGCAGGTAATAAAACTTTTAATATTTTCATAATGTCAGGATAAGTATACTCTCCCATGAGTAACATGTCTTTTATTTCACGGTGGAAACCTGCTGGGTCTTTGTCATGGCTGGGTACTACTTTCTTCATTTCTAATAATTCAATTTTAGTTATGGGCGTGTACACAAACACACGCTTAAAAGTATTGTCCTCACCTCTGATTGGGTGCACTTCGCGTAAGGGATTCTGTCTGTCTATGTGATACGTTTTTCTTTCCTTGGGGGGAACTGAAACATGTTCTGGGCATACGAAGACAATGTACTGGTGTCGATATTCTAGAATTTCTTTAATTAAATCAGTACCTGAACCTTTCCATTTATTCGTGAGTAATTCTATCAGTATATCAGGTAGGGGACCAGGATCGGAGTGTTGGCTTCTATATAATATAAGGAGGTGTTGTATCATGTATATACCAGCTAAACGCTGTTCGTCTGGGGTAAGGTTAAAAAACGTGTGTGCTAACGCATCATCACTGTATTTTTCAGAACTGTCAGCCCATTGTACTGCTGACCTGGCTAATTCTTGTTCATCCATAGAATCGAGCATATGATACCCCCTTCGGTCTCGGAGTAATTTATCAGCAGCTTGGAATAGGTGTTCAGGGGACTTCGTATTTAACATAGGGGCTTGAAAATGTCTGTTACATTCTGGACGTATCGGACCATTAAAGTATCTGGTATTGTTACAAGGTCTTCCCCTACCTACATAAGCTATTGTTTCTAATTGTCCTGTGGGCATTTCTGATTCTTCCTCCTCCTCT
Source organism: Triturus cristatus (assembly GCF_964204655.1). Classification (NCBI taxonomy): domain Eukaryota; kingdom Metazoa; phylum Chordata; class Amphibia; order Caudata; family Salamandridae; genus Triturus; species Triturus cristatus. The sequence continues at coordinate 266,042,639 of NC_140585.1, forward strand.
CCCTCTGATTCAGTTTTGTCTGCCTCCAATCTGGCTTTATGTATTCGTTCTACTTCTTTGCGGATCTTTCGGCACATAGCTACTATACACGTCTGTTTATCATGTTTTCCCTCTGATATATTCTGACCCCATCTGGTAAGTACTTGCATTTCATCCTGGTCTACCTCGGACCTATCTCTGTCTCTGATCAAGCAGTTTATGAAGAAGCGTAACAGTAGTCTCTGTATATCCACTTTCTGGTATTCCATGGCTTCGTCAATACTTTCAGGGCCTTGCCCTGTTTGGACAAAGCGATATATATTGTCTAAATGTTTAATCATTCCTGGTAGTGTCGTTAAATACATTGAAGCTCGTCGTATACGTAGTGATGATAGCAGCATTCTGTCATTTTTACCGGGCACTGGATCATATCTACAATCTACAAGATGTTCCTTAAACATGTTGGACGTTGCTATTTGGGGTGTACGTTGGTTTGCTAAATCTCTAAGAGACGATTTACTTCGTGATGGTGGCGTGGCGAAAATTGCTGCCGCACCTCCTGTCGCACCTTCTGAGGTGCTAAGCACGAAAGGATTTGTGGGATGTAACGTAGAAACTGTGGATGCGGGAAAAGCGGAGGAAACAGATGGACCTATTGGAATATGCGGAGGAGTTTGTGGTTGCGGAGTTGGGGGCGGATGATCTCGGGGTTGAGCACCATCGACAGGTGGCGTGTGTGGTGGAACATTAACATATTTTGGAGCTACATCGTCTAAATAGGAGGAAAGGAAAATATCTTTTGCGGTCTTGGGATGTGCTTTAATCAGGAGTAATGGGGGTGGCAAATCTTTCGGTATTTCCGGGGTGGCCTTAGGTAAACCTTCGGCCAAAAGAGGATACATACCATTCATAAGAGTGTTTCGTTGTCTGTCTACTTGTTCTGTTTTTACTCGGATACCTTCCTCAACTAATACGTTTTCTCGGGCTTTATTTGAGTTCTCCCTACTTTTCTCTTTCAGTCTGAGCGCTTTCTCTGTGCGCCTATGCGATTCTTTACGCCATAACTCAATGGCATCTTTCTGTGACTGTCTGGCTTTCTTTTTCCATAATTCTTCTTCTACTCTCATGATGCAATCTGCATCCCATGTCCCAGCTGCGGGCCATCTCTGACTTTCTGCTAGATCCTTGGTGTAGTCCACCCATAAGTCAAGATATAAAACGGCATCTAGGCCATGTTTATGATACATAAAGTACCCCGGAGTGTCCCTAGGTGGAATGGGAACAGCTTCTTCGAGTACTCCTTTTCTAGTTTTGATCTGTCTTAATTTTGAAAAGAACGGCATCTTTAAACCTTGCTACTTGATTCTTACTTGAACTGGACTTGAACACAATTAATACAATAAACACAATAATGAACACTCATTCATACCACAATTTTTAAACACATTAAAACATTTGACATTTAACATTTAACGAACAATGATAATTAGGAGAAAACTAACTACTGACATAATACTAATACTAGATAATACTGAATTATATACATGAACATACTGGATATACTGCTAAACAGTACAGATACACTGCTAAAACAGTGCAGACCGGATTTGTGTTCCCAAACCCGTCAGGACCGGCACAAATTAATGTGCACGTCTAAATGCCTCCCCAGCAACGGTACTCACCGGGTAGCACGGAACGGAAGGCCTCAGAACTGAACTGAACTGGACCGGACTGGACTCGACTGGACTCGGAACTTCGGAACCTGGTGGGCCTCTGTATACCTCGGATCTTGCTCTCTCAGCTAGGCTCTGGTCGGGATACTTCGCACTTCTCACCGCCTCGTCTGGGTGTTGATCGCAGCCTCAGTCACCCCCGCTTGGTCGGAGGGAGATACAGGAAATCCTGCGGGTACGCGTTTTTGTCCGTTCAGCTGTGGCAGGGGACCGAGCCTGCAACGCACCTCCGGCGCGTGAGATGAGAAAGTGTCCCTGTTCGGGCGCCAATTTATGTGGTAAATATTTAAATTACCTGTACTATTTTTTATGCGGAAAAGTCTAGTAAGAATAACTCAGTCAAAATAAGAGGCAGAATCCGTGGTATTACAGGTTCTGAAAAGGGCTTTATTCCTTACAAAGGAATTATGGTTCGAACCAGGCAATCTTATTCCATCACCACGAAGGTTCAGGAAGGGATAGGCAATACATTATTGACAAGTAACAATATATATATGAAAAGCATTGCATTAAGACAGATGCAGGAGGCGTAACAGCTGATAATACAGATAAGAATACACATACGTAATGAAAATGGGCGTAATAACAGGCGTATACTAGAAACGTCATTTAAAATGATGTCACAAGTGGGTGGATCCATAAGAGAATCCTGCAGTGTCAGCAGAAATATTTGGCAGAGATGCGCGCGCAGCCGCATGACGTGTGATTGACGTGCAACTAGAGGGTGAAGGAGAATTGACATTTAGCTCTACATGTGGAGACAGAAGTCTGGGGGGTCAGGTCAACCTAATCCCAAATCGTATCTAATATCTTTGTTTAAGGAACTGTTTTATCCAAAAGGAAAGGTCTCTCGGACGGAATCTATTCTATACTGACTGTTAGTGCATGTACAAGCGTCTATGTGTCTACATGAGATGCGAGGGGGCAGGAATCTTCCATGGTAACAGGGGCTATGAATTACTTGCATAAAGACAGCGAGGCCGAGCCCTTTTGCTCGGTAGCAGGAAGGATGTTTACCTAAACTACTAGACAGGAATGCATTGGATGAGGAGCGGAGCAGGTAACTTGAAGGCTGAATACAGTTTTTGGCAGGCAACAGGCCGCGTCAGGCACCGTTAGCCGCGCAGGGAGTAAGACAAAGTTCATGGATACGGATGCAGGTCCAAGCTGGAGCATTTCAGAGGCAGAAGCAGAAAAAAGGCTTGATGGCAGAATTCAGGGCCTACTCGCCTGAACTGTAAAACGTGAAAAGTGAACCATATGAAGTCGGTGGCCACTCATACTTAGGAATGGAATATTCGACCCATTCATGGCGGATCTGAAAGAGGACATGTTGGCGTTGGACGCACATGTATTTGCGTCTTCATAGCTGGAACTGGAGGGAACATACATGTACTTGTAGCATGTACATGGAGTCATTGGGGTCTAAGATAGGGGACACAATTGACCATAAAAATTCATATTTCCTCAAGGGGGTTGTGTTTGACGTGGCTTTTTCAGCAGGTTTACCCCCAGACATTTTGCTTTTTGGCCTTCTGTTTTTGACCCTGTTTTTGTTGGTTTTAGGATTCTCTGCAATTAATTACTGCTATTCAGTGCCAAAGTGCATATGTTCTCCATGCAAATTTTGTTTATGGCTAGGTGATACCATGATTGGTATATGTGATTTACTGGTAAGTCCCTAGTACCGTGCACTGTGTGTGCCCTGGGCCTGTAAATCAAATGCTGCAGCACTGATTGTGCCACCCACATGAGAAGCCTGTAAATGTAACTCAGACCTGCCACTCTAGTGTCTGTGCGCAGTTTGGTACTGCAATGTTGACCTAGCAAGTGCACCCACTTGCCAGGCTCTAACATTCCCTTTTCTTACATGTGAGACACCCCTAAGGTAGGCCCAAAGTACCCCTAAGGGCAGGGTGCAGTGCATGTGAAAGGTAGGACATGTACTGCTGTGTGTGACATATCCTGGTAGTGAATTACTGTGTATTTTGTTTTTCACTATGGAAAGGCTATCTGTCCAATAGGATAGAATGGGAGTTTACTTATAACATCTTATAAGCATAGCTTCCCATTGGGACAATATAGGGAAATGGAGTTTAGTATGACTGGACTCAGAATGTAAACATTAATCTTTTAGTAAGGATGTTTTTCATGTTCTGTGTTTGAAAATACCACTTTTAGAAAGTGGGTATTTTCTTGCTTAGCTATCCTGTGTGCCTCTGCTGGTTTCTGGATTGCCTGCCTGTCTGGCTTTGGAGTGACAGGGGCTGGGGATGTGCATTCTCTCAGACAGCCACGGGGGTTGATGTGTGTCCTGCCTTTCCTGGATGAGTCAGGTCTGGACGGAATAGACCTGGGCTGAATTCAGAGTTTTGGGAGGAGTTATCACTAGCACCTGAATAGGCCTGGTCTGCATTCAGAGTGGTGGGAGGAGATTTCCCATGCACCTGAATAGGCCCTGTCTTCCTTGGACAATGCTGTCTACACCTCCTGCCAGTAAGCTGCATCCGAGAGGACAGAACTGGTTTTGGTTGGGCAAAGAGCATCTCTGCCACCAGAGGACAAAGGAATTTGTGCTTTAAAAAGTGGGGCCCAGACTCTAGAACTTTGTATTACTGCTGAACCAAGGAACCTGCTAGGAAGAAGAGCTGGAAAAGCTGTCAGGAGGAACTTCCCTTTGCTGCGTGCTCTGCAATGTTGGCCTGCTGCTTGCTGCTTCTGTCTTGGACAGGGAAAGGACTGGATTGTACTTTCATCATCCTGCTGTTCGAGTTTTCTCCAAGGGCTTGAATTAGAGCTTGCCTCCTGTTGGAAGTCTCAGGGAGATAAAAGACTTCAGAGAAATCTTTTGGGACCAAGAAGACTGCCAAGAAGAAGAGCTGGAGAAGATGTGTGGAGGAATCACCTGCCCTGCAGTGGTTGCTTCTATCTTTGACAGGGAAAGGACTGGACTGAACTTTCAGCAACTTCTTTGTGTGAGTTTCTCCAAGGGCTTGAGGTAGAGCTTGCCCTCTGTTCAAGAAGTCTCAGGAACAGCAAAGACTTCAAGTTCATCTGCTACTAGTACTGGAGACTGTGTGTTTTGTGCTACAACAGAATTTAAAGCAACATTGCGCCATCAACGACCTCGCTACCGACTCCTTGTCCTGAAGGCTCCTCAGAGGGCACCACTGCACCTCGCGCTGCAAGCCTGGTCTCACCGACAACGCCACTTAATGCCGCCACCGAGCCCCTGCTTGCACCGTGACCTGTGGGCACTGCACTCCGCACCACCTCACTTCATGCTGACGCCCTGGTATCACTGACGACGACGCTTCCTGCTGACATCGATGCCGTTGCTTGTACCATGGTTCGAGGCCACAATTTGTAAGTAACATGATACACCGCCCTCATCCTGCACTGCAGCCTTGCCCTACTGACGCCAGCGCCATGGACTCCAGTTCATCAGCCGATGACAGCGATTATGTAACGATGATGCCGTTGCTTTCATCGTGCCCTGCCAGCACCGTAATGAGCACGCATCACTTCACACCGCAGCCCTGATCTCTCCGGCGCCGCTGGACGATCGTCACCTAGCCACTGCCTGCACTGGGACCTGAGGGCACTGCACGCCGCACCACTGAACTTCACACTGTAGCGCCGATGCCTGCCGGCACTCCCTACTTCTACTGCGAGGAGTGTGATCTGCAACGCATGTAACTTCAAGGGTCCGACGACTCTTGCACCGACCTCAGGAACCAACGCCTGCGGACAAAAGCTCTTTGGGGCTCAACGAGAGGTCGCTGATGCCCTACATTTCTAAAAGGTACTATTTTACAGGTCTTTTCGAAACTGTTGCTGGCCCGCGACGCTGGGGTCAGAACTGTTTGGATTTGTTGTTCAAGACACAGTAATAGCCCCAGAAGGAGCTATCAACTTCAAGGAACTATATTTTAAGTCTATTATTGATTATTGAGATTTCTGAGAACTGTATGGTGGATTTTTATCGTTTTTGGTCTTGTTTGCACATATAAAATATTGGATATTTTTCTAAACTGGTGTGTTATCTTTTTGTAGTGTTTCACAGTATTATTGTTGGTTATGTGAAAATGCTTTACACACTGCCTCTGTGATAAGCCTGACTGCTCGTGCCAAGCTACCAAGGGGGTATTTTAGGGGTTTAAGTCCCTTACCCTGACTAGGAAGAAGGGTCCCTACTTGGACAAAGGTACCTACCTCTGCCTACTAGAGACCCCCATTTCTAACAAGAGTTGATTAGGCTGGTTTCTGATTGCGGGTAGCTAGGCATTCATCCTACTCATGATAAAACATGTTTCACTACCACTAGGTGAGAAAAATTATAAAATGCAGTTTTGCAGTGCAATGTGCTATCCCATCACACTAAGGTGCCGATTCCGATCCGGGAAATTTTTTTTGCGTACGACTCGTATCCGTATATTTTCACGTACGAATCGTACAAGTACCGTACAAACTGCGAAGTACGATTCGTACGTGAAAAATACATACGAATTGTGTCGGGAAAATGGTCCGAGAGGGAGCCGTAAATTTTTACGTCCAAATAGCGTCGGGATAAGTGTCCGATAGGGAGCCGGACATTTTTACGTGCAAATCGTAAAACAGAAGTCCGAGCGCGCAAGTACGATCCGTACCGCCCGTCCGAATACACAACCGCATTTAAAAGGCCCCGTACGGAGCGAACGCTGTAGCACACATGTACACGGGTAAACTTGTGCCCGGATACGAGTCGTACAGCCCCCCCCCTCACCCCGCACATGTCAGCACCGTACCCCCGTATGTCAGCACTGTACCCCCCTCTGCACCATACCCCAACACCATAGCACAGCCCCGCACCTGTATGCGCCGCACCCCAGGCACGTCTCCCAGCCCAGCACCTGTACGCCCTGTACCCCAGGACCGTACCCCAGCCCCCCACCTGTACGTGCCGCACCCCAGGCCCGTCTCCCAGCCCCGTACCTGTACGCACCATACCCCAACACCGTAGCCCAGTCCCGTACCTGTACGCACTGTACCCCAACACCGTAGCCCAGCCCCGTACCTGTACGCACCGTACCCCAACACTCTAGCACATCCCCGCACCTGTACGCACCATACCCCAACACCGTAGCACATCCCCGCACCAGTACGCACCGTACCCCAACACCGTAGCACAGCCCCGCACCTGTACGCACCGTACACCAACACCGTAGCACAGCCCCCCACCTGTACGCGACACACCCCAGGCTCGTACGCCAGCCCCATACCTGTACGCACCATACCCCAACACCGTACCCCAGCACCCTCACCCAGCATCGCGTATGTACGGACCGTACCTACGCGAAAAATACTCGTACAGAACCAGGACACTGTAAAACAGCACAAGGAGGGTCAATTTGACTCGCACAACACCACAAAACACGTCAACATGACAAAATACATCTCTATGACTGACATCTCTATGACTGGCACATCCAAACAGGCAAACAGAGGCCCTAAATCACAACCACCTCTTATAACACACCCACCACAAATTCAAACCCAGCCACACCCACAAATGGACCAATAAAAAGGGCCCACACACACAACCCATGAGCATTTGCAACAGACCCACTGCTGACAGACCCCACAGACAAACAACTGCACCTTACTTACACCTTAACTACACCTTAACTTACACACCTTCACACAACCTCATTCACAAACACCCCCTCTTCACATTCACACACACACCGTCACATTCACACCCACACACCCACAACCATCCACACCCACACCCCACACCATGCCCACAGACAAGAATCCAAAGTTCACAAGGGCGGAGCTGGACCTCCTCGTCAACGAAGTCATCAGAGTCGAGACACAGCTGTTTGGAACATTGGTCAGACAGACCAGCATAGCCCAAAAAACAAGCCTGTGGCAGAGGACTGTCGATAAGGTGAATGCTGTTGCGCCCATCCGAAGGACCAGGCATGAATGCCAAGCCAGGTGGTACGATCTGCGCAGGGCAGTCAAGAGGAAAATGAACGAGGAATACGCCCAGAGTAACATCACTGGAGGCGGGCTGCCCCGCAGACCCGTACATTACCATCCCTGGGAGGAGAAGGTGATGGCCATGCTTCCGCCGGTGGGAGTACACGGAGTCGAAGGAGTCGCAGAGCCTGGTGAGTACACAAACAACTCATGTAACATGGGGGGAATGCCATCCACACCACAAATACACAAAATGCACGCAACTTTCCCCAAGCCCTCACCGCACACAACCACACTAAAAAACCATGCTCATGCCACTAACGTCTCCATGCCCTATTCACAAATAAAGGCAATGCCATGTCCCAGGCCACACCAACCACAAACCCAAGACTGGATGTCCGGGATGCTGGGAGGGTGGGGCTCACACAACACATTGTGCAACTCCGAAGCAGACACTAATGCCCTCAGCCCATGTGGCCTAGGTACATACCCATGCACCATGCCCAATGCACAGGGACTGGCAAAGTACTGACAAGGTAGCTGACACTTGGCCCTGCTGTATGCTGCACAAGGCCCTCCTGTGACCACTGTACACTCAAACACCAACTACACAAGCTCAGATATCTAGCACAGGCACTCAAACTCACTGTCATGGCAGCATGCACCATGAGGGGACAGACACATCACCTGGGAGACCCAATGACAAATCACACTACACCCAACAGCAGGCCCGGTCACACACCCCCCCTCACACAAGCACACACCCCCGGGGCAGGCAACGAATTTACCCACTCTCACAATGGACATGTGACACAACAAGACCAATCCATCGCCAAATAAGCATCCGAGCCAAAATTCTACTGGTCAAACACTCAGGAGAACATACCAATCTGTCCCCACAACATTCCCATCCCCAAGTGTACATTGAGAGGAATGCTAGGCACATCCAACTACCTGGAGAATCTGTGACAACTTGAATATGTATGAAACATGGATGTGGCATGAAACAGCATTAACATTGTCTCTCTCTCACACACAGGGCAACGTCAACGACCTCCCCCCAACAATGGGGGGGAACAATCACAGTCCCAGGCTCAGCGTGAAGATGATCCCACCGGCAGCGACGACTCTCACCACTCCGTGGATGACCCCGACCAACCTGGCCCCTCTGGTGCCCAAGCCCCTGCAGCACCTACGTCAGGTACATCTGTGCCAACCCCCACCCCCATTCCTGCCAAATCCCAGAAGACACCCAGGAACCCTGCTCGCACTGAACAACACAGCCAGTCTGACCAGGAGGGACAAGGTTCTCCGGGCACCCAGGAGGAGGCAGACAACCCAGATAATGCCATCCCTCAGGGGCCCCGTAGACCCGATGTGCCCACAACGGCAGGCCAGGCTCGTGTGGGCAGGGGTGGTGGGAGTGGAGGCAGGCGGAGGCGAGAACCTGACCAGCCAGCTGAGGGAACCGGTATGTCACACATACGCCACATCCTGGACACATACCGGCGTGACACCAGGGGCATCAGCCAGGTAGTGTCGAGCCTCACAGAGATGAAGGGGACCCTCGATGAGATGAAGAACCTGCAGGCCGAGCAACATGCCAGTCAACAACAACACCAAGGACGGATGGAGGCAAGACTGGCTGAGCTCCTGGCGGTGCAAACGGACATGAGCCGTTCACTCCGTCGGATCGCCGACAACATGGGCAACCCTCCCAATGCCACCAGGTGAAGACCACCACCAGCCACAGGGAGGGAGGAGGAGGAGGATTCGTCCGACGGAGCATCACAGACATCGTCAAGGCCTGCATCTGAGGGTCCCCCCAGGTAGATGGGTCGTCCACGGAAAAGACCGTGAGAGTCAGCGGACCATCCACATCTCCCAGGTCACCTGGCCTGGCACCTCCCCTCTGGCGCAACAGCAGCACCTCACCCAATGACATTCTCTGCCACATGGACTTGCTGGTCACAGTCTGACCGATGATGACCAACACTGTGGTCTGGACTCTGATGACTCCAACTGACAAGGATGCCATCTCCCCCTGTGAACTTTGGATTCTATGCACCCGGTAGAGCACCTTAGTTCATCTACCAAAAGACTTACCCCACCAAAAATAAAAACTTTATTTTGTCATGAGATGTTGCTGTCATTTGGCATTAGTCCACAACATATGTGTGTGTAAATGTCAAACTATGCCTGAGTGTTGAACTAACTCCACCCATCCATACCCTGGGATCTGAGTCTGGTACATGACACACATGGGTCACAATGTATCATTCAATGCAGACATGGAGCACAATACTCACCTGTGATGGCCTCCAGCTGCTGAGGGGGTGCATGCAATACTGTGCGGACAGACCTATTTGGAAGAGTATCATTAAGGCGTAGAGGTCATGCCTTATTCGGAGGTTCCCGGGGAGGGAGTCCCAGGTATGTGTTCCCAGGTGAAAGAACTATGTCCTGCATGCTGGAGTACGGTGGATCTGAAGAATGGTGGCCAGGTCAAGGTTGGATGCATGGAGATGGCACTACGTGGTCCCGGATGACAGTGGTACAAGGTTGGTTTAGGGTCGGGGTTGTGGCCTGCCTCCTGAGTGTGGGTGGGGAGTCTGAAGGTCATCCTGCAGCACACAGTGATCCATTGCAGCTATCTCTGCTGGACGGTGATGTGGCTGGGGCGCGGGATGTTGCAGCTGAGGTGTGCAGATGCAGCCTGGATGTGGACAAGTTTCCCGGGAGTTTGGATGTGGCTGCTCCGTAGAGGGCAGGGCAGTATTTGACACGGATGTTGTTGTGGACCTGGGGGATGGTCCGTCTTTCCTTGGAGTGGATCTATCTGGGGATCATGTGCATAATTCAGAGGGTGTTGCAGTCTGAGGCACAGATGCTGGTGATTAGCATGGCAAATGTGAGCAAGCAATCCATGATGCACACCATCTTGTGTGCGTGGACACTGGGTGCTTGTGCAGGGCTTTTGCGGGGGGGACACAAGCAGTTGACCCAGCTGTAAGGGGACAGTCCTCAGATGTTGACCTCAGTCCTGTACAAGTCCAGCCTCAGGTGGCTGCTGTTCTGCCATTCATCAATGGATCTCATGCAATCTTGAATATTGGAACTGGCAATGTCTGCGTCCTTGGTGAGGGTGAGGAGCACCTGGCTGTCAATGGCATACGAGTTGATGATGAGGTTGTGTGCGCATGTGATGGTGGAGAGGGGGGTCCTGGACACATTGTAGATTGACACGCTGAGAGATGATACCTGTGCCATGTGCTTGACAACGACACCATACTACATGCAGAAGCCTTGAGTCCCACTCTCATGGCCTTGCCGGGGTACAGAGCCGGTGGGGAGTAGGAGGGACATGACCTGTGCCTGGAAGGCGTGGCAGCGCTGTGTAGGCAGTCGGAGTTGCACACTCATCATGCAAAGGTGTTGTGTGTGCGCTTAGTGTATGCCTGAGAGCAGGCGGGAGATGTGTGGATGGACATTGCTTGGAGGGTGGCTGCAACATCAGACTGTAGTGTGATGTGGGTCATGCAAGGACCTGAGGGTCGTGCAATGTGCACGTTGCATGTGCAGATGTTCCAGCCTTTTGCACCGCGTGGCCGCAACTGTGGCACAGACAAGCTGATGACAGCCAAATGAATGGGTTGAGGGAGTAAGGGAGGAGCATCTTTGATGTGTGTGTGTTGCCAAATCAGGAAACTTCATGTGCCCTTGCTGCAGTGGCTGCAACAGTAGGCGGCATGTCCTGGGAACTATGCCACAATTTCAACACAAAGACGAGGATGTCAGAAAGAACTACTGCAACAGGTGTATGCAAAGGAAGGAGTGACCGGTTTTCAAAGGCACACCCAGAGACAAAGTATGCACAATCACCAAAGATGACTGACACCGGATCATGAAACTGAAGGCCGAGCTGCGCACAGGAAACACACCCCAGAAGGTGTTGACGGCCCGTTGTGGGGAGCAACATGCCAAAACACATACACAGCCATGGACTTCATGCACAACAGAGAATCAAATACATGAAGAACAGCATGCAGGTTGCTAATCTACACATAGACTCATATGCACAATCCTTGACAACCATGCCAGAGATGCCGCATGCACAGTGGCAAGAGACCTGCATGGACAGAGATGAGGCACCTTGAAGGGTGAGGAACACCTTTATTACTCAGGCTCACACCTATGGAAATGCATCAATATGAACAGACTCACAGGTCTTTTGGATGAACATGTGGGACCTACACTGGACACCCCCTTCGCACCACAGATGCTGTAAATCCATTGGACTGGCACACAAGTGAAGGGGGTGAGCCAAACATCCCCTGCTGCACACGGAGAGGCTGCAATTCCCCATTGAGCCTCTTATGGGGATGTCCCACACTATGTCCACCCGTAGCCTCCCGTATGTTTGCGAGGGAAGTTGTACACACATTGATGCCTTCATCAAAAACCACAATCCCATAACAGATGACTGTCACGAAGTGTGACTATCAATTCATGTGAGTCATGCTACATGTCATGTGCCCCATGGTGAGTCGACATGTATGCATAGTAACAAAACCTGCACAGGAGCAGTGCCCACACATTACAAACAACTACCACACCCAAAAAGCCTTGCTGCAATCCTTACCCAAAGGAGACTTTCCACCATGTCCGTGCATGTAACGCTGATTCAGCACACGTTGCATTACTCATGAGGAATAGCAGGAGCACAACGATGCCACCAGCAGACAGCATGCGCAACTACCTGGGGATGAGAGACACACAAGAAGTCAGGAAAAACATAGTCATCCGCATGCATGGTCATGTACTCTACATGAATAAGGTTGACACCATGCTAGTTGTCAATTGAGTGTGTCAGCTAAAATGTGTGGAATGACATCAGCACTCGAGTGACAAATCAGCACACACCTCAAAGTCACTTAGCATACAGTCAGCTGGATACACACATTGCAACACATGCCACACAAGGCTCCAAGAGTGCACACTCAGACCCAGGGACTCACCATTATGAGAAGAAGTTGCGTATGAGCTGACTCCGGATGTCCTCCTCCTCCTCTTCCTCCTCCTCCTCCTCCTCACTTGCCTCGTGACCTAGGCCGTCATCCTCCACGGGTGGATGTTCCTGCTCATCGGGATCCAGGATGAGTGGCACAGCTTTCTCCACTGCCATGTTGTGCAGCATGCAGCACACGAGGAAGATTTTGCAGACCTTCACCGGTGCATATGGGTGGGACCCGCCGGTCTTGTGGAGGCAACGGAATCGGCTCTTCAGGATGCCAAACGTTCTCTCAATCACTCGCCTGGTCTGCCCATGGGCGTTGTTGTAGCGGTGATCTGCAGCTGTTCTCGGGTTGCGGAGAGGCGTCACCAGCCATGGCATGTTGGGATAGCCAGAGTCCCCTACATGGAAACATTATGTAAAGAAGTGGGTCAGGAGATGCCGTCACATACTAAGATACCGCTGAATACTGGACAAACAGAGTCTACCCACCAACAAGACATGCTCGTTCGTTGTGCAGCTGCAGCATCATTTCTGGCACCCTGCTACGCCTCATGATGTAGGCATTGTGTGCTGACCCTGGAAAACGTGCACAGACATGGGAAATCAGCATGTTAGCAAGACACACCACAAGGGCATTAATGGAGTGATAATGTTTACGGTTTCGATAGGCTACCTCCTGTGCCTATGGTGCTACCAATGCCACATGTGTCCCATCAATGGACCCAATTACATGGGGCATCCCTCCCAGGGCATAGAACTCACCCTTGATACCTGTCAACTGCTCACGAGTTGGAAAATGGATGAATTCATCCAGGTGCTCCAACATGGCTTCTAAAACATCATGCAGGACACGGCTGAACATGGTCTGGGACATGCCACTCATATCAGCTATGGTGAATTGAAACGTACCGGTGGCAAAGAAATGTAGGGCTGACATCACCTTCATCTTGGGGGTCAGCGCAGTCGGATAACTGTGTCGCGGTTGGAGGTGTGGTGCCTGCCTGTTTGTCAGGTCCTCAATTAACTGTTGGGGGAATCTGTAGCGGCGTATGCAGTCACGTTCCCTCATGGCAGCCAAGTCTGGCATTGGTCAGGGGAGGGGCCGTGCCCTGCAGAAATTTGGAAGGAATAACCAAGATTGAGTACATTACTACACCAATGTCAATGAACTGAGCACATGTTCAACAGCTAATACACATATGCTACATACAGAGTCTGGCCTGTGCAATACATCCTGCACACGCATGCCAGCCAGGTGATACTCCTACCAAGAGCCAGCTACAAACGTGGATTGTCAAGGTCTACATGACATGCCATGAAAGTAGCTGTGGGCCAGTGTGAGTGAACAGCCAGACACATTACAGGAGTGACATACATCCACATATGTGCATTTGAAGGATGTTATCTCATACAGACAGCTGCCGGCAAGCTAAACGCACAGGTCACATGTCATGGAAAAAGGACAGACCACACACCTTGCCATGAAGGGGTACATGTCAAAAATGATCACACAGACATTGAGACTACGCAGATATGTCCTAAGCTCGCAAATCCCTGTTCGATGCATACAGACACACGTTACGTGTTATTCCACATGTGTCCTGGTGTGCGTAATAGTGTGACATGGGCATCTACACACAGACACATGTTGGATGCAGCTACAGCAGATGCCGTTGACGGAACACCAACAGCAAGATCATGGTAACACATGACACACACATGACATAGTCACATCGTGGCACGCTGGTAGTGAGATGTCAGGTGTCATCATCCGTGTACCTGGCATCAGGGGACAGTTGCGGGTGTTGGTGACTGTGCCATGCCAGTGATGCAGTGCTTGACAAGTTTGAGCTACATGCACACATGTAAAAGGTGTGAAGGGGAAGTGCGCCACGTAGTGCTCCATCACACATGACATGTGTACACAGGTCATCACACAACTATTGGGTTAAAACATGAGGAGAAATGTGCCACTTCACTGCCTGACACACCTAGGCCCTACACATGAAGGACTGCACTGACAATGACTTGATGTCCATCCTTGTGCGAGCCAGACACCTCCATTCCTTTCCTGTGTGCCTCCTATCACCAGTGTAAGCTGTGAAACGCACCGTACACACGCTCTGAGGGCGTGTGTACGGTCGTATCACTATATGGGGTTTGGGTAGGAGTACGCGTGTGTGTACGGACCGTACACACGTACGTGTACACACTGGTCCTATCCCTATGGGAGTGTCGCCGTAGGCGTACGCCATAGAGATACGGCCCGTACACGCGTGTGTAGGGCCCGTAGCACTATGGTAGTGTTGGCGTAGGCGTACGCCATAGTGCTACGGGCCGTACCCGCGTGTGTACGGCCCGTAGCACTATGGCGTATGCCTACGCCAACACTACCATAGTGCTACGGTCCCTACACATGCGGGTACGGCCCGTAGCACTATGGCGTACACCAACACTACCATAGTGCTGCGGGCCCTACACACGCGGGTACGGCCCGTAGCACTATGGCGTACGCCTACGCCAACACTACCATAGTGCTACGGGCCGTACACACGCGGGTACGGCCCATAGCACTATGGCGTACGCCTACGCCAACACTACCATAGTGCTACGGGCCCTACACACGCGGGTACGACTCGTAGCACTATGGTAGTGCTGCCGTAGGCGTACGCCATAGTGCTACGGGCCGTACCCGCGTGGGTACGGCCCGTAGCACTATGGTAGTG
The DNA here is from genome assembly GCF_964204655.1 of Triturus cristatus. Lineage (NCBI taxonomy): Eukaryota > Metazoa > Chordata > Amphibia > Caudata > Salamandridae > Triturus > Triturus cristatus. The sequence continues at coordinate 266,058,061 of NC_140585.1, forward strand.
TTGGCGTAGGCGTATGCCATAGTGCTACGGGCCGTACACACGCGGGTACGGGCCGTATCACTAGAGTAGTGGTGCCCTAGGGGTACGTGTGAAACGCACTGTACCTGTGTGGGGATTTGAAAATTACAATGGGGACACATAAGGGACAAGTATTAGGGCCTACATGCATGCTGGTTGTCATGGATACCCAGTTTAAAGATCACATTTTTCCATCATGTGGCCTGGAAAAAGCAGTTGGCCACATTATACATTGTTGCAAAGTGGTTGTTGACTTGACATGATGCTGCAAATTTGAAAAAATGCTAATGCTGTCACTGGTGTATGTTTAAAGGGATTGGAGGAAACGTAGGATGCAAATGAGTCTGACCAATCACTCTGTACTCCTGTTACTTAAATAGCCCAGCAAGGCAGATATAAGTCAGCCAAAACCCATGAGAGGGCACTTGCCTGCACAACCTTTGATTCAACACCACTGCTGCTGCTTGTGATTCCTCTGGCACCATGTCGCGGACTGTGGAGAGGGCCCAGCCATTCACACAGGAAGAGAATGAGGCATTGCTGGACGTCATCCTCCCACAGTTCCCCAGCCTGTATGGTAGACCAGGGGTGCAGGTGAGTGCTATCTCCGCTACCTTTGACTGTGCCCCTTCTTTTTGTGACTGGCACTTCTGGCATTGTGTCCAGGTGTGACAGACATGAAATGTTGTTTAGAGTGGGTCCCGGGGGGGGGATGGCTCATGTCTGTCATGCAGAGCATGATGTGGTTCATGTGTGCACTCCGCACTTGCATTGTGCTTACTGTGACATTCACTGCATGCTGCATGGCACATTCAGCATAGCTAATCCTCTTGGCCCTTCTTGTTCTATAGACCTGAGGTGATTCAGTGTTCCCCCCGTGTGACAGGTGACTGTACCCACAGATGTGTGTGAGTTGAGTGGAGCTGTGGTGAGAGTCAATCAATCAATCAATCAAAGCATTTATATAGCGCACTACTCACCCAGAGGGTCTCAAGGCGCTAGGGGGGGGTCCGCTACTGCTCGAACAGCCAGGTCTTGAGTTGCTTCCTGAAGGCGAGGTGGTCCTGGGTCAGGTGGAGGTGGGTCGGGAGGGAGTTCCATGTCTTGGCGGCGAGGTAGGAGAAGGATCGTCCCCCTGTGGTGGCTCTTCGGATGCGGGGGACGGTGGCGAGGGCGTGGCCGGTCGATCGAAGCTGGCGTTTGGGAGCGTAGAAGTTGAGGCGGCTGTTGAGGTATCCTGGTCCTTGGTTGTGTAGGGCTTTGTGTGCGTGGGCGAGGAGCCGGAAGGTGATTCTTTTGTTGACCGGGAGCCAGTGCAGGTCTCTCAGGTGTCCGGAGATGTGGCTGCGGCGGGGGATGTCCAGGATGAGTCGTGCTGAGGCGTTCTGGATCCGCTGAAGTCTTTTCTGGAGTTTGGCGGTGGTGCCGGCGTAGAGGGAGTTGCCGTAGTCCAGACGGCTGGTGACGAGGGCCTGGGTGACCGTCTTCCTGGTCTCGGTGGGGATCCACCGGAAGATCTTTCGTAGCATGCGCAGGATGTTGAAGCACGACGAGGAGACGGCGTTGACTTGTCTGGTCATGGAGAGGGAGGAGTCCAGGATGAAGCCCAGGTTGCGTGCGTGGTCTGTTGGTTTGGGTGCGTTGCCTAGGGCGGGGGGCCACCAGGAGTCATCCCAGGCGGAGGGTGAGGCTCCCAGGATGAGGACTTCCGTCTTGTCCGAATTCAGTTTCAGGCGGCTGTTCTTCATCCATTCGGCTACCTCTTTCATCCCTTCGTGGAGGTTGGCTCTGGCGGTGGCCGGGTCGTTGGTGAGGGAGAGAATCAGCTGGGTGTCGTCGGCGTAGGAGATGATGTTGAGGTTGTGCTGGCGTGCGATGTATGCGAGGGGGCTCATGTACACGTTGAAGAGGGTAGGGCTGAGCGAGGAGCCTTGAGGAACGCCGCAGATGACTTCGGTCGCTTCAGATCTGAACGGGGGGAGGCGGACTCTCTGTGTCCTGCCGGCGAGGAAGGAGATGATCCACTCCAGTGCCTTCTCCTGGATTCCGACGTTGCTGAGTCGCTGCACTAGTGTACGGTGGCAGACAGTGTCAAAGGCCGCGGAGAGGTCTAGGAGGATGAGGGCCGCTGTTTCTCCGTTGTCAAGCAGAGCTAGGATGTCATCGGTGGCTGCGATCAGGGCGGTCTCGGTGCTGTGGTTGGCCCGGAAGCCAGACTGCGAGAGGTCGAGGGATCCGTTCGTCTCGAGGAAGGCGGCCAGCTGCTTGTTGACGGTCTTCTCGATGACTTTTGCAGGAAACGGGAGCAGCGAGATGGGGCGGTAGTTCTTGAGGTCGGTGGGGTCGGCTGATGGCTTCTTTAGTAGAGCGCTGAGTTCGGCGTGCTTCCAGCTCTCCGGGAAGGTAGCGGTGTCGAAGGAGGTGTTGATGATGTCCCGCAGGTGGGGTGCGATGACAGCGTCGGCCTTGTTGAAGACGTGGTGAGGGCAGGGGTCGGTAGGAGATCCGGAGTGGATGGAGTTCATTGTGCGGACGGTGTCTTCGGTGCTGATCGGGGTCCAGGCACGGAGGGTGGTGGTGGGGGGCGGTGGTTCGGTCGTGGCGTGCGTCGGTTGGGAGCTGAAGCTGTTGTGTATGTTAGCGATCTTGTTGTGGAAGTAGGAGGCGAGGGAATTGCAGAGGTCTTGCGAAGGGGTGATGTCGTTGTTTCCGGCGTTGGGGTTGGAGAGCTCTTTAACGATGTTGAAGAGTTCCTTGCTGTTGTGTGCGTTGTTGTCCAGTCGTTCCTTGAATGCGGTTTTCTTGGTGGTGCGGATGAGTTGGTGGTGTTTACGAGTGGCGAGCTTGAGGGCAGTCATGTTGTCCGGTGTTGGGTCTCTGCGCCAGGTTCTCTCGAGGGCTCGGCAGTTCTTCTTGGAGCTCTTGAGTTCGTCGGTGTACCATGGGGCTTTCTTGCGTCCGGGTCTGCTAGGCGGGGTCTTCAGGGGGGCGAGGTCGTCTGCGCAGTCGCTGATCCACTTCGTGAGGTTGGTGGCTGCTTGGCTGGGGTTCGTTGCGCTGGTGGGTGGGTTCTTGCTCAGGGCGGTCGCGATCTGGTCGGCTGTGATCTTGTTCCAGCTTCTGCGTGCAACCTGTTGCTGGTGATGGTGGGTCGTGGTCCTTCTGAAGCTGAAGTGGACGCAGCTGTGCTCCGTCCAGTGGAGTCCGGTGGCGTGGCTGAAGGCGATGTCCTTGCTGGATGAGAAGACGGGGTCGAGTGTGTGTCCGGCGTAGTGGGTGGGGGTGGTCACCAGCTGCTTGAGTCCGAGGTTGGCGAGGTTGTCCAGCAGGGTGGTGGTGTTGCGGTCGTTGTTGTTCTCCAGGTGGAAGTTGAGGTCCCCGAGGAGGATGTAGTCAGCGGAGGGGAGGGCGTGTGGGCTGCTGAAGTCGGCGATGTCTTCGCTGAATTGTGTGCGAGGTCCCGGGGGTCTGTAGATGAGGGTGCCTCTGAGGGTGGTCTTGGGGTTGATGTGGACCTGGAAGTGCAGGTGTTCGGCGGGTACGATGGTGTCGTCGGTGTTGGTCGTGATGCGGATGGTGTTCCTGTGGATGATGGCAATGCCTCCTCCGGTGTTGTTGTTGATGCGGTCCCTTCGGATGATCTTGTAGCCGTCTGTGATGGCGATGGCGATGTCGGGCGCTGACGAGGCGTTCATCCAGGTTTCCGTGAGGAAGGCGACGTCTGGTGAGGTTGTGTCGAGCAGGTTCCAGAGCTCGACGGCGTGTCTGTGGTCGGAGCGGGTGTTGAGCAGGATGCACTTCAGGTGGTTGCTGCAGTTGCTCGTCTTGGTCTTGGGTGGTGCTGGAGTGGTGCAGGTCCGGATGCAAGTGAACTTGCAGGAGTTGCAGCTGAAGGGTCCGTGGGTGCGTCTCGGGGTGGCTCGGTAGCATCCTGGGATTCGACCGGCGTTGAGTGCGTTGAGGGTGGCGGCGTCGTACGTCCGGCGGGTGGGCTGGGGTCTGCGGGGCCCAGGGGTCCTGGCGCTGGGCGCGGTCCAGGCAGGGACGGGCGCAGACGGGCTTACCTTTGGCGCACCTTCGGCGCTCATTCGGCGCGCCTGCTGCGCGTGCACGCTGCGCTTGGGCCACTCTGCCATGTGTGGAGAGTGGGGGGGCGGGGCAAGGGAGGGGCAGCTGGGAGGCGGGGAGCGGGGCGGCGAATGGGGAGGGCTGCAGAGGAGAGGGGTGGGGAGCGGGGAGGTGGCGGGAAGCGCGGCAGGGGCCGGGGCGCCGATAGCACAGGGGGACAATATTACAGTACTAACAGAACAGGGATACAAAAATGAAACAGGCGGCTGACAAAACTACAATACTGAACCAGAGCGGGGATACAGAAAATAAAACAGGGGGCTAGCAGTACACCGGGGGAAACAGCGACGGAGTTACAGAGGTACAATCTTACCAGGAGCCGAAGCACAAGGGAAGACAGGAGGAACGCGGTAACAGCGCGGCGCAGGCGGGGCAAGGGCAGCAATCAGCGGGTACAGCTGGCACTGGAAGGAGCGAGGGGCAGCCTGGTCGCACTCACGAGGAGTGTGCGAGGTGCGTGGGGGTGACCGGCCCAGAGGGACAGAGGTCACTGCACAGCGCCTCGCCCGCCTCGTCCCATATGGTCCAGTGGGAGGGAGGGGCAGCTGGGAGGCGGGGAGCGGGGCGGCGAATGGGGAGGGCTGCAGAGGAGAGGGGCGGGGAGCGGGGAGGTGGCGGGAAGCGCGGCAGGGGCCGGGGGCGCCGAAAGCACAGGGGGACAATATTACAGTACTAACAGAACGGGGATACAAAAATGAAACAGGCGGCTGACAAAACTACAATACTGAACCAGAGCGGGGATACAGAAAATAAAACAGGGGGCTAGCAGTACACCGGGGGAAACAGCGACGGAGTTACAGAGTTACAATCTGGACATTGATGTGTGTGAATGTTCCTTGTCATGTGGGTGAGTGTCTATGTGGAGTGCATGGAGGAGGCAACAGCTCTACCCATCTGATGTGAGAAGTGATCCGTGCTGTGTGTCTGACTTGCTGGGCTAGCCCCACGCCTGTGACACCCCCCAGGCAAGTGGCACATGTGCAGAGTGAGGTTTGTATTGGCTGTTGCCACTGGCAGGTGAATGATCTGTGCCTGTGTGTGTCTGTGTAGTCTGCTGATGTCGGGTCAGTGGCCTGGGGCATGTGACTGCTTGGAGGTGCTGGCCATCAGCTTTGTGTTGCTTGTGATGTACAGTGTGTGCCATGATCAGGGAGTGTGTCGCACCCCTCATGCCACCTGTGTACTTCCAATGCCATGTAGTGCATTGGGCCTTACACAGAAGCCAATGTCCCTATGACAAAGGTGCTATTATTTTGCAGCATACTATGCCCTGTTCAACAAATCAAAGATGTTCTAATGTGTGTCTCTGTGACATGGAGCAGGTGTAGTGATCTATTCTCACTTTGGCATCCTCACAGGTAACCGCCTACGAGAAGGGGAAGATATGGAAGCAGGCCATCAGGGCCGTGATCTCCGTGGAGGGTCGCAGTCGGCGCCTGGCACAGGTGAGGAAACGCTGGCAGGACATCCGGTGCTGGAACAGGAGGATCGCCCAGGTCCTGCTGGGGGACTCAGCAGAAGGCAAGAACCGCGTGCGCCGGTGCCTGACCCACCAAATGAAGCGTGTCCTGGCGGTGGTCTTCCCTGACATGGATAGGCGGTTACAGGCGAAGCAGCAGCAGCAAGGGGGTAGGTACATGTGTGTTTGTTGTGTGTCACCAGCTTTGGGAAGTGCTCAGTCGCATGGATACACTGCCAGGGTTAATATGTGCATTGCATTTTCTGTTCCCCAAAGTCATCCGCTGCTGTTCTTCCTCCTTTCCCATCCTTGACATGTGTTCCCTGGTCTGTGTGGAATCACTATTGCACATGGTCATCTAGGCTGGCAGTTAATCCAAGTGCACATTGCTGTCTGCATCATGTGGGGGTGGGGTCGGAGACATGTGTTGTTACCTTGCCTGTGCCCTGTCCTGTTCAGTCATTTGGGGGTCCATATCAGTTGGCACTGATGCTGAGTCTTAACTTAGGAGTGTGAGTGTTCAAATGAACAGACTTGCAGCATGCATGACCGATGGTGTGGCCTCAGACATGATGTGCATGAGTGGGAGATATGCATAGTGCCGGGACGGTAGCTCATGTTACAGTCAGATAATTCCAGGACCATGGAGCAGTGTGCCCATTACAGTACCCTAAGACACCCTTGCCTCGGTATCATGTGTGTCATCCAACACTGTGCCCATTCTCAATGTGTTCAGCATAGTTTAGCCTCTGTGGCATTGTTCCCTGGCCTCATTTGTTTTTATCTAAAGTGTGCTACATGTGCCCATTGTACAGGCTGACCCCATTTTGTTTCTGCATCCTCACACTGGCCAGTGCCTGTGTGTCTACGTACAACAATCTGTTGAGGTTTTTTGTCACAAATATGTGTTGGCAGCCTCACGAGGTGATGTTGAGTACATTTAGGATTTCCTGATGCACTTTTTAGTAAACCCAGATTGAGAGATGTCACTTCTTGAACTGTCTCAATCACATTGTCTCAGGTATGGGGTGTTTTTGCGGGCAAGGACTACATGTCCAAACCTTATGTCTCCTTGCCAGGTCTGACCAGTGTGTTATGATTGTCTGGACAGGCACTCAACGTGCAGTGACCCAGGCATGTTGTGCAGGGTGTCATGTTTGTGCTTTGCAGCATGTGTCACAAGTTAAAAAACATGTTTCCTGCTCATCCATTATTGGCACGGGTGTGTGCTCCAGATGCTATGTGGTTTGGTCTGTGTGTGCTGACATCTGTGTTGACATTCTTCGTTCACATCAGGGTGTCTCCTCAGTGCAGGTGCTCCTTATTCCAAAACAATTTCAAAGCCATTTGCTAATGCATTGTCCTGTGTCTGGACATGTGTGCCACTCCACATGACAGGTAGTGTGTCAGATGTGTTGCCAACTGTGTCATCATGGTACGGATGGCCATGTGACAGGTGGCATGTTTTAAGTTGTTATTCAAGAAGTCATGTGCCCTGGCACTCACTACACTTGTCAACATGTCCCAATAGTTTATATGCTTCACTTTGATTTTTGTGAAGGACAATGATGTGCCTGCATGACAGATGTCTCCCAAGGGAGTGCACAAGTACCACTTTTACACTTTTGTGGAACATGCTGGCACAATTAGAACATGGGCACATTTCTGTCCAAAATTTGTTTAGGAATTATACATATCCATGTTCCCACAGTGTGTTAGCATTTGGGTTAGTCCTTGGTTGTTGCTGATGCCAACTTACCGGTGTCAAGTCATCCCGACCACCGTGGTGCCATGTATATGTACTTCCTGATACCACATTTCTTCTTAACATTGGCTTCTTGGCATTAGGCGGGCAGCTCATACAATGACTGTGTAAATGTAGTTTTGTGTGCACCTCCTTGTGTGACTTCTGATATTCTTGCACATGTGTGTTCTGTTCCACAGGTGGGACATTCACACATTCCAAATATGTCAATTGTGTAAAGTTTTGTGTTTCCCAATGGATCAGATAGTATTACTTTTGCTTTTCTACAGTACTCACAGGTCTATGAGTGTGGGGACCCCTTCAGCATTGGCGTCTGTTATTTGGCATTGGGTGCACCAATACTATTTTATTCACAGTGACCAGGAGGTGGCATGCCGTCATGGTCTGCCTGTGCTCCACTGTTCACAGACACTAGCTTCTCTGTATAATTGGATATCCAGTTATTTGCTGTGGTGTCCTGATTTTCATTATTTCAGGGGGCATGTTGGGTGAACCAACTGGGGAGTGCAGAGCTTACATATGTGCTGGGTATTCTAGATGTTCCTCATGATGCTTTTCATGATATGCACTGTGACCTATTTAGTTTGGACTCATGTGTCAGATGTACACAGGTGACTGATTATTTCCTGTCTCTTCACCTTGCCCACAGCATCATCGGGGGACACCGAGGGAGACACCTGCACGGACGTGGAGGAGGGATCCAGCACCAGTGCCACCACTCCTGGCGAGTCGGCAGCATCAAGTGGCACGGAGGGCGAGGGGAGTGATGCGGAGGACCTGGGTAGTACCACCACCGACTACGACGCAGACGGGTCCGAGGCTGAACTCCCTGAGGGGGCGGAGGCTGCTCCAACAGCTGGCAGCAGCACTACAACTGTCACCGCCCCCTCCATTCCCATCACTGCCCTCCCAGTTGCTCAGGTCCCTTCTGTCCGTGTAGGGCAACAACGTGTCTCCTTCATGCCAGGCACCGCACCCCCTGCCCCTGTCTCCCCTGCTGCCCTCACTGCCGAGTCTGTGGACATTCAGCGGCAGTTGCAGGTTGGGCAGACATCGATCCTGACTGTCCTCCATGGCCACACAAGACTGCTGACACAGATGGTGTCGTACATGGAGGGCATGTCATCAGCGATGTCTGACCAACGGATGTTGCTGAGGTCCATGGACTCGTCACTGACGGCAGCAGTGAGTGTCCTGCAGCGCTTGCTCCCCCCCCTGTCCACCACCTCCCCCAGTAGCGCTGCAACCCATCCCTCCGACCCCCCCCCCCTCCTTGGGGCCTGTGGTTCTTTCGGGTGCAGGGGAGACGCTGCAAGAGCTTGCGGACGTGTGCAGCGCAATACTGACCTCCACCTTTGGCGCTGCCCCACCCCCTGTGGTGGAGTCGTCCGTCCCTGCACCCCCAACACCTGCCCTACCCCCTCCTATCCCTGCGGTGCCTGGTCCTTCCCCACATGATGCCCCCACCCCAGTCGATCAACCAGAGATATCTAATGTGCAGGCAAGCTAGGGGAGACGCGTGGCCATGTCCCCCCCCCCCAGGACTTCGTGTCTGGACTGGCCTATGGCCTTTGTAAATAGTGTCCTTTTCTACTTTTTGTTTTCATGCTGAATAAAGCATTTTGTTTTTACTTTGCACACGATTGCTTTTCAGGAATTGATGTTGGTGCTGATGCTCCATGAGCTGGGGTGGTGATCATGTGTTGGGTATCTGGGAAATGTAGTAGTCTGCTGCTCATGGGGTGGACCCTGGTATCTGCGTGGCATCACAAGGTCTCTGCAATGATTCTTTGGTCGTGTATGCTCTTTGTGTTTTGAGAAATTGTCCCAAGGAGTGTTCCTTCCTCTGTGGCACCTGACATCTTCCCTGCAGGGAGTTGCACCATTGTTGTGCTGACCTGTGTCTACATTCCCTTGGTGGCTGATGGATCCCTTCAACTATGTCCATGCCTGCTCAGCAATGTGTCCGGCTGCATCGTCTGTGCCATCCTTGGTAGTCACTGTTCTTGTGTATAGAGTATGTTGCTATGCCTCCATGGGGAAGTGGTGCCTTTTCCGCACTATGCATGTGTGTACTCCCAGCCTAGCACACATATGGTACTTGTTCTGCAGGGTATTTGGTCACCTGACTGACAATTGTGGGCATTGTATGTGTGGGAAGTCCACCCTATTCCTTCCATGGGAGACAACAACTTGGTGGCTGTGCCAGCACCTGTACATTCCTATCAGTCCTGGAATGTGCATGACAGTGTGTGTTCCCTTTGGCTCTCTTAGTTTAGTGGGTTTCACATAACTATACAGTCTTGTGACATGATCTCAGTGTGTGTATTGTGCTGCATCCGCTAGGGGTGGGTATGCATGTGTCATTTGTCATCGTACCCACATGTGGTGTGTCATGCAGTGGGGGAATGACAGCCATCCTCATGGGAGTGGGACACTGCTGTCAGTGATGTGTTGATATGGCACTCTCAACATAGTCGCACATTGGGGATGCGTTCATGGACCCATGGAGTTGTGGTCATCTGAGGATGATGCACCCACCCCTCATATGTCTAGGCACTGCTGGGAGGCCTCTGCACCCACCCCTCATATGTCTGTGCACTGCTGGGAGTGATATGCACCCACCCCTCATATGTCTGGGCACTGCTGGGAGGCCTCTACACCCACCCCTCATATGTCTGGGCACTGCTGGGATTGATATGCACCCACCCCTCATATGTCTGGGCACTGCTGGGAGGCCTCTGCACCCACCCCTCATATGTCTGGGCACTGCTGGGAGGCCTCTGCACCCACCCCTCATATGTCTGGGCACTGCTGGGAGTGATATGCACCCACCCCTCATATGTCTGGGCACTGCTGGGAGGCCTCTGCACCCACCCCTCATATGTCTGGGCACTGCTGGGAGGCCTCTGCACCCACCCCTCATATGTCTGGGCACTGCTGGGAGGCCTCTGCACCCACTCCTCATATGTCTGGGCACTGCTGGGAGTGATATGCACCCACCCCTCATATGCCTGGGCACTGCTGGGAGGCCTCTGCACCCACCCCTCATATGTCTGGGCACTGCTGGGAGTGATATGCACCCACCCCTCATATGTCTGGGCACTGCTGGGAGGCCTCTGCACCCACCCCTCATATGTCTGGGCACTGCTGAGAGGCCTCTGCACCCACCCCTCATATGTCTGGGCACTGCTGGGAGTGATATGCACCCACCCCTCATATGTCTGGGCACTGCTGGGAGTGATATGCACCCACCCCTCATATGTCTGGGCACTGCTGGGAGGCCTCTGCACCCACCCCTCATATGTCTGGGCACTGCTGGTAGGCCTCTGCACCCACCCCTCATATGTCTGGGCCTTGCTGGGAGGCCTCTACCCCACCCCTCATATGTCTGGGCACTGCTGGGAGGCCTCTGCACCCACCCCTCATATGTCTGGGCACTGCTGGGAGTGATATGCACCCACCCCTCATATGTCTGGGCACTGCTGGTAGGCCTCTGCACCCGCCCCTCATATGTCTGGGCACTGCTGGGAGGCCTCTGCACCCACCCCTCATATGTCTGGGCACTGCTGGGAGTGATATGCACCCACCCCTCATATGCCTGGGCACTGCTGGGAGGCCTCTGCACCCACCCCTCATATGTCTGGGCACTGCTGGGAGTGATATGCACCCACCCCTCATATGTCTGGGCACTGCTGGGAGGCCTCTGCACCCACCCCTCATATGTCTGGGCACTGCTGGGAGTGATATGCACCCACCCCTCATATGTCTGGGCACTGCTGGGAGGCCTCTGCACCCACCCCTCATATGTCTGGGCACTGCTGGGAGGCCTCTGCACCCACCCTTCATATGTCTGGGCACTGCTGGGAGTGATATGCACCCACCCCTCATATGTCTGGGCACTGCTGGTAGGCCTCTGCACCCACCCCTCATATGTCTGGGCACTGCTGGGAGGCCTCTGCACCCACCCCTCATATGTCTGGGCACTGCTGGGAGTGATATGCACCCACCCCTCATATGCCTGGGCACTGCTGGGAGGCCTCTGCACCCACCCCTCATATGTCTGGGCACTGCTGGGAGTGATATGCACCCACCCCTCATATGTCTGGGCACTGCTGGGAGGCCTCTGCACCCACCCCTCATATGTCTGGGCACTGCTGGGAGGCCTCTGCACCCACCCCTCATATGTCTGGGCACCGCTGGGAGTGATATGCACCCACCCCTCATATGTCTGGGCACTGCTGGGAGTGATATGCACCCACCCCTCATATGTCTGGGCACTGCTGGGAGGCCTCTGCACCCACCCCTCATATGTCTGGGCACTGCTGGGAGTCCTGGGCACCCACCCCCATGTCTCTGTCCACTGCTGGGAGTCCTCTGCAGCCACCCACCCACTCGCCCCCTTGGTGCAGTACACTGCTGTCCTGTGCATACACACACACCAATATACTGCTTATATGCTGCACCAGGCCCTATGCCAACATTCGTGGCGTGTGTACGCCTTGTATCCATTCTGTACTGGTGCCGTAGGGGTACGGGTGGGACGGACCCTAACCCCGCATTCATAGGGTGTACGGGCCGTACCCATGCTCTGAGGGCGTGGGTACGGCACGTACCCCTCCATCACCACTCCAATGGTGGTACGGGCCGTACCCACGCTCTGAGGGCATGGGTACGGCGCGTACCCCTCCATCACCACTCCAATGGTGGTACGGGCCGTACGCACGCTCTGAGGGCGTGGGTATGGCGCGTACCCCTCCATCACCACTCCAATGGTGGTACGAGCCGTACCCACGCTGTGGGGGCGTGGGTACGGCCTGTACCACCATTGTTGTGGTGATGGAGGTGTACGCGCCGTACCCACGCTGTGGGGGCGTGGGTACGGCCCGTACCACCATTGGAGTGGTGATGGAGGTGTACGCGCCGTACCCACGCTGTGGGGGCGTGCGTATGGCGCGTACCCCTCCATCACCACTCCAATGGTGGTACGGGCCGTACGCATGCTCTGAGGGCATGGGTACGGCGCGTACCCCTCCATCACCACTCCAATGGTGGTACGAGCCGTACCCATGCTGTGGGGGCGTGGGTACAGCCCGTACCACCATTCTTGTGGTGATGGCGGTGTACGCGCCGTATCCACGCTGTGGGGGTGTGGGTACGGCCCGTACCACCATTGGAGTGGTGATGGAGGGGTACGGGCCGTACCCACGCTGTGGGGCCGTGGGTACGGCCCGTACCTCCATTGGAGTGGTGATGGAGGGGTGCGTGCCGTACCCACGCTCTGAGGGCGTGGGTACGGCGTGTACCCCTCCATCACCACAACAATGGTGCTACGGGCTGTACCCACGCCCCCACAGCGTGGGTTCGGCGCGTACACCTCCATCACCACTCCAATGGTGGTACGGGCCGTACCCACGCCCCCACAGCATGGGTACGGTCCGTACCACCATTGTCGTGGTGACGGGTACGCGTCCACATCCACTTCCGTTGTGACGGTACATAGGGAGTGGTGGACACGCCCCCCCCCCCGAAGTGACCAGAGCCAGGAGGTCATGTATGTACAGGACATATTTACAATTTAACTTGGGTGGGGGTTATATTTCCTGCCCCTGCCCCCCCCCATTTGCCCCTGGGTGTTGTTCTGACCTTCTGCGGCATCTGCATGGGTTTCTGTGCACCAGGTCGTAGGCTAGGAGGACCGGGATGACACGTAGGATGGGGTCCATGGCTGTCCGTCGCGTACCGGTGCTCCTTCTTCGCTTCGTCCTCAATTTCCCGGCAGTTTTTGGCTGCCTTAAAAATGGTCCGTGCGGAGTGACGTAGGCACGAATCGTACTTGATGGTCCGTAAAACGCTGCCTGACTCCGTCCGGACGTCACGTACGTGATGTCCCGGATCGGAATTGTGGGTATTTTTTCGCCGCACGTACTTTTGTACGAATCGTACGGAAATGGTATTTCTGTACGATTCGTACTTGCTCGTTTGTAAGGAGGATTTCCCGGGTACGAGTCGTACGGAGAAAACGCTCCGTACGACCATTCGTACCCGGGTTTTACAGGATCGGAATCGGCACCTAGGTGTTGAAATCGTTACTGTTCAACTAGTGCAAGCCTGTGGAGTTAAGGGTTCAACATCTAGTTTACTTATACTGCTGGTGGGTGGCCCTTAATGCTCTCTTCTCTTGCACCTAATGAAAGAATGGTCTACTTCTACCTTAGAAAGGTTAAAATACGCCATGCAGATTAAACATGCAAATGTTAGCCTATCAATGGACTTGGGTTAGTTCCTGGTGGTTCATTATTAGCCTACCGATAAAGTGTGCAGTGCAAGTAACCTTAAGCTGTGTCTTAGCCTGACATAATGGAAAGTGCTATTCTTCCACCATAGAGAGGTTAAAGTGGGTCATGCAAATTAAACTTGTTCATATAAGCCTATCAATAGCCTTGGGTTCGTTCCTGGCCGCTGATTATTAGCTTACCCGTTAAAGTGCGCTGTGCAAATCTTGGTCTGTGGAGCTTACTAAAGCTGCCACTTATGCAAACGTTACATTAAATCCATTAAGTCTGGTTTAATGCACCAATTCATTTGATACCCTCAAAACATCATATTTAATAGTTCCATTCAGATGTGAGCACTGCTGAGTTGTCAGTGTGTAACTCTGTACTGGCCAATGGGGCCACTAGTCTTTCCACAGTAAAAATTACAATGCTTAGTTTTTTACTGTCAGGACATGTAAAGTTAAGAACTACATTTCTGACTTGTTATTATATTGCACCCTGCCATTGGGACTCAGTAGGGCTGACTTATAAATATTAAAAAGCAAGGTCTGGGATTTGCATTACTTTCAATAGCAAAGTCAAGTTAACAGTTGTAAACTGCTCTGCCAGGCAGTAGTGGCGGGCCTGGAGTCCCACTTTACTTTGTCACATTTGTGGTGGCACAATAAGGGCAGCAGGCCACGGGAGATACTTCAACTTACAGGTCTTGGGTACCCCAAGTACCATTTACTAAGGACTCATAAGTAGGTTACATATGCCAATTATGAGTGAGCTAATCAGACATATACCTTTTAAGGGTCAGAGTAATGGCATTGAGGTCTGATTAACAGGCCTCAGTGCACTGTCAGAGTTGAAACACCTGCTGCCTCAGTCCAAAAACTTGCGGGTGGTCCCTCATAATGAGGCATTTCCTTACACTCCTGCACTGTAATCGCCTCTGATATAGGGTCTACAAAGTAAAAGTAAAGTTCTGCAAGTGAGTGTAAATTGCACAGTGCAACAAGTCTGCAAATGCGTGTGTACAAGATGTACTTTTTCGCATTTGCACACCTGTATTAGTTTACTTCTCCTCAAACCCATCCACCAACCATCTTCTTCACACCTGAAAACTAAGGGGCAGATTTATGTTTCCTGGCACATCCCTGCAAATCAGCAGGGATGCGCCAGGAAAGATGCGTCACTCAAGTTTACACTTGCGCCACCACAGATGCGCCGCATTTACAATGCAGTGCATCGTGGCGCAAGGATAAACAGATGCGTGACGCATCTGATGGCGTAAGGGCAGCGCATTGCTGGAGTCGTGTCGCAAGCACGACGCAACTCCAGCAATGTTTAGGGGCTGCCCATACCTAACATGCTGCGTCATGCCTTACGCATGCTTCAAGCAAGTGCAAGGTTTTGACGCAGCAGCGTCGGAAAAGTGACTGAGTGAAATCTTGTAGATTTCACTGCGTCACTTTTCCGAGGCTTTTTCCGATGGAACGCCCACCCTGCATACATTAAACCTGACGCAGGTTTAATGTGGCGCAGGGCTTTACACCGTGGCGCATCTCCATAGATGCGTCACGATGTAAATAGGGCGCAATGTGGCGCAGGGTTTACGCCGCCGCTGCGTCACAAAAGTGACACAACGGCGGCGTAAAAGTGGCGCAAGTCTAACATAAATCTGCCCCTATGTGTAGAGATTGCGCATTCTCATTCACATAATGAGACACTGGATGCTACTCACAGTTCGCAAATATAGTTTGAGTCTATACAGAGGAGGTTCCTCCCCAGACAATAGTCGTGTAGTTAGGGCGAACACACCCTTAAACCCACTACCAGGGACTTCCTGTCTCTACCCCTAACCCCTGAACCCCAGTGCAGAGCTCTCTACAGATCTATTTACTAACACATTTTGTAAAACTGCTACACCCTAAAGCACACCGAAAAGGAATACAATGGTTCATCTAACTCTGCACATTAGGCAAAGAGGACAAAGGAGTAGCGCATGCATGGTGGATGGAAGCTAGCGCAAGGTGAAGTGAATGTAACAGCCCTTGCAATGCTGCCCTCTGATCTCAATGGCCAGTGGCCTGCATGGATGGAGCAATAAGTGAAAAGGCAGAGCAGAGGGGAGAATTGACAGGAGTGGGGCAAAAGGGGGCCAACGTTATAATAACAGCACTATTACTATTTCTCGCACACAGGTCATAGGAGCCAGTCAGTACAAGTAAATCCACCAACAGTGACGCAGGAGGGGAGCAAGGCAAGCAATAAACATGTGAAGAAGAACAAACTAACATGGCAGGAGGGACGCTGTGAAGAGGACAACATCTCTGTGTCTTCAGTGATGGTGGCCCGAGCTGCTGTTGGGTTTGGCGATTCTGAGGATGAGGAGGTGGTAAGACATTTATCTGGAACGGACAGTGTGGACCGGGACAGTCCATATCACTCATGCTCAGGGTCTGATACCGGACAGTTGACACCACCACCACTTCCTGCAATCTGGAAGATGGCCCAGGACTCCCACATGTCAGCTACGGAGGGAATGTTGCACCATCTCCCGCACACCTTTGCTGCTGCTGCATGTGACTTGGGGAGGATGCCCAGGCAGCCGGAGTTAACTGGCGGTGCCCAAGGGCCCAAAATCCACCGACACGCTTCTCCCCCAGGACTGTTCAACTTCAAGCAGGGGGTGAGGACTAAGGAAGCCATGTTGCATGAGGCCCTAGGACCTCTCCGTTACTCACTGACAGAAGAACTGATGCTGATGGCAGGCCTTATCATTCAGCAGGGGAAACATCAGCGTCGTTTTTTGCGAAAATTCATCCAGTTCCACTCTCAGAGCTACAGAGAGTTGGTTGAGGAGATCATCACATGTATTCTTGATGCTGTTATTCTGTCCCAGTCTGGGATGCTGACCCTCTCTACTGGTACCTTCAGCTGCCTTCTCAACCCTAAGCTGGAGGACGTCTACCTGTGCGCTTCGATGAGCTCATTCTTCTCTCAGACAAAGAGGGCTCAAACCGACCCTTGCCTACAGTGCATACTTTCAAACCACCCTTCAGCGTCTTCCAAGTCCTTTCAGACCCCTCAGCCCCCTCGAGGCACATCGACCGAAGCTGAAAACTCCTCAAAGAAAGGGAGGAAGTAAGCAACGCCATGTGCCATGGACACAGGAGTAACCTGGCGCCCCGCCGTGCTTCATACGTGACGTAGCATGGATGACTGCCACTCTTGTGTATAGAAACATGCTTCTCCTGAAGGCTCAATGATGTCCCATAAAACCATCACTGAATCAATAAAGATTGAGCAAATAATTAACATCATTGGTATGGGCTGCTGTGTTATTGTCATCAATGGCACAGCAGTGGAAGATGGAGCATTTACTGCACTTACTAGAGACAGGCAAAAGGAAGTAGGTAGGTGTCCTTTCCCAACACAGACCATGCTTCTCCACTTGTTAATAGAGGATCAGGAGCATGTGGCATCTAACACTTCACCACTCAAATACATTGACTGCCAGACTATTCTGGAATAAGGTAAATACCCTTTGCTATGCACCGTCCATGGTCCATATAATGTAGTTAGGGAGGGTGGTGTCCCACATGCCATTACATGTTGTTTTTTTAAATGGATGTTATTGCATTTACTGTGATAGCAGATGTACCAGTATAACTCATTGTCCTGTACTTCACTACTAATTCTACTCTTGCTAAGAGCCTGTCCTGCAGAGATGCTACACGCATGAGCATGTCACAGTTACCTGGAGTGATGCTCAGAGAGAGTGCACGGGAGATAGTTGCTGGTTCCTTAAACGTGAGTGCTCTACACGAAGAGGGTGCAGGGTGGTAGAAGGTGAGCCCTCTAGCTCATGTCAGTCTTTGTTGTAGGAAATGGGCTTATCCAGTGGGGCAAATTCTCCCACTATCGTTCAAATCCAGCTTCTGGTCAAGCAAAGACTTTCTCTAAAACAGCCTTGTCTGCCCCTTGCAGCGAAGAGAATGTGCTTTGTGGATCAGTTGTACCAACACAACACTTGAATCAAGAAATCAATCGGCAATCCTCCAGCTGAGGTCACTGTGCAAATGTCATTACTGCTGCTGAGTTGTGGTTTTTTTTTTCATAAAAATTGTTTAAAAAAAAAAAAGAAATTAATCGGCAAAGCTCCAAAACCAATTAGTAAAGCTAAACATGATTGATACACTTTGCAGATTCCCTTGCAAATACAGCCCACTTTTAGACTTACAATGCCCTCCGGAAAGTCCAGGTTTGGACCAACTCACCAACGTGAGCCAGTGAGACAGGAGGAGTGCACCCTACATTACCTACTTGTGGGTGGTGCATATTGGGTACCGGTCAGCCATGAATGAGAATACAGGATTGTATTTATAAGGGGGGGCTTGATCCCTTTTCCCCCATGGATGAATACACACAAATAATACACAATAGAAGTCAAAAAGTTTTATTAATAATTTGTGCAGATAATATGAATACATTTTGTCATAAAACAAACAAATGTTAGAACTGAAAATACAATACAAGAGTGTGTCAAGCCCATTGCTTACACATTAGATGGTATTCATTGAATCAAATCATTCATTAAGTCAATCTAAGTAGGAACCGGTCTCTCCTTAACCCCTAGATGAAGAATGAAGTACCGCAGTTCCTGTAGGAGTTTCTAGATGCCTTTGGCACACATACACCTACCTCTTTTTTTGCATGTTATGCTTTCCTTTGATAAGGCAGTCGTAGTCTGGCTCTGTTCTGGTATTCTGAGCTGTGGAAGCACAAATAATACTGGTCACACCAGTGCATGGCCTGCAGCTGAAATAGCTGTAACAAGCTTGATGTTTCTCTGGGAAATCTGAAGATGTTCTCTCCACTTAAATAATTTGACATCAGACTTAAATACTATTTCAAAACCATTCTGTAAAAATCAGACCTTGTGGTTTGTGATGTAAATGCATAAATCACCATTTGAATTCTGTTGCACATTTGCTTAAAACTATTACACTTTATAAACCACTCCCTCAATACACAGTATTTGATCTATTGGTGTACTATCAACACACTATGTTATAGGATATTTGTGGGCAATAAAATAATAAACAAAATATTCATTTATAAAGCGAAAATGCTCACACAAATGCATGAATACATTCAATTCAATATGACTAAATGAATGCCAGGAGTGTGAACAATGTATGATTAAAATAAAGCCAAATCGACAGAAATTGGATCCATCACTTCAAAGCTATTGAGTTTCAAAGAAACTTCCGTTCTGCCTCTAAGGTTCCTGCACATTACTCCCAAGTGGCCACTGTAGATGAGCATAGTATGACTCCCAGTTTTTTGCTGCCTCTTGCTTTCAGTCAGGCTGGACGGGCTGGATGAGAGTCATGTGCAGAATGACCCAGGTCACAGCTTCCAAAATTCACAGAGTTTGTGCGAGAGAGGGCGACTTGAGTCTCCTCCAGTCCTTCTGAGTCTGCCTTGTTCAGTAGTAAGCACCCCCATTTTCCCAGGTACAGGTTAAATCGTTGGTGCTGACACTAGGCACCTTGCCTTCCGCGGAAGAGTTATTTTCCCGCTCACAGTGAGTGAAGCTAGCTTGTCACTCACGTCCAAGTTCCAACAATGAATCCTCAAAAACACCAGTGCAAAACCAGTTACAAGAGGTTGACTGATTTGCATTCCATGCAGAATCCTTTCCTGTGCCTTTTTTGTGTCCTTTAGGTCTCCAGAAGATTAGCTCTCTCGGTTCCTCTATGAGAAACACACACAAGCCCTCAAGATGTGACCAGCTCTGGTGGGCCCTCTCTCACAAAGAGTTTAGCCATCCCGGTTCCTTGGGCTGTTCTGTTCTCTCTAACATCCCATACACTACTGAGAGCTGGGAAACCCCCACAAGGGTTGAAGATTCCAGGTGTTCTACCCTTTGAGAGTACCCACAAGTCTTGACTACAGTGACTACAAGCGACACGCAAACTCCCCGCCTCCTTCTGGTTAGTGTGTGCTTCCAGTTCTGGTCCTGTACCCAAGGCATGCAAAGGTCCTGCAGGTATACTGTGCAACTTCAACCTCAGACCCCATCAGAGATAGCATTGGTAGCAGAGGTGGAGGGAATGTCCCTACTCTCAGACTCATCCCCAGTCACTGCCTAGTTTACTACAGGTTACAGACTTGGGGCTAAACTCTGTAACGCTGGTGGTCAGTACCAAACTTTTCAAAATATCAGATCTTTTAACTGAAAATGTAAGATGCCTCCCTTGGTGGGAACAGTGCTGCTTTAACTCAGACTGGTTTCATTACTCATGTACCAGACCCTTTAGACGAGCGGAGCTGAGCTACAGATCTTTTCTCCTTCATCATCTGTTATTGGGCCTTTTAAATCTAGGCTGCAGTGATAGACCTAGCCTCCTCCCTACAAGTGTATGTACCTTCTCCTCCCTGCCTGTGTGCTGCAAGTCATGATTCATCCAAAGTAAACATACCTGACCCTCTCTGTAGCGTCCAGAGATGCTACCTCAGAACAACAGATAGGCGCTTTGTGTGCACACAGTACATACAGTACACTGACATGCGACTACAAGCACTCGTACGATGAATCTTCCAACCACTCTTCATGTCTTATAGGAAATTCATGCAATGACAAGCCGGTTTCAACATGCAGATTCAAAATATCAGCAGAGGTATAGCAGAGAAAAATAAGTTGAACCGTAGAAAAGCGCAAATTTTTCTGCACTTGTCCTGATGAGAATAACAACGAAAGCTTGTGGTGTGCAAAGAAGGGTCGTCTAAATCATTCCTTAGCTCTGTAAACAGTTGATTTTCAGAGCCATATATAGTTCTCGTTACTTGAAGCAGGGTTGTCCGAACCAGGGTTCCTTTGCGTGTCATATAATTGATTGTATTGACCTTCAAAGTCTACAGGTAATCAGCGCATCTTGTCCTAGACTGGTCATTACTTTGTTAAACATGTCCTCCCCGTGGGGGGCGTGGTTTGACGCCCAGGGAAGATGGCAGACACTCCGTGAGCTCCAACAGACCGGTGCTGAACCAGTCCGATATGTGTGAGCCCTGCGCCCCTTCACTCATTTGAAATACAGGTCCCACGTCCGGGAACACTCGACAGTTACCTGGTTATGCAGGAGACGAGCCAGCGCTGAATTTTGAAGGTATTCTCAGCATTCTCCTGCCGCCTCAGACGCGATCACCATTTTGTGGTCTGGGTTCCGTAATCACCCGCCTCATTAGAATGCAGCGGTGGGCACAAATCTCCTCCTAATACTTTTAGCCTCCTTCACTTTGCCATTTCTGGACTTTCTTTATTTATGGCTGAGGCTTGCTTGAATGAGGCTTGAAACTGCTGATACTATGCTGCACATTCCTTTTTTAAGCAACCGTCGTTCTCTCCTCATGAACACGGTCGCTACGTAAACTATTCCTGAGGTGTTGAGGATATACGCTCAGCTCAAGTTGATATCTTTGCATAGTTCAATTCCTTTTATATCGACCGTCTTTCTTTCCTCACAGAAACGGTCGCAACGTTGTTCACGACTCAGTCAATATGCTAACACAAGCTGTATATCCTGGCATTTTTTCTCATGCAGCAATATTCTTCTTCCAATGAAGCTTTGTTCCTCCACAACAATGCATATTTTCAGCATGTCGAGATTTTGAACCTCAATTGCTATGCTAGTTTCTACCTCTTGAAATTTTTATGGCTGGACTTTATGTTCACTATCAAGTTATCGCTGATGTTGGGCTGCTTATGTATTTTTTTAATTGACCGCTGTTCGCACCTCACACTTACAGTTGCAACATTTGCTATTTTTGAAGTATTGTTGTCACACATGTTGTCTAACTTGCTTTTCTCTATCCCTTGAAGTGATCCTGTGTGCTGAGGTTTACCATTCTCATCCACAAGTGCCGTCTTTATCCTATATATTTTTGACCCCTGTGTCATACCACTTGTTTGTTCTTAAGTACATCGATAACTTTTGACTTCCTGTGTTTTCCTGTGTTGTTTGGCCCTCGCATATAACAATTACCTTTCTTTGGGCCATCGACTGCTCTACATTTTTCTTGGACTTTTTCTTGCTCATTTTATGGGGCGACTGCGGAGACTTTCCTCCTCTTCTTCTTCTCTGTCTCACAGACTTATAAAAAATTCTACGATTTTTACAAAGTTCGCCATGATGGAATCTGCCTTGGCATCTTCACTAAAGTCTGGCGCACCCTCACTAATTTAGTAAAAGCTAACCCTAAATGGCTCAAAAAGGATCCTCCATCTCCTGCTAAATCACCTCCACCTGCCTCTCTGTACTTACGTCTGGAGGAAATACGGGCCTTGAAACCTTTTATGGAAGAGACAAATTCAAAACTTCAATTTTTGACTGATAGATGGTCCCAACTTGATGAAAGGCTCATTGCGGTGGAGCAGAATGTCTCTTCTTTTCATATGACCAAATCTAAAGTTCATGCCCTTCAATCACAAGTATCTCTTTTAAAGAAACATGTTGAAGATTTAGAAAATAGAAATCGTAGGAACAACTTACACATTTATGGCCTGCCGGAGAACACAGAGGGTGTAGACCCTCTCTCCTTCTTCAAGTCTTTTTTGCCTAAATTGTTGGGTTTACCTGCAGAACCAGTTCTAAACATTCAACATGCTCACAGATTTGGCCATCAGCATGCTGACACTTCTACTTCTACTTGCCCAAGAGGAGTCATTTTGTATTTTTTGGAGTATACAGACCTACTCAAAGTCCTATCAGCCTCTAAAAAATCACCGCGTATTTCATGGTTGGGTTATACGCTGTTTTTCTCACAGGACCATGCTAAGAGTACTGCTAACTGACGTAGATATTTTCTAAAGATGAGACCGGAGTTTTGTGACCTTGGTGCTAGATATGGTCCCTTTCACCCTTGCCTTTTTGAGGTCACCTACAAGAAGAAAAAACTACATATGTAGACCCCCTCAAATTGAAAAGCTTTCTCAACTTTTGTAAAACTGATAATATGGATACGTCTAGTTCTTCCTCCTCTCATTATGGCTGATTATACTAATTTGATTTTTATTGTTGTACTCTTGATTTCTTGCATTGTTGGATAACATGTTTCCCCTTTCTGCTCTAGAATATTTCAGCTATTTTTTGCTCTCGTTTTCTCTGATTTTAGTATAACCCTTATGATGTCAAGTTTA
This sequence comes from Triturus cristatus, assembly GCF_964204655.1. Lineage (NCBI taxonomy): Eukaryota > Metazoa > Chordata > Amphibia > Caudata > Salamandridae > Triturus > Triturus cristatus. Next base: position 266,080,902 of record NC_140585.1, read on the forward strand.
TATTTTAACTGTATTTTATCCTCATAGGTACCCTCGTTGTGTTTTCATCTTGTTGTCTCGCACCCTGTAATAGCCAGTCATATCTATGCATGCCTTCGTGAGATCTGGATGTGCCGTCCTTCCATGTGGTTTCATGCTCCCTCATTTTTAGATTTATATAGGTATGTGTTGCTCTCTTTTTGTTTTTTGTACTTCTTCTCTCTCATGTTTTCTCTCCTCACATCCTGCTTCATTTCTTTACTTTTTTGCTATCCCTTTTTTGTATCCGGTACTTTATGTATTTCTCTTCTGCATCATCTTCTTTTCCTATTTCCTCTGATACTTCTCGAACTAGAGAATTTTATCTTTCAACTTTTATCCCCTCGTTTCTCTTAACTGCTCTTACCTCAGATTTACTGATAACCTCTTCCTCTTTTTCTTCGTCCTCTGTTTTTTACCCTCTCCCCTCTTCTCACTCTTTTTCTAACTTCTCATTTCTGATGCTTCTCTTCATTTTTCTAGCTTATATTGGATCTGGTTTCATTCACATTGTTTTCTCTAAAGTTAATTCCTTGTTTATTTACATGGTTCTTCCTTCAATTGTTATTATACCTTTCTTCATTTATATGCTTTTATGGTTATTTTTTATCAAGGTTACTGTTATAGCTGGTCTTATTTTGCTTGTTCTCTTAATGGTTTTTAGATGTCATTGAATGTTGTTACTTGTAATGTACGAGGTTTACACTCACCGACTAAAAGGCAACGTGTAATAATACATTTGTCTAAACTGAATGCCGATATAGCCATGATTCAGGAAACAAACCTCACTGAATTTGAATCCTTGAAATTAAAGAAAGACTGGTTCGGAGACGTCTTCTTTTCTCCAGGTGATGGCAAACGTAGTGGTGTTATCACACTGTGTCATAGATCTCTCCATGTTAAACTTGTTTCTCAGGAGACCGATGATATAGGTCACTGGTTACTTATGATTGGGAAGACTCCTTTCACTTTATTTAATATATATACTCCAACTACAGGCGACTGCCTTTTTTGGTCCCATCTTGCAAAAAAACTAATGCAACTCCCTCATGATAACCTGATTTTAGCTGGTGATTGTAACCAAGTCATCGATCCCTTCATAGATCGTAATTCACGGTCCTCTTTTATACCCTCCAAACCTCACAAATTATTTCTATACTCTTTTCAGCAAAGACATTTAGTTGACGCTTGGACACTGTGCAATCCCACCTTGAGGGAATACACTTTCTTCTCTCCAGTACACCATACACAATCATGCATCGATCATATTTTAATTTCTCACGACCTTTCTCAATCCCTAAGTTCTTCAGATATTGTCTCTATCCTGATCTTTGATCATGCCCCAGTTTCCGTTTCCCTAGACATTCTCCATCATTCTTCTGCCCCGAGACGCTGGCGTTTTAATAATTCACTACTACTCGATCCTGTCTTTACTTCTTCCTTTACTTCTTTTCTTAAAAAATATTCCTCTCTTAACAAATCAGATACCTAGTGCAAATTTCTATGGCGGTAACAACAAATCAGGCAAATTATTGGCCAATTATCTCAAAGTTAAAAAAAACAAATTTAATATTGATTCAATCCTTGATGATCAGCAGATGCCTAAGTTTAAATACACAGAAATTTCACAAGAATTTCATACGTTTTATAAATCCTTATACACACCAGAAACCAACCCTACGGATGATTCCATCATAAACTATTTCTCTTCCATTGCTAAACCCCCTGATATTAATTTAGATTTTGAATCATTAGAGCTGGACGTTTCAAGGACAGAATTATACAATGCTTTGCGCACTCTCAAGAGGGATAAAGCCCCCAGTCCTGACGGACTCACTGTCGAATTTATTTTGCATTTTTCCCAGCTTCTTCTCCCTAAGCTACATAAACTTTTGACCTCTTTGTTACAAACAGGTACTGCTTCTGGTTCCTTTTTAGAAGCCCTAATTTGCCTCATTCCCAAGGATAATAAGGACCCCCGCTTTTGTAAAAACTATAGACCGATTTCATTGGTAAACTTCGATTATAAAATCTTCTCAAAATCCTTGGCCCTACGATTAGAATCCTTCCTTCCTTATCTTCTAGGTAAAGAGCAATCAGGCTTTGTGAAAGGCCGTTTTCTTACTGATAATACGCTCCTGTTCTTTGATATTCTCTTGAAATCCTCTCACTCCTCCGAATCTTTAGCTGCCATAGCTTTGGATGCGGAATAAGCCTTCGACAGAGTCTATTGGCCATTCATTTTTTCAACACTCAAATTGTTTGGTTTTGGTCCTAAAATCAACACTTTAATTTCTCTTTTATACTCAAATCCTAATGCAGCTATATTTGTTAATGGCCTTACTTCTTCGTATTTTAATTTGGGTATAGGTGTCCGACAGGGTTGTCCTTTATCTCCCTTTCTGTTTAATTTAGCTTTAGAACCTTTTCTGTGTATACTTCGTCAAAATTCAGACTTTCAGGATTTTAATTATGGCAACACGCATGTTAAATCGGCAGCATATGCTGACGTCATACTATTGTTCCTATCTAATTTCATTTCTTCTTTACCCGATTTTCTATCTGAGACTGAGTCCTATTCTTCAGTATCTGGCTACAAATTAAACAATGACAAATGCGAAATCTTACCTTTAACTAAATTTACTTTTAAAGAGGACTTTAAAATCACCAACTTCAATTGGAATACTAACCATATAAAGTACTTAGGAATATATATTTTTCTTCTTCTATTTACTCATCAATCTCCATCAACTTGGACAGATGCTGTTCAAAGAATTCTTCTCTTATTGACAGATGGCATCCCTTGTACTTGTCCTGGTGGGGGAGGCTGGACACCATAAAGATGATGTTATCCCCGATCGTCTTGTTTACAGTGTCTAACATTCCAGTTACCATACCCCAAAAGTATTTAAAAAAGATTAACTCTTTGTTGTCGTCTTTTCTCTGGAGTAAGAGGAAAGCTCGTATGTAATTAGCAAAGCTTACTCGTCCTAAAACAGACGGTGGGGTTAATTTTCCCGATTTTCCTGCCTATCATAAAGGTTTTAACTTACGTCAATCATCCCATTGGCTCACTACTCCCTCGTCAGATTCTCCCCTTTGGGTGACGCTTGAACAGTCATTTATTGCCCCTTATTCGTTTGTAGAATACCTATCATTCATCTGGAAACTTCAGAAGCTATCTACTTCCATTGTCAAACACACACATAGACTATTAGATTCACTTTTATTGGACAGTTCCTCCAATTTGAATTCACTTCTTCAATCCTCAGTTTGGCATAACCATTGCATAACGATTAAAGACAAACCCATCTATTGGAAGTCATGGAGACAAAAGGGCCTCATTTGGGTTCATCAGCTATTTCAGAATGATAAAATTATACATTTTTCTCAAAATAAAATTATATTTACCTTTCCTACTTCATTTTTTAATAAATATCTTTTTCTACAACAAGCTTTGACTTTAGCTGTTCAAAAATCCGTCCCATCCTTAAGTCAATCGAACACTACTTCTATTGCCTCTCAAACATTTTTGAGTTCAGGACCCAAAGCTTCAGCAATGTATACCTACCTAAGTAAATTGACCCCTTTTTAGAGACAAAACCAAAGTGGAATTAGACTGGGAACGGGACCTTCAGGTTGAGTGCTCCGTTCAAGTATGGAACAACATTTGGCTTAAAATTAGGAAAACATCCAGAGCAGCTAACACCACGCAAACTCTTTTCTCCATATATAATAGGCTACTCCTTTCCCCCTCATCTTTGCACAAGATTAATGCTGAACTCCCCGACACTTGTTGGGCATGCTTATCCACAAACGCTGATTTAAAACATTTACTTTTTTCCTGTCCATTTGTCCAGGACTTCTGGAAGAGTGTCTGGAAACAATTACCCACATTTGTCATCATACAGTTCCTTTTTCATTTGTTAATCTATTTTTGGGCCCTCTTTCTGAAGATTGGTCGAGCTGTGCTTTGCATTTGCAGGTTTTGGATTTACTTCTGGGAGTATCATCTCAGCAGATTATCAAACACTGGAAAAATGTGTCTGACCTGTTCTCCCAGGCTTGGTGGTATGCTGTGTGCTATAACCATAGACTGGATACAGTTTATGTATTCCCAATTTACTTAGCTCTCAAACGTTCGCTTACATGGTCCACAGTTACGAGTTTTATTGATTGTCATGCTAAACTTTCCTCTGCACCCAAAATCTCGGAACAAGAGGTGTTGAAACCTCCTTGACATTCTGATCTGTTTTTATATTTAATATTGTTTGTATAGATATTCTGCATTCTGTTTTTGCATTTTAGGTATTTGATCAGATTTGTATTATATTTTTACTTATCTTCTTTATATTGGGAAGCAGACCTCTTATACATGTATTTTTACAATATTCAGAAATATGATTTGGATGTATTTTCTTTGTATTTCCCCTTCTTTTACCCTTACCCCCTTTTTTTTCTCTTTTCAATAAACTTTACGCTTTTCAAAACTTAAAAACATGTCCTACCCTCCTTTCCAAGGGCAGGACTGATCATATTATTCTGATCAGGTGTAATACAGACAGGCACATATGTAAGTAAGCGCATGGATATGTTAATATGTGGGTTAAAGGGGTCCAGGCAGACATCAGAAACTGAAGACTGACAACTTCAAAGGAACATTAGCAGCCAATGGAGTTGAGTGAGCTACCACAGGCCAGGCTCAATCACTCAGCTATCTACTGCTCGGTTCAGGCCCCTCCTCCTCCTATTGACTGACCGTCACACACAGATCTGCTCACTCTCCCCCACCACACTCCATATGCTAGTTACCAGCTGTGCTTCTAGGGCTGAAATGTGCACTCATACACATCTAATAGTCAAGTCTGCTCCTTCATACCGATTGCCCTGCCTGATCTGGGGCAGTCTGCCTGTCACTGCCCCGCCTTCCCAGAAAACCATCTCCTTCCTCACCGATCACCTTGGGCTACAGGCATGCATGGCCCTAGTGCCCACAGGAGGAGGGACACATGGCTTGAAGAGTCCAGGATATATTGCGAATTTGAGGTCCGGAGTCTGGCTGTTGTTTCCACAGTTCCAAGGTGTGGTCACTGCTAGGCTCCAGAAGCAAACACAGTTTCTGGCCCACAGCTATGAACAGGCATTCATATGTGGACAGTTATTCTATTTTGCCTACGACAGCAAGCCAGGAGTCACAGGTGTCTGCATGTCTGGATTGTGTCGTCTTAAAAGGGCAGCAGCTTTGTTGGACATATTCTCCCTCACATACCAGGACCAAGACAAAACCTAGGAACATGGAGGAAATGGGTCAGAGATCAGCAAGCATTAATAAAGCTAATACATCTGACTTGAATGTAGTAACTGTGTGTGCCCTACCACATTAAAGTCAGACCTACTGGCTTCGACAAAGCGTGTCTGTTTGTGCAGTGGAACATGGCAAACAATCATATATGACCGTTAGAATAAAAACACTTTCACCTAAAACAAGCCAGACCTCCTGACTTTGCCAACGCTTGCTCACGCAAGGTTTTTTCATGGTATCTTAAACATGAGCAAGTATGAAATTGCTTTGTGTTCAATCCAAATGAATAACAAAGACAGGACCTTTTCTTCAACTTAGTGGCAACATTTTGATGAAGTCTTTTTGCATTTTCTGCTTATGTAACCCCTTTGCATTTGATATATTTGAATATTTAGGTATATGAGTGTGCATTGTTAATTTATAATCGAGTGCAGCCTTTAGTGTTGATTGGACATCTACAATATAACGTGCTTTCCTGGAGAATTCCAATAGAAGCCCATGAACATGGACTTCTATTGGAATTCTCAAGGGCATATTATCAAGCCCATTATCGCCGCTTTAGCGGCAGTTTTCTGACGCTAAACCGGCAATAATTTTTAACGCCGTTCTTGATAATATGCCTCAAAGTTAGGGCCTAGGAGACTGGACTAGGTTATCATAGACTTGCTCCACTATTCAATGCAATGAATTACTGAAATACCATCACAATAGGGCAATATGTTAAAAAAATATTTTGCGTTTTAATTTACTCCATTACCACTATTGGGTTTATTTTTCTAGTTACATCAATACATATTATCTGCAATATATTAGGACATTCATTTTAATAAAGTCTTTAAAACATGTCGCGTGGAATTTTGGTATGGGACCATCCATGGCGAAAAGAGTTCCTGAATTTACTAATGCAACAAATAATCCTGTGTCTCACAGGACTTATTGTTGCCCTGAGCTAGTGGCATTGCAAGGGGGGGGGGGGGGGGTCAGTCCGCCCCAGGCAGCACAAGTTTTGGGGGCAGCAGCCTCCCACCATTCTTACCTGCAGTCTCGGGGTGGGCACCACCCGCTCTTCAATCTGCCACAGCAGTCTCATGTAATGCATAGGTGGTCCTTGGGTTAGAGTCCACTAGATTCCCTGTCTCAAGCTGGTAAATTGGTTTGAGTCTGTGCTTTGGTCATAGAGTCTATGGGTTCTAAAACTGTTCTGAAATTTGCAAACGTAAAAAAAGTATAATTTTCACTTTGGGAGGAACATTTTGATTGAACTTTATTTCCAGTGCAGTGTGCACTGTAAGCAAATAGAAAGCTTGTCATTGTAACATTTCACACCTCCCTTCCTACAAGGTGTACAAGAGGGTTCAAAAGCTAGGATAGCCGAGAGCAGAATGCCTTTAAATAAAATCTGGATTTTTACATTAATCGGATCATTTTTAACACTGTTAAATAATGGAAACTACAGTTCAAAGTTCAAGGAATAAGGTCAGCATGTACAATACATTGTACAGTCTGACAAATTAGTAAATAATAGATATTTATGCATTGGTAGCGATTTTACCTTTTGGATCATTTTCTCCTTGTTTCTGGGGCACTGCAGACACTAAGACGGCTCGCTTTAAACTTGCATCCTGATAATGTGCACAGTGAATCAAAGTACCCTAGGTTCTGGATACCAGCATATCGTAGCAGTGGAAAACCATTATTCAAGGCAAAAAACACCGTAGGCTATACTGTATTATGGAAACTATGTGGTGAAGGTTTTATTATTATTAATGAAGAAGAAAGTGATGTTATTTCCCCATGATTGCATTTTGATGGCTCCTCCAGGAAGGTGAGTTTGTTGATGGAGGTGTTGAGGATGGGAGAGAGGAACTTTGCTGATGGGGGTTGAACCTTTGCTGAAGGTGTGATGGGGGCAATGATCTGACGATGCCCTGGAGTAGATAGTCTTCATGGTTGCCATGGTTGCCTCTGTGATGATGGTGTTCTATGTGGTGAGGGTGTTTCCTTTGTCCGTTACCAGAAGCCTTATTAGAAGGCTGAGTTGTCCATTTGTGTTTTGAAATTGCTGTGTATGTCTGTGATTTACAAAAATAGTGTGAGAGGTAGTTACACTGTTATTGGGTTGGGGTGATGTTGCTGGGTGTTGCAGCTGGAGTGGTGAAGTCCTTGAAGAGACGAAAATGTCTTTGCTGCTGTTCGAACTGTTGTTGATATGTTTGGCTCGGGCCGTACTCTTGGGGCCTGATTCACAGAACTAACTTAAGACAAAATCCTAAACTTACCACTTGTCTTAAAACTTAAGACAGAATCCTAAATTCTGTGAATACCAAAAGTAGTAAGTTTAGGATTTTGTCTTAAGTTAGTTCTGTGAATCGGCCCCCTGGTTTTCTGGATATGTTGCTGGCAGCGTTTTGGGGCAGATTTGAACGCGTCCTTGTGCGCTTCTCAAGTCTCAAACACATGTGTGAAGACCACTTTTATAGGAACTAGTTGGCAATGGTCAATTTGAAGCCTTCCGTTTGAAAACCTTTGCACAAGTTCATGTGAGTGTGTACGCCAAGCCTTTTACTTAGGCTGGTGGGGCTTGCAGCTGTCACTTCCTTCAAATATAGTAGTTCTACAAAAACAACAGACCTGGTTAGACCATGTGGGCTCTGAACACTATAAGCATTCATGCTGTGTGCTGCATAGAGATATTTCGCTCCCACAGCAGCCATAGAAGACTGCTTGATCTCTGTTACAGGTTCAGCATTGGTGTAACCAACCAACATGTTGTTCTGTTCTCCTTCATGGAACACACAACTCCTCCTAGCATATTAACTCTTATGATCTTAACCTGACGTATTCCAACGAGATATGCCCTGGGAAACGAATTAAGGGCCATATTATCAAGGAACGGCGATAACATTATCGCCGCTTTAGCGGAAGGAAACTGGTAATATGCCCTTGTGAATTCCCATAGAAGCCCAGGTTCTGGTGTGATAATGTTATCGCCGTTTCTTGATAATATGGCACTAAATAACATTAATCTAGCTCTAATGCCTACTCCACGAAGCTGGCCCTACATCTAAGCGATGTGCTGTGGTTAGTCCTCAGTACAAAGTACAACCAAAGGGCATACATTCCATACCCCTTTATTTACAATAATAAATATTTTTGGGAAGATGACATCACCCTTACCTACACAATGAAATACGAGGCAGTCAAAGAAACAGAGGGCCATATTGTCAAGGAACGGCGATAACATTATCGCTGCTTTAGTGGCAGGAAACTGCCGCTAAAGAGCCGATAATGGGCTTGATAATATGCCAAAACCTGGGCTTCTATGGGAATTCTCAAGGGCATATTATCAAGCCCATTATCGCCGTTTCTTGATAATATGGCCCAGAAAGATTAGTGAATAAAGTCGGGGACTGCACATTCAAAGTTTATTTCGCATATGCGCGACTTTCATTTCTGTGTTGTCTCTTTAGGAGCACAGCTCTCCAAACTGAGGCTGAGCCCAGCAGTCACAGTGTTAAACAAGCATTGTCAAAGCCAGTAGGCCTTGCCTTTTCAACTTTTCAGCTTGGCCAGTGATTTTTGCCAACGTTGTGCAGAACAACAGTGCAATTGAGGCATACATGTTATGACGCTATAGCGGCCTAGTGTGATGATGTTTGCATGTTCATGTGGCATGATGCAGCCTCCATTTTGTCTACCTTTATTTTTTATTTACTGTTCCACGGTGGTATCATGCCATTTGGAATGGTAAATAAAAAATGCATTTAAAGGTGTGCAAAGCGCTTTGTGAAAATAGAGCAGCTTGACATCGTAATGGCGGCTGCCGGGCCCTCCAAAAAAAAGTCAACAAATTATAAAGGACAGTGATGCAGGGGTAGAAATCAATCAAAGTGGGTGGAAGATTAACGGTTGAGCTTGAGGCTATATGGTAGAAATAAAATAAAATAAAATTATTAGGAGACTAGGTTGGGGGGAGCAATAAATAAGCTGGGGTTTAGGATGGAAGGACCAACCAGGAGCATGTGTTGCTGTGACAGGTATTTGAAGGAAAGGCTGCACATGAGGGAGGGAAAGAAAAAACATGCACGCTCCCATGAAGTGCTGAAAGAGAAAGACAAAAATAGTTCCATAAATGTGACCAGTGGAAGGAATCAAAAAGGTTGGTAAAGTGGCTGTGCGCCAGGAGAGGGACAAACACAATACAAGAATTGGCACAGCCAATAGGGGCATAGCTTCGGGGGGGGGGGGAGGGGTGTTTGGGGTGTTACACCACACTAATAAATGTATTTTTTGACAAATTGTTGAGTACAGGTACTTTCAGTCATGTATGGTGATGTCTCTCTCGGATTTCACCTGGGATTTCTGCATGCACACACTGACAAAAACACACACATGTGCTCTCATTTCTGTTTTGAAAGTCCGAAAAATGTTGAATATTTTACAAAATATTGTGTTTCGCACAGTTAGTATAATACGCATTCCTCTCCCTTTCATGCACCCTGCTTGTCCTATAATGCATTGAAACATTATATGCCAGTGTGATTGTCATGAAATCTGAAGCTCACACTCCCCCATTCCTACTGACCAAGCTATGCCCCTGATCATTAGGGCTTTGATAAGCTGCTGCATGTAGTTATAAAGTGGTGTTTTTTATTTGAAAACGTGCGTGGGCCATTGAGAGCAGATAGATATGTGGGTGGTGTGGAAAGGGGCAGCAGTGGAGCTTGACCCTTTGGAATGTTGTTGGCCTACATTTTTTTGGTGAGAGCTAAGCTGTGAACTAACGCTGTGAAGGTTATGCTGCTTGTTTTACAGAAGCGGCTGGTATTTATTATTAATCATATTTTAATTATTTTTAAATTCAAATCTCATTTTATTAAAAATATTGTATATGTACTAACAAGATGTTACATAAATATATTGTGAATGTGTAGAGCGCAGTGATCAACCTCAATGTGGTCTCTTGGCGCTGTTGACCAGTAGCAGGTGTTTACTTCCTCCCAAGTTAATATGTCTCATTTTTTATCATCTGGATGAAAGGATGAGTGACCCCACCTGTAACCATGTAGCTGGAAACAGATCCTTGAAGGGAGTGGATCAGCCCACTGTGGCGCCAGACGCAGTAAAAGCACAAATTGCTGTTTGAATTTCAGCTCATTATAGAGTGTTAATATTTCCAGAGCACTGTGGAATAGCCCCAGGTTGTACCACTGCAGATCAACAATAAAAAATATAGGGGATTATTTACAAGACCTTGTGCCGCTGGTACGTCGCTTTTTCCCATCGTAAAAGTGATGCACCTGCGGCGCAAGGAGCTTGTAAATAAGCCCCACAGTTTTACACAGGAGGCTAGAATGTTTCAAATGCTTTTTGTTACTGTTTCAAATTTCACTGAGTAATTAATACATAAACAGGGAATGCTGGAAGGTGTACCTTAAGCCATTAATTTAAAAGAAGATCTTTATTTTTCAGTGCAATTCAAGCAAAATATAGGGTCATATTATCAAGGGCAATATCGCCGCTTTAGCGGCACTTTTTGCTGCTAAAGCGGCAATATTTTTATAGCCCTATTAGCAAGCTGTCTCTAACAGCTGTTAGCGACAGTTTACTGGCAATAGCGCCCGTTTTTTTGCCGCTGTGCATGTCAGTGATGAATATTGCTAATGACATGCAAAGTAGGCGTTCTCTTACATCTCTCCGTGGAAATCCGCGCTGACACGACAGCGCAATATTAGCAAGCCTCGAGCAAACCCGCGAAGCGATAAAATAAACTGCACTAACCGCGGTTATCGTGGGTTTGCAATGCCTGCTTTGAAACTGACTTAGCCACACTTATCATGGCAGGTGGATTGTACGGCTGAGGAAACGGGGCATATTATCAAGGAAACGCGATAAATATTGCATTTCCCGATTTGCGCGATTCTGTTTGACGCCGCTGTCGCAGGATTTGATCGCCGTGGAGATATGCGTTGATATTAACGCGATATCTCGGCGATTCAATTCTGCGATACGCGGCGTTAAGCAGAATCACGCAAAGCAGGAAATGTGATATTTATTGCATTTCCTTGATAATATGCCCCATAGTTAAATGATGGTGTAGCGCTTTGAAAAAATTATAGTCTTTACCCCCTCGCTCAGTATGGCTGCAATTTAACATCATCAATGGGAAAGAGGGACATAGTCACTGGTTGAAACACCTGAAGCCTACTGAAGGATAGAGAAGACACAACATAAACAAAATTTACCACATCCTGCGTTAATCAAGCATTGGCAATGCCAATAGTTCTGGCTTTACAAGAATGTTGTATGGTATTTTGAAGGATTACTCAGAAATATCATGGATATAGATATGTATTTGTGTGAAAGCAAAGAACTGTACGAAGATATTGGTGTAGGTTAAAAAACCAGGTGACTGTTGCACTATCATGTCAGACCTAAAAATCCCTCTAGGTTAGTGACTGTCCTCCCATCGGCGTTGTTCCCAGAGAAAAACAACATAAAAGTTATAGTTGTCTAAGATACTTTAATAGCATACCAAAGTCATGTGAGTGCCCCTGAGAGTTCAAGGGTCGGAATTTGGATATGTAAACAAAATGATCACAACTGCATAGAGAGCAAACACTTTTTTGTTGAAGCACACAACTTCAGCCCAATCAAAACATGAACTCCTGTCTCCCAACATGGTGGCAGAGCCAAAGCCCCTCTCTACTGATGCTCACATAATTTTCTGGGGACCGTTGCGCTCTCAAGCCAGGCCATAAGAAGCGACATTCAGTAAAAAGGCTTGTGCATCCGGCTCTGAGTAAAGCAAATGACTAAAACAATGCTCAGAAACCACATAGCAGTCTGCAAGGAGAAAAAGAGGCTGCTCTTAAAGCCAGCAGCAGCTCGAAGGCAGATTAATGTGCGGTCAGCTGATAACAGCGGCAGACCCACAACAATGGAACATTTAAAGATTAGCATTTGCAAAACCAATATGAGACTTATAGGCTTTGGCAATGATTTGCAGCCATGTAAAGCAGCATGGCTGAAAATAAAGCAAAGAAAAAAAGCGATGTCACGTCATTTTGTGGGTGAATGCTGATAGATTGTGCTAAAGCAGATTATTGATATAGACCCAATAAGGTTTAAAAAAAAAAAAAAAGGGGAGTTGGATGAGACTGGGGAGAGGGTTGGGTACGTGGCGCCACAGAGGGAGGGAGGGTGTACGAGATGGATGCACGTGGGGGAGAGAAGGACACGTGAGAGACAACAGTGGGGGAGCACATGGACAACGGAGGGCAAGAGACAGTGAAACACACAGACGATGAACGGTGGGTGGGTAGGCATGCACACAGACAATGGAGTGGGATGTGGATCGGGATGTGGGAACAGAGTGGCGGAGAATGAGAATGGGGAAGCAAATGGACACTGGATGGGGATGAGGAATCTGTTACAGGAAACAAATGATGGACAGGATGCTGACAATGCAAACATTCCCCCCCGTCAAAAGATCTGGGTTAAAATCCATCATTCTTTTGCCCACCACACCACCCCAGTTTGGACCCAGCCATATGCAAATCAGTCTTGACCCTGTGCCCCATGGGAACAGTCCAGACCGAACTACCAAGCCAGGTCCTCCCTGGACCGGAAACAAGCATCCTGGGACTGGTTTCAGGGTATGTCACCCTTCTTCAGCCAGTCTAGCTTGAATCCAGTGGCACAGTGAGCAATGGACCCACGTCTGGGCATACCCGTCCCACTAAGGGTGAAAAGTGTTACAGCACACAAATGATGGACGGATGCTGACAATGCAAACATTCTCCCCCAGTCAAAAGATCTGGTTAAATCCATCGTTCTTTTGCCCGCCACGCCACCCCAGTTTGGACCCAGCCATATGCAAATCAGTCTTGACTCTGTTCCCCATGGGTGCAGTCCACACCGAACTACCAAGCCAGGTCCTCCCTGGACCGGAAACAAGCATCCTGGGACCTGTTTCAGGGTATGTCACCCTTCTTCAGCCAGGCTAGCTTGAATCCAGTGGCACAGTGAGCAAGGGACCCAAGTCTGGGCATACCCATCCCACTAAGGGCGAAAAGTGTTACAGAAAACAAATGATGGACGGAATGCTGACAATGCAAACATTCTCCTCCAGTCAAAAGATCTGGGTTAAATCCATCGTTCTTTTGCCCACCATGCCACCCCAGTTTGGACCCAGGCATATGCAAATCAGTATTGACCCTGTGCCCCATGGGAACAGTCCAGACCGAACTACCAGGCCAGGTCCTCCCCGCACCTGGCCTGGCAGGTCGGGCTGGACTGTTCCCATTGGGCACAGGGTCAGGACTGATTTGCATATGGCTGGGTACAAACTGGAATGGCATGGTGAGCAAAAAAACGATGGATTTAGTCCCAGATCTCTGTACTGGGGTGAATGTATGACATTGTTCTGCATTCTGTCCATCAATAGTTCTTTTTGCACTGGAGATGAGGAATCAGCAGAAGGTGAACATCAGAGAGAAAGCAGGAGAGCAAGAGAGGAAGCAAGTGCAGCAACAGGGGGAGATAGGGTGAGGGAGAAACACGTGGTTGAGATGAAGAACATGAAATACACAGGGGAGGCTCCTGGAAAACACCAAAAAGAAAAAAGCAGTGCCTGAAAGGGGCGCAGTGAAGGACTCAAGTATTGGGTCCATGCTCCAGAGGAGGGATAAATACCAGAAGAGGATTGAAAACCCATGTAAGCTGCTGAATTAGAAGCAAGCAAATGAGAGTGACAATAAAGCCAACAAGTGGTAAGCAATGGGCGTGCTCTCAGCACACAGTAAGCTAACAATATGTCTTGCAACAAACATCTTGTGCATTGTCTTAGGTGAGATTTAGAAATCAACCCCATGTACTTGGGGGTTCCAGCCAGTGCTTAACTTTAACTGGTGATTGCCGGTGAGGGGCACTGGTTGTTATTTTTGGGGACCAGCACTTATATTTCTCAACAGATATTATCTGAACACTCGTATCCGAAATACATACACATCGGGAGGACAGAGGAACAGAAAGACGGCAAAAGCGTAATGCAGACACCTACAAGAGTGTGGTAAGGGGCAGGGAGTGTCTGGTAGTGAATTAAAGAGGCATGAGCTGGATTTAAGACTACCAGCCTTTATATTCGGCGCACTGATTTTTATTGAACCGCCCGCAGGCTCCAAAGCAGAGCCTCAGGCATTGGCATTTTTTTTTACAAATTAGACACTGGCTCCAGCAGCTCGGCAGCAAGCTCTAAAGTCTGATCACTATATGCAAAATAAACACAAACATTGTATATACAAGCCACAGATTATAACATTGCATTAAGCAGCCACTCCCGGGCTCTGCTCCATTAAGTCATAAAGAATCACAAAATGGGAAAGAACACATAAATAGTTGCAATAACAAGCTCATCAAGCCCAGTACATTTTGCCGCATCCAAGGCCTTCCAGGCCCATCACGCCTAGAACGTCTGCAGCTTTCCACCTCCTGATCATTGAACAAGGTATTTGACACCACACCACCCAGCACCAGCCAAGTGCCCCCCAGCTGTCCACCACCCACAGTTTTGGGGGTCACCTAGTATTTGCTCCGGCACCAGCGCTGCTGCCATCCTACCCTGCTGGCACCACAGGGGCACGTGGCTTCAGCCCTATGCCACCAGGAGATCTGCATGGCCACAAGATACCTGTGGATTGGACTCCCGCCCAGCCACCATCTACTGACACCAGCTGTGTGCCACGCCCAACCAGCACCTGGCTCCAAGACTGGGTTGTTGGTTGCATGCACGGGCTGGCCTACCGTTGGCGACTGATTGTCCCTGATTTCCACCCATATGGAGTCCAGCCCCAACTTTGGCCTCCGAGGCCCTGACAGCCATATCTAACAGCGGCTCTCAGCTGCTCTGCCTTCCTGCCCACAGAGTGGCAAGGTGACATCCGTCATGACCATCAACCCCTTCGTCATCTTAGACGCCCCCTACTCGCAAGCGGCCAAGTGGGCGATGTGGGTGGACCACCTTGAAACATACTTTGCAGCTGTAGACCTTGAGGCTGACAGATGCTGCCCAATGCTCCTTCATCTTGGTTGCACGCATATTCATAAACTCTCCAAAATGGTGTCCAAGGATGGCCCTCTCTCACATACACCCTGCTCAATGCCGCATTGACTGCCTGTTTTGCACATCTGGCCAACCCAGACCACAACCGTTTTTTCCTCCACCAGGCCCGGCAGACACCCGTGGAGGTGGTTGATGAGTTCCTTGCCAGGCTTGAAGAACTTGCAAGTAACTGCACCCTCCCAATGAGCCCAATGAGATCTGGGTGCAATTCATCTTGTGCTGCTCCTCGACCATACTCTGGGAGCACTTTTTGCAAGTCCCCGGGATGAGCATGACTGACATCCTCATGGTAGGCAGGTCAAAGGAACTATCAAAGGCCCATGCTGCTCTCATGGAGGCAGCTCTCCAACGCACCATCAAAACGAAGCCCGTCAACCAGGTGATGAGTGACAACAAGCCTAGCAGCAATAGACAAAGTCACTAGGGGTCGTCCCAGCCCAACAGGCCATACCGGTGGTGCCACTCCACACGATGGTGAGTGCCCAACCAAGGGAAAGAAGTGCTCAGCATGCAGTAAAAGGAATAAGTATGCTAAAATCTTCCCCTCTGCACCACAGCAGAAGACCCCCAAAATGAAAGCAACCAGCTGAGTGGATACCAACTCTACAGTGGCAGGTGGCAATGAAGACATAGACGACGACACCTCAGAAGGCATGGTGCACATTATAAATGTTGTGGATTAGATCAAAAGACGAGGTTCTCATGGACCCGGGTGCCAAGTCATGGTGAATGGCCAGCCACTCATGGTGCTAGTGGACACAGGAGCCTCCATCAACATATCGTCCCTATCTCTTCTCCAGTCCATGCCAGCGCCACCTGCTCTCTGCCCCACGACTACCAAGCTATACACTTTCAGTGCCAACACTTGCCTTCGGCTCACCGGAGTCTTCATGTGGGCCATTGAACATCATGGCCTGTCCACCAAATCAAAGGTTTAAGTTACAAAGAGTGGCTCTTCAGGTGCCACACCACTGAACGCCACCAACTAGTCCACTTTGCGTTTGAAATCCATGCCAGTGCCTAGGTCTGTGCAGCCTGTTGCTCTACGTCACAGGTGGATAGCGTGCCGCTTTCATCAAAAAGTGGAAGTCGAACTTCGCAGGCTGGCAGCAGAAGACATCATTAAACCAAAGGAGGGGCAAACCCTGTCTCTCCGATTTCGGTGACAAGAAATCCGAAACAGCCAGGAAAGGTACATATATGCATGGCTATGTGCCTTCCCTACACTGCAATCAAACATGAGAGGCATTTAACTCCAACAGTTGACGACATGTGGAGAGCTAGCAGGCTCCTGGTGGTTCTCGAAGATGGACCTGAGGTCAGGCTACCACCAAATCCTCTTGGCACCGGAGTCTCATCGTAGACCAAGGTGATTTCTTGACTCAACTTGGTCTGCTGCCTTACAAGTGCCCCAACTTCGGCATTTCCAGTGCAGCAGAAGTTTTTCAAGACAAGGTCTGAGGGGTGCTGGCCGGCCTCCAGGGGGTTTTGAATGTCAGTAATGACATTAGGATGCATGTCCCCACCATTTAACATCTCTGCAGGCTGAAGGCAGTCTTCAAGTGCCTCCAAGAAAGTGGGCTTAGCCTCTACCGAGAAAAGTGTGAGTTGCTCAAAGAAGACATCTGTTGCTTTGGATACCATTTTTCAACAAAAGGCATCACTCCTGACCCACCAAAGGTCCAGGAAATACAAGCAGCACCGGCCTCCACAACAGTCAGAAGCTTTTTAGGAATAGTGACATTTTGGGGTTGCTTCATGCAAAACTTCTCACAACTCTAAGAACCACTCAGGGAATGCACCAAACATCAGCCCCCTGGCAGTGAGGTGCCAAGTAAGACGAAGCATTCCAGGCCACGAAACAAGCTCTCTCAGAGGAAACCTCCCTTGCATACTTTGACCCTGCCAAGGACACTGAATTTTCCATTTATGCAATCCCTACCGGCCTCAGAGCCATCATATCCCAGCAACAACAGTGCAGAGAGTGGGCTCCCGTTGCCTATGCCAGCAGGGCATTAACTCCAACCAAGCAGAGATACTCTCACATTGAGAAAGAGGGAATCTCAATCCATTGGGGGTGCCGCCATTTCCATGTGTAGGTATATGGTTACCTGTTCCAGGTGAACACTGACCACAAACCACTCCTACCTCTGTTGCATTGGGTCTGTGACTAAACCCCCACCGCTGATCCAGAAATGTATTCTCCAATTACAGGAGTACAACTTCGTTCTGAACTACCTGTCATGGCATGTCAGGCCAACTACTCCCCAGGAAGAGCGGGATACAGCAGACACAGAAGAATATGTCAAGTTTGTGGCTATCTTGCCCTCCTCCTATCTCCCTGGCAGGGTTTACGGATAGAATATTGATGCCCAAAAGATCCCCATACACAAATACTGATGCAAAAATATCGATGTCAAAAATATCGACATCCTATCTTTAAAATTGTAAGTACAAAAATGTTGCAACAAAAATAGCGATGTCAAAAATATCGATGAGCAAAAAAATTTTTTTTTTATTTAAATAAAAATGAATGTTAAATATATTAAATAATAACATTAACTTCAATTATTTAGATTCAATATACATTTTAACAAATATAATAAAATCAATGTAATTTAAAAAATATTTAAACATACATATATAAAATATAATATATATATCTATTTCCTTTAAAACAATTAATAAACTATTAATTGTAATTTATTTTATAATTTTATACATATATAAAAATGTGCATGTATATATTTACATACACTTATAACATAAAATCTAATAAAAAACACTATATTATAAATTAAAACATTAAAATATTGAATTGTCTTTAAAATAAATCGTTGCACTCCATTGAGTGCAACAGTAAGGAAAGTGTTGGATAGCAGAGGGGTAAAAATTACTATTCCCACTCCAGTGGGTGCAACAGTGGGTAAAGTGTTGGATAGCGGAGGAGTAAAAATTACTATTCCCACTCCAGTGGGTGCAACAGTAGGAAAAGTGTTGGATAGACGAGGGGTAAAAATTACTATTCCCACTCCAGTGAGTGCAACAGTAGAGAAATTGTTGGATAGCGGAGGGGTAAAACATAATATTCCCACTCCAGTAAGTACAATAGTAGGGAAAGTGTTGGATAGTGGAAGGGTAAAACGTAATATTCCCACTCCAGTGGGTGCTACAGTAGGGAAATTGTTGGATAGCGGAGAGGTAAAAATTATTATTCCCACTCCAGTGAGTGCAACAGTAGGGAAAGTGTTGGATAGCAGTGGGGTAAAAAATACTATTCCCACTGCAGTGAGTGCAACAGTAGGGAAAGTGTTGGACAGCTTTGGAGTAAAAATTACTATTCCCACTCCAGTTTGTGCAACAGTAGGCAAAGTGTTGGATAGCGGAGGGGTACAAATTAATATTGCCACTGGAGTCAGTTCAAAATTAAAAACAAACAAATTAACAACAACAGCACAAACGATTTTAAAAAACAAAAAATAAAACATATGTAAAAGTTTTAAATATTACAAAAGATAGAAACAGATTAGAATGTGAAAAAGATCTAACAAATACCTACAAAGATTATTTTTTAAAAATGAAAATAATTTAAAAACTAAAAACAGTTTTTTAATAGAAAGGTTTTATAAACAAAAACATTAATTATTACATAAATGTAATATTTTTTATTTTCTACCCTATAGCACCACACTATTCACAACCCACATACATTTTTTTAAATGTACCTCCATAATTAACATAATTAATTGTCAATTAAACTAATATAATTAATTTAAAATGTTTTAAAACAAATAAAAATTAATTTACTCCCCAAATGTTACCCCTATAAAACCAAAATACACACACTAAATAACAATAAACGCTTACCATAAATATTTATCAATTTATAAATGAATATTAATAATCAACTAATTATTAATTAATTAAACAAAAATTACTTTCCACCCCAATAAACACCACAACCCACATCTAAAAACCATTATAAAATTTCCATAACTAATTTTACATTAATAAATTAATATCAATTAACAACAATTTAGTAGTTCATTTAAAAGAATTTACTTCCCACTTTTTACCACTATAAACCCCACAACTTACATTAAAAATTAATTACACACTTGCCATGTTTTAATTTTAATTAATTAATTAGCATTAATTAACAAACAATTATAAATTACTTCCCTCCCTATTCTCCTATAAACCCCACCATCCACTCCTAAAAAAATGACACAATTAAGAAAATTAATTACAAATTAATTAATTAATAATAATTAACAACCAATTAATAAATATTTAATAATAAACTAACTCTCACAAATAACACTACAGAATATTAATTAAATAAAGATTGATAAATACAAACTATTAATAAATGTATTATAATTAAATTACTTCCCACCCAATTCCCCTATAAACCTTCAACCAGCTCTTAAAAAAATGACACAAATAACATAATTGCCAATGAATTAATTACAAATAATTAGCAACCAATTATTAAATAATTAATAATAAATTAATTCCCACAACTAACACTATAAAATCTAAATTAAATAGATACTAATACATAAAAAATAATCATTAATGTATTATAATTAAATTACTTCCCACCCTATTCCCCTATAAACCCACAATCGGCTATAGAACTTAAAAACGCAAAATGTAATTAAAATAAAATTAATAACTACTAAAAATGTAACACATATATTACAAAACAAAACAAATTCTTATACAAAAAATAGATCACGTACTTTTAAAATACATACTAAAATAGATAACACTAATTAAAACATTCAATATTTTAAAGTACTATATTTTTGCAAACGATATTAACAACTTTGATATTTCCAAAAACGATATTTCTTATCTGCAAGTCGATATTCTTGACCACAATATTCTTCCTGTCGATATTTCTGTATCACGCAGTTTAAAACTCAATATTTGTGTATGTCGACATTTTTAACTTGATATTCTGTCTGTGCACCCCCTGGCAGACATCACAGGAGTGACTATTACCAACGACTACCTCCAGTCTGCCATCATTGCAACACAATCAGACAAGTGGGTCGAAATACTCTCCGTACTGCCACAAAGACAGTCAAAGCCCACCACAACCTGCAGTCCCTACACACAGTGAGGGACAAGCTCACCGTCACCGAGGAGGGTTGCTTCTTGAGGGAACCGCGGCTGGTTACACCCTACCATTAACACAGCAGATAATGAACCTCGCCCATGGATCCCACCAAAGTATGGTCAGAATGATGAACAGACTGTGCAGCAAGGTGTAGTTCTCAGGCCTGAATGGAGGCACCATCCAGCTGTCCGACTTGTATCAAGGCAAAGGAAATCTGAAATCCCCACCTCCCATTATCACTGAGCCCATTCCAGAGGTCCTATGGCGCCATGTCAGCACAGATTTCGGCAGTCTCCCCAATGGCAGTCACATATTTTTCATCATTGATGATTTCTCCAAATACCCACAAGTGGAAATTGTGCGATCCACGTCAGCAGAAGAAACAATTCCAAAGCTTGAATAGGTCATAACTCGGTTAGCCTGGTAAAAGAATTACACACAGACAACAGACCCCCTCTTTAAATGGCCAGAACTTTACCAACTACCTACTATCATGAAACACCAAGCATCGCCGGATCACCCCGAGTTGGTCTTAAGCCAATGGGGAAGCTGTGAGGCTCATGCGAACCATGAACAACGTTATCCGCAATTGCTTAGGCGGAACAACCAGCCAAGGCCAGCACTCTCCCCAGCAGCTCCGCTTCATCGCCGCACCGCCTCAGTGCAGAGTCCTCCTGTCTTCAGTGTTGGTGCCGGCAGGCCATCGCAGCCTCAGAGACGATACAGTTTAGCCCGCCTGGTGTCCCCCTTGCCCTCTGCTCACTTGGTTTTCTCCTGATTATTTTATTTAATTCTATTTTGGGTAATTTAATTTAATTCAGCCTTTTCCCGCCACCTCTGCCCCTGTGGCCCCTCCCCTGACACAGCCCCCGCTCCCACCTCCCTACCTCTAGTCCCGCCCTCCCCCTACTTAATGGCGGCCGCTGCGGGGGAGCGTGTGTGAAACCTTGACCATCGGTCCAGGCCAGCACTCTCCCCAGCAGCTCTGCTTCATCGGCGCATCGCCTCAGTGCAGAGCCCTCCTGTCTTCAGGATTCGCATCGGCAGTCCGTTGAGCCTCAGAGGCAATCCAGTCCAGCCCGCCTGGTGTCCCCCTCACCCTCTGCTCACTTGGTTTTCTCCTGATTATTTTATTAATTCTATCTTCACTTGTTTTTCTCCTAATTATTTAATTTAATTCTATTTTGGGTAATTTAATTTAATTCAGCCTTTTCCCGCCGCTGCTGCCCCATCTGTCCCTCCCCCGACACAGCCTCCACCTCCCTACCTCTAGTCCCGCTACCCTCCCCTACTTAATGGCGCCCGCTGCGCATTCGCGCCCCTGGCGTGTCTAAGGCAAGCCCGTCTGCACCCCTCCGCGGCCCGACCGTGACTAGCACCAGGAACCCTGGATCCATGACCTTCCACTGCTACGATGACGCTACCCTCCTTGCACTCAACCCCGGAAGGCACAGAGACTGCCAACAGGCCCCTGACATCAACACCGCCATCCCCAACGGTTACAAGATCCAGAGGAAAGACTGCCCCAATCGCCAAGTAGGGGGCCTCGCCATCGTACACAAGAGCACCCTCCGCCTCACCACCTCCGGCGAACCCTCCCCTCCGCTGAACACCTTCACTTCCACTTCCAGATCCAAACCAGCCCTAACACCACACTCTGAGGAACCCTCATCTACAGACCTCCCAGCCCCTGGACACCATTCGCCACCACCATCACAGACTTCATCGCACCCCACGCCATTGCATCAATGAACTACATACTCATCGGAGACCTTAATTTCCACCTCGACAACCCCAGCGACCCCAACTCTACCATCCCCCGGGACAACCTCACCACCATCGGACTCAACCAACTCATCACCACACCCACACACAGAGCAGGACACACCCTTGACTCCATCTTCGCTGCAGGTAACAGCGTTCACTTCTGCCACACAACGCAACCACCATGGACTAAACACCACTGCATCCATTTCACCGTCAACAAACCCAAGGCACCAAAACCACCTTCCCACCCACCACGAAGGAACTGGATCAAGAGTACCAACGAGCAACAGAACTCCGCCCTCACCCTAGACAACCCCACCTGGACATCCGACGCAAACATCACAGCCACAAGACTCCACACTCGGATCTCCAACTGCGCGGACAAGCTCACACAGCTACGCAACCCCGGCAAACAGCGTCCCAGGAAAGTTGCCTGGTTCACCACCGATCTCCAAGAAATCAGGCGCACCTGATGATGTCTGGAGAAGAACTGGAGGAACACCAAGACTATCGATAGCTACTCCACCCACAAGGATGTAATTACGGACTACCACAACCAAATCAGAACAACCAAAAGGAACTTCATCCACAACAAAATTCTCGCCAACTCCACCAACTCCAAGGAACTCTTTAGTGTCATTTGGGATTTTACTAACCCACGCAGCGAAGTCACAGACATCACCCCATCTCAAGACCTCTGCGACAAGCTTGGAACCTACTTCCACCTCAAGATCAGGTCACTCTATGACAACTTCGTCGACCACCCACAAGACGCCACAGCTGCACCCCGCCTCCAGAGACACTAACCTGCCCACCATCTCCAACTGGACACCAATCACAGCCGAGGACACCGCCACGACCATGAAATGCATCCACTCGGGGACCCCACAGACCCCTGCTCCACGCATATCTACCACAGGGCCGCTGACTCCATCGCACTGGAACTACAACGGACAATCAACACCACCTTCAGAACAGACACCTTCTCTGATGACTGGAAGCGCGCAGAAGTCAGACCCCTACACAAGAATCCCACGGCCGACCCCTCCGACTTCAAGAACTACCGGCCCATCTTGCTCCTCCCCTTCGCAGCCAAGGTGGCAGAGAAAGCAGGGAACTGACGCGATTCATCGAGGAGAACGCCGTCCTTGACCCATCCCAATCTGGATACCGACGCAACCACAGCACAGACTGCTCTACTCGCCGCCACAGACGACATCCGCACCCTTCTGGATCAAGTCCACTCCGCAGCCCTCGTCCTCCTTGATCTATCTGCAGCCTTCAACACTGTCTCTAACTGCACACTAGCCAACAGAACACACAACACCGGCATACAAGAAACTGCCCTGGACTAGATCCGATCGTTCCTCACCGGAAGAAGCCAAAGAATCAGACTACCACCTTTCCTCTCCGCCCCTACCGAAATCACCTGCGGGGTCCCACAGGGGTCATCACTGAGCCCGACCCTCTTCAACATCTACATGGCCCCTCTCGCAGCCATCGTCCGACAACACGGCCTCAACATCGTATCCTACGCCGATGACACTCAGCTCATCCTCTCCCTCACCAGGGACCCCACCACACCAAAACTCAACTTCCAGAGAGCAATGCAAGACGTCGCAGTCTGGATGACCAACAGCTGCCTAAAAACTCAACGCGGAAAAGACAGAAGTCCTCGTCCTTAGAGAGGAGTTGGCCTAACAGCTAGGGCAGTCGTCCTCGAATCTTGGCAACAATGCTGATAATCCTGTGATTCTGGGCAAATCACTTAATCTCCCTGTGCCTAAAAAAAGGAATGTGTCCTCATGTAACGCAACTGGTGCTATGTAAAGCGCTCTGATACCCGATACCTTTGGGTCAAGTCCGCGCTATATAAAACTCTTTAAAATACAAAAAATAAAAATAAAACACCCCTTCAGCTGGGGACAACACCTGGTGGCCCCTCGCCCTTGGAAGCCCACCTACCCCCTTAGACCACGCCAAAAACCTCGGCATCGTACTCAATTAATCTCTTGCCATGACCCGACAGGTCAACGCCGTCACCTCCAGCTGCTTCAACACCCTCCGCATCCTTCGAAAGACCTTCAAATGGATCCCTCCTCAGTCAAGGAAGACAGTCACCCACGCACTCATCACTAGCAAACTGAACTATGGAAACGCTCTCTACGCTGGCATCAACAAATCCCTACTCTGCAAACTCCAGACGATACAGATCACCATGGCCAGACTTGTCCTTGGCATCCCCTGGCACGAACACATCAGCCAACACCTGCGGAGACTCCACTGGCTCCCCGTGGAGAAGAGAGTCACCTTTAAGATCCTCACCCACGCCTACAAATGCCTACACAACAATGGACCCAAATACCTCAACGACAGAATAAACTTCCACATGCCCAAAAGAAACCTCCGATCTGCCAACCTCGTATTAGCTGAAACCCCGCGCATTCACAGAGCCAGGGCAGGCGGAAGATTGTTCTCCCACATTGCAGCCAAAACCTGGAACGAACTACTAACAGACATCAGACACGCCCCCTCCCTGAACACCTTCAAGAGTACCCTCAAGACCTCGCTCTTCAGCTGAACGAATCTGCGTACCTCGCCCCCCTCAGCTCCTTGAGATCCTCACAGGTGAGTAGCGCACTTACAATTCCCTGATTGATTGATTGAACAACAAAATGATATACTTATTTCTGAAAGACTACAGTTTAACACCTCACACCACCACAGGTGTGGCCCCAGCATCCTGTGTTTTGTAAGGAGAGTGGAAGATGCCACACCATCCCCAGTTAGAGAAGACCCCAATCCACAACAGCCTGGTCCCGTCCCAGGGGCACGTCCATAACCAAAGGATGTTGCAATGTAGACAGGCCACAGTTACAAACATCCAATTAGGAGACTAGGTACTTGTGCGCTATCGACGTCCTGGAAGCAAATTTCGTTTGTCTTTTGAGCGCTCACTGTGGCAAGTCACGAACATAAAAGTAACAATAGTGTCGGCTGCATGGGGTCAGAAGACTGTCAGCAGAGAAATATGTTACACTTCAAGAAGTTCCGAATGGCCCCTGCAAATACACCAAGAGGTCATGTCAGTCCCGTCAGACATGGAAGGAGTCTGTCACAACCAGAACCCACAGATGAGGAGGATGAATCCGTAGAGCTACCCCTCTCAACTCCAGAAAAGCCCTAAGCATCTTGCCAGGATCCCAAACCACAGGCGCAAGACCTTCTGGCAGCAGAAGCTTCAGGGCAAGGGCTGCCCAATACAATCTCACTCCATCTTAGAGGCTCCAGGACTATGTAAGAAACTGATGGATGGAATGGACGCGGTCTACACAAGACCTTCCGGAGTTACCACCTCGTAAACTGAATAAGGCTATATGTTTGAGTGGGTTTTGTTTTAAATGTTTGTTTTTTGTTTGTCTCAGGTTAAGGAAGAATGTAACATTGCAAGCAGAGGGGTGTTCCACCTGATGCCCCTAATTTGTTTGTAGGCATGGATTCTCCCAACTTTATACCCCTGCGCTCAGCAGGGATATAAATAGAGAGATTTGTCTGGGGAACGGCAGTCCGTGCACCAGTACCCGAGTAATGTGTGTGTGTCTCATTGATATATTCTGCAACCCCGGGCCTCCGACATGTGCTATACACGCTGCAATCTGCAACCAGACACAGCACCCCTCAGTTGCCAGGAAAAGGGGGGATGCATCAAGCACCATCAGTTGAGGAAACAAACAGTCAGTTGGAAGGCAAGCTAACATGCAGCATGGATAGCAAAGGTTAGAACAAACGTGCAACTGCTGAGCACTTAAATTCAATACCAGTCCCAAAATATGATAGTGTGCCCGGTTGCAGCATCACATGAAGCACAAGAAAGATATCGAAAGCCTGGCAGCAATTTAACTGCCAGGCTCTATGCGGAAGGCGGGGGGAGGCGAGGGGGGGTGGGACATTTATATGGGAGACTTGCAGTATTTTTCTATACCGCGAACATCCCCTCTCGCTATTGTCTTGTTGCAGCACCACATGCATGCAGGGAGTATGGCAAATGCAAGTAATTGAACCAGTTGCCCTTCATTGTTACCCAGGCTTAGAATTTGAGCTATTAACAGCAGCAAAGAAGTCTGGAAGAACTATCAGTAAAATGGCGTTAGTTCCCACTTGACCACAGCAAATGAGCTTGGAGGATGGAACAACATGGGGGCTGTAGAGGATGAGGGGGCGGAGGAGTGAACCAGCACAATGGGAGAGACAAAAATAAACCACCTAAATAAAATACATGTTCTACTTGGAGTGCTGAAAATCTTTTTATTTAAGTTCTCTAGATGTGAGCAGTGGAAGGATGCAAGTCAGCCAACCAAAAGGATGGAAATAAGGCTATATTCCAGAGAATGGACAAACAAAAAAAGAGGAAGGTAATTCAGTCAATTAAGAACCAAGCAAATGAGATTGACAAAGGTCCAACCAATTGTAAACAATGGACGCCACCCAAAGCCCACTGTAAGTATGTGGTATGGTCCACGAGAGACTTTAGCCTACAGACAGCTAACATCTGTCTGGTAAATGAGACATAAAAAGCAAGGTTGTGGTGGGTAATGATGATGATAATCTTTATTGATTGATACGTTTAACCATATAAATTGTAGTAAGAATAGATATTGATAATTAATGCACCAAATAAAAAACATTATGTCATAAAAACCTAAACCACTAATCAGATCATTTGTATTTCTTTCAGTGTACGTTGCCGGTGGTCAAATTTGAAAGTTATTATTTTCATCAACTTCACAAAGCTGGTTAATAATCAGAACAATAGATGCACATCTCCATGGATGGTGTCTTAACAAGTACACAGACCAAACCTAGATGTTAATGGAACCAAAAATGTTTTGTACTGGCATGTATGTAAAAACTAAGCAGCAGGAAATTACATGGACTAACATTTCACATTTATAACTACTAAATTGGCATTTATAATGTCTTTTAGGTTTTCATATTTACTAATTCTTGCAGGCCAAACTGAAGCAGCAATGTAAGAAATTGGGATACTGGTTCAGGGGGTTGAGCTCTTCCTCAAGCAGCAACCAAAGCTCTTCTCAGGGTGAAGTCCCAAGTAAACCTGAAATTAACCTGTGCTTAGCCCTCGGATAGCCTGGCACAGAGCAGTCAGGCTTATCTCAGAGGCAATGTGTAAAGTATTTGTGCAAAACTTCCAATTGTAACACAGTGAAAACACACAATAGAAGGATCCCCCACCAGTTTGGTAAAATAGAGTAATTTTAATAAATAAAATAAGACCAGAACAACAAAAGTACAATTAGTAGAACCGGAGATATGCAGGTTTAGAGTTTTCAATAAAAATAGCGTAAAAAATCACAAAGCGCTAACTTCGGAAATCTGGTCACACCGGCCCAGAACAAAGTCATGAGTTTGGGCCAACCGCGATGGACCCAGTCAGGCCCGCTGCACAAAGTACCTTAAATCATAGTTTGAGGTGCAATGCAAGATTCTGCATTGAAGATGCATTGCAGGTGGATCCAGGCATACCTAAGCTCTCTATTGTGTGTGGCTATCTAGGAGGAATACACAAAGTCTAACTGTCAGGTACACCCAGTCATGTGACCCAGGGGCAGGCTACAGGCACAAAATGGCTAAGGCAGGAAAATGCCAACTTTCTAAAAGTTTTTCATCCTGAGGATGGTCTCGCATGCATGTGACACAAGAGACTGAAACGTCGACGTCTGCTCCACTTCTCACATAGTAATCATTGGATCTCTGGATCAATGATGTGTACAAAGTACTGATTCCATTTATCAAGAGAGTAGACTCTACATAAATGAATCTATTATGTTCAAAGGAGGATTTTTGTTTTATTTTACATATTTAATGTATGTTGGGTTATGTATGTTCAAAGAACCCTACAACTGTGACTTTGATTCAAGTTAAAAGCAATATAAGTATTTCCTTTTGAAATCCAGTTTGTGTATGCCTGTTTGTACTTTTTCAATTGAGTTATATGAATAATCATTTGACTTAATATGTCTTTAGATTAACTCTTTTTGACACCAATTTATTATATTTTTTGATCTAATAACTCCATAAATGATCCCCTTCTTGGCAATTTACCTTATATGCAACATCTTATCTAGACACAGGTCAAGGCATCTCCTATATTATTCATCAAGAAAAGTTTGGCAGATGTCCAGAACTTTTTCATGGCATTGGATACCCTCAAACCTATTATGTGGTTTTTTAACAGCCTGAGTAGCTAATCCATTACCACTGGAATTATGCGGCAGGGGATGAATAAATAATGTGGCATTTGTTTACTTAATTATGCAACAATAAAAAACAAACTATGCAGCTTAATGCGGCTCATTTTGAAGCAGTATTGCTTTACTATTTTATATTATTTACACATGTTAACACTATGGTGCCGATTACGATCCGGTAGAAAAAATCCCCGTGCGACTCGTATCCGGTCTTTTTACCGTACGAATCGTACAAGTTCCGTACGAACTGGCAATCACGATTTGCATGGTAAAAAGTCCATACGAACCGCATTTGGAATCATTCCCCACACGTCCTCGGGTCGGAAAATGTGTCCGACACGTCCTCGGACGATTTACCGTACAAACGTGAAAAGTCAAGTCCGACCGAGGAATCACGATCCCACCCGTGCGTCCGAACTCACAACCGTATGGTTAAAACACCGTCCGCACCGAACTCCCATTGCAACCATGGAGATATGTGCCCGCATACGCGCCAAACACTCCCCCCAGCACCCATACGTTCGAGTCGTACTCCCCGTTAATGTACACCCCCCCCTGTATGTACACCCGTGTACGTGTCGAACCCCCACCCGTGTATGTATACCCCAGTACGTGCAAGTCGCACCCCCACCCCTGTACGTGTCATACCCCCGTGTACCTACACCCCAGTACGTTCGAGTCGTACCCCCACCCCTGTACGTGTCGTACCACCGTCTAAGTACACCCCAGTACGTACGAGTCATACCCCCACCTCTGTACGTGTCGTACCACCGTCTAAGTACACCCCAGTACGTTCGAGTCGTACCCCCACCCCTGTACGTGTCATACCCCCGTGTACCTACACCCCAGTACGTTCGAGTCGTACCCCCACCCCTGTACGTGTCGTACCACCGTGTACCCACACCCCAGTACGTTCGAGTCGTACCCCCACCCCTGTACGTGTCGTACCACCGTGTACCCACACCCCAGTACGTTCGAGTCGTACCCCCACCCCTGTACGTGTCGTACCACCGTGTACCCACACCCCAGTACGTTCGAGTCGTACCCCCACCCCTGTACGTGTCGTACCACCGTCTAAGTACACCCCAGTACGTTCGAGTCGTACCCCCACCCCTGTACGTGTCATACCCCCGTGTACCTACACCCCAGTACGTTCGATCGCACCCCCAACACAACCTCCTAAGTACGGAGTGCACCCCAGGCCCCAACATCACAACCGCATGTACAAGTCGTACCAAGCCACACACAAGGACAGCACCGTACAACCAAATGGCCCATGTACACACCGTACACACGCTCAAAACGCACGTACACAACCAGGACAAAACAAAACAACACAAGAATACACTATACGAATGGCACAAAGCCACTAAACATGGCCAACAAACACTACAAAAACACCTTCACTGACCTGCAACTGCCAAAAACAAACAGAGGCCCAAAACACCACCACTCCTTATAACACACCCACCCAAACTTCAAACACAGCCACACCCACCAATGGACCAATAAAAAGGGCCCACACACACAAACCATGAGCCTTTGCAACAGACTCACTGCTGCCAGACACCACAGAACCATACTACAAGCTTCACCACACCTTACACTTGCACACCTTCACACAACCACCTTCACAAACACCCCCTCATCACATTCACACACACACACCTGCACAACCACACCCACACACCCACAACCATCCACACCCCCCCCACCATCCACACCCACACCCCTCACCATGCCCACTACCAAGAATCCAAAGTTCAGTAACCGAGAGTTGGAGGTCCTTGTTGATGAAATCCTCAGAGTCGAGCCACAGCTCTTTGGAACATTGGTCAGACAGACCAGCATTGCAGCAAAAACAGCCATGTGGCAGACCATCGTCGATGCTGTGAATGCTGTTGCGGACACCAGAAGGACCAGGCAGGAATGCCAGAACAGGTGGTACGATCTGCGGAGGAGGGTCCGAGCCAAGAGGCAGGAGGAACACAACCAGGCCAACGCCACAGGAGGAGGGCCCTCCCGCAGACCCGTACACTACCAGCCCTGGGAGGAGAGGGTGATGGCCATACTGCCGGTGGAGGCAGTCGAAGGATTAGAAGGACTCCGAGACCCGGGTGAGTACACAAACAACGCACCTCACATGGGGGGAACGGCATCCACAACCAAAATCACTAACAGGCACGCAACCACCCCAAGCCATCGCATGACTCAACCACACTCCATGAGCACGCACATGCCACTGCTGCCACCATGCCCCATGCACCCAGCTGGACAATGTCAAGTCACAGGCCACAGAAGACACCAACACATGACACGGTAACCCGGATGGCGGGAGGCTGGGCCCCAAAAATCACATAGTGCAACTCCGAAGCAGACAACAATGCCCTCTGCCCATATGGCCTAGGTCACAGCCAGACAAACAGTGTGTCCCAACACAGGAATGACTTGCCAGCAAATGGCGGACGCCTTGCATCAACACATGGGGGTGAAGGCACTGTTTTGCACATGACAGCAGCTAATGAACAGCCAACATTGTGAAAGAGTGGCAGCACACACCACCACAGCAGCAGCGCACAGACACACATCACACCCAATGGGTGCCTGGAGATCAGAAACAAACTCACATCAACAAGCCAAGCGCCACTCAAAGATCTGCTAACAGTGTGTGCCCAGGAAGCTGGGCTGAGGTGACAGAGGGTGACACACAGAGGGAGGGAGAGGGGGACAGAGAGGGAGGGAGACACAGGGAGACGGACAGAGGGAGGAGGCTGACACACAGATGGAGGGAGAGGGGGACACAGAGGGAGGGAGACACAGGGAGACGGACAGAGGGAGGAGGCTGACACACGGAGGGAGGGAGAGGGGGACAGAGAGGGAGCGAGACACAGGGAGAGCAAATCAGCCGTGTGGTGTGTGCGAATGTCTGCTCGTCAGCAGGTAGACTGCGTGCATGTAGACAAGGGTGGCCAGTCCCAGAACCCCCCCTCTTCCCCATGGCAAAACACAGGGCCATGTCACAACCTGTTCACGAGCACAACGACAGCTACCTGGATCATATAAGTGTGTGGATCCACTCCATGTGCACATGTACAGTGCTACACGGAAGGCGCCAATGCATGGCTCGCCACACCTGCCCACTCCACTGCTGACTGCAGTCACACTTGACGCAGCAAGTAAGACCGTGCCACACATAGTTAAAGGGGCCAAAGTGGTGCCCAAGGGACACACCCATGCACAAGTGCACTGTGAGTGGACTGCAAGACAGATCCCAATTCCAAGAGGAAATGTCCCAACTTTGAAACTGATGAAACATGGATGTTGCATGGACCAAAATTAACATTGTCTCTCTCACACACAGGTCAATGTCGTGGTTCACCCCCCAACACTGGGGGGGAAGACTCACAGGACCCGGATCTGCAGGAGCCCGATCCCACCGGCAGCGACCACTCTCACCACTATGTGGATGACCCCGACCGACCTGGCCCCTCTGGTGTCCAACCACCTGCAGCACCTGCGTCAGGTACAACTGTGCCAACCACCACCCCCACTCCTGCCACATCCCAGGAGACACCCAGGATCCCTGCCCCAACACCACAATGCAGCCAGGCTGGCCAGGAGGGACACGGTGTCCCGGGCACCCAGGAGGAGGCAGGCGACAACGCCAATGCCACCCCTCAGGGGTCCCGGAGACCCGATGTGCCCACAAGGGCAGGCCAGGTGCAAGTGGGCAGGGGTGGTGGGAGTGGAGGACGGCGGAGGCGCGAGCCTGACCAGTTGGCTGGGGAACCGGTATTTTCCCATGTCCGTAACATCCTGGACTCATACCGGCAGGACACCACGGGCATGGCCCAGGTTGTGTCCGTCCTCGAGGGGATCAAGGCCCAGCAGGCCCAGCAACATGCGGAGCTACATGCCTGTCTACTGCGACACCAACGGAGGATGGAGGACAGACAGGCTGAGCAAGTGACGGCGTTCCAGGGGATTCACGATACACTCCGTCGGATGGCCGACAACATGGCCGACCCTCCCTGTGCCAGAAGGCGGAGAACATCACCACCCACAGGGAGGGATCAGGAGGAGGAGGAGGAAACATCCGATGGAGCATCCCAGACGTCGTCACGGCCTGCTGCTGAGGGCCCCCGCAGGAGGCCGGGTCGTCCACGGAAAGGACCGTGAGGGTCGGCGCTACATCACCATCTCCCAGGACACCTGGCCTGGCACCTGGCCCACTGGAGCAACAGCATCACAGCATCAAGCGACATTCTCTGCCACGTGGCCCTGCTGGTCACTGGCTGACCAATGTTGACAAAGACTGTGGCATGGACTCTGAGGATTTCAAATGGCAAGGACACCAACTCCCCTACTGAACTTTGGATTCCAAAATCCCGGAAAGCCCCTCACTTTGTCCCCCCCCCCCCCCCCCAATAATAAATCACACTATGAAGAGTAGATGCCTGCTGGTAGCATTATTACCTAACATGTGTCATGTAAAGTCTAAACATGCCTGAGTCATCTTTTGTCTTCAACCATCCACACCCTGGGGCCTGAGTCTGGCACAGGACACATGGGTCACAGTGTATTAGGCAAGACAGACATGGAGCACCATACACACCCGTGATGGGCCCAACCAGCTGAGGGGGTGGCCGAACAACCGTGCTGACACATTGAGTACAGCAACAGTCATGCGCAGAGGTCAGGGATCCAGTCCAGTGTCCTGGGGGGCACCCAGGTATGTGTAGACAGGTGGCAGAACCATGTCCTGCAAGCTTGAGTCCGGTGGATGCAGAGAATGGGGGTCTGGACAACGTTGGATGCATGGGGATGGCACATGTCACAATACCCACACAGTCATGGACATCATGCCCAATACACAGTCTCAGCCCACACACACAGCTTGCATCTTGCTACTCGACACATTGACACATAGCCACAATCAGGGAATACCATGCCAGACATGCTGGATGCACCGTGGCAACACACCAGCATTGACTGAGAAGAGGCACCTTGGAGGCATAGGGACACCTTTATTAGTCATGTTTTCGGGATTGCAGAGGCAACTTGAAGTACACATGTACACATCATGTGGAGTAACATGTGGGTCCAACACTGGCACCCCCCTTCTGCAGCACAAATGCGTGTTCGCCATGGAACTGGCACACAAGCGTCGGCTAACAGCTAAACACCCACAGCTGCTCACGGAGAGCCTGCCATACACCATAGATCCGCTGATGTGGAAGTTCCACACCATGTCAAGCCAATGCTAACCGTATGTGTCCGAGGGCAGTGTCACACACATTGATGCCATCATCACAATCCCCTATCCCATCACTGATGACTGTCAACCAGGCAGACCATCTATTCAGGTGTACACAGCTGCATGTCGTGTCCCATGGTGATGCTACATGGCTGCAGAGGAACCAAACATCGACAGGGGCAGTGTGCATACATCGTGAACAACTGCCACACCCAATACACCCCAGATGCATCCCTTACCCTATGGAGACTTCCAAACGTGTCCGTGCCTGTAACGCTGAGTCAGCCCACGATGTCATGTCCATGAGGAATAGCAGTGCCACAACAATGCAAGCAGCAGACGGCATGCGCAAGTACCTGGGGAAGAGAGACACACAAGAAGTCAGCCACAAAAAGCACAGCCACTTGCATGTGCATTTACTCGACACATGTATTGATCACAACATGCTAGGTCACAATTATGACTGGGGAAATACAACCATCACTGCCACCATCACTCCAGTGACACACCCACACACACCTCTGACTCACGTGCCATACATGCAGGTGGAGACACACATCACAACACATGCCACACGGGGACCAATGCGTGCACACTCAGACACTGGTACTCACCACTAAGCAAAGAAGTCGCGTATGAGCCGAGTCCGGATGTCCTCTTGCGGCTCCACATCCTCCACATCACTAGCCCCATTGCCAAGCCCTTCGTCCTCCATGGGTGGATGGTCCTCGTCACGTTGATCCAGGATGAGTGGCACAGCTCTTTCAACTGCCATGTTGTGCAGCATGCAGCAGACCATGAAGATCTTGCAGACCTTCGCCGGGGCATATGGGAGCGCGCCGCCGGTCTTGTGGAGGCACCTGAATCGGCTCTTCAGCAGGCCAAACGTCCTCTCTATCACTCGCCTTGTCCGGCCATGGGCGGTGTTGTAGCGGAGCTGGGCCGGCATGATGGGGTTGCGGAGAGGTGTGAGCAGCCAAGGCATGTTGGGATAGCCAGCGTCCCCTACATGGGAAGCACATGGACATCGTTAGAAGTGGTGAAGCGGTCGTGCTGGTAGGCTATGCAAAATACAGGACAGACAGACTGTACCCACCAACAACACATGCCCGTTCGTTGCGCAGCTGCATCATCATTTCAGCCATCCCGCTACGCCTCATGATGTAGGCATCGTGTGCTGATCCTGGAAAACGAGCACAGACATGTGAAACCACCATGTTGGACTGACACACCACAAGGGCATTGATGGAGTGGTAGTGCTTTCGATTGCGGTACGCCACCTCCCGTGCGCGTGGTGGTACCAAAGCTACATGTGTCCCATCTATGGACCCAATGACATGGGGCATCCCTCCCAGGGCATAGAATCCACGCTTGACCGCAGTCATCTGTTCAGGGGTTGGGAACTTGATGAAGTCATCCAGGTGAATCAACATGGCCTCTAAGAAATCAAGCAGCACACGGCAGAACATGCTCTGGGACATGCCACCAACATTAGCTATGGTATATTGAAAGGTACCCGTGGCAAGAAAATGTAGGGCAGCCATTACCTTCAGCTGGGGTGTCAGTGCCGTAGGATACCTGTGCTGCGGTTGCAGGTGTGGTGCCAGTCTCGCCGTCAACTCCAGAATCAACGGTTGGGTGAAGCGGTAGAGCTGGATGCTGTCATTCTCCTGCATGGCAGCCAAGTCCGGAATTGGTCGGGCAAGAGGCGGCGCTCTGCAGTAATTTGGAAGTGACAAGGAAGAGTGAGTGCACTACGACAACAAATCATGTGTACTGAGCACATGTTAATCTGTCAATACACATATGCTACATAGGGAGTCAGGTATGTGCTACATGCCCAGGACACGTATGGATGCAAGGTGACACTCCTACCAAGACCCAGCTACACACGGAGATTGAGAACCTCCCCATGCCACGCCATGGGAATAGCTGTGTCCCAGTGCAAGTGAACAGCCAGACGCAAGACAGGAGTGACATACGCCCACACATCAGCAGCAGTAGGATGCCGATTGCAGAGACTGGTAGCGGAACACTGGAGCCACAGGTCACATGACATTACACTAGGACAGCCCACACACCTTGCCATGAAGGTGCACATGTCATGACTCACCACACATTCCTTGTGAGGATGCTGACATGTCCTTGTCACGCTACTCCGTGTCCCATGCATACATGTGCACCTCACATCCGATGCCACATGTGGCATGGTGTGCGGAACAGTGTGCAATGACAATCTACACACAGACACATGTTGGTTGCTGCAACGGCTGCAGCTTTTGAGGGTGCTCCAACATCAACCTGATGGGAAGCCCCCACACATACATGACATAGTCACATTGTGCACCGTGGGTAGTGACAAGTCAGGCTTGGTAACCCCTGTACCGGGCATCAGGGGACACTTCCGTGTGTTGGTGTCCGTGCCATGCCAGTGACGCTCACCCCAAGTGTGCAGTACGACACGAGTCAAGGGCATGCCTGGCACACATTGCACCATCACACAGTACATCTGTACACATCTCATCATACATCTGGTGCCTTCTCGACTCAGGAGTAATGTTCCACATCACAGGCCGTCACACCTGTGCCCCACACATGTAGTAATGCACAGACGATGCCTTGATGTCAATTAATGGACAAGTATGTCCATTCATGGACAAGTATGTCCATCCATGGACATGTATGTCCATCCATGGACAAGTATGTCTGCCCTATCCCTACCTGTGTGCCGCCTGTCACCACTGTGATGTGTGAAAACCGCTGTACTGCTGCGAAGAGGGCCTGTGTACGTTCCCATATCACTATGGGAGTGCTGCCGTATGTGTACCCATCGTGATGGCGAGCGTACAGGCATGTGTACGGCCCGTACCACTACGAGTAGGCATACGCAAGAACACCCATAGTGGTACGGGCC
This sequence comes from Triturus cristatus, assembly GCF_964204655.1. Lineage (NCBI taxonomy): Eukaryota > Metazoa > Chordata > Amphibia > Caudata > Salamandridae > Triturus > Triturus cristatus. Next base: position 266,117,683 of record NC_140585.1, read on the forward strand.
GTACACACGCCTGTACGCTCCCTATCACTATGGGTGTCCTCGCGTATGCGTACTCGTAGTGGTACGGGCCGTACACACGCCTTTACGCTCCCTATCACTATGGGTGGCCTTGCGTATGCGTACACGTAGTGGTACGGGCCGTACACACGCCTGTACGCTCCTTATCACTACGTGTACGCATACGCGAGGCCACCCATAGTGATAGGGAGCGTACAGGCGTGTGTACGGCCCGTACCACTACGACTACGCATACGCGAGGACACCCATAGTGATAGTGAACGTAGGCACGCGTGTACGGTCCGTTGCAATGCATTTGGGGTGCCCTAGGGCCCCGGAACGCACCGTACCTGTGTGTGGAGCTCCAAATTACATAGGGGACACATGAGGGACAAGTATTGAGGCCTACATGCATGCTGGTTGTCATGGAGACCAAGTTCAAAATTTGAATGTGTTCTGGAAGGTGCACAGCAGTAGTCAGTTGGAATTCTTCTACTTTGTTGCAATGTGTTTGTGGGACTGACATCATGCTGGAGAATGAAACCGATAGAGAACCCACAGACTGCTAGGTTTGAAGGGATTGGAGGAAACATAGGATGCAAATGTGAGTGACCAATCACTCTGTACTCCTGTGCATGAGATGGGCCAGCAAGGCAGATATAAGGCAGCCAGGCCCCATGAGGGAGCACTTGCCTGCACATCTCTGTATTCCACGACCCAGCTGCTGCTACTGATTCCCTGGAACCATGTCAAGGGCTGTGGAGAGGTCACAGCCATTCACCCTAGAGGAGAACATGGCTTTGGTGGATGTGATCCTCCCACGGTACCCCATGCTGTATGGGCGACCAGGTTATCAGGTGAGTTCAGTGTCCACTGGCACAGACTGTGTCCCTTTTTAGTGACTGTGACGTCTGCCATTGTGTCCAGGTGTGACACACATGCTTTGTACTGCAGGGTGGGGGCCTATCACTCCCAGCAGTGCCCTGAGACAGGAGGGGTGGGGGCCTATCACTCCCAGCAGTGCCCTGAGACAGGAGGGGTGTGTGCAGAGTCCTCCCAGCAGTGCCCTGAGACAGGAGGGGTGGGTGCAGAGTCCTCCCAGCAGTGCCCTGAGACAGGAGGGGTGGGTGCAGAGTCCTCCCAGCAGTGCCCTGAGACAGGAGGGGTGTGTGCAGAGACCTCCCAGCAGTGCCCTGAGACAGGAGGGGTGGGTGCAGAGTCCTCCCAGCAGTCCCCTGAGACAGGAGGGGTGGGTGTGATGCACAGTGTGAGCCAGGATCATTGATTGTGTAGTTGCCCTCATTCCACCTGTGTCCTTCCAATGGCACGTACTGCTTTTGGCCTTCCCCCAGAGGATCATGTCCCTATGACAAAGGTGCAATGCGTTGGATGCATACTATGCCTTGTTGTAGACTGCAAATGTGTTCTAATCTGTGTCCCCGTGACATGTGCAAGGTGTATTGATGTAGTGTCACTTGTTCATCCTCACAGGTAGACGCCTCTGCCAAGGAGCAGATATGGCTGGACGCCGTCAGCGCCGTGAGGAGTGCGGATGGTCGGAGGCGGCACCTGTCCCAGGTGAGGAAACGCTGGCAGGATATCCGGTGCTGGACGCGGAGGATCGCACGGCTCCTGCTGGGGCACTCACCTGAGAGCCACAAGAACCGCGGGCGCCGCCGTCTCTCCCACATCCAGAAACGTGTGCTGGCGGTGGTCTTTCCTGACTTGGACAGGCGTCTACAGGACATGCAGCAGCCGGAAGGGGGTAGGTACATGTGTGTGTTTGTTGTGTTTCACCAGCATTTGTAAGTGCACTGTTCCATGGATACACTTCCAGGGTTTATGGTGTTGAGACGATTCTGTTACCCACAGTGTTGCAGGCCTCACCTGCCTCCCTTCCCAACCTTGCAATGTGTTCCCTGGTCTCTGTGTAGTCACTCCATCACAAAGTAATGTAGCCTGACACCTTCTCCAAGTGTACAATGCCTGCAGCGTCATGTGTGGGGGTGGTGTGTAAGAGGTTTAGTGTGCTTGCCTGTGCCCTGTCCAGTTCTGGACTTGTGGGTTCCATGTCAGTTGGCACTAATGCTGATTTCAGACATGGGAGTTAATCTCTTGAGTGCGAGGCCTTCCAGCAGGCATGTCCCATGCGGTGGCCTGTGACATGATGTGCATGAGTGTGCGTTACGCATAGTGCAGGGATGTTAGCGTGTGTTGCAGTCATTTCCATTCAGGAGCATGGAGTTGTGTGGCCACTACTGTCCCCAGGGGCATCTTTTCCTAGGTATCATGTGTGTAATCCGAGAATGTCGACAATCTCTGTGTCTACAGCATCGCTTGTGCTCTGTGCCATTGTCCCCTGGCACCATGTTTATTGACGTGAGATGTATTACAAGTGTCCACTGTCCAGCCTGACATGATTTTCCAAGTTCATACTCACGGTGGCCATTGCCTGTGTGTCTCGTAGCAATCATCTGATGATGGCCATTTGTACATGATTCTTTGGACAGCCGCACCTTAGGTATTTTGTGTGCAATCTTGAATTATTGCATCCCATGTGTATTTCACCCAGACTAAGAGATGTAAGTGCTTCCTGTGTCTCCACAGATGTGTCTCATGTAGGGGGTGGGTGGGGCGGCCATGGCCTACATGTCAAGACCTGTCATCTCCTTGCTCGGACTGGCCAGTGTGTGATGTTTGTCTGGACATACACTCAAGGTGCAGCGTGGCAGTCAGGGTGGGCATGTTCTCAGTATTACCTATGCTGCATGTGCATCTAGTTCCTGGATTTGGTCCCTGCTCATCCCAATTTCCTGCCACGCTGTGTGGTGCAGATGCAGTGCTGTATTGTCCCCAGGGCCTTGCTCCTCAGTCAGAATGCCATGTCATCTCATTTGCTATTGTGTCATGCTCTCCATAGTTTTTCCATGCCATGGTGGGTCACACAACTGTGTCTTGCAGGCCCTACGTATGTACCTTGTTTTGTAGTTGTAACTCATCCTTTGTTTCAGGCTATGCACTGTAACCTACGTAGATTGTACTCATGTGACATATGTATACAGGTGTATGATTACTTTCTGTCTCTTCAGCCTGCCCACAGCATCGTCGGGGGACACGGTGGGAGACATGGACACAGACGGCGCAGAGGGACCGAGCACCAGTGCCAGCGGTGACATGGGGGCTGGCACTTCGAGTGGGACAGAGGCGGTGGAGAGTGACCCCGGGGACCTGTCGACTCGCACAACAGACTATGAAGCGGACGGGTCCGAGGATGATCACTCCGAGTGGGCGGTGGCTGCACCACCATCTGACAGCAGCCCTACATCTGGCACCGCCCCCTCCATTGGCATCAGCCGCCTCCCACGTGCTCGTGTCCCTTCCCAACGTGCCCGGTCACCACATGTCTCCTTCCTGCCAGGCACCGCACCCCCTGCCCCTGTCTCCACTGCTGCCGCCAATGCTGAGACTGTGGACATCCAGCGGCAGTTGCAGATTGGTCAGACTGCGATCCTTAATGTCCTCCATGGCCACAGCCAGGTCCTCAACAACATGGAGGCATACTTGGAGGGCATTCATTCATCGCAGGCTGACCAACGCAACTTGCTGAGGTTCATAGACTCCACACTGACTGCAGCAGTGGGTCTCCTGCAGCGCTACGTCCCACCCCCTACCCCTGCTCCTTCCACACTTCCCACTCCCATGCCTGTCCAACATACACCCAGACGTAAGCATGCAACCACCACAACAGACACAGGCACCACACCAGCAGGGAAGGTCCGCCGCACACCTCCTGACACGCACACACAGGGTGCAGTAGGCACACCCACTGGGTCGGGGGGCAAACGTGTGACACGCAGCCAGAGTGGGAGTCCGCATTCCACCCAATCCACTCCCTCCAAATCCCCTCCCCTCAGCTCTCCTGGCCACATCTCCCCCAAAGACTCCTTCATGGCCGCTCTGTCCCTGAGCCCCACAGTGACACCACCCCGCAAGCGGTCAAGGAGGTCCCCGGTCATGGTGCTTGATTCCCCCCCCCTGTCCACACCCTCCCACAGTGGCGCTGCGACCCATCCCTCTGACCCCCCCCCCTCTTTGGGGCCTGTGGTTCCTTCGGGTGCAGGGGAGTCCCTGGAGGACCTTGCTAAGGTGTGCAGCGAAATACTGGCCTCCACCTTTGGCCCTGCCCCACCCCCTGTGGTGGAGTTCTCCATCCCTGCACCCACGACACCTACCCTTCACCCTCCTGTCCCTGCGGTGCCTGTTTCTTCCCCCCCACATGCTGCCCTGACCCCTGTGGAAGACGACGGATTGTGACTGTGCAGGCAAGCTAGGGGACACGCATCCCACTGTGTCCCCCATCCAGTTGGGACTCCTGGACTGCCCTATGGCCTTTGTTGAAATTGGACTCACGTCATACTAGTTTTTTTATCATGCTGAATAAAGCTATTTATTTTTGCCCTTGGAACACTCCTGCATTGCTGGCCTTGCTGTTGGTGGGGCTGCTACATGGTTGTGGGTGTTGGTCATGTGTTGGGTGTGTGGGAAATGTAGTAGTGTGCTGCTCATAGGGGGGACCCTGGGATCTGTGTGCCATCACACCGTGTTAGCTACCTTTCTCCATTCATGTATGCAGTTGCTGCATGTTGCAATTGTCCTAAGGTGTATTCCTTCCTCTGTGTACCCTGACTTCTTCCCTGCAGGGTGTCCCCTGACTTAGGCACAGAGCTGTGTGTCCATTAGCTGGGTGTGTGACGTAGTCCTTCACCTTTGCACATGCATGCTGAGCGATGTCTCCACCTGCGTCATTCGTGGCATCCTTGGTAGTCATTGTACTTGTGTATGTGGCCTATTGACATGACTTCATGTGTACATGTTTTCTTTTCTGCGCTATGCATGCGTATACTTCCAGCCTCGAACACATGTGGTACATGTACTGCAGGGTCTTTGTGCACCTGACTGACATTTGTGGGCATGGTATCTGTGACTACTCCACCCTTTGCGTTCCATGGGCACTGCTGGGAGTGATAGGCACCCACCCCTCCTGTCTCAGGGCACTGCTGGGAGGACTCTGCACCCACCCCTCCTGTCTCAGGGCACTGCTGGGAGGACTCTGCACCCACCCCTCCTGTCTCAGGGCACTGCTGGGAGTGATAGGCCCCCACCCCTCCTGTCTCAGGGCACTGCTGGGAGGACTCTGCACCCACCCCTCCTGTCTCAGGGCACTGCTGGGAGGACTCTGCACACACCCCTCCGGTCTCTGGGCACTGCTGGGAGTGATAGGCACACACCCCTCCTGTCTCTGGGCACTGCTGGGAGGACTCTGCACCCACCCCTGCTGTGTCTGGGCACTGCTGGGAGTGATAGGCACCCACCCCTCCTGTCTCAGGGCACTGCTGGAAGTGATAGGCACCCACCCCTCCTGTCTCAGGGCACTGCTGGGAGTGATAGGCACCCACCCCTCCTGTCTCAGGGCACTGCTGGGAGGACTCTGCACCCACCCCTCCTGTCTCAGGGCACTGCTGGGAGTGATAGGCCCCCACCCCTCCTGTCTCAGGGCACTGCTGGGAGGACTCTGCACCCACCCCTCCTGTCTCAGGGCACTGCTGGGAGGACTCTGCACACACCCCTCCTGTCTCTGGGCACTGCTGGGAGTGATAGGCACCCACCCCTCCTTTCTCAGGGCACTGCTGGGAGTGATAGGCACCCACCCCTCCTGTCTCAGGGCACTGCTGGGAGTGATAGGCACCCACCCCTCCTGTCTCAGGGCACTGCTGGGAGGACTCTGCACCCACCCCTCCTGTCTCAGGGCACTGCTGGGAGGACTCTGCACCCACCCCTCCTGTCTCAGGGCACTGCTGGGAGTGATAGGCCCCCACCCCTCCTGTCTCAGGGCACTGCTGGGAGGACTCTGCATCCACCCCTCCTGTCTCAGGGCACTGCTGGGAGGACTCTGCACACACCCCTCCTGTCTCAGGGCACTGCTGGGAGGACTCTGCACACACCCCTCCTGTCTCTGGGCACTGCTGGGAGTGATAGGCACACACCCCTCCTGTCTCTGGGCACTGCTGGGAGGACTCTGCACCCACCCCTCCTGTGTCTGGGCACTGCTGGGAGTGATAGGCACCCACCCCTCCTGTCTCAGGGAACTGCTGGGAGTGATAGGCACCCACCCCTCCTGTCTCAGGGCACTGCTGGGAGTGATAGGCACCCACCCCTCCTGTCTCAGGGCACTGCTGGGAGGACTCTGCACCCACCCCTCCTGTCTCAGGGCACTGCTGGGAGTGATAGGCCCCCACCCCTCCTGTCTCAGGGCACTGCTGGGATGACTCTGCACCCACCCCTCCTGTCTCAGGGCACTGCTGGGAGTGATAGGCACCCACCCCTCCTGTCTCAGGGCACTGCTGGGAGGACTCTGCACCCACCCCTCCTGTCTCAGGGCACTGCTGGGAGTGATAGGCCCCCACCCCTCCTGTCTCAGGGCACTGCTGGGAGGACTCTGCACACACCCCTCCTGTGTCTGGGCACTGCTGGGAGGACTCTGCACCCACCTCTCCAATTTCACAATATGTACGCTCATGACATACACGGATGTGGGTACGCTCCATGCATTCGAGGTGGGGGTACGTGTCGTACTTACACTGTTGTGGTGGGGCTACGCTCCATGCACTCGAGGTGAGGGTACGTGTCTTACTTACACTGTTGGGGTGGGGCTACGCTCCATGCATTCGAGGTGGGGGTACGTGTCGTACTTACACTGTTGGGGTGGGGGTACGCTCCATACGTACGCGGGTGTGGGTACGGGTCGTACTTACGCTGTTGGGGTGGGGGTACGCTCCATACGTACGCGGGTGTGGGTACGGGTCGTACTTACGCTGTTGGGGTGGGGGTACGCTCCATACGTACGCGGGTGTGGGTACGGGTCGTACTTACGCTGTTGGGGTGGGGGTACGCTCCATACGTACGCGGGTGGGTACGGGTCGTACTTACACTGTTGGGGTGGGGGTACGCTCCATGCATACGGGTGGGGGTAGGGTCCGTACATTTCCGTCCCCACGCTATGTGATGCTTGTGCGGGCCGTACCCAGGCCTTTGCCATGTGGGTATGAGCCGTCCCGCCATTGTTGGAGTGACGTGGGTGTGGGCGTGGTTCGACTCGTACCCACGCTCTTCAGGCGTGGGTACGGGACGTACCTGTCTGGTTGTGTTGCCTGTTCGCGTCGTGACGGACTTCCGTTGTGGCGGTCGCTGGCTTATCTGGACACGCCCCCACCCCCTCGTAGTGACCAGGGCATGGGAGTCAGGTATGTCCAGGGCATGTGTGCTGTGTGACTTTGGTGGGGGGTTTGTGGCCTGCCCTGGTCATGCCACCCCCACCCCACCCCACATTCCCCCCTCCCTTAGTTGTTCTGACCTTCTGCGGCATCTGCGTCGGAACCTGTAGAGGAGGTCGACTGCTATGAGGGCCGGGATGACTCGTAGGTTCGGGTCCATGTCTGTCCGTCGCGTACTGGTCCTCCTTGTTCGCGTCGTCCTGTCGCGTACTGGTCCTCCTTGTTCGCGTCGTCCTGTCTGTCCGTCGCGTACTGGTCCTCCTTGTTCGCGTCGTCCTGTCTGTCCGTCGCGTACTGGTCCTCCTTGTTCGCGTCGTCCTGTCTGTCCGTCGCATACTGGTAGTCCTTGTTCGCGTCGTCCTGATTTCCCGGCAGTTTTTGGCAGCCGAAAAATATTCACCGTGCGGGATGACGTCGGTGCGAATCGTAATTCCTGGTTCGTGAATGGCAGGCTGCGTGCGTCCCGACGTCAGGTCGGCGCTTTCCCGGTTCGCATTTGTATGTTTATTTTGTTCGGTCGGGGTTTTTTACGATTCGTACGGAAATGGTGTTCCCGTGCGAATCGTAATTCCATGTTTGTAATTTTGTACGACCGGGTACGCGTCGGACGGAGAATATGCTCCGTCCGACGGTTCGTACCCGGTTTTTACAGGATCGTAATCGGCACCCAAATGGACAAAGGATTCAGTTTAACAGCTAAATACAGCAATCAGCAACTGAAAAGTGATCTGCCCATGTGTGACAAAAAGTCGGACAGTGCGAGGCAACACATGTGGTAGCATTAGTAACTTTTGATCGGTTTCAGGTGGAAACATTTATCTCAAATCTATAAATCATGCAGAAGATGATGGACTATAGGGAAATTGCAGCAAATCCACAATTATGTGCAATACATTATGGCGACAGATCCGCATAGTTCCAGTGGCCTAACCAATGATCAATAGCCTGCACACAAAGTTCAGGTGCCATAAAACATGTAGTATGTTTCTTAGTTTATATTTTGTTAGATTGTTTTAGCTTAGAACAGAGCTCGTTTGACTTCTAAATCTTTTTTTTGAGCAGTCTTCACTCCATTGCCATGGCATCTTGCCCAGCAACACTGACTGTGAATTTTATAGGGTATCCTATCCAATGCCTTCCTTCAACTCACTATGGGAAATGAGCAAATAAGGATGCTAAAACATTGTGATATTGTACAATAAGGTGCCTGCCACATCAGTTGCAGCATTTATCTTTAAATTTGCATGACTGTTGCTCATGTACCTGTATTCGCAGTTCTCACTTGCCCAGTACCAGACCAGGTATCACCTGTCCCTAATACCCATTAAAAGTATCATTAAAAGTATCATTAAAAGTATCAAGACATTGGTGAAAGAGCAGATCATACACCCAAAGAAACCTTGCCACTAGTTTGAAGCTGAAGGCTGCTAATGTAGGGTGTTGATACCCAGCTACTTTTTAGAGGACAGCTTCTGTAAAATGGATAACAAAAGCAATAAAGCACTAAACACTAACCATATGTTTTAATCAAGGAAGAGATCCCCGATAGTCACCATGAGCCCATTTATTTATGCATTTTTATAAAGTAAAGGATATCACCCAGAGGTCCTGGAGCACTTTGGAACAGAAACAGATCATTATATAAGGCACATAAATAAATTACCCAAAGATTTTGGGACATTCAAAAAAGCCAAGAGCATTAGACTGGATGTGGACTGGTGTTAAGTAAAAGACGGTGTCCAATGAAATCAAGGTAGAAAGGTAAGCCTCACGGCATGGATCAGTGCTGAGATTAAGCCAAGGATGTACAAACTAGAGAAGTTAACTAAAATGTATTTGAAAAAGGAGGGCTTTCATCTTAGATTTAAATATAGCCATCAAGGTATTAGTGTGTAGGTTGAGAGGTAAGACGTTCCATACTATGGTTGCGTGTCCAGAAAAGAACTGAGTCATAAATTGTTCCTTTTTAAAGTTTGGGTTTATTTTAGAAGAGCTTCGGCATTACATGATGTTATAGCGCCACCAAATAAATTAAGCTTGTCAGCCAGATAATGTGGACTGGATTGTGCAGGGACTTGGGAGTGATACAAGCCATCGTACATATACCCCTGGCTTCAGTGGTCAGCCAGTGAAGTATAACCAGTATCAACGAAATATGGTCATTATGTTTGGCCCCATGGACTAAACTTGCTGCCAAATGTAGGATTGTTTTAAAGAAAGAGGAGTGAGATGAAACTTGAAAGGACCAGTCAAGATAGTGTTACAGTAGTCGATTCTCGGTAGCCCCAGTGATTGAAAAAGGAGTTTTGAGATTTTTCTCTGGAATGAAATGCTAATTCCCCAGAGAAGACGCAATTGAAAGTGCGCATGTCTGGCCACGTTGTTGATTTGTGACTGTAAGGTGATCCTTTTGTCAAGAACGACTCCTAGGGATTTGGCAGTGTCAAAGATAGTGGGTTTGCTTTTGAGGATGTTGTAGGACAGTCATCCTTTTTTCCCTGATCACCCCCATTTTTTGACTGATACTGGTGGTTCCCGACTCTGAAAGTGTCCTGGGCTCTGCCAACCAGGCCCAGGGCCAGTGCTCTGTCCTGTGAAGGTATATGTCAATTGGTATAATTCTAATTGGACAAGAAAGCCTAACTATAAGTCCCTAGTATATGGTAGGGTATGTAGGTTTAAAGACCCCAGTGGACTTAATGCACTTAAGTGTGCTCTGCTGTGGTGTCTGGTGTCATTTTAAAGCCAAGATTGAATGGCCACCAAGAAGAGTTACAGAAGGTGAAATGATTCCCAAAAAGCAAGACCTCGGTTTGATCTGAGTTTAGCTTCAAAGAGTTACTTTGCATCCAATTTGCAATGTGAGACATGCATCTACAAACATTTTTTGCCTCTTCTTCAACATCAGGTGATATTGACACCAAAACTTGTGTGTTGTCGGAGTAGGAAAATACTCTGAAGTCAAACCTGCACATAAGGTTGACCAGAGGGGTAACATAGATATTAAAAAGCATGGGGCTAAGAGAGGACCCTAAGGCTCCCCACAAGAGAGGGAGAAGGGGTCAGAGATAAAATCTCCCAGCGCCACTACCTGCTTCCTCTTGCACAAGAACGGGCTCAGCAGGGCCAGTGCTGGATTCCTAAAGCCCAGCATCTGTAGCTGGTTAATGAGGAGAGAGTGGTGGACCTTATCGAGGGCAGCAGTTAAGTCTAGTAAAATCAATGGCGCCTTTCCACCCTTGTTAACCACCATTCTCAGTTCTTCAGAGGCTGCCACAAGGGCTGACTCAGTACAGTCGTTTGTTCTGAAACCAAACTGTGAGGAATAAAGAAGCTGGTTAGCATCCCAAAAATATTAAATTTCCTCATTCATAACTCTCTCTAGTATCTTGGCTGGAAGGAGAAGGCGGGATATAGGCCTACAACCTTTTACATCTTGCGGACCCTGTGAAGGTTTTTACACCAAAGGAAGAATAGAGGCTTTTTTCCAGATAGCTGGGAACTGTACTGTGACAAAAAATGTATTTAGTAAATCCATAAGAGGACCTCAAACCTCAAAGTTTGACTTAGCTTTAAAATACGCTATTTGGCTCTTTTCTTTTCAAAGGTTTCTCCAGAGGAGACTCCCCACCAAGTTGTCCTACCCCGAAGCCCTTGCAAACCTCAAAGCTTGACTAAAAACACACATTTTCCTCACATTTCTGTGAGGTAAATTTCTGGAATCTGTGACTCTGTAGTGAGCCACACATTTCTTAACACCTATCATTCCCTGAATTCTACTGATAAAAATGGCACTTAACTTGTTTGGGTATGGCTATTGCCCGTGTCAGAAAAGGCCCCAAATTGCAGCATGGACACATCACATTTTCGACTGAAAACTGACCCTGTTTTTCCAATGTGGCTAGCTGTGGGTTTCGGGCCTTAACTCAGGTGGCACCCAGGGAAATGTGGCAAACCTGCAAATTTTTTAAAACAGGACGGAGTGACTTGTGTGACTACCACCAGGGTTATCTACCTAAATGTGCTTGCAAACCTCAAAGTTCGACTAAAAACACACATTTTGCTCACATTTGTATGAGGAACATTTCTGAAATCTGTATGCAAGCCTCCCAATAACAATGGTACCTCACTTATGTGGGAAGGTCTAGAGCTTAAAACAGGAAAGCCCCCAAATAAACCCAACTCTTTTTTTGCAATGTGACTAGCTGTGGATTTTGCACCCTAGCTCAGCCAGCACCTAGCGAACCTAGTACACCTGCACATTTATGCAAACTAATCACCCAGGGGTACTCCTCTAAGTCTACCGATAAAAATGGTACATCACTTGTGTGGGCAGGCCTAGTGGCTGTGACAGGAAAGGAGCCAAAACACAAGATGGACACATCACATTTTTCCACTGTAAACTGGCCCTTTTTTTGCAATGTGGCTGGCTGCGGATTTTGGGCCCTAGCTCTGTTGCCACCTAGGAATCCTAGCCAACCTGTACATGTTTGAAAAGTACACACCTAGTGAAATCCAGTGTGGGGTTACTTGTGTAACCACCACAACATTTTCTTACTCAGAAACTCTTTCAAACCTCAAAGTGTGACTAAAACACACATTTTCCTCTAATTTTCCTACCACCTACCATTCCCCTTAAGTCTCTCATTAGAAAGAGCACCTCACTTGCGTGGCTGGGCCACGTGCCCGCAACAGGAATAGATAAACCCAAGGTCAATGAGTTTCACTTTGCGGGACTCCCATTGACCATAATTTGATCAGTTCCTGCTGCGGGCACTAGTCCCAGCCATACAAGTGGGGCAGCATTTGTATCGGGACAAGTGGGTGCATGCTGAGAATTTCGTGGATTCCTTCTGATTCTGGAAGAATACGTCACAGAAATGCAAGAAAAATGTGAGATTTCAGGCAAATATTGAGGTTTGTAAGTCACCGTGGGTAAGAAAACATTGTGGGATCTATGAGAGGCACACCACCCTGTACTCCCCTTGGTGTTTAATTATAAATGCCTAGTTTGGAAAGGTTTCCTTGAGTGGCCTCCCAGCCTAGACCTAAAAACTGCAGCTGCCCCTTTAGTTGATGTTACCACATTGCATCTTGGACCCTGTCCTTTTGCAGACGCTGGGCCCACCCACACAGGTGAGGTACTATTTTTATTTGGAGACATGTGGGAACTCTGGGTGGCAGGAAATGTGTGGCTCCATTTTTGAATATCTTTATTAACATTTTTTTTTACTTTTTTTTTTCCAGTCTCAGCCGATACAGTTATCATTAAACATCAACAGGCATCACTTACATTTTTACAACTTTCGTTGTATGACATTGCACAGTGAAAGCAGCGTATGTCTTTCTCGTGATGTTGATATCACTGGTTTCTGCAGTGCATGGATACCTGTCCATATGTCGATTATCTTGAGCACTAACGGCCCATGATCCTGTCATCTGTGAGCTATCACCAGGATTAATGTGTTCAGTGTACCTACTCTCGACAACAATCTATAATGTAACAAAAACAAGAGTTGTCCAATGTATTTAACAGAATACTCAACACTTATACAAAAATGGTAGACATAGTAGAGCCCATCTCTGTAGTGTTACCCTAAATCATACCTAAAAGATACAAATCTCTATGTTTGAATAAATGCCGCCTTTACTCATTAGATATCTCTTCCCCCTTTTTTGTTTGTTGGTCCTTTGTGCATAGAGCATTTCAATCTAATTCTTGTGTTAACCAATAATAAACCTAAACAAACAAAAGATGTCCATGTGCGGGGAGAACATGTACCCAATACTATATGTGATGTGTCGTATTAGCTACTGCCATGTCTGGAATAATGTCTCGTTATCGTGTGTGGGCTGCCACTTCCATTACTCATACGGTCGTGTGGTCACCGAGGTGTTTCTGCTTCCATGCAACATCTGCTGGGAATGGAATGCGGGTCCTTATCTGATTCAACCACTATAATTGGGAAAGGAGATAGGCGCGGCATATCGTCTACTCTCTGGCAACGACCTAGGCGTTAGGCCTCCGCCTGTGCTGCAGGTGTTGTCTGCGGTGGGGCGTCACTCTGCACGAGCGTTTTGAGCATAGCGTCCCAGGCCTGTGCAATGGGATGTTTCCTCAACTCTGCCGTTTCTTCCCTGTGTAGGGTAGTGCTTAGGAAAAGTGTGGCTCCATACAGATTCTGGTACTTTGAGCTACAGAAATATGAAGAAAAGGTTTGTTTTTAGCCCATGTTTGAGGATTGCAAGGGCTTCTGGGTAAGAAAACCGCATGGGATCCACCTGAAGTCCCCCTGGTTTCTAGTTTATGAAAATATCTGGAGTTGGTCGATTTTCCCTACAGATAATGTGTACACTGGCTGAGAAAGAAAGAAAAGGCTGGTTGTATCTGGCACGAGGGAGAGTGAAAAGTTCAAAATGTAAATTTTATGAACAATAGATTTCACGAAAATGAAAACGTAGAAATCACTGTTAACAAGAGAATTACAATTTTGCGATAGTGAACCAGTCGCTCACAGTTAGTGTGCTGTAAAGCCACGATAAGCCATCAACCGCTTTACAGGCCATTCACACACCCGTCATGCATCACACACACAAAACCATTCACACCACCAGCCGTGGGCCAAACACATTTCAACACCCATATTAACAAACAGCGCTATTCAAGGGCCCGTCACATTCATCCGCCCACAGGACTGAAACTCCAATCATATAACCTGATGGCCAGCAGAATGTTTGGACTAGATTTTGGGTGCTGGTAGTGTGTGTGTAGTCCCCAGCAACAAGTCGCTACACACATACACTGCCAGTCAGTTGCCACTATACACAACGTCAGTCAGCTGCTGGTTCACACACACCTCTAGCCAAATACTTGTCTATTCACACCGCCAGCCAAATGCTAATCTAAACACACCCCTTACTTAAGCGTCAGATCTCACACACACACACACCGCTAGCCAAATGCCACTCAGACATCACCATGAAACTCCACATCACTTTGATTTCTAAAAACTCTTCCCCAAGGAACAGATTACACACATAAAGCAGAGTGAGGAAAAAATAAAACATCCAACTAAACACAGGAAATTGTTTAAAATAGAAAAAATTAACCTATTGGTAGAAGATGAAATACCAACTATAACTGCATAGACAACAGGTGTAACTCTACACATCAAACTACTGCCAATCAGTCAGGTATCTGTCAATACAGACCGCAGTCAGTTCCATTTTACTCTCATGGTTGCTCTCACTACTTGAGTTGTGTATGGTACAATTTAAAACGTGGGCAAACATTGGCTAGGATTAGAAGGACTCTCTTGGCAGTACATGGGCCTTTCATACTCGTCTTCGTACATAGACGCTACATCTGCGACCAGGAAAGTCTTTTTTGGGTGTTGGTGGAAGGAAATTCAGGAAAATGGCGATCTTTTAATTTATACAAATCCTCCACCTCTCCGATTCTAGGAACACTTACTTGCTCTACTGCAACAATGCTGCCTTGGCAGACTGCTGAAACTGTACAAAAATCATCTTGGAGTCTGGAGACCGTTCTTTGAAAACAACGTAAGCATTGAAGGATGCTAAATTAAATAGATGAACAGACATCTTCTAGTGCAGATTAGGACTTTTGAGCAGCATTATAAGGTTCCAACATTTGATCTACTCTATCTGCACCTTCCATTTGCTGGTTGTAGTCTAGAATGTACGCTGGCTTGCACACTTCTGCTACCTGACCTCAAACAGTCACAGGCACAGTACTTTCATTGGGAAGGGTTGTAAGCATGTGAACACCTCTTCATTCTGACAATATAAACATGAGTAATTTATTATTACGCAAGGCACTGCTTTGTCCCCTATGAAGTTTCTTACACACCAGCTCTTTAGGGTAACCTTTAAAAAAAAAGAAAATCTTAACTGAAAGCATAAAACAAAAAACAAGAAATATAGTATTGTTTATAATATACTTAAAAACTATATATAAGCTGTTATAAATAACAAATATATTGTACAAATGTATACCACTGAAAAAATAATTCTACAATACATAAAAAGTAATGTAAAAATAAAAAAGTCAACGCGTTATGAATAAATATATAACTTATACTTATTTGAAAAATATATTAAAAATGTTATTAAAAATAACAATAACAGTATTTTTCGTATGTTGAGAAATATATATGATTTAAAAAATATAAACATACACATTGACTACAACTTGAAAAAATAAAAAAATAAAATCACAAACTGTGCCATGTACCTTGATTAATAAAAAAAATGTTAATGATCATAATGTATGTGAAAAATGCAATACTTAAAGTGTTACACCTAAAACTCATCCTTTAATCAAACGTGGTACAATAAACATGTTATACAGTTAAATAATTAATTTAACTACTACTACCTCTATTGAAACCATTTTGGAGACTATTTTCTACACTAAAAACACCAAAATTACTGTTTTCACTCCAATGTAACTTGTTTAACCAAAGGTATTGTGCACCAATCAGACTCCAATCAAAACCATGTATGGGAATGCATTTGACACTGAAAGGGTGACATTTCCAATTCCCACTCCAATATAAGCTACTTAGGGGAAGGGATTGGACACAAAACATATAACACTTACTATTCCCACTCCAATCTAAGGGCCTGATTACGATGGCGGACGGACTGCACACCGACAGGCTGTCTGTGGCGGTCTGACCGACACCAGGCCTTCAGCCTGGCCGTCAGATTACAATACCGGCGGTCGGACCTATGCTGCTCACAGGGAAGACTGCTGTCTCTGACAGGATCTGAGATACCGATGACGGCAGTGGTCGAGTTGTATACCTGAATGGTGGCGTGCCGAGGCAGACACTGCCGTAGGGAATACAATATCCCTTTCCGACAGCCTTTTCATGGCGTGTAGCCATTTAGTGGAAAGTATTTGCCACTAAAGGGGTAACGTTTACTATTCCCACTCTAATCCAAACAATTTAGTGGAATTTTTGGACACTAAACGTGTATCATTTACTATTCCTACTCCTATCTAATCCATTTAAGGGAAAGTGTTGAATACAAAGGGGTAACATTTACTATTTTTATTATCATGGAAGGAGTCTTTTTTAAGAGGACGGAATCCCATCACCCACCAAGGTGGCATGCTTCATCATCTGGGATCTCCTCTTGGTTGCAAAACCTAGTGCAACCAAGGGCTACAACCCCTTCACTGTGAGGGAGGAGCTCACGGATGTTTTAATTAGGACAGTTGGTCGGATCTCCTAAGATCTGTGAAGCATGAACATTTTTTGAGGTGGGTGTTTGCAGTGCAAAAGATAGTGATGTTGTGAAGTGATATTAAAATTGACTACCAAGCGAAAAAAGAAATTTTAATGATTAACTCTTGGTGTCAATTGTTAAAAACAGTGCAAGCGCTGTCTGAAAAAATTGTCGAGTGCGCTGGTCTAAATAAAGGGTGTACATGTTTCAGCCATAGTGATCGAACTTCGATTGTGGCCTTCCTCAGGACCTAGATGGTGGTGCTACTGCAAATTTGTGTGTTAAAAAAAATTAGATTGAACTGAGTAAGTAGAACGATACAACCTACAATCACCTGTGGTCTCTTTTACGAGGAATCTACAGGATTGTTGTTGTCACCTGTGGAAAGAAAAACATAGTGTCATTCTATACAGTGTTAAGGTGAATATTAACTTGCTTGTGCTGTACTTAGTGCTCTGAAAAAAGGAACAATATCACTATTAATGTTCCTAGCATCTGCATGGTGCCTTTTGCACTTAGACATGTATATGAAAGTGGTTTCCTTACCCGTATGTGTATGGGTGCACTCATCACCACTCCTGGCAACAGCTCAGGGCGTGAGGCACCGCTCTATTAAAAGGAAAAAGCTTTGGTCATGGATCCTACAAGTGTACCATAAGACAGTTCTCCATTAATTTAAAATCAACTCTGAAAATGCATTCCTGATGAAACCATAAAGCACTTCAATAGACTAGATAGTATCCTTGTGGAAACCATGCTATATTTGATAAAGTGTTTGGCAAGAGTTGTCATCATTCGTAAGTGGTTTGCTGGTAGTTCAATATAGCGTGTAGTTATACCAGATGTCATCATATAGATTATTGTCTACCAGATAGTTTAAAAAAACTCAAAGAAATCGTCTGTAGAGAACAAAGAAGTGCTTGAATATGAAATACTGTTAAATCTGTTGTCAAAATACGGGAAATACTAATTATGAAAATAGATAGCACTCACTTAACGATAGACACGCCTTGTTGCGTGCGTAAACCAAAGAGTGTGCATGGAAGCCTAAGACAAAATATCCAAGGCACTGTGTAGAAGAAACTATTATTCTGCCTAGTAAACTCACAAAGTCATGAGGTAACGTGTTTTCAGAGCCGTGCCATTATACTCACCTCTCTGTCTTTACCCCGGACCGTCTTCTGGCTGTCATGAGCGGTAACCGACGAGAGGGAGCGCACCTTATATACTCTGCACAATTTGTTAAGTTTATACCACTGTGTTCCATTAACCTATGGTTCCATCGCGTGTAATACGCGTCATCAATTCAGTAGCACGTCATGAACTACAAAACGGACTACGAATCATGGGAAATGTAGTTTATATATCGCTAGCTGTCATCGACAAAAGAACTACTCAATGCCAGTAGAATCTTGGGGAATGTAGTCATGCGCAAAATTAACGTGTTTTTGTGTTGATAATTAAAGTCAGCATTTGTCACAGAAGATGTCCACCCTAAATTTGTGTATTATTATTAAAAAGGGGGGGCTGCGACTATTGTAAGATACAGCACATTAATTTAATGCCCGTCATGAACTACAGAACGGACTATGATTCATGGGAAATGTAGTTTATATATCGCTAGCCGTCGTCGACAATAAAATCTTGGGGAGTGTAGTCATACTCAAAATTATCGTGTTAGTATTGATAATTACAGTAACCATTTGTCACAGATGACCTACATCCTAAATTGTTATATTGTTATTAGAAAAAGAGGGCTGCGACTATTGTAAGATACAGCACATCAATTCAACAGGTAAATAAACGGGTAGTCGACCGTGCGCGTATTACACCCGGCCATAAACCTCAAATGTAAATAATCTGATCAGATGTTGATCTAAGTGGAAAGGGTTAAGTCTCGTCATCAGGCTCATCTACAAGTGCATGTGTTGATTCAACAGTAATGTTACTGAAAGTGCATAATGTCCCTGTCTATGAACAGTCATCGTGAATACTTGGCTGTGTACATGATCTTCAAGTGGTTGTTGTATCATTATTGTGTAGAAACCACAATGTCAGCACGTCATATAAAGTTGGTTGGAGCTATTGTGCTTGTGCTTCCTACGGAGCAATGTGCCACACTACAACGTCCACGGAATATCGTCATTAAGACCTTCAGTGTCACTGTGAAGTTTAAAAACCCATCGCTGCTCCTTTCTAAAAAGGAATTTAGCTCTATCAGCAACATAGGGGGGGACCAAAAGGTTGTTCAAGAACCATCCATTTTAAATTGTTTGCTTTGTGTTGCTTATTCAGGAAATGGTTTGTCAGTCTTGTTGATTGTTGTTTGCACCGGATAGTGCTATTATGTTCCAAAATTTGTTGTTTAACCTTTCTGGTCGTCATTTCGAGGTATTTAAGTTGGCATGGACAAGTTATCAGGTAAATAACTCTTTTGCTGTTACAGTTTGTGTGTTTTATCTGTCTCCACGGTCTCTCAGTGCCTATGTCCACTTCTGTTGTGTGTCTTGTTTGGGGACAGACAGCACAAGTGCCGCAGGGATGGTGTCCTTGGACAGCTGGCATGTCCCATAAAGTCTCTTGTCTCTTTGATGTCTCTATTCTTGGTCTGGTATGTACACAGACTGTCATGTAGGTTGGAATTTCTCTTGAAGGAAAACAGTGGAAGAGGTATAGGTTCCTTTCCTACATTCAGAATCCGTCAGTGTTTGTGTACACTTTTCTGGATGTTGTTGGACAGCGTACTAAAGGTATTAACACAGGTGAGTCTTGTCATCGGTGGTTTAGGTCCTGATGGTTCTAAAAGTATTTCCCGGTTGTTATTCAATGCTCGTTTGTATGACTGGCGTATTAATTTTTACGGATAATTCCTCTTGTATAAATTCCGAGACTGAATGCTGGCATGATGTTCGTAGTTTTCTTTTAACAAGCAATTCCTTCGAATGCAGAGGAATTGCCCATTTGGTAAGTTTTCGCAAAGCGACTAGGAATGGAAACTCTCGAATGTCAATAATGAGTTTCGCGCCATTGGTTTTGTGTAGATTTCACTTTCCAAACCTTTGGCAGATGGAAAAACTCGGAGGTCCAGAAACGGCAAGCTGTCTTTACTGTACTCCATTGTAAAGTTGAGAAAATTATTTCTCGTATTCAGCCACGTATGGAATTTGCCAATAGTACTGGCATCACCTCTCCAGATGACAAAAATGTCATCAATGTACCGTTTCCACAGGACTATTTGTTCATGGAAAGGATTCTCTTCAGTGAGGACATGTTGTTGTTTGATGAGATGAACATACAGGTTAGCCAGACTGGGGGCGAAAACGTTTCCCATCGATGTTCCTGATGTTTGGAGATAGATATTTCCTTCAAATTTGAAGAAATTCTCCTTCATAGCTAACCTGGCACACTCCATGATGAAGGCACTCTATGCCTCAGACAATTAACAGATAGACGGTCTTACCGTCAACTCAAAGTCGACCCAACAACACGACTAACTAAAGAAATTGGTGATCTCGTGGGAGAAGCAAAAACCGAAGGATGGGTGACTGCACAAGAAGCTAGTTTGCTCATTACTCCACACCTGGTGATGCCATACTTTTATGCTTTACCGAAGATTCATAAATCCCAAAGGTCACCGCCTGGTAGGCCAATCCTCTCGGGGATAGGCTCGTTACTAGAACCATTATCCACCTTTGTGGATTATTTTTTAAGACCTTTGGTAAAAGATATGCCAACGTATCTTCAGGATACTAAAGACATCTTGAAATGGCTTCCTGAGATAGAGTTCAATGTCGAAACGAACTTCCTCGTCTCCTTCGACGTTGAATCTCTATATACGTGCATCCCCACAGGACGAGACTTTGGACGGCATGCGATTGCTTTTGGACCACAGATCGGTGGAGACCATTACACCAGTACACTTCATCATGGAGTGTGCCAGGTTAGCTATGAAGGAGAATTTCTTCAAATTTGAAGAGAATATCTATCTCCAAACATCGGGAACATCGATGGGAAGCGCTTTCGCCCCCAGTCTAGCTAACCTGTATGTTCAACTCTTTGAGCAACATGTACTCACTGAAGAGAATTCTTTCCATGGAGAAATAGTTCTATGGAAACAGTACATCGATGATATTTTTGTCATCTGGAGAGGTGATGCCAGTACTATTGGCGAATTCCATACGTGGCTGAATACAGGAAATAATTCTCTCAACTTTACAGTGGAGTACAGTAAAGACAGCTTGCCGTATCTGGACCTCTGAGTTTTTTCCATCTGCCAGAGGTTTGGAAAGTGAACTCTACACAAAACCAATGGCGAGGAACTCATTGAAATTAGAAAGTTTCCATCCCAAGTCGCTTCGCAAAAACTTACCGTTTGGGCAATTCCTCCTCATTCGAAGGAATTGCTCGTTAAAAGAAAACTACGAATATCATGCCAGCATTCTGTCTCGGTATTTATACGAGAGGAATTATCCGAAAAAATGTATACGCCAGTCATACAAATTATTTCATTCATTAATCTCAGTTGAAAGTTATACAGATTAATTATTCGTGTGTCAAGCCCCAAATGGTGGCTGAACCTTGAACAAACCTAAACATAAGTCACAATAATTAATGTATAACAGATTTTTTCAGACACTGGTATATCTGATTTTCTCAGAGTTATACAATTTTAATGTGAACAGAGATATAAAGGGTACAATCAAAAACAATATAACATCATGATAGAGGGTACATAAAAGAGCCTGCAAATCAGTGATGTGATCATCTATTCCAAATAATATGCAATAAGGAAAATGAATCTAAAACAATAGAAAACAGTTCCTTAGTAGCCAAACTTGCTGGGGGAAATAGATGTAGTAGTTGACAATTCAGTCTGTTATGGCAATATCGTCCGTCAGACCATCTTCAGGACAGACAATCAAATATTAAAATAGACCTCTGTTTAAATATAATATATATAATTATTCAGAAAATTGTCTAAAATGACACAATATGTCAGAAGAAAGCAAAGAAAACCCGTGTGAAGAAAGAAGAGATAAAGATGGCACATTTCTGAATTTGCTATGTTGTTCAATTATAACCTTAGCCCAGAGTTAAATGAAGGATAAATAGTTTAAAGGTAAGCAATAGTCATCCATGGTGGTAGATAAAGAAGGCCACTTAGTTACACCCAAACTGATTAGGAGAGTCACCTAAAAAGTCATTTTTAACTTACTTTAATCATATTCATTGAAACCAATCAAGTGCCAGGGGAAAGGCCTAATATGTAGGCTCCTGGGCAGTCACGGTATGGCCTGGATTTGGTAGTTCAGTAGCAGTTTGTGTAAACTGCTTTTATTCCCTTTCTGTAAATAGTAATCCTGCTTCTATTGCCTTTAAAATAATTTGTGAATAGTCTTGACCATTGTGTTTCCCAAACTGTGGGTCGTAACCCAGTGGTACGTTGTGAGCTGATTTTTAGTGTTTTGTGAAAGACTCTTTCAAATTCTACGTTTCTGTTTGTCACATTTGCCTGGTGCTTCAAAGACAGAGGTCAAATGTCAAGCTATGTCTTATTCTTTTAACATGGGATTACTGCTTAATTTTCAATAGCTGACTGCAAAGTGTGAGAGGTTTTAAGTGAATTCTGTGACAATCTGGTTGGAGTACAGGGAAAGTGAAAGAAAAGGCTGTAAGATGTCTTAATTGTTTGCAGCACACAACAAAATGTAATCACCTATAAATGTATGCGTTCAGCACTTAAAGCAAAACTGAAGCAGATACTTTTGTAATTCAAAACCAATCAAGACACTTTACTTGGTGATGCAAAAATGCTAAATATTCACAAAAACCCGATGTCTACATATTATCATTTCTGTTTTATTAGTAAAACTGTATGTCTGTGCATAGTGGCCATTTCAATGGAAAATGTGCTGTCTGTAAATGACGATGCACTACCACACAATACTTTAGTTACGTTCACAAATAACCCTTCGTCATTGTCCATTAAAGGCAGGTGGCTCGCGGATGTTTGTCGATCTAAAAAGTGGGTTGTGGTTCTATAAAGTTTAGGAACCAATGGTCTAGAGACAGCTCTCAAGTACTTTTAACATGTTTCTATCTTGTAGTTGCTGCTTTATGTGTATATTTCAAAGGGGTATAATACCGAATTGTAATGGTTTTTGTTTAGGTGTCTTTTCTTGCATGAAAACACTGGCTAGAATAACTGTCACATTTAAATGCTCTTGAAATAGCTTGGATGGTTATTGTACCTGCATTACAACATTGCATGTAATGTTAGATCTCACATTTATAGTCTAAGTAATATAGCTTAGTGGGCTAATGCTTTTATTACAGATATTCTTGTGTCACTTTTTTTACCACTTGCTCCCCTCCCTTTTGTGTCTACCTAAAGAGCCCTCATCATCTGCTCTGCAGGGGATGCTGGTGGGGGTATTGACTTGGACTCAGTATCTCCCATCTCTTCCTGCCTCAGCCTGGTTCAATCTATCCTTTCTATTGTTATATTCCTTCAAATTATTTCAATGTGGTGTTCTGTCACATGTCAATAGGTAAAGAAACAGTTCTTGGGCCATTAATCAGCTACAAATCATCCAAATGGTTCTGTGTTTCCTAGCCCATTACTACACCCCTCTCATGTCACACAAGCACATCACGGTACAACAACAGTACACATAAGACACATTTCCTGTCATCGTCATTTGCACAATACGGATCAGAATCATACAGTTCTCTAACTGTTTGCTTCCTCAGTAGTACTTATTTTTAGGTTATACTGACAAATGATAGCCTATCATCAATCTATGCATACCTTGGGAAAGAATTTAGTTTAAACCCATCACATCCACAGCACTTGGGTGCTGATTACGATGGCGGTCGCACATTGTTGCGGGATGGAGACCAGCTGACACATAGTCAGCAGTCTGGCCTGCGATTTGACAGCTGTGTAGGTGGTCGGAAACATGCCTTTTGCCATTTAGGCTTGTGCTGCAGTCCGTAAAAGGGCCGCAGCACAAGACCCAATGGCAAAAGGCATGTTTACAAAAATCCTTACACCGTGTGCCATGCACCATGTGGTGCCTGGCAAAGGGTGCATGGGTGATTGGGGGCAACACGTGTGCCCCCTGGGCCCTACAACAGAGGCCCAGGGCGGCAGGGGCCCTTCTAAGGGCCCCCAATGTCCCTTTCTGTCAGCATTTTTATGGCAGTCTGACCGTCATGGAAAGACTGTTAGAAAAGGACATTGTAATCCCTACGACAGTTCCTGAGCAGGCACCGCCCCTATTGTAGGGAATACCATCCGACCAATGGTCTGACGGGCTCCTTGATGCTGTCAGAATAGGTGGTTGTCCCTCCGACGGATGCGGTCTGACTGACTCTGCTGCAACTTCCTAATCAGACCCTTGGAATGACATAAAAGCCACAAAATTAGGAAAGGTAGCTCAAAACACTTAAAGCCGAGCAATGGACAATTGTACACTCCAGTAGAATTAAACAAATTGCATTGTCTTTCAACACACATATCCATGTATATAATCTTTAAAGAAACTTGTGATGCAATGTCTATATTTTTTTAGTAAAAGGGAGAAGTTCCTTTCTATGTAGATGACCTTTTTCTGGATTTTAGGTGCCTTATGTCATTACACACTGTTAGGTATTCCACAGCCTTTTCTACAGTTTCACAGCTTTCTCCTAACCTGCTGTCCCTGATTCCTCTCTTCTTCCAAGAGTGGTCTGTTACACTGCCTGGGCTACTAAAAGGTTTTCTCTTGCTGTCCCCTAAGCTTGGCCTGCTGATGTTTGGTATGTGCTTATGATAGCCTGCTCTACCTTGCTAAGAGGAGGAACTAGACTAGGGTGGACAACAAGACTGAGGCCCTCCACTGACTGCCCCTACTTTTCCATTCCAAATAACTGCAGACGAATGCCCCCTAACCCTGTCCATTACCACCGTCCAGCAGCACTAGCTCACCCTTTCCTTTTCAGTTTGATACACAGTGTTGCCTGTTTGGGAAATCTAAAACTCATTCTTCCCCTAACCATGACCAAGCTAAGCCCGATCGAATGACCAAAACCAAACGAGTTTTTTTCACTCACTGGCTGCCCAAGTGGGAGCAGCGACATCTCATGGTTATAATTACACAAGAGAAAACAGTACGGTGTTCATATCGGAGAGCTGCAACTACAACTGAGTAACTGGAACCCAACATTCAAGAGGAAGTCTACACAAGAATGGGTAAAGGGAAAGTATTTGAGACCAGGACCTTCAGAAATCAAATTAGCTCCCAGATATAAATATATTTTGTTGAATCCCAGGCAGACAGTCTTTGCTGTGGATTACCCCACCGCCTGCAGGTGCTGAGTCACCTGAGTTGCTCATGCGTGATTGTAAATGTGGATGAGCTTTCCTTTGTAAATATACAAATGCTGATTCATCCTGCAGTGCTCTCTGTTTATGTGGTGGCTTTGACAGTGGTGATTTTTTATTTCACAAACATATTTTTTCAAAAACATTCAGTGCAAAAGCTTTGGGTTAGTTCTTAACATTTAAACTTAATCAATGTCATTACTTTATATATATTTAGGGCCCGATTCACAGAATTAACTTAAGACAAAATCCTAAACTTAGTACCATTTTGGTATTCACAGAATGCACTTACTACTTCTGGTATTCACAGAATGAACGTACTACTTTTGCTATTCACAGAATGGATTTACGACTACTAACTTTACGTCCGCACTCGGGCTGGAAATTCTGGCCCGGAGGCGGGGCTTCCGGGCCGGAGGTGGAGCTTCTGGCCCGGAGGTGGGGATTCCGGCCAGTTGCGGAGATTTAACCATGGCCAAAATCTCCGCCTCTGGGCCGGAAGCCGCGCCTCCGGGCCGGAATTTCCGGCCCGAGTGCGGACGTAAAGTTAGTAGTCGTAAATCCATTCTGTGAATAGCAAAAGTAGTAAGTTTATTCTGTGAATCGCAAAAGTAGTACGTTCATTCTGTGAATACCAGAAGTAGTAAGTGCATTCTGTGAATACCAAAATGGTACTAAGTTTAGGATTTTGTCTTAAGTTTGTTCTGTGAATCGGGCCCTTAAAGTTTTTACTAGCAACATAATTTCATTACTTTGCATAAAAGTTACCAGGAGCAGAAAGTAAGGTGAGAAGGAAAAATAAACTCAGTTTTCTATAGTTAAACTATCACTATTTTTTAAAATTGCAGTGTCAGGGAGGTGAGGGGAGGGGTTCAAATTGGTTCAGTATTGAATTATTTTTTTATTTTGTTTATTGACTGATAAGCATGTGGGGTCAAAGTAAAATATACAAAAAAGTGATGAATGAAATGCTTGAATTAGTCTCAGCCACTGATTACTCGGAGCCGCAACTCAGTCTTATTTTGTACATCATGCCAACTCAGCTTGGATCCTGTCTTGACACAGCATCAATCGTTTACACTGTCTCATACAGACAGACAGACACGCCAATGAATGCGAATAGACACCGCGCCAAGTGCCAAAGTCAACACACCCTGCACAGCTGTTAAAAGGACGTGCACACAGAGTGCAGCAAGATCAGGGTTTTATGTATCTAACCACTGAAACGAAGCAGAGGGCTGCGAGATTGCACACATCATGATGCTCACCAAGGACTCACGAATTAAGCTCAGCGATGGGCACACCATGCCCCTGGTGGCCTTCGGCACGTATATGCCTGAGAGGGTACGTGCATTTCTGTAGGTGATTGAAGGTTGGTAGAATTAAATGTTGCCTATGGGAATGCTTTTTCCTCCCCCACCCTATTTATTCATGTTTTTAGCACCAGTGGTTCCTCACTTCCACTTCCCCATCCGTTTCTATGACTTTCAATTGTCTTTTAATTTCTCAAATCTGACTTTAGTTTCAGTGTTTCCTTCCTTCCTTCCTTCGTTCCTTCCTTCGTTCCTTTGCTCCTTCCTTCCTTCCTACCTTCCTTCCTTCCTTCCTTCCTTTCTTTCTTTCTCTCTTTCTTTCTTTCTTTCTTTCTTTCTATGTTTCTTTCTTTCTCTAGCAGTCTCTTTTTAATATTACACTTACTTCTTAAATGGTTTTTTCCCCCCATATTCTTTCATTTGCTTTTGTTTTTTCCATAATTTTATTTCTTTACTTAGTGATTTCCCTTTCTTCATTTCCAATCTCTCTTCTTTCCTTCATTCTTCTTCTCTCTTTTTCTTGTCACTCATAATTTTTCTTCAGATATGATTTCTTCCTTATTCATTTTGCTTTCTTCCCAGCTTTCTTTTTTTACACTTTATTCACAGTCATTCCCTCTTTAATTTATTCTTTATTGACTTACTGCTGCTGTCCCCGGTGTCTTTTTTACCTTTCTATTTTATGTGTCTTCTTTTTCTTTCTTCTTTTCTTTCCTTCTTTGCCTTTCTTTCCTTTTAATTATTAATTTCCTTAATATTCATTTTTTTCCTTCAATTTATTTTCTTTTATCCTTTTTTCCCCTCCTTTCATCTTTTTCCTTGTGTTTTTAATTTGCTACTTGATTCTCTCCATCTTTCTGTCTTTAGGCTTACATTTTTTCCAAAAAATCTTTATATTTTCTTACGTACTCTCACTTGTAGTTCTTTATCTTTCTTTTCTTTTGAACACTGATGTTCATATTGTGCACTTTTACCCCAAACTCCATTATAGCATCCTAGCTATCTTGGCTTCTAGAGGAGTAAGCATATCGTTCGACCAGCATTTGAAGTACAATATTTTTGATTTGCTCAACCAGTCGGCATCATTTGTTTTCTTAATGGCTTCGAGAATCAAACACAAATTGAATTCATTCACAAATATTATATTTCTGCCACGGACTGAGGAAGGCGTTTAAGGTGGTCACAAGTGGATGTTACGGATTTTAATAGACTCTTGTTCAGTAACAGCCAGCAGGAGATTCTGACCTGTTTAGACCCACAAGCCTCGGGGGAAGAAACCACTCAGGTATTCATTGCCCTTGCAAATTCAATTGATTCAATGCTAACAGTCCCAGTAGCCTCCCCCCGTGTGGCAGCCCCAAGATGGTTTGACAGCGAGTGCTCCCGGGCTTTTAGAGAGCTGAAGATGGTCTTGAAGCAGATTTCACGAGATAGAGCCCTGGTGGCAGCCAGCTGCAGCATATAAGCAGGTGGTTAAAAGACATAAACGCCAACTGCAAAAATCAGCCTAGGAAGATCTAGCAGAGGCATGTAATAAAAGGGATAGTACTAGTTTCTGTAGGGTCATCAATAATCCCTGTTTCTCAGACCTAGATAAACGAGGGTCAAGTCACAACATCCCCTCTGATATATGGAAGGATCACTTTGAGACAGTATACAATCATGGCCCTAGTGAGTCAAACCCACAGAGTCCAATTTCCCTCCACAGGTCTGATCCCATTAGCTTCACCCTGCTGAGGTCAAAACGTGAATCGAAGGATTATCCTGAAACAAGGCCCTGGGACCCAATGGGATTACTCCAGACCTCTTTTGTCATAACTCGGAGGTATGGGCTCCACTCTGAGGGTCGTAAACTCAGCAGTATCATTATTTATCCCTTCATCTTGGTCCTCTGCCATCATCATTCCGATCTTTAAGAAGGGAGATAGGAATAGCCCATATTGTTATCGTCCCATATCTCTTATAGACGCCACAGTAAAAGTCCTTGGGCGGGTTCACCTTAGCAGACTGTCAGACTGGACAGACACCAATCGAGTAATCTTAGAGGTGCAGTATGGGCTCTGGGTTGGAAAATCCACCACAGATCAGTGTCTTAACCTTTACCTTTTAACTTCTAAATAGACGTTAGCTAAACCAGGTTTGTTGTTCCTAGGTTACATGGCTCTCCCCGCGGCTTTTGATCGGGTGATCCTCAGCAAGCTATGGAAATTGCTTGGGGACTTGGGGTTGATGTGGCGATAATTAATGTGTTAATATCCCTACATTCTAACACCACTGCTGTAATTAGATATTCCCAGGAGGGGAACACCAACAACCGTTTCAAATGTTCAAGTGGGGTTAGGCAGGGATGTATTTTAGCCCCTTTTCTGTTTACATTGTATATATATATACTTTTTTTTTTTGCAGAGTTTTATATAGCGCAAACTTGACCCGAATCCAATCAGGTATCAGAGCGCTTTACATAGCACCAGTTACGTTACATGAGGAAATTAATGGTGTAGTTGCATCCCTGATGGCCTTACAGGCTGATACCCCTAGGATAGGTGCGAGACCAGTCCCCATTCTATTGTATGTGGATGACGCGGTCCTTATCTCGCGTACACCGAAGGGCTTGCCGATCTTACTTGATGGGTTCATGTCTTTTATGAAGGAAATGGATCTGTTACTGAACCTATCCAAATCATATGTCATGGAAATCGGTAAACAGGGCACCAGACATAAGTCTTACAAACTGCACACACTGCTTTCTCCTATCTGAGCATTTTATTTGATGAGAAACTTAACTTTAAAAACCTACAGGAGGGGAAGCTCATAGAAATGGCAAGATCAATGGGAGCAATTGCAAACTATGCCCACAGATTGGGCACTTGGTCCCTGGAGATAATTTTAAAACTGTATAACTCTTTCTGTATTTCCAAAGTTCTATACAGAAGCGAGGTGTGGGGGTCCACCGTGGTTAGTAAACTCCAAACTGCAGAAAACAAATATTTTAGATGCATTTTGAAAGTCCCACCGAGCACCCCCTCATATTCTATACACGAGGAACTAGGGACCAGCTACATATGGACATGGTTGCGACTAAAGGTCTCAACAGGATTCCCTTAATTTTATTTACTTTTGTAAATATTTCTCGCATCCTAGAAGAGTGTTTCTCAAAGGGCTTTTAAAAGAACTGGGATTTAGGCAGGTCTGTGTTGCCTTATTGTTTTTACAGCTTTTAGCTAATGTTAACACCATTTTTTGCGTCAGCAATTTTTTAAGATTTGCCCAGAGGTTGAGATGCACTAGAGGTGATTAATGGTTACTTCCCACCTGTGTATTTGCTCATTGATATGCTGCTACACATGTAATGTACCCTTGCTGCTTAATGTGGCCCATTTATGCGCTACCCTGAGTCTGTCAATTTCTGCTTGCGGCTCCTCAGCTTTTGTTTTATTGTTTTAGCTGTCTGTTGGATATCATATAAATCTGTATATATGGCCAAAGTGTAGCTAACAAGTGTATTTGATGTGCTCATTTTTATCTTTTTTTAAACTGTCTCTGTTTATGGCTGTATTGACTGCTGAATATTATTATTATTATTATCATTCACAAATATTATAGGTCAGTCTGTTTTTTTAGAGGTTTATATTTAGACTATAATTCTATATTTAACTCCTCCTGAAATCTTGGAATGTTTGCTCTCTATCTGTATTTAATTTTTTTTTTTTTTTATTGAAATCCATATAACAAACATTATTTTATCCATACAGCGAGTATGTAGAAAATAATAAATCTGACTCGTAAGAAGATGTCAAATGTAACGTAATAAATTAAGATCCTGGTTTTGCCAGACCTAGATATCTATCTCTAGTTTTCGACTGGTAGGCATAGGGGAGGGAATCTGGCTGGGTCTGTTGCACTGGAAGTTTGATTTTTCTTTGGAAGCTTCAGTTCACACATCAAATTGTACCTCTTGCCCTCCCTGGGACAGTGTGTGTTGTCCATATCTAGATCAATATTATAACTGATTGTGACCCAATGGGTATTATTAGGAACACGACCTCCACCTAAAATGCATGGTTGGTGTGTTTCCTTCATTGAGTTAGTCTGCTCTTCTGCTGGTAATTCTTTGGATTCTATGGAGAAAGAAGATGCCAACCACTTTTTGCAACATCACAAAATAAAATGTAGACAAAGTGTTGAATCTTTTCAAACACTCACCCCAGTCACAGATCTGGGTTTAATCCATCGTTATTTTTCTTGCCACATCATCCCAGTTTGGACCAGCCATATGCAAATCAGTATTGACCCTGCTCCCCATGGGAACGTCTAGCCCGTAATGCCAAGCCAGGTCCTCCCTGGACCGGAAACAAGCATGAGCCAGGCTAGCTTGAAACCAGTGGCACATCTAGGAAGGGACCCACATCTAGGTATACCCTATGAGGTCATGGCCCTTTCCAACTCCCATTTAGACTATAGTTTTGTTCTCCACCATAAGCGCCCTTTCCATATTTTTAATTAACTGCATTAGCCCCAATGGGGTGACTGACTGGCCTTTCCAGTTGACTTCATGTTCAGAGCCTTTCTGCTACAATATTGTTGGGCCTGTTTGTTGAGTTTAATGACCACTACCCACAGCTCTACTGTTGTGAATCCCAGCACTATGCATATGAGGCTTCACAGCTAGTATTATTACTGTGCTTAAAGTCAGCAACACTCTTGAGAGCGGCAGCATATTTTAACAAGGCC
This sequence comes from Triturus cristatus, assembly GCF_964204655.1. NCBI lineage: Eukaryota > Metazoa > Chordata > Amphibia > Caudata > Salamandridae > Triturus > Triturus cristatus. Next base: position 266,148,684 of record NC_140585.1, read on the forward strand.
CTGCTTTTCACCCCAAAGTCCCCATTTTGCTCCTGTAGCCCTTCAATAACTCAGAAATTAATTTTTGTCTCTCTGCACGAGTCACTAACCAATGGGATGTTGCAATAAGAGGCTAAATGGGGCGGCCAAAGGCACTCAATGTTCCATGATGGTTCTCCCATTTGCCCGTTCCTCTTTCTACATGGTGTGCTGGGCGATATAAAAAAGGGGACCCCAGGCGAGCAATGGCTGGTATGCCCTGCATTCTGGTACAAAAGGATGAAAATTCAGGACAGGTTCAGAACTGCGCAGAATAAAGGATAGATACACAAAACAAGTAAGTGCGGCTGGTCCTTGAAACTTTTTCTTTCTACCCCAGTGAATCACTTTGTTCTCTCCTAATACATGCCCAAGTCCATAAAAAGGAGTATATATTTACACATAGCTATTTATGGACTGCGTACTAATAATGAGCGACACAGAAACCTGAAATAGAGAGGAAGTCCCAAACTATGGTTCTGGACAGTTTGCAGTGAGGAAGAAAGTCTGTGGAGATGATTGCTACTGTTTTGAGATGAAGTGTTCTGGGAAGCCAGAAGTTCTCAGGTCTTTTCAGAGTCGCAGGAGTGTCGGGTATTGTGTGTATGATGGTGATGTTATTCCACAGCCTTGGAGTATAGATGGAGAACGCCCATTTTCCGTGATTTATATACAGATTCATGGCCTATATATTGTAGAGATGTTACTATTACCCAATGTATGGCACTCAATGTTCTGACCTTTGGAAGGATGGGAGGCTGGGGCAGCTTTCACAGGACTTGAACCCATGACTTAAAAATCACCAATCTGTTCAAGTGACGTCCCTTCGCTATGCTAGCAGATAGTTTTACTGCTGAGGGAAGAGTGCAGGACGACAGAGCTCAAGCATAAAAATACTACTACTTTATTAAATATGCCGCTGCCTCCTCGATGGACTTCATCTCTTGAAGAGGATTCACATTTTTTCAGAAGATTCTATATCACCAGATAATTTCTACTTTTTTAGAGGGTCCCATTCTCCATAGAATGCCCACTCTCCAGTCAAGTGTCCAAGTTCCCAGCAGATGCCCATTCATTCACCCATGGGATGCAACCTTCCCCTTTTTCCTGGAGGATTCCCACCTCCCAGAGGATACCCCAAACACCTTTCCTTCTAATTAGGGCAAATAATGGACAGAGCTGGAGTACCCCTCTTCTGACAACAGACAAAGGGATCTGTACACAATTTTGCCCCTAACCTTGCTCTTCAATAGTGCCTGTCTCCTTCTCAAAATAAATGGCGCTTAGGATATTGTGGCTCCAGTTATGAGTTAAGTGGAGTGGTACCCCCGGATGTGATTCAGCTCCTCTTAATTATAAGAGGCCCGGTGTCCCCTCACTTGGATTTTCCCTGCGCGGGAGGAATGGACCCAGTTTCAGCAGGCGGAATATCCACCTGGTAAAATCACTTTGGGATTGGTCTGCAAGTGAAGCCCTGCCCCAGTCCCAACCACCTGCCTGATCTCCTTCTAAGCCATGAGTGGGCATGCATTGCCCACATGGTCTGCTTCCCTCTGCAACCCTCCCCATCTTACTACCCCCACCCACCACCTGGGACCGGCCACCTCCCTCATATTTACAGCCTTCTCACAGCAGGTAGTAAAGGTGAGCATTAATTCACACAGAATTGTGAATTCCGTTCAGAACACCACCCAGAAAAAAAGGGTCCATGTAGTTATTCTCCATTTCGTTGGGATTAACTCATAATAGCTATAGTTAGGTGTAGACATATCAACTGAATCATTAGTTCCAGCCTTCCGGTACCTCAGTACATAACTACATTTAAATCGAAATTGGGCCAATGGCTTGTTCTCAAAATGGACCCTGATATGCTTGACTGATCTGGAGATTCTTCATCATTAGTCAGATGTAACCCCACACGGAGACTTAGGGATGCAAGACTTTTGAGACTGACTGGCTCTACAATGGTCTGTTTGTGAAACAATTTCAAAGCTTCTGCAAAAGTTGCCTGATTGCACACTTGCAGCCACCCAGCAGAAAGTTCTGAAACATTCACAGAAAAGTCTAAAGTAATGCTGTTGTGTGTGTGTGTGTGTGTGTATATGTATACTCGAGTGTGAATGTATGACAGAAATGGGTTGTGCTTTGCCTACTCTTGGTTTAATTGTATAATGCTGGCTTTGTCTTATTGACATTTACTCTGGGCATAGTGCAGGCACCCATAGCGTGATGATGCCCAGATGGGTGCCATTAAAGCTGGCCCTGGAACAATGGTAGCAATTCATGACATATTCTGGACATCCATGGCGTTACCATGCCCACCAGGTATAATTCTAGCCATAGTATAATAGTGGTAAATGTTAGCACAATTAGCATCTGTGGGATCATATGGTGACATGTGAGCAAGGAAGGCATCATGGCATTCTATTGTGACGTCAGCAAGGAAGGCGGAATCTTTCCATGAGTTGTGTTAGACTTTGCTTTTTCATCCCCTGTGTGCTGACATTTTTGTGTTGATATTAGGACTCTGTGCACCAGAGTAGCGTAATTTTGTCTCCATCCTTACACGTCACAAATACGAAATATATATGCATTTAGCACTACATATTCAGAGAGTCCTAACGTTAATGTAAAGTTTTGCACCGAAGTTCAGTACTGAAGTGCATTTGCTGCAGAATTAGGAACTTATATATATTGTGTGCCTTAGCCTTATTAAAATGATATATACTCCTTACACACTTGATGAAACCATCCTCACACTATTAAAATGTATTTATTTTAGAAACAAGAATGATTTAAATAATGTCTTCGCATTGGTATTCATAATTCAGTTCTTTATCGTACTTTTATTCAGGCATTCAAAATTACTTTACATTTACCTAAAATGCAATGTGAATCTAATGCCGAATCTATGTACTTACATGTGTTATTCGTTTGTACTTGTATGTGCACAAACAACATGCATTACTGTGCACCATTGAGTAAGATGTGTAACTTGACGTAACTAGCCCTGCATTTCTTTTTCCATAAAATACAGTTTTTCCATTTCTGCTTGCGTGTCTTTTCCTTGCAGGTGCATTCACATGGTTTGTTAGTTTGAGAATAGATGTAACACTGTATTTGCAATTGAAAGCCTAAGAAGAAAACTTTGACAAAGAACATGGAGAGCCAGAGTGTCAACTGAAAGCCCTACTCACTAATGTTGCAAGGAGTTACAGGTGACCAAGCACAATGTAATTCTCAGGACCGTCCTGGAAGATTCTGTTAATGTTGCAGCTCATAATGTGGGAATGGAAAGGACAATGAATCTCTTGTTGGTGTGATCAATAGGTGTTACCCAGATGATTGTTACTAGTGGTCTCACAAGTTGATGCTGGCCACTTTCCTTTGGACTTCTAGAGGTACAGACCTCTATGCTTATCCCTTTGATTCTTTATTGAGTGTTGCTTAGGCTAACACTTATTTCACTATTGTAGTGTAGTGTAGTTCCTATTTCCCTTATAGACTCTGCGCATTGGAATAATATACACTAAAGTTTTTGCATAGGACTGAGGTCAGTATGCTCCTATCGAGTACATTAAACTTAATTACTTGTGTGTGCCAGCTAACTCAGAGGGCACTAGAAACTTCTCGAATGAACAAGAAGGGATTAGTTTCTGACAAAAGCATAAACATGACAACTTTCTTTCCCTTAGAATTGGAACGCGTCTCAGAATCATGGAAACAATAGATAACAGTTTCACTCAGTCAATCGTGCATGCTTAGTTTCTTCAGAGTTGCACAGTAATAGATAGACGGGCGTTTCAATAAAAGGGTTTATTGAACTGTCTTGTTTGTCATGTAAGAGATATGAGCTGTTACAATCATTAGACAGTGAGGAAGATATAATACGCACAGCGTAAGCAGCAAGAAGAGATAATACTGCAATAGCATTGTCTTTTAGCTATGACATATATTCATATATACATACATAAATAACACAGGCTAAAAAGTGAATACTCGTCTGATGCTTCTAAATAGTTCTACCCCAGTGTACCTTACCTAAGTGTAGTACGAGGTAAGAGTAGGTGCTGTTTTTCTATAGTATGTTATTTACTAAGTTTGTATGCCAAGAGTCTCTCTAGGTTCTTGTCAGCTCCATACCTTTAGAATGAGAGAGGTGGGAATCTCTTTCCGGGTCTCAAACTCTAACAACCCGCAAAGGGAGTCCAAACACTGGAAGCTGGATTCTCTGCGAGCAGGGATGACAGCGTCTGGTCAGTGCGTCAGGCCAGGATATGGTCTGTTCTGAACTTGCCATGGCGAACCGTGCAGTCAAGTTGTGCCGAGCCGTGCCGTGCCGTAGTTTGCCATGGTAAGGGAAGGTATATCTATACCTGGAAGGTGCTTAGGAATGCTAGTATTGACGTAAAGTCGGGCAGAGGAAGACGTCATGAATGAACCCCGAAGGAATAGTAGTTAATGCAAAATAGATGAGTTCTTGGAGAAATCAATAATCCTAGCTAGGGAAAGTCCCGATCGCTAAAGGGTCTGGTTTATAAGAACTCATTGTGACGTGGGATGGACGGATGTAGGTGACCATGCCTGTATTTGGATAGCATGGCTAATGCCTAAATAAGGACTGGGATTCTATGCCTAAATAAGGGCAATGCGAATTGTGCCAATATAAGGACATGAGTCAGGGAAACCTATGTACGGGCATCTAAATCGAAACACAACAGTAGGGAGCTAGCTATGTATATACTATACCAAAGTAAGGTACAGGGTGCACGGAGTCCAGGAAGTCTTCAGAGGTATAGCAGAGGCTAAATTAGACAAGTACTAACAGCTCTATTTGTGGTAGTGTGAGCGAGCTTATCCAGGCTTATCCAGAGGGTGAGTTAAGCATTTATTGTATTCACTCAATCAAGAACTGATTACACACACTCAGAGACAGAATCCAGACCGATTGGGTAAGCATAAATAAGGTTTTATTTCTAGAACCTAGCAGGATTTGGTACAGGTAGGTAAATGTACTTGCAATTGTAAAAACTTTCCAAGGTAAAGCAATTGGGAATAGATTTGCAATTGTTACAGGTTTGAACATGCATGAAAAACAGCTTTAATTGCACAGTAATTACTTTTGATTACTTTTGCATTACTTTTGGATTACATCGACTACTCGGGGTGATATGCCTAGGTATCACACCATGGATCCTACAATACAAATGTAAGTAAGACTATTTAAGGTTTACAATATAGTTACTTTTCTTTCATACAAAAGTTAGCTTGACAACATTTTTAGGAACAAAGCATTACAACATTGGTTCCTATGGGGAAAATATGATTATCTGTTTGCAGGTAAGTAAACCACCTGCGGGAATAGTTTTGGGGGTCAGATCCAAGGTTCCCCAAGGTTCAGATGGCCACTCAAATTCTTCCACCAGCTGCACTGGGGCGGCCAGTTGCAGAGTGCAGGGCCCGATGTTCGGTCAGGGGCTGCTTACGAGCAGGCCGCTCAGGTGTGGGTAAGTCTTTGTTGAGCAAATCCAATAACAGAGTCTGTAATGTGAGTGCAGGTTAGGTCCTCCAGGGTCTACGGGCTGCTATACTTGCCAGGGTTTCCGCTGAAGGCAAGTCAGAGTTGGGACAGGCCGGTGGGGCTGGGGCCAAAGCAGTTGGTGTCCTCTTCTTCCAGGTCAGCATGGCTCTTCAGTCCTTTTTCTTTCTTCCTCGAATCTGAGGAGGCAAGATTCAGGGTCGCCCCTAAATACTAAATTTAGGGGCATTACAGGGGTTGTGCAGGTTGGGACCATGTGTCCCTTCCTTTCGGTGAGTGCACCCCTTATTATTCCACCCTCCAGAGGGAGGAGGGCATGACCCTCTTCCTAATTGGTTGGGTCCCCTCATTTCCAAGATGGAGAGGACTGAGGTGTGTGCTTCACCTCACCTACCCCACCTAAGAGGTGGTGTTGGCAAAGGTCGGCATACCTCTCCTAGTTGCTCGGTTTCCCTGCTGATTCTCCCACCCAAAGTGGGGGGTCAGACAGTTGCTGGGGGCAGCAAAAGCCAGGGACAGCTTACAAGGGCAGCAGGCCTTTGAAGCTGCCCCTCTCATTGACCCAGCCCATCCTGGGGGAGCAGGCATGACACCTCTGCCCAGGATGGGCTTTGTTTCTGGACTCAGAGAGCGGGGGCTCTCTACCCAGGGGTCTAGAAACCTGTCTGATGGTGGCAAATGGCGGTTAGCCATTCAGGAACCTCACCAGGGCTGGCTGGTTTTCAGCGGGCATCTCTAAGGTGCCCTCTGTGTGCATTCTATATTAAATCCCACACTGGCATTAGTGTGGGTTTAATGTGCCGAGAAGTTTGCTACCACACTTCCCAGTTTTCAGTAAAGCCATTATGGAGCTGTGGAGTTCGTAATGACCAGCTCCCAGACCATACACTCTTTATGGCTTTACTGCAGCAGCGGTCCGTGGAGGGAGTTGCATGGTGCGGAAAGGCGGGGCGGGGAAGGGGCAGGGTGGGGGGTACTAAACACTGGAACTGGAACATGGATAATTGGAGGTAAGTAAACAATTAAATAAATAAACGAATTTCGTAGCGCGCCCTGCATCACAAAATGCGGTGCAGCGTGCGCTACGAAATTCGTTTTATTTATTTAATTGTTTACTTACCTCCAATTATCCATATTCCGGTGTTTAGTACCCCCCATGCTGCCCCTCCCGTGCCCCACCTTTCCGCCCTATGCAACTCCCTCCACGGACCGCTGCTGCTTTACTGCACTTACAATGTCTAAGAATGGACTTAGACACTGTGGAGGTACAGTGCTCATGCAACTGTACCCTCACCTGTGTTCTAGTGCACCCCTCTAGTGGGGTGGCTTACCTAGGCCACAGCCAGTGGATTGCAGGCATGGCACACAGGGGTGTGTGCCATGTCGACTTCCCTTTTCTCTGCACCAAAACACGCAGCCTGTAATTGAAGTGTGTGGGTGTTAAGACACAGGGCCCCTAAGGGTGGTACAATAGGTGCTGCAGCCATTAGAGTCCTTCCCTGGTCACAATGCCCTGGGTACCCATGGTACCTTTTACAAGGGGCTTACCTGTGGCCAGAGATGTGCCAATTGGGGGTACAAAGGTACAGCTTTGGGAAAGAACACAGGCCCTGGGAAGCTGATTGGCAGGGACCCAGGGAACACAAAGTCAAAGTGCATCATGTGTCAGGCAAAAAGTGGGGTGCAACCATGCAAAAAGGGGCACTTTCCTACACCTCTCTCTTTAAGATTCCTGACTGAACTTCTGTAATGCTGACACCTTCCTGCATACCTCCCACATTTTTCTCTTTTCTTGCATTTGTCTGACTCTTTGAGATCATTTTAGACTTAACCATCCTCATTAGCTTTATTCTCTAAATTAGATCACTTTAGAGATTACTCATGTTTAAGAAACAAGATTGAAGACTCTTCTCTGAGCATTAGATTCTGCTGTTAATTCTTTGTATTGCTGTAACTGAACTTCTTGTTTCTCTCATACTAATGCACATGAACTTCTTCAGTAGGTTTGGCCATCCAGTTGTTCTGTATCTTCACAGCATGGTAGTGTGATTTATTTACATTAAACTGACTGCTAAATTGTAATAAAACCTATTGGCTTTATTTAGTGATTCCTGGTCCCTATTGTGTAGCCAGATGGGTTGCACTGTTAATTATATGTATTTGACAAAGTGCTAACTTCCTTCACCTCTCAGTCCCATAAAAAGACCCATCTGATAGCCAATGGTAAGAGGGTTGGCCCAGCTCTTGATCAGTACTTTACTGTAGCATCCTCCTCAGCCTAGGTACCTGCAAATGATCACGACACACATGGGGATTGGTATTGCACGTCTTTATTCATCAGTGTGTAACCATCAAATGAACATTCTGCATCATATATTCGTTCACCACAGCCAAGCACTTGCGTCACTGTTCTAAGGAGTCTGTCAGGAACCTGAAGGAGCTCGTCATCTCTAACTCACAAGGCGCTACATCTCCCCCTTTGCTAAATAAAAAAGTACAAATAATACATCCACACGTCACAACTCTTCAATAAGTCGTTTTGGTGCTCATATCAATGGCCCAGATCTTGTCATGTGAGGCTGCGGAGATACAGAAGAATTGTCCATAACTGGCACTGGTGACAGAGACACTGGTACAGTCGGTGGGCTCTCCTGATTTTCAGGTATCTAAGTCTCACTTCTTGCATAAGGAGTTGCTGAATATCAAGGCAGGTGCTTGAAGTGCGAAGAATCCTGCATAATGGACTTTCCAGGACAGTGAACAGTCACCATGTGTCCTTTACTAGTCACAAACATCAGTGATTCAGCATCAAAAGGAGCATCAGACTTGCGTTTCCATTTCTGCCTGAAAATGGCTTGGTATCTTCTTTTGAACACAGTGAACCAAGCACAGCGTTGTCTACCCGCATAGGTTTCATTTTGTGTTTGTGGGACGAATCAGAAGTGCGAAGATTATCAAGGTCAAAAGACCTTTCAGTGGTCCATTGTGGCAATTTGGTTTCCATGGCTCTCCCAAACATTAGGGTGTCAGGGCCCACCAGTGGTACAATGGAGAGTTGACCTGTATGCACAAAGCATAGAATGAAGAACTGATTTGAGTTCAAGCTTTTCCTGCCCAGTGCGCTGAATGGTCTTATTGAGGGTGTTCATAAATCTCTCAATAACACCATTCGCCTGTGGCCAGAGAGGTGTGGTTTTCTGATGCTTATCATTTGATGAGTAAGAAAATCTTTATATTATCGACTATTGAAAGGCGGGCCATTGTCAGATTTCAAAATCGAGGAAATACCCCATGTTGAAAAAAAAATGTCTAAATTCTCAGTGACTCTGTCATGAGTAGTTGACAACAGATCTTTTACAAATGGGAAAACGGGAATATTCATCAACAATTACTAGTAGATGATGTCCATAGTCAAGGGATCCGAAGAAATCAATTGCAATCTTCTCCCATGCATGCTTTGGAACATTAAACATGTTTAATGGATGCAGGGTTATTTTGGATGACAAGCAGTTGCGCAAATGCTATGTCCTTAACTCTTTTTCAACTCTTTCATCAAAGCGAGGCAACCACAATCAGTCCCGTAGAGCAAGTTTAGTAGCAACATGGGCCTCATGGGCCAGTTCAATGACTTGTTGTCTCCGACTCTCACGTATGACAATTGTCAACCCTCGTAAGATGATGCCTTCTGGGATAAATGAAAGTTCTTCCTGCACATTTTAGAATTTCTGGTATTCAAGGTCAATATGAAGAGGTTGAGTATGTTTTTGCCACAATTGATGTGAAATAATGTCTTTGAGTACTAGCAAATCTAAGTCAGTGCTCATGGCAGCAATGATTTGTTTTGCCGATATGATTGCAGGGTTGCTGGATTCCACAATGAAGATAATAATAAACATCAGCCGCTTTAGAAGTGGTGCCATGACACAGCATTGGTACACATGAGAAGTAGTCAGCAGGGTTTTGATCTTTTCCTGAGCGATGTACAAGTGTATAACCATATTCCTGCAGTCGCAACCCCCACCTCTCAATGTGAGGAGGAATCCTGGCTTTAGGATTCCTGAAAATGGTGAATCATGCTAGGTGGTTTGTGACAACCGTGAAATGCTTTCCATACAGAAAACATGAAAATGCTCACTAGCCCACACCACAGTAAGGTTTGCTTTTTCAGGTTGTGAACAGGCATGTTCCATCAATGACAAACTCTGGCTATAATAAGCCACAATGTATCTTGGAGCATTAGGATGTCCAGTGTGCTGAGCACGGATGGTACACAACCCCACTGGGCTTGCATCAACAACAACCTCTGTCTGCAATTTAAGGTCAAAATATGCCATTTCAGTGGTGTTCTCAATTGAATGCTTGATTTTCTTGAAGCTTTGTTCACGTTTACGTGACCATCGAAGTGGAACATTTTGTTTCGTTAAGTCTCTCAATGGGTCACTTATAGTGACAAAGTCACATATATACCTTGAACAGTAACTAGCAATATCAAGGAAGGATCACAGCATAGTTACATCTTGTGGAGGAGAAGTGAATGACAAAGATTGTACTCTATTTGGACCTAGAGTCATTCCCCCATCAGAAAGGATATGACCAAAGAGCTTGAGCTTTGTTTTATGAAACCCAAACTTTGCAACATTTAAAGTGAGACCTGTATCGGCAAGTATACGAAACACTTGAGGAAGAGCTTTATAATGCTCCTTTCCTGTGGCCCCAAAAACTAGTATGTCATCGCTGCAATTGAAAGCATTTATAACTGGCTGTATTATGTGATGAATGTGAAACGTAGCCTTTTATATCTAAATAAACAAACATTAGTCCGAAAGGTAGCAATGTACTTACAATTTTCTTCTAGTTCGAGTTGGTGATACCCTTTTTTCAAATCAAGGCGGGAAAAGACTTTAGCTTCATTCAGCTGTGTAATCATGTCAGCAATGTGTGTTACTGGATGTCGTTCTCTTTCAATTGCCTTCTTCCCTTGGTGCATATCAACACAGATACACACAGTTCCTCCACTATCCTTCTTCGGCAGGACCAATATGGCTGATACCCACGGCATCAGACCAGTAGATAACTCAATGATGTCATGTTTGAATAATGTCTAAATGTCTTTCTCAACTCCCTCTTGTAAATGAAACGCAATTTGATGATGTTGTTGAGCAATAGGAAGGATTTCCTTAATTATGTGAAGTTTAACTTTTATTGTCTGAAGCATTCCTAGTCCATGAAACAAGGATGGAAACTGATTCACTAGCTCATGATAGGCATTGACGTTGTAGTTTACAGAACTCAGCCCCATGCCAGCAGCAGTGCTAAAATTGAGTAAGCATGCAGTCGATGAAGTGCCTTGCAGGACATGAATAGGTGCTTCTACATTCGTCTTTATATGTTTCACAGTTGCTATGAATGAACCTTGACTTTGCAATGGCGTAGAAGCTGTCCAACTACGCACTTTGGTTTCCAACACGATTAAACAGGGCACTGGAGACAGTTCATTGTACTTTTTTGCTGCCATAATGTTTTTATACTATCCACTGTCTATGATAAAAGGTATGGAGCACCCATTCACTTTCAGTGTTATTTTCGAACAGTGTCCAAATGAATTTTGCACTTTCACTTGTTGATCTAGCTTCGACAGGCATTCTTCCTTGCAAGAAGCTAATCCTAAATGCACACGTCGTAAAGCAGTCAAGATTGACATCACACACCTATCTTCCTCACTGTCGCTTGACAATGACAAACTTTTAGATGAGGAATATGACAACAATCAACGTCAGTCAGTTTCTCCTTGCCTCAACTGATGTGGCCACTTGGCCTTGTGGGCATAGTTGAAACGTCTCTGCAACATTCTGGTATCCATTTTGCTTTCTCGATGTGACGCACTTGATCTTTCCTCCACTTTGTTTTCTTGATGTGGTGCACTTGATCTTTCCCTTGCTTTGCAAACTGTTACAAAATGGTTCTCTTCTCTGCAGCCTTTGCATATCTGCCCAATGACGGGACATTTACCTACATTCCGGACTCCATGTTTGCTTCTTGTCTGTCATCTCTTTCTTCCGCTCTAGCAGCCATGAGTACTCACTCCAAGCTGAGTGTCTCTTTCAGCATTAGTCATATGAAGGAGTCGGAAAGACATCCATATTACTCTGGGACGCATGACCTCTTCATCATTGAACTCGTTGAACTTGCAATGCTTGATGAGCAATTCAAGTCTTTCTACAAACTCATCCATTGTTTCACCTGATTTCTGCCTTTTTGGTTGAAAATGTACCTTTCGTAGTCAACATTTGGCATTGGCTTGAGATTGGTATTCAGCACCTACCGTGAGGTATTTTCTTCATCACTTTTTTTTATCCCTACACCTTCCAAATTTTTCAGATATTTAATGATCTTCTTGAAATTTACTTCTTCCAGCGCCTCAGTAAAATCATCAAAGGTTTCGATCCAGGAAGGCCATTGGTCGCTATATTTTGCTTTTTGGCAGTATCAAAGGGAGACAGTGGTTTCAAGAAGGTGGCAACGCCGTATTTGACTCTCTTTTCTGCAGACATTGGAAAAGAAAATGTCACTATTCTGCCGCCGCTCATGACCTTTCAGTCAGTCCGATGTGATTCACTGGCCTCGTAAGCACAACCCCATGCCTCTGCTTGGGTTACAGAGCCTGGTGCTGAGGTTGGATGGAACTCTTTACTCAGGTTCTGGTAAGCGTGATCGTATTCTTGATATATCTGGTTATCGCCACCTCTAATACTTCTCTGCATTTATCTGCTTCTACTCACAGTGTTCTCTTACACCTGGCTGTAGGTGCTCGTTGCACTTTCCGTACCTGGTTGTCACAGCCTTTAGCATTTCTTTGTGTTAGAAATATTTCCGCTTTTAGTGCTTTCTTGCATTTGGCTATCACTGCCTTTAACGCTTCTCTGTACCTGTTCTTGGTGCCTTTAGCTTTGTCATACGGTATGAATGAAGGCTCTGTGTTCGGATGTGCCTCAGTATTTCTTGTCTCGACTTTACCGGCAAGTGTCTAGCTGACGACAAACAAAACTGTCTGGAAGGCCTTCACTTTATTCACAGGCCTTGTACTTGTTTGAGAGGCACTTTGACTCAACATACACCAACCGTCGATTTTGACTTTGACTGAGGCGCTCGTGGCATGCAGAAGCAGTTTGCTGGTGAACTCTCCGGGAGAACACTCTTAGGGGCACATGCATCAAAGGAAACCGGTCGCAAATGAGCAGATGATGCATCCCAAATGCAAAAATCACAAATTGCGATTGCATTTAAGAAATCACAAATTGCGATGCCTTGAATGCAATGCAAGATGGCATTTAAAAAAGCGATTTCGCTATTAGAGTCTGCTAAATACCAAAAAATTAAACCTGATGGTATTTAGCGAAAACTTTGAAAATGCACTAAAGTGCATTTTTCAAAGTTCCAGGTTACACACACACACATGCCCTTGGGGCATGTGTGTGCGCAACATCCTATTCATTCCTATGGGCCTGTAGGCCCATAGGAATGAATAGGAAGCCATTCCTTAATTGCGACTCGCAATTTGGGAGTCGCAATTAAGGAATTTGTAGGAATCACTATTTTTTCAGCAATTCATACATGCATAGGCTTTTGCGATTCCTTATTAGCGAATCCTTATTTTTCGCTAATCAGGAATCGCAAATAGCATTTTGATGCATGTGCAGTCAGTTCTTCAGGTTGCGGGGTTACGTAATCCCCCCTCTCATGAATAGATGTAGTATCCTGCGCAGCATGGGTACATGCAAATGATCACACTACACACAGAGCTTGGTATTACACTTCTGTATTTATCTGCGGGTAACCGTTAACAGAACATTGTACATCAGGAATTCTTTCATCACACCCAAGCACTTATGTCATTGTTCTACTGAGTCTGTCAGGAAATAAAAGGGTCCCATCATCTCTAACTCACAAGACACTACATTTATCACTGATTACCAACACTAAACTGCCAGTGCTCTCTCTCATACATATGATATAATTGTCTTACACTCAATTGGTACATTTAATTTAGATAGACATCACTACGGGAATGGTACTACATGTACCCAGGGCCTGTAAATTAAAAGCTACTAGTGGGCTTGCAGCAGTTATTGTGCCACCCACTTAAATAGCCCTTCAAAACATTTCTCATGCCTAACATTGCAACCTGTGTGCAGTTTTAAACTGCCAATTTGACTTGGCAAAATAGCCCTCTGGCTAAGCGTTTATTACATGTTTCACCCTTAAGGTAGGCCCTAAACAGCTCTTATGGCAGGGTGCAGTGAATTTGAAAAGTTGGACATGTGCATTTATGTTCTACGTACCCTGGTAGTAAACAACTTCTAAATGTGTTTTTCACTACTACTAGAGCTACCTCTTCCATAGGAGAACAATGGATTACCTTAGTACACGGGAATAGGTATGTAGAAAAATAGGCAGAATGCAGCACGCATAGAAAGAGGAAAAAACAAGGACAAATGAAAACATTTCTCCTCGTTTTGCTTCCCTATGACTTCCCTGGGAAGCATAGCATACAGGCGCATTCCCAGGTTTATGATTTCTGGTAGATCTGGGAAAGTGTCATGATCCATGGGTGTTGCGTGGGAACATCCACAGCAACACCCATGGAATGCCCCTTTCACGTAAAATGCTGTGTGTAAAGGGACCATATGTACAAGGACAGGAAAAGCCACACAGAGTAGTTTTCCCTGTCCTTGTAAATATGGGGCAGCAATATGCGCCGCCGGTGCATCACAAAAAGTGATGCACCGGTGGCGCAAGGGGCTTTTATATATGCCCCTTGGTGTATTCCACCAGCCTTTACCTTTCAAAAGCAGGGCATCTTTTGTAACTTTCGCTACTTTTCCTGGTCCAGAAAAACTTAGATTCTCCATTATAGATCTTCCATGGTTTCTTCACAATCAACTCAACACACTTAAACTTTTCTAGTGTAGTCTGATCAAAACAAACATTACTTTGTACTTGTTTGAGAGAGACATTGGGAGAGATTTACAGAGGGTTTTAGCGGTCGCAGCTCCTCTGAATTGTGTTCAGAAATGGATACCGAGTCTGCATTTGGATGGGGCGTGTTTTGGGCGTTCCTTTCAAATACCGATTCAGTTCCCTACATATCAATGTTTTGCAACCGAAATTCAGTCACAAAATATTGCAAAATGACTGACTCCTAAGATGGGGTGGTAAGGCATTCGCAGAGGTAAAATTACCTCCATGTCCACAGTGCAATCTATCAAATAATATGGATGTGGAGGTCCTGCCCAGGTACCCAGGTCAGTAAATGAGAGAGAATTCCTTTTTTTTATTTTTCAGATTAGGCTTCTGGGGAAGAGCGGTGTTTTAGGTCGAGCCTACAGAGCTTGCGGTGCAGGATGATCTGTTATAAGGACTTTGTAGGCTCTGGATTGTTGCTGCAGGACTTGTCTGCTTTCGCTTTTCTGCTTTCTCTTTAGGGACCTTTTTTTTCTAACAGCTGCTCTTCACATGTGCGAATGCTTGTTTTTAAATGTTGCCTGATGGAGTCATTATAAGCTTAAATGCTGTTCCAGTCACATTGCGTGCCATCTCTCCGCACCCCCTCACCGATTTCATTTTCACTAAGGCCTCTTGTTTCCTACTCACCCTGTGCCATCTCTCCCTACCCCTTCACCCCTCACTCACCACCCCTCCGAGATCGCTGCTGGTATTTTAAGTGAATTGCCCAAAATCACAGGATGTTGAGCCGACGCCGAGATTCAAACTCCCGAGTCTGCAGCTCTGACCGCACGCCGTCTATAGCATGTTTGATGCTGTTTCATTGTTGTTTTTTAAATGTTGCCAGATGGAGTAATTTATAAGCTCAAATGCTGTTCCAGTCACATTCAATCAATCAATCAGGGAATTATAAAGTGCGCTCCTCACCCGTGAGGGTCTTAAGTCACTGGGGGGGTACAACTCCGAGTCAGCCAAAGACCCAGGTCTTGAGGGTCTCCCTGAAGATGTGCAGAGAGGGGGAGCGTCTGTCGGGAGTTTGTTCCATTGCGGATGTGCTGGGTTTCGGCGAGGTCGGCATATCGGAGGTTTCTCTTGGGTACGTGTAAGGAGACTCTTCCATTGCGGTATTGCGGTCCGGTGTTGTGGATTTGTAGGGGTGGGTGAGTAGCTTGAAGATTACCCTTCTTCTCGACGGGGAGCCAGTGGAGGTCTCGCAGGCATTGGGGGATGAGTTTATGTCATGGGATGCCAAGGACAAGGCTGGCCACCGTGTTCTTTATGGTCTGGAGCTTGCGGAGTAGGGATTTGTTGATTCCGGCGTAGAGGGTGTTTCCGTAGTCCAGTCTGCTTGTTATGAGTGCGAGGGTGACGGTCTTTCTGGATTTGGGGGGGTTCCATTTGAAGGTCTTGCGGAAGGTGTTGAAGCAGGTGGAGGCAACGGCGTTGATCTGTTGGATCATGGTGAGGGACGAGGTGAGTATAATGCCTAGGTTTTGGGTGTGGTCCGTGGGAGTGGGGGGTTGCCAAGGGCGGTGGGCCACCAGGTGTTGTCCCACGCTGATGGGGAGGGTCCGAGGACGAGGACTTCTGTTTTCCCCGAGTTAAGCTTCAGGCACCTGATAATCCAGGATGCGACGTAACTACTAGGTAAGTCACCACACCTCCACCTGGCAACCGCTCAGGAAAGGGGCACCGCTCTATCCGTCGGTACTCCTGCGTTGAATTGAGCCTGTGACCGGAGGTAATGTACTTTATGAAACAGGCACACCAAGAAAATCCTTGTCCCTGTATCCTTTTATGTTACATCACTTGTTCACTCTTTGGCAGCAGCATCACAGGTCCTGATGAAAGCCTAACCCAGTTTTAGGCACTGTGGCAGAAACATGTTGACCAATTAACTTTATTTCATCACAGCGGTTTATAACTCTGACCGCTGGTGCACTGCGTTTTCAATCCTGGCGAAGAACGTCTAACAATACATTTTCTCCTTGGTGTCCTTTAGTCAGTTTTAACTTCACTTTCCTCATAGTTTTGATTTAATTTGCGCTGCGCCCTCACTCATACTATTAGCTCCTCATATGTGGATTTAGAATATCCGATATAACATACAAAGCATCACTGAGCTCCTCCCTCTCACTGAGTGGGTTGTAGCCCCCAGAGGAACTAGGTTTTTCCTCTGGGAGGAGAATCCCAAATGATGAAGCATGACACCTTTGGTGAGTGAGGGATTTCGTCCTAAAAAGGGAAATGCCCATAGCTAGCTCTGTTGGGCTTAATTACTAGTTCTGTTTCACTTTTTTCTTTTTCTTTTGAAACTAGTCAGTAGTGGTTTTTCCACACTTGTTTGAAGTAATAATAATAATAATAATAAAAGCTTTATTCGGAAGCAAGGCACATCCATAAAAGCAAAATACAAATACAACAAATGCAGCAAAATTAAAATTTCTATACTGATATTGCATTGAGAAATCTGACAATCCATTCTCTTTGTAAGTAGAGACAGTTAATCACAGAGATAGCAAAACATGTCAGGTATAAAGGAATCTTAATTATGAACAGAGTTCATATACAAAGTGATTTAAAATATGATTTTAGAACGCAATTTTTGGGATTGGTTCGCAAACAGCCAACAATCATAGCGTCTAGGTATTAAGATTTAAAGATTTGTTCTGTGCCTTATACAAAATTTTAAGAACATAGCAATATTAAAACATGTTGCGGGAGTGTCCAGCATTTGTAATGCCAATAAGGCTGGGCGACATTCGCGTATTGACATTTGCTGCAGAATGGGTTTCAGCCACCGTTTTCTAGGTTCAGAAAAGTATTTACAGAAGAAAGTGACATGTAAAAGGGACTGTAAAGAAATATCGTCACAGGGACAGATGGAAAGAACCCTTGACCAGTCATTTGGTTTGGGAAAGGTGATTAGTCGGTGAAAGTTGTTGAGTCTGAATCTAGTAAGTAAGAAAACATCGTAAATTGGGAAGTTTGAGGACAGGTAGGGCTCAATTTTAAAAGAAGTTTGAATTAATAAAGAATGCTGAACAGAAGGTTTGTTGACTTCTGTTACTAACCGAAGATCGTCAAGATGTTTTAGACATTCCGCCTTAAGTGATTTACGGGAAATCCTTAACATATCATATGGAGCAGAGTAGAAGTTGGGATGACCCAAATCAGTAAAGAAATTATGAATATAGTGTAACCATGGAATTTTTTGGGAATGGTCCAGTTTTTGACAATCGGTGATAATTTCTTTAGTTAAGGACGTCTTTTCTGAGGTCCAGATGCGGTGCCACAGCAAGATTGGTTGCAGTCGGATGAGATCGGTGATAAATGGCAAACCGAGTTCTTGGTGGCAGGAGTAGGTAGATGAAGATTGAGGGACTGATAGTAAATATCTCAAAAAGGTGTTTTCTGTTTTTTGGATGGAATCTACTCGGGCATGTCCCCATATACCCGCACCGTAAGTGGCAGTGGTAATACATTTTGGGCGGTAAATTTCCAGGATTTCCTTCGGGGATCTCTTTCCGAGTCTCTGGGTAAAGGACACTAGGGCCATTGTTGCCTTTAAGAACTGATGGTTTCTAGACTCGATTGCCCTTTTCCAAGTCTCCCTATCATCTATCACCACTCCTAAGTAGGGGTAGGTTGTTGTGTGTTCAATCTTGGTGGTGGTAATAAAGATACCTAGTCCCTTTGATGGTGTTTTACCAGAGGACATGATGAATGTTTTATGTGGATTAATTTTTAGGTCCAAATTGGACATGAAGTTATAATAACGGATCAGGGAGCGTTGAAGTTCTAATGGAGTACGAGCGAGGATTACCGCGTCGTCAGCATATAGTAATGCGGGAATTGGGCGGTTGTTGATCAGAGGTAGGTCCTGGCTCCCTTCCAGCATGGCTGCCTCCAAGCCGTTGGTATAGATGGTAAAAAGGAAGGGAGCCAGGACGCAGCCCTGTCTTACTCCCCGCTCTACCTTAAAAGGTGAAGAAAGTTGACCCCCTGTGCCGAACCTCACTCTAGCAGTAGCGCCAGAGTAAAGTTCTCGGATGTAATTCACTAGGGTCTCGTCCACCCCTATGTCCAACATAATGGACCATAATTTTGCGTGTGAAACGCAGTCAAACGCTGCAGAGAGGTCGACATAGGCCATGTGGAAATTACCTCCCTTTGCGTTCACGTATTTTCCTCTTAATAAAACTAAATTCAGGACCTGGTCGATGGTGCCCAAACCCTCCCTGAAGCCGTATTGAAGGTCAGAAATGATGCTGTTGTGTTCCGTCCAACATTGTAACCGGTCAAGTAAAACACGACCAACCACTTTGCCCAGGGTGTCTAGCAGCGAGATGGGTCGGTAGCAAAGCGGGATGTTGCGGTCCCCTTTTTTAAAGATTGGAACCAGAATGGACTCGGACCATGAGTCCATTGGTCCAGTCTCACCTGTGGCATTCAGTACTCTACATAAGAGGGGGGCCCACAGATCAGTGTTGGACTTATATAGATCTACGGGAACCCCGTCCGGCCCTGGGGCCTTCCCTCCCCTGCTGGCTTTAAGAGCTAAAGTGACATCGGCCAGGGTGAATTCAAGAGGAGGGGAGTTGGATGCATAAGTAAGGGCTGGGGTGTTCTGGACAAGAGAGTGTGGAGATGATGGAAGAAGATGTGTTAAACTGAACATATGGGAAAAATGGTTGATCCATTCTTGCTCAGTTATGGCAACCTCTAGGGTGCCGCGATCTTTTGGACCTGAAAGGAAAGATGAGTTAATTACCTCCCAAAATGCTGAGGAATCCTTCAGTTTGGAATTGTTTGAAGTACTTTTGTAAGACATCAGGATTTTTTACTGTTTATTGTTCTGTTATTGGGGATTAAATCCTGTGTGGTCTTAAAACTTCCCTAGGACCCGCCGGCTTTGAACCGTATGTTGTTATAGTTACATGTTCCATGTTCCCATGGGAACCATCGGAGTTTATCCTACTGACAAAGGTAGTGGATTAGGAATATGGCACAGGCTGGCTATCTATCGCAGCTATGTCGCACATCTAACAACACCAGACCCCCAGTGAACATACTGGCAATGAAGCTATGTGGAGAGGACGTAGGAGAACTATGGCATATACGGAAATGCATATTGTTGCCTCCAACTGCAGTATATAGCCATAAACTATAGGTAAAAATTAATACATTTGAATTACCTACTCAGACAGTACTGTACCCCGTTGCTACTCCATAGGTTTGACTCTACTAGGCGCACAAATGCCCTAGATGTCATGATTTATCCTAATGATGTCATGGTTTATGCTAGTTTGCTACACCTGGCCTGGAATTGTCCGCAAATACACAAATTCTTGGACAAGGTGCTAACTATTGTTACACGAGTGGTTAGGGCATCTTGAATGCTCACCAGATGTGGCCCTAATATGGTACATATATATATATATATATATATATATATATTTTACAGAGGCGTCCAACGGTTCCGGATTAATTGGCGCTCTTTTTGAAGGTGCGGGGTCCTTGCGGCTTGGACCGCCGCTAATATGCCAACAATTTTTCTCCGTTTAGAAAGAAAAAATAGGGTCGCACTCCAGCGAGTTGTAATAATCCTTGGTTTTTATTCACAAATCCACAGGTTCCGAGATGCACAAAAGAAACCAACGCGTTTCGTCAGCGTCCGCTGACTTGCTCACGGTTAATTTACAACATTCAAATCAAGTTTTTTTAAAACAAAAAGACAGGAAATTGACACACCTTTCCTGTCATGTGCGGGGTGGTTTAAAGTTCCCCGGATTTCTGGGAAATGTAGTCCCGTTCATTGACTCACGTTTGTTTATATGTTCATATGGATTTTTTTTTTAGCGGGAGGCTGAATGTCACAAATAAATTTTGATTTTTAAATGCAATGTCCTTAAAGATCAAAGAATGAAACAAGTTTCATGGTTAAACCAAATGTTGTCAATTTCAATGTTACATCGTAAATAAAAACCCTCTAGTGGGTCGTCATTACTGTGTTGTCAATTTCAAAACCACATTGTGAATAAATGTCCTCTAGTGGATTGACATCGCTATGCATCCTCCGGTGGGCCTACATCTTAAAGACAGTATTAAGTTTAGAAAATCATATGCATAGTAAATTACTAACA
This sequence comes from Triturus cristatus, assembly GCF_964204655.1. NCBI lineage: Eukaryota > Metazoa > Chordata > Amphibia > Caudata > Salamandridae > Triturus > Triturus cristatus. The sequence goes on from NC_140585.1 coordinate 266,169,390, forward strand.
CCATATAACCATTTTGTTCAAATATCAGGCCGTGTTAAATGAAAACAGTCAAAGTAATTTTGTGTTACTGTCTAAAGATGTATATATAGTTCTTCCGACTGGTTCAGACCAAACGGTGTCATGCTTCTAAAGTTAATAATGTGTCGAGATTCTTTTTGCCTCAATAATCTCTCCCGATTTCCTCCTCGTGTATTGATTGGTACAGTTTCAATTCCATAAAACTTTAAAGACTTCCAATTGCTGTTGTGGTGTGTCTCCATGTGCCTTGCTACCGCGTTGTTTTTGTCCTTATTTTTGGTGGCCCTTGTATGTTCCAAAATTCTTTTCTTTAACTCACAAATGGTGCTTCCCACACATTTTAAATTACAGGGACATTCAATGATGTAAACCGTGTATTGGCTTTTACACAATATTAATTGTTTGATTTTCCAAGTTGTTTTGTTTGCCATTCTGATCTCACTTGAGGGTTTAGCAATTTGGCACACCTTACAGTTTTGACACTTGATGAAGCCAGTCTTCTTTAGCCATGTTGTTTGTGCTTTATTTGATTTAAAATGACTGTGCACCAATCTGTCTTTTAGGTTTGGAGCTCTTCTGTAAGTTATTACAGGGTGCGGTCCCATTATTTTTCCCACAGTCCCATCCAGTTGTAGTATTTTCCAATTTTTTTGAATCACATTCACGATTTCTTTAGATTCCAGAGTATAATCCAAGATTAGTTTTATCGGTTCATCCTTGGTCTCTGGCTCTTTGGTTTGTATCAAACAATCTTCCCGAGTTTTCTGATTGGCTCTGTTCCAACACTGGTTCACCGTGTTTTTGTTGTATTTTCTCTTGAGAAATCTGTTTATTGAGCCTGCACTTTGTTTCTTCCATTCCTCTTCCTCACTGCACAGTCTACGAAGTCGGAGAAATTCTCCGTATGGTATGCTTGACACTAGGGAGGGTTGGTGGAAGCTCGTTGCTTCCAGGGTGGCATTTGTTGCTGTGCTTTTGCGGAATAATGTTGATTCCAGACGGCCATTTTTCACATATATTGTGGCATCCAAAAAATTGATCTTGTTCTTATTAGTTTCATATGTGAATTTCAAACTTTCGACACTATTGTTGAGGATTTCAAAATATTCACTGAATTCCTTCTCATTTCCATTCCAAATTATCAATAAATCATCGATAAATCTTGCCCATTTGATAATTTTGTTTGTGTGTCGTTGATGTTGTTTGTTCCAGGCCACCTCTCGCTCCCATCAGCCCATTACTAGGCAAGCATAGCTTGGGCTAAACGAAAAACCCATAGCCGCCCCATTCTTTTGACGGTAAAGGTCATCTCCAAAGAGAAAAATATTGCAAGTGAGGCAGGACAGAATCATATCGCCTAACATGTTGTTATGGTCTTTAAAGTGAATATTTCTTTCTTGTAGGAAGAATTTGATGGCTTTCAAACCTAAATCATTGTCGATATTCGTGTATAAGGCAATTACATCCATCGTTATTAGCAGGAAGCTATCTTGCCAGGTCACATCACGAAGCTTATTTAGGAGATCAGTAGTGTCTCGGATGTAGGATTCTAATTTCACTACATGTGGGATTAAAAAGTGGTCGATGTAATTGGCCATAGGTTCAAAAAGGGACCCTTTCGCTGACAAGATTGGTCTGCCAGGTGGTGTCTTAGAGTCTTTGTGTATTTTCGGGAGAAAATACATTGTCGCAAGTTTAGGGAAATCCACAGATAGATATTTTCGTTCTTCTTCATCTATCAGGTGTTTCGCTGTCCACAAATTTAGATTCTTTTCCATTTCCAACTGATATAACAAGGTGGGGTTAGTACTTAATTTCTCATAGTATCTTTCATTTTGCAACTGGCGTTGTGCTTCAGTGATGTATAGTTGACGGTCCCATATGACCACGTTGCCCCCTTTGTCCGCCATCTTGATTTCAATTTCCTTATCATTGGCTAATTTATCCAAGGCCTCCTTTTCCACTTTTGTTAAATTCTCCTTGCGATTCACTTTGTTGATTTTATATAAGTCATGGATAACAGCCTCCTGAAATGCATCAATTTTGTTGCCCGGTGGCAGCTGGGGGTAGAATTTGGATTTTGAGCGTTTGTTGCTGAGACTGGCACCTAATTGTGGGATTGCTAACTGTAGGGGTATCTCCCCCCCTTCCTCTGCATTTAGGTTGAGTAGTGTTAGATAGTCGTCAGCCTCTTTTGCCAATAAGGTTGATGTGGGGGTTTCCGCCATGTGGGCAGTCCTCGGTTTTTTCGGGTTTTCTAGAAAGTATTTTGCTAATTTGATTTTGCGGACATACAGATAGAGATCAACTCTAGTTTGTGCTAGATCCATTTGTTTAACCGGACAAAAATTTATTCCTCTTTTTAAGAGTGAGATTTCCGGTTCTGATAATTCCCTATTTGAGAGGTTGACCACTTGAAGTTCATTGCTTATTGATCCGTTCGTTGCCTCATACTTCTGGTCTTTGTACCAATCCTTTCTCTTGAGGTGCTGGGTTCTTCTTCCCCTTCGTTGCGTCTTCTTTGGTACCAGGTTTTCCCCCTTCCCCTTCCTCTGTTTTGTCTTTGGGGCATTTGGTTTTGTTCCCACTGTCGTTGTTGCAGGACTAGGCGCATGTCCCCTAAAAAAGTTGACCTCGCCCCTTCTGTTGTTAAATCCTGCTCCTCTGTGCTTAAATCTGTAGAGGCTAGGGATGAGAAACTACTAGATGTTCCCGCTGAGGCTGCCATTCTTTGCTGTTTAAAGGGATCAAATTTCCGTGCAAATGTGAATATTCTCCCCTGGGCATAATCATTTGCATCACGGATAAATTTGTTGTGTTTTCTTTGACGGACCACATCCTCATGTTTATTTATTTGGGTTTCTAAGTCATCCTTGAATTTTTGCATATCCGCGTTGAGTTTTACACTCTCTAGATCTTTTTCCACTTCTTTAAGTTGGTCTTTGATTTTGTTAAGGGCAATCTCAATGTGTTTAACCAGTATTTTGATTAATCCGAGAGATGAATTAAGGGTATGTTCTCCCCACTCTTGTAACAAATCATTTGTAGAATCTTGGTGGTTGGGCATCAGCATAATTCTCAATCCTCTGGGGACTCTTCCCACTTCTAAATATTTCTGCAAGGTTACCAGTTCCCAAAATTTATTTATTTCCTTTTTGCTGAGCCTTTCCCATGATCTTATTTTGCTTTTTATATCAGTTTTGTCTGGTATGGTCGATTTTTTTGTGGAGTCCTGCTGCACAGTGCCTTTATCAAACATGGTCGATATCTGTTCCAGTCTTTTGGCCTCACGTTTATCCATGCTGCGGCTCTGCTGTGGATTTGTTTTAAAGAAATATGGAGATTCTCGCTGTCGGGACTACTTTGTAACAAAGTGATCTGGAATAATTCAATTGTGGCCCTTTTCAATGAAAGTATGTTGCCATTAATCTCTGAATGCTTTGTGTTTTCGTCCCACCTCAGTAGCCGATGCGATCACTGCAATTTTTGAGACTAAGTGTCAATACACGCATTGAAACCAACATTGGCACACAACCACCCTTACCTGACGTCCCGGCTTCGAGTGGCGTGTTCGTTTGGTTCGGCGTGTTCTTTCTCAGTGAACGGCGAGCACCATCCGGTGATTAATAATTTACAGAGGCGTCCAACGGTTCCGGATTAATTGGCGCTCTTTTTGAAGGTGCGGGGTCCTTGCGGCTTGGACCGCCGCTAATATGCCAACAATTTTTCTCCGTTTAGAAAGAAAAAATAGGGTCGCACTCCAGCGAGTTGTAATAATCCTTGGTTTTTATTCACAAATCCACAGGTTCCGAGATGCACAAAAGAAACCAACGCGTTTCGTCAGCGTCCGCTGACTTGCTCACGGTTAATTTACAACATTCAAATCAAGTTTTTTTAAAACAAAAAGACAGGAAATTGACACACCTTTCCTGTCATGTGCGGGGTGGTTTAAAGTTCCCCGGATTTCTGGGAAATGTAGTCCCGTTCATTGACTCACGTTTGTTTATATGTTCATATGGATTTGTTTAACGGGAGGCTGAATGTCACAAATAAATTTTGATTTTTAAATGCAATGTCCTTAAGGATCAAAGAATGAAACAAGTTTCATGGTTAAACCAAATGTTGTCAATTTCAATGTTACATCGTAAATAAAAACCCTCTATATACATACATGCAGCTACTCAGACTCCTCGAACCTCCGCAGTGATGCGCACGCAGCAGCAGCAGCGGCGAACAGAGGAAAACGGACCCCGATTACTGGCAGGTAGATTTTTATTCTGCTCCTTCTCTCAGTGACGCGTTTCGGGCACAACCGACTGCCAGTAGGTAATAGATATATATATATATATCTATTACCTACTGGTGACTGCCAGTTATAGTTAGGACCTATTTTCCATGGGAAATCCGCAATATTCTATTTGGAATAACGTTGGCGCCGACTGACGAATCTTTGCGAAATTTTCCAAACTTTTGGCCAGCTCCGGCCCGCTCCTATCCTGAAAATTTCACAGTGATTCGTCAAGTGGGGGCTGAGAAAAGAGGGGGGTCCCAAAACGCGTTTTCCCCATGCATTTTCCCATAGGATCTGTTGACGCAGCTACAGCCCGAACTGCTGATCGGAATAACACCAAATTTGGCAAAGAGGTAGTCCTCAGTTCAGACTCGTGCCTTTTGCTTAAATGGTGTAAATCCGTTCAGTAGTTCCTGAGAAAATTAGAGTTGAACAGATAGATATATCTGGGCGGAGCCTAACCACACATCTCATCGTGAGATCTGATTGGCTGTCAGTACTTCAGCCAAGAAGTGTTGGCAGCCATCTTGGGACCAATATACATGATAGCACCTCATTAAAAAGCATTGCAGTTAATAGAAGGTTTTAAGACTTTAGTTACATTATAAATCATTTGTTAATGGTACCATACTCATTTTAGGAATTGTGGTGTGTTCTAAGGTGATTTTACCATGTGAAAAAGCCTTCTGCTGTGATATCATGAATCATGTTTGAGAGAAACTATTTTCTCATGCTTTTCCCACAGAGGTTTGGAAGGTGATCTATAAGCTAAACTGAAAGCATATTTTCTGTAAATTCATATTATCTTTCTCAGTCATGTGAGAATGAAGTCTGACATTCTCAGTAAAACATGTACATCCAACAAGGACAGAGACTGTCAGTTGATTCCTTTGTGTTCTACTGCAGCTTCCCAGAGTGTTCTAAAGAACAACTAGAGCGCTAACAGTCCTACTTATGACAAACGTATTACACACCTGAAGCCATCTTGATTGGAATAAAGTGGTAACTCTTAAAATATTTAATTTAAAAAGGAACAAAATGAGGGGGTTCATTTTGCCATAGAAAGTATGATTAGTGCTGCAGAAAGAAAAATTAGGGCACATTTTGAGTGACTTCTCAAATCCTCTTCTATTTCATTAAAAAATTCTGACATGCAGACTGAAACATGCACTTTCAATACCAGCAGCAGACTTCCATGGTGAGCAGTAGCTTTACTACAGTGATCTATTAAGCAACTAGAGTGCTAACATTCTGAATTCATGCAAATGTGTGACACATCTGAATGCCTTCTTGATGGAATCAAAGTAAAAAACTGAAAGTATTTCCTACTGAGGAGACTGTAGTAAATGAGGAAATTAGGAAACCTCATAACAAATAAGTCTCCCAAAATGACCACCAGAGACAAAAGAGCCCAAATGTAGCACAAATATCACCCAGATGTAGCCCAAGTAAATGACAGAATGTCCCAGAGTGTTCTAATGAACAACTAGAGCGCTAACAGTCTTACTTATGACAAAAGTATGGCACACCTGAAGCCATCTTGATTGGAATAAAGTGGTAACACTTAAAACATTTATTTTACAAAGGAACAAAATGAGGGGGTTCATTTTGCCATAGAAATTATGATTAGTGCTGAAGAAAGCCAAATTAGGGCACATTTTGACTTCTCAAATCCTCTTCTATTTCATTAAAAACTTCTGACATGCAGACTGAAACATGCACTTTTAATACCAGGAGCAGACTTCCATGGTGAACAGTAGTTTTACTACAGTGATCTAATGAGCAACTAGAGTGCTAACATTCAGAATTTATGGCAAATGTGTGACACATCTGAATGCCTTCTTGATGGAACCAAAGTAAAAAACTGAAAGTATTTCCTACTGAGGAGACTGCAGTAAATTAGGAAATTAGGAAACTTCATAACAAATAAATCTCCCAAGATGGCCACCAGAGACAAAAGAGCCCAAATGCAGCACAAATATCACCCACATGTAGCCCACATGTAGCCCAATGACAGAAGTGTGCAAAATACTTATTTTTTGTCTATTTGCAGTTTTATATAGTGCAGACTTGTCAGGTATTGGAGTGCTTTACATGAGCATTGGTTACATCACACAAGATCAAATTCATTTTGTTTGTAGACATGTGGAGATTAAGTGATTTGACCAGAATCACAGAATGTTGAGCTGAAGCAGAAACTCCAACCTGGTTCCCAAGTTGCAAAGTCTGCAGCTCTGGAAGTAACACCACATCCTCTCCCCTAGGTGCAACATTTAATCAAGTGGTCAACTGGATAAACAAACATAAAGATTACAAAAACTTTTTTAGAGCACTAACCATAATTTTGATGCACATAAGACCCTCTCATATATGTAATTTCTAAAGGAAATGCTCTAGGTATTACAGTTTTGATTACATCAAGATGACGTCAGGCGTTCCACACTTTTGTAATAAATATAGAATGTTAGCAATCTAGTTGTTCATTGGGATACTGTTGAGAGGCAGAGGCCGGGGGCACGGACTCTGAAAATTGAAGGCAGGTAGGAGAGTGCAGAGGCAACAATTTGACCACACTGGGCAGGCAGGAAGGGCAGTGGCAGCACAACAGACTATGGAGGGCAGTGGAAAGGGGGGCAGGGGCAACAAACCAACAATACAGGACTGGCAAGAGAGGTTGTGGCAATATAATAGACCATTGTGGGCAGAAGGAAGAGGCAGTGGTAGTACAACCATACATGCCAACAGACCCGTTTCAGCCAGGAAACGTCCAATGTTTTTAAGCTCAAATGGGCTTTATTTGATCTGTCTCCTGTCTACAATCTCCTCTTTTTCAATGTAACTCAAAGGGGAAAATCAATACCCCAGTTTTTTTTTCAAAAATCTCCTTCTTACCAAGTTCAAAATGTTCGCAAGTATGGTACATTGGACCATGATAGGCAGGAGGAATTGGGGTAGGGACATGGACTCGGATAACAGAGGACAGGAGGGACATGGGAAGGTGCACCAAACTGACCCGACAGGGCAGGCATCAGGGTTTGCAGCAGTACAATACACCACACAGGGCATGCGGGACGGGAGTGCAGCACAACAATCCATAGAAAGCAATAGGGAGGGGACAGGACCATGCACATGGACAACAGAGAACAGAGGGGAAAGAGGCAATGGTAGCTAGCTGACCATAATGGACAGACAGGAGAGAAAGCTACAGCATAACATACCATAAAGGGCAGGAGGGACGGATCAGGGGCAATATAATGGAACAGACAAGCCAGGAGAGAGGGAATAGGGGTCTGCACATGGAAACAGAGGGCTGGGGGCAAGGGGGCATGGCAGGAGCAGTAAGATGACCTTGGAGGTCAGGCAGGATGGGCACTAGAAACAAGACACACCATGGAGAGCAACAGTGAGACTATGATGGCATACACACAGACCATGGAGGGAAGGTGGGAGGGGGTCAGGGGCAGCTAGCTGACCACACAGGGAAGGTGGGAGGGGCCATGGCAGCACAAAAGACCATGCATGGCAAGTGGGAGGGGTAGTGGCAGCACAATGGCTATGATGGGCAAGAAGGAGGGTGCAGGGAAATGCACAAAGGACCATGGAGGATAGAAGGGAGGGTCAGGACCTGGGCACAGACAAGAGAGTTCAGGGGAAGGGCCTTCACAACAGACCGCGTGGGGCAGGCAGGAGGAGCAGTTGCAGCACAACAGACCAGGGAGGGCAAAAGGGTGTGGCAGTAAAATGGACCATGGAGGACAGGAGGAAGGGGATAGGGGCATGGCATGTGGACAGGCAGGGTGGAGGTGGCAGGGACAGGTTACAGTCATCTGACAATGCTAGGTAGGTGGGAGGGGAGTGGCAGCTCAACAGAACACTCAGAGTAGATAGGAGTGGCAGGTCCATGGAACATGGTGGGCAAAAAAGATGGAGCAGGGGCATGCACAAAGACATCGGAGGGCAGGGGGAAGGAGAATAGGGGCGGCAAGCTAAGCACAGAGGCTAAGCAGGAGGTCAATGATGGGCCATAGAATTGGGCAATGGAGGGCAGGTGGAGTGGACTGGTACATCATGCTAAATGGAGGGCAGTGGCCGCACATCAGACCATGCATGGCAGGAGGGAGGAGGCTAGTCCATGGATTCAGACAACAGAGGATAGGGAGGAGTTGGATGGGGCAGCAAGCTAACTGTTCAGAGAAGGTGGGTATTAGGAACTTTATTGTTTTTAAAATGTGTGTCTGTGCGAACTACTTAAAATATGAACAAGTATGCAGCATAATCTCACTTTTATTCAGGAAGGAAAGGACGTTTGTGACTGTGACTCCGGGCTCACTTGGCAGAAACACCCCCTGACCCTCCAGCCCCCATCGCAAAATGTAATGCCCGTGAAAAGGGTAGGTGGACGCAGTGTTATATAGAACATAGTCCTGAGAGCACGATTGAAAATGAAAACTAGATATAGTATATGGTATAAACTATGCACCAAAAAGTGTGATATAAGATGAACCGGGCGTGAAATATAATATGCAATACATTGTGCGCAATGACAGATTCATTGGAGAGCGCAAGATAGCACAGGCACTAGCGCGTGCTATGCAATAAGCGCCTTGGAGTGTAATATGCACAGGGCAGTGTTGTGTAACCCAACTAGTCTCTAAAGTTGTAATATAAAATATGTGCTGGGGAGTGTAACGTTGCATATGCACTGTGACAAAGATATGGATCCCAGATTGTATTATGTATGGCATAGCACTGTGCGTTATAACATAGGCATCGAGGAAGGCACGTTAGATGGGGCAATATAACCCGTGCGAAGGCAAGTGTGGCATGACATATTCACGGGGTGATGTTACAGTGCACATCGGTAAGAGAGTGTCATAGTATACGCACTAGCTGGTAGAATACAACACAGAGGTGTGTGGCACTCGGCGGGCACTGGTGGGTGTAACACAGCATTGGGCTCAGCCAGGAGCACGCTGTGACTCTCAAGTGAGGTTTGTCTCCTTTCCAGAGAGTAAAATAAAAAGTTTTACACATCCAGTGCTGGATGTGTGTTTTATTACCCGTGAGGGGGGTTTCTTGCATAGTTTGGTCGAATCCCCTTTGAATGGTTTGGTGTGCGTGTGTATTAAATGTGCCCGTCAATAGCTACCTATGTTTGTATAACTAAACGACAAGGGTGTCTACTTGGAGAGAACCCATCGGCGGGGGCGCCGGGATTAGGCACGTGACAGGTGTTCAAAGGCCATGCCCCTTTTTACACCTCTATGCAACGCAGCTCTGTGGCGCTTACTGGAGGTACCTAGTGGGCTAGTTGGACCCTAGGGACCCTCAGGATTCAAATGAACTTAATCTCCTAACTAAAAACGGCCACAGGGCGTGTTTACACAGTGGTGAAGGGAGGGGACGGGGCCTGAGGTGACGTGTGTAAACACGCCCTGTGGCGCGTTTTAAGTTGGGGAAATAATTCCCTTTCAATCCTTAGGGACCCTGGGGGCCAACTAGCCCACCAGGTGCTTCCAGTAAGAGCCACTGAGCTGCGTTGCAGAGAGGTGGTCCAGGCCATGCCACTTTTTACACCTCTCTGCAACGCAGCTCTGTGGCGCTTACTGGAGGTACCTAGTGGGCTAGTTGGACCCTAGGGACCCTCAGGATTCAAATGAACTTAATCTCCTAACTAAAAACGGCCACAGGGCGTGTTTACTCAGTGGTGAAGGAAGGGGACGGGGCCTGAGTTAACGTGTGCAAACAAGCCCTGTGGCGCGTTTTAAGTTGGGGAAATAATTCCCCTTCAATCCTGAGGGACCCTGGGGGCCAACTAGCCCACCAGCTTTTTCCAGTAAGCGCCACTGCGCTGCGTTGCAGAGAGGTGGTCTAGGCTGTGCCCCTTTTTACATCTCTCTGCAACGCAGCTCTGTGGCGTTTACTGGAGGTACCTAGTGGTCTAGTTGGACCCTAGGGACCATCATGATTCAAGGGGACTTAATCTCCCAACTTAAAACGGCCACAGGGCGTGTTTACACAGTGGGGAAGGGAGGGGACGGGGCCTGAGGTGACGCATGCAAACACGCCCTGTGGCACGTTTTAAGAGGTAGTTTTAATCCCTTGCCCTATTATATACTAGGGGCTTACAGAGGAGGTCATGCTAATCACAGGGGGACCCCAACGCATAGTGTTCCCTAGTGTATGTAGGTGTTTTCACTGTATTCTGAGTGTCTTTTAACATAGCACTGGCTCTAGGACTGGTTAATCAGACTCAGTTACCACCAGTATCCGTCTGAAAAAGTTGAGGGTACAGGATGATTTTGCAACAAGGCTTCTTTCTGCTCTTCTGTTTGTTCTTTCTTCACGTTATCCTTCTTCCTGCACTTATCTTCTTCTTCGAGGACTTCTGTTGCTTCTTTCTGCATTTCTTTTTTTCTTTCTGTGCGTTTTTTCTTCTTTCTTCACATGTCCATCTCTGTAGGCATAGTTAGAAATTAGCATTTAAAAAACCTTTGAAATTCACTGAAAAAACCATAGGTTTCAGGCACGTTATAGTTAGGAATTAGCATTTAAAAAACATTAGAAATTCACTGAAAAAACCATAGGTTTCAGGGGCGTTATAGTTAGCTGGACTTTTCACTCGTACAAAACCATTGAAATTCCCCTGTTATAGTTAGTTCAGCTAACTATAACTCGCGCGCCCGCAATGCACTGCTGATGACGTCACATATTACATCACTCAAGACATGGTCAGTGACATCACTCATGACATCACTGATGACATCTCAAATGACATCACGGATGACGTCATCCTTGTGATAGAGTGGCAGACCTCCTCTCCCCTAATATAACCTTTGATAGACACATTCAAAAATAGAAACTAAAAATTTCAAAACAATGGACATACCAATACCAGTTACAACAACCTATTCAGTAATTTTAAGATCCACATACACATCCACTCATTCACCAACAGTCCTATACAGTCACTCATACATGTACTCACTCATCATATGTACTCATACACCTACACATCTTGTTACACAACGCCACTCATCCATAGAGTTACTCACACACATAGTCACTCATGCTAATAAAGAATCAAACATCCATTTACATGCATATACAGTTATACACACACCACCACACTTACTTCTACAGAAACTTACACATACTTAGTCTTTTAAACAATCACTTATAGAAACACATACTTATTCATACAGGAACTCTTCCAATCTCTCACTCTCACATATACTCACTTATATACACCAATAGTCACATATACTAGTTTAAAACATATGTAGTTACTCATAAAGACACTATTGAGACAGTCATTCACTCACTAACACACCCATGCACACACTCATCCACCCATACAGTCCTGCACACATGCTGTCTTCAACACATACAAACAGTGAGTCACTCATTCATGCACCTATGCACTATGTAATACCCCCACCGAACCAAACAGACACTCAGACTGATACTCAAAAAACCAACTAATAACCTATGTAGACACTCATGTAGCTACTCACCAACCCATGCAGCCACTTATACACAAAGTGAGAGACTGATACAGATATTTACATATTTAAACATTACTCACTAAGCCATGTATTCACTAAGATACACTTAATCAGTCTGTTATACAATCAATTTTTCAAAAACAATCATCCATTTAGACACTTATATACCCATTAATTCTTCCATCGACCTTGAGATATACATATATCAAACATATGTAATTTTCAGAAAAACACACATTCACTGGATGATGTCATCAGTGAGGTCATCAGTGATGTCATTTGAGATGTCATCAGTGATGTCATGAGTGATGTCACTGACCATGTCATGAGTGATGTAATATGTGATGTCATCAGCAGTGCATTGCGGGCGCGCGGGTTATAGTTAGCTGAACTAACTATAACGGGGGTATTTCAATGGTTTTGTATGAGTGAAAAGTCCAGCTAACTATAACGCCCCTGAAACCTATGGTTTTTTCAGTGAATTTCAAAGGTTTTTTAAATGCTAATTCCTAACTATAACGTGCCTGAAACCTATGGTTTTTTCAGTGAATATATATATATATATATATATATAGATATTCCAACATACCAGGTAGCACCAAAGGAGGGAGTCCACAGGAGGCTTGTAAGGTCAATCTTTTATTTCTCGACACCCTGCCAGCTAGCACCTCGTCAGGATACAGGCATCGTACATTCTTGGCCAGACGCGTTTCAGGAGTTGTACTCCTTTCTTCAGTGGCAGTGCAGAAGGGATGAAAGTCACGTAGATTGCGCACTTATTTATTTCAACTACCTGCCTCAGTGGGCGTGGCTGTCAGCACAGCCTCATGGTTGCTGTAGTCCGCTAATCAAGTGTTCCCAGGTGGGTGCGCTTTCATTCCTCCAAAATTCACGCTAAAATATTACCCATGTGGGTTGGTGCACTGTTCTGCGATGGTGTCAGCCCCGCTTTTTAGGAGTCGATGTGACCGTAATGTGAGCTGCAGCCCTGAACTACAGCTAAACATCGCTTCCTCCCGAAAATTTCAGCTCCAGATTGGAGCCAGAACGGACCCGCTGTTTGCAGCAGTGGGCCTCACTCCGCGGCTGTGCAAAGCCGTAATATTCCAACATACCAGGTAGCACCAAAGGAGGGAGTCCACAGGAGGCTTGTAAGGTCAATCTTTTATTTCTCGACACCCTGCCAGCTAGCACCTCGTCAGGATACAGGCATCGTACATTCTTGGCCAGACGCGTTTCAGGAGTTGTACTCCTTTCTTCAGTGGCAGTGCAGAAGGGATGAAAGTCACGTAGATTGCGCACTTATTTATTTCAACTACCTGCCTCAGTGGGCGTGGCTGTCAGCACAGCCTCATGGTTGCTGTAGTCCGCTAATCAAGTGTTCCCAGGTGGGTGCGCTTTCATTCCTCCAAAATTCACGCTAAAATATTACCCATGTGGGTTGGTGCACTGTTCTGCGATGGTGTCAGCCCCGCTTTTTAGGAGTCGATGTGACCGTAATGTGAGCTGCAGCCCTGAACTACAGCTAAACATCGCTTCCTCCCGAAAATTTCAGCTCCAGATTGGAGCCAGAACGGACCCGCTGTTTGCAGCAGTGGGCCTCACTCCGCGGCTGTGCAAAGCCGTAATATTCCAACATACCAGGTAGCACCAAAGGAGGGAGTCCACAGGAGGCTTGTAAGGTCAATCTTTTATTTCTCGACACCCTGCCAGCTAGCACCTCGTCAGGATACAGGCATCGTACATTCTTGGCCAGACGCGTTTCAGGAGTTGTACTCCTTTCTTCAGTGGCAGTGCAGAAGGGATGAAAGTCACGTAGATTGCGCACTTATTTATTTCAACTACCTGCCTCAGTGGGCGTGGCTGTCAGCACAGCCTCATGGTTGCTGTAGTCCGCTAATCAAGTGTTCCCAGGTGGGTGCGCTTTCATTCCTCCAAAATTCACGCTAAAATATTACCCATGTGGGTTGGTGCAATGTTCTGCGATGGTGTCAGCCCCGCTTTTTAGGAGTCGATGTGACCGTAATGTGAGCTGCAGCCCTGAACTACAGCTAAACATCGCTTCCTCCCGAAAATTTCAGCTCCAGATTGGAGCCAGAACGGACCCGCTGTTTGCAGCAGTGGGCCTCACTCCGCGGCTGTGCAAAGCCGTAATATTCCAACATACCAGGTAGCACCAAAGGAGGGAGTCCACAGGAGGCTTGTAAGGTCAATCTTTTATTTCTCGACACCCTGCCAGCTAGCACCTCGTCAGGATACAGGCATCGTACATTCTTGGCCAGACGCGTTTCAGGAGTTGTACTCCTTTCTTCAGTGGCAGTGCAGAAGGGATGAAAGTCACGTAGATTGCGCACTTATTTATTTCAACTACCTGCCTCAGTGGGCGTGGCTGTCAGCACAGCCTCATGGTTGCTGTAGTCCGCTAATCAAGTGTTCCCAGGTGGGTGCGCTTTCATTCCTCCAAAATTCACGCTAAAATATTACCCATGTGGGTTGGTGCACTGTTCTGCGATGGTGTCAGCCCCGCTTTTTAGGAGTCGATGTGACCGTAATGTGAGCTGCAGCCCTGAACTACAGCTAAACATCGCTTCCTCCCGAAAATTTCAGCTCCAGATTGGAGCCAGAACGGACCCGCTGTTTGCAGCAGTGGGCCTCACTCCGCGGCTGTGCAAAGCCGTAATATTCCAACATACCAGGTAGCACCAAAGGAGGGAGTCCACAGGAGGCTTGTAAGGTCAATCTTTTATTTCTCGACACCCTGCCAGCTAGCACCTCGTCAGGATACAGGCATCGTACATTCTTGGCCAGACGCGTTTCAGGAGTTGTACTCCTTTCTTCAGTGGCAGTGCAGAAGGGATGAAAGTCACGTAGATTGCGCACTTATTTATTTCAACTACCTGCCTCAGTGGGCGTGGCTGTCAGCACAGCCTCATGGTTGCTGTAGTCCGCTAATCAAGTGTTCCCAGGTGGGTGCGCTTTCATTCCTCCAAAATTCACGCTAAAATATTACCCATGTGGGTTGGTGCACTGTTCTGCGATGGTGTCAGCCCCGCTTTTTAGGAGTCGATGTGACCGTAATGTGAGCTGCAGCCCTGAACTACAGCTAAACATCGCTTCCTCCCGAAAATTTCAGCTCCAGATTGGAGCCAGAACGGACCCGCTGTTTGCAGCAGTGGGCCTCACTCCGCGGCTGTGCAAAGCCGTAATATTCCAACATACCAGGTAGCACCAAAGGAGGGAGTCCACAGGAGGCTTGTAAGGTCAATCTTTTATTTCTCGACACCCTGCCAGCTAGCACCTCGTCAGGATACAGGCATCGTACATTCTTGGCCAGACGCGTTTCAGGAGTTGTACTCCTTTCTTCAGTGGCAGTGCAGAAGGGATGAAAGTCACGTAGATTGCGCACTTATTTATTTCAACTACCTGCCTCAGTGGGCGTGGCTGTCAGCACAGCCTCATGGTTGCTGTAGTCCGCTAATCAAGTGTTCCCAGGTGGGTGCGCTTTCATTCCTCCAAAATTCACGCTAAAATATTACCCATGTGGGTTGGTGCACTGTTCTGCGATGGTGTCAGCCCCGCTTTTTAGGAGTCGATGTGACCGTAATGTGAGCTGCAGCCCTGAACTACAGCTAAACATCGCTTCCTCCCGAAAATTTCAGCTCCAGATTGGAGCCAGAACGGACCCGCTGTTTGCAGCAGTGGGCCTCACTCCGCGGCTGTGCAAAGCCGTAATATTCCAACATACCAGGTAGCACCAAAGGAGGGAGTCCACAGGAGGCTCCAATCTGGAGCTGAAATTTTCGGGAGGAAGCGATGTTTAGCTGTAGTTCAGGGCTGCAGCTCACATTACGGTCACATCGACTCCTACAAAGCGGGGCTGACACCATCGCAGAACAGTGCACCAACCCACATGGGTAATATTTTAGCGTGAATTTTGGAGGAATGAAAGCGCACCCACCTGGGAACACTTGATTAGCGGACTACAGCAACCATGAGGCTGTGCTGACAGCCACGCCCACTGAGGCAGGTAGTTGAAATAAATAAGTGCGCAATCTACGTGACTTTCATCCCTTCTGCACTGCCACTGAAGAAAGGAGTACAACTCCTGAAACGCGTCTGGCCAAGAATGTACGATGCCTGTATCCTGACGAGGTGCTAGCTGGCAGGGTGTCGAGAAATAAAAGATTGACCTTACAAGCCTCCTGTGGACTCCCTCCTTTGGTGCTACCTGGTATGTTGGAATATTACGGCTTTGCACAGCCGCGGAGTGAGGCCCACTGCTGCAAACAGCGGGTCCGTTCTGGCTCCAATCTGGAGCTGACATTTTCGGGAGGAAGCGATGTTTAGCTGTAGTTCAGGGCTGCAGCTCACATTACGGTCACATCGACTCCTACAAAGCGGGGCTGACACCATCGCAGAACAGTGCACCAACCCACATGGGTAATATTTTAGCGTGAATTTTGGAGGAATGAAAGCGCACCCACCTGGGAACACTTGATTAGCGGACTACAGCAACCATGAGGCTGTGCTGACAGCCACGCCCACTGAGGCAGGTAGTTGAAATAAATAAGTGCGCAATCTACGTGACTTTCATCCCTTCTGCACTGCCACTGAAGAAAGGAGTACAACTCCTGAAACGCGTCTGGCCAAGAATGTACGATGCCTGTATCCTGACGAGGTGCTAGCTGGCAGGGTGTCGAGAAATAAAAGATTGACCTTACAAGCCTCCTGTGGACTCCCTCCTTTGGTGCTACCTGGTATGTTGGAATATTACGGCTTTGCACAGCCGCGGAGTGAGGCCCACTGCTGCAAACAGCGGGTCCGTTCTGGCTCCAATCTGGAGCTGACATTTTCGGGAGGAAGCGATGTTTAGCTGTAGTTCAGGGCTGCAGCTCACATTACGGTCACATCGACTCCTACAAAGCGGGGCTGACACCATCGCAGAACAGTGCACCAACCCACATGGGTAATATTTTAGCGTGAATTTTGGAGGAATGAAAGCGCACCCACCTGGGAACACTTGATTAGCGGACTACAGCAACCATGAGGCTGTGCTGACAGCCACGCCCACTGAGGCAGGTAGTTGAAATAAATAAGTGCGCAATCTACGTGACTTTCATCCCTTCTGCACTGCCACTGAAGAAAGGAGTACAACTCCTGAAACGCGTCTGGCCAAGAATGTACGATGCCTGTATCCTGACGAGGTGCTAGCTGGCAGGGTGTCGAGAAATAAAAGATTGACCTTACAAGCCTCCTGTGGACTCCCTCCTTTGGTGCTACCTTGTGGAAATATGGATTTTTCTGGTCAGTTATGTCCCCTATCTTGGACCCCAACGGTTCCATGTGCATGTCACAAGTACATGTATGTTCCCTCCAGTTCCAGTTATGAAGACGCAAATACATGTGCGTCCACCGTCAACATGTCCTTTGACAGATCCGCCATGAATAGGCCGGATATTCCATTCCTAAATATGAAAGGCCACCGGCTTTATATGGTTCACTTATGCCACTTTACAGTCCAGGCAAGTAGGCCCTGATTCTGTCATCAAAACTCCTCTTGCCTTCTGCCTCTGAAAGCTCCAGTCCGAGCCTGCATCTGTGACCATGAACTTTGTCTCACTCTCTGCGCGGCTCACGAAGCCTGACATCAGCCTATTCTCTGCCAAGAACTGTATTTCACCTTCGAATTATCTGCCTCCCCCTCAGCCGATGCATTCCTGCCTAGTAGTTTAAGTAAACATTCTTCCAGTTACCAAGCAAAAAGGCCCAGCTTCTCTGTCCTCATGCAAGTAATTCATAGCCCTGTTACCATGGAATATTCCTACCCCCTCGCATTCAGTGTAGACACTTAGACGCTTGTACACGCACGCACAGTCAGTATAGAATAGATTCTGTCCGAGAGTCCTTCTTTTGTGGATAACATAGTTCTTTAAACATAGGATGTTAGATATGATTTGGGATTAGGTTGACTTGACCCCCCAGACTTCTCGTCTCCACATATAGAGCTAAATGTCAAGTCCCCGTCACCCCCTAGTTACACGTCAATTACACGTCACACTGCTGCGCGCGCATTTAGGCCAAGTATTATCTTATAGATCCACCTATGTATGACATCATAACCAATCATGTTCCTTTTTACTCATTATTACACCCATTTTCGGTTACGCAGACAAAACGTCAATTTCTTTATCAATTGTTACGCCTACTGTATTCACTTCATTGTAAAGTATGTACTATAAAAGTTACTTCTTGTCAATAAAGTATGTACTTCACTTCCTGAACCCCCGTGGTGATGGAACTTGGAGCATCCGATTATAATCGATCATTGGAATAAAGCCCATTCCGAAACTCTAATATCACGGATTCTGCCTCTCATTTTACTGAGCTATTTTATAATGTTTCTGTATCAAATTCAGTCCCGGTAAAGGAATTTTTATTTACCACATGATGGCGCCCGAACAGGGACACTTTCTCATCTCACGCGCCGGCGGTGAGTAGCAGGCCCGGTCTCCTGCCACAGCTGGACGGACAATAACGCGTACCAACAGGATTTCCTGTATCTCCCTCCGGTCAAGCGGGGGCGACTGAGACTGCGATCAACACCCAGACGAGGCGGTGAGAAGTGCGAAGTATCCCGACCAGAGCCTAGCTGAGAGAGCAAGATCCGAGGTATACAGAGACCCACCAGTTCGAAGTCAAGCCCAGTTTCCGACGAGGCGAGTCGAGTCCAGTCCGGTTCAAGTTCAAGTTACCGAGGCCTTCTGTTTCCGAAGCTACCCGGTGAGTACCATTACTGGGGAGGCATTTCTGACGTGCACATAGGTTGTGCCGGTCAAGACGGGTTTGGGTACACAAATCCGGTCTGCACTGTTTTAGCAGTGTATCTGTACTGTTTAGCAGTATATCAAGTATTCCGAAGTATCTAGTTAGTGTCAAGAATTAAGCATGGTGATTAGTCATGCAGACGATCATCATTGTTGTTTCAGTTAAAAATGTTTAATGTTTTAATGTTTAATGTGTTAAACGTCCTGCATATTGTGGTATGAATGGTTGTCCATTATTGTGCTTTTGTATTTAGTGTGTTCAAGATTAAGTATCAGATCAGATTGTCAATATGCCGCTCTTTTCGAAATTAAGACAGATCACTACTAGAAAAGGGGTACTCGAAGAAGCCGTCCCTATTCCTCCTAGGGATACTCCAGGGCACTTCATGTATCACAAACATGGCTTAGACGCTATATTATTTCTTGATTTATGGGTAGACTACACCAAGGGATTACCAGAAAGTCAGAGATGGCCCGCAGCGGGAACCTGGGATGCAGAGTGCATCATGAAAGTCGAGGAAGAGTTATGGAAAAGGAAAGTCAGACAGTCACAGAAAGACGCCGTCGAGTTATGGCGTAAAGAATCTCATAGACGTACAGAAAAAGCACGTAGACAGGAAGAGAAGAGTAAAGAGAGTTCAAACAAAGTTCAAGAAAATCTATTAATTGAGGAAGGTATCCGAGTGAAATCAGAACAAGTAGACAGACAAAGAAATGCCCTTATGAATGGTATGTATCCCCTTCTGGCCGAAGGATTACCTAAGGCTACTCCAGAGATACCGAAAGACTTGCCACCCCCATTATTCCCAATCAAGGTACATCCTAAGGGGCATCCTAGAACCGCAGAAGATGTTTTTCTTTCCTCATATTTAGATGACGCAGCTCCCGAGTATGCTAATTCCGCCCCACGTAGACCGCATACCAGGGAGGTCCAACGCCAAGATCCAGCACCCGTATCCCTACAGCAACAAATCGAGTCACAAGTTCCGGCAAGCACATCTGTTTCTGCATCTGTTCCTACAGGTACTTCTATAGCTGAGTCCACACCTATAGTTGCTGTGTCACGTTCGACGAATCCTTTCACACCCGACGCCCCAGAGGGGGCCACGGGAGGTGCTACCAATATTTTTTCTACGCCACCTAGAATAAATAAACTTATTTTTCAAGAGTCAGCGCATTCACGTACACCCAAATTCGTAAGTGATCGTACGCTTAAGGAACTTCTTATTGATTGTAGATATGACCCGGTGCTCGGTAAAGAGGACGAAATGATCCTGGCATCATTACGTATCAGACGAGCCGCAGGGTATTTAGCGAAGCTACCAGGAATGACTGCGCATCTAGATAAAATATATCATTTTGTCCAAACAGGGCGAGATCCAGAATGTATTAACAGAGCTATGGAATACCAGAAAGTAGAGATACAGGGGGAACTGTTACGTTTCCTCATAAACTGTGTGATCAGAAATCAAGACCGACCGGGGGTAGACCCGGAAGCAATGCAAATTCTTACAAGATGGAGCCAGAATATATCAGAAGGGAGACACGATAAGCAAAATTGTATAATAGCCATGTGCCGAAAGATCCGTAAAGAAATAGAACGCCTACACGAAGAGAGATTAGAGACAGACGAGTTTGAACAAAGCGAGGAAGAAGGGTCAGGACTGCCCGCAGGACAGTCGGACACCATAGCCTATGTAGGTAGAGGAAGATCTTGTAATAGGAATCAGACTAGATGTCATACTGACTCAATACGTCCAATATGTCCAGATAATGACAGGAATTTCCAAATACCTATAATTAATATAAGGTCTAACGAGCATTCGTTCCAAACCGCCGACAAGCTACTCCGAGAACGAAGGGGTTATCATTTTCTCGACTCTATGGATGAACAAGATTTAGCAAGGGCAGCTGTCCATTGGATGGACAGTCCCGGAAAATATAGTGATGAGACAGTAGTACGCACATTTTTGAATCTCACCCCAGATGAGCAGAGGTTAGCTGGGATTTATATGATTCAACAACTCATTATACTATATCAGAGTCAGCATTCGGACCCTGGTCCCTTACCTGACATATTGACTGAATTGCTTATGAATAAATGGAGAGGTCCAGGTACTAAATTAATTAAAGAAATTCTAGTATCAAGAAAGCAGTATATTCTTTTTGTATGCTCAGAGCATGTCTCATTGCCTGTCAAGGAAAGAACCACGTATCACATGGATAGACAGAATCCCTTACGAGAAGTACACCCAATAAAAGGCGAGGACAATCAGTTTAAACGTGTATTTGTATATACGCCCATATCGAAAATAGAATTGTTAGAAATGAAGAAAGTGGTACCCAGTCATGACAAAGACCCAGCGGGTTTTCACCGAGAAATTAAAGACATGTTACTCATGGGAGAGTATACCTACCCCGACATTATGACAATATTAAAGGTGTTGATGCCTGCTGGCATTTATGAGAAACTCAAGGAAAAAGAGTGGGAGGTAGGAGACCAAAAGATAGAATGGTCAGCATTAGAAGCAGAAGAAAGGGCCCGAGGTCCAGGTTCGGGGCTTGGGGACAAAACTAAAGCACTACCAGGTCTACTAGTACAGGTACTGCCACGTTTATTAACTACGAAAAAGGAAGATTGGGGTACAATTTCAGCCTGTAAACAGAAGCAAGATGAAGACACTAGTGATTACTATGCCAGATTCGAGAAATGTTTTGGTATAAATAGTGGCATAAAAGCAAGTAGCGAATCATACCCACATCTGTTTGTAACAAAATTAGTGGAAAATGCCCTGCCCCCAGTAAAGAATAGAGTATTAAAATTCGAGAGTACCTGGCAAGGTAACACTCCAACACAAATGTTACAAATGTTACAGTACCACCACAATAGAATTAGAGAGGAACAAGAACATGAACACAGACGCATGAAAGACACGAAAATGAAAATGCTAGTTTCCCAGACAGTTCCAGCTGAAGGACATAAAAAGGGTATGACACATTCCGATTCAGCAGGACCTGTAAAAGGGACATGCAATTATTGTAAAAAGCCAGGTCATTACGTACACGACTGTCCAGTTTTAAAACATAATATCGCCATAGGTAAAACACAAGAAAGATCACGGCCACTAAGACAAGATCAGAATGAACAAGGAGCTATGCAGCATGCCCAGGCCATGCCAGCCGCACAACAGCCAATACAGTTTGTGCCAGCTGCACCACCGTTGCCTGTTGCTGCCACACAGACAACAACACGACAAATGTATCAGACCGCACAGTATGAATATCCCGAGTATCAGCGTTACGCATGAACTAGCCTAGAGAGGGAAGTTGACTTACCCCTTATCGAGATTCCTGTAGATCAAGAAGGACCTTACGTACATAGTGAATTATTAGGTCAAGATAGAAAATTTTTACTCGATACAGGGGCAAGTCGAACAACTATAAAACGTAGTGAAGTTCCAGGGGCACCCCTCTCAGGCTCTCAGAATATTTCCCTTGGTTTTTCAGGAAAACCTATTGTTAATGAAGTATCACAGCCTCTTCCACTTACGATAGGACCTCTGACCCGAACTACAGATTTATTGCTTACTAAATCATGCCCAGAAAATCTGTTAGGAATTAAAACCCTGAAAGCCCTAGGAGCCATAATATGTTGTTCTCCGGAAGGAGTAAGGTTGTTTTTACGTGATTTTAAAGGTCACTATGTATCTAGAGACATGGATCCCCGACTGCAGACTTTACCTACACATCTATGGGCACAAGGCCCTACTGATGTTGGTTGCATGAATATTACACCATATCGAGTCACACTAAAGGCAGGAGTGGTGCTACCACGAATGCGACAATACAAGTTACCACCAGATGCTGTAGTGGCTTTACTACAAATCATTGACGAGCTTATTGCCCAAGGAGTAGTTGTAGAAACAGACTCCAATGTATGTAATTCACCGATAATTCCGATTCTTAAACGAACAGATCCTACAGCCCCGCCAGTATATCGATTGGTTATTGATCTGCGCGAGTTAAACAAATGTATTGTGCCACAATTTCCTGTGGTCCCAGATATCTCGTCATTATTGACAGCTATTGATTCCGAAGCAACATTCTTTACTGTAATTGATCTCAAAAATGCCTTTTTCAGCGTCCCAATAGATCCGGAAAGTCAATATTTGTTCGGATTTAGTTTAAATGGGCGTAGCTTTAAATTCTCCCGCGCACCTCAAGGATTTACAGAAAGCCCCAGCATCTATAGCCAAGCACTGAAACGAGAACTTGACAGTATCCACATGCCAGTTAACACTGCTCTGCTTCAATACGTCGATGATCTGCTGATCACCGCGAGAAGCGAACCAGAATGTGAGAAAGCATCACTGACAGTTTTACAATTTCTAGCCGAAAAGGGGCACAAGGTGTCCCCTTTTAAGCTGCAATTCTGTGTCCAGCGAGTTGTTTATCTTGGACACTCGCTGTCCAAGGAGGGAAGGCAGCTTACACCCGACCGCATTCAGTTGATAGCTAACATGTCAATACCCAAGACACAAAAGGAGGTACGAGCTTTCATAGGCCTCACTTCATATTGTAGGCAGTGGATCCCTCAGTATGCATTTCTAGCAAAACCACTCATTCAGTTAACCACACAGGAGGCAGCCACATCGACTGTTCTCCCTTGGACTCAGGAACACACACAAGCTTTTGAAAGCCTAAAGAAAGCTTTATGTCAAGCACCCGTTTTAGCAACGCCATGTTACAGAAAACAGTTTACACTCTTTGTTACAGAACGCGAAGGTACTGCCTTGTCAGTACTCACACAGGAACAAGCAGGAGCACACAAACCATGTGCTTATTTTTCTAGTACATTAGATCCCGTAGCTCAGGCTTTGCCTGCGTGCCTGAAATCAGTAGCAGCGACAGCTTTAGCAATCAGACAAAGCGATGCCATAGTGTTAGGACATCCATTGACAGTTCAAGTACCACACGCAGTAGAGGTTCTTGTAAATAGAACGCAAACACAACACTTGACTATAGCGCGACTTACAGGATACGAGCTTACATTGTTTCAGCCACATATAGAAATCAGACGCTGTAACACATTGAATCCTGCCACACTTTTACCTGTAATCGGAACAGACCCACTAGCTCACGACTGTATTGAAGTTATTACTATAACGACAAAACCCAGACAAGACTTGACAGATGTCCCATTGTCAGATCCAGACCTGACATTGTATGTAGATGGTTCTTGTATGAGAACAAGTACAGGAGAGTTAGTGGCTGCTTACGCAGTCACCACAGATACTGAAGTCATTGAAACTAATCGTATAAACACTTTGTCAGCTCAAGCCGCAGAACTTATCGCTCTGACACAAGCCTGTATTCAAGCCACGAATAAAAAAGTCAACATATACACTGACTCACGTTATGCATTCGGAGTTGTACATGACTTCGGCGTGCTGTGGCGAGAGAGAGGTTATTTAACTTCCCACGGTGCCCACATTCAGCACGGACCCCTCATTCATGCCTTATTAGATGCAATACATCTACCCACTGCAATATCAATTATGAAATGTAAGGCCCATACGAAGGTTACTGATATCATTTCCCAAGGCAATGATCTAGCCGACAGAACAGCTAAACTGACTGCTCAAACTCAAACCCCCGACATGACAAAGACAATAGTCCCGACACCGACACATTGTATGACAGTTAAAGATCCTACTCTTGACGTAATTGACATACAGACACATGCTACACCAGACGAAATAAAGAAATGGACTGAATTAGGAGGGATCCAAACGGACCAAGGATGGATGATGAAGGAAAAGTCTGTATGGTTCCTTCCTGATTCAATGGTCCAAGTTATAATTAACACTATACATAGTCCAGCACATCTAGGAGAAAAAGCTATGCTAGACAGCATTCAACACATTTGGTTCAATAAACATTTACGAGCAGCAGCTAAACAAAAGGTCCGTACCTGTATGATCTGTTGTCAGTTCAACCCAGGAAAAAGCGTTCCCGTAGAACAGGGTGGATTTCATACTCCTAATCATCCTTTTGAAGTACTCCAGATGGACTATATCCAGATGGAACGATGTCGAGGATTCAAATATGTTCTCGTAGTTGTCTGCGCTCTGTCCCGTTGGACGGAGGCATACCCGGTTTCAGATTACACTGCCCCGACTACTGCCAAACAGTTGGTTCGAGAATTCTTCCCACGATACGGTTTACCACGTGCTGTTCACTCAGATAACGGCCAGCCGTTCTCATCCGAATTAATGAAACATGTTTCACTTCTGTTAGGATATCAGTGGAAATTCCACTGTGTCCGACACCCCGAGGCAGCAGGTCTCGTAGAAAGACATAACCAGATACTGAAAATCAGAATGTCCAAAATATGTAGAGAGAAAGGTGTCGACTGGGTAGTAGCGTTACCAGTTGCACTCTTTTACATGAGAATGGTAGCACACTCTCGAACAGGGCTATCCCCGTATGAGGTGATCTTCGGCAGACCACCAAATATGTGGGGGACGCCTATACCACGCAAAATAACTGATATTGACTGTAATATGCTGACAGATTACTTGGCTTCCTTGATGTCTGCACTACAATCTTCTCGTTCACAGGTAGCTGCAGCCTTTCCCGACAACACTGAGGTGAAACCCCATGACGTTGTTCCGGGTAATCTTGTCTTTGTGAGGAATTTCGACCGAAAGACTCAGCTGGAGCCCAGGTGGAAAGCACCCAAGTTGGTCCTGTTGACCACAAGAACAGCCGTGAAGATCGAGGGCCGCAAGGGCTGGATTCATTCAAGCCATATCAAGAAATTTCATGGACTATCCTCGGATATAGACATTGTGCCCTGCACTCCCTCACAGACTGATACAAAGCTTCCTTTTGTTGAACCGAACAATTCTGAAAATTACAAACTAAAGCTTAGGCCCAACAAGTCGAGCAATTTGATTGTTTAAGTCCTCTCCAAGGTGAAGCGGTCGAATTGTCTCTGACATGTATCCCTTGGACCTGAGTAGAGAAAATACCCGAAAAATGTTGAAACGACAGGCGTATTGTAAATCACTGCGTAGCCACTGCATAGTGACATTATTAATTTTGTTTTTATTGAGTCTTTTAATAATTATTACAAGTATGTTGTTGCACATATATTACCCTATTTCTAGACATGTTTATAATGTTGCTGCTGAACATTCTTTTAGTGACTTACCTCCGCATGAATTGTCTTATAGACTTGCGCTGCGCAATAACACTTTCATTAGTATGTTACATCATTCCCATCAGACTAGTAATGCCACTAATTGTTGGGTATGTGGCCGACTCCCTCCCTATCAGAATTATGAAGGAGTCCTGCCTTTCTTTCCACATCCATTTACAAATAATGGCTCCTGTGGAGCATGGTTTAGTTTAATCAATTCCATAGACTCAGACACAGCAGTTTACCAAGACCATTGGATATGGGGAAACCTGAACCTAGTTTTACTCAAGGTCTGCTATCCTGACAAGGAGGGTCGCCCCAAAAGAACAGGAACTGATCTAGAAAATGAAGTATATGGATTAGGAAATTTTACACCTAATCTCATGATTCTAAATGTCGTATCCGAAGTTGAACTAGTCTTACCACCATGTCAGTATTCCCAGCGAAGGGTGAATTGTGTGTAAGAAAGGTTGGTTCCATACATATGGGCCATAGTAAATGCACTTCTATAGTAGAATTCAGTGATCAAGGCAAATCTTCATTTAGAGCTTCTCGCCACTCCTACTTTATATGTGGTCAGACTGCATATATGCGTCTACCTCTAGATTGGGATGGTACCTGCTACATTGCATTCCTTTTGCCACCTGTCTTCCTAGCTCCTCCTGATTATTACAGAAATATTCATTTAGTGCACAACAGAGAGCGGAGAGATCTCCCCATTGTCGATTACACTGAAACGGCATGGGACAAGTATGTAGATTTTAATAAAGGCATCTTTCCCTATATAGGTACTGTTACTAATAGCAAGCTGATACGTAGATTAACTAGAACCCTTGAAGCAGTGGTGAATGAAACTATTTCCGCCTTAGGCAATTTAACGGAAGAGCAGTCTGCTATGCGGATTGTTGTGCTTCAAAATCGTCTTGTCCTTGACGTCATCCTGGCTGATAGGGGCGGAGCTTGTAGGGTCATCGGATCAAGCTGCTGCGTATTCATACCAGAAAATTCGCCATCTGTATATAAAGCCATCACTCGCCTTCATAAGATTGTAAGCCAGATACACCAGAACCCAGGCACTTGGACTTGGTCCAGTTGGTTTTGGAATGCGGTATCAGCCTGGGGATGGAGAGTTTTATCCTTCCTAGGTATTGGCCTTCTCATACTATTCAGTTGCTGTCTATGTCTACAATGTGGACCAGCGATTTGTGGTCTGTGTGCCACATCGTGCATTCCACATCAAGATTTTCATTCAAGATCCCGGAAGAAGAAAGAAGAACAAATGATGCTATATGAACAGATCAATGGATTGATGAAGATTGATATCTCTTGAAGGGCAAGTAGGGGACAAGGAGGGAATGTGGAAATATGGATTTTTCTGGTCAGTTATGTCCCCTATCTTGGACCCCAACGGTTCCATGTGCATGTCACAAGTACATGTATGTTCCCTCCAGTTCCAGTTATGAAGACGCAAATACATGTGCGTCCACCGTCAACATGTCCTTTGACAGATCCGCCATGAATAGGCCGGATATTCCATTCCTAAATATGAAAGGCCACCGGCTTTATATGGTTCACTTATGCCACTTTACAGTCCAGGCAAGTAGGCCCTGATTCTGTCATCAAAACTCCTCTTGCCTTCTGCCTCTGAAAGCTCCAGTCCGAGCCTGCATCTGTGACCATGAACTTTGTCTCACTCTCTGCGCGGCTCACGAAGCCTGACATCAGCCTATTCTCTGCCAAGAACTGTATTTCACCTTCGAATTATCTGCCTCCCCCTCAGCCGATGCATTCCTGCCTAGTAGTTTAAGTAAACATTCTTCCTGTTACCAAGCAAAAAGGCCCAGCTTCTCTGTCCTCATGCAAGTAATTCATAGCCCTGTTACCATGGAATATTCCTACCCCCTCGCATTCAGTGTAGACACTTAGACGCTTGTACACGCACGCACAGTCAGTATAGAATAGATCCTGTCCGAGAGTCCTTCTTTTGTGGATAACATAGTTCTTTAAACATAGGATGTTAGATATGATTTGGGATTAGGTTGACTTGACCCCCCAGACTTCTCGTCTCCACATATAGAGCTAAATGTCAAGTCCCCGTCACCCCCTAGTTACACGTCAATTACACGTCACACTGCTGCGCGCGCATTTAGGCCAAGTATTATCTTATAGATCCACCTATGTATGACATCATAACCAATCATGTTCCTTTTTACTCATTATTACACCCATTTTCGGTTACGCAGACAAAACGTCAATTTCTTTATCAATTGTTACGCCTACTGTATTCACTTCATTGTAAAGTATGTACTATAAAAGTTACTTCTTGTCAATAAAGTATGTACTTCACTTCCTGAACCCCCGTGGTGATGGAACTTGGAGCATCCGATTATAATCGATCATTGGAATAAAGCCCATTCCGAAACTCTAATATCACGGATTCTGCCTCTCATTTTACTGAGCTATTTTATAATGTTTCTGTATCAAATTCAGTCCCGGTAAAGGAATTTTTATTTACCACAACCTGGTATGTTGGAATATTACGGCTTTGCACAGCCGCGGAGTGAGGCCCACTGCTGCAAACAGCGGGTCCGTTCTGGCTCCAATCTGGAGCTGAAATTTTCGGGAGGAAGCGATGTTTAGCTGTAGTTCAGGGCTGCAGCTCACATTACGGTCACATCGACTCCTACAAAGCGGGGCTGACACCATCGCAGAACAGTGCACCAACCCACATGGGTAATATTTTAGCGTGAATTTTGGAGGAATGAAAGCGCACCCACCTGGGAACACTTGATTAGCGGACTACAGCAACCATGAGGCTGTGCTGACAGCCACGCCCACTGAGGCAGGTAGTTGAAATAAATAAGTGCGCAATCTACGTGACTTTCATCCCTTCTGCACTGCCACTGAAGAAAGGAGTACAACTCCTGAAACGCGTCTGGCCAAGAATGTACGATGCCTGTATCCTGACGAGGTGCTAGCTGGCAGGGTGTCGAGAAATAAAAGATTGACCTTACAAGCCTCCTGTGGACTCCCTCCTTTGGTGCTACCTGGTATGTTGGAATATTACGGCTTTGCACAGCCGCGGAGTGAGGCCCACTGCTGCAAACAGCGGGTCCGTTCTGGCTCCAATCTGGAGCTGAAATTTTCGGGAGGAAGCGATGTTTAGCTGTAGTTCAGGGCTGCAGCTCACATTACGGTCACATCGACTCCTACAAAGCGGGGCTGACACCATCGCAGAACAGTGCACCAACCCACATGGGTAATATTTTAGCGTGAATTTTGGAGGAATGAAAGCGCACCCACCTGGGAACACTTGATTAGCGGACTACAGCAACCATGAGGCTGTGCTGACAGCCACGCCCACTGAGGCAGGTAGTTGAAATAATTAAGTGCGCAATCTACGTGACTTTCATCCCTTCTGCACTGCCACTGAAGAAAGGAGTACAACTCCTGAAACGCGTCTGGCCAAGAATGTACGATGCCTGTATCCTGACGAGGTGCTAGCTGGCAGGGTGTCGAGAAATAAAAGATTGACCTTACAAGCCTCCTGTGGACTCCCTCCTTTGGTGCTACCTGGTATGTTGGAATATTACGGCTTTGCACAGCCGCGGAGTGAGGCCCACTGCTGCAAACAGCGGGTCCGTTCTGGCTCCAATCTGGAGCTGAAATTTTCGGGAGGAAGCGATGTTTAGCTGTAGTTCAGGGCTGCAGCTCACATTACGGTCACATCGACTCCTAAAAAGCGGGGCTGACACCATCGCAGAACAGTGCACCAACCCACATGGGTAATATTTTAGCGTGAATTTTGGAGGAATGAAAGCGCACCCACCTGGGAACACTTGATTAGCGGACTACAGCAACCATGAGGCTGTGCTGACAGCCACGCCCACTGAGGCAGGTAGTTGAAATAAATAAGTGCGCAATCTACGTGACTTTCATCCCTTCTGCACTGCCACTGAAGAAAGGAGTACAACTCCTGAAACGCGTCTGGCCAAGAATGTACGATGCCTGTATCCTGACGAGGTGCTAGCTGGCAGGGTGTCGAGAAATAAAAGATTGACCTTACAAGCCTCCTGTGGACTCCCTCCTTTGGTGCTACCTGGTATGTTGGAATATATATATATATATATATATATATATATATTACCTACTGGCGGTCGCCAGTAGGTAGTTATAGTTAGGACCACGTTTCCATAGGAAAACCTCAACATTCTATTTTGAATAACTTTGGCGCCGGTCGACGAATCCTCGCGAATTTCTCAAAATAGGTGGGGCGCTACGCTCCGCTCCTACCCTGAAAGTCTCGGGGGGATCCGTCAAGCGGGGGCTGAGATAAAAGGGGGGTCCCAAAACGCGTTTTTCCCATGCATTTTTCCATAGGACCTTTAGAACGAGCTACAGCCCGAACGGCTGAACAGAATTACTCAAAATTTGGCAGAGAGGTAGTCCCTAGGTCAAGGAAGTGCCTTTTGTAGGTTTGGTGTAAATCTGTTCAGTAGATTCTGAGAAAATAGCCTTTAAATCAATATATATATCTGAGCCCGCTTACGGTACGCTTACCGTACGCTTACGGTAAGCGTACGGTGGCGTGCGCGAGCGCGATTCTGATTGGCTCTTAGATCTTAGTAAACATTCGAATCGGCCGAAACCAGGAAGCGGCGGCCGCCATTTTGTGTATTTCACTCTGGAAAAAAAAGAGTGAAAACAAGGAAAGGGGGCAATGAGGAGAGTTACAGACCCCCTAACATTTGTAAGGGGGTCAAAGAAGGACAGAAAAGTACAAAGAAAACATTTATTGATTTTAAAAAAAATCACGGGGTACGCGTACGGTAAGCTTACGGTAAGCGTACGGTAGGAAAAAAAAAAAAAAAAATGAAAATCAGATTTAAGTGTTTAGATATTAGGGGGCTCTAAAAAGAGCCGTTGTGTTTATGAAATGATTTTTTAGTGGTACCTACAAGTAAGTACCGATGCAGAGTCTAAGGTTCAAGAGGAAGACTCTGTTCCCTTCATCATTGAAGTGCACACCATCTCCTCTATAAATGTCTTGCATGTCATAACGCAAGTTGTTGTGGTAAATGGCACCCATACCATAGTCACGGAGGAAAGCAGAAACAGATTTGTTGACGTGCTTTCTTGCTTTGTCATCGCACCGCGTGCCCACCGTGCGTGCACGGCACTAACTGCGTAAAGTGGGCGCGCGGTGCGCGAAGCGCACCGCGTGCTCACTGTGCGCGCACTGTGCGCGAAGCGCACCGTGCGCGCACGGAACGAACTGCGTTAAGTGGGCGCGCACGCCACGAATGGCGTAAAGTAACTTAGCATTTAAAAAACCGTACAAATTCACTGAAAAAACCATAGGTTTCACACACGTAAATAGTTAGGAATTAGCATTTAAAAAACCTTGCAAATTCACTGAAAAAACCATAGGTTTCACACATGTTATAGTTAGCGGAAATTTTACTGATAAAAAACCAATGAAATTCCCCCGTTATAGTTAGTGCAGGCAACTATAACTCACGCGACCGCAATCTTCTGCTGATGACATATGTGTCTTTATGAAAAAAAAATATTTGTAATATATGTATAGCTAAAAATGTATGGAAGAAGACATGGGCAAATAAGTGTCTAAATACAGTATTAGCATCAGCAGAGGATTGCGGTCGCGTGAGTTATAGTTGCCTGCACTAACTATAACGGGGGAATTTCATTGGTTTTTTATCAGTAAAATTTCCGCTAACTATAACATGTGTGAAACCTATGGTTTTTTCAGTGAATATATATATATATATTTTTTTTTTTTAATCTAAAGATGTACGAGAATTAACTGCACTCATATTGTGACTAATAAAGAAGGAGATAGCAATGCATTGGATGTAGAACCCGTGCTGGTAATGTCTAGTTGGCTTCAAAATAAGTAAATACGTTACTTGAGCTGTAAGGGAAAAATACATATTACGGTATGATAGTATTGCCTGAATATGCCTCACGACAATCGAAAATGTAAACAATATTTAAGAAAATGTCTTACGTACGATTGATACGATTTTCATGGAAGCTATTGTGTATGGTTTTGCTGTATGATTTAACATTAATAAAAACATTTTCAAGAAAAAAGAAAATATAAATATATTTCCATTGTTTGCCTCCACAGCATACCCCAAGATATGTCACTCGCTCGACAACCTCACGGGACAAGGATGACAACAGCATGGCTCAGGTACTCAATCCACTTTATTTCAAAATATCCCATGGGTGCAAATATATATATATATATCTATTACAGTGTTTAATTCTTTACAAAAAAGTCTACTGAGCTCTGCGGTAATACTTTCAAATTACAGCTCTACCTTAAAAAAACAATTAAATGTGTAAAAAAAAATATTAATACACTGTATTACACTATATATCACTAATATACTGTACTACAGTGTAAACACAAGGAGATGATGGACGCAGCGCTGGAACTTTTCAGACACTCACCCCCAGTCACAGATCTGGGTTGAATCCATCATCGTTCTTTAGCTTCCTTCGCCACCCCAGTTTGGACCCAGCCAAATGCAAATCAGTCTTGACCCTGTGCCTCATGGGAAGAGTCCAGCCCGAACTCCCAGGCCAGGTACTTCCTGGACCAGAAACAAGCATCCTGGGACCGGTTTCGGGGGAACACCCCTCATCAGCCAGGCTAACTTGAATCCAGTGACAAAGTGAGCAAGGGACCCACGTCTGGGCATACCCTGCCAACTACAGTGTATTCAACATTTTTAGAATATTTTTTTTTCTAGTTTCTTTACCTACTGCTGTACTTTTTAGGTACTAGTATGGTACTCCATAAACTTTTTTTTCAAATATATAGAAAAATATAAATACATTTCCCTACCTACTACCACTTTAATGAGGAGATAATAGGTAGGGAACAACAATAACACCTATTACTTCCCTATATCTAAGGCCCTAACCCAGAACACAGCCAACATGGGTTAAAAACAACATGACTGCTTTTCCTTTTGGAAAGGTAGTCATTAGTCAATCAAATAGTGCCTTGTCATTGGCATGCACCGTGGTATACTCCAAAGATACCATGATATACTGTGGCCCAACACATAACTAAGGGCCAGGGTTATCATTGTATCGAGTTGTCCTTGTGTCACACATGGTGTTATAAAAATAATGCAAAACTTAAGTCAGATTTACCAACAACACAAGGCCACCATGTGTAGCCCTATGTTGCTTGGTAAAACGAAACGAAAAGCACTGCAAATCGCTGCGCTGCGCTGTCCTGGGAAAGCATTCCATGGGTCACGGGTGGACAGAAATATGCCATATCTTGATCGATATGGCACATTCCTGCCCTCTCCCACTCAAAGCAACGCAGCGTGGCAATGTATCTTGCAGTTTTGCATTGAGTGTCATTTTAATAAAGCTGCCCCCATGTCTTTTGTAACTTCAACACTACTAAACCATTTTAGATCTACTACAAACCCTAACCTTTCTACCCCATATTCTGTATTCCTGTCAACTTTCATCTACATCTGTTCAGCTATTTTCACACTACATCCATTTCAGCTACACTCTACAACACAACACACACTTCCACTCCACTGTATGACACGACACTCCACTCTATGATGTCACTCCACTCTACAAAACGCCACTCAACTCCACGACAGTCCACTGCACTCCAAAACAGTCCATGCCACTCCACTCTACGACATGCCACGCAATGCTGCAGCACTCCACTCTATGATACAACACTCCACTCAAACATTTGTCACCCGATTGTACGACATGCCACTCCACTCTGTGACATGCCACTCCACTGTATGAGATATATCACTACAATCTACCAAATGCCACACCACTCTACAACATGCCATTCCGCTGTAAGTCACTGTACCACACACCACTCTATGAGACACCACTCCACCCTACTGTACAACACGCCACTCTACTCTACAACACTCCACTGTACAACATGCCACTTAACTCTATGACAGTCCACTCCACTCTACACCACTCCACTGTATGCTATTCAACTCTATCACACTCGACTCTACACCACTCCAGTCTACTCCATTCCACTATATGCCACTCCACTGTAGGCAATTTCACTGTACACCACTCAACTGTATGCAACTCTACTCTGTTCCACTGTATGAGACTCCATTGTACACCACTCCACTGTATGCTATTCCACTGTACACCACTCCACTCTATGTCACTCCATCCTATGCCAATCCACTGTTCGCTATTCCACTCCACGCCACTCCACTGTATGCTGCTCCAATGTGCACCACCACTCCATTTTACGCCACCCCACTCTATGCTATTCGACTGTAGGCAACTCCACTCTACGCCCCAACTCTATACTATGCCACTCTATACCACCCCCCTCTCCCACCACTCCACTGTACGCCACTCCACTGTATGCTATTCCCCTCTATGCCACTCCACTCTAAGCCGCTGCACTTCACTCTACAGTACTTCACTCTACAGTATTCCACTCTCTGGCACTCCACTATACTGTACGACACAGTTCTCTACTCAATGGCTCTCCAGTACATGCCACTCCACTGTACACCACTCCACTCTACTCTGCGACATGCCTCTCCACTGTACACCACTCCTCTCTACCCACTCCACTGTATGATATTTCACCCCATGCTACTCCACTTTATGCCAATCCACTCATCACCACTTCACTGTACACCAAAATAGTGCATGCCACTTCACTCTATGCTCTTCCACTGTATGCCACTGCACTCTACACCAATCCAGTCTAAACCAATCCACTGTACGGCACTCCACTCTACTGTACAACACCACTCCACTCTACACCACTCCACTGTACAACACGCTGCTCAACTTTACGACAGTCTACTCCACTCTACGCCACTCCACTGTATGCTATACCACTCTATGACACTCCACTCTACACCACTATAGACTACGACTTTCCCTGTACGCCATTCCATTCTACGCTACTCCACTCTATTTTATATCCCTGTACGCCACTAAACTTTATGCAACTCCATCCTACTCTGTTCCACTGTGCACCACTCCACTGTACGCCTCCACTGTATGCTATTCTACTGCACACCATTCCACTGTATGCCACCCCACTCTATGCCACTTCCCTATATGCCACTCCACTCTACGCTACTTTCCTGTACACTATTTCACTGTACGCCACTCGACTCTAAGCAGCTCCACTCTACTCTGTTCCACTATATGCACTCCACTGTACACTGTTCCACTGTACCCCACTTGTCTCTGCATCCCCTCCTTGCCACTCCAAAGTAGCTAGTCCACATCACCACTCCACTGTGCACCACCACTCCACTCTATGCCACTCCACTCTACACCATTAAACTCTATGCTATTCCACTCCATGCCACTCCTTTCTCCACCACTGTACTGTACACCACTCCACTGTATGCTATTTCACTCTATGCCATGCCACTCTATGCCACTCCACTCCACTCTACAGTATTCCACTCTCTGGCACTCCACTCTACTGCACGACACAATTCTCGACTCAATGGCACTCCAGTATACGCCATTTCATTGTACACCACTCCAACCCTACTCTACGACATGCACTCCACTCTACGCCACCCCACTCTAGTCCCTGTATGCCACTCCAGTATACTCCACTCCACTGTATGTCATTCCACTGTTTGTCACTCCACTCTACACCATTTCACTCTACACTATTCCACTTTACGGCACTCCACTCTACGGCGCTCCAATCCACGCCAGTCATCTTTATGCTATTCCACTCTATGGCACTCCACTCTGCTCTTCGACACCCTATTGGACTGTACGCCATTCCAGTCCACACCACTTCACCATAAGCCACTCCACTCTACTTTATGAGACGCTACTCCAATATACGGCACTCCAGTCTATGTCACTACAATATATGCTATTCAACTGCATGCCACTTCACTCTACACAACTCCACTCTACACCACTCCACTCTATGCCACTCCACTCTATGCCACTCCACTCTACTGCATGCCTCTATACACCACTCTACACTATGCCACTCCACTCTACACCTTCCACCTTATGGTAATCTACTGTACGCCACTCCACTGTACATCACTCCACTCTATGCCATTCCACTCTACACCACTCCACTGTATGCTACCCCACTCTAGGCTACTCCACTCTAGGCCACTCCCCTCAAAGCCACTGTGTTCTACCCTATTCTACTGTACGCAACCCCACTCTACTCAATGCTATTCCACTCTATCCCACTCCACTCTCTGCCACTATTCTGAACACCACTCCAGTGTACGCTATTCCACTGTATGCCACTCCACACCACTCCACTATCCCACACTCCACTGTATGCTATTCCACTCTACGACTCTCCACTATATGCTTTTCCACTGTATGCTACTCCACTCTACACACTCCACTGTACGGTTTGCCACTCTATGCAACTCCATTCAACACTACTCCAGCATACCCCATTCCACTCAATTCTATTTCACTCTATGCTGCTCCACTCTGATTGATTTGTGATGACATAAGTGTTGTTATGAATTCTATGATTTCAGATAGTATACGTGATGTAATATGAAAGGGTATAAGCAGTGCATAGAGAAGGCACAAGCTATAGTTAATGTAGTGTGGCTACCAAGTTCACTGCACTATGTATGAAGGTGCGTGAGTTATAATAATTTGAAGGTGGTGCGTAAATTATAAATTTAACTGTAAATTTAGAATTTCTAATGCTTGTGTACTTTAAGTTGGTTTGTAACTGTGTAGAAAGAATAAATACAGGTTTCCTAACTATAACAAAGTTTTAACTTTTGTTTTCTTTGTTATATATACATATATATTCACTGAAAAAATCAAAGGTTACAGGGACGTTATAGTTAGGCTCACATTTCACTCGTACAAAACTAGTGAAATTTAGCAGTTATAGTTACCTGAGCAAACTATAATTTACGCCCCCTCAGTGATCTGCTTCTGACCGCTCATATTACATCACTGATGACATGGTCAGTGACATTACTGATGACATCTCAAATTACATCACTGATGCCATCATGCAGTGAGTGTTCTCGAAAGGTTTCTGAGTGTTAAACACATATATCAAGATACTACAAAACTTAAATAAGTATAGTTTGTGTACTACTAAAGAGTAATACTATTTGTAACACATATTATGTGAGTGGCTGTGAGTGACTGTATAGGTGAATGAGTGTCTGTGTGTGGCTGTGTGGGTGAGTGAGTGGGTAGGTCTGTCAGTGGTGTATGGGTGAGTAAGTGGGTATGTGAGAGTCTGTAAATATGAGTGTGGGGTGTGTGAATGGGTGAATAAGTGGTGTATGGATGAGTGCGTAGGTGTATGCGTGACTGTATGGGTGAGTGAGTTAATGTGAGAGTGGCTGTATGGGTGAGTTTTTGCTTATGTCATTAACTGTTTAGGTGAGTGAGTACATGTGTTTGTATCTGTATGAGTAAGTGAGTGGATGTGTGTGTAACTATATTGGTGACTGACTGTCAGTGTGTGAGTGGATTTATGGGTGTAAGAGTGGGAGTGTTAGTGTCTGTATGTCTGTATGGCTGAATGTGTGAGGGGCTTTATTGATGAGTGGGTAGGTGCAGGAGTGGCTGTATGGGTGATTAATGGTTATGTGAGTGGCTGAATCGGGGAGTACATGAGTGAGTACTTGTGTGAGTATGTGAATAAGTTTGTGTGTGGTTGTGTGGGAGTGGGTGTATGTGAGGTTATATACGGGTGTGGATGGGTGTTTGAGTGGTTCTGTGGATGATATAATCAGTGATGTCATTGAGATGTCATCCGTGATGTCATGAGTGATGTCACTGACCATGTCATGAGTGATGTAATAGGTGAGGTCATAAGCAGTGCATTGTGGGGGCATATGTTATAGTTAGCTAAGTAACTAACTATAACTGCGTAATGTCACTGGTTTTGTGTGAGTGAAATGTGAGCCTAACTATATCGTCCCTTTTGCCTTTGGTTTCTTCAGTGCATTTATTAGGTTTTTTGAAATTCTATTTTCTACCTGTAACCTGTGACCTCTGAAAATGAGTGTGTGAGTGAGTGCAAGAGTGCCTCAGTGGGTGTGTGAGATGTTTAAGTAAATGTGCTGCTATGTAGCTGCCTGCTATAATACCTCTATGGCAGTATAAATGTGTATATAAGTACCTGTGTTAGTCAATAGACAGCTATTTAGGTGTCACTGCAACTACCTTTGAGTCTGCTGTATGCATAAACAGTTTCTGGCGAGGAGTGGAGGAGTCTGCTCTAGCCTGGTTGAGTTCCTATTTGGAGCACAGAGAACAGGCCGTGTGCCTGAAGCCGTTCTATTATGAGGCAAAGATCCTTAAGTGTAGAGTGCCTCAGGGCTTGGCCCTGAGCCCCACACCTTTTAATATCCACATGACGCCACTGGCATACCTTATTGAATCATTTGGCATCCAAGTGCTGTAATATGCAGACAGCGCCCATCTACTGCTAACCTATGCCAATAATACGACTGATTCTAGGTAAAAATTTGCTGCCTGAATAGTAGCATTAATGTGATGGCTTAAGTCCAACTTTATCCCGAAGAAAACTGAGGTCTTGTTGTTTGATGCCAACCCCTTGCTTGTCTGGCTAGGGGCATGGCCGGTGAGTTGCACCTCACCACCCTCACCCACAGAGGCAGCTAATAATCTAGGGGTGCTCATTGACACTCACTTATCCTTCAAATCCCAGATCTCATTGGCGGTCAAAACCTCCTGTTGGATATTGAGGATGTTGAGAACATTTCTGAACCTTCTGCGATGGGAAGTCCAGAAAATAATACTGCAGGCTTTAATTCTTTCTATACTGGACTACGTGAAAATTCTATACCTAGGAGCCCCGGATTATCTAATCCAACAACTGCAAATGGTGCCGAATATGGCAATTCACCTTTTGCTTAAACTATCCAAGAATGCCTCCATCTTCCACTACTGCAACCAACTGCACTGGCTACCAGTGAAAAAGAGGATGAGGTTGGGCGCATGGCCGAGCTGAGGACCAAGGTGGCCGCTCAGCTCTGAAGCTCTGGAGGATCCGCCAGATTATGATCACCTGTTGGCACAAATTAGTGCCTCCTTAGCCCGATGGTCGCACAACATCAGCGATCTCAGTGTGGCGATCCTGATGTGTCTGCCAGATGACAGGATGAGGCCGATCGCCATCCTGCCAGCAGTTGCAACTATACACGGCCTCCTCGGAGGCCCCCTGTCAATAGGTGCTGTGGGTGAGCCTGAGGGCAGGGTGTTGCTTCTGTCTGGCGTGCCGATTCCTAGTCATCAGGGGCCGACTGGGCATTTCTGACCTGTGCTGTTGTGGGACCTGGCTCCACTATGGCTTTCAGCCTGGGCTGGTCCGGGAGTGCGGTGTCCACTCTGTGAGGTGAGCCAGAACTTGATTGGCTGCTCCCTCATGAACAAGTGTAGGGCCTCAACCCGATGGCTGCCTGGAGTTCCCTGCGCGCTACCCTGCTATGGGCCCACTTGGTACCTCCTGCTTTCCCACTTGTTGTGTGCCAGTGGACCCTCTGCCCTATTTTGGATACTGCCTGGCAAGGCGGATCCTTCTGGCCTTGCTGGTGAAGTCCGGCGGAGGGCCTCATCGACATTGTTTACTGCATGGGCCTATCACACAGCAACACTGATCCTTCTAGTACAGATGCCTCCGGAACTCACTATCATTATGCATAACTTCAAATCGCTTGAAGAGGCAGCTTATTTCTTGTTTTCTGGCAGTTCATTTATTACTCTCTAATGCAAACTGCGTCTGATCTCTGTGCCCCGGGGGTGCTGATTGCTGCTGGAACTGTTATTGGGAGCCTTCCCATGTAGGGTGACTCGTTTGTAGCCTGCGTTGGCTATTATACCTGCCTTTCACTCATCTGGTTATTGGTTTGTTCCTGCTGTTGTACCCTAGAGCTGGTGCACTGTGTGCTGTCTTGATTGCACCATATTCTGAGTCTTCCTAATTTGCTATTACAGCGGTGCAATGGGGAACGCGATCCTAAACAGCAGCAGCTTAATTTTGAGTGACCAGAACTCCCCGTCCCCAGAACTCAGAGGACCCCACTGAGGGGGACTCAGCTTCATCCACGTCCGGTGCTCCCCCCCCCACCCCCCCTTGATGGTGCTGCTGCTATATTGGCTGAGCTCAAATCTGGTTTCAAGTCCATAGACTCATTTTGACTGTCTCTATGCGGTTAGATGGCATGCATTAGAGCAGGGAGAGGCATGAAACTAGGTTAGACACTGCCGAGAAATGAATCTCTGACATAGAAGACTGTGGGACTGCGGTGAATAAATGACTTGAGAAGATGAAGGGAACACTTAAAGTGATGGATGCAAAGACTGAGGATTTGAAGGCGCATTCCTGTCGGAGCAATATTCGCATTGCGAGAGTGGCTGAGACCACCAACACTGAGCACATGGATACCTTTGTTGAGAACCTATTAGTGGAACTCTTTGGTAGAGACTCTTTCACAGCTTCCTTCCCAGTTGAGAGGGCAAACAACTGATACAGAGGGCGACACCTTGTATCATCATTGCCAGTCACCTCCACTACTGGGACCGTGATATCGCCCTTCGCCTTGCTCATGTGAAAGCCCCACTACACTATTAAGGTATGACAGTGTAACTATACCCCAACTTTACATCACTGGTGCAGGAGGCGCGCTGTAAATACATTGATACCAAGCGTCTGCTCCGGAACTGCAATGTGCGCTACACAATGTTGTACCCTACTCGCTTGCGGATTCAGATAGATGGTCAACAACATATCTTTGATTTGCCGGTGGATGCCATACTTTTCTGCAAGGAGCGGAGATCTGAAACTAAGCCGACTGTTGACCAACCTTCTGCTCGTTCGAAAAGCCCACCATCCACGGAATTGCAGACTACTCCACCGCCCTGAAGGCATGAAGACTGTAAACTTAGTGGCTGCGCACTCTGCTCTCTCTCTTCACATGCGATTCAGTTTGCAGTAATGAGGCACTATATACAATCCGTGCCGTTCATGTATTTTTTTGACAGGCTGATATGATCTCGGTTTCCCACTACTGTGTTATCCTGACATTCCTCCACATGAGCGTTGCCATACCCCAAGGAGTACTCCACCGGATTTGTTCTGTTGTTTTTTCTGGGTTTATTATTTTCCACTATGGTGTGGGTGGGGGGTGGAGTGTTGTTTCACCTTTGTGAAGGGTTGTTCTGTATCTTTTCTTACAGAGGTTGCACTAACCTATCTGCCATGACATGGATTATCTCCAGTACATCTGCACAGTCATTTCCACATTATACCTTGTATGGAACCACCGATTAAGAGTGCTGGGACTATGTCCCTTGTATGTGTGACGTGGAACATTAGAGGGCTGAATATACCTCGGAAAGGGAGGCAAATCCTCTCCTATTTGACAATGCATGTTGTTCAACTAGCCTTTCTCCAAGAAACACACTGTACACCAAATACCCGCAAATTCCTATCCTTCTGCCAGGGGAGGTAACCGTTGTTTGCCAGCTATAGCTCATATTCCGGAGAGGTTAGCATTTTAGTCCCTAAATGTATTCTCTTTGTTGTATGGAGCTGATTGCTGATCCAGAGGGCCACTATCTTTTAGTTTCCAGTACGTTCGCAGCTCGATCTTTTTTGCTAGTTAATGTCTATGTCTCAAATGTAGACTCTCTAGATTTCTTTTCATGAGCTCTCCACTCACATAACCCGTCTACATGCTGATCATGTCCCCCTGGGTGGCAATTTAAATATAATCCCTTATCCTCCCTTTGACTCTATTGGCTCCTCTCGTATCTCCAAGACACATGCCCTGCAGGTTCTTTCCAATTTCTTGAACTCTTTCTGACTTGCAGGCATCTGGAGATCTGGGCACCCACACAGTAGAGACTATACATTTTATTCTGCCCCCCACGGTGTCTGGACACGCATAGAACACTGGTACCTTTCCCCTGAGGTCCTTCTATGGCTCACAGATACCACCTGCCACCCCCATTTGCTATCTGATCACTCCCCGATGATGGTTTCTCTGCAGAACCCCTGCTCTGTCCCACCTGTGACACCATGGCGGTCTCCAATTAACACACCACATGATGAAGTATTTTGCGTAGAGATCCGTGATGCGATTATTGAATATTTTTTGTTGAACACGGGGATGGTTTCGAAACATTCCACGTTAAGGGAGGCCTTTAAGGCATACATCAGGAGTAATGTATAGCTAAACATGCGGGTGTCCTTCGTTCCATTAGACAGGAGTTGGCAGACATTGAGGGGAAACTGCGGGATCTCGGCCTGCAAGGTATGTTGCCCATGTCCCCCATGCCATTGCATACACGCTCCATTCGATTACAAGAATTTCGGGATTTAGCAGCCCATGAGGTGACGTATTTGCTAGGGTGCGCATGAGAGGGAGAGAGACCCGGGCGCACACTGTTCACTGCTCTGTCCTATATGTCAAGCCACCTACATTACTGCTCTACAACTAGAAGATGGCTCCATGCTCACTGATAACATCACTATTCTCACTGAATTTACCTCATATTACACACGTTTGTATACATCTCTCAGCACTGCGACGGGCGGTGAGGTAGCAGAATATCTGTCAGAGGTGGCGATGGTATGGCTCGAGGGGAGTCACCAGCAATTCATGACTTCTCCCCTTTCCTGTGAGGAAATCTCACAGGCTATAGATGCCCTTAGTGGAACTCGCGCCCCTGGGTCGGACAGCTTCACAGGTGACTTTTATAAAGCTTACAAAGCAGTATTGGTCCCACATTTTCTTGAGGTCTACGCTGAATCTCTTGGACAGGGTATACAACCCCCCACGCTGCGAGCGGCGATTATAACACTCGCCAAACTGTACCCCATACAGACCCTTATCATTACTTAATCATGATATCAAAATATTAGCTAAAATCTTCTCTACGCCCCTTTCTTTGTCGATGGATAGTATAATCGCTTGTTTTCGGTCATGATATATCTTGAAATTGTTCCACTTTTTGTGTATCTCCATACTGTGATTGCCTTTCTTAATCAGATCTTCCCAGACATCCCATTGGCTGGTATATTGCTGGATGCTGAGAAGGCGTTTAACTCTCTTGAGTGGTCCTTCCTGCATGCAAATCTTCTGAAACTTGGTATACCCAAGGGTTTTAGAAACGTAGTCAAATTAATCCATATGGCCCCGTTAGTGCGCCTCAAATGGCACTCTTACGTATGCTTATGCGTCTGGGCTGGCAAAACCCCTAGAATTAGTTGGCATAGGTGGACTCTGCCCTATGATCTTGGCGGTTTCGGTGTCCCTGATTTGTATCTCTATTAACCCAGAGCTCAGGCACATTTTGCATAGTGACCACACCGTCATCCGCTCCACACAACACGC
Source organism: Triturus cristatus (assembly GCF_964204655.1). Taxonomy (NCBI): domain Eukaryota; kingdom Metazoa; phylum Chordata; class Amphibia; order Caudata; family Salamandridae; genus Triturus; species Triturus cristatus. The sequence continues at coordinate 266,212,673 of NC_140585.1, forward strand.
ATGCACAGACGTCACCCAAGGATTACACTGACACTTTCATTGTGGGTGAAGAACTGCTGCAGGTTTATTTCATACAACATAAGTATGACGATAAATGGGTTATCTTACGGGCGATCCAGGGCAAGCAGCCCCTCGCTGCTCCGCCCGCCTGGTGAGCCAGCACGCACGGTGGGTTGATGCCCGGCAGTGCGGCACATATTTATTTTCAGATCATCCGCTGGGTCACGTGATCTGTCTCCTACTCCCGCCCCTTCTGACAGGGGCGGAGCGTGTTGTGGCACACCCCCGGTTGGTCAGGCCCCCCAACCGCCCGAAGGACTAACGGGGCGCCATCGCGGTCTTCCCAGAACCCCCTTCGGCTCCTGGACCTTGGCTCTGGCACCCTTACTGTGCCGGACAGGGGGTACCCTTACTGTACCGCCTGTCGCAGAGGTACCCTTACTGTACTCTTCTGCCTCCAGATCGCCCTGTAACTCCGCCTGCAACGCAAAAGAGAAACATTAAAACATTCCAATAACGCGCTGTCTCCGCCACGCAGGGTAAGCGGAAAGGGTGGGAATACGCGTGACCAGGCCGGAGCGGCGCGCAGGAAGCAGAGGAGGAACTGAGAGAGAGGGCCGGCTAAGTAGGGGGGGGCTAGCCTCGCCCCCCTGACGGCCCGCCTCCCACCGGCACACTCATTGGGCGCTCCCCACCCTGGGCGCGGCCTCGCTCACGAGGCGGAACAAGGGGGGGGGGGGAAGGCTGCGACGGGCGGCCACTAGAAAGCTGCCCTGCTGATGTCCCACTGCGTGGGACGCGGGCAGCGGCATACTTCTGGTACCATCCCGATGCCAGGCTGCAATATCTTAAACCGGAATGGACGCAGGCCCTCCCTTTCTACTGTACTGCGGCATGGTTTGACTAGGACCTCTGCAGCGATACAGACACTCCCCGCTACATACTGGGCTTGGACCAAGCTTTGGCGCTATCTGGGCTTGGATATGTCATATTCCCCTCACAATCCCCTTCTTAATAATGCCTGGCTCCCGCAGTCTATTTATAAACTCTGACTTGCGGCCTCTTTGACTGAGGGCCATGATGCGCCCTGCATGGATAGGTTTATCTAACACTGGCTGCACAGTACTTTACGGTCACTCTTCCTTCCTACCCTAAGGAACCTAACGACCTCCCACCCCTCACTTTGATTATCACAGCCCCAGATTACGCCCATCCAGTGTCCCGCCTATATCACACTGCTATACGACTGAAACCTATTGGGACAGAGAGGGCAAGGGCTGCATGGGAGAGGGATTTAGGGTGCCCTTTACCTTATAAAATGCGGTATTATTGTTGTGAGCAAACTGGGCTGATTTCCAATAACCATCGCTATAAGTTATTACATTTTAAATACTTGCACCGGGCCTATGCTGCCCCTTGTTTTTTGGCTAGACCTGACCTGACCAGGTGGCATCGCTTCCTTAGGTGTTCAGCAGAATATGCTGATTTTTCCCCCTTTGCTTGGAATTGCGTTCCTATACTTACATTTTGGGAGGCAGTTCACTCTGCACAATCACGCCTGACGGGGCGACGCTCACCCCAAACCCGTTATTGGCCCTGTTAGGTTATGTTAAGCCAATACCGGCGAGTATTTGCCGCTATACTACAGTTGCGTTGTTGCTGGCCATGCGACAAGTTGCTCTACATTGGTGCGGTGCTTCGTGCCCTACTGAAGCGGCATGGATACATGACTTGACATATTGTGATCTTATCACTTATGCCTCCCACTTCATGACCAAAGGACATATGGCGACCACTAAGAGACTTGTTGACTTTCAACACGTGGCACGGATGAGGATGTGGAAACCTGTCATGTACCTCAATGATCACAGATGAACGGCGTATAACATATACTTCTGTTATGTATGGCTATAATTTACTATCTTATTGTGTATTTTATATTTCCCTCGGAAGTCCTAGCACCTATCATTTCCTCCCACCAATGCTTCTTTCGTGTTTGAGTGGACGCCTTTCTAGGCGGTTACAATGTGCGGTGCACAATGTCATGGCTTTATTTGTATACATATGAGTTCAATACCTCTGTATCTCTTATTGTTTGATCCCTTTTTTTGTTCTGGATGTTTTAAAATGTCATAAAGAAATATTTAAAAACAAAAAAAAGAGGATGAGGTTCAAAGCACTGACAGTGGCACATGCCGCCGTTTATAAGACCGGACCCAAAAACCTGTCCAATAGGATGCTCGAATCCTGTCCCAAAAGAACTCTAGGCTCACAGTCCGCACGACTGCTGACCATCTCCTTCACCAAATGGAAGAAATGGGGTGGATCAGCCTGCTCGGTTCTTGCGGCCAAGTATTACAACTAGCTCCCTCTTCCTCTCAGAGGCATCCCTGAGAAGAAATCATTCCACAAGCATCTAAAACTCATCTGTTTAAGCTGTAGGATGTGGGATACCTTCTATTGGCCACCTGCCATAGCACCAGGACACTCACAGTAGCTGTCATGCTTTAAGAAATCCCTTCATTCATTCATTCATTCATTCATTCATTCATTCATTCATTCATATGTCGTTAGTGAGTGTCCGTTAGCATTACTGAACATAAACATTTGTATCCTCTAGGGCCCCGATTATGGGTTAGCCATAGTGGTAATTACCACATGATTTTAAGCAATCCTCTGATCATGAGTTACAAAAACGCACGTGTTATTTTGCACATGTGCTAAATACTCCATGACTGTCGTCCACAGCCCTGATTGCGAGTTGCTCATTCAATTCCGACCCATGGGTAAACACCTATTTGCGCACGGATTGAAATTACAAGGTTAGTTTTAGTTAATGCATCTGATAATTATCGTAATTATTGGATGGGTTCAATACCTCAACATTTGATACATTTTGGGTGGTGAAACCTGCCAAAATCTAACAGGCAACGCATACGGTATTTACTGTATCCTCCACCTAAAACTCCCCAGACACTCGTAATAGATGCTGTTTATCACACTTGATAAATAATGAACCCCACGGTATCATTATTAACCCTGGGCGTAGTGGGCGTAGTGGGGCTACGTGGAGCAGCGTGTAGTGTGGCAAAATCTACACACACTCGCGTGCTCCGCGTAGCCCCACTACGTGCCGGCCGCCTCCCGCCCGCCCTCATTTTAAAATAATTTAAAGAATGTTAAAAGTAAATAAAATACCTTACCTTTCTCGCGAGAAATGCGCATACGCGGGCGTCCGCGCATGCCCATTTGTGTGAAGAAGTTGCCGTCAAGCAGGAAGAGGGAGCCCTGGGACGCCGCACTGCAGGTAAGGTATTTTATTTACTTTTAACATTCTTTAAATTATTTCAAAATGAGGGCGGGTGGCGGGCCGCTCTGCTTCGTCGCGGCGTGTGCGTAGCGCTGCCTGCTACGCCTACTTCATAAACGGCGAAGCAGGCAGCGCTATGTGCACTCCATGGGCGAAGCCGAGCACGATGCCCAGGCTTAATCATTATTCACCAGGTGCCTGATTACGGATGGGCTGCTTAATTCCAACCCGTGCGTAAACCCCTGCTTACGTATGGGTCGGAATTACGAGTTTGACTGTAGGTAATGCATCCTATAATTATAGGATGAGTTAAATATCTCCGCTGATGTTTTAAATTTCAGCAGGTCAAACCTGTCAAAATTGAACAGGGGATATTGTACGGTATTTACGATACCATGTGGATTTTGGTGCATTAAACACCAAAATTTGCATGTTATGCCCATTAAACCTGTAATAGGTGTTATTTATTGCACATGATAAATAACATGCCCTGTGGTATTATTATTTATCGTGTGCGATAAGTAACACCTCAACTCATAATCAGGACCCAGGTGCAATAAATGGCAACTAATCTTGTAATCAGGCCCCAGATGTGCTATTTAACGCAAATACTATTTAACACATGCGCTACTTATCATGTGCGAAAAATAACGCATGTGATATATAAAACCCAATTAGAAGTATGAAATGTCATGAAAAACGAATGGACACAACTACCTTAAAGTACCTTCAGTCAAAAGCAGATGGTGAAAATTAATGAAGTGTAGGCAATTAAAGAAAAGCTGTAAAACAATAGAAACATTCAAAGACCAACACAATAATGCACAAAACCACACAGCAATGCACTGTTTGAACAGAAAATAATAAAACAGCTGCACGCAAGGCCAGACCTACATTAACGGTCAGGGACAGGTGAAGCTCTCATAGGTTGATTGCAGCAGCTTACACTTCCATTCTATTGTCCAATAAAATGGGTGCAGCACGGTTAGACCACTATATCATGTTAATCCTGATCCATGTTCTGTTAAAACAAACAAAAAAAAATTCTATTGCTTTACAGCTTTCCTTTAATTCCCTGCGCTTTCATGAATGTTTACGACCTGCTTTTGACTGATGGTATTTCAAGGTAGTATTTGCACTGGTTTTTAATAACCTCTTGCACTTGTAATTTGGTGTTATTTACCAGATGTGTTATTTTTCGCATGTGGTAAATAGCGCATGCGTTAAATAGCACATACGTTAAATAGCACCCCTGGACTACATTTATGCAGTATTTAGCACATGTGCTAAATAACACATGCAGTTTTTAACTCATGATCAGACGATTTGTTGAAGTCATGCGCTATTTACCCCTGCATCCAGTAATTACCACTACGCCCAACTCATTATCAGGACATAAGTTGTATTTTTGGTCTGTTATGAATCCCAATGCGCCCAAGAAGATACAATAGAGAGCATACATTTTATTACTATTCAGGGTGGGAATTCAAGGCTTTTGAAGGAGCATTAAATCTTTTCTTAAATCTTCTGAGCCATTACTGAAGATCAACCCCATGGTAATTTTCTAAACCTAGGACTTTGACACTCTTACTATATCCACTACTACTTGTATTTCAAAACTCCATATAGAATGATAAAGTGATCATTGACCAAATGCTATGGCTATAGTAGGCAATGCTATCTGATGCCTAAAGTTTCTTGCTTCTCTGTAACTTGTTTTTTTAATTGTGTATAAATAGAGAACAGGAAATGAGAGAACAGAAAACAACAACCAATATTATTGATACGCACATTTACAATTCACTTTTCAGTCCAACAACCAAATACATATTATTACATTGTCGGTCGGAAAGCATTCCAATAGAATTCTTGTCAGAATGGTTTCCGACCGACGGGTTCCGGGAGTCCGACCGACCAATTGCGATGGTTCCAAACACCATTAGGTCGACTCCCATTGACTTCAATGGGAGCGTGTGTTTCGACCGACAACACAGACTCCCATTGCAAAAAGGGGGAGGTGAGGAAAACCTTGTACCTTGCGGCGGGTACCCCATGATGCTTGCGTCACGGTGAATTGTTTGAAAAAGGGGACCCCTGTGTACCCCCACTGGTCCCAACTAGAGGCCTCCAGGTGGAGGGGGCCTGCTACGGGCCCCCAAAGACAGTTTCCAAAAGCCGATCAGTGTCAGACAGACCGAGTCGGAACGGCTGTGGGAATCCGACATCGTAATCGGTCCGTCAGAAACGCGGCCTGTAGAGGTCTGCGATTCAGCTCCAACTGACTCAGACACTTCGAATGCCGGTCGGAACCGATTTGGAATGACCAACCGACTACCTTGTATTGTAATCGGTCGGTAGGACATGTTTCCGAGTCGGTCGGAAACTTGGCTTCCAACACGGTTCTGTCAAACCGAATGCCATTTGGAGCCTTTCCGACCGACATCATACTGAGGCCTAAATGTACTATCTTTTTCCCAAACTTTAACTCATGTAGGTAACATTTTTATTTTTCATCCCCTTTTAAGCTTGTGAAATGTCTTTCCACTTCAACAATTTATGTATTTTTTCTAAGGGTGGGCGCAGTGCTCCGTTCCGCCCACGGAGTGTGCGTAGTACTGCCCACTTCGCGCTGCGCAAAGTAGGCGTAGCAGGGGCAGACTACGCACACCCTGCGGCGAAGCAGAGTTGCCCGCCACCCGCCTCCCTCCCGCCCTCATTTTACAATTATTAGAAACCTTAGATAAAGAAAAATTACTTACCTGAGCTGCCGCGTCCCGGGGCTCCATCTTGCTGCTTCCTGGATATCTTCTTCCTCACGAATGCGCATGCGCGGGCGCCCGCGCATGCGCATTCGTGAGGAATTTTTCTTCATTTAATGTTTCTAGTAATTGTAAAATGAGGGCGGGAGGGAGGCGGGTGGCGCGTAGTGGGGCTACACGAAGTGTGCGGGTGGGCTTCGTTTTTTGACCAAAAGATTCAAAACATCCTCCTTCAGCTTCCCCCACTTCCTCCCAACGATCCGGCATCCACTCATTCAGAGCAGACTCAGAACTCACACATAGAACTTGATATGTTCCTTCCCATCTGTGAGGAAACCCTGCGGCCCATCTTCCAATCCCTTAAAAGCGGCTCCCCGCTTGATCCAGCACCTGTCAGACATCTTAAACAAGTCACCTCCACCATTCTGGCGCCCATGGTGAGTTTGATAAACGCATCCATTGAAAGCGGCTGTGTCCCACCAAGCTGGAAGAAAGCGATTGTCAAGGCCTTACTAAAAAAGCCTAATCCTTCGACACCGTCAACCACAGTATCCTGGCCCAGAGACTCCATGACCTTGGTATCTCTGGCTCGGCCCTGATGTGGCTAAAGTCATTTCTTGACAATCGATCTTTCCAGGTGGCGGAGGGTGATTTCCTCTCCAGGGAGACACCTATACACTGCGGAGTACCTCAGGGCTCATCGTTAAGCCCTACGCTCTTTAACGTGTATATGTCGCCATTAGAAGGTATTGTCGTCCCGTACGGTATTAAACTTCTGACCTACGCGGATGACACCCAGCTGGTTGTCTCCCTCAGCCGGCAGGATAACCCCGAAATAGATCTGCACTCCTGCCTGAGGGACATAGTCAGCTGGATGAACCTATCCCACCTAAAACTCAATGGCGACAAAACGGAGATTATGGTGATAGGCAACCAATCCCATTTCCGGCCGGAGTCTCTATGGCCTCCATGCATGGGCGCACCTCCAATCCCCAAAGCTGAAATTAAAAGCCTGGGGATCTGGCTTGATCAAAACCTCACCCTAAGCACCCAGGCAAGAAAAACGGCTGGAATATGCCTTGGTCTCCTACGCACCACCCGTAAGATTCTTCCCTTGCTCCCATTTCAATCAAGGAAACTCCTCCTACAGGGTCTTATCCTTTCAAGATTGGATTATGGTAATGCTCTTTACCTCGGGGCTCCAAAAAAAGTGATTGCCAGGCTACAGGTGGTGCAAAACGCCGCTGCCCGGATTCTCACAAACACTAAGACCCGCTGCTCTGCCAAACCAGCAATTAGAGCCTTGCACTGGTTGCCCGTTGAGCAAAGGATACATTTTAAGGCTATGTGCCTAACCCACAAAATCGTCCAGGGAAAAGCGCCGTCCATATTAAAGGACCTTGTGGTTCCATACACCACTACCAGAATCCTCCGATCCTCGCACGCCCATCTGATTCAAATTCCCAAGATAAGGAAAGCTCGTTCAGGAGGTCGACGTTTTTCCTTTCATGCGTCCAAGCTTTGGAATTCCCTTCCGCCTGACCTCTGGGCCCAACACAATCTGCTTCCCTTTCGAAAGTCACTAAAGACATGGCTGTTCCCATAACCATCTGCTTCGCTATCGGTTGAACTCGCTGTCGCATCTTCTAGCGCTGGGACGCTCAAGGGCAGCCATGCGCTCTAGAAATCTCCTTACATTACATTACATTACTCCGTATTGCTTCAAGTAGCCTCACTACGCCCACTACGCCCAGGGCTGATTTTTCCCCATTGCTCAATGGTGGGAGACATTAGTTTCCAGGACAAAGCTCTCTAGTAAGGGGTTTTCAATGGAGAAAAAAAAATGTGCAGGGTTCTCCACACAGCATGTGTTAGACCTGCCAGCCCTTTGGCTGTCCCCTCCTCATTTTTCTTCCTTTACCCTCTAATTTTTCTGTCCACTAGATTTTGTTGGTGTTGACTTAGAGGCTCTGGGTGCCCCATTATCACTAATTGATGGTGTGGCGCAAGGTGCTTCCCTAAAATGGAGGGAGAGTGAGAGCTCCTCTACAAAATGGTGGCCTAAACTATCACCTCAGAGACTGGGCCATAGGCTGACATGAGGAGTTCCAGAACCTTCTGGGCCACTCTGGACAGTCAGGGCCCAGGCTATATATAGAGGTGAGGTGCGTCGGCCATTTTGGGTGTGAAGTGAGGTAGTCAGGAGTAAGGCACCTGAGTGGGGAGGTAGGTGCGCTGGAGGGGGAAACTGACTGTTCTTAGGGCCTGCTTTCTTTCCCCCTCGGTTGACACTGCCCCCTACCAAGTGACCTAGCCCTGCCGTCAGCCTCTGACCCAGGGATCACGTTAACCTTTCTGTGCTCCCCGCCGAGCCAGGACCCCTGAAGAGAACCGGGGAAAGGAGTTAACACCTACGACCTTATCTTCTACTTCCCTGACTGGGCCTGGGCCCCCCTATCTTGATCTGCCTCTGGCGTGTGGACCGCCACCTCCCAACCCACCTGCCCTGAGCTAGGGCATCGCTGTGAGGAAGAAGGGAGCGCTAGGCGCTGAGAACATCACCACCCCTTAATTTGTGTGAGGAAGAAGGGAGCGCTAGGCGCTGAGAACATTGCCACCCCTTAATTTGTGTGAGGAAGAAGGGAGCGCTAGGCGCTGAGAACATCACCACCCATTAATTTGTGTGAGGAAGAAGGGAGCGCTAGGCGCGGAGAACATCGCCACCCCTTAATTTGTGCCACCCCCGTCGGAGCTGCCCTAAAGGGTAACTTACGGCCGTGGCCCTGGGCCGTGTCGCCTGTTCCTGCCATCCTTGGGCCCGCGGGGAGGACCGGGGCCCCGCCGCTGCCGTCGCAGCCTCATCGACGCGGCTCTCTGTGAGGAGAGGGCCGCCGGAGTTCAAAGAAGGCCGCGTCGGTCTGAAGCCGTGATCCACCGTCACGTGACGGGGGCGGACTGCGCAACGCCGCCCCCGCCGCTGCAGGATTCAATCTGTGAGCCGCGCCCCCGCAGGCCGCACTGCCATTGGCGGCTGCGGGCGCGCCTCTGCCGGATCCCTCCCCGGTGCGGAGCTGATGGGGAGATCTGCCGGAGTCCCCGCAACGCGGGACTCCCAGCCGACATCTGTGGGCCCGGGCCCGAAGCCTTAGAGACCGGCGCACGGGGCCTGAAAAAGGCCGAAGACACAGGTAATCTCCGGGGAGGAGGGCGGGAGGCCCACGAGACCCGGAGCACGCCCCTCCCCCAGGGAGATCCAATGTGAGGCCCCCTTCGACCCCAGAGCGTGACTGAACTGGACCACGGTCCCCCTTCACGAGGTGCCCCACGGGGAGAAGGGTCCAGCAGGTGCCTCAAAGACTTGCCATGTGTTAAAGCGATCTTGATTCCTGGATCACTACGTTATGCTGGAGGGCCACATCTGACGTGTTATTGATTCCATAATTGAAGTGCGAATGTTCTGCCAGATGCAGCGCTATGTGCGGCACTAAGTCTAATAACTCTATTTGAGGTGCTATGAAATCGCTATGTGCAGCACTAAGTCTAATAACTCTATTTAAGGTGCTATGAAATCGCTATGTGCAGCGCTAAGTTTAATAACTCTATTTAAGGTGCTGTGAAATCTCTATGTGCAGCGCTAAGTTTAATAACTCTATTTAAGGTGCTATGAAATCGCTATGTGCAGCGCTATGTTTAATAACTCTATTTAAGGTGCTATGAAATCGCTATGTGCAGCGCTAAGTAATAACTCTATTTAAGGTGCTATGAAATCGCTATGAGCAGCGCTATGTTTAATAACTCTATTTAAAGCGCTATGGAATTTGCTGTGCTGTGTTTGACCACCAGATGGTGCGCTTGATTTCATACCAGGTCTAAGATATTTATGCAATGCCAATCTAGTCACGATGAAATGTTTTGACCCTAACGTGATGTAGATAAAAACTGATTGGTTTCATTTGAAGGAAAAGAAAAACATGATAGAAGGAAAGATAAAGCTTTTCTAATTTTTCTAAATTCTCTGGTGTAGTGTCGTTTTTAGTGGTGGTACGCTGGAGTGCTGAGGTGAGTGGGATGCAAGCACGACATGTTATTCTGGAAGGAGGCCTTTCCACTTGAGCCAAGCTACCCTAGGACTTTAGGTCCAACAGCATGAATATCTGAATACTATCCCACTGCAATTGTCAAATGTCATTTCCAGGAATACAATATTCAATGTGGATTCTTGGGAATGTTTATGAATCTCAGAAAGTAGTAAATCTACGCTGTCTCATAGGAGCAAATTTGCAAGTACAGATTTACTTTTTTCTTTGTGAATCAAACCCTTCACCTACTAAGGTCCGAATGTTTTACCATAGCATATTCATATCTAAATTCAATTCTTACCCATTGCCAATCCAAACACCCTGTTTGAGCACACTGATTTTGGAGTACTGAATTATTCTAGAGACGAATATTCTTGTGCCACAATGTCACATTTTCTGATCATCGTTTTATGTTCCAAATCAAACAGAAATGTTTGAGCATATTAAACCTAATGCTTTTCTTTATTGAAATGTATTTTAAGATGTAGTCAAGACAAGATGTAAGGCATTTTAGTGCCTTCCTGGATTCTAACAACAATGTGCTGGCTTTTATTAGGATACATATTGACAAGACAGTTGTATATGGCTTATCACTGATATACATCACATCTTAGATGAACAATAATTGCAAAATACAGGAATAATATGTATACAAATTGACAATATGAATTAGAGAGTATAAATTCAGGGTGGGTGGCTATATATGGAAGTATTCATGGATAACTTGACCTAGAAAATGTGCACAAAAATAGCCACAATTCAATTGTAATTTGTATGCCTGGAGTCCTATTAAGAACATCATAAAAAGGTCTGGATGTCCTGTTGATGTGTGAAAGCCTGGTCTGAGACACTCCATCTTCTCTCTTCAGGTTCCAAAACGGATGGCCTATGAGGCTACAAAGGTGGCTATCTCTAAAGGAATCAGGCATATTGATTGTGCTCAAGTTTATGGCAATGAAGACGTGATCGGGCAGGCCATACGAGAAAAAATTTCAGATGGTACGGTGAAGAGGGAAGACATATTTTATACCGGCAAGGTAACATCTACAAATTTTGTGTATCTTCATGTAGACTGAATTTGAGCTCTCTTTACCAATTAGCCTTGGGGGTTTTGCATTTTATATTAGTTTTGGTCATTTTATTTATGCTAATTCTAATAATTTGGATATTTGTGTATCTGCTTGCAGTGTTTCTAGTGATACCCCCAGCTCCATGTGCAACTTACCCAGTCCATGTGTTGCGTAAACTGAGTCTTTGGCTCAGCTCTACAAGGTTTGTTTTCACACCCACGGGTGACACAAGTGAACTTAGTGTACCAATGCTTAAATGTAGAAGACAGGTTTTTGTAGTCCTGTAGAACCTCACCCAATACGTTGTTGAAGTGGTGCAAATGCTTTTGGGCTACTAACAGGGAGCAGTGCTAATCCAAACAATCGTTCAATAATGATTTACATACTCAAGAACACTAGAAACAACATGTATTTCAACATATTTATTTCACAATGGTTATTTTAAAATGCCGTGATCTAGTGCATACAATATTGCTATCATCGCAGAAAATAAAAACCAGCTAAACTTTCCAATTGTAGTGAAAACAGGAAAAAATCGTAACATCACAATATTTAGTCCATAACACTCTCACTGTGCTATCTCTAAGCGCTATGCTAGTTCTAGCAGATGAATATATAATAAGCCTGAATTTCAGAGGTGGTGCGCATACCTGGACAACATGATTTGTTGTCTGTTTGGACTAGCTTGCCCACTATTTCGAGTGAAGAGGCAAGGAGATTGCATCTATAGTAGAACACAATGCTGGCCCCAGTTAGTGAAGGCAGAATGGAATGCTTCCCAGAGCCTCAGAGAGTCTTCTTGGAGGTTTCTTCAGTCAAGATGGAACCTGTTGCTGTGCTCATCTGCAACCTGGGTGGTGATTCTCTCTCTAATTTGATAGAGATTTCACGTTGTTTTATAGTATTAACAACCTATCTTATCTCTCTTTTTTTTTTTTTTTTTTTAAAAGTTTTATTGAACAATAATTCGATTACAAGCACGGGCCTACAACCACCAGGGCCGGCCGCTAAGTACAGAATAAAATACACATTTATCAAAGCTGCAGTCGGTTCCCGGGGCTCGGCCCCGTAGTGACTCCGGATAGTTCTAAAGGAACAGGAGACTTAAGTCCAACAAACACAAAAAACTAAAAGAAAAACAAAAGGCGAGGCATAAAGACAAACAGTGCAGGTCAGGCTTCCTCCGGGGAACTCCAGTTCAGACCATTAAGCAGCACGCGAAAGGAAGGAGTACCGGGAGGCTGGGGACGGGGGGGGGGGGCCAAGGGAAATGAACGCCCATATGTAGTCATTCCAAAAGGTGCCCGGAACCGTCAAGGGTCAGGGGGACATGGCGATATCGGTGTCCACCAGGGGGGGCGTACAGATACCCCCGCGATATGCATTCCATTGCCCCCAGATTCTGCCCCATGCCCCCGGCTTACCACGGGCAACATACACAGTCTTCTCCCTGAACATACACCAGTCCATATTCTCCTTCCATACTGACACGGTGGGCGGCCGCTGGGCACCCCAAAGCTGCGCTATATCTCTCTTGGCAATCATGTTCCCCAGGGCCGCCCACCGAGTCTGAGCCGCGCTATAATCATTGGGCTCCCACACATTCAGGACACAGCGACGCACCTCCGGCAGCAGCACAACCCCAGTGACCTGTCCCATAACCGTATGTACCCGGCGCCAGTAGTCCGCCACCTCGCGGCACTCCCACAGGATATGGAGAAAGGTGGCGCTGAGCCCACAACCCCGCTTACAGAGCCCATCATCGGAATATCCCATCGAGACTAAGCGAGGACCCGTCACATACACCCGGTGAAGAATCTTAAGCTGTACCAACCGGAGACGGGCCGGAATGGCGACCTCCTTGGGGGACGACAGTGCAGACTGCCAGTCCTCGTCGTCCAATTCCACCCCATCCCCCGTCCAAGCCTCCCGAAGGCGCACCAAGAGGTCAGCCCGATGATTAATCAGTTTCTTATAAATTAAAGAAATAGTACTGTCAGGGACATGTCCGTCAAGTATGCGGTCCTCGAGGGGCGAAGAAACCGGGATCTTGGTCCCCTCTCCAAAGACTGAAAGCAGGGCGTGTCGAACTTGGGCATAGCGGAAGAACTCCCTGTCCGTAAGCTCATATTCGGCCTGAAGAGCCGCGAAAGTCTTAACCGCGCCCTTATGCCACAGGTCTCCCACTTTGCTGATACCAATCGTATCCCACTGGTCAAACCCCTTCGTAGTCCAGAGGCTCCCCAGGCGATCGGAGGCAAACAAAGGAGTAGCACATGTCAGTCGCTCACTCCAGCCCGTGGCCGCAGTGGCAGCCCTCCAGGTCCGCACCGCAATCTTAGTAGGACCCGTAAGGGTCCGGCCAGCCGAGCGGGAGTAAAGCGCCCTGTTATAGTCCCCGCCGGGAAGCAGGAACTTGTCCATCTCATACGCCGGATTCAGGCCAGGCGCATACGTGGCATGGTTGATGGCCGAAAGCTGCGCGGCCCAATAATACCTGCGAATGTCGGGAAGCGCGATGCCCCCGTCGTACCAGGGGAGAGTAAGCTTAGCAAGAGCAATACGCGCCCGCCCGTCCCACACCAGTCTCCTCTGCAGGCTCTCCACCTCCCGAAAGTAGGCCACTGGGATGACGTCGAAGGAATTCTGGAGTGCATAGAGGAACCTGGGAAGGGACATCATTTTGAACAGCGCGGCCCGACCCAGCGGGGACAGGGGCAGCCTGCACCACCGGGCCGTGTCCTCTCGCAATCGCCGAAGCGGACGCAGGAGATTCTGCTCATAGCGAGCCACCGGGTCCAGCGAAACGTATATCCCCAGGTACTTAAAGCCGCTCAGAGATACCTGGATCGGAAGCCGAGGCGGCAGGAGAGGAGGACCACCGGAGATCGGATAGACGCAGGATTTAGACCAATTGATCGTGAGGCCCGAATTATTCCCAAAGGAAGTCAAAACGTCAAAGAGGACGTTGAGCGACTGCCGCGGTGAGGTGAGATATAGGAGAATATCGTCCGCATATAGCGAAACCCGATCTTCAAAGCCCGGGGCCCACCGGATCCCTCTAAGCGAGGGCTCCCAGCGGAGCCAAGCCGCGAGTGGCTCCAGGGCGAGAGCAAAGAGCAAAGGGGACAACGGGCATCCCTGCCTCGTGCCCCTGCCGAGGGCAAAGGGCCGAGAGACCCGCCCATTCACCACCACCTGAGCCATGGGTCCCGTGTAAAGAAGCTTCACCCAGCCAATAAATCCTTCCCCAAAGCCAAATTTAGCCAAGACAGCCCAGAGGAATGGCCACTCGATGGTGTCAAAAGCCATCGTGGCATCCAAAGAAACCAGCACGGCCGGTTCGGAGAGGAGCTCCGCCCTGGCAAGGGCGCCGTGAAGACGCCGCAAGTTAAGAGCGGTGTTACGATGCGGGATGAATCCGCATTGGTCCGGATGAATAAGATCGCACACGACGCTCAACAGACGATTGGCAAGGACTTTCGCCAGGATCTTAGGCTCCGCATTTAGCAGTGAAATAGGCCGGTAAGAAGTACAGCGATCTCGCGGCTTGTCCTCCTTGGGGATAACGACTATCGTGGCCAAACGCTGGTCGGCCGGGAGGGAACCCGCCGCCAGAGACTCACGGAACATGCGACTGAGGAAGGGCGCAAGCTTGTCAGGGCGCAATTTATATAGCTCAATGGGCAGACCGTTGGGACCCATAGCCTTGCCCGAGCGAAGGGAGCGGATCGCGGTCGCTATTTCATCCGCCGACAAGGGGGCGTCCAGCCGCTCACGGTCCTCAACGGACAGGCCGGGCAAGGCGATATCCCTCAAAAGAAGGCGAGAGTCGTCCTCATCCCTGTCATCTTATCTCTCTTAAGGAATGTCTTGGCTTAAACATATATATCAGTAGATGTACTAATACGGCAAGATTAAGTCAATGCAGACTATATTTTTTGGGCTATAGTTGTTATTTGACCTTGAAAATGGCACCTGTTCCAGAATGATATTGCACTGAGTGTTTTTGCCTCCGTCATTGATGGAAGGATACCACACATTAAGAGGTCAAAAGGATGTGACATATTTACAGTTCCTCAGGAAGATAAAGGCCACCATGTTTTAGACTTAGGAAGTTGAAGACTGTCATTTTCTAGACAGGCCTATGACAAAATGGAGTCTTGGGCTGCTGAAAATGTAGTGTGCATTCATGTGTTCAAGAAAATAAAACTAAAATAAAGAAGGCTAAAAGCAAGTGATTAAAACACATAAAATATTTGAATTATGGAGGGAAACAGTCAGAACATTTAGGACATCCCTGGAACAATTTCTAAACCAAATAATCACTGAACGTTGTTTATGCATGATCTGGCTTATCAAAACTTCATGACATATTCATTATACATTTACATAATACAAGCACATACCAGAAAAGTGCATTTGATAAAATAGTGTGGGCCATCTTTTGCAAAATAAATCAAGCGCATTTAAATCTTAAGAGTCCGTGGTTGCTGTCCTTTTTTTCGTATAACGAAGAATTCAGCCTGGGTGCATTCGTCGAGGTTTGCTCCCTCACCACGGACCGCCATTGTGAGAGGTGGGGAAAGGGCGACTTTCGGTGCGGTGAGCGCAGATGTAAAGTATTGATAAAATAGTAATACATCACTTATTACATGTTCAATAGCACGTCTTCAAACTGAAATGAAAAAGGGTTTCTACACTGGCAGACATGATATTTACAATACATTAGCTAACATTTCCGTGGGCCAAAATCAACACTAGAGTAGAAACTAATATCTGTTATTTGAGCCATCTCTCTGATAACATCCCCGATACCCCTACATGTTGTTTTGATCAAAATGATTGAAACATGGAAGAGTTGATGATTACTCTTACATACAAATTCCTTGTTTTGCTTGGACTCCACAAAGCCTATGTAATGATGAACTAAGACAAGGTCATCTCATTGTAAATAACTCTGTAGTGTTTTACATTAACTTTAGGCGTATAGACATTAAAAACACATGTTTGAAAATACTCACACTAAAACGGAGATACTAACTCTTCATGGTCTGGAATTAGTGTGTGTATATATATATATATTCACTGAAAAAACCATAGGTTTCACACAAGTTATAGTTAGCTGTACATTTCACTCGTAAAAAACCAATGAAATTCCACGTTCTAGTTAGTGCAGGCAACTATAACTCACGCGACCGCAATCCTCTGCTGATGACATATGTGTCTTTATGAAAAAAAAATATTTGTAATATAAGTATAGCTAAAATTTAATGGAAGAAGACATGGGCAAATAAGTGTCTAAATACAGTATTAGCATCAGCAGAGGATTGCGGTCGCGTGAGTTATAGTTGCCTGCACTAACTATAACGTGGAATTTCATTGGTTTTTTACGAGTGAAATGTACAGCTAACTATAACTTGTGTGAAACCTATGGTAAATAACCAGTAACATGAGTCACGCGGGTCCGGCACAGCTATTGTGACAGTGCAAAAAGGAACGCTGAGTCTTTTGTTCAGGACAGTACCAGTCTGATTATGGCCTTTGTTGTTACAGGAACCCACTGTGGTAAGGAACTCGTAATGGGCAGCAGGGCAGCTGTTTCTACTCAAGATTTGCACATGAATATGAACTCTCAATACCAGGATGCACTGTGCTGACACGCCCATGGGCGGGACTCATGTTACTGGTTATTTAGAGTTACGGCATGTTGCCTGCCCCCATTTGTCATCACCTGTGAGCAAGGGAGCATGAACTCTCGAAACGCGTAAGGAATATGAAAGATGGCATGCAGAATCCTGTGCTAACGGACGTTATTTTCAGGCTGCCTAACAAAATAAAGAAGTACTCACCGTATGTGGCTCTCCAAGTTGGGTTCTTTGTTTGTGATGTATATATATATATATATTCAATGAAAAAACCATAGGTTTCACACATGTTATAGTTAGCTGGAAATTTTACTGATAAAAAACCAATGAAATTCCCCCGTTATAGTTACTGTAGGCAACTATAACTCACGCGACCGCAATCCTCTGCTGATGCTAATACTGTATTTAGACACTTATTTGCCCATGTCTTCTTCCATTAAATTTTAGCTATACATATTTTACAAATTTTTTTTTTTCATAAAGACACATATGTCATCACCAGAGGATTACGGTCGCGTGAGAAAGATTACGGTCGCGTGAGTTATAGTTGCCTACAGTAACTATAACGGGGGAATTTCATTGGTTTTTTATCAGTAAAATTTCCAGCTAACTATAACATGTGTGAAACCTATGGTTTTTTCATTGAATTAGCAATGTTTTTTAAATGCTAATTCCTAACTATAACGTGTGTGAAACCTATGGTTTTTTCAGTGAATTTGTACGGTTTTTTAAATGCTAAGTTACTTTACGCCATTCGTGGCGTGCACGCCCACTTAACGCAGTTCGTTCCGTGCGCGCACGGTGCGCTTCGCGCACTGTGCGCGCACAGTGAGCACGCGGTGCGCTTCGCGCACCGCGCGCCCACTTTACGCAGTTAGTGCCGTACACGCAAGGTGGGCACGCAGTGCGCTACGCGCACCGCGTGCCCACGTTACGCACCGTGCGCACATGGAGGACATATTATGCGCTTCCTTGTGATAGGAAATCTGTTAAATTTAATTTGTAAGTGATGACAATAATATGCCAGTGTTTTTTTTTTTTTATTAAAATTTTTTGCGTAAGCGCACCGTACGCGTACGGTAAGCGTAATCGGCGAAATTTTCAAAAAATAAAAAGTTACCGTTTTTGGCCTTGGGGGATCTTTGAGGACTCAACTAACATGGCTATGTGCATGGGCGCTGTCTAAACAGCCCCTTTATATGTTTTTTGCCTTTGTTTACAGCCCCCCCTCAGAGTGCGAGAGAGAAAATGGCGGCCGCCGCTTCCTGGTTTCGGCCGATTCGAATGTTTACTAAGATCTAACAGCCAATCAGAATCGCGCTCGCGCACGCCACCGTACGCGTACGGTAAGCTTATGGTAAGCGTACCGTAAGCTGGCTCAGATATATATATATTGATTTAAAGGCTATTTTCTCAGAATCTACTGAACAGATTTACACCAAACCTACAAAAGGCACTTCCTTGACCTGAGGACTACCTCTCTGCCAAATTTCTAGTAATTCTGTTCAGCCGTTCGGGCTGTAGCCCTGTCTAAAGGTCCTATGGAAAAATGCATGGGAAAAACGCGTTTTGGGACCCCCCTTTTATCTCAGCCCCCGCTTGACGAATCCCCCCGAGACTTTCAGGGTAGGAGCGGAGCGTAGCGCCCCACCTATTTTGAGAAATTCGCGAGGATTCGTCGACCGGCGCCAAAGTTATTCAAAATAGAATGTTGCGGATTTCCTATGGAAACAGGGTCCTAACTATAACTACCTACTGGCGACCGCCAGTAGGTAATATATGCATACGTATATATATATATATATATATATATTCACTGAAAAAACCATAGGTTTCACACATGTTATAGTTAGCTGGACATTTTACTGATAAAAAACCAATGAAATTCCCCCGTTATAGTTACTGTAGGCAACTATAACTCACGCGACCGTAATCCTCTGCTGATGCTAATACTGTATTTAGACACTTATTTGCCCATGTCTTCTTCCATTAAATTTTAGCTATACATATATTACAAATATTTTTTTTTCATAAAGACACATATGTCATCAGCAGAGGATTACGGTCGCGTGAGTTATAGTTGCCTACAGTAACTATAACGGGGGAATTTCATTGGTTTTTTATCAGTAAAATGTCCAGCTAACTATAACATGTGTGAAACCTATGGTTTTTTCAGTGAATTTGCAAGGTTTTTTAAATGCTAATTCCTAACTATAACGTGTGTGAAACCTATGGTTTTTTCAGTGAATTTGTACGGTTTTTTAAATGCTAAGTTACTTTACGCCATTTGTGGCGTGCGCGCCCACTTAACGCAGTTCGTTCCGTGCGCGCACGGTGCGCTTCGCGCACCGTGTGCGCACAGTGAGCACGCGGTGCGCTTCGCGCACCGCGTGCCCACGTTACGCTAGATGGGCCATGAACGCACGATGCGCTTCGCGCACCGTGCGCACATGGAGGACATATGATGAGCATCGTTGTGACAGGTAAAATATATGTTGGGTTTATAAATATTAAGCCATTCACATAGGGTGCCCTTCGGGCACCTTTTGCACACGGGGTGGGGAGAATGTGGATATTGTTTTTTTTTTTTAATTATTTATTACCGTACGCGTACGGTAAGCGTAATCGCCGAAATTTTCAAAAAAATTAAAATTGCCTTTTTTCACTTGGGGGATCATTGGGGACTCCCTCGACATGGCTAGGTGCTTGGGAGCTGTGTAAACAGCCCCTGTACATGTTTTTCCCCTTTGTTTTTCAACCCCCTGTCAGAGTGCGAGAGAGAAAATGGCGGCCGCCGCTTCCTGGTTTCGACCGATTCGAATGTTTACTAAGATCTAAGGGCCAATCAGAATCGCGCTCGCGCACGTCACCGTACGCGTACGGTAAGCGCACCGTAAGCGCATTCGGGCACCTTTTGCACACGGGGTGGGGAGAATGTGGATATTGGTTTTTTTTTTTATTATTTATTACCGTACGCGTACGGTAAGCGTAATCGCCGAAATTTTCAAAAAAATTAAAATTGCCTTTTTTCACTTGGGGGATCATTGGGGACTCCCTCGACATGGCTAGGTGCTTGGGAGCTGTGTAAACAGCCCCTTTACATGTTTTTCCCCTTTGTTTTTCAACCCCCTGTCAGAGTGCGAGAGAGAAAATGGCGGCCGCCACTTCCTGGTTTCGACCGATTCGAATGTTTACTAAGATCTAAGGGCCAATCAGAATCGCGCTCGCGCACGTCACCGTACGCGTACGGTAAGCGCACCGTAAGCGCACCGTAAGCTGTCACAGATATATATATTGATTTAAAGGCTATTTTCTCAGAATCTACTGAACAGATTTACACCAAACCTACAAAAGGCACTTCCTTGACCTGAGGACTACCTCTCTGCCAAATTTCAAGTAATTCTGTTCAGCCGTTCGGGCTGTAGCTGTGTCTAAAGGTCCTATGGAAAAATGCATGGGAAAAACGCGTTTTGGGACCCCCCTTTTATCTCAGCCCCCGCTTGACGAATCCCCCCGAGACTTTCAGGGTAGGAGCGGAGCGTAGCGCCCCACCTATTTTGAAAAATTCGCGAGGATTCGTCAACCGGCGCCAAAGTTATTCAAAATAGAATGTTGCGGATTTCCTATGGAAACGTGGTCCTAACTATAACTACCTACTGGCGACTGCCAGTAGGTAATATATATATATATATATATATATATATATATATATATATATATATACATATAATGTGGGCACTTGATGTGTTGTTTGTGTGAGCAGCCCAGGAAGAAGAGGATTTTAACCTCGAAACTCGTCGGCATGGAGCATGAATAACGGAGCATGGGGGAAAGCTGCATTTTAATGCTGAAAGGCCAGAGCGATGTTGTGTGCCTGCTCAATGCTTTCGGGCACTTTGTTTTTATATATATATATATATATATATATATATATATATATATATATTCACTGAAAAAACCATAGGTTTCAGGGGTGTTATAGTTAGCTGGACTTTTCACTTGTACAAACCATTGAAATTTCCCCGTTATAGTTAGTTCAGCTAACTATAACTCGCGCGCCGCAATGCACTGCTGATGACGTCACATATTACATCACTCATGACATGGTCAGTGACATCACTCATGACATCACTGATGATATCTCAAATGACATCACTGATGACATCACTGATGACATCATCCAGTGAATGTGTGTTTTTCTGAAAATTAAATATGTTTTATATATGTATATCTCAAGGTCGATGGAGGAATAAATGGGTATATAAGTGTCTAAATGGATGATTTGTTTTTGAAAAATTGATTGTGTAACTGACTGATTAAGTGTATCATAGTGAATACATGGCTTAGTGAGTAATGTTTAAATATGTAAATATCTGTATCAGTCTCTCACTTTGTGTATAAGTGGCTGCATGGGTTGGTGAGTAGCTACATGGGTGTCTATATAGGTTATTAGTTGGTTTTTTGAGTATCAGTCTGAGTGTCTGCATGGTTCGGTGGGGGTATTACGTAGTGCATAGGTGCATGAATGAGTGACTCACTGTTTGTATGTGTTGAACACAGCCTGTGTGCAGGACTGTATCGGTTGATGAGTGTGTGTATGGGTGTGTTAGTGAGTGAATGACTGTCTCAATAGTGTCTTTATGAGTAAGTACATATGTTTTAAACTAGTATATGTGACTATTGGTGTATATATGTGAGTATATGTGAGTGAGAGATTGAAAGAGTTCCTGTATGAATAAGTATGTGTTTCTATAAGTGATTGTTTAAAAGACTAAGTATGTGTAAGTTTCCGTAGAAGTACATGTGGTGGTGTGTGTATAACTGTATATGCAAGTAAATGTATGTTTGATTCTTTATTAGCATGAGTGACTATGTGTGTGAGTAACTCTATGGATGAGTAGCATTGTGTAACAGGATGTATAGGTGTATGAGTACATATGATGAGTGAGTACATGTATGAGTGACTGTATAGGACTGTTGGTGAATGAGTGGATGTGTATGTGGATCTTAGAATTACTGAAGAGGTTGTTGTAACTGGTATTGGTATGTCCATTGTTTTGAAAATTTTAGTCTCTATTTTTGAATGTGTGTATCAAAGGTTATATTAGGGTGAGAGGAGGTCTGCCACTCTATCACAAGGATGATGTCATCAGTGATGTCATCAGTGATGTCATTTGAGATGTCATCAGTGATGTCATGAGTGATGTCACTGACCATGTCATGAGTGATGTAATATGTGACGTCATCAGCAGTGCATTGCGGGCGCGCGAGTTATAGTTAGCTGAACTAACTATAACGGGGGAATTTCAATGGTTTTGTACAAGTGAAAAGTCCAGCTAACACCCCTGAAACCTATGTTTTTTTCAGTGAATTTCTGAGGTTTTTTAAATGCTAATTCCTAACTATAACGTGCCTGAAACCTATGTTTTTTTCTGTGAATTTCAAAGGTTTTTTAAATGCTAATTTCTAACTATGCCTACAGAGATAGGACATGTGAAGAAAGAAGAAAAAATGCACAGAAAGAAACAAAAGAAGTGCAGAAAGAAGCAACAGAAGTCCTCAAAGACGAAGAAAAGTGCAGGAAGAAGGATAACGTGCAGAAAGAACAAAAAGAAGAGCAGAAAGAAGCCTTGTTGCAAAATCATCCTGTACCCTCAACTTTTTCAGACGGATACTGGTGGTAACTGAGTCTGACTAACCAGTCCTAGAGCCAGTGCTATGTTAAAAGGCACTTAGAATACAGTGAAAACACCTACATACACTAGGGAACATTATGGGTTGGGGTCCCCCTGTGATTAGCATGACCTCCTCTGTAAGCCCCTAGTATATAATAGGGCATGGGGATTAAAACTACCTCTTAAAACAGGCCACAGGGCGTTTTTGCACACGTTAACTCAGGCCCCGTCCCCTCCCTTCACCACTGTGTAAACACACCCTGTGTCCGTTTTTAGTTGGGAGATTAAGTTCATTTGAATCCTGAGGGTCCCTAGGGTCCAACTAGCCCACTAGGTACCTCCAGTAAGTGCCACAGAGCTGCGTTGCAGAGAGGTGTAAAAAGTGGCACGGCATGGACCACCTCTCTGCAATGCAGCTCAGTGGTGCTTACTGGAAGCATTTGGTGGGCTAGTTAGCCCCCAGGGGCCCTCAGTATTGAAGGGAAATTATATCCCCAATTTAAAACGTGCCATAGTGCGTGTTTGCACACGTCACCTCAGGCCCCGTCCCCTCCCTTCACCACTGTGTAAACGCACCCTGTGGCTGTTCTAAGTTGAGAGATTAAGTCCCCTTGAATCCTAAGGGTCCCTAGGGTCAAACTAGACCACTAGGTACCTCCAGTAAGCGCCACAGAGCTGCGTTGCAGAGAGGTGTAAAAAGGGGCTTGGCCTCAGAACACCTGTCTGCAGCGCAGCTCCCTGGCGCATACTGGAGATGCCTGTTGGGGGCGCGTTTGCAGAGTGCTGCACGGAAGGGGCATGGCCTCCGGCACGATGCCAGTCTTTTATTTATTTTAATTTTTTAAGAAGGGGGGCTGTGTGGTTCCCCTTCTTATTCTAATTTATTGGCCCTGATGACCCCATCCCCCAGGGTCTGTCTCCTAATTATATTTTTTTGACCCCAATCCCCAGGGCCGGCCACTGTTTTTTATTATTTTAAAAAAATATATATTTATAGACACACCTAGGACATGCTGGACAAACCGTACGTACCTATCACCATGACGATTTGCGTGATATTCATTAAAAGGGGACTATGCATACAATGAATCCACGTGGAATATATTTACACCACTAGCCAAGCTCTGACATGTCTGAGGCCCTACCGTGCCTAATCCCGGTAGACACCCTTGTCGTTTATTTATACAAACATGGGTAGCTATTGACGGGCACATTTAATACACATGCACACCAAGCCAGTCAAAGGGGATTCGACAAAAATTCGACCAAATCTATGCAAGAAACCCCCCTCACGGTTAATAAATTACACATCCACTGCCGGATGTGTAATACTTTTTATTTTACTCTCTGGAAAGGGGACGAACATCACTTGAGAGTCACAGCGCGCTCCTGACAGAGCCCAATGCTGTGTTACACCCACCATTGCCTGCCGAGTGCCACACACCTCTGTGTTGTATTCCACTAGCTAGTGCATATGCTATGACACTCTCTAGCCCATGTGCACTGTAACACCACCCCGTGAATATGTCATGCCACACTTGTCTTCGCACGGGTTATATTGCCCCATCTAATGTGCCTTCCTCGATGCCTATGTTATAACGCACAGTGCTATGCCATACATATTACAATCTGGGATCCATATCTTTGTCACAGTGCATATGCAACGTTACACTCCCCAGCACATATTTTATATTACAACTTTAGAGACTAGCTAGGTTACACAACACTGCCCTGTGCATATTACACTCCAAGGCGCATATCGCATAGGACGCGCTAGTGCCTGTGCTATCTCGCGCTCTCCAATGAATCTGTCATTGCGCACAATGTATTGCATATTATATTTCACGCCTGGTTCATCTTATATCACACTTTTTGGTGCATAGTTTATACCATATACTATATCTAGTTTTCATTTTCAATCGTGCTCTCAGGACTATGTTCTATATAACACTGTGTTCACCTACCCTTTTCACGGACATTACATTTTGCGACAGGGGGTGGAGGGTCAGGGGGTGTTTCTGCCAAGTGAGCCCGGAGTCACAGTCACAAACGTCCTCTTCTTCCTGAATAAAAGTGAGATTATGCTGCATACTTGTTCATATTTTAAGTAGTAGCACAGACACAATGTTTTAAAAACAATAAAGTTCCTAATACCCGCCTTCTCTGAACAGTTAGCTTGCTGCCCCATCCCCCTCCTCCCTATCCTCTGTTGTGTGAATCCATGGACTAGCCTCCTCCCTCCTGCCATGCATGGTCTGATGTGCTGCCACTGCCCTCAATTTAGTATGATGTACCAGTCCACTCCTCCTGCCCTCCATTGCCCAATTCTATGCCCCATCATTGACCTCCTGCTTAAACTCTGTGCTTAGCTTGCTGCCCCTATTCACCTTCCCCCTGCTCTCCGATGTCTTTGTGCATGCCCCTGCTCTATCCTTTTTGCCCACCATGTTCCATGGACCTGCCACTCCTATCTACTCTGAGTGTTCTGTTGAGCTGCCACTCCCCTCCCACCTGCCTAGCATTGTCAGATGACTGTAACCTGTCCCTGCCACCTCCACCCTGCCTGGCCACATGCCATGCCCCTATCCTCTTCCTCCTGTCCTACATGGTCCATTGTACTGCCACACCCTTCTGCCCTCCCTGGTCTGTTGTGCTGCAACTGCTCCTCCTGCCTGCCCCGTGTGGTCTGTTGTGAGGCCCCTTCCCCTGAACTTTCTTGTCTGTGCACAGGTCCTGACCCTCCCTTCTATCCTCCATCGTCCTTTGTGCATGCCCCTGCACCCTCCTTCTTGCCCATCATAGCCATTGTGCTGCCACTAACCCTCCCACTTGCCATGCATGGTCTTCTGTGCTGCCATGGCCCCTCCCACCTTCCCTGTGTGGTCAGTTAGCTGCCCTTGACCCCCTCCCACCTTCCCTCCATGGTCTGTGTGTATGCCATCACAGTCTCACTGTTGCTCTTCATGGTGTGTCTTGCTTCTAGTTCCCATCCTGCCTGACCTCCATGGCTATCTTGCTGCTCCTGCCCTGCCCCTTTGCCCCCAGCCCTCTGTTTACATGTGCAGACCCCTACTCCCTCCCTCCTGGCTTGTCTGTTCCATTGTAATGCCCCTGATCCGTCCCTCCTGCCCTTTATGGTCTGTTATGCTGCAGCTTTCTCTCCTGTCTGTCCATTATGGTCAGCTAGCTACCATTGCCTCTTGCCCCTCTGTTCTCTGTTGTCCATGTGCATGGTCCTGTCCCCTCCCTCTTGCTTTCTATGGATTGTTGTGTTGCACTCCCATCCTGCATGCCCTGTGTGGTGTATTGTGCTGCTGCAAACCCTGATGCCTGCCCTGCAGGGTCAGTTTGGTTCACCTCTCCATGTCCCTCCTGTCCTCTGTTATCCAAGTCCATGTCCCTACCCCATTTCCTTCCATGATCCAATGTACCATACTTGCGAACATTTTGAACTTGGTAAGAGGGAGATTTTGAAAAAAAACTGGGATATTGATTTTCCCCTTTGAGTTACATTGAAAAAGAGGAGATTGTAGACAGGAGACAGATCAAATAAAGCCCATTTGAGCTTAAAAACATTGGACGTTTCCTGGCTGAATCGGGTCTGTTGGCATGTATGGTTGTACTAACATTGCCTCTTCCTTCTGCCCACAATGGTCTATTTCATTGCCACAGCCTCTCTTGCAAGTCCTGTATTGTTGGTTTGTTGGCCCTGCCCCCCTTTCCACTGCCCTCCATAGTCTGTTGTGCTTCCACGGCCCTTCCTGCCTGCTCAGTGTGGTTAAATTGTTGCCTTTGCACCCTCCTACCTGCCTTCAATTTTCAGAGTCCGTGCCCCTGGCCTCTGCCTCTCAACAGTATCCTAATGAACAACTAGATTGCTAACATTCTATATTTATTACAAAAGTGTGGAACGCCTGACATCATCTTGATGTAATCAAAACTGTAATACCTAGAGCATTTCCTTTAGAAATGACATACATGAGAGGGTCTTATTGGCATCAAAATTATGGTTAGTGCTCTAAAAGACTAAAATAAGGACATATTTTCTGAGTTTTCAAATAGCGACAAAGCACTTTTAAATTATTTGTTATCTTTATGTTTTTTATCCAGTTGACCACTTGATTAAATGTTGCACTTAGGGTAGAGGATGTGGTGTTACTTTCAGAACTGCAGACTTTGCAACTGGGGAACCAGATTGAAGTTTCTGCTTCAGCTCGACATTCTGTGATTCTGGTCAAATCACTTAGTCTCCCCATGTCTACAACCAAAACGAATTTGTTCTTGTGTGATGTAACCAATGCTCATGTAAAGCACTCCAATACCTGACAAGTCTGCACTATATAACACTGCAAAAACACAAAATAATAAGTGTTTTGCACACTTCTGTTATTGGGCTATATTTGGGCTACATCTGGGTGATTTTGGGCTACATTTGGGCTCTTTTGTCTCCGGTGGCCATCTTGAGAGATTTATTTGTTAAGAAGTTTCCTAATTTCCTCATGTACTGCAGTCTCCTCAGTAGGAAATGCTTTCAGTTTTTTACTTTGATTCCATCATGAAGGTATTCAGATATGTCACACATTTGCCATAAATTCTGAATGTTAGCACTCTAGTTGCTCATTAGATCACTGTAGTAAAACTACTGTTCACCATGGAAGTCTGCTCCTGGTATTAAAAGTGCATGTTTCAGTCTGCATGTCAGAAGTTTTTAATGAAATAGAAGAGGATTTGAGAAGTCACTCAAAATGTGCCCTCATTTTCTTTCTTCAGCATTAATCATAATCTCTATGGCAAAATGAACCCTCATTGTGTTCCTTTTTAAATTAAATGTTTTAAGTGTTACCAGTTTATTCCAATCAAGATGGCTTCAGGTGTGCCATACTTTTGTCATAATGAAGACAGTAAGCGCTCTAGTTGTTTTTAAGAACATTCTGGGACATTCTGTCATTGGGCTATACTTGGGCTACATCTGGGTGATATTTGGGCTCTTTTGTCTCTGGTGGCCATCTTGGGAGACTTATTTGTTATGAAGTTTCCTAATTTCCTCATTTACTGCAGTCTCCTCAGTAGGAAATACTTTCAGTTTTTTACTTTGATTCCATCAAGAAGGCATTCAGATGTGTCACACATTTGCCATAAATTCAGAATGTTAGCATTCTTTTTGCTCATTAGATCACTGTAGTAAAGCTACTGCTCACCAGGGAAGTCTGCTGCTGGTATTGAAAGTGCATGTTTCAGTCTGCATGTCAGAATTTTTTAATGAAATAGAAGAGGATTTGAGAAGTCACTCAAAATGTGCCCTAATTTTTTTTTCTGCAGCACTAATCATACTTTTTATGGAAAAATGAACCCCCTCATTTTGTTCCTTTTTAAATTAAATGTTTTAAGAGTTACCACTTTAATCCAAGCAAGATGGCTTCAGGTGTGCCATACGTTTATCATAAGTAGGACTGTTAGCGCTCTAGTAGTTCTTTGGAACACTCTGGGAAGCTGCAGTAGAACACAAAGGAATCAACTGACAGTCTCTGCCCTTGTTGGATGTACATGTTTTACTGAGAATGTCAGACTTCATTCTCACATGACTGAGAAAGATAATGTGAATTTACAGAAAATAAGCTCTCAGTTTAGCTTATAGATCACCTTCCAAACCTCTGTGGTAAAAGCATGAGAAAATATTTTTCTCTCAATCATGATATCCCAGCAGAAGGCTTTTTCACATGGTGAAATCACCTTAGAACATACCACAATTCCTAAAATTAGTATGGTACCATCAACAAATGATTTACAATGTAACTAAAGTCTTAAAACCTTCTATTAACTGTAATGCTTTTTAATGAGGTGCTATCATGTATATTGGTCCCAAGATGGCTGGCAACACTTCTTGGATGAAGTGCTGACAGCCAATCAGATCTCAGGATGAGATGTGTGGTTAGGCTCCGCCCACATATATATATGCTTTTAAATGCTATTTTCTCAGGAAATACTGAACAGAATTACACCAGTCCTGCAAAAGGCACTTCCTTGACCTTATGGCTACCTCTCTGCCAAATTTCACGTAATTCTGTTCAGCCGTTCGGGCTGTAGCTGCGACTAAAGGTCCTATGGAAAAATGCATGGGGAAAACGCATTTTGGGACCCCCCCTTTTTCTCGGCCCCCGCTTGACGAATCACCCCGAGACTTTCAGGGTAGGAGCTGAACGGAGCGCCCCATTCGTTTTTAAAATTTCGCGAGGATTCGTCAACCGGCGCCAAAGTTATTCAAAATAGAATTTTGAGATTTCCTATGGAAACTAGGTTGTAACTATAACTATCTACTGGCGACCGCCAGTAGATAATATATATATATATGCTAATTGCAGCACATAAAACCTTGAAAATGCTAGCCGGCTCACAAAACACCATGCCTTAACATGTCTCAGCTAACCAGTGACATTCAATGACTAAATGTATGACGCTTAGAATTACATCATCATAATACTATTCTATATTTCTGCTGGGATGCCATAAACGTTTTCCACATTCACAGTTTTGCACCAATATACAGTATATGAAACTGCAAAAGTGAACTGTTGGTGTATATCGACATAGCTTAATGAAAAAAGATAGATGGACAAATGGATAAAATGCATATGAACACCAATATTGCAGTTAAAATTTCGACGTATAAATACTAAGAGGACCAAGCACCTGGAGGATATCCTGATGGAACCGTTTCTGCCTGGTGCTCATTAGTGCCTCTTAAAGTAGCATAACTCTGTTCTCCAACATTTTATAAGAGCACTATGAGGGAAATATCCAAGTAGAAATTGAGTTAGCTCCGTCGTATTTCCCCCGGTCCCCAGGCCATCAAAAGTGCAAATGCATACAGTACAGTGAAATTAAGGTGCTTACAGTTTCACATCAAAAGTTCTATTAAATAAATGAACTTTGCGAGGTTAAAACGAAGGGATAAAAAAAGATACAATCAATAAGCTCTGTAAATATGCGCCAGATACTCAGTTAGCAATTTTCAGAAAGGATCTTTGGATAGCCCACATCTTGCCTAAGAACTTGGCAACTGTGCATACTGTCAGCAGGCTAGTATCAGATTTTAAAATGCGCAGTGCTACTCAATGACAAAGAGTACCGAGTCTCTTACAGAGCAGGGCTAACCATCTCAAGCTTGGGGCTCCATAAAGTGGACAAGGGAATAGCTTTGTGCAATCATTTATTGTTTTTGCGGCTGCTCTGGAGAATCAAATGTAGCTGTTGTAGAATAGCTGAAGAAATGCTTTCTGCACTAGAGTCTTTTAAATGTGTGAAACCATAGAACCTCTCCACAACTCTGCTGTCATTATCAAGGTACCGAAAGATCAGTACAGACTGTGTTTTAGTGGCCACATCAGTGGTGTCATCAGCCTGAATAGCCACAAGGATGGGCCCGCTCTTGGCCTCGGTGCAGCCCACGCATGTCCCGCGCCACGGGGGTGGGCACCGCTTTAAGTGCGATGTGAACGCCTCCCCCTTGTCAGCAGCAGCGGGAATGAAGCGTGTTGCACCCTGGGACTTGGAATCCCTGATGGAATGGAAATGTTTTGCTATGCTTTGTTCTCGTGTTAAGTTAGCATTTGCGGCACCATTTTAGGTTTAGCCGCCATTTTGAATCATGTTGTCAGCTACGTATTTGCTGATCGAGAAGCAGGCTGTGGAAATGTTCATTTCTCCAAGGTTAAGCCTTGCTCTGCCAATGAATACACTGTTCTTATTAATGCATTCCTTTTCCATAGACAGAGGACTTCTCCCACTAGTCTAGCGGTAGGCACAAACAGAATGACCTTGGCAATAAGATAATGTGTGCCTGGTCCCAGAGTCGAAAATCATCTTACTGTACTTCTTTGTTTTAGCTGCACCTGCTAGTAGATTTCCATGAGGGGCAGGACATTCTTGGTTCAGAAAACATACATAATCTATCTCTATGTTTGCTGAAGTCAGTCCCTCTGCAGCAATCTCAGGGGGCTGGTCAGACTGGACTCCGCTCGAGTGTACCTGAATGAAATACCTGGTTTGTATTCTCTACTGTCTGACCGACTCTTCAATTGTGTGGAAGGCTGGAAGGTGTTCGTGAGTTAACGGAGTGGCCCTAACTGTGTCACTTCCTTCAGTTGGCGCCCGAAAAGGGACTCCATCGGGTGACCCATCCTCGCCCGCGGACGGGTGTGGAGGTCGGGGCCATCGTCGGGTCAGATGGGTGGATCAGGGATCCCTGCACGAAAGAGTCCTGAGCTCGCAGCTGCCCTCTCTGTCTGACTGGGTGGTGCGTCGCCCAGCGGTTATCCCGACTGGGGTCCTGAAAGGCAAAACCCTTTGATCTGGCCGTTTGGTCTAAAGTGTCGGCAGTGGAGAATAAATTTGTTTGACCTGTGTGCACCAGGTGAGTTTGTTTTGGTTCTTTGTGGATATGGTACAATATTGGCTTGTCTTTGGTACGGTCTGAGGACCGATTTTCGTTTGTCTTTGGTACGGTCTGAGGACTGCTTTGGATACAAAGTATTTGTGAACACTTTGCCCAGCAACATAACGAATTTGGCTTACTTTTGAAAATGCCGGCGTTTAGTCGCTTTTTGGTTTCTTGTTGCATTATTGTTCTGCTGATGCTCGAGTGGAAGAAAGTCAGCCAGAGCCACCGGAAGGCACTCCGAATTTTTATATGTATGTAAAACATGGCCGTTGGCCCTATTATGTTTAGTACGTTATGGCACAAATATACGAGGGACAATGCCAAGTTGAAGTGGCCGTTGACGGGCATCTTTGATGAACAAAAATTTGGGTTCTTACAGGAAAAATTGTGTGCAAGGAGAAGTAGGCAGTCTATGTTTGAGTCCCTCAGGACATGGCAGAAAGAGGCTAAACAGAGGCAAATGAAAGCAGAAAAAGAGGGCCGGAAAAGGAGAATGCAAACATTGACTCAGAAAGCTGTAGCGCATGATAGAGAGAAGCAGGAGATAGGAATTGAACATGAAGATAGACAGTTTCGACTGAATATTGATAAATCTTATGTAGCCCGAGAGGACAATGATGCTTTTGTATAAGAATTGCTATATCCCGTTCTTCCCCCACAGGCCCAGCTTCCTGGTTCTTCTGTCTCAGCTGTTTCTGCTTCTCCTACTGTTGCTCAGTCTGCCTTGTCCTTTCTTTGTCTTCGCCGTCTGTGGCAACTACAACTGTTAGCATTCCTGCAACGCTTATTGCTTCGGCATCCCTTTCGCCAGCTCTTACGCCCACCACTCAGCCAGCGGCGACGTTAATGCCCACTACCTCTGTTATCACTTCCACTTTGTTCCTCCATTACCCGACATTACAGGGTACTGGGACACCAGTATGTGGCCCTGAGGATAGAGACTGGATGAAATTTATGGAACGATTAGGGCGAACGTTGATAAGATCTGACAGGGGGGAGGCGGAGAAAAAGGTGGTGGCTGATCAGGCTGTGCAGTGGGCACGAAATGCCATCTATGGTGTGGAGGATATGTGGAATGTGATGAAAGATTATGAGCCTTTTGTACAACAGCATGCCCTTAAACACATGTCGGCTACTTTTATTGGGCTTTGGGAGCAGTGTTTCAATGCTGCAGCAACGCAGATTATCTATGATATTAAGGATCATGTATACGTTGCTGATATGGCACCTGGTCAAGTCTTTGGTAATATCGTGACATTGGTTGTTTACCAGAGTAGGCTGCTTTAGAAGAGCCCGAAGATAGTATCTCAGTTCCAGATGAGGGAGGTCCACCCAATATAGCACCCTGAAATACCAAAGCTGCGGCATCAGCCTGATGTTCTTACTAGACATAGGGTAGCGGCCGGTT
This sequence comes from Triturus cristatus, assembly GCF_964204655.1. Taxonomy (NCBI): domain Eukaryota; kingdom Metazoa; phylum Chordata; class Amphibia; order Caudata; family Salamandridae; genus Triturus; species Triturus cristatus. The sequence goes on from NC_140585.1 coordinate 266,245,059, forward strand.
TTCAAGAACAGTGGGTTTATACTGCATGGAAAAGGAGTGAGGTTTTGTCCCTTAAGACTCAGTTACCTGACCCTAGAAAAAATCCTACTGCATATTACAAAGAATTGACTGAGGCCGCTTCTTTGACAGTAATGAAGCTTGCGGATATTGAAATGTTCTTTGGTTTGTTGGTTCCGGTTGACATTTGGAGACAGGTACACACACAGGATCATGTTGCAGAATTGGGTGGTACCTGGGATCAAATTAAAGTATGGGACCAGGAGAGGAAGCCTGGTGAGAAGCCTAAGGCAGAGATACTTGCGTTGCCTGGCCAAATTATCACGTATATGCATTCTCTTATTCCACCAAAGTTTGATTGGGACAAGCTATTGGTTTGTCGCCAGAGTGTGTCTGATTTTTTCACCCGGTTTGAAAGTGTGCTCCTGGATTCTTATGGACCGGACTTGCTGATTGAAGGTGGTATGCGTTTGTTTGTTAGTAGAAGATTTGTTTCAAACTTGCTCCCCGAGATCGTGACTCGATTACAGGCTTCCAAGAGCATCTTGTCCACCTCTTCTCCTTCTTTTATCTTGAATATGGCGCAGTATTATGAGCACGGGCAAAATGAGGATATGGAGAAGATGGAGAAAAAGCACAAAGATTTGAAGATGAAAGTGTTTTTGCAGCAGGCTTCCAGGGGTAATGGTAGAGGACGTGGTGGTATGGCCAGACAGGTCCCGCATACTAGCAGGAATGCTACGCCTGTAGGACTGAATCAGTGTGCGTACTGCAAGGAGGAAGGGCACTGGCGCAGCAAGTGTCCGGTGTTGTTGCAGAAGGTCGGGGCCCCAAGTGGGCGAGTTTCTCGTGGATGGGGTCATGGAGATGGTGACCAGGACAGGGCTCAGACTGATGGGACATCTAAGGGACGTACTAATCAGAACTAATTTGATGACCCTCGGGGCAAACAATATTATCAAGATGAATATGATACCGATGAGGTGACGGGGATGTCTTTCAGTTAGGACAGCCAGGGACAGGGTGAGGAACAAGTTTTGATACCTGTAGACCAACGAGGTCTGTATGTAGGTGCGGATGTTTATAGTTCATCTAAGAAGTTTCTGGTGGATATAGGTGCAGTGAACAGCTCTATTTCTCGTTCCTTGGTCCCTGGGGCGGCTCTGTCTGGCCATGATAATATTTCGTTAGGATTTTCTGGTGTACCGGTTGTGAGACCCATTTCAAAGCCCCTTGCGTTAACTACTGGTCCTTTCACTGTAGATTCACCATTCTATATGACGATGGGTCCTGAGGTGGTGTGCGCTCAGCAGTGTCTGTCCAAAGATGCGCACCTCCCTGCTGAATTTAAAGATGTGCCACCCACACTGTGGGCAACAGGAGACACAGATGTGGGTTTGTTGCAGATATTGCCTGTTTCGATTTGTGTCAAGGAAGGTGCTATTTTACCCCATATTCCACAGTATAAGATACCGCAGGCAGGTGAGCGAGCTTTGATAAAGATTGTGCAGGATTTGATTGAGAAAGGAGTGGTTGAGGAAACAACTGTTAATGTTTGTAATGGCCCTATTCTTCCGATCCTCAAACGGACACCTTTGGGTCCCTCTGAGTATCACAAAGATGTTTATCGTTTTGTGATTGATTTGCGGGAAGTTAACAAATTAGTCATTCCTCAGTTTCCGGTGGTCCTGACATTATGACTCTCTTGACAATGAATCCTTTTTCTGCCAAGTTCTTTTCTGTCATTGACTTGAAAAATGCATTCTTCAGTATTTCCTTTCATCCTGATTGGGGATATCTGTTCGGTTTCACCCTAGCTGGTAAAAGCTTTAGATTCTGTCGCACTCCTCAAGGCTATACAGAGAGTCCGAGTATCAATAGTCAAGCATTGAAAGGTCAGCTAGATTCTTTGTCGCTCCCTACAGGTAATGTGTTGCTTCAGTATGTCGATGACTTGCTCATCGCCTCGAATACAGAACAAGGTTGCAGAGACAGTACAGTCAAATTGCTGCTACATTTAGCTCAACATGGCCATAAAGTATCCCTTTCCAAAGTTCTGTATTGTGACAGGAGGTCACCAACTTAGGTCACTGAGTGCTGCTGCAGAATTTTCAGCGGAAAAAGTGCCTGGAGCCCCGTTGGAAGGGGCCAGAATTAGTCCTCCTCGCCACCAGGACCGCTGTGAAAGTCGCTGGCCGAACGAATTGGATTCATTCTACCCATTGCCGCAGAGTACCCTTGCCCTTACCCTATGACCAGTGGGTGAGGGATGGTATTGGGGATGCTGAGGGAGAGAAGATACCTCAGTTCATCCCCTTTAGTGACGGGTGGCTTATATGGACCCAAACGAATGCTGAGAACGACAACGTGCTAAATGCAGCAGTCCTCCCTGAGATCCAAGCAATGAAAGAGCCCCTCTTCGTTGACCCCCCTGTGCCTGGAGTTACCAGGTATAATTTATGCCCCCGATTGAAGAATGGTGCACCAAAGGAGAAGTCAGATTAGTAGGGATCGACTGTACAAGTCAGGGTGCACTTTGTCAATACCAACGGTGTTAGTTTAGGGTGAGGCGAGATTAGTGCACTGTTTGGACAGGATATATTGAACGTGCTCCCTTGGAGGGGGGTACATTATCCTTTGCGACCTGGGATTCTCCGAGAGCTAGGACTGAGCAGCTCCACTGCCGGTGCTCAAGAGCAAGTGATCCGTGTGGCCCAAATCGGGTCACTTACTTCATCCCACCAGGGTGTTCATCAGTCTGTCGGCAAAGAGAGGCGAATAGAAATACACCCAGGGTGTTTAGCAGATTGCCAGTGTCCCTAGCAAAGCCAGCAAAAAGAACATACAATGCCGCGGGGGATGGGCAGTGCTTTAAGCGCGATGTGGACGCCTCCCCCTCGTCAGCGGCAGCGGGAATGAAGCATGTTGCACCCTGAAACTTCCCACCAGGATGTTCAGCTGTCTGTTGGTAAAGAGAGGCGACTAGAAGTACACCCAGGGTGTTTTGCAGATGGCCAGTGTCCCCAGCAAAGCCAGCAAAAAGAACGTCCACTTAGAGTTACAATTTCTTGCAAGTAAAAAGAAGCAATTAAGTCCATGGATAGAGATAAATAGCAAACATGACACCCTTCTGAGTGAAGAGAAGCTTGAAAAAAGTTCTTGTAACTTCTGCTAAACACCAGAAATGAAAGGTCACTAACTCACCGCCCCCTTCTTACTGCAAAAATAATGAGTCACCATAACGTGTGTGCTGTTACTTATAGTTACCTAAAGGGGAAAGATCAACAAAATGACAGAATAAAAATATTGTCTCTGTTCTTTTTTACCACATCTTTGTCCCTGACGCTGCCACATTTATTAATTTTGTCTGAGGAATAACAATCCCGCTGTTAAAATATATTTTTTTTACATAAGTGACATCTTGTTCTTTTTTGTCACATTGTACGAGACAGGTGGGCAACAAAGCAAAGTCATGTGCCCCTTCAATGTGTGCAGAGATACATTTATCAGCACTCCATCGAAAAAATACACTTCTGTATCTATTCTTTATAATAAAATCCATAAAGAGAGGTGCAAAGCGGCGCTTGTGTGGAAGGCGCTATACAAATGAAATCCCCATTATATGTGCAGCAGTCCACAAAGGGATATGAAGTGCTATATAAACGATACTAATATGATAAAACTACGGCCAAAACGCTATTTAAAGGGCCCCGATTGCATATAAACTTATCGAAAATAATCTTTAAACACAAAAAAAGTATTTAACCAACAAAGTTGAGTTATGTGAGAATGGGGCATCTACAGTGTGTTTCTGTATAAGCATGCACCAATTGCCAACTTCGGGACATATTTACAATAACTGGCGCATCCCTGCATATCAGCAGGGATGCGCCAGTTATTGTGCGCCACAGCTCCGCCACCATGGATGCGCCGCATTTACAATGCGACGCACTATGGGGCAAAAACGTGACGCATCTGTGACGCAAAAGTGGCGCATTGCTGGAGTTGCGTCGCAAGCGTGACGCAGATCCAGCAATGCTCTGGGGGGCCCTATCTTGTTAATGCTGCGTCAATCCTTACACCTGCTTCAGGTTAACAAGTTTTCCCCTGATGAAGAGACAGCCCGTCCCGAAATGCATTGGGCGTCGCTTCTTTTAATATTGCCTTCACACAGTGATTGTTAATTTACAAAGTATGCTGTATAATTGTTTAATTGATTATACTTAATTCAGATGTAATGCTCAGAATTGCATATATCTTGCCTGAAGAAAGCACACAGAAAAACGTATGAAAGTAAATACAGTAAAATGATTAATAATTTTTTGTTGAAAATATGTTATAAATGTTGTAAATCCCACTTTGCTGTGCACGCTTCAGCCCAAGTTGCCCTAGGAACTTGGCCCCTCTTATATTCATTACGCATGCTAGGCAGGCATCTGTTAAGCGTGGCACGCTGATCAGTTTGATCACTAATAACCACGAATATTTCAGGACACAAAGTGTGCACAATGTAGCTCTATTTCTCACAATTTAAAAAGCACATCTTTTAGTGAAGTTGGTTTTTAATTTGCAGGTCTGAAAATGCCAATTTTAGAAAGTTCAAACAAACATACAATATGCCAATACTGACTATGAAACTATGAACTTTCATTTTTGTTCATGGTCACTATATATAAAAAGATATGTTAAAGGGCAGTGGTATTATATTAGGCAAATGGCGCTACACAGGAGAGTGACACAGATATTAATGTGGAAAATTATATCTTGTTCTTGGTGCTGCAGGGAGAGGAGAACCACCACACTCCCCAAAACCGGTAGCAAAAAGCTACCTCCAAACATTAAATAAAACACCCCAGCACACAAAATGTCGTAAACGGAATTATCTAAACGTGCATTATGTCAGCACAATATCTGAACACATAGAGTACGCAGTTGTTCTTATTTTCCTTTTACTCCTTCAGTCTTCAGATCATCCTTTCACAACAGCCGACACGTGTTTCATCGCTTAACATGGGAAATCGTCCCACGACTTTATCAAGGCTATGTTTCTTCCTAGGTTTTTCTTTATATTGTGGAGTTCCGTACTCGGATACACACGGCTTGCGGCATCCGGAGATTCAAACACGAAAGTTACGATACAGAAGGAGAGCAAGACACCAGGACTATTGTAATAAATGCGCGATCAGCGTGGACGCCGCAGAAAACAGAACCCCTTGTGGGTTGGAAATATCACCACAATATGAAGAAAAACCTAGGAAGAAACATAGCCTTGATAAAGTCGCGGGACGATTTCCCATGTTAAGCGACGAAACACGTGTCGGCTGTTGTGAAAGGATGATCTGAAGACTGAAGGATTAAAAGGAAAATAAGAACAACTGCGTACTCTATGTGTTCAGATTTTGTGCTGACATAATGCAAGTTTAGATAATTCCGTTAACGACATATTGTGTCCTGGGGTGTTTTCTTTACTATATATAATAACAATGATCACCTTTAATTGCTTCTTCTTGTGAACTTTTATATGGACCGAACTGGACCCAAAGGTATCGGGTATCAGAGCGCTTTACATTAGCACCAGTTTCGCTATACAATGACACATTACATTTTTTGTTAGTAACGGGGAGATTAAGTGATTTACCCAGAATCACATGATGTTGAGCGTTAGTCCCTGTTCCCCAGATTTGAGGTCGACTGTCCTAGCCGGTAGACCATATCCTCTACCAATTTTAACAAAATAATAATTTATACATGACACATTAAAATACTCATCACATACAATGTAAACAATCTCAAAGCTATTCAGTGCAATACATTGTCACCCGCCTCACACATAACAAAATATAATTACAAAGACGAATCATTGCAAACCAACATACAACACAAATAAAACAGTTCTGAATTTTAGTGCCAGAGAGGAAATGTTCTTTTTCTTCCACTTCTACTACCAAATAAATTGCTTCTGAATGGGTTTATTCACATTTGAAATGAAAACATACAACCTTTTCCAATTGTAAAATGAAATACAGTGTATTTAACAAAATGTCCTTGCAACAGATTATATATTGGAAAAACAAGTCAAGAGGTCCGACAAAGGATGATACAGCACAAATCAAGAATCAGACAACAAGTAATGACAGCACCATTGGCCAATTACTGGATTGAAAAACATCATACAGTGACAGATTTATAGTGGACAGTCCTAGCAGCTATACAACATGACCCCTGTGGGGGCTATCTATAGAGAAGACTTATCCAAATAGAAGCCTACTTAATTTTGTGTTTTAATTCAGCAGCGAAAGGAATGAATGAAAGGCACAGTCTGAACTCTGACTATATATAGAAGATTTTGTTTCAACATCTAAACATGTAAAGAAACATATAACACTTAATTCCAATATTGTTTCTCTATATGAAATGCACTAATGAGCCTGATTGAGCCCTTGCGATTTAGATTGCTTTTCAGAAACTCACTATCCCAGAAGAGTTTGGTATTATGACTGCTTAGTATAGTCACGCGTGACATGGCAAACAACCAATGGGAAGACAGCTTGGTCGTATGGCAGCGCATCATGAACTAGAGCGCCTGGCTGCACAAAATAACGCTCTGATTTCGGCCAGCGTTCTGCTCTGCTTGTCAATTGCAGACAGGAGATTGCCAATCCTATAATATCCTCAAGCTCACTGCCTTTCGGTTGACACGCATATTTAGATGGCGGTGTAAACGGTGGCATTCTGCTTTGTACACATATAAGCAGACATACAGAGTCAAAAATGTGCCATTGCAACACTTCTTTAGTGGATAAGGCAGTTAATAATGAGTTGCTACAATGGTGGTTAGTGAGAATGATGGATTAATGCATTTCAGATTACAGAAGTCTCCTGTTGAATGAGAAAGGAGTCCTTTTTCATTCAATGGAACCCATCAATGTATATTCACTGCAGTTCAAAGACGAACTAAAGTAGTTTAAAGTAGGACCCAGATTGAGACCAAGTGTTAAACTTATTCGAGCACAATTGGGCACACTGAATTGAAATGCGGTGTTTGGTCATTGCAGGTTTAAATGGTTCATCAAGGGGCGTATTCAATAGGTGCTCATGGTGTACAGATCGAATAGACATGAGGTAAATTACGTGGTACCTACATCATTTAGGATTCAGTCAACCCTCCAATTTAGACATATTTTTGATCATGTTTGTATTATTCTTTTCCCGTCAGTTCTGAGTCCTGATGAGAACCTTAAAGTGTGAAGGGTTTGAAACTCGATGATGTACCCTCAGCTAAAAGTGCATGATATTAATGAGTGTTGGAATGTCGGTGGTTGGTATTGAATAGTCACAAAGACACTCCTTTGTTCCTAATCAGCTCACACTGTGGGGTTGAGTGAGCCCATTCAGGAGGAATTAATTTGGTTGTAGTAGTGGAAGAAAAAGAACATTTCCTCTTGGGCATTAACATTCAGAACTGTTTTATTTGTGTTGTATGTTTATTTGTGTTTGTAATTGTATGTTTTTTATGTGTGTGGCAGGTGATAATGTATTGCACTGAATAGTGTTGAGATGTTTACATTGTATGTTATGTGTATTTCAATGTGTCAAGTATAAATGATCATTTTGTTAAAATTATTGTAAAGAAAATAGAAGAAGAAATTAAAGATGATTACTGTAATTGAATATAGTGACCATGAACAAAAATGAAAGTTTGTAGTTTCAGAGTCAGTATTGGTGTATTGTATGCTTGTTTGAACTTGTTTTAGTGGCTTAGCCTTACCGAGTGGTTAAGGGCCCATTCTCCAATAAAGGTATTGCATTTTTAGAAAGTTGTCATTTTCTTACTTTAACCAGTCTGTGTCTCTGCCTGTCTCTCAATACAAGTCTGGGTCAGGGTGACAGCTGGGCTTTGTGCATTCGTTCTAGATAGTCACACAAAGTGAGCTGAGGTGTGCTCTGCATATCCTGATGGCCCATCACAGGCTGATGGGTCTTCCTGAACTAGAGTGGCAGGCAGGAGCTGACGCATCTGAATAGGGCTGTGCCTGTCCACACACAAAGAGTTGCATACACCCGTATAGTGTGTCTGGAGCCAGGGCTAGGAAGCACAGGGTCTTGTGCACTACAAAGACCTTTCTTTAAAGTCTCCCTACTTCAAAGGCTAAAATGGGTATAAGTACTGGAACTCTGGCACCATATACTCAGAACACTTCCGGACTGAGGACATTCTGCCAGGAAGAAGAGCTGTTTTGTTGCATGGAGGGACTACCACTTTGCTGTTTGCTTTGCTGTGTTGGCCTGATGCCTGCTGCTTCTTGTCTGGGAGTGAGAGGACTGGACTTTACTGTCTACATCCTGCATCTCTAAAGGTTCTCCAAGGGCTTGTTGGGCGTGCTTCCTGTTGGAAGTCTCAGGGATATCAAAGACTTCACCTGTATCTTGCTACCAGCACCTGAGCTCCTATGCTGTGAGCCCTGCTCTGCCAAGTGGTGCCAAATCCAGTCCGAGGCCCTTGGAAGTGAGTGTTTGGTGCTGCAACGAAGAAACCAACACATTGACATCAAAGCCTCATTCGGAAGTGGCCAATCTCCTACGAAACTGTGGCATTACTGTGGCGTGCACCAAAGCCGTGGACACCACTCAGAATTCCCGCGATTCAATGACCTTGGCTTAAAAGACAGCCCCAACTTTGCTGATGCAGTGCTTCCGATGTACCGCTGCTATGTGTCTCTCCGACACTGCATCACCGATGTCTGTGATGCACCCTCCCCAACGCATTCCAGGCTGGTGTGGCTTTTAACCGACGCATCGCCTCCATTTTACAGCGCATCAACACATCCAAGGTATTGTCAGTGGGTCTGCGTGGCTTGTGTATTTGGCGCACGCTTCATTGCGGACTGACTGCAGTGTTGGATTTGTCCTGGTCAAGCCCGACTAGTTAACCCTCATTGGAGCTATTGATTTCTAGGCACCGTATTTCGATTTAATCTTGCAAAGTTCATAACTTGACATGAGTCTGTTGGATTTTTGTCATTTTGGTCTGGCTTTACTTGGTTAAATATTGGCTGTTTGTCTAAACTGGTGTGGAGTACTTTTGCGGTGTTTTCACTGTGTGTATGTGTGTGTGGGTGTATTGTACACATTGCCTCTTTAGATTAGCCTGGCTGCTTTGTGGACCGTTACCTGAGGGTGAGCACAGGCCAACTTTTAGGGGCAGATTTACAAGCCCCATGAGCCACTTTTGCGTCACTTTTCCCATGTTAAAAGTGACGCAAAAGTGGCGCAAGGGGCTTGTAAGTCTGCCCTTTAGTGTGTACTACACTTGCCCATTTAGTCATACGATACGTTATAGTAAATGCTCATTGTCACTGCTCATCCCCCCCAGTCGCTGCGCGTAACCACACGCCCACAGGATTCGCTCCACTCCCCGTGACCCCCATTGATTGCACCGAGTGCCGTGTGGATTAAATTAAATTCCTCGGCAACGAAATAACTCGCCTAAACTCGCAGAGCAGGCATGATTACAATCTTAACTCAAGCAACTTCCTCCTGATACTGCTTGAATATGTTTCGGCACTGACACCGCGCTTCCATTCATTGAGAAGGTTGGACCCATTCTATCACTCCAACTAATGTTTTCAACTCAAGACGTCCACTCCCGCGACGTACTCGTTTTTCGCTGACGACTACCCGTTCACTCTACCGCTCATATACTCAAGTTCATATGCTCACATTTTGTCCTGATGATGAACTCAAATAACTGAGTTCGAAACGCCGTCGACCCTATGCAACTCGAACCTATTTTGTACTAATTTAATTTAAAATGGTTCCCAATTGTTGCCAATGCGATGTTTTCTTTTAAAGACCCCACCCTCACCTGCATGTCACGCTTTCTTGTCACTAAATATGTGAGCACTCTGAATTCAATCTTTATTCAATAAATAAGTGGCATACACTGACCCCCCTCGTCCCTTGTTCCTCTATATTAAGTATCATTCTCCAATTGTGAGTCCTTGTACCTATACCAAATCATTTCGCCCTCCTAAGGGCTTGTTCATGTCACTGGACCTTCTCAGGCCAACCCGAACCATTGTTCTTTTCCACATTGTATCACCCCAGGTTCGCATAAGGGGTACCCTTGTTCCTTATAACACACATTCTCCTCAAGCTGGCACATTTAGAGCCTGCTTTAGAACTTGTACTGTCTTTAGAAAGTCTTCTGGGAATAAATCAAGTATTGGATGAAACAAAGAAATGCTTATCCCTGGATGATGATGAACTTGTTTTTCGTGTGAGCTCTTTTTTAAAAACTGCGGTTCGTGCCCGGTCCACAATGTCTTAAAGTTTAGATGGACTATTCCCCATGTGTAAACAGTATTTTATCTTATTGTATGATTTTATTATTGTTTCTTTTGTACTTTTATGGATTGTCAATGATCCGAATAAAGTTTTCATTGATTGATTGATTGATTGATTGATTGAGAAATGCTTAGGCCCTCGTTACGAGTATGTCTTCATTCGGTGCAGCTTTACCAGAGGTATTCTTGTCAGTATCCATGCTCTATGACTTTACTCCATGGAATGAGGAATAACTACGCCAACACAGTGCTACCATGTCCTTTTCCATGAAGTCCCCTCAATTCTGGAGAGAAAAACAGTGGCATTTTCCACCTGCTGAGAACAGACAGTGCAGGGTGCAGCAGAGGTTGGGGGGGGGGGGGGGTAGGCTTCTGCATGTCCAGGGAGAGCATTGTCTGCTGACCTTGTACAGCTTTATGAGTCGGATGAAGGCCAAACGGTGCTGCTTACCACAGCCCAGCACCCCAGTCCCTGCAGTCTGGAAAAGAGTCCAGTGTCTTCAGGTCCCGGATTTTGTAGACAAAATAATTTCGGAAACACTTGGTATTGAGGGATGAAGAATTTCACCCGGAGTTAATTGTTTGAATGAAATTCCGTCACTCTTACTGAGGGCCTACATTTTCTATTACAACATTCCAGTACTGTCTTGGAGTGCACTACAGTAGAGTTATCATCAACTTGAAGATCATCTTATCCCTTAGCAGAAGGAAGTTATACTTTTATAAATAGAGTTCTCTGACCTCCTATCCATTAACATCTGCCCCAATGAACAGAAAAGGATAATGTGGTCAACTGAATAAACAGAGGATGCTGCTAAAGAGGAGGTAACAGCATGATGAGTGGAGGCAATGCTGCTGATGGCCTTAAAGACTAAGGCTGGGTGATAGAGGCTCGGTGCAAAGGGGCCACCATCTTATATTTGCAGATTCCATTGCTATATAAAAGAGATAGAAGTCCTAGATTTCTTCGTTATGCCAACCCCATCAAATACCAATCACATCAAAACACGTACTCGTCGCTAGATGAACCCTATTCATTGGCCATTATTGATTTTCAATTTGCATTATGCTAGTTAATTACCTTTTGTGTGCAGTAATCACAATCTAACACTGTTGGAAAGCAAAATGCTTAAATTATGTAGGGTACTTGTCAAGAAACCTATTACCCAGGTCTGCAGGAATGATAATATGAGGGCAGGGTGTCACATGGACATAGGACCAAGGACTACCCTACAGCCAGGTAGTGCAGTAGCTCAGTGCCACACTACTACTGATTTCAATATTTCTGTTCCTGTTTGCATTTTGCACACTTGATTCAAATCCCAAGTATATCGGCAAATGTGCTTGATCCTAGTTGATTAAGTTGATGAAAAGCAAAGTTCCACACCTTATTATAGATGGAAGTCTGAATAAGTGGTCTGCTGTTTTCATGCCTATCATCCCCATGTCCAAGCTAAGACATGACTAAATATCGGTGAAAGGTTATAAACAATCCTAATATACAGATGTCTTATCTGTTCCTCAAGTTGGGGCAGATGCCTGTTGGCACTCAGTTTAAATCCATTTAGCTTGCCATGGATGGAACCCCTTCCCGCCCTTAGGTTGTGAGATCTGCATGAGTAGGAGTCTTACCTGCATGTGAGAAGATGAGGTAACTGAAGCAGGTGGTGTTCAAGGTACGTGCTGCTCCAGGGAGGTGAGTTACTTTGTTAGTTAGCATTGACCTGAGGTAGCTTACTTCAGTATTCCATGGTATTCATCCATGTGCTCCGTCTTTGCCACCTTCCTGCACAGACTGTTGTTGGCAGGTTTGTGTAACTTGTTGAGATCCACAAAATTCTTCCTGGTAAATAGAAAGTTTGTTTCTCATCACCTCAATGGATGAGGCAAGTTTAGCAAGTCAGCCTATATAACCTGCAAGAAAACATCACCGGCCAAACACTTTTTCAGAGGGCACTGCCACTAACTCCTAAATAAAGAAGATTTCTTGGGTGACCATTTCAACTCTTATGGTCATTCCCAATGTATGAGTAATACCCGGCAACAAGCATCCGAAAGACTGTATTAGTGAAATTCACAACCCCTGGTGATATTATGTGATATATACCATCACCATGGACCCAGAAACTCTGATATTGTTATGTGATGTTTCCTACCAGGAGACAGATTTGTACTATGAGCAAGATGCTTTTAGACTCAGTTGGAGCCCAGAAAAAAACACGTTTTGTCCAAGTTGCTGACTTGATCCCTCCATTTGCCTATGTGTGAGAATGTAAGCTAGCCCTATGAACCAGAGGATGACAACATCTAAGGACAGGACGTTTGGCTGCCCTTCTATAAGTCAGGGGCAAATTTGACAGACTAGTGAAAGGATTTTGATTGCTGTGATTTGAAGGAAAAGAGAAGTGCACTGTCCTGTGTATGATGTATCAGTTCAAGAATCCAAGGCCCAGTAGCTCAGTTGCTGATGTGAAGATTGTTTCCCAAGCATGGTTTGCTACTGTGCTTGTAAACATGTGGTGCTACTCACCCAATCTCAAGGATGACTTTGCTGAGAGCAGAGTTCACATAGTCATTCACTGAGTCCACTCAGGGGAAAAAGGAAGGGCTCAAGTATCTCTGGGGCGAACCACTGTGCTATGTGGCTTACCTGAAGCATGGTTCCTGCCCCGGAATTCAATATTTTTCTTTGTGTGCTGATCGCGAAGTTGTGGACATTATCATGCTCACAGTGTGGGCTCAGAGAGACCATCTGAGCGTTGATCTTATAGGTAACATTCTGCACACTGAGTATGCTGTAGGAGAGGTCACAGCGCTAGATGATTTGCTAACAGTTAACCTGCATAAATAGTTCTCCACCTGACCTGTGACGGAGTGCCCTATTTTACAAATTCTAAATCGGGCCAATAGTACTTACAAGCAATATATTAACGCTAAAAAGGGAGGAGCCAGTGGTGGTCTGAGGATTTTGTAGATCTGTAAATAACTGGAAGCACGGCAATAGAGATTAACAAGGCTAGCTTTGTACTGGACATGAGACTTGCATGGTTAAACAGGAGCAGCTCAACAGGTCTAATTTAATATTAAGCAATTATGGCATTTGTACCTAGAGTTAGAAATTATGCCTTAGTTTAAAAACAACCTTAAGTCTATTATTTTAAGTGATTACCTTGCTTATATTGCCGTTGATTTCTATGCTGCAATTGACTATTGGTTCACACCTGCCCGTGTTCCCTACTGCTCATGGCGATTCTCATGGCAAACTGTATTGTAACATGAGCTGGAAGTCCCCATGTAATTGAGTGAAATTTATGTGACTGCCCTGCACTTAAAATTTGGGAAAGAGGCAGTTGTTTCTCATTGCTACATCTTTGACTCTTCTCCCCTTTTTAGGTATCAGCTAGCTAGCGCTTGCCCTGTCTCCTTGAGACATGTTGTATATATTTTGTGGGCTTACAGCCCACCCATAGGCTTCCCATTTGCTGGTTCCTATTCGTTCTCCCCATTTGTCCATGGCATTCATTTGTCGTGCCTCTTACTGTTTTTAGCCTTCCCCAAGAGCATCTGTTCAGGGACTACTTTTTTCTTTCTTTAAGAGCCGTCCTCAGGAGCATATGTGTTTTCACTAGCTGGGAGGGCTGTTCCAGTAAAGAGGGCTGTTAATCATGTTCTGTTCTGTTCTCTTCACGTGCCCTCTCCCTCCTCCTAGTTATAGCATACATCTTTTTTTCTTGCCCCTCCGATCACTGCCCCACCGTTGCCCCACCGCGGCACTCCTTGCTCCCTCCTCTCCAGCCCTAGGAGATGGCCGAGCGCTGCTCCTGCGTGTGCTGGTTTTACATAGATCATGCAATATAGACTTTGGCACGTTATCCTATTCTCCAGTAATCAAAACGTATTTATTTCCTGTCTGTGTCGTCTTGGCAATAAATCCTTTATCGTGTAGCCTAGGCCACAAAATGTTGGATAAAGGGGGGCATGAGAGATGGGAAATGCATCAACGTGCATGCCCAGCCCAGTAGAGTTCCTGTGTGGAATGGACTTTCAGGCAGACCTGCCCTCTTCTTGGAAATCAGAGCCTTCTCTGACCAATGAGGAGAGTACGATCTTATGTTACAGGATGAGCCCTGTGAGTTTGGTGATTCTGCTGCATTCTGGAACAACTGTAGAACCATCCTCCTCAAGTTGAAACCACATCACTTCCTTGATCACGTAGCACTAGTTAGGGCGGTTCTTGATGACCAACAGGAATCCCACCTAGCCAAGGAGGGGCCGGTCAAGCATCTACTTTATGTCACCGCCACTGTTATGTTTTCAAATCCGAAGCCAGTGCTTACCATTTGAGTGACATCATAACCCCACCTCCTGAGGGGAGGAGAATTGCCATGCACGAGCACAGTTGTAGCTGTCTGGGCAGTCAATTATGTTGCTGTGGGTTACTTAAATCCATGGGAGTCAGACCCAAAGTAAAAAAAAAAAACATGTAATACTGTGAACACACTTGTATTCATGACCTAAAACATAAGACGCCTGTGCTGTAACAACAATAGCCAATACCAACTGTGTTCCTGATCTGGGTACCAAAGACCTGAGTAGTCCCATTGCAAAAATAGTAAAGGCTTCCCAATATAAAGCACCCCTGTTATTTCAGCAAAAGAACTAGACCAGTATTGGCATCACGTCACCTGTCACTGACCCAACAGCTTCGTTTGAGAGATTAGCACTTTGTTCACACTACATAACAAGGGGCACTATAGAATAAAAGCGCAGAGAAAATGGGGAGCCTAGGAGAGTGGAAGTGAGCTGCGGTTAACAGGTGAGGGCAGGGTCTTTCGTAGTGATGTCATGTTTCTAATTGTTAATTGAATAGGTTAATAGTTGGACTGGCCTACTTGTATCAGAGGAGTAAACCTGTATCCTGTAAAGACTGAAATGTGCAACCCCATGCTCGAAAGAGGCGTTATTTAGTGCATCATAGTGTTGCTTTCATAAGTGCCCCCATTGGAGCACTGGCAACCCATTTTCCGCCTTTGACATGGCCCGCTTGCCCAATTTGTCAATAAACCCCATACAATTTTTGGTGCCTTAGCCCCACCCTCATCTGGCCACATGCACTTACATCAGCATCTGATGCTAAGCATCTGCTGGCACCATGCTTCAACCCATCTTCTGCTGATCGAATGTCCAACTATTCACTCCTAACACCATGCAACTATCCTTTCCTCACACCTTGCACTGCCTAGCCTGGCTAACACATGTCCATTCACCATGTGACGCCCTGGGCCTACTGTCTGCTGTACAATGGCATTAGGGCTCTTCCACCCACATTGCCATGATTTCCCTATGCACTGTTGGCACACATTTCCCGTCCCCTGCTAATTGTATGCCTGCCTTCTTGTTATCACTGTATATTCCTTGCATCTGTTGACACCCCACACCCAGGGCTAGACTGGAAGTTTAAATCAGCCCTGGCAAACATTTCCAAACTATCCACTCAGTGTAAGCATCAGTGGTATGAATGGGTCATGGACCCAAGGCTGGGTCATGGCAGGCCATCCTGTTCTGAAAACAACTTCCTACCTCCACCCTGCTGGATAAGTGCCAGAGAGGCAGAATGGCAAATCTAAAGCTGCGTCCTCCCTCTGCTGGTATAACACACCATCCACACAAGTCCCTCCCACTCTCTGCTGCCACCAAGTCCCATTAAGGCACTGGTATCAACCAATCCCACTGAGTGCCAACACTCTATGACTTGCCCTCTGGTGCCAGCAAGCATATAACTCAATGGTAGCCCGTTCACTTCTTGATGACGTCATGACTACCAGTTTACCAAGGCCAATGTCAAGCCCACCCCATCTGCTACCCCCAAGCATCAGCAACCTCTGTTGATGCAACCCTAGCACCTGCTCCTAGTCTGCCTTTTTAGGTTTGGCCCACAGATAGCTTTAGCTTTGTCGTGAGCTTGAAGTAATAGAAATACATAAATAAAAAGTGCAATGTTCTGTACATACACAGTGAGGCTTTAGGTCAGTATCCCTCTCAATGTGTTTCTCTGTTTAGTTGTCATTCATATTTTACTTATGCCCACCACAGCATAGGGCGGTGGGTCAGCTACTTTAGCCATTGTTTCTCTTGCACTGTGCTTGACAGAATGTTTCACGATCACATGTGCACATTCTCCTAAAAATAAGTGCACTTCAGTACCGGGGCTGGCAGGCCAGAACTTTACTTTGCCAATGTTTCTTTTATTTCCATTCTTGATCCTTTTTTATTTTTGAGCCATCCTTGTGTCTTTAAAGCGTGTCTTAAAATTTCAGTAATTCAAAGCCAATAGTACCCTTTGTTTGTGCCAATCATATCTTCCTGCAAAAATAAGTGTATCTGTACCTGTTCTAAGTTCACCTGCTAGGAAGCACCATACATCTCTAATAAAATTCTATGTGATAGTTGATGCTTTTTTTTGTTTTAATATTTTTTTTGCAAACTTATTGCTGGCACCTTTTTTCTTTTCTTTTCTTTCTTCTCTTTATGTTTGTGGCATATGCTCCTTCCTGCTGCGCTCTTTTGAAAGTAGCTCTGCCTCTACTGTTCATCAGCCTTTTACAAGATTCCGAGACTCTTTACATGAAATTGACTTTTCCCCATATGCTACTAGAAATATTGTACACTCACACACATTTGTGCAGAGAGGTTTTTATTTGTAAATAATCGTATGACTGACTGACCGAAAATGTATAACCATCCAGCTAATTCATGAGCCCCCTTACTCCTCTTGCCAGCTGCACATTTTAAGATATTGGGTAACCAGAAGGTGATACTTAAAAAGGAATCTGTGATAAATCCTTGTCATTTTTTTAACGTTAAGGTTCTGTCTATTTGCTGCAATAATAATTTTGGATTGATTTTGACAGCTCTTAAATATTTGTAGAAGTGCATTATTCTTGTATTTGGTGTTTTGGGTTGGTATTCCAAAGGACTCAAAAGAGAGTGTTTTGGATGATTTCCCTATTGTCATTGCCATTAGCATTGACAACACATTGACGGCGCCTATATCTCCCGGATTGCTGAGAATTATTGGCTTTGCCAATGCTTGTTCGCATGCCTGTGACCTCATCTGCATTGTTATGTGTCACTTTCCTTATACTTCCATTCATCCACCTGACAGACAAAATGCCTCCACGGACTTTAATGAGCTCGCCCACTTTTCAGACCTATCTCACCGTCCCAAAAATGTTCTTTCTCCATTCACCTTAAGGGTATCACCCTCTGGAACGCCTCATTTCACCCTCATTTTTAGGTCGAGCATTCGAGACCTCTTGTATATACATATATGTGTATGTACTTTGTGGGCTCTGGAGATCAGCCCTAGGACTTGTCTGCTTCCGCTTAGAGACTTTTTTTTCTGTTCAACTGCATCTATTTAACTGTCATAACAGAAAACGACCAGCAGAGGTCAGTGACATACCAGAATTGCTTTCTGCTTAGGGACTTTCTTTGTTTTTTCTGGCAACTGCCTCTATTTAACTTTCTTGATAGAAAATGATCAGAAGAGGTCAGTAAAATACCAGAATCAATTTAGCATTCTCTAGATTCTATTCCATAGAAATTGTCTTCAATGAGCTCCGGTAGACAATAATATTTTTTTCAAATCTTGTATTTTCAGTGATATGACCACCGAAGGCTATGATTTTATATTAAAAACAGAGCTTTGGACTATACCATTACCAGCTTAAAGGCAATATTTCTCTCCGTGTGTTCCCATACCTAGCGTGTCACGCAGTGTGGTGCTTATGTTCCCTCCATGTAAAAAGAACAGTAGATGTTTCAGCACCCAGGCTAATGTGCTGCATAGCTAAATACATATAAGGTCCCAAAGGCCAGACCGATTGCAATGCTTGTTGAGTCAATTGGTCGATGGGTATGTTATAACAAATGCACTGATTTCCAGATCTATGAACGAATTGTAAGTGACCATAATCGTCAGTATCCAACATGTCAAACTGCCTAAAATATAACCCCGCTCGAACCCATCTCCTCCGGCTAAAAGCAGTCTTAATTTGTAGGTGGACATCACAAACACTGGGGAAGTTAGGAGAAGCACTTGAGAGGGTGTACCCGGGCTGGTTTTAAGAAGTATAAAATAAACTGCTCGTCTATGAGACCAAACCCAGTTCTGTACTGCTCATAGTTTGTAAAGACCTGTTGCTAAACACACCTCGGAATGGTTCAAATTATTTTGCCCACATACATAATTAATAGAAACATTCACCATGATGTTGTGAAAGTACCAAGGAAAATTAATACACTGACATAACGCAAAAAGAAATAGACACTTATGGACAAACTTTTGGAATTAATGATTCAGGTTACAGAAGAGCAGCAAACCCAAGAATTTAAGGCCAAGATGTACGGCCATTTTTTGCGGTCGCAAAAGGGAAATCAACCTGTTTGCGATTGCAAAAAACGGTGATGGTATGTACAAATTCTATTTTAGGAGTCACGGGCTCGCAAAATAGCGTTTGTGACTCGCTATTAGGAAGGGGTGTGCCAAGGGCGTCCCTTTCTAATAGCGACTCTAACATCAATGTACTATTGTTTTGCGACTGCATTTACGATTGGAAAATACTTGGGGGCAGATTTATGAGCCCCTTGCGCCACTTTTGCGTCACTTTTTCCATGTTAAAAGTGACGCAAAAGTGGCGCAAGGGGCTCATAAATCTGGCCCTTGCAGTTTACCACCTACTTCAAGTAGGTTGTAAATCACTCATAAATGGGAAAGGGTCCCCAGGGGTCTCCTTCCCATTTGTGAATGGGTCCGAAAATATTTTTTAAGAGCAGGCAGTGGTCCCAGGGTAAGGAAAACAAGCTGCATTGAAAAAAAAATGCTTTATTGAAAAAGCAGTCACAGACATGGTGGCCTGCTAACCCCAGCAGGCCACCATCCCTGTAAGTGCTAGCCATTCCCAATGGAGTCGCAAATTGCACTTGCCTTATGAATATTGTTGAGGCATGTAATTTGCGACCCCAGTGGGAATCGCAAACAGTGTCTGGGACACTGTTGTTCATTCAGTTTAGCGCGTCGCAATCCTGCGCAATTTGCGACTCGCTAATCTGAATGGTCATACATCTGGCTCTGTATCTGAAGATAAATACCACTGATCTTTCCCTGTAAATAGCAGCAGATCACTGGGACACCCATCTGATTAGAATTTATGAGACCTAGATGTGACGAGTAAATTCAATTTACAGAATTATACCTATGCATTTCCCCAAAATTTCACCCTTCACCATGCTTTACAAGCAAGTGGTAAAAGCAAATGCTCAAATTCTGTTGGCCAGGTGTTGGGCCAACCATGCTTTGAAGACTAACTCAGAGAGGCAGGGCTTAGGCCTAACACCAATATTTATGGATTTGTTTTGAGAAGGTTTATGATAAATGCTGAGGGCCATATCATCCCTGATGTTTAAGAAGGTTAATATATCGCACCTTGAGCCTAATAGAACACTGGCCATGGTAAGTCCCCCAGGCCAAATTTTA
This sequence comes from Triturus cristatus, assembly GCF_964204655.1. Taxonomy (NCBI): domain Eukaryota; kingdom Metazoa; phylum Chordata; class Amphibia; order Caudata; family Salamandridae; genus Triturus; species Triturus cristatus. The sequence goes on from NC_140585.1 coordinate 266,264,940, forward strand.
AGCAGGCTAGCCAGTGGAAAAGGCAAAGACATTCTATCTGTGATTCAGATAGGGCTGTGTCTGGTTAATTCTCTGGTGCATGCTGTATTGGTGCGGACCATTGTAGCTAATAGGCGCACCAAAGGAGTGGATTTGAATCATTATTATACATTAAATTGGAGCCAAGCTAGACTTGCGAACAACGAACTTGGGGGCATAGTATCAAGGGCCTTATCTCCGCTTTTTGGCTTTAAAAGCCAAAAAAGCGGAGATAATGTTGTCGCCCTATTAACAAGAGGGTGATAACTAGGCCTGGGCGAAAATTCCGTTCCGCTCGCAGAAATTGCGATAATTTGACATTTTCGCGTTCCGCGGAGAGCGCGAAAATGTCAAAATTTCCACAATCCGCATCTTACCGGAAAAGTTTTTTCTTGCTTGCGCTGTAAAAAAATACATTCTCGCGTGCGCGCGATCGCCTTACCTGAATCCCCGTGTTCGCTGACAAGTTTTCCCGATCCGGTCGCGTTCTCCACGAGATGTTTGATTGTTGGTAGCCATTTGCGCTGTCTCGCCACAGTTCGCGCCCGCATTAACGTCATTTGTCGCGCGATCACGTCCTTCGACGCGGGATCACGTCTTTCTTCTCACGATCATGCACCGCGAGAGTATGAGATGATTGAGATCTCGAACACGTCATACTCCACCGTGAGCGAGAGCGTGAGGACACGGGCAGGTCATTTCGAACGCGAGCGGGCGGGACAAGTGAAAACAAGATGGCCGCGCCCGTGAGCAACCACATGGGTAAGTTGGCAAGCCGCGATCACGCAGAAAATACCGCGAACGGGTGGGAAAAAACCTTCCGCGTCTTCGCGATATTTCTGCGTGTTTGCGGAGATTTTTAACATTTTTGCGATAGTTTGCGAAAGTGAATTTCACTGGGCAGAACAACCTTGTAAATATCGCTGATGTGCACATTGCGATATTTACAAGGAGGCCCAGGCATTTAGGCAGACGTTAGTTTTTGTTGAAAACCGCGTTTTTTGCCAAGAACGAACGTCTGCAAAAATGCTGACTTACCTATTCTTTATATTGGAGGTGGATTATGCTGATACGACCACAGGGTTGTATCAGCAAGGCTATCGCCGTTTTCCATGGAACATCGCTGGTTTTCCAGCGATGTTCCATGGAAAACAAAGCTATCGCAGGAATAATTATCGCCATTGCGCTATGCGTTGTTAATACAGTGCTAGCATGGCGATAATTATCTGCGATAGCCAGCGATAACAATTCTCACGCACAGAACGGCCAGCGATAATTATCACTGGCCGTTGATAATATGCCCCTTGGGAAGAGAATTTGTTGTAACAGAGGTGTTTGGCAGGGACGTGTCCATGCATCATGGTTGTCACTTAGCTGATATACGTGGGACTCAGATGATGACTTAGCAGCCTGTGATCTGTACCCCACACGCATGGGAGAGATACCCTTCTACCAAAAGGGACAGGGTTCAATATTAATGAAAACATCGAACGGTCCCTCTTGTGATTCACTCTCGTATTCTCACACCAATATACTCATCTTTTTTGGGGATACCCTCATACATTTATCATACACACAGCTATCTGAACACTGATCCCTGTTTAATGACAAAATGTCTCCTACAAATTAGTAACATCTCCGACAAATTAGTAACATCTGTTATGTAGATGTTCTGCTTAACCAGACAGTAATAGGTTGACAACCAGATCAGGCTATGCTCTCCAAACAAGCTACATGTAATTCACTTACTGTGAACCTGAATAAAACACAGGCTATGCGATATCATGACCGGCTCAGCCCAAATCTGAACTTTGCAATGAATCGTGTTTCAAGAGCGGATTTCTATAAGGTCCATACAAGACTATTCTTGACCATCTCACACATAAAAAATAACATAAAATGGTCATTTACAGATGACTCGGAACAGCACACGCTCCATCTTCCATGTTGCATCTTAGCAGGGCCTGTTTTTAAACGGAACTGCTACTGTTGCATTGGCAATTAAGTATTTTTAGGGGGTCAAAGGGCTTCTGATTTTATTTCCCGTGGCGTGATTGCCAGTGCTGCTGTCCGCATGATTTTTCTCAATGGATGCCACTTAGCTTCCTGAAAAAGGTTAGGAGGTTGATTAGCAAACATTACAAAGGCACTGTCACTGCTGCATATGGGTTTTGATCTGCATTTATTATTAGTTTTTCCAAACTCTTTGTTACAAAGTATATGTTGAGCGTCGCCCACCAATATTTCATGCCCTGGGGATGACCTCCTATTTATTTACTGCTACATTTGTAGATGGGTGGTCTGTGTACACTCCACCAATTGTTGCCAACCTTCAGCTGAACACCAAAGCAAATCATGTATGTCTGCTCTTTCTACAGCTATTCAGCACTTTCCACTCCCCAAAGCTGGTCAGAGTAGCCCTGGAGAAATCGCTGAAGGACCTCCAACTGGACTATATGGATCTCTATCTCATGCACTTACCTTTTGCTCTCAAGGTAAACCACCTGGATAACCACTATTGGAAATTTACACCTGTAAAATCCGAAGCCTGTTCTTGCAAACGATTAATGACCTACTTATGCTGTGGTCACCACAGTCCAATCAAATGTGTTATGATGTTTGAATAGCTCCATCTCTTGGCTCCCACTCAATATGTAATTTTCTGGAATCTGAAGATCCTTGGTTATTTCTATTTTTTTCGAAAGTTACGTTGCTTCTTTTAGTATTTTGTGTTGGATTGATCACTCACATATTTAAGGGCCTACACAATACAGGCTCCAAATACCTGAACGATCACATCTTCTTTCACCAATCCCCCAGACACCTCCGCTCTGCCGGAGTCCTACTCACACACATCCCACAAATACACAGAAACAGATCTGAAGGACGTACCTTCTCGTACATCACTCCTAAAGTGTGGAACTTCCTCTGACTATATACATCAGAGCCTTCCCTCTTGAATTCAGCAAGAAACTGAAGATCTGGATTATGATTAACCCCTCCCACAACCCTAGGCAAGACCAGACACACATGCTTGCTCAGTGCCTGGATACACTCAAGGGTGGCAGTGTGCGCTCTACAAATACATATGACATAACACATATAATTTATACAAATATATAGAATACAGATGAGAAGAATGTAATATGGTATTTATTACCTTTGTGGCATGTGGGGATGAGCCATGATTCTAGAGAGGTGAGGCCTTGAGTGGGCTGTGCTGCCCCTCACCTCCCTCAAAATGATAATAAATACTGTGTTACGTTTAGGTGACCTAAACATATGGTTTATGCCATACTTTTTTTTATCAAATGTGGCACTTATTAACAAAGGTCATGGGCATAGTCATGTTTTGAATCACACAATGTTGAGCCCAACTGAGGCTTAAACCTGCTTTCTCAGCTTGATAGTCGGCAGCTCTAGCCTTAGCCGCAACCTCAGCCACAAGAATGGCAGCATTTTCAATATTATATACAATGAAGTCCTAATCGTTGTTTATTTATCCTATGCAAGTTAAAACCATTGACAAAGCCAATAGTCCTGGCTTGCTGTAAGTGTAATGTTACTTGTTGTGTAATATAACTGGAGGAATGAGAAGCAGCAAAATACCAGTGGGGCAGCACACTATGCTAAGCACAGATTTTTAACTTAAGGGTTTTAAGCCTTAATTACAGCGACCGCGCCCCTATGAGAGACTTCCCAGATTTTACATCCCACTTAAAGCCCTGAGTGTCACCGAAAAAAAATGAAAGTTGTCGCTCGCGGGGAGGCAGAGAAGGAAACCATGATGGTGCTTAAAAGGTTGGATGTTCATGCTGGCGTCAGTGCGGTGGACCAGCTGATTAATGTAATGCACTTTCACAATTGCTTTATTAACCTTCTTGCTCTCTCAAATTTGCTTGAAAATGCACCGTTTGCCAACTCTTATTTTCAAACTTTTCTCGGCGGAGAACCGCCCCAAACACCCCCAAATCCCCCTTAGGCCGTTCGGCCTCGCTCGCTGCTCCGCTCGCCACAGTGTGCTGCACTGAACATTTTACGCCCCTCACCACTTTTACATGGCACCAGCCGCCACTGCAAATGAGTATACCTATTTATAAAGCACAAAGGTTTAAATCCATGCAGTGAGATGGAATGCCAATAACTGGTCTTTAGGAGGGTGGCGGCAGTGGGTTTCATCTATCAACTGATTCCTGAATGGAATCTGTGGCACAATAAGCTTTTTTTTCACGTCGGTTGGGCTGTATGGTAATAACAGAGAATGTAATTTTACACTGTAGCAATACATGTGTGAATCAGTGTTTATTTCTTTGCTTGATCTAAATAGCATTTAGATTTTCTGGCCGAGGCAGTGTGCAGGAGGGGTCGGCTTCAAGGACTCTTGGTCTCAGGACCTGGCTGTAACCCATGCCCTGCACCCAACCCCTACCTTTCAATGTGCAGAAGGGGATGGCCACCTGCGGCAAGCTAAGCGCAGTGCCTGGCCATAAGCCATGCACTGCAGTCAATCCCCTATGAGTAAGGTTGTGCACAGTAGACGCGGCCTGATTATGGGGCTCTGGGTGCCAGGCCTTGTACCGAACTGATGCTGGAGCAAACGAATTAAGAGTTCACTGAAGAAAACAAGATTAAAGTGAAGTCATGGTTAGCTTCGTTTGTATCACCTTACTGTATGTCTAAAAAGCCATAGAAATGCAGTTTAAAACAGGTAAAGTACAGCTATGTTTAGGAATTAAAACCAATCTGCAACCTATAGCTCAGTTGCAGAACGAAAGTTGAAGGGGCCTCCCTGCAAGGTACACAGAGGGGCCCCAGCGAGCTCTCTGGCGTGGGTACAGTGCTGAGGGGGCCCCCTGCACCTCGGGGGCCTCCCCGCACTGCGGGGCAAGCGGGGGCCTGTGTTACGCCCCTGCTATAGCTCACACGGTATCCATGCAAACCATAACTCACACACCAAATGCAAAGCTTAGGCCCTGACAATATTTATAGTAATAAGCAACAACACCTAAAAGTACAACATAATAATATACCATCACTCACTCACACAGCTAAATAATAGCACATGCATAGTAGTCTCCTTCATAGTGTTAAGGATACTTTTTATGTAATCTCATCTGTAAGATTATTTACAGCTTTCGGTATTGCAATAGGGGTGAGATAATGAGCATTGCATATGGTGTATACATTATGTTTTGCATGGCCCGGACTGCAGTTGAGTCTCTGGGTTGTCAGTGATGCAGAGGGATACTGCAAAGCTGTTGGATTCAAGCAGGATATCTGCTAAACAGTGAGTAAGAGGCTTCACACATCTTGGTTATTCTCAATGTTTTACCTACCAGATATTAGCATCATAGACCCCTAGGACACTGTAGCACACCATGGCTATACCATGGGACGCACAGAAGGCCTGTAGATTTTTTGGAGTCAGGTATGGGTGACACTCCACCTGCAAATCCAAGTAAATTGCATCAGTAAAAAAATAAATCAAAAGAAAAAGAACACATAGAGGCCAATTCACAAAGGTTCAGCAAATAATTTGTATTATAAGCTAAGAGTAGATAACATTTATATAGGAATGATAATTATGCCTACTTTCCCAATTACATGGTATTGACACACATGGGTGACTTACTATACCTTTTGTGATATGTATATAGCGCCTAAATGTAGCATTGGTAGTATTTGTGAATTTGTGGATTTACATTTTACAACTGTTTTTTTTTCCTTTGTCCTTTTGTTCTCCTTCACGTATTCTGTAAAAACTGCACAGATGGTGCAATTTTCTGTCCGCGATAAAATTCAGAGTTGGGCGGCGATAATTATCCTCGCACTAAGAGCGCTGAGCGATAATTATCGCATGGCCTTGATGATATGCCCCTTCGTCTTTTTCATGTTGATTTTGTCTTTCATTTTGTAGGTGGTGATAGCTCGCCTAACTAGCCTATTACAGCATTTATTCAAAAAGCGTAGTAAAGCTCCAGCATATTGGCCTACGGTAGAATTGTTTTTGACTAATTGCTCAGCCCAGGTGAAACTGGTGTCCACTCGTATTCCCAAATAGTTTTAAGAGTGAACTCTCTCAAACGCTTTACCATAGAATTTGAAGGTTGGTTTTAGCTTTGATCTTGGCTTGAATAACATATACTCGTTCTTTTTCGTATTTATGATAAATATTTTGTGTTTACAAAACATCTCAAAGCCATTTAGTAGGCAGAGCATTGCAATTTCTGTATGTGCCAGTATGACCGTGTCAACTGCAAATAGCAAAATTGGTATTTGATATTCTCTCAACTTTGGGATATTCAGGTTAAGGCTGGATAAAGATTTGCACACGTTGTAAAAAAAAAAGGTTATATAGGAGCGAGAAAGTCTCATCAGGCTTGCACTAAGGCAGAATCCACCCTTATATACACCCTGTGCTTAATACTTCATGACAAAGCAAAAACAGTTTCTACTGTTGGCCTCTCATTGTGTTTGTTTAACAGGTAGAGACGTGATCACCTTTTCTGTGACATCTATACTAATTATTGATGTTCAGTCAAGTTTGAATCTGCAAAGAAATATAATCTAGTTATGTATTTCAGCGCAGACCATCCAACATTTTCTGTGTATTTCCTAAAACTAATGTGCACTCTGACCTATGTATTTCTACAGAACCCACAGTTATCTTTTTCAGCACGTCCATGTATTAGCCTAGGCCAGTTCACTATTGACATAGGTTTAAAACTATCCCTCACCTGAAAAGTTTGTATTGAGGTTTGGGATTTTATACTTGTGTGTATGTGTCTATAAAATGTATTCCTATTCTTTACCTGCATAATTTCCCTCTCTAGTAGATTATTTAACTATTTTTCCCACAATCTCATCTACTTGGGGAATCGCCTTATGCTCACTACGCTATCCCTGACATCCTTAGCGCTTTTCTAACCAAAAAAGGCTGCTCCCATTTGAGCTGCCATCCTAGTACAACATGCTATTATCATCTGAAAAATAAGACAAAAGCCTAGGCCGGTTCCCCACTGACATAGGTTTGGGTTCGAGATTTTATACGTGTGTGTCTATAAAATGTATTCCTATTCTTTCCCTACATTAATTTGGATCGATGAAGACCATAGGCCAGGTGTACGACCCTTGTAAATTGTGCCTCGCAATTTGTGCTCGATTGCGAGTCACAAATTGCGAGCTCAATTTACAATGCACTACAGTGTCAGAGACATTGATTGCGATTCCCAAAGGGGTCGCAAAATGCTAGTCGCATGAATATTAATGAGTCACTCGCTATTTGCGACCCCGTTGGGAATGGCTGGCCCTCCCAGGGATGGTGGCCTGCTGGGCTCAGCAGACGTCCATGTCTGGGACTGCTTGTCAAAAAAGCAGTTTTTTTTAATGCAGCCCATTTTCCTTAAAGGAAAATGGGATGCATTTAAAAAAAAAAATGAAACGTTTTCATTTAATTTTTTAAGGGCAGTCACTGCCCTTAAAAAAATATTTCAGAGCCTGTCACAAAGGGAAAGGAGTCCCCTGGGGACCCCTTCCCATTTGCGACTGCATTAACACCCTCTTAAAGAGGGTGGTAATTTGCGAGTGTTTTGCGATCGCAATTGCGGTTGCAAAACATTGGTACATGGCTTGTGACTCGCTATTAGGAAGGAAAAGCCCCTTCCTAATAGCGAGTCGCAAAACACTATTTTGCAAGTCGCAAATTATTTGTGACTCGCAAAATAGTGTTTGTACATGCTCTTTCAGAATTAGCATGCGCAAAGGGGTCGCAAACTCATTTGCGCATGCTAATTCTCGTCGTACATCTGGCCCCAAGTGGAGTATTTTGAGCAGAGGAGGTGCAGCTGCATATCTTGGTCTATAGTACTTTCCCTTTTTCGAAGGCCTGTCCTTTTTATAAGTTTGCTTGTAAGTCGCCCATACATGCTTCCAAACGCTATCAGAGAAGTATACCAAAGGGTTCTACCATTCCATCTAATTAAGAGATTGGTTGGTAATTGGAAGGGTTGTTTCCTTACTGTTTCTTGTGGCTAGACACGACGACGGCAAACTTCCATGAGGAAGTACTTCCTTATGGACCCAAATGGAATTGAAAGCAAATATTAAACCAGGAGATAACTGGGTATGATTGTTCCAGTACAGGTCAAAAGGAACTTTATCAGGGCTAGGGACTTTCAAAGATTTCTAGCTTTGGATGGCCTTGCAGACCTCCTCCTCATTGAATTATTGGTGCTCTGTGTCATGGGACCTGGCCGGGACTATAAGCTGGAGGAGAATGTTGTGAATAGGTTTGTCTGATGTTCATTCATTTGGACCACCTCAGTCGGTTGGTAGGTTGGGAGCATTCTGGTATTGAGCACTCAACTGCTGGATCCAGGACTCGGGTAACATTCAAGTCTAGGTTTTGAGCTGGTACTTGCACCCCCATGTTACTAAAGCCCATAATGTTGAGGTGTTCTTACGTTTAACAGGAGCCTAGTAATGCGAGACGGGATCAAAGCGAAAAAGATATGGCCTACTGCGATGGAGCGCGGGTCAAACACAAGTAGTGGATTGGGCCCAATTAGTGCTCATCTTCGGCCTTAGAAGAATTTTCAAGAAAAATGTTCTGAGAAGTTACATTTCAGCAGGGCAAGGCTGCAGGCAGTATCTGAGGAGGGATAATTATCTTCATGGAGCCGTTGGACGAATTTGCGGTGAAGATTTCTACAATCAGACGTAGTCACTTTTTGGAAGTCCAAAATCTCTAGTGTGATGAGGCAGGAGGCTGTAGTCGAAGAAAGGTCCGGGAGATTGGCGAAGGAGCGCTGAACAGGATTTGCTGTTTCAGTGAAGAATGTAGCAGGAGCAGCTGCGAAGTCAGGCTGACCGGCAATGCACCTTGTGTGGATTGATGAGCAGGTTGGTGCAAGTCGTACCTTGGTTCTCAGAACTGTTTTAGCCAAACATTCTGGGCACCTTTAGCACCACAACCAAGGGTCAAGGATAGATGGACACGACTTGGGGGTTTCACTCATGCTGGGTCCTGGTGTGGGTACATAATGGTGGGAGCCCTTTATGTCCCTGTGGCTCTGAACAGGGGGACAGCAAACTAGCCCTTGAAGTCACTCTGGTGGTCCTAGTTTCAGGCGAAGAAACAGGGTTCAAACAGCAGGGCTGGCCTCTAAGGAATCCATGCTAGTTCCAGGCATCAAAGCAGTTTTCCTGGTGCAGCAAAGCAATCTTGTGTAGTACACAGCAGGCCACAGCAACAATAAGTGCTCCAGGCACACTAGTAGCATTTAATTTACAGACCATAGGTACTGTTAATACCACTTTACTAGGGACTTACAGGTAAATTAAATGTGCCAATAGAGTGTAAGAATCTTACTGTGTTTAGAGGAGAGATCACAAGAACTTAAGCACTGGTTAGCAGTGGTAAAGTTCGAGAGTTCCAGGACCAAAGAAAAACAAGATCAGCAAAAATAGTAGGGGTGAAAACAAAACGTTTGGAGGAAGATATCCCCAAGGCTGACAGGTCTAACATGTGTCACCCCAGCTGAAAGTGGGGAGAACCGTGATGGAGCCCAGTCTGGCTACAGGACTCACGCAGGTCCTGGTGAACAAAGTATCTTTCCTGGTCGCAACAGCGAGATGCGCTGTGAGATGCGTCAATGTCGATCCCGCAGGTCACAAATGCGTTAATTCTTCTCCATGCAGTGATGGCGATGCATCAGTTCCGCAGGTGAGACGCAGGGCCAAGATGCATTGGTTCTGTAGAGCAATGCATTATATTCCTCCACTCAGTTGAGGAATGCGTCAATCTCTCCGCGCTGCTGTGGCGGTGATGCAGGGTTCCAATGCATAAGGCTCTCGAGGCACTATTGGTTCCAAGAGCGAAGTGACGATTTTACTCCCGCCACCAGGTAGATTCACCGGTTTTGCTACATGCAGACAGGAGATACGTCAATGTCTGTATTGCAAGTATCCAGTGAAGCAGGTACCGGAGCAGGGGTAGAGATTTTGATATCCATGAGTCTCAAGCAACAGGAGGCAAGCCAACAAGCCAACACATCCTTGGAGCACACTTGGAGGAAAAGGCAGAGTCCAGCTCTCCTTCAGCAGAGTCAGAGAGCAGCAGGCAGAAGGGCAACACAGGAGAAAATCGGGCTGTCTAGGTCAGCAGCCTAGCAATGAGTCCTTTAAGCAGCACATCAGTCCTTCTGACAAAGTGCAGTTGTAGGGCCAGACGTGTCTGTCTTTAGGGGGTCAGAGACCCAGTACTTACACCCAAATGTGCATTTGAAGTAGGAGTATTTTCAAAGTAGGCCCTTGAAGTGCACAGGTCCCCCTGTCTTCCCAACCTTGGCTCCAGACTAGCTATGGGGGGTAAACCAGCCTTTTGTGTAGGGACAGGACACTATCCAAGTGAAGTGTTAGCTCCTTCCTTCCTTCCATCCTGCCCAGGCAGGACCATCAGAATGCAGATGTATGTAGATGGGTACTCAGACACACCTATCCTTCCTGTGTTTGTGGCTGTCTAGAGGGAATGTACAAAGTGTAGCTGTCACTCACCCCAGACGTGTATTGGAGACAGTTTGCAGGCACACAAAGCAATAATAGCAAAGAAATGTCAGCTTTCTAAAAGTGGACATTCTAATATAGTAATGTTAAATCCAACTTTACCGGTGAAGAGGGTTTATCATTACCATTCCAAAGATATGAAATATGATGCATCAACTTTCTAATCAGGAATTACAGCTTAATAGTGTATAAGGGAATTCTCAATGCTAACCTATGAGAGAAGTAGGCCTCACTGTAGTAACCTCCCCCACGCCCTCCCTGTAGCCTGGAGCGAGACCTGAGCATCTTGGATTGCCAAGATGGGTAAAGCGGACATACAGCAATCTAAATTGTCATTCGAGAAGAAGTATGTTCCCCGGCCTAAGAAGCCTGACAATGGTGCTATGGCTGTGTCGACGTGGGCCAGTGCAAACACTGTGGTGGACTCAGACCTTAAGACCGTCCTGGTTGACGCCCATAACAGCCTCTGAGCAATAGGCTCCATAATAGACACCCTCACTAATCGGCTAGACCACATGGGAGACCGCCTGAACAAACATGATGACAGGCTGGGGCATCTTGAATAATGTCTATCTGATGCAGAAGACTGAGTAATTGCACAAAATGAACAGTTACTCAACATGGAAAAGGTGCTCATAGTCATCAATGCCAAAAATTAGGACTTGGAAGCCCCCTCTAGGTGGAATAATATCTGCCTGTGTCCACATCTATGATCTTGGGAAAGAAGTACATTAAATTCATGCGGCAGACCGGCTCATGGCCCTTTTCTCAGTGGAGCGTGTGCACCTGTCTCTGGGCCTTATGTCTGCCCCCCTTCCGGGGAACCCAGCCCACTCCATATTAGCACGCTTTCTCCACTATCGAGACCAAGGTATCATTCTGTGACTCCCCAGGGAAAGAGGAGAGATACAGCATCAAGGGAATAAGACCTCATATATCCGTACTTTATACTTGCTGTCCATGCTGCCCGCAGGAAGTTCCTCCCCATGAAATGGATGCTGCTGAAGAAGATGGGAATGCCATAAGCCTTGCTCTATCTGGCAAAACTGCGAGTTATGATGGACAGAAAAGCTAAATTCTTCACATACCCAAAGAGACCACCGTACTGCTGAAAAGGACCCAGCAAACTACATTAGCGACAGGGACTAACTGGACAACTCACTGACCCTCATAGTCGGATGGGGACATGGATACAGCCCCGGGCACGGAAAGACCTATTAACTTTTTGACATGAAGCCGGGGGGAGGGTGGGTGGCGCTAGAGAGCCCGATGCAAGATGGCCGTGCGATAGTGCTGCTCTGCCGGACAGAATAAACATCTGTTAAATATCTGCGGATGTGAAAGACATCTGAGCGCAACGATGACATCGGTGCAGACAGAATTATGTAACGCTGTGTGTAAGCGGTAAAACAGAGGTGAGACGTGCGGCTCCCCGAACAGACAAAATGGCGGCGACCAGCAAGGCAGTAATCGTCCCGCGGGAACAGACGTCCCGGAACGAGCTGGCTCCGCTATCTTGTACCCAGCTGATGTGCAGATAAAGAGAGAAAGACATGAAGGACCCCAGCTGCACGCAGTTACCGCAGGCAAGTGACACGGGATGCAGGTGGTGGATTCCCGAGTGCGGTACGATACTGCTGACCAACACTGGTGACTGCGTGGAGAGGCTCTGGGAGGTCTGTAAGTGCGATCGCCCATGCGGCAATGTAATGGTCCGTTTCTCCTTTGGAGACAAGCTTGCACAAACGTTGAACCCGAAGGAGTAGTTGGCACCCGAATATTAACAAACTTCTCCTGGCTTAAGGCATGACGTGCGGCCGAGTAAAGCGGGTCTAAAATATACGGGTTATGACACGCAAATGAGACATAAAGTGGCTTATTGACACGACGGTTGCTGTGATACAGCTGAGGCCCTCACTGCGCGACTGATTCTCTTGGAAGGGTGCTATGCTGACTGTGAATAGCTGCAGCTGCATGTGGAAAGACCATAAGCAAGTATGATAAAATGCCTTTTCTGCCAATAAAATTGACGATCGTGCAAACGCAAATCCGCAACTATGGGCTTAGACTTGTAGCAGGGGCATTAACAGATAAATCAACTCGCTGTTGTGTGGGAATGAACTGTGGGCCACAATAAAATAACAAACATTGTAGAGGTGAAGCCTACAGCCCTTGGAGTGCGCTGCCCAGCTGGGAGGTAAACATGTAGAGATGAAGTGAGCAATGCATGCCCATATCTAACCATGGGCATTAAATTGCGTACGAAACACAACCCCTCAGAGCGGTGGTTACGTGTAGCATCCTCATTACGGAGACCGGGAGAAGCTGAAAGTGGGCAGCCACCTAGGTTCGGAGGGCCACTACACATTTTACAGAGAGTCATCGGGCCTACTTAATTAACAAAAGTGCCAGCACTGCAGGATAGCCATGCCCTATATGTGTGAAGGCACCCTAGTGCACAACAAAGTCTACAAAGCGGACTGAAGAGCACATCAGTCACACTCAACACTTGGCCCTCACAGAGTTGCAGGCTACGCCACAGAACGCAAGGAGGCGCTAAAGTAAGTGATGCACAAGATACAGGGACCTCTAATCGCGGCAGCAAACTGAAGATGTGGTGAATGCTTATCAACAGGTAAGCATAGGCAAAACCAACAAACAAAATTACCCTTTGAACCTCGCAGGACTCTTAGACTCCCTGCTGCGAATGCTGATACAGAACCAGAGACGGAGCAAACCAACGAAGCCAAAATAGAGGCCGCGTTAGCAGCTATTCATCAAAGCCTGCAAACCATAGACGGGAAAATAGACACACTAACAATCAGAATGGACAATATGACTGCCAAACTGCATAAACAGAAAGATCATCAAAGCCCGCAAACCTTAAACGGGAAAATAGACACACTAACAATCAGAATGTACAGTATGACTGCCAAACTAGATAAATAAAGGCGAACGTCTAGACAATGTGGAACAACAAGTCTCCTCGGTCATAGATGAATCCAATGCAACAGCACGAAAATGCAGCGATATGGAAAAATCCTGTAGGTCATAAGAGCAAAGAATGAAGACCTAGAAGCCAGATCACAATGAAACAATCTATGTATCATGGGAATCCCTGAAAGTACCAACACGGGCTGCCTTGTGGATTACATCGAAAAAAATGTAAAAGAAATATTTGGCGCAGAACACTTCTCTCCCATGCTTATAGTAGAAAGGGCGCACAGATCTATCGCCCCAAGGCCACCACCGGGTGCCCCGCCAAGAACTATAATGGGCAGAATTCTAAACTACAGAGACCCGGGATAAGGCACTGCGACTGGCGAGGGAGAAGCAGCAGATCGACTATAATGGATGCGAGGTATCGTTTTATCCAGACTTCATGATCTCTGTCCAAATGGCCCGTAAGGATTTTAGCCCTGTAAAGAGGAAACTGTGCGAAATGGAAATCGCCTATGCAATGATATATCCTGCAAGGCTAAGGGGTTACGTATGAAGGCAAAACGAGGAATTTGGCAACACCGAAGGCGGCTCAGGACTTCCTTAAGTAAGTGAGATCGAAACAAGCAAACTCCGGAAGATCTCCATCACCTGCAATCTCTGGCTCATAGGACAAGGGTCATATCTATATGAGGGATACACTCCTTGTCACAGTACATTGTTATATATGAAACTATGCCCTAACAGGTAAAGATCCTACCACAGAAACTCAGTTCAGTGGACCTAAAAGTCACCTATGAACAATTCCCTTATTTCATATGTTACTCTATAATCACACAGCTCACCACACCCTCTAGCTAACCACCCAGATACGGGAAATGCAGATACCAGTGGTATGTAACACTTCGCATTACATGGTTATGCTTTGAAATGATGTAATTCAAGACAGATACAACAACAACCGGAATATGGTTGTGGTTAAGCATGTTACCTCTCATATCATAAGATCTCCATAGCTGATATGGTATTCAGGCCCCATCCTCCTGCCGGATGGTCGGACGGGTATCTGGATTCCCCTAACAGGTATGCCCCAAAGAAGTTACGATGTTGTCAGCAGTTCAGTTATGGGTCTGTCTTTGGCATGTTTGGGATGCTAAAGTGAGTGGGGGTAAATATAGGTTGTATGTTTTTTCTCAGGCATGTCATTTTTTGGTGGCTGTTGAAACAATCACATAAGTACCGCGTCCGATCAGCAGCCAAAAGGTACTTATAGACTATAGGGATGCAAACACAATATTAGCCAGAACTAAGCAGCACAACAGGCCTAATGAGTAATCAATCAGGGGAACTTGTAAAGTGCGCTACTTACCCGTGAGGGTCTCAAGGCACTGGGGGGGGGGGGGGGATGGGGGTGCTGCTACTGCTCAAAGAGCCAGGTCTTGAGGAGTCTTCTGAAGGCGAGTAGGTCTTGGGTCTGTCGTAGGTGGGTTGGGAGGGTGTTCCAGGTTTTGACGGCGAGGTAGGAGAAGGATCTGCCGCCGGCGGTCGTTCGTTGGATGCGGGGACGTCTGCGAGGGCAAGGCTGGCGGAGCGGAGCTGGCGGGTGGTGGTGTAGAAGCTGAGTCTGCTGTTCAGGTAGGCTGGTTCGGCGTTGTGGAGTGCTTTGTGTGCGTGGGTGAGGAGCTTGAAGGTGATCCTCTTGTCGATGGGGAGCCAGTGCAGGTCTCTCAGGAGGGGGGTGATGTGCCTGCGGCGGGGGGTGTTGACGATCAGTCGGGCGGAGGCGTTTTGGATGCGTTGTAGCCGCCGTTGGTGTTTGGCTGGGATTCCTGCGTAGAGTGCGTTGCCGTAGTCCAGTCTGCTGCTGACGAGGGCCTGTGTCACTGTTCTTCTTTTTTCGGTCGGGATCCATTTGTAGATCCGGCGAAGCATGAGTAGGGTGTTGTAGCAGGAGGAGGAGACGGCGTTGACTTGCTTGGACATGGAGACGGAGGAGTCAAGGATGAATTCTAGGTTGCGTGCGTGGTCGGTTGGTGTCGGTGCTGTCCCCAGAGCGGTCGGCCACCAGGAGTCGTCCCAGGCTGAGGGGGTGGATCCGAGGATGAGGACCTCTGTCTTGTCTGAGTTCAGTTTCAGGTGGCTGCTCCTCATCCAGTCGGCGATGGCCTTCATGCCCTCGTGAATGTTGGTTTTGGCGGTGTGAGGGTCCTTGGTGAGGGAGAGGATGAGCTGGGTGTCGTCGGCATAGGAGATGATGTTGAGGTTGTGGTGGCGGGCCACTTGTGCGAGGGGGGCCATGTAGATGTTGAACAGTGTCGGGCTGAGGGATGAGCCCTGGGGGACTCTGCAGATGATGTCGGTGGCTTCTGACCGGAAAGGTGGGAGGCGGACGCTCTGGGTTCTGCCAGAGAGGAAGGACGTGGTCCAGTCAAGGGCCTTCTCTTGGATTCTGGCTTCTTGGAGGCGTGTCTTTAGGGTGTGGTGGCAGACCGTGTTGAATGCGGCTGACAGGTCCAGGAGGATGAGGGCTGATGTACTCACCTGGAATGTTAGAAGGTTAAACAATCCTAGAAAGATAAGGCAAGTACTAGCGTACCTAGATAGACATCAAATAGAAATAGCCCAGCTTCAAGAGACACACCTGACTAAACAGAAAGTAGACGGGTTAGGGAAACGTTGGGCAGAGCTGGTGATCACATCTTCATACTCCTCATATGCCAGGGGGGTCATGATCCTAATACAAAAAGGGGTGCAGTTCACAGTGAAACAAATAATAACAGATACGCAAGGAAGATACGTGATATTAAAAGGCATATTAAGATGTTTGAAGATAGGACTCGTTAATACATATGGTCCAAATATGGACGACCCTGAATTATATGCGTCCATATGGAGAAAATTGAGGGAGCTACCAGAAATGGAATTGATGTGGGGTGGTGACCTAAACGTTGCACTGGATGCAACCCAAGATAGATCACACGCAACAATAGAGCACCATCAGCGAGCAGCCACAGCTATACTAAATGGAATGTCGGAATTTAGTGTGCATGATATATGGCGAATGCGAAATCCACATACCCACGAAAGTACTCACACATCTTCAGTTCACGGGAGCTGGTCTAGGCTTGACTATTGGTTAATGACGGATGTAGCAAGTACATGGCCGTGGGAGGTTATGCACCTCCCAAAAACACAATCAGATCACAAACCAGTCCTCCTAGCTCTAGATATCCCAACTTATGTCCTGCCACCATATGTATGGAGATTTAACGCCAAAGCCCTATTATATCCAATATGTAACAACACTATCAGAACCGCGGTAAAAGATTTTTTAATATTAAAAAAACTCTTTAGAAAGTGTGAGTGTGCTATGCGAGGGTTTCAAGGTGACATTAGGAGGGATATGTATCAGTACTAATGCAGGGATATTAAAAGACATACGCACACAGGTAAAGAAAAGCGAAAACACTATTAAGAAATTAGAAGCAGAATATGAAAGCACTCACAATGCAGACATCTTGGGAAACATTAGAGAACTACACCAACTTGGCATATTCTCCCACCAACGCTACATGAAGCGTTAATAGTGGCATTATTGAAACCCGACAAGGACCCGGAGCAAAGCGAATCATATAGGCCACTATGCCTAATCAATACCGATGCCAAAATATTAGTCAAGATTATAGCTACTAGGTTGCAACCACTCATGCAAGCCATTGTGTTGCCTGATCAATCTGGTTTCATACCCACGAGATCAACAGCACATAATATACGTACCATATTTGCGCACCTGCACCAGTTAAACCCCGAGCTAGAAGCCACAGCTGTGCTACTGAATGCAGCTAAAGCCTTTCATTCAGTAGAGTGGACATATTTATTTGTGATACTGGATCAAGCTCCTCTATACAAAACCTACAGCACCTATTAAAGTAAACAGGCACATATCGGACGTCATACATATACAGAGAGGGACACGACAAGGATGGCCATTATCTCCCTTGCTGTTTTCCATTCCGCTTGAACCCCTAGCATGCAAAATAGAACAACAACATGCACACACAGTGCTGAAGTTTCATCTATGCCCCACTGTATGCGGATGACATGGTATTATATATACATGACCCTCACATTAATCTGTCGCCCGTATTGAGAGAATATATTAAATTTGGGAGGCTATCTGGACTGCAAATCAATTGGGGCAAATCACTGGATGGAGCAGAAGGCTGCAGATATCGTGTCCCACAGATCGCGAGCCCTTATCAAGGAGGCCCACACAGCCCACTGTACTTATTGTATACGAGACGCCATATAATCCCATGCCCTGAGGAAGTTCATTGTTATGAACAAAACGCGTTGGCTGACAATTTCCTGAAATTGGATTTTTTTGCAATAAAAGACTGGTTAAGAAAACCTAAGAAAGACTATAAAGACTTATTGAAAAACAACTTTGTCTACACAACAGGTGGTGCACCACTCCATATCTTGGGTTCAGTATTGAGAGAATATATTAAATTTGGGAGGCAATCTGGACTGCAAATTAATTGGGGCAAATCTGCAGTTCTTCCGCTGACGGAGATCACAAAGCAACATCACATGGAATTCCCCCTAGCCTGATAGGAGGAACCAATTAAATATTTATGAATATGGATACATAGAGATCCAGAAACGGTACCAAGAGCCAACCTAGGGGCCTGCAATAGATAAATTTGAAACACAAATCAGCAGATGGATTACTTTACCATTATCTCTAGCGGATAGGATATCTCTAATAAAGATGGTAATATTACCCACATTTCTGTACTTATTCACTAACATTCCAATAACCCCACCAGCCCCAATCTTCAGAAGATTGAATGCGAACCTTAATAGACTAATATGGGCAGGAAAGCAGGCGCGCATAGGATTACATACACTGACCATGCCATACATGCACGGGGGTTTCACAAGACCGGACTTATTACTATATTATTTATGTGCACAGGCACAATATGCACACTATTGGTACCACCCGGTACGCTATATGCCACACCTCGTGGAAGAGGATGAAAACGCCAATCACATCTCACTTCGCAGCATAATATCACACCATAGATCCCACATATCCAAACATGAAATCAACACAATACAAACAATGTCCTCGGCATGGCAACAAATGGCCAGCATGGCCAATAAGTACCCGTTGTATGCACCAAGTATGCCTCTAAATCAACATCAAACACAAGATAAAGGCAGTATGGAACTGTTGGAGCAAGTGGGCCTAGTGGTAATGGGAGATTTATATAATAATGGAGTATTCCTTGCTTCTGACAATCTCTCATACGTGAGTAACCAGACGCAATTCAATTCAATTCATGAAGCTTTATTCGGTACATAAAAATGACCATAAAGGCACATAAAATACATTTAAATGTCAAGTACAACAAATTAACAAACCAAACCTAAATATTACTGATAAAATAGGTTAGAAACACATACTTTTCCTGGCCTCAATGGATTTGGTTAAAAACATAGCAGTAAAAAAACAGATATCGACATGTTGTAAGTTAAAAATTAAGCTCATAGCCTGATTGACTGTACGTACACCATATTTAAGAAACCTCGGTTTTAAATAGGCAATACGGAAATTCATATACAGTTTACAAATAAAGAGAAAGTGCTTGGTGCTCTGTTTGGAGACGCCGTCACACATACAGGGCCCCTGTGGATGTTTTTTAATTATTGGCAATGCCACTAAATAATGAGCTATACCAAACCTCAGTCTGGTCAGCACAAACTTGTAGGATGGCCTTATCACCCATACCAGATAAATGGGTAAACCTTCAACATTGTTATGTTTATTATAAAACATGACCGTAGATAGAGAGCCGTTAGCAATAGCCCGTTTCCTTGCAGCAAATGCCAGGAAATTGATTTTCAACTCTTGTTTCGGTATTAGAGATGCTGCGTTAGGGTCCACCAAGATGTTTAGATTGAAGACCTCTGAGAAACATCTGACAACGTAATTTAACAAGGGTATATTTAAGAATTTATCCAGCGAGAGACAATCCTCAATGACCAATCTATTAAAGGATTTTTCTTCCTGGAGCCAAATAGAACGCCAAATCATAAGTGGCCTCAAGGAAAGTAGATCAGTAAGGAAATTAACATCCAGCTCTCGATGGGTAAGCTCAGTGCAAGCAGTAGAAGGTAGTGACAGAAGTTTTTTTTAAAAAGCATTTTCCTCCAACTGCAAAGTATGAACATGGCAGTGTCCCCAGACACCCGCCCCATACAGGGCAATACTAACACACCTGGCATAATAGATCTTAAGCATGTCCCTGGAACGACGGTCCCCAATCTTTGCCGCAAATCTGAAAACACCATGGGCATTTTTTGCCATTTTAATACGAATATTTTTAAATTCATTAAGCCACTTTCTATCATTAGAGAAGGTTATGCCAAGATAGCAAAAAGTATCCACTTGGTGCACCTTGTCTTTATCAATAAAAAAAAAATTTTAAACTGTACTTTTCTTTTTGCATCTAGCCCCACATGTCATGATGTACGTTTTCCTCTTGTTAATAGTCAACTTCCTATCCTTAATAAAGGCAGAACATCTATCAATCAAGCGCTGGAATCCTAATGGAGTTCTTAAAATCAAAACAGCGTCATCAGCATATAATAACACTGGCACAGGAGAACCTTTGATCTGAGGGACATCAGCTTTAATTGTTTTTAAAATTGCGTCGATTCCATTAATAAATAAAATAAAAAGGAGGGGGGCCAGTACGCAGCCCTGTCTAATCCCTCTTTTGACACTAAATTTTGGGGTGCATTCTCCTTTAGACCCAAAACGCACACAAGTTTTTAATTTCCCATACAGTCTCGCGAGAAAATAGATAATACCTTCTGGAGCACCTAACTGTAACAGGGTTGACCATAAAATCGAATGGTCAACCATGTCAAAGGCACTACTAAGGTCTGCAAAACAGAGGTAGAGTGAGCCTGGCTTAGCTTCAGTGTATTTTCCAATCAATAAATCAAGATTTAAACACTGATCGAGTGTGCCCCTGCCCTTTCTAAAACCATACTGACTGTCAGCTAAGGTACCCTCTTGCTCGGCCCATTCCTCTAACCTCACTAACATAATTCTGCTCATAATTTTAACAGATGAGTCGAGAAGAGAGATGGGTCGATAGTTTTTTACATCAGACCTGCTGCCTTTCTTGTGTATTGGAATAATTATAGATTCCCCCCATGTTTCGGGGGACTCAGTACATACAGCAGCATTAAAAACTATAGCCAACAGCGGGCTCCACATCTCAGGGGCTGTTTTATACACATCTATGGGCACCCCGTCCGGGCCCTGGGCTTTCCCTCCCTTACTGGCACGGATGCCAGATTCAACCTCGCTAACTGTGATGTTCAAAGGTAGGGCAGGCCAACTTTTCTGGCAAGCACCCATACCACTATTAGAGTAAAAAATATTTGAAAAATGTGCAACCCAGCCGTCACTCGGGACGTTAGAAGTCAACATTGGGGTATTCTCATCCTTAAGAAAGGGAGAATTAACAGTAGCCCAAAACAAAGTACCGTTAGATAATTCGGCTGCTTGATTCAAAGAGTCCCAAGCCAACTGCTGTAGCTCACTCTTCCTCCGCTTTAGGGCAAGCTTATATTCTAGCCTCAGTTTAATTACAAAATCAGTGTCCCTAGGCCTTTTAGCAAGAGCAAGTTTTAATTCAGTTAGTGAGCGGGTACACATATGATCAAACCATCTTGGTACATTGCTACGCTGGCCACCCCTGGGTTTAGTGAATCTAACCTCGATAATTTTGTTGATATCCTTAAAAGCAATTAAAATCTGTGTTTCATCAGTACTATTATCAAAAATAATGCTGATATTTAGAAGGCAATCCCTTTAAATCACAAGCTTTGTCCCCTGCCCATCTCAAACGAACACCGTTTGGTCTATACGGTTCTATATTAGAGACCGAGGCGCCCGATTTAACACAACTATCACCCCAGAGAGTTGTTTCCAGGATAATACAATTATGGTCGCTTAAAGCGGTTACTTCAATCCTGGGGGGAGCACAGCGGGAAATAATATTAGAAGAAACAATCACATGATCAATAACTGAGCAAGAATGGTGGCCCTTAAAAGTAGGGATAATTTGTCCAGATTCCTCTTTTGGGAGACCTTTTGGGAGACCTAGAATTTTTAAGTCATAACAACCCATAAAATAGTTTAGTGCATCTCCATAGTTGTTATGACAGAAATGCAGGTCATCCTCTCCCGCGTCGTTGGTAAAACCACAAACTTTTTCAGTTGACAGTTCACATAATGGGATATTAAAGTCACCAACCCAGACAAAATCAAAAGAGACATTAACTTCTAGTTGTAAATTTCCAATGACATAAGCCAGGTCACGGACAACTACATCCCTAGAACTATCAAAAATATTATTATAGTAATTTAACAATAAGATGTTATGGGTTTGTTCCTCCACCAACCAAAGAATCTGTACATATTCACCCACTGTTTGATACCTTTTTACTACAATTGGGCGATGGATAGAAACCAATGTCAATAAACCTCCTTTGGCTCTACCCAACCCGGTACCCTTCGCCACCAAATTATATGAGGCAAACCCCTCGTAATTGATTTCTTCCCTACACCACGTCTCCTGGAAACATACAATATCATAGGAGTTAATCAAATTCTGCCAGCCCGGAACCTTCCCCTTGGATTTCAATCCTGCGACGTTCCAACTGGCTAAAATGATACCTTTACCCCCTATGTTGGTCCTAACTGGGATAATAATTATACCAGAATTATTTTCCTCCCTATGATTTCCACAAAGTGGCCCCCTAAAATCATTATCAAGAGGATCCTCCCCCCTGGTTGGCTCCGAAACCAGTGTGACAATAGTGGGTTCGATACCCCATTTGTTAATAATCTCACCCAAGGGTTTAGGGCTCTCTGGGCTAAGTCAGTCGTTAGAATCCAGACTATTTAGGGCATGGAAACGGTTGAGCAGTGGGATGGCTAAATCCCGCCGCTGGGTCGACGGAGATGGCCATAGATGGTTATTATCATTAAGTGGCATTTTAATAAGATGGCTATAGAAAAAGCCGAGCGGGCGTATACATACACTGTTATCAGTAAACGGTAGGGAAGCTGCTCTAAGCAAAACTGTAGCGACTTGTTGAGGATATTTAAAATTAATAATAACACAATCGCCCCTACAATTCTTTCTAGAATTACCAATCCAATTGACCCTTCTAGTAGTTAATATTATATATCATTGGAAAGGGCCGTTGGAAACCCGCATTGCTTATGCAGCCAAAAGACAGTTTTATTTTTCAAGGATTCATGAGATTCATACTGAGACTGGGCCTTAAGTGAGTCAGCCCGTGGTACATTAGTTAAAACCACCACGTAAGGGGCACAATCTGGCGGAAGATTAATAAAACCCTTTCTCCTCACCTCGGTCCAACCCACGTTACTTTCAACTGCTATGGCAGCCTGATTCTCTTCACTCACAATGTGCCGTTGGGCTGGTGTAACTATTTGGTTAACCTTAATCCCCTCATCCGGAGGAATTACAACCACTTTCTTGATATTTTTACTTAAATCAGTGGTCATAGGGGAGCCAGCCCGGGTAGTGTTGGTAGTGTGGATATCCAAAAGGTGACCTAGTCTAGTTACTTCTTCCGAGATCTGGTCTAGTTTGGCCACCAACGGTAGGATAATTTTGTCAAGTTTAGCGTCAATGATGCTGACCAACAAATTAAATTGCTCAGAATTCAATTGGGCTGGGCCTTCCTTTACTTGGGCCTCCTCCCCCCCAGCTGTAAGTTTTGGTGATGTTTGAATTCGCTTGACCTTTTTGTTCCCCCCTCGCTTCATAGGTATTTTCCGACAGGCCCTGACAGCTCTACATACCGGGGTGTGCTCTCCAGGGTTGTCAGAAATATCATTTGCCACGGCCTTATTAACGGTCAGTGACACTAAATCATCGCTATTTATTACCACCTATAAGTCATGGTCGAAGCTAACATCTAGCTCTGATACGCCTAGGGCAGTGGGCAAAATAGGCGGGGAAGCAGGGGGACTGCCCCGGCTTAAAGAAAGTCGACATTCGCTATTGATTTTATTAACTACTTTTACTAAGTAATTATCTAGCGTGGCTGACGCTACAGTGGGTTTGGAGGATTTTAGTTTGACATATTTAACACCACAAACACGGCCAGCTACACAATATTAAAACAAACAAACCCAAGCTGTCATGAATTTCACAAAAAATACAAATTAAAAAAGTAATATCTTGCATAAACAAAAACGAAAATCCTTGGCATCAAACACCAAAATCCGTGGCCCTGCCAAGTCCTGCCCTGGACGGCCACAGACGGCCCGCCCTTTGCCCGGGCTTTGCCTGGGCACGCCTGCGTGCGTCCCGCGCTGCAGGAGGGCTGCTGTGAATTTATCGTCCCCGGCGCTGCTGTGACGCGATTGCCCTGCGCCACCCAGAGCGTGCTGGGATTAGTAGTCAAAAAGTGCCGTTCCCCTCACGGCGAGACCGGATGGTCTACGGGCGTGTTGGCCGTTCCCCTCACGGCGTGGCAAAGAGGAGCTGGAGCAAAGCCTGGCCGTTTCCCTCACGGCTGGATCAGGTATTTCTAGCGCGCGTCCCGCGCTGCGGGAGGGCTGCTGTGCATTTATCGTCCCCGGCGCTGCTGTGACGCGATTGCCCTGCGCCACCCGGAGCGTGCTGGGATTAGTAGTCAAAAAGTGCCGTTCCCCTCACGACGAGACCGGATGGTCTATGGGCGTGTTGGCCGTTCCCCTCACGGCGTGGCAAAGAGGAGCTGGAGCAAAGCCTGGCCGTTTCCCTCACGGCTGGATCAGGTATTTCTAGCGCGTGTCCTGCGCTGCGGGAGGGCTGCTGTGAATTTATCGTCCCCGGCGCTGCTGTGACGCGATTGCCCTGCGCCACCCAGAGCGTGCTGGGATTAGTAGTCAAAAAGTGCCATTCCCCTCACGGCGAGACCGGATGGTCTGCGGGCGTGTTGGCCGTTTCCCTCACGGCTGGATCAGGTATTTCTAGCGCGCGTCCCAGACGCTATTGTTCAGATTCACGTATCACAGAATGCGTGAGGCTATTAAAAAGTTCTATCCAACCTACCCAAATGAGCCACTCACTCTAGCACTGTTACAAATGATAATAACAAGCCCTGACATAGTAACAAAGTTGTACAGGGCCATGCAGGCTGAATTGGGCGGAGGGACAAGGCGCATGAGAGATGGAATGCAGTACTGCTCAAGACCTGGCTGTTCGAGCAGTAGCGCCCCCCCCCCCCAAGCGCCTTGAGACCCTCCGGGTGAGTAGTGCGCTTTATAAATGGCTTTGATTGATTGATTGATACTGGACACCCCACTGGAAGCAGAAGAATGTCAATCTCGCTGCACATTAACAGAAATGTTGATTCCCAATGGTAACTTACGTCTCATACACTATAAGTAAATACATCAAGCATATCACACGCCACTTAAGCTGCAGAAATATGGTTTACGTGAAGAAGCCAAATGTCACAGATGTGGAGCGGGTGATGCAGATTTCGTGCACCTTGCATGGTACTGTGTTAAAGTCCATGTGTATTGGGAATGGGTAGTGCAACTATTGGGGGACATGTTGAATTGTAACGTGGAATGCTCAATGAAACTCTGCTTTTTGGGTTGTTTGACGCATTTGAAATCCATCAAGAAGACATTTGCTGCTATAGCAGTGCTACTTGCAAAGAGAAGAGTTTCAATGCACTGGGACAGTGAACAGACTCCCACAGTTGTACGCTGGGTGATGGACTTGAGATACTGTAGAGACAATTTCCTATTATGTGCAGAGGAGCTGCCATCAGCTTCCAAGCCTACAAACGTTTGGGAGCCACTGACAATCTACTTAAGAGCCCACTCTGATATGCTAAAGGGACATACGATGTGAAGGGATGTATGTCGTTACAACGCACACTTTTACAACGCATGCACTTACAACGCATTTTTTACAACGCAACATCCCTACAACGCATTCCATTACATAGCATGACACTACAACGCATTTTTAAAAACTACCTTTACAACGCATTCCATTACATCGCATACTACCCTTACAACGCATACCATTACAACGCATAATATTAAATTGCATTTAAGGTAAGTATTGGATAGTATAGGGGTAAAAATTACTATTCTAACTCCAGGGGGTGCAACAGTAGGGTAAGTGTTGGATAGTGTAGGTGCGTTGTAATGGTATGCGTTGTAAAGGTAGTATGCGATGTAATGGAGTGCGTTGTAAAGGTAGTTTTTAAAAATGCGTTGTAGTGTCATGCGATGTAATGGAATGCGTTGTAGTGGATGTTGCGTTGTAAAAATTTTGTTGTAAGTGTAGTGCGTTGTAATAGTTGCGTTGTAAAGGTTGTTCACCGATGTGAGGTTATGTGTTCTAGGTGTGTCCAAATATACTAAATGTCGGATTATAAGTACAGGAAAATGTTAAAGATGTATTGTGTACTGATATGTTTACATATGACATGCCTGATATGATTGTTATCAATGTTTTGCAATAACCAATAAAACCTTATAAGTAAAAAATACAAACTTTTTGCCATGAAGCCTGCAAACCCTGTCCTCTCCACGGACCTGTGTGATCCAGCGGCGTACCAACATCAGATACTCTACTACCATATACTCACCTGGGCCCATAAACACACAAAATTGAGTAAACCGCTGGAGTTATAGTTTTTTTTAAAAATGTGTTTGTGATCACAATATCAGGTTTAGTTATTCATTATCCTTAACTAACCTTTCACTGATCAAAAAGTTTTTTCCTCTGGTCGATGGACCATTAGTTGAACTAATTGATGGTGATAATGACATAAATCTAACATACCTAAATTCTGATGAAATAACCCTTTAAGATTTTAAACTTTATCTACATTTTAGAGCATGTGAACTACTTCAGAAATACAGTACAGTCACCTTCATTCATTAGGAGAGAAACTTCAATCCATTAATCATTAATCACATACTTCGAACACTTACAATGATTTATGCTCAGAAAAGGAGAGAAAAGATCACCTGCAAATACATTAAACAATAATTACCAAGAATGGTGTGAAGACCAACCCACTGGCCAAAGGGCTGGTGAAGGTCTCCCAGGATAGTTCAGGCGACAAAGACTTCAGGACAGGATAGTTGAACTCTCCAATCCAACGATTGCGCCGCACCCCTCACTGACACTGTCTTCCTCCTCGAGATTCTTCCGCGATCTTCTTATTTAACCCCAATAAAATTAGGATAGAAGGTTCTGCATTTGGATTCTTCATCAGCATCTCACAGCGTCTCTCTCAGCATCAGCATCACCAGCTACACCCACAGCATCTCCCCTCTGCAGCATTCAGCAAACCTTCATCTCTCTAACTAACTAATGTTACCTTAATTATACCTTTCGTTCTGGATGTTCCACCCAATAAAGTTTCAATATCATAAAAATTGGTCAGGCAAGGGGGGGAAGATCATCACACCATGCTTACATGTCACTTCATTCAATTTGAGCATTGTTCACAAACCCATCCCCTTAATTTTTATTCATGTTTTATTTTCCCACCCGCGTTCACATTACATTTGAAACATTTGTTAAAACTTCCACATGTACATTCTTGCTGTTGAACTTTTCACTGTTTTCTCAGGCCAAGTCACTTTGGCAAACTTGGCTGCTTTTCAAACACAGTGTCCTCGTTTCGGGTTTACTTTCAGTCAGTCATGCGCAGTTGTACCATATACGGTCACATGGCTCAGCTTACTTCGTCATACACGAGAGGCCCAAATGCGCACTAATTATAAAGTCAGGAAGACAAATGTTACTTTAAAAAATAAATGGTTTCACTGTATACCACCCATCTCTACTCTATTCCCCTTCATTTATTAATACTTTGCCCGCATTAGCACTAGTAAAATAACTTATTTTCTATTCAGCTAAGCAGGTGCCATGCACGTGAGTCTTAAAGACGCCATTTTAGTGCTTTCTGCTCATGCACAAGAATTTCCCTCCAAGCATTATTCCATCATACTGCGTAGATGCAGTTGACGCATGGGCAGTAAAGATTTCCCCGTTAAAGCAGTTTTAATCCTACGTTCATGTTGTTAGTGTTAGCAAACACATAGGCAAGCTTCTCTAACCAGCGTGTTTGTGTGGTACGTATTAGTTTTACACAAGACAATTTTATTAACTTATTAGTGAGTTAAAGGAGCGGATTGTGTCCGGGCAAGTCTCTTTTCAACGAGTACTTGCTCCATCATGTGTGTGCAGCTGCCGTTGCCATCCGCCTTTGCTCCCACCAATTATGCACTGGACCACCCTTCTCTGCAATGTTGGATGGGATGTCCTCCTGGCTTAAAGCACTTCCCAGAGGATTTTTCCTATGTGTTTGGTTTCTTATTTTGCTGTTTCTGGGAAGAGAAATGTTTATCAATGAGTTGGCATCGTTGAAGTGGAGGAGGGAGGGGGCATTGAATGTTTTGCTTTTGTTTTTGCTCTCAAGAACATAGTGGGGCACACTTCACTAACCTGGGGCGTACAGCTCAGCACTTGTCAAGGGTCGTGCTACAATGCTCATGGTCAAATGCACCACACAATGCCCCTCACACCCTCCTATCACAATGACAGACATAACATAACCTTACTGACATGGAACGTCAGGGGTCTCAACTACCCTAGAAAAGTCTGCCTTGTCTTTGCATATCTCCAATACCACAAAGTAGACATAACACTCCTGCAGGAGCTGCATCTGACCGAGGCCACAAGACAAAGAGTATGATCTTGATGGCTTGGGGAGGCAAACGTAGTGACTTACTCCTCTTATGCGTGACAGGTTGCAGTGCTCATCAGGAGGGGTGTGCAGTGGAGGACTCTAAACTCTCTATGTGACAAGGAGGGGAGGTATGTGATACTGCATGTGTTGCATGCTGGTAAGACAACCACCCTAACCTGCGCATATGGCCCAGACGTAGAATTTGTGATAGAGCTTTGGCACAAAATTATCACCTAGGAATGCCCTGCGGTCCTTTCAGGTGGAGACTTTAATGTGGTACTCAGCTCCCAGCTAGACAAATATCCATGTGACCACAGGCCCCATCTTCGGGTGGTAGCACACTTAAATAGCCTTCTTGGTGAACACAACCTTGTTGATATTTGGTTGATATTTGATGGGCCAACATTCTCAACAGTGGGTGGGCACGTATGTTACTGAGGCATGCCGAGCTTGGTCGTGCATCGATTACTGTCTGATCACGACAGACGTAGGCCTGTGCAACGCTGCTGTTGAGCACTCAATACGAATGCTATCAAACCACATGCCAGTGCTGTTGCAGCTGTTCCCGGATGATGCATGTGGCTGAACCATCACGTGGAGGCTACCACTGTTTCCGTGCGGATATCCAGACTGCTGTGTTTGAGTACTTTGAGACAAATACAGATACTGTAGAATTGCCTGGAGTGCTCTGGGAGGCCTTCAAATCCTATATCAGTGAATTTTGTATAGCCAAACAATCTGGCATACTCAGAGACTACTGGATGAGATTGGCGATCTAAAGCGAGACATCTGAGACTTAGATCTTTGCTTCTTTGAGACGGGCGAGAAACTGTTAAAAAATCAGGAGGATGCTGAACGGGGGACCAGATTTCTCCATAAGGAAGCCACCACCAGGTGATTTGGTGACGGAGACAGAGCTAGCAAGATGCTGGCATCCTTCTTAAATAAAAAATGGAGACACCCCTATATCATGGAACTGGTGGGCGTCGATGGCTAGACCTTCCAATTATCACGAGATCATGCAGACAATATGGGACTATTACTCTACTCTCTATTCTTACTTGAGTGTGGACCAGATAGACAGACTCACTGAGTATCTTGACAACATTCAGCTGTTGTGGCTGGCTGATGCACATAGGATGTATCTGTGCATCCTTATCACAATGGAAGACATAGTGCAAACCATCCGAGGGCTGCTAGGGGACAAGGCCACTGCCTAGTTTTATTAAGAATATGCAGAGATATGGGCCCCGTGCCAATTAGTGATGTTTGAAGAGGCACGGAGCAACTGACACCTACTCCCATTCCTGAGGCGGGCATTGATAGTCACTATCCTCAAACCTAACAAACAGCCCGGTCGTTGCAACTCTTATAGGCCTCTAGCTATGATTAATGTTGATAATAAAATACGTGCCCAACTTCTCACTTCCAGGCTTCTGCCCATCCTGCCAGACATTATCTAACCGGGCTAGCGGGATTTGTCCCTGGGAGATCTACAATACATAATTGACGCACTCTCTTCATGGTGCTTCATGTACTTAACCCATAGCTTCCAGAGGCTGCAGTGTTCTTAGATGCAACAAAAGCATTTGATTCCCTGGAGTGGCACTTTCTATTCACCCTTCACCAGAAACCGGGCATCAGCCGTTCAGCCCTCCAGTGGATCAGGATCCATTATGCACTCGCTATGGCCAGAATATGCCTTAATGGCGTCATAATTTCCCCAATAGCTATCAGCAGAGGCATAAGTCAGGGTTGGCCTCGCGCCCCTAGCCTGTGCGCCATTGTGAGGGAACTGCTTGCGGCCTGTCTGCAACAATATCATGCTCAATGAGGACTGGCCTTTACAGCATGAGCACTGATATTGTCCATGTATGCATGTGACTACAGCCGAGAGCCAGCTGCTAACCTCCAGCCTGTGCCCTGTAAGTTCATATGCTTCGGTGAGCTCACTGGAATTAACATAAAATGGTCCAAGTCTGTTATCTTCTCCTTGAAGTAGGCAATCGCCTGCTTCTCGACAGAGCTTCCATCTGATACCTTGGCGTATGGGTCAGCACTAATTTGAACCAGCTGTGGCAGGAGAACCATGGCACTATGATCAAGTGGCTGGAAGGAAAGGTATCTGTGTGGATCAGCCTGTCTCTGTCACTGGCAAACAGTATAGCTCTCGCCAAGATGGTAGTCCTACCTAAACTCCTCTACTTTTTCACTAATATCCCTATCCCTCTCACTAGAGCCTTCTTTGCTCGTCTCTGATCATTGATGACCCAACTGGCTTGGGCGTGCAAACAGCCTCGATTGGCGTGGGATGTAGTGATGCTCTTGTTTTAACAAAGTGGTATTTGTGTCCTGACTTTGACATATACTATTATTGCGCACAGATGCAGCATGCGCATCATTGGTTCCATTCCACGCCAATTGTGCCACACATGGCAGTAGAAGTGAATAGCGTATCTCCATGCCCCCTGGCTGTGGTGATATGTAAATTGCCAAAATGCCCCAGAGGCATGGTACACACACTTCGATGCACGATAGTAGCCTGGAAATGGCTGTGATGACAGGTGCTGCTGGGCTGCCTGGCTAAATTGCAGCTAGAGTGTAATCCAATGCAATCCCTCATTCCGGATGGCTGGCTCGGAAACAGCTGGCTCTTGCTGGCCTTAAGGACATGGCTGACCTGCAGCTCAGACTGTACCTTTATCAACAATTGAGAGGTGTGGACTCAACCTCAAAGTGCACCACTCAACACTTTATTGTATTACCGCATACAAGCGACTGCAAAAAGCTACACCCCATGTTTCCCCAAGAGCCATCCGGCTTGACTGTTCTGGAGAGCATGCTAGCCTCTCCCTCCCCTAAAAAATGAATTACTAGACTGTACAGAACAATGCAAGCTGGAGCGCCTGTGAACATTGTAGACAAGATCTGGGACCCACACTGACTGATAAATGCTGAAAGTATTGTTGTACCCAGACAGGGGCACTCTCCCCCAATAACAGGCTGAGGTTAGTACACATCTAGTACCTGAATAGGATTTACCACACCCTGATAAGACATTGCAAAATGGGATTGTGGAACAACTCACGCTGTGTACGCTGTGGGCAATAGAAGGCTGACTTTTTACATCTGGCCTGAGGATACTGCCAAGTGACTCAGGTCTGGACCACCTTTTTAGGTCGCGGCTAGCGATGCAGCGCCATGCGTTGCTCACGTAAGCGAGATCTATTGTTGCCGACTTGCTTAGCGATGCTGGACAGGATAGGTGCACGCGCTCTTGAAGACATGAGCTGTGAACGCGTACGGCGGCGTTAGCTGAGGTTGCAGGACTGGTTGCTGACTTGAAATAGAAAGCGGGACAGGACCTGTGCATGCGCGTACGGCAAGAAAGGAGCTGTGCACGCGTACGGCTCGCGGCGCTCCTGCTGGCACCATAAGCGTGCACATCTCCTGTGCGCGCCGCGCTTACGTGAGCACCCTCCGTTGTGCACTCTACGCCGTGCTGGTTGTACTGCCTATTACATAAGCATCCCTACTGCCGACGCTGCCGCACTCAGCCGCTGAATTGCAGCAAATTGCTGGCTGTACGCCCGGCAGGCCACAGGAACACCCCGGGTGATGCCACGGCCCACCGCCACTCCGCCCCTCCCCCAGGCGGTCTTAGCCTGTATGCAGTCTTCAAGGCCCTGTGGGAGGCAAGGCGCAGGTACCGGGATCCCCGCAGGCCACGAGATCTGCAGCTGGTCACCCCGTCACCCTAGGCCTGCTGGGCCACCATTTTTGACCAGTGCAGCCATCACCCCAGGCCGCCGCAAGGCAATTCCGCAGGAAGGCTCCAGCGGCGGTCTCTTTATGCCCGACCCTGGGGATCGCCCATCACTCTGTGGCCCCGGTCAGGCCGCACCACAACTCCGACCGCACAAGCTCGGCATGCACACCACCACCAGCAAGGCGTCTAGAGTGGTTCTGCGGCGGCATGTCTCACAGCCGCCGTGACTCGATGTCTCCCGTCCCCGAGGCCGTAGCCGACCATCCACCCAACTCTGCTCCCTTCCAGAGCTGGGATCCGCAGCTCTGCTGCCTGCTGGCACTAGCCCCACTGAACCTCGCACCAAACCCAGGACCCGCTGCCAAGCATCTCTTGGGCCGATTAGACTCCCGAACTTGCCTCTCTCCGGCAGCAGTGCAAAAGCCATGCCGTCTTGGCAAAAAAAATTACTGCTGCTGGCCAGAGATATAGAAAATGGCCGGCCTACGCGATATAGAAAATGGCCTGCCTGCGCTTGTGTGACGGGAAGGAAAGGGATTCGGGGGGGGGGGGGGGGATCAGTAACACCCAGATACCGCTTCCAAAGAAAAGGGTACCCCCACCAAACCTCCCTCTAAAAACGACTCCATGGGCCTCCACCAAGAAACAGGAAACATACGGCGTGGGTGAGTAAGAACACCAGTTCATTAGTTTGCTTTTCCGGTTTTTCTTTGCTTTTTTACATGTATTTTTGGGGGGGGATTGCTTGTTTGACTATTTAGATGGGCTGGAATTGGGGTGGAAAGCAATAGAACTGCTCCTTGTACTCCTGTTTTCTCAGGCTCGGCATGAGTAAACAGATGACTCTGTTTTCCACGAGAAAAGAACCCGTAAAACGATGGGTAAGTGAATGTTTCTTTGACAGGTTCAGTGATAACAAGCCGACAATGGTCTTCGAAGGGTGTAGTGTGATGCATGCCCTGGACGCTCCATTATCTGGAGAGCTGGTAGCCTCACGTTAACTGAGACCATCAGACAATGGAGACATGAAGGAGGCAAACACTATGCAAGGGGTGCAAACAGACAACAGACAAATGCATATGATGAACGTGTTGATGCTGGGTGCCAGGTAAGTGATTGCACTGTTTGCAAGGGCGCAGCACGGCAGGAAAATACAATCATTTGCAATGCAATAGGTCTCGCTTTTGCAAGAGTTTAAGCTATTAGCATTGTAGATAACTATGCCTTTTGTTTTACAAACCAAAACATAAATAAAAGGCATTGTAATTTACAATGCCAATAGCTCAAACTTGCGTAAACGCGAGACCTATTGCATTGCAATGCTTGTTAAACTGTGTTGAGGACGTAACGGGCTGAGCCAACCATAGGGAACCCATGGTCGCATTGCTGGGCTATGTGAGTGATGCCCTAAGAGCCTACTGCAGACTTGCAGCCATGATGCTGCTTATTGTCAGGAGAAGGGTGGTTATACACTGGGGGCGGGGGGAAGCTCGGCCCCAAGGAAGAGTGATTGACTAAAGGACTTGATTTACTGCCAAGAGCAACTTGATAAATTATGTGCTTTAATGCTGGCACCAGTCGCCTTAGCGACATACAGGCCCCCTTTAGCACATACCAAGCGACGCTCGACCAAGGAGAAATGGCGCAGCCTGGTCACGGGGAGAGGAAAGAGTGAGCCAGCATTTGCTTAACATCTAAATGAACACTGCAGCTATTCCCTGTATTGTGCAAACTGAGATCGGTCCTGTGTGGACAGCTGAGTCCCTGAAATATTGCAAGTACTGTGATCACACCGTATTTATGTCATGAATTTGATATTTTCCCCTGAATGGCTGAGCCACGGTGCAGTTCTCATCTTTCATTTTCTGTGGCGATGTTTGCTGATATTAAAACCAATAAAAACATTTTGGAAAAAAATAAAAATGATGGCTTTCATGGGGCCATACTTAGTCTGGTGCTCTACCCAAATTTTGCACTCCCCACTGTAGGCATGTACTTCCGCAAGATACCCCCACCCCCATACTATTCTGGGATCAGAGCTACTTCATCAGCAGAAAGCCACTTACCAGTAGCATCTCTATCCAAATAATTGAACACCAGATCCTGTGGTATGCGGACTCTCACCTTTCAAGTGGACACTGCTGGTATGCTGCACCAATACTGCTGTACTCGACTTGTATGGCTTTTCTGTCTAGCTCTTTAATACTCAGCTCATGAGCCATTCTATTCTCCTCCATGGTCACTCTTTTCTGCCAAGGCTGCTTCAGTCTCAGCCTTTTCATTTGCCAAGGGTCTCTCAGACTTAGCCTTCCTCTCATCTGCTTCCAGCTTCATCTTGGCCAGCTGCAGACTGAGCTCCCTCTCCGACTTCCTGTCCTCCAGATCCTCTGGGGACAAACCCTTGGCAGACACGCTGCTCCCTGCCCCATCCTGAGCATCCTAGGCATTCGCTCGGGTTGAGTTGGGCTCTCCTTGAAGCTCAGGACCCAGGACTGGGTCCACTATCTCCTCATCCTCTGATGGTGTGGTTCTCCCACCTCATTATCATCACCATCATCTCCTGAGATGGACTGCCACCTCTGCACCTCCTCAAAGGCTCTGAGGGCTATCTGAAGATCCAGTTTGGTGGCCTTCTTGTGAACCTTTTGCACGGTTCGCAGAGTTTCATCAGCCCAGCCCTGCTGAGGGTGTCAAAGTTGCACAGCGCCATCTTCATGGTGAAAAAGGTATGGTAAGGCACTTACATTTAGAAAAGTGAGAAACCAGCCAATAGAAAACGGGGAAGAATCACAAAAGAGGTCAACTCTGATGTCAAAATATTTAGCCTGAATTTCTGAGTAACTCAAATCACTGTATGGTACTACACAAATACAAGTCCTGATCCACACCGCTAAACACCAATGTGAGAAATTGGGTTGTTGGATGACTGGGGTGTGAGCCTTGGTCAAGCAACAGCCACAGTCCCTGATAGGGTGAACCACAAAAAGCCCTAAATTAACCAGTGCTTAACCCTGGGTAGCTGGGCACAAAATCCAGCTGAACTTAACTTAGAGGCAATGTGTGAAGCATTTATGCAGCACACAAACAGTAATAAAGTGGAAACAAATTACAAAAAAATACCACACCAACTTAGAACATGCATTTGAAATGCAATCAGTCTCGCCTTTTGGACCTTCTATGTATTTAGCTATGCAGCACATTAGCATGGATGCTGAAACATCTACTGTTCTACAACATGGAGGGAAATTAAGCACCAAACTGCGTGAGACACGCCAGGTATGGGAACACATGTAGAGAAATATTGCCTTTCAGCGGGAAATGGTATAATCCAAAGCTCCATATTTAATACAAAATAAGGGGCTTCGGTGGTCATATCACTGAAAATACAAGATTAGAAAAAAGTATTATTGTCTACGGGTGCTCGTGGAAGACAATTTCTATGGACTGGAATCTAGAGAATGCTAAAGAGATTCTGGTATTTTACTGACCTCTGCTTGTCGTTTTCTATCAAGAAAGTTAAATAGAGGCAGTTGCCAGAAAAATAAAAAGAAAGTGTCTCAGCAGAAAGCAATTCTGGTATTTTACTGACCTCTACTGGTCGTTTTCTATCAAGACAGTTAAATAGAGGCAGTTGAACAGAAAAAAAGTCCCTAAGCGGAAGTAGACAAGTCCTAGGGCTGATCTCCAGAGCCCACAAAGTACATACACATATAGGTATATACTAAAGTATATACAAGAGGTCTTGCATGCTCAACCTAAAAATAGAGTGCATTTTAATAAATTATTTGATACCAAAATGACAAACATCCCATCAGTAGAACCGGAGTTATGAATTTTTAACGTTTTAAGTAAAAACTAGCACCTAAAAAAATCAATGCACCAACTAGTCGTGGGAGACCGGGTCAAAGTAGAAAAATATAGCCGACAAAATTTGAGCGTGGGACAGATAAAAGAAGTGGATTGGGCTTAGACTTCGTTTACCTTCAGACTTAGGAGAATTTCCAAGAACAATGTTCTGAGAAGGTAAAGTTCAGATGGGCAAGGCTGCAGGCAGTGTCTGAGGAGGGAGCGTTGTCACCGGGGAGCCACTGGATGAAGTCGCAGTGAAGATTTCTACGTTCAGACGTTGTCACTTTTTTGGAAGTTGAAAACTTCCAGCAGTACGAGGCAGGAGGCTGTAGCCACAGACAGTTCCATGAGCTTGGATAGCACTTTGCCGAAGGATCGCTGAACAGAATTTACTGCTGCGGAGAAGAATGTAGCACGGCAGCCGTGAAGTCAGGCCGACCAGCGATGTACCTTGGGCGATCGACAAGCAAGTTGGTCCCGGTCTTCCCTCGATTCTCAGGGCAGTTTTTAGGCAAACATTTTTTAAGTCCCAGTTGGGACACCACTTGGGGTGGAGGAATCACTCAGGCTGGGTCCAGGTGCAGGTATAAGATGGTGGAAGCCTTTCATGTTCGTGTGGCTCTGAACATGAGGCCAGCAGACTAACCCTTGGAGTCACTCTGGCAGTACTGGGTTCAGGTGAAGAAGCAAGGCTCAAACAGCAGAGCTGGCCTCTGTTGGTTAAAGGCAGGCTCCAGGCAGCAAAACAGTACTTCCAGGTGAGGCAAAGGAGTCTTGTGAAGTACACAGCAGGCCACAGTAACAGGCAGTCCTCTGAAAGTCCTTCTGCAGGTCCAGAAAGTAAAATGAAAAGTGGGTCTTAGGGACCCAAGGCACAAAGTTTGTATTCTTAGTGCCTTCTTTGAATTTGGGACAGATTTCTAGAGGTTTCTCTTTGAAGTGCTTGGAATTTATTGACTTCCCTACCCAGGATCCAAGCGGGCTGCAGAGACAGTGTGGAGATAAGAATCCCTTTGTGTGGAGTCAGCCTTTTCAATTGCAAGTGGGGCTGTTCTTAGCTATGCCCCCATCCTGCCAGCAGATGGCCCATCCAAGCACACCTAATCTGTCTATTTTGTGACTGTGAGGAATTCACAAAGTATAACTCTCAGTTACACCCACTCTTGTGGCTTAACACAGGCTGTGGGCACCAAAGTGCGAAGGGCAGAAAAATGCTAATTTACTAAAAGAGACATTATCACAATTGTAATTTCAAATATTCATAGATAGCAAAAAGGAAATAGGGGTGACATATACAATAAAAGGGGGGTTTAGGGCTTGACAAGGGGGTTATATTGCCAATTCGATTTGGCTGATTAAAACAGCATTTAGGCTGCACTGACAGGCCTGGGACATGGTTTAAGGGGCTATTTAAGTGGGTGGCACAATAGGTGCTGAATGCCCACTAGTAGTATTTAATTTAAAGACCTGGACATATGGTATAGGACTCTACAAGGGACTTATAAGTAAATTACATTTGCCAATAAGGTGTAAGCCAATTTAACCATGCTTAGGGGAGTGAGCACAAGCACTTTAGCACTAGTCAGCAGTGGTAAAGTGCACATAGTCCTAAGACCGACAGAAACTAATTTCAGCAGAAAAATTGAGGTAAATAGTTTAACAGTTTGGGGGAAGACCACCCTATGGCTGACGGGTCTAACAAACATCAAATATTGACCCAGTAATTTGGGGGGCGGAGCCAGCAAAATTTCACTTTCTCCACCATGGTACTGGCAAATAATGAAAACCAAGCTCATGATGCTATTTCTCTCAATTGTGGATTAAAAAAAAGATGAATAAACACCCCATGATTGGAAAACTTGTTTTCAGGTGATGCATAGGTCTCTGTGGTTGAGCGATCCTACACAATATATTAGTGTGTTTTGCTTTTCTGTAGTAATATCCTTTTTATTTAATGATATGCTTAATTAGTGCTGTGAACCGATGTCTTAAACTATGCAATACTGCTATGTGTTATTCTGTGCAGGGCTATGTTTTGATGTGTTGTTATGTGCTATGATGAAGTATGATGAAACTTGATGGGCCCGATTCACAGAACTAACTTAAGACAAAATCCTAAACTTACTACCATTTTGGTATTCACAGAAGGCACTTACTCATTTTGGTATTCACAGAAGGCACTTACTCATTTTGGTATTCACAGAAGTTAGGAGTCCTAAGTTTAGGACTCCTAAATGCCTTCTGTGAATACCGAAAGCCTTAAAATTAGGATTTTTCTCAATTTAGTAGTAGTAAACTTAGGACTCCTAACTTTAGGACTCCTAAATGCCTTCTGTGAATACTGAAAGCCTTAAAATTAGGATTTTTCTGAGTTTAGTAGTAGTAAAGTTAGGAGTCCTAACTTTAGGACTCCTAAACTGAGAAAAATCCTAATTTTAAGACTTTCGGTATTCACAGAAGGCCTTTAGGAGTCCTAAAGTTAGGACTCCTAACTTCTGTGAATACCGAAGTGAGTAAGTGTCTTCTGTGAATACCAAAATGAGTAAGTGCCTTCTGTGAATACGAAAATGGTAGTAAGTTTAGGATTTTGTCTTAAGTTAGTTCTGTGAATCGGGCCCGATGTGTTTTTCTTACCCTATGCCGTCTTATGCTGTGATAAGTTAAAGTGTGTTTTGCAGTGCTATGCTGTGTTTTGTACCGGCATGCCTTGTAGTGTTCGGTGTTATGGTGTAATCTCACAGTATGTTTTGGTGTGCTGTACTATGTTATGGTGTTTTGTATCATGTTTTGTCATGCAGTGCTGTGTTTGTGGTGTTCTGCTTTAGGTTTTATCAGGATGTGCTATGCTGTGTTATATTAAGGTCTGTTATGTTTTGTCATGCTTTTCTATGCTGTGTAATGTTAAGGTGTTCTGTTATGATGAGTCATGCATTGTTATACAATGTTATGTAGTGTTATGTAGTACTATGCTGTGTTATATTGTACTATTGTATTGTTTGTTATGCTATGCTGTTAAGTTATGTTGTGTTATCTTTGTTTTGCAGTGGTGTGTTGTGTTTTGTTTGATGTGATGTTATAATGTGCCATGCAGTGCTATGCTGTGTTATGTTAGGTTGTTATGTTGTGCCATGTTGTGCTATGCTGTATTATGTGTGTTCTGTTATGTTATACTGAACTGTACAGTCCTGTATTGTGCTACATAATGGTTTATTGTATTATGCTGTGCCATGCTGGGTGATGGGTGTGTTATTTTTGCTATGCTATGCTCTGCTATGTTAGGGTATGCTTTGTTGTGTCGTACTGTGCTATTCTATGTTATGTAAGGGTGTGTTATGCCTCGCTGTGTTATGGTGTGGCGTGTTATGTTGAGTATGCAGCTCTATACTGTGTTAGACTGTGATGTGTTATGTTGGGGCATGCTATGCTATGCTGTGTTATATTATAGTGTCATGTTGTGTAATACTGTGCTAGACTGGGGTGCAATATTTTGTGTTGTGCCATGATAGACTGTATTATGTGAAAGTGTGTTATGTTGCCATTCTGTGCTGCCTTATTTTATGATGCACCGTTATATTGAGTGGTGTAGTGCTATGTTGTGTTAAATTGAGGTGTGTTATGTCATGCTGTGCTATACTGTGTTATGGTAGGGTGTGTTGTATTATGTTGTGCCAAGCTGTGCTATACTTTTTTTATGTTACTGTGTTTTACTTTGTGTCATGCTGTGCTAAATTGTGCATGTTAGGTTGTGTTATGTTATCGTTGTGCAATTATACTGTGTTATGATAAAGTGTCTTATGCTGTACTATCTTGTTCTGTGCTGGTTTATGTTAGGGTATGTTATGCCGCGTCATGTAGTGCTTTGCTCTGTTATGTTAGGGTGAGTTTGCTATGTTGTGTTATTTTATAGTGTGTTGTATTATGCTGCACCTTGCTGTGTTATGCTCTGGTATTTCATTGGTGTTGTATATTGTTGTCATACTGTGTTATGCTAGGATGTGGTATGTTGCTTCATGCAGTGCCATGTTGTTTCATATAAGGGTGTGTTAAGCTACGTTATAATATGTTGTGATATGTTATGTTACGCAGTGTGTTGCAATGTATTTTGCTGTGTTATGTTATGGCTTGTTGTGTCATTTGTGCAAGTTAGGATGTGGTATGCTATATGATGCTATGATTTGTTACATTATGTCAGGGTGTGAGATAGTGTGTTGTGTCATGCTGTGCAATACTCTGTTACATTTAGATGTGTTCTGTTTATTTTGCTGCGCATGTTAAGGTGTGTTATGTTATACCATGCTGTTCTGTGCTGCATTATGTTAGGTTGTGATATATTGTGTCATACTGTGAAATGCTTTATTACATTAGGGTGTGATGTGTTATATTGCTTCATTGTGTCAGCCAAATCAGTGCATCAAAGGACATACACTAGCTCTCCATTACAAGCTACACATCATGCTAGAGTCTCGCTGAACTAGCGTACAATGATACTGGGTCTGAATGGGAAGGATAGGGAGAGAGTTCCAACACAAGCGGGTTTAAATGAAGTTCTGTGACCTCTCCTGGTAGGGCAGCACAAACAAATGCAGAACTGAACCAGGAACGCTGGGTGGCCTGCTTACATTGGCAGCTCCTCCGCTAAGGCGGGGGAGCGTCGCCCCACTTCCAGGAGCATCAGAGAAAGGAAAAAATAAAAGGATAATAACGGAATGAGATTATTCTTTTATTTTTTCTTCTTAATGATAATATACACTCAGAACATAGTGCATGGGGTTTAGGGACACTGGGTGGTTAAGTATGGTTTTGCTCAGGATTTACCTTTTAATATCAAATATACTGGGACGGGATGCAGAGGGTTTAGGGGCAATGGATTGGTATATGTGTTAAGATTCAGGATTTTTTTTTTTAATATGGGTTCCATTTGCAATTTACGCATGCAGTGTTGTTTAAACCACCAATGTCTGACGCTGTAAATAAAAGTTTAAAAATAGCACCACCATGATGGCGGATCTCAATAAATGACAGGGTCACATTAATAATATTGGGGGAAAAATGCCAATTTACATTACTGGTTCAGTCATACTTTAAATGGGGAAAAAAAACTAGTTTCAGAACATATTTTATATTTAACAGTGGTTATAGCCTTTTCATGCCTATAAAGTCGCCCATACTCCATAGTGTGCGCATTGTGCTTCAAATACTCTGAGGTGATCGGACGTGATATCCAGTACCGGGGTTTCACTCACAGAGTTACAGTGCCACCTACTGGTGAAAGGAAGCAATATAATCAAATCGATCGAAATGGTATGTGTGCTAATTGTTTGTGTGCTAGGTGAATTTTTTATGTGATCGAATGTAAACGCGTGGTAATGGTATGTGTGGAAAAACGTGCATGTTAGACCTGGCACCTTGGCGTGAGTCTCCCTTCCACTTTTTGTCGCTGTGCCTCATGTGATTTTATGGTGTTGGCCGCTCAGCGCACTGTGCCACTGCCAACCAGTGCCACAGTGCAAGTGCTCCCTATGTAAAATGTATATGTTGGTTGGATTCCACGATTGGATTATTTGGTTTACTGTCAGACCCCAGTAAAGTGCACCAGGAGTGCCAGGGCGTGTAAATACAAATGCCGCTGGCGGGCATGCAGCACTGGTTGTGCCAACCACAGAAGCGGCCTGGTAAAATGTGTCTAGGGTCTGCCATTGCAGAACCCGCGTGCAGTCTGGTACTGACATGCTGACTGGCAAGTGCCCACACTTGCCAGTCCCTGAGCCTTCCCTTAACTTCATGTTAGTCACCCCTCTGGTAGGCCCAAGGGCAGGGTGCGTTGTAAGCCTAAGGTAGGACAAACCCTGATGTGCGTGGCATGTCCTAATAGTGAATGACCGCCATTTTCGTAGTTCACTATTGTAAGGCTACCCTGTTCTCGTAGGCCAGAATGGGCGGTAAGGATTGTTCCAGCCTATGATCCTAACCGACCCCGGGAACATGGTAGAACATCGAGTTTAGTATGCCTGAACTCGGAATCATAAGGTACATCTTCTCGTAAGGTTTATTTTAATATTCTGCGTTTGCAAATGCAACTTTTAGAAAGTTGGCCTTTGCTTGCCTAACCATTTCAGCCCGCGTCTGCGTGATGTGTATCTGATGTCTGGCTTGCGTGAGTGACAGGGCTGGGGGAACCCAGATGGGCAGGGCTAGGTAGCCT
The DNA here is from genome assembly GCF_964204655.1 of Triturus cristatus. NCBI lineage: Eukaryota > Metazoa > Chordata > Amphibia > Caudata > Salamandridae > Triturus > Triturus cristatus. The sequence goes on from NC_140585.1 coordinate 266,307,128, forward strand.
GGTGGTGAATAGGAAGATTGACAGGTAGATGGGTGGGATGAGTACACCTGGACTCTGAATTGGACTGTGCTCTGCCCCCACAATGCCGGCTCCGCCCCCTGTGGAGCGTCTGATCACCCTGCCCTGCACTCTGAAAGAAGAAGCCTGCATCGCGTCAACAAAGTACTCCAGAACCGGACTGAACTAGGCAAGGGCCCCCCTGGCCTGGGAGAACAAAAGAAATGCAGTATAAATGTAGGAGCCCTGCTCCTAAGAAATCAGATCCGCTTTTGACCAAGAAGAATCTCTGTCTGAGGAGGAGGCACCGGGAAAGCTGTAAGGAGGAAGACTGTCCCTATCCTGGGGGACTGGCCTGCAGTGGTGACCTTGCTGCCAAAGGAGAGAAGAGGAACCTTTTGCTGAAGACTTTTCTTTATTTATACTTTCAAGACTTGTGCTTTTCAAAACGATCTCCAAGGGCTTGGAAGTGAGCTTGCCCCCTGAACTGAGCCCCAGGACCATTGGGCTCAACCTGACCTTCACTCGCCCGCCGCTGGACTGTGGTGTTCCTTCCCTCGCTGGAGTCGTGACTCTTGTGCCCCCAGCCCCTCCTTGAGCCGTGACCTGACTGCTTAGCCGCCCCTGCCTTGGGAATAGCCTTGCTCGATCTGAGCCGCTCCCCTGACGCCGTGCTGGGCTGCCCGTCACCTCGCTCGCCGGAGGCTCGCTGTGCACTTTCACCCCTCCTGCCGGAATTGGAGTTGTGAGCATCCTCAAACCTCGGACGGCCCGGACGCTGACTGCGTGCCCAGCTGCCCGCTTTGTTCACTTGCCCCCGCAACACCCTGCTCTTGCCGTGAGCCTGAAGGATCAGACCCCCATCGTGAAGTGTGGGAGCCCCGGACGCCGCCTCGCCCTTCTGACGAAGAGCCGCTGAAATCCCGCACCCGCCTTCGCATCAAGAAACAAGGTACTGTACTTACGAACTCAACCACGAGCTCGCATCGGATCCAGGGTCCGCAAAGTTCTGATTTCCCTGTCGTCTGCCGCGTGCTTCCCGGTTGCCGCCTCAGCGCGAAGTGCGCGGAGGCCCACAGTCACCTTTGTGCACACCTAAGAACTTTCCGTAACAAAGAGAACTTTACCGTATTTATAGGAATTTTGGCCCCACCGTTTTACAGTTACTGGGCCTTGTACTGAATCTGCTGAGACTATATAAAAGCCTTATTTATATACAACCTGATTGGTGTCCGTTTGTGGTGCATGCAAGGGGTTTACTGTATGAATAATAACAATTGCTTAACCGTGTACGCCTGAGATTTAGCTTGGACTGCTCGCGCCATGCACCTAGAGGGTGAGCAGGGGTTATTCTGGGGAGTCATCCTTCGTCCTGACTAGAGGTAAGGGGTCCCTGCTTGTCGCTGGTCCTTACCTGCGCCAACAAGAGTCCCCTTCATTTCTAACAGTGCACAATAAAACATGGGGGCCAATTACCATGCGGTCGGAAATGGCTCCGGCCGTTGGTCGGAGCCGTTCCGACCACATCTTAATCTGGCGGTTGGATTCCTTTACGACCAACCCATTTCGATGGAGTCAGTCTGAAAGAAATGCGAACGGTCATTCCAACTGGCTTCCTAAGGGCTTGGATAGCCCGGCGGAATGCTTTCAGTAATCCCAAGGCGTCTCTTTCCATCCGAGGAATTACGATGTCGGATTCCGACAGCCTTTCTGTGCCGGCCTTTCTGACAGCCTCGGGTTGGACCCTATTGATCCCTGCACCCCGTGACAGGCACCTTGAGGTGCCTGTCACGGGGTTCAGGGTTGACCTGCACCTCGCATTTTTACAATGGGAGCATGCATTCTGGTTGGAATGCTCCCATTGTAATCCAATGGGAGCATGCATTCCGGTTGGAATGCTCCCATTGTAAAGTATAGGCATGCGACCGAACACTGTTCGATCGCATCCTAATTAGTCGGTCGGAACCGCCGACCAGAAGTCGGTTGGCCCCTTGACCAAGACGATTGTAGTGAGGACGGGGTTCTATGTGCACACATTGCTATATTAGCATAAGGGCTTTAGATGTAAAACGCCATCTTTAAGTCCTCATTGCCCAGGTATACAGGAGTTCACTCCTTGATCACTTCCCGAAAGGCGCCTCTAGTGATCTTATAGGTACCCGGTATGGAACACTATACACCTTACCATCTTTACTCAACCATCGGTGCCTGTTCCTCCCTGTCATCCGTCTGCAACCGCCAGAGAATTTTAGCAATATGGTATAGAGTCCTAATCATTGGACTCATTGATTAATGACTGTACCCATTCCTCATAGGGAAGCCAAAAGGCATTCCGCTGACATTTATGTGATCTATCCAACATATTAGTTTACTTTATTGAGGCCAACCATTCTATTTTACTAGTGGGGGTGGCTTTGACCCATTTTTTACAGATTTCCCTGCGAGCAACTAGTATTAAGTAAAATATCAGTTTTTTTGTATTTTTTAACAAAGATTCATAGTTATTTGTGAGCCGGAAAAAAAAACAACAGTTCGCTTACCTGGGGTGCTTCACCAAATATTGAGAATATTGTATTACTCACATCCTGCCAGAAACCTTGGATCACCGGACAATACATAAACATGTGAGTATCATCACCTTTCTCATTGTCACATTTAGGACATCTGGGTGCTTCTCCACTCCCCAGTTTTATAAAATTTATATGGAGTCCAATATACCCTATGGAGACAAAAGAGGTGGTTCCACCTTAGATTTGCGGGTTGGACCAAGAGTATAGCATGTCACAAGATACTTGCCATAAATCTTGAATCTGCTCTCCTGGCAAGCTCTTCTCCCACAGCACCGTTGTCAGATTGAAATCCCCATCCGCCATCTCCATTAGTAGCCAATAACCGTTCGCCACCACTTTTTTATGAGTTACGTCAGCTACCAAGCTTTCTTCCAGTTTGTTAGGCAGTCCTGCTCCAAGGCCATCTGTGAGACTCCAACTCATCATTTGAAGATACTTAAATCTCGAAAGTTGGCCATTAAACAATATTTAGCTCTCTTCCCAAGGTACTAGGGCACCATTCATTATCGATTGACTCCAGGTAGTAATTCCTGTGTCTTTTAATGGATGCGCCAGACAGTCCTTCGACCATTCTGGAGATCCAGGAGAGTCAAAAATTGACGCCATCCCACTGTAGTAGTTAATTTTTAACTCTCTCCTGACTTTGTACCATGTTATTACTAAGCTCTGTAGGGTTTTAAGACATATTTTTTTTTTAAACGTGGGTCTCCATATTTATGAATAAAACTATATTCTCCCCCTTTGGCATCTTTTAACATTGCTGTATACATCTTTCCTATTTCTGAGTCATCTGGCACCTTAAACAACCTTTTCCCTCCTTTTAATAGGGAATTGGGATATATATGCCGCAGCATATGACTTCTTGGCGAGAGGTTATCTTGAAGAACACGCAACTTGTCCTCTGATTGTGCTAGAGGCTCCAGTTATCGAAGAACATGTATGTTCATTTACTTTACTTGACTGGATGGCTGAATCTTTTACTGAACATTACACTGACTTCCTCTTGGAGGCAGTTGCAACATATTGTGCCTACACGTTGGTGGATTAAATTGGCAGTTGTCCATCTTCCGTTCGTCCTAATCCGGATATTTTTTTAATTTTTCTTTTTTACTCCACATTGGCCTGTATACAGCCCCTGAGAGATGTTTTACATTTTTTTTTTTTCCTTTTTCCCTACAACTTTTTCGAACTTTCACTACCAATTATATGGCTTGGCAATACATGAACTTGGTTCTGTTTCCATCGAACTTGAACTCTGCGTTCCTACATTGATTCCCTATTTTGTTCGTGGTCCGATCAAGGGAGGGTGTAGTGAGGACAGGGTTCTATGTGCACACATTGCTATGTTAGCATAAGCACTTTAGATGTAAAACGCCATCTTGCCACTTTGCTGCTTTTGCACACGACACTGCAGGTAGCTGTTATTACAAGTAAAACTGCTTGCTTTCTTTTTCCTCACATGAGAACGGTCTGTTGTTCACATCCCTAGACGTGCACCGCGACCTTAGTCTGAACACTGTGTGCAGAAGCCGTCAAGGTCAAATAACAATGTATGCTGTTGAATTCAGGTTGATCGGCCCACGCTATAGAGACAACACGCACACAGCTGCAAATATCTGAAACTCGGGTGCCTTTAATAATGCATTTGCATGCATGATTCAGACACTTGGAGAAAACCTTTCCAGACACAGAGAGCAGAGCTGATCCTGTGATGTGATTCACCTAAGCTGATCTTTGAGGTATGGGGTTCCCCATTCAAGCCTAGAGACCTTCTATTAGTTTTTATAAAACTAGTTTACTAACGAAGGGAGGGTGGTTCACAAAGTATTATAGGATTTGTTTTCCACTATCATTTGTAATATGATTTCTCCCTTCATTTTCTATGGTGTTGTAACAATGCTGATGGTTTTGTTTTTAATCATTTGTCTGCTTATATTAGCAAAAGTACGGCACCTTAGAGCACGTAGTTGAAAATAAACATTTTAAACTTTACCGTGTCTCTGATTACTCTTGTTGTGGACTGATATGAGAATAATAGCGAAAAGGTGTTTCTGATTCCCACCATTCCTGAGAGTACTCTAAGCCGCTTTTTCTGGGTTGTCTAATCATTGGTAGCTTCGAGATGATATGGAGAACGAATGAGACACTGATGCTAGTCGGATAGGGGTTCTGGGTACTGAGGTGAGTTTTTTGGTACATCACAATTCACTGAGGTCCTGGTTTCCTGTGCATAGTTCTGTGCATGAGCAGAATCCCCGCAACATGGCGCACCTAACGTTTTGGTCTTATGATTAAGATGCCTTATTAGTGCTTATAGCAGTCCACAATACCCTCACTCTTGTTTCCGGTTGACGGGAGTGACGGTTTAAACCTACCTAAATAGTTAATGTATAGGTTCTCTCTAGTTTGACAATTAAAAAGGTTTCATTTTATCTTATACCCTTATTGTACTACTGTTTATATAGATTGTTTTTCTTCTCTGTGTCGTTATGCCTGAAGTCGCTATTGCAGCGCATAGTCGCGCACCTCTCCAGCATCATTTAACGCAGTTCGGGGTGCCTGACGATGGGATGTCTATTATCTTTGTAGTGAGTGCCTGGTTCTGGAGCTTAGTGCGGATCTGTGACGTAGACGCACCTCGCAGTCGAAGCAATATGTTGGTTCCTAGATGCTGCAAGGCTGCGATGCAAGCTCCTCTTGCGTCATTGTCAAGGATCTCATTGACCAGTCTGGCAACGTGAAGTCCAGCGTCAGCAATGTGGCATGCAACTGGTGATGCATTCGGTTCAGAGGAGCTATGAGGCTGCAGTGCTGAGTCCGTCATCGTCATCAAGGCTGCCGACCACAGATGTGAGGACCTGGCTGTGGATGCACTGTTCTGCAGGTCTTTGCGACAGGTCCAATCCATGCAGCAGCGGTGAATCGGAGGGGAAGCGCTGCTCAGCCGAGGAGATGCATCAGTTCTGCTTAGGAATGCATTGCTCTTCAGTGAAGAAAGGTTGGTTCTGCTGGCAAGCACCTGAGGCCCACTTCCATGGGTCCAAGACTGGAGTGACACCACTTTGCAGGGTAGGCTCACATATGGCAGAGTCCAGGTGCAAGGTGGTTGGTAGCCTGTTATGTCCCCGAGTCTTTAGATCAAGAGGTCAGCAAACTAGCCCTTGAAGTTAGTGTGGGTTCTGTGTTCAAGAGATGCAGGTCCAGTACTTCTCACCCTGAGAGGGCATCAGGCAGCAGGTCAGCACAGCAAAGCAGGAGTCCAGCAGAGTGCAGTCCAGCAGAGTGGCAGTCCTTCAGCAGCACAGCAGTCCGTCTTCCGGGCAGAATAACTACAGGTCCAGAAGTATACTGAAGTGGTGCTGTCTGAGGTCCTTCTTTTCTACACAGTTGTGCCTTTGAAAGTGGAGAGAACCTTCTAAAGGCATGCCTTTGAAGTGTACAGATGCTCTGCCTTCCCTGCCCTGGCTCCAGATTAACTACAGGGGCTATGCAGCCCTTTGTGTTGGGAAATGACAAAGCTTATTCAGGTATAAGTGAGGCTGGGCCAAGCTCCACCCTTCCATCCTACCTATGATGGCCCACCAAGTCACACCTAAGTACCCATTGTGTGTGGCTGTCTAGGAGGAATACACAAAGCCCAACTGCCAACTACCCCCAGTCAGTCATGTGACCCAAGACAGGCTTCAGGCAGCAACTGGCTAAGGCAAGAAAATGCAAACTTACTAAAAGTGGCATTTTCAGAATTGTAATGTAAAATACACCTTTACCAAAAATTAGGATTACAGAGACACCAAACATGAACCAGTCATATCTTCCCATTTGGAAATTACACTTATAAAATATAATAAGGCAACCCCAAAGTTATCCTATGGGAGAGATAGGCCTTGCAGTAGAGAAAAATGAATGTAAGAGTTTTTCACTACCAGGACATGTAAAACTTACAAATTTCAGTGAATTGCACTCTGCTCTCTGGGCAGTCCCTGCCCTACCATAGAAGTTACTTATATGTATTAAAAAGGAAGGTTTAAGCCTGGCAAAAGGTTTATTTTGTCTGGTCGAAATGGGTGTTGAAACTGCACACACAGGCTCTGCAACAGCAGGCCTGAGACAAGTTTAAAGGGCTACTTAAGTGGGTGGCACAATCAGTGCTGCAGGCCCACTAGTAACCTTTCATTTACAGGCCCTGGGAACATGCAGTTGTTTGAAAATGGCCCTCTCTGAAGGGTCACCCCAAACATTTTGCTTCCTCCTCTTTTTCTGACCTTTTTGTAGGCTTTAGGACTCTGAGCGTTTTACCACTGACCAGTGCTAAAGTGCATGTGTTCTCTTCCCTGAACATGATAATATTGGTGTATACACAATTGGCATATGTAGTTTATTTGTAAGTCCCTTGCAAGGTGGAATATCATATACCCAGGGCTTGTAAATTAAATGCTACTAGTGAGTCAGCAGCACTGATTGTGCCACCCACACAAGTAGCCTTTCAAACTTGTCTCAGGCCTGCCACTGCAGAGCCTGTGTGTGCAGTTTATGTCGATAAAAATTATACCAGTGACTGCCATAGTATTTTTAGGAGTTCCAATGAATGCGTATCATTGCTGTCGGGTTCAGCCAAGGTGACCTCCCCATCAACCTCAAGTCAGAGATATGTGGTCAGGCACGTCCTGCGACCCACACCCATGCCTATCGAATGACAGGTCACAGATGGGGTCTCACTTAGCCCAAAGACAAATACTCACCCAAAAAAACCCTGATTGATGCCACAGATAGATAGTTGCACCACAAACAGGTCAGAGGAAATTGGCCCTAATAGAACACGTTTGGCCAAAGGCTTGCATTCCCCAAAAATACCACATGTAAAGAGGAACATGCAGCGAATCAGAACACGACATGCACTCCACACATATTGATCATGCGCTTCTCATCCAGACATCTGGACACATACACACTGCCCCACACTAGTTCTCCCTGAGGTTGAAAGCCATCAGATGCACACACTTGTTAATTTATCACTGAGATGGGCTTTTTTTTAATGGGGAATCCCGAATGCTTTTTTTTATATATGGGCACCATTTGGGCAGCCTTCCAGCTAGCAGGGATACTTGCCCCTTCCAAAATATGATTTGTCAATTTATTAAACTACCTTTCCCCCTTAAACTATAGCGGCATTAGCCTTATAGATGTAGCCCAAAAGGTCTTTGCAAGACAAGTACTTGGGAAACTGGTCTCTTGGATAGAAGATCATCAGGACCTTTCCCCATTGAAGACTGGTTTTAAAAGAGGGGTTTAGTACGATTGATCAGATTTTTAGATTCCGATTAATCTATTGGTAAATCGTTGCTATGCTGAAGGCTCACCTCTATTTTGTCTTTGTTAACCTAAAGTTGGCATTGGGCATAGTCCCTAGAGTTAAACTGTGGCCTGTCTTGAGGAATAGTCGGGTTCCATCTGGTATTGTGGATATACTGGCTTGACTCCACCAGGATACCTATGCCCAAGTGAGACGGGTCCCAGGGAGGGGAGTTGACTGAACGGATCGAAATTATGAACGGTGTCCAGCAAGGGTATGTCCTTGCTCCAACTCTCTTCTCCTTGTATCTTAACTATGTGAATCCTATTTGGAGCATGGCCTAAATGACTACTCCCATTCTGTTATTTGCAGTGAATTTGAAGACTTTTGCACCAAACGTGGCCTTGTAATAAATAATTTGAAGACCAAATGTATGACTATTTGTCCTCACAAAACATTTAGCGGTCTGATAATGTTGGGAGGCTCCCCTTTAGTAAGGGTCAGTGAGTTGGACTACTTGGGGCTTAGGTTAAATAAATCCATGTCATGGGCTCCGCAGGTCAAGAAGAGTAGTTTAAACCTAACCCGCTATTCTTCTGAAATATTAAGATGCTACAGAAGCATCCCGGGCTAGGACCATCTCTCCTGCACTTAAGGTGTATAAAGCTACAGCTGAGGGTAGTTCCATGTAAGGGTTTTAAGTGTGGGACACCTCGAACCTGGGAGTAACAGAGAATACATTTTTGAGAGCATTGATCAATATCTCAAACAATACCCCACTAATACCTCTAAGACGAGATATGGGCCTTAATTTAATATCATATAAGGCCCAACTTAGGCCGCTACTTTACTGGAGAGGGCGGAAGTATTCTCAAGATCTGGAAGATTATCGTTGAGCCCTGAAGAAGGTGGTATTATCAGATAAATATGCCAAAATTGCATGGTTGTCTTATGTCCAAAAGCTGTTGGTACAAATTGGTCGGGTGGAATTTAGGTCTTTCTCGGCTTCCACTGCTCATGTATCCAAGACCAAACTTAAGAATGCTTACTGGGCCTATGCTCACTACAGTGAATTCCAGAATGTGACAAGTGGCCACTTACCTCCCTCTTTTTATATTTTAAACCTATTTATCAATGGGAGCCTTCTTGGGATTTTATGAACCCTTTAGCTGCAAAGTCTCTCTATCTTAAATTTTGCTATGGCACCTTACCATTAATGTCATTATAAGCAAAATGGAATCTATCAACTTCAATAAGTATTGTATGTCCTGTTTGTCAACAGTCAGAAGAATCCTTAGTGCACTTTGTTATTTTCTATTTGTGCTATATTCACGCTAGGAAATCATGGATTATTCCTTTGTGTAAGCAACTTGGCAACCGTAAACTTGGGGTTGCCATACAGCTCTTAAGTAAAGAATCCCAGCAGACTGTTGTCTGTGTGGTATCCAAGTTCCTTCATTGGAGTTGGTCTATCAGAAGCAAGGCGCTGGAGTGAATAACAAGGTTGATTTATTCACCTTGCCTCTCCTTACTCCAGTTTTCGATTTCCCGGTGCTTGAAATATGATAATTACAATTTAGGGATTTTAATTGGTGTACTTTTAAATATAAATGGTAAATATCTCTTGTGATAAACTTTAAAGGGATACCCTCCTATTTACTTTCAATGAGGAATCTTTTATAGTACCTACTACTGGGTATCTTTATGGTATGATATATGTATAGTGTGTTTTACCTTTCTGTGTTTTACTATTTTAATGTATGTACTGTATTTGTCTGTGTACTTTTATGAGCGAAAAGCCAGAATAAAGTATTTGATTAGGATGACTGAGATACTTTTTCAGGAATTCAGAAATTACATTATTGTACCTCATGAGATGTATATAATGCCAGCTAAAACTCTGTACACCAGAGACTTTCTTAAGACACTTTCTGTTGAGACTCTCCCAGTCACTGAGTTTAATTAAACCAACCTGTTCCTGTTTTGCCAAATGCCACTTGTCTTTTAATTTCTTTAAGGTAAATTCATATCCAAGCAACATTTAGGTGAGCCTGATAGGCAAAGTTGGTTAATCGAGTCCTGCTGCTGTCAAAGCTACAGTTTGTTTACCCTGAAAAGCTGGGCTTGACACAACAGTACACCCCTGACCCTTGGTGTGTTATATAGGGTACATTTTTAGCTTGAACAGTTGGGCATGACACAACAGTTCACCCTGATCCTTGGTGTGTTACATAGGGTCACCACCTCGATCTTATTTTTTAGTCAAATTGGTTTTCTTAGAGACTATTGGAGTTTCTGAATACTGGGAGGATCTAAAAGAAGTCAAAAGATGGATTTCTGCGCTTGGACTGCTGGGCGTCAGACATTCAGTACGCCGAAGTGTGTAATTCGGAACTTTTGGGAAAAGTCGGACTTCGATGAAATAAGGTGTAGCTTGTGTGTTGCCACAGAGGGCCGATAGTTGTCAGGTTATTCCTTTTTCTGCACAAAGCACTGCTATCTTTGTCTACAGAGCCTGTAGTAACTGACTATCAGGCTCAATTAGCGCTGCGTATTACACGTAGCATCCCCTCTCCTCTGGCTGAAGGAGGGAGCTAAGGTTTTTTGGACTAAGAAATACTTTTTTCTGTCAAACTTTCTTTCTCTTAAACCTTTTTACATTTGTCCATTTTATGCATTTATCAATGTTGTGGTGCTGTTATATTTTGCAATACGTTGCATATTTAAATGTTATGTCATGTTAGTAAGTCCATGCCTTATAAAAATAATTTTAAAAATTCCAGATCAGTATTTAACATTAGCTACTTTACTGTACAAATCAACTCGTACTGCTCTGAACTAACAATTGTATTCTGTTTCATTGCATTTGTCTTTTGTTTAGTGTTAAATGTCTTTTTTTTAATGCATCGATGTTTATACAGCTCATAACCAGTAGACTGTTTTCGGCACCACCCTGTGTACAATGTTCCCCAAAATTGGAGTAGAATTTGTAACTATTTAAAGAATCTCAAGACAATCCAAATTTGCAAAATCCTTTAACCAAGTTCCCCAAACCATTATGGAGACTCCACTAAGCCAATGTAAGTGAGGTTCCCCAATCAGACTTGGAGACTAGAGAGACACTGACCCGAGTAGCATGAGCATACCAAAGCCCATGCATTTCCCTGGCCTGAGGGGGAACATTTGATACCAACACCATAGAAAACACCAAAACTTACATTTAGGGCAGACATGTGGGCCAAGAAAGAGATATGAAATTAGCCCTGTTAAGAATACGGGCCAATCGTAGGGTGGCCTCGTCACACAACACGTACAACTCTAGTGCTACCACCATCAGGAAGGAAGGCTCTGATTCCTCCGAATCCAACAGCAAGGGCAAAAGCATAGGGTGGAGCCCGCCAATACAGGGTAAAGGCAGGGAGTACACACCATGGACCACCCAGGTACTAAAAGACGCGCTCACCATACCACTTCCTGGTGGATACAGGGCAGCATGCTTACAGGAAGGAGCAGCCCCTATATCAAAGACCACCATCAAAGTGCAGGAAATCTCAGGTTCCGTGGACAGGATACACCTTACAGAACCCCTTGAGCTGGAAGCAGGTGGGAATAAGATTAGGAAACAGCTATCCATCCTCCTCGACTATTATATTGGTATGGAACCTATTGTCCAAACTGAGGATCTCCATTCAGTTCACCGAAGGTGGGACTGAAGCTGGACCTGTTCCTCCCCTGGAGCATCACCTCTAGGGAACAAACCAGCAACATCCTCCCACGCCATGGGAACACCTGCCAGGGTGATCCTGGACCGTCAAGCCCCTGTAAAGACGGTAGTCCTGGAATATACGAGAAACCTCTTAGAGTTGTAGAACTAGCACAACGGCACACACCACCACTTGGTAGAAACGGCCAAAAGAGTAGCTGGTAGGGTGCATAGGGAACCAGAGCCCCCTGAATGCGACACCTACAGGCCCACCACATCCCCAACGATAAGTGGGAAGCCAGCCCAAGGCTTAAAAGGGCAATGGGGGAAGCAACCGGACCACGCAAACCCCGGGCCTACCCAGTCTAGTCTTTGTCACTACCCTGATAACTCCCTGAGGAAGGAAGTGGTACAAGCAAGGCGGTACTGTGACAAGGGGTGTGTTGCCCTCACTGGGAGCCCCATTCCTGTGACCAAACATGGCGCCAAGGTGAGTGACTGTGGTAAGGAATACGGCATGCCCGACTGGCGTAGTAACATCTCAGGGAGATGTCCCTGTCCGCCACATGGAAAAAATCCCTGGGTCTGTTGCAGGGATTCTGCTCATGCACAGAACTATGCGCAGGAAACCAGGAACTCAGTGAATTGTGGTGTACCAAAAATCTCACCTCAGTACCTAGAATCCCTATCCAACTAGCATCAGTGTCTCATTCGTTCTCCGTATCATATTGGAGCTACCAATGATTAGGCATCCCAGAACAAGCGACTTAGAATACTCTCAGGAATAGTGGGAATCAAGAACACCTTTTCGTTATTGTTCTCATATCAGTCCACAACGTGAGTAATCAGAGACACAGAAAAGTTTTAAATGTTTATTTTTAACTACGTGCTCTAAGATGCAGTACTTTGGCTAACATAAGCAAACAAATGATTAGAAATAGAACCATCAGCATTGTTACAATTCCATAAAAAACAAAGGGAGAAATCATATTATAATGATAGTGGAAACAGGTCCTATAATACCTTGTGTACCACCCTCCCCAGGCTAATAAGCTAGTTTTATATAATAATAGAAGGTCTCTAGGTTTGAATGGGGACCCCCATACCTCCAAGATCAGCTTAGGTGAATCACATCACAGGATCAGCACTGCTCTCTGTGTCTGGAATGGTTTTCTCCAAGAGTGCCAGCATCATGCATGCAATGCAATTTTAAAGGCACCCGAGTTTCAGATATTTGCAGCTGTGTGGTTGTTGTGTCTAGAGCGTGGGCTGATCAACCTGAATTCAACAGCATACATTGTTATTTAACCTTGACGGTTTCTACACACAGTGTTCAGACTAAGGTCGCGGTGCACGTCTAGAGATGTGAAAAACAGACCGTTCTCATGTGAAGACAAAGCAAGCAAGCTGTTTTACTTATAATAACAGCTACCTGTAGTGTTGTGTGCAAAAGCAGCAAAGTGGGAAGATGGCATTAACATCTAAAACGCTTATGCTAACATAGCAAGGTGTGCAGGCAAAGCCCTGTCTCCACTACAGGTCTAGGATGGATCGTCTACCGACCTCATCTCCCATGCCAAGGCCACCTTGGAGTGGCCTAGAAACAGGTGAAAGAGCCCCCAAAGAGGCCGAAGCAACCTTAGACATGCAAGGGGTGACCAGCTGGGTGAGGACTTAGCCACAGGCCCTGATAGGTGTCCAACTGAGTACCTGCATGAGAAAGCCAAAAGGGTGGCAAACTCAAAATGTTCGAGAATGCCCCTATTGTCATCGAAGAAACCACAGGACAGACTATTTTCGCCTAGAAATGTTCCACGAACAGAATAGAATATAACCAAAGCAGTTCCCACAGAATGCTATCCACCGAACAAACCCTAGAACATGCCAAGTACGCAGTGAATTCAAGATCTCAGTATTGCATCCAATTCATACCCAAACCAGAAGGCTCACTACAACAATAAGGCCTAGTGACACAGCATGAAGAAAGACTCAAGCCTTCACTTACACACAAGAAAACCTCAGGGTGGCCGTACTATGTTGACGTGGAATCCCCGCTAGAGTTCGCCATCTGGATGCCCGCAGGGCCCTCGGGTCCTCACTGCTGTTGATCCCCCAGAGAGGGGTTGTCAGAAACCCCTGGGGTACAACAGTCTGAGAAGGGAGCAGGGCAACCCCCGCTAATATATAGAACCAAGCACCCAGGTTCCTTCGCCCAATGCACTAGGGCTCTCCCCCAATCGGAAGGACTTTACTTTTCAACATCTTTTTGGGCCTTCTCCAAATGGAAGCCCCCCTAGAGCTCTAAAACGAAGCGTACTCACAGGTGACGAAGCCAGGGTTTTCACGAACTTGGGAGAAGTGGGTTGAGATGACTATAGAGCCCCATCGGCCATGCACAAACTTGGCATCAAGTCAATAGAGAAATCCACCCGGGGGATCAGCCAGTTTTTAGCAGCACACCTGACCCCCTTTGCGTGCAAATATTACTCCTCCTCTCCCAGATTATTCTGAACACATCCAAAAGGTCTGCTTGTTGGAACATGTTCCTCCAAAGTGGCAGGAGTAGCATACCATCGAACAAAAAGCCCCTGGTTCCCAGCCAAGTGCGACAAGTCTAAAATAATCCAGATTTAGGGACGAGGGTCTCCATCGATAACCTTTCCGGCCTGTGCAACAGGTGCAGGGATAGGCTCACCAACCGCGCCCCGCTGGTCGATTGATTTTCAGAGGGCCTCATGGAACATCGTCCAATGGGGCGTGGCTTGGCGCAGATGGAGTGAGCAGCAAATTTGCGAGCTCCCGTCAGCCAGCCGCCAACAGCAACCATCCTGAAGCCCTGAGCAGGACTGGGGCCCCCACGACGCACCCCCACAGCTGTATAGGGGAGAGGTGCCTTCCGCAACAAACAAAATCCCGAGAAAGCATCTGAAACTGGTAGAACTGCGGGAGCCCAATCCCGACCGCGAGGTGAGCCAAGATGGCGGCGCCCAACGAGCGACTGGGACTGAGCAACGGTCGATACCGGCAGCGGATGTTCCGCCCCCCATGTCACTGCGGGACCCGACCTGAGCCTCCAAGGTCCTACTGAGGGTACATTTGCAGGGCAGAGTGGAGACCGGTAGGGATTAGACTGAGCCCCACGTGGCGAGGCCGGATCCCGGATCCTGGAGCGAGTTGTGACCAAGGACGGGAGGAGAGGTGAACCCGACCCGCTGAGAGACGGTGAGCAGGGTGCGGGGCCCCCACCCCCAAGGTGAGAGGATTGAGCAGTGGGGAGTAGGAGTGGTGCCAGACAATCCGGCAGCTGAGGGAACAAGCCCCCTCCTGCTTGACGCAAACGGAGGCTGTAGGTCTAGAGTGACAGTGAGATATGAACGTGACCCCTGCCCCGCTGCATTGGAAGCCTGATGAGTCTCTGGGAGCTCCCGTAGCATGAGGCACCAGCGGGGGACTTGGCTTAAGTGCTCGGCGACCCTGGGGAGGCCTCGCACAGGTGGGCGCACAACGAACAGTGCCTAGAGCTCTGCAGACAGCAGGAGCGCATGAAGCCTTAGTGGACTTTGGGAATAGGCCTACTCCTGGGCCACACTACTTTAGAACGGCCGGTGGCTGGGCCCAGCTATGGACCGAGTGCCAGCATGGAGGGCTGAGCGGAGGCGCGGGGTGGGTGGAGCGCCCCAACACCCCGCCTGCCGAATGTGAGAGAGATTCTCCTGCTCTAGACATGCAGTATAATTCCGAATAACAGGCCCACCATTACTGTTGCAGAGGCGACCTGAATACCTGACCCCAGACCTCCTGAACAAGTTGGGGGGAGGGCCTTCCCTCTTGCAATGAGCGCCTCTGTGAAGGCCCGATTAGGAGAAAGCCACACCACTGGGACGAGGACTGCACGCACACAACAACCCTCACAGTGAGCATGAAGAGCCTGAATATAGTGAAGCAATGGCCATCTCCTATCTCAGCAGGTGGGAGGGTCAAGGCGTGGGTCATAACACAAGACGCGCTTGAGGAAGGGGGCACCCACCGGAAGAACCCGCGACGGTGACAGACACAATTGCCCGGGGAGTGCCCAATGAGTGCACGTGGCACTGGAAGTACAGCAGACCGAGAAGATACAATGGGGAAAGCCCTCAAGAAGAAAGATAGAGAAGAGGCCCCGGCGGAAAAGCAGATGGAGGAGGGGGGAAGACCCTTCCCCAGGCGGACCCCACTGGCAACCCCACACTGCAGGACATACTGCAAGCCATCACCTCATCCAGTGAGCACCTGGAAACCAAGATAGACTCGCTGTCCTTGGATATGGGCCTCCTCAGAGAAGACCACAAACAACTGACAGACTGCATCGAGACAACAGAGGGTCAACTCGCGGAAACGCTGCCGGACATAGTGATTATGAAACAACGCCTTACAACCCTCAAGGCGAAAGTGAAAACCTTGGAATCTCGAGCCGAAGATGCCGAAAACAGGTCGTGAAGAAGCAACCTCAGAATCGTCGGACTGCCGGGAAAAATTGAAGGCTGCAATATGATAGCCTACCTGGAGAGTTGGCTGCGGGAGGAAGTGGCACCAGATGGACTATCGAACTTTTTTGCCCTAGAGAGGGCGCACCGAGTCCCGGCGAAGCCACCTATACCTGGAGCACCACCGCGGGTGGTGATAGCGAAACTACTACACTTCAGGGACAGGGACCAGATCTTTACCCAAGTGCGCCTCAAAGGAGACATAGAGGTGGACAACTCGGTGGTGAGAATCTTGCCAGACTTTGCCTCGGAGGTGCAACGACAAAGAGGTTCTTACCGGGAAGTGAAGCAGAGGCTGCGGCAACTAAACTACAAATACGCGACGCAATACCCGGCCACACTACGAGTTGTCACAGGAAAGGGCACCGAGTTCTTTAAGACCTCACAGGAGGCAGCTGACTGACTGGAGAAACATGATGGGATGGTGCCACTACGCGAGCCGGAGAAGAGGAAATGAGGGAGAACCGCTCTAGTGACTGGAAGACTGTGAGAGAGAACCTAACGCAGACACAGGAAGAGGCACAGCTTGAACGCCAGAATGCAATGCAGGTGGTGGCAATGATTAGCGGCAAGGAGAGAAATCACGCCACCCCCTTGAGGGCAGTGAGATGGCAGCAGACTCTGGCTTGGAACACGGATCCAGTGAGTCTGAGGCACTGAGCCTGGTGCTCCTCGAAGTTACACCGCAGATGGCAGATGACATTGCTTAGCGGGGGAGAGCAGGATCTTCTCCGGTGCGCGCCTAGAGGGGAATGAGACGCTACTGGCCCAGCAGTGAGGTACAGAGTTTGCTGATGAGGGGTGTGCAGACGGTGTCCTGAGGGGCCTACAGAATCGAGAGGTGGCTGCAGCGACTGGGAGCACGGTGGACGAGCAGCCTAACCCATCGCAATTGACTGACCAAACTCCAAGCAGTCACTTGCGGACGTTATAATTGTGGTTTGGATGAGGGATGTTTTTCTGCCTATCCTGGGGAGTGGGAGTTGGGGGAAATGTTTACTGTTGATGCAGGGGGACACCTTGAGTTGCAGAATACAGGGAACTATGCAGGATGGTATGGGGAACGCAGTCGGTCGATGTGGGCAATGGAGGGAGGCAGTCGGAACCTAAACACATACCCTAATGGCTGACAAGCAACAGTAGAAATGCATGACATGGAACACCAGGGGTATGCACACAATGACGAAACGCCACAAAGTCCTCTCTCATATCCGACGGCGAGGAGCCCAGGTAGCCCTGATGCAAGCGACGCATTTAACGCAGAAAAAGGTCGAGCTCTGCAGAGGTGATGGAGGGGCGAGCTTTTTTACACTACCTACTCGGCATTCGCACGGCGGGTGCTAATATGGATCCAAGCGGAGGTCCCATTTCAGTTGACAGATTCTGTAGTAGATCCAGAGGGAAGCTATGTAGCTATAAAAGGGCAACTATAGGGAGATAAGTATAATTAATGTATACGCCCCTAACGTAGATCAGCCAGCCTTTGCAAAGCTGAGCCACTGCTTACCGCACTACCTGATGGGTACTACCCTGCCGGGGGGCGACTTTAACAGTGTAGATGATACGCAACTAGAACGATCCCATCCACCTCTCAGAAATTCTCAAGCAGCACGTGCCTCACAGGCTTGCACTACCTGGAGACAGAGCTGGGGATTGATAGATGCCTCGAGGACCTTGCACCCCCTTGAAAGAGACTACTACTACTTTTCAGCCGTTCATGAAATGCATGCATGATTAGATGCCTTTCTAAGCTCTGCGGATGCGCAGCGTCACGTCACGGCCGCTGAATACCTAGCACGAACGCTATTCGACCACAATCCACTTGTCCTGTCCGTAAAGTGGGGACTCCCCCAGTCAGCGATCCCTGCATGGCGACTTCGCCCAGACACCCTGGAGGATCAGGTCTTCCGGGAAGAGATTAGGGGGGAAATAACAAACTATTTTGCAGCCAATGAGAGGACGGCCTCCTCGACGAACGCGGAGTAGTATGCCTTCAAATTGGTCCTTAGGGGGCCAGTGTATAACACGCACCACGGGGTTCAGGCGGGTCCTTCTGGAGGAAGTAGCGGGGCAGAAGGTTAGAACGTAGAAGACCGGGCCACCCGGAACTGCAACAGGCACTGCTGGAGGCCAAGGAGGAAGTAACAAAACAGACAGAAAGGCTCAGATGTTTTGGCTATTATACATTTTTGGAGCGCACTCATGCTGAGCGAGACAAGTTGGGGTCACTCCTAGCGTGGTTGGCAAAATCCAGTGCCTCTGGTTGAAATTGAGGACGAGCAAGGCGTCTATGCGCAGACAACGATTAATGAAACCTTTGCTCGCTTCTACGCGACGCTTTACAGGAACTCGTGAACAGACGGTTCCACAGATGCACGGGAATACCTTGCAGAGCTGCGAATGGCGCAGTTAACCCCAGAGGAGGCGGAGGAGTTGGGCATGGATATCACGCAATGGGAGGTGCGCGTTGCCATCGGTAGTATGGCTAGGAACAAGAC
Organism: Triturus cristatus; assembly: GCF_964204655.1. NCBI lineage: Eukaryota > Metazoa > Chordata > Amphibia > Caudata > Salamandridae > Triturus > Triturus cristatus. The sequence goes on from NC_140585.1 coordinate 266,325,709, forward strand.
GGCCTACCGGCTGAGTTCTATGCAACTTACTTGGAAGAGCAGAGACCCCGACTGGTTATGATGTACCAGGAGGCCCGAGAAGCGGGCGTGCTGCCGGAGAGTGCTAGAGAGGTCCTCATTGTACCGGAGCTCAAACCTGGGAAAGAGCCGCACGATTATACGGCGTACAGGCCTCTATCCATGTTGAACCTGGATTACAAAATCCTAAGCAAAATTCTTGCAACGCGCCTTCTCCCCTACATGCCGAGTCTAGTCCATACAGACCAGGCGGGGTTCATACCAGGGTGGAACACAACCATAAACATTAGGCGACTCCTGACTATTACGGGCTCTGACAGGTACGATTAGCGAGAAGCGGCAGTGTTTGCCATAGACATTGAGAAGGCCTTTGAGAGCCTTGAGTGGCCTTATCTTTATGATGTCCTTACTAAGTTGGGGTTGGGGGGAGGTTTCCTCGACTGGGTGCGACTACTGTATGCGTCCCCTACGGCCCGGGTGCGCACGGGTAGACCATCTCACCCAGGCAGAAGGTAGACAGAGGCACAAGGCAGGGATTCCCCCTCTCCCCGCTCCTCTTTGCACTAGCCATGGTGCCGCTGGCATGCAGTGCCCAGAGTGGACAGGATTTTGACGGTCTGAAGACAGATACAGGGCAGCATTTTATAGCTTTATATGTGGATGACCTCTTGTTATTTCTCAGCAACACGGCGGAGGAGCTGAGGGGAACAAGAAACATGCTAGCCCGATTTGGTACCATGTCTGGCCTCAAGGTCAACTGGCGAAAATCCAGTTTGTACCCTCTCGTGCCCAACACCCCACCGCCGCCTGAGCCGGAGCACCTGAAGTGGGAACCTACCTGCCTACAGTACCTTGGAGTCAATATATATCATGGGTTGGCAGACCTACTAGAAGGCAATGTGAGCAGAGCGATCAGGTCGGTGAAGTCTGCAATGGACTTCTGGGGAACGCTGCCGCTGTCTGTAGCCGGACAAATAGCTGCTCTGAAGATGATAGCACCTCCGCGCCTACTGTACTATTTTGGGACTCTCCCGGTGTGGATCCCACGGGCCACATTCAAAGATTTTGACTCGGCAATCACTTTGTTCCTCTGGGGTGTGGGATGAAGAAGAGTAGCACTGACTTCCCTGCGGCGCTCTACGGCACAGGGGGGCTCAGCGGTCCCTGATTTTGAGGGCTATTACATAGCTGTTCAGCTGTACTGGTTGATTCAATGGCTGGCGGCAGATCGAGACCCAGGACGAGAACAGTGCTTGGCTGCGCCGTAAACTGCAACCCTCGTGAAGATACTACTTCGAGTGCGGCGGGATGCATCTGAAGACAAAATGGAGACCAGGGTGTTGGAGCGTTGTTGGGCAGGTAATTGAGATGGGTAGGCATCAAGACCCCCTACTCTCTGGACATTCCCATCAAGCTGCTGCGCTACTTACAACGGGGAGAGTACTGGGCTGGGCTAGAGGACTGGATAGAGGCAGGACTGAAAGTGGTGGGGGACCTGTACCTAGATTCCACACTGCTGCCATTTAAAGAGCTAAGAACTGCATGCGATTTACTGGGAGGTCACTTCTTGAAGCATGGGGCCCTTACTAGAGTGATTGAAAGTCACTGGGGAGTAGGAGGTACCGAGCCGCGGGCACGAGCAGGGTGCAGATATGCAGTGCTATCTGTGGGGAGGATTACAAGGCCATGAAACAAGACACACAAGGCACACAACAACCAGTAGAGCGCTTGCGATTACAATGGGAGGAAGATTTAGGTACAGATACCAGAGGTGGAGTGGGATAGGATCCTGGAGCGAAACCCCAAAAGTATCCAGAAACGCGCGGTTTAAATTAATACATTTCTACGTCTTGCATAGGGCGATTCACACACCGTCCCAAATCAGGAGATACTTCGGCACGGATACGGCAGCGTGCCCACGGTGTGGAGAGTGGGAAGCACACATAATTCACATGTTCTGGAATTGCCCCATGTTTCAACCCTTTTGGGAGGAAGTGAGACAAGTAATGGGTGAATTCACGGATAAGGACCTCCCGCAAACCCCAGAGCACTTCCTACTAGGGTGGTTCCCCCACACGGCCAAAAATAGGACAACTGGGAAGTTACAAGACCTGGCCTATGTACTGGCTAAAAAAGAAATAGCTAGAAATTGGAAAGCACCGGGAGGGATCGGAATCACCTCATGGATAAAAGAGCTTGAGAAATGGGCGGGAGCGGAAGGCAGATAGTTGCTCAGAGAAGCCCATTGGGGATATGCAAAATTGATAGGGCCAGGATATGGGAAGGGCTAGTGAATGAATTGAGAGCTATAGGGCAGGGCAATGATAGTGGGGCGAGCACTCCGCAACCTGCAGCACTAGACCACCGGAGCGGCTTTGTGGGACAAGGAATAGACCATTGCCCGACACTCTAGTGCACGCTGGTACTGGAAGCACGACCCACGCGAACCTCCTATCGCACACAAAAAGTGAATATCTATCAACCGCAACTCAAGCCGGGGTGTTCTGTTAAGTGGGACTGTTCACTTGAGCACGCCATAGAATAATTCCAATATTAAGTATATGTAACCAATATAAGAGGGGACATGATCAGTGTCCACTGAATGTGTGTGATGTATATGTCTTTTAAAACCAATAAAATCTAGTTGGGAAAAAAATGGAACATCGTCCAATGAAGAGAGAGGCCTCATCCCAGTCATGGTTTCATCCAGGTCACAGGAGCCACAGAATGGCCTCTCTGTGATCACATGACCCCAGTGTGTAGGCAAACCCTTCAAATTCATTAGTGTCACCTCAATCAGGCCGAGCACATAAAGTCCCAATGAGACCCCTGACTCTTTCCATAAAAACACAAACACAAACAGCACTTCAGCCATTTTCCTGCAGGATCTTACGGGGGTCCACACATGACCTTCCAACCACCAGTTTCCTTTGTTAAAATTAGCAACGTGTTCTATTGGGGCCAATATCATCTGACCTGTTTGTGGTGCAACTATCTATCTGTGGGATACCTCAAAAAGGAAGGTGCACCAGAAATGAAATCGATGTAGCAAATTTCAGTCCATCATCTTCTTTTATTAGTAACATTTTGTTGCATATAAGTTAAAATCAGCCATCAGCCAATGCGTTTCGTTCCTGTCACAATAGGATCTTCATCAGGGCTTCATATATTAAATAGTGCTTTCACAGATTTTTCATTAGAGCCGTTGTGTCTTCACCCGGATAGTCACCCGAGGATATGGGTATATACTAAAAATAAGTCCTAGCTCGAAATCTGAGTCGTTGGGAATCCCAGTTAAGGTAGAATTGCCCGCTATCATGAATCTATCTGTGGAATTGATCAGGGTTTTCCTTGGGTAAGCGTTTGTCTTTGGGTTAAGTGATACCCCACCAGTGACCTGTCTTTCGATGGCCATGGGTGTGGCTTGCAGGAGTTGCTTGACCACGTATCTCTGACTCTAGGTTAATGGGGGGGTCACCTTGGGGAACACAGTCACTGGTATAATTTTTAACGACATTCTCAACATTGTGCATACTGTTGTCATAGCGTATCTGAGCAAAATTTAGGAATCGTTTGATGTGGAGGAAAGCTGCTTGCTGCCTACTTCCTGCTTGATTTTGGGGGCCATTTTTCTAAGTCAACGCTCTAGTGTTTTTGTGACGCTATTTAAGACAAACCAGATTCAGTGTTAATAAGATGCTGCTCCACCCTTTTCAGGGGAAGAGGTGGAAATACAGTAAGCCGGTTGGTCTCTTGATCAATAGAAGGTGGGGTGTTGCAAACATCCCTCTGATGCTCACTAATGAGAGATCGCAGCATGCTGTCTCCTCTTGTTGATAATGGAAGTTCATCATAGATATTAGTAATTTTACGATGGAAAAAAACAGCTAACTGATTACAGATATCTTGCTACCCTTCATTCTCTCCAACCGACAGCATCTTATTAACACTGAATCTGGTTTGTCTCTGGAGGTATGCAGACCTGCAATACTGCATATGGTAACTGGTACAGTGGCACTCTCTCTTTCATCTGTAATGAATAAGGCAATCTCTTCTGGCTGCTATCCTTGGCTATCGAAGGAGGCGGTGGTAAGGCATCTTTTAAAAAAAAGAAATTTGATTGTAAAGAGTAGATGAACTATCATCTGGTCTCGCTCCTTCCAGTGCCTGCTAAGATCCTGGAAAGACACTTAAATGTCCATCTGATGAAGTCTGACGCAGACCAGGGGTGGCTGGACAGATCACAGTTTGGTATCTGGCAAGATCACAGAGCTGAAGCTGCATTAGTGTCGGCTACAGACTGTATCAGGCGGTTAGTGGATAAGGGGCAAGGAGTGGTCTTAATCCTACTGGACCTACTTGTGGCCTTTGATACCATTTCCCGCTCTCTACTAATTGAAGGCCTAAATAAGATGGGCATCACAGATAGGGCTTGGCACTTTTGTCCTCCTTTCTCAAAGATCAATCACATAGGGTCATGCTCAACCGATATTATTCTGATGTCTTCTCCTTGCCTTGTGGAGTACCGCAGGGCTCGTCTCTGGGCCCTATATTATTTAATGTATATGTTTCTCCACTCGCCACCATCATCCATTCCTAGGGCTGCATGCGATATCTTACACTGATCACACCCAAATTATTGTGTCAATTCCTAACAACCTTGCAGACACAGCAGTGAATTTCTCACATTGTATGTCTGCGGGTGCAGAATGGATGGGAGCCAGCTCTGCCATTTTTGTTGCCCTCCCGCTGCTTGGGGACCCTACCTTTTCCTCTTCGAGCCCTGGTGGGACCGGAGTCCCAGGGCACACCCACGACAGCGCCACCAGCACTTCCTTAGCGCTCACCATCATCGCAGGGGACTGCTAGTCCCAGTGTCCAACGCTACTGCTGCAGGTGCCCCAGTGAGGGGGAGGGGCTAGATCTGACATCGCACATAAAGCGCTGCCTCTCCCCGTGACGCGGGAACCTGCTCTGCCATTTTCGTTGCTCTCCTGATGCTTGGGGACACTACCCTTTCCTCTTCGAGCCCTGGTGGGACCGGAGTCCCAGGGCACACGCACCACTGCGCCGTCAGCACTTCCTTGGCTCTCACCATCATCGCAGAGGACTACTAGTACCAGTGTCCAACGCTACTGCTGCAGGTGCCGCCAGTGAGGGGGAGGCGCTAGATCTGACATCGCGCATAAAGCGCTGCCTCTCCCCCGCGACGCGGAAGCCAGCTCTGCCATTTTTGTTGCCCTCCCGCTGCTTTGGGGCACTACCTTTTCCTCTTCGAGCCCTGGTGGGACCGAAGTCCCAGGGCACACCCACGACAGCGCTGTCAGCACTTACTTGGCGCTCACCATCATCGCAGGGGACTACTAGTCCCAGTGTCCAACGCTACCGCTGCAGGTTCCACCAGTGAGGGAGAGGCGCTAGATCTGACATCGCGCATAAAGCGCTGTCTCTCCCCCGCGCCGCGGGATGTGCGCGGGTGAAGCCCAGGCCAAGGGCGGGCCCGTCCTTGCCTGTCAATGCCAGGAAGAGGCAGGGCAGGGCCACCCCTCTAACATTGGCCCCAGGATTGAACTGCGGCAAAAACAAGGTACTGTTATTTACTTTCTGGCCCTTCGCTCTTTGTAGACCAAGACACCATACTGGTAGTAACAGTCTACCCAGAGGATTTATCAATTTGAAAGCGGAGTGTTCCAAGCAGTATCCCGTCTGTTAAATGGCCTCTAGGTGTCTGGTCTAGTTCTGTGCCAGAGACTGGATGGACTACTAAATTGCATTATTGTCTTATTGGTTGTAATTCTTTTAGCCATTGTGTAGTTGCTATTGCTACTATCTAGCATGGGAAAAAGGAAGGCTGCGGATGCTTTGGGGGGAGGAGTTGTGGGGAAGGGCAAGAAGACCAAAAGGTCGATTAAACATTCAACGCTTAAAAGTAGCAATTGTGTTATGAACCGCATAGACAATTTAATTAGTGATTGTGAAGAGATCTTGACAGCCCCTTTGGGCACTGATAGCGGCACGTCCGATGCACCCCCCACCAAGTACCCTTTGTCCCCTCGGGTTGTTATATCTATCCCTGATATGTTTAAAAGACCATCACTGAAAGCGACTCCATCGTCTTAATTCAGCGGTTGTATCACATCCAGGGAAAATCTCTCCACCACCCTCTGGTTCCAACCTAGACAAAGAAACCCATCCCGAGTATGCAATAGAGTGCAGCAATAGATTTGCCCCTCTGTCGAATACAAACGAGGATATCGTGCCTTCCCAGCTAATAGATAGCACAGGGTCAGTAGAAGTCACGCAAGCCACAGTTCCTTCTGGTCTGTGTAAGTGTTCGTGTTCAGGTCAGTTTACTAACCAGATAGTGGAACTAAAGGCACAGACAAGTATATTCATGGAAGTAGTAAGCTCGCTGAAGGGCTTGATTGACAACCTTTCTGACACAATGAAATTGTCTTTTCAAAACATCTCCACAGATAACGCCAGATTCCTCTTGCCTAAGCAATCAATTGACAGTGCACCACACACATTGTAGCGGAAGAACAATTAATGATCCAGTCATCGTCCCGACAGTTCCCCAACCAATTAGCAATAAAAGATCTTACCTAAGCCAGGCCAGAATGTATTCTCCAGCTCATAATAGCCAAGACAGGCAGTCTGGCCCCCGACAGCAGAATAAGGGACATGGAGACTTAGCTAGTTCATTTTCCAGCCTCCCTTGGAACTCAGACCCATCCCTAAAAGAGGGTAACAGTAGCCAAGAGAAGGCATGGACCCGTTCTTACGAACGGCAATTTTGTTTTTACTAATATCCCAATATTCCCTAGCTTAATTAATGAAGATGATTAATCCTTGATTAATAAAAGCACCCAATGGCTTAGACACGTGCGGAAGTGCAGATCAGTAGTTAGAGAAGATATACTCTCCGCCAAAAGGTCTGTGTCTAATGGCTCTAGCACAGATTATGTGTGCCTTACGCTGACGATAGTGGATTTAGCAGATAATCTAGTGGCATTTGACCTAAGGACATCCCACCTGACCACATCCAACATTAGGATAAAATATAACCCCAAGTTCAAAACACCAGCAATAACTGTATTAAATCAGCCCAAGTTTGTAATGAGGGTTCTCCCTTAGAAAAAGTAGATTGATGTTTAAGGAACACCCCCTCCCTAACATTTTGTAAAGATGAAATAATTAAAGGTGGTGAAACCACCAGCCAAACCAGGGCTTATTTTAGTAATGGTACTGGGGGGCTAGGGTTAGGGTTTGAGGATGGGTCGGCAAGGTTCACAGAGAACCCTAATGTCAGCTCTGACACTTTTCATGCTAATCAAGATCCAGACGAGTTGACAAGTGCCCTGGAACATTGCATCCAGGTAGATACCAGTTCCCCTACCCACGAACCTGCCACGACAAGGCTGGCTTTTGCCTCTTGGAATATAGCGGGACTGCACTCTAAAATATCATCAGCAGACTGGTCAGTATTCATAGAGGACCATGATGTATGGGCTTTTCAACAAACACTTAATCGAATCTATCATCCAGGTTATCTTAATTTTTCTAAACCAGCCCTTGGAGGACAAAAAGGTAGACCCTCAGGAGGGCTTACCATATGGGTTAGACAGCACTCTGGCTGTAGGGTTGAGGAAGTACTGATCGACAGCCCCGATATCATGGCTATACTTTTACGCCCAAAACATCCCCCTGACGTATTAGTAATTAATGTATATGCAAGAGGGTTGGTGGGTGGTAAATTATCCAATACAATCTCTCTACTCGATAGCTTCCTAGATAGCAACAGAGGCAGAAATAATTAGGTGATCGCAGGCGATTTCAACTGCTCATTCGAGCCCCTTGATCATGAGAATGACAGCCTTAGTGCCAAGGAGAATGCCCAATAGAGCATCCCATCCCTAGATTTACTACCGATAAGGAAATGGACTGAAGCTGCACTCCAATTAAAAGCCCTGTGTTTGGAGAGAGGCATCAGGGCGGTTAATGAGAGGACCCCCTCAGATAGGATGGGTTCTCATACATATTGTAATGGGTTAAGAAGTAGTAGTATCAACTACTTTTTTATTAATTTGGAGCTATGATCTTCCCTTATCGACATGGTGGTCCTTGAGAGAAGTGAAAGTGACCATAATCCACTGTTGTTAACGTTGCAGGTGCTAGGTTTTTTTCCAACACAGTCACAGATAATCGAGAGGGTGACTGCAGATTTTATCATATGCAATGACTTGAGAAGGGTCAAATGGGCTAGGATTATCGAAAATGACACCTCATTAGAGCAGATGAAGGAAGTGGTGGAGTGTACATTAGTAGCCCTTCAAAATCTAGACATGCAGAACAATATTAATGTTTCCATCATGCAAGCCCATGATGATATGTTTGTCGAACTTAAATCTTTCTTCGTCAAATCTCCAAAACCAAATCGAAGGGTCAATCCAAAGCCCGTAAACTGGTATAACAAGGCTTGTAGAGAAGCCTACAAGCAGCTGTACCTAGCCATAAAATCCAAAATAATGGGTGACATTATTTGAGGCACAATTTGCTGTCCTTAGTGACAGCATAGATCAGTTACAACTCCCCAAGCCAGACACTGCTGTGTTTTTTGACAGAGGAGAGGTCGAATCTGCCCTGAACGCGATACCAAGAGGAAGGGCACCCGGCCCGACTGCATTCTGGCAGCCTTGTTTTTATACGATAAAGACAATTGGATAACGTACATCCAAATACGTGCAAATGCGATAGCCAGTGGAGCACCAATTCCCGAATCCTGGCGTGGTGCAGAAATACTTCCAATCTATAAAAAGGGGGCTCGCTCTAGCCCTAGCAATTATTGGCCAATTAGTCTAATAGATTCAATCCAAAAGATCATGGCGAGGTTAGTGTCGAGCAGAATCCAGAATTGGATTACAGACAACGATATACGATTGCCCCTACAGGCTGGATTTCACCCACACGTAAGCACCATCGAAGAGGTTTTTCGGTTTATATTAATCTACTGGCGAGTTGTAATAATTGCAGGTGGAACCATTTATGCGGCATTTATTGATCTTAAATCCGCATTTGACTTGGTCCTCCGTAATAAGTTATGGGGGTATTGAAAGACTTAGGGATGCCTTTAGAATTGCTATCCCTGATAGTCAAGCTGCATGAGTCAAACTTTGCTCAGGTACGATGGGGCTCACAGGGTAACGTTACAGACAGGTTTCCTTTATCCAAAGGGGTCCGCCAAGGGTGTGTCTTGGCTCCAACCCTATTTTCGTTATTTATAAACAGGGTTGTTAACTATTTTTCCACCCACCCTACAGATGCACCCTCTCTTGCTGGTATGAAGGTACCCATACTTATGTTCCCTGACGATACCCTTATTATCTCAAAAATACAATCAGGGTTGCAGTGCGCATTGAAAAGATTTGAGGATTTTTGTGGTGACCATGAGTTGGTGGTTAACATGGAGAAAACCAAATTCATGGTCCTCCACAAACACAAAGTGATCAAAGGGAGGGTCTTTATGAAAAAGGTACAACTAGAACAAACTGACGTATTTACGTACTTGGGGATTACTCTGGGCAGGAAGCTAAACTGGAAGCCCCAGATCGACTTAATGACACTCAAGCATGTTCAATTGGCAGGAGCACTAATAAAAGAACAGAGGTTCTCCCAAACGAAGCCGGTAGGCCCTAAATTATAGATTTATAACACCAAGGTCAGGGCCTCAATTTTTATATGGAGCCGAGCTCTGGGGCTTCAATAATTTGTCATCTTTAGCTAATGCTCAGAACAAATTTGTGAGAGCCCTTGCTGGTCTCCCGCAATCTACCCCACTTAAGCCCCTTTACTTAGATCTGGGTTGTTGTACTTTGGAGGAGGTAGCCCGATATAGACCCTTAGCATTTTGTAGAAGGCTCTGGTCTACCCCAGAGTTGTCTTTCTATGCGAACGCGTTAAAAGATGTCCGAGAGGCTGATTTATCATGTAAGATCCCTTGGTTACAAAAGATAAAATGCACACTGGTGAACATGGGTTTGTGCCACCTGTGGGAGGATCCAGCAGGTAGTTCCTTTCGCTCTAAAAAAGATTTTAAGTAAGCTTACTGGAATATGGTCAAAGTAAATTGTTTACTATCCACTAAGAACACCTCTTTGACCGGATTTTTTCTGGTGCACAAACATGACATTTTGTATGAGAATTATTGGGATTTTATATCCAAACCCAGTGACAGGACGCTATTCCACCAATTTAGGGCAGGCACACTCCCTGTTAAATCCTTCACACAAAAATGGCTCAACCCATTGGACAACAAATACATATCCTGTCCTAAGCAGAACGAGTCAAATCCCCATATTTTATTTGTTTGTCCAGCATACAAGTCTCCCCGGGACAAATGGCTAAAACCAATATGCTCCAATATGGGTACCAGGTCAAGTGCTACAGCTCTTCGAACACTGAAGACCAATACACACGAGCCTGTAGTGATAGCTATGGCCAAATCTTTGAGCTGGATGTGGGGTATTCGTGCTAACAATTTGAAGAAGCAAGAGCTAATGAAGGGTAACAATGTTCATGTAGAACCATGGTTATAGTAGTTGCTTCTTGCTTAGCGGGACCTGCTTTTATCGTCATTAGGAACATGTTTTATGCCATAGAATGTTTTAACATCATGATGAAATTTAGGTTGTACACGAATGGTAGTTAAGCACAGTAGCTAGACTGATGTGTTCCACTGTTTTATAAATTTTTACAATGGTTTACATGATTGTTTTTAATCTTCTTTGTAGCGTAGTTACTGTATTATAGTTCTTCTACATTAACCTATTTCGACTTTTCAGTCTTAATATAATATTGTAAATAATATTTGTGTCTTTTATGATCTGAACGATCAAAATACAGACTGATTTGATGATGATGATGATGGGAAGAAATTTCCTCAAACTCAATGAGGAGAAAAATGAGGTGCTACTCTTTGGAACACATTCTTTGATTTGGAATGATGCCGGGTGGCCAGACTGCTATGCACTTGCCTGTCCAGGCGGATAAGACTAAAACTCTTGGAGAGATTCTACATACTGAGCTTTCCCTTAATGGACAGGGCAATTGCACAGTTGCTACATACTTTTGGCTGATAAGAAGGATGAAAAGAATCTTTCCCTTCATTCCCAAAAGCAGGTAGCGATGGCATTGATTATGTCCAGAATTGACTACTGCAACGCTCTCTATCTGGATTCTAACATCAGTACCCATGCTAAACTGCAGGTAGCATAGAACGCTCTTGCTAGGGCTGTTATTGATATTCCTAAGAGTCAATCTGCTTCTGCGGGCCAGAGAAAGTTTTACTGCCTTCGTATCAGAAAGAGTTTTAAATTTAAGGCTATCTGTATCTTTATAAAGTAGGCCCTGCTGGGATAAGGGAGTTGTTCAATTGATACACTCCAAGCAGAGTCCTGAGATCGGCCCATTGCAAACTAGCCACCCTGGCCAGAGTCCGTAAGATGATATGGGAGGACTGAGCTTTCTCAGTTGCTGCAGCCAGACTCTTGAACTTGCTCCCTCAGTCCTTGACTTTAATCAAAGGGCTTTGCATTTTAGAAAGGCATAAAAGACCTGGCTGTACACTGTAGAGGCTGTTTCTCTTCCTGATCTCATATCTGTTTTATTGACTGCTGGATTGGGTGGGCTGATGTGGCTATATCACCTTGACACCTATGGGCATTTATTACTCTGTATACATTTGCTATGTTCACCCTAAGTGACCAAGAGTATTCGCAGACGTGGGTCACTTGCTCACTGTGCCACTGGATTCAAACTAGCCTGACTGAAACCTCAAAACTGGTCTCAGGATGCTTGTTTCTGGTCCAGGAATGACCTGGCCTGGCAGTTCGGGCTGAACTGTTCCCATGCAGAGCAGGGTCAAGACTGATTTGTATATGGCTGGGTCCAGACTGGGGTGGCATAGTGAGCAAAAGAACGATGGGTTAAACCCAGATCTGTGACTGGGGGTGGATGGTTGAAAAGTTTCAGCACTCTATCCATCATATTGTTGTGTTTGCTATGTTCGTCCTAAGTGGCCAATGGTTTGTCCAGATGTGGGTCTCTTGCTCGCTGTGCCACTGAATTCAACCGAGCCTGGCTGATGAGGGTTGAAACCCGAAACTGGTCCCAGGATGCTTGTTTCCGGTCCAGGGAGGACCTAGCCTGGTAGTTCGGGCCGAACTGTTCCAACGAGGGGCAGGATCAAGACTGATTTGCACCTGGCTAGGTCAAAGTGGGGAGGCATTGTGAACAAAAGAATCATGAATTAAACCCAGATCTGTGACTGGGGGTGGGTGGTTGAAAAGTTTCAGCACCCTGTCCATCATCTTGTTGTGTTTGCTATGTTCCCCCTAAGTGGCAAAGGGTATGCCTGGAGATGGGTCCCTTGCTCACTGTGCCACTGAATTCAAACTAGCCTGGCTGATTAGGGGTGAAACCCCAAAACCTGTCCCAGTATGCTTGTTTTCGGACCAGGTAGGACCTGACCTGGCAGTTCTGGATGGACTGTTCCCATGAGGAGCAAGGTCAAGACTGATTTGCATATGGATGGGTCCAAACTGGAGTGACGTAGTGAGCAAAATAACAATATCTTAAACCCAGATCTGTGACTGGGGGTGGGTGGTTGAATAGTTTCAGCAATCTGTCCATCATCTTGTTGTGTTTGCTATGTTCGCCCTAAGTGGCCAAGGGTATTCCCAGAGTTGGGCCCCTTGCTCGCTGTGCCACTGGATTCAAGCTAGCCTGGCTGATAAGGGGTCAAATACCCAGAAACCAGTCCCAGGATGCTTGTTTCTGGTCCAGGGAGGACGTGGCATGGCAGTTCGGGCTGGACTGTTCCCATGAGGAGCATGGTCAAGACACAGTTGCATATGGCTGGGTCCAAACTGGGGTGGCATAGGGAGCAAAAGAACAATGGATTAAAGCTAGATCTTTGACTGGGGGTGGGTGGTTGAGAATTTGCAGCGCTCCACCCGCCATCTTGTTGTGTTTGCTAAATTTAAAATCAAATCAGTCCTGGTACTGACAAACACCCAAATTCATTTTTCACTGCTGTGAGACCTACTCCTCCCATAACTCTCATAGGTTAACATTGTGAATTCCTTAAAACACTTTTAAACTGTAATGCCTGATTCGCAAGGAGTAGCTGCATCATGATTCTTATCTGTGGAATGTTAATGATTAATCCTCTTTAGTGGTAAAGTTGGATTTAACATTACCATTTTAGAAATGCCACTTTTAGAAAGTTACTGAAAAAAGTGACGCGGATTGCGACCACTGCTGTTGCACTGCTGCGAAGGAAAAAAAGTCTTCCATATAATCCAATTTTTCATTTTTAAACCAAGTAATCCATAGTGAACCAATCTAATTCAACCTATTGTACTCATCATCATCTTAATCAATATGTAGAGTCAATCCGGAGACAGCTGAAGTTCACTTGATGTTTATTTATGCATTTTCAAACGTTTTCTGCAGCTCATCCAAGCTTTAACATAAACGTGTGCAATTTAGCAATTTTCCATGTGACCCAATGCATTTCGAACCAATAAGGTTCTTCGTCAGGGGTTACTGTAAAAGATTAAAAGCATGCTCTTAGCTATCCACTCCAACGTGACAGACTTAATAATTCAAAAACAAAAATTGTCATCCCTTTAAAGCTACGAAAATCCCCACCCTTAGCCACCCTCACTGTGTCCCCAACGATGTGAAAACAAGAATCAAACACTCAAAAGTCTCCTCTCATAAGTGAAACTTATACAGGATATGAAAATCAAATGTGCCCTTTCAAAATACCCCAGCTGTGTTAACACATAAAATACAGACAAACAACTAAAAACAACCTTTCCCATTACGCAACCAAATTATCCCATTTTACCTAGTGAAAACAGCTACAGCATTCTGCTCTCTTTATGCCTTCCCTCATTCTCGGCGGAATCGGTAACATTACTTGCTGCTTCCCAAGTTGCTCTTTTAACTGCTCACACAGGTGAGAATGATAAAACCACATGACTAACCCATTCCACTGAAAACGTGCTGCTTGCTACTTCAAGTCCCATAATGCATTACCCCACTATACAAAAACCCAAAACGAAAAAAGCATATACTTAATATTCCATTAAATAAAATCCTAATCGTGCCATAATGAATAAACAAAACATTATCACATAATTATTTTGCCTAAGAATTGCACTAAACATAAGCATAACTAAAACAGTCTTTTAAATATATGGCGTAGGTAGAATGATTGAATACGATATGCTTCCAATCTGTGAAATATGCTGTTCATCAATTAGTCCTGGTGAACTTTGATCAAAGTTCACTGTCTCCAGAGTGACGCTCACTTAATTTTAAATCATTTTCTCTCCTTGAACCAGTGGGGTGCAAACAAATTTTGGGACGACGATTTATTTGCGAAGCAAGATTCAAAAGTAGTGGATGCACTCCTTCCCGTAAGTGTTTTAATTTGATAGCTGTGACTGCCAAAATGAATGCGTGCAAACAGCGCTGTGAATCGTCCCCTCACAGCATGTTAAAGACACTGAAAAAAGTGACGCGGATTGAGACCACTGCTGCTGCACTGCTGCGAAGGAAAAAAAGTCTTCCATATAATCCAATTTTTCATTTTTAAACCAATTAATCCATAGTGAACCAATCTAATTCAACCTATTGTACTCATCATCTTTTAGAAAGTTGACATGTCTCTGCTCTTACTGCTCTGTGTGCCTTCCAGTCTGTCTCCAACACACGTCTGGAGTAGGTGACAGCTACACTTTGTGCATTCCCTCTAGATAAGCCACAAACACGGGTGGGTGTGACAGAGATCTCATCTGCATTTATCTGCACTGTGATAGCTCTTCCTCAGCAGGAAGTAAGAGGCAGCTGAATAGGCAGCATCCTGTTTCCCACACACAGGGCTGATTATCCCCTACTGATAGTCTTGAACCAGGGCTGGGATGAAAGGGGAACCTGTGCACTTCAAGGGCCTGCTTTGAAGTCACCCTCACTTAAAAGATACAACCTTCCTTCTCTCCAATTGTTAAGCGCTCTGATATCCTCCGGGATCATGTTCGCGCTATATAAAACTTTATAAATAAATATATAAATAGAACTGGGTATAAGTACTGGGGCTGTGACCCTACCTATACTGTACACTACTGGACCAGTGAAGAACTCTGCCAGAAGTAAAGACTCCTGTGCTACAAGGTTTGCCACTCTGCTTGACTACTGCTCCGGAAGAACTGTTTTTCTACTTTACTGTGCTTCTCTGTTGCCTACTGATCTCTGCCCCGTGAGGTCAAGGACTGGATCCATCTCACTTCTACCCAGAGTGACTTCAAGGGCTTGCTGGCTTCCCCCTGTTCTGAAGTCTCAGTGCCATCAAAGACTTCCTTCAACTTTGCAACGACACCTGGACTCTGCCATCTGTGAGTCCTGCCCTGCTAAGTGGTGCCAATCCAGTTCTGGACCCTTGATAGGTGATTTCTGCTGTCCAGAACCATAAAAATCGGCGCAGTGAAGACTTTGTGCAGATCGGAACCAGAGCATTGCCCTTCGATGCTGACGCAAGAGATATTCCACAACGTCCCTTCAAAGGCCTGGGCAACTTGATGACGATGGACAGCGTGGCTTTATGATGATGCAGCACCTGCATTGTAAAGGGATTCGTCGACGAAGCCTCTATCGCCTGCGTGGATCGAAACTGACGCATCAAGTCTCTAACGTCACTGCTTGCTCCATCCAAGGTACTTTTTCAGAGGCACCTGTGTAAGTTTTGTAGCCCGCCTGCCCTCCATCACTGACTGAACTTTGGATTGACCCCGGTCCAGCACGGCCTCAAGTAACCCCTCAGGGCTTTTTGCTTCTAAGCACTACATTTTGATGTAATCTTTAAGAATTCATAACTCTAGTTCTACTTGTTGGATTTTTGTTGTTTTGGTCTTGTTTTACTCATATTCTTCTAACCCTGTGTGGAATATTTTTGTGGTGTTTTCCTTGTGCCACTGTGTGTGTGTGTGTGTGTTGCACAAATAGTTCACACATTGCCTCTTTAGATAAGCCTGACTGCTCTGTGTCAAGGTACCAGAGGGTGAGCACAGGTTATCTTTTAGTGTGTACCTAGCTTACCCTGACTAGAGTGGTGGTTCCGCTTGGAGATACTGCATACCTCTGTCAACCAGAAACCCCAGTTCTAAAAGCATTGTACTGTCCTAGGAACTTATAAGAAACTTAAATATGCCAATTAGGTATGAGCCAATATTACCATGTTTAGAGGAGAGAGCACAAGCACTTTAGCACTGGTTAGGAGTCATAACGTGCACAGAGTCCTATGGCCAACAAAAACAAATTCAGCCAGAAGGAGGAGGAAGGCAAAATGTTTAGGGGTGACCCTGCAAATAGAGGCATTTCCAACAGCTGCCTTTAATAAATACACCGAGGCAAATTACTTGGACAAAACTAACATTTTGGGCATAGGAAAAAGATGCAAGCCTTTTATATGATTTATTGGGAAGATGATCGGGACAGAGACCTCTTCTTATAGGCACTTAAGGATGGTTTTAATAAGAAATTAAACTAGAAAATGCATTTAGACACCTTGAAAACTTGGGTGTTGAAAACTGTAGGAGAGCTAAAGTAATTCAAAAAGGATTTTATTGGCCCGAGTTTGATTGGGAGAAGCAAGCCTCCTTTTAAATGCACTGGTTCAAGCTATAAGAGTAGAAGCCAACTTGAATTTTTGAAACAGTATAGCAATGTACCTTAGCTTACAGTTCTGGGACAAACAGTTAACTGTTCCTAACCTAAAAGTGTCAAACGTTGCACTAACAAGATATGCCAGAATGAATTAAAGTGGGCATGATATGTAAGGGTGCGCCTCAACTGGATAGTTAAATATTTTAACATGAATGATTTTAGAATGTAAGACCCCCTACTGTTATCCAAGAAGGGATTACATGAAATAATTTCTATGGAATCCAGGTTGGAAGATCTAAGTCACCTGGCCACAAAGAGCTCTACCTCCTGCTTAAAAAGTCCGGGCAGGAGATAACTGCGTACCGTTATGTCTCAGAGTTATCTAACCTTTCATTGATAAATGTATTACTGAAATTCCGAAGAGGAATGAACCTAGTGTACACCCGCTGAGATAAATTAAATCGCTTCAAGATGTAGATGGGATTTGTGGCGTTGGGTAAGGGTACGTTGTTCTAATGTACATGTATTGATGAATTGTATAGATTTTAAGATATCAAGGTGCTTATTTTTAAAACCTGTTATTTAAGGTATAAGGGCGAAGAGGGATGCAATAAGGTCTTTATACCATGTATAATTTTTTATGTAATATGGGCGCTGGGTAGGTTTTTATTGACTGTAAAGGCACAGGATGTTATTTTGATTTTAATGAGAATGAAAAAATATTCTACTGTTTAAAAAAACAAGATCTTAATAAGCAGATTGTTACTGCTGCTACTGCACTATGCATTAGTGCATAGAAAAACCCAGGAAAAGTTACATCTGCACAGGTATTTGCTGTTGTGCATAGGAGTGGAAATTATCTTTGAAATAATGGAAAAAACTGGTTGGGGGAAGATATTCTAGAATCTTTGCAACCTTCAGAAGTGCGAAAATCTGGAGCTTCCCAAAACATTAGTGGGCAAAGAAAAACAAAATTGCCCATATTTAGGATCCCAATCTGTGCAAAGTGAAAATCCGTGTAAAGGTTTTATGAAACGTTTTATTTCAATGAGATTTATCTGAAGTAGGCTAGTTTCGACTGCCCTACTTAGGTTGGTGTTCTACCTGACAAGATTTGTTTGTAGATGCTGTCACCAGGACTGGGCTGAGTGTGACACACTGGCATCTCTCGTCCCACTACAATAGTAACATTGTAGTGACAATTACCAGATTTTCCCTTTAAATTTTAAAGCAAAGTCAATCACACCTGTTTTATTACTGATATATAATATTACTGTATATTGACCGAGCTCATCTTAATATTAAGCCTTAACTTTTCAAACTAATGTGTAAACCACGTGTGAACAATCCATTTTCTGTTAATAAACAGGGATAAAAAAAGTTGTTAACTAAAAGATAGATCAGTCCATCAGCTAACATCTTGTGATTTGTTCTTTGTTTTGTAGCCTGGAGATGTCCTAATCCCACAGAATGAAAATGGAAAAATCCTTTACGACAACATTGACTTGCGCGACACGTGGCAGGTATGGATATATAAATCCATGCACAGTCCACTGCATCATTCTCATAATGCTGGACTTTGCCAATTTAAGTGCATCGAGTGAGTTTATTTATCAGAACAAGCTAACAGAACTACATCTGTCATTTCAGTTTGCAATATGAACACCACAAGTGAGTCTTATGCTGAGAACTTTGGTAAACGGGTTCTCACAATTAGAATTGCCCATCAGGATGGAGGTGTAGCTTAGAAACTCTGTGGATCCCTCAGACACTGTCACTAAAGAGCCCCATCCCTTCCATTCAGGCACAATTGTTTTTCAGCTTTCATATAGCTTGGCCACCTCGCCTCCTGCCAGTCTCTCTCTAAAGCTTTCATGCTGACTTTTTGTCAGACTCCAAAGGCAGTTGTGGGTGTTTCATGCTGCTACTTTGGTGTTATTACTTTGAAAATTGGTAAAAATGTGTTCTGATGTTCAGGGGCATTTAACTGATATTTTGATTCTCGATTATCAATTTACGAATTTTAAACAGACACATTTGGGGGCATATTATCAAGAAACAGAGTTAAAATTATCGCCGCTTTAGTGGCAGAAAACTGCCGCTAAAGCGGCGATAATGGGCTTGATAATTTGCCCTTGAGAATTCCCATAGAAGCCCATGTTCTGGTGTCAACATGAGCTTCTATGGGAATTCTCAAGTGCATATTATCAAGCCCATTATCGCCGCTTTAGCGGCAGTTTTCTGCTGCTAAAGTGGCGATAATTTTAACGCCGGACCTTGATAATATTCCCCTAAGGCCTTGAATGGAGATTTGGCAATGCGATTTTGATACTCTCACTCATTTCTTTCTTATAAAGGGGCATATTATCAAGCACGGCGTTACAATTATCGCCGCTTTACACCAGCACATGGGCTTCTATGGGAATTCTCTGCGGCATATTATCAAGCCCATTATCGCCGCTTTAGCAGCAGTTTTCTGCCGCTAAAGCGGCGATAATCTTAACGCCGTTTCTTGATGATAATAGACTTTTCATACTGACAATTTTGGGTGCTTTCATCAATATTCAGGGATTGTATTTAATTGTTTGAAAGTTTCAATAACACTTGAGAACAAGTTGTGTCCATTGGTGAGGCACGTCATCGAGATTACAGGATGTTTTGAACAGTAATAGGACCATCTGCTACTAGTCACTGTATAATTCTTGGTGTCGTGGAGGGCATTTCAATATAATGATCTAATTCTCGTATATGCTCATTTCATGATTTTTGAGGGAGATTTGATGACATGGTAAATCTCCAATGCTGCTTGTGTCTGAGAATTTGGTAAGCTTTTTAAAGGGCTCGGCTATCATTTGTTCCCTAATATAAGAATGCACAACAGTGCTTCTCACATCCAAATGGTGAAAGGTATTTTGGCAAAATCCCTTATAATATATAACCAAAACAGTAATTTTACTGATGTTGGCACATATGTAGATTGAATGTGCTTTAAAATGATGTTAAGTTTCTCCGTTTTTAGCAATAATTATTTAAAGGAGAATTACTCATAACAATGAACTCACAACATATGAATATTTAGTCACAAATATTAAGCCTCTAGTGCTACATGACACTTTATTGCTTATTTTGTAATATCTATTGTGTGGTTGAGGACCATTGCCCAACTACTACTTGAGAGTGTAAGCACAACACTTTTCTGAAGGTAGCAGCTATTTAGCAGTGGCCTGGTAAATAGCGACTTTTCCCTGCTATTTACTTGGCAGCTGACTAAATTGTAGACATTATTTACTATTTGGCCGGCTGCCTTTAAAATAGCAGAGAAACTTCGCCAGATACCCAGCCAATAGCTAAATAATAAAGATTCTGCAATGTTTAGCTACGGCCATGCAAATAGTAGAAAAGGTTCTCTATTTACCCGGCAGCTGGTCAAATAGTACAGATTCTGCACTGTTTGGTTGGGGACCATTGAAATAAGAAGCAAACTTTACTATACACCTGGCCACTGGCTAAATAGAGGATATGTATTATTTGGCCAGTAATCAAGCAAACAGCAAAGAAACGTCGCTCATTACCGCGCTGCTGGCAAGCCAGCAGACAATATTTACAGTTTGGCCAGCAGCCATGCAAACAGCAAGTCAACTTAATTAATTTCTTGGTTGCTGGTTTGATAGCAGAAATGATATGCTATTTCACCGGTAGCCAGGCAGATAGCAACAAAAAAGTCAATATATACTCGGCTGCAGGCTAAATAGAAATGATGTACCGTTTGGCCAGTGGCCTTACAAATAGAAAACAAATTCATTGTTCACCTGGTGGCTCACTAACTATTAGACAGCTTGTACAACTAGTCCAGTAGCAATGCACATGGTAGAGGAACTTCACTATTTATCCAGATTATTCCTAAACAGCTTAAACTTTGTGTTAATGTGCCTTAGGCAGATTTCGACACGTACTTACTATTAGGTAGAACTGCAAATGAGGAGTGAATATAATTGGTATCCATCTTCTTATGAAAGTTAGGGTCCTGTCGTATTGTTATTTTTTCGTTCACAAAATGCGGTAGCCTCTTGCACACTAGGGGTGGGCGGAATTTGCGTAATCGCGTTACGCAAATCTCCGCGAAACGGTAAAAAATCTCCGCGAACACGCAGAAATTCCGCGAACACGCGGAATTGCTTGTTCGCGATGCTTTTTTCCTGTTCACAATCGCTGAGTGCGTGCTCGGGGAGAAATATCTCGCGAACACGCATTATGAGAATGCGAACAAGCAAAAAATTTCGCGAAGTTGCGGAAAGCAGATTTTTGGGCAATTTCGCATTCTCCGCGGAACGCGAAATTACCCAAATTTCGCAAATTCCGCGAGCGGAACGAAATTTACCACCCAGGCCTATTGCACACATAGTTTAGGCGGAAGGAAGACCATTTTACAAACCAGCCTATGTACTGTTAGGTTGGTTCAGAAAATACCGGATCACAAGGGGTTGCAGAATGACCTGCCTAATTAATATTCATTACGCAGGTGCCAATTTGCGATCCTCTGTTATTGGCTGTAATCATAGTGATGGTGGCCAGCAGGTGACAGCACACCACCATCCCTGTGACTGCATTC
The DNA here is from genome assembly GCF_964204655.1 of Triturus cristatus. Taxonomy (NCBI): domain Eukaryota; kingdom Metazoa; phylum Chordata; class Amphibia; order Caudata; family Salamandridae; genus Triturus; species Triturus cristatus. The sequence goes on from NC_140585.1 coordinate 266,347,067, forward strand.
CAAATGGAATTTTTTTTTAAGCAGCCTATGTTTTATAAAGGAATCAGCGATGCTTTTTTAAAAACATTTTGTTTCTGTTTTGGAAAACTTCTTCCTCCCTCTGAGGCTGCCAACATGATTCCCAAAGGGAAAGGGCTCCTAAGTGGAACACTTCCCCATTGCAAATTAGTTACGAACCAAACTTGGGGATCGTTATCTCATCAGTGGTTTGTGAAAGTAGTTGTAGTCATAAACTATCAATAAATTCCTTTCTGAATTGTAAAGGGGTGAAGAGAAAACCTTTTCATGATCCCTCCTATTCATAATTCAGAAACAACTGCAAAAGTCCTCTTACAACTCGTAAAAGGGGCTTTGCACATAATTATAAGCACTTTTGTGGCCACAAACCTGGTGTTTTGGAAGCATCAGTCCTAACTTATAGTTAGATCCGGTACAGAACATTATGTGATTATGAGTAGTTTGGGGCAAACATCCTACTGCAGGAGCAGAGGAGCAACACATTTAGAGAGTGTGAACGACTGCTGCTGTTCCTGCTCTATTGCATTTACTTTCTTAGCACAAATGCTGCTTCGGGTCCATTTTTGATGCAAGGGTGGTTTTTGGGCCAAGAAAATGGTGTTCCCTGCCTAATTCCACATCAGTTTGCTGTAATTCTGTGTAATTACGCTACACTAAACTACACAAGTTACACCTACCCCTACATATAGGTCTAAAGGTCCCAAATGTTTGAATGTTTCTCATTTATTTGGCAGACGTGGCACAGATTGACACTCCAATGGCTAAGAGTAAGTGACTTAGGAGGCCTTTTTTGGAGCTATCTCCTTCTCCACACATTCTACCTGCAGAGGTGGCTAAGAATAAAGATGATTAGAACCTTTACAAGACTAGTTGGAGCTGTTTTCTCTTCTACACAGATATACTTGCTCTTACTCACAAAGCCATTGGTATGTACCAGGTCCAGATATAGAATTACCAAAAGGCTTCACGTTATCAGTCACTCAATCAATCAATTAATAAATCAATCAGATATTTATAGAGAATGCAAATCACCTGTGAGGGTTTTGAGGTGCTGGAGATGTTGATCTGCTGCATGATAGGAACATCCGGGACTTGAGTTATTTCCTGATTTGCTGGAGTAAAGTTGTGATCCTGAGGTGCAGGGGGAGGTTGCATCATGCCTTGGCTGCCAGGTGTGTGAAGGCGTAACCTTCGATGTTGGTGTCTGCAAGGGAGAGGGAAGCGGGTTGGAGGTGTCTAGTCATTGGTGGAAGGTAAGGTGTTTGTTGATGTGTGCTGGTCCTTCATTGTGCAAGCCCTTGAGGGCGAAAAATAGAGAGCCCAATCGTTTAAAAAAGGACTAACCCTCCTCTAGGTAAGAAAACAATAGGTTTTCTTATAAAATCCTCACCAACCAGGGTTACTCCTTAGTGGCATGCTTCATCATTGGGTCCATCTTGTTCCGCTGCAAAACTAGGGGTGCTACGACCTACAAAATATGTGCAAACATTTAAGGTGCATCCTAATGATAAAGGAGATGTAAAATAATTGAATTGGAAGGGTTTTAAAGAGAGTAACATTAAAAATACCTGCCCTAGTAGGTAAACCCTTATTTATTCTGGCCTCTAGTTGGTATGTAGAAAAACAAGGGGGAGAAAGAGTAAGGAAAGGCTCTAATGTGCCTACCCTCCTAAGGTCAACGTTTTTCAAGCTGCACCCCATATGCTTTTCATCAGGACATGGGCAACTAACTCCCAGATTCCACTACTGTTGTACTAATCTCATGCACACTGCATGCCCGACAGTAATATTTTAGTATGGTTTTTACTGCACCTACTTGGTAATTACTGTCTGTAACTCTGTAAATACATAAGGAGAGAGTTAGTTTGTACATCCCTACGTCCGTATACATGAATCAATCACTGTTACTACTGTAATATATTGTGCACTATGTATTATTTTTGGTGTGCCCATGATTTGGTGATAAAATATGTGAATAAACATCGGGCCCGATTCACAGAACTAACTTAAGACAACATCCTAAACTTACTACCATTTTGGTATTCATAGAAGTCACTTACTCATTTTGGTATTCACAGAAGGCACTTACTCATTTTGGTATTCACAGAAGTTAGCAGTCCTAACTTTAGGACTCCTAAATGCCTTCTGTGAATACCAAAAGTCTTAAAGTTAGGATTTTTCTCAGTTTAGGAGTAGTAAAGTTAGGACTCCTAACTTTAGGACTCCTAAATGCCTTCTGTGAATAACGAAAGTCTTAAAGTTAGGATTTTTCTCAGTTTAGGGGTCCTAAAGTTAGGAGTCCTAACTTTACTACTCCTAAACTGAGAAAAACCCTAACTTTAAGACTTTTGGTATTCACAGAAGGCATTTAGGAGTCCTAAAGTTGGGAGTCCTAACTTTACTACTCCTAAACTGAGAAAAATCCTAACTTTAAGACTTTCGGTATTCACAGAAGGCATTTAGAAGTCCTAAAGTTAGGACTGCTAACTTCTGTGAATACCAAAATGAGTAAGTGCCTTCTGTGAATACCAAAACTGTAGTAAGTTTAGGATTTTGTCTTAAGTTAGTTCTGTGAATCAGGCCCTAAGATCAGTTGCAAGTGTGTGCATTTTTAGTGTTTTCCCCAAAAGAACCTTGTAGTACAGCAAATGCAATCTAGTGACTTGACACGAACACACATAGAACAAACAACACAAGTAAAAACACACCACATACATAAAAGATGCAAAATTTCTGGATAATGGGTCATCTGGTTGTGAAGGAAACCTGTTGTCACACTCTACAAGATAAAGCATAATACATCATTAAAACATTATGTATTATTTGTTTTGTGCGTGAAAAATATGGAAACAGGTGGCAAAAAATGCGCTTACCACTCCAAGGTTTCACCTCCACCAAATGGCCTACTATCTCGTAGCCGGGGCCCTCATGTTACTGATGCTATGTACCCCGAAGTACTAAATGCGGTGCAAGCGAGCAGTCACAGCATCCTAGCGCTGCTAAAAAACTAGACCACTAGACTTTTAAAGATGCCGGCTCCATAGGGGTACTCTGGTCGCCCATAACGTTGATGATAATTGTCAGGAGAGTTTTATGATGCAATGTTCATAGGTTATTAAAATGACTTGGTATTGTCAACCCTAAATCCCAATTTTTTGGTGGTGTTCAATGGAAGGGAGAGTTTGATGAGCACAGGTATGTTATGGTATGCTGGGTTAGAACATGCTTACAGGGAGTCATATTGCATATAAACGTATGGGTATGGTTATGGAGACGACTAGGGTCATATATATGTGTGTCAAGCAGCTAGGGCCATCTGATAAATTGCCCCTATTAAAAGTTGTTGTTCAGACTCTCTATGTGTGTCCTAAGTTTAAAAACCCAATGTTGTTCTCTATCCAGCAACTTATATTCAGAGTTCACTGGGTCACTTAGATGTTCCAGGATCACCCACCGGTAATCCTGCGCTGTGTGCCTCATCTCTATATAGTGGGTTGACATTTTTGTGGCGGCTCATCCACATCTCAAATTACTGCGATGTTTGCAGATCCTTCTTTTTTCCGGGTTGTCAACCCTACATAATGTAGGTTGCAAGGGAACATTATTGGGTATAACACCCATTGCATTTTGCAATACGTTAATTTCCTCAGTTGCCAGGTCATATTATTGTTAAAGGAAATCACCTTAGTTGTGCTGAGTTTTGTACTGTCTGGAGTCTCTTCTAGTAGGGAGCAGTGATTCCTGCATAGAGTGTGTCTAGTCTGCAGGTGATGAGAGTATGCATGACTGTCCTTCTGGCGTTGACTGGGAGCCATCTGAAGATGTTGCAGAGCTTGTGAAGTGTGTGGAAGCAGGCCGACTAGACTGCATTGGCTTGTTTTTTCATAGATAACTTGCTTACAGGATGATGTCAAGGTTGCGGGCGTGGTCTGTTGGGTTGGGGAGAGCAAAGTTCTGCGAGCCACCATGCAACATTCCATGGCAAGGTATTGTTCCCAAAGATGAGGACTTCCGTCTTGTCCGTGTTGAGTTTGAGACAGATGCCCTTCATCCAGTCCATGACGTTCATTATGCATCTGTTGAATTTGGCTTTGGTGGTGGAGGGGACTACGGACAGTGAGAAGATAAGCGAGGTGTCATCGGTGAAGGAGATGATGTTGAGTTTGTGGGATCAGATAATGTCACCCTGAGGGGTTGTGTAGGTGTTGAAGAGGGTGGGGCTGAGGGACGATCCTTGGGGGACTCCGCAGATGATCTTCTTGGGCTCCAAAGTGAATGGTGGAAGATGAATCCTCTGGGTTCTACCGGTGTGGTATGAGGTGATCCATTGAGGGCGTCTCCTTGGATACTGATGTGCTGGAGTCTATTAATCAGGATGTGATGGGTGACAGTGTCAAATGTGGCTTACAGCTCCAGGAGGATGAGGGCTGCCATTTCTCCACGGTCCAGGATTGCTCTGTCGCCGGTGTCTCTGATCAGTTGGTGGTTGATTGCTTTCTCAAGGACCTTTTTTGGATAGGGGAGCAGAGAGATGAGTCAGATCTTTGGTTCAGCTAGGTTGGCGGATGTTTTTTTCAGCACGAGTCGCACTCCAGTGTGTATCCAGTCCTCAGGGAAGGGCTGAGGTTATGGAGGTTATCTCTACTTTTCTGAGTACGTCGCCGATTGTCTTGCTTCCAAGGTTGAATATGTGATGGGAGTCAAAAGAACAATCCCCTTGGAAAACTCGTCAAATAAAACCATAAATGTTTACATCCACTCTCAAGCAATATCGAGATCATACACTCAAACTCAGAGGTGCAAAATTGAAGGGCTTAATAATCAAGTCAAAAAATGTGTTACAATATAAAATTTATTAAAATGATATATATATACACAAACAATTGATCATAATAAAATCACAAATTTTATAATAAAATTACACAAATAAGTATTGCATTCAGTTCAAGACAAAAATCATGAGTAAAAACAAATAAAAACAAACAGCGAGTGAGAAAAAGAGCAAGAAAAAATGATTTCCAATCAAGAAAACATCACAGTTATCAGACAACAAAGTAAATCAGCCAATCAAGGTGCACACTAATGGATCAAAAACATATTATCAGAATAATAACCATAGAGTATTGCACTTGTCTCTAATCCGTGATGAAATCAAACAATCAAAGCATCGACGCATTTCGGTGGGTCCGAAGATTTTTGTGACCACCACCTTCTTCAGGAAAGTAAGAAAATCTTCCACACTCGTAATTTAAAATTTTATTTCTAGATATAAAGAGAAAGAAAACCATTTTTGAATTGATTAGAAAGCTCTCAATCAGCATCCTCTTTTAGAGACTCACATCAACTCCCAAGCTCACAGTGTGACCATCGAGCCACACACATGTAACCCTCATAAAAACATTGTCAGAGATCACAACCATACTGCATTCCTTCCTCGAACATGATCATGTATTGGTCAAAAATACATATTCCATTATACATCAGGGGCAAAACATACCTCCAAATATGAACACTGTCCTGATCTAATACAGTTCCCAGCAGTTTTGTCGCCTTCTCCTCCAAACACAACTGTATAAAGTGTACAGGAGATTAGACACAATCGGTCCTATTTCATATCTATACAAAAAAAGCTATATTTCTTTAAATGTCTACCTTAGTCCAGACAGGAGGCCCTTTACTTTAAAGCCAACAAGTCCCTTCTTAATAGGTCTCTCTGATATCGACCCGAAATAAACCAAAGAGGGTGAGCATCCCAATCTATATCGGGAAGAAAGAGATAAACAAATAATGCATCAAAGTAATAGGCCCTACATAGAGAGCATTGAGACTTAAACTCTAAGTATCACATATTTTAAGATGCCTACATAGTTACCTACTTTGTAAAAAGTTTCAAACTGATAACCCTTCTTGGGTAATGTCAGAAGGAGGGAAAATCTAATCTCGCTCCGCTCACTCCTTAAAAAACAGGCATATCTGTAGATAAAACAATGGGAATATTACAATAAGTTGGCACTTCATAGTGTGTGGTTCATTGCCATATACACATATCCGAGTAATGATATAGACTTAGTGAGACAACCTCTAATGATTAACTATAAAGAAGTCCCAATATATATATACATATATTTTGTGAAGATGTGATGAGGACAGGGGTCCATGGGTGCTCCCAAGTACGCTGCGTTCATAATTGGAGATAGTCTCTTGTGTGGTGAGGAGGTCCCATTTGGTGATCAGTTGTTCGGAATTTGTTTGGTTGATGGCAGTGGGAGGTTGTCATTCGAAGCTTTCGTAGATGGCCGAAATCTTGTCGTGGAAGAAGACAGCAAGGTTGTTGCACAGTTCCTGAGAGGGTGTAATGGCATTGTTGGTGATCGATGGTGAAGAGTTCCATGCTGTGGTTTGAGCTGGCTTGAATGCGGTCTGCTAGGGTTTTCTTCTTAGTTTCTTTCAGGAGGCGGTGGTACTGGTTGAGAGCTGTCTTGAAGGCGGTGTGGTTTTCCATCTTTTTGCTGATGCGCACTTCTTTTCTAGTTGCCAGCTGTTGCACTTGTTGGATTGCAATTCCTCGGTGAACCATCTGGCTTTTTTGGTTGGTCTTTTGGCCTTGGCTGTCTTGGGAGAAGCGATGTATATCAGCACACCTGAAATTATTAAACCTGGCTCAGTTCATTTAAAAAAATCTGATTAAAACACCTGATTTGTAAAATCAAAAGGCCAGAACTGGAAATGTTGTATCCCAGTGACGTAGTGCCATCTGATATTTAAGGTGATCCTATCAAAATAGAAACTATGGAATAGGGCTCCTTATGAAGTCACCAACACACTGTAATTGAGATGCTTTTTTTCCATTTCATGACGGAAGGAAGAAAAACTATGGACCTGATTTAGAGTTTGGGGGATGGAGTTAATACCGTTGGGGTGTTGGACAATACTAAACACCTCACATATGGGTCATAGTTGTGGCCTGCTTGCCATGTTCCTCCCCTGTCAGAACACAGTAGATGTTTAGTTTGGCATATGACAAGTGCATTACAATCACAGCACTGCACATAATGGTGGACAAGACATACACCATGTTGAGTACCTTGTGTGCCAAAAACTAAAGTCCTAAGTAGTTTTAAACATGCTCTTTAGGGAACATAGGACGGTATTCCCTAGCATGTTTACCTTTGCACTCAGTTCGAGGAATCTAGGCTTTGAGGCATCCTTGGGCACCCCAACACACATCCACAAACTGAAAGGAGCTGTATTAAATACAGTGAGTGTGATAAACACCCTCGAAAGACACGTCATGTGGCTTTCATTGGAGACGTTAGTAAAGGTTCACTTGGCACACTTTCGGTAACGCTTAGAACATTGACGACTGTAGATACTTGACAGGTTGTTAAAGTTTAGTCAACGTTCATTTTCAGTTGTCAGGCACCAACTAAAAGCACGTCTTGCTCTATATGTTTTGAATTTTTCTTGTGGTGTTGTCAAATTGGTTGATGATTGGGTGAGAGGTGGTTGGATTGCTTATTCCGTACTGTGGTGTAGGAATGTGATGGGTCCTTGAATGGCAACGGTATGTTGATGTGAGTTTACTGCGGTGTTGGATTGAGCCCATAGCTAATGTTATGAAAGTCTTGTGTGTGGTGCGTGAATGGTGTGTGAAAGGCCCATAAAGTTGTTAGTGCTAGTCATGGCTTTATGGTTCACCTTTAGTAGTCTTGATGTCAATATTCTGAAACAGTGATTAGGATTTGCTCTTAGAAGCTAGCCCTTAAGCAGGTGCCAAACCCAATCTGTGTAAGTGGTGGTTTAACTTCAAAGATACAGTATCAATCCCTCACTTTTTGGAGAAATGACACACACTCCACAGTTACCCAAATGGCTAAAACAGGGTAGTTTCCAGTGGACAAATTGGATGTGCCCATGTTGCATTTTCTGCCCTTTCCAATTGCATCACTAGCCCACCAACAAAAACTGGGTTCTATTTTTATGTAAAGACATGGAACACTGGGGGGTTGGCAATTTGGGGATCCCAACTGATTCCAGAAATTTCAAACACAAAATATAAATAAATGAGTGATCTTAACCAATTACCCCAAACTTTCACGTTTTTCTGGGCATTGTAGGAAAGTGAGTGGGATCAATGCAATTCACACCATCCTGGACACCCCTGGGTGTTTAGTTTTCAGAATAGTCTGGGTATGGTAGTTTTTTTCTGGGTGGCAGCTGAGCTAGGGCCCAAACATCACAGCTACCAACATTGTGAAAATAACAAGGATTCTGCTCTGTAAAATATAATTCCTCCGTTCTGTTCCAGTGTTATTTAGTCACCGGTGCTAGGCCCAGCCGTACAAGTTAGGTACTATTTTTATTGCCAGACATGTGGAAACACAGAATAGTAGGACATTTGTCATTACCAATTGGATTTCTTCACATTTGTGCCTTCCGAATGTAAGCCAGTAAGTAACAAAAAAGACATTTTGCAAAATGTCCTCTGAATGGCATGCTAATATGAGTACCTACAAATCCAGAGATGCACAAATAACCACTACTCCATACCTCAGAATCTTACCACTGCTCCATAACTCAGAATCTGGTGTGCATTCTAGAAATACATAGGTTTCCTTCATACCCTTTTTTGACTATATTTTACCATATGAATTGCTGTTTACTCTGTGCATGAGAAACCATTGTAAGTTGCAGCTCAGTTGTTGGGTCTGGGTATCTCTGTGTCTTAGAGAACCTACAAACCCAATATATCTCAGAGATCAGAAGGGTCTAGCGGATGTACCGGTGTATGGTTTTTGTAAATCAGCCATTGTGACAAGAAGTTACAGATGAAAACTCTGTCACAATTGGTTAGTTTTTCCTTCTCATTTCTCGTATTGTTTTATTTCAATAGTTAGTTTCTTTGGGAAAGCCTTGAGGAATTTACATAGATGACCCCTTGCTGAATTCAGAATTTTGCCTACTTTTCAGAAGTGTATAGCTTCATCCCTGTTTTCATCACAAACCTCTTAGAGATAATACCAAAAGTGCAGTAAAAAAATATTTTTTGCTAAAGTTCCTGGAAGCTGGAAAGATGGCGATGATATCCTGTCAATTCAGGAGTTGGATACAAAACTGTTGGCAATGTTGGCAATGGAAAACTTAAATTGAGGCTTGAATGACATGGGCAACAAATATGAAGCAACCTGGTGCCTATTGGTGGAATACCTATCAGGCGGTGGGCTGCTTTTGAGATGCCCACGGGCATTGCAATCATTAAAATTGCCTCATTGCTGAACATCTGGATTGTGCTAACAATAATGTGTGTTATTTGAGATGTGGGCAATTATTATTTAATATTTAAATTAATCTCATGCTTATTCAGAGCTTTAATGTGGGAGGAGAGGAGAGGGAGGTTTGAGGGGGATAGACAATTGCTGTAAAATGTTTGCAACTAAAAACCCAATTAAATACAGTTTGAAAAACTAATATTTATAAAGTAAATTAATATATTTAAATGAGTAAGTCATTTAGTAAACTTTTATTTTGAATTAGTAATGCGGTCTAAAAAATTATTTTTATAGTTCTATGGTAAAAATATATATATATTTTCTTTTACATTTATATTTTACAATAAAATTGAATATATTTTTTAAATGAATATACTTTAATCATTTACACTAATGTTTCCCACAGAAGCACTCCACCAAGTCGATAGAGACCTCCACCAAGGTGGCAAAGATCTCCTCTTACATGTGAAAAGTTCCATGTAGTAACTTTACACTCTTAAATTTGCCCCCCTTGGTTTCAGGAGGTGAAGACTTGTTAGTCTACACTGTGGAGTAAATTTACGCAGAGAATTGGTGAATAGCTAAGAGTAGTACATTCCTCCAAATTGTAAGAGTAAATTCATACGTGTTGATACTCATGCGTAAATTTGCCTTTGTGAAAAGACCCCATTGTGTCCAGAGCAGAGCATCATCATAATATGCACCAAGGATCAATGTTATCTTGAAAGGAAAATAATGTTTTCAGAAAAGCTCATGGTCGAACAGTGGTTGTAGAGTGTGAAACTGAAAGCAAGAATCTATACTCACAATACTCACCACAAAATCAAACCTTTCAGGACCGAGTTTAGTATGTCCATTGAAATTTTTTATAATTGGAATAGATTCAGATATTAAAAGTATAACAGTATTTATGAGTTTATAAATGAATAATACATTAACTTTGTGCTGTTTCCTACACAGGCCATGGAGGAGTGCAAAGATGCAGGCCTTGTGAAGTCCCTAGGTGTGTCCAACTTCAACCGTGAGCAGCTGGAATGGATCCTGAGCAAACCAGGGCTCAAATATAAACCTGTCTGCAATCAGGTAAGATGGCCTTCGCAAACTAACACAAGGGGCTCGAATCGTAAGGTTTGTGTAGTCACATGGCTATTTCAGATTCTTAAGGAATTCAAAAACACTTCAAAGTGTAGTTCAAGAAACCTGCAACAGTAGCAACTTTCCAGGAGCTCTTATGGACAAACATTGCGTTCATGTGAGGGGTTTCTCCCATCAGTAATTGTACATGTTTTACTATTGGGCATGTGAAAATACCTCTCCATGAGTGTAATTGCATTTTCTTCTTTCTCTTTTGAAAGGAAAATATTTCAGGATTGTTCCTAGCTCTTTTCCCATTGTAACACTTGATTTATCCCTGCTTCTGACAGGTTTAAACAGGTGTAAATATTTGACCATTTCCAGGATGGAAAAGGTTTGAGGAAAAAGTAGAACATGTTCACACACTTTCAGTCCATATTCACTTTGGAAAATCAACATCCCTCAGGAATATTTGTACTCATGCTTAAATGTTTTCTTGTATGCTTTTCAGGAACAAACCTCTCAGAAAGTCAAACCAATTATGAAGAATTCTAGATATTGTGGCCTGGCTGCCGTTGGGCCATCAGAGATAGGTTCTCATTCACCCCAGTGGCTTGGTGACCAGCACTTGAAAGTCTAGATGATCCTGTGAGTCTCTTTCTGGTGCCCTGATATCTTTCATCTGGAAGAATGTTCATGGGCTGGACAGGAGCCTATGCTGCATAACCAAGCTAAGTCAGCACATAGAAAACCAAAATGCTCTTGAGGACAAAATACAGGAAGTGAGGGTGCACTATTGACAGCCAAACAGCAGAGGAAAATAGCCTCTAACTTACTAACTGGGTACAAGCTAGAGGCATTGAAGCACAGACCCACTCATAGGGGTGAGAGACTCATTTGTATAAGGCACCTGTTACTCACTGTTTATGAGCCCCACTTCCTGGGGCACAGTCTCTGTCATTGTTTGCAAGTCTCTCTTCTTGTAGCCTAATTCACCAAACTATTCATGTGTGTTTTATCTACTAGGGTTAAGGTGTTCACAAAATGTGATCTTGCACTTATTTATCAATTTACCCATGCACAATATTACCCCCACAATAGTGCAATATTGCACGTGTGAGTAAATCTCGCTCCATTAGTGTTCCAAGGTGGAGATGCCCTGGAAGGTTTGTAGCTATATCTCTTAAAAGGGGTCTGCCAAGATACAGTTCAACAACCTAGGAGCCTCAGTTAACAAATAATCTTAGAAGAGTTTCCTGGCCCAGGGTTCATGATCACAGTGAACTGCATTCAAAGATTTATGATTTATTTGTGTATTTTTTTTCTGATTTTGAAAATCTTTGTTATCATCTAAGTCAGTCGAATTAACTCATGGAGAATTTTATAAGGTATTGAAAGCTGTATTTTCCAAAATAATGATCCAAAAGAAACCTATTGCTGGGAGGAAACATGAGTGGTTTAACACAGAGTATAAATTGGCAAAGAGCGAGCTGAGGAGGGCCATCACAGAGAGTAGCCACCTAGATGTAGCCCCAGTGCACTTAGATATAAGGTTGTTCTACACAGAGCTAAATGTGACTGGGCTGATAAGAACTGGCAGGACTTGCTGGCAGCTGCTAGGTTTAATGATAAGTGCTCTTTTTGGGATCTTAGACAGTGTTACTACCCCTTGTTACCGTATCCAGCCTGAGAAGTGGGTTAACCATTTCTCTACATTATATGTTAGGGGAGAAGATGCCAGCTCTGAGGATGTTACTCCTGATCAAACTAAATGCCAGCTTTTGCCATACCTCTGGGCGATAACAATGCTGAATTCCTTTTCAGTCTAGGTGATACTCTAATGGCCATCAATAGACTAAAAACAGCAAAGCCCCTGGGCCTGACCGGATACCCGACGATTTGTACAAGTCTCAGCCCTTTGTGTGGGCCCCATGTATTAATCTCTTGGCCAGCGTTATAGCTGCTGGGGGCGAAATTCTAGACACATGAAATGGGGCACAGATAATTGTCATATAAAAGAAAGGAGATTCCTCGGTCCCTTCCAACTACAGGCTGATTACTTTAATTGATAATGTGCAGAAAGGTTTCGCAAGGCAAGTCCTGGAAAAATTGCAAGTATGGATAGACAACAATGAGATTCTGTCCTCCTGCCATACAGGCTTTCGTGCCAAAACAAGAACATGCGATCAGGCCTGTTGTTTCACATTACTTATTGGGAAATATGTGCTGCTAAAAAACCAAAAACTGTATGTGGTATTTGTTGACTTGAGAGCAGCATTTTATCTTGTGCCCCAAGAAACCCTACGGAATGTTCTGTTAGGCTTAGAAGCCCCCGCTAATCTGGTCAATTTTCTAGAGAGAATGCACGAGGGTAATTATGTTCAGATTCAGTGGGGATAACAGGGTGAATTACTCTCACCAACTTTATTTCCCTTGTATATTAATGAGGTGGCCAGTGAACCTATGGATTGTAGAAATGATTACCCTGTTTTAAATGGAAAGAAGACATCGATCTTGCTGTTCGCAGATGACTCCCTGCTTTTTTCCAGGACCCCAAAAGGCCTCCCAAACCTATTATATAAATGACTGTCTTTTTGTGCAACTAGGGGTCTGGAAATTAATGTAGAGAAAAGTAAATTTATGGTCTTTGGGAAGGGCAAGGTCAGAACACAGATGATCAGATTTGCAGATAAACCCCTTGAGAGGGTAAAAAGTTTGATTATTTGGGGGTTAGGCTGACAGTTCTATTAGGATGGGAATCGTAACTCAACAATAGCGATTTCACCCTATGTCACAAGTCTTAATCAATATTATGATACCACAAGCCAACCTAGATTTTGCCACTAACCCCTGAATTGGAGGTCTATCATGCCAAAGCACAAAGTGCTGAGCTCTATGGAGCTGAGATCCGGGGTCATGCTGTCACCCACAAATTGATGGTGTGTGAGAATATTTATGTTAGATCTCTTGTCCTGACCAGCACTCCAGTGACCCCATTGTTATTTGATCTTGGGATCAAGAGAATTGAGGATGTGGCATCACTAAAACCTCTAATGTACTTTTTGAAACTGTGGACTACACCTGAGTTAAATGACTACAGCAAGCCATTGTGGGAATTGCTAATGATTAGTGGTTCCTAAAACAATCTCATGGCTCCAAATTTTTGCAACCTGGTGCAGTTTGCTGGGAATGGGCAGTTTGTGGGACAGCCCAGACAGGGCAAGCAAAAAATATTTATTTAGTGTAAAAGACAAGTACTGGGCGTATATGTAGATCAGTATGTTACGAGTGTGACCACTTGAAGCCTAACTACCCAGTTCTTATCTTTGAAGCCATGGCCAAAGTTTGAGCCCTTCTTAGATCTAATCTCGTCACCTCTAGAGGAAAGTTTGTATGTGAGATTTCGCCTGGGCTGTCTACCAGTAAGATCTTTAAGTACTGGGCCAAAGATCAAGCTTCATTTATGTGCCCTGCATGTGACCTGGTCCCGTAGTCTGAGGAACGTATTCTATTTTTCTGTACCAGCTACCATTTCTCCTGTGGGAATTGGATTCAACCAATATGCCTGAATGTGACAGTCAGGCAATATTGGGTTGCTGACACAATTCTAAAGGCTGACACCTCCAATCCTATTGTTTTTGCTGTAATCCACTTTTTATTAAATGTTTGGTTCAGGCGACGGACGTTTTTGACCCAGAGCAATAAGGAAGCTATTCCACCTGGTATGTTATTACATGACGGATCCTTTGGCTGCTTATTACGTGACACATTTTCTACTGGAAAAATATTAACGATGAGAAAAATGCATCTAGTGTTTGCGATCGACATAGCACTTGATATTTATAAGAGAGACTATAAACCCTGGTGGTTTCTGCAATGCTCTATGGAGTTTATGGATTTAAATTGTCTTTTCTTTTTCCTATCGTACAATTTAATTGTTATGTTGCTAATTTTAATATAGGATATTATGATCAAAAGTAATTGATTTTAGTATAAGATTGTTTTAATTAATGACTTTTGTATACTTTGATGGTTTAGAAAAAAGCAGAAAAAACTTATATGAAACTGAAATTATGGGTATTTATAAACAGCACTTCAACAAGTTCTCACCTTAGAGATGGCCAGGGATTAACTCCTGACCCACAGGGTGTGAGTGCTACACCTTGATCTCACTCATTAGTTGTGAATATCACACTTAAGTGCACTGGTTCACTTGTTTTCACTCATTTGGTATGAATCCCAGACTGCAGAGTCTCAGTCACCTTGAATGAGTTTCACTTCTTGGATCAAGGTCTCACCCTTGGACTTTTTCAATGTTCCCATTGACTTTAACAGAATAACACATTAAATATTGTGGTTCACAACCCCTCAGATTTCACTTGTGTGGACGGTAGGCTTTGAGATTTCTGTTGAGGTCATGCTTTGATCCTGGGTGGCCATTTGTTTACCGTTGGAATGAAGTTTTATAGTGGAAACTTGAACTACCACCGCTCCCACCTAAATACTTTCTTTCCTCAATAATTTTCTAGCTCGGTGTTCAAAAGGAACACTGTCCTCCCTTCTCTCCTATCCACTGTCAATCACTTATGCCTATCTTTTCATTTTTTACCTCAAAGCACAATATTATCTAATTTTCCTGTGGCCTTCTGCCATTATCTTACCCTCCTGGCATCCTCTTTCACTCACTACTAACCTCGGGATTTTTCCCCTCAGACTTTAACTTTTGCACACCATCAGAGGTCCCCCTTTTTCCACTTACCTTGCGCTCACCGAGTTGGCGATGCAGCGAGTGCAAGATAAGTGGTTTTATTTATTTGTTTAATTTTACCTATCCAGTCGTCAGTCGACTTCCCCCAACCCGCCTGTGCCCCACCCTAACACCCACCGCTCTTACCTGTGCTGGCCGCACCTGACTTTACCACTGCTGACCAATGCTAAAGTGCATGTGCTTTCTCCTGGTATAATTGGGTTACCCCTATTTGGCATATTTTTAATCTAAATGCTACTAGTGGGCCTGCAGCACTGATTGTGCCACTCACACAAGTGGCCTTTTACTCCTATCTCAGGCCGTCCATTGCAAGGCCTGTGTGTACAGATTGCTGTCACTTTGACTTAGCATTTAAAACCACTTACCAAGCCTTAATCTCCTCTTTAATTGTACATAGGTCACCCACAAGGTAGGCCCTAGTTAGCCCTATGAGCAAGATGCCATGTAACTAAAAGGTAGGACATGTATTTTTAAGTTATGAATTTCCTGGTAGTGACAAACAGCTACATTTGTTGTTCACTACTGTTAGTCCTACTCCTCGCACAGGTTAGCATTGGGAATTCCTTAAAACACTTTAATAATTCCTGATTATACAGGAGTAGGTAAATATTGTTTTATATCTTTGGAATTGTTTTTTTTTTTAAATATCTTTATTAATTTTTTGCCTGTTTATTACCCCCCCCCCCCCCGGACAGGTAAACATACTGTACATTAATATCATGAACATTACATTGTGGTTAACATATTTAAATAAACATTAAAGGAAAACTTTGCAAAATATATACCATGCTTCACAAAAAAACCAATTAAAGCAATAGAAAAAAATCCATGAAAGCATTGATAATAAGTCAGATTTGTAGATCTCGCCAGAGTGTGAGAGGAGTCCATATTTTCAAGCCCCTTTCACGTCGTCTTCTACCTTTCCGCTTATATATAGCTGTCTCAATATTATGCACCGCTAAAAGCCTAGCTAGCCACTGTTGAAATATGGGTGGTAGCGGATCTAGCCAAGCCGAGGCTAGACATAGCCGCCAAACAGCCATAGCAACAAATATAAAATCGTGACCATTCTCAAGATTATCTGAGTCTTCCACCCCACGTACCATTGCCTCTGGTGACAAGACAACCTTTCTGTGAAGAACAGAGGTTAAGAACTTCTCTATATCTTGTATCAGAGGTATTAACACTGGGCAAGAGGCAAATATATGGATGGAGTCTGCTTTAAATAGATTGCATCTCGGGCAGCAAGTCCCATTACCAGTTCCCCATTTTGCAATCTTACCAGGTGTATAATAGAGAAAAAAACAGGTTTTATAAAATTGTGCCTGAAGTTTGGTAGAAATAAGAATGGTTTGGGCTAGCTGATAGGAGTATAAAAATCCTTCTTTCGAAATCTCGAGTTTGCTCTGCCACCTCATAGCCGTTTTGTCTAAATCGTCAGGGAACTTGTCCAACAATAGCACATAAACTCCACCTATCGAATGTTTCTTAGAATGTATAATTGTCTCTACTACAATAGATTTTTCCCAGAGTGTTCTTACTCCAGATTTGTGAGTTAAGAAGTCCCTAATCTGGAGATATTTAAAAAAATCCTGCCAGTCTAAACCAAATTCTCCCTTCAAAACTTCAAAAGATTTAACCCCCAGATTAGTATAAAAATGACCTAATTGAGTAATTCCTAAATTATACCATTTATTAACGCAGTTATCTTTGAAAATAGTTGGTGGAAGAGTTGGGTTATTTAATACTGGAGTGTAGTATGAGAATCGTCTTATTCCTAGCACTTTTTTAACCGCCTTCCATACCTTAAAACAGCTATAAAGAGTCTTAAATTTGACCTTTTTGTGGCAAATGTCGTGTAAGTGCCTCCAAAAGTAGCCATAGCAGGAATTCCCCACCAATAGCTGAAAGATTGAGGCGGTATGTATCTCTGTATTATTCCCCCCTTGCAATAATTCCTTGCTGTAAAGTAGTACACAAGACCAATAATATCTCCTTAAATTGGGAAGTGCTAACCCCCCTCTGTCCTTAGGAAGGGTAAGATATTTATATGCATGATGGGGTTGAGCATATGACCATATGAATCTAGAAAAGGTACGTTCTATTGCTGTAAACCACTGGTTAGAAAACTCTAGGCAAACTGTCCTAAATAAATATAATATCTTGGGAAAGTACACCATTTGAATTGCATTTGCTCTTCCAATAATGGACAGGTGGAGATTGTCTAGCCGTCGTAGATCCTTTTGTATCGTGTTCAACATTGGCTTAAGATTTATCTCCACAACTTCCTCTAATTTGGAAGAGATTGTAACACCCAGATATGTTGCTCCCTTCACCACTCTAGGATCATCCATCACAATTTTTTGATTTAAAACAATTTGTGTCTTTCCTTGATTTAGCGCGTATCCAGAGACCAGCCCAAATTTTCTGGCCTCGGCCTCAATGGTCAATATTGCTATTATGGGGTCGGCAGTAACTATAGCAATATCATCAGCATATGCTAATGTTTTTGTTGTATACCCCTGTGATATAATAGGAGTTTTATGATTGTTTTTCTCCAAGTAGCGAATAAAAGGATCTATATATATTGCGAAAAGCAATGGCGAGCAAGGGCATCACTGACGAGTACACCTGGAGACGGCGATTTCCTTAGTTAGGCTTCCATTAACAGATACAACAGCCCTAGGATTATTATACATTTTTTGAATTGCCTGAATAAGCTTGATTCGAAATCCCATCATCGCCATTGCTTTGCAGAGAAACTGCCAGGAGACCCTATCAAAGGCCTTCTCTGCGTCCAGAACGATTAAGGCCATAGGGTCTCCTGTAGTTTCTGTTCCGTCCATAAGTGTAATAACCCTCTGGATATGATGTATCGTTGATCTTCCAGGAACAAAACCGTCCTGGCTTTTGACAATAACATTATGTATTATAGGTGCAATTCGATTTGCCAAGATTTTAGAATATATTTTAGAGTCAGCATTTATAAGAGTTATTGGACGATATGATCCTAAATGTTCTGAGGGTTTCCCCTTTTTGGCGAAAATCACAATTTTGGCCCTAGACCAAGAACTTGGAGGTTCCCCCCCGGAGAAAATATGAGTAATCAAATCCCTAAATATGTGTTTAATTTCATCTATAAATGTGCCATAGAACTCCGAAGGGATACTGTCCAGACCTGTTGCCTTTCCTTTAGGGAGGCTCTTGACTGTGGTCAGTACCTCTTCCATATTCGGGGTTTCTTCTAGAGCAAGCTGTGTGTTTTCCTCAAGTTTTACAACTTCACAATTCTCTAAGTACCTTTCTATTTCTGTGGTGTCTCCATTATTGTTGTAGGTATATAATTCTTTATAGAACCTCCAGAATGCTTGCTTAATCAGCTCTGGGTCTTTTAACTGGCCTTCCACTGGGTCTACAATCTCCCTTATTAAATTAGCATTGACCTGTTGTCGCAGTCGCATCGCCAATTGATGGCCCACTTGCTCATTAACTTCATATATTAATTCTGTTCGTGCCGTGGCTTTCCGTATTGCCTTATCTGAAAACATATTAGTGATTGCTGCCTTGGCTACTGCTACTTGGGCTAAGGTACTAGAGATATCCCCAATTGTGTCTGTATTACTAGTGACACTGATGAGTGCTACTTCTGCTAACATAAGCTCATCCTGCAACCTCTGTAACTCTTCTTTCTCTCGTCTGTTTGCTCTAAGTGATTATGACAGAGTCTCACCCCGGATCCCTGCTTTCAGCGTGTCCCAAACAACCTCTATTGATGTGCTATTAATATTTTCTGCTAGAAACTTGGGTATCCAGTCTTTCATGTGGATACAATACTGAGGGTCATTCAGTAATGCTTTTTCAAATGACCACAGAGTAGGCTCTAATTTAGCTAGCCTAATAGTCAGTGTGCAAAAAAGGGGATTGTGGTCAGATAGTACTCGGGGTAATTTAACAATTTGGGAATTCCTGATTAGTGAGTTTGAGAGTAGAATATAAGCAATTCTAGCATGCGTGCGGTGTGGATTTGAATAAAAGGTATAACCAAGGTCACCAGTGTTAATATTTGAAGTCTGCCAGCTATCCACAAGACCATGTATAAGACACAGATCTTTAAGAGAGCGGAATACTTTAGGTTTACGTCCTTTATATACCCAGTCATCATTCAAGGACCAGTTGATCGGGAGGTTTATATTGAAGTCCCCACAGACAAAAACCGGAAGAGGCCAGTGTGACAGTTCATTAGAGACCTCATCCAAAACCACGGGGTCGTCTGTATTGCTCCCATAAATAGCACAAATTGTCATTTTTTGCCCTGTTTGATAACTGCATTCAGTGATAGCCCAGCGGCCAAATTTATCAGTTTTAGAATTATTAAACACCAATCCACTCCCTTTAGCCAAAATTGCAACCCCCCGAATTTTAACACCTTGTGTAGTAGCACACATCAATTTATACCCTAGTGTATTTAACAGCTGGCTTTGGGACCCTTCAATATGCGTCTCCTGCATACATACAACATTAGCTCCCCAATTTTGTAGCCCAATTGTAACCATTTGCCTTTTCTTAAGATCGTTCAGACCACAAATATTCAGAGATAATATTTTTATCCCAGCCATACTACTAATAAAAAGGTGCCATATTTTATATCCCCGACGTTCTGGTTTTCTGTGATCCCTGTAAGTATTTTCCTTTCCCTTTTTGGCATAGATTTGCTACCCTTTATGTCTAACCTGTCCGGCCTTCCCCCCTCCCCTTTCCCCCCCCCACCCACCACCACTTTTGAAGGTTACCTGGGCCTGTCTGGACCAGGGGTGCGACATCTGCACAAGCGGGCCCTGCGAGCTGGGCTAGTTTAGTATAAATAATATCTTTATCTTTTATAGTTGACCCAAACTCAAAATTTTCTAAACATTTAAATTTCCCAATCTGTTCAGTCATTCCGCTAATAGTCCACGCTTCCCCAAGGTATACCTACTCCTAGATTCAAATTGCAATAGATAATTAATCTGATATATTCACTTTACTACGAGTCATATATCTAATTTAGATTATCTCCCTGGATTTCAAGAGGCTGTCTCTGAGATTTCCCGAAGATAGTCTTCCGCCAGTATTTCACTATTAAAGCTTCTTGTTGCACCTTTAAAAATAATTTTCAGGCGTGCTGGATTTTGCAGGAATACTTTTGCTCCAATTTTTTCAAACGGTCCAAATAGCTGACGCATTTTCCATCTTCGCTTCACAGTGGCATGAGCGAAGTCTGGTCTGGCGAAAAATTTGAACCCCTTATACTCTCTTTGGGTAGTCGGTCTCGCAAGGTCGTAGATTTTTTCCCGGAGGATAAAATTCCCAAAGCAGACCAGCATTACCCTAGGATATTGATTTTGCTTGTTAAAATTTTTTGATAGCATTAGGGGAAAACGGTGAGCCCGCTGGATTTCCCTTTCCATATCCCAGGCTACCAGTTCCAGAAATGATGTTTTGAGTAGGTTGATCATTGCCCCTCTGGCATCGCTTCCCTCGAAATTCTCCGGAATTCCAAGAAACCTTAGATTATTTCTTCTGGATCTGTTTTCATGATCCTCCACTTTGGCCATGAGATCCCTTATTATTCTGTCTTGTTCTGATTCCTTTTTTTGAAGTGTCGCGACATCGGTCTCAAGATTCTCGGTACGAGTTTCCACCCTGACCATTCTATCAGAGATCTCGGAGCAGATACTACCCACTTTCTTCACAGCACCTTGTAGTTTTTCAATAGCCATGCGGTTCTATTGGCTCTCTTTTATTACATCCTCATGGAAGTTTTTTATTGAGCAAAGCACCTGGCTCAATGAGGGTTCCGTGTTTTTCTTTTTTTTGTGTCTTTCTTTGTTTCCTTGTACGCCCGGATTTTGATGTGGTGTGTCTTCTGATGATTTAATCCTTGGGCTTTTTCGGGGGGGATTGGATCTGCTGTTGACATAGTCCGTGGTATTACCAGGGTCTGTGGTTTCCTCATTCAACACATTTTGTTCTCTTTTGTGTTTTGACCTTTTTTTCCCTCCGCTCCTTTTTTTCCTGATGTTGATTTCACTAGATAGTCTTGAATCATTGGAGCCAGAGATCTCCAGAGATACAACTCCCCTTCATGCACTTGGACTTGATTCTCTTGAATTGCTCGATTGAATTGAGTCACTAGAGATAGACATCCCAGTTTCGTATATCTCTGATTCAGAATCTACGTCCGAGGGAGAGTGATTAGCTAAATATACTTCTTCCCCCCCTGGAAGATCTTGCAAATTAGGAGAGTAGGGAAGGGGGATCAGCTCCTTCATTTCCTGGTTCATTTTCTTTTTATCCTATTGCTCCATTTGCTCTCTCTGATTTAATGTTACTGTGTCTATCTCTATAGATGTCCTAGTCTCTTCCTGGGTCACATTTAATTCAGCATTCCAAATTCCTTCGCCGGTGACTATAGTTCGACTTTCCTCCAAATTGGTGGGGAGTATGCTTTGAACATCATTGCAGCTTCCATTCCATTCCTCCGGGTTCTTAATCTGCATTAGATTCTGTATAGTTTCCCCATTGTTTTTTGCATCACTCAGGCGATCCTTATGTAGAGGGCTGAATATATTAGAGATTCTTGGTTGTGATGATCCAATTATGCCAGTATTTTTTGCAGTTGCCTTTAAATTTTTTATCGTCTGTAATCTCTGTGCTTTTTTAGCCATTAGTTCCAATTTAGCATCTTCCTCTGTTACCCTCCCTTTCTCCTTCCTGTTGCCAACCTCTTTTTCCTTTTCTTTCTCATTCTCTTTCTCTTTCTCTCTCTCCCTTCGTTTAATTTTTTCTCTTTCTTTTTCCAGTTTTTTTTCCATATTTTTATCTTTAATTTTCCCTTTTTCTTGAGCTTCATCTCTTGCCAAGTCTTTTGCCAGGTCTTTCTCCTTTGTTTTGGTTCCTCTGGTTTCAGGGCCTTTATGTCTATTAGTTGTATGTTGGGCAGGTATCCGCTTAATTTCTGCATTCTCAAAGTCTTGTAGATTCAGTATCTCTCCCTGTAAAAGTTCACCTGTTTCGTCCCCCCTTTCCTTGTTAAAAGCGGCGTTCTTTGCTGCCCCTGTTTGTATTTTCTGGCCTTTTTGTTCTTTTTCCATAGTGGGCCTTTCCCCTCTGTCCTCCTTATCCTTCTGGTTCTCTCCGGTATTCCTTTCCATATCTGAGGTTTTAAAGGGCTTAGAGGGCATCACAATCCGTTTTTGATAGATTACTGGCGTCAGTGTACCCCACCGATTTCCTCCCTGGAACTTTCTCTTGTATCTGTATCTCTTGTATCTGCAATAGAGCTCTTTCAGGACAGTATTACGTCTTTTCTGGTTTTTCGTGCCCCTAAACTCCTTTAGACAAGTTTTCAGCTCTGTCTGTGAGGAGCCAGTATTGAAAGGATAACTCTCCCCTATTTGAAATTTCACTTGGGATTTTACCTGTATGCCAGATAGAGGTATAGCCACATATACAAGTACAGTGACAGTATTAATCACTGTCCCAGTCCCAGATAAAAACGATGAGGTAGGTAAATCAGGTGAAACAGATAAGACAGATGGAGAGGCCCAGGTACCAGCTCCAACTCCAGTTTTTAATCTGTTTCTAATGCTGCTTCCACTACTAAGCACCATTACAATTACCTTTCCTTTCCAGCCCCTTTTTTTTTTTTCCCCAGAGCAGAGCGTCTCCCTGGCAACAGGTCACGTGGGGCGCTCTGAAACACCCTGTGCGCGTGAGGTTAAAAGGCCATTATCCTCCCGTCTGCAGATGACGTCTGGGAGCCGAAGGAAGCTGACGGGGGAGAAGCTCCGGCCCGGGTAGAGAAGGACGGTAGGAAGAAATACGGGCACGTTGCTGTAGTGGATTTTTAGTTTGATGGTCAGGCTTTTTCAAGAAAATGAGAAAGATTAGGCTCACTATCGCACAAACATGGGGGCTCTGCCGTATAGGGAGGGCTTGAGGAGGATAGCTCCGAACATTAGAACAATAGAACAATTGAGGATAGGCCAGCACTGTGGTAATCAGTGAAACCAGCGAAATAGTCAATAGTCAGTAGCAATAGTCAATAGCAATAGCAAAAAAAAAAAAAAAAAAAAAAGGGACAAATAACAAATAACAAATAGCAAATGTGAAGCAAATGTAAAGCAACTTGCGGCTGAGGTCGAAGTTGAATCAAGTCGGGACTTCCGTACAGTATACGACTTTCGATATACGATATTCGTGGCGGTATTCCTATTCCTATGGAACGCCACATAGCTCAGCACATAGTTCGGCAAATAGTTCAGCACAGATGAACGTCTTCGGCTTTCTTTTAACTCCTGCAGTTCCTGACGTTGCTATATATATATATATATATATATATATATATATATATATATATAAATATATATATATATATCTAGCGAATGTCGGATCACTGTGTCCCAAGACAAAACTATCTAAAAAATAAGGCTGACACAATCCAAGCGCAATCCCAGCAAATGAAATCGGTCCCTCAATACTTCGGTAGTTTTTCAAAAGATGCTGGATGCTGACTGCTAGATGAGGGATGTAGGACGGGGGTCTCAATGGGAGTCTCGATGAGGGTCTCGATCACTTGGTTAGATTGTAGATAGCATTTTTCCAAGTAGAGCAGCCCAGTATCCCAGAGCACCGCCGCTGCGACCGCTCACACTGACGCCATCTTGCCTTCCATTCCTTCCATTATCTTTGGAATTGTAATGATAAATCCTCTTTTGTGGTAAAGTTGGATTTGACATTACTATCTTAGAATTGCCACTTTTAGAAAGTGAACATTTTTTCTGCTCTTAAATTTGCTTAGTGTGCCTGCAGCCTGTCTCCAATACCATCTGGGCTGGGTAACAGCGACACTTCGTGCATTCCCTCTAAACTGCTATAAACACAGGAAGCTGAGTCTCATCTGTATTCTGAGCACTCATCTGAATTCATCTGCATTCTGATGGGTCTTTCTGGGAAGTGTGGAATGGGAGGGGCTGACACTTACACTTCAATGGGTAGTGGCATGTCCACACACAAGCAAAAAGAACAATTGATGGACAGAATGCAGAACAATGTCATACATTCACCCCGGTACAGAGATCTGGGCCTAAATCCATAGTTTTTTTGCTCACCGTGCCATTCCAGTTTGGACCCTGCCATATGCAAATCAGTCTTGACTTTGCGCCCAATAGGAACAGTTCAGCCCGAACTGCCAGGCCAGGTCCTCCCTGAACTGGAATCAAGCATCCTAGGACCGGTTTCGGGCTTTCAGCCCTCATCAGCCAGGATAGCTTCACTCCAGTGGCATGGAGAGCACGGGACCCACATCTGGGCATACCCGTCCCACTCGGGGTGACAAATGCAAAAATAACAATTGATGGACAGAATGCAGAACAATGTCATACATTCACCCCAGTACAGAGATCTGGGCCTAAATCCATTATTTTTGTGCTCACCATGCCATTCCAGTTTGGACCCAGCCATATGCAAATCAGTCTTGACCCTGCGCCCAATGGGAACAGTCCAGCCCGAACTGCCAGGTCAGGTCCTCCCTGGACTGGAATCAAGCATCCTAGGACCGGTTTCGGGCTTTCAGCCCTCATCAGCCAGGATAGCTTGACTCCAGTGGCATGGAGAGCACGGGACCCACGTCTGGGCATACCCGTTCCATTCGGGGTGACAAATGCAAAAATAACAATTGATGGACCGAATGCAGAACAATGTCATACATTCACCCCAGTACAGAGATCTGGACCTAAATCCATTGTTTTTTTGCTCACCATGCCATTCCAGTTTGGACCCAGCCATATGCAAATCAGTCTTGATTTTGCGCCCAATAGGAACAGTTCAGCCCGAACTGCCAGGCCAGGTCCTCCCTGAACTGGAATCAAGCATCCTAGGACCGGTTTCGGGCTTTCAGCCCTCATCAGCCAGGATAGCTTCACTCCAGTGGCATGGAGAGCACGGGACCCACGTCTGGGCATACCCATCCCACTCGGGGTGACAAATGCAAAAATAACAATTGATGGACAGAATACAGAACAATGTCATACATTCACCCCAGTACAGAGATCTGGACCTAAATCCATTGTTTTTTTGCTCACCATGCCATTCCAGTTTGGACCCAGCCATCTGCAAATCAGTCTTGACCCTGCGCCCAATGGTAACAGTCCAGCCCGAACTGCCAGGCCAGATCCTCCCTGGACTGGAATCGAGCATCCTAGGACCAGTTTCAGGCTTTCAGCCCACATCAGCCAGGATAGCTAGACTCCAGTGGCATGGAGAGCACGGGACCCACGTCTGGGCATACCCATCCCACTCGGGCTGACAAATGCAAAAAGAACAATTGATGGACAGAATTAAGAACAATGTCATACATTCACCCCAGTACAGAGATCTGGGCCTAAATCCATCGTTTTATTGCGCACCATGCCATTCCAGTTTGGACCCAGCTATATGCAAATCTGTCTTGACCCTGCACCCAATGGGAACAGTCCAGCCCGAATTGCCAGGCCAGGTCCGCCCTGGACTGGAATCAAGCATCCTAGGACTGGTTTCGGGCTTTCAGCCCTCATCAGTCAGGATAGCTTGACTCCAGTGGCATGGAGAGCATGGGACCCACGTCTGGGCATTCCCGTCCTACTCGAGGTGACAAATGCAAAAAGAACAATTGATAGACAGAATGCAGAACAATGTCATACATTCACCCCAGTACAGAGATCTTGGCCTATATCCTTCGTTTTTTTGCTCACCATGCCATTCCAGTTTGGACCCAGCCATATGCAAATCAGTCTTGACTTTGCGCCCAATGGTAACAGTCCAGCCCGAACTGCCAGGCCAGATTCTCCCTGGACTGGAATCAAGCATCCTGGGACCAGTTTCAGGCTTTCAGCCCTCATCAGCCAGGATAGCTTGACTCCAGTGGCATGGAGAGCACGGGACCCACGTCTGGGCATACCCATCCCACTCGGGGTGACAAATGCAAAAAGAACAATTGATGGACAGAATGAAGAACAATGTCATACATTCACCCCAGTACAGAGATCTGGGCCTAAATCCATTATTTTTGTGCTCACCGTGCCATTCCAATTTGGACCCTGCCATATGCAAATCAGTCTTGACTTTGCGCCCAATAGGAACAGTTCAGCCCGAACTGCCAGGCCAGGTCCTCCCTGAACTGGAATCAAGCATCCTAGGACCGGTTTCGGGCTTTCAGCCCTCATCAGCCAGGATAGCTTCACTCCAGTGGCATGGAGAGCACGGGACCCACATCTGGGCATACCCGTCCCACTCGGGGTGACAAATGCAAAAATAACAATTGATGGACAGAATACAGAACAATGTCATACATTCACCCCAGTACAGAGATCTGGGCCTAAATCCATTATTTTTGTGCTCACCATGCCATTCCAGTTTGGACCCAGCCATATGCAAATCAGTCTTGACCCTGCGCCCAATGGGAACAGTCCAGCCCGAACTGCCAGGTCAGGTCCTCCCTGGACTGGAATCAAGCATCCTAGGACCGGTTTCGGGCTTTCAGCCCTCATCAGCCAGGATAGCTTGACTCCAGTGGCATGGAGAGCACGGGACCCACGTCTGGGCATACCCGTTCCATTCGGGGTGACAAATGCAAAAATAACAATTGATGGACCGAATGCAGAACAATGTCATACATTCACCCCAGTACAGAGATCTGGGCCTAAATCCATCGTTTTATTGCACACCATGCCATTCCAGTTTGGACCCAGCTATATGCAAATCTGTCTTGACCCTGCGCCCAATGGGAACAGTCCAGCTCGAACTGCCAGGCCAAGTCCACCCTGGACTGGAATCAAGCATCCTAGGACTGGTTTCGGGCTTTCAGCCCTCATCAGTCAGGATAGCTTCACTCCATTGGCATGGAGAGCACGGGACCCATGTCTGTGCATACCCGTCCAACTTGAGGTGACAAATGCAAAAAGAACAATTGATGGACAGATTGCAGAACAATGTCATACATTCACCCCAGTACAGAGATCTTGGCCTATGTCCTTCGTTTTTTTGCACACCATGCCATTCCAGTTTGGACCCAGCCATATGCAAATCAGTCTTGGCCCTGCACCCAATGGGAAGAGTCCAGCCCGAATTGCCAGGCCAGGTCCGCCCTGGACTGGTATCAAGCATCCTAGGACTGGTTTCGGGCTTTCAGCCCTCATCAGTCAGGATAGCTTGACTCCAGTGGCATGGAGAGCATGGGACCCACGTCTGGGCATTCCCGTCCTACTCGAGGTGACAAATGCAAAAAAAACAATTGATAGACAGAATGCAGAACAATGTCATACATTCACCCCAGTACAGAGATCTTGGCCTATATCCTTCGTTTTTTTGCTCACCATGCCATTCCAGTTTGGACCCAGCCATATGCAAATCAGTCTTGACTTTGCGCCCAATAGGAACAGTTCAGCCCGAACTGCCAGACCAGGTCCTCCCTGAACTGGACCAAGCATCCTAGGACCGGTTTCGGGCTTTCAGCCCTCATCAGCCAGGATAGCTTCACTCCAGTGGCATGGAGAGCACGGGACCCACATCTGGGCATACCCGTCCCACTCGGGGTGACAAATGCAAAAATAACAATTGATGGACAGAATGCAGAACAATGTCATACATTCACCCCAGTACAGAGATCTGGGCCTAAATCCATTATTTTTGTGCTCACCATGCCATTCCAGTTTGGACCCAGCCATATGCAAATCAGTCTTGACCCTGCGCCCAATGGGAACAGTCCAGCCCGAACTGCCAGGTCAGGTCCTCCCTGGACTGGAATCAAGCATCCTAGGACCGGTTTCGGGCTTTCAGCCCTCATCAGCCAGGATAGCTTGACTCCAGTGGCATGGAGAGCACGGGACCCACGTCTGGGCATACCCGTTCCATTCGGGGTGACAAATGCAAAAATAACAATTGATGGACCGAATGCAGAACAATGTCATACATTCACCCCAGTACAGAGATCTGGACCTAAATCCATTGTTTTTTTGCTCACCATGCCATTCCAGTTTGGACCCAGCCATATGCAAATCAGTCTTGACCCTGCGCCCAATGGTAACAGTCCAGCCCGAACTGCCAGGCCAGATCCTCCCTGGACTGGAATCAAGCATCCTAGGACCAGTTTCAGGCTTTCAGCCCTCATCAGCCAGGATAGCTTGACTCCAGTGGCATGGAGAGCACGGGACCCACGTCTGGGCATACCCATCCCACTCGGGGTGACAAATGCAAAAAGAACAATTGATGGACAGAATGAAGAACAATGTCATACATTCACCCCAGTACAGAGATCTGGGCCTAAATCCATTATTTTTGTGCTCACCGTGCCATTCCAGTTTGGACCCTGCCATAAGCAAATCAGTCTTGACATTGCGCCCAATAGGAACAGTTCAGCCCGAACTGCCAGGCCAGGTCCTCCCTGAAATGGAATCAAGCATCCTAGGACCGGTTTTGGGCTTTCAGCCCTCATCAGCCAGGATAGCTTCACTCCAGTGGCATGGAGAGCACGGGACCCACATCTGGGCATACCTGTCCCACTCGGGGTGACAAATGCAAAAATAACAATTGATGGACAGAATACAGAACAATGTCATACATTCACCCCAGTACAGAGATCTGGGCCTAAATCCATTATTTTTGTGCTCACCATGCCATTCCAGTTTGGACCCAGCCATATGCAAATCAGTCTTGACCCTGCGCCCAATAGGAACAGTCCAGCCCGAACTGCCAGGTCAGGTCCTCCCTGGACTGGAATCAAGCATCCTAGGACCGGTTTCAGGCTTTCAGCCCTCATCAACCAGGATAGCTTGACTCCAGTGGCATGGAGAGCACGGGACCCACGTCTGGGCATACCCGTTCCATTCGGGGTGACAAATGCAAAAATAACAATTGATGGACAGAATGAAGAACAATGTCATACATTCACCCCAGTACAGAGATCTGGACCTAAATCCATTGTTTTTTTGCTCACCATGCCATTCCAGTTTGGACCCAGCCATATGCAAATCAGTCTTGACCCTGCGCCCAATGGTAACAGTCCAGCCCGAACTGCCAGGCCAGATCCTCCCTGGACTGGAATCAAGCATCCTAGGACCAGTTTCAGGCTTTCAGCCCACATCAGCCAGGATAGCTTGACTCCAGTGGCATGGAGAGCACGGGACCCACGTCTGGGCATACCCATCCCACTCGGGGTGACAAATGCAAAAAGAACAATTGATGGACAGAATGAAGGACAATGTCATACATTCACCCCAGTACAGAGATCTGGGCCTAAATCCATCGTTTTATTGCGCACCATGCCATTCCAGTTTGGACCCAGCTATATGCAAATCTGTCTTGACCCTGCGCCCAATGGGAACAGTCCAGCTCGAACTGCCAGGCCAAGTCCACCCTGGACTGGAATCAAGCATCCTAGGACTGGTTTCGGGCTTTCAGCCCTCATCAGTCAGGATAGCTTCACTCCATTGGCATGGAGAGCACGGGACCCATGTCTGTGCATACCCGTCCAACTTGAGGTGACAAATGCAAAAAGAACAATTGATGGACAGATTGCAGAACAATGTCATACATTCACCCCAGTACAGAGATCTTGGCCTATGTCCTTCGTTTTTTTGCACACCATGCCATTCCAGTTTGGACCCAGCCATATGCAAATCAGTCTTGGCCCTGCACCCAATGGGAAGAGTCCAGCCCGAATTGCCAGGCCAGGTCCGCCCTGGACTGGTATCAAGCATCCTAGGACTGGTTTCGGGCTTTCAGCCCTCATCAGTCAGGATAGCTTGACTCCAGTGGCATGGAGAGCATGGGACCCACGTCTGGGCATTCCCGTCCTACTCGAGGTGACAAATGCAAAAAGAACAATTGATAGACAGAATGCAGAACAATGTCATACATTCACCCCAGTACAGAGATCTTGGCCTATATCCTTCGTTTTTTTGCTCACCATGCCATTCCAGTTTGGACCCAGCCATATGCAAATCAGTCTTGACTTTGCGCCCAATAGGAACAGTTCAGCCCGAACTGCCAGGCCAGGTCCTCCCTGAACTGGAATCAAGCATCCTAGGACCGGTTTCGGGCTTTCAGCCCTCATCACCCAGGATAGCTTCACTCCAGTGGCATGGAGAGCACGGGACCCACATCTGGGCATACCCGTCCCACTCGGGGTGACAAATGCAAAAATAACAATTGATGGACAGAATGCAGAACAATGTCATACATTCACCCCAGTACAGAGATCTGGGCCTAAATCCATTATTTTTGTGCTCACCATGCCATTCCAGTTTGGACCCAGCCATATGCAAATCAGTCTTGACCCTGCACCCAATGGGAACAGTCCAGCCCGAACTGCCAGGTCAGGTCCTCCCTGGACTGGAATCAAGCATCCTAGGACCGGTTTCGGGCTTTCAGCCCTCATCAGCCAGGATAGCTTGACTCCAGTGGCATGGAGAGCACGGGACCCACGTCTGGGCATACCCGTTCCATTCGGGGTGACAAATGCAAAAATAACAATTGATGGACCGAATGCAGAACAATGTCATACATTCACCCCAGTACAGAGATCTGGACCTAAATCCATTGTTTTTTTGCTCACCATGCCATTCCAGTTTGGACCCAGCCATATGCAAATCAGTCTTGACCCTGCGCCCAATGGTAACAGTCCAGCCCGAACTGCCAGGCCAGATCCTCCCTGGACTGGAATCAAGCATCCTAGGACCAGTTTCAGGCTTTCAGCCCTCATCAGCCAGGATAGCTTGACTCCAGTGGCATGGAGAGCACGGGACCCACGTCTGGGCATACCCATCCCACTCGGGGTGACAAATGCAAAAAGAACAATTGATGGACAGAATGAAGAACAATGTCATACATTCACCCCAGTACAGAGATCTGGGCCTAAATCCATTATTTTTGTGCTCACCATGCCATTCCAGTTTGGACCCAGCCATATGCAAATCAGTCTTGGCCCTGCACCCAATGGGAAGAGTCCAGCCCGAATTGCCAGGCCAGGTCCGCCCTGGACTGGTATCAAGCATCCTAGGACTGGTTTCGGGCTTTCAGCCCTCATCAGTCAGGATAGCTTGACTCCAGTGGCATGGAGAGCATGGGACCCACGTCTGGGCATTCCCGTCCTACTCGAGGTGACAAATGCAAAAAGAACAATTGATAGACAGAATGCAGAACAATGTCATACATTCACCCCAGTACAGAGATCTTGGCCTATATCCTTCGTTTTTTTGCTCACCATGCCATTCCAGTTTGGACCCAGCCATATGCAAATCAGTCTTGACTTTGCGCCCAATAGGAACAGTTCAGCCCGAACTGCCAGGCCAGGTCCTCCCTGAACTGGAATCAAGCATCCTAGGACCGGTTTCGGGCTTTCAGCCCTCATCACCCAGGATAGCTTCACTCCAGTGGCATGGAGAGCACGGGACCCACATCTGGGCATACCCGTCCCACTCGGGGTGACAAATGCAAAAATAACAATTGATGGACAGAATGCAGAACAATGTCATACATTCACCCCAGTACAGAGATCTGGGCCTAAATCCATTATTTTTGTGCTCACCATGCCATTCCAGTTTGGACCCAGCCATATGCAAATCAGTCTTGACCCTGCACCCAATGGGAACAGTCCAGCCCGAACTGCCAGGTCAGGTCCTCCCTGGACTGGAATCAAGCATCCTAGGACCGGTTTCGGGCTTTCAGCCCTCATCAGCCAGGATAGCTTGACTCCAGTGGCATGGAGAGCACGGGACCCACGTCTGGGCATACCCGTTCCATTCGGGGTGACAAATGCAAAAATAACAATTGATGGACCGAATGCAGAACAATGTCATACATTCACCCCAGTACAGAGATCTGGACCTAAATCCATTGTTTTTTTGCTCACCATGCCATTCCAGTTTGGACCCAGCCATATGCAAATCAGTCTTGACCCTGCGCCCAATGGTAACAGTCCAGCCCGAACTGCCAGGCCAGATCCTCCCTGGACTGGAATCAAGCATCCTAGGACCAGTTTCAGGCTTTCAGCCCTCATCAGCCAGGATAGCTTGACTCCAGTGGCATGGAGAGCACGGGACCCACGTCTGGGCATACCCATCCCACTCGGGGTGACAAATGCAAAAAGAACAATTGATGGACAGAATGAAGAACAATGTCATACATTCACCCCAGTACAGAGATCTGGGCCTAAATCCATTATTTTTGTGCTCACCATGCCATTCCAGTTTGGACCCAGCCATATGCAAATCAGTCTTGACCCTGCGCCCAATGGGAACAGTCCAGCCCGAACTGCCAGGTCAGGTCCTCCCTGGACTGGAATCAAGCATCCTAGGACCGGTTTCGGGCTTTCAGCCCTCATCAGCCAGGATAGCTTGACTCCAGTGGCATGGAGAGCACGGGACCCACGTCTGGGCATACCCGTTCCATTCGGGGTGACAAATGCAAAAATAACAATTGATGGACCGAATGCAGAACAATGTCATACATTCACCCCAGTACAGAGATCTGGACCTAAATCCATTGTTTTTTTGCTCACCATGCCATTCCAGTTTGGACCCAGCCATATGCAAATCAGTCTTGACCCTGCGCCCAATGGTAACAGTCCAGCCCGAACTGCCAGGCCAGATCCTCCCTGGACTGGAATCAAGCATCCTAGGACCAGTTTCAGGCTTTCAGCCCTCATCAGCCAGGATAGCTTGACTCCAGTGGCATGGAGAGCACGGGACCCACGTCTGGGCATACCCATCCCACTCGGGGTGACAAATGCAAAAAGAACAATTGATGGACAGAATGAAGAACAATGTCATACATTCACCCCAGTACAGAGATCTGGGCCTAAATCCATTATTTTTGTGCTCACCGTGCCATTCCAGTTTGGACCCTGCCATAAGCAAATCAGTCTTGACTTTGCGCCCAATAGGAACAGTTCAGCCCGAACTGCCAGGCCAGGTCCTCCCTGAACTGGAATCAAGCATCCTAGGACCGGTTTCGGGCTTTCAGCCCTCATCAGCCAGGATAGCTTCACTCCAGTGGCATGGAGAGCACGGGACCCACATCTGGGCATACCCGTCCCACTCGGGGTGACAAATGCAAAAATAACAATTGATGGACAGAATACAGAACAATGTCATACATTCACCCCAGTACAGAGATCTGGGCCTAAATCCATTATTTTTGTGCTCACCATGCCATTCCAGTTTGGACCCAGCCATATGCAAATCAGTCTTGACCCTGCGCCCAATGGGAACAGTCCAGCCCGAACTGCCAGGTCAGGTCCTCCCTGGACTGGAATCAAGCATCCTAGGACCGGTTTCAGGCTTTCAGCCCTCATCAGCCAGGATAGCTTGACTCCAGTGGCATGGAGAGCACGGGACCCACGTCTGGGCATACCCGTTCCATTCGGGGTGACAAATGCAAAAATAACAATTGATGGACCGAATGCAGAACAATGTCATACATTCACCCCAGTACAGAGATCTGGACCTAAATCCATTGTTTTTTTGCTCACCATGCCATTCCAGTTTGGACCCAGCCATATGCAAATCAGTCTTGACCCTGCGCCCAATGGTAACAGTCCAGCCCGAACTGCCAGGCCAGATCCTCCCTGGACTGGAATCAAGCATCCTAGGACCAGTTTCAGGCTTTCAGCCCTCATCAGCCAGGATAGCTTGACTCCAGTGGCATGGAGAGCACTGGACCCACGTCTGGGCATACCCATCCCACTCGGGGTGACAAATGCAAAAAGAACAATTGATGGACAGAATGAAGAACAATGTCATACATTCACCCCAGTACAGAGATCTGGGCCTAAATCCATCGTTTTATTGCGCACCATGCCATTCCAGTTTGGACCCAGCTATATGCAAATCTGTCTTGACCCTGCGCCCAATGGGAACAGTCCAGCTCGAACTGCCAGGCCAAGTCCACCCTGGACTAGAATCAAGCATCCTAGGACTGGTTTCGGGCTTTCAGCCCTCATCAGTCAGGATAGCTTCACTCCATTGGCATGGAGAGCACGGGACCCATGTCTGTGCATACCCGTCCTACTTGAGGTGACAAATGCAAAAAGAACAATTGATGGACAGATTGCAGAACAATGTCATACATTCACCCCAGTACAGAGATCTTGGCCTATATCCTTCGTTTTTTTGCTCACCATGCCATTCCAGTTTGGACCCAGCCATATGCAAATCAGTCATGACTTTGCGCCCAATAGGAACAGTTCAGCCCGAACTGCCAGGCCAGGTCCTCCCTGAACTGGAATCAAGCATCCTAGGACCGGTTTCGGGCTTTCAGCCCTCATCACCCAGGATAGCTTCACTCCAGTGGCATGGAGAGCACGGGACCCACATCTGGGCATACCCGTCCCACATGGGGTGACAAATGCAAAAATAACAATTGATGGACAGAATGCAGAACAATGTCATACATTCACCCCAGTACAGAGATCTGGGCCTAAATCCATTATTTTTGTGCTCACCATGCCATTCCAGTTTGGACCCAGCCATATGCAAATCAGTCTTGACCCTGCGCCCAATGGGAACAGTCCAGCCCGAACTGCCAGGTCAGGTCCTCCCTGGACTGGAATCAAGCATCCTAGGACCGGTTTCGGGCTTTCAGCCCTCATCAGCCAGGATAGCTTGACTCCAGTGGCATGGAGAGCACGGGACCCACGTCTGGGCATACCCGTTCCATTCGGGGTGACAAATGCAAAAATAACAATTGATGGACCGAATGCAGAACAATGTCATACATTCACCCCAGTACAGAGATCTGGACCTAAATCCATTGTTTTTTTGCTCACCATGCCATTCCAGTTTGGACCCAGCCATATGCAAATCAGTCTTGACCCTGCGCCCAATGGTAACAGTCCAGCCCGAACTGCCAGGCCAGATCCTCCCTGGACTGGAATCAAGCATCCTAGGACCAGTTTCAGGCTTTCAGCCCTCATCAGCCAGGATAGCTTGACTCCAGTGGCATGGAGAGCACGGGACCCACGTCTGGGCATACCCATCCCACTCGGGGTGACAAATGCAAAAAGAACAATTGATGGACAGAATGAAGAACAATGTCATACATTCACCCCAGTACAGAGATCTGGGCCTAAATCCATTATTTTTGTGCTCACCGTGCCATTCCAGTTTGGACCCTGCCATAAGCAAATCAGTCTTGACTTTGCGCCCAATAGGAACAGTTCAGCCCGAACTGCCAGGCCAGGTCCTCCCTGAACTGGAATCAAGCATCCTAGGACCGGTTTCGGGCTTTCAGCCCTCATCAGCCAGGATAGCTTCACTCCAGTGGCATGGAGAGCACGGGACCCACATCTGGGCATACCCGTCCCACTCGGGGTGACAAATGCAAAAATAACAATTGATGGACAGAATACAGAACAATGTCATACATTCACCCCAGTACAGAGATCTGGGCCTAAATCCATTATTTTTGTGCTCACCATGCCATTCCAGTTTGGACCCAGCCATATGCAAATCAGTCTTGACCCTGCGCCCAATGGGAACAGTCCAGCCCGAACTGCCAGGTCAGGTCCTCCCTGGACTGGAATCAAGCATCCTAGGACCGGTTTCAGGCTTTCAGCCCTCATCAGCCAGGATAGCTTGACTCCAGTGGCATGGAGAGCACGGGACCCACGTCTGGGCATACCCGTTCCATTCGGGGTGACAAATGCAAAAATAACAATTGATGGACCGAATGCAGAACAATGTCATACATTCACCCCAGTACAGAGATCTGGACCTAAATCCATTGTTTTTTTGCTCACCATGCCATTCCAGTTTGGACCCAGCCATATGCAAATCAGTCTTGACCCTGCGCCCAATGGTAACAGTCCAGCCCGAACTGCCAGGCCAGATCCTCCCTGGACTGGAATCAAGCATCCTAGGACCAGTTTCAGGCTTTCAGCCCTCATCAGCCAGGATAGCTTGACTCCAGTGGCATGGAGAGCACTGGACCCACGTCTGGGCATACCCATCCCACTCGGGGTGACAAATGCAAAAAGAACAATTGATGGACAGAATGAAGAACAATGTCATACATTCACCCCAGTACAGAGATCTGGGCCTAAATCCATCGTTTTATTGCGCACCATGCCATTCCAGTTTGGACCCAGCTATATGCAAATCTGTCTTGACCCTGCGCCCAATGGGAACAGTCCAGCTCGAACTGCCAGGCCAAGTCCACCCTGGACTAGAATCAAGCATCCTAGGACTGGTTTCGGGCTTTCAGCCCTCATCAGTCAGGATAGCTTCACTCCATTGGCATGGAGAGCACGGGACCCATGTCTGTGCATACCCGTCCTACTTGAGGTGACAAATGCAAAAAGAACAATTGATGGACAGATTGCAGAACAATGTCATACATTCACCCCAGTACAGAGATCTTGGCCTATATCCTTCGTTTTTTTGCTCACCATGCCATTCCAGTTTGGACCCATCCATATGCAAATCAGTCTTGGCCCTGCACCCAATGGGAACAGTCCAGCCCGAATTGCCAGGCCAGGTCCGCCCTGGACTGGAATCAAGCATCCTAGGACTGGTTTCGGGCTTTCAGCCCTCATCAGTCAGGATAGCTTGACTCCAGTGGCATGGAGAGCATGGGACCCACGTCTGGGCATTTCCGTCCTACTCGAGTTGACAAATGCAAAAAGAACAATTGATAGACAGAATGCAGAACAATGTCATACATTCACTTCAGTACAGAGATCTGGGCCTAAATCCATCATTTTTTTGCTCACCATGCCATTCCAGTTTCGACCCAGCCATATGCAAATCAGTCTTGACCCTGCGCTAAATGGTAACAGTCCAACCCGAACTGCCAGGCCAGGTCCTCCCTGGACTGGAATCAAGCATCCTAGGCTTCTGGGCTTTCAGCCCTCGTCAGCCAGGATAGCTTTACTCCAGTGGCAGGGAAGACCTGGCTTGTGATGCAGCGCAGCTCTCATAAAACCTTTCCTTATGACACTAACCCAGAAAACCCTTACACCATTTGTTCATTGGTGGGGCCCATGACACCGAAACACACATTCACTCAGTTTTCTGGATCAGTGATCAGTAGACGAGCTGCAAGACATACGGGGTACCTAGTTAATATTTTTATCTAAATAATAAGTATATACATTATATACATTTGATTTTGGAATTGTCAGTTCTAAACATCAAGGTACTCTGCTATTTTGGTCGATGGACCAACTAGTAGGAATCAGTTGATGGCGATTAAGTCCAGCTCAATCACAATTTATTACCTTTTAACAACTATTGATCATAACTTTAATTCTAATAACCACAGACTCTGTTTTTGAGTTAGCATGAATTTTTTTATCTAGATTCATTGAATAAATGGAATAAGTAAAGTTTTATTAGACAAATATTTTAGACATTATTACATAAGCGTTTAAGTAAAGATGGAAATAGAAACGGAAAATACTCATTACCCTTGGCCTTAGGGCGATGTCGAGAATAGTTCACCAGAACATGAACCGAAGATCACAGGATAAGTTCTCAATACTGACTGACTGTCCCTCTAACCTCCTCGGACAAATTCCCTCCTGAGATAGAATCCCGCAACGGTCTCCTTCCTTTTCCCTATCAACGTTCGAAGTCCAAAATTGACAAAGTCTTTTTCAGCATCAGAAAGAAAAATTGTCTCAACAGACAGCGTGTCATGTTGAATAGATCGATGTAGAATGAGTGCGCACGAACCAACGAACACATCATTGTAAGCACAAGCCCTTTTATACCCTTTACACTAACTTGCTATACCCAAATTGAAACCTTTTAGGGGCTACATTAATTATGATTGGTCCATTGGAGGGGTGGGGATGGTCACCTCATTGTCCTCCTTGCTCAAACCGGTTCCGCAAACAATCAATACATTCAATAGTTCTCGTGATTCATCAAGTCCAAATGTACTTTCACTTTGTTAATATATTTGCAACATTATTCGACAGTCATGAATTAGTTCATCTTCTGGAGTTCAAGTCTCCCATCCGTTCCTATGCATTCATGCTGAACTCGTGGCACAACTCTTGTTTTAGGTCAGACTGGCCTTAACATCTCTCACTCCGGGCATAGGCCACACACTTGTGACTGGAACTTCCACTCTGCTCATGCGCGGGGCCATCTTTATTCTGCGCACGCAATCACGTCTCTCTGCAGCAGCCATTTTCGGGCGAGGCCTAGCAGGCCAGAACGGAACTAATATGAAAACAACCTAGCAGAAATTAGACATTGAAAATAAGTCCTTCTGTTTACCACCCACCCTTCTAATGACCCTTGTTAGGTGTTACCTAGCATAAGCGACATTTAAAGCCATTTTACTTATCATCTGCATTCTTTGCCACAATATAATTTTACTACAAACAAAATACATGCAATCTACTTCTATTTTCTATATGAATCACAAACCTATTTTCATTTAATTTCACATTTGAAAATAAATTAGATTTTTGCAATGCCGGTTAGTTTCCCGCGTGTAGTGTCTAATTAAAGGTGCATTTGTTGATTAATAGATGCATTCAAACAGTTAATATTTTTAAAGTTATGAGGTCATTAATTTCGAAGGGGTACAACATTTTTTGTATTTCCCCTGCTCCATCAATTCCCCCCTTTGGTGATTTTTAATATCACCACAAAAACATCTCTACCAATTTATCAGAAAACATGTTTCTTGTCCTTTTTCATTCGTTAGCTCAAACAATTGTATTCTTCACATTCTGTTTCTTAGACTTGTACATTTTCTCTTTAAATTCTTCAAATTAAATCTCTCCCATTTCTCGTTCTCTTTGTTTATTTTTCTCATTTTGTCTTCTTACTTTATTTTCTCCTTTTCTTTTTCTAATACATAAACATGCTAATCTCAACATCAATATCATTAATATTACTATTGTCACTGGTATTAGTATTCTACCAACTAATGAACTACCTATTTCTGCAAACCATTTCTTTACTGAGGAAAAACTCTTACCAAGTTTCTCTAATGCACCATCAACCTCAAGTGGGATAATTTCTTTATGCAAATTAGTAATATTCTTTATATACCTTTGTATATTCTGACTTTTATCAGGACTGTAAGTGCAACAATGTTGTACCTTCAGCATTCCACAGACTCCTCCCTCTTTTGCCAAAAGAATATCAAGGACAAGTCGATTTTGCTTCACCAGAGCTCTCATGGCAACCCTCCAGCAGTATTCGTTGATAAACGATC
Source organism: Triturus cristatus (assembly GCF_964204655.1). Classification (NCBI taxonomy): domain Eukaryota; kingdom Metazoa; phylum Chordata; class Amphibia; order Caudata; family Salamandridae; genus Triturus; species Triturus cristatus. The sequence goes on from NC_140585.1 coordinate 266,386,451, forward strand.
TACTATTGTTGACAATTTCCGAATCTTATGTGCATTAAAAGATATACCCACTGCTGGTATCAATGCTCCAAAAATGTCACCTATTATCTCTGAGAAACTTTCCCTTCTTCTACGTGTTAGTGGTTTACCTATCTTGTGATTTCCTTTAGTTCATCTATCTACATGAAATGTCTTTGGAAAGACCAGGCCTAAATAACATGTTCCGTACCAATGGTCCGGCAACCTATAATAAGCTTTGTTCCCACAAATAAAATAGATCCCTGGGAATACTGGATCTTTTCCTCCTTTGAATCCCCATCCCCCTATAATTCTGTATGTATCTCAGCATTCACTAGCAACCGCAAAATAGTTGTCATACATAGTGTTATCTCTATGAATGCACAATTTCCCTTGTTGTTGCAAATCTAACCCTGTTGCTACATTAGTTTCACTTTTAACATAATTTCCTTCCTCAAAACCCTAAGGTGGTGTTCATCTTTTCTGCTGTTGCTTTCCTTTGAAACTTAACTCTTCTATCTTCTACCATGTCTAAAAATACTTTTTCTTCTTTCCTTAATCTACAACTAAGATTGTGTCTAAATGCGTATTCTAAATGTTAATTCTTTTGTTTCTAAGAAAAATTCTCCAAAAACTTTACCAGGGTTCACCTTGTTTAGTCCAGAAACTACAGAAACTTTAGCAAAAACATCATCCATATCACTATAATAATATTCTAATTTGTCTGTCTTATAAAATAAACTAGCCAACACACTGCAAGTTATTCCATAGGTCAAAGGAAGGTGATGATATGTTACACCCTCTGTCACAGACGCAGGTAACTGCATGCAGACATAACAATCCACAACTTCCATTGTCTCTACATATTCATATAAAAGGTTTGTAAAAACGTTCTTAGAAAAATCATTTATTGACCTATCTTTAGGAGGCTCAGTATTATCTATCAGTGTTGCAGTATCCTTTGTGTTATGTGCCTTATTACTATTTGTTTTATTGTTCATCCCAGACGTATTTTCTGCAGTTAATCTAAGTGGAATAATTATTGCCAATATGAACCAAATGGGCATCAGTAAACCTGTACTGTAAAAACACATTTTACACCATCTCTGTTGAAACCTACACCTAGATATTCTATTTTCATTCTCTGCCATGGTAAACTATAATCTAAAATATGTACAGAAAAATGTATCTCTCCACACTCGAAAATATGGCCTTCGAACCAACTGCCTTTAGCGTATTGTTTGGTCCTTCAAATTTTTCTTCGATTTTGTCAGTTTGTCTTTATTCTGGTTCCTTCAGTCTCTTCAGGATGGGCACAGTTGATTGATTGATTGATGTACTTATAGAGCGCAGCTATCACCCTACGGGCATCTTGGCGCTTGCATTGGGAACCCGTCCTGGTTTTTCCCTGTAAGATAACCCATACTGGGCATCCCCAAGGTGAAAGCCAGGCATCCCGCCGCGGGGGGCCGTTGTGGAGATTAAGCAGGCTTGTTGCCCAGAGCTGCATAGTGTGAACTCATGCTTAGAGTGGGCACCGAAGCGAGAATTATCGAGTCCGTGGACAATTGGGCTCTGGACCCTGCCGCGTCGGGAATCGAACCCAGGTCCCGGGTCTGATCTCTGCTTCAGGGTATGCCTCCTCTAACCAGTGAGCTACACTTCTCCACTCTCACCCTCCTGTTTACACTTTTCTATTAGGTTCTCTTGACTGCTATCCACCTCTTCGATGTCAGGCAGTGCTATGTAAGTCCATTCAGGTGATTTGTATTTCAGATTAGGTCTTTTTACTCTTTTCGGTCTTTGCAATCGTCCTTTATTCAAATTTCTTTGATTTCTTTGATTTGTTATTTCATTCACTTGTTCTTCCTTTTCTTTGTTCAAATTTATTATTTTATATCTCAGTCTTTTACTCTCGTTGGGCCAATTGTCTCCCTTTCTTGGCCTTTTTAGTTCAGTCTCTGTTTTATCTCGTTCCACTTTCCAAGCTCTCTTTCTTGGTCCTCTCCTTTGTCTTATTTCTTCTTCAATTTCTTCCGATTCTGTTTCAGATCTCACTTCACTTTCTTCAATTTAGAACTTTATGATCTCTGATTCTCCGTCTGATTTTAGATTTTCTTCTGTTGTTTCAATTACTTCAGAACGTTATCCCCAAAACTTGTTGTTCAACATCACTATGAATTATTTCTGTCTCTCCTGTTTCAATATCAATTGTCTGTCTTTCAAAGTCTTCTGTTTGCTTTTCAATGTCCGCAGTTTGTCTTTCACCAGATTCAAATTGTTCTGCTTCAGATGTCAAACTGGTGTCTGATATTTCCAGATGTCGACTTACAGGTCGATCTCCAGGACCTGGAACTCTGACTGCTTCAGTTTCTGCTTCAGATGCCGAACTGGTGTCTGATATTTCCAGATGTCGACTTTACAGGTCGATCTCCAGGATCTGGAACTTTGATTGTATGGCAGGCAAGAATCCAATTTTTCACACCTGCAAACTTTACTGCTGTGGTAGTCACCAAGATCAACTGACGTGGTTTAGCCCAGCGAGGAACCAAGCAGTTTCTTCTTCTGTGGACTTTTATGTGAACCCAAGAGTGATTGCATCCAGTCCAACCTGATGAAACACAGAATGCACCACATCAGCCAATCCTTTGCAATAGTACAGAATAAGATCATCAGTTATAGTCAGCAGTTTGTTGACAGGTACGAATGCTTGTCTCATTACTCGTCCCATTATTATTTAATGAGGACTCAAACCTGTTTTTCTGTCTGGTACGCTCCTCATGCTCATGAGCACAAGTGGTAGGGCATCTGGCCATTTGAGTCCTGTGGCTAGACACATTTTCCCTAGCCTATTCTTGATTGTGCCATTTACTTGCTCAACCACCCCAGAAGCCTCTGGTCTGTAGGCACAATGTAGCTTTTGTTGAATGTCTAATGCTTCACATATCATCATCATCATCATAATCTTTATTTCGATCACAATGGATCATAAAAGAATACAATAAAATTGCATAAAAACAGTTTTACACATTGAGGACAATTGAAAAAGATAAAGTACATAAAAACCATCATAGGTTAAAAATCATTCAGTTGATCACGTGCTCAAGTTGGACTTAATATAACGATTTCTGACAAACCACATTGCAGTTAAAAATTTAGCAACAGCAAATACGGTGGGGGCCGATAGGTCTGACTTTAAAATTCTGTATGCAGGTAAATAACTCCTGATACCCAAATTTCTCAGGAGTGGAATGAGCCAGTACTTCTGCGATCTATTATATGTTGGGCAAAAGAATATAATGTGTAAGTCATTCTCCCGCAAATTTGCACATGTTGGGCAATGAGCCATGGTGTGTATTTTAGCCCAATGTTCTGTATGTGCCCTCAAAGGAAGGGTGCCGTATCGCCACTGCATGAATAGTTTCCTTGTTAGTGGAGGACCAACGTCATCTAAAACGGTCTCTAGACTATACATGTCTTTTATAGCGAAAAAGTGGTTAGATAGGGATCCCTCACCTGTGGTCTCCACTAAAACATGTAGCTTATGCTCAAAATAAGCATTTACTAAAAGTTTACGTGGAGTCCTGCAACATGCTTTCTCCGGATTTAGCCACAGCTCCGGTCTTCCCAGGATTTCAAAAGTGTTCTTCACATATTTTAACCACGGTATTTCTGTCACTTTTAGAAGGCACAGAATCTCAGTAAGTTCGGCCCGATAGTTTGATAATTCTGGCGAGCTCCATAACCTGCGCCAAAAAGTCAAGGGTTTAAGGCCCAACTCCTCCGTGATTGATCTTAGGCCCAAATCAAGTCTTAAAGGGGTAAGTGGGGTGCTAGTTGGTAGTGCTACCAGTTGTCTTATAAAGTTGTTTTCAATTGTCAGTAATTTCTGGTCAGCTGTGTGCCCCCATATCTCACCCCCATATAATGCTGCCCCTCTAGCCTGTGTTTTATAAATTTGGAGGGGTGGGCCCAGTGGTTTATAAGTTGACCTGGATAGTGTCCTAGATATACCGCCCATCGTCTGTAGCAGTTTTAAGTGTACCTTCGTTCTGTGCGAGTCCCAGGTCATATTTTGATTGAGCGTTATCCCCAAATAATCAAACGTGAAGACCCGCTCTAGTCTGACAGACCCTATCATAGGGTTTGGTCGTGTGAGTGGGTGCGGGTTGAAAATCATATACTTTGTTTTGGACGCATTGATTTCCAGACCGCGCTCACTACAAAAATTTGAAAACCCGTTGTAGTCCCATGGGGGATTTAGAAAGCAGCAGGGTGTCATCTGCAAACATAATTGCAGGCACCCTGCTGCCATTGAGCTTGGGGGCATCGATATTTTTTATCCCCGATATATGTTTAATAACCCCATCCACAGATGTCGGTGCAAGCATACAACCCTGTCTGACCCCCGTTTGTACCGGGAATACCTCTGATAAAGCTCCCGCTCTGCCACACCTCACCCTGGCAAAGTTGCCATGATGTAATCTAATCAGTATTGATAGGATGTCAGCCGGGAGTCCTAAATCGTTTAGAACAACCCATAATTTATCTCTGCATACCAAGTCAAACGCTGCACGTAAGTCAACGAAGACCGTGTATAGGGTACCGCCCTCAATTATCACGGTCTTCCAATATAAAAGATTGAGGCGAAAGATCTGGTCTATGGTCGAGACACCCTCTCTAAACCCAGCTTGATAAGGGCTCAATATATCCCATTCCTCAATCCAATTTTGGAGACGATTGAGTATCAGTCTTCCAAAAAGCTTTTGCGGAACGTCAATGAGACTGATAGGTCTATAATTGGATGGGAGCAGAGGCGAGCCCTTTTTAAATATTGGGACGATCTCTGCACCCATCCAAGTATTGGGCACTTCCATGCCACCTAGGATGCAATTGAATAGTACCAATAAATAGGGCACCCACACATCGGGTTTGTGTTTGAATAAATCACCAGGCAGACCATCTAACCCGGGTGCCTTTGCTGGTGCCAAGCGTCCAATAGCCTCGCAAACCTCTGCTAATGTAAATGGGGCCGCCTTAGAGTCGTTACTTCCAGAGTAAACAAAGTGCGATCGCACACCGGGGGGTGCACTATAGAGGGACTGGAAGTGATTTTTCCACATCAATGGTGAAATGTTGGGCTCAATTGCAGATGGCAATGCATCTGAACCTGTATTCACAAGGTGCCAAAATGCACGGGAATCACGACGTGCCATGGCATTCTTGAGGTTTTCCCATTTATCATGCTCCCATTCGCTTTTTGCTTGACTAATCAGACGCTTATAGGCCGATCTCCTGGCCCTAATTTCTTCACGCGCCTTCCCCTCCTTTAGTGAGGCCAATAGATCCATTTTCGCCTGACGACAAGTGGTATTATACCAGGAGGGGCACAGGGAGCGTCGATTTACCCCTTTTGGGGTGGTGAAAAGACTTCCAGACACTGCCTGGATGAAATCCTCATGGAGCGAACCCCACAGTTTCAGAGTGTCCTGGGTAATGTCTTGTTCCAGTAATTCACATGCTTTGTCAAGTGAGGGGACTACTCGGGCATAAAGCCTGGATAATTTCTCTGAATCAGATACTAGTCTCTCCCACTTGACTCGTCGTCAGTTACTGGTAAGAGATAATCCCGTCTCAAGTAATGGCAAATGCACACTCCTGTCCTCGAGACCAGGGAGATTATAATCGAGTTCCAAAGCATCGTGGTCACTATCCCCCCTAGGGAATACACAAAAATCTCTGATGTGTGACCACGAGGCCATAGGAACAAGAATATAATCGAGCCTGGATTCCCTACCCACTCTATTATATGTGTGTTTCGGGGGAATATCCGACTTTATCCGACCGTTGCAGGCCCGTATACCATATTTTAATGTTAAAGAGGTAATTTGGACAACTAAAGGTGTCCAAACTCTTGGGCCCGGTGCAATCAGTGGGGGTGTAGACCAGAGCGCGTCCTCCTCGTGGGCTAGTCCATCCAATGGGCCGAGGAGTGGCTCATAATGACAATTAAAGTCACCGCCGATTAGGTAGGGGGTGGCATCAGGAATTTCGCTTAAAACGTCCTCAAGCTCTGCAATAGTGCGTGATTCTTGCATACCAATAACTGGCCTGGAATAGACATTTACCAACAAGAGCCTACTTAAGTTTGGCCATACCAACAAGACGACTAAGATATCCTCCTTATCAAGGGGGAGTAGAGTAGCCGTGCATCCCAAATCGGTAGCCACCCAAGTTGCAAGTCCTTCACATATCAGCTGGATAACTTCATTTTGGAAATGACTTCCTCTATCTGTTTCTATCGTTACCGGAAAACCATATCTAGGAATGAATTCTCTCAGCAGGAGTTTTGTTACAGTAACTCCATCATTCCTTCTTGTCGGATATGCTTCCACCCAACAAGAAAACAAACAGACAACCACCAGGACATACCTCAGTCTGTTACTTGGGGGCATTTCAATGAAATCTAGTTGCATTCTGGTAAAATGACCTCCTTCTCGTCCTATTGTTCCCAAACTCACTACTGTTTTCCTTCCAGGATTCAACTGTTGACATATAAGACCTCTTTGACAAAGGCATTCAGCTACAGCCCTAAATTTTGGGTTGTACCAAGTCTGTTTAAAAAGTCTGATCATTGCATCTCTACCTATGTGTGCCTGTCCATGGTACATCCGTGCCATGTTAGAGATCATGCTATCAGGTATAACTGGTCTTTCATTCCTGTAACCCCAACTTCATCTTCCTCTCTTCGTCTACAGCCTGCTTTGATCCATATCTCTTTTTCCTCATCACTTGCTTCTTCCTGCAATTGTCTCACCTCTTCCCACATTTCAATTGTGTTAGTAAACATCAAAGGACATGAAACAGGTTCTTTTTCCCTCCTCCGATTCATTGAGGTCGTATGTCTGGCACAATATTGAGCTATTTCATCAGCAAATTTGTTGCCCTCTGTAATGTAGTCATCTCCATTCTTGTGTGCAGCACATTTCACTACCGCAATCTGTTTAGGCAGCTGTATTGCCTCAAGCAACATTTTCACAAACTCACCATTCCTAATTGGAGATCCTGAATAAGGCATGAATCCCCTCTGGGACCAGATCTGTTCAAAATCATGTACCACTCCGAAGCCATACTGGCTATCCGTGATCACAGTGATTCAGAAATGTCTTCCCAGTTTGCAAGCTCGAATCAGAGCAATCAGCTCAGCAACTTGGGCTGAACATATTCCTCTCAAACAAGATGCTTCCATTATGTCTGCCACCGTACATACAGCATACAAAGCACTTAAAATTCCTTCTTTCGTTTTCAAGCATGATCCAGCCACAAACATCACAAAATCTGACTCTTCTAGAGGTTCATCTCTGATGTCAGGGCGGGGCTTTATGCAGAATTTAAGTACATCCAGGCAATTGTGATCAAAGTCATCTTTGACCTCTGCATTTACTGCATCAGGCAATAAAGTGGAAGGATTCACACTTATGCATCTCACAATCGTTACATTGTCTGCACCCAGAATCACCTTCTCATACCTGGTTAATCAGCTATGTTTCATGAATTGGGTCTTTGTTCTGGTCAGAAGGATTTCAACTGAATGTGGGACATATACCGTTAAAGGATATCCCATCACAATGCCTTCACTCTGTTCCAGACTCACACATGTAGCAGCTACTGCTTTTAGACATCCAGGCAATGCTTTTGCTACTGGGTCCAAAACAGCTGAAAAATATGCTATTGGCGGTCTCATTCTTCCATGCCTTTGTTCTCATATTGAAAGTGCACATCCATCTCTTTCACTACAGTACAACTCAAATTATTTCTCATAATCTGGTATTCCCAATGCCGGGGATTCACACAACCTGTTTCTCAGTTGCTCGAAAGCTTCCATCTCTTCCTCATTTAACGCAATTAATTTTTTTACATCACTTTTTGTTAATCGCTGTAAAGGTTTTGCAATTAATGAAAATCCATTTATCCACTGTCGGCAATAACCAACCATTCCGAGAAACATTCTCACCTCTCTCTGTGTCATTGGGGCTCTCATTCCTTTAATAATCCTGATTCTTTCTGTTGTTACTTTTCTCAACCCTTTTCCAATCTTTTTTTTATTTTTTATATTTATTTATCGAGTTTTATGCAAACAAAACAGAAAATACATTCACTTTAACACAAAAGAAAAAAAAAGAAAAAAAATACACAGGTAACATACAGTATTCAAAATGCCACTAAATAATAAAGAGGGGGAGGAGGGAGGCAATTGGCATTCCATATAAATAGCATCCTCAGTACAACATAAGCATTCCTCAGGGAGACATATACCAGGTAAGGAAGCAATTACCCCACAGTCGCTTTACCGGAGTCAACAACCACATCTCTATAATGATACATCTGGCAGACTTTAAATAATGTAACCCACCACTTTAGTCTGCTGGTTCTACAACATCGGGACAGTTGGATTCCTGATATTGACCAAAAAGATCCCAAAAACTGAAGGGACGGGAGGAAGGTGGAAGCAGCTTGTTGTACACATCTGATTGGGTGTTGCAATACACCATATCTCTTTCCCACTCGGCAATTGTTGGTAAAGGCCCCCGCATCCACCTCATGGCCAGCCTACGCTTGGCCAAGAGAAGGCCCATGGCTATCACTCTACGCATGTTTTTACGCAGGGGTTTTGTGTATCCCAGTAGTGCTAATAAATAAAAAATAAATACTTCTATTTTCTACACGAATCACAAACCTATGTTAATTTAATTTCACATTTGTAAATAAATTAGATTTTTGCAATGCCGGTTAGTTTCCTGCATGTAGTGTCTAATTAAAGGTGCATTTGTTGATTAATACATGCATTCAAACAGTTAGTATTTTTAAAGTTATGAGGTAATTAATTTCGAAGAGGTACAAAAATGTTTGCAGTTTGGGCTGGAGTGTTCCCATGAGGCACAGGGTCAAGACTGATTTGCATAAAGCTGGGTCTGAACTGGTTCTGAACAGAGGTGGCGAAGTGAGCTAAAGAATGATGATGAATTCAACCCAGACCTGTGACTGGGGGTAATTGTCTGAAAAGTTTCAGCGCTCCCTCCATCATTACCTTGTGTTTGCTACGTCCACACACAAAGCACTGATTTACCACCCAAAAATTGCCTGGTAGACAGGACTGAGTTGAAAGGTATCTCTGTGCACTTCAGAGAATTGTTTTGAAGTCACCCCCTACATCAAAGGCACTTTTGGGTATAAGTACTGGGGCTCTGGCCCTACCAAATCAGTACACTACTAGACCTGGGAAGAATTCTTCTGGAGTAAAGACTGCTGCACTGTAAGGATTGCCACTTTGCCTTGACTGACTGTTCTGAGCAACTGCTTCTCTGCTTTGCTGAGCTGCCCTGCTGACTGCTGATCTCTGCCCTGATGAGGATAAGGACTAAGCCCATTTCACTTAAATCCAGAGTGACTCCAAGGGCTTGCTGGCTTACCTGCTGTTTTCTGAAGTCTCAGGGACACAAAAGACTTCCTGAAATCCAGCTGGTGCTGCTGGACTCTGTCATCTGTGAATCCTAGTCTTGCCTGAGTTGCCCCTGTCAGTCCTTGGCCTTAGAAGTGGTTTGTGCAGCTGATTTCTGCAAAACACGATGCATCGCCCCGACTCTGTGAGAAATTCAGCCCCATCACAATTCAACGCCGATGCAGAGGCTGCTCTACGACAGCGGACCCACAGTCGACACGGCACAATGACGATGCTCTGCGTGGCTTGATAATGACACCTTGCATTCACTTCAACAGTGCTCGACCATGAGGCAGGACCCCCTTTGCGTGGCTAGGCAATGACGCAATTGGCGGCTCTCGATGTTGACACTTGCACTAGCCAAAGTATTTCATTTGCTGGACCTGCCTGGGTCCTGCAGCCAGCATGCCCTTCATCGTGGCCAGCCTGAACTTTAGATTTATACTGGTCCCTTGCAACCTCAGGTAACCTTTTTGGCCGCTATTGACTTTTAAGCACTATTTTTGCATTTATTCTTTAAAACTTCATATCTCGACTTCTACTGATTGGATTTTTGTCATTTTAGTCTTATTGTGCTCAGATAATTATGCTCTATCCTTTTAAACCCGTGTAGAGCCTTTTCTGGTGTTTTCATTGTGTTTCTGTGTGTGTGTGTGTGTGTGTTGCACAAATACTTTACACATTGCCTTTTTAGATAAGCCTTCCTGCTCTGTGCAAAACTACCAGAGGCTGTGCACAGGTTATCTTTTAGTGTGTATCTAGCTTACCTTGACTAGGATTGTGGACTCTGCTTGGGACGGGTGCAAATCTCTGCCGACTAGAGACTCACTTGCTAACTAGTAACCTCACAGAGATTGCTCTAAGCTTTGATTAGGTTGCTCTGATTAATTAGCATCCATTTGACTTGGAATGAAAACCAGAAGATAAAGATTTTTAGCCTCCCAGTGCCATACACAAGGTTGTTAAAACACGATAATGGTACTAGTACCTTTTTCAGATATGATAGCATGATGTAATCCAATAAGCCAAAAACATTGTATTATATTTTCAGATGTTGGTAACTTGGTCAATGGTGAATATATGTCATATTTGATCAAATGTCTACAGTAACCAATATAACCTGATATGTCTGTGAGGTGAGTTATAAAATCTGTAGAAATTGTATGCCAAAGGTCTGGAACACCTGTCAGGGCTGTAAATATCTAAAAGGCTTAGGTGTAATGATTTATGCTGAGCACAACCTGGGCAAGTAGAACATATTCTTGGACATCAAAATGAATAGGTAGACCCCTATAAATATTGTAATGCTAATTCCAACATTGTCGTACCAGAGAGTCAACATAGCTGAGTCATGACACACTCTTATGACATTTAACTGTAGTTATCTCAAAGCATAGTTGAAACAAATATAGATTGCTGACTAAAATAAAATTAATTTGGTTGAACTAAAGGAGCCTTTAACTGAAGCTCTTCTAGTTCTCTTGAATTCCTCTGTTTTTAACTGTGTTTTAAGAATATTGGACTATTCTAACCATATGTTGAGAAGCAATCACTGGTTGGTTTTAAGAGAGTGATGTGTCTGGATAACAAGATAAAGTGGCATCTAATAGATTCTTTGACTCACATATGTAATTGAGACGTCTTTTAATGGGAACAAGAGACTCATTTCATTTTCAAATTGATCATTGGAAATTTGCAATGCTTTCTGAAATCTTCAGTGGAGGGATCGTAGTCCAGCATTATTCTGAGCACGAAATGGTTTCATATGTTGTTCAAAGAATCTGTTGCATGAATGTGCACAAAGTTCATGAATGTGCACAAAGTGCTCAATAACACTGTGGCTTGTGCTGCAGCCCTTTTTCAGGGCTGCAGCACAAGCCACAGTGTTATTGAGCACTTTTCCAATTGCCATGCTGGGGGCACATGGTGCACGAATGTGCATGCGGGTACTACTTGTGCCCCCCGAGCCACATTTTAGTGGTCCATTGGGGACGGGGCCCTGCTTGGTGCCACCAAAGTTAATTTGGTTGAACTAAAGGAGCCTTTAACTGAAGCTCTTCTAGTTCTCTTGAATTCCTCTGTTTTTAACTGTGTTTTAAGAATATTGGACTATTCTAACCATATGTTGAGAAGCAATCACTGGTTGGTTTTAAGAGAGTGATGTGTCTGGATAACAAGATAAAGTGGCATCTAATAGATTCTTTGACTCACATATGTAATTGAGACGTCTTTTAATGGGAACAAGAGACTCATTTCATTTTCAAATTGATCATTGGAAATTTGCAATGCTTTCTGAAATCTTCAGTGGAGGGATCGTAGTCCAGCATTTTTCTGAGCACGAAATGGTTTCATATGTTGTTCAAAGAATCTGTTGCATGAATGTGCACAAAGTTCATGAATGTGCACAAAGTGCTCAATAACACTGTGGCTTGTGCTGCAGCCCTTTTTCAGGGCTGCAGCACAAGCCACAGTGTTATTGAGCACTTTTCCAATTGCCATGCTGGGGGCATGGTGCACGAATGTGCATGCGGGTACTACTTGTGCCCCCCGAGCCACATTTTAGTGGTCCATGGGGGACGGGGCCCTGCTTGGTGCCACCAAAGTCCCTTTCTGACAGCCTTTCCGTGGTAGTTTGATATGTTTTTGAGTAATAATTTAGGAAAAAAAGTGCCCTATTATACTGAGTTCTATATTATTATTATTGTTATACCAAATTCAACTGAAATGTTCATTGAAGAATAATTGACCGTAATCATCATTGGTGCAGCTGTTGCATAAGCAGCAGGCCCAGTGTTGAGGAGCTCACTGCACCCCAATTTATACTTCTCTTTTCAGTTCTATCAAAGTAACAAGGGGTCCAATTTTACTCGGTTGCACCATTTTACTTGATTGCTATGCCACTGTGTTTGACTAGATTAATTCACATAAGGATTATGCCTCTTTTACACAGGTGGTTAAAAAAATTACTGTGTCATTTGGATACGCTATTTGAATAATTTTAGGAGTATTCTTTAGTCTTTTAGGAATATTATTCTCAGTTGCCTTTTCCTGATCAATGAACATTCCACAGCTGCCCCAATGCAACAATACAGAACAACGTTCTTTCTTCTGTTCATATAGCAATTGGTAAAAGGAAAAAATGATTATCAGTATTATTCATAGATGATCCAATGTAAGGAAGACTGTAAGACAACAAACTCTTATTTTCGTCTCTTTCGAAGAAGATAATTAAGTTCTTCCTACATTCTTCAGAGACCATTTAATATAACTTTGAATCAGAGACCAAGCAACACCACAATACAGACACCACCCAGTTGGTGTTCCTTTTAATCTTCAGTTAAAGGACCCTGGCTCCTCGCTCCACATTGTATTGACTCGTCTTGGGAAAACGATTGCACTGGAATCTCTGAACAAGTAGAAAAATGCTTCTGGCCACATAAATTAATAAGTTCAGGAAAGAATATAGCATGTTGCGAACAAACCAACTCATCCTTAATTTAGTTTATCAAGCCATGTTGAAAAAGAGCCCTCTAAAGTCTTTTAAGATAGGCAGTTTCAGTTGTGAAATAACATAAATGTCACATAATCCATACCATCCATTCCATCTTGCCAGATATCACACTGACCTTCCTCAGAAGAAATCTCCAAGTCAGGACGTTTGAACATCTTCACAAATGCTGATAGAAAAGATGTATATACCTACAGACAAGCATCTGAATTTGCTACTAAATGATTTCACAGGGTCAAGATCCAGTAAGGCATTGTGCTAGATCTTGACTAAAGTGTCCATAGTTAAAAGCAAAATGCATTGTAACAGCATCTAAAATTAGCTTACCTGCACTAGATCCCCTAAAAAGGGCACTGCAAAGGACTACTGAAGTACCTATAGACCTCAAACTCAATGTCTGTTTGACCACTAAATTTTCTAGGCTTTTTTGTTGTAATTATTTAACTAGGTCCTGTGAAGACTCCTTAGTATAGGCAAACCAAAGGAGTCATTGGCTTCACAGTCTGTCAAGGAATCAAAATGTAAAAGGTCTGTTGAATTGCCTTCTTAATTGCATTGGAAAGGACGACTCCTCCCTGTAGCTAGACTGCCACTTAGCACTTACTAGTACATGTGAAAGGTGTCCAGTGATTCATTAAGAGGGTCCTAAACAGGAGGAAAAAACACGAAGGGTAAAAAAAGGTTTCCTACATAGTCTTGTTGCTCTTGAATGCACGATTAATGTAAAGATTAATAGTAAGGCATCAAGCTGCCCCTGACAGCAGGATTGAGGACAAGTTAGACACTTTCAAACGAAATCCAGTTGAATATCCACTTACAAAGGGTGAATAATAGAAACAAAATAGTAGCAAATGGCTAAGAGAGCAACACAAATAAGGGAACAAGTGTTGTGATGCACCAATAACTTCTAGATACTTCCTTACACATGATTTAAATAGAAACTGATATCACAAGTAAAACATGTTCTTCTTGGATTGGGAATCCTTGATATATGTGCAAGGATACACCACCATCTTGGAAAAGGCAGACTATAAGACTTCTCCATACCTTCTTCCTGAAACGGATGTTATTAGTTATGCAAGGAAGGTTACCAATGACTTCCTTTGTCCTCCATCGTACTCCGCTGCTACCTTTCGTGCTGGTAAGCGCTTAGCACTCTGCATTCTTATAAGAATGTAACACTGTGTTTCCCCATGTATGTTATTATCAGCCTTTAACATTCCTAGAATACGGCTACAGATGAACAATCAGTAAGCCTTACATTCTTGCTCAGTGGCTTTGAATATAATGTTTCCACCATAAATCTGAGGTACTACTCTGATCATCTTCTTAAAGTACCCACATTTTGTAAAACAATAACCTTAAAATTATTGTCATCTGTTGAAGCATCAAAACTCTGGATGCTGTTGTGGAGCACCTGAGTGAAACCAAAGATAACCTCTCCTTTAGTATAAAACTAGGTACTTTGGGGATCAATTTAAGTTTGGCAGCCCAGCCACCAAACCACCATGGTTTCAGAGTTAGTTTTTGTTCCAGAACAGCAGCAATCAGGATGCCAAATAGGAAGATACCTGCCATTGTTGCAAAACATTTCCCATAAAGTGGATGCCTCACTTCTTCGGGCTAAAATTAAACTGTAGCAGAGGGGCTGTACTGCCATGGTTCAACTGTTTGCTGATATGTGATATTTGTAGTTGGTCTAAGAAGTAGGGTTTAATTTTTGAGACATGGTTAATACATTTCCAAGATACAGAGGAGCTTTTACCAAGTTTTAATTTGTTAGGCAAAAATCATTATCATGCTCCTCTAAATGAGACCCTTCTTTATTACTTATTCTGAAATCTGGATCACTTGTGTGATCAACAATATGTTGATTTTGTTAATATCACATATAAAAACAGTGTTTCTTTCAAGTTCTAAATTCACCTTAACATTTCATAGCATTTTAAATTAAAAAATGATACATGAAAAATGTTATACATCAATATGTGTCAAATTAAGTCTTGCAAATATCTGTGTAAACAATGACAGAGATATTTTTGTGAATCTGATCACCAATTAAACCCAGGATCTTTCTGTATTCCCTAAATAGTTAAACAACTCCAACGTTTTTGAAATGTTGCTTTCAGTTTCAATCTTATAAAGTAAATGTAGATGATGATTGTGTTGTTGATCATAATGTTGATTAACAGGGTTCTTTACTTATTATATTATGGGACAATTTGTATAATGTTTTCAAAATCACAGTATAAGTGACATTACTTTACATGCCCTTTGGCCATATAACACCATGAACTGGATGAGAAGTCCATATTTCTTTTTAAAGCAAATATTCTTTTTCAAATATCTTTATTGAAATTTTATACAAACATGGAAACACATGAAAAGTATGTACTGCATAGACTAGATACTTAAGCTTAAAAGTTTTTTCAAACGTTTTAAGGAATATTACCTTGCTATAAAAGTTAGTTAAATTATAGCATGAAATAAATAATGTGGTATAATGATAGTAATATAAAGCGAATATATGAAACATAAGGTATATCAATTATATAGAAATGCACAATTACATAAAGGAAAAATGAAAGTCAGAAAAACTATAGTTATCGAAAGGTTTCCAGAACAACTGATGAGAAAGAGACAGTTTAAATAATTTAGGTATAGATACTTCCAAACATTTTCCACACAAAGCAACCCAAGACCACTACGTATGTACAGATAAATTATTATCCTGTTTTTTGTTAGAGGTATTGATTTTAACGGCTGAAGAAATAAGGAAATGTGAAATTGATGCATAGAAATTAGATTAACAGAAGGTAATTAGTATTCCTTCAGTAATTATAATGGAATAAGAAACATTATAAAAAAATGTAGAATCTTTTTAATTACATCCCAAACCTCTTCCTAATTTGTAAGATAAGGGGACGTTCAAATAACATATGAGTCAATGAACCAGTGGTATTAGAACAATGCCAACATAAAGGGGAGTCATTTAGTTATATAGTTTTCCTGTGTCCCAAAACGTTTCCTTAAAATCCAAATATAGGTCTGCTAAAAAGCCATAAGGAATAATTCTCTGGTGTTATATAGCCATATTTTTGTCATGTTTCAGCAGAAACATTTACCCATCATTCTTCATTCCATTTATGAAATTCCTTCTGCAATTATGTCAGTTTAAGGGAAAGATTGCTTTCAATCAATCAATCACATAATTTGTAAAGCGCACTACATATCCGTGAGGGTTTCAAGGTGCTGGGGGTGGGTGCTGCTGCTATTGGTCGAAGAGCCCGGTCTTGAGTTGTCTCCTGAAGGTCAGCAGGTCTTCGGTTTGTCGTAGGTAGAGGGGGAGGGTGTTCCAGGTCCTGGCGGCGCTATGGGAGAAGGATCTGCCTCCGGAAGTAGTTCTCCGGATGCGTGGGACCGTGGCCAGGGCGTGGTCAGCGGAGCGGAGTTTCCTGTTGGGTACGTAGAAGGAGAGTCGACTGTTGAGATAGGCTGGGCCGGTTTTGTGGAGTGCCTTGTGTGCGTGGATCAGGAGCTTGAAGGAGATTCTTTTGTCGACGGGGAGCCAGTGCAGGTTCCTCAGGTGGGGGGTGATGTGGTCGCGGCGTGGGACGTCGAGGATCAGGCATGCAGAGGCGTTCTGGATTCTCTGTAGTCTGTTGATGAGCTTGAACGAGGCTCCGGCGTAGAGGGCGTTTCCGTAGTCGAGTCTGCTGCTGACTAGGGCCTGGGTGACTGTTTTTCTCGTGTTAGTCGGGATCCATCTGTAGATCTTGCGGAGCATGCGGAGGGTGTTGAAAAAGGTGGAGGAGACTGCGTTGACTTGTTTGGTCATTGAGAGTTTCAAGTCGAGGATGACTCCCAGGTTGCGTGCGTGGTCGGTGGGGACCAGGTGGGACCCCAGTGATGTGGGCCACCAAGAGTCGTCCCATGCGGAGGGGTTGGACCCGAGGATGAGGATTTCCGTCTTGTCTGAGTTCAGTTTGAGGCGGCTTTCCTCCATCCAGTCTGCGACGGCCTTCATTCCCTGGTGGAGGTTGGATTTGGTGGTGAGGGGGTCCTTGGTGAGGGAGAGGATCAGCTGAGTGACGTCGGCGTAGGAGATTATGTTGTGGTCGTGCTGTCGGGCGATGCGTGCTAGTGGTGCCATGTAGACGTTGAATAGCATCGGGCTGAGGGAAGATCCTTGAGGGACGCCGCAGATGATCTCGGAGGCCTCGGATCAGAACGGGGGGGAGGCGGACTCTCTGAGTTCTGCCGGAGAGGAAGGAGGTGGTCCAGTCCAGGGCCTTGTCTCGGATCCCTGCGTCGTGGAGGCGCGTACGTAGTGTGCGGTGGCAGACGGTGTCAAAGGCGGCGGAGAGGTCCAGGAGGATGAGGACCGCTGTCTCGCCGTTGTCTAGTAGGATCCTGATGTCATCTGTGGCGGCGATTAGGGCGGTCTCGGTGCTGTGGTTGCTGCGGAATCCTGATTGGGACGGGTCCAGGATGTTGTTGTCTTCGAGTTGACGGGTGAGCTGGGTGTTTACTATCTTCTCGATGACCTTTGCTGGGAACGGAAGCAGGGAGATGGGTCGGAAGTTCTTGAGGTCGCTCGAATCCGCCTTGGGTTTCTTCAGTAGGGCGTTGATCTCTGCGTGCTTCCATTTCTCAGGGAAGGTGGCGGTCTCGAAGGAGAGGTTGATGATTTTGTGCAGCAGGGGTGCGATGGAATTGCTGGCTTTGTTGAAGATGTGGTGCGGAAGCGGGTCGGAAGGGGATCCGGAGTGGTTTGTTCCCATGGTCTTTATTGTGTCCTCGATGCTCACGTTGTCCCAGGCTGTCAGGGTGTCGTGGGCGGAGGGGTGCGGTGGGTTCGGTGTGGTGCGGTCGGCAGGGGTCGTCCGGGGTCTGAAGCTGTTATGGATGTCGGTGATTTTCCGGTGAAATAAGGCGGCGAGGGAGTCGCACACGGCTTGCGATGGTGGGATGTCGTTGTCGTTGGAGCTGGGGTTGGAGAGTTCCTTCACAATGGTGAAGAGCTCCTTGCTGTTGTGTGCGTTGTTGTCAAGGCAGTCTGTGAAGGAGGTCCTTTTGGCGGTCCTGATAAGGTGGTAGTGGTAGTGGTTGCAGATGGCGTCTTTGTGGGCAGCGCGGCTGTCTGGCGTCTTGTCGCTGTGCCATATGTTCTCCAGTTTCCGGCAGTTGCGTTTTGAGTCGAGGAGTTCCGGGGTGAACCAGCTGACTCTTCTGCTAGTGTCTCTGCTGGTGGGATTTTTCAGCGGGGCGACGGTGTTGGTGCAGTCGTTCATCCAGCGTTCAAGGGTGAGTGCACCTTCCTCGGGGTTGGTGGGGTAGATCGGAGGGTTGAGTGCGAGGCTTGTCTGTAGTTGTTCTTGGGTGATTTTGCCCCAGCAGCGGCGGGGGGTCTGTAGTGTGCAGTGGTGTGTGAGGGGTTTTTCGTAAGGAGAAGTGGATGCAGCGGTGGTCTGTCCAGGTGAGTTCGGAGGCGTGGCTGAAGGTGACGTGTGGGCTTGAGGAGAAGATAGCATCTAGCGTCTGGCCGGCGATGTGGGTCAGCGTCATGACGAGCTGTTTCAGTCCGAGGTTGGCGAGGTTGTCGATCAGGGTGGAGGAGTTGCTGTCGTTGTTGTTCTCCAGGTGATAGTTCAGGTCTCCGAGGAGTATGTAGTCGGTGGAGGTCAGTGCGTGCGTGCTGATGAGGTCGGCGATGGAGTCGTAGAATTGAGGCCGGGGTCCTGGCGGTCTGTAGACGAGGGTGCCTCTTAGGGTGGTCTTGGGGTCCGTGTGGATCTGAAAGTGCATGTGTTCGGCGGTGCTGAGGGTGTCATTGGTGTTTGTTGAGACCCTGATGGTGTTTTTGTGGACGATGGCGATTCCTCTTCCGGCCCTTTTGGTGCGGTCTCTGCGGGTGATCTTGTACCCGTCTGGGATGGCTATGGCGATGTCTGGCGAGGAGGTTTCGTTCATCCAGGTCTCTGGGACCTACTCGACACCGCATCAGCGGACGTCCAGGGCAACGTCCGGTGGTGCGGTGTCGAGTAGGTCCCAGATTTCGACGGCGTGTTTGTGTGCGGAGCGGGTGTTGATCAGGATGCATCTAAGCTGGTTGAGTTCCGTCGTGGCAGGCATCTTGGCACTTTCACGGCTGGAGAAGCTGCAGTTCCGGCAGGTGAAGGGGCCATGGGTGCGCCTCGGGGCGGCCTTGCAGCAGGTGTGGGTCCTTCCTGGGTTGAGAGCGACGAGGGTGTTGGCGTCGTAGCGGAGGCGGACTTCGTGGCTGCTGCGGGGGCCAGGGGTTCTGGCGCTGGGCGTGGTCCAGGCACGGACGGGCGCAGACGGGCTTGCCTTAGGCGCACCTTCAGCGCGCCAGCGGCGCGCCCGCTTTGCGCAGCCGCCATATATGGGGAGGTGGGGAGGGAGGAGCAGCTGGGAGGCGGGAGGCGAGGGACGGGTGGAGCGAATGGGCGCGGAGGGGGGCGGGGCCGCAGGGGAGGCAGCGGCGGGGATGGGGGAAAGGAGACCGGCACGGGGCACAGACTCGAGGAAGGGACACAGAAAAAGAAGCACAAAATCGGAGGGGCACAGGAGTACAAAGCACAAAATCAGAGGGGCACAGGAGTACAAGCACAAAATCAGAGGGGCACAGGGGACAGTGGTACAGAACATAAGGGGGCACAGAGGTTGGCGAGGGGTACAGAAATCAGAAGGGGCACGGAAGCAAGCAGTGAGCGGGGGGCAGGGGGGCACAGAAGAGGAGCAGACAGACAGGCAACGCAAGCAACAGGCACAGTGGAAACGAACCTTAGGCCACCACTGGCCACCAGGGATGAGGCGCAGGTGGAGCCTGCGGGTGGAGGAGGGCCTCGATATCACCGGCGGCGGCAGCAGAGACAGCGGGGGTGACGGTGGAGCTGCAGCGGGGGGAGCGACCTACCAGGAAGGTCAAGGGTCGCTCTCCTCAACTTTGGTAAATCTTTTCTGCTAGGTGTCCTGAATTCTGGGAGACAGGAACATAGACTCTGTAAATTTGTTCTCAGGCATCGTCAATGGAAATGCAAGTAATATGGTATTACACAACATGTCATATTTATAAAGTTCATGGAGAGACAGGTTCTAACTTATCTGTAGTTCTTCAAATGAACAAAAGACATCATTTTGGAAGATACCTGCCTTAATTCATGTGCACCAAAATTATATATTTTGAAATAAAGAATCAGATTGTAAAAATGCTCTTCTTGTCATACGAATAACAGGTGAAGAAAGTAACTTATTGTTATTAGACACAAATAACAAAGCTGATAGTAAAGAAGTCCAACCAGATTTCTTTCTGTAGTGAGTCATCTAGGTTCCAGTGCAAAACATTTATCATGGAACCATAGTACACCCATAGCAACAAAAAACTTATATTTAGAGAAATCTGGTGATCCCAAGCCACCATTTATTTTAGCTCTTTTAAGTTTTTAGTAGCATATTCTTGTTTTTTACTCATTCCAAACTTTGAAAGAGGTTTTTCGAATTGAGAACAAATCGCATTTGGAAATTGTACCAGTATCATCATCATCATTTGATCTTTATTTCAGCTCAAATGGCCAAAAAAGAACACAATACATCAAAACATTTCAACTGTGAAACATCAATCATGATTGACATCTCATGTGCAAATCCAAGCCAGTCCATGCAATTAAAAGAAGTTGAATAATAAAAGTTTATTTAATAGAGCGAGTTAAAATACAAATATAAAAAAGTTAAAATCTAGCTGCAGAAAAAAAGAACAATCCTTCTAGTGGACAACTTCCTCTGTCTGAGCCTCCACATAGACATCAGCAACCTTGAGACAGCGAAGATGACACATAGCCTAGTGTTGCTTCTTATGATTCTATACACTATCCTATAATACCTAAGTACCAGTATCATAGCTAATAAAATATAAGACATTAGGCATCAGAACCATTTTCACAGATTGCATTCTATTCCACCAAGAGAGAAATAAGGGTGGCCATTTTTTTATCTCATCCCTCATCTTTTTAAAAATAGCATCACAAGTTTTGTCAGCTGTAACTCTGATGGTTTTAAGCAAGTTAATAACCAGATATTTAAATGAGTGACTACATCATTCAATACCAGAATTCGCTATCATGTCAGGAGTGCAATGTTCATTTAATGGAAATAATTCTGTCCTAGAAATATTTAGCGTTACAAAAAACAAATGATGGACGGAATGCTGACAATGCATACATTCTCCCCCAGTCAAGAGATCTGGGTTAAATCCATCGTTCTTTTGCCCACTACACCACCCCAGTTTAGACTTGGCCATATGCAAATCAGTCTTGACCCTGTGCCTCATGGGAACAGTCCAGCCCGAACTGCCAAGCCATGTCTTCCCTGGACCGGAATCAAGCATCCTAGGACCGGTTTCTGGCTATCAGCCGTCATCAGCCAGGATAGCTTGACTCCAGTGGCGTAGTGAGCATGGATCCCACGTCTGGGAATACCCATCCCACTTAGGGCGAAAAGCGTTACAAAAAACAAATGATGGACGGAATGCTGACAATGCATACATTCTCCCCCAGTCAAGAGATCTGGGTTAAATCCATCGTTCTTTTGCCCACTACACCACCCCAGTTTAGACATGGCCATATGCAAATCAGTCTTGACCCTGTGCCTCATGGGAACAGTCCAGCCCGAACTGCCAAGCCATGTCTTCCCTGGACCGGAATCAAGAACCTAGGACCGGTTTCTGGCTATCAGCCGTCATCAGCCAGGATAGCTTGACTCCAGTGGCGTAGTGAGCACGGGTCCCACGTCTGGGAATACCCATCCCACTTAGGGCGAAAAGCGTTACAAAAAACAAATGATGGACGGAATGCTGACAATGCATACATTCTCCCCCAGTCAAGAGATCTGGGTTAAATCCATCGTTCTTTTGCCCACTACACCACCCCAGTTTAGACATGGCCATATGCAAATCAGTCTTGACCCTGTGCCTCATGGGAACAGTCCAGCCCGAACTGCCAAGCCATGTCTTCCCTGGACCGGAATCAAGCATCCTAGGACCGGTTTCTGGCTATCAGCCGTCATCAGCCAGGATAGCTTGACTCCAGTGGCGTAGTGAGCACGGGTCCCACGTCTGGGAATACCCATCCCACTTAGGGCGAAAAGCGTTACAAAAAACAAATGATGGACGGAATGCTGACAATGCATACATTCTCCCCCAGTCAAGAGATCTGGGTTAAATCCATCGTTCTTTTGCCCACTACACCACCCCAGTTTAGACATGACCATATGCAAATCAGTCTTGACCCTGTGCCTCATGGGAACAGTCCAGCCCGAACTGCCAAGCCATGTCTTCCCTGGACCGGAATCAAGCATCCTAGGACTGGTTTCTGGCTATCAGCCGTCATCAGCCAGGATAGCTTGACTCCAGTGGCGTAGCTAGCACAGGTCCCACGTCTGGGAATACCCATCCCACTTAGGGCAAAAAGAGTTACAAAAAACAAATACCCAGACGTGGGACCCGTGCTGGACTGTTCCCATGAGGCACAGGGTCAAGACTGATTTGCATATGGCCATGTCTAAACTGGGGTGACGTAGTGGGCAAAAGAACGATGGATTTAACCCAGATCTATTGACTGGGGGAGAATGTCTGCATTGTCAGCATTCCGTCCATCATTTGTTTGTTGTAACGCTTTTCGCCCTAAGTGTGATGGGTATTCCCAGACGTGGGACCCGTGCTCACTACGCCACTGGAGTCAAGCTATCCTGGCTGATGACGGCTGATAGCCAGAAACAGGTCCTAGGGTGCTTGATTCCGGTCCAGGGAAGACATGGCTTGGCAGTTCGGGCTGGACTGTTCCCATGAGGCACAGGGTCAAGACTGATTTGCATATGGCCATGTCTAAACTGGGGTGACGTAGTGGGCAAAAGAACGATGGATTTAACCCAGATCTATTGACTGGGGGAGAATGTCTGCATTGTCAGCATTCCGTCCATCATTTGTTTGTTGTAACGCTTTTCGCCCTAAGTGGAATGGGTATTCCCAGACGTGGGACCAGTGCTCACTACGCCACTGGAGTCAAGCTATCCTGGCTGATGACGGCTGATAGCCAGAAACCGGTCCTAGGATGCTTGATTCCGGTCCAGGGAAGACATGGCTTCGCAGTTCGGGCTGGACTGTTCCCATGAGTCACAGGGTCAAGACTGATTTGCATATGGCCATGTCTAAACTGGGGTGACGTAGTGGGCAAAAGAACGATGGATTTAACCCAGATCTATTGACTGGGGGAGAATGTCTGCATTGTCAGCATTCCGTCCATCATTTGTTTGTTGTAACGCTTTTCGCCCTAAGTGGGATCGGTATTCCCAGACGTGGGACCCGTGCTCACTACGCCACTGGAGTCAAGCTATCCTGGCTGATGACGGCTGATAGCCAGAAACCGGTCCTAGGATGCTTGATTCCGGTCCAGGGAAGACATGGCTTGGCAGTTCGGGCTGGACTGTTCCCATGAGGCACAGGGTCAAGACTGATTTGCATATGGCCATGTCTAAACTGGGGTGACGTAGTGGGCAAAAGAACGATGGATTTAAACCAGATCTATTGACTGGGGGAGAATGTCTGCATTGTCAGCATTCCGTCCATCATTTGTTTGTTGTAACGCTTTTCGCCCTAAGTGGGATGGGTATTCCCAGACGTGGGACCCGTGCTCACTACGCCACTGGAGTCAAGCTATCCTGGCTGATGACGGCTGATAGCCAGAAACCGGTCCTAGGATGCTTGATTCCGGTCCAGGGAAGACATGGCTTGGCAGTTCGGGCTGGACTGTTCCCATGAGGCACAGGGTCAAGACTGATTTGCATATGGCCATGTCTAAACTGGGGTGACGTAGTGGGCAAAAGAACGATGGATTTAACCCAGATCTATTGACTGGGGGAGAATGTCTGCATTGTCAGAATTCCGTCCATTTGTTTGTTGTAACGCTTTTCGCCCTAAGTGGGATGGGTATTCCCAGACGTGGGACCCGTGCACACTACGCCACTGGAGTCAAGCTATCCTGGCTGATGACGGCTGATAGCCAGAAACCGGTCCTAGGATGCTTGATTCCGGTCCAGGGAAGACATGGCTTGGCAGTTCGGGCTGGACTGTTCCCATGAGGCACAGGGTCAAGACTGATTTGCATATGGCCATGTCTAAACTGGGGTGATGTAGTGGGCAAAAGAACGATGGATTTAACCCAGATCTATTGACTGGGGGAGAATGTCTGCATTGTCAGCATTCTGTCCATCATTTGTTTGTTGTACCGCTTTTCGCCCTAAGTGGGATGGGTATTCCCAGACGTGGGACCCGTGCTCACTACGCCACTGGAGTCAAGCTATCCTGGCTGATGACGGCTGATAGCCAGAAACCGGTCCTAGGATGCTTGATTCCGGTCCAGGGAAGACATGGCTTGGCAGTTCGGGCTGGACTGTTCCCATGAGGCACAGGGTCAAGACTGATTTGCATATGGCCATGTCTAAACTGGGGTGACGTAGTGGGCAAAAGAACGATGGATTTAACCCAGATCTATTGACTGGGGGAGAATGTCTGCATTGTCAGCATTCCGTCCATCATTTGTTTGTTGTAACGCTTTTCGCCCTAAGTGGGATGGGTATTCCCAGACGTGGGACCCGTGCTCACTACGCCACTGGAGTCAAGCTATCCTGGCTGATGACGGCTGATAGCCAGAAACCGGTCCTAGGATGCTTGATTCCGGTCCAGGGAAGACATGGCTTGGCAGTTCGGGCTGGACTGTTCCCATGAGGCACAGGGTCAAGACTGATTTGCATATGGCCATGTCTAAACTGGGGTGACGTAGTGGGCAAAAGAACGATGGATTTAAACCAGATCTATTGACTGGGGGAGAATGTCTGCATTGTCAGCATTCCGTCCATCATTTGTTTGTTGTAACGCTTTTCGCCCTAAGTGGGATGGGTATTCCCAGACGTGGGACCCATGCTCACTACGCCACTGGAGTCAAGCTATCCTGGCTGATGACGGCTGATAGCCAGAAACCGGTCCTAGGATGCTTGATTCCGGTCCAGGGAAGACATGGCTTGGCAGTTCGGGCTGGACTGTTCCCATGAGGCACAGGGTCAAGACTGATTTGCATATGGCCATGTCTAAACTGGGGTGACATAGTGGGCAAAAGAACGATGGATTTAACCCAGATCTATTGACTGGGGGAGAATGTCTGCATTGTCAGAATTCCGTCCATCATTTGTTTGTTGTAACGCTTTTCGCCCTAAGTGGGATGGGTATTCCCAGACGTGGGACCCGTGCACACTACGCCACTGGAGTCAAGCTATCCTGGCTGATGACGGCTGATAGCCAGAAACCGGTCCTAGGATGCTTGATTCCGGTCCAGGGAAGACATGGCTTGGCAGTTCGGGCTGGACTGTTCCCATGAGGCACAGGGTCAAGACTGATTTGCATATGGACATGTCTAAACTGGGGTGACGTAGTGGGCAAAAGAACGATGGATTTAACCCAGATCTATTGACTGGGGGAGAATGTCTGCATTGTCAGCATTCCGTCCATCATTTGTTTGTTGTAACGCTTTTCGCCCTAAGTGGGATGGGTATTCCCAGACGTGGGACCCGTGCTCACTACGCCACTGGAGTCAAGCTATCCTGGCTGATGACGGCTGATAGCCAGAAACCGGTCCTAGGATGCTTGATTCCGGTCCAGGGAAGACATGGCTTGGCAGTTCGGGCTGGACTGTTCCCATGAGGCACAGGGTCAAGACTGATTTGCATATGGCCATGTCTAAACTGGGGTGACGTAGTGGGCAAAAGAACAATGGATTTAACCCAGATCTATTGACTGGGGGAGAATGTCTGCATTGTCAGCATTCCGTCCATCATTTGTTTGTTGTAACGCTTTTCGCCCTAAGTGGGATGGGTATTCCCAGACGTGGGACCCGTGCTCACTACGCCACTGGAGTCAAGCTATCCTGGCTGATGACGGCTGATAGCCAGAAACAGGTCCTAGGATGCTTGATTCCGGTCCAGGGAAGACATGGCTTGGCAGTTCGGGCTGGACTGTTCCCATGAGGCACAGGGTCAAGACTGATTTGCATATGGCCATGTCTAAACTGGGGTGACGTAGTGGGCAAAAGAACGATGGATTTAACCCAGATCTATTGACTGGGGGAGAATGTCTGCATTGTCGGCATTCCGTCCATCATTTGTTTGTTGTAACGCTTTTCGCCCTAAGTGGGATGGGTATTCCCAGACGTGGGACCCGTGCTCACTACGCCACTGGAGTCAAGCTATCCTGGCTGATGACGGCTGACAGGCAGAAACCGGTCCTAGGATGCTTGATTCCGGTCCAGGGAAGACATGGCTTGGCAGTTCGGGCTGGACTGTTCCCATGAGGCACAGGGTCAAGACTGATTTGCATATGGCCATGTCTAAACTGGGGTGACGTAGTGGGCAAAAGAACGATGGATTTAACCCAGATCTATTGACTGGGGGAGAATGTCTGCATTGTCAGCATTCCGTCCATCATTTGTTTGTTGTAACGCTTTTCGCCCTAAGTGGGATGGGTATTCCCAGACGTGGGACCCGTGCTCACTACGCCACTGGAGTCAAGCTATCCTGGCTGATGACGGCTGATAGCCAGAAACCGGTCCTAGGATGCTTGATTCCGGTCCAGGGAAGACATGGCTTGGCAGTTCGGGCTGGACTGTTCCCATGAGGCACAGGGTCAAGACTGATTTTCATATGGCCATGTCTAAACTGGGGTGACGTAGTGGGCAAAAGAACGATGGATTTAAACCAGATCTATTGACTGGGGGAGAATGTCTGCATTGTCAGCATTCCGTCCATCATTTGTTTGTTGTAACGCTTTCCGCCCTAAGTGGGATGGGTATTCCCAGACGTGGGACCCGTGCTCACTACGCCACTGGAGTCAAGCTATCCTGGCTGATGACGGCTGATAGCCAGAAACCGGTCCTAGGATGCTTGATTCCGGTCCAGGGAAGACATGGCTTGGCAGTTCGGGCTGGACTGTTCCCATGAGGCACAGGGTCAAGACTGATTTGCATATGGCCATGTCTAAACTGGGGTGACGTAGTGGGCAAAAGAACGATGGATTTAACCCAGATCTATTGACTGGGGGAGAATGTCTGCATTGTCAGAATTCCGTCCATCATTTGTTTGTTGTAACGCTTTTCGCCCTAAGTGGGATGGGTATTCCCAGACGTGGGACCCGTGCACACTACGCCACTGGAGTCAAGCTATCCTGGCTGATGACGGCTGATAGCCAGAAACCGGTCCTAGGATGCTTGATTCCGGTCCAGGGAAGACATGGCTTGGCAGTTCGGGCTGGACTGTTCCCATGAGGCACAGGGTCAAGACTGATTTGCATATGGCCATGTCTAAACTGGGGTGACGTAGTGGGCAAAAGAACGATGGATTTAACCCAGATCTATTGACTGGGGGAGAATGTCTGCATTGTCAGCATTCTGTCCATCATTTGTTTGTTGTAACGCTTTTTGCCCTAAGTGGGATGGGTATTCCCAGACGTGGGACCCGTGCTCACTACGCCACTGGAGTCAAGCTATCCTGGCTGATGACGGCTGATAGCCAGAAACCGGTCCTAGGATGCTTGATTCCGGTCCAGGGAAGACATGGCTTGGCAGTTCGGGCTGGACTGTTCCCATGAGGCACAGGGTCAAGACTGATTTGCATATGGCCATGTCTAAACTGGGGTGACGTAGTGGGCAAAAGAACGATGGATTTAACCCAGATCTATTGACTGGGGGAGAATGTCTGCATTGTCAGCATTCCGTCCATCATTTGTTTGTTGTAACGCTTTTCGCCCTAAGTGGGATGGGTATTCCCAGACGTGGGACCCGTGCTCACTACGCCACTGGAGTCAAGCTATCCTGGCTGATGACGGCTGATAGCCAGAAACCGGTCCTAGGATGCTTGATTCCGGTCCCAGGGAAGACATGGCTTGGCAGTTCGGGCTGGACTGTTCCCATGAGGCACAGGGTCAAGACTGATTTGCATATGGCCATGTCTAAACTGGGGTGACGTAGTGGGCAAAAGAACGATGGATTTAAACCAGATCTATTGACTGGGGGAGAATGTCTGCATTGTCAGCATTCCGTCCATCATTTGTTTGTTGTAACGCTTTTCGCCCTAAGTGGGATGGGTATTCCCAGACGTGGGACCCGTGCTCACTACGCCACTGGAGTCAAGCTATCCTGGCTGATGACGGCTGATAGCCAGAAACCGGTCCTAGGATGCTTGATTCCGGTCCAGGGAAGACATGGCTTGGCAGTTCGGGCTGGACTGTTCCCATGAGGCACAGGGTCAAGACTGATTTGCATATGGCCATGTCTAAACTGGGGTGACGTAGTGGGCAAAAGAACGATGGATTTAACCCAGATCTATTGACTGGGGGAGAATGTCTGCATTGTCAGAATTCCGTCCATCATTTGTTTGTTGTAACGCTTTTCGCCCTAAGTGGGATGGGTATTCCCAGACGTGGGACCCGTGCACACTACGCCACTGGAGTCAAGCTATCCTGGCTGATGACGGCTGATAGCCAGAAACCGGTCCTAGGATGCTTGATTCTGGTCCAGGGAAGACATGGCTTGGCAGTTCGGGCTGGACTGTTCCCATGAGGCACAGGGTCAAGACTGATTTGCATATGGCCATGTCTAAACTGGGGTGATGTAGTGGGCAAAAGAACGATGGATTTAACCCAGATCTATTGACTGGGGGAGAATGTCTGCATTGTCAGCATTCTGTCCATCATTTGTTTGTTGTAACGCTTTTCGCCCTAAGTGGGATGGGTATTCCCAGACGTGGGACCCGTGCTCACTACGCCACTGGAGTCAAGCTATCCTGGCTGATGACGGCTGATAGCCAGAAACCGGTCCTAGGATGCTTGATTCCGGTCCAGGGAAGACATGGCTTGGCAGTTCGGGCTGGACTGTTCCCATCAGGCACAGGGTCAAGACTGATTTGCATATGGCCATGTCTAAACTGGGGTGACGTAGTGGGCAAAAGAACGATGGATTTAACCCAGATCTATTGACTGGGGGAGAATGTCTGCATTGTCAGCATTCCGTCCATCATTTGTTTGTTGTAACGCTTTTCGCCCTAAGTGGGATGGGTATTCCCAGACGTGGGACCCGTGCTCACTATGCCACTGGAGTCAAGCTATCCTGGCTGATGACGGCTGATAGCCAGAAACCGGTCCTAGGATGCTTGATTCCGGTCCAGGGAAGACATGGCTTGGCAGTTCGGGCTGGACTGTTCCCATGAGGCACAGGGTCAAGACTGATTTGCATATGGCCATGTCTAAACTGGGGTGACGTAGTGGGCAAAAGAACGATGGATTTAAACCAGATCTATTGACTGGGGGAGAATGTCTGCATTGTCAGCATTCCGTCCATCATTTGTTTGTTGTAACGCTTTTCGCCCTAAGTGGGATGGGTATTCCCAGACGTGGGACCCGTGCTCACTACGCCACTGGAGTCAAGCTATCCTGGCTGATGACGGCTGATAGCCAGAAACCGGTCCTAGGATGCTTGATTCCGGTCCAGGGAAGACATGGCTTGGCAGTTCGGGCTGGACTGTTCCCATGAGGCACAGGGTCAAGACTGATTTGCATATGGCCATGTCTAAACTGGGGTGACGTAGTGGGCAAAAGAACGATGGATTTAACCCAGATCTATTGACTGGGGGAGAATGTCTGCATTGTCAGCATTCCGTCCATCATTTGTTTGTTGTAACACTTTTCGCCCTAAGTGGGATGGGTATTCCCAGACGTGGGACCCGTGCTCATTACGCCACTGGAGTCAAGCTATCCTGGCTGATGACGGCTGATAGCCAGAAACCGGTCCTAGGATGCTTGATTCCGGTCCAGGGAAGACATGGCTTGGCAGTTCGGGCTGGACTGTTCCCATGAGGCACAGGGTCAAGACTGATTTGCATATGGCCATGTCTAAACTGGGGTGACGTAGTGGGCAAAAGAACAATGGATTTAACCCAGATCTATTTACTGGGGGAGAATGTCTGCATTGTCAGCATTCCGTCCATCATTTGTTTGTTGTAACGCTTTTCGCCCTAAGTGGGATGGGTATTCCCAGACGTGGGACCCGTGCTCACTACGCCACTGGAGTCAAGCTATCCTGGCTGATGATGGCTGATAGCCAGAAACCGGTCCTAGGATGCTTGATTCCGGTCCAGGGAAGACATGGCTCAGCAGTTCGGGCTGGACTGTTCCCATGAGGCACAGGGTCAAGACTGATTTGCATATGGCCATGTCTAAACTGGGGTGACGTAGTGGGCAAAAGAACGATGGATTTAACCCAGATCTATTGACTGGGGGAGAATGTCTGCATTGTCAGCATTCCGTCCATCATTTGTTTGTTGTAACGCTTTTTGCCCTAAGTGGGATGGGTATTCCCAGACGTGGGACCCGTGCTCACTACGCCACTGGAGTCAAGCTATCCTGGCTGATGACGGCTGATAGCCAGAAACCGGTCCTAGGATGCTTGATTCCGGTCCAGGGAAGACATGGCTTGGCAGTTCGGGCTGGACTGTTCCCATGAGGCACAGGGTCAAGACTGATTTGCATATGGCCATGTCTAAACTGGGGTGACGTAGTGGGCAAAAGAACGATGGATTTAACCCAGATCTATTGACTGGGGGAGAATGTCTGCATTGTCAGCATTCCGTCCATCATTTG
Organism: Triturus cristatus; assembly: GCF_964204655.1. Classification (NCBI taxonomy): domain Eukaryota; kingdom Metazoa; phylum Chordata; class Amphibia; order Caudata; family Salamandridae; genus Triturus; species Triturus cristatus. The sequence continues at coordinate 266,417,207 of NC_140585.1, forward strand.
TTTGTTGTAACGCTTTTCGCCCTAAGTGGGATGGGTATTCCCAGACGTGGGACCCGTGCTCACTACGCCACTGGAGTCAAGCTTTCCTGGCTGATGACGGCTGATAGCCAGAAACCGGTCCTAGGATGCTTGATTCCGGTCCAGGGAAGGCATGGCTTGGCAGTTCGGGCTGGACTGTTCCCATGAGGCAGAGGGTCAAGACTGATTTGCATATGGCCATGTCTAAACTGGGGTGACGTAGTGGGCAAAAGAACGATGGATTTAACCCAGATCTATTGACTGGGGGAGAATGTCTGCATTGTCAGCATTCCTTCCATCATTTGTGTGTTGTAACGCTTTTCGCCCTAAGTGGGATGGGTATTCCCAGACGTGGGACCCGTGCTCACTACGCCACCGGAGTCAAGCTATCCTGGCTGATGACGGCTGATAGCCAGAAACCGGTCCTAGGATGCTTGATTCCGGTCCAGCGAAGACATGGCTTGGCAGTTCGGGCTGGACTGTTCCCATGAGGCACAGGGTCAAGACTGATTTGCATATGGCCATGTCTAAACTGGGGTGACGTAGTGGGCAAAAGAACGATGGATTTAACCCAGATCTATTGACTGGGGCAGAATGTCTGCATTGTCAGCATTCCGTCCATCATTTGTTTGTTGTAACGCTTTTTGCCCTAAGGGTGATGGGTATTCCCAGACGTGGGACCCGTGCTCACTACGCCACTGGAGTCAAGCTATCCTGGCTGATGACGGCTGATAGCCAGAAACCGGTCCTAGGATGCTTGATTCCGGTCCAGGGAAGACATGGCTTGGCAGTTCGGGCTGGACTGTTCCCATGAGGCACAGGGTCAAGACTGATTTGCATATGGCCATGTCTAAACTGGGGTGACGTAGTGGGCAAAAGAACGATGGATTTAACCCAGATCTATTGACTGGGGCAGAATGTCTGCATTGTCAGCATTCCGTCCATCATTTGTTTGTTGTAACGCTTTTTGCCCTAAGGGTGATGGGTATTCCCAGACGTGGGACCCGTGCTCACTACGCCACTGGAGTCAAGCTATCCTGGCTGATGACGGCTGATAGCCAGAAACCGGTCCTAGGATGCTTGATTCCGGTCCAGGGAAGACATGGCTTGGCAGTTCGGGCTGGACTGTTCCCATGAGGCACAGGGTCAAGACTGATTTGCATATGGCCATGTCTAAACTGGGGTGACGTAGTGGGCAAAAGAACGATGGATTTAACCCAGATCTATTGACTGGGGGAGAATGTCTGCATTGTCAGCATTCCGTCCATCATTTGTTTGTTGTAACGCTTTTTGCCCTAAGGGTGATGGGTATTCCCAGACGTGGGACCCGTGCTCACTACGCCACTGGAGTCAAGCTATCCTGGCTGATGACGGCTGATAGCCAGAAACTGGTCCTAGGATGCTTGATTCCGGTCCAGGGAAGACATGGCTTGGCAGTTCGGACTGGACTGTTCCCATGAGGCACAGGGTCAAGACTGATTTGCATATGGCCATGTCTAAACTGGGGTGACGTAGTGGGCAAAAGAACGATGGATTTAACCCTGATCTATTGACTGGGGGAGAATGTCTGCATTGTCAGCATTCCGTCCATCATTTGTTTGTTGTAACGCTTTTTGCCCTAAGGGTGATGGGTATTCCCAGACGTGGGACCCGTGCTCACTACGCCACTGGAGTCAAGCTATCCTGGCTGATGACGGCTGATAGCCAGAAACCGGTCCTAGGATGCTTGATTCCGGTCCAGGGAAGACATGGCTTGGCAGTTCGGGCTGGACTGTTCCCATGAGGCACAGGGTCAAGACTGATTTGCATATGGCCATGTCTAAACTGGGGTGACGTAGTGGGCAAAAGAACGATGGATTTAACCCAGATCTATTGACTGGGGGAGAATGTCTGCATTGTCAGCATTCCGTCCATCATTTGTTTGTTGTAACGCTTTTCGCCCTAAGTGGGATGGGTATTCCCAGACGTGGGACCCGTGCTCACTATGCCACTGGAGTCAAGCTATCCTGGCTGATGACGGCTGATAGCCAGAAACCGGTCCTAGGATGCTTGATTCCGGTCCAGGGAAGACATGGCTTGGCAGTTCGGGCTGGACTGTTCCCATGAGGCACAGGGTCAAGACTGATTTGCATATGGCCATGTCTAAACTGGGGTGACGTAGTGGGCAAAAGAACGATGGATTTAAACCAGATCTATTGACTGGGGGAGAATGTCTGCATTGTCAGCATTCCGTCCATCATTTGTTTGTTGTAACGCTTTTCGCCCTAAGTGGGATGGGTATTCCCAGACGTGGGACCCGTGCTCACTACGCCACTGGAGTCAAGCTATCCTGGCTGATGACGGCTGATAGCCAGAAACCGGTCCTAGGATGCTTGATTCCGGTCCAGGGAAGACATGGCTTGGCAGTTCAGGCTGGACTGTTCCCATGAGGCACAGGGTCAAGACTGATTTGCATATGGCCATGTCTAAACTGGGGTGACGTAGTGGGCAAAAGAACGATGGATTTAACCCAGATCTATTGACTGGGGGAGAATGTCTGCATTGTCAGCATTCCGTCCATCATTTGTTTGTTGTAACACTTTTCGCCCTAAGTGGGATGGGTATTCCCAGACGTGGGACCCGTGCTCATTACGCCACTGGAGTCAAGCTATCCTGGCTGATGACGGCTGATAGCCAGAAACCGGTCCTAGGATGCTTGATTCCGGTCCAGGGAAGACATGGCTTGGCAGTTCGGGCTGGACTGTTCCCATGAGGCACAGGGTCAAGACTGATTTGCATATGGCCATGTCTAAACTGGGGTGACGTAGTGGGCAAAAGAACAATGGATTTAACCCAGATCTATTTACTGGGGGAGAATGTCTGCATTGTCAGCATTCCGTCCATCATTTGTTTGTTGTAACGCTTTTCGCCCTAAGTGGGATGGGTATTCCCAGACGTGGGACCCGTGCTCACTACGCCACTGGAGTCAAGCTATCCTGGCTGATGATGGCTGATAGCCAGAAACCGGTCCTAGGATGCTTGATTCCGGTCCAGGGAAGACATGGCTCAGCAGTTCGGGCTGGACTGTTCCCATGAGGCACAGGGTCAAGACTGATTTGCATATGGCCATGTCTAAACTGGGGTGACGTAGTGGGCAAAAGAACGATGGATTTAACCCAGATCTATTGACTGGGGGAGAATGTCTGCATTGTCAGCATTCCGTCCATCATTTGTTTGTTGTAACGCTTTTTGCCCTAAGTGGGATGGGTATTCCCAGACGTGGGACCCGTGCTCACTACGCCACTGGAGTCAAGCTATCCTGGCTGATGACGGCTGATAGCCAGAAACCGGTCCTAGGATGCTTGATTCCGGTCCAGGGAAGACATGGCTTGGCAGTTCGGGCTGGACTGTTCCCATGAGGCACAGGGTCAAGACTGATTTGCATATGGCCATGTCTAAACTGGGGTGACGTAGTGGGCAAAAGAACGATGGATTTAACCCAGATCTATTGACTGGGGGAGAATGTCTGCATTGTCAGCATTCCGTCCATCATTTGTTTGTTGTAACGCTTTTCGCCCTAAGTGGGATGGGTATTCCCAGACGTGGGACCCGTGCTCACTACGCCACTGGAGTCAAGCTTTCCTGGCTGATGACGGCTGATAGCCAGAAACCGGTCCTAGGATGCTTGATTCCGGTCCAGGGAAGGCATGGCTTGGCAGTTCGGGCTGGACTGTTCCCATGAGGCAGAGGGTCAAGACTGATTTGCATATGGCCATGTCTAAACTGGGGTGACGTAGTGGGCAAAAGAACGATGGATTTAACCCAGATCTATTGACTGGGGGAGAATGTCTGCATTGTCAGCATTCCTTCCATCATTTGTGTGTTGTAACGCTTTTCGCCCTAAGTGGGATGGGTATTCCCAGACGTGGGACCCGTGCTCACTACGCCACCGGAGTCAAGCTATCCTGGCTGATGACGGCTGATAGCCAGAAACCGGTCCTAGGATGCTTGATTCCGGTCCAGCGAAGACATGGCTTGGCAGTTCGGGCTGGACTGTTCCCATGAGGCACAGGGTCAAGACTGATTTGCATATGGCCATGTCTAAACTGGGGTGACGTAGTGGGCAAAAGAACGATGGATTTAACCCAGATCTATTGACTGGGGCAGAATGTCTGCATTGTCAGCATTCCGTCCATCATTTGTTTGTTGTAACGCTTTTTGCCCTAAGGGTGATGGGTATTCCCAGACGTGGGACCCGTGCTCACTACGCCACTGGAGTCAAGCTATCCTGGCTGATGACGGCTGATAGCCAGAAACCGGTCCTAGGATGCTTGATTCCGGTCCAGGGAAGACATGGCTTGGCAGTTCGGGCTGGACTGTTCCCATGAGGCACAGGGTCAAGACTGATTTGCATATGGCCATGTCTAAACTGGGGTGACGTAGTGGGCAAAAGAACGATGGATTTAACCCAGATCTATTGACTGGGGCAGAATGTCTGCATTGTCAGCATTCCGTCCATCATTTGTTTGTTGTAACGCTTTTTGCCCTAAGGGTGATGGGTATTCCCAGACGTGGGACCCGTGCTCACTACGCCACTGGAGTCAAGCTATCCTGGCTGATGACGGCTGATAGCCAGAAACCGGTTCTAGGATGCTTGATTCCGGTCCAGGGAAGACATGGCTTGGCAGTTCGGGCTGGACTGTTCCCATGAGGCACAGGGTCAAGACTGATTTGCATATGGCCATGTCTAAACTGGGGTGACGTAGTGGGCAAAAGAACGATGGATTTAACCCAGATCTATTGACTGGGGGAGAATGTCTGCATTGTCAGCATTCCGTCCATCATTTGTTTGTTGTAACGCTTTTTGCCCTAAGGGTGATGGGTATTCCCAGACGTGGGACCCGTGCTCACTACGCCACTGGAGTCAAGCTATCCTGGCTGATGACGGCTGATAGCCAGAAACTGGTCCTAGGATGCTTGATTCCGGTCCAGGGAAGACATGGCTTGGCAGTTCGGACTGGACTGTTCCCATGAGGCACAGGGTCAAGACTGATTTGCATATGGCCATGTCTAAACTGGGGTGACGTAGTGGGCAAAAGAACGATGGATTTAACCCTGATCTATTGACTGGGGGAGAATGTCTGCATTGTCAGCATTCCGTCCATCATTTGTTTGTTGTAACGCTTTTTGCCCTAAGGGTGATGGGTATTCCCAGACGTGGGACCCGTGCTCACTACGCCACTGGAGTCAAGCTATCCTGGCTGATGACGGCTGATAGCCAGAAACCGGTCCTAGGATGCTTGATTCCGGTCCAGGGAAGACATGGCTTGGCAGTTCGGGCTGGACTGTTCCCATGAGGCACAGGGTCAAGACTGATTTGCATATGGCCATGTCTAAACTGGGGTGACGTAGTGGGCAAAAGAACGATGGATTTAACCCAGATCTATTGACTGGGGGAGAATGTCTGCATTGTCAGCATTCCGTCCATCATTTGTTTGTTGTAACGCTTTTCGCCCTAAGTGGGATGGGTATTCCCAGACGTGGGACCCGTGCTCACTATGCCACTGGAGTCAAGCTATCCTGGCTGATGACGGCTGATAGCCAGAAACCGGTCCTAGGATGCTTGATTCCGGTCCAGGGAAGACATGGCTTGGCAGTTCGGGCTGGACTGTTCCCATGAGGCACAGGGTCAAGACTGATTTGCATATGGCCATGTCTAAACTGGGGTGACGTAGTGGGCAAAAGAACGATGGATTTAACCCAGATCTATTGACTGGGGGAGAATGTCTGCATTGTCAGCATTCCGTTCATCATTTGTTTGTTGTAACGCTTTTCGCCCTAAGTGGGATGGGTATTCCCAGACGTGGGACCCGTGCTCACTACGCCACTGGAGTCAAGCTATCCTGGCTGATGACAGCTGATAGCCAGAAACCGGTCCTAGGATGCTTGATTCCGGTCCAGGGAAGACATGGCTTGGCAGTTCGGGCTGGACTGTTCCCATGAGGCACAGGGTCAAGACTGATTTGCATATGGCCATGTCTAAACTGGGGTGACGTAGTGGGCAAAAGAACAATGGATTTAACCCAGATCTATTTACTGGGGGAGAATGTCTGCATTGTCAGCATTCCGTCCATCATTTGTTTGTTGTAACGCTTTTCGCCCTAAGTGGGATGGGTATTCCCAGACGTGGGATCCGTGCTCACTACGCCACTGGAGTCAAGCTATCCTGGCTGATGATGGCTGATAGCCAGAAACCGGTCCTAGGATGCTTGATTCCGGTCCAGGGAAGACATGGCTCGGCAGTTCGGGCTGGACTGTTCCCATGAGGCACAGGGTCAAGACTGATTTGCATATGGCCATGTCTAAACTGGGGTGACGTAGTGGGCAAAAGAACGATGGATTTAACCCAGATCTATTGACTGGGGGAGAATGTCTGCATTGTCAGCATTCCGTCCATCATTTGTTTGTTGTAACGCTTTTTGCCCTAAGTGGGATGGGTATTCCCAGACGTGGGACCCGTGCTCACTACGCCACTGGAGTCAAGCTATCCTGGCTGATGACGGCTGATAGCCAGAAACCGGTCCTAGGATGCTTGATTCCGGTCCAGGGAAGACATGGCTTGGCAGTTCGGGCTGGACTGTTCCCATGAGGCACAGGGTCAAGACTGATTTGCATATGGCCATGTCTAAACTGGGGTGACGTAGTGGGCAAAAGAACGATGGATTTAACCCAGATCTATTGACTGGGGGAGAATGTCTGCATTGTCAGCATTCCGTCCATCATTTGTTTGTTGTAACGCTTTTCGCCCTAAGTGGGATGGGTATTCCCAGACGTGGGACCTGTGCTCACTACGCCACTGGAGTCAAGCTTTCCTGGCTGATGACGGCTGATAGCCAGAAACCGGTCCTAGGATGCTTGATTCCGGTCCAGGGAAGGCATGGCTTGGCAGTTCGGGCTGGACTGTTCCCATGAGGCAGAGGGTCAAGACTGATTTGCATATGGCCATGTCTAAACTGGGGTGACGTAGTGGGCAAAAGAACGATGGATTTAACCCAGATCTATTGACTGGGGGAGAATGTCTGCATTGTCAGCATTCCTTCCATCATTTGTTTGTTGTAACGCTTTTCGCCCTAAGTGGGATGGGTATTCCCAGACGTGGGACCCGTGCTCACTACGCCACTGGAGTCAAGCTATCCTGGCTGATGACGGCTGATAGCCAGAAACCGGTCCTAGGATGCTTGATTCCGGTCCAGGGAAGACATGGCTTGGCAGTTCGGGCTGGACTGTTCCCATGAGGCACAGGGTCAAGACTGATTTGCATATGGCCATGTCTAAACTGGGGTGACGTAGTGGGCAAAAGAACGATGGATTTAACCCAGATCTATTGACTGGGGGAGAATGTCTGCATTGTCAGCATTCCGTCCATCATTTGTTTGTTGTAACGCTTTTCGCCCTAAGTGGGATGGGTATTCCCAGACGTGGGACCTGTGCTCACTACGCCACTGGAGTCAAGCTTTCCTGGCTGATGACGGCTGATAGCCAGAAACCGGTCCTAGGATGCTTGATTCCGGTCCAGGGAAGGCATGGCTTGGCAGTTCGGGCTGGCCTGTTCCCATGAGGCAGAGGGTCAAGACTGATTTGCATATGGCCATGTCTAAACTGGGGTGACGTAGTGGGCAAAAGAACGATGGATTTAACCCAGATCTATTGACTGGGGGAGAATGTCTGCATTGTCAGCATTCCTTCCATCATTTGTTTGTTGTAACGCTTTTCGCCCTAAGTGGGATGGGTATTCCCAGACGTGGGACCCGTGCTCACTACGCCACTGGAGTCAAGCTATCCTGGCTGATGACGGCTGATAGCCAGAAACCGGTCCTAGGATGCTTGATTCCGGTCCAGCGAAGACATGGCTTGGCAGTTCGGGCTGGACTGTTCCCATGAGGCACAGGGTCAAGACTGATTTGCATATGGCCATGTCTAAACTGGGGTGACGTAGTGTGCAAAAGAACGATGGATTTAACCCAGATCTATTGACTGGGGCAGAATGTCTGCATTGTCAGCATTCCGTCCATCATTTGTTTGTTGTAACGCTTTTTGCCCTAAGGGTGATGGGTATTCCCAGACGTGGGACCCGTGCTCACTACGCCACTGGAGTCAAGCTATCCTGGCTGATGACGGCTGATAGCCAGAAACCGGTCCTAGGATGCTTGATTCCGGTCCAGGGAAGACATGGCTTGGCAGTTCGGGCTGGACTGTTCCCATGAGGCACAGGGTCAAGACTGATTTGCATTTGGCCATGTCTAAACTGGGGTGACGTAGTGGGCAAAAGAACGATGGATTTAACCCAGATCTATTGACTGGGGGAGAATGTCTGCATTGTCAGCATTCCGTCCATCATTTGTTTGTTGTAACGCTTTTTGCCCTAAGGGTGATGGGTATTCCCAGACGTGGGACCCGTGCTCACTACGCCACTGGAGTCAAGCTATCCTGGCTGATGACGGCTGATAGCCAGAAACCGGTCCTAGGATGCTTGATTCCGGTCCAGGGAAGACATGGCTTGGCAGTTCGGGCTGGACTGTTCCCATGAGGCACAGGGTCAAGACTGATTTGCATATGGCCATGTCTAAACTGGGGTGACGTAGTGGGCAAAAGAACGATGGATTTAACCCTGATCTATTGACTGGGGGAGAATGTCTGCATTGTCAGCATTCCGTCCATCATTTGTTTGTTGTAACGCTTTTTGCCCTAAGGGTGATGGGTATTCCCAGACGTGGGACCCGTGCTCACTACGCCACTGGAGTCAAGCTATCCTGGCTGATGACGGCTGATAGCCAGAAACCGGTCCTAGGATGCTTGATTCCGGTCCAGGGAAGACATGGCTTGGCAGTTCGGGCTGGACTGTTCCCATGAGGCACAGGGTCAAGACTGATTTGCATATGGCCATGTCTAAACTGGGGTGACGTAGTGGGCAAAAGAACGATGGATTTAACCCAGATCTATTGACTGGGGGAGAATGTCTGCATTGTCAGCATTCCGTCCATCATTTGTTTGTTGTAACGCTTTTCGCCCTAAGTGGGATGGGTATTCCCAGACGTGGGACCCGTGCTCACTACGCCACTGGAGTCAAGCTATCCTGGCTGATGACGGCTGATAGCCAGAAACCGGTCCTAGGATGCTTGATTCCGGTCCAGGGAAGACATGGCTTGGCAGTTCGGGCTGGACTGTTCCCATGAGGCACAGGGTCAAGACTGATTTGCATATGGCCATGTCTAAACTGGGGTGACGTAGTGGGCAAAAGAACGATGGATTTAACCCAGATCTATTGACTGGGGAGAATGTCTGCATTGTCAGCATTCCGTTCATCATTTGTTTGTTGTAACGCTTTTCGCCCTAAGTGGGATGGGTATTCCCAGACGTGGGACCCGTGCTCACTACGCCACTGGAGTCAAGCTATCCTGGCTGATGACGGCTGATAGCCAGAAACCGGTCCTAGGATGCTTGATTCCGGTCCAGGGAAGACATGGCTTGGCAGTTCGGGCTGGACTGTTCCCATGAGGCACAGGGTCAAGACTGATTTGCATATGGCCATGTCTAAACTGGGGTGACGTAGTGGGCAAAAGAACGATGGATTTAACCCAGATCTATTGACTGGGGGAGAATGTCTGCATTGTCAGCATTCCGTCCATCATTTGTTTGTTGTAACGCTTTTCGCCCTAAGTGGGATGGGTATTCCCAGACGTGGGACCCGTGCTCACTACGCCACTGGAGTCAAGCTATCCTGGCTGATGATGGCTGATAGCCAGAAACCGGTCCTAGGATGCTTGATTCCGGTCCAGGGAAGACATGGCTTGGCAGTTCGGGCTGGACTGTTCCCATGAGGCACAGGGTCAAGACTGATTTGCATATGGCCAAGTCTAAACTGGGGTGACGTAGTGGGCAAAAGAACGATGGATTTAAACCAGATCTATTGACTGGGGGAGAATGTCTGCATTGTCAGCATTCCGTCCATCATTTGTTTGTTGTAACGCTTTTCGCCCTAAGTGGGATGGGTATTCCCAGACATGGGACCCGTGCTCACTACGCCACTGGAGTCAAGCTATCCTGGCTGATGACGGCTGATAGCCAGAAACCGGTCCTAGGATGCTTGATTACGGTCCAGGGAAGACATGGCTTGGCAGTTCGGGCTGGACTGTTCCCATGAGGCACAGGGTCAAGACTGATTTGCATATGGCCATGTCTAAACTGTGGTGACGTAGTGGGCAAAAGAACGATGGATTTAACCCAGATCTATTGACTGGGGGAGAATGTCTGCATTGTCAGCATTCCGTCCATCATTTGTTTGTTGTAACGCTTTTCGCCCTAAGTGGGATGGGTATTCCCAGACGTGGGACCCGTGCTCACTACGCCACTGGAGTCAAGCTATCCTGGCTGATGACGGCTGATAGCCAGAAACCGGTCCTAGGATGCTTGATTCCGGTCCAGGGAAGACATGGCTTGGCAGTTCGGGCTGGACTGTTCCCATGAGGCACAGGGTCAAGACTGATTTGCATATGGCCATGTCTAAACTGGGGTGACGTAGTGGGCAAAAGAACAATGGATTTAACCCAGATCTATTGACTGTGGGAGAATGTCTGCATTGTCAGCATTCCGTTCATCATTTGTTTGTTGTAACGCTTTTCGCCCTAAGTGGGATGGGTATTCCCAGACGTGGGACCCATGCTCACTACGCCACTGGAGTCAAGCTATCCTGGCTGATGACGGCTGATAGCCAGAAACCGGTCCTAGGATGCTTGATTCCGGTCCAGGGAAGACATGGCTTGGCAGTTCGGGCTGGACTGTTCCCATGAGGCACAGGGTCAAGACTGATTTGCATATGGCCATGTCTAAACTGGGGTGACGTAGTGGGCAAAAGAACAATGGATTTAACCCAGATCTATTTACTGGGGGAGAATGTCTGCATTGTCAGCATTCCGTCCATCATTTGTTTGTTGTAACGCTTTTCGCCCTAAGTGGGATGGGTATTCCCAGACGTGGGACCCGTGCTCACTACGCCACTGGAGTCAAGCTATCCTGGCTGATGATGGCTGATAGCCAGAAACCGGTCCTAGGATGCTTGATTCCGGTCCAGGGAAGACATGGCTCGGCAGTTCGGGCTGGACTGTTCCCATGAGGCACAGGGTCAAGACTGATTTGCATATGGCCATGTCTAAACTGGGGTGACGTAGTGGGCAAAAGAACGATGGATTTAACCCAGATCTATTGACTGGGGGAGAATGTCTGCATTGTCAGCATTCCGTCCATCATTTGTTTGTTGTAACGCTTTTTGCCCTAAGTGGGATGGGTATTCCCAGACGTGGGACCCGTGCTCACTACGCCACTGGAGTCAAGCTATCCTGGCTGATGACGGCTGATAGCCAGAAACCGGTCCTAGGATGCTTGATTCCGGTCCAGGGAAGACATGGCTTGGCAGTTCGGGCTGGACTGTTCCCATGAGGCACAGGGTCAAGACTGATTTGCATATGGCCATGTCTAAACTGGGGTGACGTAGTGGGCAAAAGAACGATGGATTTAACCCAGATCTATTGACTGGGGGAGAATGTCTGCATTGTCAGCATTCCGTCCATCATTTGTTTGTTGAAACGCTTTTCGCCCTAAGTGGGATGGGTATTCCCAGACGTGGGACCCGTGCTCACTACGCCACTGGAGTCAAGCTTTCCTGGCTGATGACGGCTGATAGCCAGAAACCGGTCCTAGGATGCTTGATTCCGGTCCAGGGAAGGCATGGCTTGGCAGTTCGGGCTGGACTGTTCCCATGAGGCAGAGGGTCAAGACTGATTTGCATATGGCCATGTCTAAACTGGGGTGACGTAGTGGGCAAAAGAACGATGGATTTAACCCAGATCTATTGACTGGGGGAGAATGTCTGCATTGTCAGCATTCCTTCCATCATTTGTTTGTTGTAACGCTTTTCGCCCTAAGTGGGATGGGTATTCCCAGACGTGGGACCCGTGCTCACTACGCCACTGGAGTCAAGCTATCCTGGCTGATGACGGCTGATAGCCAGAAACCGGTCCTGGGATGCTTGATTCCGGTCCAGCGAAGACATGGCTTGGCAGTTCGGGCTGGACTGTTCCCATGAGGCACAGGGTCAAGACTGATTTGCATATGGCCATGTCTAAACTGGGGTGACGTAGTGGGCAAAAGAACAATGGATTTAACCCAGATCTATTTACTGGGGGAGAATGTCTGCATTGTCAGCATTCCGTCCATCATTTGTTTGTTGTAACGCTTTTCGCCCTAAGTGGGATGGGTATTCCCAGACGTGGGACCCGTGCTCACTACGCCACTGGAGTCAAGCTATCCTGGCTGATGATGGCTGATAGCCAGAAACCGGTCCTAGGATGCTTGATTCCGGTCCAGGGAAGACATGGCTCGGCAGTTCGGGCTGGACTGTTCCCATGAGGCACAGGGTCAAGACTGATTTGCATATGGCCATGTCTAAACTGGGGTGACGTAGTGGGCAAAAGAACGATGGATTTAACCCAGATCTATTGACTGGGGGAGAATGTCTGCATTGTCAGCATTCCGTCCATCATTTGTTTGTTGTAACGCTTTTTGCCCTAAGTGGGATGGGTATTCCCAGACGTGGGACCCGTGCTCACTACGCCACTGGAGTCAAGCTATCCTGGCTGATGACGGCTGATAGCCAGAAACCGGTCCTAGGATGCTTGATTCCGGTCCAGGGAAGACATGGCTTGGCAGTTCGGGCTGGACTGTTCCCATGAGGCACAGGGTCAAGACTGATTTGCATATGGCCATGTCTAAACTGGGGTGACGTAGTGGGCAAAAGAACGATGGATTTAACCCAGATCTATTGACTGGGGGAGAATGTCTGCATTGTCAGCATTCCGTCCATCATTTGTTTGTTGAAACGCTTTTCGCCCTAAGTGGGATGGGTATTCCCAGACGTGGGACCCGTGCTCACTACGCCACTGGAGTCAAGCTTTCCTGGCTGATGACGGCTGATAGCCAGAAACCGGTCCTAGGATGCTTGATTCCGGTCCAGGGAAGGCATGGCTTGGCAGTTCGGGCTGGACTGTTCCCATGAGGCAGAGGGTCAAGACTGATTTGCATATGGCCATGTCTAAACTGGGGTGACGTAGTGGGCAAAAGAACGATGGATTTAACCCAGATCTATTGACTGGGGGAGAATGTCTGCATTGTCAGCATTCCTTCCATCATTTGTTTGTTGTAACGCTTTTCGCCCTAAGTGGGATGGGTATTCCCAGACGTGGGACCCGTGCTCACTACGCCACTGGAGTCAAGCTATCCTGGCTGATGACGGCTGATAGCCAGAAACCGGTCCTGGGATGCTTGATTCCGGTCCAGCGAAGACATGGCTTGGCAGTTCGGGCTGGACTGTTCCCATGAGGCACAGGGTCAAGACTGATTTGCATATGGCCATGTCTAAACTGGGGTGATGTAGTGGGCAAAAGAACGATGGATTTAACCCAGATCTATTGACTGGGGCAGAATGTCTGCATTGTCAGCATTCCGTCCATCATTTGTTTGTTGTAACGCTTTTTGCCCTAAGGGTGATGGGTATTCCCAGACGTGGGACCCGTGCTCACTACGCCACTGGAGTCAAGCTATCCTGGCTGATGACGGCTGATAGCCAGAAACCGGTCCTAGGATGCTTGATTCTGGTCCAAGGAAGACATGGCTTGGCAGTTCGGGCTGGACTGTTCCCATGAGGCACAGGGTCAAGACTGATTTGCATATGGCCATGTCTAAACTGGGGTGACGTAGTGGGCAAAAGAACGATGGATTTAACCCAGATCTATTGACTGGGGGAGAATGTCTGCATTGTCAGCATTCCGTCCATCATTTGTTTGTTGTAACGCTTTTTGCCCTAAGGGTGATGGGTATTCCCAGACGTGGGACCCGTGCTCACTACGCCACTGGAGTCAAGCTATCCTGGCTGATGACGGCTGATAGCCAGAAACCGGTCCTAGGATGCTTGATTCCGGTCCAGGGAAGACATGGCTTGGCAGTTCGGGCTGGACTGTTCCCATGAGGCACAGGGTCAAGACTGATTTGCATATGGCCATGTCTAAACTGGGGTGACGTAGTGGGCAGAAGAACGATGGATTTAACCCTGATCTATTGACTGGGGGAGAATGTCTGCATTGTCAGCATTCCGTCCATCATTTGTTTGTTGTAACGCTTTTTGCCCTAAGGGTGATGGGTATTCCCAGACGTGGGACCCGTGCTCACTACGCCACTGGAGTCAAGCTATCCTGGCTGATGACGGCTGATAGCCAGAAACCGGTCCTAGGATGCTTGATTCCGGTCCAGGGAAGACATGGCTTGGCAGTTCGGGCTGGACTGTTCCCATGAGGCACAGGGTCAAGACTGATTTGCATATGGCCATGTCTAAACTGGGGTGACGTAGTGGGCAAAAGAACGATGGATTTAACCCAGATCTATTGACTGGGGGAGAATGTCTGCATTGTCAGCATTCCGTCCATCATTTGTTTGTTGTAACGATTTTCGCCCTAAGTGGGATGGGTATTCCCAGACGTGGGACCCGTGCTCACTACGCCACTGGAGTCAAGCTATCCTGGCTGATGACGGCTGATAGCCAGAAACCGGTCCTAGGATGCTTGATTCCGGTCCAGGGAAGACATGGCTTGGCAGTTCGGGCTGGACTGTTCCCATGAGGCACAGGGTCAAGACTGATTTGCATATGGCCATGTCTAAACTGGGGTGACGTAGTGGGCAAAAGAACGATGGATTTAACCCAGATCTATTGACTGGGGGAGAATGTCTGCATTGTCAGCATTCCGTTCATCATTTGTTTGTTGTAACGCTTTTCGCCCTAAGTGGGATGGGTATTCCCAGACGTGGGACCCGTGCTCACTACGCCACTGGAGTCAAGCTATCCTGGCTGATGACGGCTGATAGCCAGAAACCGGTCCTAGGATGCTTGATTCCGGTCCAGGGAAGACATGGCTTGGCAGTTCGGGCTGGACTGTTCCTATGAGGCACAGGGTCAAGACTGATTTGCATATGGCCATGTCTAAACTGGGGTGACGTAGTGGGCAAAAGAACGATGGATTTAACCCTGATCTATTGACTGGGGGAGAATGTCTGCATTGTCAGCATTCCGTCCATCATTTGTTTGTTGTAACGCTTTTTGCCCTAAGGGTGATGGGTATTCCCAGACGTGGGACCCGTGCTCACTACGCCACTGGAGTCAAGCTATCCTGGCTGATGACGGCTGATAGCCAGAAACCGGTCCTAGGATGCTTGATTCCGGTCCAGGGAAGACATAGCTTGGCAGTTCGGGCTGGACTGTTCCCATGAGGCACAGGGTCAAGACTGATTTGCATATGGCCATGTCTAAACTGGGGTGACGTAGTGGGCAAAAGAACAATGGATTTAACCCAGATCTATTGACTGGGGGAGAATGTCTGCATTGTCAGCATTCCGTCCATCATTTGTTTGTTGTAACGCTTTTCGCCCTAAGTGGGATGGGTATTCCCAGACGTGGGACCCGTGCTCACTACGCCACTGGAGTCAAGCTATCCTGGCTGATGACGGCTGATAGCCAGAAACCGGTCCTAGGATGCTTGATTCCGGTCCAGGGAAGACATGGCTTGGCAGTTCGGGCTGGACTGTTCCCATGAGGCACAGGGTCAAGACTGATTTGCATATGGCCATGTCTAAACTGGGGTGACGTAGTGGGCAAAAGAACGATGGATTTAACCCAGATCTATTGACTGGGGGAGAATGTCTGCATTGTCAGCATTCCGTCCATCATTTGTTTGTTGTAACGCTTTTCGCCCTAAGTGGGATGGGTATTCCCAGACGTGGGACCCGTGCTCACTACGCCACTGGAGTCAAGCTTTCCTGGCTGATGACGGCTGATAGCCAGAAACCGGTCCTAGGATGCTTGATTCCGGTCCAGGGAAGGCATGGCTTGGCAGTTCGGGCTGGACTGTACCCATGAGGCAGAGGGTCAAGACTGATTTGCATATGGCCATGTCTAAACTGGGGTGACGTAGTGGGCAAAAGAACGATGGATTTAACCCAGATCTATTGACTGGGGGAGAATGTCTGCATTGTCAGCATTCCTTCCATCATTTGTTTGTTGTAACGCTTTTCGCCCTAAGTGGGATGGGTATTCCCAGACGTGGGACCCGTGCTCACTACGCCACTGGAGTCAAGCTATCCTGGCTGATGACGGCTGATAGCCAGAAACCGGTCCTAGGATGCTTGATTCCGGTCCAGCGAAGACATGGCTTGGCAGTTCGGGCTGGACTGTTCCCATGAGGCACAGGGTCAAGACTGATTTGCATATGGCCATGTCTAAACTGGGGTGACGTAGTGGGCAAAAGAACGATGGATTTAACCCAGATCTATTGACTGGGGCAGAATGTCTGCATTGTCAGCATTCCGTCCATCATTTGTTTGTTGTAACGCTTTTTGCCCTAAGGGTGATGGGTATTCCCAGACGTGGGACCCGTGCTCACTACGCCACTGGAGTCAAGCTATCCTGGCTGATGACGGCTGATAGCCAGAAACCGGTCCTAGGATGCTTGATTCCGGTCCAGGGAAGACATGGCTTGGCAGTTCGGGCTGGACTGTTCCCATGAGGCACAGGGTCAAGACTGATTTGCATATGGCCATGTCTAAACTGGGGTGACGTAGTGGGCAAAAGAACGATGGATTTAACCCAGATCTATTGACTGGGGGAGAATGTCTGCATTGTCAGCATTCCGTCCATCATTTGTTTGTTGTAACGCTTTTTGCCCTAAGGGTGATGGGTATTCCCAGACGTGGGACCCGTGCTCACTACGCCACTGGAGTCAAGCTATCCTGGCTGATGACGGCTGATAGCCAGAAACCGGTCCTAGGATGCTTGATTCCGGTCCAGGGAAGACATAGCTTGGCAGTTCGGGCTGGACTGTTCCCATGAGGCACAGGGTCAAGACTGATTTGCATATGGCCATGTCTAAACTGGGGTGACGTAGTGGGCAAAAGAACGATGGATTTAACCCTGATCTATTGACTGGGGGAGAATGTCTGCATTGTCAGCATTCCGTCCATCATTTGTTTGTTGTAACGCTTTTTGCCCTAAGGGTGATGGGTATTCCCAGACGTGGGACCCGTGCTCACTATGCCACTGGAGTCAAGCTATCCTGGCTGATGACGGCTGATAGCCAGAAACCGGTCCTAGGATGCTTGATTCCGGTCCAGGGAAGACATGGCTTGGCAGTTCGGGCTGGACTGTTCCCATGAGGCACAGGGTCAAGACTGATTTGCATATGGCCATGTCTAAACTGGGGTGACGTAGTGGGCAAAAGAACGATGGATTTAACCCAGATCTATTGACTGGGGGAGAATGTCTGCATTGTCAGCATTCCGTCCATCATTTGTTTGTTGTAACGCTTTTCGCCCTAAGTGGGATGGGTATTCCCAGACGTGGGACCCGTGCTCACTACGCCACTGGAGTCAAGCTATCCTGGCTGATGACGGCTGATAGCCAGAAACCGGTCCTAGGATGCTTGATTCCGGTCCAGGGAAGACATGGCTTGGCAGTTCGGGCTGGACTGTTCCCATGAGGCACAGGGTCAAGACTGATTTGCATATGGCCATGTCTAAACTGGGGTGACGTAGTGGGCAAAAGAACGATGGATTTAACCCAGATCTATTGACTGGGGGAGAATGTCTGCATTGTCAGCATTCCGTTCATCATTTGTTTGTTGTAACGCTTTTCGCCCTAAGTGGGATGGGTATTCCCAGACGTGGGACCCGTGCTCACTATGCCACTGGAGTCAAGCTATCCTGGCTGATGACGGCTGATAGCCAGAAACCGGTCCTAGGATGCTTGATTCCGGTCCAGGGAAGACATGGCTTGGCAGTTCGGGCTGGACTGTTCCCATGAGGCACAGGGTCAAGACTGATTTGCATATGGCCATGTCTAAACTGGGGTGACGTAGTGGGCAAAAGAACGATGGATTTAACCCAGATCTATTGACTGGGTGAGAATGTCTGCATTGTCAGCATTCCGTCCATCATTTGTTTGTTGTAACGCTTTTCGCCCTAAGTGGGATGGGTATTCCCAGACGTGGGACCCGTGCTCACTACGCCACTGGAGTCAAGCTATCCTGGCTGATGATGGCTGATAGCCAGAAACCGGTCCTAGGATGCTTGATTCCGGTCCAGGGAAGACATGGCTTGGCAGTTCGGGCTGGACTGTTCCCATGAGGCACAGGGTCAAGACTGATTTGCATATGGCCATGTCTAAACTGGGGTGACGTAGTGGGCAAAAGAACGATGGATTTAACCCTGATCTATTGACTGGGGGAGAATGTCTGCATTGTCAGCATTCCGTCCATCATTTGTTTGTTGTAACGCTTTTTGCCCTAAGGGTGATGGGTATTCCCAGACGTGGGACCCGTGCTCACTATGCCACTGGAGTCAAGCTATCCTGGCTGATGACGGCTGATAGCCAGAAACCGGTCCTAGGATGCTTGATTCCGGTCCAGGGAAGACATGGCTTGGCAGTTCGGGCTGGACTGTTCCCATGAGGCACAGGGTCAAGACTGATTTGCATATGGCCATGTCTAAACTGGGGTGACGTAGTGGGCAAAAGAACGATGGATTTAACCCAGATCTATTGACTGGGGGAGAATGTCTGCATTGTCAGCATTCCGTCCATCATTTGTTTGTTGTAACGCTTTTCGCCCTAAGTGGGATGGGTATTCCCAGACGTGGGACCCGTGCTCACTACGCCACTGGAGTCAAGCTATCCTGGCTGATGACGGCTGATAGCCAGAAACCGGTCCTAGGATGCTTGATTCCGGTCCAGGGAAGACATGGCTTGGCAGTTCGGGCTGGACTGTTCCCATGAGGCACAGGGTCAAGACTGATTTGCATATGGCCATGTCTAAACTGGGGTGACGTAGTGGGCAAAAGAACGATGGATTTAACCCAGATCTATTGACTGGGGGAGAATGTCTGCATTGTCAGCATTCCGTTCATCATTTGTTTGTTGTAACGCTTTTCGCCCTAAGTGGGATGAGTATTCCCAGACGTGGGACCCGTGCTCACTACGCCACTGGAGTCAAGCTATCCTGGCTGATGACGGCTGATAGCCAGAAACCGGTCCTAGGATGCTTGATTCCGGTCCAGGGAAGACATGGCTTGGCAGTTCGGGCTGGACTGTTCCCATGAGGCACAGGGTCAAGACTGATTTGCATATGGCCATGTCTAAACTGGGGTGACGTAGTGGGCAAAAGAACGATGGATTTAACCCAGATCTATTGACTGGGGCAGAATGTCTGCATTGTCAGCATTCCGTCCATCATTTGTTTGTTGTAACGCTTTTTGCCCTAAGGGTGATGGGTATTCCCAGACGTGGGACCCGTGCTCACTACGCCACTGGAGTCAAGCTATCCTGGCTGATGACGGCTGATAGCCAGAAACCGGTCCTAGGATGCTTGATTCCGGTCCAGGGAAGACATGGCTTGGCAGTTCGGGCTGGACTGTTCCCATGAGGCACAGGGTCAAGACTGATTTGCATATGGCCATGTCTAAACTGGGGTGACGTAGTGGGCAAAAGAACGATGGATTTAACCCAGATCTATTGACTGGGGGAGAATGTCTGCATTGTCAGCATTCCGTCCATCATTTGTTTGTTGTAACGCTTTTTGCCCTAAGGGTGATGGGTATTCCCAGACGTGGGACCCGTGCTCACTACGCCACTGGAGTCAAGCTATCCTGGCTGATGACGGCTGATAGCCAGAAACCGGTCCTAGGATGCTTGATTCCGGTCCAGGGAAGACATAGCTTGGCAGTTCGGGCTGGACTGTTCCCATGAGGCACAGGGTCAAGACTGATTTGCATATGGCCATGTCTAAACTGGGGTGACGTAGTGGGCAAAAGAACGATGGATTTAACCCTGATCTATTGACTGGGGGAGAATGTCTGCATTGTCAGCATTCCGTCCATCATTTGTTTGTTGTAACGCTTTTTGCCCTAAGGGTGATGGGTATTCCCAGACGTGGGACCCGTGCTCACTATGCCACTGGAGTCAAGCTATCCTGGCTGATGACGGCTGATAGCCAGAAACCGGTCCTAGGATGCTTGATTCCGGTCCAGGGAAGACATGGCTTGGCAGTTCGGGCTGGACTGTTCCCATGAGGCACAGGGTCAAGACTGATTTGCATATGGCCATGTCTAAACTGGGGTGACGTAGTGGGCAAAAGAACGATGGATTTAACCCAGATCTATTGACTGGGGGAGAATGTCTGCATTGTCAGCATTCCGTCCATCATTTGTTTGTTGTAACGCTTTTCGCCCTAAGTGGGATGGGTATTCCCAGACGTGGGACCCGTGCTCACTACGCCACTGGAGTCAAGCTATCCTGGCTGATGACGGCTGATAGCCAGAAACCGGTCCTAGGATGCTTGATTCCGGTCCAGGGAAGACATGGCTTGGCAGTTCGGGCTGGACTGTTCCCATGAGGCACAGGGTCAAGACTGATTTGCATATGGCCATGTCTAAACTGGGGTGACGTAGTGGGCAAAAGAACGATGGATTTAACCCAGATCTATTGACTGGGGGAGAATGTCTGCATTGTCAGCATTCCGTTCATCATTTGTTTGTTGTAACGCTTTTCGCCCTAAGTGGGATGGGTATTCCCAGACGTGGGACCCGTGCTCACTACGCCACTGGAGTCAAGCTATCCTGGCTGATGACGGCTGATAGCCAGAAACCGGTCCTAGGATGCTTGATTCCGGTCCAGGGAAGACATGGCTTGGCAGTTCGGGCTGGACTGTTCCCATGAGGCACAGGGTCAAGACTGATTTGCATATGGCCATGTCTAAACTGGGGTGACGTAGTGGGCAAAAGAACGATGGATTTAACCCAGATCTATTGACTGGGGGAGAATGTCTGCATTGTCAGCATTCCGTCCATCATTTGTTTGTTCTAACGCTTTTCGCCCTAAGTGGGATGGGTATTCCCAGACGTGGGACCCGTGCTCACTACGCCACTGGAGTCAAGCTATCCTGGCTGATGATGGCTGATAGCCAGAAACCGGTCCTAGGATGCTTGATTCCGGTCCAGGGAAGACATGGCTTGGCAGTTCGGGCTGGACTGTTCCCATGAGGCACAGGGTCAAGACTGATTTGCATATGGCCATGTCTAAACTGGGGTGACGTAGTGGGCAAAAGAACGATGGATTTAACCCTGATCTATTGACTGGGGGAGAATGTCTGCATTGTCAGCATTCCGTCCATCATTTGTTTGTTGTAACGCTTTTTGCCCTAAGGGTGATGGGTATTCCCAGACGTGGGACCCGTGCTCACTATGCCACTGGAGTCAAGCTATCCTGGCTGATGACGGCTGATAGCCAGAAACCGGTCCTAGGATGCTTGATTCCGGTCCAGGGAAGACATGGCTTGGCAGTTCGGGCTGGACTGTTCCCATGAGGCACAGGGTCAAGACTGATTTGCATATGGCCATGTCTAAACTGGGGTGACGTAGTGGGCAAAAGAACGATGGATTTAACCCAGATCTATTGACTGGGGGAGAATGTCTGCATTGTCAGCATTCCGTCCATCATTTGTTTGTTGTAACGCTTTTCGCCCTAAGTGGGATGGGTATTCCCAGACGTGGGACCCGTGCTCACTACGCCACTGGAGTCAAGCTATCCTGGCTGATGACGGCTGATAGCCAGAAACCGGTCCTAGGATGCTTGATTCCGGTCCAGGGAAGACATGGCTTGGCAGTTCGGGCTGGACTGTTCCCATGAGGCACAGGGTCAAGACTGATTTGCATATGGCCATGTCTAAACTGGGGTGACGTAGTGGGCAAAAGAACGATGGATTTAACCCAGATCTATTGACTGGGGGAGAATGTCTGCATTGTCAGCATTCCGTTCATCATTTGTTTGTTGTAACGCTTTTCGCCCTAAGTGGGATGAGTATTCCCAGACGTGGGACCCGTGCTCACTACGCCACTGGAGTCAAGCTATCCTGGCTGATGACGGCTGATAGCCAGAAACCGGTCCTAGGATGCTTGATTCCGGTCCAGGGAAGACATGGCTTGGCAGTTCGGGCTGGACTGTTCCCATGAGGCACAGGGTCAAGACTGATTTGCATATGGCCATGTCTAAACTGGGGTGACGTAGTGGGCAAAAGAACGATGGATTTAACCCAGATCTATTGACTGGGGGAGAATGTCTGCATTGTCAGCATTCCGTCCATCATTTGTTTGTTGTAACGCTTTTCGCCCTAAGTGGGATGGGTATTCCCAGACGTGGGACCCGTGCTCACTACGCCACTGGAGTCAAGCTATCCTGGCTGATGATGGCTGATAGCCAGAAACCGGTCCTAGGATGCTTGATTCCGGTCCAGGGAAGACATGGCTTGGCAGTTCGGGCTGGACTGTTCCCATGAGGCACAGGGTCAAGACTGATTTGCATATGGCCAAATCTAAACTGGGGTGACGTAGTGGGCAAAAGAACGATGGATTTAAACCAGATCTATTGACTGGGGGAGAATGTCTGCATTGTCAGCATTCCGTCCATCATTTGTTTGTTGTAACGCTTTTCGCCCTAAGTGGGATGGGTATTCCCAGACATGGGACCCGTGCTCACTACGCCACTGGAGTCAAGCTATCCTGGCTGATGACGGCTGATAGCCAGAAACCGGTCCTAGGATGCTTGATTCCGGTCCAGGGAAGACATGGCTTGGCAGTTCGGGCTGGACTGTTCTCATGAGGCACAGGGTCAAGACTGATTTGCATATGGCCATGTCTAAACTGTGGTGACGTAGTGGGCAAAAGAACGATGGATTTAACCCAGATCTATTGACTGGGGGAGAATGTCTGCTTTGTCAGCATTCCGTCCATCATTTGTTTGTTGTAACGCTTTTCGCCCTAAGTGGGATGGGTATTCCCAGACGTGGGACCCGTGCTCACTACGCCACTGGAGTCAAGCTATCCTGGCTGATGACGGCTGATAGCCAGAAACCGGTCCTAGGATGCTTGATTCCGGTCCAGGGAAGACATGGCTTGGCAGTTCGGGCTGGACTGTTCCCATAAGGCACAGGGTCAAGACTGATTTGCATATGGCCATGTCTAAACTGGGGTGACGTAGTGGGCAAAAGAACAATGGATTTAACCCAGATCTATTGACTGGGGGAGAATGTCTGCATTGTCAGCATTACGTCCATCATTTATTTGTTGTAACGCTTTTCGCCCTAAGTGGGATGGGTATTCCCAGACTTGGGACCCGTGCTCATTACGCCACTGGAGTCAAGCTATCCTGGCTGATGACGGCTGATAGCCAGAAACCGGTCCTAGGATGCTTGATTCCGGTCCAGGGAAGACATGGCTTGGCAGTTCGGGCTGGACTGTTCCCATGAGGCACAGGGTCAAGACTGATTTGCATATGGCCATGTCTAAACTGGGGTGACGTAGTGGGCAAAAGAACGATGGATTTAACCCAGGATCTAGTGACTGGGGGAGAATGTCTGCATTGTCAGCATTCCGTCCATCATTTGTTTGTTGTAACGCTTTTCGCCCTAAGTGGGATGGGTATTCCCAGACGTGGGACCCGTGCTCACTACGCCACTGGAGTCAAGCTATCCTGGCTGATGACGGCTGATAGCCAGAAACCGGTCCTAGGATGCTTGATTCCGGTCCAGGGAAGACATGGCTTGGCAGTTCGGGCTGGACTGTTCCCATGAGGCACAGGGTCAAGACTGATTTGCATATGGCCATGTCTAAACTGGGGTGACGTAGTGGGCAAAAGAACGATGGATTTAACCCAGATCTATTGACTGGGGGAGAATGTCTGCATTGTCAGCATTCCGTCCATCATTTGTTTGTTGTAACGCTTTTCGCCCTAAGTGGGATGGGTATTCCCAGACGTGGGACCCGTGCTCACTACGCCACTGGAGTCAAGCTTTCCTGGCTGATGACGGCTGATAGCCAGAAACCGGTCCTAGGATGCTTGATTCCGGTCCAGGGAAGACATGGCTTGGCAGTTCGGGCTGGACTGTTCCCATGAGCCCAGGGTCAAGACTGATTTGCATATGGCCATGTCTAAACTGGGGTGACGTAGTGGGCAAAAGAACGATGGATTTAACCCAGATCTATTGACTGGGGGAGAATGTCTGCATTGTCAGCATTCCTTCCATCATTTGTTTGTTGTAACGCTTTTCGCCCTAAGTGGGATGGGTATTCCCAGACGTGGGACCCGTGCTCACTACGCCACTGGAGTCAAGCTATCCTGGCTGATGACGGCTGATAGCCAGAAACCGGTCCTAGGATGCTTGATTCCGGTCCAGGGAAGACATGGCTTGGCAGTTCGGGCTGGACTGTTCCCATGAGGCACAGGGTCAAGACTGATTTGCATATGGCCATGTCTAAACTGGGGTGACGTAGTGGGCAAAAGAACGATGGATTTAACCCAGATCTATTGACTGGGGCAGAATGTCTGCATTGTCAGCATTCCGTCCATCATTTGTTTGTTGTAACGCTTTTTGCCCTAAGGGTGATGGGTATTCCCAGACGTGGGACCCGTGCTCACTACGCCACTGGAGTCAAGCTATCCTGGCTGATGACGGCTGATAGCCAAAAACCGGTCCTAGGATGCTTGATTCCGGTCCAGGGAAGACATGGCTTGGCAGTTCGGGCTGGACTGTTCCCATGAGGCACAGGGTCAAGACTGATTTGCATATGGCCATGTCTAAACTGGGGTGACGTAGTGGGCAAAAGAACGATGGATTTAACCCAGATCTATTGACTGGGGGAGAATGTCTGCATTGTCAGCATTCCGTCCATCATTTGTTTGTTGTAACGCTTTTCGCCCTAAGTGGGATGGGTATTCCCAGACGTGGGACCCGTGCTCACTACGCCACTGGAGTCAAGCTATCCTGGCTGATGACGGCTGATAGCCAGAAACCGGTCCTAGGATGCTTGATTCCGGTCCAGGGAAGACATGGCTTGGCAGTTCGGGCTGGACTGTTCCCATGAGGCACAGGGTCAAGACTGATTTGCATATGGCCATGTCTAAACTGGGGTGACGTAGTGGGCAAAATAACGATGGATTTAACCCATATCTATTGACTGGGGGAGAATGTCTGCATTGTCAGCATTCCGTCCATCAT
This sequence comes from Triturus cristatus, assembly GCF_964204655.1. Lineage (NCBI taxonomy): Eukaryota > Metazoa > Chordata > Amphibia > Caudata > Salamandridae > Triturus > Triturus cristatus. The sequence continues at coordinate 266,442,397 of NC_140585.1, forward strand.
TTGTTTGCTGTAACGCTTTTTGCCCTAAGTGGGATGGGTATTCCCAGACGTGGGACCCGTGCTCACTACGCCACTGGAGTCAAGCTATCCTGGCTGATGACGGCTGATAGCCAGAAACCGGTCCTAGGATGCTTGATTCCGGTCCAGGGAAGACATGGCTTGGCAGTTCGGGCTGGACTGTTCCCATGAGGCACAGGGTCAAGACTGATTTGCATATGGCCATGTCTAAACTGGGGTGACGTAGTGGGCAAAATAACGATGGATTTAACCCATATCTATTGACTGGGGGAGAATGTCTGCATTGTCAGCATTCCGTCCATCATTTGTTTGCTGTAACGCTTTTTGCCCTAAGTGGGATGGGTATTCCCAGACGTGGGACCCGTGCTCACTACGCCACTGGAGTCAAGCTATCCTGGCTGATGACGGCTGATAGCCAGAAACCGGTCCTAGGATGCTTGATTCCGGTCCAGGGAAGACATGGCTTGGCAGTTCGGGCTGGACTGTTCCCATGAGGCACAGGGTCAAGACTGATTTGCATATGGCCATGTCTAAACTGGGGTGACGTAGTGGGCAAAAGAACGATGGATTTAACCCAGATCTATTGACTGGGGGAGAATGTCTGCATTGTCAGCATTCCGTCCATCATTTGTTTGTTGTAACGCTTTTCGCCCTAAGTGGGATGGGTATTCCCAGACGTGGGACCCGTGCTCACTACGCCACTGGAGTCAAGCTTTCCTGGCTGATGACGGCTGATAGCCAGAAACCGGTCCTAGGATGCTTGATTCCGGTCCAGGGAAGGCATGGCTTGGCAGTTCGGGCTGGACTGTTCCCATGAGGCAGATGGTCAAGACTGATTTGCATATGGCCATGTCTAAACTGGGGTGACGTAGTGGGCAAAAGAACGATGGATTTAACCCAGATCTATTGACTGGGGGAGAATGTCTGCATTGTCAGCATTCCTTCCATCATTTGTTTGTTGTAACGCTTTTCGCCCTAAGTGGGATGGGTATTCCCAGACGTGGGACCCGTGCTCACTACGCCACTGGAGTCAAGCTATCCTGGCTGATGACGGCTGATAGCCAGAAACCGGTCCTAGGATGCTTGATTCCGGTCCAGCGAAGACATGGCTTGGCAGTTCGGGCTGGACTGTTCCCATGAGGCACAGGGTCAAGACTGATTTGCATATGGCCATGTCTAAACTGGGGTGACGTAGTGGGCAAAAGAACGATGGATTTAACCCAGATCTATTGACTGGGGCAGAATGTCTGCATTGTCAGCATTCCGTCCATCATTTGTTTGTTGTAACGCTTTTTGCCCTAAGGGTGATGGGTATTCCCAGACGTGGGACCCGTGCTCACTACGCCACTGGAGTCAAGCTATCCTGGCTGATGACGGCTGATAGCCAGAAACCGGTCCTAGGATGCTTGATTCCGGTCCAGGGAAGACATGGCTTGGCAGTTCGGGCTGGACTGTTCCCATGAGGCACAGGGTCAAGACTGATTTGCATATGGCCATGTCTAAACTGGGGTGACGTAGTGGGCAAAAGAACGATGGATTTAACCCAGATCTATTGACTGGGGGAGAATGTCTGCATTGTCAGCATTCCGTCCATCATTTGTTTGTTGTAACGCTTTTTGCCCTAAGGGTGATGGGTATTCCCAGACGTGGGACCCGTGCTCACTACGCCACTGGAGTCAAGCTATCCTGGCTGATGACGGCTGATAGCCAGAAACCGGTCCTAGGATGCTTGATTCCGGTCCAGGGAAGACATGGCTTGGCAGTTCGGGCTGGACTGTTCCCATGAGGCACAGGGTCAAGACTGATTTGCATATGGCCATGTCTAAACTGGGGTGACGTAGTGGGCAAAAGAACGATGGATTTAACCCTGATCTATTGACTGGGGGAGAATGTCTGCATTGTCAGCATTCCGTCCATCATTTGTTTGTTGTAACGCTTTTTGCCCTAAGGGTGATGGGTATTCCCAGACGTGGGACCCGTGCTCACTACGCCACTGGAGTCAAGCTATCCTGGCTGATGACGGCTGATAGCCAGAAACCGGTCCTAGGATGCTTGATTCCGGTCCAGGGAAGACATGGCTTGGCAGTTCGGGCTGGACTGTTCCCATGAGGCACAGGGTCAAGACTTATTTGCATATGGCCATGTCTAAACTGGGGTGACGTAGTGGGCAAAAGAACGATGGATTTAACCCAGATCTATTGACTGGGGGAGAATGTCTGCATTGTCAGCATTCCGTCCATCATTTGTTTGTTGTAACGCTTTTCGCCCTAAGTGGGATGGGTATTCCCAGACGTGGGACCCGTGCTCACTACGCCACTGGAGTCAAGCTATCCTGGCTGATGACGGCTGATAGCCAGAAACCGGTCCTAGGATGCTTGATTCCGGTCCAGGGAAGACATGGCTTGGCAGTTCGGGCTGGACTGTTCCCATGAGGCACAGGGTCAAGACTGATTTGCATATGGCCATGTCTAAACTGGGGTGACGTAGTGGGCAAAAGAACGATGGATTTAACCCAGATCTATTGACTGGGGGAGAATGTCTGCATTGTCAGCATTCCGTTCATCATTTGTTTGTTGTAACGCTTTTCGCCCTAAGTGGGATGGGTATTCCCAGACGTGGGACCCGTGCTCACTACGCCACTGGAGTCAAGCTATCCTGGCTGATGACGGCTGATAGCCAGAAACCGGTCCTAGGATGCTTGATTCCGGTCCAGGGAAGACATGGCTTGGCAGTTCGGGCTGGACTGTTCCCATGAGGCACAGGGTCAAGACTGATTTGCATATGGCCATGTCTAAACTGGGGTGACGTAGTGGGCAAAAGAACGATGGATTTAACCCTGATCTATTGACTGGGGGAGAATGTCTGCATTGTCAGCATTCCGTCCATCATTTGTTTGTTGTAACGCTTTTTGCCCTAAGGGTGATGGGTATTCCCAGACGTGGGACCCGTGCTCACTATGCCACTGGAGTCAAGCTATCCTGGCTGATGACGGCTGATAGCCAGAAACCGGTCCTAGGATGCTTGATTCCGGTCCAGGGAAGACATGGCTTGGCAGTTCGGGCTGGACTGTTCCCATGAGGCACAGGGTCAAGACTGATTTGCATATGGCCATGTCTAAACTGTGGTGACGTAGTGGGCAAAAGAACGATGGATTTAACCCAGATCTATTGACTGGGGGAGAATGTCTGCATTGTCAGCATTCCGTCCATCATTTGTTTGTTGTAACGCTTTTCGCCCTAAGTGGGATGGGTATTCCCAGACGTGGGACCCGTGCTCACTACGCCACTGGAGTCAAGCTATCCTGGCTGATGACGGCTGATAGCCAGAAACCGGTCCTAGGATGCTTGATTCCGGTCCAGGGAAGACATGGCTTGGCAGTTCGGGCTGGACTGTTCCCATGAGGCACAGGGTCAAGACTGATTTGCATATGGCCATGTCTAAACTGGGGTGACGTAGTGGGCAAAAGAACAATGGATTTAACCCAGATCTATTGACTGGGGGAGAATGTCTGCATTGTCAGCATTACGTCCATCATTTATTTGTTGTAACGCTTTTCGCCCTAAGTGGGATGGGTATTCCCAGACGTGGGACCCGTGCTCATTACGCCACTGGAGTCAAGCTATCCTGGCTGATGACGGCTGATAGCCAGAAACCGGTCCTAGGATGCTTGATTCCGGTCCAGGGAAGACATGGCTTGGCAGTTCGGGCTGGACTGTTCCCATGAGGCACAGGGTCAAGACTGATTTGCATATGGCCATGTCTAAACTGGGGTGACGTAGTGGGCAAAAGAACGATGGATTTAACCCAGGATCTAGTGACTGGGGGAGAATGTCTGCATTGTCAGCATTCCGTCCATCATTTGTTTGTTGTAACGCTTTTCGCCCTAAGTGGGATGGGTATTCCCAGACGTGGGACCCGTGCTCACTACGCCACTGGAGTCAAGCTATCCTGGCTGATGACGGCTGATAGCCAGAAACCGGTCCTAGGATGCTTGATTCCGGTCCAGGGAAGACATGGCTTGGCAGTTCGGGCTGGACTGTTCCCATGAGGCACAGGGTCAAGACTGATTTGCATATGGCCATGTCTAAACTGGGGTGACGTAGTGGGCAAAAGAACGATGGATTTAACCCAGATCTATTGACTGGGGGAGAATGTCTGCATTGTCAGCATTCCGTCCATCATTTGTTTGTTGTAACGCTTTTCGCCCTAAGTGGGATGGGTATTCCCAGACGTGGGACCCGTGCTCACTACGCCACTGGAGTCAAGCTTTCCTGGCTGATGACGGCTGATAGCCAGAAACCGGTCCTAGGATGCTTGATTCCGGTCCAGGGAAGACATGGCTTGGCAGTTCGGGCTGGACTGTTCCCATGAGCACAGGGTCAAGACTGATTTGCATATGGCCATGTCTAAACTGGGGTGACGTAGTGGGCAAAAGAACGATGGATTTAACCCAGATCTATTGACTGGGGGAGAATGTCTGCATTGTCAGCATTCCTTCCATCATTTGTTTGTTGTAACGCTTTTCGCCCTAAGTGGGATGGGTATTCCCAGACGTGGGACCCGTGCTCACTACGCCACTGGAGTCAAGCTATCCTGGCTGATGACGGCTGATAGCCAGAAACCGGTCCTAGGATGCTTGATTCCGGTCCAGGGAAGACATGGCTTGGCAGTTCGGGCTGGACTGTTCCCATGAGGCACAGGGTCAAGACTGATTTGCATATGGCCATGTCTAAACTGGGGTGACGTAGTGGGCAAAAGAACGATGGATTTAACCCAGATCTATTGACTGGGGCAGAATGTCTGCATTGTCAGCATTCCGTCCATCATTTGTTTGTTGTAACGCTTTTTACCCTAAGGGTGATGGGTATTCCCAGACGTGGGACCCGTGCTCACTACGCCACTGGAGTCAAGCTATCCTGGCTGATGACGGCTGATAGCCAGAAACCGGTCCTAGGATGCTTGATTCCGGTCCAGGGAAGACATGGCTTGGCAGTTCGGGCTGGACTGTTCCCATGAGGCACAGGGTCAAGACTGATTTGCATATGGCCATGTCTAAACTGGGGTGACGTAGTGGGCAAAAGAACGATGGATTTAACCCAGATCTATTGACTGGGGGAGAATGTCTGCATTGTCAGCATTCCGTCCATCATTTGTTTGTTGTAACGCTTTTCGCCCTAAGTGGGATGGGTATTCCCAGACGTGGGACCCGTGCTCACTACGCCACTGGAGTCAAGCTATCCTGGCTGATGACGGCTGATAGCCAGAAACCGGTCCTAGGATGCTTGATTCCGGTCCAGGGAAGACATGGCTTGGCAGTTCGGGCTGGACTGTTCCCATGAGGCACAGGGTCAAGACTGATTTGCATATGGCCATGTCTAAACTGGGGTGACGTAGTGGGCAAAATAACGATGGATTTAACCCATATCTATTGACTGGGGGAGAATGTCTGCATTGTCAGCATTCCGTCCATCATTTGTTTGCTGTAACGCTTTTTGCCCTAAGTGGGATGGGTATTCCCAGACGTGGGACCCGTGCTCACTACGCCACTGGAGTCAAGCTATCCTGGCTGATGACGGCTGATAGCCAGAAACCGGTCCTAGGATGCTTGATTCCGGTCCAGGGAAGACATGGCTTGGCAGTTCGGGCTGGACTGTTCCCATGAGGCACAGGGTCAAGACTGATTTGCATATGGCCATGTCTAAACTGGGGTGACGTAGTGGGCAAAAGAATGATGGATTTAACCCAGATCTATTGACTGGGGGAGAATGTCTGCATTGTCAGCATTCCGTCCATCATTTGTTTGTTGTAACGCTTTTCGCCCTCAGTGGGATGGGTATTCCCAGACGTGGGACCCGTGCTCACTACGCCACTGGAGTCAAGCTTTCCTGGCTGATGACGGCTGATAGCCAGAAACCGGTCCTAGGATGCTTGATTCCGGTCCAGGGAAGACATGGCTTGGCAGTTCGGGCTGGACTGTTCCCATGAGGCACAGGGTCAAGACTGATTTGCATATGGCCATGTCTAAACTGGGGTGACGTAGTGGGCAAAAGAACAATGGATTTAACCCAGATCTATTGACTGGGGGAGAATGTCTGCATTGTCAGCATTCCTTCCATCATTTGTTTGTTGTAACGCTTTTCGCCCTAAGTGGGATGGGTATTCCCAGACGTGGGACCCGTGCTCACTACGCCACTGGAGTCAAGCTATCCTGGCTGATGACGGCTGATAGCCAGAAACCGGTCCTAGGATGCTTGATTCCGGTCCAGGGAAGACATGGCTTGGCAGTTCGGGCTGGACTGTTCCCATGAGGCACAGGGTCAAGACTGATTTGCATATGGCCATGTCTAAACTGGGGTGACGTAGTGGGCAAAAGAACGATGGATTTAACCCAGATCTATTGACTGGGGGAGAATGTCTGCATTGTCAGCATTCCGTCCATCATTTGTTTGTTGGAACGCTTTTCGCCCTAAGTGGGATGGGTATTCCCAGATGTGGGACCCGTGCTCACTACGCCACTGGAGTCAAGCTATCCTGGCTGATGACGGCTGATAGCCAAAAACCGGTCCTAGGATGCTTGATTCCGGTCCAGGGAAGACATGGCTTGGCAGTTCGGGCTGGACTGTTCCCATGAGGCACAGGGTCAAGACTGATTTGCATATGGCCATGTCTAAACTGGGGTGACGTAGTGGGCAAAAGAACGATGGATTTAACCCAGATCTATTGACTGGGGGAGAATGTCTGCATTGTCAGCATTCCGTCCATCATTTGTTTGTTGTAACGCTTTTCGCCCTAAGTGGGATGGGTATTCCCAGACGTGGGACCCGTGCTCACTACGCCACTGGAGTCAAGCTATCCTGGCTGATGACGGCTGATAGCCAGAAACCGGTCCTAGGATGCTTGATTCCGGTCCAGGGAAGACATGGCTTGGCAGTTCGGGCTGGACTGTTCCCATGAGGCACAGGGTCAAGACTGATTTGCATATGGCCATGTCTAAACTGGGGTGACGTAGTGGGCAAAATAACGATGGATTTAACCCATATCTATTGACTGGGGGAGAATGTCTGCATTGTCAGCATTCCGTCCATCATTTGTTTGCTGTAACGCTTTTTGCCCTAAGTGGGATGGGTATTCCCAGACGTGGGACCCGTGCTCACTACGCCACTGGAGTCAAGCTATCCTGGCTGATGACGGCTGATAGCCAGAAACCGGTCCTAGGATGCTTGATTCCGGTCCAGGGAAGACATGGCTTGGCAGTTCGGGCTGGACTGTTCCCATGAGGCACAGGGTCAAGACTGATTTGCATATGGCCATGTCTAAACTGGGGTGACGTAGTGGGCAAAATAACGATGGATTTAACCCATATCTATTGACTGGGGGAGAATGTCTGCATTGTCAGCATTCCGTCCATCATTTCTTTGCTGTAACGCTTTTTGCCCTAAGTGGGATGGGTATTCCCAGACGTGGGACCCGTGCTCACTACGCCACTGGAGTCAAGCTATCCTGGCTGATGACGGCTGATAGCCAGAAACCGGTCCTAGGATGCTTGATTCCGGTCCAGGGAAGGCATGGCTTGGCAGTTCGGGCTGGACTGTTCCCATGAGGCAGAGGGTCAAGACTGATTTGCATATGGCCATGTCTAAACTGGGGTGACGTAGTGGGCAAAAGAACGATGGATTTAACCCAGATCTATTGACTGGGGGAGAATGTCTGCATTGTCAGCATTCCTTCCATCATTTGTTTGTTGTAACGCTTTTCGCCCTAAGTGGGATGGGTATTCCCAGACGTGGGACCCGTGCTCACTACGCCACTGGAGTCAAGCTATCCTGGCTGATGACGGCTGATAGCCAGAAACCGGTCCTAGGATGCTTGATTCCGGTCCAGCGAAGACATGGCTTGGCAGTTCGGGCTGGACTGTTCCCATGAGGCACAGGGTCAAGACTGATTTGCATATGGCCATGTCTAAACTGGGGTGACGTAGTGGGCAAAAGAACGATGGATTTAACCCAGATCTATTGACTGGGGCAGAATGTCTGCATTGTCAGCATTCCGTCCATCATTGGTTTGTTGTAACGCTTTTTGCCCTAAGGGTGATGGGTATTCCCAGACGTGGGACCCGTGCTCACTACGCCACTGGAGTCAAGCTATCCTGGCTGATGACGGCTGATAGCCAGAAACCGGTCCTAGGATGCTTGATTCCGGTCCAGGGAAGACATGGCTTGGCAGTTCGGGCTGGACTGTTCCCATGAGGCACAGGGTCAAGACTGATTTGCATATGGCCATGTCTAAACTGGGGTGACGTAGTGGGCAAAAGAACGATGGATTTAACCCAGATCTATTGACTGGGGGAGAATGTCTGCATTGTCAGCATTCCGTCCATCATTTGTTTGTTGTAACGCTTTTTGCCCTAAGGGTGATGGGTATTCCCAGACGTGGGACCCGTGCTCACTACGCCACTGGAGTCAAGCTATCCTGGCTGATGACGGCTGATAGCCAGAAACCGGTCCTAGGATGCTTGATTCCGGTCCAGGGAAGACATGGCTTGGCAGTTCGGGCTGGACTGTTCCCATGAGGCACAGGGTCAAGACTGATTTGCATATGGCCATGTCTAAACTGGGGTGACGTAGTGGGCAAAAGAACGATGGATTTAACCCTGATCTATTGACTGGGGGAGAATGTCTGCATTGTCAGCATTCCGTCCATCATTTGTTTGTTGTAACGCTTTTTGCCCTAAGGGTGATGGGTATTCCCAGACGTGGGACCCGTGCTCACTACGCCACTGGAGTCAAGCTATCCTGGCTGATGACGGCTGATAGCCAGAAACCGGTCCTAGGATGCTTGATTCCGGTCCAGGGAAGACATGGCTTGGCAGTTCGGGCTGGACTGTTCCCATGAGGCACAGGGTCAAGACTGATTTGCATATGGCCATGTCTAAACTGGGGTGACGTAGTGGGCAAAAGAACGATGGATTTAACCCAGATCTATTGACTAGGGGAGAATGTCTGCATTGTCAGCATTCCGTCCATCATTTGTTTGTTGTAACGCTTTTCGCCCTAAGTGGGATGGGTATTCCCAGACGTGGGACCCGTGCTCACTACGCCACTGGAGTCAAGCTATCCTGGCTGATGACGGCTGATAGCCAGAAACCGGTCCTAGGATGCTTGATTCCGGTCCAGGGAAGACATGGCTTGGCAGTTCGGGCTGGACTGTTCCCATGAGGCACAGGGTCAAGACTGATTTGCATATGGCCATGTCTAAACTGGGGTGACGTAGTGGGCAAAAGAACGATGGATTTAACCCAGATCTATTGACTGGGGGAGAATGTCTGCATTGTCAGCATTCCGTTCATCATTTGTTTGTTGTAACGCTTTTCGCCCTAAGTGGGATGGGTATTCCCAGACGTGGGACCCGTGCTCACTACGCCACTGGAGTCAAGCTATCCTGGCTGATGACGGCTGATAGCCAGAAACCGGTCCTAGGATGCTTGATTCCGGTCCAGGGAAGACATGGCTTGGCAGTTCGGGCTGGACTGTTCCCATGAGGCACAGGGTCAAGACTGATTTGCATATGGCCATGTCTAAACTGGGGTGACGTAGTGGGCAAAAGAACGATGGATTTAACCCTGATCTATTGACTGGGGGAGAATGTCTGCATTGTCAGCATTCCGTCCATCATTTGTTTGTTGTAACGCTTTTTGCCCTAAGGGTGATGGGTATTCCCAGACGTGGGACCCGTGCTCACTATGCCACTGGAGTCAAGCTATCCTGGCTGATGACGGCTGATAGCCAGAAACCGGTCCTAGGATGCTTGATTCCGGTCCAGGGAAGACATGGCTTGGCAGTTCGGGCTGGACTGTTCCCATGAGGCACAGGGTCAAGACTGATTTGCATATGGCCATGTCTAAACTGTGGTGACGTAGTGGGCAAAAGAACGATGGATTTAACCCAGATCTATTGACTGGGGGAGAATGTCTGCATTGTCAGCATTCCGTCCATCATTTGTTTGTTGTAACGCTTTTCGCCCTAAGTGGGATGGGTATTCCCAGACGTGGGACCCGTGCTCACTACGCCACTGGAGTCAAGCTATCCTGGCTGATGACGGCTGATAGCCAGAAACCGGTCCTAGGATGCTTGATTCCGGTCCAGGGAAGACAGGGCTTGGCAGTTCGGGCTGGACTGTTCCCATGAGGCACAGGGTCAAGACTGATTTGCATATGGCCATGTCTAAACTGGGGTGACGTAGTGGGCAAAAGAACAATGGATTTAACCCAGATCTATTGACTGGGGGAGAATGTCTGCATTGTCAGCATTACGTCCATCATTTATTTGTTGTAACGCTTTTCGCCCTAAGTGGGATGGGTATTCCCAGACGTGGGACCCGTGCTCATTACGCCACTGGAGTCAAGCTATCCTGGCTGATGACGGCTGATAGCCAGAAACCGGTCCTAGGATGCTTGATTCCGGTCCAGGGAAGACATGGCTTGGCAGTTCGGGCTGGACTGTTCCCATGAGGCACAGGGTCAAGACTGATTTGCATATGGCCATGTCTAAACTGGGGTGACGTAGTGGGCAAAAGAACGATGGATTTAACCCAGGATCTAGTGACTGGGGGAGAATGTCTGCATTGTCAGCATTCCGTCCATCATTTGTTTGTTGTAACGCTTTTCGCCCTAAGTGGGATGGGTATTCCCAGACGTGGGACCCGTGCTCACTACGCCACTGGAGTCAAGCTATCCTGGCTGATGACGGCTGATAGCCAGAAACCGGTCCTAGGATGCTTGATTCCGGTCCAGGGAAGACATGGCTTGGCAGTTCGGGCTGGACTGTTCCCATGAGGCACAGGGTCAAGACTGATTTGCATATGGCCATGTCTAAACTGGGGTGACGTAGTGGGCAAAAGAACGATGGATTTAACCCAGATCTATTGACTGGGGGAGAATGTCTGCATTGTCAGCATTCCGTCCATCATTTGTTTGTTGTAACGCTTTTTGCCCTAAGGGTGATGGGTATTCCCAGACGTGGGACCCGTGCTCACTACGCCACTGGAGTCAAGCTATCCTGGCTGATGACGGCTGATAGCCAGAAACCGGTCCTAGGATGCTTGATTCCGGTCCAGGGAAGACATGGCTTGGCAGTTCGGGCTGGACTGTTCCCATGAGGCACAGGGTCAAGACTGATTTGCATATGGCCATGTCTAAACTGGGGTGACGTAGTGGGCAAAAGAACGATGGATTTAACCCTGATCTATTGACTGGGGGAGAATGTCTGCATTGTCAGCATTCCGTCCATCATTTGTTTGTTGTAACGCTTTTTGCCCTAAGGGTGATGGGTATTCCCAGACGTGGGACCCGTGCTCACTACGCCACTGGAGTCAAGCTATCCTGGCTGATGACGGCTGATAGCCAGAAACCGGTCCTAGGATGCTTGATTCCGGTCCAGGGAAGACATGGCTTGGCAGTTCGGGCTGGACTGTTCCCATGAGGCACAGGGTCAAGACTTATTTGCATATGGCCATGTCTAAACTGGGGTGACGTAGTGGGCAAAAGAACGATGGATTTAACCCAGATCTATTGACTGGGGGAGAATGTCTGCATTGTCAGCATTCCGTCCATCATTTGTTTGTTGTAACGCTTTTCGCCCTAAGTGGGATGGGTATTCCCAGACGTGGGACCCGTGCTCACTACGCCACTGGAGTCAAGCTATCCTGGCTGATGACGGCTGATAGCCAGAAACCGGTCCTAGGATGCTTGATTCCGGTCCAGGGAAGACATGGCTTGGCAGTTCGGGCTGGACTGTTCCCATGAGGCACAGGGTCAAGACTGATTTGCATATGGCCATGTCTAAACTGGGGTGACGTAGTGGGCAAAAGAACGATGGATTTAACCCAGATCTATTGACTGGGGGAGAATGTCTGCATTGTCAGCATTCCGTTCATCATTTGTTTGTTGTAACGCTTTTCGCCCTAAGTGGGATGGGTATTCCCAGACGTGGGACCCGTGCTCACTACGCCACTGGAGTCAAGCTATCCTGGCTGATGACGGCTGATAGCCAGAAACCGGTCCTAGGATGCTTGATTCCGGTCCAGGGAAGACATGGCTTGGCAGTTCGGGCTGGACTGTTCCCATGAGGCACAGGGTCAAGACTGATTTGCATATGGCCATGTCTAAACTGGGGTGACGTAGTGGGCAAAAGAACGATGGATTTAACCCTGATCTATTGACTGGGGGAGAATGTCTGCATTGTCAGCATTCCGTCCATCATTTGTTTGTTGTAACGCTTTTTGCCCTAAGGGTGATGGGTATTCCCAGACGTGGGACCCGTGCTCACTATGCCACTGGAGTCAAGCTATCCTGGCTGATGACGGCTGATAGCCAGAAACCGGTCCTAGGATGCTTGATTCCGGTCCAGGGAAGACATGGCTTGGCAGTTCGGGCTGGACTGTTCCCATGAGGCACAGGGTCAAGACTGATTTGCATATGGCCATGTCTAAACTGTGGTGACGTAGTGGGCAAAAGAACGATGGATTTAACCCAGATCTATTGACTGGGGGAGAATGTCTGCATTGTCAGCATTCCGTCCATCATTTGTTTGTTGTAACGCTTTTCGCCCTAAGTGGGATGGGTATTCCCAGACGTGGGACCCGTGCTCACTACGCCACTGGAGTCAAGCTATCCTGGCTGATGACGGCTGATAGCCAGAAACCGGTCCTAGGATGCTTGATTCCGGTCCAGGGAAGACATGGCTTGGCAGTTCGGGCTGGACTGTTCCCATGAGGCACAGGGTCAAGACTGATTTGCATATGGCCATGTCTAAACTGGGGTGACGTAGTGGGCAAAAGAACAATGGATTTAACCCAGATCTATTGACTGGGGGAGAATGTCTGCATTGTCAGCATTACGTCCATCATTTATTTGTTGTAACGCTTTTCGCCCTAAGTGGGATGGGTATTCCCAGACGTGGGACCCGTGCTCATTACGCCACTGGAGTCAAGCTATCCTGGCTGATGACGGCTGATAGCCAGAAACCGGTCCTAGGATGCTTGATTCCGGTCCAGGGAAGACATGGCTTGGCAGTTCGGGCTGGACTGTTCCCATGAGGCACAGGGTCAAGACTGATTTGCATATGGCCATGTCTAAACTGGGGTGACGTAGTGGGCAAAAGAACGATGGATTTAACCCAGGATCTAGTGACTGGGGGAGAATGTCTGCATTGTCAGCATTCCGTCCATCATTTGTTTGTTGTAACGCTTTTCGCCCTAAGTGGGATGGGTATTCCCAGACGTGGGACCCGTGCTCACTACGCCACTGGAGTCAAGCTATCCTGGCTGATGACGGCTGATAGCCAGAAACCGGTCCTAGGATGCTTGATTCCGGTCCAGGGAAGACATGGCTTGGCAGTTCGGGCTGGACTGTTCCCATGAGGCACAGGGTCAAGACTGATTTGCATATGGCCATGTCTAAACTGGGGTGACGTAGTGGGCAAAAGAACGATGGATTTAACCCAGATCTATTGACTGGGGGAGAATGTCTGCATTGTCAGCATTCCGTCCATCATTTGTTTGTTGTAACGCTTTTCGCCCTAAGTGGGATGGGTATTCCCAGACGTGGGACCCGTGCTCACTACGCCACTGGAGTCAAGCTTTCCTGGCTGATGACGGCTGATAGCCAGAAACCGGTCCTAGGATGCTTGATTCCGGTCCAGGGAAGACATGGCTTGGCAGTTCGGGCTGGACTGTTCCCATGAGCACAGGGTCAAGACTGATTTGCATATGGCCATGTCTAAACTGGGGTGACGTAGTGGGCAAAAGAACGATGGATTTAACCCAGATCTATTGACTGGGGGAGAATGTCTGCATTGTCAGCATTCCTTCCATCATTTGTTTGTTGTAACGCTTTTCGCCCTAAGTGGGATGGGTATTCCCAGACGTGGGACCCGTGCTCACTACGCCACTGGAGTCAAGCTATCCTGGCTGATGACGGCTGATAGCCAGAAACCGGTCCTAGGATGCTTGATTCCGGTCCAGGGAAGACATGGCTTGGCAGTTCGGGCTGGACTGTTCCCATGAGGCACAGGGTCAAGACTGATTTGCATATGGCCATGTCTAAACTGGGGTGACGTAGTGGGCAAAAGAACGATGGATTTAACCCAGATCTATTGACTGGGGCAGAATGTCTGCATTGTCAGCATTCCGTCCATCATTTGTTTGTTGTAACGCTTTTTACCCTAAGGGTGATGGGTATTCCCAGACGTGGGACCCGTGCTCACTACGCCACTGGAGTCAAGCTATCCTGGCTGATGACGGCTGATAGCCAGAAACCGGTCCTAGGATGCTTGATTCCGGTCCAGGGAAGACATGGCTTGGCAGTTCGGGCTGGACTGTTCCCATGAGGCACAGGGTCAAGACTGATTTGCATATGGCCATGTCTAAACTGGGGTGACGTAGTGGGCAAAAGAACGATGGATTTAACCCAGATCTATTGACTGGGGGAGAATGTCTGCATTGTCAGCATTCCGTCCATCATTTGTTTGTTGTAACGCTTTTCGCCCTAAGTGGGATGGGTATTCCCAGACGTGGGACCCGTGCTCACTACGCCACTGGAGTCAAGCTATCCTGGCTGATGACGGCTGATAGCCAGAAACCGGTCCTAGGATGCTTGATTCCGGTCCAGGGAAGACATGGCTTGGCAGTTCGGGCTGGACTGTTCCCATGAGGCACAGGGTCAAGACTGATTTGCATATGGCCATGTCTAAACTGGGGTGACGTAGTGGGCAAAATAACGATGGATTTAACCCATATCTATTGACTGGGGGAGAATGTCTGCATTGTCAGCATTCCGTCCATCATTTGTTTGCTGTAACGCTTTTTGCCCTAAGTGGGATGGGTATTCCCAGACGTGGGACCCGTGCTCACTACGCCACTGGAGTCAAGCTATCCTGGCTGATGACGGCTGATAGCCAGAAACCGGTCCTAGGATGCTTGATTCCGGTCCAGGGAAGACATGGCTTGGCAGTTCGGGCTGGACTGTTCCCATGAGGCACAGGGTCAAGACTGATTTGCATATGGCCATGTCTAAACTGGGGTGACGTAGTGGGCAAAAGAATGATGGATTTAACCCAGATCTATTGACTGGGGGAGAATGTCTGCATTGTCAGCATTCCGTCCATCATTTGTTTGTTGTAACGCTTTTCGCCCTCAGTGGGATGGGTATTCCCAGACGTGGGACCCGTGCTCACTACGCCACTGGAGTCAAGCTTTCCTGGCTGATGACGGCTGATAGCCAGAAACCGGTCCTAGGATGCTTGATTCCGGTCCAGGGAAGACATGGCTTGGCAGTTCGGGCTGGACTGTTCCCATGAGGCACAGGGTCAAGACTGATTTGCATATGGCCATGTCTAAACTGGGGTGACGTAGTGGGCAAAAGAACAATGGATTTAACCCAGATCTATTGACTGGGGGAGAATGTCTGCATTGTCAGCATTCCTTCCATCATTTGTTTGTTGTAACGCTTTTCGCCCTAAGTGGGATGGGTATTCCCAGACGTGGGACCCGTGCTCACTACGCCACTGGAGTCAAGCTATCCTGGCTGATGACGGCTGATAGCCAGAAACCGGTCCTAGGATGCTTGATTCCGGTCCAGGGAAGACATGGCTTGGCAGTTCGGGCTGGACTGTTCCCATGAGGCACAGGGTCAAGACTGATTTGCATATGGCCATGTCTAAACTGGGGTGACGTAGTGGGCAAAAGAACGATGGATTTAACCCAGATCTATTGACTGGGGGAGAATGTCTGCATTGTCAGCATTCCGTCCATCATTTGTTTGTTGGAACGCTTTTCGCCCTAAGTGGGATGGGTATTCCCAGATGTGGGACCCGTGCTCACTACGCCACTGGAGTCAAGCTATCCTGGCTGATGACGGCTGATAGCCAAAAACCGGTCCTAGGATGCTTGATTCCGGTCCAGGGAAGACATGGCTTGGCAGTTCGGGCTGGACTGTTCCCATGAGGCACAGGGTCAAGACTGATTTGCATATGGCCATGTCTAAACTGGGGTGACGTAGTGGGCAAAAGAACGATGGATTTAACCCAGATCTATTGACTGGGGGAGAATGTCTGCATTGTCAGCATTCCGTCCATCATTTGTTTGTTGTAACGCTTTTCGCCCTAAGTGGGATGGGTATTCCCAGACGTGGGACCCGTGCTCACTACGCCACTGGAGTCAAGCTATCCTGGCTGATGACGGCTGATAGCCAGAAACCGGTCCTAGGATGCTTGATTCCGGTCCAGGGAAGACATGGCTTGGCAGTTCGGGCTGGACTGTTCCCATGAGGCACAGGGTCAAGACTGATTTGCATATGGCCATGTCTAAACTGGGGTGACGTAGTGGGCAAAATAACGATGGATTTAACCCATATCTATTGACTGGGGGAGAATGTCTGCATTGTCAGCATTCCGTCCATCATTTGTTTGCTGTAACGCTTTTTGCCCTAAGTGGGATGGGTATTCCCAGACGTGGGACCCGTGCTCACTACGCCACTGGAGTCAAGCTATCCTGGCTGATGACGGCTGATAGCCAGAAACCGGTCCTAGGATGCTTGATTCCGGTCCAGGGAAGACATGGCTTGGCAGTTCGGGCTGGACTGTTCCCATGAGGCACAGGGTCAAGACTGATTTGCATATGGCCATGTCTAAACTGGGGTGACGTAGTGGGCAAAATAACGATGGATTTAACCCATATCTATTGACTGGGGGAGAATGTCTGCATTGTCAGCATTCCGTCCATCATTTCTTTGCTGTAACGCTTTTTGCCCTAAGTGGGATGGGTATTCCCAGACGTGGGACCCGTGCTCACTACGCCACTGGAGTCAAGCTATCCTGGCTGATGACGGCTGATAGCCAGAAACCGGTCCTAGGATGCTTGATTCCGGTCCAGGGAAGGCATGGCTTGGCAGTTCGGGCTGGACTGTTCCCATGAGGCAGAGGGTCAAGACTGATTTGCATATGGCCATGTCTAAACTGGGGTGACGTAGTGGGCAAAAGAACGATGGATTTAACCCAGATCTATTGACTGGGGGAGAATGTCTGCATTGTCAGCATTCCTTCCATCATTTGTTTGTTGTAACGCTTTTCGCCCTAAGTGGGATGGGTATTCCCAGACGTGGGACCCGTGCTCACTACGCCACTGGAGTCAAGCTATCCTGGCTGATGACGGCTGATAGCCAGAAACCGGTCCTAGGATGCTTGATTCCGGTCCAGCGAAGACATGGCTTGGCAGTTCGGGCTGGACTGTTCCCATGAGGCACAGGGTCAAGACTGATTTGCATATGGCCATGTCTAAACTGGGGTGACGTAGTGGGCAAAAGAACGATGGATTTAACCCAGATCTATTGACTGGGGCAGAATGTCTGCATTGTCAGCATTCCGTCCATCATTGGTTTGTTGTAACGCTTTTTGCCCTAAGGGTGATGGGTATTCCCAGACGTGGGACCCGTGCTCACTACGCCACTGGAGTCAAGCTATCCTGGCTGATGACGGCTGATAGCCAGAAACCGGTCCTAGGATGCTTGATTCCGGTCCAGGGAAGACATGGCTTGGCAGTTCGGGCTGGACTGTTCCCATGAGGCACAGGGTCAAGACTGATTTGCATATGGCCATGTCTAAACTGGGGTGACGTAGTGGGCAAAAGAACGATGGATTTAACCCAGATCTATTGACTGGGGGAGAATGTCTGCATTGTCAGCATTCCGTCCATCATTTGTTTGTTGTAACGCTTTTTGCCCTAAGGGTGATGGGTATTCCCAGACGTGGGACCCGTGCTCACTACGCCACTGGAGTCAAGCTATCCTGGCTGATGACGGCTGATAGCCAGAAACCGGTCCTAGGATGCTTGATTCCGGTCCAGGGAAGACATGGCTTGGCAGTTCGGGCTGGACTGTTCCCATGAGGCACAGGGTCAAGACTGATTTGCATATGGCCATGTCTAAACTGGGGTGACGTAGTGGGCAAAAGAACGATGGATTTAACCCTGATCTATTGACTGGGGGAGAATGTCTGCATTGTCAGCATTCCGTCCATCATTTGTTTGTTGTAACGCTTTTTGCCCTAAGGGTGATGGGTATTCCCAGACGTGGGACCCGTGCTCACTACGCCACTGGAGTCAAGCTATCCTGGCTGATGACGGCTGATAGCCAGAAACCGGTCCTAGGATGCTTGATTCCGGTCCAGGGAAGACATGGCTTGGCAGTTCGGGCTGGACTGTTCCCATGAGGCACAGGGTCAAGACTGATTTGCATATGGCCATGTCTAAACTGGGGTGACGTAGTGGGCAAAAGAACGATGGATTTAACCCAGATCTATTGACTAGGGGAGAATGTCTGCATTGTCAGCATTCCGTCCATCATTTGTTTGTTGTAACGCTTTTCGCCCTAAGTGGGATGGGTATTCCCAGACGTGGGACCCGTGCTCACTACGCCACTGGAGTCAAGCTATCCTGGCTGATGACGGCTGATAGCCAGAAACCGGTCCTAGGATGCTTGATTCCGGTCCAGGGAAGACATGGCTTGGCAGTTCGGGCTGGACTGTTCCCATGAGGCACAGGGTCAAGACTGATTTGCATATGGCCATGTCTAAACTGGGGTGACGTAGTGGGCAAAAGAACGATGGATTTAACCCAGATCTATTGACTGGGGGAGAATGTCTGCATTGTCAGCATTCCGTTCATCATTTGTTTGTTGTAACGCTTTTCGCCCTAAGTGGGATGGGTATTCCCAGACGTGGGACCCGTGCTCACTACGCCACTGGAGTCAAGCTATCCTGGCTGATGACGGCTGATAGCCAGAAACCGGTCCTAGGATGCTTGATTCCGGTCCAGGGAAGACATGGCTTGGCAGTTCGGGCTGGACTGTTCCCATGAGGCACAGGGTCAAGACTGATTTGCATATGGCCATGTCTAAACTGGGGTGACGTAGTGGGCAAAAGAACGATGGATTTAACCCTGATCTATTGACTGGGGGAGAATGTCTGCATTGTCAGCATTCCGTCCATCATTTGTTTGTTGTAACGCTTTTTGCCCTAAGGGTGATGGGTATTCCCAGACGTGGGACCCGTGCTCACTATGCCACTGGAGTCAAGCTATCCTGGCTGATGACGGCTGATAGCCAGAAACCGGTCCTAGGATGCTTGATTCCGGTCCAGGGAAGACATGGCTTGGCAGTTCGGGCTGGACTGTTCCCATGAGGCACAGGGTCAAGACTGATTTGCATATGGCCATGTCTAAACTGTGGTGACGTAGTGGGCAAAAGAACGATGGATTTAACCCAGATCTATTGACTGGGGGAGAATGTCTGCATTGTCAGCATTCCGTCCATCATTTGTTTGTTGTAACGCTTTTCGCCCTAAGTGGGATGGGTATTCCCAGACGTGGGACCCGTGCTCACTACGCCACTGGAGTCAAGCTATCCTGGCTGATGACGGCTGATAGCCAGAAACCGGTCCTAGGATGCTTGATTCCGGTCCAGGGAAGACAGGGCTTGGCAGTTCGGGCTGGACTGTTCCCATGAGGCACAGGGTCAAGACTGATTTGCATATGGCCATGTCTAAACTGGGGTGACGTAGTGGGCAAAAGAACAATGGATTTAACCCAGATCTATTGACTGGGGGAGAATGTCTGCATTGTCAGCATTACGTCCATCATTTATTTGTTGTAACGCTTTTCGCCCTAAGTGGGATGGGTATTCCCAGACGTGGGACCCGTGCTCATTACGCCACTGGAGTCAAGCTATCCTGGCTGATGACGGCTGATAGCCAGAAACCGGTCCTAGGATGCTTGATTCCGGTCCAGGGAAGACATGGCTTGGCAGTTCGGGCTGGACTGTTCCCATGAGGCACAGGGTCAAGACTGATTTGCATATGGCCATGTCTAAACTGGGGTGACGTAGTGGGCAAAAGAACGATGGATTTAACCCAGGATCTAGTGACTGGGGGAGAATGTCTGCATTGTCAGCATTCCGTCCATCATTTGTTTGTTGTAACGCTTTTCGCCCTAAGTGGGATGGGTATTCCCAGACGTGGGACCCGTGCTCACTACGCCACTGGAGTCAAGCTATCCTGGCTGATGACGGCTGATAGCCAGAAACCGGTCCTAGGATGCTTGATTCCGGTCCAGGGAAGACATGGCTTGGCAGTTCGGGCTGGACTGTTCCCATGAGGCACAGGGTCAAGACTGATTTGCATATGGCCATGTCTAAACTGGGGTGACGTAGTGGGCAAAAGAACGATGGATTTAACCCAGATCTATTGACTGGGGGAGAATGTCTGCATTGTCAGCATTCCGTCCATCATTTGTTTGTTGTAACGCTTTTCGCCCTAAGTGGGATGGGTATTCCCAGACGTGGGACCCGTGCTCACTACGCCACTGGAGTCAAGCTTTCCTGGCTGATGACGGCTGATAGCCAGAAACCGGTCCTAGGATGCTTGATTCCGGTCCAGGGAAGACATGGCTTGGCAGTTCGGGCTGGACTGTTCCCATGAGCACAGGGTCAAGACTGATTTGCATATGGCCATGTCTAAACTGGGGTGACGTAGTGGGCAAAAGAACGATGGATTTAACCCAGATCTATTGACTGGGGGAGAATGTCTGCATTGTCAGCATTCCTTCCATCATTTGTTTGTTGTAACGCTTTTCGCCCTAAGTGGGATGGGTATTCCCAGACGTGGGACCCGTGCTCACTACGCCACTGGAGTCAAGCTATCCTGGCTGATGACGGCTGATAGCCAGAAACCGGTCCTAGGATGCTTGATTCCGGTCCAGGGAAGACATGGCTTGGCAGTTCGGGCTGGACTGTTCCCATGAGGCACAGGGTCAAGACTGATTTGCATATGGCCATGTCTGAACTGGGGTGACGTAGTGGGCAAAAGAACGATGGATTTAACCCAGATCTATTGACTGGGGCAGAATGTCTGCATTGTCAGCATTCCGTCCATCATTTGTTTGTTGTAACGCTTTTTACCCTAAGGGTGATGGGTATTCCCAGACGTGGGACCCGTGCTCACTACGCCACTGGAGTCAAGCTATCCTGGCTGATGACGGCTGATAGCCAGAAACCGGTCCTAGGATGCTTGATTCCGGTCCAGGGAAGACATGGCTTGGCAGTTCGGGCTGGACTGTTCCCATGAGGCACAGGGTCAAGACTGATTTGCATATGGCCATGTCTAAACTGGGGTGACGTAGTGGGCAAAATAACGATGGATTTAACCCATATCTATTGACTGGGGGAGAATGTCTGCATTGTCAGCATTCCGTCCATCATTTGTTTGCTGTAACGCTTTTTGCCCTAAGTGGGATGGGTATTCCCAGACGTGGGACCCGTGCTCACTACGCCACTGGAGTCAAGCTATCCTGGCTGATGACGGCTGATAGCCAGAAACCGGTCCTAGGATGCTTGATTCCGGTCCAGGGAAGACATGGCTTGGCAGTTCGGGCTGGACTGTTCCCATGAGGCACAGGGTCAAGACTGATTTGCATATGGCCATGTCTAAACTGGGGTGACGTAGTGGGCAAAATAACGATGGATTTAACCCATATCTATTGACTGGGGGAGAATGTCTGCATTGTCAGCATTCCGTCCATCATTTCTTTGCTGTAACGCTTTTTGCCCTAAGTGGGATGGGTATTCCCAGACGTGGGACCCGTGCTCACTACGCCACTGGAGTCAAGCTATCCTGGCTGATGACGGCTGATAGCCAGAAACCGGTCCTAGGATGCTTGATTCCGGTCCAGGGAAGACATGGCTTGGCAGTTCGGGCTGGACTGTTCCCATGAGGCACAGGGTCAAGACTGATTTGCATATGGCCATGTCTAAACTGGGGTGACGTAGTGGGCAAAAGAACGATGGATTTAACCCAGATCTATTGACTGGGGGAGAATGTCTGCATTGTCAGCATTCCGTCCATCATTTGTTTGTTGTAACGCTTTTCGCCCTAAGTGGGATGGGTATTCCCAGACGTGGGACCCGTGCTCACTACGCCACTGGAGTCAAGCTTTCCTGGCTGATGACGGCTGATAGCCAGAAACCGCTCCTAGGATGCTTGATTCCGGTCCAGGGAAGGCATGGCTTGGCAGTTCGGGCTGGACTGTTCCCATGAGGCAGAGGGTCAAGACTGATTTGCATATGGCCATGTCTAAACTGGGGTGACGTAGTGGGCAAAAGAACGATGGATTTAACCCAGATCTATTGACTGGGGGAGAATGTCTGCATTGTCAGCATTCCTTCCATCATTTGTTTGTTGTAACGCTTTTCGCCCTAAGTGGGATGGGTATTCCCAGACGTGGGACCCGTGCTCACTACGCCACTGGAGTCAAGCTATCCTGGCTGATGACGGCTGATAGCCAGAAACCGGTCCTAGGATGCTTGATTCCGGTCCAGCGAAGACATGGCTTGGCAGTTCGGGCTGGACTGTTCCCATGAGGCACAGGGTCAAGACTGATTTGCATATGGCCATGTCTAAACTGGGGTGACGTAGTGGGCAAAAGAACGATGGATTTAACCCAGATCTATTGACTGGGGCAGAATGTCTGCATTGTCAGCATTCCGTCCATCATTTGTTTGTTGTAACGCTTTTTGCCCTAAGGGTGATGGGTATTCCCAGACGTGGGACCCGTGCTCACTACGCCACTGGAGTCAAGCTATCCTGGCTGATGACGGCTGATAGCCAGAAACCGGTCCTAGGATGCTTGATTCCGGTCCAGGGAAGACATGGCTTGGCAGTTCGGGCTGGACTGTTCCCATGAGGCACAGGGTCAAGACTGATTTGCATATGGCCATGTCTAAACTGGGGTGACGTAGTGGGCAAAAGAACGATGGATTTAACCCAGATCTATTGACTGGGGGAGAATGTCTGCATTGTCAGCATTCCGTCCATCATTTGTTTGTTGTAACGCTTTTTGCCCTAAGGGTGATGGGTATTCCCAGACGTGGGACCCGTGCTCACTACGCCACTGGAGTCAAGCTATCCTGGCTGATGACGGCTGATAGCCAGAAACCGGTCCTAGGATGCTTGATTCCGGTCCAGGGAAGACATGGCTTGGCAGTTCGGGCTGGACTGTTCCCATGAGGCACAGGGTCAAGACTGATTTGCATATGGCCATGTCTAAACTGGGGTGACGTAGTGGGCAAAAGAACGATGGATTTAACCCTGATCTATTGACTGGGGGAGAATGTCTGCATTGTCAGCATTCCGTCCATCATTTGTTTGTTGTAACGCTTTTTGCCCTAAGGGTGATGGGTATTCCCAGACGTGGGACCCGTGCTCACTACGCCACTGGAGTCAAGCTATCCTGGCTGATGACGGCTGATAGCCAGAAACCGGTCCTAGGATGCTTGATTCCGGTCCAGGGAAGACATGGCTTGGCAGTTCGGGCTGGACTGTTCCCATGAGGCACAGGGTCAAGACTGATTTGCATATGGCCATGTCTAAACTGGGGTGACGTAGTGGGCAAAAGAACGATGGATTTAACCCAGATCTATTGACTGGGGGAGAATGTCTGCATTGTCAGCATTCCGTCCATCATTTGTTTGTTGTAACGCTTTTCGCCCTAAGTGGGATGGGTATTCCCAGACGTGGGACCCGTGCTCACTACGCCACTGGAGTCAAGCTATCCTGGCTGATGACGGCTGATAGCCAGAAACCGGTCCTAGGATGCTTGATTCCGGTCCAGGGAAGACATGGCTTGGCAGTTCGGGCTGGACTGTTCCCATGAGGCACAGGGTCAAGACTGATTTGCATATGGCCATGTCTAAACTGGGGTGACGTAGTGGGCAAAAGAACGATGGATTTAACCCAGATCTATTGACTGGGGGAGACTGTCTGCATTGTCAGCATTCCGTTCATCATTTGTTTGTTGTAACGCTTTTCGCCCTAAGTGGGATGGGTATTCCCAGACGTGGGACCCGTGCTCACTACGCCACTGGAGTCAAGCTATCCTGGCTGATGACGGCTGATAGCCAGAAACCGGTCCTAGGATGCTTGATTCCGGTCCAGGGAAGACATGGCTTGGCAGTTCGGGCTGGACTGTTCCCATGAGGCACAGGGTCAAGACTGATTTGCATATGGCCATGTCTAAACTGGGGTGACGTAGTGGGCAAAAGAACGATGGATTTAACCCTGATCTATTGACTGGGGGAGAATGTCTGCATTGTCAGCATTCCGTCCATCATTTGTTTGTTGTAACGCTTTTTGCCCTAAGGGTGATGGGTATTCCCAGACGTGGGACCCGTGCTCACTATGCCACTGGAGTCAAGCTATCCTGGCTGATGACGGCTGATAGCCAGAAACCGGTCCTAGGATGCTTGATTCCGGTCCAGGGAAGACATGGCTTGGCAGTTCGGGCTGGACTGTTCCCATGAGGCACAGGGTCAAGACTGATTTGCATATGGCCATGTCTAAACTGTGGTGACGTAGTGGGCAAAAGAACGATGGATTTAACCCAGATCTATTGACTGGGGGAGAATGTCTGCATTGTCAGCATTCCGTCCATCATTTGTTTGTTGTAACGCTTTTCGCCCTAAGTGGGATGGGTATTCCCAGACGTGGGACCCGTGCTCACTACGCCACTGGAGTCAAGCTATCCTGGCTGATGACGGCTGATAGCCAGAAACCGGTCCTAGGATGCTTGATTCCGGTCCAGGGAAGACATGGCTTGGCAGTTCGGGCTGGACTGTTCCCATGAGGCACAGGGTCAAGACTGATTTGCATATGGCCATGTCTAAACTGGGGTGACGTAGTGGGCAAAAGAACAATGGATTTAACCCAGATCTATTGACTGGGGGAGAATGTCTGCATTGTCAGCATTACGTCCATCATTTATTTGTTGTAACGCTTTTCGCCCTAAGTGGGATGGGTATTCCCAGACGTGGGACCCGTGCTCATTACGCCACTGGAGTCAAGCTATCCTGGCTGATGACGGCTGATAGCCAGAAACCGGTCCTAGGATGCTTGATTCCGGTCCAGGGAAGACATGGCTTGGCAGTTCGGGCTGGACTGTTCCCATGAGGCACAGGGTCAAGACTGATTTGCATATGGCCATGTCTAAACTGGGGTGACGTAGTGGGCAAAAGAACGATGGATTTAACCCAGGATCTAGTGACTGGGGGAGAATGTCTGCATTGTCAGCATTCCGTCCATCATTTGTTTGTTGTAACGCTTTTCACCCTAAGTGGGATGGGTATTCCCAGACGTGGGACCCGTGCTCACTACGCCACTGGAGTCAAGCTATCCTGGCTGATGACGGCTGATAGCCAGAAACCGGTCCTAGGATGCTTGATTCCGGTCCAGGGAAGACATGGCTTGGCAGTTCGGGCTGGACTGTTCCCATGAGGCACAGGGTCAAGACTGATTTGCATATGGCCATGTCTAAACTGGGGTGACGTAGTGGGCAAAAGAACGATGGATTTAACCCAGATCTATTGACTGGGGGAGAATGTCTGCATTGTCAGCATTCCGTCCATCATTTGTTTGTTGTAACGCTTTTCGCCCTAAGTGGGATGGGTATTCCCAGACGTGGGACCCGTGCTCACTACGCCACTGGAGTCAAGCTTTCCTGGCTGATGACGGCTGATAGCCAGAAACCGGTCCTAGGATGCTTGATTCCGGTCCAGGGAAGACATGGCTTGGCAGTTCGGGCTGGACTGTTCCCATGAGCACAGGGTCAAGACTGATTTGCATATGGCCATGTCTAAACTGGGGTGACGTAGTGGGCAAAAGAACGATGGATTTAACCCAGATCTATTGACTGGGGGAGAATGTCTGCATTGTCAGCATTCCTTCCATCATTTGTTTGTTGTAACGCTTTTCGCCCTAAGTGGGATGGGTATTCCCAGACGTGGGACCCGTGCTCACTACGCCACTGGAGTCAAGCTATCCTGGCTGATGACGGCTGATAGCCAGAAACCGGTCCTAGGATGCTTGATTCCGGTCCAGGGAAGACATGGCTTGGCAGTTCGGGCTGGACTGTTCCCATGAGGCACAGGGTCAAGACTGATTTGCATATGGCCATGTCTGAACTGGGGTGACGTAGTGGGCAAAAGAACGATGGATTTAACCCAGATCTATTGACTGGGGCAGAATGTCTGCATTGTCAGCATTCCGTCCATCATTTGTTTGTTGTAACGCTTTTTACCCTAAGGGTGATGGGTATTCCCAGACGTGGGACCCGTGCTCACTACGCCACTGGAGTCAAGCTATCCTGGCTGATGACGGCTGATAGCCAGAAACCGGTCCTAGGATGCTTGATTCCGGTCCAGGGAAGACATGGCTTGGCAGTTCGGGCTGGACTGTTCCCATGAGGCACAGGGTCAAGACTGATTTGCATATGGCCATGTCTAAACTGGGGTGACGTAGTGGGCAAAAGAACGATGGATTTAACCCAGATCTATTGACTGGGGGAGAATGTCTGCATTGTCAGCATTCCGTCCATCATTTGTTTGTTGTAACGCTTTTCGCCCTAAGTGGGATGGGTATTCCCAGACGTGGGACCCGTGCTCACTACGCCACTGGAGTCAAGCTATCCTGGCTGATGACGGCTGATAGCCAGAAACCGGTCCTAGGATGCTTGATTCCGGTCCAGGGAAGACATGGCTTGGCAGTTCGGGCTGGACTGTTCCCATGAGGCACAGGGTCAAGACTGATTTGCATATGGCCATGTCTAAACTGGGGTGACGTAGTGGGCAAAATAACGATGGATTTAACCCATATCTATTGACTGGGGGAGAATGTCTGCATTGTCAGCATTCCGTCCATCATTTGTTTGCTGTAACGCTTTTTGCCCTAAGTGGGATGGGTATTCCCAGACGTGGGACCCGTGCTCACTACGCCACTGGAGTCAAGCTATCCTGGCTGATGACGGCTGATAGCCAGAAACCGGTCCTAGGATGCTTGATTCCGGTCCAGGGAAGACATGGCTTGGCAGTTCGGGCTGGACTGTTCCCATGAGGCACAGGGTCAAGACTGATTTGCATATGGCCATGTCTAAACTGGGGTGACGTAGTGGGCAAAAGAATGATGGATTTAACCCAGATCTATTGACTGGGGGAGAATGTCTGCATTGTCAGCATTCCGTCCATCATTTGTTTGTTGTAACGCTTTTCGCCCTAAGTGGGATGGGTATTCCCAGACGTGGGACCCGTGCTCACTACGCCACTGGAGTCAAGCTTTCCTGGCTGATGACGGCTGATAGCCAGAAACCGGTCCTAGGATGCTTGATTCCGGTCCAGGGAAGACATGGCTTGGCAGTTCGGGCTGGACTGTTCCCATGAGGCACAGGGTCAAGACTGATTTGCATATGGCCATGTCTAAACTGGGGTGACGTAGTGGGCAAAAGAACAATGGATTTAACCCAGATCTATTGACTGGGGGAGAATGTCTGCATTGTCAGCATTCCTTCCATCATTTGTTTGTTGTAACGCTTTTCGCCCTAAGTGGGATGGGTATTCCCAGACGTGGGACCCGTGCTCACTACGCCACTGGAGTCAAGCTATCCTGGCTGATGACGGGTGATAGCCAGAAACCGGTCCTAGGATGCTTGATTCTGGTCCAGGGAAGACATGGCTTTGCAGTTCGGGCTGGACTGTTCCCATGAGGCACAGGGTCAAGACTGATTTGCATATGGTCATGTCTAAACTGGGGTGACGTAGTGGGCAAAAGAACGATGGATTTAACCCAGATCTATTGACTGGGGGAGAATGTCTGCATTGTCAGCATTCCGTCCATCATTTGTTTGTTGTAACGCTTTTTGCCCTAAGGGTGATGGGTATTCCCAGACGTGGGACCCGTGCTCACTACGCCACTGGAGTCAAGCTATCCTGGCTGATGACGGCTGATAGCCAGAAACCGGTCCTAGGATGCTTGATTCCGGTCCAGGGAAGACATGGCTTGGCAGTTCGGGCTGGACTGTTCCCATGAGGCACAGGGTCAAGACTGATTTGCATATGGCCATGTCTAAACTGGGGTGACGTAGTGGGCAAAAGAACGATGGATTTAACCCAGATCTATTGACGGGGGGAGAATGTCTGCATTGTCAGCATTCCGTCCATCATTTGTTTGTTGTAACACTTTTCGCCCTAAGTGGGATGGGTATTCCCAGACGTGGGACCCGTGCTCACTACGCCACTGGAGTCAAGCTATCCTGGCTGATGACGGCTGATAGCCAGAAACCGGTCCTAGGATGCTTGATTCCGGTCCAGGGAAGACATGGCTTGGCAGTTCGGGCTGGACTGTTCCCATGAGGCACAGGGTCAAGACTGATTTGCATATGGCCATGTCTAAACTGGGGTGACGTAGTGGGCAAAAGAATGATGGATTTAACCCAGATCTATTGACTGGGGGAGAATGTCTGCATTGTCAGCATTCCGTCCATCATTTGTTTGTTGGAACGCTTTTCGCCCTAAGTGGGATGGGTATTCCCAGATGTGGGACCCGTGCTCACTACGCCACTGGAGTCAAGCTATCCTGGCTGATGACGGCTGATAGCCAGAAACCGGTCCTAGGATGCTTGATTCCGGTCCAGGGAAGACATGGCTTGGCAGTTCGGGCTGGACTGTTCCCATGAGGCACAGGGTCAAGACTGATTTGCATATGGCCATGTCTAAACTGGGGTGACGTAGTGGGCAAAAGAACGATGGATTTAACCCAGATCTATTGACTGGGGGAGAATGTCTGCATTGTCAGCCTTCCGTCCATCATTTGTTTGTTGTAACGCTTTTCGCCCTAAGTGGGATGGGTATTCCCAGACGTGGGACCCGTGCTCACTACGCCACTGGAGTCAAGCTTTCCTGGCTGATGACGGCTGATAGCCAGAAACCGGTCCTAGGATGCTTGATTCCGGTCCAGGGAAGACATGGCTTGGCAGTTCGGGCTGGACTGTTCCCATGAGGCACAGGGTCAAGACTGATTTGCATATGGCCATGTCTAAACTGGGGTGACGTAGTGGGCAAAAGAACGATGGATTTAACCCAGATCTATTGACTGGGGGAGAATGTCTGCATTGTCAGCATTCCGTCCATCATTTGTTTGTTGTAACGCTTTTCGCCCTAAGTGGGATGGGTATTCCCAGACGTGGGACCCGTGCTCACTACGCCACTGGAGTCAAGCTATCCTGGCTGATGACGGCTGATAGCCAGAAACCGGTCCTAGGATGCTTGATTCCGGTCCAGGGAAGACATGGCTTGGCAGTTCGGGCTGGACTGTTCCCATGAGGCACAGGGTCAAGACTGATTTGCATATGGCCATGTCTAAACTGGGGTGACGTAGTGGGCAAAATAACGATGGATTTAACCCATATCTATTGACTGGGGGAGAATGTCTGCATTGTCAGCATTCCGTCCATCATTTGTTTGCTGTAACGCTTTTTGCCCTAAGTGGGATGGGTATTCCCAGACGTGGGACCCGTGCTCACTACGCCACTGGAGTCAAGCTATCCTGGCTGATGACGGCTGATAGCCAGAAACCGGTCCTAGGATGCTTGATTCCGGTCCAGGGAAGACATGGCTTGGCAGTTCGGGCTGGACTGTTCCCATGAGGCACAGGGTCAAGACTGATTTGCATATGGCCATGTCTAAACTGGGGTGACGTAGTGGGCAAAATAACGATGGATTTAACCCATATCTATTGACTGGGGGAGAATGTCTGCATTGTCGGCATTCCGTCCATCATTTGTTTGCTGTAACGCTTTTTGCCCTAAGTGGGATGGGTATTCCCAGACGTGGGACCCGTGCTCACTACGCCACTGGAGTCAAGCTATCCTGGCTGATGACGGCTGATAGCCAGAAACCGGTCCTAGGATGCTTGATTCCGGTCCAGGGAAGACATGGCTTGGCAGTTCGGGCTGGACTGTTCCCATGAGGCACAGGGTCAAGACTGATTTGCATATGGCCATGTCTAAACTGGGGTGACGTAGTGGGCAAAAGAACGATGGATTTAACCCAGATCTATTGACTGGGGGAGAATGTCTGCATTGTCAGCATTCCGTCCATCATTTGTTTGTTGTAACGCTTTTCGCCCTAAGTGGGATGGGTATTCCCAGACGTGGGACCCGTGCTCACTACGCCACTGGAGTCAAGCTTTCCTGGCTGATGACGGCTGATAGCCAGAAACCGGTCCTAGGATGCTTGATTCCGGTCCAGGGAAGGCATGGCTTGGCAGTTCGGGCTGGACTGTTCCCATGAGGCAGAGGGTCAAGACTGATTTGCATATGGCCATGTCTAAACTGGGGTGACGTAGTGGGCAAAAGAACGATGGATTTAACCCAGATCTATAGACTGGGGGAGAATGTCTGCATTGTCAGCATTCCTTCCATCATTTGTTTGTTGTAACGCTTTTCGCCCTAAGTGGGATGGGTATTCCCAGACGTGGGACCCGTGCTCACTACGCCACTGGAGTCAAGCTATCCTGGCTGATGACGGCTGATAGCCAGAAACCGGTCCTAGGATGCTTGATTCCGGTCCAGCGAAGACATGGCTTGGCAGTTCGGGCTGGACTGTTCCCATGAGGCACAGGGTCAAGACTGATTTGCATATGGCCATGTCTAAACTGGGGTGACGTAGTGGGCAAAAGAACGATGGATTTAACCCAGATCTATTGACTGGGGCAGAATGTCTGCATTGTCAGCATTCCGTCCATCATTTGTTTGTTGTAACGCTTTTTGCCCTAAGGGTGATGGGTATTCCCAGACGTGGGACCCGTGCTCACTACGCCACTGGAGTCAAGCTATCCTGGCTGATGACGGCTGATAGCCAGAAACCGGTCCTAGGATGCTTGATTCCGGTCCAGGGAAGACATGGCTTGGCAGTTCGGGCTGGACTGTTCCCATGAGGCACAGGGTCAAGACTGATTTGCATATGGCCATGTCTAAACTGGGGTGACGTAGTGGGCAAAAGAACGATGGATTTAACCCAGATCTATTGACTGGGGGAGAATGTCTGCATTGTCAGCATTCCGTTCATCATTTGTTTGTTGTAACGCTTTTCGCCCTAAGTGGGATGGGTATTCCCAGACGTGGGACCCGTGCTCACTACGCCACTGGAGTCAAGCTATCCTGGCTGATGACGGCTGATAGCCAGAAACCGGTCCTAGGATGCTTGATTCCGGTCCAGGGAAGACATGGCTTGGCAGTTCGGGCTGGACTGTTCCCATGAGGCACAGGGTCAAGACTGATTTGCATATGGCCATGTCTAAACTGGGGTGACGTAGTGGGCAAAAGAACGATGGATTTAACCCAGATCTATTGACTGGGGGAGAATGTCTGCATTGTCAGCATTCCGTCCATCATTTGTTTGTTGTAACGCTTTTCGCCCTAAGTGGGATGGGTATTCCCAGACGTGGGACCCGTGCTCACTACGCCACTGGAGTCAAGCTATCCTGGCTGATGATGGCTGATAGCCAGAAACCGGTCCTAGGATGCTTGATTCCGGTCCAGGGAAGACATGGCTTGGCAGTTCGGGCTGGACTGTTCCCATGAGGCACAGGGTCAAGACTGATTTGCATATGGCCAAGTCTAAACTGGGGTGACGTAGTGGGCAAAAGAACGATGGATTTAAACCAGATCTATTGACTGGGGGAGAATGTCTGCATTGTCAGCATTCCGTCCATCATTTGTTTGTTGTAACGCTTTTTGCCCTAAGTGGGATGGGTATTCCCAGACATGGGACCCGTGCTCACTACGCCACTGGAGTCAAGCTATCCTGGCTGATGACGGCTGATAGCCAGAAACCGGTCCTAGGATGCTTGATTCCGGTCCAGGGAAGACATGGCTTGGCAGTTCGGGCTGGACTGTTCCCATGAGGCACAGGGTCAAGACTGATTTGCATATGGCCATGTCTAAACTGTGGTGACGTAGTGGGCAAAAGAACGATGGATTTAACCCAGATCTATTGACTGGGGGAGAATGTCTGCATTGTCAGCATTCCGTCCATCATTTGTTTGTTGTAACGCTTTTCGCCCTAAGTGGGATGGGTATTCCCAGACGTGGGACCCGTGCTCACTACGCCACTGGAGTCAAGCTATCCTGGCTGATGACGGCTGATAGCCAGAAACCGGTCCTAGGATGCTTGATTCCGGTCCAGGGAAGACATGGCTTGGCAGTTCGGGCTGGACTGTTCCCATGAGGCACAGGGTCAAGACTGATTTGCATATGGCCATGTCTAAACTGGGGTGACGTAGTGGGCAAAAGAACAATGGATTTAACCCAGATCTATTGACTGGGGGAGAATGTCTGCATTGTCAGCATTACGTCCATCATTTATTTGTTGTAACGCTTTTCGCCCTAAGTGGGATGGGTATTCCCAGACGTGGGACCCGTGCTCATTACGCCACTGGAGTCAAGCTATCCTGGCTGATGACGGCTGATAGCCAGAAACCGGTCCTAGGATGCTTGATTCCGGTCCAGGGAAGACATGGCTTGGCAGTTCGGGCTGGACTGTTCCCATGAGGCACAGGGTCAAGACTGATTTGCATATGGCCATGTCTAAACTGGGGTGACGTAGTGGGCAAAAGAACGATGGATTTAACCCAGGATCTAGTGACTGGGGGAGAATGTCTGCATTGTCAGCATTCCGTCCATCATTTGTTTGTTGTAACGCTTTTCCCCCTAAGTGGGATGGGTATTCCCAGACGTGGGACCCGTGCTCACTACGCCACTGGAGTCAAGCTATCCTGGCTGATGACGGCTGATAGCCAGAAACCGGTCCTAGGATGCTTGATTCCGGTCCAGGGAAGACATGGCTTGGCAGTTCGGGCTGGACTGTTCCAATGAGGCACAGGGTCAAGACTGATTTGCATATGGCCATGTCTAAACTGGGGTGACGTAGTGGGCAAAAGAACGATGGATTTAACCCAGATCTATTGACTGGGGGAGAATGTCTGCATTGTCAGCATTCCGTCCATTATTTGTTTGTTGTAACGCTTTTCGCCCTAAGTGGGATGGGTATTCCCAGACGTGGGACCCGTGCTCACTACGCCACTGGAGTCAAGCTATCCTGGCTGATGATGGCTGATAGCCAGAAACCGGTCCTAGGATGCTTGATTCCGGTCCAGGGAAGACATGGCTTGGCAGTTCGGGCTGGACTGTTCCCATGAGGCACAGGGTCAAGACTCATTTGCATATGGCCAAGTCTAAACTGGGGTGACGTAGTGGGCAAAAGAACGATGGATTTAAACCAGATCTATTGACTGGGGGAGAATGTCTGCATTGTCAGCATTCCGTCCATCATTTGTTTGTTGTAACGCTTTTTGCCCTAAGTGGGATGGGTATTCCCAGACATGGGACCCGTGCTCACTACGCCACTGGAGTCAAGCTATCCTGGCTGATGACGGCTGATAGCCAGAAACCGGTCCTAGGATGCTTGATTCCGGTCCAGGGAAGACATGGCTTGGCAGTTCGGGCTGGACTGTTCCCATGAGGCACAGGGTCAAGACTGATTTGCATATGGCCATGTCTAAACTGTGGTGACGTAGTGGGCAAAAGAACGATGGATTTAACCCAGATCTATTGACTGGGGGAGAATGTCTGCATTGTCAGCATTCCGTCCATCATTTGTTTGTTGTAACGCTTTTCGCCCTAAGTGGGATGGGTATTCCCAGACGTGGGACCCGTGCTCACTACGCCACTGGAGTCAAGCTATCCTGGCTGATGACGGCTGATAGCCAGAAACCGGTCCTAGGATGCTTGATTCCGGTCCAGGGAAGACATGGCTTGGCAGTTCGGGCTGGACTGTTCCCATGAGGCACAGGGTCAAGACTGATTTGCATATGGCCATGTCTAAACTGGGGTGACGTAGTGGGCAAAAGAACAATGG
Organism: Triturus cristatus; assembly: GCF_964204655.1. Taxonomy (NCBI): domain Eukaryota; kingdom Metazoa; phylum Chordata; class Amphibia; order Caudata; family Salamandridae; genus Triturus; species Triturus cristatus. The sequence goes on from NC_140585.1 coordinate 266,476,253, forward strand.
ATTTAACCCAGATCTATTGACTGGGGGAGAATGTCTGCATTGTCAGCATTACGTCCATCATTTATTTGTTGTAACGCTTTTCGCCCTAAGTGGGATGGGTATTCCCAGACGTGGGACCCGTGCTCATTACGCCACTGGAGTCAAGCTATCCTGGCTGATGACGGCTGATAGCCAGAAACCGGTCCTAGGATGCTTGATTCCGGTCCAGGGAAGACATGGCTTGGCAGTTCGGGCTGGACTGTTCCCATGAGGCACAGGGTCAAGACTGATTTGCATATGGCCATGTCTAAACTGGGGTGACGTAGTGGGCAAAAGAACGATGGATTTAACCCAGGATCTAGTGACTGGGGGAGAATGTCTGCATTGTCAGCATTCCGTCCATCATTTGTTTGTTGTAACGCTTTTCCCCCTAAGTGGGATGGGTATTCCCAGACGTGGGACCCGTGCTTACTACGCCACTGGAGTCAAGCTATCCTGGCTGATGACGGCTGATAGCCAGAAACCGGTCCTAGGATGCTTGATTCCGGTCCAGGGAAGACATGGCTTGGCAGTTCGGGCTGGACTGTTCCAATGAGGCACAGGGTCAAGACTGATTTGCATATGGCCATGTCTAAACTGGGGTGACGTAGTGGGCAAAAGAACGATGGATTTAACCCAGATCTATTGACTGGGGGAGAATGTCTGCATTGTCAGCATTCCGTCCATTATTTGTTTGTTGTAACGCTTTTCGCCCTAAGTGGGATGGGTATTCCCAGACGTGGGACCCGTGCTCACTACGCCACTGGAGTCAAGCTTTCCTGGCTGATGACGGCTGATAGCCAGAAACCGGTCCTAGGATGCTTGATTCCGGTCCAGGGAAGACATGGCTTGGCAGTTCGGGCTGGACTGTTCCCATGAGCACAGGGTCAAGACTGATTTGCATATGGCCATGTCTAAACTGGGGTGACGTAGTGGGCAAAAGAACGATGGATTTAACCCAGATCTATTGACTGGGGGAGAATGTCTGCATTGTCAGCATTCCTTCCATCATTTGTTTGTTGTAACGCTTTTCGCCCTAAGTGGGATGGGTATTCCCAGACGTGGGACCCGTGCTCACTACGCCACTGGAGTCAAGCTATCCTGGCTGATGACGGCTGATAGCCAGAAACCGGTCCTAGGATGCTTGATTCCGGTCCAGGGAAGACATGGCTTGGCAGTTCGGGCTGGACTGTTCCCATGAGGCACAGGGTCAAGACTGATTTGCATATGGCCATGTCTAAACTGGGGTGACGTAGTGGGCAAAAGAACGATGGATTTAACCCAGATCTATTGACTGGGGCAGAATGTCTGCATTGTCAGCATTCCGTCCATCATTTGTTTGTTGTAACGCTTTTTGCCCTAAGGGTGATGGGTATTCCCAGACGTGGGACCCGTGCTCACTACGCCACTAGAGTCAAGCTATCCTGGCTGATGACGGCTGATAGCCAGAAACCGGTCCTAGGATGCTTGATTCCGGTCCAGGGAAGAAATGGCTTGGCAGTTCGGGCTGGACTGTTCCCATGAGGCACAGGGTCAAGACTGATTTGCATATGGCCATGTCTAAACTGGGGTGACGTAGTGGGCAAAAGAACGATGGATTTAACCCAGATCTATTGACTGGGGGAGAATGTCTGCATTGTCAGCATTCCGTCCATCATTTGTTTGTTGTAACGCTTTTCGCCCTAAGTGGGATGGGTATTCCCAGACGTGGGACCCGTGCTCACTACGCCACTGGAGTCAAGCTATCCTGGCTGATGACGGCTGATAGCCAGAAACCGGTCCTAGGATGCTTGATTCCGGTCCAGGGAAGACATGGCTTGGCAGTTCGGGCTGGACTGTTCCCATGAGGCACAGGGTCAAGACTGATTTGCATATGGCCATGTCTAAACTGGGGTGACGTAGTGGGCAAAATAACGATGGATTTAACCCATATCTATTGACTGGGGGAGAATGTCTGCATTGTCAGCATTCCGTCCATCATTTGTTTGCTGTAACGCTTTTTGCCCTAAGTGGGATGGGTATTCCCAGACGTGGGACCCGTGCTCACTACGCCACTGGAGTCAAGCTATCCTGGCTGATGACGGCTGATAGCCAGAAACGGGTCCTAGGATGCTTGATTCCGGTCCAGGGAAGACATGGCTTGGCAGTTCGGGCTGGACTGTTCCCATGAGGCACAGGGTCAAGACTGATTTGCATATGGCCATGTCTAAACTGGGGTGACGTAGTGGGCAAAAGAATGATGGATTTAACCCAGATCTATTGACTGGGGGAGAATGTCTGCATTGTCAGCATTCCGTCCATCATTTGTTTGTTGTAACGCTTTTCGCCCTAAGTGGGATGGGTATTCCCAGACGTGGGACCCGTGCTCACTACGCCACTGGAGTCAAGCTTTCCTGGCTGATGACGGCTGATAGCCAGAAACCGGTCCTAGGATGCTTGATTCCGGTCCAGGGAAGACATGGCTTGGCAGTTCGGGCTGGACTGTTCCCATGAGGCACAGGGTCAAGACTGATTTGCATATGGCCATGTCTAAACTGGGGTGACGTAGTGGGCAAAAGAACAATGGATTTAACCCAGATCTATTGACTGGGGGAGAATGTCTGCATTGTCAGCATTCCTTCCATCATTTGTTTGTTGTAACGCTTTTCGCCCTAAGTGGGATGGGTATTCCCAGACGTGGGACCCGTGCTCACTACGCCACTGGAGTCAAGCTATCCTGGCTGATGACGGCTGATAGCCAGAAACCGGTCCTAGGATGCTTGATTCCGGTCCAGGGAAGACATGGCTTGGCAGTTCGGGCTGGACTGTTCCCATGAGGCACAGGGTCAAGACTGATTTGCATATGGCCATGTCTAAACTGGGGTGACGTAGTGGGCAAAAGAACGATGGATTTAACCCAGATCTATTGACTGGGGCAGAATGTCTGCATTGTCAGCATTCCGTCCATCATTTGTTTGTTGTAACGCTTTTTGCCCTAAGGGTGATGGGTATTCCCAGACTTGGGACCCGTGCTCACTACGCCACTGGAGTCAAGCTATCCTGGCTGATGACGGCTGATAGCCAGAAAACGGTCCTAGGATGCTTGATTCCGGTCCAGGGAAGACATGGCTTGGCAGTTTGGGCTGGACTGTTCCCATGAGGCACAGGGTCAAGACTGATTTGCATATGGCCATGTCTAAACTGGGGTGACGTAGTGGGCAAAAGAACGATGGATTTAACCCAGATCTATTGACTGGGGGAGAATGTCTGCATTGTCAGCATTCCGTCCATCATTTGTTTGTTGTAACGCTTTTCGCCCTAAGTGGGATGGGTATTCCCAGACGTGGGACCCGTGCTCACTACGCCACTGGAGTCAAGCTATCCTGGCTGATGACGGCTGATAGCCAGAAACCGGTCCTAGGATGCTTGATTCCGGTCCAGGGAAGACATGGCTTGGCAGTTCGGGCTGGACTGTTCCCATGAGGCACAGGGTCAAGACTGATTTGCATATGGCCATGTCTAAACTGGGGTGACCTAGTGGGCAAAAGAACGATGGATTTAACCCAGATCTATTGACTGGGGGAGAATGTCTGCATTGTCAGCATTCCGTCCATCATTTGTTTGTTGTAACGCTTTTCGCCCTAAGTGGGATGGGTATTCCCAGACGTGGGACCAGTGCTCACTACGCCACTGGAGTCAAGCTATCCTGGCTGATGACCAGCTGATAGCCAGAAACCGGTCCTAGGATGCTTGATTCCGGTCCAGGGAAGACATGGCTTGGCAGTTCGGGCTGGACTGTTCCCATGAGGCACAGGGTCAAGACTGATTTGCATATGGCCATGTCTAAACTGGGGTGACGTAGTGGGCAAAAGAACAATGGATTTAACCCAGATCTATTGACTGGGGGAGAATGTCTGCATTGTCAGCATTCCGTCCATCATTTGTTTGTTGTAACGCTTTTCGCCCTAAGTGGGATGGGTATTCCCAGACGTGGGACCCGTGCTCACTACGCCACTGGAGTCAAGCTATCCTGGCTGATGACGGCTGATAGCCAGAAACCGGTCCTAGGATGCTTGATTCCGGTCCAGGGAAGACATGGCTTGGCAGTTCGGGCTGGACTGTTCCCATGAGGCACAGGGTCAAGACTGATTTGCATATGGCCATGTCTAAACTGGGGTGACGTAGTGGGCAAAAGAACGATGGATTTAACCCAGATCTATTGACTGGGGGAGAATGTCTGCATAGTCAGCATTCCGTCCATCATTTGTTTGTTGTAACGCTTTTCGCCCTAAGTGGGATGGGTATTCCCAGACGTGGGACCCGTGCTCACTACGCCACTGGAGTCAAGCTATCCTGGCTGATGACGGCTGATAGCCAGAAACCGGTCCTAGGATGCTTGATTCCGGTCCAGGGAAGACATGGCTTGGCAGTTCGGGCTGGACTGTTCCCATGAGGCACAGGGTCAAGACTGATTTGCATATGGCCATGTCTAAACTGGGGTGACGTAGTGGGCAAAAGAACGATGGATTTAACCCAGATCTGGTGACTGGGGCAGAATGTCTGCATTGTCAGCATTCCGTCCATCATTTGTTTGTTGTAACGCTTTTCGCCGTAAGTGGGATGGGTATTCCCAGACGTGGGACCCGTGCTCACTACGCCACTGGAGTCAAGCTATCCTGGCTGATGACGGCTGATAGCCAGAAACCGGTCCTAGGATGCTTGATTCCGGTCCAGGGAAGACATGGCTTGGCAGTTCGGGCTGGACTGTTCCCATGAGGCACAGGGTCAAGACTGATTTGCATATGGCCACGTCTAAACTGGGGTGACGTAGTGGGCAAAAGAACGATGGATTTAACCCAGATCTATTGACTGGGGGAGAATGTCTGCATTGTCAGCATTCCGTCCATCATTTGTTTGTTGTAACGCTTTTCGCCCTAAGTGGGATGGGTATTCCCAGACGTGGGACCCGTGCTCACTACGCCACTGGAGTCAAGCTATCCTGGCTGATGACGGCTGATAGCCAGAAACCGGTCCTAGGATGCTTGATTCCGGTCCAGGGAAGACATGGCTTGGCAGTTCGGGCTGGACTGTTCCCATGAGGCACAGGGTCAAGACTGATTTGCATATGGTCATGTCTAAACTGGGGTGACGTAGTGGGCAAAAGAACGATGGATTTAACCCAGATCTATTGACTGGGGGAGAATGTCTGCATTGTCAGCATTCCGTCCATCATTTGTTTGTTGTAACGCTTTTCGCCCTAAGTGGGATGGGTATTCCTAGACGTGGGACCCGTGCTCACTACGCTACTGGAGTCAAGCTATCCTGGCTGATGACGGCTGATAGCCAGAAACCGGTCCTAGGATGCTTGATTCCGGTCCAGGGAAGACATGGCTTGGCAGTTCGGGCTGGACTGTTCCCATGAGGCACAGGGTCAAGACTGATTTGCATATGGCCATGTCTAAACTGGGGTGACGTAGTGGGCAAAAGAACGATGGATTTAACCCAGATCTATTGACTGGGGGAGAATGTCTGCATTGTCAGCATTCCGTCCATCATTTGTTTGTTGTAACGCTTTTCGCCCTAAGTGGGATGGGTATTCCCAGACGTGGGACCCGTGCTCACTACGCCACTGGAGTCAAGCTATCCTGGCTGATGACGGCTGATAGCCAGAAACCGGTCCTAGGATGCTTGATTCCGGTCCAGGGAAGACATGGCTTGGCAGTTCGGGCTGGACTGTTCCCATGAGGCACAGGGTCAAGACTGATTTGCATATGGCCATGTCTAAACTGGGGTGACGTAGTGGGCAAAAGAACGATGGATTTAACCCAGATCTATTGACTGGGGGAGAATGTCTGCATTGTCAGCATTCCGTCCATCATTTGTTTGTTGGAACGCTTTTCGCCCTAAGTGGGATGGGTATTCCCAGATGTGGGACCCGTGCTCACTACTCCACTGGAGTCAAGCTATCCTGGCTGATGACGGCTGATAGCCAGAAACCGGTCCTAGGATGCTTGATTCCGGTCCAGGGAAGACATGGCTTGGCAGTTCGGGCTGGACTGTTCCCATGAGGCACAGGGTCAAGACTGATTTGCATATGGCCATGTCTAAACTGGGGTGACGTAGTGGGCAAAAGAACGATGGATTTAACCCAGATCTATTGACTGGGGGAGAATGTCTGCATTGTCAGCATTCCGTCCATCATTTGTTTGTTGTAACGCTTTTCGCCCTAAGTGGGATGGGTATTCCCAGACGTGGGACCCGTGCTCACTACGCCACTGGAGTCAAGCTTTCCTGGCTGATGACGGCTGATAGCCAGAAACCGGTCCTAGGATGCTTGATTCCGGTCCAGGGAAGACATGACTTGGCAGTTCGGGCTGGACTGTTCTCATGAGGCACAGGGTCAAGACTGATTTGCATATGGCCATGTCTAAACTGGGGTGACGTAGTGGGCAAAAGAACGATGGATTTAACCCAGATCTATTGACTGGGGGAGAATGTCTGCATTGTCAGCATTCCTTCCATCATTTGTTTGTTGTAACGCTTTTCGCCCTAAGTGGGATGGGTATTCCCAGACGTGGGACCCGTGCTCACTACGCCACTGGAGTCAAGCTATCCTGGCTGATGACGGCTGATAGCCAGAAACCGGTCCTAGGATGCTTGATTCCGGTCCAGGGAAGACATGGCTTGGCAGTTCGGGCTGGACTGCTCCCATGAGGCACAGGGTCAAGACTGATTTGCATATGGCCATGTCTAAACTGGGGTGACGTAGTGGGCAAAAGAACGATGGATTTAACCCAGATCTATTGACTGGGGCAGAATGTCTGCATTGTCAGCATTCCGTCCATCATTTGTTTGTTGTAACGCTTTTCGCCCTAAGTGGGATGGGTATTCCCAGACGTGGGACCCGTGCTCACTACGCCACTGGAGTCAAGCTATCCTGGCTGATGACGGCTGATAGCCAGAAACCGGTCCTAGGATGCTTGATTCCGGTCCAGGGAAGACATGGCTTGGCAGTTCGGGCTGGACTGTTCCCATGAGGCACAGGGTCAAGACTGATTTGCATATGGCCATGTCTAAACTGGGGTGACGTAGTGGGCAAAAGAACGATGGATTTAACCCAGATCTATTGACTGGGGGAGAATGTCTGCATTGTCAGCATTCCGTCCATCATTTGTTTGTTGTAACGCTTTTTGCCCTAAGGGGGATGGGTATTCCCAGACGTGGGACCCGTGCTCACTACGCCACTGGAGTCAAGCTATCCTGGCTGATGACGGCTGATAGCCAGAAACCGGTCCTAGGATGCTTGATTCCGGTCCAGGGAAGACATGGCTTGGCAGTTCGGGCTGGACTGTTCCCATGAGGCACAGGGTCAAGAGTGATTTGCATATGGCCATGTCTAAACTGGTATGACGTAGTGGGCAAAAGAACGATGGATTTAACCCAGATCTATTGACTGGGGGAGAATGTCTGCATTGTCAGCATTCCGTCCATCATTTGTTTGTTGTAACGCTTTTCGCCCTAAGTGGGATGGGTATTCCCAGACGTGGGACCCGTGCTCACTACGCCACTGGAGTCAAGATATCCTGGCTGATGACGGCTGATAGCCAGAAACCGGTCCTAGGATGCTTGATTCCGGTCCAGGGAAGACATGGCTTGGCAGTTCGGGCTGGACTGTTCCCATGAGGCACAGGGTCAAGACTGATTTGCATATGGCCATGTCTAAACTGGGGTGACGTAGTGGGCAAAAGAACAATGGATTTAACCCAGATCTATTGACTGGGGGAGAATGTCTGCATTGTCAGCATTCCGTCCATCATTTGTTTGTTGTAACGCTTTTCGCCCTAAGTGGGATGGGCATTCCCAGACGTGGGACCAGTGCTCACTACGGCACTGGAGTCAAGCTATCCTGGCTGATGACGGCTGATAGCCAGAAACCGGTCCTAGGATGCTTGATTCCGGTCCAGGGAAGACATGGCTTGGCAGTTCGGGCTGGACTGTTCCCATGAGGTACAGGGTCAAAGGGTCAAGACTGATTTGCATATGGCCATGTCTAATCTGGGGTGACGTAGTGGGCAAAAGAACGATGGATTTAACCCAGATCTATTGACTGGGGGAGAATGTCTGCATTGTCAGCATTCCGTCCATCATTTGTTTGTTGTAACGCTTTTCGCCCTAAGTGGGATGGGTATTCCCAGACGTGGGACCCGTGCTCACTACTCCACTGGAGTCAAGCTATCCTGGCTGATGACGGCTGATAGCCAGAAACCGGTCCTAGGATGCTTGATTCCGGTCCAGGGAAGACATGGCTTGGCAGTTCGGGCTGGACTGTTCCCATGAGGCACAGGGTCAAGACTGATTTGCATATGGCCATGTCTAAACTGGGGTGACGTAGTGGGCAAAAGAACGATGGATTTAACCCAGATCTATTGACTGGGGGAGAATGTCTGCATTGTCAGCATTCCGTCCATCATTTGTTTGTTGTAACGCTTTTTGCCCTAAGGGGGATGGGTATTCCCAGACGTGGGACCCGTGCTCACTACGCCACTGGAGTCAAGCTATCCTGGCTGATGACGGCTGATAGCCAGAAACCGGTCCTAGGATGCTTGATTCCGGTCCAGGGAAGACATGGCTTGGCAGTTCGGGCTGGACTGTTCCCATGAGGCACACGGTCAAGAGTGATTTGCATATGGCCATGTCTAAACTGGGGTGACGTAGTGGGCAAAAGAACGATGGATTTAACCCAGATCTATTGACTGGGGGAGAATGTCTGCATTGTCAGCATTCCGTCCATCCTTTGTTTGTTGTAACGCTTTTCGCCCTAAGTGGGATGGGTATTCCCAGACGTGGGACCCGTGTTCACTACGCCACTGGAGTCAAGCTATCCTGGCTGATGACGGCTGATAGCCAGAAACCGGTCCTAGGATGCTTGATTCCGGTCCAGGGAAGACATGGCTTGGCAGTTCGGGCTGGACTGTTCCCATGAGGCACAGGGTCAAGACTGATTTGCATATGGCCATGTCTAAACTGGGGTGACGTAGTGGGCAAAAGAACGATGGATTTAACCCAGATTGTTAGACTTGGGGGTCTCTGGTTGGCGCAAGGTTGCCCTTGTGTCAAGCAGGAACCCTCTCCTCTACGTCAGGGCGCAGGATAACCCCTTGTGAATGACCCTTGCTCACCCTCTAGGTGCGTGGCGTGAGCAGCCAAGGCGATTCCTCAGGCATTGTTGGTTAAGCACTTACAATCATACACACAGTAAATACATCAATCCCCCCAGAAACGGACACCAGACTTGGATATGTAGAAAAATACGCTTCTTTATGTAAAAATAGGTGTATATCTCAGCAGACTTATCACAAGACCAATAACGTTTTCGCTGTGCCACCAGGTTGTAAAGCAGGCAAATGTTCTCTGTTCGTAGCTTCAAATGGATACTTTGTAGTCTCTTGCAAATGTTACTTTTGGTTCCAGTACTCACAGAGATCGGCTCCTGCGAACGGGGAAATAAGGCGTTGCGGGCCCCGAGCCCGATACTGGAACTTCTTTCGTGACGTGGAGAGTCGGCACAGGTCGGTGCGACTCTCAGCTTGGGAAGTGGTCTTGGGTCCTCGATCAGCGGGTGTGGGCAGGTAGGCAGGCGCGGCCAGCGACCCTCAGCACGGCGGTGCAGGGGGGGTCTCCACAACGGGGGCGGCGCGGCCTGAGATGTCCGGGGATAGCGAAGCGGGGTCACAGGGCACGGTCGGTGCAGCTGGATGACCCGGCGTAGATCACAGTCGTCGGACGGTTTCCGGCCGGAGGGGTGATAGCGCGTTCCGCGCGCTCCAGTGGCAGGCGGTGACAGGGGTGCAGGCAACCTAGCCCGGGGACAGAGAGCGGCTCCGGACGGAGCGAGGCTCTCACGGGGTTGAGGCAGGCAAGCTCCTGAGTGTCACGGCCCTAGGAGGGGCGATGAGGGGCGCAGTCTCTTTCCAGCGGGATGCACACACGGCTCGAATCGGAGGACGAGCAAAAGCACAGAGAACCCACTGGTCCTGGGTTTCAGTTCAGGGGGCAAGCTCAGATCAAGCCCTTGGAGAATGTTTAAAGCACAAAGTAGCAAAGTCTTTTCAGTAGTCTCTTCCTCTCCTTTCTCAGCAAGGCAAGCAGCAGGCCAGCTCCTCCAGCGTCTTCTTCTCCTTCTAGTCGGGCAGAGGTTCTTTGTGGTAAAACAGGATTCTGATTTCTTAGGAGCCAGGCTCCTACTTTTATACCATGATTCTTTTGTTCTTTAGCGCCAGGGGGCCTGGGCCTGGCTCAGTCCAGTTCTGGAGCACTTTGTTATGGTGACTCTGCTCTTTCCTTTCAGCAGCAGGGCAGAGACATCAGCCGCTCCACAGGGGGCGGCGCCGGCTTTGTGGTGGCAGAGCACAGGTCTATTCAAGAGTCAAGGTGTACTCCTCCCACCCATCCTGGTGTCATCTCTCTACCCACCACCTGGCAGCCAACCTGTCTCTGGGGATTCCACACCCCTGCTCCTTACTGTTGCTAGGCAGAACACACGCACACAGCAGAGGCGGACTGAATGGCCAGGTCAGTAAATACTAACTTTCTAAAAGTAGTATTTACAAACCCAGGATATTAAAATAAACTTGACTACAAGAAGTATTTTATTATTCTGAGTTCAGGCATACTAAACTTGACATTCTACCATGCTCTCTGAGTCCACTGGGGTCACAGCGTGTAGTGACTCCAGCAGCCCATTCTGGCCTATGGAGAGCAGGTAGCCTTCAATAGTGAAAGACGAAAATGGCTGTAATTCACTACTAAGACATGCCACACACATCAGGGCATGTCCTACCTTATGCCTACAATGCACCCTGCCCTTGGGCCTACCAGAGGGGTGGCTAATATGTAGGTAAGGGAAGGTTTAGGGACTGGCATGTGGGGGCACTTGCGCAGTCAGTGCGACGGTCCCAGACCGCGCACAGGGTCTGCGGTGGCAGACCCTAGACACATTTTACAAGGCCGCTTTCTGTGGGTGGCGCAACCAGCGCTGCAAGCCCACCAGCAGCATTGGCATTCAGAAGCCCTGGCACCCCTGGTGCACTTTACTGGGGACTGATAGTGAATCCAATAAACCAATCATGAGCATCAATTACAGGTACACTTTACCTAGGGAGCACTTGCACTGCGGCACGGATTAGCCGTGACGCAGTGCCCTGAGCGGACAACACCAGCAAAACAATCGAGGCACACCATCAAAAAGTGGCAGGGAAACTCACGCCAAGGTGCCAGGTCTAACACGTGTCCCCTCCAGCTGAAATGTGGGGAGAACTACCCTTGCCCAGGGGGTTCCTCGTCACTAAGGCGGAAATACCTGGACAGACCGTCAGCGTTGGCGTGATCTGTACCAGGACGGTGTTCCACCGTAAAGTCCATACCCTGTAGGGAGATGGACCACCTCAACAGCTTCGGGTTCTCACCCCTGATTTGCATCAACCATCTGAGGGGCCTGTGGTCCGTCTGAACCCGGAAGTGAGACCCAAACAAGTAGGGTCTTAGCTTCTTCAGCGCCCAGACCACAGCAAATGCTTCTCGCTCAATTGCACTCCACCTACTTTCCCGTGGAAGTAACCTCCTACTGATGAAGGCTACGGGTTGGTCCCAGCCCTCCTCAGTCATCTGTGAGAGAACAGCCCCTACACCATGCTCTGAAGCGTCTGTCTGCACTAGGAATTCCTTGGAGAAGTCAGGGGCCAAAAGCACGGGCGCCGTGCACATGGCAGTCTTCAGGGTGTCGAAAGCTTTCTGACAGGTGTCAGTCCAGATCACGTTCCTGGGCTGCTTCTTGGAAGTCAGCTCTGTCAAGGGGGCAACGATCGTTCCATAGCCCTTGACAAACCTCCTGTAGTACCCAGTGAGCCCCAGGAAGGCCCTTACTGCGGTCTGCGTCTTGGGGGGTTCCCAAGCCAGGATGGTCTCAATTTTGGGTTGCAAGGGTGCCACCTTGCCACTCCCCACTTGGTGTCCCAAGTACACCACGGAACCCTGCCCGATCTGGCACTTGCTTGCCTTGATCGTGAGGCCTGCTCGGCGCAGAGCCATCAACACTTCCCAGAGGTGGCGCAGGTGTTCGGGCCAGGTGGCACTGAACACTGCGATGTCATCCAGGTAGGCGGCACTGAACGCATCCAGCCCAACCAGTACCTGGTTGACCAACCTCTGAAAGGTGGCAGGGGCATTCTTCCTTCCAAATGGCATGACTCGGAACTGGAAGTGCCCATCTGGTGTAGAGAATGCTGACCTCTCTTTGGCCCCATCGGTCAAGGCGATCTGCCAGTACCCAGACGTTAAATCAAACGTGCTGAGGAACCGGGCAGCCCCCAGCCGATCAATGAGCTCATCAGCCCTGGGGATAGGGTGCGCGTCAGTCTTCGTTACCGAATTGAGTCCTCTGTAGTCCACACAGAACCGGAGTTCAGGTGTGGCTCCCGGCGCAGCAGCTTTGGGGACCAAGACCACGGGGCTGGACCAAGGACTGCTGGAGGACTCAACCACCCCTAGCGCAAGCATTTTGGAGACCTCCTCCTTGATGCAAGCTCTGACCCTGTCAGTTACCCTGTAAGCCTTGTGCTTCACAGGTAAGCTGTCTCCTGTGTCCACATCATGGACGCACCAATCTGTGACACCAGGAACCAGGGAGAACCTATCGGGAAACTGCCCCAGCAAGTGGCGGCAATCTTCCTGTTGTTCGGGCGTCAGGGTGGGTGAGAGGTTAACTCCATCCACTGACCCATCTTTCTCAGAGGCTACTAAGAGGTCAGGAAGAGGCTCGGTCTCCTCTTCCATTCCATCATCAGTGGCCAGCAGCATGCCCACTTCGGTCCTCTCTAAGTGGGGCTTAAGGCGGTTAACATGTAGGACCCTCAAAGGGTTCCTGGGAGACTGCATGTCCACCAAGTAGGTGATAGGACTTTTGCGCTCCACAACCTCAAATGGACCTGTCCACTTATCCTGAAGTGCACAAGGCTCCACTGGGGCCAAGACCCACACCTTTTGTCCAGGTTGAAGCTCTACCAGAGTGGCATTCTGGTCGTACCACCGCTTCATCTCCTCCTGGCTGGCTTCCAGATTTGCCTCAGCAAGTTGCCTGAAACGCCTAGTCTGGTTTCGGAAGGCCAGCATGTAACTGTATACATTCTGGGGAGGTATCCTGGGAGATTGCTCCCAGCCTTCCTTTACCAAACTCAGAGGTCCTCTTACCGGGTGACCATACAGAAGCTCAAAGGGGCTGAATCCTAGAGACTTCTGTGGCACCTCTCGGTAAGCGAAGAGCAGGCATGGCAAGAGGACGTCCCACTTACGCCTCATTGGCCCGTCTAGGCCCATGATCATGCCTTTGAGGGTTCGGTTGAATCTCTCAACCAACCCATTTCCTTGGGGGTGGTAAGGAGTGGTGAACTTGTAAGTTACCCCACACTCCTTCCACAGGGATTTCATATATGTGGATATGAAATTGGTCCCCCTGTCGCTCACCACCTCTAGAGGGAATCCCACTCGGGAGAAAATTCCCATCAGTGCTCGTCCCACCACGGGGGCCGTCACTGTCCTCGGAGGGATGGCTTCAGGGTACCGGGTGGCATGGTCCACCAAGACCAGGATGAACCTATTGCCCAGGGCTGTCTTGGGGTCCAGAGGCCCCACAATATCAATACCCACTCGTTGGAATGGCGTACCGACCACAGGGAAAGGTTGCAGAGGAGCCTTCTGCTTCCCTCCGCTCTTACCACTTGCCTGGCAAGTCTGACAGGTTCTGCAGTAGGAATCTGAATTCTTGTGCATTTGGGGCCAGTAAAAGTGGGTGACAAGCCTGTCATAGGTCTTGTCCATCCCCAAATGTCCTGCTAACGGCACATCATGAGCCAGCCCCAGTAGGAAGGTTCTGAACTTCTGGGGTACCACCAGCACACGGGCTGACCCAGGTTCAGCAGCCTTAGGCTCGGAATACAGGAGGTCACTCTCCCAGTACACGTAGTGTGTTTTGGCCTGAACACCATTGGCCTGGTCTGCAGCCTGTTGCCGCATACCCACAAGAGAAGGGCATTCTTTCTGCTCCCTGCAGAATTCCTCCCTGGAGGGACCTCCTTCTTGCTGCCAATGGGTCAGCTCAGGCAGGTCTCCCAGTTCGGTAATCTGTTCCCCGGTAGGCTCCAAAGCATCCCCCTCAGGGTCCGCTTCCTCCTGGGCCGTGGGAACTTCGGGGGCCGGTTTCCCGCGCCTCCTGCGCCTTCTCCCTAAGGCCGGTTCCTGGACCTCTCCCTCAGGCTCCAGGACCCTCTCAACACCCCTACTGGCTGCCATGGACCGGGTGGTCACGCACACCCAGTCGGGTAGACCCACCATCCTCAGATGCGTGGTCTTCTCCACCTTTTCCCAAGGGGAGCTCTCCAGGTCGTTCCCTAGCAGACAGTCTACAGGCATGTCAGTTCTCACAGCGACTTGTAGAGTACCAGAGACCTCCCCCCACTCAAAGGGAACTTGAGCCATTGGACAACGACTCTCTATGTTGTCAGCATTGACAACCCTACAGTAGGCATTGGGTACAATCTGCTCTTGAGACACCAGGTGTTGCCTCACCGAGGTCACGCTGGCTCCTGTATCTCTAAGAGCCTCAACCTTCTTTCCATTGATGGTCACTACTTGCCCATATTTCTTAGTGTTAGAGGGTAAGTAGGTTTCAGGGACCATCTCACTGTCTCCTAGCGAGACTAGGGTCATATGCGCGGGACCCCCACCCCCCTGGACTGCTACCTCCTCCCCAAAATTAACAGTAGCTACTTGCCGGGGTGGAGCACCAGTGGGTGCTGTCTTACCAAACAGGCGACACTTAGGATCAGAGGCAATGTGACCCGGGTCACCACACCTGTAACAATTGAAGGGCCCCTTTGCAACAGGTCTACCTGTCGGTGCCCCGTTCTGCTGCGGGGGTGGGGGAGGCTGAGAACCCTTCTGTTGGTTCCCTTGGGGATTACTTTGGGGGCCTTTTTGGAACCCTTTATGTTTACCCTTGTCCCCCCCACTCTTCTGCTGGGGACCCTGCCCACCTTTGGCGGAGTCTCCCACTTGACCCTTGTGGACCCTGGTGCTGAGCCAGCGGTCCGCCTCCTCAGCAAGCTTCCTCGGGTTGGACAGCTTGCTATCAATCAGGTGCTGGCGTAGCTCAGGAAAACATTGACTGGACAAGTGCTCCCATGCAATTAAATCAAGCAACCCTTGATAATCACTCACCTTGCTACCCTTCACCCAACCATCCAGTGCTCTGCAGAAAAAAGTTACATACTCCACATACGTACTCTCAGGGATCTTCTTAGTCTCCCTGAACCTCTGTCTATATAGCTCAGGAGTTAACCCATACCTGGTCATTAAAGCTTCCTTCATATGGGGGTATGAGGCTTGGAGATCTAAGGGTAAATCTAACAGTGTGTCACGCCCTTCAGCAAGGAACCTTCCCCACAACCCCGCTCCCCAGTCTTTCTCAGGGACCCGGTGTGAAGACATGGCTACCTCGTAGGCCCTAAACCACTGCCCTATGTCATCCTTCCTAAAATACTCCTTTACTACATCTTTGGGGATGTACACCTTGGACTCTACCTGCACCGGTGGAGTGCTGCCACCAGAAGGAGCGGTGTCCAAACCTTTCGCCTTCAGCTCCAACTCCTTCAATCTTATATCATGATCCATTTTGCGTTGTTGTGCCTCCAAGGCCAACTTCTGCTTTTCCATTTCCATTTGTCCTGCCAACTTTGCCATCTCCATTGCATGCGCCCTGTCTGCTGCCCTGTCTGCCAGCTCCTCTGGCGACAGGACTCTGCTGGGCTCCCCAAGGTTGTCGGGTGGAACGATGTCCCCCGCATTCTGTGGGTCTCTTGACTCCTTCCAGGCTCTCAACGCCTTGGTGTACTGGATCTTCTTCTTGAATCCAGCATGGGGAACTCTGAATTTTACACTGTAGCCTTTCAATTGCTCCGTGGTGTAACGTTCCAGTCTCTCCCAATCCACCTCATCTATTCCAGAAATCACAGAGAGTGCTCTTCCAGCAGGGAGTGAGCCAGGCATGGCTGTCGCAAGGTTCGATGTCTCAACAAAGTTCAGAAATGAAAACCTGTGGCTGCGTTACTTGGTCTGCTCTCTCTATCTGGTGATTAATAATTCACTGTATGCAAATTACAAGTGCAAATCCGAAATCCCAGCCGCTGCCAACAATGTTAGACTTGGGGGTCTCTGGTTGGCGCAAGGTTGCCCTTGTGTCAAGCAGGAACCCTCTCCTCTACGTCAGGGCGCAGGATAACCCCTTGTGAATGACCCTTGCTCACCCTCTAGGTGCGTGGCGTGAGCAGCCAAGGCGATTCCTCAGGCGTTGTTGGTTAAGCACTTACAATCATACACACAGTAAATACATCAATCCCCCCAGAAACGGACACCAGACTTGGATATGTAGAAAAATACGCTTCTTTATGTAAAAATAGGTGTATATCTCAGCAGACTTATCACAAGACCAATAAAGTTTTCGCTGTGCCACCAGGTTGTAAAGCAGGCAAATGTTCTCTGTTCGTAGCTTCAAATGGATACTTTGTAGTCTCTTGCAAATGTTACTTTTGGTTCCAGTACTCACAGAGATCGGCTCCTGCGAACGGGGAAATAAGGCGTTGCGTGCCCCGAGCCCGATACTGGAACTTCTTTCGTGACGTGGAGAGTCGGCACAGGTCGGTGCGACTCTCAGCTTGGGAAGTGGTCTTGGGTCCTCGATCAGCGGGTGTGGGCAGGTAGGCAGGCGCGGCCAGCGACCCTCAGCACGGCGGTGCAGGGGGGGTCTCCACAACGGGGGCGGCGCGGCCTGAGATGTCCGGGGATAGCGAAGCGGGGTCACAGGGCACGGTCGGTGCAGCTGGATGACCCGGCGTAGATCACAGTCGTCGGACGGTTTCCGGCCGGAGGGGTGATAGCGCGTTCCGCGCGCTCCAGTGGCAGGCGGTGACAGGGGTGCAGGCAACCTAGCCCGGGGACAGAGAGCGGCTCCGGACGGAGCGAGGCTCTCACGGGGTTGAGGCAGGCAAGCTCCTGAGTGTCACGGCCCTAGGAGGGGCGATGAGGGGCGCAGTCTCTTTCCAGCGGGATGCACACACGGCTCGAATCGGAGGACGAGCAAAAGCACAGAGAACCCACTGGTCCTGGGGTTCAGTTCAGGGGGCAAGCTCAGATCAAGCCCTTGGAGAATGTTTAAAGCACAAAGTAGCAAAGTCTTTTCAGTAGTCTCTTCCTCTCCTTTCTCAGCAAGGCAAGCAGCAGGCCAGCTCCTCCAGCGTCTTCTTCTCCTTCTAGTCGGGCAGAGGTTCTTTGTGGTAAAACAGGATTCTGATTTCTTAGGAGCCAGGCTCCTACTTTTATACCTATATACTCCTCCCACCCATCCTGGTGTCATCTCTCTACCCACCACCTGGCAGCCAACCTGTCTCTGGGGATTCCCCACCCCTGCTCCTTACTGTTGCTAGGCAGAACACACGCACACAGCAGAGGCGGACTGAATGGCCAGGTCAGTAAATACTAACTTTCTAAAAGTAGTATTTACAAACCCAGGATATTAAAATAAACTTGACTACAAGAAGTATTTTATTATTCTGAGTTCAGGCATACTAAACTTGACATTCTACCATGCTCTCTGAGTCCACTGGGGTCACAGCGTGTAGTGACTCCAGCAGCCCATTCTGGCCTATGGAGAGCAGGTAGCCTTCAATAGTGAAAGACGAAAATGGCTGTAATTCACTACTAAGACATACCACACACATCAGGGCATGTCCTACCTTATGCCTACAATGCACCCTGCCCTTGGGCCTACCAGAGGGGTGGCTAATATGTAGGTAAGGGAAGGTTTAGGGACTGGCAAGTGGGGGCACTTGCGCAGTCAGTGCGACGGTCCCAGACCGCGCACAGGGTCTGCGGTGGCAGACCCTAGACACATTTTACAAGGCCGCTTTCTGTGGGTGGCACAACCAGCGCTGCAAGCCCACCAGCAGCATTGGCATTCACAAGCCCTGGCACCCCTGGTGCACTTTACTGGGGACTGATAGTGAATCCAATAAACCAATCATGAGCATCAATTACAGGTACACTTTACCTAGGGAGCACTTGCACTGCGGCACGGATTAGCCGTGGCGCAGTGCCCTGAGCGGACAACACCAGCAAAACAATCGAGGCACACCATCAAAAAGTGGCAGGGAAACTCACGCCAAGGTGCCAGGTCTAACACAGATCTATTGACTGGGGCAGAATGTCTGCATTGTCAGCATTCCGTCCATCATTTGTTTGTTGTAACTCTTTTCGCCCTAAGTGGGATGGGTATTCCCAGACGTGGGACCCGTGCTCACTACGCCACTGGAGTCAAGCTATCCTGGCTGATGACGGCTGATAGCCAGAAACCGGTCCTAGGATGCTTGATTCCAGTCCAGGGAAGACATGGCTTGGCAGTTCGGGCTGGACTGTTCCCATGAGGCACAGGGTCAAGACTGATTTGCATATGGCCATGTCTAAACTGGGGTGACGTAGTGGGCAAAAGAACGATGGATTTAACCCAGATCTATTGACTGGGGGAGAATGTCTGCATTGTCAGCATTCCGTCCATCATTTGTTTGTTGTAACGCTTTTTGCCCTAAGGGTGATGGGTATTCCCAGACGTGGGACCCGTGCTCACTACGCCACTGGAGTCAAGCTATCCTGGCTGATGACGGCTGATAGCCAGAAACCGGTCCTAGGATGCTTGATTCCAGTCCAGGGAAGACATGGCTTGGCAGTTCGGGCTGGACTGTTCCCATGAGGCACAGGGTCAAGACTGATTTGCATATGGCCATGTCTAAACTGGGGTGACGTAGTGGGCAAAAGAACGATGGATTTAACCCAGATCTATTGACTGGGGGAGAATGTCTGCATTGTCAGCATTCCGTCCATCATTTGTTTGTTGTAACTCTTTTCGCCCTAAGTGGGATGGGTATTCCCAGACGTGGGACCCGTGCTCACTACGCCACTGGAGTCAAGCTATCCTGGCTGATGACGGCTGATAGCCAGAAACCGGTCCTAGGATGCTTGATTCCGGTCCAGGGAAGACATGGCTTGGCAGTTCGGGCTGGACTGTTCCCATGAGGCACAGGGTCAAGACTGATTTGCATATGGCCATGTCTAAACTGGGGTGACGTAGTGGGCAAAAGAACGATGGATTTAACCCAGATCTATTGACTGGGGGAGAATGTCTGCATTGTCAGTATTCCATCCATCATTTGTTTGTTGTAACGCTTTTCGCCCTAAGTGGGATGGGTATTCCCAGACGTGGGACCCGTGCTCACTACGCCACTGGAGTCAAGCTATCCTGGCTGATGACGGCTGATAGCCAGAAACCGGTCCTAGGATGCTTGATTCCGGTCCAGGGAAGACATGGCTTGGCAGTTCGGGCTGGACTGTTCCCATGAGGCACAGGGTCAAGACTGATTTGCATATGGCCATGTCTAAACTGGGGTGACGTAGTGGGCAAAAGAACGATGGATTTAACCCAGATCTATTGACTGGGGGAGAATGTCTGCATTGTCAGCATTCCGTCCATCATTTGTTTGTTGTAACGCTTTTCGCCCTAAGTGGGATGGGTATTCCCAGACGTGGGACCCGTGCTCACTACGCCACTGGAGTCAAGCTATCCTGGCTGATGACGGCTGATAGCCAGAAACCGGTCCTAGGATGCTTGATTCCGGTCCAGGGAAGACATGGCTTGGCAGTTCGGGCTGGACTGTTCCCATGAGGCACAGGGTCAAGACTGATTTGCATATGGCCATGTCTAAACTGGGGTGACGTAGTGGGCAAAAGAACGATGGATTTAACCCAGATCTATTGACTGGGGGAGAATGTCTGCATTGTCAGCATTCCGTCCATCATTTGTTTGTTGTAACGCTTCTCGCCCTAAGTGGAATGGGTATTCCCAGACGTGGGACCCGTGCTCACTACGCCACTGGAGTCAAGCTATCCTGGCTGATGACGGCTGATAGCCAGAAACCGGTCCTAGGATGCTTGATTCCGGTCCAGGGAAGACATGGCTTGGCAGTTCGGGCTGGACTGTTCCCATGAGGCACAGGGTCAAGACTGATTTGCATATGGCCATGTCTAAACTGGGGTGACGTAGTGGGCAAAAGAACGATGGATTTAACCCAGATCTATTGACTGGGGGAGAATGTCTGCATTGTCAGCATTCCGTCCATCATTTGTTTGTTGTAACGCTTTTTGCCCTAAGTGGGATGGGTATTCCCAGACGTGGGACCCGTGCTCACTACGCCACTGGAGTCAAACTATCCTGGCTGATGACGGCTCATAGCCAGAAACCGGTCCTAGGATGCTTGATTCCGGTCCAGGGAAGACATGGCTTGGCAGTTCGGGCTGGACTGTTCCCATGAGGCACAGGGTCAAGACTGATTTGCATATGGCCATGTCTAAACTGGGGTGACGTAGTGGGCAAAGGAACGATGGATTTAACCCAGATCTATTGACTGGGGGAGAATGTCTACATTGTCAGCATTCCGTCCATCATTTGTTTGTTGTAACGCTAGAAATATTTAGAGCATATATGTGAGGTAGTCAAGGGATGATCAACAAATAGCAAAACATCATTTTCATATGCCAAAACCTTAGAATTAACATTTGCAATAGTTATTCCTTTAATTAGGTGAGATTTACAAAAAAAAACATAAAAAGAGTTCAATAGCCACGACAAATAGAAGTGACAACCACGTCTTGTTTCAGTATATAACTGAAAAGAATCTGAAGTAACATAAATTTGAGTCATTGGATCCTAGGGGCTTATTACAATGTCGGTCGGAGTTTCCTCAACTGACACCGTGGTGGAAATGGGACCGACGACCTCCGGTCAGCAGTCCTGGCCGCCTATTTATGATGCGGTTGCATTCCCACAGTTCGCCATAGGAGCATGTGTTGCGGCTGTAAACCAGCCATAGCACTAGCTCCCATAGGGAAATGGGAGGTTGTGTTAATCCCGGCACCCTGTGGCAGGCACCTTAAGTGCCTGCCACAGGGTGCCGGGATTAACAGGGGGGCACCATATGTGCCCCCTCGGCCCACAACTGGAGGCCACGAAGAAAAGGGAGCCCTGCTACGGGCCCCCAAACTCGCTTTCCGACAGGCTTTCCATGTCAGAAAGTCCGACATGGAAAGCTTGTTGCAAACCGAGCATCGTAATTCTGAAGGAGGAAATGCCTTCCTTTGGGAGTACTGGCCGGTCTCCAACTGACCGATGGGCTCAAGGAGCCCGTCCGAAGCCAGCCGGAATAACCACCCGGTTTCAATTCCGACTGGCTGTATTGTAATCAGCCGGTCGGAATTGAAACCAACAATCTCGTCGTAAATCCTCTGACCTAAGGTCGGAGGCTTTACGACCAGGAGCATAATAAGCCCCCCAGTGTTTTATGATGAACACCTTACTTTCATAAATCTAGTTTGATCATTATGAATATTTTGCCATCCTCCTATCCTTCATTGTTCCATGGACATGGCAGCATCATTGCCGCGGCAGGGCGCAAGATCCCACAGTTGCAGCTCCCTACTAAAGGAGGCTCTACGCACATCTTTCTGAACCACCTTTTCCCAGATCTTGGCGGTAGCCGTGACAACATATGGCACTTGGTGCTCCAACCTGCCCCCTCACATGAATAACTTCAGCAAGGTGTCTTCCCCTATCATATTTCCCAGCAGCCTCTTCTCCCAGTTTTTCAGCATCTAAAGCCATAAGACCAAGGGGATCTGTAACCTTAATAGAATTTGATAGTACTAGATTAAAAGTCCTAGGGGCTTATTACAATGTCGGTCGGAGTTTCCTCCAACTGACACCGTGGTGGAAATGGCTAGACCAACTATCTTGATGCATGTTGCAAATGTGCTGCATAATACTAACAGTATATTTCCAGAATGGCTAATCCTCCATACTCCATAGCCCTCTTAAGCACCGCCAGTGTCACTCGACTATACTTCCTGGCCCATATCAGGGAAACCAACAGGCTATCCAGTCTATGGAAAAATCTAGCCTCGAGTGGGAAAAGTGAGTTTTAAACGAGGTACAGGCAGCAAGGAGAAAGACCATCTTTGCTACGGCCGTTCTGCCCATTACGGAAAGAGAGAGTTTCTTCCAGAATGGGATTGAATTCTCAAGGCCCAGCATGACCCTATCTACATTCCTGCAACTGTGCTCTGCCTCGGCGTGTGCAACCCAAATAAATATGAATAATTGATGAAAGATTGCTGACAGCTTATCTGGTAATATTTTTGCATATATTTTATAATCCTGGTTGAGAAAAGAGAAAGGTCTATAATTAGGCAATGGTTTACCATATTTGTTAGATCCACAATATTACTTTGCCTTTTCATGAGAAATTCGTATTCCAGCTCTTTTGCTAAGTAGATTGAAGATGGCTGCGGGGAAGGAGCACTAAGACCGAGCTCCTGGGCTCCCCAATGTAAACCCCATCGCTGACCCCCACATCCCACAAAAGGCAAAAACCAGCGACTCACCAGAGTACTAACCAAAGGGAAAGATCCAGAATTGCGTCGCATCCACCACCGGAACATATTATCCGCAGCTCGACACCTCCAGGATTGTAATTAATGCCTCAGAGGTGATCGTTCTCGGCGGACTCCATACCGGACGACTCCTGGACAGCCCTACATTAGACCCCCAAGAGTCCCACACGACAACCGACCACTGTCTGGCTCGGCAACTCCAAGAAGTCAGCACCGTGAAAATCGTGAAAAAACCTCTGTTCTCATCAACAATTCTGCCTGTCCCCAACATGGCCGCCCGCAATGGACTCTTAGTACTTCCCTCACCGCAAAATCGCACGGATGAATACTGATCCACAAGTAAGGAGCACCGAAGCACAGTGAAAGGGCCTTTTTCATAGACCACCGCAGTAATATGCCCCCAATGCTTTGGATGCTTTAATTTCGCACCAACTCACTGCAAACCTCAGCTGCCTGTCCCCAAGATGGCCGCCTGCAACACACACTCAGAACTTCTCCCCGGTCACAAATCTGCATGGGTGAGCACAGAGCATTAAAATAAATAAGGTACCAAAGCTGATAGATAGGGCTTTCTCCATAGCCCACCGCAACCTCAGTGGCCTTATTTTCGCCCCAATTGGCTGCAAATTTTGGATGCCTGACTTTAAGATGGTGGCCCCCTGGGACTGACCGTAAGATGGCAGCCCCCTGAGCACACTCACCACTGACGCCCCCTGAACTAGAAATGGCCCCCTCACCGCTATCGAGAACAAAAGGTTTCAGCACCTATGCTGTAAATAATCATCATCTTCCTATTCCAATCCTTATTAACCACCCCCTAGTGCTCCACCCACAACCAAGGGAGATCCTGGAGGGACCCACATACTTCTAGGCTTACTAACCAATAACTGGTTCTAGCCGCCAGCCGACTCAAGTACCACTACACCTCTTATACCCCAGTTTGGAGTTTCCTCAGAGGGCTACCCACTCTGACCCAACTCAGACCAGGGAACCCAGAACACTGCCGTGATTGCAGATCACATACTGCCTACTTGAAACAGCTGAACTGGCACCAGACCAACAGCCTGAGAAGAGCTCTGTCAAGCAATCCTCCCGCCCATCTAACTCAAAATTACATCTACCAACACAGTCCCCCCCAGCCCCTCCACATCAATACACCTTAAACCACATGGCCCAAACTCCTTCTACATCACTTTCCCCCACAACCTTTCTTCAAAAGCGAAAAGAAACTTGAAACACAGAATGATTCGTCAACACCCAAAAACCCTAGTCGCGGATATCTACCAGTGCACCTCCAAGGGTCAATTGAAAATGGATCTCATTTTCCATACCATAAGACCAGAAAACTGGAATTTCATGCTCAGATCACAGCTCTACATAACCAAATCAACCAACACTCTCTACAGCTGCAAGCTAACGTTTTCTATCCCCAATCACACTTGGCGTAAGGGCAACATCTCTGCAACCATCTACCACAACAGCACAGTCTTGGTTCAAGCCAACAACGACAACCTAGAAGCATTCAACACCCTCTTCCCCTCACTACGTAATGCCCCCTCTAGCCCACACTGCCCACACCCGACCTACTCCCCATCCCTTGACAGACTGACCCACAAAGAGATCCCACAAACCAATCCCACACCCTCCGTCAACCCTGTCATCCTCTCCCCCCTGGACAACTACCTCCCCTCTGTCCTCCTCGCACGAAACACGCATAATACACTCTTCCTCTCCAACACACACAGGAGTTACGATGTCAAGGATGCTCCGCATCCCCCAGACAATCACCACCCACCCCCTGCCTCCCCATTACACCTCACCCAACCAACAACTAATGCCCACAACCCACTATCTACGACACCTAACCTCATGTCTCTTTCCACATGCAAGAGGACGAGGGATCCACCATGTGATCCCCACGCCCCTTACCACCGGCTCCACACACAGTCAACACCTGCATCAGGAATGCCAAAAGCCAACATATCAATGACAAGCTCTCTCCCCCACGGGACAACCCTGCACTAAACACCCCCCCTCTGTAGAAACGACACAACATCGCACTTGCTGGAAAGCCAGCTAGAAACTGTAATACTAGGTTTTAACGCATTCTTACTAAGCCTCCCCACACTCAGAGAGCCTAGCCAACTCCCTCTCTAGACTCCCACTTTTCACATCACCAGACAGCAACCGCCTCCCAAGGCTTTATATCCTAGCTGGATCTCAACCCCCCTCTCAAACAAATCACAGAGACCCAAAAGAACAACTGCGGATATGTCCCCAAGTGAAGTGACGGAGATCACCGCCTCCTATGACACCCCTACCTCTGCCACCCCAAAATCCAAGATCGAGGTTATCACGGGATTCAGAAGAGACCGCTTCCCTCTGAGACACTTAAGACCCCCTGCCTTCCTCACCAATATTCCCAGGGCTCCCCTAATCAAGAAACACAAAAACGAGGCAACCTCCACCAAATGCATGCTCATTAACTGTAGATCAGCCACCAAACATGCAACTGAGCTGGCGGAAACCATCCTTACCCATGACATTGACATTACCTTCATAACTGAAACCTGGCTAAACATATTATTTTCCCCAAGCCTGGGACATGCTTGTGCCCCCGGGCTATGTACTCATCAACAAAGATGGAAAGGATCAACGAGGAGGGGGCATGGCAATCATACACACGGTCAACATCTCCGTGACGGAAACAGACACCTTCAAATACAACACGTTTGAATGCCTAACCGCCAACATTAGGACAAATGACAACAAATCTCTACTCTGCCACCTCCTCTACCATCCGCCAGGCAACACTACAGCATTTGGGGAACACCTGTCCGATTTGATTACCTACTGCTGAGTCCGAGACTCAAACTATTTAATTATAGGTGACTTCAACCTACACTGGAATGAGGAAAATAACCCGCTAATCCAATCTCTGAACGATCTCTTAAATAACAACAACCTTATCCAACTCTGCTCTGAAGAAACACACGACAAAGGATCTACCCTGGATGCCATTGTTGCCCAACGCGACACAATCTTTATCAACCGCATCCTGCCCGTTGACTGGTCTGATCACCACCTCATCTTATTCCGCATCAGCCAACCGATCCTATGCAAACACCCCATGCTGGACCCCCCCAAATGGACGAGAAACCTAACTCAGATCCCCCTGGCAAACCTTGAGGAAAAGATGAGATCTCTCCTTCCCATCTCCACGGATGATCTCTCCACAACAGAACTCACCTCTCACTATAACGCAACCATGACTTCCTTTTTGGACCACCTAGCCCCCCTGAAACAAAAACAAAGCCAGAAACATACCATCCAGATCCTGGTTCAATACGGACTTAAACTCCAAAAGGAGACACCTCAGGGCCACAGAAAGACTCTGGCGGAACAACCCAACCTCAACCCTTCGTGAGCAACTCAAATCAACTCGCAGGAAGTACAAAAAACACATCCTTAATGAACAAATTCCTTGTTCTGCACTGCTCTCGACAACGCAAACAACAGGTCCAAGGAGCTCTTCACCCTCATCAAGCAACAGACTTCCAAGCCACCCCCCTTTCTCGATTGTGGCCTCCAAAGACCTGTGCGATAACTTCGCCAACTTCTTCAACTACAAAATCACCAAGATTGAACTCTCCTTGGATCTCAACCGCAGTCCCCCTCACAGTAGTCTGTCCCCAAGGACAGATGATATTGTACCCAATCACCCATTAAAACTCTGGAAATCCGTCAACCCCATCTCCGAATTGATGATAATTAAACTAATCTCTACTTCCAAACCCTCTTCACACGTCCTCGATCCTATACCCACCCAACTAGCTCCAGACACCGTAATGGCGGCCGCGTGGCTCTGATCACGGCTGCATCTACATTGAGACACATCGTGACGCGGCTGGATACCTGCATGCTCTGCATCGAACCACAGCAGGGGACGCACAGCCAGCGGGTGAGTGGTGCGGTGACAGCGCGCTGAAAATTTCGCTGTCCACACACTTTGCACCACCTGGCAGACAGACGCGAGGAGCGCGCACCGCGCTGGGGAAGTGAAAACATGCGGGCGCCCGGCTTCACAGGTCAGTCTAGGCCCTAATGCTTAAAATTGCCGGCAGCAGCAATTGATTACACTCAGTGAGCCCCTCGCACCAGAATCTGCAATCCTGCTTTGTGCAGCACCACAAATGTAATTGGAGATTTGGCCATATGTTAAGCAGCAGAGGGACATTTGGCAGTTAGATATCATCCAGGTCAGATACACCACGCGAGTGTCAGAGCTGCTCTTCAGGTCCAGTCCTTATCCCTCATCACCGCAGCTGTGCAGTGGGCTCCTATTGTGCTATTTGCGCTGGCAACATGGGCAAACCTGAAAAGAATCAGCCCCGCCTGACCTTTGAATTGCGTAAAAGCGGCAAAGTGGCGCAAAATGCAGCATCCGATTCGGAGCTTGAATCTGCCTCGCAGGCCCCGACGGCGCTGGAGAAGACGCTGGCCGCGATCCAAGCCAGCCTACAATCAATAGATGGCAAGATTGAAGCCTTAAATGGCCGCATGGATCATATGGCGACCAAACTAGATAAACAGGGACTAAGGCTGGGGGAAGCAGAACAAAGAATAACTGACACCGAAGATGGGCTACAACATGTGGTAGCCAAGACCTCAGATATCGAGTAGATTCTGACGCTTATAAGGGACAAAAATATGAACATTGAAGCGCGCTCTCGGCGCAATAACATGCGCATTTTGGGTCTGCCGGAATCAACAAATGTGGGGAGGCTGCAAGATTATGTTGAGGTACTCTTTAAGGACATCTGCGGTGCTGAGAACCTGTCTAACATGCTAGTTGTGGAGAGGCGCCACAGATCTCTTGCAGCCCGTCCGCCACCCGGAGCACCGCCAAGGCCCATCATTTTGCGGCTACTAAACTTCAGGGACCGCGACGCAGTGCTGCGCATAACCCGACAGAAAGGCACCATCAAACACCAAGGAAATTAACTGTCTTTTTATCCCGACTTCAGGGCCTTTGTTCAGGCAGCTCGCACAGAATTTCAAGGGGTCAAAAAACTTCTCATGAAAGAGCAAGTGCCGTACGCAATGTTGTACCCTGCTCGCCTCCGCATAGGTGTGGACGATAAAGCAAACATTTTCAGTAACCCAAAGCAGGCCATGGAGTTTGTGAGAAACTTGCGGCGCAAACAGCAGCCCCTGGATCGTACGTCGGACATAGGCAAATAATCCCAATGTACTCTGTTTAGCTCTACCAGCCATTGCTGCTCGCAAACCCGTACAGTACTGTCGGTGGCGAAGTCGCTCTCACTCCTCCTCTGCTAAAAAAAAAACCCCAAGAAAACTGTTGCTGGAAGGTATTATGTCGTCTATAATGTACTATGACAATGCGTGTCACATATATGACTCTATTCAGCCCTGTGGGTATGTGCTTTCTTGCTTTTCTACATATGGCTGAGTTGCTATGGTGAAGGGAATACACACTCTGGTGACACTGTGCCCAGGTTAATTCACCATTATTGATGCATAGGCGAGGGGAACTCCTCCTTACGAAGCTATGGTTATTCGTTGAGAGTGAATGTTCCGCTTTTCTGTTGTCTTTTATAATGCTCCTAAGGAAATATACCCATGCTTGGTGGTGGGTAGGCCATAAGCAGAGTCTTCTACCATGTCAAGGCGGCCCCCTCCCTCTTTTCACCTGGGAGTGGTAGGTGCCGCTACGTCCCCTCTATGGGAATACCCCAATATGCACTTGTTGTATTATTTTATTTGTTGGTGTTATTGTTTGGGGATTATGGCTTTGGCGCATTGGGGTTGCCAAAGTGGGTAGGGCTGGGGGGGTGGTTTTGCATAAAATTGATGCGATTGTGGCGATAAAAAAGTCAGGCATGATTACGGGCCCAGCTGGGACTTTTATGTATTGTGGACTGCTAAATGTTCAGCAAGTGTACTTGTATGACAACGGGTAGGATGGGAGAAAGTTATAACTGCCTAACATAGAACATCCGGGGCCTTAACACTCCCAA
The DNA here is from genome assembly GCF_964204655.1 of Triturus cristatus. Taxonomy (NCBI): domain Eukaryota; kingdom Metazoa; phylum Chordata; class Amphibia; order Caudata; family Salamandridae; genus Triturus; species Triturus cristatus. The sequence continues at coordinate 266,504,890 of NC_140585.1, forward strand.
AAAGATCAGACAGGTAATAGCATACCTTGAGAGACACAAAATCCAAATCGCCTTGCTACAGGAAACGCATTTGTGTAAACAGAAAGAAGTTAATATTGCACGCAAATGGGCAGGATATAGGTTAGCGTCATCATTCTCTAGTTACGCCAGGGGAGTCCTTATTCTGATTAAGAGGGGTGCCCTTACTCCCTATACTATCACATAGGGATGACAAAGGTCACTGGGCTATGGCACATGGAAAACTGGGCAATACACTATTAACATTAATTTATGTATATGGCCCAGTACTGGATGACCAGCACGCTTTTGTGGAGTTGCTGAGACTGTTATGGTCATGGCCGGACGCTGCTGTCATCTGGGGAGGGGACTTCAATACGCATCTTGATCCAAGTTTAGACAAATCCAACCCACACGGGGCACAAACTATCAAAGTAGCCCAGTGCGTTCGAGACGCCATTGCGGAGATGGGCCTAGTCGACGTCTGGCGACTCCGAAACGCTGAGGCAAAGGTGGGCACACATATCACCCCCGCTCACAACAGCTGGTCCAGATTAGATTACTGGTTTTTAAATGAGGAGGCAAATGGCTGGGTAACGCACGTACAAAATCTGCCACGCACCTTGTCAGATCACAATCCGATACAGCTATGCATGCAGATTCCCGCAAATGTGCATCACCCCTTTACATGGCGCTTCCGTGCTGAAGCATTATTAGACCCTGTCTACGAAGACGCCATTAGGCAGGCGATAACACAGTACTTTGAATTAAATGTAGGTTCTGTCGAAAGCGTTGCCACATTGTGGGAAGCATTTAAGGTAACAATTCGTGGGGTCTGCATCAGTACCATATCGGGTATCTTGAGGGACATCAGAGGGCAACTCTCCAAAACTGAGAAGATGCTACATGAGTTAGAAACCCAATATTCAATCAACCCGGCCTCAGCCCCTCTCGACAAAATACAGGCACTGCTCAAGGAGTATGACTCACTGGCGGAGTCAGAGTCACGTTATCTGACACACCGCCAGGTTGCTAGATCATATGGGGAGGCAGGGCGCCCGGGCAAACGACTGGCTGCCAATTTGCGTTTCAGATCTGATCACCATCACATCACTAAAATAATTGACTCTCCGGGTGTTGAACACTATCAACCGCAAGACAGAGTAGACCAATTCAGGAGTTTTACAGAGAGTTATACACTACACGGGGGACACTTGACGAGGCTGAACTACGAGACTACCTTGATGATATAGCTTGTGTGTGGCTGTCAGACGGGCATAGGGAATATCTTAGCCAACCTATAGAAGAATCTGACATTAAAGAGGCGATTATGTCCTTGCCCAACAGCAAGGCTCCAGGGCCAGATGGGCTCACATCTGACTTTTATAAGCAATAGGCAGACCTACTGGTCCCTCACCTGCTGGAGATGTACGCGGAAGCTCATGAATCTGATGTTCTACCTCCATCTCTTAGGCAAGCTTTAATTATCACCCTGCTCAAAAAGGACAAGACACCTACACTATGTGAGTCATACCGCCCTCTATCACTTAATAATCAAGACGCCAAAATCCTGGCGAAAATAATTGCCACCAAACTGCAACCTCTGCTTCCCACCATGGTTTTGCGTGATCAGTCCGGTTTTGTGCCTATGTCTAATTACTTATGTACAATATTTGCCATGTTTCACATATTAAACCCTGAACTTCCGGCGGCAGCAGTCATGCTAGACGCCGCAAAGGCATTCGATTCGATACATGTTCCACGTCCTAAGAAGAATCGGGTTCCCAAATGTGTTATTATGATGGCTGTAGATACTGTACACTGAAACATCGGCTAGGGTGCGGGTGGGGGGCCTCACTTCTGAACCGTTTGGAATAGATAGAGGCACTCGTCAGGGGTGCCCTCTGTCACCCCTGCTTTTTGCTATCATGATGGATCCACTTGCCTGCATAGTACGTCAAAGGCACAGGCACACGGCGCTCAATTTCAATCACAGGCCGGTGGGTATCTCAATGTACGCGGACGACATGGTTCTCTTCATTCGAGATCCACAGGTCCACCTCAATGCGGTTCTCCGTGAGTACATCGGATTTGGTCCCTTTTCCGGTCTTACAATAAACTGGGATAAATCTGTAGTGATCCCTTTGACTGTGTGTACTCCCCGTCCCCCGATGGAATACCCATTAATCTGGACAACAGACCTAGGGGTATGGGTGCACTGTGACCCGGAGATAGTCATCAGGGAAAATTATAGAAGAGCATATCACACTTTAGTAAATCAGGTGGAGAAATGGGTTCATCTACCACTATCTCTTGCAGACCGTGTGGCTGTTGAAAAAATGGTAATTTTCCCCTGCTTTTTGTACCTTTTTTGTAACATACCAATTAGCCTAACTAAACACTTCTTCTCCACGATAAAAACACAGCTCCTGAAATTGATATGGGGAACTAAACAATCCAGAATCATCTGGACAACGCTGACACTTCCATACGCCCGGGGGGATTTGGTGCACCAGACATGTACATATATTATTTATGTGCGCATGCACAGTATGCCTATTATTGGTTCAGATCACATCATTTTGTTCTGCACTTGGCTGTGGAGGACAGGGACGCACATCCCATACCTTTAGCGGGGATAATCGCACACACTCACAGAGGCACACCCAAGGTTGAGATCAACACCAAAGATGCTACTATTGTGGCCTGCCAGGCGATTGGAAAGCTAGCTGACAAGCTCCCTATTTATGCCCCGGCCCTGCCGCTGACTGGGCACGCTGCAATCTCTGTTGCACACGAAGCTGGTCCGCTGAGAGCCTTGAAGTAGGTGGGAATGACTCACATGCGCAATTTATACCCTGCAGGCATGTATATAGGCACTGCTGATCTAGAGTTTATTGACAATCCCACTCCGCTGTGTACATACACCACATACCGCCTACAGCGAGCCATGAAAAGCCATTACACTTCCTTCCCGGACGAGCCGCCTACTCTGCACTCTCTACAGCTCCTAATCGTGGCCCCCACCAAAAAAAAGCTTATCACTAAATTATATAAGGCAGTGCAGGAGGAAACAGTGAGAGCGGCAGATAAGAGCTTGGAGCGGTGGAACGACTCAGATCACTGCAAAAGGTGTGGACAAGGAGGCGCAGACTTCTACCATCTGGTGTGGCAATGTGGTCCAGTATTTGGGTACTGGGAAGAAGTACTTAATCGCTTACACATCATGACAGGGACTTCACTCCGGTGCACACCACTCACATGTTTGCTCTGTTATGTTCCTCAGTTGAAAGGGGTGGTGGGCAGGTACGCTCGAGTTGCTCTCCTGCTAGCCAAAAGAAGGGTCGCCATGTCATGGGATAGCAGACTCAGCCCTCAGATTGATGGGTGGATCAACGATTTATTGCATTGCCAGGAAACCTTGGAATTGTATGCGGAAGAATTGCCTGCATCCTCACGACCAAAGGACATTTGGGAACCTCTGAGGCAATATCTGGTGCACCAAGTGCAAGGAGAGGAAATGTCGCCCTAAATGTACCTGTGTAGCTGTACTAATAGACATGTCTAAAGATCAATATCCCGTTATATGTCTTGACTTGTATTCCACTGTTCACGAGTGTAATCTAGTCCACATGCGATAATCACAAGCCTACTGATTATGCTGTTATGTTGTGAACGCCCTGTGTGGTGTTGAGTTTGCTTTCTCTTTGATTTACTATAAAAAAAAGCCAATAAAGAAATTGGAAAAAAAAAAAATAGCTAAAAAAACGTAACCTCTCCCTAGCCCCGCTCTGGAGCAAAATCATAAACAGCTCCTTGAGAACCAGAACCATTCCAGACTGCCTCAAAGTCGGCCAAGTCACACCACTTCTAAAAAAAACGGGCTTGGACACTAATGATTTGAATAACTTCAGACCCGTTTCCAATCATCCTCTCCTATCCAAAATCCTGGAAAGGTGTGTTCTCCTACAATTGACCCAACACATAGACAACATCAACCTCCTGGACCCCCACCAATCGGGCTTTCCGACAAGGCTGCGGTACAGAGACAGCAATCATTAACATCATAGACGACATCCACAAGATACTAGACACGGACCAATGCTGCCTACTCATACTTCTAGACCTATCAGAAGCCTTCGACACGGTTGACCACAAGCTACTCATCGAAGTACTTCAAAAAAGGCTAGGTGCAGACGGGGTGGTCGTACAGTGGTTCTCCTAATTTCTCCAGAACCGCACACAAAGAATAAAAATCAAAAACTTCTCGGCAGACCTACACCCTGTCAGCAGATATGTCCCTCAAGGGTCAGTTCTTTCCCCTCAACTTTTCAACATCTACATGGAACCCCTCACCACCATACTAAAAAACAACAACATCCCCTTCCACCTATATGCAGACAACACCCAGATCTATCTCAAACTCCTCCATTGATGACATTCAAAGACTCATCAACACTCTTAGTGAAGTCCAACACTGGCTATCTCTTAACCACCTAAAACTCAACCAAGACAAACCAGAATTCCTCCTCATCTCTAACAAAAGAGAACACCCAAGTCATAGAATGGCTTAAAGCTATTGACACCCTCAAAGGCAACATCACCCTGGCTGACTCCGTAATTACGCTGGGAATCACTCTCGATCAAAAACTAGACATGGTCAAGCACATCAAGAACTCTGCAAACAGCGCCTTCCTCAACCTGAAACTACTCAACAAAATAAAACCCTTCATCCCGCTCAAGGACCTCAAACAGGCCACTCAATCACTGGTGCTGTCCAGACTAGACTACTGGAACGCAGCCCTCACAGGCACAGCTAAATGCCACTTAGCTCTCCTCAGAACAACGCTCAACGCAGCAGCCAGAATGATCACAGGAGCAAAGAAATACAATCAGATATCACCCGCACTCAAAGAGATAAAATCGCTTCCAGTCGAAACACGTGCCAACTTCAGAACTGCTTGCCTCACGCACACAGGGAAACCCACCTACCTGGCCTCCATACTTAAGAAGGCCGGTCAGACAAGGACCCTCAGGAGCTCCAATACGCTTCTCCTCATCCCGCCAAAAACCCGTAAACAAAAAACGCAGCCCGCTCCTTTTCTGGAAGTGCGCCCAAAATCTGGAATTCCATCCTTGTCCACATCAGAACTAGCCCATCCTTTTATTTATTTAATTTAGAATGCAGCTCAAAGACCTCTCTCTCAATCGTTCGCTCCTGTATCGATAGCTGCCGCCGGAGCTCACTAGCTGGAACCTGGCAGCAGCCTGATTCTCTGCCATCAAGACATCTACCTCCACCAAGCCACCAGACACCTTCCTCGCCCCCCATCCCTAAAGGAGATTGGCTTGAGCCAACGTGCACACTGGTAGTACTTCATCATACTTCCTTGACTTAATGCGGTACAGCACGCCCAGACCTCCGAAGCGCCATGAACCACTATGAATACTACCCATTACTGTATGTTTTCCTTGATACTACTGCGTTACTGTGTGATTTCCTTGACACGTATGTTGTAAAGCGCTCGGATACCCTCCGGTCTGGCCAGCGCTGTATAAAACTCTTAAATAAATAAGTAATTAATAAATGTTTACCTTAGTTTCTGTAACTTAAATTTGTATTTAATACTTTTTGACGTTATGAAAAGTCTCTCAAATTTAGCAATTTCCTTAGAAATATCAGCAACATTAACTTTCGTTTTTTAAAATTTTCATTAGACATAAAGGATATTGATATACCACGAACAAATGGCCTAACGCATCCCATTGTATAATCTGAGATGTATCTGATGCTTTATTGTCAGTAAAAAAAGTAATAACAGGATTAAAGAGATGTACTTTATTTTGCTCATACAAAATATTTATGCATTCATTTTCCATTTAGAAGCATGAATTGAAAGATCATGCACATCTCTATCCAATGAAATTAAGGCATGATCTGAGATATCAATTGATTAAATTTTAGACTTTGTTAATAGGTGACAGATGTTAAGTGAGGAGAGAAAGTTGTCAATTCTGAAGAAAACAAGAACGAGAATTGGAGTATAAAGAATGGGCCTCATTTATGTATTTTTGCCGTAGGGCAGCGCAGCAGGCCTTCATGCTGTGCTGCCCTACAGCAAAAGAAAATGGCAGGAATGCGCTGTATCTATGAGATACGGCACATTTCTGTCCTTTTCCCCTGCGCCGGCACACAATGGACTGGCATGCGCCAACGCAGGCACCTTTGCATCATGGTGCAAAGGTGCTTGCATTGAGGGGATGATTGTTTTTGTGCAGGAAGGGAAATCTGTCTGCACAAAAACAATCACGAAAGGCTTTTTCCCTTTTGTATGTGTGGTACAGAATGCAACGCACATAGAAAAAGGAAAAACGAGGAGAAATAAAGATATTTCTCCTCGGTGTGCCTCCCTCCCCTGGGGAGGCGTACGTTTTTGGCACTGCCTCAGATTAACAATTTCTTGTAAAGCTGGGGCAGTGTCAAAATGCCATGGATGTTGCTGGGAACGCCCCCAGCAGCACCCATGCATGCACCTTTAACGCAGAAAACTGCGTTAACGGGAACAATATGTAGGAGGCAGCTTTAAGCCAAAAAAGTGGCTTAGTGCTGTCTTGTAAATATGGAGCAGGCTCCTGCACCACGGAACGTCACAAAAAGTGACGTTCCGATGACGCAAGGGGCCTCATAAATAAAGCCCTATATTCTTTGCTATTAGTCACTAATTTAACAGTGTTTAAAATATTTGAATAACATAAGCTTTAGAAGGCTTAAATGTGACTGTTGAAACTCTATCCAGCAATGGGTCATTTGTTAAATTAAAATCACCTCCTACAATAAGAGGTACATTGCCTGGGTTGAATATTTCCATTGTAACATGTTTCCAAAAATAGGATCATAACTCGGTGGTGTATATAGAATAATTAAATGAATAATAGAGTTATCAATTTTAGTTTGAACATATAGAAATCATACACATCACTACGCCGTTGGAGAATTTGAACATTTAGGGGCATAAGTACAAGAACTGCCGCTAACTAACGCTAATGCCAGTTAGCTGCAGTTTTCTTAACGCGGCCTATCACCAAAAACTATCGCCCTGTTAACGATGTATTTACAGTACGTCGCTACATGGCAATCAGGTAGCTGTGGTGAAAACTGCCGGTAACACTAGTGTGAAGGCGATACACATTGCGACGTTAGCAGGCGAAAACTGACGAAAGGCCCATTAGCGGTAGAAAAACTCACGTTAGTCAGCTCAAGGTGGCTTTTTTTGCCTCTAGAGGCAACCATAGCTTAGAAGTCCACCTCCAATGAAAAATAGGAAATAAATCCAATGGAATGCAGAATGGAGCAGCCAGGGCTAAGTGCAGCACAGATCAACACTCCCCCACAAACCCCTCAATGACCAGCCAGAGTCCCATTGGAAGAGGAAATTCAGGGCTACATCTATGAAAAGAGGTGCATCGCTGTGCCAAACCAGCGATGCATCACTTTTCATTGCGCACTCCTTGCAACACCATGGCATCCAAAACTTTGAAAGCACGGACAGTCCCCGGGGCCCAGAGATCTTGCTGGGCCTGCGTCTGGGACCCGGAGTGGGATGCGGAGGTGCTGTGGAGTCACTGGAAGATGTTAGTCATTGAGGTGCAGCGATTGCCCTTACCTGGTGGTGACATCTGGCAGGTCGCATAGATTGAAGACCGACTTGTGCTGTTTGGAGCTGTGAACGGTAGAAGCGCTCGTGCACACCAATGTAGGGAGGTCTGCATCGCGTACTACGATCCACCACTACCACAGTGTACACGGAGGAGATTATCAAGGGTGTGCCTTGCCTCTCCGCATCACAGGCCATAGGATGTTGTTCTGGCCGGACGCTGTGCAGGGTGAGGCCCATGAGCGGTACCAAACTTGTGTGGTGGGAGCGCTGCAACTTTACGCCTAAGGGGGCCCTATTGCCACACCTGCATCTGGAGTTTCCCCAGCGGATTTTGCGGCGACTGCTGTACCCAGGCTTGTGAAATCCCACCTGGATGATGCTCCTGCTGGCTTAGTCACAGATTTGGAGAGAGTGCAGCGCATTGAGCCCCGGTGTCAATGTTCAGGTGAGGAGAAGGTGGGACACGTAGTGGAGGAGGCCCAGGGGCGAGTCGGACCCAGGCCTAGCGCCTGTGGGTGATGCACACCCTGCCCTGAGCAATCCCTGCGCTGCGGCTGACCTCATCACAGAGGGCACCGCACAAGACTGGTCAGGTACTCCACTAACTCGCTCAATTAGCTGAGAACGGCCATTGGCGGCAGTGAATGCCAGGGAAACGGGGGCCTGGCTCTGGCCCCCGTTTCCCTTGGGTATGCAGCTTGGTCCGCTGTTACTCACTGGGAAACTGGGGAACACTGGGGAACAGAGAATCTGGTCACCACAGTCAGATCGGAAGGGGCAACCGGATGGTACTGCCTTTCCTTGCCCCCTGTTAGTTTGCTTTTGGATGTACGGGGGACTAACCCTTAGTGGACTTCCTCTTTCCACAGCGCTGCACTGTCTGGTTGCTGCTGCTGCTGCTGGTTCCTCTGACAGAGGTCATGTGTTTGAGTCCCTCCTCCACCTGCTGGCTCCTGCTTGCACCTCATGCCTAGTGGTCCAGTGGTACAGCGTCACTGCTCTGAAGCTTGACTGACCTCGTGTCCCTCTCGTCTGCTGTTCCTGTTCAGCTTTCTGCTGTTCTCCATTGCTTTCCTACCTTTTTCTTTATTTTTTTATCTTTGCTGTGTTTGGCTTTGTTTTTCCAGTGCTTTTTTTTCTTATCCTCTCCCTCGTTGCCGCTGTGATCACCCGCGAGCGGGCATGCCACTGGTGGGCCGAACGAAAGCCAAAGGCAAGCCCGTCTGTGTCCGTCCGGCCCTGTACCATGCCTAGCACCAGGGACCCCCCTCCCTCTCTGACACTTCACTGCTACGATGCCAGCACCCTCCTCACCCTCAACCATGGACACCACGCCGCCTGCCATCTAGCATCACTGAAGAATACGTCTGCACCTGTTGAAACTGCAAATGCACCTTCTGCCACATCAGCACACCAGCGCCTCTTGCCGCTCAGCTGACCAAAAGAGCACTTGACTGGCTCGACTCCATCCTCCTCAACATGCAGTCCCTCCACAATTACGCCCCAGACATCTGTGACCTCCTTGACGCCACTTCTTCAGACGTCGCCTTCTTCGAGGAAACCTGGACCAACCTCTGCTCCAGACCTAACATCGCCTTCGCCAGCCCTGATGGCTACTAAATCACCCCCTGCAAAGACCACCCCAACTGTCCAGGAGGAGGCATTGCCATCGTCTACAAAAGCACACTCCGACTGATCACGAACTCTAATGACCCAACACCTCCACTTCCAGATCCGGACCAACCCAACATCATCCTCTGCGACACCCTGATGTACAGGCCACCTGGGCTATGGACCACCATTCACCAATGCCATTGTAGGCCTCATTGCGCCCCAGGCTCTCCCATCCACCAACTACATCCTACTCGGAGACCTCAAGTTCCACCTGGACAACCCCAGTGACAATAACACCACCTCCCTCCTGGGGAACCTCACCAACATTGGACTCAGCAGCTAGTCACCGGACCAACCCACATAGCCGGACACACCCTCGAGCACGTCTTCTACTCCAGCAGGAATTTCAACTACAGCCACACAACCGGACTCTCCTAGACTGACCATCATTGTATACCTCACGCCATCACCATGCCCACCATACACCACTGCCATCATCGCCCTCCCCTCTCAGCTGGATCAAGGCCACTGAAGAGCTTCTCGTAAACTCCCTCAGCACCACCATTCCGCCAACGCTTACAGACGACAACACCACAGCACGTAACCTCCACCGATGGATCTCCAACTGCGCCGACACACTAGCACCCCTCAAGAAAAGACCAGCCAAACAATGCTCCAAGAAGGCCAACTGGTTCACTCCCGCCCTCCACTAGTCCAGATGCACCTGCAGACGTCTCGAGAAGTGATAAAGTCAGAATATCAATCAACTCCGCAACACAGTCACCCTTGCACCATGGTGCAAGGTTGCCTGTGTTGGCGCATGGCAGCCATTGTGCACCAGTGTAGGGGAAAAAGACAGGGAGGGTCATTCATGAGCCCCTTCTGACTGTTTTACCCCACCAGTGCATCATTTCCTTGACATTCTTGCAGCGTGATTCTTGCACCACGTTGCGCCGTATTTGCAAAGTGACGCATCTAGGCATATGCGTGACCTTGTGAAGCCATGTGCCACATTTTACCTGCATCAGGTGTGACGTATGCAGGGTGGGCTTTCCCACGCAACAAAGCCACATAGGATTGGCGCAGTAAAATTCATCATATTTCACCCGCAACAATAGTAGGATGCCACTGCGTCAGTACCTTATGCCTGCCTCATGGCAGGCGTAAGGGTGACGCAGTGCCACAGGGCACCATGCATTGCTGGAGTTGTGTCATGCTTGTGACACAACTGCAGTAATGCGTAACTTTAGCACTGACAGATACGTCATGATTCCTGACAGATACGTCATGATTCCAGACGTATTTGTCATTAATTGCGACATGGAGCGCCGTACAGTGAATACAGCGCATCCATGGTGTCGCAAGAAAGGTGTAGTGAAAAGTAGTGCAACGTAGCAGCAATGTAACACTTTTCATGAACGAGGCCCAGGAATGCACCCTATCTTATTGATGGTACGCATTCCTGCCCTTTAGTTTTGTCACAGGGCATCTCAGCAACATTCCTTGCAGCGCTATCCAACACCAAAACCTTCTGAAATGAGGCCCCAAGTGTTTGTACTATTTTTAAGACCGGCTATTTTCTGATGTTAAAAAAATGCCTCTAGCTGCAATTAGAGGCAGTTTTGGGGTTTTGCACCATACAAGGAATTCTTTGTAAATATCGCAAATTGGGGTTAGCGACAGTTTTTGCATTGGAACGCCTACCTTGCATCTAATTTTCATTAACACACTCTAACAGAAGTGGCGATCTTAAAAATGTGCGTTTTTGCCCACAAACTGCTGTTAACTGAGGTTAGCGGCAACTTGTAAATAGGCCGATACAAAAACATCTGCCATAATGTCAAAAAATGTACGCTACGGTGGCGTTAACTCCTCGTACATATGCCCCTTAATTCCTTCTCAAAATATAGCTTCCGTTAGCCTTTAACGAAATAATGCTTCTGACCCAACCTTTGTTTGTAAAAAGCAGAATTTTCATTATCAACAGAGGTATCTTGTCAAAAACAACATACGTTTTATATCTATGTAAATATTCATTAATCTTCCTCCTTTTAACTGGATGACACAGATCTTTAACATGTAAAGAAACAATTGTAATATTGTAACTAGAATCCATACATTCCATTTCATAAGAATACGAAATGTGACTCTTGAATCAAGTATACGATATGGAAGTTTGATCCAGCTGTTTCTTGGAATCATTTATTTTGATTTTATCAGACATGCTTTGGAAAATGCCACCTAATTCTCTATGAATGCATTCAACATTTAGACTCTGATGCAGAAGTAGCCATTCTAGAAAAAGTATTAACATTGTTGAAAAGCATACCAATTGAAGTAAATAGTTTTCAGGAATATCCAATTAATAGATACATTATGGAGAGAACGTAAAATATAGTAATAGGCGTAATTCGAATCAACACCAAACTACACTTGGCAACAAAGTGATTAGTAAATAATAAAATTCCTGGCGCAAAATATAGACAAAAACTTGTGCAACTGCTAAAACTAGCTGTGGGTGTGGGTGGAGACGTGACTGGGAACACTTCTCTCCTCATAACATGCAATTAAAAGGCAGACTAGGTGTGGCTAAGAATGACCTCAGCTAAAACAGCAACAAAACAAAATACCAATAAAAGTCAGGCTACTAAAACTGGCTGTGGGTTTCACTGGAACTACCTCCCCTTACACGATGTGCCCCCAAAAGGGAAACCAGGCATGGCTGAGGATTACTTCATTAAGCTGCAGCCCAAAGAGTTGTTTCTCATAGAAACATGCCTAATAGCAGGATGCTGGCATTATAAAAAGACTGCACCTTGAAGGAAATGAAAGATGCTGCCTTTCGACATCGAAATCCACTTTTCAGGATAAAGCAGCCAGCTTTCATTCGTTGGCTAAGTTTCTGCGCTTTGCAGGTAAGTGTGGCGCTTAAGCAGGAGTCGCCATCTTGGCGCGCTCACCAGACCTCATAAAGCTCAAGGCAACCAGATACTAACACTTTCATAAGGTAAAGACATACTTTAAAAGATCAGTTGTCACATTTGGTTAAAACAGAAGTGGTGCAGAGCAGTTTCATAGTAGTTGCACATGGGGCAATTGCTACCCCTACACTAAATCTAATCACCCATCCTGTTTTAGAGACAGTGAATGGCTGTGGCAATAAGGCACCCTGTACATCAATATTTATTACTTACACATATTTACACTCGATCTAGTGGAATATTTAGTGCAAGGCTGTTATACCTGCCAACCTTAGGGTGGTCTGGCCCCAAACGTTTTGCCTATCTCAATTTTGTTAACCATGCTGCTAACCAGTGCTAAAGTGTGTGTACTCACTCTTAAAACATGGTAACATTGGCTTGCCCCAGCTGGTATAATTAATTTATTTATAAGCCCCATGTAAAGTGAACCAAGGACTGTAAAATAAATGCTACTGGTGAGCCAGCAGCACTTGATGTGCCACCCCCTTAAGTTGCCTGGTTAACCTGTCTCAAGCCTGCCATTGCAGCATTTGTCCGCAGTTTTAAACTACCATTTCAAACTTTTGCCATGCTCAAACCTATCTTTTTAATACACATAAGTCATGCCTTGGGTAGGTCCTGAACAGCCCAAAGGGCAGGGTGCAATGTATTTAAAAAGTACGACATGCATGTTTCATTTTTCCATGTCCTGGTAGTGAAAAACTATTCATTTTTTTCTTTCACTACCTCGAAGCCTGCTTGTCCGATAGGATAACATTGGAGCTACCTTATTACATTTAATAAGCTGTAACTTTGAAATGTGAATAGGTGAATAGTTCATTTTTGGTGTAATTGGAATTGGAATGAAAAATCCTCTTTTATGGCGAAGGCAGATTTTGTAAGACTTTTAGAATGTTGGCATTTTTCTGACTTGGCCATTTTGTGCATGTCTCTGGGTCACATGACTGAATGTAGCTGGCAGTTCGTCTTTTTGTTCTTCCTAGACAGCCACACACAATAGAGAGCTTATGTGTGCCTGGATGGTCGAAGTTAGTTACAGCCCCACTTACAGCTGAATAGGGTGTGTCCTGCCTTCACACAAGAGATTGCTTATCTACCCCCTAGTTAGTCTGGAGCCAGGGCAGGGTAGGCAGGAACCCTGTGCACTTCAAAGGGAAACCTCTAAAAGCTTCTCCCACTTCAAACGAGGCACCAGGTATAAATATTGGTCGTCAGAAACAAACTCTTCAGTACATTTCTGGACTTGTGGAAGATTCTGTCAGGAAGAAGGACTGCTGTGCTGTTGAAAGCCCTGCCATTCTGCTGGACTGCTGCTGTGCTGGCCTGCTGCCTGCTGACCTCCTGCCTGGGTGAGAAGAACTGGACCTGTGAACTGTATCCAGGACCCCAAGTGTTAGTCTCTTGTAACCGGCACCTGGGCTCAGAAACTGTGAGTCCTACCGTGCCAAGTGCTGACGCTGCAGTCCTGGACCATTGGTAATGGGCCTGGAGGTGCTTTTCCAGCCCGCAGAACTGACACTTTGCCTCTGCTGTGAGGATTCTTCCAGTGCCAGAACTTTGCATCAACCTCGCAGCCCTCAGCCTCTTTGGAATCGCCGCTGCATGACACATCCCAGACACATCGGAAGTCCTCATCAATGGCGGCCTTGTAGACGATGCATGACTTCACATAGCGAGCCTCACAGACTCTTCGGAACCAGCCGTTGCACAATGCACTGTCGATGCAGGCCTTTGCTTCGCAAGTTCTGAGGTAAGTGGGGGTAGCAGGTTCCTAGGCCCAGCTCCCCCCACTTACCTGGTTCTGGTCCTCTAACCTGTCTAGACCCTGTCAGACCCAGCCTTGCGCTTCGAGGCTCCCGCCTCACTTATTCCACTCTACCGCTCTTTCACATTCTAATGGTGCTTCAAGCCCTGTCTCACTCTATCTCTGCTCATCTCTCTGCATCCCTTTTGTCTGCTTTTACCACTTTCTACTCTTTGTGTGTGCCTTTTTCTTTTCAACCTTGTTTTCTGCTTTCCTCACTCTCCACTTTTTCTGCGTGCCTTTCTCCTTTGAGGAAATATGAATTTTGTGATCAGTTATGTCCCCTATCGTAGACCCCAACGGCTCCATGTGCATGCTATAAGTACATGTATGTTCCCTCCAGTTCCAGTTTTGAAGACGCAAATACAAGTGCGTCCACCGTCAACATGTCCTCTTTCAGATCCGCCATGAATGGGTCAGATATTCCATTCCTAAGTATGAAAGGCCACCGACTTTATGTGGTTCACTTTCCCCATTTTACAGATTCAGGCAAGTAGGCCCTGAATTCTGTCATCAAGCCTTTTCCTGCCTTCTGCCTCTGAAAGCTCCAGTCTGAGCCTGCATCTGTATCCATGAACTTTGTCCTAATCCCTGCGCGGCTAACGGTGCCTGATCCAGCCTGTTGCCTGCCAAAAACTGTATTTCACCTTCAAGATTATCTACTCCGCTCCTCATCCGATGCATTCCTGTCTAGTAGTTTAGGTAAACATTCCTCCAGCTACCGTGCAAAGGGCCAGGCCTCGCTGTCCTCATGCAAGAAATTCATAGGCCCCGTTACCATGGAATATTCCTACCCCCTCGCATCTCATGTAGACACTTAGACGCTTGTACACGCACTAACAGTCAGTATAGAATAGATTCTATCCTAGAGACCTTTCCTTTTGGATAACACAGTTCTTTAAACATAGGATATTAGATATGATTTGGGATTAGGTTGACATGACCCCCAGACTTCTGTCTCCACATGTAGAGCTAAATGTCAAGTCCCCTTCACCCTCTAGTTGCACGTCAATCACACGTCATGCGGCTGCGCGCGCATCTCTGCCAAATATTTCTGCTGACATTGCAGGATTCTTTTATGGATCCACCCACTTGTGACATCATGTATAATGACGTTTATTAAATTACGCCCATATGACCGCCTCTATTAGTTACGTATGCACAGGTTATCTGTATTATCAGCTGTCACGCCTCTTGCATCTGTTTCACTGTAATGCATTTTCCTATAAAACCGATTATCTGTCAATAATGTATGCCCTTCCTTCCTGAACTTTCGTGGTGATGGAATAGAAGCCTACAATTCGAATTGTATTCCTTTGTATAGGAATAAAGCCTTTTAAAACCTCTAATACCACGGATTCTGCCTCTTATATTTACTGAGTTATTCTTACTAAACTTTACCGCATAAAAAATAGTACCGGTAATGAAATATTTACCACATAAATTGGCGCCCGAACAGGGACACTTTCTCATCTCACGCGCCGGAGGTGCGTTGCAGGCCCGGTCTCCTGCCACAGCTGAACGGACAAAAACGCGTACCTGCAGGATTTCCTGTATCTCCCTCCGGCCAAGCGGGGGTGACTGAGGCTGCGATCAACACCCAGACGAGGCGGTGAGAAGTGCGAAGTATCCCGACCAGAGCCTAGCTGAGAGAGCAAGATCCGAGGTATACAGAGGCCCACCAGGTTCCGAAGTTCCGAGTCCAATCAAGTCGAGTCCAGTCCGGTCCAGTTTCAGTTCCGTTCCGAGGCCTTCCGTTCCGAGCTACCCGGTGAGTACCATTACCGGGGAGGCATTTTACGTGCACATAGTCTGTGCCGGTCAAGACGGGTTTGGGTACACAAATCCGGTCTGCACTGTTTCAGCAGTGTATCTGTACTGTTTAGCAGTATATATAGTATGTCTTGCATATAAATAAGTACTATCTAGTGTCAGTATTATGTCAGTAACTAGTTTTCTATTAGTTATCATTGTTCGTTAAAACTGTTAATATGCTAAATGTTTTAATACGTTCTATACATTGTGGTGTGAATGACTGTTCATTATTGTGTTTATTTGTATTAAGTGTGTTTAAGATTAAGTAACCAGATCTAAAAATGCCGCTCTTTTCGAAATTAAGACAGATCAAAACTAGAAAAGGTGTACTCGAAGAAGCTGTTCCCATCCCACCAAGGGACACTCCAGGATACTTTATGTATCATAAGCATGGCCTAGATGCCGTATTATTTCTTGATTTATGGGTGGACTACACCAAGGATTTGCCAGAAAATCAGAGATGGCCCGCAGCTGGGACCTGGGATGCAGATAGCATCATGAGAGTAGAAGAAGAATTATGGAAAAAGAAAGCCAGACAGTCACAGAAAGATGCCATTGAATTATGGCGTAAAGAATCATACAGACGTACAGAAAAGGCACTCAGACAGGAAGAGAAAGGTAGAGAGAATTCAAATAAAACTCGAGAAAATCTATTAATTGAGGAAGGTACCCGAGTAAACTCAGAACAAGTAGATAGACAAAGAAACACTCTTATGAATGGTATGTATCCTCTTCTGGCCGAAGGGTTACCTAAGGCTATCCCGGAAATACCAAAAGACTTAACTCCTCCATTGCTCCCGATAAAAGCACATCCCAAAACACATCCCAAATCAGCAAAGGACATTTTCCTTTCCTCCTATTTAGATGACGTATCTCCCGAGTATGCTAATGCCATACCACACACACCGCTTGCCGATGGTGTTCAACACCAAGAGCATCCGTCTGTATCCCCGCAACTACAAACTCCTACACAAGTTTCCACAGGTCCGTCCGTTTCTACAGTTTTTCCCGCATCCACAATCTCTATCCTACGTCCAACGAATCCTTTCGTGCCCAGCACCTCAGATGGTGCTACAGGAGGTACGACAGACATGTTTGCCACTCCGCCGCGAAACAAACAGACCCTTAGAGATTTAGCACTCCAACGTACACCCCAATTAGCGACATCCGACATGTTTAAAGAACAGCTTGTGGATTGTAGATACGATCCAGTGCCAGGTAGACAGGACAAATTGCTCATATCATCACTACGTATACGACGAGCTACATTGTATTTAATGACGATACCAGGAATGGTTGAACATCTAGACAATATATATCGCTTTGTCCAAACAGGACGAGGTCCAGAAAGTATTAACGAAGCTATGGAATACCAGAAAGTGGATGTACAAAGACAACTACTACGTTTTTTCATAAATTGTGTAATTAGGAATCAAGACAGGCCCGGGGCAGATCATGATACCATGCAAAGACTTGTCAAATGGGGTCAGAACATATCAGAAGAGAAACATGATAGACAGGCGTGTATAATCGCCATGTGTCGAAAGATCCGCAAGGAAGTAGAACGAATACATAAAGAAAGACGAGAAACAGACAGAGTAGAATCAGAGGAGGAGGAGGAGCAAGAATCAGAACAATTAGAAACAATAGCTTATGTAGGTAGAGGAAGACCCCATAATAATACTAGAGGCTTTAATGACCCGATACGTCCGATACGTCCAGAATATAATAGACATTTTCAAACCCCTATGTTAAATACAAAATCCCCCGAACACCTATTCCAAGCCGCTGATAAATTACTCCGAGATCGAAGGGGGTATCATATGCTCGATTCCATGGACGAACAAGAATTAGCTAGGTCAGCAGTACAATGGGCTGACAGTCCCAGCGACTATAATGATGATGTACTTGCACACACGTTTCTGAATCTTGACCCATACGAACAGCGTTTAGCTAGTATATACATGATTCAACACCTCCTTATATTATATAAAAGCCAACACTCCGATCCAGGACCCTTACCTGACATATTGACAGAACTACTCACGAATATATGGAGAGGGTCAGGTACTGATTTGATTAAAGAAATTCTAGAATTCCGAAACCAATATTTAACTTTCGTATGCCCAGAACACGTTCCAGTTCCCATCATAGGAAGAAAAATGTATCACATAGATAGACAGAACCCGTTACGCGAAGTACACCCAATCAGAGGTGACGGTAATAACTTTACACGCGTGTTTGTATATACGCCTATAACTAAACTGGAATTATTAGAAATGAAGAAAGTAGTACCCAGCCATGACAAGGATCCAGCAGGTTTCCACCGTGAGATAAAAGACATGTTACTCATGGGAGAGTATACCTACCCCGACATTATGAAAATATTAAAAGTCCTATTACCCGCCGGTGTTTATGAGAAACTCAAAGAAAAGGAATGGGAGGTGGGAGACCAAAAGATAGATTGGACAGCATTAGAAAACGAAGAAAGGGCCCGAGCTGCAGGAGCAGGACTTGGGGAAAAGACTACAGCACTAGCAGGACTACTAGTGCAGGTACTGCCACGTTTATTAACTACGAAAAAGGAAGACTGGGGTGCGATATCAGCCTGTAAACAAAAGCCAGATGAAGACACTAGTGATTTCTATTCCCGATTTGAAAAATGTTTTGGTATAAATAGTGGCATAAAAGCCAGTAGTGAGTCATATCCAGGGCCGGACTGGTCATTCCGGGCACCGGGCAATCCCCCGGTAGGCTGGATGGGGTGGGGGCCGGTTTCGTGACCGGGGGCCGGTTCTGTTGTTGGGGCCGATTTGACGGTCCACTTCGGCCCCAACAACAGAACTCAGACAGTGTTTACAGCAGCAGTACATTAAGCACATCACAATCAGCCGCCTGGCTGCTGTCTAAGATCCCTGGTGTGAGCTGCGGTGCCGCGCCGATTTCGCATAAATTATTTCATTTTGATTATGGGGCAGTCAGGCCGCCGCGTCGCCACCCCGCCCAGCGGCCCTACTCATTACACTTACACACTACGTCACCACCTGACCTCACCTCCTGTCACCTGACCATGATGATGTTTTGTTGTTGAAGACGCGCAGCGCGCATATGTCACTGCCTCCGCGTCACCGCTGGTTTTTTTTAGGGTGGTGTCTGCAGTGATGCTCATGCGCATTGGGAAGTGCGCGTGACTGAGGCGAGGTCAAGGCAGGCATTCAGAGCAGGACAGCCTGCAAAGAGATCCGCACCCCGGAATTTAATCTCCCCTGTCTGCCGCCCGCAGCGCAGGTGAGTGTAGTATTTGTTTGTTTGCAGTGGTCAGGGGCCAGATCTGATTTATGGGTGGTGGGCGGCACAGCACTACTGTGCAGGGCCCGTGCTACAAAGACATTTTTAGCAGGTGGGTCTTAAAGATGGAACTAGGAAAAACGCAGCAATCCGCGGAAATTGAAATGAAATCATCAGGATGGATTTTTTACATGTTTATCGACATCGTGTCTGTTCAAAGTGTAAGCATGTATTCCTCTTCTTTTACTCTACGTGTAACAGGATGCAGACACCCATTGTGTCCCAATTAGACTTCAAGGCGCGCCCACCTGTTTCTCCCCATGGATGAATGAAATAATTAATTGTAGATGTATAAAGCACACAGAGACGGGCGTCCTCAAGGTAGGGAGCATAGGACAGAAGGAGAATGTCCAACCCATTTAGCATCTAAAAGACATGTTCTGAGGACTTTGTGAAATGAAGTGTGGTTTGCCAGAGTTCTCAATAATAAAGGAAGCATGTTCAGTGACAGCTTGCGCCTTTACTTTCCTGAATATAAAAGTGCCAGTTTGCAAACGCCTATTTCCCTCTGTGATAAGTGACAGTTTGCTCTCTCAGTTCACCCCCTATAAATAGAAAAAACGCACACTCTCCTTTCTCACTTGAGGGGTTCCGTGAGAGGTTGAAATCCTGGGTTTCTCTCTTTAGTATAAGAAGGCTCGCTCTATCTCGTTTCTCCCTGTAGCACATGACAGGTTGCAAACTCAATTTTTTCCCTATAAAACTTCATAGCCTGCACTTTGCTACTGTTGTCTTAGTACAGTCGCAAGCTTTCATTGCTCTGCTGTGTGCTACAACGGGTGCTGCTGGTCTCTACTCGCTGTCGCTGACTTGCGCCACCTCCTTGTTGTAATGCATGTCAGCTCGCACTCTCACTCTTGCTCCCTACACGAGGTACTTGCTTGCAGTCTTTTTTTGCTTTCTATAGTATTCGGTGTTGCTCCTATGAGTGCTGGCTTGCACTCTCCTTGCTGCTGGAACAATGTTCAGAGTACGGCTGCTGCTGACCATTAACTGCACCAACTAAAGGTTCACAGAGGACGGAAAAAAACAAGTACTACTGAAAATTCAAGTGTAACACATATGTCAAACCTGTTGAGAGAGGGAGAGGGAAAGCACACAAATATCCTCGATGTGCCATAGATTATGTTATGCACGTGTTTGCCCTATGTCAGGACTTGGTGGAGATCTGAGGAGCAGTTTTTAAAAATGTCAATAACACTCTAGAGTCGGCGGATGATACCATCCTGTTGTTAGATTTGTTTAGGGTCAGAGGAGTCAATCATGGCAAGGGAACATAAAGTTATGGTGTTTGCAGGTGTGGTGATTGCAAGACTGGGCATGGTTAAACACAGTTTAGATATGGATGGACCCCTTAACAGAAATAGGCACTAGTGATACCGTTCATGGACAACTTCAAAGTGGAAGCTGCTATATTGAATGGATCAGCTAATAGACATAACTTGACTAGTATATGGCAACCTTTAAAGACTGGGTGGACAGTGCTCTATATTAAGGTGTCTCTCCCTCTCCCTTTCTCTCTCTCTCTGAGAGGGATATAGAGAGAGTCTCTCTCTCTCTCTCTCTCTCTCTCTCTCTCTCTCTCTCTCTCTCTCTCTTTCTATCCCTCTCTCTCGCACCCTCACACGCTCTCCATTTATCCCTCTCTCCCTCTCAATCGTTCTCTCTATACCCATCCCTCTTTTGCTCTCTCACTCTCTCCCTCCTCTATCTCCCTCTCTCCTTCTCTATCCCTCTCTCTCCATCTCTATCCCCATATCTCTCTCGCTCTCTACCCCTTGCTCTCTAGCCTTTTCTCCCTCTCGTCCCTCTCTCTATCGCTCTCTCTCTCTCTAGTCTTTCCATCCCTCTCTCCGTCTTTCTCTCATTCCCCTCCTTCCTCTCTCTCATTCTCTTCCTCTTTTTCTCCCTCTTCTTCACCCTTTCTCTTCTTCTGTCTACCTCTCTCTCTCCCCCTTCCTTCCCCCCCTCTCTTTCCTCCCCACGTAAAAACATAGCCAGACCTATTGCCGCAGTGAGTGCTTGTTTATGTTCCTCCCAGCGTTTCTATACAATATATGTTGTCAATGAATGTATTATGCAGACATCTTCATTTGTTTTTCATGAGAGTTTAGGCCTCTTGGCGGGTCCGCCTGGGGGTTGGGGTAGAGGGGGCAGGGAGCATTATCACTATTCAGAACACGTGTACCCAGAACAACTGATCTTGCACAAACTGCTTAAATTCGAGGAATAATTGTAATCATTATTAAGAGTTACACTGCATGGGTGTGATGTTTCCATAGTTTCTGGCCTCTGTGCCCTAGGTACTATTTATCAGATGCTTATGAGTGACATTTCCCAGTTTCTGGCCTCGGTGCTTAATGTGTGACAACGTGAGTGACAATTTATTGAAAATACAAAAGAGAATATCAGAATGTAGTTTTTATGCTCTAAAGTTATGACGTTGAAACAGTCTTAAAAAAAAAGCCTAAAATGCATAGCACTTTTTGTTGAAAAGAGAAGAGTGGCCCGAAGAGTGTTGTGATCATCACTGTACAGCCTCTTAAAGAGTCCTGGGCAGCACTGTATGCAATTTCATTTACTATGCTTTAAAAGTTAATTCAATCTAATATGTAATGAAAAATGTGTTGAAAAATGCTTTGTTTTGGCCTTTCTGTCTCCCAAATTTTCTTGGGGGGGGGAGAAGTTCAACCCCCCAAACTCCCCCTAGTAGTGGTTTCTCACTTTGCTTGCTCACTACACACCATGTGAGGGCTTGTCTCACTTTTACTTTGTTCTCTCTGATTCACTATTTGTGTCTATTTTTGGTGCTCTCTGAAAGAATGTCTATGGGTACATATGCCTGGGTGGGTAACCTGGTGCTCTTTAAGGTCATCATCTACTATTTACTGTGCTTTGAAAGTTAATACAATTTGAATATGTAATGAAAAATGTGCTGTAAAATTCACCATTTTGGTCTGTCATTTTTCAAAATTTTCGTGGGGGTGAAACCCCCCCCCCCCCAAACCCTCTAGTAGCGGTCGGGCTCGCTCGCTGCGCTCGCTCGCTACGCACCGGACGGGGGCTGGTCTGGCAAAATGTGCCAGGGCTGCTTTTAGTTCCCAGTCCGGCCCTGGTCATATCCACATCTGTTTGTGACAAAATTAGTTGAAAATTCTCTGCTACAAGTCAAGAATAGAGTATTGAAATTCGAAAGTACCTGGCAAGGTAATACCCCATCACAGATGTTACAGATGTTACAATATCACCACAATAGAATTAGAGAAGAACAAGAACACGAACAAAGACGTATGAAAGATACAAAAATGAAAATGCTTGTTGCTCAGTCAGTTCCAGCTGATGGTCATCATAAGGGTGATTCCGCAGGTCCTACGAAAGGGACATGCAACTATTGTAAACAACCAGGTCATTATATACACGATTGTCCAGTCCTGAAACATAATATTGCTACAGGTAGAACCCAGGAGAAACCACGTCCACGTAGACAGGATCAGAATCAACAACAAATCCCTCAGCATGCACAACCTAGGTTAGCTCCGCAACAACTAGCTCCGCAACAGGGAGCTCCACAACAGACCGTAGCACCACCACAAGCGCAGCCTATTGCTGCAACACAAGCAACAACACAACAGATGTATCAGTATGCACAAGCAGATTATCCCGATTATCAGCGATATACATGACATAGCCTAGAGAGGGAAGTTGGCTTACCCCTTATTGAGGTTCCTGTAGACCAAGAGGGACCTTATGTACATAGTGAACTATTAGGGGAAGACAGAAAGTTTTTACTTGATACAGGGGCAAGCAGAACAACTATAAGACGCAGTGAAGTTCCAGGGGCACCCCTCTCAGGCTCACAAAATATTTCCCTTGGATTCTCAGGAAAACCCATAATTAATGACGTAACACAACCTCTTCCACTTACGATTGGTCCATTGACACGTACTACAGATTTATTGCTTACTAAATCCTGTCCAGAAAACTTGTTAGGTATAAAAACATTGAAAGCTCTAGGAGCTATAATATGTTGTTCTCCGGAAGGAGTACGACTATTTCTACGTGACTTCAAAGGTCACTACGTATCCAGAGACATGGATCACCGACTGCAGAATTTACCTACACATTTATGGGCACAAGGCCCTACTGATGTTGGTTGCATGAATATTACACCATATCGTGTCACACTAAAAACAGGAGTAATACTACCACGAATACGACAATACAAGTTACCACCCGATGCTGTTGTGGCTTTGCTGCAAATCATTGACGAGCTCATTGCACAAGGAGTGGTTGTCGAAACCGACTCCAATGTATGTAATTCCCCGATAATTCCGATTCTTAAAAGAACGGATCCAAAAGCACCACCAGTATATCGATTAGTTATTGATCTGCGCGAATTAAATAAATGTATTGTACCACAATACCCTGTGGTCCCAGATATCTCTTCATTACTAACGGCTATTGACTCAGAAGCAACGTTCTTCACGGTAATTGATCTCAAGAATGCTTTCTTTAGCGTCCCAATCGATCCGGAAAGTCAATATCTGTTCGGATTCAGTTTAAATGGACGAAGTTTTAAATTCACACGCGCACCTCAAGGATTTACAGAAAGCCCCAGCATCTATAGCCAAGCACTGAAACGAGAACTTGACAGTATCCACATGCCAGTTAACACTGCCTTGCTTCAATATGTCGATGATCTGCTGATCACCGCCCGAAGCGAACCTGAATGTGAAACAGCGTCACTGACGGTTTTAAAATTTTTTGCTGACAAGGGGCACAAGGTGTCCCCTTCTAAGCTGCAATTCTGTGTCCAGCGAGTTGTTTACCTTGGGCACTCGCTGTCCAAGGAGGGAAGGCAGCTTACATCTGACCGCATCCAGTTAATCGCTAACATGCCACCACCCAAGACACAAAAGGAGGTGCGGGCTTTTATAGGCCTCACTTCATACTGTAGGCAGTGGATCCCTCAATATGCATTTCTAGCAAAACCACTCATCCAGTTGACAACACAGGAGGCAGCCACATCGACTGTCCTCCCTTGGATTCAAGAACATACGCACGCCTTTGAAAGCTTAAAGAAAGCTTTATGCCAAGCACCTGTCTTAGCAACACCATGTTACAGTAAACAGTTTACACTCTTTGTTACAGAACGCGAAGGTACTGCCTTGTCAGTACTCACTCAGGAACAAGCAGGATCACACAAACCATGTGCTTATTTTTCTAGTACATTAGATCCAGTAGCTCAGGCTCTTCCTGCGTGCCTGAAATCGGTGGCAGCAACAGCTTTAGCAATCAGACAAAGCGATGCCATAGTGTTAGGACACCAACTGACAGTACAAGTACCACACGCAGTAGAGGTTCTCTTGAACCGCACACAAACACAACACTTGACTATAGCGAGACTTACCGGTTACGAATTGACATTATTTCAGCCACACATAGAAATCAGACGTTGTAATACGTTAAATCCTGCCACACTGTTACCAGTGGGCGGAACAGATCCATTGGCACATGATTGTGTCGAAGTCATTACTATCACGACAAAACCCAGACAAGACTTGACAGATATCCCTTTGTCGGATCCAGACTTGACATTGTATGTAGATGGGTCATGTATGAGAACAAGTACAGGAGAGTTAGTGGCCGCTTACGCAGTCACAACAGACACTGAAGTCATTGAAACAAATCGTATTAACACTTTGTCAGCTCAAGCAGCAGAGCTCATGGCTCTGACACAAGCCTGTATTCAAGCCAAAAATAAGAAAGTCAACATATACACAGATTCACGTTATGCATTCGGAGTCGTCCATGACTTCGGCGTACTGTGGCGAGAGAGAGGTTATTTAACTTCTCACGGTGCCCACATCCAACACGGACCCCTCATTCAAACCCTATTGGACGCGATTCATCTACCCACTGCACTATCGATTATGAAATGCAAAGCCCATACAAAAGTTACCGATATCATTTCTCAGGGTAATGACCTAGCTGACAGAACGGCTAAACAGACTGCTCAGAATCAGACTCACACAACTGACATGACAAAGACAATAGTTCCGACACCAACACATTGCATGACAGTTAAGGATCCCGCCCTTGATGTAATTGACATACAGACACATGCTACACCAGAAGAAATAAAGAAATGGACTGAATTAGGAGGGATCCAAACGGATCAAGGATGGATGACGAAGGAAAAATCTATATGGTTTCTTCCCGACTCCATGGTTCAAGTCATCATTAACACAATACATAGTCCAGCGCACCTAGGAGAAAAAGCTATGCTAGACAGCATTCAACACATTTGGTTCAACAAACACTTGCGAGCAGCAGCTAAACAAAAAGTTCGTACCTGTATGATATGTTGTCAGTTTAATCCAGGTAAAAGCATCCCCGTAGAGCAGGGTGGATTTCAACCTCCCGATCATGCTTTTGAAGTCCTCCAGATGGATTATATCCAGATGGAACGATGTCGAGGATTCAAATATGTTCTCGTAGTTGTCTGTGCTCTTTCCCGTTGGACAGAAGCCTACCCGGTTTCAGATTACACTGCCCCGACTACTGCCAAACAGTTAGTTCGAGAATTCTTCCCACGGTACGGTTTACCACGTGTTGTCTACTCAGATAACGGCCAGCCGTTCTCATCCGAACTAATGAAACACGTTTCTCTTTTGTTAGGCTACCAATGGAAATTCCACTGTGTCCGACATCCCGAGGCAGCAGGTCTCGTGGAACGTCATAATCAAACCCTGAAAATTAGATTGTCCAAAATTTGTAGAGAAAAAGGTGTCGATTGGATAGTAGCCTTACCAGTTGCGCTCTTTTACATGAGAATGGTAGCACATTCTCGAACAGGGCTATCCCCGTACGAGGTGATCTTCGGTAGACCACCAAATATGTGGGGGACGCCTATACCTCGCAAAATCACTGATGTTGACTGTAATATGCTGACAGATTACCTGGCTTCCTTGATGTCTGCACTACAATCTTGTCGTTCACAGGTAGCCGCAGCTTTTCCCGATAATACTGAGGGGAAGCCCCATGACGTGGTTCCTGGTGACCTGGTTCTGGTCCGGAATTTCGACCGAAAGACCCAACTGGAGCCTAGGTGGAAGTCGCCGAAGCTAGTTCTACTAACTACAAGGACAGCCGTGAAGATCGAGGGACGCAAAGGGTGGTTGCACTCGAGTCACATCAAGAAATTTTATGGACTACCATCCAGTGTGAATACTCAACCTTGTATTCCCTCACAGACAGACTCAAAGCTCCCCTTGGTTGAGCAGTCAAAACCAGAACTGTACAAACTAAAATTGAGGTCTAGCAAGTCAGACAATTTGATTGTTTAAGTCCTCTCCAAGGTGAATCGGTTGAATTTGTCTCTGACATGTATCCTCTAGACCGGAATAGAGAAAGAAATCAGCAGATGCAGCTTAAAAAGCATGCGTATTGTAAATCACTTCGTAGTCACTGCACAGTAACACTATTAATTTTGTTTTTTCTAAGTCTTCTGATCATCGTTTTCAGCGTACTATTGCACATGTATTACCCTATTCTTAAGCGTGCTTACAATGTAACTGCAGAACATTCTTTTAGCGAATTACCTCCGCATGAGTTGTCCTATAGATTTGCGCTGCGCAACAACACATTCATTAGTATGTTACATCATTCCCATCAGACCAGCAATGCTACAAATTGTTGGATATGTGGCCGACTCCCTCCCTATCAGAACTATAAGGGAGTTTTGCCCCTCTTTCCATATCCGTTCACACACAATGGCTCCTGTGGAGCATGGTTTAGTTTGATTAATTCCCTAGATTCAAATTCCGCAGTTTATCAAGACAACTGGGTATGGGGAACCCTGAACCTAGTTTTGCTTAAAGTCTGCTACCCTAACAAGGAGGGACTTCCCAAAAGAACAGGAACTGATCTAGAAAATGAAGTATATGGATTAGGTAATTTTACACTTAACCTCATGATCCTGAACGTTGAATCCGAAGCTACACCAATCTTGCCCGCCATGTCAGTATTCCCAGTAAAAGGGGAATTATGTGTAAGAAAGAATGGTTCCATACACATGGGCCATAGTAAATGCAACACTGTAATAAAATTCAGTGATCAAGGCAAGTCTACATTTAGAGCTTCCCATCATTCCTACTTCATATGTGGCCAGACCGCATATATATGTCTACCTTTAGATTGGGATGGTACCTGTTACATAGCATTCCTTCTGCCACCTGTTTTCCTAGCTCCTCCTGATTATCACAGAAATACCCATTTAGTACACAATAGACAACAGAGAGATCTTCCAATTGTCGATTACACTGAAACAGCATGGGAAAAATACACAGATTTCAATAAAGGTTTCTTTCCCTATATAGGTACAGTCACTAATAGTAAGCTGATACGTAGATTAACTAGAACCCTTGAAGCAGTAGTGAACGAGACTATTTCCGCCTTAGGCAATTTAACAGAAGAGCAGTCTGCTATGCGGATTGTTGTGCTTCAAAATCGTCTTGTCCTTGACGTCATCCTGGCCGATAGGGGCGGAGCTTGTAGGGTCATCGGATCAAGTTGCTGCATTTTCATACCAGAAAATTCGCCGTCAGTATATAAAGCCATAACCCGCCTTCATAAGATTATAAGCCAGATACACCAGAGTCCAGGCACCTGGACTTGGTCCGGTTGGTTCTGGGGCGTGTTGTCAGCCTGGGGATGGAGAATCCTATCCGTCCTAGGTATTGGCTTTCTCATACTATTCAGTTGCTGCTTATGTCTACAATGTGGGCCAGCGATTTGTGGTCTGTGTGCCACATCGTGTATCCCACATCCAAGTTTTCGTTCAAGATCCCGGAAGAAGAAAGAAGAACAAATGATGCTATATGAACAGATCGATGGATTGATGAAGATCGATATCTCCTGAGGGTCCGTAGGGGACAAGGAGGGAATGAGGAAATATGAATTTTGTGATCAGTTATGTCCCCTATCGTAGACCCCAACGGCTCCATGTGCATGCTATAAGTACATGTATGTTCCCTCCAGTTCCAGTTTTGAAGACGCAAATACAAGTGCGTCCACCGTCAACATGTCCTCTTTCAGATCCGCCATGAATGGGTCAGATATTCCATTCCTAAGTATGAAAGGCCACCGACTTTATGTGGTTCACTTTCCCCATTTTACAGATTCAGGCAAGTAGGCCCTGAATTCTGTCATCAAGCCTTTTCCTGCCTTCTGCCTCTGAAAGCTCCAGTCTGAGCCTGCATCTGTATCCATGAACTTTGTCCTACTCCCTGCGCGGCTAACGGTGCCTGATCCAGCCTGTTGCCTGCCAAAAACTGTATTTCACCTTCAAGATTATCTACTCCGCTCCTCATCCGATGCATTCCTGTCTAGTAGTTTAGGTAAACATTCCTCCAGCTACCGTGCAAAGGGCCAGGCCTCGCTGTCCTCATGCAAGAAATTCATAGGCCCCGTTACCATGGAATATTCCTACCCCCTCGCATCTCATGTAGACACTTAGACGCTTGTACACGCACTAACAGTCAGTATAGAATAGATTCTATCCTAGAGACCTTTCCTTTTGGATAACACAGTTCTTTAAACATAGGATATTAGATATGATTTGGGATTAGGTTGACATGACCCCCAGACTTCTGTCTCCACATGTAGAGCTAAATGTCAAGTCCCCTTCACCCTCTAGTTGCACGTCAATCACACGTCATGCGGCTGCGTGCGCATCTCTGCCAAATATTTCTGCTGACATTGCAGGATTCTTTCATGGATCCACCCACTTGTGACATCATGTATAATGACGTTTATTAAATTACGCCCATATGACCGCCTCTATTAGTTACGTATGCACAGGTTATCTGTATTATCAGCTGTCACGCCTCTTGCATCTGTTTCACTGTAATGCATTTTCCTATAAAACCGATTATCTGTCAATAATGTATGCCCTTCCTTCCTGAACTTTCGTGGTGATGGAATAGAAGCCTACAATTCGAATTGTATTCCTTTGTATAGGAATAAAGCCTTTTAAAACCTCTAATACCACGGATTCTGCCTCTTATATTTACTGAGTTATTCTTACTAAACTTTACCGCATAAAAAATAGTACCGGTAATGAAATATTTACCACACCTTCTTTACTTCCCCTTGGTTTCTGTGTCTCTTTGCCTACTTTCACCACTCTCATATCCCCCCTCAGCCACCCTCCCATGCTTTTCCTGTTCCACCTGCCTTTCACCGCTCTTTACCTGCTTCCCATGTCTACTCCCTCCCTGGCATCTTCTCTCCTGCCCTCTTTAACCCTGCTCGTGACCTTCATGCTTCTCCCCTTCCCATAACCTACTCAAAGGTGACCACATTGAGCAGGTGCTTTGGCCTAGCTCCCCCCACCTATCTGGGACTGGTTCTCTGACCAGTCTAGGCACTTTCAGACTGGGCCTTGCTCCTAGAGGATCCTGCCTTGCTTCTTCCACTCTCCTGCGCTCACACACTCTCTCACGTGCCCACTCTGTTTCAGGGCCTCTCTCTTGCACCTCTGCATGACTCTTTTTTTGTTTTCTGCTTTTATCTCTTTCCACTGCTTGGGCGTGCCTTTTTCTTTTCAACCACTTTTTCTGCTTTCCTCACTTCCCACTCTTCGTGCATGCCTCATTCCTTCTTTCCTTTCACTTAGTTGCTGTGCCTCTTTTCCCTCTTTTTGACACTCTCCTGACCACTCAGCCACCCTCCCCTGTGCTTTTCCCATATCTACCGCCTCACCCAGCTCCTCACCTGCTTCCCACATCATCTCTCTCCCCTGCATCTTTTCTCCTGCCCTCTTTAATGTCAACCACCACCCCCCCACGCTCCTACCCCCTCCCAGGACCTACTTAATTTTATTTATTTATTTAGAGTTTTATAGAGCGCGAACAAGACCCGTGAGGGTATCAGAGTGCTTTACAGGATTGACAGGTGGTATACAAAAGACTTAGGAGAGGTGGATGCAATTGGGATAAAAACTGGTAGATACATTATTCCAAAAAAACAAGCAGTTTCAATCCCAGGATACATGTGGGATTAAAACAGGTAGATACATGATACAAAAAATAAATAAATCAAAGAGGAAGAAGCAGTCTCAAAGTGCCGGGTAGGTATCATCCGGAAAGAACATAGATAATACCGTAATAGTGGTTGGAACAAAGTCCCTGAGGTGAATGTAATCATAGTGTTAGGAGAGGAATTTGCCCATTGGGTAAGTTTTGGCCTCTTTTTCGAAGCGTGCCAAATAGGGAAGTCTTCTGTAGGCGGGCGGGAGTTAGTTCCAAATTCTTGGAGCGACCCCAGAGAAGGCCCGATTGTACGTTTTTTCTTTCCGCAAGAGTGCCGGTTGGAGCAAAAGGTCTCTGGCAGACCCGGAGTTTCTGGCTCCTCTGGATATCACGAGTTTCTGGGCAAGAAATGCCGGGGAATTGGAGTATAGAGCCTTGTGAGTGATGCAAGCTAGCTTAAGTTGGATTCTGGCCTCGAGAGGAAGCCATTTTAGAGCTTTCAGGTGGGGGGTGATATGGTCGAATATCTTTGCACCTGTTAGGAGTCTGGCGGCGGCGTTGAGGCCGGCTTTCAATGGGGTCAAAGAGCTCTTGGCTAGACCTGTGAGGGGTAGAGCATCGATATTGTAGTCTGGAGATTACTAGTGCCTGGATTGCCATTTTTATGTCGGAGTGTCGAGGAAGGGTTTCAGATTTCTTAGGTAGCTCAGGTGAAATCTGGTGGTTTTGGCCATCGAGTTGATATGGCCACGCATATTCAAGCTGCAGTCTAGGGTTATTCCAAGGGATTTAGCAGAGTCCACAATGGTAGGGGGCCAGTTTAACACTGTGATAGCCTTGATCCATTCTTGAAAGTCTGGGTTGGTTTTGGTTGGGAAGATTAGAAGAAATTCTGTTTTTTCACGTTAAGTTTCAGCTGGTTAGAGGTGAGCCAATGCATAGTCAGCTTCAAGGCCTCATTCAGGGAGAGAATGTCTTCAGGAGAAGAGATTTTAATGTAGATCTGTGTGTCGTCAGCATACATGTGGTAGGCGATATTGGCGGTGCATAGCACCTCTGTGAGCGGTTCATGGCAGCCGCTGCACAACCATCTGTACCTCTCCATGTCATGTGCCATGTCCTCTGGTCAAATCACCCACCGCTAGTGACCCTTCGCATGCTCAACCCAGTAAGCCTATCCACCCTTCAATGCCGCACTGCACCCCTCTGCACAGGAGGACCATCCTCCTGCTTACATTTCCACTTCACCTTCAGCAACACTCTCTCATGTACACCCCATACTCCGACCCCCACAGCACCCTCTCACAACCTCACCACACCAGACCTTCAGCAAACACTCACATGCATACTCCTCAACACGTGTGCACTCAAAAAACACACAAAGGAAATTTGAGACCTCCTCAGCAATAGCTCACCAGACCTCCTCTTCCTGACGAAAACCTGTATGCACCCTGTTTCATTACCCAACAATGCTGTGGCCATCCCAGCAGGACCCAAGATTGCATGCCTACGCCGCCTTCACAAACCTGGAGGAGGACTCGCCATCATATACAAGGACACCCTCAAATGCACAACCACCTCAGACCCAGACACTCCATTCATGGAGCACATGTACTGTGTAAAGTCTGTGTACTGTGTAAAGTCAAACAAGAGTGTGCACGGGGATTGACATCAGGAGTCGTGTGATCATTATCACTCCCACACAGTATTCCCACAATAGACTCCATCAGGTCAAACCTCTCCAAAGTTATCTGGGGAAAATACTAGTAAAAAACAGACACGCAAAATTTGGTGTGTTACAACTGATTCTGGATGTTATGCTCATTTTCAAGTTATGAATTTGGAAGAGGAGATATTTACCACACCTAAGATAATGGAATTTACTGGATGTGGTAAATGCCCAAACCTATTCTGCCCAACCTGTAATAAGAGCTTCTGTATCTGTGTCACCTACTGTATCTAAGTAGGACATTGCCTTACACTATTCTTATGGGGTAACATACACCTTCTGACTTTTTTTTCTTGTGCAAATGTCTCTGGGTACTACCTGAAAAATCCTGCGTCTGAGCCTAGCATGACATTTCATGCAGGGCTTAGAATGAGTCTGTAAGGATTTACCATGTGCCCACTAAACCAGAGCGACGGTGTAAAGCTCTAATGATTGCATTTAAGCCAGGCTTTCAGTTGCAGCAGCTCAACCCTTTTGTGTCCTCCTCTCTTCAGTACACTATGTGTGACTATCACTAACATGTATGTTTATATAGCCCAAACTCAAACCCAAACAAGCATGCACGATTTTGCCCAAAAAACGTGCTTACTTTCTGATGGATTTATGAAATGAGTTGTAGTATAATAGTCTAAAAACACTTTGACTCTGGGCCCATTCTCGAGAAGTGCAATGAATTGTTCAGAATTTACAGGAACAATGCTCAGAGTTGGCCTACAGTATAACAATGCTCACTTTTCTGTTATTTGAATTCCGTAGGTTGAGTGCCATCCATTTCTTAACCAGAACAAACTTTTGGGGTTCTGCAAGTCCAAGGACATTGTGCTAGAGGGCCACAGTGTTCTGGGTTCGGCCAGAGATGCGACCTGGTAAGAAATTGCAAATGCTTCATGTCCCAGCACTAATGGTTGCATTTCACCTGCTCATATACATTCCTCTGCATGTCACATAGATATTGGAAAAGTGACTTCTCAAACCCTGATTGCAATCGGTTAGCACACCAGCCCCCGAGGGTAAATGTACAGCATCTGTGTTTCAGTTGGCTGAACTTTCCATTCTTCCATTTGAAAACTTTCCAGCAGAGCATCCAGCCCTGTAGAGATACACTCTAGGGCCAATCTCTGGTGTTACAGAGTTCTCAAAGTAAGACACTACTCTAATGCCAAATCTCTACGTTTCTGACTAACTGAGTGTATTGCTTCTGACTTTAAACAATAGGACACACAAACTCAGCACTCCCAGAATGAGGCAGATGTATGTGGTACTGCTCCTTTAAATGACATACGTAGAAGAGGAACTCAGCACTCTCAAAATGAGGCTAATAGACTGATTCAGGTGCATTTAAAATTGAAATTGTGTATTTATTAGCACCACACTTTTAAAAGGAAGGCAAAATATATGTCAACAAGGTACCGTCTTCCCGCTCCTGTCTGACAGCCAAGAATCCTTGTCTTTAATACCTTTTACTCAACCCAAGAAAAGATTTCTAGAAACCTTTCCCCCTTCCTTCTGTTGCAAAAACAAGGCTGGTCGTACCGGTCTGCGTCAATGTCACTCACAAGAGCTAGCCAGTCCTCCGTGTTTGCTTTGAGGCAGAGCTGTACATTCTGCACATTTCTCTGGCAAAAACATTCTTGACCCTGTGAAAGGTGCCGAGTGCGCATCCTACATGATATGTTCTAGCTTACTCCGCATGATGAAGAGTGAGCACAGGTAAAGAGCGAAAACATCCCCTCCCCACCCTGACACTGCATGAAAGCACAGAAATTTGAGTCAGTTATACAAAATGGAGTCGATTGGCAAGTCTCATTTCTCATAGCATCACACTGAGCAATCCACTCAGATGCTTGTTTCATGTTTTGTTTTATTCGGGGAAGTATTTGTGCATACCTCCTTCCAACCGCTTCTCTGGGGCACTGTAACAGACAGAGGCTGCAAGTGGCTGTACAGCAGTCCATTTTTAACCTTGTAGGACTCTCTGAAAGTCCTTCACAAGCTTCAGTTGAAGGGGAAGAGGATGTAATTCCGGGGAGCAGAGACTTGTCTACTGAGATATTTTATTTTTCACCTCTTGTATCTTTCTGCCAATGGTTAGATTTTCATGAAGGCCGGCCCTCGGAGTTTGGTCAGTTTGCAGGAAGAAAAGCATTCTGTCGCTCTTTGGGATTCCTATGTACATTATGTCATATTGTAACTAAACAAAGTGTACACTAGTGACTCTAACTATCAGGTTGAGCTTGTGAGGCAGGATTGACTGGAGGAGGATCCTCCTTACCTGAAGGATACTATTGAAAACAATTCTTCGAGGTATTGAAAGCGTTTGGATTGAAATTTCATTGGAAGTCAAACAAAATCAAGATTTTGTGTTTTTTCAGACAGACTGCAGGATAGGCCCAATTGATGCTGGTCAGCTACGTTGGTGGTACCCAGGGGCCAGTGTTTCATATGAACTGAGACACAGTTTAATCTGATGCATCCATTCCTGAAGGTGCAACAGGCAAGCCCTGAGTATTGCCATTCCTCGGACCTTTTATGTTTTTAAGATGCTCTTGAGCATCAGCAGCATAAATATGGTGTCCAAGGTCAAGCATCACGATAATGATTGTGAAGGGGTGGCAGAAATTGAAGAAAGGTGAACCTTCCCAGGTGAGATGCAGAAATAAAAGTAATGACAAGGAACAAAGCCAACCAGCGGTTTCTTTCCCAGAGTTTCCCCAGAGTTTTCTATTAAGTGGCTGGGGAGTAGGATATGGTCCATAGAACTGAACACAGCAGGCAGATCCAGTAGAAGTAGAGAAGAGACCTGGCCTATCTTCTTTGAAAAGTGAGTTTTTGACAGGTATTCCTGGGGGAGATTTCTGCGTCCTTATGGGGAAGCAACTGGACTGGAGCGTAGGGGCCTTAGCCCTGCAACGTAGGTTGGATATGGGTCTGAAATGTACCTGCATGTCCTAATCGTTATTGAGTGACATGACTAAGGCATAACAATATCTCATAGATAGGTCCCATACCAGGCGAAGACTTGATTTGACGTAATTCGATGAGTCAAGACTAGTAGGCCCAAAATGCTAACTTTTATTTGTGCAGGTGCCATTAGGGTCTGAGGTTACTTAGAACATGCATAACTCCAGCACTGGATCAGGGTTTTGTTTTTAATGACAATGATAGGCTGCATGACGTGACATCGGGAATGCCTTTGGCTAAATGAGGACCAATGTCTGATGCTGCCCTACCGATTTTTAGTTATGTCTTTTATGTATCACATTCCAGACTCGGCTTTGATGTGATGTGGGAATTTGAGGGTATCGCCAGCTCTTGATAGATTGCGAATCCTTCAGAGAGTTTTCAGTATTCCTTATTAAGTCTTGAAATTGTGTCTTTTCGGTCCTCAGCGATGCTTGCTTCAGTCCTTGGCAGTAGATATGGCAGTTTGATCTTTTGCAAGGTGTGACGTGCCCCATGGTATATGCTGCTCCTTCCTTGCAATTTCAGTCGAGGACGTTTGGTGGAATACACTCCGTGGTGTTTGCTTTTGGCAGCTTTAGTTTGATTGGGTGTTAAGGTCTCACCTTATCTAGGACACAGGTGCTTCTATTTATGAAGGGATTCAGATTGCTTGACGGGCAATCAGCAGTCACCGAGACAGTGCTTGGGAATGTTTCCTGGAAGATGATCTGCTGGTGGTTCGCCATGTTGCTTGGCATTGGAGGGTTTAGTGCCTTCATCGGTGTAGCAGATCTGATACAGTGCTCCCTCCAGCTGAGCCTTGATGGGTGCATTGCCAGACCACAAGAGAGACCAGCAGCCTGAAAGAGGAGGTTTGCAGATAGGAGGGCACAGGAGCTCAAGGCTGTGCTTTCTAGTGCGTGTGTTGTTTGCCTTACATGTCGTATGAATACCGGGCAGACCATATTATTTGCAGTTCCTTGGATGTATAAATTTGAGCGGTCAGTACACCTCCTAAACTAAGCTAGCCCAGGACGCGAAGCCAGTCGGACAAGTGTAAGGATGGTAAATCATCAGGCAATGAGGAATATGATCTACTTCTTCAAATGACTAATAGGTTGGCCCTCTAGCTAGTCATAAGCTAATCATAACCATAAGCTAACTTTAACTCTACTTCGACTTCTGAGGACTCTGGCCCCGCAAAGGATGTTATAGTCGCCTGGGAGGAACTATAAAACAAGCTTTGGCAAATCCAATAGTTTTTGCATTTAACTGGAGTGTCCCATATTGGCTTTGCCAATGCTTTTGATTGGGTTTTCAGGAACCAACGGCCACAAAGTGCTACAACGCTGCTCACTGCCGTTTGTGCGCTACTCCACACGTTATTTATAGATTTTTTTATGTTATCAATCTGACTTGGCTGTTAGCTATGTTGAAACGGGAAAGAAAGAGAAAATCTTAAAGGGCCCTGTTTCCGTCACAGCTTAGGGGTCCATTTTGATATTGGTATTTTTACTTTACCATTCCAACATGGGTGACACCCATATAAGAAAGCTACATTTAAATAAATAAACTGCACAGGAGTGCAAAAAGGAGAGTGGGTGACCTAGTAGCACGTTAAATCTGCGAGGTATTTCCAAAACAAATATTTAAATAATGGGAAGCGAAACGGGTATGGCCAGCTTTACTGAGAAGAAATGGACGTGCACACAGAGAGAGGCTGTTGGGGGTTTTATGAAATATAGAGAAAGCTCAGGACAGGAACTCTCCTGATAATTAAGAAAATAAATAAAAATAGAAATTCTGTGAACCACTTTTCAGTGATCACATCTGCGATATGCCAAGCACTGAAACCAAAGATAAAAAAATGATCCTATCCAAGATTTTGTATGTCCTGCAGAACTATTACTTTGCCCCACCCTGTGACGATCTCAGTCCCTGACATCTGTGCTGAGAACCTTTTCATGCGATAAGGGCCATCCTAGGATCTACTTGGCGAAATGCTGCCAATCAACGTACTACAGTGGCCTTGTCATGATTGGTCAGACGTCATGGTATAGAGAGGCCCACTTGATAGTAGTGAACGATTGGATCCACCCTGCAACAATGGAAACATTGATAGATCCTGCTTACATAGTGGAGTTATTGGTTTCTAGGGGAGGTTAACCCCACAGATCTACAACCTGCAACATGTGTAGTTGATGAAACTTGGCAAGCCTCAAATAGACAGATCGGGTTGGCTCACAGAGAAGACTTCAGTGTGGATGGGCACCACTCTTTCAGAGGTGGCGGGTTTAGAGGCTTTCCCATATGGGATCGTCTCAGCATTTCAGGCTTAGGTGATGTGTCCAGAGATAGGCACCGGAGAACGTTTGCAGAGATAAGGAGGAACAGGGTCTGGTTCAGACCCAGTTTTATAAGTACCTCCTCCTCTGGATGCACTGACAACATATATAACTAACACAGATGAGATCACAGTCCCCTGGAGGCGAACATGGAGATGGCCACCCTCCCCTCAAAAGGGAAAGTATTCCACGTTTACAAATCGCTTGTAATTAACTCAATTGGGTTACATTGCCTAGAAGTAACTCCTTCCAGAAAGCGGAGTAAGCGATCAATGCATTTGAACTTTACTAATCTTATGGCTGTTTTTAAATTACCCCGTTCTATATATTAAGTGTGCCTCATAGTGCTACTTCCAAACGATCTCACTTATATTTAGATCGATTTTAACAAATTTTAAAACAGATGTCAGGTAATATCCTTGTAACCACCATGTGCGGGTTTGGACTATCATATTGCACTATCCTTTTGATTTGGCTTGTGTCTGATATACATGAAACGTTGGAATCTGTATCTTTTATGGTTTTTTAAATCGGATAAAGATTGAATGATGAAACTCACCTGTGAAGCTCAACAAATTCAGGCCTGGGAATCGGATATAGGCCCTTTTCAACAATGAAGAATGGATGTGCGCTCTCAGGACTCCACGTAAAGCATCAATCACAAACAGACTTTGCATCATACAGGTGAAATACCCCCATAGGGTGTACCTGGATCCCGAACGTCCTTGGCTCTTCCAGGAGGGTCCGGATCTGGAATGCCTACGCCGCAGAACCGCAGCTAGAGATTTTATACAAACTGTGTGGGAATGCCCGGCTCTGGAGTCCTTTTAATCAGAAGCCTTTTAGACACTCCAGTCCATTGTGGGAAGGCCAGTAAAATGGCGCCCAAAATTGGCTTTACTTAAAGAGTTGGAAGACAAGGACTACACAAAGGCAAATAAGTTATATTTGAGAATCTGCTTTACAGTAGGGAAAAGAGACATTGCCCAAAACTGGAGAAATCAAATGCCTCCAACTGCCTTGGTGAGGAAACGGGGCATTGACAGATATTGAATCCTTTAACTTCCAATATATGAGGTCTTCCCCGAAAGCATGCATATGTATGGAACAAATGGGTTATCTATTAGACAGACAAACTCTGTATCTCAGACTGGAGGGGATAAGCTTCCTGCCTCCGCTTAAGCAGGCATTGGGTCACTGGCCATACATATATATTTGCTTTTCTTCTTAACCCATGGGACTTGAGCATTCAATGAACTGTAGAACTGCAATGCAAATTCAATTTAAAATAATAATGCTTTTTTCTTGCATACATGTTTTGTTTACTGGCAATTGTAAAATCTAAATAAAGATATTTCCTTTAAAAAACAAAATGCTGATGGACAACTGTGTCAGCGAATACATAAAGCCAACTGAATCAAAATAGCAAAATTGCCTGAAAGATGCCTTACGGGCGCCCTCTTCATTATCTGTGTTTATGTTTGTCTTTAGTGTTATGTGATGATATGGGCTCTCACCATTAGTGAGGACCTAAAAAGACAAATTAGTTTACCCATACCAATCTTCCAATTCCACTCAGATCTGAATGTCACGGGCAATGTTGAGATCTCTGTCTCTTGACACAGGTCATTAGCCTTTTAAGATTGCAGAACAGTCTCAGCCTGTCCCAGTCCTCTCCTTGGTGGTCTTTGATGATTTGACCCTGCTCAGCCATATATTCTCCCTTTCATATTCGGATCCTAGTCCCCATTCATCAGTCAGGCAGAAGAGTATAATGGTATGATGGCATTTTGGCACATTTGAGGCCGCGCAGGTTTGATTGCTTGTGTTTAGTCACACATGACAAGGCATAGGGGATTTCCCTGTAAACACCCAACTCTTCCTCCTAGTCACTAACTCCCTCTTACTGTCCACTACTCCCTGACAATCTCCTGCTGTTTGTTTGTTCTCCACCAGTTTGTCAATATCCCTACACCTACCGACCACCATCACTGTCCACCTACCTACCTATCAAAATCCCAGCCTGCCAGTATCACTCATCCTGCTTCTCGTTGCAGCTATCTGCACTATCACCTCACTGCTTCCTCCCCTCTGGAAATACTTGGTGAAATGTTTGCTCCCCAGACACCACAGCACTTGCCCTTCCATGTATCTCTGTTACCTAATGCTGATGTCTTAATGTTTATAACTCGACTAGCTGTGGCAGGCTGTCTGAAAGCCTTAGTCTATTTGATCTGGAATCATGCAGATTGTCTCCTGACTCATTCATATTATCTTTAGGCATGACCTGCGCCTGCCTGTGCTCCTTGAAAATGAAGGACTGAATTCAATTGCTAGGAAGCATCAAAAAACACCTGCAAATATATCCATTCGCTATCTCCTGCAGCGCGGTGTCGTCCCCATTTTCAAGAGTTTCAACCCAGATCACATCTCCGAGAACCTGGAGGTAAGATGGAAACATCAATGCTTCTTTAAGTTTATTTGTTGATTTCAAGTCATGCCTAATGTTATATATAGCTGTTTCTTGCTCCTGTAGCAATAATTATACAGTTCAACATATCAACGCTTGACAACAATAAGGAAAGAAAAAGATAACAAGCATTGACAAAGTCACTGGGTCTCGGCTGTACTATATTGTGAAATCTTTTCTTGTCTCAGGATCCTCTCCAACAGAAAATAACTATTTTTACGGAAGTGAGTCCGCCGATATCATAGTGAGAGCCTGAGTGTCTGTACCAAATTTTGATTCAAATTTTTTTTTTAATTCGCATTCTTATGGAAAAACGAAACAGGTTTCACCTGAGAAAACTAATTCACAACTTCTCACCTCGAATTTCAAAACGCAGGGCACCTCAGAGATGGGCACCTCCGATGGGTAATGTTAGAATAAGGGGGAACATATAGCTGAATCAGTGTACAGTTATGCTAAGGCAAGCGAACATGTTTAGAATGTCCACAAATACCAACATATAAGAAAGGAGTAGGTTTACCCTCATATGACTGAAGTTGTTTGATTCCCTGTGCTTACACTGGGGGCCATCTTCACAACTAAAGCCTCCTGGTTGTACTTATGAACAGATTTCTTTCTCTCCTATACCGACCTTCTTTGAACATAACAGTTTATTACCCTGCCCTCTGACGGGAAGGTTACATATTTAGGTTTTTAGAATGTTCATAGTCAGTAAGATATATGTTATATGTTTAATCTATTTTATCTGGCAGGTTTTTGACTTCAGCCTCACCCCAGAAGACATGAAAGCCCTTGATGAACTCAATAGAGACATCCGCTACTTTACACTGAAGGTGTAAGTCACTTTTTGACTATGTGTTAATAGTCTTGTAATGTTTCCTATGAAGGTGAAAAGGAGGAGAAAGAGCTGTAGAGACTTAGAGGCTGCTATGGAGAGGGGCAGAATGATGGCACCCCCTGACTGACTCCCTTTGTATTCACCAACACTAGTTAGAGGGCGTCAGAAGTTGCGGTTCACCTTGGTGAAGCTGATTTACACTACAGTGAGAGTATGGGGGGGAAGCTTGCATCTTCCTCCACAAAGGCTCAGAGTTGATCCCGTCCAGGCAACAGATATAAATAGGAAACTGGCATGGTTTTATACTGCATACCTGCTATTGAATCCACTTTTCAGTCTATGTCTTTCACTAACTCGGGTCCCCTGACGGAGATCTAGCAGTTACTCTTGCACACTTTCGTCTGCTCTGCATATCGCCCTTGTTCCCAAAATGAATGGATCGTGTAGTTGAAAAGCCTCGTTGAACCTCTGGCTTAGTCACCAATCCCACATCTGCCACTATGAACAGCCCAGGCACCACAGACACACACTGCTGGGAACCGTAGTACTGTCTTGCAACTGTCAAATGCCCATCTTCGTCATAGGTTGACAGTCGCACGGCAGCCATCTTGGAAATGAATGTATTACAAACAGATTACATTTTTGCAGCGGGTAAAACACGTAAGCTTCTAGTCACACTAAAACATCTGGGTGAGCTGGGGGCAGTGAGAGGGGGAAGGCCAGACGCTCTTATTTACAAACGCGATACTCAATTTTATGGCGGTAGTTCTCACCAGAAAATCACATTGATTCCAAAGATTGAAGGAGGTTACTTAATAGCCCTCTTGTGTAAAGTAAATTAACTATTGTTGAGATCTTAAAAAGCACACTGTAGAGCACCGTGTATTTGTAGCAACAATAAGCTGGACTATGTTGTAAATAAATATCATACAAATCCAAAGAGTAGTATGATGAAAAATTGTTCAGTACAATATCTGATCACATTGTGAATAAAGGAAGATAATGAGTTTAGTTAAGAGAGGCTGTTATCCTGGGGTAGCGGGCGATTACTAACTATGCCCTCAGTGCAGGTTGGACAGATACAAGTGAGGTATTTACCTTAAGTGGTAATTACCTCTAGTTCTGAGTTTTTAACTTGAAAATGAGCCATAACATGTATAATTAGATTTTAACACTCTGAATTTTGCGAGTTTGGCCTTTGTTCAGTGTCTTTTCCCCAATAAAATTTTGGCAGGTTTGACTTGTGGGAATCTATCGAGGAAGACCCACAAGGGTGTGATAAGGGGAACAACCTTTACAACGCAACTTTTACAACGCACTACACTTACAACGCATTTTTTACAACGCAAAATCCATTACAACGCACTACACTTACAACGCATGACACTACAACGCATTTT
Organism: Triturus cristatus; assembly: GCF_964204655.1. Lineage (NCBI taxonomy): Eukaryota > Metazoa > Chordata > Amphibia > Caudata > Salamandridae > Triturus > Triturus cristatus. The sequence continues at coordinate 266,546,868 of NC_140585.1, forward strand.
TAAAAACTACCTTTACAACGCATTCCATACAACGCCTACCATTACAACGCATAATATTACACTACACTATCCAACACTTACCCTACTGTTGCACCCCCTGGAGTTTGAATAGCAATTTTTACCCCTATACTATCCAACACTTACCCTACTGTTGCACCCCCTGGAGTTAGAATAGCAATTTTTACCCCTATACTATCCAACACTTACCCTACTGTTGCACCCCCTGGAGTTAGAATAGTAATTTTTACCCCTATACTATCCAACACTTACCCTACTGTTGCACCCCCTGGAGTTAGAATAGCAATTTTTACCCCTATACTATCCAACACTTACCCTACTGTTGCACCCCCTGGAGTTAGAATAGTAATTTTTACCCCTATACTATCCAACACTTACCCTACTGTTGCACCCCCTGGAGTTAGAATAGTAATTTTTACCCCTATACTATCCAACACTTACCCTACTGTTGCACCCCCTGGAGTTAGAATAGTAATTTTTACCCCTATACTATCCAACACTTACCCTACTGTTGCACCCCCTGGAGTTAGAATAGCAATTTTTACCCCTATACTATCCAACACTTACCCTACTGTTGCACCCCCTGGAGTTAGAATAGTAATTTTTACCCCTATACTATCCAACACTTACCCTACTGTTGCACCCCCTGGAGTTAGAATAGTAATTTTTACACCTATACTATCCAACACTTACCCTACTGTTGCACCCCCTGGAGTTAGAATAGTAATTTTTACCCCTATACTATCCAACACTTACCCTACTGTTGCACCCCCTGGAGTTAGAATAACAATTTTTACCCCTATACTATCCAACACTTACCCTACTGTTGCACCCCCTGGAGTTAGAATAGTAATTTTTACCCCTATACTATCCAACACTTACCCTACTGTTGCACCCCCTGGAGTTAGAATAGTAATTTTTTCCCCTATACTATCCAACACTTACCCTACTGTTGCACCCCCCTGGAGTTAGAATAGTAATTTTTACCCCTATACTATCCAACACTTACCCTACTGTTGCACCCCCTGGAGTTAGAATAGTAATTTTTACCCCTATACTATCCAACACTTACCCTACTGTTGCACCCCCTGGAGTTAGAAAAGTAATTTTTACCCCTATACTATCTAATACTTACCTTAAATGCAATTTAATATTATGCGTTGTAATGGTATGCGTTGTAAAGGTAGTTTGTAAAAATGCGTTGTAGTGTCATGCGTTGTAAGTGTAGTGCGTTGTAATGGATTTTGCGTTGTAAAAAATGTGTTGTAAGTGCATGCGTTGTAAAAGTGTGCGTTGTAACGACATACATCCGTGTGATAATTATCACATAACTCGCAGTCCTGATCCCTGCACAAACTCTTGTTTGCACAGATATATGAACGTTTCCCTTACATTGTAGTGAGGGTGTAGTGTGGGATAAGTGAGATAGGTTCTTTTCTGCATGTAGAAAGCAGAGGAATCTTCCCAAGTTGAAGGAATTCATAGCTTTGCTTGAAGTCTGGAGGAACAAACACAGCTTGATTACTTTTTAGGTTTTGCCTCCAAAGGGCTTGAGCTGTGCTTGTGAAATCCCTTGAATTTAATTTATCTTAAAAGGGGGCTCTGCCGCGATCGACACCTTAGCCTCCATATGCTGGGCTCTGTAAAACAAACTGTAGCTCTATATTGGAAGAAAGCAGAAACGCCTTCTATAAACGTGTGGTTTGCCCGCCTATGGCATGTGGTGGCGATGAAGTTACTCACGGCGCGTCTTCAATTCCGAGATACCAAGTCCGGGAAGCTCTGGAAGCCCTTGGTGGATCACCTGGGGTGACTGGAACATGTTAGGCTACAACCTCCACGGCTCCGGGCCTTGAAGTTGTTTGATGATGTAGTACAACCGACGGATCCAGGGGGTTTTTGGAGACCTACAGACGGTTTGCAATGCATACCACTTGCAGCCACTCTCCCCGAGTTGGGAACCCCGATTCTGGAGGATTAAACTCACGACCTTCACCGGATAGCGACAATGAGACCCACAATCCCTTCCCCCCGCCACACTTGTTTCCTTTATTCCTGTGCCCCCTTCTCTCTTTTTCCTAGCCCTTACCCCTTCCCAGTTGGTTGGTTACCTTCTCGACAGCTTTTGATACAGGAAGTATAGCGGATAGCTTCAACACTGCCATAGCGAAACAATGCTGGAATGCCCAACTGCCTGTATGCACGCTAGCATGACCCGCCTGCTAGATGTTGAGTCGCGCAATGCCCTGCATAGCACTGTGGATCGCTACTATGCCTGTACTGAACGAACCCCTCGTCAATGTAAACCATTCGAGGATGCACCCGCTGAGGAGCACGATAGGGGCATAGTAAAAGGACCATTTCGGCGCTGACCACATGGGCAGACGTCGTTAGTTGGGACGCATTGTTCAATAGGGCTGTATTATAAACCCTCTAAGGTTGAATGCTCTCAAGTGCAGCTAACTAGCAGTGAGTAATGTTTAGGACTCAAGATAATACTTCAGAGTTCTGTAAGACGAGGGGATCTAGGCCCTGTAGGGTATGTTTGGCGATGCTGAGTATGTTAAAGTAAGCCTGGCAATGTTGCAACTGTTTCAACGTGTCTGCAAGGCGTGTAGATTACACGGGGCATAGCGTATACAGGGCGGGAGAACTCGTTAATTGGAAATTATATTGGTGCATGTCCCTTGGGTTTTGGAGGGACCTCATGGTTGTAAGCTTACCCTTGGACTCCTAAGACTTTCACTGCCGGCCTCCATGGTTGTAGGCAAACAAAGCTGTGTATTGGTAATGGAAGGACCTTTAAACATTAATAAAAGGTTGGTTATAAAAAAATAAATAAAAAAAAGGGGGCTCTTATCAATTCCCATGCCGAATTACTGTGTTCATGGGCTTTTGTGTGGAACTTTTTTTTTTTATTTCCCCTGGCTGCCCGCATTTATGATACTTCTACTAAAGCTGTTCACACTGTTTAAGCCCCATTCACTGTCAAGATAAAATCTCTTCCCACTGAAAAGGCAGACAGCTTCTAACAGTATGGTGGAATGCTTACTTTTTTTTTTTACCTGCTTGTGTAAAGCAGATGCTTTAGCCTTAGAACATTTGTGGCATTTCCTTTTCATGCCTCAGTACCTTTCTTTGCACTTTGTAGGCATTATCGGATTGATTTTTTCAACCTAATTTCTTTGGTCATTATGATCAAGTTCTGAATGTTGTAAAAAACATTGTACATTAAAAATAAAGTAAATATACAAGAGCTATGCTATATTGTACTACTAAACAGGCAGCCACAAGTGCAGTTAGCTTGCAGACAACAGGGTCATGATTTGAATAGTGCAGCAGGTGCAGAAACACCGGGCCCAAACTTGTCAGAACTGCTCTAAACACATAATATTGCTATGTTTGACTACTAAAAAGGTAGTCACAAGTACAGTTACCTTGCAATTAAAAGGGACTCAAATGAATGGTGAAGCAGGTGCAGTGGCACCGGGCCAAGAGCTCTAGGGACCCCACTAAACCCAGATTATTGCTAAAATTTAAAACTAAACAGGCAGTCACAAGTGCAGTTACCTTGCAGACTACAGGATCATGATTTCAATGGTGCAGCAAGTTCAGTTACACCGGGCCCAAAGGTTGTCAGAACTCCTCTAAACACATAATATTGCTACATTTGACTACTAAAAAGGCAGTCACAAGTGCAGTTACCTTGCAGACAACAGGGTCATGAGTTCAATGGTGAAGCAGGTGCAGTGACACCAGGACCAAAAGCTTTAGGCACCCCACTAAAAACCTAAAATAGCTATATTTCACTACCAAACAGGCAGTAACAAGTGTAGTTATCTTTCAGGTTCTAGAGTCATGATTTGAACGGTGCAGCAGATGCAGTCACAACAGGCCCACAGGTTGTCAGACCTTCTCTAAACACCTAATATTGTTGTCTTAGCAATCGCTATGATCTAGGAATCCATAGTGCAATATATACAGTAGTCTCAGTAAAATTATTCTCAATCTCAATGCAAAATTCAAGATAATCATGGTGTATGTTGTTCACTGAATTTTTCAATTTAACCTCCTTTTATGTATATATATATATAAAATCAGTTAAAATTATGTATAATACAATATAAAATATTTACAAATAGAATGAATATATTTCAAAGTGCAAATTTCAGACAGAGGAATGCATTATTCATTACAACATCACAGCTTTAACCCCATCTTGTTTCGTATAATCCCTACTGCAAGCAGATATTTGGATGTAGCAAATATTACATGCGGTACTGTGTTATATTTCAGCACCCTTAGGGCATCTTGATACTTCCTGAATCCCAACTTACTGCACAACGGGCAGATCCATTTCCTCCTTGCTTGGCATATGTTGGACAAAAGAAGAGGATGTGCGCAGTATTTTCAATAAAACCTAAAGTGCATAGCGTGCAGGTTCATTCACCCTGTGTTCCCCAGTTTGCAGTGTAGCTTTTAATCTGGAGAATGTCGTATCGTAGTTTCAAGTACAGGATTCTCGCCAAATGAGACTGTATATTTTCAAGAAATTCTTCAAAGCATGGGTTGGGTTTAGCATTAAGGAATTGTGTTGTTAATCTACCCAGATTAAGGTCGCGTTGGAGTGCATTCATAATATGTGTCCAGTATGTTTGTTTCAGTATATTTTTCCAACTTGGTAGTAACTTATGTGACTCGGTCCAATATGAACAAAGGCCGAGTTCTATGAACCATTTCTTGACAAATCTAAGCCAAGGAAAAGTAATGCATCTATCAATGGCTAGGAGTTCTTTAACGCCTTTTCCATACACTGCTAATTCTGGCGTTATCCATAGCCAAATCCAATAAAGCAATGGTCGCAGTGTTGCAATTTGCCCTATACATTTTGGGGCCGATTCCGATCCTGTATTTTTTTTCCCGTACGATTCGTATCCGTATTTTTTTCCGTACGAATCGTACAAGTCACGTCCGACCCGTGAAGTATGAATCGTAGCGGGAAAAGTTGTACGAGACGGACCCGGACACTTTTCCGTACGAACCGTAAAAAGGCAGTCCGAGCGTACAAGTACGATCCGGACCGGCTTTCCGATTTACGATTCGTACGGAAAACGTCCCGTACACGGGGAATGACTTGTACAAATGCAATGTTGGTGTACGCACCGTACATAGCAATAGCGGTGTACGCACCGTACATACGCAATGCCGGTGTATGCACCGTACATAGCAATGTCGGTGTACGCACCGTACATAGCAATGTCGGTGTATGTAACGTACATACGCACTGTCGGTGTACGCACCGTACATAACAATGGCCGTGGACGCACCGTACATACGCAATGTCGGTGTACGCACCGTACATAGCTATGGCGGTGTACGCACCGTACATAGCAATGGCGGTGTACGCACCGTACCTAGCAATGGTGGTGTACGTACCGTACATAGCAATGGCGGTGTATGCACCGTACATAAGCAATGGCGGTGTACGCACCGTACATAGCAATGGCCGTGTACGCACCGTACATACACAACGTATGGGGGGTGTGTGCCTGTGCGACTCGTACCCCTGTACCGTACTGAACCACGGACACTGTAAAACAGCACAAGGAGCGTCTATTCGACTCGCACAACACCACAAAACACGTCTACAGTGCACGAAAAATGGAAATGACTGACATGGACACATCCAAACAGGCAAACAGAGGGGCAAACTCTCAACCACCCCTTATAACACACCCACCAAAAATTCAACCTGAGGCCCACCCACAAATGGACCAATAAAAGGGGCCCACACACACAAACCATGAGCCTTTGCAACAGACTCACTGCAGCTACAGAGCACACACCAACAACTGCACCCATCCACCTTAACATATACACCGTCACACAACCTCCTTCACACATACCCCCTCTACACATTCACACCCACACCGTCACATTCAGACCCACACACCCGCAACCATCCACACCCTCACCCCACACCATGCCCACAGACAAGAATCCAAAGTTCACAAGGGAGGAGATGGAGATCCTTGTCAATGAAGTCATCAGAGTCGAGCCACAGCTGTTTGGAACATTGGTCAGACAGACCAGCATAGCTGAAAAATCACGCCTGTGGCAGTGGATCGTCGATAGGGTGAATGCTGTCGCACCCATCAGAAGGACCTGGAATGAATGCCAAGCCAGGTGGTACGATCTTCGGAGGGTGGTCAAGCGCAAAATGAATGATGAATACGCACAGAGCAACATCATTGGAGGTGGTGCGCCACGCAGACCAGTACATTACCATCCCTGGGAGGAGAAGGTGATGGCCCTGCTTCCGCCGGTGGGAGTACATGGACTGCAAGGACCTCCAGAGCCTGGTGAGTACACAAACAACTTACGTAACATGGGGGTAATGGCATCCACAACCCAACTACACAAAATGCACGCAACTACCCCCAAAGCCCTCACCGGCCACAACCACAGTCAAAAATAACGCTAATGCCACTAACATGTATATGCTCCATTGAGAAAGCAAGGCCATGCTATGTCCCATGCTACATGAAGCAGCAACCCAAGAATGGATGTCCCGTATGCTGGGAGGGTGGGTGGCACAAAACACATTGTTGAACTCCAAATCAGACATAATTGCCCTCATCCCATATGGCCCAGGTACATACCCATGCACCATGCGCAATGCACAGGGATTGGGAAAGTACTGACAAGATAGCACACACTCGGCCCGGGTGTAGGCAGCACAAGGCCCTCCTGTGACCAGTGCAAACACAAACACCAAGACAACAAGGTCAGATATCTTGGACAGGAACTCACACTCACTGTCATGGCAGCATGCTCCATGGGGGGACAACTACATCACCTGGGAGCCCCACTGCCAAATCACACTACACCCACCAGCAGGCCCTGACACACACACCCCTCACACAAGCAGACACCCCTGGGACAGGCAATGGATTTACACACTGTCACAATGGACATGTAACACAACAACACCAATACATAGCCAAAGAAGCATCCAAGCCAAAAATCTACATGTCAAAGACTCAGGAGAACATATCAATCTGTCCCCCGCAACATACCCATCCACAAGTGAACATTGAGGAGAATGCTAGGCACATAAAACTACCTGGAGGAACAGTGCCAACTTGAATGTGTATGATACATGCATGTTGCATGAAACAGCATTAACATTGTCTGTCTCTCACACACAGGGCAACGTGATGAATCTACCCCCAACAATGGGGGTGAAGATTCACAGTCCCTGGCCCGGGAGGAACCTGATCCCACCGGCAGCGACGCCTCTCAACATTCCACGGATGACCCTGACCGACCTGGACCCTCTGGTGTGCAAGCCCCTGCAGAACCTGGTTCAGGACCATCTGTGCCAACCACCACCCCCATTCCTGCCACATCCCAGGAGACACCGAGGAGCCCTGCCCGCAGTGAACAACTGAGCCAGTCTGACCAGGAGGGACAAGGAGCGCGGGGCACCCAGGATGAGGCAGACAACACTGCCACTGCCATCCCTCAGGGGTCCCGTAGACCCGATATGCCCACAACGGCAGGCCAGGCTTGTGTGCGCAGGGGTGGTGGGAGTGGAGGCAGGCGGAGGCGAGAACCTGACCAGCCAGCTGAAGGGACCGGAATGTCACACATACACAATATCATGGAGGCATACCGGCGTGACACCAGGGAGTTCAGCCAGGTAGTGCTGACCCTCACAGAGATCAAGAACCAGCAGGCCGAGCAACACGCCAGTCAACAAGAACACCAAGGACGGATGGAGGCAAGACAGGCTGAGCTCCTGGCGGTGCAAAGGGACATAAGCCATTCACTCCATCGGATCCCCGACAACATGGGCAACCCTCCCTGTGCCACCAGGCGAAGACCACCACCAGCCACAGGGAGGGAGTAGGAAGAGGAGGAGGATTCATCCGACGGAGCGTCCCAAGCATCGTCAAGGCCTGCATCTGAGGGTCCCCGGAGGAAGGTGGGTCGTCCATGGAAAAGAACGTGAGAGGCAGCGGACCATCCACATCTCCCAGGTCACCTGGCCTGGCACCTGGCCTTCATGTGCGACAGCATCACCTCATTGACTGACATCATCTGCCACATGAACCTGCTGGTCACAGTCTGACTAATGATGCCAAACACTGTGGTCTGGACTCTGATGACTTCAAATGGCAAGGATCCCATCTCCCCCTGTGAACTTTGGATTCTATAGTCCCTGCATTGCACCTTTTCCAGTGCACAAATCACGCCACAGACCTATAAATAAATAATTAATACGTGAAATTCGATGTTGCAGTCATTTAGCATGAGTCCACAACATACGTGTGGGGATATGTCAAAGTATGCCTGAGTGTGGAATTAACTCCAGCCATCCATATACTTGGATCTGAGTCCGGTCGAGGACACACATGTGTCTCAATGTATCACCAAATACAGACATGGAGCCCAATACTCTCCCGTGATGGCCTCAAGCTGCTGACGGGGGGCTTGCAATACTGTTCAGACAGACCAATTTGGAAGAGTATCATGAAGGTGTAGAGGTCATGGGTCATGGGTCATGTTGATGTGCCTGGGGAGGGAGTCCCAGGTCTGTGTGGCAAGGTGGGAGAACTATCTCCTGCATGCAGTGTTTATGTGGATGTGATGAATGGTGGCCAGGGCAAGGTGGGCCGCACGGAGTTGGGCCAACAAGGTGTTGGATGACAAACGTCCAAGGTTTGTTTTCGGTCTGGGGTTGTGGACTGCCTCCTGAGTGTGGTTGAGGAGTCTGAAGGTGATCCTGCAGCAGACAGTGAGCCATTCTAGCTATCTCAGGTGGACGGTGATGTCGCTGGGGCTGGGGATGTTGAAGATGAGGTGTGCGGATGCACCCTGGATGTGGACAACTTCTCCTGCAGTTTTGCTGTTCTACGTAGAGGCCGGTGCTGTAGTTGAGCCGGCTGCTGTCGTTGACCTGGGGGACGGTCTGTCTTGCCTTGTAGTGGATCTGTGGATCATTTGCAGCATACGGAGGGTGTTGCAGCATGAGGTACAGATGGTGGTGAGTTGCATGGTAATTGTCAGCGATGGGTCCATGATGAACACCAGCTTGCGTGCGTGGCCACTGGGTGCTGGTGCGGTGCCCAGACCAGTGGGACACAAGGAGTTGACACAGCCGTAAGGGGACAATCCTCAGATGATGACCTCAGTCCTGTCCAAGTCAAGCCTCAGGTGGCTGATGTTCAGCCATTCGTCAACGGATCTCATGCCTTCTTGAAGTTTGGATCTGGCATTGGCTAGCTCTTTGGTGAGTTTGAGGAGCAGCTGGGTGTCAATGGCATACGAGATGATGATGAGGTCGTGTGCGCATGTGATGGTGGAGAGGGGGGTCATGGAGACATTGAAGATCGTCACGCTGAGAGAAGAGCCCTGGGGCATGTGCCACATGAACCCAGTGTACTACATGCTGCAGGGTGAAGGCAGACTCACTGGGCCTTGCTGGTGAGCTACTTTCTGATTTAATCCTGGGCCCTCCTCTGGATAACAGTGTTGGAGATGTGTGAGCTGACAGTGTGGTAGCACATGGTGTACAATGCCATTGAGAGCTCAAGGTGGGTGGGCTCACCATTGTTGATCAGGGCAAAGTTGTTGTTGGTGGTGGCAATAATGACGGTTGCAGTGGTGTGATTACTGTGGAATATGTTCTGGTGCCGGTTGCCTGGAGCTGGTTGCGTGGAGGAAATATGTCAGTTGCTTGTTGAGTGTCTTCCGGATGACATTTGCTGGGTAGGGAAGCAGGGTGATGTACCAGGAGATCCTGCGGTACTGCCGTCCGTTGTTTAAGAAGGGCCTGGGTCTCTGCATGCCTCCAGCACCCATGGAATGTGGCCAACTCAAAGTAGACATTCAGGACGCGTTGGACGTGGGCTTCAAGGATGGGGAATGATGTGGTTGAGATGTTGTGTGGGAAGGGGTGTGATGGAGAGCCAGAGTGGATGGTGCACATGAGCCAGGTGGTGTACTTGCTGCTGACGGGAGTCCAGAATCTGAGGGGGGGGTTTCCTGCGGATAATAGTGCTGTCTGCCTCTGTGTGCCAAGGCTGTTGTGTATGGCCATGAGCTAGCAGTGGTACAAAGTTGCAAGGGATGTGATCTGCCTTGTAAGGGTGGGGTGTCTTGGATGGAGATCTGCTGTCAGTTCACTCACAATGCTGATGAGCTCCTTGATGTTGTGTGTTTTGGTGTCTCAGCACTATCTGAAGGATCTCCACTTGTCCTTGCTGATGATATGGTGATGACTGTGTGTGGTCTTTTCCAGGCCTGTAAGGTAAATGATGGCTCTTTGTGTTGCAAGGTGTGCACAAGAGTCCGGCTACGTCTGTAGGAGTCCAGTAGGTCTGCCTTGTCCCAGGTGCCTTAACTATTGCTGTGCTTCACAGGAAAGTCCGTCAATGTGGAAAGATTGTTGGATCAGTTGCTGATCCAGTGCGTGAGGTTTCAGGTTGTTGCGTTGGTGTTTTGAGTGTCCCACACAGCTTGTCTGTGGTGACTTACATCAAGTATCTTTGGGGGATCGTTAGCAGGGTGTGGGGCAGTGTGTTGCTTGTCGGAGACGTCGATTAAAATGTTGATGGACCAATGATGGATGGTGGTGTGGTTCTCCTCCAGCCAGAAGTTACTGGCCCCCAGCCACATGTAGCCTGTGGAGGTGAGGGCGCGCGTGCAGATGTACGTGTTGATGGCTTAGTGCAATTGTGGATGTAGGCCTGGATATCTGTAGATGAGTGTCACTCTGAGGGTTGCCAGGGAGTTGCTGCAAACCCGGATTTGTGACTCTGAGGGTATACTTGTGAATCAATTGCAATTCATCCTCCGGGATTGTTGGTGCCATCCCTGCGGGTGATCTTGTATCCGTCTGAGATGGCAATGAAGAAGTCGTGTGCTGAGGATGCTTATGTCCAGGTTACTGTCATGAAGGTGATGTGTGGCCCTGTTGTGTTGAGGAGGTAACAGAGTCCAATGGCGTGCTGGTGGACGGAGCGGGTGCTGAGTAGGAGGCACATGACCTGGTTGTTCTGACAGGGTCTGGTAGGCTGGGTATCGCTGTGTAGGCAGTTGGAGTTGCACACTCAGCATGCGGAGGTGTTGTGTGTGCGCTTAGGGGTTGCCTGATAGCAGGCGGATCATTGTGTGGAGGACATTGCTTTGAGGTTGGCTGCAGCATGAGCCTGTTGTGTGACGTGGGTCATGCAAAGACCAGAGGCGCACACGGTCCTGCCTTTGGCCCGGCGTTGGCGCAACAGTGGCACAGACAAGCTGCTGGTTGCATAAAGAATGGGTGAAGGGGGGGAGGGAGGAGCATTTTGGAGGCGTGTGGGTTGCAGAATCATGGCACTCGGTGAGGCGGTGCCGCAGGTGAGGCAGCAGCAGGCGGAAGGGGTGAGAAACTAGGCAAAAAGTAGCACACAAAGACAAGGAGGTCAGAAAGGCACAGTGCAACAGGTGTATGTAAAGGAAGGAGTCTCAGGTAACTCATGGGTCACTACGAGAAAATGTATGACCAACCACCAAAAATGACGGTCACAAGGTCAGGCAACAAAATGCGGAGCTGCGCACACGAGACACACCATCAGCATGTGTTCACGTCCCGTTGTGGGGAGCAACCTGCACAAATACAGACACAACCAGGGACTTCATGCTCAATAGATATTATTAGCTCCAAAGAATGGTCGGGTCGTGCACAGACCTGGCAAGTGGAAAAAAGTGAGGAATTTGTTGGGTGCCGCTGAGGTATTACTCTCATAACCCTGGGAGTGTGAAAAGACAAAGTAATTCTCATGCGTTGGCTGAACACAGGCAACGTCCCTCTGGGCACACCTCTTCGAGCGAAAGCTTAAAGCGTGTTTAAACCATCTGATCACTACATTAAATGGGAATGCAATAAATAATTGAAGTCGAAAAATGTATTGATCATTGATTTTTTCAAAGTGCTTCATGCGCTTTAGATGCAATATTGATGATATTATATATACTCCATATCATCTGGTCAACATGGTCCCAATGCATTTCGGGCCCATCTGGCCCTTCATCAGGGGAATCTAAACAAAAAAATGCATATGTGTAACTATACATTTGCAATGAGAGATTATGCCACAAATCAAAAGCCAAAAGAGGACTCTGCCAATAAATTTACAAATAGTGCCTAGATACTATGGTGTGGCCACATTGTCATGTGCTACAATAAATAAACATACTGAAAAAACGGAAAGAACGTGCCAGGTGAAGCGAGGGTGTATTACTCGAATCGCAGTGATTAGAAAACATATAACATGCATTGTCGACAGTAGAGAAAGAAAAAGACCCAAACAAAACCGTGTTCAGTGCTCAGTAAAAATGCAGGGGGGGGGGGGGGCGAGCGGAAAAAAGTTTTTGCAACAACTATGCGCCATATAAAAGATCGTGTACAAACTTCGGGTGGAAAAGTGAAACGAGCGATGCTAACAAATTCGTGAGATGTGAACTGGCGTGCAAATAACTAAACGCGCAAGTGCTCCGATTAGAACAAGCATTTACCTTGTGCTGGTAGTTCAGCGTTTCGGGCTGTTTAATACAGCGGTGCCGGTCAACGGTCTCGGATTGTGTTTGTAGCTGCTCAAAATAAGGCGCGCTTATGAAGCGGAGGGGAGCCGGTGCAGACCGGAAGTGATGTCAGGTTGTTAAACCACATAGCCATTTTACACTAACGGGAATGATCGGCGCCATGTTGTAAGTAGTGGTGAAAGAGCAATGGTGATGGGGAAAAGTCAAGATAAGTTGCGTGACCATGGTCCCGTCGTGCGTCACGAATGAAACGAGAGTGAAAAAATAACAAAAACAAGAATATAATGAAAATGAAAGATAAAAAGTATAAAAAAGGGTGGAAAGAAAAGATGCAAACATGCACATGCAAGTGTTCTAATTCATAGATAGCAAGCGAATTCCAAGCGGTCGTTGAGACCCTTCGGTTTCAGAGAGTCCAGTTTATAAATCCAGTAGTTCTCGCGTTGCAGTAGAAAGGTGTCATTGTCCCTGCCCTCCATCTTTGTCACAATTTCCAGGACCAGAAATTTCAGTTGCGAAATGTTGTGTTGTTTCTCTAAAAAATGAGTAGCCACAGTAGATTTCAAATTGCCAGTGCGTATATTGCTTTTATGCTCAAGTATACGTGTCTTGATCTTCCTTATGGTTTTGCCAACATATACCATGCCGCAAGGGCATTTTAATAGATAAATAACATTGTTGGTGTCACAAGTGGCGTTGACATGTAGTTTGATAGGAGTGCCTCTCATTGGATGTGCAACTGAATTGCCCTTAATGATACTGTTGCAGTTACTGCAGTTTAGACAAGGAACTGTTCCTCGAAACGGTGTGATGGGTGCTTCAATCCTGGGACGGATTAACTCTTGAATGTTTTTGCTCCTGGTATATGCAAACATCGGTGGATTGCTGAAGATGCCATTGAAATCAGTTTCAAAAGTCAACATTGGCCAATGTTTTCTGATTGATTGTTTGAACTTATGGCTCATTGTGGAAAACCGGGAAACCATTACCATGCGGTGCTGTTCTTTACGTGCGGTGGGTTGTAACAACCTTCCACGTGGTGTGTTGGCCACTTTTGTGATGGCGTTGGAAACAACCTCCTGAGGATACCCACGGGTAGTGAAACGATGTGCCATGGCCTGAATTTGATCTTGCGCTTCTGAATGATCTGACACAATTCTTTTCACCCGAAGTAACTGTGAGAATGGTAAATGGTTCTTCAATGCCGGTTGATGGAAACTGTTGTAATGTAACAGGTTGTTGCGGTCGGTGTTTTTCCTGAACAAAGTGGTGGTGAGTTGATTGTTACGTATTGTCAGCTGAACATCCAGATATGTTATAGATGCCTCATGAAAATTGAAGGTAAATTGAATACGGTCATTGATCTGATTTAGGTTTGCCAAGGCTGTCTTGAGAGAGTCTAATGAGCCAAACCATAAGACGAAAATGTCATCAATGTAACGCAGAAATAAGCGTGCATGTTCCTTCCATGTATCCAAACTCAAAATGAATTTACTTTCAAAAGCATGCATGAACAAATTCGCGTAGGTGGGCGCGGCACAATTGCCCATCGATGTGCCAGTGAGCTGTAGATAAAAATTGTTATTCCAGCTAAAATAACTCTGATACAGTGTGAAGGTGAGAAGTTCCATCAGGAACACCGGCTCCCCTCCGCTTCATAAGCGCGCCTTATTTTGAGCAGCTACAAACACAATCCGAGACCGTTGTATTAAACAGCCCGAAACGCTGAACTACCAGCACAAGGTAAATGCTTGTTCTAATCGGAGCACTTGCGCGTTTAGTTATTTGCACGCCAGTTCACATCTCACGAATTTGTTAGCATCGCTCGTTTCACTTTTCCGCCCGAAGTTTGTACACGATCTTTTATATGGCGCATAGTTGTTGCAAAAACTTTTTTCCGCTCGCCCCCCCCCCCCCTGCATTTTTACTGAGCACTGAACACGGTTTTGTTTGGGTCTTTTTCTTTCTCTACTGTCGACAATGCATGTTATATGTTTTCTAATCACTGCGATTCGAGTAATACACCCTCGCTTCACCTGGCACGTTCTTTCCGTTTTTTCAGTATGTTTATTTATTGTAGCACATGACAATGTGGCCACACCATAGTATCTAGGCACTATTTGTAAATTTATTGGCAGAGTCCTCTTTTGGCTTTTGTTTTGTGGCATAATCTCTCATTGCAAATGTATAGTTACACATATGCATTTTTTTGTTTAGATTCCCCTGATGAAGGGCCAGATGGGCCCGAAATGCATTGGGACCATGTTGACCAGATGATATGGAGTATATATAATATCATCAATATTGCATCTAAAGCGCATGAAGCACTTTGAAAAAATCAATGATCAATAAATTTTTCGACTTCAATTATTTATTGCATTCCCATTTAATGTAGTGATCAGATGGTTTAAACACGCTTTAAGCTATCGCTCGAAGAGGTGTGCCCAGAGGGACGTTGCCTGTGTTCAGCCAACGCATGAGAATTACAATTGATATTATTAGCCATGAAGAACTGCATGCATGTTGCCGAAGTAGACATGCACATATGCTCAATATTTGACAAGTATGCCATAGATGACGCATGCAAACTGGCAAGAGAGCTGCAGTGACAGAGATGAGGCACTTTGGATTGTGCTGAACACCTTTACTCCACATACTCACACAAATTGAAATGCATCCATGTGAACAGACTCACAGGTCAGTTGAAAGAACATGTGGGACATATGCTGGACCCCCCCTTCACGACACGGATGATGTAAATCCCAATGAACTAGCACACAAGTCAAGGGGATGAGCCAAACAAATCCTGCTGCACACGGAGAGGCTGCAATTCCCCATAGAGCCTGTTGTTGTGATGTCCCACACTATGTCCACCCGTAGCATCCGCAATGTTTCAGAGACAAGGTTTATGCACATTGATGCCTTCATCAGACTCCACACTCCACTACAGATGACTGTCAAGAAGGGTGACTATCATGTCATGGGAGTGATGCTACATGTTATATGCTCGATGGTGAGAAGACATGTATGCATGGTACCACAACATGCACAGAAGCAGTCCCCACACATTCCCAACCCGTACCACCACCAAAAAGCCTTGCTGCAATCCTTGCCCAAACTGACATTTCCACATGTCCGTGCATGGAACGCTGATTCAGCACACGTTGCAATCCTCTTGAGGAATAGCAGGAGGACAAAGATGACACGAGCAGACAACAGGTGCAAAAACCTGGGAATGACAGACACACAAGAAGTCACCTAAAACAAATCTCGCCGCACATATGACATCATCACTCGAGTGACACATCAGTACACACATCAAAGTCACTTTGCATTCAGTCAGCTGAACTCACACATTGCAACACATGCCACTCAATGCTACAAGCGTGCACACTCATACCCAGTGACTCACCATTATGAGAAGAAGTTGCGTACGAGCTGACTCTGGATATCATCATCCTCCTCCTCCTCATCACTTGCCTCGTGACCAAGCCCTGGATCCTCCATGGGTGGGTGTTGCTCCTCATCAGGATCAAGGATGAGTGGCACTGCCTTCTCAACGGCCATGTTGTGCAGCATGCAGCACACAATGAAGATTTTGCACACCTTCTCCGGTGCATATGGGAGGGACCCGCCTGCCTTGTCAAGGCACCGGAATCGGCTCGTCAGGAGGCCAAACGTCCTCTCAATCACTCGCCTGGTCTGCCCGTGTGCATTGTTGTACCTGTGATCTGGAGCTGTTCTTGGGTTGCGGAGAGGTGTCATTAGCCATGGCATGTTGGGATATCCAGAGTCCCCTACATGGAAACATCATGTAAATAAGTGGGTCAGGAGATGCCGTAAGAGCCAAAGATACCGCAACACACAGGACCAACAGAGTATACCCACCAACAAGACATGCTCGTTCATTGTGCAGCTGCGCCTCATGATGTAGGCATCGTGCGCTGATCCTGGAAAATGTGCACAGACATGGGAAATCAGCATGTTAGCAAGACACACCACAAGGGCATTTATTGAGTGGTAATGTTTACGGTTGCGATAGGCTTGCTCCTGTGCCTGTGGTGGTACCAAAGCTACATGTGTCCCATCAATGGACCCAATGACATGGGGCATCCCTCCCAGGGCATAGAAATCACCCTTCACATCTGTCAACTCCTCAGGAGTAGGAAATTTGATGAATTCATCAAGGTGCTCCAACATGGCTGCCAAAACATCACGCAGGACATGGCTGAACATAGTCTGTGACATCCCACCAACATCAGCTATGGTCAATTGAAACGTACCTGTGGCAAAAAAATGTAGAGCTGCCATCACCTTCATCTTTGGGGTCAGCGCAGTAGGATACCTGTGTCGCGGCTGGAGGTGTGGTGCCAGCCTGTCGGTCAAGTCTTCAATCAACTGTTGAGTGAATCTGTAACGTCGGATGCAGGCACGTTCCCTCATGGCAGCCAAGTCTGGCATTGTTCTCGGGACAGGCGGTGCCCTGCAAGACATTGTTAGGAATCATGAAGATTGAGAGTCTGCCAACATCAATGTCAATGAACATAGCACATGCTAAACTGCTACTACACATCAGGTAACTATGGAGTCTGGTGTGTGCAATACATCCAGGAAACATATGCCACCTTGCTGGCACTCCTACGAAAAGCCAGATACACCTGTTGATTGTCGAGTCTACATGACAGGCCCTGAAATGAGCTGGGGGCAAGTCTGAGTGAACAGCCAGAGATATCACCGGAGTGACACACATCCACATATCTGCATTGGAAGGATGTCATCTCATCCAGACAGTTGACTGCAAGGCACACGCACAGGTCACATGTGTAGGAAGGTGGATATCTGACTATGGTTACCCCCAACTTTTTGCCTAGTGTCTAGCTGGTTTTTCGACTTAGTTGGCCTGAGATCCTGCCATTCAGGGTCTCAGGCTGTCTGCTCTCTCTTTAAAATGGACTCCATGTACCCTAGGTACATAACCAATTGGTAAGGATCACCTTATTGGACCCTGTACAGTGTACCCTAGGTACCCAGGGCATAGGTGTACCCTAGGCCTCCCAGGGGCTGCAGCATGTATTATGCCACCCCTGGTCTGGCCTTCCAATCAGACACAACTGGCTGATCACTCAGCTGGGGCAAGGTCGTGTAATCACCCCTTGCTTAGATATAGTATGCCTATATCTACCCTTATATATAGACACATGTGTACCTATCAGTCACTCCTATGGCAGGCCTTAACAATCCTGGAGGCAGAGTGCTTGGTAACATGTGAGATGGTGCTCTAGCATGAGCTGAGCCTGTCTGCAGCTTTAGGAACCATGTCCTTATAGCTGTTCTATGATATAGCCTACCATATACTCTTAAAGTGCCTTATAATCTTAAACGGTTATGGTAACTATGGTTTGGCTTTATCAAAACATGTCGTGTAAGGTGTCTAACACTTTGGAATAATACCCCCATACCATTTCTGGTGATGAGGATATTATTCCTCCCTTCTAGAGGGAGAGACATGTTAAAATCCTACTTTGCTGTTTAACTCTAACCAAAGCCTCAGCATCACAAAATGGATGCTGCTGCCACAGACACAAGTCTGACCTCCTGCTGCTGGGAGTGATCCCAGCCAGGGAGGCCTGGACAATAGGTTTCCTGCTTGGGGAGGTGCTAGCACCTCCCCAGACAGCCTTTAGTGTATTGGGGCAGGGTGGGCTGAAAGGAATGAGACATGCCTGGGGCACACAAGGTGTTCCTTGCATAGTCCAGTTCAAACCGGCGCTGGGGCACTCCAGCCCCAGCTCTGGCGCGAAACTGGACAAAGGGAAGTGGGTGTAACCACCCCCTCCCAGGTCCCACCCATAAGGCGTGACCTAGCAGGTATCCCAGCCCCCCAGATTAGTATAAGAGTGGGAGTTGGGCCTCAAGACTTTAGATTATCCTGAACCTGCAAAACTGAACAGAAACTCTGGACCTTCGACATTCGACGAAAGAAGAAGACTGAAGAATCTCCCTTGTAGCCAAGGAGTGGCTACCCTGTGCAAACAGGCACCATCAAGAGACTACCCTTTGCTTTGCGACCGTTCTACAAGGAACCGACTGCAGAGCCCGACCAGAGCCTTGACTTCCAGACTTCTCCGACCCTCATCCACATCTGCAGCAGAGCTGAGATCCGTGGAGGCGACGAGCGACGTGGGACCGGCTACCTGGGAAAAGTGGCTAGTAACTTACAGCGCAGCTTCTGAGGTACCCTCGAAGTTGTGCACCGGGGATTGAGAAGCCCCAACCCCAAGCACCATCTGCACCGAAGACCAGCCCCCCACACTCCACGAGTCCTGCGTGGGGCCCTTCAGCATTTTCCTGCTTGCCGCGTCTGTCCGGTTGCTTGCCCGCTGGCTAGTGGCCTTTGTGACGACGCTCCCTGAAATCTTCTGCGCTGGTTTGGCTCCTCCAGACTGGCTCCCGCTTCTCTGCAAAGAAGAAGCACCCCAGACCTTCCTGGTCTGCACCAGAAGCAAGTCCTTTGTTCTTCGTGGGTTCCGCTTGCCAAGGCTTGGTGAGTCCTAGTCCAACTTCGACGCCGCCGACAGCAAGAGCCTTCGTGGGACAGCTCGCCTCCTGGTCCTGGTCGTCCTCGACGCTTCCTGGTCCTCCTGGCTGCAGCGACAAGCTTCACCTTCACCTGCAACTCTTCACGACATCGCCTGGTTCCTTCCTGGTTCCACGTGGTCACTGGCTAGTGACCTTGACTCTGTCCCCTCTGCTTGCAGGTTTCTTCTCTTCTTGATCCCAGCCTTGGGATCCACCGGACACTCTCCCCTGACTGCCTGTCAGCATCTTTCTTCAGGCATCCATAGGAGTCGACGACGAAAACGACGCATCTTCACCCCTATGCACCCGCAGCCTGTGGGCTAGGTAACTTGGGTACTCCGGTGCTCATCAGGATAGTGACTATCCTAGTGTCTAGTTTTCAAGTCTCAACTTCCTAGCTACTCCGGAAGTGTCCTAAATCTATCTATTTCTAAACTGTAACATTGCTATTGACTTTTACGCATTACGCGTGAGTGTTTCCACTCTGCACACGAATCCCGTGGGCCTCCCACTTCCTAACTAACGCTAGTGTAGTGTAGCCCCAGCGATTCCCTAGGCCTAGGCCAATTCTATTTCCGTGACAGTGGTTCTTATACCACTTACTTAGTATATGGTTTGCGTGGCCCCTAGGGCCTAACTGTATTACTTACCTGTGTGACTTACTGTATGCATTAATAAGACTGTGTTGTACTTACCTCTAATCTCATAAAGAGTGCTGAGGGTTTGCTTAGAATAAATACACTTTATTTTATACATATATCTGTTGTGGTGTCCTTTCATTTGGTATTCAAGGGATTATATATGGTATCACAGCTGGCTTCACATGCCATTCAGAGTTTAGCCTAAGACTGCTCTTGTCCATGCTACCACTAGGATAGCTGGTCTATAAGGTTGACTTTACAACCAATCACCATAAGGGTATTTGGACTGATATAAGGTGTACACTATAACTAGTGACATCATACATCAGGCCAACTTCTCACATTGGTGAGCAGCGGTTGGGATCTGAGCTTGCTGTTGTAATACCATTGTAATCTTGAGATACTAAATTGAAAGATCACACAGATATTGTCTAGGTACATATAACATAGATTATTATACTTAAGTCCTACTGGACTTTGTAGTTGTAGGTTGAAGGGAATAACACACCCTGACTACAACTACTAGAAAGGTTTAGTAGATACAACTAGTGTAGGTAGGTGCACACACCACACCCTCACTAGATCATGTCTCTGAGAGTAGATCAAGTAGATGCTCTCTCAGGAGGATCAGGTCTGCAAAAGACCCCCTCTAGATATGATACCTTAACATTCCAGGAGATGAGACAGTTGTGTACCTCCAGAGGAATAAAACAGGGTGCAAACCCTACCCTCCTTCAGTTAAAACAACTCCTAGAGGAGTATGATGCTCAGAGGGCATCTCAGGAAGGTGCCCTAGGCACAGAGGAGGGTCTACCCACCACAGAGGAGTCAGATGGGGCTTCAGATGGGGAGGTAGACAGCCAGAGCCAACTAAGGAGACTTAGCCAGGCTAACTTAAGTTTACATGGGAGTTTGCATGGGGTCCCCCCATACAGACCCACAAGTAGGCATTCACAGAGAAGCAGGAGGGACAGATCCCCTTCAAGGGAATCCATCCACTCCCATGTCTCTAGCATCTCTAATGCTTCCTCTCACAGGGGAATGACTTCACCTGAGAGAAAGGAGCATAAAGCCAGAATGAGGGAAGCTAATCTGAGGATCCAGAGGGAAGAAATTGCCCTTGCCAAGGAGAAGCTTGCTCTGGCTAGAGAGCAAAAATTGTGTGGGTCAGAACCCACTGGTGGCAGCAACATCCCTAGAGATAGGGATAGGTCTTATGACCATAGAAACCTAAGCAAGATAGTCCCCCCATATCAGAATGGGGATGACATCCACAAATGGATGACTGCTTTGGAGAGGGCCTGCAAAGTACAGCAGGTACCCCAAAGTCAGTGGGCAGCTATCTTGTGGCTCTCCTTTTCTGACAAAGGTAGAGACAAGCTCCTCACAGTCAGTGATGAGGATGCAAACAATTACAAAGTCCTGAAGAGTGCTCTGATAGATGGGTTTGGCTTAACCACTGAGCAATATAGGTTGTTGTTCAGAGACACCCAGAAGACACAGACACAGGACTGGTCTGATTTTGTGGATTGTGCCACTAAGGCTTTGGAAGGTTGGTTAAATGGCAGCAAGGTGCAGGACTATACAGGATTGTACAACTTGATTATGAGGGAGCAGATCCTTAGTAATTGTCAGAACCAGCTTCTCCATCAACACCTGGTAGACTCAGATTTGACCTCTCCCCAAGAATTGGGAAAGAGGGCAGATAAATGGGTCAGGACCAGGATTAGGCCTAAAAATCAGGGTGGTGACCAAAAGAAAGATACCACCAAGCCTCAAGAGAAGGGTGGGGATAAAGCAAAAGAGAAATCTTCCTCAGGGCCCCAAAACTCCACACAGGGTGGTGGGTCCCAAGCTCCCTCCTCTACCACAGTTAAAAAGCCTTACTGCCATGTGTGTAAAACTCCTGGGCATTGGAAAACTGACAGCAGTTGTCCACAGGCTAAAAACAAAACTGTTCCTCCAACTACTCCTGTCACACCACCTATTACTGTCAGCAGTAATCCCCCAGGTGGTGGGAGTGCCCCCAAAAATTTGGTTGGGTTTTCTTGGGGAACACAGGGGGATCCTGGCTTCGCCAATTCCCCTACAGCAGCTACTCTTGTCTGTGATGGTGGCATGGGGTTTGCCAACTTCACTGCCTGTCCCAACACTTTTGGGTAGGTACAGACAGGAACCCTACATCAATGGTAGAAAAGCTGAGGCCTACAGAGACACTGGAGCTAGCATCACTATGGTGGCCCATAGGCTAGTTCCCTCTGAGCAGCTTTTGCCTGGTTTCTCATACCAGGTGACTAACATTGATGGCAAACAGAACAGTCATCCCATGGCAGAGGTATGTCTCAGCTGGGGAGGTGTCACTGGCCCTAAAAGGGTGGCAGTGTCTCCAACCTTGCCTGTGGACTGCTTACTGGGGAATGACTTAGAACTCTCAGCTTGGGCTGGAGTTGAACAAGACACCCATTCCAAAATGGTAGGCCTTCCACAAAAGGGTAGTGGGGTTGTGCCAGTCACAACCCCTGTCCAAGTAGATTTCCTCCCTGAAAAGGTTGGAAGGGCAGTGGTAGCCACAGCCCAGGCAAAGACAGACTTCCCTGTAGAGACTGGCAGAGCTGTGACAGTCACAGCTCAAACACAAACTGAGTGCCTCCCTGAAAAGGTTGGCAAGGCTGTAATGGTCTCAGCCCATACTCAGACTGACCTAGGTGTAGTGAAGCCTGAAACTATGGATCACTCCACACAAACAGAGAGTAGTGGGGAGGAAGAAAAGTCTCCCTCTCCCCCGACATTAGGAAAAGGTCAGCCTCCTCAGGGATCTGACCTCACCCCTTGTGAAGGAACTGCCCCAGAGGTAGCCAGGCCTGGCCTGGCAGAGCCTCTGATGTCAGTGGCCCCTTCCAAGGTGGGACCCAGTCTGGTGCAGGTAGCCTGCCTCTCTCTACCCTGCCTCAGTCAGCCCAGGGCTGCAGAGGTCAGGGAGGCCAGTGGACCTCAAGAGGGCCCCTGTCCACAAGAACCCACCAATCAAAAGAATGAGGATTGCCTGGCTAGTAGCCCTAGCCAAGTGATGGGTAAAAACATTCCTGAGGGATCCCCTTTACAGGTAGTTAGGGACCTCCCCCAGAGGGATTCTGTTGGGCACAGGCAAACCTTGGACCTTAGGGCCCCAAACCTGACCTGTCCCTCCAGTAAGCCCACAAAAGGGACCCAGCCTCCAGCTTTAGGTAGCCAGAGGCTGACCCTGAGAGCACAGTGCAACTCAGTTAGAGAAAGAAAGGCATCCATGGTGGAGGATGATTGGAGGAAGCTGAGGCCTCACTTTGAGGGCACTCACTTCAGTACTCCATCTCAACACCAGCCTTTTACTTTGCAAAGACACACCAAAGGTAGAGATTCCCTATGGTGGAGACCCTATGATATCTTTAGGATGAGGGATTGCTTAGTGGACCATGAGACAGGGGGTAACCATGCCAGTGCTGGTTCTTCCTTATATGGCCACTTAGGCAATAGAGGCTTACCTTGTCAAGGCCAGCCTTATCTCCTTTCGTTTGGGGGGGGGGTTGTGTAGGAAGGTGGATATCTGACTATGGTTACCCCCAACTTTTTGCCTAGTGTCTAGCTGGTTTTTCGACTTAGTTGGCCTGAGGTCCTGCCATTCAGGGTCTCAGGCTGTCTGCTCTCTCTTTAAAATGGACTCCATGTACCCTAGGTACATAACCAATTGGTAAGGATCACCTTATTGGACCCTGTACAGTGTACCCTAGGTACCCAGGGCATAGGTGTACCCTAGGCCTCCCAGGGGCTGCAGCATGTATTATGCCACCCCTGGTCTGGCCTTCCAATCAGACACAACTGGCTGATCACTCAGCTGGGGCAAGGTCGTGTAATCACCCCTTGCTTAGATATAGTATGCCTATATCTACCCTTATATATATAGACACATGTGTACCTATCAGTCACTCCTATGGCAGGCCTTAACAATCCTGGAGGCAGAGTGCTTGGTAACATGTGAGATGGTGCTCTAGCATGAGCTGAGCCTGTCTGCAGCTTTCGTAACCATGTCCTTATAGCTGTTCTATGATATAGCCTGCCATATACTCTTAAAGTGCCTTATAATCTTAAACGGTTATGGTAACTATGGTTTGGCTTTATCAAAACATGTCGTGTAAGGTGTCTAACACTTTGGAATAATACCCCCATACCATTTCTGGTGATGAGGATATTATTCCTCCCTTCTAGAGGGAGAGACATGTTAAAATCCTACTTTGCTGTTTAACTCTAACCAAAGCCTCAGCATCACAAAATGGATGCTGCTGCCACAGACACAAGTCTGACCTCCTGCTGCTGGGAGTGATCCCAGCCAGGGAGGCCTGGACAATAGGTTTCCTGCTTGGGGAGGTGCTAGCACCTCCCCAGACAGCCTTTAGTGTATTGGGGCAGGGTGGGCTGAAAGGAATGAGACATGCCTGGGGCACACAAGGTGTTCCTTGCATAGTCCAGTTCAAACCGGCGCTGGGGCACTCCAGCCCCAGCTCTGGCGCGAAACTGGACAAAGGGAAGTGGGTGTAACCACCCCCTCCCAGGTCCCACCCATAAGGCGTGACCTAGCAGGTATCCCAGCCCCCCAGATTAGTATAAGAGTGGGAGTTGGGCCTCAAAACTTTAGATTATCCTGAACCTGCAAAACTGAACAGAAACTCTGGACCTTCGACATTCGACGAAAGAAGAAGACTGAAGAATCTCCCTTGTAGCCAAGGAGTGGCTACCCTGTGCAAACAGGCACCATCAAGAGACTACCCTTTGCTTTGCGACCGTTCTACGAGGAACCGACTGCAGAGCCCAACCAGAGCCTTGACTTCCAGACTTCTCCGACCCTCATCCACATCTGCAGCAGAGCTGAGATCCGTGGAGGCGACGAGCGACGTGGGACCGGCTACCTGGGAAAAGTGGCTAGTAACTTACAGCGCAGCGCAGCTTCTGAGGTACCCTCGAAGTTGTGCACCGGGGATTGAGAAGCCCCAACCCCAAGCACCATCTGCACCGAAGACCAGCCCCCCACACTCCACGAGTCCTGCGTGGGGCCCTTCAGCATTTTCCTGCTTGCCGCGTCTGTCCGGTTGCTTGCCCGCTGGCTAGTGGCCTTTGTGACGACGCTCCCTGAAATCTTCTGCGCTGGTTTGGCTCCTCCAGACTGGCTCCCGCTTCTCTGCAAAGAAGAAGCACCCCAGACCTTCCTGGTCTGCACCAGAAGCAAGTCCTTTGTTCTTCGTGGGTTCCGCTTGCCAAGGCTTGGTGAGTCCTAGTCCAACTTCGACGCCGCCGACAGCAAGAGCCTTCGTGGGACAGCTCGCCTCCTGGTCCTGGTCGTCCTCGACGCTTCCTGGTCCTCCTGGCTGCAGCGACAAGCTTCACCTTCACCTGCAACTCTTCACGACATCGCCTGGTTCCTTCCTGGTTCCACGTGGTCACTGGCTAGTGACCTTGACTCTGTCCCCTCTGCTTGCAGGTTTCTTCTCTTCTTGATCCCAGCCTTGGGATCCACCGGACACTCTCCCCTGACTGCCTGTCAGCATCTTTCTTCAGGCATCCATAGGAGAAAACGACGCATCTTCACCCCTATGCACCCGCAGCCTGTGGGCTAGGTAACTTGGGTACTCCGGTGCTCATCAGGATAGTGACTATCCTAGTGTCTAGTTTTCAAGTCTCAACTTCCTAGCTACTCCGGAAGTGTCCTAAATCTATCTATTTCTAAACTGTAACATTGCTATTGACTTTTACGCATTACGCGTGAGTGTTTCCACTCTGCACACGAATCCCGTGGGCCTCCCACTTCCTAACTAACGCTAGTGTAGTGTAGCCCCAGCGATTCCCTAGGCCTAGGCCTATTCTATTTCCGTGACAGTGGTTCTTATACCACTTACTTAGTATATGGTTTGCGTGGCCCCTAGGGCCTAACTGTATTACTTACCTGTGTGACTTACTGTATGCATTAATAAGACTGTGTTGTACTTACCTCTAATCTCATAAAGAGTGCTGAGGGTTTGCTTAGAATAAATACACTTTATTTTATATATATATCTGTTGTGGTGTCCTTTCATTTGGTATTCAAGGGATTATATATGGTATCACAGCTGGCTTCACATGCCATTCAGAGTTTAGCCTAAGACTGCTCTTGTCCATGCTACCACTAGGATAGCTGGTCTATAAGGTTGACTTTACAACCAATCACCATAAGGGTATTTGGACTGATATAAGGTGTACACTATAACTAGTGACATCATACATCAGGCCAACTTCTCACAACATGGAATGTCAAATGTACATATGACACACATTGTGTTTAAAGGGGTACACGTGACATCAATTAAACACAGCCATTGAGACGATGCAGACATGTATGCCTGTGAAAATATGATGTCCGATGCACACAGACCCTACAGCCATGGGAATCCACATGTGGCATGGTGTGCGTAGATGTGTGCCATGTCCATCTCCACACAGACCCATGTTGGATGCACCAACAGCAGATGCAGTTGACGGAACACTAACAGCAAGCTCATGGGAACACATGACACACACCTGACATAGTCACATAGGGGCACGCTGATCGTGACATGTCAGTTGAGAGAGTGTCCCTGTCCCTGGCATCAGGAGACAGGTGCGGGTGGTGATGACTGTGCCATCCCACTGCTGCTGTGCATGACACAGTTGGACTACAGACACACATGTGGCAAGTGTCAAGGTGATGTGTGCCACATAGTGCCCCATCACACATGACATGTGTACACAGGTCATCACACATCAATTGTGCAACTAGATGAGATGACCTGTGCAATATCACTGGCTGACACACCTAGGGCCTGCACATGAAAGTTTGCAATGACAAGTACTTGATGGACATCATTGTGCGACTCGTAGCCCTCCATTCCTGGCATGTGTACGCCTGTATTACCATTGTAAGTGTGTGAAACGCACCGTACACCCGCAATCATCGCGTGTGTATGCTTCGTTTCACCATTGTACTTGTGCCATAGGGGTACATGTGAAACGCACCGTACACCCGCTATCATCGCGTGTGTACGCTTTGTTTCGCTATTGAACTTGTGCCGTAGGGGTACGTGTGAAACGCACCGTACACCCGCTATCATCGCGTGTGTACGCTTCGTTTCACCATTGTACTTGTGCCGTAGGGGTACGTGTGAAACGCACCGTACCTGTGTGTGGATTACAAAATTACATAGGGGACACATAAGGGACAAGTATTAGGTCATAAATGCATGCTGGTTGTCATGGATACTGAGTTTTCAGTTGAAATGAGTCCATCAGGTGTCCTGGAACAGTCAGTTGGCCAAAAAATACAATGTTGCAAAGTGGTTGTTGACTTGGCATGATGCTCAAAATTTGAACGATGCAAATGCGTGTCATAGGTGTATGTTTAAAGGGATTGGAGTAAATGTACGATGCAAATATGTCTGACCAATCACTATGTACTCCTCACAATGAATGCCCCTGAGCAAGACAGTTATAAGGCAGCCAGAACCCACGAGAGGGCACTTGCCTGCACAACTTTCCAATCGACCACACTGCTGCTGTCTCTGCTTCCTCTGGACCATGTCACGTACTGTGGAGAGGGCCCAGCCATTCACCCTGGAGGAGAATGGGGCCTTGCTGGACGTCCTCCTCCCACAGTACCCCAAGCTGTATGGGAGACCAGGGGAGCAGGTGAGTGTTGACTTCTGGCATTGTGTCCAGGTGTGACAGACATGCAATGTTGTTTAGAGTGAGTCCCGGGGGGGGGCATGCTTATGTCTCTCATGCAGAGCATGAGGTAGTTCCTGTGTGCACTCCTCACTTGCATTGTGCTTACTGTGACATTCACTGCATAGAGCATGACACATTCAGCCTGGCAAATCCTTGGTGGCTTTTTTTCCTATTGTCCTGAGTGATTCAGTGGTGCCCCCGGTGTGACAGGTGATTGTACCCACAGATGTGTATGAGTTGAGTGGACCTGTGGTGAGAGTGTCCAAATGATGTGTACGACCTCATGGACATTGATGTGTGTTCCTTGTCATGTGGGTGAGTGTCTATGTGAACTGTTGCACCACAGCTGTATGGAGGAGGCAGCAGATCTACCCATCTGATGTGACAAGTAAGCCGTGCTGTGTGTCTGACTTGCAGAGCTGGCACGATGCCTGTGACATCCCACTGGCAAGTGGCACATGTGCAGAGCGAGGGTTGTATCCGCTGTTGTGACTGACAGGCGAGTGATCTGTGCCTGGGTGTGTCTGTCTAGTCTGCTGAGGGTGCATCAGTGGAGTGGGACATGTGACTGTTTGACACGTGCTGGCCATCAGCCTGCTGTTGCATGTGCTGCACAGTGTGTGCCATGATCAGTGAGTGTGTCGCACCCCTCATTCCACCTGTTGACTTTCAATGCCATGTAGTGCATTGGGGCTTGCACACAGGCCAATTTCTTATTGTGAATGATGCAATTCCTGTCAGCATCCTATGCCCTGTTCAACATTTTAAAGATGTTCAAATGTGTGTCTCTGGGACATGGAGCAGGTGTATTGATGTTGTGTCACTTTGTCATCCTGACAGGTAACTGCCTACGAGAAGGGGGTGATCTGGAGGGACATCGTCAGGGCCGTGAGATCTGCGGGGGAGCGTAGTCGGAGCCTGCCCCAGGTCCGCAAAAGGTGGCAGGACATCCGGTGCTGGACCCGGCGGATCGCCGGGGTCCAGCTGGGGATCGACTCTCCTCGCCCCCACGGCGGGCGCCGACGCCTGACCCCCCACATGAGCCGTGTCCTGGCGGTGGTACTCCCTGACCTCGATAGGCAGTTTCAGGAGAGACTGCAGCAACGAGGGGGTAGGTACATGGCTGTTTGTTGTGTTATGTGTCACCAGCTTTTGGAAGTGCTCTGTAGCCGGGATACACTCCCAGAGTTTATATGTAAAGTGCATTTTCTGTTCCCCAATGTCACCTGGTGCTCTTTTTCATCCCTTCCCCTCCTTGACATGTGTCCCCTGGTCTGTGTGTAATCACATTTGCACATGGTCATCTAAGGTTCCAGTAAATCTAAGTGCACATTGCTTTCTGCATCATGTGGCAGGGCGGTCTGTGACTTGTGTTGGTACCTTGCCTGTACCATGACCTGTTCACTATGTTGGGGGTCCATATTTGTTGGCACTTCTGATGATTCTCAACATAGGAGTGTGAGGTTTCAACTGAACACCCTTGCAGCATGCATGACCAATGTGGTGGCCTCAGACATGATGTGCATGAGTGTGAGATATGCATAGTGCCATGACGGTTGCTCATGGTACAGTCAGCTCAATCCAGGAACATGGGGCAGTGTGCCCACTACAGTCCCCTGAGACACCCTGGCCTCCTAATCATGTGTGTCATCCAACACTGTGCACATTCTCTGTGGGTTCAGTATAGGTCTGCCTCTGTGGCATTGGTCCCTGGCCTAGTTTGTATTTTTCTAATGTGTGCTACATGTGTCCACTGGAGAGGGATACACCATTTTGCTTGTGCATACTCACACTGGGCAGTGCCTGTGTGGCTATTCACAAAAATCTGTTGCTGGTTGTTTGTCACAAATAAGTGTTGCCAGCCCCAGGAGGTGATGTTGTGTAAATCTAGCAATTTTTGCTGCACAGTTTTTGTTACCCTGAATAAGAGGTGTCACTTCTTGATCTGTATCAATAACATTGACTCAGGTATGGGTGGTTGTGCGGGAGAGGCCTACATGGGCACCCCTGATTTTCTTTGCCAGGTCTGACCTGTGTGTGAGAATTGGCTGTACACAGGATCACCGTGCAGTGCCCATGTGATGCTGGCCAGTGCTTAATGTTCGTGCTTTGCAGCCTGTGTCATTTTTTCTAAAACATGATTCCTGCTCATACATTTTTGGCACCTGTGTGTGGTTCAGATGCAACGCAGTTTGGACTTTGTGTGCTGACATCTGTGTGGACATTCTGGCTTGCCATGAGGGTGTCTCCACAGTACAGCTAAGCTTTTTAACAACCCAATTGCAGGCCCAGTAGCTTATGCATTGTCCTAGCTGTGGACATTGGTGCCACTCCAGATGACAGGCAGTAGGTCATATATGTAGCCAACTGTGTAATCAGGTGACAGATGGCCATGTGACAACTGACATAATTCAAGTTGTTACTCTTAAAAAATTGTACCTTGGCACTCACAGCACTTGTCAACAGTTCTTCATGTTTTAAATGTGGAAATTTGATGATTTGTGTTGAGAACACTGATGTGCCTGCATGAAAGATGTCTCCCAAGGAAATGCACACCAAACGACATTTCCACCTTCATTGAACACGCTGGCACCTTTGCAAAGAAACCACTGTTAGAATTAAATGGTGTTGCAGATACTCCATATACATGTTTCCACAGTGGTCTGGATTTTGTGAGACTCCTTTTCTGTTGGTGATACAAACTAACAAGTCTCAAGAGATCCAGACCTCCGTGGGCCCATGTATATGTACTTTCTGCAACACCATTCATTTCTAACAGTGGCTTCTTAGAAAAGGTGCCAGCTTCTTCAATGACAGTGTAAATGTAGTTTTGTGTGCACTGCCTTGTGAGACATATTTCATGCAGGCACACGAGTGTTCTTTTTGCGAAATGGCGAATTGGCACATTCCAAACATGTTGATTGTGTAAAGTATTGTGAGTCCCAAGGTACCAACATTTTCTTGTTTTGTGTTCCAAAGTACTTACAGGTCTCTGAGTGTGGTGACACCTTGAGTATTGAGGTGTGTCAGTTTACGTTGGGTGCACCACTACCGTTTCTTTCAGGGTAAACAAGAGGTGGCATGACTTCATTGTATTGCTGTGCTCACCGGTTCACAGACACTAGCTTCTCAGTGTATTTCTCATTCAAGTAGTGGCCTGGTGTGTTCTTTTTTTCCTTGTGTCCAAGTGGCATAGTGGGTCTACCAACTGGGCAGTACCGGGCTTACATATGTGCGGAGTAATCTAGCTGTTACTCATGATGCATTGCCTGATATGCACTGTGACCAATTGCTTTTTGTGCTCATGTGTCAGATGTATACAGGTGACTGATGGATTTCGGTTTCTTCTCCTTGCCCACAGCGTCATCATCCGCAACGGAGGGAGACACCTGCACGGACTTGGAGGAGGGACCCAGCGACAGTGCCACCAGTGCAGTGCACGGAGGGCGAGGGGAGTCAGTCAGAGGACCTGTCTGGACACGATAACAGCTACGACGCAGACGGGTCCGACGCTGACCTCCTGGGGGAGGCGGAGGCTGCAACACCACCTGGCAGCATCCCCACATCTGTCCCCGCCTCCTTCGTTACCATCTCCGCCCTCCCAGTTGCTCCCGTCCCTTCTGTCCGTGCAGAGGCCCACCATGTCTCCTTCGGCCCAGGCACTGCACCCCCTGCCCCTGTCACCCCTGCTGCCCTCAGTGAAGAGTCTGTAGACATGTTATGTTATGTTACTAGGTATTTGTTAAGCGCGCGGCTACTCCCAGGAGTGTCCCGGCGCTGACCATAAGACCTGTAACAAAAAACCAAAGAACTAGCTGAGACGAAAAGCCCTAGAAGATGTTAAAACAGCAATGTCTTAAGTTTGCGACGAAAGCACAAAAGATCTTATTCCTGGCGTAGACAGACAGGGAGTTTGTTCCATAAGGACGATACCAAAACCTGAAAATAACGGCCGCCCTGTTGTGAAAGGTAAAACCTGGGCGTACGGAGCAAATGTGCAGAGGAGGACCGTAGCGAGCGTATAGGCACGTAGTGAAGACAGCGGGATCTTAAATAGGGAGCACCGATATTATGAGAGGCTTTAAAGGCAAGAACCAAAGCCTTAAAAAGAATTCATTTTCGAATCGGCAGCCAGTGAAGTGTTCTCAAAAGAGGGGAAGTGTGTGTGCGACGATCAGCAAGACAAATTGCTCGTGCAGCAGCGTTTTGAGCCACTTGGAGGCGGTTAAGAAGAAATTCCGGTATACCCAGATAAGGACATTGACATAATCAAGTCGAGACATACTGCGGCAGTTGCAGGTTGGGCAGGCATCGGTGCTGAATGTCCTCCATGGACACACTCAACTGCTCACACAGTTGGTGTCATTCATGGAGGGCATGTCAGCAACGATGTCTGACCAACGCAGGATTCTGCGGTCCATGGACTCTTCCCTGACGGCAGCAGTTAGTCTCCTGCAGCGCTGCGACCCCCCCCTACCCCAGACCCATCCATACTTCCCTCTACCATGCCTGTCCAACGCATACCCAGACAGTCACGGGCACGCACCCCACCAGACACAGCTAGCACACCCCCAAGTAAGGCAAAGCGCACACCTCCTGGCATGCACACTCAGGGGGATGTAGGCACACCCACAGGGTCTGGGGACAGACGACATACACGCAGCCACAGTCGCAGTCCGCAGTCCTCACAACCCTGTTCCTCCAAAACCACTCCCCTTGGCTCCCCTGCCAAACTCTCACCCAAGGAGATCTATATGGGTGAGCTGGACAGCGCCCCCACTGAGCGACCACCCCACAAGCGGGTGAGGAAGTCCCCGGGCACGGGAGTTGAGTCCCCCACCATGTCGACCCCCTCCCCCAAGAACGCTGCATCCCATCCCTCACCCACAACACCCTCTGTTGACCCTGGGAAATCCTCCGGTGCAGGGGTTTGGATGGAGGCACTGGCAGCGGTGTGCAGCGCCGAGCTCGCCTCCACCTTCAGCGCTGCCCCACCCCCTGTGGTGGAGACATCCCCCTGCACCCGCAACACCTACCCTTCCCCCTCCTGTCCCTGCAGTGCCTGGTCCTGCCACAGATGATGCCCCCCCCCCGTTCGACAAACCTTGAGGTTCCTTTGTGCAGGCAAGCTAGGGGTAGACGCAGTCCCCTACGTCCCCCCTTGGACTTGAATTATGGACTGGCCATTGGCCTCTGTAAATAGTCTTATTTGGAAATCTTTTTTTGTGCTGAATAAAGCCTTTATTTTTACTTTCAACACTATTGCATTTCAGGTACTTGATGTTGGTACTGAGGCTCCTGGAGTTGGTGTTCTGGTAATGTGTTAGGGTTCTGAGAAATGTTTTTGTATGATGGTCATGAGGTGTACCATGGTATATATGTGCCATCACAATGTCTCTGCAAAGAATCATTGGTAGTGTGTGTTAATTTTGTTTAGAGACATTGTCCCAAGGAGTGTTCCTTCCTCTGTGGCACCTGACATCTTCCCTGCAAACAGTTGCACAATTCTTGTGCTGACCTGTGTCAACATTTCCTTTGTTGGTGACGCATCCCTTCAACAATGGCCATTCCTGCTCACCGATGTCTCCTGCTGAATTGTCTGTGCCATCCTTGCTAGTCACTGTACTTGTGTTTTGAGTATGTCGAAATGCCTTCATGGACAAATTCCCCCTTTTCAGCACTATGCATGTGTGTAATCACGGCCTACCACACAAATGGTACTTGTTATGCAGGGTATTTGGGCAACTGACTGACAATTGTGGGTATTGTATCTAGGGGACTTCCACCCTATTCCTTCCATGAGAGACAACATCTTGGTGGCTGGACCAGAACCTGGACATTCCTATCAGTCCTGCGATGTGCGTGACAGTGTGTGTTCCCTTTGGCTATCTTAGTTTTGTAGGCAGTTACATGACTATACAGTCTTGTGGCATGATATCAGGGTGTGTATTGTGCTGCATCCGCTATGGGTGGGTATGCATGTGTTATATGTCCTCACACCCACATGTGGTGTGTCATGCAGTGTGTGAAAGACATCCATCCTCCTGGGAGTGGGACACTGCTGTCAGTGATGTGTTGTCATAGCACTATCATCATAGTCCAAAGTTAGGGATGCGTGTATACCACCATGTAGGTGTGGTCATCTGATAATGATGTACACCCCCCATATCTCTGTCCACTGCTGGGAGTCCTGTGCACCCACCCCCATATGTCTGGACACTGCTGGTATTCATCTGCACACACCCCTCATATTGCAGGCCACTGCTCGGAGTCCTGTGCACCCACCCCCATATGTCTGGACACTGCTGGTATTCATCTGCACACACCCCTCATATTGCAGGCCACTGCTGGGAGTCCTGTGCACCCACCCCCATGTCTCTGTCCACTGCTGGGAGTCCTGTGCACCCACCCCCATATGTCTGGACACTGCTGGTATTCATCTGCACACACCTCTCATATTGCAGGCCACTGCTGGGAGTCCTGGGCACCCACCCCCATATGTCTGGACACTGCTGGTATTCATCTGCACACACCCCTCATATTGCAGGCCACTGCTGGGAGTCCTGTGCACCCACCCCCGTATGTCTGGACACTGCTGGTATTCATCTGCACCCACCCCCATGTCTCTGTCCACTGCTGGGAGTCGTCTGCACCCACCCCCATGTCTCTGTCCACTGCTGGGAGTCCTGTGCACCCACCCCCATATGTCTGGACACTGCTGGTATTTATCTGCACCCACCCCTATATGTGTGGCCACTGCTGGGAATCCTCTGCACCCACCCACCCACCCCCTTGTAGCAGTACACTGCTGGCCTGGACCTACACACACACCAATATGAAGGTAACATGCAGGGCCAGTCCGTAAGCCCACATTCATGGCGTGTGTACGCCTCGTGTCCCAAATGTACTGGTGCCGTAGGGGTACGTGTGAAACGCAACGTACCCACGCATTCATTGCGTGTGTACGGTCCGTATCACTGTTCTACTGGTGCCGTAGGGGTATGTGTGGAATGCACCGTACCCACGCATTCATTGCGTGTGTACGACCCATATCACTGTTCTACTGGTGCCGTAGGGGTACGTGTGGAACGCACCGTACCCACGCATTCATTGCGTGTGTGCGGTCCGTATGACTATTCTACTGGTGCCGTAGGGGTACGTGTGGAACGCACCGTACCCACGCATTCATTGCGTGTGTATGGTCCGTATGACTGTTCTACTGGTGCCGTAGGGGTACGTGTGGAATGCACCGTACCCACGCATTCATTGCGTGCGTACGGTCTTTATGACTGTTCTACTGGTGCCGTAGGGGTACATGTGGAACGCACCATACTCATGCATTCATTGCGTGTGTACGGTCCGTATCACTGTTCTACTGGTGCTAGGGGTACGTGTGCAACGCACCGTACATGTCCACTTCCGTTGTTGCTGTATGTAGGGGTTGCTGGCCACGCCCCCCCAAGTGACCAGACCCTGGTGGTAATGTATGGACTCCATATTATAGGTTTTGCTTTGGGTATGGGGTATGTTTCCTGCCACTCACCCCCCCTGGCCCCTGGGTGTTGTTCTCACCTTCTGCGGCATGTGTGTCGGGTCCGGTGCACCAGGTCCTAGTCTAGGAGGACCGGGATGACACGTACGATGGGGTTCATGGCGTGTACGTCGCGTACCAGGGCTCCGTTGCGTAGCGGTTCGCGTCGGACTCTGCTTTTCTGGCTGTGTTTGGCTCCCGTAAAAAAGCCGTACAGAGTGACATAGAGACGAATCGTACTTGCTGGGCCAGAAACAGCTGCTTGAATGCTTCCGGATGTCGCATACACGCTGGTCCGGATCAGAATCGTTCGGTTTTTTGACCCGTACGGTGTTTTGTACGAAACGTATGGAAATAGGCTTTCTGTATGAATCGTACTTCCTAGGTTGTACGGACAGTTTACCGGGTACGAGTCGTACGGAGAAAACGCTCCGTACAACGATTCGTACAGCCTTTTCCCAGGATTGGAAT
The DNA here is from genome assembly GCF_964204655.1 of Triturus cristatus. Lineage (NCBI taxonomy): Eukaryota > Metazoa > Chordata > Amphibia > Caudata > Salamandridae > Triturus > Triturus cristatus. The sequence continues at coordinate 266,582,460 of NC_140585.1, forward strand.
CGGCCCCTAGATATCTCAAATGGACCTTTTTACCAAAATATAGCCCCTGAGAGCAGATATTTGACAGCATTTTTTCGGCCCTCAGCCCTCGGTTCTCAGCGTCAATGCTGTAGATTGCCCCAAGGGTATAAGAATAGCCCTGGGCTGTTCTCAACAAGAGTAACAGAGTTGCTTTAAAATTTTGATGAGGAGGCATTGTCCTATGTAGATGATATCTATCTGATGGACAATTAATTATTGGATCACTTGACAAGGGTGAACAACATCATTTTTGATGGCTACAAATTTAACTTAAAAAAATCAAAAATTGCCCACCTCAACGTGCTATTTTGGGGATATGAGCTCTCTCAAGTGAAGGAAAAAGCCTTGCAGCTAACTTTTTAGAAACGTGTGCACTGCTCCAACCTCCAAAGACTCTGAAAAACTTATAATCCATTTTAGGATTCCTATATCTTGGCAGTACATACATTTTGGATTATACAGAAAAGGTCAAACCTTTCTGCGACTTAATTAGACCTAATTTTTCAGTTCGACACAGGACACAGGAACATACTGAAATACTACGTTCCCTAGAAGCTGACATGATAGCTTCCAAACACTTACACCCATGTGTAAACACCACGAATTTGGTGATCCCTGTAATCGCGGTTCAATCCGGGTACACTTACTTCACCTTCAGTGAAGGCGAAACTATACCAATTGCACATAAATCTCATTTGTACACAAACACTGAAATGCGTCTTGCATCAACTGAAATTTATTTAACAGCAGTACAGACTTCTGTAGTGAGAGAAAGAGCACTGGCTCAGCGGAAACAAATAATTGTCGTAACTCCAGTACCAACCTTAGAGGCTGTTACAAAAGCAAGCATTCCAAATCCAAAAGCACTGCATCCAAGATGGATACTGTGGGCTAATTCTCTCACTGCAACAGATGCAGACTACAAGTTTGACTCTACATTGAAAACATAGGCATTCCTGCAGTACGAACAGGAATATCTTCTCCCTAATTAAATAATGCCTCTAGATCAGTATGAATAAATACTTTACACTGATAGTTCTGCTCAGCCTGTCGTAGGAGGTAAACAGCAATACAGCGCAGCTTGTGCGATTGTAAAAGGACGTATGTGGGACGGTAAGTTCTTTCCCATCAATACGCGGATGCAGTCTCTAGGGGATTGCACGGCTCAATTGGCAGAACTAAAAGCCCTAGGACTGGCACAAAAAAATACGGATCGAGAATTCCACACACTCATTGTGTGCGATTTGTTTTACTGTGTCCAGTCATACAGTGCATATCTTCACTACTGGGGCAAGAATGGGTTTAGAGATTCAAAAGGTTGCTCAAAAAAGCACAAGTTGCTTTGGGAACAAGTGGTAGAGCTGAAAAAAGGCTTGCCGTGGGCTCACGTAATTCATACGCTGAGTCATTAGCGTCTTGGCGTGCACGTTCCAGGGAATTCATTGGCTGATGAAGCCGCCAAGGCAACAGTGAGAACCGCTGCCTTTGCTGCAATCAGTTGTTCTAGCACAAGAAGAGACGGACATATAGTGGTAGCTGTCATCGCTTCCAGAAAAAATAGCACAGCCTTGCCAAAAGGTTTTCCACTCAAGCACTCCAACAAGTTAGATACACAAAATATACCGTATGCTCAAATTCCTCGAGTGGGGCATAGAGTAATACCAAACGCAGGTTAGATTTAATACTAGCTGCACACAAGGGTCTGGGCTCAGCGCACGCAGGTATCACTGCGACAGTTTCATTGCTGAAACGTTATTAGTGGCCAGGTCTTACCAAACAGACCAAGGGCTTTGTCCTTGACTGCGACATCTGTCAGCAGATGAAGGGTTCCACCGTAGCTCGTCCGTCACAGACACCATTGCTGATATCAGCAGACCTCTTGTATGTGTCTATTTGGTCCAATGTGGCCCCCTACAGTCTGATGGAGCTTATAAGTACATCTTGGAAGCAGTGGATTCATGCTCTAGATTCTCTTGATTCCTGTGGGTTTGGCTTCAGCGCTCGGCAGATGCCCGAACTGTTATACAGGATTTGCAAGTGTTCATAAGGACATATGCAATTGGGACATTACATTCTGACCCTGGCCCCACGTTTAGCTCTCGGGCTTACAAGGAAGCCAATAGGAAGTTTGGGTGTAGCATTGCAGTACTTCTCTCCATATCATCCCGAGGCAAATTCCATTGTGGAAAGGAAGAACTGGGACTTAAATCCATCCTTAACAGGAAGGGTATTAGTCTCAGGTGGCAGTTGGGCCAATCACCTATATGAGGTCCATAGGGCACTTAATAACATGCTAAGAAGCTCCCTGGGAGGCCGTACTCCTTATGATGTCCTGTTTGGGACAAGAATGTGGGTACCCGACCTCAATTATGGCAGCACAGTGCCGGATGAAAAAGCATTTGACATCAATGATCGCTTGGCTGTTTATCAGGAACTCAATGAATTCCAGGCAGTACAAAGCAACGTCCAAGCAAAACGCACCACCACTGGGGAAGTTAAAGCAGTTCTGGCAAGACCTGCCTGGGTTCCAAAGCTCGGGGACCTGGTCAGAGAAAAGATTGTAGACAAAAAAGAATTTGGGCTATCCTGCAGAACACCTGTCCTGGCTGCTGAAGGAACAAGAACAGTACTTCTTCCGGCAAGACAGAAAAGAGATTTGTCTCCATTGATCTGTTCAAACCACACTATGTGGCCGATACTGAATAGCAGGCCACGTAGGCTCTTGTGTTACCGCCGATCTCCTCTCGCTAACATACAGGAAGTTCAGACAGAAAGGCTAATAACATTTGAAGATTCTACTCTATGAAATGACTGAGTTGCCAACAATGGAATGGAACTCGTACCTATTGAAATTGAAGAACAGCAAAATTCAAATGAAACACAGATTTCAATTTGGCCTAATACCGATATCTAGGGGAATATGTCTCAAAATGACTCATCTGCCAGTTCAACAAAACCTGCTGAGCTACCAAAGATAGATTGAACAGCGTCTGGCTACTTAATTGATTTTGACACCCTCTCTCTGGATCCGAGTGAACCTAAGTCACTGCCAGCTCCTGTTTTCTGAAAAGCAAAAATATATAATATCTACGTTTGGCTGAAAAAGACTTACTTTGTTTCTCCCTGGCTACAGCTCTGGATTGCAATTGGTCTACTCTTCCTAGTCCTCTGGATAGGTGTAGTGACTACCTTTATTTTTGCTTCTGAATGGACATTACCTCCCAGAACGCTCTGCAGTACCACATGTGTACCAGGTCCTGAAACCACATACATCATCTCATTGTGAACGAAGAGACCTGTCCTTTGTGAATATTACAGCAGTTCTGATTCCTGAAGGAATAGTTTAGGGTAGGGGTTCATATGATGTATTTGGTCTCACTAAACTTTTGAAAATAGCATACGTATTAAAACATTTTTTATTATTATATCACCTCCAGTACATTCTCTGATGATTGGGGCTTTGAAACTGTGAATAGCATACTGTTTGATTTAGAACAAAGTGCTGCTTTTAAAAAAAATGAATTGTATGATGATACATCTAACTTTGAGACGATGTACTGCTATCAACATTCTGGTCATCAATTTTTGCACAAGGCGAGTATCCCACGTAATGTGTTTACTTACCATCAATGGGAACATTGCCCGATTCCACCGAAAGGTAGTTCACAAGTGTTTGCACACAAGTGTGCTTATTTTTCTGGGTTTACAAGATTGCACCTACGCCTGCAAGGAAAAATATACTTACTAACACGAAACAGATATACTCTGCTGCCTTTACTTCCCAGCTGTCTTTACAAGGGTTCAACTTTTGGAGGGACACCATAGACATGAAATCTGTCTGGGGGACTAATGATTGGAAAGTTCAGGGAACTGGGGCATCATTTAAAGCGTGTCTCATACCACAACAGATTGTCTTCTGAACAATACAGTGCAACAAACTTCCTGTCTTGGACTAGCAAAGAGCAAGGACTTGAACACACCTCAGATTCCTTCGCTTTCACACTTTGAGGGATGGCAAAATTATACACAGCATAGTGAGGATAGGCTGGATGACATTATACATGTTGGTTCATCCAATTCATCAGACCTCAATTGGAATGGATGGCAGGTTTGGTGTCCAAACTACTCTCAAACTGGAGCTATTTGATGTTGAATGATCAAGGTTGTTGCGGGATGCTGCCAGGCATGGCATATCTGGTCACAGTAAGTTCTAGGGTTACTTGTTGTATGACAGTATTGTTTCCACCGACCCACACAATCAGGGAGGCGCCGCTATGGCCTTCAGTGAATGTTTCCCTAATATAGTTTGATTCTCTGAGCAAACTAAAAGCAATACTTTTAACAGAAAGAGTTGGCCTTAACCTCAACTCGCGAGACTTTTGATTTACAGGTTGCATGGTCTTTAGCTGAGATACAGGCCATAGTCCAAACTAACTTCCCGCTCCATTTCAGGGAAATGGTACGTCGTATCTTTAACATGTCTGATACGAGTGGATAGTACATCTATTTAAGACCATAGATTCTGGGCTAATAAGCAACTTATCGATGGTTTTCAGAGTTAATCCATCTTTAATACACTCTGTATTTGGAAGAATTTTTGGAGGTCTTCCGCTGATCCTGCTACTTGTAGTGGGTATCCTGGTTTTATTTTTTCTGCTACGCAATGGATGTCCCAAATTCCAAGGAGAAGGAAAAAGTGCTGTTGGAGCGATGGTGCCGTGAATGCATGGTACTCCATCTGGGCAAAACTCAGCTTTGGGAACTAAGCGAGCATTGAGTTCTGTCATTCAGCTCAGTCTGGGTCAACTGCATCATGCCTGTACTCCGCTGCTTATTCTTTGGACAAGAATGCATGTTGGACATCTGTCTAACACTTCCATTGGTTGCGCCTCCGGACGTGGATGTACTGCTGGACCCATTGAAGGTCCATGTAGTGCAGTGTCCTCAGCATATTCCAATCCTGATGTTGGCATTCTTAGAGCCACCATGGGATGCTTCAGATCCTGTTGGAATGGACTGCAACAGGCTTACAGGCATCGAAAGCTTCCTTAGCGGCGGCTGTGGGAACCGGAGAAGATCACCTTTGCTCCATTGACCTGATCCAAGAGGTGTTACAGGGATGGTCGTCTACGAAGACAGGCAACAGTGATGTTGTGTCTCCTGCACAGGACACATAAACACTTTGCTCTCCGTGTGCTAGGAACAATTTGGCTTTTTTTTCTTTTTCGAAAACAACTAAAACTGGAATTTGAAAACATCATTTATTTTTTATTTTTCGTCTTCTGCTGTCACTGACACTATGGCTCTCAGCGTGCTCAGTTGGTCTGAGAGTATATTGGCTTTTTAGAGGACTCATAGAGCTTATTTTACCTATACATCGTTTTTTAACACATACTATGTTTTTAGATGTTTTTTAAACTCCTATTTTAGCAATGTTTTTATGCTTTTAAAACAGGCATGTTTTAGCATTTAGTATTATCTCATCCAGTCGGATGACGAGTGGGTGTTATGAACCCCAGAGTACCCCATTATATGTCTAGGTAGTTACACAACCTTTTACCTACATCTGTCCTACCATTGTTCTACATAATGGGTCTGGCTCTGACCTTTTACCTAGTCAGGTGCTAAATGACTGTCGTGTGGTTTTCTCCGAAAGCTAGCCTCGTGTATTATGCATGAGGATTCTCAGAATCACAGCAGGATTACCATCTTCTGCATAATAACTCTATATAAGGGTCACCTCTGTTGTCATCCTTTCCCCACATGCCCATAGTACACTTCTAGGTGGAATCCCTGAGGGTACCTTTCGGGTATGTAAGCACTACATCTTTGCTGGGCAAAACAGAGGAGAAAGACTTCCATGCTGACATACTGACGCTAGACGCTGAGGTCCCTGCACGCAGACATGCCAGCATGCAGTGGTATGACATCCCTTGCTGGTTGTCCATCTAGAGACCTACACGGGGTCCTTTGCTCTCCCACATCAGGTAATAGGGTCGGATCTATCCTAAGGGGATTCTCGGCTATACACCTACATACATGCTGGGTACATTTAGGTACATCTAGTTAGGGTTTGCATCGTAGGAGTGCGCGTGATTACTGTTATGTATCTAATGTAACCCTGGGCGTAGTTTGCGTAGTAGCGCTATGCGTAGATACGCGAAGTGCACTTCTCACTACGTGAGATACGCGAACTGCGTAGTGCGCTGTTCGGGATGATTGCACAGTGCCGGATGCTTGTCCGCACTGTGCAATCATTGAAAACGGCATCACGCACAGTGCGAGCTGTTGTTTTCTGCCGCTTGAGTAGATTTTTACTCGAGCAGCAGCTTTCTCAACGCAGACTGGTAGTTCTCACCATGAGTGGTCGCGAGCATACGCGACCACTCGCTATGAGAAACCTGACCTCCCCGCGTTGAGAATCTCGCCGGGAGGTTTATTTTCTACGCTCGCGATCGCCAACTTGATGTTGCTGATCGCGAACGAGGAAAAAGTCTCGCCGGGATGTCATTTTGCTCACTCGCGCTCGCCAACTTGGCGTTGAGGACCGTGAGCGAGCAAAAAATGCCAACTATTCTACGCGTTTTTTCACTGTGCTACGTGCAATTCGCGTAGCGCGAAGTAGCACAAACTACGCAAACTACGCAAGCGTAGCATAGTTGGCCGCCCAGGGTTAATCTATATGCCTGCATATATTAATTGTTTTAGCACTATGGTAAAATTTTACCTTTTCTTTACTCAACTGGTGCTCATAGTCGTGTATATCAGTTTCTGTCTTATGGTTGTTGCAGCACACGCATTTTGGTTCAATAAATACTTATTGAAAATGTCCCCACCGTTTATTCTGTGTATCTCTCTGAGACAAAGTAAGCATTAGTGACTGAGCAAAAAGTACTGTACTATTTCCACGATCCCTGAGGGGTCAGGGTTGTCATGTTCGATAGTTGCCAGAAACTATTTGCTCCTTGGTAAGAGGGGATCATAGTGGCACTGTGAGCTAGATGGTCTACAGATTAACATATCCTTTGGGGGTGCCTGGAATAAGTCTGGACACCAATCCCTTAGTTTAGGTTATCTAAACACGCCGATCCTTTATAGATTTGTAGGAACTACATAATAGCCTGTCTCTGATCTGTGTCAGTCTATGCAGTCATAGCACTTTTTTTCCGAACCTTTAACCTTGGTGCACAGCAGTCGCATTGCTATACAAAATGTGTTAAATAATTGACTAAGCCAATAGCTCTTGCAAAGACGAGACCTATTGGCTTTGCCATTGCTTGTTAATACATGTTAGTCACCCCAAAGGTAGGCCCCGCACGGCCAGAGAGCTGGGGGCAGTGTATTTAAGAGGTTGGGCATGTACTTTTAAGTTTGACATGTCCTGGCAGTGAAAAACTCTTAAATTTTCTCTTCCCTACTGCAAGGCCTACCTTATTATTAGGATAATATTGGGTTACCTGATTATGTTTAATAAGTAATAACTTTCAATTGGGAGCAGGTAAAGACGATGCGTTTGGTGTCTAAAGAATTGTAATTTAAAACCCTCTTTAATGGAAAAGTCAGATTTTAAGTTAAAATTTTGAAAATGACACTTTTATAAAGTTGATCTTTTCTTGTCCCAAGCATTTGCTGCCTACAACCTGTATGCTGGGTTAGATGACTAGGTGTCGTTGGCAGTTGATCTATGTGTATTTCTCCCAGAGAATGAAGCAAAGGGGTAATAGGTATTGGCAAGCTGGACCATCTCTGACTTGATGGGGGGGTGAAGCTGTTACCTACCACACTTGCACATCAGAAAGGCACTGTCTCAGCATATCGCAAAAGGTTTCACACTAGTCTGTTCTTCCCCCAGATACGCTGGGGCAAGAGCAAGGAGACAGGAGCTTCCAAACTCCCCTGGGGTGAATACCTCTAGAACCTTCCCCTACTTCAAAGCTGACATCAGGTCTAAATATTGGACCCTCAGAACCTGTGGACTCTGCCAGGAAGCAGGACTGCCCAGGTGTGAAGTCTGCTCTGCTGACTGGCTTGTTGAACAAGGACTATTTTGCTGCCAAGGCCTTGTGTTGCTGCACCGGGACCTTCTGGTCATGTGAGCTGCCCTACTGAATTGATCCTGCCTGTGTGGACCCAGAATTCTAGTAAATCTCCAAATGTTATACAGGGATATAACAGGCTTCTTTGACGTTTATGCATCCCCATCCATCTCAACGCAGCATGACGCAGCCTGCCATCAACTCTGGCCCAGCACGACATAAGTCATTTCTGACGCCGACTCATCTCATCACAAGTCCTCATAAGCAACGGTGCTGACGCAGCTTGATGCCAACACCGGCCCAACATGACACATCTTGTTCTCGGCACTGACACATCTCAGCACAAGTCTCCTCAAGCCTCACCGGCTTCCTCGATGATGACTTAGGACTTCGCATCACAGCTCCTCGCCAATGGTCATATTATCCACCTCTGCGCAACGCATATTGACGCCGGACCTCCCATCACAACCCCTTGTCGATAGCCCTCGACATCAGCCCACACATCTCAACACAAGGACTTTGCATCTCAACTCCCAGGCCCACATGGTACTTTCTCTGCAGACTGAACTCAGTCCTGTATCTGACCCGTGCTCCATTGAGGTTGGCATGAACTTGTAACTTGCACCAGGTCTTCCAACATCAGAAAGCCCAGGTTGAGCTTTTTGATTCTTAGTGCTTGATTTTCAACAAATGTTTACAATTGCATGTCTCGGGTTCTACTATTCTGATTTTTGTCATTTTGGTCCCAAATAATTTATAATATTTTTCGAAATTCAAGTGGGATTTTTCTTGTGTTTTGTTTTGCCTTTATTACTGTTTGTGTGCTGCATAAATACTTTAAAATGTTCCTCTAAGTTAAGTTTGGCTGCTTCTGTGCCAAAGGGTTAAGCACAGGTCAATTTGGTGTTGCTTGTGTCTTCACCCTGACAGAAATTGTGGTTGCTGCTTGAGTAAGGTCCCCCCCCCCACCACTCACCTATTTTCCAACAGTTAGACACAGAAACTTTTTTTGGGAGGGGGAGCTAATCCATGGAGTTCCGACTTTAAGCCTGACAGCACTACAAGTTATCAAGCTATAGGATGATTTGCATATTAATGTATTATAAAAACTAATTCAATCATGCCATTAAAAGTTTGGCTACTACTAATTTTGATAAAATTAGTAGGAATACCTGATAAAATATGATTGGAGCATATCTTAAATTTGCCCTATAATGCATAATTGTTGCTGAGCTGTTAATAACATTAACAGTCTTTCGAACAAACTGGATTTATAGACAAATAGTGTGAAATAAATAATCTTATAGTAAAATACCAACTAGAAGTTCTTTATTCGATCAAGTAGAGATTATTCACAAAATTTATAATCAACAATCTTCCTTGATAAAATACATTATACAACGGTACATAGTCATAGCAAAAAAAAAGGTTACAAGAATTTTAAATAATAAAAGATGATTAAAAGCATGTGACCAGTGACATTAAAAACAAATGTTATCAAAGGAGTCAAAATGTTATTTGCATATTATACCTTAACCTGTGTTGTCCTATGCTTTACCTGATGGTTAACAACTTAGACCTAATGCGCCAGGCATAAAGCACGTACCGCAATACGGCAAATACTAACCATTCTGTTGAATCTGATCTAAGTACTCGCAAAGCATCTGCTAGACACCTGAACGATAGAAGCCAACATGGAGGTATTAGCTACTTTTTCCTAATCTGTGCATAGCAGGGACCAAAAAAACATATAATGGTCTAGTGATTCGGGACTAAGGATACATGCAGGGCACATCAGGGTTACAGTAGCCTGATTTCATCTACTTCTAATATAATTCAGGGGTAAAGTTCCTGTTCCTTATCCCTCACCGTCACCACCAAATGCTGGAGGCGGGAGTCCCTGTCCCACACTGCTGTTGCCAGGTGCGAGATCCGGACCCCTCGTTTTAACATTAGGCTAAGTAAGGACACTGTCTGAGATAACCCTGCTCACCCCCTTAGTAGCTTGGCACGAGCAGCTAGGTTTATCTCCAAGGCATGAGTGTACAGTATGTGCACCCACACTCACAGCAACTCAATGTGGTCACCACAAATAGACTCCACACAAGTTTTTATAAAACAAGTATATTCTTTATAGAAGAAGATATACGATTTGACCACGCGATACAAAACCAACATATAATAATGAGTAGTATTCCGTCCGGTGGATTGGTGCGTTCTCATCCCAACCACCCCTTCTAACCAACAGTTAAGCTTACTTCTAACCGTTTCCAAAAGGTTAGGCAGGTCGTATTGCTAGAATCACACACGTTGCAAAAGAAACGAAATACTGCAATGCGTAACGATATCCTCCTGTACTGTGCAATAAACAATGCCATACGTAGCGCCACAGTCATGCACTTTGCAATAGAAGAAATAATGCAATGCATATCACTACCAGCATGCTCTGTGCAAGGAAGAAACAAAGCTATGCGTCACGCTACAATCATGTACTGTGCAATGAAGAAATAATGCAATGCGCCAAGTTATAATCATGTACTGTGCAATGAAGACATAATGCAATGCGCCACGTTTACAAATATGTACTCTGCAAGGGAAAAATAACGCAGTGCGTAGCTCACTAAGCATGTAGTTCGTCAGGCACAAATAAGGTTAGGCGTCATACGACAGTTTGATAGTTCGTTAGCAGCAATAATGCAATGTGTAATACGACAGTCTAGGTGCTCCGTTAACAGTTGCCCCAACATGGATCAATGATGACACAAAAGTACCGCTTCTCACTCCGGCCCCAGTACTGCCCCTCCTTGGGCCAGCAAGGGCCTCGATCCAAGCAGAAGCAACAGCCTCCCACAGCTGACAGAAGCGGGAAGCCGAGAGAGTGTCCCTCTGAGGCTGCACCCCACCCCAGGTGGTAATCCATGTTACCCGGGGGGGGGGGGTTGCGACCCCACTCTCCTCTCCTCCTTCAGCGACTTGGGCCTTGATCCAGAACTCCGTCAATGGGCACGGTGAGCTCAGGCCGGCGGCTCCGCTCCTCTGGGGCTGCCGGTCCAGGCCACTACTGTTTCACTGCGAGGGCCCAATGACTTGACCCTCCTTTCAGCAGTCTCAGCGGACACCAAGACCCACACTCAGCACTGTGGAGACTTACTTCGATTTCGGTGCACCCACTACTCAGGCACTCCTCACCAGCACCTCTGGTTGCACCGCGACTCGCACTCTGCGTGTCCAAGATTCGCCTCTTCTCTGGTGCACACGATGACCAGGAGCTCTTAACCAATGCCTCGGCTTGCACCTCGACACGCACCCTGCGCGTCCGAGACTCCGTTTACTCCTGTGTGCCCACGATCACAAGGCACAACTTCCGAGGGTCTCCAGCTGCAAAAGCAAGCGCACACCGCGTTGCCTGGGACTTCTCTGGAAACTTTTATGTTCCTGTGTTTCCAAACAGGGAGCCAGCTCACCTTGAGCCTTTGGGGTTCAGGACACAGCAAAAAGCACAGTCCTGTTCAAGAAGGGGGGACGCCATCCACTGCAATGTCCCTTCAGTCTCTTCCTTAGTAAAAGCTACAAACTGCAGGCCAGCCCAGATCACGAAGCAAGGGTCAGTCCTATCCAGCAGTCTCTTCAGCAACTTCTTCCTTGGCAGAGGTTCTTCTTGACCATGAAAGAGGTCAAAGCCTTTGCAGACTCGACCTGTCCATTACGCCATTAAAAACTACACCCAATTCTAGGGGTTTCAGTTCTCTTAGTTATACTCCTTCATGTCTTTGAAATTTGTTGTGTTCAGGGGTCCCTGACCCCTGCCTAAATCAGTTCTGGGTGTCTCCCTCCCAGTGTCACCTTTTTCCCTTTGATACTGGGGTCTGGATCCTTAATCACTCAGCAGGAGATGGGTCAATTGGTTTATAGCACCAGCCCAGGCCTTTTCACCTCCCGGGCTTCTCCTCCCCCTACTCTCCAGATGCCGGGCAGCCTGGTGCCATCTCAACCCCTCCCTGGGTCAAGATCTCTCCCAGCTCCTCTCACCTCTCAGATCCAGACAGTCAGTCAACATTCAGCAGAGACACACAGAAATGCTTAAAAGCACAAAACTCAGCCACTTTCTAAAAGAGTGGTTTCTGAACACACAGTGACAAAACCACTTGCATAGAAAGATGTATGACACTGTGAGTTCATACATACTAAACTTCACCTCTCCATTTTAAACTTATAGGAAACTAGACTAACAAACACAACACCCAGCCTCCCCCATTTTGTCCTATGGGCAGAATGGCCTTTCACCAGTGAAAAACAAAATGGAGTGTGTTTCACTGTCAGGACATAACACACACCTCAGTATATATCCTGCCTTTTACCTACACTGCACCCTGCCCAGGGGTTACCCGGGACCTACCACAGGGGTGCCCACTGTGTATGCAAAAGGGAAAGTAAGGCCTGACAACATGCTAACTTAGCACTCTGCGTGTAGGCCCTACACTGAAGGCCTGAGTTCCCTTCTCTGCGCGCCTTTGCATTACTAGCCCTTGCACACACAGTGCACATCACTAGGGCCTTTTACTAGTAAGGCAAACATACCAATCATGGCCAGCCGATTACTATTGTACTTTACATAGGGAACCCTTTTACTTTGACACTGATCAGCAGTGGCAAAGTACCAAAAGCATCTGAATTGGCAACTCAATGTCAGGAAAATGGTCTAGGGGGAAAGCAAAAAGTTTAGGGAACTTTAGCCAAAAAGGCCAAGTCCTACAGTTCCATATCTGAATTGTAAGTAAAGTGCACGTGCATGTGGAGGTTCAATTTCATCCATGATTGCCTCAAATAGAAATGTGCATTTAAACTCTAAGAATCTTCCTGTTAGGGTGGCCTGTGCTGCGGCTACATAAGAGAAGTCCTGAGTATAAGCCCAGAACTTCGCTTTTAAGAGAGGTACAGCATCTTTTGTCAGGGATTTAGGGTCTTCCCACAAAGCCATCAGCCTCAATCTTGTTAACCAATGCCTCACCTCTCTAAACCACTTCACTCATCCTACTGCTCTATCAAGGTTTTGTACTTCCTCTACAGCTTCTTTAACTGGGATTTGAGTTTTACTGGTCCATATTCTGTCCCAAAACACTAGAGGTTTCAATTTTGCTATGTACTTATCACTTCTTAGGCCAAGGTCTAACCGAGCCGGTAGAAGTGGAGTACTATTTGCAGTATTAGTAATGCCCTTATACATGTATTTTCTGCCAGCTCTAGGCTCTTTGTCTGGTCCTATCCCCACAGTTCTGCACCATAGAGTGCTGCTCCCAGACCTCTAGCTCGATGTATTTCTAAGGCTGGAGATATAGGACGATAAGCAGATTGATTACGTTTTTTGACCACTGCTGAGTCAACATGCTATTGTATAAGGGTACTCTTTTGGATCTGGTCAGTCCAACTAGAGTGACTATTCCGTCTGACTCTAGGTAGTCAAAAACCTTGACGTGTCAAGCATGTTTGTGCCCAACCTGATTTTCTCTTTAAAGCAACAGTAGGGGTTAAAAGCCATGGATTTGGTATTTGAGCAAATAATCTCTAAAGTCAATGCAGGCTGTGGCAAACCTGTTCAATACATTTTGCAGACCCATAGGTGTTTTTGCAATCAGTAGCGTATCATATGCGAACCGGAGTGATGGAATTTGTCTTCCTGCAAGCTTAGGAGGATCACCCCCGTAATTATACATAGCTTTAACTAGCCCATTCCTATATACCGTAAATAGGGTTGGGGCTAAAACGCATACTTGTCATACTCCTTTGTGCCCTCCTATCTTCCCAGTGAGGTTTCCCCCTTGGTTCGACGAACCTGGGCATAGTTATCCTGGTGCATACGCACTATAAGTTGTAGCAGCCCATTGGCAGACCGAGATCCCTCAGGGCGACCCATAATTTGGTGCAGTTTATGGAGCCAAATGCTTGCTTAAGATCCACGAACACAACATAGAGATGAACCTTTCTAATGATGACTTCATTCCAAGTAAGCAGTAAGAAATGGAATACCTGATCTAAGATACTAGTGGATTCCCTGATACCTGCTTATAGGTGAGACAGTATTTTGTTTTCCTCGATCCCAGTGTTGTGGTGCATCAGGATCACTTTACTAAAAACTTTCTGAGCCGTGTCTATGAGGCTGATGAGTCTATAATTGGAGGGGTCCACTTTATCCCTTTTTAAAAAATCGGGATGATTTCAGCACCCTTCCAAGTACTTGGGATATCCCTGCCTCGCGCTATAATACCAACTAATGTTTAAGTACATGTACTTATTTCATGGGTGCGGGTGGGGCTCTTTGCAAACCACCAATGAATATGAGCTTCCTGGCAGCTTACTCTGACTCCAAACATGTCTTTTCACTACACTTTAACTCAGTGGGGCCGGAGTGCGAGGCACCTGAAAGGTCTCATTTTTCCGAATTACCTTTTGGGGCATAGAGGAGCTGCTGGGTGTGATCCCAAAACATTGGGGGTAACTCTACAGCGGTACAGATTCATGCTATCCTTCTCTCATATGTGTGAGAAGTCTGAGACATCAAAATCACTATTGTTTTACTCTCTCAAGTGTGCCACACTGAGTAGGTATGTTGGGACTGGGGAACGTGCACTGAATGATACCCATAGGGAGCAATATAGCAAAATTTGCGCAGTTCAACAGCTCCCTTGCTTTGTTAATAGTGCCGCAACCTAGACTGATTTATGGAAGCCAAGAAGGTGATCTATGACACTAGAGGCCATGGAGATAAGTTTGATAATGTTTTGGGGGGCAATGCAGCAACACACTGAATTTTGATTTAAAAACTGAGATGATCCACTGACAGGATTTATTGTTGCTTTGGGATCCATGTTTTGCATTAGGGATGGACTTGTTTGCAACAAGTGGAAGATGTTAGGTTGGTACGACACTTGATAAATTGATATTTGATGATCGTAAGAAAGCTGTAATCCTTTGGTTGAAAGAGCAGTTTACAGTTAATGTACAATAAATGATAAATCAATCGAAAAACATACAAAATAAAAGAAAGAACGAGTTGATGTTGAAGAGTAATAATAATAAACATATTGCAGTGCTTAATGTGAGTGACGTGTTAACATCTAGTGCTTGCCATGACACTGACTAGCTTGTGAAAATCTGTCTCAGTATGTTCGCTTGAACACACCTTCCATTTTAGAAAGCTGCACCATAATTCAATAGAGTTTCAACGTGCAAGTTCTGCAACGTGTAAAGTAAGTTATTTTTTTAAACTTTATTTTATAATTTTAGATTTGAGGACTGCCCGACATATCCATTCCACGATGAATATTGAAAAGCTGTTTATCTCCTTCCATGTGGTGTTTGGACAAAAAAATCACGAATTATTCAACATCCGGAAACATAGTTTTCTGTAACTGCTTGACATGCGATTCACACTGAACTATAGCAATTGGGATGCAAACATTCGGGCTCCTATTAGAGGAAGGAGTTGTGAAGATGTTTAAGGATAATAATCCCGCATGAACATTAAAAACATCAATTTATTTTGTGTGTTTTCATTACTAATTTCTCTAGAATGTGTGTGTATTTGGGTATATGTGTAATGGGGAAGAGACGTGAGAGAGAAGTGCGCTTGCGTGGGGAAAGTGGCCATGTACCTTGCATGTCCATTAAGATGACACACGTGTTGTGTGTAACAGACTGTGTCTTGTAAAATGTGGCCTGCACTGTCTTACATGGCCCTATCGGGCCGTTATATGTTGGTTGGCTCCACATATGCTAAATGCCAAAAAACTGGACAAGATCATTTGTACCATGTGAACAGTACTCTCATAAACCCAGGTACTGCCTGGAGTATGTAAGTATGTGCACTGTATGTGTTTGTTGAGAGTATGTGCATGTTTGTGTCTGACATGTATCCCTTTGTCTTTTCCTGTTTGTTATCGAGCTCTGTATCTTTTTAATATCCATTTTGAAGTGTGTATCTCCTTATCTCTTCATTTAGGGTCTCCTTTTACAATGTGAGTGTGTTTCTTTTGGTGAATATGTACCTGAACCCTGGAATACATCACCACGCAGAGGCTCAACAACGTGGTATCTCTGCCATCAAACCAGGGTGTTTGAGCTTCAGATATTGGTGGTCCTGAAACCAAGTCTCCGCTTTGAGATTTATTATCCCAGTCTTCTGTAGCTCTGTTTTTGACGTGGACATTGTTTCCAGGCCCCTTATACGTACGCATTCCCAGATGAAGCTTTCAGGAACTCTCTTGGAAACCTTTGGTCCTGCCATCACAAACACTAGTTTTGTCCTGATGAAGGCCCAATAAAACCTCCAAAGGAATCAAAACATTATCAACAGCAATGCAGTTCGACTATGCCTGGTACTTCTCTCATTTGCCAGGTACAGCCATTCTAAGCACATTTCTGGCCTCAAATGTCCAGGTACAGAATTAAAGAGCAAGGTGTGGCCTCATGTACCTTTGTTATGTGATCATTTTCCAGGCGCAGCTTCATATGTTCAAGTATGGCCCAATTAAACATACAACTGTATGCCCAAGCAAAGCCATATATTTTACTAGTTATAAGCATCATATCCTGTGGTAAATTTAAATTACCTAGACTTAATTTATGCGGTAAAATACAATACGAATAACTCAGTAAAAATAAGAGGCAGAATCCGTGGTATTCGAGGGTATAATAGGGAATTTATTCCTTACAAAGGAATGATGGTTCAAACCAGGCAATCGAGTTCCGTCACCACGAAGGTTCAGGAAGGGATCAGCAATACATTATTGACAGGTTATAGTATATATAGTAATGTATTACAGTAAAGACAGATGCAGGAGGCGTTACAGCTGATAAGAATACACATACGTAATAAAAAAAGGCGTTACAATAGGCGTGCATAGAGGCGTATACTAAAAACGTCATTATGATAATGACACAAGTGGGTGGATCCATAAGAGAATCCTGCAAAGTCAGCAGAAATACATGGCAGAGATGCGCGCGCAGCCGCATGACGTGTGATTGACGTGTAACTAGAGGGTGAAGGGAACTTGACATTTAGCCCTACATGAGGAGACAGAAGTCTGGGGTGTCAGGACAACCTAGTCCTAAATCATATCTAATATCTTGTGTTTAAGGAACTATATTATCTGGAAGGAAAGGTCTTTTCGGACAGAGTCTATTCTATACTGACTGCTAGTGCGTGTACAAGCGTCTAAGTGTCTACATGAGATGCGAGGGGGCATGGGCCTACCATGGTAACGAAGGTCATGAATTACTTGCATGGAGACAGTAAGGCCGGGCCCTTTGCTCTGCAGCTGAAGGGATGTTTACCTAAGCTACTAGACAAGAATGCATTTCTTGAGGAGCGGAACAGATAACTTGAAGGCTGAATACAGTTTTTGGCAGGCAACAGGCCGGGCTAGGCACCGTTAGCCGCGCAGGAAGTAAGACAAAGTTCATGGATACAGATGTAGGTCCAGGCTGGAGCATTCAGAGGCAGAAACAGGAAAAAGCTCGATGGCAGAATTCAGGGCCTACCTTGCCAGAGCTGGAAAACGTGAAAAGTATACCATGTAAAGACGGTGGCAAGGCATACTTAGGAACGGAATATCTGGCCCATTCATGGCAGATATGAAAGAGTACATATTAACGTTGGACACAATTGTATTTGCGTCTTCATAGCTTGAAGTGGAGGGAACATACATGTACTTGTAGCATGTACATGGAGCCGTTGGGGTCTAGATAGGGGACACAATTGACCATAAAAATTCATATTTCCTCATTCCCTCCTTGTCCCCTACGGACCCTCATGAAATATCGATCTTCAGGAATCCATCAATCTGTTCATGTAACATCATTTGCTCTTCTTTCTTCTTCCGGGATCTTGAATGAAAACTTGAACGTGGAATACACGATGTGGCACACAGGCCGCAAATCGCTGGTCCACATTGTAGACATAGGCAGCAACTGAATACTATGAGAAGGCCAATACCTAGGAAGGATAGGACTTTCCATCCCCAGGCTGACAACACGCTCCAGAACCAACCGGACCATGTCCAGGTGCCTGCATTCTGATGTATCTGGTTTGCAATCTTGTGAAGACGAGTTATGGCTTTATATACGGATGGCGCGTTTTCTGGGATGAAAACACAGCAACTTGATCCGATGACCCTACAAGCTCCGCCCCTATCTGCTAGGATGACGTCAAGGACAAGACGATTTTGGAGAACAACAATCCGCATCGCAGACTGCTCCTCTGTTAAGTTGCCTAGGGCAGAGGTAGTTTCATTCACTACTGCTTCAAGGGTTCTGGTTAATCTACGTATCAGTTTACTGTTTGAGACAA
Organism: Triturus cristatus; assembly: GCF_964204655.1. Taxonomy (NCBI): domain Eukaryota; kingdom Metazoa; phylum Chordata; class Amphibia; order Caudata; family Salamandridae; genus Triturus; species Triturus cristatus. The sequence goes on from NC_140585.1 coordinate 266,600,862, forward strand.
CACCTATGTAAGGAAAGAGACCTTTATTGAAGTCTGTATATTGTTCCCATGCTGTTTCGGTGTAGTCAACAATCGGGATATCTCTCTGGGGTCTATGGTGTACTAGGTTGGTATTTCTATGATAATCAGGAGGGGCTAGGAAAACAGGTGGCAGAAGAATTGCAATGTAACAGGTACCATCCCAATCTAGGGGTAGGCGTATATATGCGGTGTGACCACAGATGAAGTAGGAGTGACGGGAAGCTCTAAATGTAGACTTGCCTTTATCACTGAATTCGATCACAGTAGTACATTTACTATGACCCAGGTGTACTGAACCATTCTTTCTTACACATAATTCACCTTTAACTGGTAATACTGACATAGCAGGCAAGACTAGTGCAGCTTCAGATTCAACATTTAGAATCATGAGGTTAAGTGTAAAATTACCTAATCCATATACTTCATTTTCTAGGTCAGTTCCTGTTCTTTTGGGAAGTCCCTCCTTGTTAGGATAACAGGCTTTAAGCAAAACTAAGTTCAGGTTTCCCCATACCCAATTGCTTTGGTAAACTACAGTGTTTGAATCTAAAGAGTTAATCAAACTAAACCATGCTCCACAGGAACCATTGTGTGTGAACGGATACGGAAAGAGAGGCAGAACTCCTTTGTATTTCTGATAGGGAGGGAGTCGGCCACATATCCAACAATTTGTAGCATTGCTGGTCTGATGGGAATGGTGTAACATACTAATGAATGTGTTGTTGCGCAGCGCAAATCTATAGGACAACTCATGTGGAGGTAGTTCACTAAAAGAATGTTCGGCTGTAACATTGTAAGCACGCTTGAAAATAGGATAGTACATGTGTAACAGTATACTTGCAGCAATAATAAAAAGACTTAGAAAAAACATAATCAACAATGTCACTATACAGTGACTATGAAGTGATTTACAGTATGCATGTTTCTTGAGCTGTTTCTGTCTATTTCCCTCTCTCATTCGGTCTAGAGGATACATGTCAAAGACTTAATTCAACCGATTCACCTTGGAGAGGACTTAAACAATCGAATTGTCTGACTTGCTAGACCTTAGTTTCAGTTTGTACTCCTGTGATTCGGTCTTTTCAACCAGGGGAAGTTTTGAATCAGTCTCTGGAAGGGGGCAGGGCTGAGAGTTCAGATCGGATGGTAGTCCATGAAATTTCTTGATATGACTCGAGTGTAACCAACCCTTGCGACCCTCGACCTTTACTGCTGTCCTCGTCGTTAGAAGAACCAGCTTTGGTTGTAGCCAGCGAGGCTCCAACGGGCTCCTCCTGTCGAAGTTTCTGATGAAAACTAGATCTCCAGGAACCACTTCATGGGGCTTTACCTCGGTGTTGTCGGGAAAGGCTGCAGCTACCTGTGAACGGCAAGATTGTAGTGCAGACATCAAGGAAGCAAGGTAATCTGTCAGCATATTACAATCAACATCAGTTATTTTACGAGGTATAGGCGTCCCCCACATATTTGGTGGCCTACCGAAGACCACCTCGTACGGGGATAGCCCTGTGCGAGAATGTGCTACCATTCTCATGTAAAATAGTGCAACCGGTAATGCTACTATCCAGTCGACACCTTTCTCTCTACAGATTTTAGAAAGTCGTATTTTCAGGGTCTGATTATGACGTTCCACGAGACCTGCTGCCTCGGGATGTCGGACACAGTGGAATTTCCATTGATAGCCTAACAAGAGTGAAATGTGTTTCATTAGCTCGGATGAGAACAGCTGGCCATTATCTGAGTACACGATACGGGGCAAACCATACCGTGGGAAGAATTCACGAACTAATTGTTTGGCAGTAGTCGGGGCAGTGTAATCTGAGACGGGATACGCCTCTGTCCAACGGGAAAGAGCGCATACAACTACGAGGACATATTTGAATCCTCGACATCGTTCCATCTGGATATAATCCATCTGGAGGACTTCAAAAGGGTGATCGGGAGGTTGAAATCCACCCTGCTCTACAGGTACGCCTTTACCTGGGTTGAACTGACAACAAATCATACAAGTTCGGACTTTCTGTTTGGCTGCAGCTCGTAAATGTTTGTTGAACCAAATGTGTTGAATACTGTCTAACATAGCTTTTTCTCCTAGATGTGCTGGACTATGTATTGTGTTAATGATAACTTGAACCATTGAGTCGGGGAGAAACCATATGGATTTTCCCTTCGTCATCCATCCCTGATCTGTTTGGATCCCTCCTAATTCAGTCCATTTCTTTATTTCCTCTGGTGTAGCATGTGTTTGTATGTCAATTACATCAATGGCGGGATCCTTAACTGTCATGCAGTGTGTCGGCGTCGGAACTATTGTCTTTGACAAGTCAGTTGCATGAGTCTGGTTCTGTGCTGTTTGCTTAGCTGTTCGGTCTGCTAGGTCGTTACCCTGGGAAATAATATCGGTGACTTTTGTAAGGGCTTTACACTTCATGATGGATATTGAAATAGGAAAATGTATTGCATCTAATAAAGCTTGAATGAGGGGACCGTGTTGAATGTTGGCACCGTGAGAAGTCAAATAACCTCTCTCTCGCCAAAGGACTCCGAAGTCGTGTACGACTCCGAAAGCATAACGTGAATCTGTGTATATGTTAACTTTTCTATTCCTGGCTTGAATACAGGCTTGTGTCAGAGCAATAAGTTCTGCTGCTTGAGCTGATAATGTGTCGATACAATTTGTTTCAATGACTTCGGTGTCTGTCGTGACTGCATAAGCGGCCACTAACTTTCCTGTACTTGTTCTCATACATGAACCATCTACATAAAGTGTCAGGTCTGGGTCTGGTAATGGGACATCTGTCAAGTCTTGTCTGGGTTTCGTCGTAATAGTAATGACTTCAATACAATCATGTGCCAGTGGGTCTGTTCCACTTAATGGCAAAAGTGTGGCAGGATTTAATGTACTACAACGTCTGATTTCTATGTGTGGCTGAAACAATGTGAGTTCGTAACCGGTCAGTCGTGCTATAGTCAAGTGTTGTGTCTGTGTCCGGTTCAAGAGAACTTCTACCGCGTGTGGTACCTGTACTGTCAATTGATGTCCTAATACTATGGAATCGCTTTGTCTAATCGCTAGAGCTGTTGCTGCAACTGATTTCAGACACGCAGGAAGAGCTTGAGCTACGGGATCTAATGTGCTAGAAAAGTAAGCACATGGCTTGTGTGATCCTGCTTGTTCCTGCGTGAGTACTGACAAGGCAGTACCTTCACGTTCTGTAACAAAGAGTGTAAAAGGCTTACTGTAACATGGTGTCGCTAAAACAGGTGCTTGGCATAAAGCTTTCTTTAAGTCTTCAAAAGCTTGTGTATGTTCTGGAGTCCAAGGGAGAACAGTCGATGTCGCTGCCTCCTGGGTTGTCAACTGAATGAGTGGTTTTGCTAAAAATGCATATTGGGGAATCCACTGCCTGCAGTACGAAGTGAGGCCTATGAAGGCCCGTACCTCTTTTTGTGTGTTAGGTGGTGGCATGTTTATAATTAACTGGATGCGGTCAGGTGTGAGCTGTCTCCCCCATTTGGACAGCAAGTGCCCTAGGTACACAACTTGCTGGGCACAAAATTGCAGCTTTGAAGGGGACACCTTGTGCCCCTTGTCGGCTAGGAAATATAAAACCGTCAGCGATGCTTTTTCACATTCGGGTTCGCTTCGGGCGGTGATCAGCAGATTATCGACATACTGAAGCAGTGCAGTGTTGACTGGCATGTGGATACTGTAAAGTTGTCTTTTCAGTGCTTGGCTGTAGATGCTAGGACTTTCTGTAAATCCTTGAGGCGCGCGTGTGAATTTAAAACTTCGTCCATTTAAACTGAATCCGAACAAATATTGGCTTTCCGGATCGATTGGGACGCTGAAGAAGGCGTTCTTGAGGTCAATTACAGTAAAGAACGTTGCCTCTGAATCAATAGCTGTCAGTAATGAAGAGATATCTGGGACCACGGGATATTGTGGTACAATGCATTTATTCAATTCGCGCAGATCAATAACTAATCGATATACTGGGGGCGCTTTTGGATCGGTTCGTTTAAGAATCGGAATGATCGGAGAATTACATACATTGGAGTCGGTTTCTACAACCACTCCTTGTGCAATGAGCTCGTCAATGATTTGCAGTAAAGCCACTACAGCATCTGGCGGTAGTTTGTATTGTCGCATTCGTGGTAATACCACTCCTGTTTTGAGTGTAACTCGATATGGTGTAATGTGCATACAACCTACATCAGTGGGGCCTTGTGCCCATAAATGTGCAGGTAGATTCTGTAACCGGTGATCCATGTCTCTAGACACGTAGTGACCTTTAAAGTCACGCAAAAATAGTCGTACTCCGTCCGGAGAACAACATATTATAGCTCCTAGAGCTTTCAATGTTTTTATACCTAACAAGTTTTCTGGGCATGATTTCGTAAGCAATAGATCTGTAGTCCGTGTCAATGGACCAACTGTAAATGCAAGTGGTTGCGATACTTCGTTAATAGTAGGCTTTCCTGAAAAACCAAGGGAAATATTTTGTGAGCCTGAGAGGGGTGCCCCTGGGACCTCGTCGTGACTTATAGTTGTTCTGCTTGCCCCTGTATCAAGTAGAAACTTTCTGTCTTTCCCTAATACTTGACTCTGTACATAAGGACCCTCTTGATCTACAGGAACCTCAATAAGGGGTAAGCCAACTTCCCTCTCTAGGCTATTTCATGTGTAACGCTGATACTCTGGATAGTCATTTTGTGCATACTGGTACATCTGTTGTGTCGTGTTTTGTGTTGCAGCGATAGGCTGTGGCTGTTGTTGTGGAACCACTACGGTCTGTTGTGGAACCGGCATAGGCTGTGCATGTTGAGGTGCTTGTTGTTGGATCTGATCCTGTCTAGGCGGACGTGGTCTCTCCTTTGTTTTACCCGTGGAGATATTATGTTTTAGAACTGCACAATCGTTTATATAATGACCTGGCTGTTTACAATAGTTGCATGTCCCTTTAACGGGAACCGCTGAGTTACTGGACTGTGTCGCACCCTTTTTATGACCGTCAGCTGGAACTGACTGAGAGACAAGCATTTTCATTTTCGTGTCTTTCATACGTCTTTGTTCGTGTTCTTGTTCTTCTCTAATTCTATTCTGGTGATACTGTAACATTTGTAACATTTGTGAAGGAGTGTTAGCTTGCCAAGTGCTCTCAACTTTCAATACTCTGTTTTTAACCTGTGGCAGGGAATTCTCGACTAGTTTTGTTACAAAAAGATGTGGATATGACTCGCTATTTGCTTTCAGGCCGCTATTAATACCAAAACATTTTTCAAATCGGGAATAAAAATCACTAGTGTCTTCCTCGGGTTTCTGTTTACAAGCTGAGATTGCTCCCCAATCTTCCTTTTTCGTAGTTAATAAACGTGGCAATACTTGTACTAATAATCCTGGCAATGCTTTTGTTTTGTCCCCAAGCCCTACGCCTGCAGTTCTGCTATTTTCTTCAGTTTCTAATGCGGTCCAATCAATCTTTTGGTCTCCCACCTCCCATTCTTTTTCCTTGAGTTTCTCATAAATACCGGCAGGCAATAATACTTTCAATATTTTCATAATGTCAGGATAGGTATAATCACCCATGAGTAACATGTCCTTTAGTTCACGGTGAAAACATGCTGGATCTTTGTCATGGCTGGGCACTAATTTTTTCATTTCCAATAGTTCTATTTTGGTTATGGGCGTGTACACAAACACGCGTCTAAACGTATTGTCATCATTTCTAACTGGGTGTACTTCGCGTAAGGGATTCTGTCTGTCTATGTAATACGTTTTTCTCTCCATGGAAGGAGCTGGATCATGTTCTGGACACAAAAAGGCACTATATCTATGTCTGTATTCTAGAATTACTTTAATTAGATCGGTACCTAAACCTCTCCATTTATTCATGAGTAGTTCTATCAATATATCAGGTAGGGGACCAGGATCGGAGTGTTGGCCTTTATATAATATAAGGAGATGTTGTATCATGTATATACTAGCTAAACGCTGTTCGTCTGGGGCGAGATTCAGAAACGTGTGTGCTAGCGCATCATCACTGTATTTTTCAGAGCTGTCAGCCCATTGTACTGCTGACCTAGCTAATTCTTGTTCATCCAGAGAATCGAGCACATGGTACCCCCTTCGTTCTCGAAGTAATTTATCAGTAGCCTGGAATAAGTGTTCAGGGGTCCTTGGATTTGAGATAACTGTTTGAAAAATTCTGTTACATTCTGGACGTATTGTTTTATTAAAGGATCTTCCTTTTCCTACATAAGCTATCATTTGTTTAGCTGGTAATTCAAATTGTCCTGTGTTCATTTCTGACTGTTCCTCCTCCTCTTCCTCTGATTCAGTTTTATCTGCTTCTACTCTTCTTTCATGTATTCGTTCTACTTCTTTTCTGATCCTTCGGCACATGACTTCTATACACTTCTGTTTATCATGTCTCCCGTCTGTTATATTCTGACCCCATTTGGTAAGTACTTGCATTTCCTCCGAATCTACCTCAGGCCTATCTCTGTTTCTGATCAAGCAGTTTATGAAAAAGCGTAACAATAATTTTTGCATGTCTACTTTCTGGTATTCCATGGCTTCGGCAATACTTTCAGGACCTTGCCCTGTTTGGATAAAGCGATATATTTTGTCTAGATGTTCAACCATTCCGGGTAACGTCATTAAATAGTTTGCAGCTCGTCGTAAACGTACTGAAGATAGCAACATTCTGTCATGTTTTCCTGGCACTGGATCATATCTACAATCGGAAAGAGGCTCATTTAATATATTGTCATTAGCTCTTTGGGGTGTACGTTGGTATGCTAAATCCCTATAAGTCAATCTAGTTGTTGGCGGTGGCGTGGAAAAACCTCCTGTCGCACCTCCTGAGGTGCCAAGTCCAAAAGGATTTGTTGGGTGTAGGGTAGAGAGTGTGGGTGCAGGAAGGACTGTAGAAACAGATGGAATGGTTAGAACTTGAGTAGGAGTTTGTTGCTGCGGAGGTGGGTGCAGCTGATTTTGGGGTTGAGCGTCGTTAACAGGTGGTGTGCGTGGCTGCGCACCATTAGCATATTCGGGGGCTGCATCGTCTAAATAGGAAGTAAGGAAAATGTCTTTTGCGGTCTTGGGATGTACTTTAATCGGGAGTAACGGAGGTGGCAGATCTTTTGGTACCTCCAAGGTGGCCTTAGGCAAACCCTCGGCCAGAAGAGGATACATACCATTCATAAGAGTGTTTCGTTGTCTGTCTACTTGTTCTGTTTTTACTCGGGTACCTTCGTCAATTAAAATGTTTTCTCAGGCTCTTTCTGAATCTTCCCTACTTTTCTCTTCCTTTCTGAGCGCTTTCTCTGTGCGTCTGTGCGATTCTTTACGCCATAGTTCAATGGCATCTTTCTGTGACTGTCTGGCTTTCTTTTTCCATAACGCTTCTTCTATTCTCATGATGCAATCTGCATCCCATGTTCCAGCAGCGGGCCATCTCTGACTCTCTGCTAAATCCTTGGTGTAGTCCACCCATAGATCAAGATATAATACGGCATCTAGGCCATGTTTATGGTACATAAAGTACCCTGGAGTGTCCCTAGGTGGGATGGGAACAGCTTCCTGGAGTATCCCTTTTCTAGTTTTTATCTGTCTTAATTTTGAAAATAACGGCATCTTGAACCTTGTTACTTAATTCTTACTCGGTTTTTGAACACAATAATTACAATAAACACAATAATGAAGATCAAACAATCACTCATACCACGACATTTAAAACATATCAAAACATTTTAGAACGAACAATAATAATTAGAATAAAACTAGTTAACTGCATAATGCTAAATATACTGTATGTACTGCTAAACAGCACAGATACACTGCTAACACAGTGCAGACCAGGTCTGTGTACCCCGACCCGTCTTGACCGGCACAAACTAATGTGCACGTCTAGATGCGTCCCCAGCAACGGTACTCACCGGGAAGCACGGAACGGAAGGCCTCGGAAGTCTGGACTGGACTAGACCAAACTGGACTGGACTCGACTCGTGACTTAGATACTTCGGAACTTCGGAATCTGGTGGGCCTCTGTATACCTCGGATCTTGCTCTCTCAGCTAGGCTCTGGTCGGGATTCTCCGCACTCCTCACCGCCTCGTCTGGGTGTTGATCGCAGCCTCAGTCGCCCCCGTTGGCCTGAGGGAGATACAGGAAATCCTGCGGGTACGCGTAATTGTCCGTCCGTCTGTGGCAGGAGACCGGGTCTGCAACGCACCTCCGGCGCGTGGGGTGTGAGAGGTGTCCCTGTTCGGGCGCCAATTATGTGGTAAATTTAAATTACCTAGACTTAATTTATGCGGTAAAATACAATACGAATAACTCAGTAAAAATAAGAGGCAGAATCCGTGGTATTCGAGGGTATAATAGGGAATTTATTCCTTACAAAGGAATGATGGTTCGAACCAGGCAATCGAGTTCCGTCACCACAAAGGTTCAGGAAGGGATCAGCAATACATTATTGACAGGTTATAGTATATATAGTAATGTATTACAGTAAAGACAGATGCAGGAGGCGTTACAGCTGATAAGAATACACATACGTAATAAAAAAAGGCGTTACAATAGGCGTGCATAGAGGCGTATACTAAAAACGTCATTATGATAATGACACAAGTGGGTGGATCCATAAGAGAATCCTGCAAAGTCAGCAGAAATACATGGCAGAGATGCGCGCGCAGCCGCATGACGTGTGATTGACGTGTAACTAGAGGGTGAAGGGAACTTGACATTTAGCCCTACATGAGGAGACAGAAGTCTGGGGTGTCAGGACAACCTAGTCCTAAATCATATCTAATATCTTGTGTTTAAGGAACTATATTATCTGGAAGGAAAGGTCTTTTCGGACAGAGTCTATTCTATACTGACTGCTAGTGCGTGTACAAGCGTCTAAGTGTCTACATGAGATGCGAGGGGGCATGGGCCTACCATGGTAACGAAGGTCATGAATTACTTGCACGGAGACAGTAAGGCCGGGCCCTTTGCTCTGCAGCTGAAGGGATGTTTACCTAAGCTACTAGACAAGAATGCATTTCTTGAGGAGCGGAACAGATAACTTGAAGGCTGAATACAGTTTTTGGCAGGCAACAGGCCGGGCTAGGCACCGTTAGCCGCGCAGGAAGTAAGACAAAGTTCATGGATACAGATGTAGGTCCAGGCTGGAGCATTCAGAGGCAGAAACAGGAAAAAGCTCGATGGCAGAATTCAGGGCCTACCTTGCCAGAGCTGGAAAACGTGAAAAGTATACCATGTAAAGACGGTGGCAAGGCATACTTAGGAACGGAATATCTGGCCCATTCATGGCAGATATGAAAGAGTACATATTAACGTTGGACACAATTGTATTTGCGTCTTCATAGCTTGAAGTGGAGGGAACATACATGTACTTGTAGCATGTACATGGAGCCGTTGGGGTCTAGATAGGGGACACAATTGACCATAAAAATTCATATTTCCTCAATCCTCAAACGCTCTTCTCTAATGCCAGGCGTTAATTCATATCCCATGTACAAGCATCCACTGCTGGGTGCAGCCTTTTATGACAAACCTGTAATCAACCTATGCCCAGGTCCTCATCTCATATGCCCAAAAAAGTTTCATAAACCTAGGTAGTGCAGTTAAATGCATCAAGATATAAACTCATTTTCCTATCAGGGCGTTATATGTTCGTTGGTTCCACATGTGCTAATTACCAAAAAACTGAACAAGATCCATAGTACCATGTGAACAGTACTCGCTGAACCATACTGTCGGCCGCCAAGGAAAGACCACAGTGTAATCCTATTTGTTGTCCTTGTCTCTGCTGAGGTTAAATTGTGCACAATGACTAGAATTAGAGGCACCACTCACCCATGGAAGAACTTATACTGAGCTGACATTGAATAACCTATATAGCCAGGGGGAGCTCCTGAAACAGGGGGTCAGGGATCCATCCATCCAGTTCCCAAAAATGATGTGGATGGGAATTGGTAAGAACAATTACCATCCACATGACATTTGTAAATATACAACGCCTGCAGGGTCGGACTGGGACAGAAAATATGACAAGGCCCCAAAATAAAAGACGCCCTCCGTAGCAAAGCAGTCAGCTAAAAAAGTGCCCCACATTTCCAGACAAAGTAGTTTTGACCTAGTAAAGACACGATGTATAGGTGTTTTATAACATAGGAAGACTGCATGCATTTGAGCTTGATACAGGCAAAGTTTGTGGTAATATCAGGGAAATCATCAGTAAAAACCAGCTCACCAGACCCTAAAACCGTCCCAGAAATCTCCATAAAACCAGCCACACACTGACTTATTAGACCAACCCCTCGGGCACAGCCCGATTGCCCTACAGGTCACTCTGACCCCATACCTTTCAACTCACAGGCTATCGGCTCCCATCACAGGTCTCCTGGTGAGGAGCCGATATCACACAATGGCAGGGAAAAAAGCTGAAAACCATTGTAAATAGGGGTTTTCCAGCTGGTTTTCCGAGGCTTTGAACTGCTGACGTCCATTTAGGGGTGTGAACACACCCCAGGACATCGGCACCAGCCTCAGCAAGGTTTTTTTGGGTTTGGCTTGAATGCAGGGTGGGGTTCAACTCAGCACGTGGCCCCACCCCATTAAAGGCCCGCTCTGTCTTCACACTGTGAGATTGTTCTTCAATTTGGCAGGTATGCGACCCTGAATGCCGGTGCCTGGCTGTCTTCCTTTCTCTTGCCGAGGGTCAGACAGAGCACAGCAGACAGCATTTTCCAGAGCACATGCGCACTGTGCCAGCTCTGGTGCTAAATATGTAAAAGAATGTGTGCCGTTGCCCAAAGTTCTGCTGAGAAACAAGTGACCGGTGCAATTAAATGTCTGGCTGCCAAATTTCGAGGCTGGGAGGTCTTGAAGCCACCTCTTGCCTCTATAGCCCTCAATATAGCCAGACCCTCCATGACCCTTTATGTCCCTCTAGAAGGTTCCTTCTCTGTTTCACCTTGTAACAGTTATTTTCGTCTTAGGTCTTTCCACTTTGTTGCTTTTCCCTCTCTTGCTCTCTGTAAATATCAGATGCAGAAAAATAAGTGCCGCTCCCGAAAACTGAGCGCAGGTTGCCCCCACATCCTGAGTTCAGGTGGCGCTCTCATAGGTGCTAATAAAAAGAGCACGTACGAGTGCCTTGAAACCGTGAGCTCATAATGTGCACTGCAGGTGACGGAAGGATAACTCTTCACTTCCCTCTAAATCTTCAATATTAAAAACAAGCATTGGCACTGCCAATAGGTCTCGCTGTATATTGGAGTTTAGTATATAAAAAGTATTAAAGGGCAGTGAAAGTATTAAAGAGCAGTGGTAGCAAAATGGAAAACAAACCCCAACAACATCAACAGAAAAGGAAAAAATAAATGATCTACTGTATTTTTTAATAACACGCAATGCTTAATATTAGTAAAATAAAATTCTTCGTGGTTTTTTAATATTATTTTTAAGTTTGACTGTTTGGTATAGTTGTATTGATCACACCAACAGACACAGCTTCAATTGGGTCGGATCCTGCCGGTGTTCACCATTGTTAGCTCTAAAAAGCTGGTGCCGAAAACAAGTCACACTCTGGAGGGATGATTGACTGCATGATGTACTGCCACGCTAACCATCCGAGAAAGTGAAGCGCTGCTCCACAGCTCTCAAGCCACCGATTCGCAGGAGAGCTTTTGACCCCGGCATAAGTTGGTATCGGGGTGTTCAACCTCCATTGTTTGGAGGCTCCCCCTTCCTTTCCCCTTCCTTTTCTCGCTGAATTCCAACAGCGTCTACCCCTGGAGCCGTATGAAACTCAAATATCAGACTCCTATAGGACATCCCAAACGATACACCCAGTCCTCCGCACAAACATGTGTTCACCCTGATGAAGACCTTCCACAACAAGTGCCACATAGAAGGTCGAAACGCGTTGGTTTCTAGAGGAGGCAAGCCGTACTAAGAACTCCAAGGAACAGTATCGACGTCAAGTCCTTAAAAAACATTTGCCAGACACCCAAGTATAGTGTCAAAAACCTGTTCCCTACTTTCTGGAGGCTTCCTCCTGTTGGCACTCAAAAAATACTGTTAGTCTGTGAGGACTAAAAGAATAGGTCCCAGGTACTCTATACGAAATGTGTAGGACTCCCCTTGTTTGTTGAATATTCCACATTCCGTTGTCCAAAAAAGTAGAATTCAGAATTGTCCTTGTCTTTTCATGTAAATATTGTTGATGCACATGATTGTCCAATTGTCGATTTGGTCTTTATTGTTAAGTGTTTCTAAATGTTTCTTGTAATTTGATTTAAAGTTGTACAGCACTGAACAGATCTTGATGAAAAAGATGAAATATAGTCCATGAATATTACATGTACAAGGTGGAAAATAAAAATCCACTTTAAGAAATCGACCTTTTGATTTATGGTGACAGAGGTATCATGTGTTGTTGCTAAAACAAGTCCATATGCACTGCAATTTACTTCCAGCCACACCTTACTTGACTCCAGCATATCTGACCATGTCTGCTGGCAAAACGGAAAACAAACCCGACAACGTCAACAGAAAAGGAAACAAAAAAATTTCTACTGTATTTTTTAATAACACCAGCTTTTATTGGCCCGGGTCCTACCGGTGCTCACCATCGTTAGTTCTAAAAAGCTGGTGCCGAAACAAGTCCATATGCACTGCGATTTACTTCCAGCCACACCTTACGTGCTCCAGCATCTCTGCCCATGTCCGCTGGCAAAACGGAAAACAAACCATGACAACGTCAACAGAAAAGGAAACTAAAAATGTTCTAACTTATTTTTTAATAACACCAGTTTTAATTGGCCCGGGTCTTGCCGGTGCTCCCCATAGTTAGCTCTAAAAAGGGTATATGCACTGTGATTTACTTCCAGCCACACCTTACATGACTCCAGCATCTCTGCCCATGTCCGCTGGGTAAATGGAAAACAAACCCCGACAAAGTCAACAGAAAAGGAAACTAAAAATGCTCTAATGTATTTTTTAATAACACCAGCTTTAATTGGGCCGGGTCCTGCCGGTGCTCACCTTCGTTAGCTCTAAAAAGCTGGTGCCGAAACAAGTGCATATGCACGGCTATTTAATTCCAGCCACACCTTACATGACTCCAGCATCTCTGCCCATGTCCACTGGCAAAACGGAAAACAAACCCCAACAACGTCAACAGAAAAGGAAACTAAAAATGCAATAACTTATTTTTTAATAACACCAGCTTTATTGGCCCGGGTCCTGATGGTGCTCACCATTGTTAGCTCTAAAAAGTGCATATGCACTGCGATTTACTTCCAGCCACACCTTACATGACTCCAGCATCTCTGCCCATGTCCGCTGGCAAAACGGAAAACAAACCCCAACAACTTCAACAGAAAAGGAAACTAAAAACCCTCTACAGTATTAGTTAATTAATAAAACGCAATGTTTAGCATTAGTAAAATAAAATGCTCCGTGGTTTTTTAATATCATTTTTAAGTTTTACTGTTGGAATAGAAGTCATACTGCAGTTACCATCAGGATAATCCATAACAGATGCACATTAAAACATAAACAAAGGTACAGGGCTTTTTTAGGTCGGAATTAAAGTGAAACTGCAGTTAAGATAAGGATAATTGCTAACAGATGCATGCTGTAACAGAAACAAAGCCACAGAGCTTCTTTAGGTCAGAATGGAAGTCAGACTGCAGTTACGATAAGGATAATTGCTAACAGATGCACGTCTCTGTAAAAAGGGGCCATCACACGCTACACAGTGTGATGGCCAAACTAAATACTCACTAAGTGAAATCGCCTGAAGGAAAGAAGGGAGGGACTTTTACAACCCAACACCAATACAAAGGCTACATTTTTGAATGGCAAAGCCAACAGCCAATAGAAAGTAGTTAATTTTTTAATAGACATAGACTACAATACAACATGTCTTGCAGACAGCGCAAGCGCTGTCTAGGCTCAACCTAAAGTGTGTTTTTCTTTAATGTGCAAGGACGTTTTCCTTTATTGCATCAGATTGTATCACTGCGTAGAAAGCATTTGTAATAAAATGATACTGTGATTGTTTTTAAACATTAACTAATAAAACATTAATGCCTCCCCCGGCTCTGCCTACAATGCAATAAGTGAACTAAAAACAAGTTTGTTGTCGGTTGTGCTCCACAGTTGACCCATATTCTTATTATAGGTGGTGCAACTGCAGCATTATAGTTTGTAGAGTCAAACACAAGAGGTTGTTCTGTAACTGAGTGAAAAAAAGGTTTGGTGAAATAAAATATTCACCTGTGCATAGTTTTAGGAAGCAGGGTAGCTGGGTTGGTTGTTCCCAAGTTGTACTGTGTAATTCAGCCGCTAGATGGGTATCTCGTTTTCCTGTATTGCATAAAAGATTAATGTTTTGCTTTTCATGCTTGGCTCTTGACATTACAGCGTGGGTGGTAACTGTAAGTAGTCAGAAGCCACATTAAGGCAGTGGCGTAGTAAGGTCAGTGCTTAATTTGTGCCGGTGCTTTCCGGTGCTTAGCACCGGCACTTATGCATCAAGGCCGGGTCTAGACATACCTGAGCGTGAGCGCCAAGTCCGCCAACTCAGCTTTCTCAACGTCTGTCACACATTATGGGCACTTCATGCAGTCTCCGGTGAAGAGCCAATCGATATTTCCCACAGTTCAATAAATCCATTACTTCAGTCAGTGTTGCGGTGGGTGGGCCACTGAGTGGGCTGTATTTGGTCCTGTGTGCAGCAGCTGCAGCGCAAGCGTAACTTTAAAAAAAATTCAACTTTGCCCGCCTTGTCATGACGCACACACGTACGACACACTGGCACCATTCAGTCAGACAATTTGAAGCAAGCAGCAGTGTGCCGTGCAGTGCAGTCCTCGGAATCAGATTAATAAAAGCGGTAAGTAATCAGTGGTCGAAGTGGGCGGGATCGGCAGGGCACGGCGTGCCCCTACTGCTTTAATTTTATAGCTTCTGTTCCCCTACTTTTTTATTTTGAACCTGCGACCCTGGGCGTAAGACACATCCAAGGACTGCAAAGAAGGCTCGGCATTAGTGGCTGTTCGGGGACGGGCGGGGAGCAGGGAAGGAAAATGTCTCCGTCTCTTGCTTCCTGCCCAGACAAGACAAGGAAGGTGTCCACTTCTGCTCAGCCGCTGGCAGCTGCCCCCCCCCCCCCCCACCTCTCTTTCTTACTCTTATTCCCCCTCTTTCTGTCTAGCTCCTCTTGACTCAAGAAATAGTTCTCACCCTCTCCTTCTTCCAGTCGTTCATTTGTTCCCCTGTGAAATGGATGAAAAAAAGAAAAACACTTTTGCTGGAATTGCCGTTTTGACATTTCTCTATTCCAAAGTGCAGCCTCGGATAAAAAAGTTAAAAATAGGAAAAATAACTAAATAAAGCAAGATGGAGTGTTCTTAAAGTGACCAGATTGGGTTTATTCAAACCCAAACACAGCGTCACTTTACAGAGTTTGCCAGTGAAATGCTACTTTTGGTTTCTTGTCTTTCTTTGAACAGCATTGTTGTGGGGAAGTGCTCCAGACCTGGAGGTACTGCAATACCTGGTTGATGGGTGGATTAGAAAACAAAACGTGTATGGTGGCTTTGTGTTTACGAATGTGGTCTTTTTAAACCACACTGCTTAGGTTTTGTAAGCATATAAACAGTGGACATTGAAATGGGTCCTTTCTGGGCCCTGTAGTTATGTCCTTAGCTTTTCAGGCAAAAATACTCGTTGATTTCTGAATAATTACTGTAAAAGCGTTAAGTTCACCATGTTGTTCCTGCTTACATTTCACATGCTTTATTTAACCTTTAATTTCCTGTGAGTGTTTGCTTTTTCCAGGATGTTGTTACTTTTTCCTTTAGGCAGCATATTGCTCTTGCCTAGTGCATAATTTGAATTGAGTCGCATCCAGTTGTTTATAGCAGGTCAAATTGGATTGTGGTTGAAGGCAGTGTGAATATCTCTCAGTGGGGCAGTATGGTGTTCAGTGAGGGAGCAGAGCTGTGGGCAGAGCTGCTGAATTTAGAACTGGAGAGCCAGGTTCAGCCTTCATGAACAGTCCCCCAGACCACTCTGCTGAGGGAGCATATTTCCATGCTAGAACTTAGAAGGCCCCACAAAACTGGAAAAGCCCTGGGGGCATATTACCAAGGGCTGGCGATACAATTAGCGCCGCTTTAGTGTCAGTTCTTGGGGCGCAAAGCGGCGATAATTATATCGCATTATTTACAAGGACACGCTAGCACGTGTTTTCTTGACATAGGTCCCGTTTTTCACATGCCTCCCCTCACATCGATAATGAGATGCAAAGTAGGCGTGGCTGTGAAAACAACATGGGAAAATATCGCGAAGGCAGCTTCACGATATTAAGAACGAGGCGTAGTGATAACTTAAATCGCGCTAACTCTGCCTTAAGTCAGGAATTTAACGTCTGTTAAATTCCTGACTAAGGCATACCTAACATGGGAGGTGGATTGTGGGGCTAAGGCCACAGGTTCTATCATCAAGGATATCGCCGTTTTCCATGGAACAACACTGGAAAACCAGCGATGTTCCATGGAAAAGCCCGCTATCGCTGGAATATTTATCGCCATAGCGCTAAGCGTTGATAATGCAGCGCTAGCTTGGCGATATATTCCAGCGATAGCCTGCGATAATTAAAAGCGCGCTAAGCGCGCTCAGCGATAATTATTGCTGGGGCTTGATACTATGCCCCCTGGTGTCTTAGCACCAGCAGGTGGACCCTAGCAGTGTGGGTTCTCCTTGAAGGCTTGTCCACCACAATCCATACTGAAGTTCACCTCCAGTCTACGAAGTAGCAGACCCTAGAGCAACAGTGACTGTGTCACTGAGGTCACAGAACCTCTGAGAAGAGCTGGCTCTAGGGCTGTGTGACCGGTGTGACCACAGCAGGCGCTGACTTTGAGTGGGGGCGTCGTATATTATGGTTTTAGAAGCACTTGATGCCTACTTCTTGGCCTCCAGCAATTTTCGGCAATAATAAAAATGTCATAACTCCGGTGAATAGACTTCTTCCTAGAGCGAGATCGGAGATTTGTCTAGTGGAAGTTTTGACTCATGGAAAGATAGCGCAGAGGGTTAATGTTCCTGCTGCAAAGAAAATGTACCATGCCCATAACAAAGTGCACATATTGTAAATAGGTCAGTGGGTTGCTGCATTTGTCAGTGAGATCCTTATACTACTTTTAGTTTATAAGTTAAATTCCTAACAAAGAACAGGGAGCTATTAAATTTCATCTAAGAGCCGCTTACAAACTGCAAGGCATAAACTAGCATGTTAGGTTTTTTCCCTAGGCCTTTGATTATCCTAATGTTGCAAAAAGTGTTCATTTGGATAGAAATCAATAATAACTATTAAAGAGAACCCCCAATCATGGTATTAAGTTTTAAAATCTGGGTTTGTGTTTCTCCAGATCAATCACTATTAAACTATACTGCCTACTAGTATGGTTATCATGTGACTCCTACACCTTGTAGTCCTTTGTCTTATGTAAAATTTCCTATACAGTGATTTACACACATAAAATTGATTGTCTCTGTGTATATTGCTGACGACGGAAACTCCATGGCTCGGACACAATGGCTTGTGCTTCCACTTTTAATACATATTTGGAACATTCTGTGATTAGAAACATATCCCACTTTGTGGATTTATTTTAATGTCAATAACTCATATTAATCGTTAAATAATCATGTGTATCCATTGGTTGAATTACATAACATAATAAGCTGTAACAGGTCAGCAAAATGCAAAACAAATACTAAAGATTGGGATGTTTTGCGCATCCTGGCCACACCTCTAACTCTGCCCACTGATCCAATCCTCAGGTTATTCCCGCCCTCTGATTCTCTGCCCACAGTTCCCCTACTTTTTTTTCCCCACTTCGACCACTGTAATGCTGCTTTTTCTTGAACTTGCCGGCCAGCACAGTTTTATGCCAGTCAGATGAAGTCCACCACTGTAGTTTGACTGGCGTGCGGCCCTAGGCCTATTCCGAGAGAAACGAAACGCTCGAAAAATCGCTGTCCATTGTTCTTTCATATAGCACCTCACGTTGTGGAACGAGATTACTCCAGCAATACAGCCTTACAGTTTAAAGTTTTCATTTCAATTGTACCCAAACGCGAGCAGGAGAGAAAAGCTTTTATAATCTGATACCGAAGTGACGGCAGGTGCCTTTTCTGGCCCTCGAAGTAGGCATCTGTCTAATTGTAAAAAAACACGTATTGGCGATTATTAGATGAAGTGAAAATTGATGATGTGAGATAAGGCCACAGAAATCACAGTCGTCCTTTCCACAGAACTTTTGCCTCACATTGGAGATTCCCTCTGCAGACCACACAGTCCAGTAAACTTGTTGAAAGTGACAGAGAGGCACATTTATTTGCCAAAGGTTACATTCCGAACAGTCCTGTGTTTAATAGTATAGCTATTAAAATGCACTTTGGTCGGGGCTACTTGCTATAACAGAGCCTCTCACACGAAATGTTAGGTGCATGTCATAGGTGCTGGGTTCGCCATAAGCAGGGGGTGGGAGAGGAAAGAGGTGTGAGAAGTGTAATTTTATTTGTACCCAACTCACTCCTACTGGGAATGATGCCCCGCCATTCATAGCTGCTAAGCTGAAATATGGGTGATTTCCTTGGAGATAACTAGTTTTATCCTGCTCTAGAGACGGCCCTCAAACTGATCCTCACTTCTGGGCTCTACTTAGGAATATTTTTTTTCTGTATGCTTGTTTTGGCTTCTGATGCTCTAAACCAAGTATTGCAGAGAAACATTACATTACGTTAATATAGAGTGGATAGCTCAGTGGATTAATGTGCATGCTTTTTATCACAACACATTTGTATGAGGTTTTCATCTTACGATAGTGACTTAACTCTTTCCTACTGTGTGACCCTGCAAAACAGTTTGTTTACATTTGTATGTGCGTCTCTATGAATTGAATTAGAGACCAATTTGTGATCGGGTGGGAGGCATGTAAATTGCTACTGAGAGTTAAGTCTGTAGGAATTAATTTGTTAGTATCACTACCAATCTATACATTTATATGACACCTAACCAGCAGACTCTAGATATTCTCATTTTATGATATTGTGTCCCAAGCTTTAAGATCGTCAGTTTGCATATTTTGCAAATTGTCTGGACAGTTGTTTTGCTGTCTTAAAAATAGTTTTGAGTGCAGAAGTGAGTGGTCGTGGTGCAGCCCTTGTACATATTCAGCCAGCAGCTGGCCCCTGATTGCAGGGGCTGGTTTCGACTGTTGATAAAGAAGTTGATTTATTTGGAGTGTGCCACGTCTGGATGCAGAGTTCAGATGGAAGGAACCAGTAGAGCAGAGGAAAGGCGCCTGGGAGGCCGTGCACCAGTGAGCACGTCTAGTGAGGCAGCCGATGTTGTAACTAACCCTGGGCGTAGTTCGCGTAGTCGCGCTTCGCGAAGCTTCGCGAAGATGTCATTGCACTACGCGACCTTCGCGAAGCTTCGCGAGCTTGCGTAGTTGCTTGTGGCAACCTGTTCGCGATGGCTTTTTCTTGTTCGCGAGCGCGGTAAGCATGTTCGGGGAACTGTTTGCATGCTCGGGGGATATATCTCGCGATCTTACCCATGCGGTCGCCAATGGGCGCGGCCATCTTGTTTTTCTATAGTCCCGCCCGCTCGCGATGCCTTATTTCCTGTTCCGGGTCGCGGATAGCGTGTTCGCGATGTGCATTGACGTGTTCGGGAGCGCATTTTACTTGTTCGCGATAAATGGTACATGTTCGCGAGAAATATCGCGCGAACTTACCCACGCGGTCGCGAATGGGCGCGGCCATCTTGTTTTTCACTCTATGCCATGTTTCTGGGCCTACTTTTGTATCCTCCCTTTATCTCAGCAATCCTTTGTCTTTAAAGCCTTTTTCCTGACTTTTTTTAGTTATTATCTATCTCTCTGTTTGCCTCAGTTTATATTTTGCATTTTATTTCTACTTTTACTGTGTTTTTGTTACTTTTATAAAGTTCTTTCTATCTTCTTCCCCCTAACTTTTTTTCCCCTTCGGACTTTTCTTTTCCGCCTCCCACCCACCCCAGAACCATGGCCAAGGGCACACCAAGTCCCAAGGGCAAGGGACCTGCAGGCGCAGAGAAGCGCCGCCTGCCTTGCGGCAGAATGCGTCCTGCAGGGGTGCAGGCCCGGCAACTGTTTGGGGAGGAGGAGGTGGCGGCTCTTGTTTTTTTCATTCAGCGCCTCCTCCCCTTGACCTTGGCAGCAGGCGGCAGGCCCGGCTCCGGGTACGCTACCCAGGAGCGGCACCGTCGGTGGGCGAAGGTGCGCCGGGCCGTGTTCCGGTGCACTGGGATCCGGCGCACCCACAACCAGCTAGCTCACCGGTGGTCCGACATCCTGGACCGGGAGCAGGACCTGTTGGACCTGCTAGGTGTCGAGGTCATCGGGCTTGGTGAGTAACTGATTGTGTATATTAAATTAGATGAACAACAAGATTACTGCTGCGTGCCAAGCGTTGCTGGTATTACGTTCCAAAAAGCAAAATGTTCTTTGATTTAAGGACCCAGGTGCACGGTGGTACTCTTACTTGTTTGCAACGTAGTTTGCGCTAGCTTGTGCTGATGCTGATTATGTAAGAGTTTACTTTACAGAACTGAAGTTAGGTAATGCGATTTGCTAGAGAGACTCTAGTCCTTCCATTGTCCTACTGTGAAATAGTGGTGGATGGATATTGGATACTAGGTTTAGTTTGTTAGTAGTAGTTACTAATTGTTTTATGCGGTCTGCGTGACGCATCCTCTGTCACTGAGTGCTGCTTACCCCAGTCCTCCGTCGAACCTTTTGTACTTTGTTTAGTGTGTGGTAGGCTTAGCATGGTCAGTCAGTAGCAGAACTAGATCAGCATTATGCAACCAACCCACAATTTGTTGTATGTATGCACTAATGTATGCAACTATGCATGTGTCCTCCATCTCATCATCTATGCATTTGATGGCTGAAAAAAATTGAAGTGCAGACTTAGTGAACAATTGGCCCGTCTGGAATAGGTGGTGTAGGTCAAGTGGTACTTACTAGGCTTTGTTAGTATTTGGAATCAGAATGATCAAGGAACACTGGAGTGTTCATAAATAAGTAGACGATCCGTAAATGCACTAGGAAGCAGCCAGTAGTCGATCCATCTGATTAGATAGGTCAATTTTATTGCACTTGTTGTTTCCTAAAATGTTCTTTGACTTATTGTTTTTCCAAATGATTTATTATTTTTCTCACAGCACTCCTTAATGTTGGTCTCTTTCTTTATTATATTTTACATGATCATCAGCACCACCCAGGGGCAAGAAGACGGGGTCGGAGTCGGCGGGGGAACCCCAGGACCTCTCCTCTACTGAGGCTCCTGCAGCTGGCCCCAGTAAGTCCTCCATTGGTTAGATTGACATTTATATTTCCCTAAATGATATGTTACTGCATCTTTTTTTTCCCAAACTCTAAATTATGGTTCCACTTTCTGAATCTCTTTTTTACAAAAGCTTACTTCTTTGACCTTGACTATCTGTTTACTAATTCTGTTTATCCCTGCCTCGAAGTTGCTTCTAACTCCCTCTGCTATGACTCTCTGTGCTACTAATACTACTACTACTATTACTATTATTACTCTGTGTGTAGCGAAGCTTGCACAGTTGCCCACTCTTTAATAGAAGGTTTTCTTTGCAACAATAAAACTCTGATTGACCAATAGCTCTAGCCACTGGGTCCTGTCCTTTGGGTTGTCCTCTTCAAGTCTTCTCAATGTTGAGGCTTTGACAATTACCACAAACAAAATGCCCAACCAGATATTTGACTCGTATTTTTGATCGGATAGTACATGATACTACTATTGTCTAGGATTCTGCAGAGCCACATACAGAACTATGCACAACAAAATAGGATGGTGCTGATGGGAGGTTGGATCTTACTGATCACACCTCAGTCCGAAAAACCCAGGATCCCCTAACAGACTAGCTATAGTGTCTCACATTAGGGTCCCACTCCCGACCCCCCCACGAAGACGATACACAATGTTGATGATGACGGAGACAGAGACAATCCAGAACATAATAACAAACACCATTTTGCTCACACACTTGTGTAAGTCCACTCCACCACACCAAATACCACAGAGTCTATGTGTAAGTTCAAAAGGTTTATTTGAAACAAGTATCAAACTCTGTACATCGTTAATATGAAATTTAATTTACGACAGCCATAGTCAATAAGCCAGCAAAAAGCCTAACATTAAAACAGTAAACATTTACAAGTGCATGATTGACAACAAGAACAAGAGCCAAGATCTTTATAATTGTGGAAGATCCCTCACCGTAGAACGTAGAAATACTGGTTACATTATCTTGCATCCACTATGCTCTGTAAATCTCTGGTTTGTAGAAGGGAATCTTTCGCCTATGATATATGAGAAAAACGCTGCGAGTTAGCCGTTAGATAGTATACTGGTGAATGATGCTAGCATTTTGCAGTCATGCCAAAAAGTGTAACATGTATGTGTGATGGCTAAGCAATATAAACTAAACAAAGTCAATATGTTGTTTTTTTTTCGACCTCTTCACTTGTACGCAACAGTCAAGCGGCCTTAAAGGCATCTACTGCACATGAATACGCTGGCAGGTATAATATGCACCAAAAGAGTAGTAGTCGACATGATGAATCTAAAAGGGTTACTCATGGCTCAGGCTAACTTTCAAAAGAGTAGAGTAGGACTAGATGACCCTAGGAAGTGGAACCATATCCTACTAGTGTCTGTCTACTGACTGTACTTACTGTCTAGTGCTGATGTATGTTGCATCGCATTAACTTTTTGTTCAATGTTCCAAGTGAACACTTAAAATAGGGGGAGGTTTACAGGCATCTAAAAAATTTGATGTTTTTCTAGGCACACTACCATCCACCAGTGCCGTCGGGGCCAGCGATGCGGCCATTCCGGAGGGGGCAGGCGAACTGGCGGCACCTGCAGGAGACACAGGGCCCAGGGGGGATCCAGCAGCAGTGGCCGGCGGCGGTAAGTTATATTCATTACTTCTTGACATTACAGCTAGATGGAACTGTGTTCACTATTTCACTGTACTGTGCGACATTATACAACGGTTGAAGAAGACACCCTTTACGTAGCATTACCAGCGTGAGTAGAGTAACCAATGGCCTCTTCTATTTGATTCCAAAATCAGCTGTGAATGTTTTATGGAGAAGACAAACTCAGATCAGATGACCTTCATGGATGTGTTGAACATAGAGGGAAAGCACTAAGGGTGGAAGGACGGGCGAGATAAACAATATGACTGACCGGCAGAGAAGGATATGTTGTTGGAAGCATGTATAGGAGTCTGATAGTAATAAGATCAGATGCATGGGTTGTTGAAGGATGGGTGGAAGGTGAAAGAATGCCTGCCTGGGTGGGCGACACAGTATGGGTGGATAGTACTAGATAGCAAGAATCAGCGGTGTTTTTGGTTCAAACTCAAAGCCAAGGCAAGGAAGGAAGGAGCAGAAGCATGGGTGTTTGTTGGTGAAACCAACTAAGGTTTGTTAAGAGATATATACAAAAGGATAGACGTTTACTTTAATGGATGTATGCCTGGATGTACTATCACCAAGAGACAGTATAGGTGGAAAGTGTCACTGGAGATTCTTACTTTGAAGAAAATGTAACAGAAACTGCGCGACAGTAGCAAAGCCTAGAGGAATCAAGGTAGTATTATGAGCATACAGTACACTTGCAGTAGTTTGCAAGCACGTCATATATTATCAAGCGGAAACCCCTTCCTCCCACTCTGGGGACCACTCCCTACCTATTATTATTAATGTATTTTCGATTGGGGCAGCCAGCCTGCAAAGGGTGGCCTATCTGTTGTTTAATGTTTATGTATATTGGTTACACAAGCAATGAAAGCAAAGTACCCTCTGCAGTAGCGGTTGGTGGTGGGATTGTTGGCGGGCGGCGACATGGGGAGGGGACGGGTGGGTGGCACTGGCGAGTAAACTGTGTATTACTGTTACGGCCAAATACAGGTAATCAACATAAAAATAAATTAAACTATTTTCAAGGTGCGCACTGCACCGCCGAATGCGATGCAGTGTGTGCTACTGTGTGCAGCAATGTTTTTTTTTTTATGTATTCTTTAATTACCTGTGAATGTCCTTAATCCATCGTTTACTATCCCCACCCTGCACCTTCCCACGTCACCGACCGGCAGCACTCCCACCACCGACCGCTACCGACCTGATGTCGTATATCGTATTAGCACTAGCAGCATCTATAATATGAATATAAGCAATGATCGTTGGATCCGATAAATAAATAATCAGCCTCTTTGTAGTACCCATGGTAGGGTGTAAGTGAAATTGTGCATGCCATTTGCCCTCATGTAACAGAGTATGACCAGTGCCAACGGCCGTAAGGCGTCAGACAAAACGATGAGCTTCCCCACCTGCAGACAGTAGTAGTAAATAATAGTAACGTGAGTCTGCATCATCATGTGGCTCATATCTGTTTCTCTTGGGTGCAAGCTTAGCTGATGGACCTGGCATGCCGCCTACAACAAGGTTATGTAATTGGGCTAAACTACAGATAAGAACAGCACGACTGGTGTACCGCAGTACATACATAGTACGATTATATTTATAAATAATGTCTGAAACGGTCACAAATGTTAGAGTCCAAGGAAGTAGGATTAGAGATACTTACCCCAGCACCAAATCCCAAATGTTATGAACTGTGCTTGCTAGTGATACTGTGACACTATGTGTTGAATGATTAGTGTTCCTGTTTTGCTAAGAGTATTGGCTCCAACATGTTCTTTTTCTTTTTTGATATAGATGATACTCCTTCCAATAAACCATCAAGGAAGGAGTTGGCCGCTAGGGCCCGGCGCCGGAAACTGGAGGCCATCTGCGAGCATTATCGCCGGCTGGTGGCTCAGGAGGAGGAGGAGGAGGAGGCGGCTGAAGCTGCAGCCTCCTCCAATGCCCTGGGCCCCAGTCAGGCCCGGCCTCCACTTTCACGGCGCCGTGGTCCGGCATTTGCCCGCCGCCGCGCCTCGATTTCCAGCACTGCTGCCCCCCACCCTGGAAGCAACTTTAGGGCATTTCGCCGCCAGCTGCTCCGCCGGATGGCCCGCTGGGAGGAGAACATGGAGGAGCGGGTCAAGATCCTGGTGGACAAACACCTTAAGGCCCGCCGACAGTAGAGGACCTCGTCGTTTGCCCCTTTTTTAATTCCTTTTGTTGGTGGGTGGGTTTGTGGGCGTTGGGGATTTCAACGGACATTGGGACTTTGGACTTTCGTTTCGTTGGGGTTAGGGAGGGGGGTGGGTTAGGTCAGAGCGGGATAGTTTATTTTTGTTAGGGGATATTAAAAATATACTTACTATTTATTTATATGATGTTAATGTTTTTTGTGGTGGGTTACAGTTTTCCGAATTCAATGTAAGTTACATGGTTGTTTACTTTGTTTCCGTGCTGCTGCATGCCCACAGCCAGTGTTTGATTTAAAAGATCTGCCGATTTTGTAACACACAAACCGATAGATGCAGTACCCCTCACTGAGTTATTTTTAATTGTCATAGTACTGTCAGTCTCTCCTCCTAGTCCATACCTCCCACCAAACTTATCTTACCTGTGATTGATGATGAAGTTCGGCACACTGATGGCTGCATGGTTGGTTTCCCAAATTGACGGAGTAGATGCCATTATAGTGGTGGTAGTAGTAGACACTGGCAATAGCGTTTGAAAAAAGAAAGAGAAAGTCACTTGACTGAGACTCAGGGAGGAGGAGTGGAACAGAACACAAAGTAAACTACAGCATGGGTGGTCAAGCAGAAGAAGATCCTTGCCCTGCCTTAGTTGAAATTCAATTACTGTTGCTTTCACCACATCTGCCCCAGCAAGCGTGTGATCAATTGGTGTACATAGTCATCACATCACACCTCAATATAAATCACACAGCCCGGGGGAAGAGGGTTAGGGATTGGTGATTGGATGGGAAGTGGGGTTTTGGGAAAGGTTTGAGAAAGAAAAACAGACAATATGCATGGACACAACAAAAGTAAAACACAATCTTGTAAGACGACCATGATCCATTATCAAAGAAATCAAAGTATGAAGTGAGAGAAAGCAAATGCATGCATGCTGAGGAGGATAACTTGATGGTTAATGAGATAATGAGTTGTACTATAACTACTATGACCCAATGAGACAGTACAGTCAGGGACGAAATTGAAATTTGCCTTGCCTGTCTGACGCCCTCAGAGCTCAGACCGAACCCAATTACCTGCTCTACCGGGCTTACTTTCATTTTTCAAGCTAGCTAAGGAAACTAAAAAAAAGTTGGATCAATTAACAAACAAACCACAACACACAGTCGTAATGATTAAAGAGAAAAAAGCAAGCAAATAAATGTAAAGACGAATGATGATACTAAAGTTACTGTATTATCCTGGTCCAAATGAGGAGTTGCATCATTCTCGTCATTCTTCTTGGTCCTCCCTTCCATGGACACTCCGCACATCAATCTTGGGTATCACTGCCTGCCTGATGCGTATTGGTAAGGTACGTGTGAGTCGTTTCTCCCACTGTAGCACAGGGTAAAGGGCCGGCCGGCCTGTAAGTGTAGATGGAAAAACAAACGGGGTATTGAAAAATTACAGCCTTTACAACAATAAACTCAATTACAGTGGAGTGCAAGACAACACTCTGGAGAGAACACTTTCAGACTGAGGCAGCTTGGATAGACTACATAGTGTGTCTACTCTACAGCAAGCATTAAGGTACAACAACAACGGGACAGGATTCAGGAGCCAGCACAGCCACAGGACAGGAGAACCGCGGCACAGGCCAGGCACCCTACCCCTTACTTACATTTTGACCGAGCCAGAGAAATGTCAAATGCACTGCAGCAACCTAGAATTTTCCCAATGAAGTGACTAAATCAATGCGCCACTGTCCGTCATACCACTACACTCTACTCCAGTCCACACCACTACAAGGACATCTAGCCTAGGTCTGCTGTGGTTCTTGTTCAAACTTTTTACCTTTTATGTCAGCCCATCAAACGCCGTTATTCCATACATTTTCTCCAATCCAACTGACTGTGTGCAAAGATAGTATGCTCAGCATCCTCAATGATGGTGACCGTGTGGTACGTATTCTCCAACACCAACTCAGTCTGTAGTGACTGATTAAGTTTATAATATATTCCATATTACCAAATTGCAATGGATATTGGCCGGCACCTGCAGTGGTAGGAGTACAATGTGGTCATTATTAAACAGCAAGGAAACATTAACTGTCACCACACCTGAGTCACTTGTACTTTGTCGGTAAACTAGTATAGTTCTACTTCATGGCATGCACAATTCTTCGTAGTCAGCCAGCATCCAATGCAATGCATGCCACCATCATTCACAATAATCACTCATTACCTGTCTTGGTGTTCTCTTTGGCTGTCTGATCTGATGCCTGCCTAGCCTTCTGCCAGTCAGTGATGAGTTTCTTTCGGATTGGAAACAAAATGGAATATAGGTGGAGTCACGTTTCACTTCTTATGGAGGGACTGTTAGAGGCAACATGTATTGTACTATTCTCCATCTCCATCCAATGTCTGACTTGCTTGAAATGTACTTAGGGAGAGTAAGGAACATGGAGCAGGACCCTGAGGAGTGGAGTGGACAGTTATGCACAGACGTGCAACTCCAATAGGGAAATAAAAAAAGGAGACTGTTGATGGCTTTGTTGTGAATGTAGATTTTGAACCAGAAAAACAGATACACACAGTCACACACAAATAAAGGAAGGGAGAACAATTTGAAAGCCTAGTTGTCAGGGAAGAGGAGCTCGTCCTCAAACTCTGGTGGTTCGGACAGCAGTACGTCTAACAATCCACTACTTATGTCATCAAAGTCACTCTCCTCTTCCTCCTGTGATTCACGTATTTTGTACTCCGGTGGTATAAAGTGTTGATTCATTTTGATCATGGTTAACCTCTCAACACTTTTGGGCGAGAGACTGGTCCTTTTGACAGTAACAATGGCACCAGCAGCACTGAAAACACGCTCTGAAGAGACACTTGCAACAGGGCAAGCCACATACTTTATCGCCAGCCTGCTGAGCACTGGCCATTGGCTTCTTTTCCCATACCAATACACCAATGGGCTTTGCTCCATGTAGACCTCTGTTGTGTCATCTAGATAGGCCTGAACCATCCGCTCAATGTTCAGGGGTGCTCCGATTTCCTGGGCCTCTTTTGCCTTTGCATCAGTCATTGATGTGCAATACCCTTTCCGTAGAAACCAATCACCTGCCGTTTTTGGAAATGTGCCTGATGATCCTGTTGGTGCTGTTGATGTTATTGCTGCTGGCAGTGTTGACTGCTGGGAGGCAAACGCACTGCTCTTGGCTTCTGAAGTAGAACTTCGTTCTGGGTGCCCTGCAGTACTTTTTCTGACCTGGAGGGGCGGGCCTTTAATGAAGATCCTTTCGTTTTCAAACTCAGTGGCTTCCTCAGCTATCCAAGTTTTGTACTGGGCAACATTCACTTCTGAAAAAGGAATGACTTCATTACTGCGCAGCAATAATTTGTAACGTGGATCCAAAATTGAGGCAGTAATGTAATGTGGATCTGACAGAATGTTATTTTGAAGCCTTGTATTGTGAGATAAGCGAGCGGATAAGGTGTCTGCCAAAGAATGTGCTTCTACTTTGTCATCCACATCTGCGTACATTTCTGCCACATCCTTCAGCTGTTGCTCTAGCATGTACAACAATGGGATAGCTTGGCGCATAGTACAGTCCTCCCGGCTCATTTCACGGGTGAAGACCTCAAAAGGAAGTAGCATCTCTGTCAGGCTTTTGACAAGGTCCCATTGGGTCATCTCAACTCTCATGCCTTTCACTGTAGGATCCCCTGACCTTTTCATGACATAAGCATTAAGTGGTATGTACTGCTCAAACAGACGCTCAAGCATGTAATACGTTGAGTTCCAACGTGTTGGCACCTCTTGGATGAGTGCTTTGACTGGCATTTTATGCTCACGTTGAATCACCCTCAGCTCCTTCCGGGCTTTAAAAGAATGGTTGAAATGTGTGCATATTCTTCTGCAGGTGGTCAGTAAGCTGCTGACTTTGCTTTCATTTTTCAGAAAGTCTTGCACAACAATGTTAATGCAGTGTGCCAAACATGGCACCCTGAAATACCCACCATCTTTCATGGCCCGAACTACATTACTGCCATTGTCCGTGGCAACAAAACCAATGGTAAGACCAAGAGGTCGCAGCCACTCCAACACCTTGCTGTTAAACTCATCCAAAATGTTAGCAGCAGTATGAGATTTCTCCATTGCAAACATGGCTACAGTTGCATGTTTGCGAGTGTCTTTAAAAATCTCAGCGGTGTCAACAACGCCGTCAGATATCTTATCTTTAACACCCGAAAAAGAGACCCAGTGTGCAGTGATGCACATGTAATCAGTGGCTTGGCAACTGGTCCACATGTCTGTTGTCAGGTGTATACTCTGAACAGCACTCTGTTTTAAGGCTTTTCCAAGCAATTCCAGCACGTCGTGATGTAGTGCTGGAACAGCAACTCTTGCAAAATAGTAGCGGCTGGGAACTTTCCATTTTGGGCAGATGGTGGTCACAAACTCAAGAAAACCCACCCCTTCAACAAAAGAAAAAGGGAGAAGGTCCAGTGCTAACATTTTTGCCAGCTTAGCATTGTACAAACGTGCTATTGGGTGATTGCGTTCGTACTGCCCCTCCGGCCTACTAAACATGCTAAGAATGGTAGGCTGCATGGTATTCCTTCCTGTGGTCGACGTCGCACTTTTTGGCCCAGCAGTACTCCTTGGTGTCTCAGGCTGGCTCTTACTCTTGTGCCAATGAGATGTGGCTGAGGATGTGGGCGTTACCACTGCAGTGCTGGGGACAGGGCTACTTTGTGTACCACTAGCACAGAGAATGTCTCCCTCTTCTTCCTGTTCCACCGTGAGCGGACTTTCTACTCGTTTATGCCCAACAGCAATGGCTCCAGTTTTGATGAGCCTAAGGTGCTCCTCCCACTGGATTGCGTGGTGTTTTTTCAGATGGGTCATTTGGCCTCCGGTACCATAGTTTGTACCAAGCTTTCCACGGCTAACAGAGGAATGACAAACGGAGCATACAGCAATGTTCTCCTCCTTTGGGCTAACCGTAAAGTAGTCCCACACTGGGGAGCTTAACTTTTGTCTCCTGCTGGAGGTGCCACTCCCACTTCCAATGCCGGATGAACTGGAGGGTGTGTGTTGAATTTGACTCTGTGCAGGACCACTACCTACTTCTGCTGAGGTGGTGCTTGTTGTGCTGGATGTAGGACGCTGCCGGCCCTTTGCTAATGTAAATATGGAAGCTGGAGGTCGTGTTGGTGTTACCTGTGTTGGAGGTATGCGTGCTACATCCCTCGCATCCATTTTGGATAATGTAAAAATGTTGCTCTCCATCTCCTCAGGCCCGGGAGTGATGTTTGTGATGACTGGCTCATCATCATCATCAACCTGCTCTTCGACATCAACATCCATAAGTGTAAGGCTTTCTGGAACCTTCCTTTTGCCATGCCTGCTCTTGTGATGTGTTTCCCTCTCAGACTCTGTTTGTGGCTTCCAAGTGACATCTAGATCATCAGAAGGGGGGCTTGGTGAAGAACTTGATGTACTAACCCTCCTTTTCCTTGCTGGGGATTTAAAAGCCAATGCAACTTCTAAAGGAGTGGCTTCCTCTTCTTCCTCTGCATGAGGCTCAATTTCCTGAACTGCCCCTACTTCAGGAGGAACAGCTACTATTGCGGGCGGTAGCTGCGGCTGTTGACCACTTATCTGCTGTGTTGATGATGTTCCCTCCTGCGTGGATTGTGTACTACTTTGAGATAGCGATAAGTTTAGTTCAGGCTCAGCATCACTGCTTTCTACCATAAGGCTGGCTACCTCTTCCACACTCATCTGCTTGGGCATGGGTTGGTGGGTTGGGCCCACTGATGTGGAGGTGCTGCCCCCAGCTTGCCCCCCTGACACCGCTACTGCAGGCCTCATTTTTGTTGAACCAAAAAAGGTTTTGGGAGGCACACCAGACTTAAGTGACACTTCCTTCTTCTTCTGTTCCTTCTTCTCCATGGCAACTTTCTTGGTACCGGAGGACCTGCTACCTGCTTTCTTTGGGGGCATCTTCAACAGATGTCAAAACAGCACTCAGTTGCACAAGTTGCAGAGATGCCTGGTCAGGTCGCTGACACGTCACGTTGTGTACACTACAGCAGCAGGACGTCGGTCTGGCACCACAACAGTGGATGACTATGACACACCTCTGTCTTTTGTGCACCTAAAAGCAAAAAAGCCAGAAGAACATCAGTCAAAAGATCCATAATATAATATATAATTTATTATTGTCTCGTGGGTGGTCATCACAATTATTAAATTTCATGCAGTCAGTGAACAACATCAACAGTATAGCCAGCCATTAAGAGACTGACACGGCCAGGGATCCTGTTGTATTTGTACTGTGTAGTGTACACTTAGGAAGAAGAATAGCAAGGAAAAAAAGCCCGCCGTGATGATTGCTGAGTTGTACCCCTGGGCCTACTGTACGACTAGGCCACAAGTTTGGACGCCTATGGCAAAGGCACAATGCATGCCTTCCCAAAATGGCCGCCACACACATGCCCAGCCCCCCCCACCACAATAACACACAAAAAGTGATTGGAAAGGACAGGAAGAGGAAGTTGTAGTGTCTGTGGAACTTAATCCCTCTCATAAAAATGTTTTCCAGACAAATAACAGCTTCTCCCTGCTCCAAACCTACAGCTCAATGACAGCCTGAGGAGTTTTTTGTGCAGAAATGCACAAAAAAGCGTTTTCGAGAAGGGTCTATGTTGCTCGCGAGATATTGTTTGCCAGATTGCAAAAGCTGCGTGTTCGGGATCGCGAACTGTACAAAAAGGCTTTCTCGCGTGCGCGAACACGCATATTGCGAGCGCAAAAATGACGAAAACTGTAAGTCCGCGTTGTCGCGCTGTGCAGAGTTACCGAAAGTTCGCGAGCTGAATCCCTTGCCTTAAATGCAGGCCAAAATAGCCCAATTTGTTTAGCACACACCCAAAAAATGCTATTGCACCCCAAACACACCTTTTGCAACAAAATCCAAAGCCATCCGTGGAGTAAAGGAAAATCACCAGACAACACCAACTGTACATTCAAAATCACGCACCACAGCTTGGAGGCTGACTACCTCTGGGCCTAGTGGAAGACTACTAGGCCACAAGCTTGGAACCGGATGGCAAAAGCAAGCACACTGCTTGGATGGCTTCACAAAATGGCCGCCACACACCCACAACAACCACAAGAAATGGGAGACAGTCAATGGACGCCTATGGCAAAGGCACAATGCATGCCTTCCCAAAATGGCCGCCACACACATGCCCAGCCCCCCCCACCACAATAACACACAAAAAGTGATTGGAAAGGACAGGAAGAGGAAGTTGTAGTGTCTGTGGAACTTAATCCCTCTCATAAAAATGTTTTCCAGACAAATAAGAGCTTCTCCCTGCTCCAAACCTACAGCTCAATGACAGCCTGAGGAGTTTTTTGTGCAGAAATGCACAAAAAAGCGTTTTCGAGAAGGGTCTATGTTGCTCGCGAGATATTGTTTGCCAGATTGCAAAAGCTGCGTGTTCGGGATCGCGAACTGTACAAAAAGGCTTTCTCGCGTGCGCGAACACGCATATTGCGAGCGCAAAAATGACGAAAACTGTAAGTCCGCGTTGTCGCGCTGTGCAGAGTTACCGAAAGTTCGCGAGCTGAATCCCTTGCCTTAAATGCAGGCCAAAATAGCCCAATTTGTTTAGCACACACCCAAAAAATGCTATTGCACCCCAAACACACCTTTTGCAACAAAATCCAAAGCCATCCGTGGAGTAAAGGAAAATCACCAGACAACACCAACTGTACATTCAAAATCACGCACCACAGCTTGGAGGCTGACTACCTCTGGGCCTAGT
This sequence comes from Triturus cristatus, assembly GCF_964204655.1. Lineage (NCBI taxonomy): Eukaryota > Metazoa > Chordata > Amphibia > Caudata > Salamandridae > Triturus > Triturus cristatus. The sequence continues at coordinate 266,633,991 of NC_140585.1, forward strand.
GGAAGACTACTAGGCCACAAGCTTGGAACCGGATGGCAAAAGCAAGCACAGTGCTTGGATGGCTTCACAAAATGGCCGCCACACACCCACAACAACCACAAGAAATGGGAGACAGTCAATGGACGCCTATGGCAAAGGCACAATGCATGCCTTCCCAAAATGGCCGCCACACACATGCCCAGCCCCCCCCACCACAATAACACACAAAAAGTGATTGGAAAGGACAGGAAGAGGAAGTTGTAGTGTCTGTGGAACTTAATCCCTCTCATAAAAATGTTTTCCAGACAAATAACAGCTTCTCCCTGCTCCAAACCTACAGCTCAATGACAGCCTGAGGAGTTTTTTGTGCAGAAATGCACAAAAAAGCGTTTTCGAGAAGGGTCTATGTTGCTCGCGAGATATTGTTTGCCAGATTGCAAAAGCTGCGTGTTCGGGATCGCGAACTGTACAAAAAGGCTTTCTCGCGTGCGCGAACACGCATATTGCGAGCGCAAAAATGACGAAAACTGTAAGTCCGCGTTGTCGCGCTGTGCAGAGTTACCGAAAGTTCGCGAGCTGAATCCCTTGCCTTAAATGCAGGCCAAAATAGCCCAATTTGTTTAGCACACACCCAAAAAATGCTATTGCACCCCAAACACACCTTTTGCAACAAAATCCAAAGCCATCCGTGGAGTAAAGGAAAATCACCAGACAACACCAACTGTACATTCAAAATCACGCACCACAGCTTGGAGGCTGACTACCTCTGGGCCTAGTGGAAGACTACTAGGCCACAAGCTTGGAACCGGATGGCAAAAGCAAGCACACTGCTTGGATGGCTTCACAAAATGGCCGCCACACACCCACAACAACCACAAGAAATGGGAGACAGTCAATGGACGCCTATGGCAAAGGCACAATGCATGCCTTCCCAAAATGGCCGCCACACACATGCCCAGCCCCCCCCACCACAATAACACACAAAAAGTGATTGGAAAGGACAGGAAGAGGAAGTTGTAGTGTCTGTGGAACTTAATCCCTCTCATAAAAATGTTTTCCAGACAAATAAGAGCTTCTCCCTGCTCCAAACCTACAGCTCAATGACAGCCTGAGGAGTTTTTTGTGCAGAAATGCACAAAAAAGCGTTTTCGAGAAGGGTCTATGTTGCTCGCGAGATATTGTTTGCCAGATTGCAAAAGCTGCGTGTTCGGGATCGCGAACTGTACAAAAAGGCTTTCTCGCGTGCGCGAACACGCATATTGCGAGCGCAAAAATGACGAAAACTGTAAGTCCGCGTTGTCGCGCTGTGCAGAGTTACCGAAAGTTCGCGAGCTGAATCCCTTGCCTTAAATGCAGGCCAAAATAGCCCAATTTGTTTAGCACACACCCAAAAAATGCTATTGCACCCCAAACACACCTTTTGCAACAAAATCCAAAGCCATCCGTGGAGTAAAGGAAAATCACCAGACAACACCAACTGTACATTCAAAATCACGCACCACAGCTTGGAGGCTGACTACCTCTGGGCCTAGTGGAAGACTACTAGGCCACAAGCTTGGAACCGGATGGCAAAAGCAAGCACACTGCTTGGATGGCTTCACAAAATGGCCGCCACACACCCACAACAACCACAAGAAATGGGAGACAGTCAATGGACGCCTATGGCAAAGGCACAATGCATGCCTTCCCAAAATGGCCGCCACACACATGCCCAGCCCCCCCCACCACAATAACACACAAAAAGTGATTGGAAAGGACAGGAAGAGGAAGTTGTAGTGTCTGTGGAACTTAATCCCTCTCATAAAAATGTTTTCCAGACAAATAACAGCTTCTCCCTGCTCCAAACCTACAGCTCAATGACAGCCTGAGGAGTTTTTTGTGCAGAAATGCACAAAAAAGCGTTTTCGAGAAGGGTCTATGTTGCTCGCGAGATATTGTTTGCCAGATTGCAAAATCTGCGTGTTCGGGATCGCGAACTGTACAAAAAGGCTTTCTCGCGTGCGCGAACACGCATATTGCGAGCGCAAAAATGACGAAAACTGTAAGTCCGCGTTGTCGCGCTGTGCAGAGTTACCGAAAGTTCGCGAGCTGAATCCCTTGCCTTAAATGCAGGCCAAAATAGCCCAATTTGTTTAGCACACACCCAAAAAATGCTATTGCACCCCAAACACACCTTTTGCAACAAAATCCAAAGCCATCCGTGGAGTAAAGGAAAATCACCAGACAACACCAACTGTACATTCAAAATCACGCACCACAGCTTGGAGGCTGACTACCTCTGGGCCTAGTGGAAGACTACTAGGCCACAAGCTTGGAACCGGATGGCAAAAGCAAGCACACTGCTTGGATGGCTTCACAAAATGGCCGCCACACACCCACAACAACCACAAGAAATGGGAGACAGTCAATGGACGCCTATGGCAAAGGCACAATGCATGCCTTCCCAAAATGGCCGCCACACACATGCCCAGCCCCCCCCCACCACAATAACACACAAAAAGTGATTGGAAAGGACAGGAAGAGGAAGTTGTAGTGTCTGTGGAACTTAATCCCTCTCATAAAAATGTTTTCCAGACAAATAAGAGCTTCTCCCTGCTCCAAACCTACAGCTCAATGACAGCCTGAGGAGTTTTTTGTGCAGAAATGCACAAAAAAGCGTTTTCGAGAAGGGTCTATGTTGCTCGCGAGATATTGTTTGCCAGATTGCAAAAGCTGCGTGTTCGGGATCGCGAACTGTACAAAAAGGCTTTCTCGCGTGCGCGAACACGCATATTGCGAGCGCAAAAATGACGAAAACTGTAAGTCCGCGTTGTCGCGCTGTGCAGAGTTACCGAAAGTTCGCGAGCTGAATCCCTTGCCTTAAATGCAGGCCAAAATAGCCCAATTTGTTTAGCACACACCCAAAAAATGCTATTGCACCCCAAACACACCTTTTGCAACAAAATCCAAAGCCATCCGTGGAGTAAAGGAAAATCACCAGACAACACCAACTGTACATTCAAAATCACGCACCACAGCTTGGAGGCTGACTACCTCTGGGCCTAGTGGAAGACTACTAGGCCACAAGCTTGGAACCGGATGGCAAAAGCAAGCACAGTGCTTGGATGGCTTCACAAAATGGCCGCCACACACCCACAACAACCACAAGAAATGGGAGACAGTCAATGGACGCCTATGGCAAAGGCACAATGCATGCCTTCCCAAAATGGCCGCCACACACATGCCCAGCCCCCCCCACCACAATAACACACAAAAAGTGATTGGAAAGGACAGGAAGAGGAAGTTGTAGTGTCTGTGGAACTTAATCCCTCTCATAAAAATGTTTTCCAGACAAATAACAGCTTCTCCCTGCTCCAAACCTACAGCTCAATGACAGCCTGAGGAGTTTTTTGTGCAGAAATGCACAAAAAAGCGTTTTCGAGAAGGGTCTATGTTGCTCGCGAGATATTGTTTGCCAGATTGCAAAAGCTGCGTGTTCGGGATCGCGAACTGTACAAAAAGGCTTTCTCGCGTGCGCGAACACGCATATTGCGAGCGCAAAAATGACGAAAACTGTAAGTCCGCGTTGTCGCGCTGTGCAGAGTTACCGAAAGTTCGCGAGCTGAATCCCTTGCCTTAAATGCAGGCCAAAATAGCCCAATTTGTTTAGCACACACCCAAAAAATGCTATTGCACCCCAAACACACCTTTTGCAACAAAATCCAAAGCCATCCGTGGAGTAAAGGAAAATCACCAGACAACACCAACTGTACATTCAAAATCACGCACCACAGCTTGGAGGCTGACTACCTCTGGGCCTAGTGGAAGACTACTAGGCCACAAGCTTGGAACCGGATGGCAAAAGCAAGCACACTGCTTGGATGGCTTCACAAAATGGCCGCCACACACCCACAACAACCACAAGAAATGGGAGACAGTCAATGGACGCCTATGGCAAAGGCACAATGCATGCCTTCCCAAAATGGCCGCCACACACATGCCCAGCCCCCCCCACCACAATAACACACAAAAAGTGATTGGAAAGGACAGGAAGAGGAAGTTGTAGTGTCTGTGGAACTTAATCCCTCTCATAAAAATGTTTTCCAGACAAATAACAGCTTCTCCCTGCTCCAAACCTACAGCTCAATGACAGCCTGAGGAGTTTTTTGTGCAGAAATGCACAAAAAAGCGTTTTCGAGAAGGGTCTATGTTGCTCGCGAGATATTGTTTGCCAGATTGCAAAAGCTGCGTGTTCGGGATCGCGAACTGTACAAAAAGGCTTTCTCGCGTGCGCGAACACGCATATTGCGAGCGCAAAAATGACGAAAACTGTAAGTCCGCGTTGTCGCGCTGTGCAGAGTTACCGAAAGTTCGCGAGCTGAATCCCTTGCCTTAAATGCAGGCCAAAATAGCCCAATTTGTTTAGCACACACCCAAAAAATGCTATTGCACCCCAAACACACCTTTTGCAACAAAATCCAAAGCCATCCGTGGAGTAAAGGAAAATCACCAGACAACACCAACTGTACATTCAAAATCACGCACCACAGCTTGGAGGCTGACTACCTCTGGGCCTAGTGGAAGACTACTAGGCCACAAGCTTGGAACCGGATGGCAAAAGCAAGCACACTGCTTGGATGGCTTCACAAAATGGCCGCCACACACCCACAACAACCACAAGAAATGGGAGACAGTCAATGGACGCCTATGGCAAAGGCACAATGCATGCCTTCCCAAAATGGCCGCCACACACATGCCCAGCCCCCCCCACCACAATAACACACAAAAAGTGATTGGAAAGGACAGGAAGAGGAAGTTGTAGTGTCTGTGGAACTTAATCCCTCTCATAAAAATGTTTTCCAGACAAATAACAGCTTCTCCCTGCTCCAAACCTACAGCTCAATGACAGCCTGAGGAGTTTTTTGTGCAGAAATGCACAAAAAAGCGTTTTCGAGAAGGGTCTATGTTGCTCGCGAGATATTGTTTGCCAGATTGCAAAAGCTGCGTGTTCGGGATCGCGAACTGTACAAAAAGGCTTTCTCGCGTGCGCGAACACGCATATTGCGAGCGCAAAAATGACGAAAACTGTAAGTCCGCGTTGTCGCGCTGTGCAGAGTTACCGAAAGTTCGCGAGCTGAATCCCTTGCCTTAAATGCAGGCCAAAATAGCCCAATTTGTTTAGCACACACCCAAAAAATGCTATTGCACCCCAAACACACCTTTTGCAACAAAATCCAAAGCCATCCGTGGAGTAAAGGAAAATCACCAGACAACACCAACTGTACATTCAAAATCACGCACCACAGCTTGGAGGCTGACTACCTCTGGGCCTAGTGGAAGACTACTAGGCCACAAGCACACACATCCAAAAAGGTAAATCACACACACACACCAACAGTGAAATACACCACAGCCACGTTTAGCATTTCAATCCTATGCCATCCATGCCCTACATGATGTAGAAATTCTACAGACACCACAAAACATGGACCTATGGGTACCCTACTGGCTGAAATTGCAGAGAAAAACAACTAGGCCCATATTGAAAGTAGTACAGGCCACCCACCACAACAATAATTTTTAAAAACAATAAAAATCCCAGAAAAATGTAGGTACAAACAAGCCCCAATGAAACAATCACACCAATTCTCCAACTTACTTGTCGTAAATTAAATCTCAAATCAAAAATTCCTCAAATAAATCCAAAAAAATGGTGTGATGCAGCAGACAGACACAAAAAGTGATCCTTCCAGCTCCAAATCCAAATGAAAGTGAACAACACATGCACAAAGCACGTGGGAGGAGCCTGCTGGACAGGAACAGGAAGTTGCAGTGTCAGGGGCACTTCCTTCCTCTTGAAAAAAAAGTGTTAAAAAAATTAAAGGACTCTTTCTTACACAAAGACTACAGCAAGATCACAATCTGAGGAGTTTTCTGAGCAAAATGATCATTTTAGAGAAGGTTTTATGAAGCTCGCGAGATATTCTTTGCCAGATTGCAGTTTTTCCATGTTCGGGATCGCGATCTTACCAAAACAGCCGCCGGAAGTCAGTTCGCGCGCACCAATGACGTGTTCGGGGGCGCACACTTTCGCGGGCTTGGGCAGCCATAGTACAAATCTCGTGGCGCTCGCAAACAGACAGAAAAGCAAGTTGGCGATCGCAGAATCAAGGTAAGACATTACCGCGCGCGCGAGAATGAATATTGAGCGCGCGAGGAAGCAAATTTACTACGCTACGCGCTAGATTGCGTAGCAATCTGCAACTTCGCGCTCTACGCGAAGCGCGAAGTTACCAAAACTTCGCAAGCTCCGCGAACGGAGCGTAGTTCAACGCCCAGGCTTAACTTGTGACTGACAAGCAATCACACTTGCATACTGGGCAGACCCCTGGGAGGATGGAAGGGATGCGGATGTTTCTGAAACAGGAGGGTGGCTTTGTTACTTGAGGCCAATTTTTTAGCAATATCGGCCCACAGTAACAAAATAAGAAGGCTACTGTGACAGTCTGCAGTCTGCTCCATGCCCATGATGCTGCCAGCCTCCAGCTCTCCCTCAGAGCCGGTGCCAGCAGCAAGCACAATGTAGGGCGCATGCTCAGCGTGCACACAGCTTAACACGTGCTGACCATGCACTGCTTTTGTTTCCTTTTTAAAATAGACATCACCCCATCCCCAGGACTGTCATTCAATCTGGTAGCCGAAAACGCTACAAATTTGACTGCCCTAGTGTGGTTAGTCTGCCTTGTGCCCGTGGCCTTTGCCCTCGTCGCCACCATGGTACGCATTTGCATATTATTTGATGCTTATGCTGCGTGCGGCACAGAGCATAAGCATTAAATAATATGCAAATGCGTACCTGGACTCCCCAGTAGTTCCTCCTTCAATATGCAGGAGCCACTCCCTTCTGATATGTAATCCCTCGCTGGCTACCCCTTGCATTGCACACGTGCAAAAGGCTCCCTGTGTGCTTCTGTTCCAAGGCAGAGTGACCTTGAAATTTAGACCAAGACTGTGTGGGGCTTTCTCCTGTGTTGTCGAGCCATGAGGGTAGAGGGCAGCACAGGCAGAGTGGACTGGTGGTAGTGGTTATAACCTGCTAAGTTTGCATTGTCCAAACTTAGTATGTGCCATTTCCATGCGTTATGGCCTGGGTCATAGGTGCTGGAAATAGGCGTGTGGATGCTGCTGCAGCAGCCCCAAATTAATCAGGGTAGAGTTCAAATGGGGAGTGGCCAAACTAATGCTTTAACATTTTTTCTTTTCATCTTGTCACATTTTCTGTGCATTCAAAGATAGGTCAAATGGTAGGCTATGTTATCTGACAAAGTGCTGTTTATTCTTCATAGGACTGTAAAGTTAGTGGCTTTTGTAAAACAAACTATCTGTAAGAAACGGCATACATATTTCAAAAGTATATCGGCATTTAAAGAAGTGAAGCACATTATTTTGTAATTCTGAAGTGTGATGAAAACAATGATTTTATTTGGAGCAAAATTAAAAAAGACACCTTACTTGGTGATGTGCAAATTGTAGATATTTTCTGAAGCCCAATTTCCACTCATAATCGTTTGACTGGCACATAGTTTTATCAGTAAAACTGAAAGTCAGTGGCATTTTTTGACAATTTCAATGGAATTGTGCTGTCTGTAATTGACAGAGCACTGCTACAGAATGCTTTAGTAATATGTTTGCAACAGTGGTTTCCAAAATGCTCCACTGCTTACATTACCACACCCTCGCCACCTCCGCCGGAATGAGCAAGGCTAATTTGCTATGCTTGTCCTTTGTGTAAAGCTTGGATTTTTCACAATCCTAACACTTCAGTGATGCCATTGTCGCTTTAGCCAATTTGTTCCAAAATTGTGTTTTAAATGCACGTTTGTTTTAATCTTTTTCAAAATGGTCATGGAGTAGGGGATCCTCCTATCAAAACCTTATTTGAGGAAGGCTTCCTTGCTGAAATTCAGATTGGGTATTACATCTGGCTTTCAGCAGGGCCAGTTGAGGATGTGGGTGGAGCCAACAGAGGAAGTGGGCGGAGCCGGGGAATGTGGGAGTGGCCTCCTACAAAAATTTGAGCACCTGGACTTAATATTTTACAAATTAAGCACTGAGTAAGGTCAGGTGGTACCCGGTGCAGGACATTTCTTGTCACCCCCCCCCCGTCTTGAGTTCAGCCACATTTCATTTTGTCACACAAAGTTATTAAACTCGTTTTAAATAATTAATATTTTTTCTTAAGTTTCGTAAGCCCAAATTTGTTTTTTATTTTAAAATTACATATTTTTGCCATTTTGTCACCACCCTCAGTGATGACACGAGGGGTGGCCCGCACCCACATCATCCCCCTTCCTACGCCACTGCATTAAGGCTCGTTGCTGTATTTGGCTCGTGGGTCCCACGGACTGAGCCTGACACTTGGCACTCGGCTCGAGCTTGACTCTAGCCTTCAGTGGTTCGCCCTCCTGTACTTCGCACAGCGTTGCGTGCCTCGCCCTAATGTCTTAAATCACTGCCCAGAAAAGAGGACCCAGTCGGCCTGCTCCTGTCTGGTGAGATAAGCAGGTGATCAGAGCTCTTTCATGTACGCCCTTAAAAAGGAATCCTTTCTTGTGCAGAGCAAATCCTGAGCTCACGTATTTCAAGGTGATCTCACAAGTGCTCAGGACCGCTTTAGGGAGGTGGGACTGGTGCAGCCACACTGGGCGCTGACCTGGAGGGTGGGCACTGACCTGGGGGAAGGGCAGGGAGTTGTGTTTAGCAATAACGTATATCTTAAAAGTAATAACAATGTCATGATAACTCCTGTGATTGATGTTCCTGCTAGAGACAGAGATCAGAGTTTTCGTGGCAATTTTGACTCCTCCTAAAATGTGCCTGCTGCAAAGAACAGATCTGTATTTTATGTGGATAGCTGAGTAGATTAGTAAAGCCAGCCTTTACCAGAGCTTTAAAACAAATGAAATGTATTTGAGAGAGGGGCAATGGCGAGATGAAGGGCACCTTTGTGGGGTAGTAGTGAGGGAATTCGAGGAGAAGGTCATATGGAGGATGTGGTCGGGGAGCCTAAATAAATTGCCTCAACTGAACGTCACCAGCGCTAAAGCCAGCCCTGTATGTACTAATTAGATCATTAGCAAATATGATCACAAGATGTAGCACTCGTGCTAAATAAGTACTGAGCACACATGAGAGCGCCTTGAAATACGTGAGCTCAGCATGTGAGCTCTACAAAAAAAAATATTATTTTTTGTACACCTGAGGATGTGTGCTGTACAAAAAGGGATTCCTTTTTGCACATCGCACATCCTGAGCACACGTGTTTTAAGGTGCTCTCATATGTTTTAATAAAGTTGTTAGAAATAGGGTCTCTGGTTGGCAGTGGTTTGCACCCTGTCCAAGTGGGGACCTATAATCCTAGTCAGGGTATCCCAAAATATTTGTTTTCTCCAAGTTTATGGTTAAGTAATTTTCCTCAGTGTATTTATTAAAGGCAACTGTTGGAAATAGCCTTTTTTGCAGGGTCACCCCTAAACGTTTTGCCTTCCTCCTCCTAATTTAGCTGAATTCATTTTTGTTATCCTTAGGACTCTGTGCACTTCACAACTCCTAACAAGTGCTAAAGTCCATGTGTTCTCTCCTCTAAACATGGTAATATGGGCTCATAACATATTGGCATATTTAATTTATTGATGAGTCCTAGTACAGTGAAATGCTGTTAGAACTGGGGTTTCTGGTTGGCAGAGGTATGCACCCTCTCCAAGCAGGAACCACCACTCTAGTCAGGGTTATCTAGATGCACACTAAGGGCCTCATTTAAAAGGAATGAACGCAGTGCGTTACCCCATTTGGCAGCGCCAAGCTGTGTTAATTCTGAAGCACAGGGATGCGTAATATCTACAATGATATGAAGGATCCCTTTGCTCTCCCCTGCACTGGCAAACAATTTGCTACCATGCGCCAGCGCAGGCACCCTTGCACCATAGTGCAAGGGTGCTTGTGTTGCAGAGAATGATTGTTTATGTGCAGAAAGGTGGCCCTTCCTGCACATAAACAATCTGAAATAGCGTTTTGAAACATCTATGTGTGCTGCTTAATGAAGTTGAAAAACGTAATTTTTTAATGATTCTTTATGTGTCGGAATGTGCACCTTCCTGCACATAAACAATCTCAAGAGGGGAGTTCCTCGTTTTATGTGTGTTGCAGAATGCAGCACGCATAGAAAGAGGAAAAAAACAAGGAGATATTAAAACATTTCTCCTCTTTGCACCTCCCTATGCCTCCCTTGGGGAGGTGTAGCATTCTGATGCATTTGCAGGTTTACGATGTCTCATAAATCTGGAAATATGGCAGAAACCATGGGTGTTGCGTGGGAACATCCACAGCAACAACCATGGCATGCCCCTCTAACACAAAGTGTTGCGTATAAGGGGGACACATTTACAAGGAAGTGAAAAGCCAAGCAGGGTAGCTTTATGTGTCCTGTAAATAAAGGGCGGCAGGTTGCGCTGCCAGTACGTAACAAAAAGTGACGCACCAGGGTCTTGTAAATAAGCCCCTAAAAGTTTACCTCTGCTCACCCTTGGGTAGCTTTGCACAGAGCAATCAGGCTAAACTAAAGAGGCAATGTGTAAAGTATTTGTGTGCACACAGACACACACACAAGCCGATATCTATCTGATTAAAACAAAACAATGATTACAAAAATCAAAAGTACACAAGTCAAGATATGAATTTTCAAAGATTAAGTCAAAATGCAGTGCTTGAACAGAGGCAAAACTTAAGACAAAATCCTAACTTAAGTCTGTCTGAAGTCTGTCTTAAGTCTATCTTAAGTGTGTCTTAAGTGTGTCTTAAGTCTGTCTTAAGTTTGTCTTAAGACAAGCTTAAGACAAAATCCTAACTTCTGTTAATACCAAAAGTAGTAAGTTTAGGATTTTGTCTTAAGTTAGTTCTGTGAATCGGGCCCTGACACTTTGGATCGATGCATCAGTTTCTTAGTTGCTGCACCCAATCCACCTCCAAGGGCCCAGGACTGGGTTTGGCACCACTTGGCAGGTCAGGACTCACAGTAGAGGAGCCAAGGTGCTTGTTGTAAGATACAGGTGATGTCTTTGATGTCCCTGAGACTTCAGCAACAGGAGGCATGCTCAGTCAAGCCCCTGGAGAACTTTAGAAACGAGGATGCAGAGAGCCAAGTCCAGTCCTCTCACTCCCAGGAAAGAAGCAGAAGACAGCAGGTGTATGTGTGGTAAATGAAAGAAAATAAATAAAATAACACTTACCTGCAGGCCGGCCGCTGCCTTTCAGTCCTCTTCGGTTCCTCAGTCTACTGCAGGAGCAGGAAGCAAAAACCAGGAAGCACACAGGCTCCCAAACTTCCCTAGCAATTCACAACGCTGTGTTTCAGCAGCGTTGTGATTGGTCTGAGCGCCGTTGTTCGGCGCTCAGTGAGGGACTGGGAGGTGTGCATGTTCTCCACCCAGGCTGTGCATTACAGCCGGAGGAGAACATGCACATTGTGCATGACTGTTTGGCCGGCCCAAGACGGCAGCCCAAACAGTCATACACACTTAAGAGAGTGTCCACCACTCCTCCCCTGTTCCTGTGACAGCCAGTCCCGCTCCGCCCCTAACCAGCTGTGCCACGGCGGAAAAATAAAATGATAATAACGTTGCATTATCATTTTATTTTTCCTTTTTCAACTGCTCAAAGAGCAGTGGGGTGACGCTCCTCTGCCTTAGCAGAGGAACCGCCCCTGAGGTTTGGGCTTGGCATGTAGGTGTCCTTGCCAGGCCGACATGGCAGTTAAAACTGCACACAAAGGCTCTGCAGTGGCAGGCCTGAGACACGATTGCAGGCCTACTCATGTGGGTGGCACAATCAGTGCTGCAGGCCCACTAGTAGAATTTGATTTATAGACCCTGGGCACACACAGTACACGGTATTAGGGAGATGGTAGTAAATCAAATATGCCAATTATGGATGTAGGAAGCTGGCTCTCTATATACTATACCAAAATATGGAATAGTGTGCAGAGAATCCAGTGGATAACCAGAGATTTTGCAGAGACTAAACTAGATAATACTAATGCTCTCTTTTGTGTTAGTGTGGACGAGCAGTTAGGCTTTTCAGAGGACAGTGTTAAGCATTTGTTGTACACACAGTGGCAATGAATGAATACATCTGAGACCAATGCATGAAAATAATGCTTGGTTGCATTTAGTTTGTAGAACCACAGAACTTTGTCATAGGTAAATACGTTATTCAATAGAAATACTTTTCATTTTCAAAAGTGGCAATTTTCAGGCTTTGCGATGTTAACCTAGGGGAGTCTTAAAACATTCAGAATACAAAGGATAATATCGACTTACAAGAGCAGTCTTCGGAAGTTAATGTAAGCATTGGACAAGGTTCCGTTGAGCACCAACAGCGCACCACCAGCGGCACAGGGGCAGCCGGATGCAGGGTGCAAGTTTGAGGTCGGGCACCGAGTACAAATCAATGGGGATTGGGGGCAATTTGTCGGAGGATGCTTATAGGTAAGTAGCAGCAGCTTGATGAGCCATTCTTTGGGGGTTGGACTGGGCCCAAAGCAGCAGCAACACTACACCACTAGCGTCACCGGGGCACCCGGGTGCCAACATAGCATATCGGGTGCCCAACACATGGCAATGGAGTACTATCAAATCGAACAAGAGCTGCTTAACATAACATGTGTATTTGTAAAGCACACGTTCACCCTTGGGTATCTTGGTGCTGAATTACAGATGTTTTATTGTTACCAAACTCAATGGTACTCATTTTATCGACATCAGATGGATGAAAGGCTGAGTGGACCTGCCGTGATTTGAACCTGTGACCATGAGGTCGAACACTGGCCCCTGCAGTGGATGCATTAGTCCACTGAGCCACCAGACCCGACCTCCAAACGGAAGGAAACCTACAGCAGCAGAGGTAAGTTGAGATGCTCAGGAACATAGGGATACCTTTTGTCCTCTTCACCAAGGACCAAGACAGACGGGTGCAGGGGTGCCTTTTGGAGTCAGACATGACTTTCTGGAGCAGGTCGCGGTTGGGGGAATCTCAGTGCAGAGTCTGCAGCCGACATCGAGGAGTCCAGGAAAGGTCAGCTCACAGTGGACTCAGGCTCTGGAGCACTGGGGAAGCCTGTTGGAACTGGTGGGCCACTTGGCCCCGGCCGGGGGCGTGCGGTGCAGAGATGGAACCAGGGCAGGCTTTGTGGTTCTTCAGGTCACAGAGTCCTTACTTTGAAGATGGTTGCTTGGTGAACAGGTCCGCTGTTCTCGGAAGTTTTGATCTTTATTAAAGGCAGTCAGTCCTCCCAGGGATTTGGAGGACACTGGGCTGCAGTACGAGTCATCTTTTGGTGCAGGATCATCAAGGGCTGCAGACAGGCCGGTAGGGCTGGGGCCAAGTCAGTTGGTCTCTGCAGTCTTCTCTGCTGGTGCGGCTGTACAGTGTCTGGCTCTTCCTAGGTCATCAGGAACTGAAATTCAGGGCTCAGGAGGGCCACCTAAATATTACATTTAGGGGTGTTTAAAGGGAGTGCCAGGAAGTAGCCAATGTGCTACTTATCTGAAGGGTGACCATACCGTCTTAATACTCATCCCACGTGGGGGTGGTCATATCTCTGATCCTGATTGGAGGAGTCTCACCATGTTCAAGATGGTGGGTACTGAAAAGTGTACTTTACCTCGCCTCCAGCACCTGAGGAGTGGAGTTAGCAGGGGAAGGGCACAACTCCTATCCTTTCAATGCTTGTGCCAAAAAGGGGGCGAGGACAGGAAGGGGACCTTTTCCCCCTAACAGGAGTGTCTGGGGTCACATTACAAAGGTGGCAAGGCTTTTGAAGCTCCCTGCCATGGGTGGCTCTTCCTAACCAGTGGGAGGTGTGAACACCTCCACCCAGGAAAGAGCCTCAATGTGTGAAGGCACTCTTCCCATGAGGTCACAACACTGTCTGGTAGTAGCCTGCTGGCTCAGGCCAGTGGGGGACCACACTAAGGATTGTTAGGCTTCAGGGTGCCCCTCTAAGGGGTTCTCTGTGTTCACTTTTTTTTTTTTCTGACACTGGAATCAGTGTAGTTTTTTAAAAAAACTTTATATTTTCGAACAAGTAAAGTACCGTACAAGCACAATATATAAATGATACATCGCATACCGCACGTAACTACCTACAATACGTTAGTATCCCAGCATCTGCGTCTGGTATGCTACTGTGATGTGTAAAACCAGGCCTTACATTTCTGTCAATAATGGATCATATTAAGCAATGGAGGCTGTGCTGAGGTCTACCCAGGACTTTGTGAGGGAGTGACATGTACAGCTTGGGTATCTGCTATGCCCTGGCGTTCCTGCAGATATACTCCAAGTGGTTGCCAAATATTGTGTGGTCATGATGTCGGTGGCTGCAGTTGTGCACATAAGTCGCTGTTTGTCTTAAAGTACGTCAAGCTGTGCAGCCATGCCTTTACAGTTGGTGGATGCTTACTATCCCATATGATGGGCAGTTTTCTTTTAGCAAGCAACAGTGCTATCACCACAAATCGACGAACAAACTTCGAGATGTCGAGTACAAACCCCGCTAATGCCAACAACAGTAAAGGCGGGAGCGCAAGGTGTGTCATCTGTGACAGTTCCACAAAGACTGCCCCCAGTACTTAGCCAATTGGTCACACGTCCATGTCATATGTGCAAAGCCTACAGATGGAGATCTGCACTTGGGACATGCATGTGAGAGGGATGGGTCCATGCAATGCAACTTGATGGGGGTGATGTACGCCAAATTAAATTAAAATGTAAGAGCTTATGTCTATGATTTAATGAAACCGTGCGCATTTGTGTACAGCAGTAGAACCATAGGAAGGTGGAAAGTGGATGACCAAGGTCACGTTCCCATGCAGCTTGCCCACCTGCATCACCCATAGGCAACAGTTCTTTAGTTGCTTTATACATTTTGGACATTAGATGATCCCCAACAGTGTCCTTAATGAGTAGTGTTAGAGGTGGGAAATCTGAGGGTTTGAGGGAGTAGCTGGGGATTTGGGCCCTAAGCGTGCCCTGCAGTCTCCGAAGTATAAATTGATCCATCAACGGGGCATCTATAAAGTGATTATCCTCCATGCGTGAAAAGACGTGCCCACTCGGCAACAGGTCCCCCATTGTGAATCAGTGCAGGTTTAATATGCTGAGATGTTTGGCACCAAACACCCCATATTTCAGTGAAACCATCATGGAGCTGGGGAACTTGTAATGATGATTGTATCCAGCCCATGTACTTACGATAGCTTCCCTGGTCACTTACAATATCCAGGAATTGACATGAATATTTCAGGGGCATATCTGTTCGTGCAGATATGCCCTCACAGGATATATAGTGCACCCTGCCTTAGGGCTAACGACTGCTAGAGGGGTGTCTTACCTATATCTAATGCAGTGTCTGTGGGCATGTCACACAGGATGTGTGCCATGTCGACTCTTCAGTTTGTCCTGCACCAAGACACGCCGGATGCAGAGGCATGTGCTAAGTGAGGAGTCCCTTAGGGTGGCACAATTTGTGCTGCAGCCCTTAAGGATCCTCCTTCACCACAAGGCCCTTGGTACCAGGGGTACCTTTTACTAGGGGCTAAAGGGGTGGCAATTTTGGAAACAAAAGGTAAAGTTTAGAGAAGGAGATCTGGCACAAGGGACCTGGTTGGCAGGGACCCTGTGCACTTCCAGTGGAAATTACATAATTTTCCAAGCAAAACAGTGGGGACTAACCATGTGCAAAATAGGCCCTTTCCTACATGCCCCCAATTGAAAGAGGATTAGACTAACCTTCCCTTAGAGATTCTTCATCATCTAAGTGGAAGAACCTGGAAAGGCAATCTGCATTGGTATGGGAAGTCCAGGTTTGTGTTCCACTTTAAAGTCCATTCCCTGTAGGGATATGGACCACGTTAGCAGTTTTCACCTTTCATTTGCATTAGCCATCTGAGAAGCATGTGGTCGGTTTGAACAAGGAAGTGACAGCGAAGGCCTCCCTCTCAATAACTCTCCAAGCTGTTCCCTGGGGAGTAGCCTTCTACAAATGAAAGCCAGTGGCTGGTCTTCACCGTAGTCATTTATTTGGGATAGAAACACTCCTATCCCATGTTCAGAGGCATCAGTCTGCACAATTAATTGCTTAGCATATTCTGGAGCTTTCAGAACAGGTGTAGAGCACCTTGATTCCTTGCCTTTTGACAGCTCACTGTCCAGTTCACCTTTTTGGGCATTCTTTTGGAGGTCAGTTCTGTAAAGGGTGCCACAATGGTGCCATAATCCCTCAGAAGCTTCCTATAGTACCCGGTCAAGCCAAGGAAAGCCCTGACTTGAGTCTGGGTAGTTAAAGCCACCTAACTCAGAATGGTCTGGATTCTGGGCTATAATGGTTGAACTTGGCCTCCACTAACAAGGTTACCCAAATATACAACCTTACCCTACCATATCTGGCACTTGCTTGCCCTGATAGTGAGACCTGCACTTCTCAGAGCCTCTAGTACTTTCCCTAGGTGGATCAGGTGATCCTTTCAAGTGGAGTTAAAGACAGTAATATCATCTAGATATGCTGCACTAAAGGATTCCAATCCAGCAAGGAAAGTGTCAGGTGCATTTTTAAAGCCAAAGGACATCCTAACAGTTGAGTTCACGAGACAGTGGCCCCAGTCGTGGACCCCCCTACCCCCAAAGTTGTGTGCTGTGTAATTCATTTATACAGTATACCAGCAGTCTCCATGACAGTCCAGCATTACTGGAAAAAAAGTATGATGTCCCTTTGCATTTGCCAACCAACACTTTATGTCTTTCATTGACCACTATTCCACTCCTTCATTGTACTTCAATGACTTGAGTCATCATGTTTCTTGATCATCATAGGTTATAGCACTGCCACTCTGTAATGGAAAGTTTTTTGTTGGCTTCACTACCTGACTTGTCTAACATTTTCTACCAACCAAATGCCCAGAGTAATATTATTATTAGAAGATACTGCAGTGCTAACCGAACTGTAGTGATGTATTGCGGTTGCGGTTGCATTTGTTTTATTGAAAACATTAAGGGGAGGCGTATCTGTTATGTTATGTTATAATTTGATAAAGCGCAAACAGCTGCCCCAGCAAAGAGGCGTCCCGACGCTAAAGAACCACGGAAACTCAGCGGAGGACAGAAGAGAAAGCAACTAGGAGGCCTAAAGGGAGGGGAAAAGGTGAGTTTTGACGGCTTTCCGGAAGGCAGACAGATTTTCCAATGAGCGAATGTTCACTGGCAGGGTGTTCCAAAGTTTGGCTCCCAGCACTCTGAAAGAACGTCCACCAGTGCGGGCTAGCTTTTTGTGCAGGGGACCATCAGCAGATGTTGGCCTAGAGAGCGCAGGTTGCGCTGAGGCATATAAGGTGTGAGGAGTGCTCGGAGAAGATCTGGGCGTCCAGTTTTAAGGATTTTAAAGATCATGATAAGGGTTTTAAACTGGATACGAGATTCGATGGGGAGCCAGTGTAGCTTTCGGATTGTGGCTTTGACTGAACATCTGCGTGGAAGACCGACCAGGGCTCTTGCTGCGGTGTTCTGTACACGTTGCAATCGTGCTATCCCCGCTTTGTTGGCGCCCAGAAGTAAGACATCGGCGTAGTCCAAGCGGGAGAGAATTGTGGCTTGGACAATCACTTGGCGAACCTTGGGGTCGAAGAAGCCGAGTATGGGATTGAGGCTCCTCAACAGGCCCACACAGGTGGCCGCTACTTTTTTTGTGTGGGTCTGAAAATTAAGTGAGGAGTCCATCCATATGCCAAGGTTTTTGACCAAGGATTTGGGGGGTGGAATGGTGCCCAACGACGAAGGCCACCAGTGTTGATTCCAGTGGCTGGTGTTCTTTCCAAGGAGCAGCACCTCCGTCTTGCCTGCATTAAGCTGCAGGCAGTTGTCTGTCATCCACTGGGCCACCGCAGCCAGACCATCTCTGAACCTTGCGGCTGAGGTGGATGGACCTTCGGTGAGAGTGATGGCCAACTGTGTGTCATCGGCGTATGACACCAGCGTGAGGTCCCATTCTCTGGCCACTGCCGCAAGTGGTTGCACATATATGTTGAAAAGGGATGGGCTGAGTGCAGAGCCCTGAGGGACTCCCTGTCCGATGGAGTGGGGCTGGGAGAGGTATGGAGGAGCTGATACCCGGAAAGTTCTGTCTTTCAGGAAGGAGCGGAACCATTCCAGGGCAAGACCTGAGATTCCCACCATAGCCAGACGATTTAAGACAATGTTATGAGATACCGTGTCAAAGGCGGCGCTGAGGTCCAATAGGATCAGCGCAGCACTTTGACCGGCATCAAGTATCGTCCGGAGATGTTCCGATGTGGCTAGGAGGGCAGACTCAGTGCTGTGGCCCGGCCTAAACCCGTTTTGGGATGGATCTAAGATGTTATTTTGATCCATGTGTTTAGACAGGATGATGTTTACGTGGGCCTCTGCAAGTTTGGACAGCCATGGGAGCAGTGAGATGGGTCTAAAATTCTCCAATTTGGAGGGGTCAAGGGTCGGTTTTTTAATGACAGGAGAAACCCATGCTTGTTTCCAAGCAATCGGGACACTGGCCGAGGAGAAAGAAAGGTTCAGTATGTACGCCAGGGGAGGCAGAAAAAAGTCTAAGGATTCCATGAAATGAGCCGGTCTCATAGGGTCTGCCGGGGAACCTGATTTGACCTTCCTACATAGTTTAGTGAGGTCCTCATGAGAGACATCATGTATGTGCCTCAGCATGGTGCCATTGCTGATGGATGTAGAGGAGCTGGGCGATGTAGCGGAGTGCAGTGGGAAGGATTTATAGATTTTTTGCACTTTTTCAATGAAGAATGTGGCAAGGTCCTCACATTGCTGCGCAGAAGTAATGCTGGAGGGAGGAGATCTGCTACTCTGCAGTTCCTCTACTAGTTTGAAAACAACCTTGGCGGGGTTATGGCTGGTGTTAATTTCTTCAGCATAGAAGGCGGCGCGTGCGGAACAGATAGCTTTATGGTATACCTTTTGTTTGGACAGATAGAGCGCTTTGTCTCTGTCATTGTATTCTCGCCTCCAGGCTCTGCCATCTAAAATATGTATAATGTTTTATTCTAGCCACACAGAACACCAGTGATGCTGGCTCAAGTAGTGCCGCAGCAGGAGTGGCTGCAGGGACGGTCACTCGTAAGTCACATAATTGCTTATTTATTGACAATTACAATTATACTCACTAGCTAGTACTAGACTGATGTCGATTCGTGGTTCAGAACACCCCAGCTTTGCCAGCTGCAGTGGTGGTTGACCTATTATGGCCTCTTCTATCTGAAAATCAGCAAAAGCTCACATAATGAGCGTTGCTGGCTTGAGGGAAACGTGAAAGAATGAAAGTTTAAAAGAAAGGAAAATGGTATATAAGTGAAAGGGTGGGTGGGTGAAAAGGTGCATGGATGGGTAAAGGGATGGATGGGTGAAAGGATGGTTGGAAGAAAGGGTGGATATTGAATGGCTGGATAATGGATTGGAACATTTATTGAAAGACTGGATAAGAGAAATTAAAGCTTAATCATGATGGCTATGGGTGAATTAGAACAAAAGGATGAATGAATATTTTGATTGTTTGGATGCATAAGCAAGGCATCTCTTCTCTTGGAGAGGGGTATGCTGCTCACCTACTTCACTTACTTTGTTTATGGAGGATTATCAAAGCTATGGTTCAAAGTGGGGATATTCTTTTATTTTTTTTCTAATCCCTTGACTGCAAGGCAGATGTATCCCACCCATCATTCATCACCCATTCTCCCCGCCCATGGCATTTTCCCACCTATGACCGAAGTGCAGTATGGTTCAATTTGGGACTGCAGTGTTGGCTGTGCAATGTGCCTCTGCTTCAGTTAAAGCAGCTTTTACAAAGTTTTCAGTGCACTGCAAACCGAACACACAAGGTATGTTTCCCTTCACCCACTCAGTCACCTCTTAGTACTTCACTCCTTTATTTTTTCCTAAGTTCTTCCATCCCAGCCTACCAAAAAATTGAAAAATCCATCTTGGCATATGCCACATTTGATTTTATAGCCATGTTAAGTGATTCCAAAATATATTTCATGGTTTCGTATAACAGATATATTTTAGGTCTGCTCAGATTTTTCCCTTTCGACTTCCGTCGACTAGTATAGAGACTGAATGAGCCAAAGATGATAAATCGATGATCAGTGTAGTGACCACTCTATTCTATATCAAAAGCGCTACCCTATCCGCCTAATCCCTCTACCCTACTCTGCAGTAGAGTAAGTCAAGTTTCCTTTTCTTACTGCCCAGTTAATGAATTTGTTGGAGATAATATGTGGTGGTGGGTGAGGCTAGTGAGTAAACTTGATGTAAGTGCATTATTTGATGTCAAGTTTGGCATATGGGATACGTTGTGACGAACAGTCCAAATACAATCTATATAGCCCATTCCTTTCCCTGTGGTGCAGTGCATCATTTACCCCAATGTTTACTTAAGGCAGGCAGGATAATTTCTGCATTTCATGCGTGAGTGTATCTTATTTATTATTCATCTGCCTCTTTGGAGTCAGGGGAGAAAGGCATTTGGAGAAGAGAAGGGCCACGGGAATTAAAAATAGAGAATTGTCAACTACAGCTGCCCCAGCTGCAGACAGTAGCAAAATACTTGAAGTTCTAACAAGCAATGAGCATGGCTCCATTAATTTAGCATAGCACGCAACTTGTACTCTATTGTGCATAATGCCTTACTCATTCATGAGAGGTAATTTATTTTTCCACTCAAAGTGTCAAGAAAAATAGTCAAATCACAGTTTTTTAAATTAGGTTTTATCCTTATTCTGCCTCATACTTGTCTACCACACAGTCAGTGGTTTTTATGCGAGGCAAGTGTTGGTAAAGCATAAAACTTCAACTTGTGACTCTCCTAATCATAATCAAATCAAATTCCCATGGCCTTAGGGGACCAGCAATGTACTGCCACTGTGTCACTCACTAATTTAAAACAATTGTTTGCACATAGCATTATTTAAAATTTGTCTTTTTTGTTTTTCTCAATATAGCTACTCTTGCTAGTCCACCCGTACCACCAATCAGGTAGGAGATAGCGGCCTGCCTGCGATGGCAGAGGCTGGACCGCATTCAGCACGAATACCGGTGGCTGGTGGTCCTGGAGGAAGAAGAGGCAGCAATAGCTGCCTTTCAGTCTCAGCCGGGCCCCAGTGTAACCGGTCACATTCAGAATCCCAGCCATCCCATTGCCAGCGTTGCCGCTAGCTGACCACAACTTCTGCCGCCCCCTGCTGCTCTGACAGGCCATTACTGCTGCACATCCTGCAGCAGCTGGAGACTATGGAGAGCTGGCTTGTCAGGATGGAGCAGAGCCTGGACCAGCTCCGGACCCAAAAGGACAATGCCCTCTTCTAGTCCTTGTTTAAATTTTTTGTTTTGGTGGGAGGGACTTGTTGTGGGTAGAGAGGATGAAAAGGGAATTGGAACCAGATTTTTTTATTCATTGAACATTTCAGATTTTTGGACATTGGTGGCTGGGTCAGTTTGTTTGGGGAGAGGGGTGGGCCTGGTGTGGGTGGAGAGAGTGGGTTTGTTTGTAAAAAAATAAAGCTGAAACGTATGATATTTTATTGAAATGTAAGCCTGAAGTAGGTTGTTTTACTTTTACTTTGCACTGCTGCCTTTAGTTTTTAAACAGCCTGTTTATGTGTGTGTAAGAGTGTATTACACTGCTTAGTTATAGAGTTATACCTCTCTAACTATCTATATGACCACTGGGAGGATGCTGCCATGACCTATATTATCTACAACAACCTAGATAAATGATTCTTGCATTAGCAGTTATTTACTTACTTACTAACTTTACTAGTTCACTTCACTCTATAGTTGTCTTACCTGAATATGTACTTCACAAGCGAGGTAGTTCACTTCACTCTATAGTTGTCTTACCTGAATATGTACTTCACAAGCGAGGTCATACTCCCATAGAGGTGAGCTCCAACTGTAGTGTTAGAAATGCGGGTCTCTGGTTGGCAGTGGATGGCCAGTCAGAGTGAAGGGCTGCACCCCTTTGACAACCCCTGCTCCACCCTGTGGTAATGTGGCACGAGCAGTTAGGCTACTCTCAGAGGCAGTGTGTTAAGTGTTTATGACCATACACAGTAATACAGTGAGGAACACTACAAAGGGACACAACAGAGGTAGGTATCAAAAAATAGTTATCTTTATATATAGGCTTATCACATGACCAAATAACGAGAATGCCACAATACTGTGCAAAAATAATTCTCTCTGGATGCTGCAAAAATAGTTCAAATGGGGAATGCAAAGTTCAGTTCAGGGCAATGGTCTCTGCGACCCTTTTACTCACAGTTTCGGGATGTTGTTGTCAATAATCCACAAAAATGCCACTACGGCGGGATAGCAATGTTTTTCCTCATGCTCTTGGTTGCGACCGCTCGCTAACGCGTGTTAGCGACAATTTTGAGGCCCGCAAACGTGCGGGGCGATGATCAGGCCAGCGAGCCCTCAGCGGCAGCAACGCGATGAATTTCTTTACGCTTCGTGGCTGCGGCGGCTCGCTAACGGGCCTTAGCGACAATTTCAAGGCCCACAAGCGTGCGGGCGAAGATCAGGCCAGCGAGCCCTCAGGGGCAGACACGTGATGATTTTCCTGACGCTCCGTGGCTGTGGCGATAATTTTGAGGCCCGCAAACGTGCGGGGCGATGATCAAGCCAGCGAGCCCTCGGCGGCAGCAGTGCGATGATTTTCTTGACGCTCCTCGGCTGCGGCGGTTCGCTAACAGGCCTTAGCGACAAAATGAAGTCTACTGGTCCTGAGACTTCAGTCAGGAGGCTAGTTCTCTCTCTAGCCCTTGGGAGATTGCAGGTTCAAGATTAAAAAGTTCTCTTACAGCTCCTTTTCCCTCTTATTTCCAGTCCAATGAAAATTACTGAAGGCCAATCCAGGGAAGAGCACACAACACCAGGACAGTCCTCTCCTGCAGCTTCCTTCAGTTCCATGGACAGAGGTTGGTCTTGAGATCCAGGGGCAATACAAATTGTAGGGGTTTCAGCACAGATATTTATACCCCACAAGTCTTTGTTCTCAGAAGCTACAAGTCACTGAACCCAGCCAGAACCAGTTCTGCCCAGCCCTGGAGCACTTTGTTTACCAGGCTCCATCCTTCCTTTCAGAAAGAGGGGGTCTGCCATCAGACGCACAGTGGGACGTGGAGCCAGCATTCACCTTGCCAGGCACAGCCCTATTCAGGTCCAGGAGATACCCCTCCCCACATTCTAATGCAGATCTCTCTATTCAACCCAGGTCTGACTCAGCCTGCCCTGTCCCTCCAAAACCAGACAGCCAATACACATAACAGCAGAGCACACTGGAAGGCTTAGGCAAGAAAATACCTACTTTCTAAAAGTGGCATTTTCAAACACATAATATAAAAATAAACTTCCCTAAAAGATGTATTTTAATATTCTGAGCTCAGGCATACTAAATTTGTTTTTCTACCATGTTCTATGGGTCAGTTAGGACTGTAGAATGTAATAGCCAAACCTCCCATTCTGGCCTATGGAGAACAGGTAGCCTTACAGTAGTGAACAACGAAATGGGGTGTAATTCACTACCAGGACATGCTACACACATCAGAGCATGTCCTACCTTACACATACAATGCACCCTACCATAGGGGTTGCTTACATGATGCCAAGGGAAGGTTCAGGGGCTGGGAGGTGGGTGCACTTCACAGCCAAGATGGCAGTTCTAGACTGCACACAGACACTGCAGTGGCAGGTCTGAGACACACTTTACAAGCTGCTTCTGTGGGTGGCGCAAACCAGCGCTGCAGGCCCACCAGCAGCATTTGGTTTCCCAGCCCTGGGCACACACAGGCGACATTACTAGGGACTAACAGGTAGACCAAATAAGCCAATCAGGGATACATCAATTCATATGTCATCTTTACACAGGGAGCATCCATGCTGCGGCACTGAATGGCAGTGGCGCAGCGCCCAGAGCATCTATCACCAGAAAACGTGGCACGAGCAGTTAGGATAATCTCAGAGGCAGTGTGTTAAGTGTTTATGACCATACACAGTAATACAGTGAGGAACACTACAAAGGGACACAACAGAGGTAGGTATCAAAAAATAGTTATCTTTATATATAGGCTTATCACATGACCAAATAACGAGAATGCCACAATACTGTGCAAAAATAATTCTCTCTGGATGCTGCAAAAATAGTTCAAATGGGGAATGCAAAGTTCAGTTCAGGGCAATGGTCTCTGCAACCCTTTTACTCACAGTTTCGGGATGTTGTTGTCAATAATCCACAAAAATGCCGCTACGGCGGGATAGCAATGTTTTTCCTCATGCTCTTGGTTGCGACCGCTCGCTAACGGGTGTTAGCGACAATTTTGAGGCCCGCAAACGTGCGGGGCGATGATCAGGCCAGCGAGCCCTCAGCGGCAGCAACGCGATGAATTTCTTGACACTTCGTGGCTGCGGCGGCTCGCTAACGGGCCTTAGCGACAATTTCGAGGCCCGCAAGCGTGCGGGCGAAGATCAGGCCAGCGAGCCCTCAGGGGCAGACACGCGATGATTTTCCTGACGCTCCGCGGCTGTGGCGATAATTTTGAGGCCCGCAAGCGTGCGGGGCGATGATCAAGCCAGTGAGCCCTCGGCGGCAGCAGTGCGATGATTTTCTTGACGCTCCTCGGCTGCGGCGGCTCGCTAACAGGCCTTAGCGACAAAATGAAGTCTACTGGTCCTGAGACTTCAGTCAGGAGGCTAGTTCTCTCTCTAGCCCTTGGGAGATTACAGGTTCAAGATTAAAAAGTTCTCTTACAGCTCCTTTTCCCTCTTATTTCCAGTCCAATGAAAATTACTGAAGGCCAATCCAGGGAAGAGCACACAACACCAGGACAGTCCTCTCCTGCAGCTTCCTTCAGTTCCATGGACAGAGGTTGGTCTTGAGATCCAGGGGCAATACAAATTGTAGGGGTTTCAGCACAGATATTTATACCCCACAAGTCTTTGTTCTCAGAAGCTACAAGTCACTGAACCCAGCCAGAACCAGTTCTGCCCAGCCCTGGAGCACTTTGTTTACCAGGCTGCATCCTTCCTTTCAGAAAGAGGGGGTCTGCCATCAGACGCACAGTGGGAGGTGGAGCCAGCATTCACCTTGCCAGGCACAGCCCTATTCAGGTCCAGGAGATACCCCTCCCCGCATTCTAATGCAGATCTCTCTATTCAACCCAGGTCTGACTCAGCCTGCCCTGTCCCTCCAAAACCAGACAGCCAATACACATAACAGCAGAGCACACTGGAAGGCTTAGGCAAGAAAATACCTACTTTCTAAAAGTGGCATTTTCAAACACATAATATAAAAATAAACTTCACTAAAAGATGTATTTTAATATTCTGAGCTCAGGCATACTAAATTCGTTTTTCTACCATGTTCTATGGGTCAGTTAGGACTGTAGAATGTAATAGCCAAACCTCCCATTCTGGCCTATGGAGAACAGGTAGCCTTACAGTAGTGAACAACGAAATGGGGTGTAATTCACTACCAGGACATGCTACACACATCAGAGCATGTCCTACCTTACACATACAATGCACCCTACCATAGGGGTTGCTTACATGATGCCAAGGGAAGGTTCAGGGGCTGGGAGGTGGGTGCACTTCACAGCCAAGATGGCAGTTCTAGACTGCACACAGACACTGCAGTGGCAGGTCTGAGACACACTTTACAAGCTGCTTCTGTGGGTGGCGCAAACCAGCGCTGCAGGCCCACCAGCAGCATTTGGTTTCCCAGCCCTGGGCACACACAGGCCACATTACTAGGGACTAACAGGTAGACCAAATAAGCCAATCAGGGATACATCAATTCATATGTCATCTTTACACAGGGAGCATCCATGCTGCGGCACTGAATGGCAGTGGCGCAGAGCCCAGAGCATCTATCACCAGAAAAACAGAGGAGGCACAGCGAAAAAATGGCAGGGAGACTCACGCCAATGGTGCCAGGTCTAACATGTAGGATTAATCAGAAGTATTATCCATTGAAGGCAACTAAATGGATATCAAAACACTGAGTTAGTGGTTTATATCAAAGCTTTACAAAGAATTGAGAACAAACTACTACATGACGACACAACAAGAATTTCTGAAAGTGAAAAAATATCACAAAATCGAAATAGTAGGAACTTGAGCAATGGGAATCTACTAATAGTTATAAAATCCTCGAGTCATGGAAAAGGACTCAAAGTCTGGAGTGGCCAAGCTTAGGTGAGGCGTTTACAGTTACGCAACACAAGGCCTGAATAATGATGCTGACGACTGATGTTATTCATTCTATATCTAAACTATGGATCACTTTTATGCATGGGTGGGCAAAGGGGGACAGTGTGGGCTATTGCTTAGAAAATCCTGCAATAAGTTGGTGTTGCTTTCACCACAACCGCCCCACCAAGTGTGTGATCCATTGATGGTGTAAAGTAAGCGACACCTCAATAAATCACGCAGTACGGGAAAAGAGGGTTAGGGGTTTAATGAATGGATGGGAAAGTGGTTATGGGGACAGGTTTGACAAAGACAAACACTACACAAGGATAACATTCATCTGGGCAATGAGCAGCACATCATTCATTATCAATCTGTTGTGGAAGGAAACAAAGGAAAGAGTATGACACAGTACAGTTAAATGCATTTCAAATTGTCCTTCTGCCCACGAGACACAAGTTATCAGATATCTAAATGTTCTATCTTCTAGGTTGGGCGAGAACCCACCCACCCAGTTCTCCAAATATGAGTCTTAAAAGAAAAATGATACTGTATTGTAAAATTAGGGAATGCATCTGCATTCTCCTCGGTAATGCCAATCACTCTTGGGTGCCTGTCTGGACTGGTCCAGTAGGTAAGCAGGAGTGTTGAGCTCAACTTTCACCTTTCATACATGCAGGAGACTAGGAGGACTGCGGATTGTAAAAAAGAAACTATATTTTAGAGTCAAGGAGAAGGACAAAAGGAAGGTAAACTTCATGGGGAGTATATCAAGAAGACTCAGCGGCACAGCAAAAAAAAACAAGAGGGGTGCTCAGAGTTTCATTTTTAGGCCTCAGACTCATGGTGTCCCTTTGAAGTCGATAACTACTGGCTTTTAGCTGTTGATGAGGTAGTCCCGTGTCTCCCGCCCTGAGTTGTTCCATCCTCCTACTGACTCCAACCGAGTTCCATCCCAGACCAGTCATGACCTGAGCAAGATAGACGTGTAGTACACTGCTGTTGGAGAACAAGTAGAGAAACAAAATTGCAGTATTTTGCATAGGTTTTTTTTTTGCTAACTAAGGTGACTGCTCTAGTCTCTTAAGAACCAGATGAAAGGAGATGACCCAGCAAGTAAATCTGGCAAAGTGTGAAAGGGCCAATCACCTCCAGAGAAAAAAGGATCGCCCATCATTCAGGCCCCAAACATTGCAAATCATCTCAAGCAAGTTCCCAAATCACAGTTCAGCACCCTCCCTCACTGTCTGCTACCACACTAATCATCAATTATCACTTACACACTCACTCAATCACTATAGCATTAGTTATAGTTACCTCTTCCAATCCAACCACGGGTAGGTTCGGTAGTAGGTACACAATTCATTTTTGACACAGGCAACACATTGGAATTTGGTATTAGCACTCTTGTAAATCAACATTCTTCTAGGGCAGCCCTGCTACTGCTAAGTGAATCAAAAAAGGATAGGCATGCGAGGGAGACAGGCATTGTCTCCAATGTCATGAAGGAACTGGGGAGGTTTCTTCAATGCACACTGGTCCAACTGCAATCCGGCAATATATGTGACTTAAAATGGTGAGGCAGCATAATCTGTCACAAAAATAATAATGTTGCACTAGCTACTTTTTTCCACAAAGATAGAAGTTTAATGAGAAATAATTAAAAAGTTCAATGGAGGCACTGGCAAACTTAGTCCAGGAAGTAGAGTTCTTCCTCAAACTCAGGTGGTTCCCTAAGAAGTTAGTCGGCTAACACACTTGATTCTGACCAATCGTCCTCCTCCTCCTTCTGTGCTGTTTCAGGAACAGTGTAATTGTGTGGTATGAAATTTTGGTTCATTTTGATCATAGTCGATCTCTCCGTGTTTTGAGGTAAGAGACTGGTCCTTCTCACTATAATGACTGTACCAGCTGCACTGAACACACGCTCATCAGACACACTTGCTACAGGACAAGCCAGATACTGTATTGTCAGCCTGCTGAGCTCAGGCCATTGGTGTGTCTTCCATACCAATACATCAATGGGTTTTGATCCACATATACTTATTTTGGATCATCCAGATTATACTGGAACATCCAGTGGATGGTCATTGGTGCTTCCACTAGCTCAACGTCTTTTGCCATTGCCTCTGCACTGGACTTAAGCCCTGCCGATTTAAACCAATACAATGCAGAAGTGGGGTTTGGTCCTTCTGTTGCTGTTGTTGCCGGTGTTCTGATTGAGGGTGTTATTGGCTGTTGTGAGACAAAACTGCCCTCTCGGGAAGTTGAAGGTGGCACCCCAGAACTTTGGGATGGGATTCTAGGTTCCAGCCATTCTTCCTTCAGGTCTCCAGCTTGCTCAACAATCCACCTCTTGTATGTTGAAGCAGCCCCTTCAGAAAAATGAATGAAAATGGGCAGAATTTCTTTGTACAGTGGATCAAGTAGTGTGGCATAGATGTACTGAGATGATGTAATTTGTGCTTAGGCCCCCATAACTTTTTGTTCACATAAGGTATCCAGGCCAATTTTGCATCCTTTTCTTCCAACAGCCTGAGGATTTTAAAGGTATCCAGGGTTTGGAGATTTACCTGGGGGGCAGAGACTTCAGTCAAAATACAGTTACATTTTGGTTTTTTGGAGAAAATGGAAAACAAGTGCTGCAGAATAAAGCTTCTGTGTTTTTCCCTTCAAATGGCATCAATGAAGGGTTTGCAGTGCTAAAATCACCATCTTTCCAGCTTTTAAGAACAGGCAGACTTTTGTCAGAAAACCAACATTTTTTGTACAGGTGTCAAGAACGGTAATTTGTGCGCTTCCACGGTTCCCCCTCTGTCAGACCGCAAAAGGAAACTACTTAGTTACCCTTGGAGTCGGCTGCTTCACTTCCCTTCTTTCAGACGATTTAGGGGGAGATTAGTCAGCCAAAAGACCACTACCAACAGGGCGCCCGTTCGCGGAGCGATCTAGTTGGTTAGCGGTCTAGTGTTTGTAAATAGTTTTCCAGAACGTGCGCGCGTTCCCTGACCGCGACGCACTTCAACTGTAGTTATCTGTGAGGAGGCAGTGTCGTACTTTTCTCTCACAGAATTCTGAAGGACTCGTTAGGGGCGAGAGATTTCGTTGAGTCTACGCTGCCTAAACTTTATCAGGTAGAGGTGGATGGTCCGTTTCCAGAGTAACCTGAGGATTCCAGTTTATTTCCAGTATTTGGAAATTCGCCTGAGGAACAACCAGCAGAGTCAGCCTTGAATATCTATCAAGGCAAGAACTTTTCAGTCAGAGCAAGTCACCTATATTCCCCGGTGAGTGGAAAATGTTCAACGCGCTTTGGTCAGGAGCAGAAGTGCGTAATCAAGCTAACAGCAAGCTAGAGACTTATAAGGCTACTAAATATCAAATGCTGCGCTCAATAAGAGTAGGAAAAAGAATTCACTAGCAGCCTTCAGCCTTCAGTCGCCAATTGACTTAATGCAATTCTTGGATTTGGTGACTGACAGTTTTCTTAAAAGAGCACAGAACTGTCTTATATTACCTAAAGAGCCGTGTTGAAATTCTTCTCAATACCGCAGTCAGATAAGGAGCTACATCTTCAACTACAGTATGTAGAGATATATATATATATATATATATATAATGCTTACCACCAACAGTCGCAACAGCTTTCATCATGTACTGCAGTGCTTCAGCTCAGCAAGGTCTTATAATAACTGCAACATTAAAAGAGAGAGGCAAAACCACTGTAAGAGCCAGGTAAAGGAGTGGTAGATAGGGAGAGGGTTGCAGGGGTGTTTGGGAGGAGCGTTCCATTAATTCCTTGTTAATTGTATTGCAGATGCCTGAGCAACCCACACTAGAGTCCAGAAGAAGCAGGCATAGCAGTGGCGTCTCTCTTGTTATCCCAATTCCCCTTTCCCCGTCTTGCTGGAAGTGAATTTATTTCGCTGTAGCGAGGCAGGGGAGCTGGGAAGATTGTCTTCGCATTAGAGTCCAGGCCTTCTTGTTCAGCTGCTCCTGTGGTGGTACAGAACTTCAGGTGCGTGGTACCTTCTTTCGCTTGTTTGTGACAGATTGAAGTGCCAATCATTAAAATTCCACCTGAGCAGTATGGCGGAGGGACTGGATGTTAAAACATTGGCTGTAGTGTTAGAAAGTATACAGGAACAGTTAAATGTTACTATGGAGGCTAATAAGACACTCAGTGAGGAGGTCAGGAAGTCTAGTCAGGAAGCGAACTTCCTTAGACAGAGGTTGGAAGAATTCGTTACTGGAGCTAGTGCAGAGTTTAAGGCCCCAAAACCTTTCCACTTCTCGCCCACTCCTTCTACATCTGAACAAACCACTCAAGTTATACATGCCATGTCTCCCACTATACCTTTGGCAGCTCCGGAAAGATTTACTGGGGACCCACATAAGGCGCACATTTTCCTCACCCAATGCTCTTTGCATTTCCTTTGCAAGCCAATAGTTTTTAAGGAAGATCAATCCAAGGTGGCCTTTGTACTGTCTTACCTGAGCGGAGATGCGGCAGCCTGGTCTATGCCGCTAGTGAGTTGCAATGACCATATACTGTATAATTTTGAGGAATTCAAGGAAGAATTCCTTCGCATTTTTGATCGCCGAACTGTATCTCAAATGACTGATAATGAACTTTTGGATTTGAGACAAGGGAATCGGGAGTTAGTAGCGTACATTGCACAATTTAACAAACTAATTGTGGAAACCAAGTGGCCAAAGGAAAAGAGGGCGGCAATTTTCTATCGAGGACTAAAAGATTAAATTAAGGATGGGTTGGCGCAAATTCCTAAGCGGCCCACAGATGTTTCAGAGCTGATGGATCTCGTACTCCAGATCGATTTGAGACAAAGCGAGAGACGGAGTGAGCGTCGCAAGGAGGTGCGGCCCCTCCCTCCGCGCTTTGATAGAGCAAGGTCGGATCCGGTCAAGTCTCTGGAGACTACTTCGGGAGAAGAACCAATGCAAATTGGGTCAGTAAGGGGCCCATTAACTAAGGAGGAAAGAGAGAGACGACGTAATAGGAAATTGTGTATGTATTGTGGAACAGCTGGGCATTTTGTCAGGGAATGTCCACGAAAGCCTAAGATCGGTACAGGGCCAAAAGACAGGCCCCACCAGTAGGAGGAGTTGCTCAAGCCTGAACCGGTACGGGCAGTCGACGGCACAAACCTCTCTTCTGGCCCCATCACTTGGGATACTGAAGAAATCATCTTGGAAGGTCCAGGGTGCCATAGAAGCATTTTAAAGTTCGCCTTGATTGATGCCCCTCAGTTTCAGCTGATTTTGGGTCTTCCGTGGCTCACTGAACACAACCCAAGGATTGACTGGGCTAGAAGATTGATGGATATGAATTCGGACTATTGTATGGAACATTGCTTTCATGAAAAGGAACCCAATCTTCGACCATCCCAATCAACGTATCTGGCGGTCCTTGGTGGTCTGTGCGTTGGAAGTCCCAGCGATTCCCAGTGAATATCTGGATTTGAGAGCAGTTTTCGATGAACTGGAGGCAAACAAATTACCCGCTCATAGGGAGTACGATTGTACAATATAATTGGAACCAGGGGCGCTGTTGCCGTGCAGTAGAATCTATGCCCTCTCAGAGGCTGAGAATGTTCATCTGAAGGAGTATCTGGATCAATATTTAGCTAATGGGTTCATTCGGCCTTCCCAGTCTCCAGCATCTTCTCCTTTATTTTTCATTCCTAAGAAGGACGGAAAGCTTCGCACGTGCATAGACTATCGCGCCTTAAACCAGGTGACATAGAAGAACAGATACCCGCTGCCGTTGATCTCAGAACTATTGGATCAGGTGAAGGATGCTCGTATATACACTAAGCTGGATCTTCGTGGAGCCTATCACTTGGTGAGAATGGCTGAGGGGCATGAGTGGAAGACTGCCGTCCGAACTCGGTTCGGTCTTTTTGAATACCAGGTAATGCCTTTCGGCCTGTGTAATGCCCCAGCTGCCTTTCAGCATTTTGTTAATGATATCCTCCGAGAATTTCTTGACCGCTTTGCAGTGGTTTATATTGATGACATCCTCGTTTTTTCTGCCAACCTTGAAGAACATATTCAACATGTACGTGCCATCTTGAAGAAGTTACTCGATCATCAGCTTTTTGTTAAGTTGGAGAAGTGCATCTTTCACACCACAGAATTTGAATTTCTGGGATTCATTTTGTCTCCTGAAGGAGTGGCCATGGATGATTCGAAGGTGAAGGCAATACGAGATTGGCCCCCTCCGCATAACGTCAAAGAAATACAAAGGTTCATTGGGTTTGCTAACTTCTACAGACGATTTATCTCAAATTTTTCAGAGAAGGTTCGTCCAATCACTCTCCTTTTAAGGAAAAAAGAACCTTTTGTGTGGGGTCAAGAAACTGAGGAAGCCTTTCAGTCCTTAAAAAAGGCCTTTACTTCCGCCCCGATCCTGCAACACCCAAATATAGAAGAACCATTCTATGTGGAGGCAGATGCTTCTGATCAGGCAATAGGAGGAATCTTGTCGCAGAGACATCGAGAAACTGGTCAACTCCATCCAGTCGCTTACAGATCACGAAAGCTAACTGCAGCTGAAACCAATTATTCCATTGCAGACAAGGAACTGCTGGCGGTGAAGGATGCCTTCCAGGATTGGCGGCATTACTTGTTAGGGGCCAAGCATGAAGTGACAGTCTATACGGATCACAGAAATTTGCAGTTCTTGAAGTCAGCTCGAACTCTCTCACCACGACAACTGCGATGGTCATTGTTTTTTGCAGACTACAACTTTGTTTTTACATATAAACCTGGAACAGCCAACGGGAAGGCAGATGCCTTGTCTCGATTAAATACAAGTGAACAAAAAGAAGCCTCCCGAGAAGTTCATTTTATTCCTGAGGAAAAGATAATAGGTGCAATTCATTTTTCAGAATTTGAAAAAGAAATCAGAGCTTCAATATCAGAGGAAGAACTGGCAAGATGGTTAAAGGAAGATCCAGAGAGAGAAATCAGAGATGGGAAACCTTATCATCATGGAATCTTGTTCGTCCCAAAGGCCGAATTACAAAGAAGAGTGATACAGCATTGTCATGATGACCCTTTAGCTGGCCACAAAGGAGTCACTAAAACCATTGAATTGATAAAACGTGATCTTTGGTGGTCCGATCTGGAAGCTCAGGTGAGACAGTATGTGGCATCTTGCGCTATTTGTGTCAAGGGAAAAGCCTTAAGACAGGCCCCACAAGGTTTACTCCAACCTTTGCCCGTAGCACCAGCTCCTTGGCACACAATCTCAATGGATTTTATTGTGGATCTTCCTTCCAGTCAAGGGTTATCCACTATATGGGTGGTGGTAGATCATTTCACCAAAATGGCCCATTTCGTTCCATTAAAATCACTCCCCACTTCAACTCAACTCTCCACTTTGTTTACTCAACACATAGTCAAAGCACATGGTATTCCTAAGGTGGTTATATCAGACCGGGGTTCCCAATTTATTTCACGATTTTGGAGAGCTTTCTTGAATAGATTAGGGGTGGATTCCCGTTTGTCCACCAGTTTTCACCCACAGACTGACGGGCAAACGGAGAGAGTCAATCAAGAGCTGGAGCAATATTTGCGCCTGTACTTGATGGACCATGAGGGAGATTGGCCAGAGTTAATTTGGGCAGCTGAATTTGCATACAATAATGCAGTACACTCATCCACAGGATTTTCCCCGTTCTTCTTGAATTCAGGCAGGCATCCCAATACCTTAGTGAATAAGTCAGAAAGTTTAGTACCAGCTGTAGAAGAGAAGGTGCGTAAATTACAAGAGACCTATAAGGTAGCAACTCAGAATTTGGTCAAGGCAGAGGCAACTCATAACGTTCAGGCTGACAAGAAAAGAAGGAAGAATCCAGTTTTTGAGTCTGGGGATAAGGTCTGGTTATCTACTCGATACATGCGCCTCAAGGGTAATCGGAAATTCCAGCCTAGATTTGTAGGTCCTTATGAGGTAGAAAGAATGGTAAACCCAGTTAACGTTAAGCTCAAGCTTCCTACCAGCCTAAAAATACATCCAGTATTTCATGTATCCTTAGTAAAAAGGAACCCTGTGGGTATGAGAATGGAGTTGCCTCCAGCTCCAATTCAAAGCCAGTCTGGAGAAGAATACGAAGTAAAGTGGATTCTTG
Source organism: Triturus cristatus (assembly GCF_964204655.1). Taxonomy (NCBI): domain Eukaryota; kingdom Metazoa; phylum Chordata; class Amphibia; order Caudata; family Salamandridae; genus Triturus; species Triturus cristatus. The sequence continues at coordinate 266,668,457 of NC_140585.1, forward strand.
ACTCTAAGTTGAAGAAAGGGAAGATCTTTTACTTAATTGACTGGAAAGGGTTTGGTCCAGAGGATCGTTCTTGGGAACTCAGTTCGAATGTCCATGCCCCCAGATTGGTTCGTGAATTTCATAGGACACATCCCAATAAACCAAAAAAAAGAGGAGGAGAATTCTTGGTGGGGGGTACTGTCAAGAACGGTAATTTGTGTGCTTCCACGGTTCCCCCTCTGTCAGACCGCAAAAGGAAACTACTTAGTTACCCTTGGAGTCGGCTGCTTCACTTCCCTTCTTTCAGACGATTTAGGGGGAGATTAGTCAGCCAAAAGACCACTACCAACAGGGCGCCCGTTCGCGGAGCGATCTAGTTGGTTAGCGGTCTAGTGTTTGTAAATAGTTTTCCAGAACGTGCGCGCGTTCTCTGACCGCGACGCACTTCAACTGTAGTTATCTGTGAGGAGGCAGTGTCGTACTTTTCTCTCACAGAATTCTGAAGGACTCGTTAGGGGCGAGAGATTTCGTTGAGTCTACGCTGCCTAAACTTTATCAGGTAGAGGTGGATGGTCCGTTTCCAGAGTAACCTGAGGATTCCAGTTTATTTCCAGTGTTTGGAAATTCGCCTGAGGAACAACCAGCAGAGTCAGCCTTGAATATCTATCAAGGCAAGAACTTTCAGTCAGAGCAAGTCACCTATATTCCCCGGTGAGTGGAAAATGTTCAACGCGCTTTGGTCAGGAGCAGAAGTGCGTAATTAAGCTAGCAGCATGCTAGAGACTTATAAGGCTACTAAATATCAAATGCTGCGCTCAATAAGAGTAGGAAAAAGAATTCACTAGCAGCCTTCAGACTTCAGTCGCCAATTGACTTAATGCAATTCTTGGATTTGGTGACTGACAGTTTTCTTAAAAGAGCACAGAACTGTCTTATATTACTTAAAGAGCCGTGCTGAAATTCTTCTCAATACCGCAGTCAGATAAGGAGCTACATCTTCAACTACAGTATGTAGATATATATATATATATATATATATATATATATATATATATATATATATATATATATAATACTTACCACCAACAGTCGCAACAGCTTTCATCCTATACGGCAGTGCTCAGCAAGGTCTTATAATAACTGCAACATTAAAAGAGAGAGGCAAAACCACTGTAAGAGCCAGGTAAAGGAGTGGTAGATAGGGAGAGGGTTGCAGGGGTATTTGGGAGGAGTGTTCCATTAATTCCTTGTTAATTGTATTGCAGATGCCTGAGCAACCCACACTAGAGTCCAGAAGAAGCAGGCATAGCAGTGGCGTCTCTCTTGTTATCCCAATTCCCCTTTCCCCCGTCTTGCTGGAAGTAAATTTATTTCGCTGTAGAGAGGCAGGGGAGCTGGGAAGATTGTCTTCGCATTAGAGTCCAGGCCTTCTTGTTCAGCTGCTCCTGTGGTGGTACAGAACTTCAGGTGCGTGGTACCTTCTTTCGCTTGTTTGTGACAACAGGTTATGGCATTTTACAGGGACATAGCCTATATTTGTTCTTTCAACCTCCTTCTACTTAGTGGTAGAAATGGGTGCGAAACCAATAATGGATCCCAGAAAGCTATTCATTTCTGAAACGTAGGAAGAATTCTGAATTCCTAAAGAGGTAATTTGTGTAGATCCTTCAAAGTTTTTATATAGAAAGTAACAGTTTTAATAAAGAAATATTGAAATTGAGTTGAAAAAAACAGCTATTTGTAACTATGTTTTCACTTGTAACTTCTTCTATGTATGGTAGAAGTATGAAAGCAATATACCGTTACCTCTGCTGGATCCGTTTGATTGCGGGGATATTTAGGACTTGTAGCTTCATCATGAACCTGAGGTACCCAGAGCCAATAACTGAGCTGCGCCTTGCTATGGTTTTTCATGGTGTACAGGGTATACAGCAATTCATTTGGTAAAATATAAAGAGTATCAAGGAAACCTATGTATTTCCAAAATGGGAACAAGATATGGAGATTGAAGCAGTGGTAATTTGCATATCTCCGGCTTTGTGGGTACCCATACTAGCATCTGAATTAGAGGGCATTTTTCAAAATGACTTCTTTTTTAAACACTGTCCTACATTTGACAGGCAGAAATGCATATAAAGTCAATTGGTAATAACACTTGTTCTACTATTCAGTGTTTCCCTAATTCTCCGAATAAAAATGGTACCTCGCTTGTGTGGGTAGGCCTAGTGCCTGTGACTAGAAACGGCCCAAAAATAATATGGACACATCAAATGTTTCCAGTGAAAACTGTCCCTTTTTTGCAATGTGGCTAGCTGTGGACCCTAGCACAGCCAGCACTTAGGGAAACCTAGCAAACCTGTACATTTTGACAAATAGCAAACACAAAGAGATTATGGACTGAGGGCTGAAACTTTTCAGACACTCACCCCAGTCACAGATCTGGGTTGAATCCATCATCGTTCTTTAGCTCACTTCGCCACCCCAGTTCAGACACATATATATGCAAATCAGTCTTGACCCTGTGTCTCATGGGAACAGTCCAGTCCGAACTGCCAAGCCATGTCTTCCCTGGCCCGGAAACAAGCATCCTGGGACTGGTTTTGGGCAAATAGACATGCAGGGGAATCCAGAATTGGGTAACTTGTGTGGATCTCACCAGGTTCTGTTACCCAGAATCCCTTGCAAACCTCAAACTTTATTATAAAAACATTTTTCACACATTCCTGTGATGGAAAGTTCTGGAATCTGTGGGGAGCCACAAACGTCCACTCACACAGAATTCCCCCAACTCTCCTGATAAAAATGGTATCTCACTTGTGTGGGCAGGCCTAGTACCTGCAACAGGGAAGGGCCAAAAACGTATTGTGGAGGCGTCAAAATTATCGATCACAAAACGACCTGACTTTGCAAGGGGGCCACCTGCTTTTTTGGTCCCGGACTCGGCTGCCATCTAGGGAAACCTATCTGAAAACTAGACACCAGTGGGAGTCCCGGGAGGTGTGGCTTGCATGGATCCCCAAACAGTTTATTACCCAGAATCTTCTGCAAACCTCAAATTTAGCTAAAATAAATCACATTTATAAATCACATGTCACCAGTACACTCCCATTGTAGCTAAGGACGGAACCATTCCGTCCTCAGTACGGAACGGGTTAAATCTCTCAGTTGGCAGTTGCACTGAGCTGCACAAGAGGATGAGATTGGAGGACTGATGTGTGACTGCACAGGCCTATTGTTTGGCAGTACTGCGGATGATGTTTCTTCTCTTGTGCACCTAAAAGAAAATAAGCACGTAAAACATTTAGTGTGAAACGGCACAAGGCATTGTTTGCAGTTTGAATTATTAAAGACAAGGAAATATTAGTGTGGTTATTTACTTAGGTAATAAATAGTAACATTTTTAAAGTCAAACCACACCACCATACCATATAATTAAATTCCCCTTCAGAATAACACACACAATGTACCGAATAATAGAGCTCTTCCTTTATGTCAATATATTTTAAAGAAGACGCCTGTGACACTCAGGGAAATGCATAGGTAAATGATATAGTTATCTTTTAATAAAATGGAGGTTAGTGTGCTCCTATGGCAGGCAATGTTGTCCAGGGGGAAATTGAATAATCATCATTACACAAATGGATGATACTGATGTGTCTAAAGTGCACCTCAGCCAGAGTGTCCAGGAGGAAATGGAGTTATATATCTCAAAAACGGAATGCTGTTGCGCATATTTGCACCTATGGTGGTTGAATGGATGATGGATCGACCGCGGCAAAATGGGGGGAAAAATGTAAAAGAATTTTTTTCTAATATAAATAAATCTAAATAAAAAAACTCAAAATGTAAAAAAAGGACAAAATAAAAAATAAGTGAAATAAACAAAATTACAAATAAAAAGATCAAATATAATGTATAATTAAAAAACAAAACAGTAATTCCCGATGTTCATATGGGAGAATGAGAAGAAACAGATTGGAGGTGCAAAATAAAAAAAATGGAGAAAATGCATGTTATATATATAAGCACTGTTCATCAAAATCATATTACTAATATATATACTACAATGATCCTCAAACATATTATTAAACTGATATCTCATCCATCCATGCAAGCCTATGGCAAAGGCACACTGGCTGAATGCACAAAATGGCTGCTAGCCAGTGCCACATGGTCACAACAACAACCAGCAGTGAGGCATGGCCACAATAAAGAAGACATGCAGGCCTATGTCAAAAGCACACTGCCTGGCTACACAAAATTGCCACCGGCCACATGGTCAAACAATAACGTCAAACAAGGAGGCATGGCCACAACTAACAGCCCATACAGGCCTATGGAGAAAGCAAACTGGCTGGCTACACAAAATGGCCACCAGCCACACGGTCACAACAACCAGCAAGTAGGCATGGTCAAAACAAAGAACACATGCAGGTCTATGGTGAAAGCAGACTGGCTATCGACACAAAATAGTCACCGGCCACATGGTCACAACAACCAGCAAGGAGGCATGGCCACAACAAAGAACACATGCATGCCTATGGCAAAAGCACACTGGCTGCCTACACAAAATGGCCACCAGTCAGATGGTCACAACAACCAGTAAGGAGGTATGGGCACAACAAAGAACGCATGCAGGCCTATGACAAAAGGGCACTGGCTGCCTACACAAAATGGCTGCCAGCCGCATGGTCACAGCAACATCAACCAGCAAGGAGTCATGGTCACAACAAAGAACACATGCAGGCTTATGGCAAAAGCACACTGACTGCCTACACAAAATGAGAGCCACCTACATTGTCAAACAACAAGCAGGAGGAATGGAAAGCAAAGAACAAATGTAGGCCTATGGCAAAAGCACATTGGCTGCCTACACAAAATGGCCACCAGCCATGTGATTAAACAACAAGCAGGAGGCATGGAAAACAAAGAACACATACAGGCCTATGGACACTCACTATACAAAATATGGCCCCTGGTCACACAGCATGGGGAACAAAGGCAAATGGTGACCTATGGCAAGCTTTGATTTATTAATCCGTCATACTTCGTATTCCATCCGAAACGCCGGGGATTGAGACTAAGTAGGTGGACAAACGGGGCAGGACTCTTGATGAAAGTGTGACTACAGAGCTACCGCTACACAGTCCTACGATCCCCTGAGAAACGGATCCCATCCGAAAATCGGATGGAATACGAAGTATGACGGATTAATAAATCAGTCACTCTTTCAAGGAGCAGCTACTCTGCCCTTGCATCAATAAACAGGCTAGGGAATCCCCTCCACTGTTTTCCTGGGTGGCTTTTGATTTGCCCTGATGAAAGTCCTGGACCTTTACGGCCATTTCTAGGACTGAAACATGTTGGCACTAGGGTCTTAGGACCATAATTATCCTACAAAGACCCTATTTTAAGTATTTTAGTATCCCAGACAGACCCGCAAATAAAGGGATACTGGGGATCTGTCTGAGGTTTTTTTAAATTTTCTAGCCCCCCTGGTCTGTAACATCTTCAAAGAGCTCCCAACATTGTGGTTGAGCCCACCCCGACTTTTAGGCGTCGGGGTGACCCGATGATGAAGCATGACACCACTAGGTGTGTGCGGGTACCTAAATCAAAAGGAATTGCTTCCTTGCTCACCTATCGGTGAAGTTAACACTCCCCCACAGTAACTTCATCATAATATTCCGTCTACGCACTTAGATGTTTGACCGGTTCTGAAGGTCAGTTGGAGTAAAATTGTAGTGACACTGATTATATAGGGAGGTATTACTCCGACCTAGAATCCTCTCCACCCCCTTTTTGGCACAATTGAAAAACGTCTTTCAATAAGCCTCTTGTGTATACGTCTACAAAATCTACCCAGGTCTGGCTCTGGGTTTTTCGAGCCTCTCTGAATCTGATTCTATACTCCTCAGTGGTGAATCCATAGCCCTCAATTAGGGTACCCTTTATGAGATCATAGGATTCAGCCTCTTTCTCGTTGAGTGTTAGGAGTCTATCACTGCACTTTCCTGAGGACATTTCCCACAGGATAGCACTCTACAGCTTCCTGTGGACCAGTCTGCTAAGACAGGCCCACTCAAAAGCAGTGAACCACTTGGTGATATCATCACCCTCAAATAATATTGAGACAATCTCTTTGGGGATTTTAGGGTCAAAACAATCTACTCTCTCCCTATTTATGATTGTGCTACCGCCAGAGATGTGTCCTGGGCCCATCTCTTTTCTCTCTCTATGGCTAGGAGTTGGCTTCTAGAGCTGCCTTTCTGGCTAGTCTTTACAGAGCAAGCTCTTCATCTGAAGGTGCTTTTCTGTTTTAAGGGTATCAGACTGTCCCTCCCATCATTAGTGTTTTGGTCTTCTGTAAGATCAGAGTCTTCCTCTGGATGGTCTCTGTCTTACTCTGCCAAAAGCTCCTGGAGCTGTGCTTTGATTGGGGTTGACCCAGCCCTGAGGCCATAGGTTTTTCACAGGCTTCTGAGCTGTTTCATGTTTAGAGACAGGTAAGGTGTGAGGTCAGGTTCGTCCACATGTACTGATATCACCCCTCTCAGCACCTGAGGGGGTGCTTTTTTAGGTCTCGCGAGCCAAAGGCTCGAAGAGAAATTTTATATGTGGGATTTTCAAAGTGCTACCCACAGTTTTGGCTGGCCTAAACCTTGAGTGCACGTTGGCGTGCACGTGCACAGCTGCTGCTCACACTCCCTCCTCCCTTCTCCCCTTCACTTTTCGTCAGCTTTGATCAGGCTCCTCTGTTGCTGGCATTCCCCCCTCCCTTCTCGCCCAGCACTTCTTGTCACCTCGGCTTTTTTAACACAGCTGCTGCTCGCACTCCCTCCTCCCTTCTCCCCCTCCTTTTTCTTCAGCTTTGATCAGGCTCCTCTGTTGCTGGTTTCACTTGTCGCAACACACCTCCGCTGCTGTTTTCCTTTCATCGTTTGGTCATCTGCTGCCACTTTACAGTCTAACATATCTCTCTTTTTTTCTACTTTCACACCTGGCCCCTGTTTCAGTTTCACCCACCCCTTTCAAGGGCCTTAAACTTCCAACCATGCACACAGCTACATTTCTGTTGTTCACTTTTCGTTTTCGGTCCTTCTGCCTTCTCGGACTCCTTGCTCGACATGGTCGCTGTATTGGAGGTCATAAATTGCTCCGTCTGTGTTTTACATACCTAATGACAGAATAGCTTCCTTCGCGGATACTTAATTCAAAGAGAGCAGTCATCAACACGAGCTTCTGCCTTTTTTCAAAACAATTTTTGTTATAACTAACCATTTAAATGTTTTTTTTTTCTGCTGCAAAAATCACTCTGTATAATAGTGACGGAATAATGGTTCACCTCCATTTACGTGCACACACCTTATAGATGTCCCATTAACAGTATATAGCATTACCCAGCAGCCACGACATAAATAACCACTCCCCCTCACAAATCGTTATTTCAGGCTATTGTTGCGCCCGTAAAAGGGCCCATGTGTTACAGACTTTGGACCAGTAATCATGACCCATCAGACACAGATTTCTTTGCCCTCGTGGCCCCACACTAGACTATTAGTGCACCAGCGTTCAGTTTTCTTTGCAATGCCCCAGTCCCAACCCCGATGATATAATTAATATGCCCGAATCGCAAGTCTTTATGGTAATTAAATCCCAGCAGAGAGCCACTGGAATTGTCATCTTGCGCCCAGGAAATGTTGCCATGTAACAACTAAAATCATGCTCATGAGTCAGTTTCCAACGCACTAATTGAGACTCCACTAAACTGTTAGTGTGCCAGTAACCACACCCTAATATATTAGTTTGCGGGGCACTGAGTAGACGTCATAATGCAGTGTAGTGTGTCAAGTCTTCAGACTAGCTATTTATTGTGCTGGTATTCATGCACTGATCAGTTTGTGTGCCAGTCAGTAGCCCACATCAGCCGGGATGAAGCTATCTTTATTGCAGTGGCCGTGCCAGGATTACTTGCGCGCTGACTCTGTTGAGCATAACGCACAACTAATCCTGACATGCAGCATAACAAAACAAACAAGCTTTTGCAATACAATCCAAGCCCAGTGTGCAAACCTGCCCAGTTTACCTCTTACATTTTATTTCTAGTTCCACTTTAGCGTTTTCAGAAAACATGAATTGTGTGTGAAACTGTGAATCATACAACTGAAGCACTGAGCCGAGTGTTGTGTACTCACTACTCTCCTTAGCGCCACACATGAGCTCCGACAATAGAGTCGGCTCGGACAAAGCCTATAGTCTTGAGTGAAACCAGCAGCGCTATTGATCAGTTCACAGGGTGCGTTTGTTTACATACTGTTAGTTAGTACCTGGTGTAAGAAGTGACTAAATTCGGTCTCTACTTTGGGTTGTCAAAAGGGAATGACTCTTTTCCCTGCTGTGTACATGTGGTAATAGTTGACGATGCGTGCAAAGTCATTCATCAGGGAGTTTCACACATTTAACTGAGAATTCCAAATAATTATGAATAGTCATGGTTATCGACACAGCCACTTTCTCTGCTGACAGCACACGACTCTTCTGGTCAGCCTGCCCTCAGCTCTCCAGCCCACAGAGGTCCCAGGCAACTATGTCACAGTGTAACTAGGCAATGTGCTGCTCCTAGGACACAACTTTCACTTCAAGCCCAGAAACTGGACCTGTGAACCTGGTTCCCCAGCTTCCAAGTCGGTCGCTTTGGCCGTTAAGACACATCCTCTCCTCTGTTCACCATCTTTTCATGTATCCCTATTCCCTGCTCTAAAATGCCCACTCCTCGCTCTTGGAGGCAGATTTACTCCCCCATAAAATTGCTGCGTTTGGATACATTGATGTGGGAGTGCAAATGCACATTTTATGAATGTCTGACTTTAATTTACACTCGTAAGCTGCCCCGGGCGTAGTTGCACCCATGGCGACGTGAATCCAGCTCCTAGGAGCCGGTTTGCCTCTCAGGTAATACAGGCACAAATTAATTCAGGCATGTGAATTATTGGGGCATTGTGGGGCTGCGGAAATCAGGCGTGCCGATGAGACGGACGTGTTTGCGATTCTCTCCAGCCAGTGCTATTCCAGCAGAGTCCGTTGGCACTATTACTGCTGCCTTTAGACAATGTTTCGGCTTAAAATTAAATGATTCCTCTGCTATATAAATGAATAAATATGTATTTAATCGTTCATGAAATATCCATTTTTTTTCTTATTTAACAACAAATATATTTTTATATACCATAAAGGGTCAAGTTCTAAACAATGTGCCGTAGTTCCATCTTGGACAGAAAGTCTGGCGCGGTCACTATTTGAAGTGCACTTTCACTCCACCGTAAACAAGCTTCGCCAAAGCCAATAGGTCTCGCCTCTGGGGGTCTATTGGCTTCGCCGCTGGTGGTTAGCGATACTGCAGAGTATCCCCAATGCAGAGGAGCATGGCTAAAGAGAAGAAAGTAGGGGCTGTGATGTCATCACCACACACATGCTTACATGATAACACGTGCCGTTATTTTCTTTAGGTCGAGTCTGAGTCAGCGCCGCCCACTACCTATTTCTAAAAGGGGACTCAGATTTCACACTTAACTCTGCATTTGGCTTGTTAACCCACTGCGCTATCTCAAACACATTGAAGTGGGCTTTGGTAGGGTTTAAGGTCACTTCCTTTTGTATAGCCGCCAATACTATTGAAGATATTGTAACAGACAAAGAAAAGAAACAGACAGGAGGAGAGGCGCATGGGGTGATATCGGCTTAGACTCAAGCCTCTGCCAGACTCCAGTTATATACATTCCTCTGTGTGTGGTGTTTTACGTTTTCTTTAGTACAGTTGAAAAGCACTGGTGACTGCACAGGAACATATACCCATACACAGGGGCACAATTAGATCCGAACTTGGGTGGGGGACTAACGGGTCAAACAATGGAGGCGGAGATAACTCTTCAAACAGAGGGGCGGAGCTATCCTCAGAGACAATAAACGAAACAAGCATTTGCAATGCAATAGGTCTCTTTAAGCTATTGGCATTGTAAATGGCAATGCGTTTTATATATGTCTCAAAAACCAAAACTTAAATAAAAGGCATTGTCTTTTACAATGCCCACAACTCAAACTCGGGTAAATGCGAGACCTGTTGCATTGCAAATGCTTGTTTCTTGTTTGCATTAGGGCTGTGGCACCCATACTAAGCGACTGATTTCAGTAGCTTGGACACCACACGTGCTTTTGTTGCTTGTCTTCAGCGCATTCAGACTTAGCTGCCCTGCACTGAGCACCTTTATTGCCGCACATAGAAGGAAAAAATTAGAGGGAACATTGCACCTGAGTTGTCTTCTTGTCACAAACTTGCAGCACACACCGCAAGCTACAGTCAGCGTATTGTCAGCATATTGGCTATAGGCGCTCCAGGTGACAACCAGTCCCACAAGACCATTGGTCAGCATTGTGTTGCCTTGGAGACAGTGGAAGCTTTAAAACCTGTGCAATACATAGGAATCTGCAGGGGGGCTGCTATTCTAGTACATATGCATGTTAAGCGTATGTTTAAACCTAGCCATATAGCCGTAGACTGCAGTCAAAACTGAGAGTGACAATTATTTGAGATTCTGTACTAAGAGTAGTAACGTCACAACAGCAAAACATGTAGGAAGTGCTGCATTACATTACAGCGGATACCTTTAATGGCAAGCATGGAGGCACTGCCTTAGGAACAGCTGCAAACTGTCTCCAAAACACACTCCCTCATCACTTCCTTTGCAAACGCCAAAAGAGGAAAACTGTCATCAGTCATAATTACTGACACTTCCAACAGTGAATGACTGTCCTATGGCTTTATCCGGAATGTGAATGACACTTCCCACAAAGCAGCAGCTGCAGGGAGATGACCTACAGTCCTTCTTTTTGTATGTTTTTATATGGGCTGATCAGCAACATGAATGACATTTCCAACAATGACTGACTGAAAGGCACTGATACAAAGTCCATCTCTCTGCATCTTGTGTATTATTTCTGCATTACATGAGCTCTAACAAGGAGCTGTCTGTATGCCAGTCTTAAATAATTCTCAATGATAAAATAAATCTTTCCAAACACCTGCTAGGGTAATCATTATGTGACACCCGCTGAAAACATGGGACAGTTAAATAGGTGTTGGTACCTCTTGCTTCCTGAGAACCTTTACGCATACCTTTCGAATTACTGAAGTTCCATGGAGAGAGAAGTCAGGAGTTTGCAGTGGGTTACACCATGCAAGTCAAAATAGTTTTTTATGTTATGTCTTCCATTACAGTGCAGGGACAATGAATGGTTTATTCATTACAGTGGAAGTGCATGGATGCCAGATGTTCCATTTGTTCCTCTGCAGCAGACAATGTCCCCATTCCCATGCTACACGGTGAGTTAACCACTGACCCTAGGAATAGCAGAGTTGAGAGGGAGAAAAGTCCCCTGCATGCCTTGGAAGAGGTACATCCAGGCCTCAGGTTCATCTAGCAGGCCGTAAATTTATGACTCCCACCTCAGCACACAGATTAGATATACATGTGTGCTGGAGGCATTTGTGACACATATTGAGATCTACAGTAAGGCTCTGGGGCCTGAAGGGCTACTCCATGTGCACCATCCTACCAAACATGACTACTGTTCTTTCGCTGAGAGTAGAAGACTGACAGTGGTGGTAGTGAAAATGATTATAGTGGCACACTGGGCCTTTTAACTCTGTCAAGGAGAGTTACCTACTGGCCTCTCCCACATTTTTACATTAGTCTGCAAGTCCCCTACAACCAGTTACTTCAAGCATAATTGTGGGACACGAATGTTGTGCAGGTATACTGAGCTACATGTGTAGAGGAAGTGTATGGAGCAAGTGTGATACATGTGGCCATTGCCACACAAGAATGCACTTTGTATTTACTATATTCAAGTGCTACATAAGATGCCTAACATTGAGGGTGTGTAGGACCTGGGGTCTCCAGGCCCTATGGGACGGTAACGTGACACGAGCGGTCGGGCCACCAAAGGTCTGTGTGTAAAGCAACCATACAACACGCACCTCACATGGGACGAGGAACACACACAATAAGTGACGCCACACTGTAGGAGTTAGGTAAATACTCAAGTTTATCCTAGTAGATCACGTTAGATGCAGTTCATGAGGTAGCAGTACATTTCATAAGCTGATAACACAATTCCTAGCGATATACATATCAGTTAGGAGCTAAAAAAGTTGGTCATACCCTAACTGCAATTCATGAAATATCAGTACTGCCTGAGGGACAACTACTATTCACGTAGGTGTCCAAGCGCGCTTCACTTTCCTGTAGCGCCTTAGGGGGGTGATTACAGCGCTGTGCGCGCTAACTGGTGACGACCTCAGAACGGGGCATCTAGCACCGAGAGCTACTCGTAATAGATGACATTTAGCACTTCAATATGGAACATGAATAACAGAGCGCTACTCATAATCAATAGCATGTGGTACTTCCATATGGGCGTGAATAACAGAGCGCTACTCGTAATCAATAGCACGTAGCACTTCAATATGGAACATGAATAACAGAGAGCTACTCGTAATCAATAGCACGTAGCACTTCAATATGGAACATGAATAACAGAGCGCTACTCGTAAGCGTTGACATTTAGCACTTCAGAACGGAGCAGGGATATCAGAGCGCCACTCGTACTCAAGGACAGTCAAGGCCTCCCACGGGGCTGTCAGCAGGGAGCGCACGGGACTTGCGGAGCGAGTCTCTCGGGCTTCGGTGCAGTTCGTAGGGCACCACACTTCAGTGCAGTCACGGGGGCACCAGGGAGGGATCCCTCGGCGGGGTCTCTCTGTCGCGAAGACAAGGGGGACTCCCACGGAGAGGGAACCCGGGCTGAGGGTGCGGTGTGGCTCCCAACCAGTAGGGGGCGCACCAGGGACAATCCCAGCCTCCGGGCTTACCTCGTTCTCGGCGTCGGAAGGCGTCCGCTCCAGCGACGATGGGGGAACTCGGCCCAGGCCTCGCGCACCTTCTCACGCAGCTGCGGCGGCAGCGGCGGGGCCCCGGGCTTCTCCCCGGGCCTCGCGACTCTGCAGGGCACTTCTTCCGGCCTCCGGGCCGCGGCGGTGAGCACGCTGGCTTCCACGTCACAGTGGGGTGCTCAAGATAAGGATGGGGGTTCCGCGCTCAGCGGAGCACGCTGCCGGGGGTCCCAGGCCAGGTCAGGGAGCGCAGGGGTCACAGCGCTAATACCTGGTCGATCCCCGGTGGCTCTTTAATCTGCTTTGCATACGGCTTCAGGGGTCAGTCTGGACACGCAGTCTCAGCGCTTGGCATATAGGTTTAGAGTTCAATCTGGACACGCAGTCTCAGTGCTTGGCATATAAGTTTAGAGTTCAATCTGGACACGCAGTCTCAGTGCTTGGCATATAAGATTAGAGTTCAATCTGGACACGCAGTCTCAGTGCTTGGCATATAAGTTTCTGTTCTCAGATGTTAGGTGAAGTCTTGTTGGCGCAGATGTATCTGGCGCCCTTAAGGGGTTCTGTTACGGGGGGTAGGGATGGAGAAGGCGACTAGGTCCTTCCTAGTCAGACTGGGCAGAGGTTCTCTGGGTCCTCCTACTGCTGGGCAAGATCAGTGGGTTTCACAGGGTCCCTCACTCACTTAAGAGGCAGCACCTAAATCCTGTCACTCTCAGAGGCATAAGTCCCTGGCTAGGCCCTACCGCCTCCACTCCTGGTGGATTCTTCCAGCTCTGCTTCACCCCACTGGCCAACTCACCACAAAAAGTTCCCTCCCTCACTTAAGTAGCCCTAGGTCAGGTGACCTCTAGCCAAGGCGGCAAAAGAAAAACCACACCTCCCTTCTAGAAGGTTCCAGCACATTCCAGGTGCTTCCCCACTCTACCTAGGGGACAAAAAGGCGGGCTGGTGTCGCAACATTGTTGTGGGGTTCCAGCCAGCTCCTGGCAGCTAGGGTGCTACTATGAAAGACCACTCTGCAGTAGCAGGGGCCTGTGGCAGCCATCTTGGGAAAGGGGAGCACCTGCACCTTAACACTGATTGGCAATGAAAAGGCGCCCGGAGACCTAGTCCAACATAAAAATGAGGGTGGAAAAAATGAGGCACGATCAAAAATGGAAGGGGAGACCACCCTAGGGCTGACAGGTCCAACATGCGTCCCCCCCAGCCGAAAGAGGGGAGAGCTACCCAACCTCTAGGGAGTTCTCATCACTAAGGCGGAAAAACCTGGAGAGACCGTCAGCATTGGTGTGGTCAACTCCGGGCCGATGTTCCACCCGAAAATCCATCCCCTGTAGGGAAATGGACCACCTCACCAACTTGGGGTTTTCACCTCTCATCTGCATGAGCCAGCGAAGGGGCCGGTGGTCGGTCTGAATAAGGAAGTGAGTTCCAAAGAGATATGGTCTCAACTTCTTCAGGGCCCAGACCACCGCGAAGGCTTCTCTCTCAATGGTGCTCCATCGCCGTTTCCGAGGGAGGAGTCTTCTGGATATGAAGGCCACTGGTTGATCTTGGCCCTCGGTATTGAGTTGTGAGAGCACCGCACCTACGCCGTGCTCTGAGGCGTCGGTCTGCACAATAAATTCCTTGCTGAAATCTTGTGTTGCTAGTACTGGAGCGGTACACATCGCATGTTTCAGCGTGTCAAAGGCTTCTTGGCATGCAGCTGTCCATATGACCTTGCGGGGTTGCTTCTTTGAGGTCAATTCCGTCAAGGGGGCTACGATGGTACCATATCCCTTGACGAACCGGCGGTAATACCCAGTGAGGCCGAGGAAAGCTCGGACCTCTGTTTGGGTCTTGGGGGGCTCCCAAGCCAAGATGGTCTCTATTTTGGCCTGGAGGGGTTGCACCTTACCTCCGCCCACCAGGTGTCCCAGGTACACGACAGATCCCTGTCCAATCTGGCACTTGCTGGCTTTAATGGTTAAGCCAGCGCGCTGCAGCGCCTGCAATACCTCCTGGAGGTGTTGCAGATGGTCCTCCCAGGTGCTACTGAAGACAGCTATGTCATCCAGGTAGGCAGCGGAGAAGGACTCCAGGCCAGATAGTACCTGATTCACTAACCGCTGGAATGTGGCCGGAGCATTTTTGAGCCCAAAGGGCATCACCCGAAACTGGTAGTGGCCCTCAGGGGTGGAGAATGCTGTCTTCTCCCGTGCTCTATCGGCCATGGCAATCTGCCAATATCCAGATGTCAGATCAATGATGCTGAGGTACCGGGCTGCTCCCAGCCAGTCCACCAGCTCGTCTGCACATGGGATGGGGTGAGCATCTGTCTTCGTGACAGAGTTCAACCCCCGGTAGTCCACACAGAACCGAAGCTCTGGTGTCGTACCCGGTGGGGCCGCTTTCGGCACCAGCACCACTGGACTAGCCCACGGGCTGCCGGAAGGTTCTATCACCCCCAGCTCCAGCATTTTTGCCACCTCACGCTGGATGCTATCCTTCACTCGGTCAGAGAGCCGGTAAGACTTGTTCTTCACCGGGGGGCTGTCCCCTGTGTCCACATCATGGGTACACAGATGAGTGATTCCAGGCGTGAGGGAGAACAACAAGGAGAACTGTCCCAGGACATTGCGACAGTCCCTCTGTTGCTCTGGGGTCAAGGATGGGGAGAGGACTACACCTTCCACCGAACCATCCTTCTCTTGCACCGCTAGAAGGTCAGGAAGAGCCTCACTCTCTTCCTCTTCGCTCCCATCCGTCACCATAAGGAGAGCAAGCTCTGATCGCTCATGGTGCGGCTTCAGGCGGTTGACGTGGAGCACCCTGAGGGGCTGACGGGGGGTTTTCATATCGACTACGTACGTGGTCTGGCCTCGCCGCTCCACAATGTCGAACGGGCCAGTCCACCGGTCCTGGAGGGCACAAAGCTCCCCAAGTTCCATAACCCACACCTTCTGTCCAACGTCTAACTCGACCGTCCGAGCGTTGCGGTCATACCACTCCTTCATCACGGTCTGGCTAGCCTCCAGGTTCTCTGTGGCTGCCTTCCACAGCTTGGCCATCTGGCTGCGGAACGCCAGCATGTAGCTGACAATGTCACGGGGAAGCTTCTGTGAAGTCTTCTCCCACCCCTCCTTCACTAAACTGAGGGGACCCCTAACGGGATGGCCATAGAGCAATTCGAACGGGCTGAACCCGACTCCCTTCTGCGGTACCTCCCGATAGGAGAATAACAAGCAGGGGAGGAGGACGTCCCATTTACGCCTCAAGTCCTCTGGTAGGCTTCGGATCATCCCCTTCAATGTCTTATTGAAGCGCTCTACAAGTCCGTTAGTCTGGGGATGGTAAGGAGTGGAGAACCGGTAGGTCACCCCACACTCCTTCCACATGGCCTGCATGTAGGCCGACATGAAATTTGTGCCCCTGTCCGACACCACGACCTTGGGGAATCCTACACGGGTGAAAATCCCCAACAGTGCCCGCGCCACCACCGGTGCAGTGATGGTCCTCAGAGGAATAGCCTCTGGGTACCTTGTGGCGTGGTCCACCAAAACCAAGATGAACCGGTTTGCCGCTGCGGTCGGAGCGTCCAATGGCCCAACAATATCGATACCGACCCTCTCAAAAGGGGTCCGGACCACGGGGAGCGGTTCCAACGGGACCTTCAACTTAGTCCCAGTCTTGCCACTGGCCTGACAAGACTTGCAGGTCTTACAAAAGGTGTCTGAGGCAATCCTCATCCTGGGCCAATAAAAATGGGGGACCAACAGTGCAAAGGTTTTGTCCTGACCCAGGTGTCCGGCTAAGGGTATCTTGTGCGCTAACTTCAGCAGGAAGGCCCGGTAACATTGGGGGACCACTATGGCCCTCGAAGATCCATGTACCGGCACCCTGGGCTCACTGTATAGGAGACCATCCTCCCAATACACATGATAACCTCCCAGCTCCTGACTGGCCACTTGGGCTTCGGCCTGCCGCCGCATGCCTTCAAGCGTGGGGCACGTCCTTTGTGCCTGACAAAATTCCTCTCGGGTAGGCCCTCCTTCCACATGCCAGTCAGCAAGGGTCGGCAAGTCCTCCACAGGAACGACATCTACCTCCGTGGACTCCGGGGGCACCTCCGCAGCCTCCCCATCCATCTCACAAGGCATGTCCTCTACCACCTTCTTCTTTCCATGTTTGGCTTTGGGTTGGGCCATGATTCCAGGCTCCAACCCAGGGTGAGTTCCATGCCGGGCAGCCATGGACCGCGTGCTTACGCAAGTCCACCCTGGTAATCCCAGCATCTCGGTGTGAGCATGAAACTCGACATCTTTCCACTTGGTGTGCTCCAGGTCGTTCCCTAGCAAACACCCCACAGGCAAGGCAGGGCTCACAGCAACTCTCAGTAGGCCTTTGACTCCTCCCCACTTAAATGGAACACGAGCCACTGGATAGTGACTCATACTGCCGTCAGCCAATACGGCCGGATGGAACTCCTCGGGGACTACTTGGTCTGGGGACACCAGCCGCCGCACTACAGTGGTCATGCTGGCCCCTGTGTCCCTCAGAGCTTCCACCTCCTCCCCATTAATTCTCACCCTCTGCTGATATTTAGCAGTGTTCGGGAGCAGGGACACTACGGGGACCACCTCTCTATCCCTGAGTGAAACCAGCGTCAGGCCTGTCCACTCCCCTTCCCTATCTAAGGGCAGCTCCACCCCAAGCGCTATACTACTCACCCCGGGACTTTTCCCGCCCGTTGGGGCTGGTGGTCGCTTGCGACACTTGGGATCTCCCCGGTAGTGTCCAATCTCCCCACACTCGTAGCACCGCACAATCCTTGGCTGCTGACTCCTGTCAGGGTAAGTGGGTCTTGTGAAATTGGACGGGGGTGGGGTTCCTACTCCCTTCCCAAACTTATTTTGGGGACCTTTCGAGAAATCCACCTTTTTATCTCCCCCCTCTTTCTTCTGGGGGAAACCCTGTCCGCCCTTCGAGCCATCTCCCCCGGGGCCCTTGTGAGACACCCGGGTGCTCACCCAAATATCTGCCTCCTCCGCAAGCTCACGGGGATCCATCAACTTGCAGTCCACCAGATATTGGCACAGCTCCGGAAAGCTCTTATCCAAGAGGTGCTCCCTTAAAAAAAGATCGTACAACCGTTGGTAGTCCTGCACCTCGCTGCCACGCACCCAACCATCTAGTGCCTTCCTTGCATAATCAAAAAAGTCTACCCGTGTCTGTGTGGACAGCTTATGGCTGCCACGAAACTTTTGCCTGTACCTCTCGGGGTTAAGACCAAACTTTTTTAACAAGGCCTCTTTCATGGGGGCATACCTTACCTGATCCGCCTTGGCCAAATATAGTAGGGTGTCCCTAACATTGGGAGGTATATACCGGTATAAACCACCTCCCCAATTACTCTCGGGTACCCCATGGGCCGTCAAGGCTACCTCGTATGCCTCCAACCATTTCATGATGTCGTCCCCCACTGTGTAATTGGCAATTACCTCTTTAGGTAGGTAGAATTTTGATTCTTGAGGTTCCTTAGGTATGCTGCCACCATTCTCCTTATTGGACGCGTTCAATTGAAGGGCGCGTAGCTCCAGCTCTTTTAGCTGAAGCTCGTGCGCCAGCTTCTTCTCCTCCATTGCCCATTTCTTGTTCTCTCTTTCCCTTTCTCTTTCATGTTCTAATTTCGCTAGCTCCCATTTTAATTGCCTCTCTTCCCTCCTGTCCTCGTACTCCTCTGGAGACGCGCTCCTTCTAGACCCTGTCCTACTACTGGCCCCAGAACGTCTCCCTGGGGGCACATTTTCCGACATATCTACATTTACGATGTCTAGTACTTCCTGGGCGCTCTCCTCCTGAGGTGCATCTGGCGCCTCCTGTCCCTCATCCTCTTTCCCTTCTGGGTGGGCCTCTACCCATGCCCTAATGGCGGTGCGGAGTTCCGGTCCTTTGGCCCACCATACCCCAGGCACCCCCATCCCCTGCCCGAACTCTCTCAGTTGCTTCACCGAGTACCCCTCGAGGTCAGCTAACCGGAATTCCATCTTGACAGGTGGGGACCTAGATACTAAGGAGAAAGATTCCTAGGGTATAGGTGACAGTACCAGCTAACCAGGACTCTTGCACTTTCAACCTGGACAGTGGAAATAACAATGCAGCAATCAATGGTTTCAGAGCTCTGGAACAATTAGGCGTTTAATTGTGGCGCCCTCCGCCTCACGGAAGGGTGCTGTATGGTCACAGGTCCTAGGGATCCCACCGCTCGCCAACAATGTAGGACCTGGGGTCTCCAGGCCCTATGGGGCGGTAACTTGACACGAGCGGTCGGGCCACCAAAGGTCTGTGTGTAAAGCAACCATACAACAAGCACCTCACATGGGACGAGGAACACACACAATAAGTGACGCCACACTGTAGGAGTTAGGTAAATACTCAAGTTTATGCAAGTAGATCACGTTAGATGCAGTTCATGAGGTAGCAGTACATTTCATAAGCTGATAACACAATTTCTAGCGATATACATATCAGTTAGGAGCTATAAAAGTTGGTCATACCCTAACTGCAATTCATGAAATATCAGTACTGCCTGAGGGACAACTACTATTCACGTAGGTGTCCAAGCGCGCTTCACTTTCCTGTAGCGCCTTAGGGGGGTGATTACAGTGCTGTGCGCGCTAACTGGTGACGACCTCAGAACGGGGCATCTAGCACCGAGAGCTACTCGTAATAGATGACATTTAGCACTTCAATATGGAACATGAATACCAGAGCGCTACTCGTAATCAATGGCATGTAGTACTTCAATATGGGTGTGAATAACAGAGCGCTACTCGTAATCAATAGCACGTAGCACTTCAATATGGAACATGAATAACAGAGAGCTACTCGTAATCAATAGCACGTAGCACTTCAATATGGAACATGAATAACAGAGCGCTACTCGTAAGCGTTGACATTTAGCACTTCAGAACGGAGCAGGGATATCAGAGCGCCACTCGTACTCAAGGACAGTCAAGGCCTCCCACGGGGCTGTCAGCAGGGAGCGCACGGGACTTGCGGAGCGAGTCTCTCGGGCTCCGGTGCAGTTCGTAGGGCACCGCGCTTCAGTGCAGTCACGGGGGCACCAGGGAGGGATCCCTCGGCGGGGTCTCTCTGTCGTGAAGACAAGGGGGACTCCCACGGAGAGGGAACCCGGGCTGAGGGTGCGGTGTGGCTCCCAACCAGTAGGGGGCGCACCAGGGACAATCCCAGCCTCCGGGCTTACCTCGTTCTCGGCGTCGGAAGGCGTCCGCTCCAGCGACGATGGGGGAACTCGGCCCAGGCCTCGCGCACCTTCTCACGCAGCTGCGGCGGCAGCGGCGGGGCCCCGGGCTTCTCCGCGGGCCTCGCGACTCTGCAGGGCACTTCTTCCGGCCTCCGGGTCGCGGCGGTGAGCGCACTGGCTTCCACGTCACAGGGGGGTGCTCAAGTTAAGGATGGGGGTTCCGCGCTCAGCGGAGCACGCTGCCGGGGGTCCCAGGCCAGGTCAGGGAGCGCAGGGGTCACAGCGCTAATACCTGGTCGATCCCCGGTGGCTTTCAATCTGCTTTGCATACGGCTTCAGGGGTCAGTCTGGACACGCAGTCTCAGCGCTTGGCATATAGGTTTAGAGTTCAATCTGGACACGCAGTCTCAGTGCTTGGCATATAAGTTTAGAGTTCAATCTGGACACGCAGTCTCAGTGCTTGGCATATAAGTTTAGAGTTCAATCTGGACACGCAGTCTCAGTGCTTGGCATATAAGTTTCTGTTCTCAGATGTTAGGTGAAGTCTTGTTGGCGCAGATGTTTCTGGCGCCCTTAAGGGGTTCTGTTACAGGGGGGTAGGGATGCAGAAGGCGACTAGGTCCTTCCTAGTCAGGCTGGGCAGAGGTTCTCTGGGTCCTCCTACTGCTGGGCAAGATCAGTGGGTTTCACAGGGTCCCTCACTCACTTAAGAGGCAGCACCTAAATCCTGTCACTCTCAGAGGCATAAGTCCCTGGCTAGGCCCTACCACTTCCACTCCTGGTGGATTCTTCCAGCTCTGCTTCACCCCACTGGCCAACTCACCACAAAAAGTTCCCTCCCTCACTTAAGTAGCCCTAGGTCAGGTGACCTCTAGCCAAGGCGGCAAAAGAAAAACCACACCTCCCTTCTAGAAGGTTCCAGCACATTGCAGGAGCTTCCCCACTCTACCTAGGGGACAAAAAGGCGGGCTGGTGTCGCAACATTGTTGTGGGGTTCCAGCCAGCTCCTGGCAGCTAGGGTGCTACTATGAAAGACCACTCTGCAGTAGCAGGGGCCTGTGGCAGCCATCTTGGGAGAAGGGAGCACCTGCACCTTAACACTGATTGGCAATGAAAAGGCGCCCGGAGACCTAGTCCAACATAAAAATGAGGGTGGAAAAAATGAGGCACGATCAAAAATGGAAGGGGAGACCACCCAAGGGCTGACAGGTCCAACAGGGTGGAAGAGAGCCCTGAATGCTGGGCTCTTCCAGAACATTCCAAGGATCCTTTGCTGTGGGTCAGACTTTTGGATGTAGAGAAGAAGAGACACATGGCTCCTTTGAAGTTATGGAGTTTCTCCGCCCTTTCCAGGCCTACTGTGCAATGGAAGAGCTCCCCATCATGGTTTAACAGGTAGTTAAGTGAGATAGGCTCCCTTTCTTTCTTACTCTCGTTTTATGTCTCTTGTGAAAGGGTGGATGGATGGGTGGTTGAAAGGATGGATGGATGAGCGTATGGGTGGATGAATGAATGAGTGAAAGGGTGGATGAAGGGATGGATGAGTGAAAGAATCGATAGATGGATGAGTGATAGGGATGGTTGATGGATGGATGGATGGATGGATGGATGGATGGATGAAGGGATGGATCGGTGAGAGGAAAGGGTGGATGACTGATGAGAGAAAGGATAGATGGATGAGTGAGTGAAAGGATTGATGGCCAAGTGAAAGAGAGGGTGGATGGATGATGAGAGGATGGATAAGGGAGTGAGTGAAAGGATGAATGGCTGAATGGCTGAGTGAAAGGGAGAATGGATGGAGTGAAAGGATTGATGGATGGATGGAGTGAAAGAGTGAATGAATGAATGAGCGAAAGTATAGATGGAGTGAAAGGATGAATGATTGAAAAAATGGATGGATGAGTGAAAGGAAGGTTGGATGATACATGGATGGATGGTGAAAAGGATGGATGAATGGATGAATGAGTGAAAAGGTGGATAGATAGATAGATAGATAGATAGATAGATAGATAGATAGATAGATAGATAGATAGATAGATAGATAGATAGATAGATAGATAGATAGATAGATAGATAGATAGATAGATAGATAGATAGATAGATAGATAGATAGATAGATAGATAGATAGATAGATAGATAGATAGATAGATAGATAGATAGATGACAGAATGTAAAGGTGAAATTGTAGATATCAGCAGGTGGATAGAAGGATAAAAAAATGAATGAATAAATGCTTGGATTTAAGAGTGCTCTTCTGAGGAGGGTCGTGATGACTTGTTTTGTTTGCTTGGTGCCATAAGAGCTTTGATTCGAACTGGGGGTATTTTGATTTTCTTGCTACTCTCTTGTTTACAGGCCTTGGGTACACGTAATACCATTTTACTAGGGGATTATAGGTAAATTAAATATGCTAATTGGGTGTAAGCCAATTCTGTAATTTTTTAAGAGTGAGCAGAAGCACCTCAGCACTGGTTAGCATTGGTAGAGTGCGTAGAGTCTCGAAGGCAACAAAAACGATTTTCAGCAAACTGGAGGATAGAAGGCAAAACATTTGGGGGAACAACCACAGCAAAGGCTTTCAGGTGTAACAGTGTCTCATGGCCACTGGAGCAGCCTAAGCTGTCTTTTTCAGTAGTCACTGAAAGGTATTAGTAGATTCTAAGAAAATGATCTACTCATGAAACAAAATGAGCAGTATTGTGTTGTTTGTGATTAACGTGAAGTACAGGCTAGAAATTGACTTATTGGCTTGTATTTGTTGGTTTATCGAGTTCTGAGGCTCTGCATCTCTTAGAAAATGCGGTTTTTTTTAAAACTTGTTTTTATTTTATTCATTAGTAGAATATGCTTTTGACTGCTTGACTTCGCTACTATGAGGCAGAAGTGCTAAAGGGGTGAATTTGATGGTCAGTTTGGGATCAGGAGAAAGGTTAAGCCGCAGAACATCATTAAAAGGCTCTGGTTGACACAGTCTGTGCCCTGTTACCCCTGTTTGGCCTTTGCCCCTGAAAAGATTTGCTCAGGCAGAAATAGGTGAGGCACTGAGGTTTCTCTCTGCACTGCTTCTTTAATTATCATCTAAAGTACAATAGAATACATGTGCATTGGACATGTACGTTCAAACACACCGAGAAAACAATTAAAATCAGGTACCTGTACCTCTCTGTAAGGTTTGGTTGTGTGCTAAGCCATGTTGATGCAGCTTCTGTTTACTTACTCTTTGCCTTATAAGCCAGCTGTGAGACCCAGATCCTCTTAGCCTCGCCTTTCATCCACTCAAGCCTTAACACTTTCATACACACTGCCCTAACCTCACCGCATGCTCCTCCTGTCCCCATTAATTGCCCCTTTTCCATACATATTGCCCTTGCTCCACCTCACACTACCCCGCCTCGATAAGACTGCACTTTCCCTTTCACTAATAATCACCCTTGGATAATGCACTCCACCATTTTCTGTTGTCCATGTGCCGATAACAGGTGTATCTTATTTCACAACTCAGTGGTACTCACTAAATCAATTTCAGAAGGATGATAGGCTGAAATGTTATCCTGTGACCTTCAGTTTGCACAAGGATCTCTGCAATGGATGCATTAGGCAACTAAACTTTCAGTCGTGAAAACACCCAGTCACTCAGCCATCCAACCACTCCCACATCCATTCAAGCATTCACTCACCTATCCATGCACCTGTGCAATTATAGATTCATCCTTCTATGCCCACACTTGTCTATCAGTTTATCCAATGCTGATTTATTATCTCAATTCACTCAGTCACTCTTACACACACAGGTCAAAGTTAATTATACAGGCAATAGATTTTGTGTTTGTGATGCATTGTGGTGCAAATCATATCATGTGAATGTTTCCACTCCTAAATCTAGATTCCCAAGTGTCCCCAGTGTACTAGTGAATCCAGCCACAATTGTTGGTGAGGAGGATTAATGAAGTTTTAAGGGTTCTCCGAGTGAAAGGATGCAGCAAGTTGAGAAGGATGAGAAAGAACGTGAGCTGGTCACACTTTCGGTGGCGGCTCTCACTGCGGCACCACAGATTCTAAAGAAAATCTGAAAGTTGCTTAATAAGGGATTTCTCTCAGTCTGCTCTTGGAGTTGGATGGCAATTCAATTCAATTGTTTTTCTGATTAACTGGAGGTCAATGATGGTTACTTGAATTATAGACCAAAGTCTATAATCCAAGTACACCTCAGGTTGGGCTTAACATTTTTGGGCCAGATTTACTAACAAGTCAGGCAACGTAATGTAGCAAGAGAACTTTCTGTGCAGTGTTGCGTGACAGCGAGAGAAAAGAATTGCGCCATAAATACTAAGATATGACACATTTGCGCTTTCACCCTGAGCTGGCGCATTGTGTGCTACTTAGCGCCATTGCAGGCACCCTTGCGCAATGGTCCACGGGCACCTGCATTACATGTAGGATAGCTTTGTGCAGGAAGGTACACCTTCCTGCACAAAAACAATCCTTTGAGTCATTTTCCTTTTGTATGTATGCTGCAGAATGTAGCACGGGTAGTTAGAGGTAATAATGAGGAGAAATAAAGATATTTCTCCTCTTTAGGCCTCACTTGAAAAGGCGTACCATTTTGACGGAATCCCAGGTTTATTGACCTTAATAAATCTGGGATTGCATCAAAATCATTGGTGAATGCATGGGAACGGCCATGCTTCACCCATGGAATGCCTTCTCAACACAGAGTAACACAAGGCAGCGATTTGCGTTACTCTGGATTGACTAAGCCACGCAGTCGCGCAAGGTGGCTCTGCATGGCTTGGTAAATCCTATTGAAGGGCCTGCATTGTCATGTGTGACGCAAGGGTAACACTAGCCCTTCGCAAATCTGGGCATTTGTGTGGTAGCTTTTCTGCAGAGCACTTAAAGATAATTTTCACCCAATGTATCCTACACATTTTCACCCTTAGTAACTCCTCTTTGGGCCCAGGGCCAGCTTTAGGGCAGTGAGGCTGGTGCGGCCGCACTGGTCGCTGGCTTGGAGGGGGCACTGACCTTAGGGGAGGTGCTGCATTTAGCAGTAATGTAGGATTTAAAACCACCTTCAGCAGAGTTCCTTGTGGTCCAGCTTTCAGGCAGCAATAACATGTCAATATATCTCTTGTGGTTAATGTTCCTGCTAGAGAGCGAGATAGGAGATTTGTCTAGGGGCAGTTTGGCTCAACATAAAGTAGCACAGAGGGTTAATATCCATGCTGCAAAGAACAGACCTGCATTTTATGTGGATAGTAGAGTGGGTTAGTAAAGCCAGTCTTTACCAGCACTTTAAAACAGTGAACAGTATTTGAGAGATGGGCTATGGAGCGATAAGGGGCCCTTTTGCTGGGTGGTAGTGAGGGAATCCGAGAAGGAGTTATTACAGGGGTGGGGGGCACCAAAAAATATTGTCGCAATCTGCGTCACCAGTACTTACGCCGACCCTGTTTAGGCCAACTGTGTCTGTGCGCGTCTTCTAACAGAGTTTTGGAAAATAATTATAGCACACAAAATTAAACATTAAACTCAAAAGCACGGACAAGCCAATAAAAGCAAACCGGCTACCTGAGACTCATGCCAAACACGCCCTGCAGCTGGTGCCAGGGCGTGTCCAGCGTCTACCAGGGCTGGTGAAAGACCGCGGCACCTCGGGAGCTGTGCCTGCTGTTCGAACTGTGCAAGGAAGCAGGCGGCTACAGAGAAGGCACGCGCCATGACTCTCACCAAGGAGTCACGCATCACGCTCAGCGACGGGCACACCATGCCTGTGGTGGCCTTCGGCACTTTTGCAGCTGAAAGCGTAAGTGCATATCCATGTCTGATTTAAGACTGTCTGAAATAGAGCGAACGTTTTCATTGGTGGAATGTTGTCACTAAGTGCACTTTAACATTCCCTCTGTTCCTATCTTCCTCTACCACTCCAATGTTTTCTGTGACTTTCAGTCTCTCTTCCCGCTTCAGCCTCGTGTCATATTTTCACATCTCTGATTTTATCGTTCTTGTTGTTTCTGTCCTTCATTTTGTCCATTTAGTTCCATCTTTCCCGTTATCTTTGTTTCTATTGTGTCCTTTCTCTTTAGCATTCTCAATTTTACTATTTCACTTTCCTCAAGATATTTCACCTTATTTTTATTAACACCCTTTCAGCTTTCCTCTTTTATTTTTTAATTGTTCAATCATTTCTTTACTTAATCATTTCCAATTCTTCATTCTCCCAGTTTCTTCACTTCATTTTTTTAAATTTCTATACTTCTTTTCTCTTCAGAGTGTCTTTCTGTGATCTTGTTACTTTGCTATTTTTTTAATGTGGTCTTGCTTGAAGATGGCATGGTAGCCAACACTTTAACACATTCTTTGATTGGGCTTTACCCTTTTTGATGGCTTTCTCGTCGATGTCAATTTTCTGCTCCTAATTCAATGGCTTCCCCGTATTTGTGTGTTTGTCTCACCCCTGGAGTATTGCTGATTTACCTTGTTCATGACGAGATGAACCGTAGTCCTGCACTGCTAAAAGTAGAAATCTACTTTTTCTTCTAAATTTCTTTATGGAGGTTTTATAACATGCTGAAAACCAACATACCATACATTTGTCTACATTGAACTTGTAACGTCGTACCGGACAATCAAGACATGTATTAGCCATGAGTTTACTGCATAATGGTTTAACTCTTTCCAGGGTGACGGACTACACATATCAAGTAGGAGAAGATCATGGAGGTGCACAAGCAATGCCTAAGGCCGCCTGCTTAAGGTTCCTGGATGTGATATTCCAACCCGCCCCTCCAAATGTTTTTGTTTTTGGGGAAAAACTCCTGCTTCATACATCAGAATCTCCACTATTCGACACAGGTCCAATCCATGCTTACATCCCTGAATCGTGAGAGGCCCGAGTCAGGGCTGGCTTTAGGGCAGTGCGACAGGTGCGGCCGCACTGGGCGCTGACCTGTGGAGGGGGCGCTGACCTCAGAGGGGGGCGCTGTTTTTAGCAATAGTTTATGATTGGAGAGATGAGGGTCACTTTTGCCTGGTGGTAGTGAGAGAATGTGAAGTGAGTGGGTAGTGAGTGGGGTGTGAAGGCGCCCAAAAAGATTGCATCAGGCACCACGGGCGCTAAAGCTGGCCCTGGCTCGAGTCTCCTCCAGTGTTGGGCGATGTCTCTCTTACCCAATATGAGACACAATCGAAAAAATATCTTCTCTGTATGTGTGAAGCCCTCATCTTCCACTGCATTAGGTGTGGCTAGTTTCGGTGTGTGGCAAATGACCGGCGCCACCCGCATCTAGGGGCGTGGTGCCCTTACTTGCATCTCGGGCGCGAGCCGGTCTGTTCTCTCTTTCCTTTAGGGGAGAGGGACCTGGAATTAAGGATTGTGGGGACGGCCCCCGACGACGTCATTCAAGGGTGCAAGTGGTCCCCCCTCTCCCCCCGCCGGCAACGATAAAAGGGGTGGGAGGGACGGGGAAACCCTCTTTGTCCTTTCCAACAGCTCCCGAGGTGGCAGACCAGTGGCAAGTTACCAGGGATTCGGCGTTCCAGTTTTCTATGTGTGCGGCGGTGCTAGAAGCGCCTACCTTGAGGCGAACGCTGGTTAGTAGGCTGGTCCTCAGCTTCTGGGGTTAGGGAGGGGGCCTCATGGCATAGTCATATTTTGGTGTGCGATGGTTGCGAATGGCTCATGTCATGTAAACATGGTACTGACGATCGCGGGGTTTTTCTGCAGTTTTTCTTTGCTTGACAATGTTGTTGAGATTTGTAATCCAGTGCATTAGGGTATTGAGTATCCCAGATGCCTTGGGTTAAGTGCATTGCGTGCACGTGACCGCATGTTACCTCTATGCATGGTGTGAATTTTAATTGGTGTTGTTAACTGAAGCCTGGGCACTAGGTGAGTGAGTATACCCGGTGCCTTGGGATATTTGGCGCGTGCGCATGGCGGCATGTGTGTACTTTAATATTGTGCTAAGGTAAACCGGGGCACTAGGGTAGTAAGTATCCCAGATGCCCCGTGTATGGTGTTGTTGCGATGGGGTCAAGGGGGTGGTAAGTAACCCGGATACCCATGTCACAGATGTGTGCAAGGTTGGGATTGCGAGATGTTATCAACGAACTAAGAGACGCTAGGTGGCCGGGAAAAACGAAGAGCAGATTCACTGGGTTCGGGATTTATTTCCTGGTGCTCAGAGTGTGTTCAGGCCTAGGCGCGGCGGGCAACAGATGCTGCTTTTAACCCACCTCATCACAATATGGAGCTATAGAGGGTATGTGCCAAGCCTCCCTCCTCTCAACATTCATTAAACCAAAAGGATTCACAATTTTACTTAGGAACTACACAGCTAACGGGAATAAATATTTCCCCCAGGTACTGGTATTGCATCCAAATTAATGTAGTCCTAGCCCTCTTTAATTTCAGAAAAAAACAGTATAGCAACCCTCCACTGCTGCAGATCAGAGCATATATATTCTCCCTACTTCCACGGACAGAGTAATTCCACAGTCACACACACATACACTCATCATACGCTAGGGCCCATCACACTAACACTCATTCTATTACTCTATCCACACTGAATATACGAGAGAACTCCTAAACCAATCTGCATTAAAACTGAGGTCAATGCGACCTAATTGTTATGTCTTGAGTCATGATTTAAACAATAAGAACATATTCAGAAGTTCAATAAATGACAAAGAAATAACCACCCGACACTGGAATTCAAACAAAGGTTATTTATCTAAATTAGTTCAAATGAAAGTCAATCAATAGCAAAATCATTATTCTCATAATTACCTATTCTAGCTAAATGTCAGGATTTGGGTCAGGACAGGTCTCTCAGTAAAGTCTCCCGAGTCGCCGTCCTCTCAATCAGCGTCGATCCTCTCGAGCATAGGTTCAAGAAGAAGTGGCCTTAGACCCTCTCTAGTCTAACAATATTTATAGGAAAACTAACATATTGAAAGTAACAAACAAACTCTAAACGTCCGTTGAGCCATTGAGCAGAGCGAGCAGGAAAGGATGTTGACTCGCAACATTTAGAAAACCTCCGCTCTCGAAAATCTCAAAAATAAAAACACGGAAGAAGGAAGCTCAAACTAAAAAATGTTACATCCATGAATGCTCTTCCTCGGAATCATAGTGAAGCCACCGCAAGTTTATCAGAGTTCATTGTGGCTTTTATTCTTCTCCAAGGGCAGCTGGCAGCAAGCCCAGAGCTGCTGTCCTCACGGAAACTTTTAATACAGTCAGAGGCTGAGGTCAGGTGGTTTCCAACCATGTTCAGGGAGGCCTCTCGTCGTATTTCATTTACTCAAATGCAGGCTGTAAATATCGGCCATCTTTGTTTAGGCCAAAACGGACCATCTTAATTAAAAGAAACACAAAACAACGTTACTACATCATAATGATTAAACAGTGTTAATTCCCACTAACACCCTTATGTGTATGTAATTACCTAGCCATCTGCGACACAAAGAAGCATTAAAAGCACGTTATTTTAAAGCGCAAACACATTACAAACAGCACTTTAGCCACACATATTTAATTAATTCGCTCACCAATTTAGTTCACATATTAATAAGCAACATAAATGCATTCCCATGTGTAACTCTTTCATTAGTAAAGTTGGTTAATCAGAAAACTTCAACAAAATTAGTATTTAATAATTAATTATCAGTAATTTTAATTATGACATATAAACATAAACTGGAGTTTAAATCTCAATAAATTTTCAATAGAAAACCCTGCTCCAGCAATCCCCCCTTTGGTGATATATTATCACCACAAAAACCAACCCAAAAAAAAAATGTAGTCCCCATTTCTTGGGAGAAATTGAAATGCCTTTTTATGACACTACACACCAGACTCTCTTTCATCATCCCTCTTCGATTCCAAGTAAACACTCTCCCTCAATTCTTCTAATTCTATTTCTTGTGGGTCTCTCTTTGACCTCTTTTGTTTCTTTTCAGTATTCTGTCTTATTATTTTCTTTTTCCCTCCCCTGTTTTTACAACACAAACACCCCAATCTTAATATCAATAAAGCAACAATCACACATGTCAAAGGAAATAACATCTTACCAATAATGGTACTACCTATCTTAGCAATAAAACTCTTAACAGCAACTATCTTATTAGCTATTTTAGTCCAGATACTTTCAGCTTCCAGTGGTACTAATTCTTCATGCAAATCAGTAATATTTTTGATATAGACTTTTAGATCTCTGCTTTCATCAGGAATGTAAGTGCAACAATGTTGAACTTTCAGCATTCCACAAACTCCACCCTCTTTCGCCAATAGGATATCAAGGGCAAGTCGATTTTGCATTGACATGGCGCGTACGGCAATCATTTCCGTATTTACCAAAAGAAACCCTCCAGCGGTGCTTGTCGATAAGCGATCCACCACTGTTGACAGTTTCCGAATTCCATACGCATTTAATGAAATTCCCACTGCCGGAATTAAAGCTCCAAAAATATCTCCTACAATTTCTGACCAAGTTTCTCTCTTAAAGCGTGTTAGTAGATGAATCTGTTCTGCATCTTCTATTTTATCTATATGGAAAATCTTTGGAAAGACCAGGCCAACATAACACGTGCCATACCAATGGTCAGGCAACCTGTAATAAGCCTTATTCCCACAAATATAATACACTCCCGGGAAAACTGAATCTTCTCCTCCCTTGAATCCCCATCCTGTTGCAATAAAGTATGTATCATGGCACTCACTAGTCCCAACAAAATAGCTATCATATTGGGATTTCCTTCTGGTAATGCATAGTTTACCCTTCTGTGGTGCATCTAAAGCCAAAGTTGGACTGGCCCCTTTCTTCAACTCCTTTCCCATCTCAATATCCCAAATTGTCTCTCTCATTTTATATTCCCCTGCCTTTTCATGCATGCTCACTCTCCTTTTCTCTACCATGTCTATGAAAGCCTTTTCTTCTTCTTTCAAACTACAAGTTAAATTGTTTCTAAAAATGTAATCTAATGTTAATTCTTCTGTTTCAATAAAAATCTCACCAAAAATGTTAGCTTCTTTAGCTGGATTCAGCTTCTTATTCATAGGCAATTGCCCAAAAATATTATCTTTATTAGACATCTCATAATCTATCTTCCCTAACAAATAAAAAACACTACTTAACACACTACATGAAATCCCATACGTAGCTGGTAGATGGTGATAAGTAACACCTTCTGAAACGGATGCTGGCAATTGCATACAGACGTAGCAATCCCTTACTTCCATTGTCTTTACGTATTCGTACAACAGCTTTGAAAAAACATTGCTAGAAAAATCATTAATTGACCTATCTTTATGTATGTAAATGTTACTAATTCTAGTAGGAACTACTTTCTGTGAACTCTTCACTATGTTAGTCACATTCTCAGTATGTATTCCAAAGGGATCTACTGTAACTCTAAAAGTAACTAATAAAGCAACTACACCCCATAGTAGCATTAATAATCCTGTACAGCAGCAGCACATTCTACACCATCTTTTCAAGAAGGCACATCTACTTTGATTATTTTCTGTGTTAGCCATCTTATTACTCTGGCAGTGTCTTTTGACTTAGCCTCTACTACTCCACTACTGAATTTCTAGAACTCTAGATTATTTCAAACAGCTAATTTCAGATTTTCTTCTTTTCACTCTTTCCAAGTGACTCCTTCAGTTTACTCAATTTGGATTTTCATCACTTTTCACTTCTTCTTCAGCAACATCAAACTGTATCAGATCTTCAATATCCTGAGCATCTGACTCTTCTCCAATGTCAGTCAAGATAACTTTCAGGATTCCAACAGTTTTCTCCTCCTTAACCACTTCTCGTAAGGTCCCCTCTGGATTTCCTTGACTTTCTACCTCTTCTTCTTCAGACAATGCCACGTACGTCCATTCCGGTGACCTATACTTCTGGTTAGGTTTTCTGATTCTCTTGATCTCCTCTGGTTCTTTTGAGACCTTTTGTTTATCGCCCTTTGCTTGATTCTGACTGGACACCTCGTTCACCTGTTCAGCTTTCGATGAATTTGCTCGTGTCAATCTGTACCTTAGTCTCTTTATCCTGTTAGGCCAAAGATCTCCTCTTACACTCCTCTTTGGTCTCACTTCTTTATTATTTCTTTCTCCGATCTAAGTTCTCTTTCTCAGAACTCGACCCTCTGATTTCTCATTCTCACTTTCATCTGATTCTGTTTCATTTGCCTCTGGTCCATGAACAATTTTCTTTTGCTCCACAGACTTTTCCTCCACCGATTGAGATTTCCCTATTTCTGTCCCTCCTCGGGTCTCCGACACGCAACCTTCTTGCTGTCTACTTATCTCTTCACCTTGCTTATCAGGAATGTTCCCTACACCTCCTCGGGGGTCTTCCGCAATCTGTCCCTCTCTATCTTCTTCTGACCCTACTTCTTCAGGATTAATCTCAAGTGTATTTTCAATCTCTTCATCTGACTCAGGTGTAGTCTCTGTGGAATTGCTCCTTTCTCCTCTTTCTTCACCACTCGTTGTTGGAACTTCAGGCACTCTTACAGAATCCGATCTCTCTTCTGAGGCTCTCAATGTTTCTCTTGAAGCCTCTCTCGGGAAGAAAAAAGAATCACCTGACTCTCTTTCTCCTTCCCCCCTTTCAGGATTCTTTTTTCTTCTCACTTGTTCAGTCTCTGCATCATCACTGGAATCTGACTCTTCAAAATACTCTTTACCAGTCCCATCCTTTCGATTCGGAACTCTCAGAGTATGACCTGCATGAACCCAGTTTTTCACACCAGCACACTTTACTGCAGTTGTCGTAGTCAGAATAACTTGTCTTGGCCTTCCCCACCTTGGAACCAAGCAATTTCTTCTTCTGTGCACTTTTATCCTCACCCAGTCCCCTGGACTCAGATCATGGGCTTGCTTCTTTTCAAGTGTGGTGGCGTCTCCTCCAACCTGGTGAAACACAGAATGAACTGCGTCAGCCAGGTCTTTACAGTAATCCAAAATCATGTCATCAGTTATTGTCATCAACTTGTTGAGAGGCACGAAAGCATGTCTCATTGCTCGTCCCATCAATATTTCATGTGGACTCAGCCCTGTGGTTCTATCTGGAGTAGACCTAATAGTCATTGGCACTAGAGGCAAGACATCAGGCCATTTCATTCCAGTGGCTAAACACATCTTACCAATTCTGTTTTTGATTGTGCCATTCATCTGTTCAACAACACCAGAAGCCTCTGGTCTGTATGCACAATGTAGCTTCTGCTGTATGCTCAATGCTTCACAAATTAAACCCATGAGCTCATTGTAGAAGTGTCCACCTCTGTCTGACTCAATTGTCACTGGGAACCCGTACCTAGGAATCAACTCTCTTAACAGTAACTTTGCCACTGTTATACCATCATTTCTCCTGGTCGGATAGGCCTCCACCCACTGTGAAAACAAACAGACTACCACTAGAACATACCTCAATCTATTCACTTGGGGCATTTCAATGAAATCTATTTGCATTCTGGTAAAAGGACCTCCTTCTCTGCCTATTGTTCCCAGGCTCACCACTGTTTTCTTTCCAGTATTGAATTGCTGACAAATCAAACATCTTTGACAGATGCTCTCTGCAATCAGCCTAAACTTTGCATTGTACCAGGTTTGTTTGAAGGACCTAATCATAGCGTCCCTCCCCAGATGTCCCTGGCCATGATACATTCTTGCCATTGTTGACAGCATCGAGTTAGGCATGACTGGTCTTCCATCTCTATAGATCCAAACATGATCTTTCTCTCTTGGGGCACAACCTGCCTTGATCCAATCTCTCATTTCCTCATCTCCTGCTTCATCCTGCAACTGTTTCACTTCATCCCATGTTTCCAGGACATTAGTAAACATCACAGAACAAAAAGACATTTCCCTCTCTCGTCCCCTGTTAATTGAATGATTGTTCTTTGCACAATACTGTGCTATGTCATTAGCAAATCGATTACCAAGAGTAACAAAATCATCTCCTAGTCCATGAGCAGCACATTTTACAACTGCTAGTTCTTTAGGCAGCTGTATCGCCTCAAGCAACTTCCCAATCACCTCAGCATTCTTTATTGGAGTCCCACTCGACGTCAAGAAACCTCTCTGTAGCCAAAGCTGACCAAAATCATGAACCACTCCAAATCCATACTGACTATCAGTCATCACAGTCACTCTCAGATTCTTCCCAATCTTACAAGCTTTCGTCAATGCCACCAATTCAGCCACTTGAGCAGATCTAACTCCCTTCAAAGGCGAAGCTTCCATAACTTCTGAAACCTTGCACACCGCATATGCTGCACTCAGCACACCATCATCAGTTCTCAAACATGATCCATCCACAAACAACACATGATCACTCTCAGGTAGTGGCAGATCTCTTATGTCTGGTCTAGGTTTTGTACAGTAATCAAGCACATCCAAACAATCATGATCAACATCATCTCCCACATTCACATTTTCAGCATCTGGCAACAGAGTTGCTGGATTCACATTCACACATCTCTCAAGAGTCACATTTGATGCTCCCAGAATGATTTTCTCATATTTAGTCATTCGACTATGTGACATATATTGAGTCCTGCTTCTCGTCAAAAGAATTGCCACATCATGAGGTACGAACACCCTTACAGGATATCCCATTATTATACCCTCACTCTGTTCCAAGCTTCTGCATGTAGCAGCTACTGCTTTCAGGCAACCTGGCAAACCCACAGCTTCGGGGTCAAGTGTCGATGAGAAGTACGCAATTGGCCTCCTCAGTCGTCCATGTTTCTGAATCAACACTGAAAGTGCACATCCATTTCTCTCACTGCAGTACAACTCAAACTCCTTCTCATAGTCTGGCATTCCCAAAGCAGGAGCTTCACACATTCTGCTCTTCAATTCTTCAAATGCTGCCATTTGTTCTGCATTCAGTTCCAATGGGTCTCTCACCTCACTTTTAGTCAATTTAATCAGTGGCTTTGCTATCAGGGAAAAATTACTTATCCACTGACGACAATAATCCACCATTCCCAGAAACATCCTCACTTCTCTCTGGGTCATTGGGGCTCATATTCCTCTGATAATTTTGATCCTGTCATTGGTCACTTTTCTCAGACCTTTTTCAATATTGTGTCCAAGATAATGTACCTCTTTCTTGCAAAATTGCAATTTGACTGGAGATACCTTTAACCCTCCATCTGCCAGATGATTCAGTAAAGCTATGGTATCTACTTCACAAGCTTCACGTGTCTTCGATGCCACAAGTAGGTCATCGATATACTGCACTAGTACTGAGCTTTCAGGCATGATCAAACTCTCCAATGACTTTTTCAACAACTGATTAAATATTGAAGGACTCTCTGTATACCCCTGTGGGATACGACACCATGCCAAAATACGCTGTCCAAACTGAAATGCAAAAATCGGCTGGCTGTCATGATGCAATGGAATTGAAAAGAAAGCATGACACAAATCAATTACCGTGTACCACTCAGCATCATGAGGAATCTGATACAAGATCACTGATGGATTTGGCACAATGGGACAACATGCCACCACAATCTTGTTAACTTTTCTCAAATCTTGTACAATCCTGAACTTCCCATTAGGTTTCTTCAGCCCCATTATCGGTGAATTACACAGGCTACTCAGTAACTCTCTCAAAACACCCTGTTGAATCATCTTATCAATTATAGGGGTTATTCCCTCAATTATTTCTGGTGTCAATCTGTACTGTGGGATATTAGGATAAACGATTCCCTCTTTCACTGAAATCTTCACTGGATCTACATTATTCATCAATCCCACATCTTCTCCAGTAAAATCCCAAACCACTGCTTTTACTGTGTGTCTCAACTCTTGAGGCAAATCATCTGGATTAAACACAGCATATGTACCAACAATCTCACTTTCTCTATTATCTAGAGTCATCCTGTACAGAACATCCTCATCTGGTGTCTCAAAAGCCATTCCATCCGGAGTACAGAAAATTGTGCAATTCATCTTACACAATAAGTCCCTACCTAACAAGTTCACTGGACTAGTGTCACAGACTACAAATCTGTGCATGTCTGAAAATTTCCCTATTCTTACCCTTACTGGTTCGGTAAAACGAGTCTTAATCTGTGTATTAGCTACACCAACCACTTGGATTTCTTCGTCCGAGAGAGGAAGATTTCTTATATCTGCTGATCTGACAGTTGATCTTGTCGCTCCTGTGTCTACCAAAAAAGTAACACTTTCCCCATTTATTTTCCCATCTATAAATGGTCCTGCCTGGTCTATTTCTAGAGTTGCACCAAGTATGCACTCTTCCTCCTCTCTTCGGCACCGTCAATAGTCCCCTTCAGACTCACTCCCCTCATTCTTTAACCAGTACCGTTGTACCGGGTTAGTACGTCTCGGTTTGTTTACCTGCTCATCATTGTAGAATCCCGAATCCTGGTTATATTTCTGGGACCCTCTATTCTGCGGCAAGGGCGGTTTTGGCTCTTGACTCTGCTGTCTGACAACCTTCTGCTGTTGCTGCTGATGATTACACCCCTCGTTCTGCACCTGTTGATTCAATGATTTATTCTCATTACTCACTAATGGTGGATTCGTACACTCGGATCTCCAATGCCCCAATTGTCCACAGTTGTGACATGGGAACTTCTTCTTGGCTTCTTCTAGATTTCCCTTTCCTTTTCCTGTACCGTATCTAGGCCTATTTCCTGGATTATTTGCCTGTTCCACCATCTGTGCTTCTTGCCTTTCTGCAACTTTCACCTGTGCCCAGATTGCTTTCTCCTTCAGCTTTCTCTGTTTTGCCTCAATCTCATCACTGAAGTATTTTGCATGTCTCAAGATTTCATCAATCTTTTTACTCTGCCAGTCAACTGTGTGCTCACGTATCATTTCACTGATTTCAGGTCTCAAGCCATATACAAACCTGTATACAAAATGACTCAAATCCTTATTACCCAAGTGTTCATCTCCACTGAACTGTCTAAAAGCCAGTATCAGCCTTTCATAAAAAGCATGAACGGATTCTTTTGCTTCCTGATGTGTTCGATCTATCTTAACCCAGTCTGTCTCTTTCGGGGGTACCTTATTTTTCAGGAACACAATAACCTGCTCATATTTCCTCATGACCTCCGGGTCTGGAGCTCCTGTTTTCTGATCTCTTGGGTACTCCTTAGCAGGCCAATCTACAACTATTTTACACTCTGCCCACAAGTCTGCTGGAACAATTATATCAAACAGACTATTCAGATCAATCCACAGCACTTTTGACAATTTCACAAACCTGTCTACCTTCCTATACCACTCGACGGGCTTTTCTCTCAGTCGAGGGAAATCATTCGTAAATGACAAAATATCCTGTCTAGTCCATGGGACATGTACATATCCTCCTCCAGGAATATCTCTCATAGGATAAGCATCCACTGTTTTTTCTTTTTCTCTCATAGGAAAAGCTGAATAAGTCCTGTCCACTGAATCTTCCCTTTTCTTGTACCATCTATCCTTCCACTTTTCTACATCACCCCATTTTCGCAATAAGGAAATCATTTCCTTAATCTGCCCTGTTCTGCCAACACCATTTAGATTTTCAATGTCCTTATCCGAGAAATCCACTCTGTAAGGCTTCTGCAAAGCTTTCACCTTATCCATGTCAACTCCCATTTCACTCGCTATACTCTTTAATCTGTCATGTGTACTCTTAGCCCTCCAGGTGATACTCTTACACATGTATAACAACTCTCCATCATGATGATTTTTCAACATTTCTGTAGGAATTGTTCCTGCAATAAGCTCTTCCAATTCTATGCGCAACCTGGCTACATCAATTGCCTGTGAATCTTTATCCTTCTTTTGAAGAACCTTCAACCAATAATTCAAATCCTCAGCTGTTATTTCTGTAGATCTTTTCACTGCACTTACTTGCTCTGCCATCCTCTGTGGTTCCAAAATTGATCCTCCTAAACAACCAGTATTCAATCCTGAATTAGGCTGTACATCTGATCCTCCACTACATGTGTCATGTCTCAACTGTCTCAAATTATTTTCTACCGTCCTCATTCCTGATTCCTCCAAAGAACAAGAACCAACCAAACCATTTCCTACATAGGGAACTGTCAAACCATTTTCACCCATTCTTTGTTTATCAAAAATAGGCACAACCGGACCTATGGTTACAGGCACTGTAACAGCTTCTAGATTTTTCGTCAGCTCTCTAATTTTCTCAGTCAGCTCAGATGTGGTTCTGGCTAATTCTCTTGTTTTCTCATCACCGATCTGATTCTCTCTCTCTCGCTCTCTCTCTCTCTCCTTTTCCGTGAAAGAGCTACCACTTTTCAGATCAGGTGTCACAATTTCCGTTTTAACAATTCGCAAAGTATCTCTCATGGGAGTAGCAACTGGTGTTCTCTCTTCCGGTTCTGGTCTATATGGTGGTGGTCTCTTGTAAATCATGTCATCCAAGACTTCGTCCTCATAATCATTAGCCCCATACCTTCTCACTTCTGCATCAGGTACCTTTTCCGTACCCTTCCTCCCTTCCTTCTCTTCAACTGTCCTCATAGGATATAATCCCTCTGACATACTAGCATCTCGCCATCTCCTCATTCGATCATGATGAGTCTCACGATCATATTTCCTCCCAAAAATATACCTATAATTACCTCCACTCCTCTGCTTTTCTCGCTCATGCACCTCATCTTCCCATTCCACCAACGCCTCAAACTGTGTCAGCCTTGGTCTAGGCTCTAGACACATCATCTTTTCCCTTAAATTTCTCAACACGGCCAAATTAAATTAACCATGGTCCGGGAACGCTAAAACACCATCGTCTTTAGTGTACTTAGCCCAATTGTCTAACCATATACAGGTATGATACCCATATTTCGCAACCATGAAGGATGCAGGTGTTCTTGTCGGAGGTAGCAATTCACCTTCTCTAGTTATTATGTTCTTATCCTTGTCGAACCACTTCTTAATTTTACCGAACAAGGATTTTTTCTTCTTTTCCTCCGTTTGGTAATACATTTTAGCGTTTACCACTATTCTCTAGTCCCTTCCGCAACTGTACGATCTTTTGTCCAATAACAGCGCGACTCACACCAACGCACCAATCCTGGAGCGTCTACGTCACCCTGTACACCTTCCAATCCCTGCGTGGCTCACACCAACGCACCAATCCCAGCACAAGCACTGTCCTAATCCACCGTCCAATCACAGCGCGGTCTGTCTCTGATGTCAGTAGTCGCTGCAGTCGCTTCTGCTCCTGTCTCCTGTCACTCGTCTACCCCTCCTTTACAAAACCTTCTCAGTAGACTTCGTTTCAGATTCTACAAAATCTATTAGTTACAACATATAAACATCTCCATTGTCTGCTTCGCTAACCACAGAATAGTAAAGAAAAGTCTTTCTCACAAGAATCCCGCTTCTCTCTAGAACAGCGCTTACCTCTGTTCCACTACGGAATTATTACTTTCGTTGACACAGTAGCACATCCCTCTACTCTGCCCTTCTATCATGCATCCATTAACTGCTTCCTCCAGGAATGCTCCAAAGAGTCTCACAATCAACTAAATGCTCATACATTCACGCACTTTCACACCAGAAAAATGTAGTACATCCACACAGAATCCTGCCTTTCCCGAGAACAGCGAACAGTCTGTCCCACTACAGAATTATAACACACGTTAACCAAGCAGCGCTTACCTCTGCCCAGTCCTTCAAACAAGCTCAGAGAATACCTATTACTTCTCCAGCAGTAAGCTTTAACGGGAAACCTTACGGATCCCTGGGACTTAAGACCAGAGTTTCACAGATAACCTTCGCTACCATACGCACTCCTTTTATACTGAAAATATGTCTCTAATACTAACACACGACAATGTCACCAATTCCGAACCCAGACAATGCGACGCGCAACTTCAATTGTCACACGTTTTTCCCTGCATACGTACAGGGCCAACAATCCCGTCTTTCCCGAGAGCAGCACTCACTTCCCTCTGCCCTACTACGGAACCGTCACCAGCTCCCTACGCTCCAGAAGCCGTACACACTACATATAACTCAATACGACGACTTCAACATATAGTATTAGTACATATATCAACATTAATCAATAAACCATTGAATCCAAAAGCCTATTTACAAGCAATCTATCAGATCAAGACAATAATCAAACCATCATACTGCTACCAGGAAACTGCTGCAGATCAGAGCATATATATTCTCCCTACTTCCACGGACAGAGTAATTCCACAGTCACACGCACATACACCACTTTAGCCACACATATTTAATTAATTCGCTCACCAATTTAGTTCACATATTAATAAGCAACATAAATGCATTCCCACGTGTAACTCTTTCATTAGTAAAGTTGGTTAATCAGAAACTTCAACAAAATTAGTATTTAATAATTAATTATCAGTAATTTTAATTATGACATATAAACATAAACTGGAGTTTAAATCTCAATAAATTTTCAATAGAAAACCCTGCTCCAGCACCACTACCTGACAATCACTCCTCCACAATAAACAGGTGAAGAAACCTCAGAAAAATGAAAGTGA
The DNA here is from genome assembly GCF_964204655.1 of Triturus cristatus. Lineage (NCBI taxonomy): Eukaryota > Metazoa > Chordata > Amphibia > Caudata > Salamandridae > Triturus > Triturus cristatus. The sequence continues at coordinate 266,709,188 of NC_140585.1, forward strand.
GAGTGAGAGGGCACCTCACGTACGCAACACCAGGGAGGCTGCCAGCCGGTTCTCGCCAGTATGCCCACAGTTTTATCATCATCGGTTGCCCACTCACAACCGATGATGTTGAGACAATGGAGTGGGAGCATGGTTTGGCGTTTTTGCGCTCCACCGCGCACCACCAACATACCTCTTCGGGGGAGGCTGCCGAGATAAGTGCGAAAAATGGAGGAGCGTGGTGGAGGGGACTACAATGAGCGTACCCATAGATACGTTTGAGGAATGTGTCCTTGAATAATTCATAGATTACTAGAGTGTAATTTTGTTGCTTATTAAGAGGGAGCAGAGTTTAGCTCTTCTCGTTATCATGCAACAATCTCGCACTGGAGGTATGCGTGCGATTCTGGGCCCTAGAGTAGAATTTATTTAAAGGATTCTGCCCTGTTCTTATCAATCAGATTAATGATGCTTTTTAGGTTTCGCCTAGGCAGTGCATGCAGTGTCGCAAGACCTATAGCAAACACAAATATGGAGGGTAATTTCTCCTGTCGCTTGCCATTGGTTGATTCTGACATTGGTCTTCTTATCTGGCACATGGTTGGCTTTTCATCCGATACGTCACTTCCGTTTTGCCTCCGTTTTGCAGGAAGCAGCACCGACCAACTACAGTTTAATTCCACTACTGGCTGTTAACTATTCATTTAGGGACTACTTCTGTGTTTTTTGAGCTTCTGCAGGCATGACGATGTGCCTTACTTACATTCGGCACGCCACGCCCACTTTAATTTTCAAAGCAGTTGGGACAATGGCCGCCTTTGTTGTTAAATCTAAGTTTCTTCCTGGTGAGCCTCGTCCTGCAGCAGTGCGGTAGTAGCCGTCGATACATCTCAGTCCGCGCTGGGCTGAGCTGGGTGCGCGCAGTCCCTGGCCTCATTGGTTTCGTATTCCACTGATGCCTCCTGTGATATGGCAATCCGGAAGCGGCCATTCATCCTTCCAGAGTGCTGCAGCCTTCGTGAGCTGCAACTACTAATGAAGAGCCCTTCCCTTCTTTCCCTTCCTTCATTAGCTACCCCCTGTTATGTTGCCGGGCCCGGCTGGTGAAGTGTGGGGCCCCGGGGGTAGCGTGCGGGGACGTGAGTGCAGTGTGGACAAAGAATCACTCGGAGCCGGTAGTGGTGTTACTGGGTTTACGGTCGTAGCCCAAGAGAGCCTACGTACTCGCGTAACCCCTATTTATTCTACGCGCAGAGTCACATGACTCTACTTTGCCGTCAGCGCCTGTGTCGTCACTGGCGCAACATTACATTCCTCCCCAACAACATCAAAACAACAATAGCTGCTAGCATGAACCTAGAGTCCGTTCCCGGCCTAGTGCCACATCTCCGGCCAAAGTTCGGACCCCACACCAGCACCCAGTAAATAAAAAGAAACAATCTTACGTTAGGTAGTCTCTCAGCAGGCAGGATGTCTTGGGATTGCCTCTCAGGCCGTATTGTGACAGGCCACGGCTCTGGGACTCTCCGCCTTCGCTGTTCTGTAGGTTGGTAGAGGCCTCAGATCTTTGGAACTGGCCAGCACCACTCACCGCCGATTCATCGGCCCGGAGGTGCGGAGTTGTCATCGAGGTCTCACCCCCTTCGGCTGTCCCAGCCTCTTTGAAGGCCGACTCCCTCGCTGCCTCACGTGACCTAGATTCTTCCACGGGGCTCCTGTTAGGATAGTTCTCCTCTTGGTTGGATGATTGTCCCGGTCTTTCAGGATAATATTTCTTAAAATGGGACACATTCCGTGTTATTCTTTCTCTCCCTCGAGTGGCCACAACACGGGTTCCCTGTACATGCACCACTGTCCATGGTTCCTTTTCAAAAGTCAGGCGCAATTTTCCACTAGTGACTCTGTTTTTGAGCAGCACCACGTCCCCACGTCGGAGATTGGGCATAGTTGACCTTCGCCTAAGGCTGACATGTGCATGCGATTTTTGTCGCTGGGCATCTATTAAGCTGTCCCTAGGGGCCTCTGGCTGCCACGCCGGGTGATGAGGGATCGAGTCAGTGATTACTCGCCCCATTAGCAGGTGAGCCGGTGCTATGCCTGTGGTGGTGTGTGGCGTTTGACGATAGTTCCTGAGAAACGTAAAGATGGCCATTTCCAAAGACTGGGCCCTGTCATGCGCAATTCTGATCACTTTGTTGAGTTTTCGCATGAACCTTTCAGCCTCCCCGTTGGCCTGGGGCCACCGAGGGGTGATCCTCCGATGGTGAATGCCAAGGGCCTGTAGGTATGACGCGAATTCTTGGCTTTGGAATGGAGACCCATTGTCCGTTCTCAGCTCCTGCATGATGCCATGGGCCGCCATGATCTTCTCAATCTTTGGTATGATCTCTGGGGCACTTAGCACTGACACTATTTCAACTTCAGGGTATTTGGAGTAGTCATCAATGGCCACCAGGGTGTGGCGACCAAACGGCAGGCTGCCAAAGTCAAGGCTTACTCTAGACCACGGGGTCCTTGGTCTGGGCCCACAATGATTGGAGCCGGTCTGGGTATCTCCCCAGTCACTTGACATGCCGTGCAGGCTCGGACTGTAGTTTCCACGAGGTCATCCATCAACGGAACCACACCTTTGTGCGGAGCCGCGCCTTTGTTTTGACCATTCCTTGATGCCCAACGTGGGCGAGGTCCACCACGCTTTGAGTCAGGGATGTTGGAATCACCAACCTGTGTCCCCTCAACAGACACCCTGTGTTGTCTTCGGTGAGTTCGTCTCTGACGTGATACAGACTGTCCATCACCTTTTGTGCCGAGGCTGTGAGGCGTTTCCATTCCTCCTTGGCTCGGTGCCAGCTGTTGCTCTGGATAGCTGCCTTAGCGCGCTGTATACATTCATCTTGGGTCGTCGCATTCCGCAATTGTTCCATGGAAATGGGTATTGGGCATGATCGGGCGGTAACGCACCTAACATACTCTTCGGTGTCTTCTGCATCCTCCATTTCTTGCACCGTGGCTTTCCGAGGATGCCGGGACAGATAGTCTGCCGGATTTTTTGACCCAGGTTGGTACTCCACCTTGCAGTTGTAGTTTTGGAGCTGCAGCATCCACTTTTCAATCCGTGGAGGCGGTTTGGTCGAGGTTCCTGAGAATAGGGCCACTAGCGGCTTATGATCTGTCGCGACTACGAAAGGCTTCCCATAGATGTATAAGTGGAAATGGTGGCACCCCCAGTGAATGGCGATGGCCTCCTTCTCTATCTGCGAATACCTTTGTCCCGTTTCGGTGAGGGACCTGCTGGCGAACGCCACGGGAGCCCACTCTTCCTGAGAGTTCCTTCTTTGGAGGAGGACCGTTCCTAACCTTACAGGGCCAGCGTCCACTGCTACTAGTGTCAGCTTTGTGGGGTCAAAAAACGCCAGGGTGGTTGCTTCGGACAGGGCTTCCTTAATCCTCTCGAACGCCTGGGCTTGCTCAGGGCCCCACTTCCAGGTGATGGATTCCTTGGTCAGCTCCCTCAGTGGTGACGTCAAGTTGGCCAAATCTGGGATGAATCTCCCACAGTAATTAACCATACCCAGGAAACTGCGGACTTCTGTGACGTTGGTGGGAGCGGCGGCCTCTTTGACGTCCCGAACCTTCTCTGGGTCTGGGTTGACCCCTTCGGTGGAGAAAGTGTAACCGAAGAATTGTAGTTTCTTGCATAGGAATTCGCACTTTTCCCGGTGAAGGGTGAGGCCCGCTTCCCGTAACCGGCGTAGTACTTGAAGAAGACGTTCATTGTTTTCTTGGGTGGTTTTAACGTGTATCATTATATCATCGCTAACATTGATGACACCGGGAATATCTGCAATCAACTCCTGTATCACATTTTGAAATACCTCTGCGGCGCTGGACACTCCAAAACTCAATCTGGTGTACCTCCTGAGTCCCACATGTGTTGAGAACGTGGTGATGTTGCGGGAGGCCTCGTCCAGCACCAGTTGATGATATCCGGACCTCAGATCCAGTTTTGAGAACCAGCGAGCTCCCGCCATTTCTCCAATGAGGTCGTCTATCGTGGGAGTGATGTGACGTTCCCGCTTGATCGCAACATTGGGGAGTCTCATGTCGACGCAGATTCTCACCGCGCCCGGTTGTTTGGGCTTTCGTGCGACGACGATGGGGGACACCCACGGCGTGGGCCCAGATGCCTTCTCAATGATCCCTGCGGCCTCCAGCTTCCTGAGCTCCTCCTCAACCAGGGGCCTCAGGTGGAACGCTATTCGCCGGTGTCTTAGGGCGACGGGTTGGACCGTTGGATCGATGTGAAGGTGAATTTCCTTCCCTTTAAACCTCCCTATTCCTTGAAAAACTTCTGCGAATTCGGCAAGGATATGTTGGAGGGACTCTTGATGTACTCCAAAGGCAAATGTTACTACTCCCAGGTCTTCAGCCGCTCTGCACCCCAGGAGCATCCCCTGTCCGTCCTTGGTGACATAGACATTGGTTGTGATGGATTTTGAGCCATGTGCGATGGTAGTCCGGAACCGTCCCCGTATCTTCAAAGGCGCATCTTGCCCGTAATCGAACACGATGATGGTCGATGGGTGGAGAGTCGGTCGTGGATCCATGGTGCTGTGTAGGGTTGAGGCCATGATGTTGATGGTGGCCCCTGTGTCTACTACAGCAGTGACCTCCTGGGACCCTACCCGGATGCTGCATTGAGGCAGGCGTCTTGACTTTCTGGTGGTAGTGCCGATCATGTGGACTTTGTGCACCACCCTCTCCTCCTCCTCATCATCGTCCATGTCACTGGGGGCTGGTTCTTCTTCTTTGAGAGTGTTCGCTACCTGGCGAGGCTTGCGATACTTTTTGGACCTACACACTTTTTCGAAGTGATTAAATCGCCCACATCCTGAGCATCTTTTGCCCTTTGCGGGACACTCAACCGCCATGTGCGGTGGACCCCCGCAGTATCCGCACGACTTGATTTGCCCCGGAGAGGGTGTTCCTGGTCCTTTCCTGTTCCACCTCTGTGGAGGTTTGGTCGTTACCGCGTTTACCGGTTCCGACTTCACCGGTGTTTGGAGAGCAGCCTCCATGTGCGCCGCCCGCGCTTTCGACAATTCTTTGGTCCGTCCTAGAGTCAGTATTTCCGCTAGGGGCTTGCCGGACTCTTCGAGTATACGTTCTCGCAATTTGGCCGACGCACATCCTTGGATTATTTGTCCACTGATTTCTTCGGTTTCATCGCGAAATCCACAGGTGGTCACTAGGTTCTTTAATCGCGCGTGATACGTGTCTAACGATTCCTCCGGAAGTTGGCGCGCTTGCCGGAAGATGAACCTCTCATAGTCCTGATTGGCCATGGGCTCGAAGTGTTCGTTGAGGGCATTTATTAGTGTGTGGTGGCTCTTTGGGGTGGCTTCAACTATCGTTTTGACGATATTGTGTATATCTTTGCCTCCCAGGTGAATCAGCATTGCTCGCTTCTGGTCCTTATGGACCTTGGTGGCTTCAAAGAAGATACGCAAGCGGTCTACCCAGTCTTTCCATCTGGTCGCTAACACCGATGGCGGTCCTTTCACTGTAAACGGCTCAATGGGTGGTATGGTGGGCATTGTCCTATTGTGTCTTGTCGCCTGGGACCCTCCTGACCTCTGTGGCCTTGACGTGTTGGGTACGAGCTTGCAGCTCCAGTGCCCTTGGGCTGGCCTTCTCTGGGTGGCTCGCACTGTTCCCCCGCTACTGATGGGAACCTTGCCTGGTGTGTCCTATGTTCCCCTTAATGCTGGGCTCCTCCAATGGTGCTGTGTGTTGCTACAGCATGGGGGTGTGGGCCTGCTTGCAGACGGGGAGCCTGCCCCTGTGTTTGTTCCTTTTGGTTCCTGTGTGTGGGCCAGTATTTCTTTGTTTTTCTTTGTTATAAACTTATCCTCCCCTTCACCACACAGCAGAGGTACTCACAGAGGGTTGCAGGCAGACCTCTGCCCGGATGCTGACGACCCCACCACGTGTTTTCCTTCCTTGAGACCCGAAGCGATCAGCTGCGCCGTCGGCAGCAGGGCCTGGACCACGTGTGCAGGGGTTATGTGCTTCGGTCCGCCCCCACCTGACACGGGGCATAAATTCCTCAGATAACATGCGCGGAAGGCAGAGTGTGTGCCGCACCGCGCTCCGATGGGGCTCCTGACGACCAACGCGCACTGGGGCAGGAGCGCCGCGAGCAGAGGCCAGCGCTCGCGGCCGCCACACCAGCGCGCGAGGCACACAAGGGCACGCCCACGCTCGTCACCAATTTGTTATGTTGCCGGGCCCGGCTGGTGAAGTGCGGGGCCCCGGGGATAGCGTGCGGGGCCGTGAGTGCCATGTGTCCAAAGAATCACTCGGAGCCGGTAGTGGTGTTACTGGGTTTACGGTCGTAGCCCAAGAGAGCCTACGTACTCTGTGGTAAATATTCTTTTTACCGAAACTGAATTTCATACGGAATCTTAAAAAATACAGTAAAATAGCTCAGAATAACAAGAGGCAGAATCCGTGGTATAAGAGGTTTCTAAATGGGCTTTATTCCATCCAAAATGGCCGACTCGAGTCGCGGCCTTCAGGTTCCGTCACCACGAGGGTTCAGGAAGTGAAGTACAATACTTTATTGACAAGAAGTAACTTTTATAGGTCATACATTTACAATGAAACAAGTGCAAAAAGGCGTAACAATTGATAAGATAAATTAACATAGTGATACGTAATTGAAACTAGGCGTAATAAGGAGCAAAAAGAAACATGATTGGCTCTCATTATCTTACATAGGTGGATCTATACGATAATACTTAACATGGATGCGTGCGCAGCAGCATGACGTGTGATTGACGTGCAACTAGGGGGTGAAGGGGACTTGACATTTAGCTCTACATGTGGAGACGAGAAGTCTAGGGGGTCATGTCAACCTAATCCCAAATCATATCTAACATCCTATGTTTAGAGAACTATGTTATCCACAAGGAAGGACTCTCGGACAGAATCTATTCTATACTAACTGTATGTGCGTGTACAAGCGTCTAAGTGTCTATATGAGAAGCGAGGGGCAGAAAACTTTCCATGGCAACAGGGCTATGAATCACTTGCAGGAGGACGGAAAGGCTGAGTCCTTTGCTTGTGAGCTAAAGGAAATGTTTACCTAAATCACTAGACAGGAATGCATCGGCTGAAGAGCAAAATAGATAATTCGAAGGTGAAATACAGCTTCTTGGCAGGCAGGCGAAAACTGGCCGAGGCAGGCACCGTTAGCTGCACAGGGAGTAGGACAAAGTTCATGGATACAGATGCGAGCTCAAGCTGAAACTGTCAGAGACAGAGAGCAGGGAAAGGCTTTGAGGAAAGAATCGGGCCTACTTGCCTGAACTGTAAAAATGGAGTACCTTAGCCATATAAAGTCGGTGGCTTTTCATACTTAGGAATTGAATATCCAGCCCATTGATGGCGGATCTGACAGAGAACATGTCGACGGTAGACACACATATGTTTGCGTCTTGGAAACTGGAACTGGAGGGAACACACATGTACTTGTGACATGCACATAGAATCGTTGGGGTCCAAGATAGGGGACATAACTGATCAGGAAAATCCACATTTCCACATTCCCTCCTTGTCCCCTACTTGCCCTTCAAGAGATATCAATCTTCATTATTCCATCGATTTGCTCATGGAGCATCATTTCTTCTTCCTTCTTTTTCCGGCATTTTGAACGAGAACTTTGATATGGAATGCATGATGTGGCACACAGACCACAAATCGCTGGTCCACATTGCAGGCATAAACAACAACTGAAGAGCATAAGAAGGCCAATACCTAGGAAGGATAGAACTCTCCATCCCCAGGCTGATATCACACTCCAAAACCACCCGGACCACGTCCAAGTGCCTGGATTCTCGTGTATCTGGCTTACAATCTTATGAAGGCGTGTTATAGCTTTATATACAGATGGCGAATTTTCTGGTATGAATATGCAGCAGCTGGATCCGATGACCCTGCAAGCTCCGCCCCTATCGGCCAGGATGACGTCAAGGACAAGACGATTCTGGAGAACAACAATTCTCATCACTGATTGTTCCTCTGTCAGATTGCCTAGGGCGGTTATAGTCTCGTTTACTACAGCTTCAAGAGTCTTGGTGAGTCTGCGTATCAGCTTACTATTTGATATTGTACCTATATAGGGGAAGATACCTTTATTGAAATCTACATACTTGTCCCATGCCGTCTCAGTATAATCGACAACTGGGAGATCTCTACGCTCTCTTTTGTGTACTAAATGAACATTTCGATAATAATCAGGGGGAGCTAGGAAAACAGGTGGCAAAAGGAATGCTATGTAACAGGTACCATCCCAATCTAGAGGCAGACGCATATATGCCGTCTGACCACATATAAAGTAAGAATGGCGAGAAGCTCTAAATGAAGATTTCCCTTGATCACTATATTCTACTGTAGTAACGCATTTGCTATGGCCCATGTGTATGGAACCAACTTTTCTCACACATAATTCACCCTTAACTGGAAATACTGACATAGTGGGCAGAATTAATTCAACTTCGGATTTGACGTTCAAAATCATGAGGTTAGGCGTAAAATTACCTAATTTATACACTTCATTTTCTAAATCAGTTCCTGTTCTACTGGGGTGACCTTCCTTATTAGGGTGACAGACTTTGAATAAAACTAGATTCAGATTTCCCCATATCCAATGTTGTTGATAAACTGCTGTGTCTGGGTCTATGGAATTTAGTAAACTAAACCATGCTCCACAGGAGCCATTGTGTGTGAACGGATGTGGAAAGAAAGGCAGAACTCCTTTGTTATTCTGATAGGGAGGGAGTCGGCCACACACCCAACAATTGGTGGCATTACTAGTCTGATGGGAATGATGTAACATACTAATGAAGGTGTTATTGCGCAGCGCAAGTCTATAAGATAGTTCATGTGGCGGTAGGTCACTAAAAAAATGTTCAGCAGTAATATTATAAACATGTCTAGAAATAGGATGATATATGTGCAAAATCACACTCGTAATGATTATTAAAACACTCAATAAAAACAGAATTAATAATGTCCTCACACAGTAGCTACGCAGTGATTTACAATACGCCTGTCGTTTCAACATTTCTCTGGTATTTTCTCTACTCAGGTCCAAGGGATACATGTCAGAGACAATTCAACCGCTTCACCTTGGAGAGGACTTAAACAATCAAATTGCTCGACTGTTTGGGCCTAAGTTTTAATTTATAGTTCTGAGAGTCATTCCTTTCAACAAAGGGAAGTTTTGAATCAGTCTGTGAGGGAGTGCAGGGCACAGTGTCTATATCCGAGGATAGTCCATGAAATTTCTTAACGTGACTGGAATGTATCCATCCTTTGCGGCCCTCCACTTTCACGGCTGTTCTTGTGGTCAGCAGGACTAGCTTCGGTGTTTTCCACCTGGGCTCCAATTGGGTTTTCCGATCGAAATTCCTCACAAACACCAGATCCCCCGGAGCAACGTCATGGGGTTTCACCTCAGTGTTGTCAGGAAAAGCTGCAGCTACCTGTGAACGACAAGATTGTAGTGCAGACATCAAGGAAGCCAGGTAATCTGTCAGCATATTACAATTAACATCAGTTATTTTACGTGGTACAGGCGTCCCCCACATATTTGGTGGCCTTCCGAAGATCACCTCATACGGGGATAGCCCTGTTCGAGAGTGTGCTACCATTCTTATGTAAAATAGTGCAACTGGTAAGGCTACTATCCAGTCAACACCTTTCTCCTTACATATTTTAGACAATCTGATTTTCAAAATTTGATTATGTCGTTCCACGAGACCTGCTGCCTCGGGGTGTCGGACACAGTGGAACTTCCACTGATATCCCAACAAAAGTGAGACATGTTTCATTAATTCGGATGAGAAAGGCTGGCCGTTATCTGAATATACAACACGTGGTAGCCCGTACCGTGGGAAGAATTCTCGAACTAACTGTTTGGCAGTAGTCGGGGCCGTGTAATCTGATACTGGGTACGCCTCAGTCCATCGGGAGAGAGCGCAGACAACTACAAGAACATATTTGAATCCTCGACATCGTTCCATCTGGATATAATCCATTTGGAGCACTTCAAAAGGATGATCAGGAGTCTGGAATCCACCCTGTTCTACGGGAACACTTTTTCCCGGGTTGAACTGACAACATATCATACAGGTACGGACCTTTTGTTTAGCTGCTGCTCGTAAATGTTTATTGAACCAAATGTGTTGAATGCTATCTAGCATAGCTTTTTCTCCTAAATGCGCCGGGCTGTGAATTGTAGCTATAATGGCTTGGACCATAGAGTCAGGAAGAAACCATACAGATTTCTCCTTCGTCATCCATCCCTGATCTGTCTGGATCCCTCCTAGTTCAGTCCATTTCTTTAATTCTTCTGCAGTAGCATGTGTCTGTATGTCAATTACGTCAAGTGCGGGATCCTTAATTGTCATACACTGTGTTGGTGTCTGAACTATTGGCTTTGTCATGTCTAATGTGCGATTCTGAGCAGTCTGTTTAGCTGTTCTGTCAGCTAAATCATTGCCTTGAGAAATGATATCAGTAACCTTCGTGTGTGCTTTACATTTCATAATCGATATAGCAGTAGGTAGATGTATTGCGTCTAACAAGGCATGAATGAGGGGTCCGTGCTGAATGTGGGCACCATGGGAGGTTAAATAACCTCTCTCTCGCCACAGTACGCCGAAGTCGTGTACAACTCCGAATGCATAACGTGAGTCAGTGTATACATTAACTTTCTTATTTGTGGCTTGAATACAGGCTTGTGTTAGAGCAATAAGTTCTGCTGCTTGGGCTGACAAAGTATCTATACAATTTGTCTCAATAACTTCAGTGTCTGTTGTGACTGCATACGCGGCCACTAAATCTCCTGTACTTGTTCTCATGCACGATCCGTCTACATACAACGTCAGGTCTGGATCTAACAATGGAACGTCTGTCAAGTCTTGTCTAGGTTTCGTCTTTATTTCAATGATTTCAACACAATCATGAGCTAGTGGGTCTGTTCCAATTACAGGTAATAGTGTAGCAGGATTCAATGTATTACACCGTCGGATCTCTATGTGTGGTTGAAACAATGTCAGTTCATAACCGGTAAGTCTTGCTATGGTCAAGTGTTGTGTTTGTGTTCGGTTCACAAGAACCTCTACTGCATGTGGTACTTGTACTGTCAATGGATGTCCTAATACTATGGCATCGCTTTGTCTGATTGCTAAAGCTGTCGCCGCCACTGATTTCAGGCATGCAGGCAAAGCCTGAGCTACGGGATCTAATGTACTGGAAAAATAAGCACATGGCTTGCGTGATCCTGCTTGATCCTGAGTGAGTACTGACAAGGCAGTACCTTCACGTTCTGTAACAAAAAGTGTAAAATGTTTGCTATAACATGGTGTTGCTAAAACAGGTGCTTGACATAAAGCTTCCTTTAGGCTTTCAAAAGCTTGTGTATGTTCCTGAGTCCAAGGGAGAACAGTCGATGTGGCTGCCTCCTGTGTGGTTAGCTGAATGAGTGGTTTTGCTAGAAATGCGTACTGAGGGATCCACTGCCTACAATATGAAGTGAGGCCTATAAAAGCCCGCACTTCCTTTTGTGTCTGGGGTATTGACATGTTAGCAATTAACTGGATGCGATCTGGTGTAAGCTGCCTTCACTCCTTGGACAGCGAGTGACCAAGATAAATAACTCGCTGGACACAGAATTGCAGCTTAGAAGGAGACACCTTGTGCCCCTTGTCGGCTAGAAAGTGTAAAACTGTCAGAGAAGCCTTTTCACATTCAGGTTCGCTTCTCGCGGTGATCAGCAGATCATCGACATATTGAAGCAGTGCAGTATTGACTGGCATGTGGATACTGTCAAGTTCTCGTTTCAGTGCTTGGCTGTAGATGCTGGGGCTTTCTGTGAATCCTTGGGGAGCGCGTGAGAATTTAAAGCTGCGCCCATTTAAACTGAATCCGAACAAATATTGGCTTTCCGGATCTATTGGGACGCTGAAAAAGGCATTCTTGAGATCAATTACAGTAAAGAATGTTGCTTCGGAATCAATTGCTGTCAATAATGATGATATATCAGGGACCACAGGAAATTGTGGTACAATGCACTTGTTTAGTTCACGCAAATCAATAACCAATCGGTATACTGGTGGGGCAGTAGGATCAGTTTGTTTAAGAATCGGAATTATCGGTGAATTACATACATTGGAGTCTGTTTCTACAACTACTCCCTGGGCAATTAGCTCATCAATAATTTTCAGCAAAGCCACTACAGCATCATGTGGCAACTTGTATTGTCGCATTCGTGGTAGTACCACTCCTGCTTTCAATGTGACTCGGTATGGTGTAATGTTCATGCAGCCAACATCCGTAGGGCCTTGTGCCCATAGATGTACTGGTAAAGTCTGTAGTCGGGGATCCATGTCCCTAGACACATAGTGACCTTTAAAATCACGTAGAAACAACCTTACTCCTTCCGGAGAACAACATATTATGGCTCCTAGTGCTTTCAGAGTTTTAATTCCTAACAGATTTTCTGGGCATGATTTAGTAAGCAATAAATCTGTAGTTCGTGTCAAAGGTCCTATCGTAAGTGGGAGAGGCTGTGATACTTCATTAACAATAGGTTTTCCTGAAAAACCAAGGGAAACATTTTGAGAGCCTGAGAGGGGTGCCCCTGGAACTTCACTACGTTTTATAGTTGTTCGACTTGCCCCTGTATCGAGTAAGAATTTTCTATCTTGACCTAATAATTCACTATGTACATACGGTCCTTCTTGATCTACAGGAATCTCGATGAGCGGTAAGTCAACTTCCCTCTCTAGGCTTGTTCATGCGTAACGCTGATACTCAGGATATTCATATTGTGCAGTCTGATACATTTGTCGTGTTGTGGTTTGTGTGGCAGTAGCAGGCAACGGTGGTGCAGCTGGCACAAACTGTATGGGCTGCTGTGAGGCTGGCATGGACTGTTGCTGAACTGGCATGGACTGTTGCTGAACTGGCATGGACTGTCCATGCTGCATAGCTCCTTGTTCATTCTGATCTTGTCTAACTAATCGTGGTCTCTCTTTTGCAATACCTGTAGCTATATTACGTTTCAGGACTGGACAATCGTGTACATAATGGCCTAGTTGCTTACAGTAATTGCAGGTTCCTTTTACGGGAGCTGCAGAATCACCAGACTGTGTCACACCCTTTTTGTGACCCTCTGCTGGTACTGTCTGAGAAACTAGCATTTTCATTTTTGTATCCTTCATGCGTCTATGCTCGTGTTCTTGTTCATCCCTAATTCTATTGTGATGATACTGTAACATTTGTAGCATTTGTGACGGAGTGTTACTTTGCCAGGTACTCTCGAATTTCAATATTCTATTCTTCACTGGAGGCAATGCATTTTCCACTAATTTTGTCACAAATAAATGTGGATATGAGTCACTACTTGCTTTTATACCACTGTTTATACCAAAACATTTTTCAAACCGAGCATAATAATCGCTTGTGTCTTCATCTTGCTTTTGTTTGCAGGCTGTGATTGCACCCCAATCTTCCTTTTTTGTAGTTAATAGACGTGGCAGTACCTGTACTAGTAAACCTGGTAACAGTTTAACTTTATCCCCGAGCCCTGAACCTGCAGTTCGGGCCCTTTCTTCCTCTGCTAATGCTGTCCAGTCTATCTTTTGGTCTCCCACTTCCCACTCTTTTTCTTTCAGTTTTTCATAGATGCCAGCAGGCAAAAGCACCTTTAATATCGTCATAATATCAGGAAAGGTGTACTCTCCCATTAGTAACATGTCTTTAATTTCTCGGTGGAAACCCGCTGGGTCTTTGTCATGACTAGGTACTACTTTCTTCATTTCTAATAATTCCATTTTTGATATGGGTGTGTAAACAAATACACGGTGAAACTCATTGTCTTCGCCTTTTATTGGGTGCACTTCTCGTAAAGGATTTTGTCTATCCATATAGTACGGCGTTCTTTCTCTGTGGGGCAGCGAGAGAGAATCCGGATTTACAAAAAGGACATACTGTTTACGTGACACTAATATCTCTTTAATTAGCTTGTTACTAGAACCTCTCCATCTGTTCGTGAGTAGTTCCGTTAATATATCAGGTAAAGGACCAGGGTCAGCATGTTGGCTCTTATATAATATAAGGAGTTGCTGAATCATATAGATTCCAGCTAAACGTTGTTCATCTGCACTGAGATTAAAAAACGTGTGTGCTACGGTCTCATCACCGTATTTTTCAGGACTGTCAATCCAGTGAACAGCTGACCTGGCTAATTCTTGCTCATCCATGGAATCGAGGAGGTGGTAACCCCTTCGTTCTCGCAGTATTTTATCTGCGGCTTGAAACAAATGTTCAGGAGACTTCAGATTTATTACAGGCGTCGGATACGTTCTGCTATTATTTGGGCATACAGAGTGTATGGGATCAGAAAAACATCTAGCATTTTCACAGGATCTTCCTCTGCCTACATAGGCTATGGTCTCTGACTGTCTTGCGGAATTCCCTGATTCGGACACTTCATCTTGCTCGAACTCGTCTGTTCCCAATCTTTCTTCATGAATACGCTCTATTTCTCTACGGATTTTTCGGCACATGGCTATTATACAATTTTGCTTATCGTGTCTCCCTTCTGATATATTCTGGCTCCATCTTGTAAGAATAAGCATTGCATTCGGGTCTACCCCCGGACGGTCTTGATTTCTGATCACACAGTTTATGAGGAAACGTAACAGTTCCCCCTGTATCTCTACTTTCTGGAATTCCATAGCTCTGTTAATACATCCTGGATCTCGTCCTGTTTGAACAAAATGGTATATGTTATCTAGATGCGTAGTCATTCCTGGTAACCTTGCTAAATACTCTGCGGCTCGCCTGATGCGTAATGATGCCAGGACCATTTCGTCCTCTTTACCAACCACCGGGTCATATCTACAATTTACAAGGAGTTCCTTAAGCGTACGTTCACTTACGAATTTAGGAGTACGTGAATGCGCTGATTCTTAAAAGACAAGTTTATTTATTCTGGGTGGTGTAAAGGTATTGCTAGCACCTCCCGTGGCCCCATCTGGGGCATCGGGTGTGAATGGGTTCGTTGAACGTGACACAGCAACTATGGGTGTCGATACCACTGTAGAATCGACTGCGGGGACAGATGTGCTTGCCGAAGCTTGTATCGGGACTTGCTGTTGCACGGGGTCGGATACCTGATCCTGACGTTGAACCCCTCCGCCAGACGGTCTATGTAGTGTGGCGTTAGTATACTCGGGAGCTGTGTCGTCTAGATATGAGGAAAGAAAAACATCTTCTGCGGTTCTGGGATGCCCTTTTTGATGTACCTTAATTGGAAATAACGGGGGTGGCAAGTCTTTTGGCATCCCTGGAACAGCCTTTGGTAGTCCTTCGGTTAGAAGGGGATACATACCATTCATAAGAGCATTTCTTCGTCTATTTACTTGTTCTGACTTCACTCGGATACCTTCCTCAATTAATAGATCTTCTTGAACTTTATTTGAACTTTCTTTACTCCTCTCTTCTTGTCTACGTGCTTTTTCTGTACGTCTATGAGATTCTTTACGCCATAACTCAACAGCGTCTTTCTGTGACTGTCTGACCTTTCTTTTCCATAACTCTTCCTCCACTTTCATGATGCACTCTGCATCCCAGGTTCCCGCTGCGGGCCACCTTTGACTTTCCGGCAATCCCTTGGTATAATCTACCCATAGATCAAGAAACAATATGGCATCTAAGCCATGCTTGTGGTACATAAAATGCCCTGGAGTGTCCCTAGGAGGAATAGGAACTGCTTCTTCAAGCACCCCTTTTCTGGTAGTAATCTGTCTTAACTTCGAGAAGAGCGGCATATTGACAACTGATCTGATACTTACTCTTGAATTCACTTAATACGAAAAACACAATAATGAACAGTGAACAAAGAACAATCATTCATACCACAATATGCAAGACATTTGAACACTTTAAACATTGAACATTAAACATTTTAACAATAACCGACAATGATGACAGTCTGCCTAACTAATCACCACGCTGAATTCTTGACAATAACTAAATACTTCGGAATACTTGATATACTGCTAAACAGTACATATACACTGCTAAACAGTGCAGACCGGATTTGTGTACCCAAATCCGTCTTGACCGGCACAACCTATGTGCGCGTCAACACGCCTCCTCGGCGATGGTACTCACCGAGTAGCTCCTTGAAACGGAAGGCCTCAGAGAATGGACAGGACTCGATAACTGCGGATAGCGGACCCTCTGGACATCGGGATTTCGAAAAACCTGGTGGGCTTCTGTATACCTCGGATCTTGCTCTCTCAGCTAGGCTCTGGTCGGGATACTTCGCACTTCTCACCGCCTCGTCTGGGTTGATCGCAGCCTCAGTCGCCCCCGCTTGACCGGAGGGAGCTTACAGGAAATCCTGCTGGTACGCGTTTATGGTCCGTCCAGCTGTGGCAGGAGACCGGGCCTGCAACGCACCGCCGGCGCGTGAGATGAGAAAGTGTCCCTGTTCGGGCGCCATTATGTGGTAAATATTCTTTTTACCGAAACTGAATTTCATACGGAATCTTAAAAAATACAGTAAAATAGCTCAGAATAACAAGAGGCAGAATCCGTGGTATAAGAGGTTTCTAAATGGGCTTTATTCCATCCAAAATGGCCGACTCGAGTCGCGGCCTTCAGGTTCCGTCACCACGAGGGTTCAGGAAGTGAAGTACAATACTTTATTGACAAGAAGTAACTTTTATAGGTCATACATTTACAATGAAACAAGTGCAAAAAGGCGTAACAATTGATAAGATAAATTAACATAGTGATACGTAATTGAAACTAGGCGTAATAAGGAGCAAAAAGAAACATGATTGGCTCTCATTATCTTACATAGGTGGATCTATACGATAATACTTAACATGGATGCGTGCGCAGCAGCATGACGTGTGATTGACGTGCAACTAGGGGGTGAAGGGGACTTGACATTTAGCTCTACATGTGGAGACGAGAAGTCTAGGGGGTCATGTCAACCTAATCCCAAATCATATCTAACATCCTATGTTTAGAGAACTATGTTATCCACAAGGAAGGACTCTCGGACAGAATCTATTCTATACTAACTGTATGTGCGTGTACAAGCGTCTAAGTGTCTATATGAGAAGCGAGGGGCAGAAAACTTTCCATGGCAACAGGGCTATGAATCACTTGCAGGAGGACGGAAAGGCTGAGTCCTTTGCTTGTGAGCTAAAGGAAATGTTTACCTAAATCACTAGACAGGAATGCATCGGCTGAAGAGCAAAATAGATAATTCGAAGGTGAAATACAGCTTCTTGGCAGGCAGGCGAAAACTGGCCGAGGCAGGCACCGTTAGCTGCACAGGGAGTAGGACAAAGTTCATGGATACAGATGCGAGCTCAAGCTGAAACTGTCAGAGACAGAGAGCAGGGAAAGGCTTTGAGGAAAGAATCGGGCCTACTTGCCTGAACTGTAAAAATGGAGTACCTTAGCCATATAAAGTCGGTGGCTTTTCATACTTAGGAATTGAATATCCAGCCCATTGATGGCGGATCTGACAGAGAACATGTCGACGGTAGACACACATATGTTTGCGTCTTGGAAACTGGAACTGGAGGGAACACACATGTACTTGTGACATGCACATAGAATCGTTGGGGTCCAAGATAGGGGACATAACTGATCAGGAAAATCCACATTTCCACAACTCGCGTAACCCCTATTTATTCTACGCGCAGAGTCACATGACTCTACGGTGCCATCAGCGCCTGTGTTGTCACTGGCGCAACATTACACCCCCTGTCTTCCACCCTTCATCCTGTGCATCTATGCTGCTCATTTTCCCTGCTCCACTTCCGTTTCTCTGCCCCGGTTCCTCCTCTTTCTCTCCCAATTACTCACCCATTACCATCTTGTTTCCTTCCTACTTTTCATCGTCGCTGCTCTGCTATTTCCTCAGTCCTCTTTTTCTGGTTTCCTTCCTCCCTCCCTTCCTCATTTTGCTCTCCGTACTTCCTTCCCTGTTTCCGTCCTCGCTCGCAAACCTAGGTTTTGCCCTTGTCAGCAGCCTTTGATACTGTAGTCCTCCAGGCTTTTGAACAAACACAGGGGGGCGGCAGGCTTCAATGGCAAAACCATGGAATGTTTCACATTTTTCATAAACAATAGCGATCTGCCATAAATGAACACTACCTCGCTCTCTCTAAAAGAAGTGCTGTTCAGCCGCAACGCCACTTGTGCACAGTGCACTTGTGGTATTCTCTAGTGGCCGAGACACCTCCCCCTCCCCACACACACACACTACAGAACGATACTTACTACCGCATTGTCTGACTGAATGTGTCGTGTTCGAATTTTGTTTTGGTTTCACACACTCATATCACGCAGCCTTCGAAAATAGTGTGATTCTGTGTGTGTGTGTGTTACTTACTCCCAAGCTTGACTCTAGGGTTTAGGTTGAACACCATTTCCTTGCTAATTGGGAATCTCGAGCACGCCATACCATCTCTGTAGCTCCTTGGCTAAGAGTTTCCCCAGTGCATGCTTCACAGCGCTATTGGTCACTAGATATCAGACGGCCGTTTCAAGGGATCTAATTTAATGTGCCGTTACTCCTGGAAGGTTATAGAGTGTGAACTGCTATGGTAGCCCTGCCAACTTGTTTATTACGGCTGCCCCCTTAAAGCCCAAAATACTGCTCGTGAAAAATAACCAAGGACAATGTGCACCAATGTACGCTTTTGCGCAGAGTGGGGCAGGGCCGTTTGTAAAATACATTTGGAAAACCCCTGCTATCAGCTACTCGAGTGAGCCATCCCTGCCTCCGTTGGTAATTTGTCAGGGCGTGGCCCCTGAATGTAGTCGCCGAATGGCTATTAAATTATATACATTATTTGCTGCGTGAATGCCATATTGTGGCGTAATCTAAATACTACACAAAAAGATGGTATTTTGGTCGACTTGTTTTCCTCTCAATTTTAATACCTTAGTATCAATATTGTGAGCCATTATCTTCGTTTCCTTTGCGCCTGAGGCTCTGTACTTTTAGGGATTTCTAAAACTGAGTAAAAGCACAGCACAAATTCGCTCTAAATCGTTTACTGCAAGCAATAAGACAGAATATTTTTGATTGTAAGAGGGCGTTTTTAAAATACATTACGGCGAGTTTGTCCAAACCCTTGGCTACTTTCCAGGACTTTAAATTTAGAAAGTTTGCATTAAAGCACAGACTAATCTTTCTGTGGCATTCGCAAGCTTGATAACAAGCATTTACAATGCAACAGGTCTCGCATTTACGCAAGTTTGAGCTATTGGCATTGTAAACGCCAATTCCTTTTATTTATGTTTTGGTTTTTAAAAACATAAATAAAAGGCATTAGCTTAAACTTGCATAAACGCGAGACCTATTGCATCCCAAATGCGTGTTTCTCTTCCGGTCTATGGGCCTCATTTATGAAAAGTGACGCATCACTGCGTGAAAACAGTGATGCGTCACTTTTCACTGCGCCCTCCCTGCGACTCCAGTGATGCGTCATATTTACAGTATGACGCATCATGTCGCAAGGAGTCACAGATACGTCAGTATTTCTGACGTATCTGTAGGCGCAAAAGTGACGCATTGCTGGAGTGTGTCACAAAAGTGACGCAACTCCAGCAATGTGTCCTTTCACATGGGGCAAGCCCCATGTGATAGGGCCTGCGTCAGTCTTATGCCTGCTGTGAGTCAGGCGTAAGATATTGACGCATTTGCACCCTAGAAGTGGCGCAGTGAAATCTCGTAGATTTCACTGCGTCACTTCTACGATGCTTACTTACGTGGGAACGCCCACCCTGCATACATTATACCTGACGCAGGTATAATGTAGCGCAGGGGTTTGCAAAGTGACGCATCTAGGTAGATGCGTCACTTTGTAAATATGGCGCATCATGGCGCATGTTTTACGCCACTGGTGCGTCACAAAAAGTGACGCACCGGTGGCGCAAAAGTGACGCAGGGGCTCATAAATGAGCCCCTATGTTTGCGCGAGGCTTGTTGTGGGAAGCTGGGGGGCAGAGCGAGGTACGGATCCCTCTCGAGCAATCGGGCGATCACAGCAGTGGGTTCTTATGCTGGCGGCACCAACCTCGGAGCGCGAAAAGGATCTGGTGTAAATGGCCCACGTTGCAGACGGTGGAACTGAGGACTCCGTTTCAAGTCCAGGTGGGTAGTATGGGACATACAGACGTGCTGTGGTTTCGCCTTATTTTTCTGAATATGTTGGGTCAATAATTTTGGGCCTGGTCAGTTCCTTTACTTACAGACGATAGGAAAAATCCGGCAGACAAAAGTAAGAGGGCATGTTGTAATTGAACAGTGTTTGCTGATAAATCATGATAATTCCGCCACCACTTAGTGGACGGGTAGAACTGTTTGCTCGGTCTGGCATTCTGTTTTCTCTGTTCTAGTCGGACTCTGGGCCAAAGAAAAGATGCATTACAGGCTTCGAAGTGGGCACATCCATCGGCAGAATTCCTGAGCCGTGGTCCTCCAAGGGCAGTGGTTTATTTCTCTGTGGCATTTCCAGTAGCCCGTCCCCCATCCATTGTAGCCTTGGATGGCCGGGATCTCCTGTTGCACATGCAGCTGGATAGGGAACTTGCATTACCTCAATGGCAGAAGAGAGCAGGTTCCTATCGCACATACTCATGCTTCAGGGTCGGTCCATTGCTCTTCATCAGTCCCAGGATACAGTGCGCTGGTGTTTTCTCTGTCCTAGCCATGGGGGAAGCTGAGAGGCAGGGGATGCCATCTGCTGCATTAAGTGACACAGCATTGATCAGAGGCTTAGGTAGTGTATTTGCGACCCAAACAGATGAATTCATGAGTTCAAATTATCACCTAAAACACATCTGTTGTTGCCGAACAGCCCCCTTGTTTGAATGCATCTGCTCTGTGACTGCAAATTCAACACAAACACCGCAAGTTGTAGTGTATTGTTGGAGGTCGAGCCAAACTTCAGTGCGCGTGTGTGCATGCACACCAGGCTGGATTCAGTTGGGTGGTCTGTATCCTCCTTAATTATCGGGACAGTCTGGCCTTACTTTGGCCTGCGGGTGCAGCCCATTAAATTGGGCTAAGGGAATGGAGTAGTCAAAACGCATTGGGTGGTTCGAAGCAGCTGCCATCACTTTCTTGACCCTCGAGGCGGGAGTTTGATCCAGGCCTCATACTAGACAATTTGGCTCAAGCAAAATTAGCTCACAGAGGCCAGCGTCAAAGTAGGTTGATCTGCTCGGGATGCCACCACATGCTGATTACATTTCCATTTCCACCAATTGACCTGTGTCTGCACAACTTGTCGCCCCCTTTGGCCTGCACTACATTTGCAGAAAGGCTCACAGAGGGCCTGAAGTTCCTCATCACTTTGAGTTTAGCAATGGGGAGAGGGTATGACTTAATGACTAGGGTGGCCAGCTTGGAAGTTGGTGGACCAGAGTAGACTCTGGCGGGAGGCTCAAACATTCTGTGGTTCTGGGTAAATCCCGTCATCTCCCTGTGCCTAAGGGTGAATATTTCTGTCTGTGATGCAACCGGTGCTCACGTGAAGCCTTCTGATGCTTTCAGGTCGGTTCACGCTATGTAGCACTGCAAAATAATGGTGTTGGGGGTGGATGGGTCCCAGCACGGCCTTCTTTGAGAGTCATGTGTTCCACTTATATGCACATAAGGAGTTAGCTAATTTTCTCTGTAGGGAGGACAGCAGCATCAAAGGGCATAGATTCCGGTAGCCCCATTAAAAACTTCCATGCTCGAAGATGCCACTAGGCTACTAGCAAGACTTTCTTGCTCCTGTTCATGGTTCTACATTCATGTCCAGTTGCATAGTGTACTTACTCTGTGAGAATGATCTTTGTGGTGGGTATTTAATGCCCTCTTAGTGATGGCTGGCAAAGTTCAAGTTCAAAAGTGCAAAGTAACGGTACAAATTCTAAAGTTGTTTTGTCACTTTTTAAGCACTGTATGACAACTGTGGAAGCAGCAATATTGTCATCAATAAAACAGCTTAAGCACGAGAAGCAGCCTTATGTGGGAAACTCGCATAATCTAGATTTGTGTCTGGCGTGAGAAACAAACACTGTTGGTCTCCTTGACTCACAGGCAGATAGTGATATCAGGGGCGACAATCTCAGCTGCAAACCTTTGCAGCATTGTAAGGTGTTTGCCAATCTTTGGGATTATGTTCTTACATATCTCTACAATCTGTGTAGCATGAAAGCCACATGTTGGAGTCCAGGGGCAAACTTTTCTCCTAAAAGCAAAGGTGTGGTTTAAATTCAATTTCTTGTTGCGCAATTATGAAAAGTGTATCTGGCACAGTAAGCTGTGTTTCATTCACAATAGAATATAAACGCCTCCAAAACATGGCAGCAGATAACTAGTATTATTTATCGGTGATTAAGGTTTGACATCCCTTTGAGGGGCAGTGCAGGCTAGGTGTTCAATCTCTGGGAGCGCTATGACCTGAGGCGGTATACCTGGTCTTCACCAGCAGGGTTGTTGGTTTTCTGTTGAATCTCAGATAAACTGACTCTGCCACTTGCCCTTTAGTGCTCTATAAATGGGCAAACAGTTTAATCGGCATGGTACTCTGCTGTAATCAGTGTGTGAATATAAAATGCATATTTGGTGAATTAATACACATGGCACCAGGCCTGCTGTACAATCCGCCACCTCTAGTTAACCTCACTTGTGACTCCCCGCCCCGCACCCCCGCCCCATTTGGCGTGCTCAGACTTCCTCTACCACCAATGGATGTGGCACCACAAGATGGGAATACCACCCTTCCATTAATGTGGGGTACCCTCCGTTTAATTGATAGGGCCTGAGTCGGTGTGTTGCAGGCTATAGGGGGGGAGAATATGGTTCAGTGTGGTAAGCAAGTAAAATGGAATATAACTGTGATCTGCACGTCAATCAGTATGGTCACTGGACATCTTTTTCTTTATTTTCTATTGATGTTGATGGCACGGATGTGCACCGTGATAGGATGGCAGCAGCATGACTGCAAGAAGATGGATCAAAAAATCGGTGTGGGGTATGGCATGCTGCGGCACCAAGCATGGCGAGTACACTCAAAAGAAAATTGAGGTGCCAGCAAACATCGGCGAAAAGCTCCCAGGTCACACATTGTTTTTTTGGTTTGTATGGGTAAGGCAACCTGAATTTACATTTAGCAGAAAGGGATTTATCAGGCCTCCATGCATTTGGATACATTTATCGTTAGTAGATGCCTGTTATTTCATAGACCCCAAGGCCCGAATCGTGTTCGGTGTCGGGTACGCTAAGGTGGGTGTCTGTCACTGGCAACCTTATAGCCAGCGCAGGGATTGTATCGGAGCCCATGGCCATGTTAGCCTGTAATAGCCAGGCGCCCGCCGCAAATTGCGGATGGGCCCCCAGTCTGCCACTTTTGGCCTTACCTGCATAGCGTATTGCGTGGCACTCCTCATTGAGTCCCTATTATTCCTCTAATATTGACTTGTATGGGCAGTGCACTAGTCAAATAATTGTTGTGGATCTCTTGTAGAGCGTGGTTTATGCCAACAATATTCAAGTGGCACCCAGCAAGGGGCATGACCACAGGGGCTGGATCCTAACTCCACACAGTCAGGCATAATCTGATCCGAATAACCAATACTGAGTGATATTTGCCAGATGGCATGCATCTGTCTAACAAAGGGCTTGAACTGTTCATCCAAACCATTCTAGGGCCCATCGCAGTGGGGTCGGGTGGTCAAGTTTCAGGTGGGGGGGAGGGCGAGAGCGCATTGACCTACTCACCCTGTGGTGGTGTCCCGGGCAAGAAAAATGGTGTGGACTCCTTTTTGGCATTGACTGTCTGAACCTGGAACAGGGCGAGCATCAGTGGGGGCTCCAGGCTGTCGGGAGGGGTGACTGAGCTGCTGGTGGTCCCGGACTCTCCTGCCCTACCTGAGATGCCTGTGTGTGTGGTAAGAAACCTCGGGGTGTTCAGGAACCCTGGTGGGGCCAAAGTGTTAAGCGGTGCCCTGGTGGTAGTGCCTCTGGGATGGAGGACTGGAAAGTTACTGCAGATAAAACAGTGAAAGTTGGGGCCTGCTGGCACAGCGAGCACAGGGGGATTCATGACCGAAGTTCGTGTCTTGATATCCTGATGGCTAAGGCCATGTCTGGTACGGAAATACAATCTTTTGCAAAAATGTATTCTTTGGAAAAGCCTACTTCTTCTGGGCTACAATAGCTGTGGTTTGGTTTACCTATGCCTGACTAAAATGATCAAGTGTTTTGTCAATGAACAAATTAAAGAATACTTTAAGGTGTAATAAAGGACTATGCCCTGATGACCGAATATCTGCCTGATGGCTCTCTGTGGGGCAGAATGATGGGGAGGGTAAGGACATTATCTCATGGGGACGATTTGCACATTGTATGCACGCTATTGGTGTTTGAAAAATCGTATAAAGAGTGTGAAATATCCCTGACCCGAAAGCATCCAACCCAGGTCAGTTGTTCTCACAGTTTATTCAAGCACTATAATCGACACATTGTATAAATGAGAGTCTGAGACAGTTGGGATGCACTTGGTTAGGTACAGTGTGTTGAGAAGCCTATAGGAATGCTCACCCTCTCTTAGTGAGAAGCTTGCAGATCTTTATTTAGAGGCATGAAATAACAAAAACAATAATCATGTGGTATGCTAAAACATCAATTCAAGATGGGGGAAAACATAAGCTTGGTTCATGTTAGCGCAAGTTCAATTTCTAATACATTTCAAGAGTACAGGTCTCACACATCCCAACTCCCACTCTCACACACTCTCTGTGTAACTGAGTCATTACTCACCCATTTACTTATTGACCTACTTTCCAATAGAGTCACATCTACTCAAGTGTTTGCTCACTCTTTTATTCACAGACCTACTCACACACCCAATGACTTAGCTATACCCATTCATGAGTCAGTTGTCATTGTCATCACATCACACACCCATTTATATGTATATTCACTACCTCACTTGTACTCATCATTATTCCACACATTCACTGCTTCCCGCACATGCTACATGCATGCAGATATCTCTCACATTCTCAGTGAATGAAACAAGGATTTTGTCTGCATTACATAGCATGGTATGTTAACACTGTGCAATATCTTTCCCTATGCCCCTCAGATGGAATTGCAATGCTGTGGCTACCACCCTGGCAAGAGTCACGAGCTTAGATCTCAGCTCTCCACTATGTGTTGTGTGCTCATGGGATGCCGCTAGGCACTTAGAAGCTTGGCCAATTTACATTTCATCCCCATTACTTAGCTATTGGGCCAAACACCATTGAAAAGTATTTTTTTAACTTGGTGGCTGGAAACATTTTCCTTCCACATGTACAACATGTACATTTACACCCCAGAATAAACTGTTGGTGCAAAAGTTCCCTGCAATTTTTTGCTCAGATAGTCATTAGGTAATAATATTAATGAGTATGCGCAGAATGCGGAGAGTTCTTGAACATTTTGGCTCAGATTTACTATCATTTTGTGTCATGAGTGCACCATTTTTTGAGTCAGCCACGACACAAAATGCTAGTGGAGATCTGCAAAGACAAGCAGGGGCCAACGTTGTAAAAAAATGTAACACATCACAGCACCTTGCACCTCATTTCTTCACGCTGCGTTGAGCAGGTGTTACATGGGTGGAGCATAGGTGTTCCAATTCATCCACCAATGCATTTTGATGCAAACCCAGATTCACTTAAGGCAAACCTGGGTTTGTGCTAAAATGGTGCACCTTTACGAGAAAGATATATCTTCATTTCTCCTTCTTACTTCCTCTTTGTATGTACGCTGCATTCTGAAGCTCACATAGACAGAGGACTAGGCCTCTAAGGATTGTTTTTGTGCAGGAAAGTAACCTTCCTTCACCAAAAGCAAGGCACTGTGGTGCAAGAGTGACTGATTTGGTGCTAGGCAGCACACAGTGCACCAGTGCAAGGAATGAGCAGTAGTGCACAATATCTTTGTAGATATGGTGCACTTCTGCTCTCTCCATTTCCACACAAGGCAGCACAGCAAGTTCTTTTGCTCCTTTGAGCTGCATGAAACTTTAGTAAATCTGGCTCTATGTCTATCTAATGTGAGATTGTATCATTAACACCTTTGAACAGACAGTATGAGGGTCCCTAGTGCAATATAATGAACGTACTGGTACTTGTTTTATGAAGATTACTGGGAAGGATATCATTCATACTCTGGTGCAGAAGGTATGAGGGTCCCTAGTGCAATATCATTAAGGCCCTGATGCTAAGGGTTTGAGTGTTACTGGGGATTACATCATTAATGCCCTAATACAGAAGGTGTAAAGGCCCCTGGGGCAATATCATTAATGCTCAGGAATTTAAGCTGTGAAGGTTACTGGGAATAATATTATGACTGTCCTGGTGCAGAATTTGAGATGCTCCCTGGGGCAATATCATTAGGACCTTGGTGCTTAAGCTATGAGGGTTACTGGGGATGACATTATTAAATCCCCAGTACTAAAACTGTTAGTGTCCTGGGGTGATATAATGTAATGCTGAAGCACAGAATGCACTAATCCACTTTAGGTTATAGCGCTTATGACCAGATCTAGAAACCACATGGGTCCTTCATGGTGCTGTCATTAAAACCTGGGTCCAGAAGGCATGAGACTCAAGGAAGGTGATATCTTTAATGCCCTGATGAAAAGATGTGAGGATTACTGGGAGCAATAACATTAATGCGTTTGTATAGGAGGTGCCCTTTTAAAAGTTGTGCATGCTCTCATTCAGAAAGTGTGAAGGACAATCTGAATAAATTAATTGATGCCCTGGACATGGAGGGGCATCTTGGTGGAGGCACCAGAGGTATGACTGTCCTTGGTTGTAATATCATTAATTCCCTGCTTATGTAGGTTTGAGAGTCCTGTGTGATGATGTCATTAATGCCCTGGTACAAGACGTATGAATCTCTGTAGAGGTGATGTCAGATATTTGATGATCCTTGTTAGTAATATTATGAATACCCTGGCACAGGAGGTGAGGTAGTACTTGACTGTAATATCATTGATGCCCTACCACAGGAGGTGTGACAGTCCTTGTTAGTAATATCATTATGCTCTGGCACAACAAATGTGACAGTCCTTGCTGGTACCATCATCAACACCATGACCCAGTAGATGTGATATCCGTGGTGGGAATATTGTTCATGACCTGGCATTGTAGGTGTGATGGCCCATGGACTATTGACTCTGAGAGTACACTGGGGTCTGATAATCAGTCCTCAGTGTCAGTTGTCTAACCCCTTACAAAATGTATGTTAAATTTGCTACCCCATCGGCATAAACTGCCTTACTTATAAGGCTCTAGTATATGGCTTCAAGGGTACTCAGGGCATATAAGTTAGAGGGTTCACCCAGGGCTGCTGCACTTATTGTGCCACCCAGAGTGTGACCAAGTACAAACTGGCTCCCAGCTTGCCACTGCAGCCTGGAAGAGATGTTTTAAACCGCAATTTCGACTTTGCCATATAAACCAATGGCAAAGCCCTCACTTCCTTCAATGATATATGTCTACCCTAAAGAAGCCTTATCGAGCCTTAAGGCAGGGAGCAGTATATTATTAAGTAGGACAAGTACTTTAATGAGTCCAAACAGTAAAGCTTCCAAAAGCGCTAGTCGCCCCATGGGCCCCATGGGCTAGTACAGGCTGAATGGGACTATTAAAATGGATGCCTCAAGGTATAACATTAATTGTGGCATTAAACCCAACTTGATGCCCAAGTCAAATTTCATGTCACTTTTAAGAAAAGGCAAATTTTAGAAAGCTGCCACCCTGTTGCCCAGTTTATCCTGTAGTCTTTTGCATTTGCTGGCCACGAGACAGCCTTCTGCTCTCCTGGGGAGGGGTGTGAATGACTCCTAGGCTGGGGAACAATAGGGACCTGTCACAGAGGGATGTGTTAACTCCCCTTTCCAGAAAGCCACTCAGGGTGGTAGGTCAAAAGAAAAGCTTCAAGGATGAAGCCACCTTTGGGGGGCAAATCTCGATCTTATTCGAATAGGGCTGCCCTTTGTTCAGGTATATGGGCAGTCTGCAGGAACAGAGAGTGGCAACCAGTTGCCAAACCAGTTTCCCCGTGGGCGTGTAGTCCACAGGTAGCCACACCTGGGCTACCAAGCTCCTCCCAACCGAGGAAGGGTTCAGAGATCTTGCAAGTGGTCAGAATAGTGCACCCTGGGATTGCTAGGTGCCATACATAATCAGAAGTCATCACAGGGTGGGAGGGATCTTGGTAGCCCACTGACTAGTAACCACATCATTACCCCAGGTCACTTTCTGGGCATATTTAGGGCAGCTATGGCACCCTGAACTTCAGATCACACCTGGACCAAAAAAAGACTGGCCTGCTGAACCCTAGACCTGTCAAGAGCAGCTGCACCAATGGCTGGGCTGCACCTGCTGTTCTATGGGCTAATGAAGAGAGGACTGTGCATGTGATGCTTGGGTCATGGAAAAGTCACTCCCAAGCCCCAGACCGAAGCAGTGATGCCATGGGTCAGTTGGCAGTTCCCCATTTCCAGCACCAGAGTCATAAAATCTGAAGTATCCTATTCTGCTAGTCAGTAGCCACCTTCAAGGAATCGCCACCCCAGACTCACAGGTTGCACCCGTGTCTGCCAGATCCGGGAGAGTCACTAGACTGTGAATTGGTCATCCAAGGCAGAGGTTAGCACTCACCAAAAGAAACTGGACACCGGACCAGCTGTGACCAGACATCAGTAGCCCAGACACTGCTGAACTTCTCCTGGCCCAATGAGGAATTCGAGGGACGCCAACCCCTGTGGCCAAATTTGCCCCACCTTACCCGTAGACTGAGAAATAACCACAAGGAGACCCCCACTGACCGCACAGCATCAACAGCATCTTCCAGCATCCTCAGTATTCTGTATCCCCAGCTTCAGGATCACTCCATTAAAGTCTATGGTCGGATTTGATGTGAAATATGGAATCAGACTTATGATAATTTTGGTGACCAGGTAACTATCCATATATTCCCTATTGGCATTCCCTGACCTTCCTCCTGTCAGAATTGATCACCCAGTCTGAAACAGAGTAGGCGCATACAATTATTCAAACCTTTCAAAAGTTTTCAAACTTTGCAGTTACCAATGCTTGTTTGTGTTTTGGACTAAAAAGCTGAGATTTACATTTTCTTTAAAAATCTATATCTCCGGGACCCAAAGGTGGATTTTGATCATCTTGTAGTCTTGGGGCCTGATTCACAGAACTAACTTAAGACAAAATCCTAAACTTACTACCATTTTCGTATTCACAGAAGGCACTTACTCATTTTGGTATTCACAGAAGACACTTACTCACTTCGGTATTCACAGAAGTTAGGAGTCCTAACTTTAGGACTCCTAAATGCCTTCTGTGAATACCGAAAGTCTTAAAATTAGTATTTTTCTCAGTTTAGGAGTCCTAAAGTTAGGAGTCCTAGCTATACTACTACTAAACTGCGAAAAATCCTAATTTTAAGACTTTCGGTATTCACAGAAGGCATTTAGGAGTCCTAAAGTTAGGAGTCCTAACTATACTACTACTAAACTGCGAAAAATACTAATTTCAAGACTTTCGGTATTCACAGAAGGCATTTAGGAGTCCTAAACTTAGGACTCCTAACTTCTGTGAATACCAAAATGAGTAAGTGCCTTCTGTGAATACCAAAATGAGTAAGTGCCTTCTGTGAATACCAAAATGGTAGTAAGTTTAGGATTTTGTCTTAAGTTAGTTCTGTGAATCTGGCCCTTGGTGTCTAAACATTGATAAAAATATAACCTATTTTTAAAAATTGGTGTTGAATTTCTTCATGTCGTGTGGCTTTCTTATTCTGTTGTCTGGTGCTTCTAAATGCTTTGCACTAGTGGCTTTCTTTAATCCTTGCTGCTTGAAAATACAGCTACCCTGCTTGAGCAAGAGGTTTTACAGATGAACCTGCCTGGACCCAAGACCTGGGCCGTCTTAACAGCATTATAGGCCCCCCTGGCAAAGCAGTGCACCTTGCTATGCCTACACAACCACTCACAAAAATAAAAATGTTTAACAGAATTTTTTTTTAAATTCTGGTCTGCATGTGGCCCCTACGCTTGTGGGCCCCCCGGGAAACTGCCTAGCATGCTGATGTGTTAAGATGTGTTACAGCAAACAAATGATGGACAGGATGCTGACAATGCAAACATTCTCCCCCATTCAAAAGATCGGAGTTAAATCCATTGTTCTTTTGCCACTACGCCACCCCAGTTTGGATCCAGCCATATGCAAATCAGTCTTGACCCTGTGCCTCATGGGAACAGTCCAGACCGAACTATCAGGCCAGGTCCTCCCTAGACCGGAAACAAGCATCCTGGGACCGGTTTCAGGGTATGTCACCTTTCTTCAGCCAGGCTAGCTTGAATCCAGTGGCATAATGAACAAGGGACCCACATCTGGGCAAACCCATCCCACTTAGGGCGAAAAGTGTTACAGCAAACAAATGATGGACGGAATGCTGACAATGCAAACATTCTCCCCCAGTCAAAAGATCTGGGTTAAATCCATCGTTCTTTTGCCCACTACGCCACCCCAGTTTGGACCCAGCCATATGCAAATCAGTCTCGACCCTGTGCTTCATGGGAACAGTCCAAACCGAACTGCCAGGCCAGGTCCTCCCTGGACCGGAAACAAGCATCCTGGGACCGGTTTCAGGATATGTCACCCTTCTTCAGTCAGGCTAGCTTGAATCCAGTGGCACAGTGAGCAAGGGACCCACATCTGGGCAAACCCATCCCACTTATGGCAAAAAGTGTTACAGCAAACAAATGATGGACGGAATGCTGACAATGTAAACATTCTCCCCCAGTCAAAAGATCTGGGTTAAATCCATCGTTCTTTTGTCCACTACGTGAGTCCCGTGCTCTCCATGCAACTGGAATCAAGCTAGCCTGGCTGAAGAGGGGTGGAACCCCAAAACCGGTCCTAGGATGCTTGTTTCCAGTCCAGGGAGGAACTGGCCTGGCAGTTCGGGCTGGACTGCTCTCATTGGGCACGGGGTCAATGCTGATTTACATATGGCTGGGACCAACCTGGAATGGCATGGTGAGCAAGAGCAAAAAAACGATGGATTTAGGCCCAAAACAAAAAAAAGAACCGAGTGGGCCGGGTATGTTCAGACGTGAGTCCCGTGCTCTCCATCCCACTTGAATCAAGCTATCCTGGCTGAAGAGGGGTGAAACCCCAAAACCGGTCCTAGGATGCTTGTTTCCAGTCCAGGGAGGATCTGGCCTGGCAGTTCGGGCTGGACTGTTCCCATTGGGTACAGGGTCAAGATTGATTTGCATATGGCTGGGTCCAAACTGGAATGGCATGGTGAGCAAAAGAATGATGGATTTAGGCCCAGATCTCTGTACTGGGGTGAATGTATGACATTGTTCTGCATTCTGTCCATCAATAGTTCTTTTTGCATTTGTCACCCCGAGTGGGACGGGTATGCTGAGACTTGAGTCCCGTGCTTTCCATGCCATTGGAATCAAGCTATCCTGGCTGAAGAGGGGTGAAACCCCGAAACCGGTCCTAGGATGCTTGTTTCCAGTCCAGGGAGGACCTGGCCTGGCAGTTCGGGCAGACTGTTCCCATTGGGCACAGGGTCAAGACTGATTTGCATATGGCTGGGTCCAACCTGGAATGGCATGGTGAGCAAAAGAACAATGGATTTAGGCCCAGATCTCTGTACTGGGGTGAATGTATGACATTGTTCTGCATTCTGTCCATCAATAGTTCTTTCTGGATGTGTTAAGACGGTACAGCCCTAGACAGTTTAATGATTGTATTTCATGGTGAGGTGACACAACCACACTATATAATACCCCAGAATCCTCACAAGTAGGATTTGAAAGTCCTGCGTTATGATGTCATTAATACCTTGGTACAGGAGGTGTGCATTTCCATGGAAGTAATGTCAGCGATGTAACGGTCCATAGAGGCAATATCAGTATTGCCCATACATGCCAATAGACCTGTGCCAAGATTTACGAAGCCCTTGCATTGCCATTGTATCATGCATTGCAGTGCCAGGCAGCACAAGGGCTTCAGTGAGATTTACTAAGCCACGCAAAGCCACCTTGTGTGGATCTGCATAGCTTAGTAAATCAGGAGTAAAGTAAGTCGCTGCCTTGCCTTACTCTGCCCTGGGAAGGCTTTTCACGGATGGAGCGTGGGTGTTCCCAAGCATTCAGCTATGGATTTTGGCACATTTCCCAGATTTAGTAAGACTAATAATCCGGGGAATGCGCCATAATGCTACAATTTCCCAGGTGAGGCATAACGAGGAGAAATATGTTTATTTCACCTTGTTTTTCCTCTTTTAACGTGTGATGCATTCTCCTGTCCCTTCCTGCACAAAAACTGTCCTGGCTGTAACGCAGGTGCCTTTGCACTCAATGCTCCCTGTCTCGCAACTCAGCGCAGCAAGTTGTCTTTCTCCTTCGTTAAATAAATCTGCCCCCAGATGCAGGCGGGAGGCTCCCAATTTTGTAAGCCAAAAATGCCTTTATTTTAGCGGTCTACTGCCTCAAATTTACTCTGTTTCAGTAGGAATCAATAGAGAAAAGACGTTCCCTCGATTTATGTTTTTTTAATTTCACACTTTCTTGTTCTAAAATGTTGGCATGTATGTAATATTGTGCCACGTTAGTCAGTTTGAGGGTCCTGCGTGGTGATGTCATTAATGTCGTGGTGCAGATGTGACTCTCCCCAGAGGCACTATCACCTGTGTACCTCCATATGAAGTGTCTCTGTGAGGGTTCCATACTCAGCTGGTGTTTTTTGTGGACACTAACTGAAGAGAAAAAAGACAACGTAAATTAGTAACCTTTTTTGATACATAAGTTTGTGCGAGATTGCCGGTGTTGCTTTTTCCTCTGCTATTTTCTCCACTTTGCCCACAGCCACTACCTTTGTTTTACACTGTCCTCGCACGCTAGAGTTCATGTCCTCAGATGCACTCTGCAAAACAAGGACCTGGGCCAGAAACTCTCTTGCTGTTGGAGGGTTGCCCAGAGGGCAGAGGAGGGCATGCAGAAACAGCCTTCTGCCCTGCTGTGTACAGAAAGAGTGAGTCATTTGCACGAGCTAGAAACATGCATTTCTGTGTGAACTTAAATGGAAAGGACATTGAAATGGCGACTGTACAGTGCTGCTTTTCCCTTGTAATGGTCTGTCCTCAAGCTAGAAGACTCGGTCGCCAGTCTCCAAACACATTCAGTTCAATGCTTTCTGTCTATTTTGAAAGAGATCTGGGATTTGTACCAAGAGCTTCTTTTTTGTTCTGGGTTTGTCTGGTGTTCTGGGTCCTTGTTTTAGATTCTGTTCTGGTACGTAGCTGATACGTTTAAATCTGGTACAAAACGCTTTAGGACGTTGACTTCTCCCTGACTAGTATTTATCTCTGACATCATGCTTTCGACGGGCGGGTGTACCATTGTGTGTCCTTTGGAGTGCTTTAATTGCAGTCCCATAGGACACAGAGTAAAAAAGGACACTCAGCCATCACACGTTTTGCACATTCAATTGTTTATCTCCTAGATTGAATACCATAGTTATCACTACCATCAACACCCCTATCATCACCAGTTCCAACATCAACACCACCAAAATCTCTAGAAACTGCCACCCCCGCCAATATCCAATAGCACACCCCACTACCAATACAAACACCACCAAAATCACCAGCATAATGTCATTACTACCAATGTAACTATCAGTGCCACACCACTACCAATAACTTGCGTCGCTCTTTGGGCCTGGCCCCTGTCATATATTTGTTCTGATGCCTGCAACTTGTTTGGCTTCTGAGGCATGTCTTGTGTTTTGATTCTGGAGCATGGGTCCTTCTTTGGTAGAGGGACTATTCATATACAGTTTGTGCAAATAAAAGGTACTGTGCCCTCTTTGCATTTTCACTTACAGGAAATTGGACGTTTCTGGACAAGTTCACGAAGGCATGCAAGAGTGAGTAAAATAGTACTCCTGTAGTATTTATTTCTGTACTCATTAATGCTTCCGTGAAGCTGCCCTACTGTGTTCTTGTGACCCTCCAATGTAGCCTCAGTTTATAGGATGAAGTGCAATCTAAGGCATTTTCCAATTACCTATACCTGAGTATGTCAATTGGCCATGGACTGTTCTGGAAACAGATATTATCAAGAATGCAATGCCTCAGGCCTCTGCTAATTGCCTATTGAAATTCATGAAAAATATGGGGGGTTGTCTCTAGGGCTGTTTTAATAGGATATAAATCTGATTATGTCTCATATTTCCTACCTTGAGTGCATATAAGGGCACTCAGCAGAAAAGGCTCTAGCTACACTTGATGCTCCTATTCGAAGCAGAATCAGGGGGCTGAGATCAGTTATTCCCAAATTGGCAATTTTTAATAACTCTTAGCAGCAAATATAATTGGGCCCCAAGGCTCATATTAGACTTCTGTCTGATGAGGATAGCTGATCAGGGCCCAATGTTGGGGCACCTTGCTAAGGATTTAGCCTATATTTAATTTTACAGTGTTTAGGCACTGTGCAGACAGAAGACATGTGTGGGGTAGCTTGTCTATCCGTCAGTTTAATCCACTAAGACTAGGGTGGAGAATTAGTTATATCATCAGGATGCTTTCCCTCAAGGAACACATTGCCAAAAACAAAGACGTGATACCAGCTCGCTCTTCTAAAGAAATTGAAACCACTTTTTCCAAAATGTGACTTCAGAACTGCTGTTCAAGCCCTCGTATTCTTGCAGCTACATGGTGGTAATGTCCTGCTCCATGGCATCCCAGACATCACATTGGCACCCTTTAAAATCATCCTACAAACCACAGCACACCTATTCCAGGGCCTCAAAAAATATCATTAAATCACCCCCATAATGATAGAACTAGATTGGCTCTTCCTGCCAGTCAGCAACATCTTCAAAACCAGCTGCATAGTTTACAAAGTCAACACAACCCACACCCTAACTTAACTTGCAAACGGCTTCAATTTAGGAACAATTTGAAAGCACACCTATCTGAAGAACACTGCATCACAATACATTAATATTCTACAGGCCCGCTACCTCTCCTATTGCTCATTGACATTATCCTTGTCTTTGACCCTGCACAGTAGTCCACTGTCTTTTGGCTAGGTTTGCACTATAGAAATACTATATACATTCATGCATTTTTATTATTATTTTATCGTATTGTTTTTTTAGCATGTGCTTGCAAGAAAAAATAAAAACAAATGTAATCATTGCATTAGCTTGCCAAGGCAAGATTTAATGGCTATGCCTATATTTGTTGCATCTTTATAGCTACTTTTGTGCACCAAATAAAATGGTAGCAATAGAGGGGAACAAAACATGTTACAGCGTTAGGGGTGAAAGAGTTGCTTTAGAGAAAATCTAACTGCACCATTGACATAAGTATGGTGGCCATCCTGGGGGATTCGGCGAGTAGGTGTGCCCAACAGCTAATTAAAAAAAATTGAAAGAATTCTTTAATTAAGTGAAGACCACCTGACACATATGTAAGAGAACACCACCAGTGGTGAATCAGCAAGGAGAAGTAAAATGGAATCTGTGATCTTGAAAGCAAGTTGGAACCAGGAAGATGTCCATGGCTCTGCTGCTTCTTACTTGCAACCAGTTCTCAACTGTTTTGTTCACCTAAAAATGAAGGCCACAGTGTACATTTAGCCCTGGCCTCTCACTGATTCTTGATTTTCACAGACAGGAGAGCCTACATTCAACGGTCTGTATGCGGTCCGCACTGCTCCTGAATTGTTCTCGTCCAATGGCTTAGCTCTCTTTTTGGAGGCTGCTCAGCCCAAACAAATTATATGATGGAAAAACATGGACAAACACTTCTAAGCAAATTTGGCACTTAGAGCAGCACTCTAGTGTGTTTAGCTGTAACACAAATCAGCCCGATCCTTCCTGAAACTGAGCAGTCTGGTGTGAGCTGATAGGCATGTGTAAAGTATGACACTTCTTCAATTTGTGTAAAAGAAGCTTTATTGTCGAAACACCAACGCAGGAAGGGACAACATGTCAGGATCCTCCTCAGACAGCAACTGCCTCCCCAAAGCTCTAGCAAAGAACGCAGCACTTTACAATACAAAGCTCGTGGGGGAAAGAAGGTTAAAAGTAAACAATATAACAACATACATTGGAACATGACACATCTTCCTCCGTAAAACAAAATAAAACAAAAACAAATGTACAAAAGCATAAATATTAGAACCAATAATAACTACTAAAAAGTGATAAATATGGAATGAACATTACAACTGCTCAATTATGTGACATTCAAAGTCTGCCATCCTTTTGGGCTTGATACTTACTCTCTTCTTGCCCACTTCACCTTCCACAACTGGCTTGCTGCTTCCATTGACATCTTCCTGCTCTTCTTCTGTTACAGACTCACCAGAATTGCTATCGCCAGAATTGCCCTCACCACAGGAATCGTCCACCACCTGTTCCCCTTCAATACCATTCCTTTCCTCAACATGCTCAATCTCTCCAATCACATCCAAATCGTCCTCACCACTCAAATTGGAGTTGACACCAGAGTCATTATCATCATCATCTTGAAAAGAGGCAGAAGACAATATAGTCTTCTCATCAACGTTTTTGGAATCATTCTTGAAAAAAATCATTGCTCTCTCTAAAAATCGCAATTGTTCTAACATTCCAAACCTTTCCATCACTCAGACGTACAGCATTGCATAACACTTTAATAACCTGCAAAGGTTTTGAATATTGAGTATCACCCTTCCTGACTTTCCAAGGTGTGTTCACCTTGACCCACATACCAACTTTAACATCCACCTTTCCAGATCCATACTTACAATCAAAGACACGCTTATACTGTAAGTGCTTCTCAAGAATGTTTTTCCTAAGAGTTTCCATAGAAAGATCAAGTCCGATACTTTTAAGTAACCATTCAGGGTTGCAATCAGTTCTGGCTGTGCGTCCTCTCATAATTTCAAATGGGGACATCTTCAAAGCCTCATGTACATTAGTTCTATATGTCCAAACCGTTTTATAGACCTGTAATTCCCACTCTTCACCCTTCACAATGGCAATTTGAATGCTGTTTTTCAACACTCTATTAAACCTCTCACACATACCATTACTACTAGGATTGTACAGTGAGGTGGTTCTGTGTCTCCCCCAATCTACTCAAAATAGTTCTTGGCTAATTTGAACATAAATTGTACACCGTTGTCGCTTATGATTTGAACTGGTAGACCCTCTTCCACAAAAAATCTGACAATACATTTCAACACAGCACCAGAATCAACCTTGTCCATAACCTTGATGGTTGGCCATCTGGAAAACACATCAATCATGGAAATAATGTACTTGGGTGGGGTGCCAATAGGACCCATAATATCTATGGCCACAGTATTGCTTGGGCCATCTAGGATGATGGGTTCACACACAGCAGGTTTTAAAGTCCTCAGAGATTTGTCAGAGTTGACCTTAACTATACCATTTCTCACATTCCTTTTTCTTTTAACTCTTTGCTTAGTTTTTACTAAACCGCAGTGGTCCTCATGACACATTTTCATAAGTAGTTACCCCCGCCCCAAAAAAAAATGGTACCTTCATTCTTAGATAGCTCATTCCCTATTTTCCAAAATTGCTTCAGCTTAACTGAAATCTTGGATTTCTCAGGCCAGCCATGAACCACAAACGAAATGAGGGATTGTAGATCCTCCTCTTTTAAATATTCCTCTTTCCATTTCTTTTCCTCCACACAAAAAGAGCCTTCATCATGAATCAAAGCCACTTGCAAAGAATGCCATTCATTTGCCTTGCACTCTTGCAAGTCTAAGGGCATACGAGAAAGAAAGTCAGCTAAAACATTGATTTTACCAGGAACATACTCCACTCTATAGATGAAGTCCTGCAATCGCATTGACATCCTAGCGATCCTAGGTGAAGCTTTAAACAGACCCTCAGTGGTAAGTAACTTGACAAGGGGTTTGTGGTCACTCCTAACAATATAGTCTCTACCCCACACGTAACTGCGAAAGTGCTCTAAAGCCCAAACACAGGCTAAGGTCTCCTTCTCAATAACTGAGAATTTTTCTTCAGCTGGAGAGAATGCTCTAGATGCTTTGGCAATGATGGACTCCTTCCCACTCTCATTTATTTGAGACAAAACTCCTCCTAAACCCTTGTTGCTTGCATCTATGGTAACAACACACTTGCTATCCACATCAAAACAACTCAAAACTGGAGCATGAATTATAGCCTCCTTAATGTTCTCAAATTCACTTTTGCACTGGTCAGACAAACAGAATTTCACATTGCTCTTAAGTAACTGTCTGATAATAGACACTTTGCTAGAAAATCCTTCAACAAATCTGGCATAAAACTCTACCATGCCAAGGAAATATCTAACTTCATCTTTAATAACGGGATGAGGGGCATTCTTAATAGCTTCAACTAACTGTGGTTTGGTGGCAACGCCCTCATCACATAAAACATGACCCAAATTTGAAATTGATTTCACTCCAAACTTACACTTCAAGTGTTCCACAGTTAACCCTTTCTGCTCCAAAATACCCAGAAGTTCCTCTAACACACAATCATGTACTGCTTGTCCTTACCAAAAACCAAAATCTCATCTTGGAAGCACCTCACCTTGAGGTGCTTACCAAAAAGCTGGTGCATCAACCAGTGAAAAATAGCTGCAGTGTATGCTAATCCAAAGGGCATCCTTTTATATTGAAAACATCCCACTGGGGTGATAAATGTAGTTAAATGTTTGCTCTCCTTGTTTAACAGAATCTGATGGTAAGCCGCAGATAAATCAATCGCGGAGAACCATTTGGCATCCTTAACAAGTGACAGCTTCTCAGAGATCTTGGGGAGGGGAATCTTGTTGACTTCGATATTACCATTTGGGTGGCGTAAGTCAATACAAAGCCACATTTTTCCATTGGGACGCCTGGCTACCACAATGGGGGATATCCACTCTGATTACTCAATGGGCTCAATGATATCCCTACTAACCAATTTTTCCAATTCCTTTTCAACTTCACTTCTTATGAGTATGAGTATGTCTCTTGCTTTGTGAATTTTAGGGCAAGCATCATTCTTTAGAACTATACGGTGTTCAAAACCATTGAAAATTCCATCTTTTCCGCTAAAAACGTTGGCAAATTTATTTAGCATCACATTTCTTATAGACCCGCCTTCATCTATTACTAAAACAGGTTCTGGGCTATTGGGATTTAGAATAATGTTAAGTGTACCATGATCTCTCCACCCTAGTACAGATAGTCCACATTTTGCCACATACAACTTTCCTAGAGACTCCCTGTTCTTAAATATGAAAATAAGGGATCTAAACCCCACCATGTCTATTTTTTCTCCTGAATATCCTTCCGGGCTGATGTCAGGAACCATAGGTTTGTTACCCAAACTCTTCTCAAGCTTTGCATTCCACACATCCTCACTTACAATGGTATATGGAGAACTGGAGTCCGCATACATCTGAACGGAAACTCCTCCAATCTTCATGTTGCAAATGTGTTTTTTTCTGATTTCTCCAAAATCACCTTTTATATTCAACAAAAACTGCCTTTCAACTTTTGTCTCATCCGTCACATTTTTTTAAGAACAATGCATAATTTTCTTAACAAATTTGTCATCCTCGCTTGAAGTGCCCTTATCAACAAATTTCACTTTTGTTCCCTTTTTCTTTTTACAAACTCTAGCATAATGGCCAATCAGCCCACAATTAGAAAAATGTTCTTTGAGTGCAGGACAAAACTTACTACTAGCCAAATGCGAGCCACTACCACAACAATAACATTTCAAATCTTCTTTTTTTTTTAAACTCATGGGTTTTTACCGATTTAGTTTTCTGTTTAGTATTTTTACCACTTTTAACTGTAGCAACAACCTCTTCATTAACCTCTTTATTCTCATCTTTCAGTGCTTTTGCACTTCTGCTAGATAGTTCAGCTTTCCTGACTATAGCTAGTATATCTTTTAATTCAGCATCGCCATTGATCCAAAGCCTATCCTGAATTGCTGGATCGCGGGTGTGCATGAGTACCTGTTCTCTAATAAACTGTTCTTGCAGGTGGTCAAATTTACAATCTTCTGTAAGTTTCTTCAAGGCAGTTACATACACATGAACAGTTTCACCTGGTTCTTGATTCCTGTGAAAAAATGTGTACCTTATAATGCCTAAACATACTTTTGGAGCAAAATGTTTATCAAAGTCTCTTAAAACATCTAAAAATACATTTGAGTCACCACCACCAGTGGTTTTTGTCATTCTTCATACACTTTCAAACCACCTGGACCAACAGAATGTAACAATAGTTTTTTTTCTTTTCTCTGGTTTCATGTTCCCTTCTTCATTGATGGTTTCAATAAAGTTTAAGTACGATTTCCATTGCACCCATCTCATGCATGGTTCACTTCCTGAAGGCCAAAATGCTTGAGGTGGCTGTATAGTTGCCATAGCTAATATTACAAACTTCTTTCAGGGTCCCTTCTTCACACAGAGGGACTAGTTCACTGAATGATAGTAGGATAACTGAATCTTTTATACAAATTTCCCAAAAACGGTTGAAATAATAAAGTGTAATGAGAATTGACAATCGAATAAATACATGATAACTGATATAGACTCACTCTGAGATGACCATTGGACCGCTTTAAAGTACCTGCACTTGACAAAAAGTACACTAGATGAGATCGAGTTGAATTTCCAAATTCTGCAAAATAATGGCAGAGCGGTTGGCTCTCATGCTGAGGCAGGAATAGGAACCTGAACTGCTTAACAGTTTACATTGAGTGTACACTGCCGCTGAATTTGGAACGTTGATCAGCACTGATAATAATAAGAAAAAAAAACTGGTGCGTGAACCACATCGAAAGAAATCCCTGTGCGTCTTGATTACTGTGCAGAATTACACTTCCAAGATGGCCGCATGTAAATCATATGTTATTAGTCACAGGAAGCACAGCAAACCGGAACTGATGAAGTGACAATCACAGAATCCTCATACTTGAGTGGACGAAAGAACATCGAAGAAGCGACAGGAGGTTCCAGAACCAATGAAGGATTCCACAATGGTTGCGCCTTTTTAATGAGTCACGTTTAAGGGTGGGCGTAGTTCGCGAAGTAGCACTTCGCGAAGCTACGCAAAGTGAAGTTCGCACTACGCGAGCTACGCGTAGCACTTCGCGAACTGCGAAGTAACATGTTCGCACTGTGCAAGATGTTGTTTTCAATGATTGCACAGTGCGGACAAGCAACCGGCACTGTGCAATCATTGAAAATGGCATCTTGCACAGTGCGAGCTGTAGTTTTCTGCTGCTCGAGTAGATTTTTACTCGAGCTGCAGCTTTCTCAACGCGAACTGGTAGTTTCTCATCGCGAGCGGTCGCGAGCATACGCGACCCCTCGCAATGAGAAACCTGACCTTCTCGCGTTGGGAATCTCGCCGGGAGGTTTATTTTCCATGCTCGCGATCGCATACAAGGAAAAAGTCTCGCCAGGATGTCATTTTGCTTGCTCGCGGTCGCCAACTTGACGTTGAGGACCGCGAGCAAGCAAAAAATGACCGCAGCACTACGCAACACTACGCTACGCGTGTTCGCACTGTGCTACGTGCAGTTCGCGTAGCGCGAAGTAGCGCGAACTTCGCAAACTACGCGAGCGTAGCGTAGTGCTTCGCCCAGGCCTAGTCACGTTCCAACGGAAACTTAAATGGCAACTACA
Organism: Triturus cristatus; assembly: GCF_964204655.1. Classification (NCBI taxonomy): domain Eukaryota; kingdom Metazoa; phylum Chordata; class Amphibia; order Caudata; family Salamandridae; genus Triturus; species Triturus cristatus. The sequence goes on from NC_140585.1 coordinate 266,751,096, forward strand.
ATCCGTTTGATTTCCTTGTAAACTGAATCGTAGCTAATACAATAAAATACCTGAAAGCTGCAATCTGTGGAAGTAGAAGTCGTACGAAGATAAAATTAACAATCCCAGCTTGTAGTACATGCAGGAGCTGTGAATTATATAGCATATATAAATCACACATTTGAAGTTAATCCTTGAATTGCCAAAGACGTACTGCACTCCGTAGAATTTGACAGGGTAGGACTCCAGGGGTTGTTTGCGGCGCACTTCATGTCAAAAGTCGAAGCTGCAGTTTGAGTTGCTCAAAATCCCCAGATCACGGGAGCACATCCCCACAAATCCTGAGACCACATCTGACAACCAGGACGTGGCACCAGATGCAGACCTGAAGCAAATATTGCGCACAATGCAACAAAGCCTCTCCAAAATTGACAGTAAAATACATGCTTTATCGTTCCGTTTGGACCGGCTGTCGGAGCGTCTTGGCAAGCATGGTGACAGGCACAACGCGGCAGAGCAAAGAATCTCGGATGTGGAGGACATTGGAGCAGGAGACTGATAAAACAAGAGATAAACTTCTCCAAACACTCCAAGCCAAGGCAGAAGACCTCGAGGCGAGGTCACGACGGAAAAATATCCACATCATAGGGGTGGCGGAGTCGTCAAACATAGGGAACATGAAACAGTACGTGGAGCCACTACTCATTGCTCTTCTGGGCAGAGACACTTTCTCAGTTGTGTTCATAGTGGAACGTGCACATCGCACCTTGGCTCTCCGTCCGGTCCCGGGAGTGCCCCGTGACCCTTAATAGCGAGAATGTTAACAGGGACCGCGATGCCGCCCTGAGGAAGGCGCAAGAGTTGGGGTCACTATGGCATGAGGGTGCGGACATCTCCTTATTTCCTGACTTCACATTGCATGTCCAGGAAGTTCGACGTTTCTTCATTCCCGCCAAAAAATGGCTCAGAGAGATTAACCTAGACTACAGCATGCAATATCCAGCCAAGATAAGAGTTAGATCAGATCGGAAGGTTCATTTCTTCACTGACCCCAAAGCAGTCCTGCCTTTCTTGAAAGAAAAGGAACAAGCCTTGAAGAGGCGAGGGTCACCCAGCAGTTCTCGTCTGAAAACAGACGCCGCCCCAGACTCTGATGATGCACGTGGAGAGTGAGAAGGGATGGGAGCAGGCCCCATATTTGGGGTCATTGAGGCTGACTTGCTGATGTGCTTAAAGGGGGGTGAGGTACCCCAATGTCGAAGGAAATGACGAATAGTGCATAAACATGGATAAGTACAGTACTCCTCTTGTGACTGATAACTGTAAAGTATTGTAAGTGACTCATGCTAGCTGCTGGGGTGGGGGACAGCTTATCAACAGCCAGCTCTCTGGGCTAGGTTTTTGTGTTGCCAGGTTGGAATATCCGACTTATATGGGGACTGTTATAGGACTATTTATGCACCATAGTTGAACAATCTGATGGAATGCTGGCGGCGAGACTCAGGAGGAATGGCAACATCTGCCCCAAGTGTATCACACTATTCAGCTTGTTTTGTTTGGGTTTCTTAAGTACAAATGGGTTGAAGGGTGGTGGGGAGGGGACGTTTGTGGCCATGGCAGTCCGGGTATTGATGAAGTGGGTGGGTTATTTATAATTGCAAGTACTATTTTGTTTAGATTTAAGAATGGCATGCATCATAATTGCACCAGGCATCTTACATGGTCAGTGGTTCGATCTAACTTACTGACAAGTGGTCTCAATGACATCGAGAAAATGGTAAAGCGCTGTCCCGGCATCTTCTGACCTGGAATATCCGGGGACTTAATGATAACAGGAGAGTTCGAAGGGTATTGGCACACTTAAAGAGACACTCTGTAGGAGTTGCAGTTTTACAGGAGACACATCTCACAGCAGAGATTAGTGATGTCGTGCATCGTAAGTTACAAGGCCAGTGTTATACAACTTTCTACACCTAACACGCCAGAAGGATACTGCTATGGGTCGACAGGAGGGCCGGGGTCGATGTGACGGTTCTTTTCAAGGACCCACATGGTAGATTTGCAGCTGCTCTCTGTACTAAGGTCCATCTTAAATTCGTACTGGTTGTTATTTATGGGCCAAACCATGATGACCCCCAGTTTTATTATTCACTGGAAGCAAAATTAGCACAGTGGGCTGGGATTCCATAGATCTAGGGGTGTGACTTCATTTGTGTTCTTAAGCCAGACATGGACAGATGATCGGTTCAACCCAGGCGCCCAGCTGCGGTGGCATTAGCCATAATAGACATCATGTGCATAGGAGGCTTTTTAGACATATGGAGACATAGATCGCCTTCAGGGAGAGGCTACACGCATTACTCCTCAGTCTATGATACTCACATTGATTATTGGTTACTATCGGGGGGTTTTAGCACCAGGGTGGCGACTTGCACTCGCCTTCCCAGGACATGCTTGGATCATTCTCCTGTACAGCTTACACTTGAATACAGATCACCTAGGGTCCCCGCTTTTACCTGGCAGTTCCCCCATATTTGTTACTAGACGCAGTTTTTAAGCCAGACCTGGTGTCAGCAATCAAAGAGTTCTTAATAACTAACTGAGACTCTGTTCCCTTATGTGCTACGATTTGGGAAACCTTTAAGGTTTATATCAGGGGGTAGTGATCTCCACACACGCGGGTGTCCTCTGGTCTATACGCAGTAGATTAATGACCCTTGAGAAGGAAATTGAAAGCATGGAGGGGTCACTTGCGGGGGACACCATACGGCCGCGGAACTTAACAAAAGCTGGTAGAGTTTCAAGATATTGCAAATGACGAACTTAAACATATGGGAAAGTACGCCACCGCAAGATGTTATGGGGAGAGAGAAAGGCCGGGTGCCACGCTAGCGGTGATCTTGAGGCCTAAGAGAGTCTTAGACAAAATGACAGACACCTTTTACACACTCCCGAGGACTTTGTTAATCACTTCCGCTCCTATTACCAGACATTGTACACGTCAAAAATACCGACTAATAATGACGCACTTGACGAATATTTGTCATACATTAAAATGCCGTGGCTGGTGACAGAGCATAGGTAACATCTGATGGCTCCTTTGACATCAGCTGAAATCAGGGAGGCGCTGCGAGGTATGGCATCTGGCAAGGCACCTGGAGCGGGTGGTTTGTGAGTGGCATATTATAAAGAGTTCCAGGAACTGCTGATCCCTCACCTTAAGACACTCTACGAGGAAATGGCAGATGCTGGTACGATGTCCCCTTCAATTCCGAGAGGCAATGTTGATCTTCCTGAGTGTAGGGCATACACAACTAGCGTCATAATCACTAGTAGCTATACCCACCTAATCACTAGTAGCTATACCCCCCTAATTGTGTATGCCCTACACTCAGGAAGATCAACATTGTTGATCTTCCTGAGTGTAGGGCATACACAACTAGCGTCATAATCACTAGTAGCTATACCCACCTCATTTTTTCATTTCTTTTAACTAGGCTGTTTACCACTTTATTAAATACATTTTTTTCGTGGACAAACAGTACCTATTTTATCCTTTCACCACATCTACACATTCTAGGGCCCCTTACCCCCACAGCACCCTTCGGCAGGAACAGAAGATCCCCGCTAAAGAGCCCCATTATTGGGAGCCCGTCAGGAATTGCAGCGCCGAGCTGACGAGGGGCAGGCTCAAATGATGAAGCATGACACCTAGCTTGCTGGGTGTGTGAGAGCCCTAGTTCCAACAAAAGGGTTTCCCCCTTCCGTGACACAGTAATATACCGCTGATACTTTTACTTTTCCTTCTCTGACCAGAGGAACTTTGTACTCTTTTTGTATTATTAGTCTTTAGGGTATGTACACTGGACCTCGTTAAACTTACCCATTTGTCCCTCTTTTTGTTGACATATTTGCACGGGCTTATACCCGTGGGACTTTTGAGGTTACCAGCAGATTACAACTAATTGTGTTCATCGCTGGCCCAGACCCTATTTGGGTTTTCTTTCCCTCCCCCCCATTACTCCGTATCATTCGCGAGACCATACTGACCCGTCATGGATTTCCATCAGGGTTTGAGTTTCGGCGATGATGCAGTAACGGATATTTTAGACAGGACGCCTTCTTTATTAGGGGCCGATGGCAGTGCGGCAACTGGTTCACAGTCGGATGACTGGACAGCATTAACACACCTGAAGAGGGAATGGCTTAAGATTACCCTGCATGGGGCACTAATGACAGAATACCTGCGGGCTAACATCGCACCCGCAGGTCTTATTGTCAATAACTTTCCTAGATTATTTCTAGAGGATGCCACTTTTAAGAAGGAATGGTCCCTAGTTGCGTGGAAATGCACTAGGGACTGGTTAGTCTTGATTATCAATACCGCGAGAAGATTGGCTGATGCCATCCTCGTGAGAATTCAAATTGCTGAAGGGGCATTAAAAACAACTATACAGATAACGGCTTACAAAACCAGACTGGCCGAGATCAATGCCGAAATTTCGGATAACAAAGACTATTTAATGAAACAGAAAATAACCAAATTGCAAAAAGACATACAGAAATTCGACAAGGAGAGGGTTTACCCATATTTGAAAGCTGACTACACCTCGGATAAAACGAGCTACTCCTCTGACGATACTTCAGATAGGAGAGACTCCAGCGATAGCAACTCCATCACCAATAGCTGGGGGAGTAATAACTCGAGGAAAAACCAACGGAATAATAGGTTCTACAATGGTCCTCCCTTTCAGGGCCCCCCTATGTTTCAAGGCCCACCACCACCCCTACCTTTCTGGCAATTTCCCCAATACCAACATTGCCCCCCCCAGTTCTTCAATGGTAATAACCAGCCTTTTTTAGGCAGAGGCTGGGGCAGAGGAAGAGGGCGCAACAGAAGAGGCGCACAGAAACAGGTCCACTGGCAAGAACCACCGACCAGCGGCATGGACACCAGGAGCAGAACGAAGGACAAGAGGAACTAGTAGTGAATCTTTCACATAGGGTCCTCACAGCTCCCGAAAAATCACTACTACAAAAAGGCCTTGGTTTTGTCCCCACTCCAAGGGTTGACAGGTTCAGGGATCATTGTGAAATCCACAATCTATTTCGTAAAATACGCCTTAAAGCCTTCTTCCAGGATCAACCTCACAATGAGGGGAGTGATTCTGGATTGAGAAACCCTTCCACATTCACTCCACAGAATAACATGGTTCCTGTGGAGATTCTCACGTTTGAAAAAGCGGTTTTGAAAGAACTGGATTCACCCCACAGGGAGGCACCTTTCCATAATTTGACTAAATCCGAAACCCTGCTCTTGAGAAACCTCTCTGAGGATACTTCTATCACCATCAAACAGGCAGACAAGGGCGGGGCAATCGTGATCAAGTCCACCACGGATTATGAGATTGAATGCAGACGCCAACTTGCAAATGAGAGATATTACACTCCCATAACGTCTGACCCTACCCCCCGTCTTAAGACTACCATTTCCACCATGGTTTATGAAGCTGAAGCCAATGGTTGGATTACCCATAAAGAGGCAGAGTTTCTGACAACTCGGGAACCTAGGATCCCCTTTTTCTATACCCTTCCTAAGATCCACAAGGGTACGACCCCGGTCCCTGGACGACCGATTGTATCCGGCATTGGTTCGCTCCTCGAACCATTGTCTAAATTCTGCGATCACTTTTTGCAACCTTTGGTACGAGACACACCCTCATTTATCAAAGACACCACTGACGTCCTCAAAATAATTGATGACTTTCCAGACACTGGTGTCATTGACTATCTTGTGACCTTGGACGTGGAGGCCCTCTACACTAACATCCCCCAGAGGGCCACCTTGGCAGTCATTGAGTCAACACTACGGGCACTCGACTGGTTATCACCTACACCAGTCACTTTTATCATTGATTGTGCTACCTTGGCTCTAACTGAGAATTTTTTTGAATTCAATAGACAACTGTACCATCAGAGCCAAGGCACATCTATGGGTAGTACCTTTGCTCCCAGTGTAGCATGTCTTTATATGGCTGACTTTGAGAAAAATGTGATCTTAAGTACATCAAATCCTATACATGACAACATCTCCCTTTGGAAACGATTTATAGACGATATACTCGTCTTTTGGCACGGTACACACACTGATTGTGTGAATTTCATAAAATGGATCAATGAGCAGAACGAGTTCCTCAGATTCTCTCACACTATATCAGAGCACTCGGTACCGTTCCTGGACCTGAATATCACTCTACTCAATGGTACACTCACCACCACACTGTACAAGAAACCCACTGACCGCAATAGTCTACTGCGTTACGACAGCCACCATCCCAAAACACTGAGGGATAACTTGCCTTTCGGGCAATTCCTACGCATTAGACGTAATTGCACTAGGGTAACGGACTACAATACAGAAGCTAAAATACTATCAACCAACCTGATGGCCAGGGGCTACCCCTCTAGGTGTGTCCAAAATTCTATGAAAAGGGCTAAGAATAACCCACGTGAGACATTACTAGAAACACACACCAAACCTGAAACTGACATCTTGACCTGTGTCACGTCCTTCACATCTGATTCAAGTAGGATTAGAAAGATCATCTTGAATAACTGGGGGATTCTAGATACAGGTAATCTCAACATACCCAAACCTAGATTTGCCTACAGACGCACACAAAACATCAAAGACCTGTTGGTAGACACTAGACCTAAATTGAGTACCATTGGTTCACAAAGGACAATGTGGGAGTTACCACCAGTCAAGGGCCATTTCCCCTGTGGCTCCTGTGTAGTGTGTAAATTGACCAGCACCTGTAAGGACATCACTTTTAAGGATGATTTCCACTGGATATTGAACAGACATACTAACTGCAACACAAAGAACTGCATATACATGATCAGATGTCCCTGCGAGTTGGTATACATAGGCATGACTACCCGTATGGTCAAGACCAGGATAATGGAACACAAGAGCAACATACGATGTCAGAGAGTGACCACCAAACTCTACACCCATTTCAAAACAATGCAACACCAAACAGACTCTATCAGCTGGGTGGTCTTAGAAGCACATCCTCAGATCTCTCAAAATGCATTGTTCAAACTAGAACAAAGATGGGTCCTAAGGTTGTCTTCACATTTGACGGGTTTGAATGATGACATCCCATGGTCCGCACTCATTGGTTAAATACGCTCTTGGGTAAAGTTTGAGCCCCCTCGAATACACTATGTGTGTTTTACATCCCACACGACTTCTCTGTTGGACTTGGTATCCTTACCTACGACCACGCCCTCGTGGCATTGATGAAGTTGGTGCATCCACTATCAGTAGACCAGATGCCATATAGATCTCTCTGGTATTACTTTCCATCTGTACTGTATAGATATAACACACTGTATTTTATTTTATCTTCACTTGCCACCCTCCCTTTCTTTGTTGTTTGCCGGTTTGCCCTTGCGGATTGTTACCGCTTTGATTTTACACTTCAATTTACGGGCCATATCCCCTTAGGCTCTTTGTTACCTTGACACTGCATCATGGCCCCCGCGACTGCCTTCGCTATTCCAATTCCTTGGGGCGTAGTCTTGTCCACCACTTCCTGTACACTTTACATTTCATTACCCTGTATCGCTATAGCAACCCGTTCCTTACTAACCTCAACCTATGGGGAACCACTTCCTGCGGTCACGGGTACACACCGGATACCGACAGTCGAGTACGCTACCCGTTCCAACATGGCCGCACTACAGTTCATTTCTCCACCAATGGGATTGAGACACCCGGGGTCACGTGACGCCAATGGCGTCTCCCGGGGTCCTTATCTGGCGCAGACTCACACTCTCCGGTACCCATCCCAGGTCCGGCGGCAGGGGTAGGTCTTCCAGTACGAGCGTCGAACGACGCAGGTGAGTGTATCGGACTTTCCGCCTCTTCGACATCCGCAAGGTGAGTCGTTCTACACGGAGGGGGTGGCTGGCGCCTCCTTGACTTCAATGACACCATGGGCGACACCGTCCTGCTCTGACCCAGCCACTACCAGGGGCTACGGCGGCTCCCACTATGTCTACGAGTTCTCCATGACATTATGGAGATTCACCCCTCTAACCATTTGTGGGGTGACACGCCTGAGCCCCTGAGTATGAGGGCCACCATGGCTGCACACCATACCGCCCATGGTAGTACATTATGAAATGTAAGGCTGCCTTTACCTTCCTGCACTTCACTCACCCCCATGGATTGTTGGGACGATCGCGCCATACACGGGTTTTGATCTTTTTAGGTTTTAACATTCCCCTTCCCGGTTTTTACCCCAGGACCCACGTTGGAGTCCTTTTACCCGCCGGAGACTGCTGCAAGATTGTCTTGCAAGTACATGAGGTGAGTTCCGCACCTCCCCCTCTTGTCTCCACCCTTAGTCCTGTCTTTGGTCTTGTCTCGTCATTAGTGACCTTTCATTACCCTCCTGGGAGCAATCCCCCAGGATTCTCTTGATGATCACAGCTTAATTTGTTGTGTGTGTGAAATTTATCATGTGGTATACTGTCATGTGTTTTCTCTGTTTTTTCATCTTTCCCTAGGTTACTTCTGAGCACCTCTTTGGTATGTAGGATCCACATACCTTCGTTGTAGATAGTTTATGTTTTTTGATCCTGATGAATTGCCGTGACCAATTACTGGCTGTATAGGCAAGAAACATGTTGATCTTCCTGAGTGTAGGGCATACACAACTAGCGTCATAATCACTAGTAGCTATACCCACCTCATTTTTTCATTTCTTTTAACTAGGCTGTTTACCACTTTATTAAATACATTTTTTTCGTGGACAAACAGTACCTATTTTATCCTTTCACCACATCTACACATTCTAGGGCCCCTTACCCCCACAGCACCCTTCGGCAGGAACAGAAGATCCCCGCTAAAGAGCCCCATTATTGGGAGCCCGTCAGGAATTGCAGCGCCGACCTGACGAGGGGCAGGCTCAAATGATGAAGCATGACACCTAGCTTGCTGGGTGTGTGAGAGCCCTAGTTCCAACAAAAGGGTTTCCCCCTTCCGTGACACACTATTATACCGCTGATACTTTTACTTTTCCTTCTCTGACCAGAGGAACTTTGTACTCTTTTTGTATTATTAGTCTTTAGGGTATGTACACTGGACCTCGTTAAACTTACCCATTTGTCCCTCTTTTTGTTGACACCCTAGTACTCTAAACCAGGGAATTGAGGTGATCGATGGAGACTTTAATAGCTCAGAGAGGGGCTTTGGCAAGAGTTCATCCACAGTCCACAACCTGTGCCAAAACATCAGAGGTTTATAGCTCACTGTATGTGCCAGCTGCCTTTGCGCAAGATCCAAGTATAGAGGCACCAGCGGGGTGCTAGCAGGTAGATCTACCAGGGATCTAAGAAAGCAATTTTTGATTGCGGACAGATAATTTGTCAAACCTGTGCCCCACAGTTCGGCCCCGTAGAGGGCACCACCTAATACTTTTGTGTTATAAATTTCCAGAGAGGGTTCGAGCTGTCTCGATAATGTTTTCCTGTGTATTTTGGTAATATTAGCAGTCTGATGTATGAGTTGCATCTTCACCTTTTCGATATGTGCCGCCCTATTTATTGTTGGAGTCTGGCGGATGCCCAAGTAATCAAAGGCATTGACACGCTCCAGATTACTGTTACCAACTAACACAGGTCTTTTGTTGGGCTTAGCCTCTCCTTTTCTAAAAATCACATGTTTGTTTTTTGATTCATTTAACACCAACCCTCACTCATTACAAAACTTGATAACATCATTTAAAAGCTGCTGTAATCCCTGCGGCGATTTTGAGATTAAAAGTGTATTATGGGCAAAAGGGAGGGCAGGCAGTCTTTTTCTGCCAATTTTAGGGGCATCACACCCATCTCTATCTAGAAAGTTAACAACATTGTTGATGAAAAGAATAAAAAGTGTGGGGGCAAGGACACTGCCCTGCCTTACTCCACACTGGACCGGGAAGGGATCTGTAACTTGGTTATTCTCCCCCCACCTCACCTGTGCTGTGTTTGATGACTGTAATTAAAACATCTAAAAGGTTCATTGGTATGCCCTGCTTCTTTAGGACCCTCCAGAGGTTTGCACGCGGGACTAGGTCAAAGGCAGACTGTAAGTCTACGAAAGCCATATAGAGCTTTCCTCCCTTAATTTGCACTTCCTTCCAGTAGATGCACAGCAAACAGTAAGGTTTTGTCCAGGGTGCTAGTTTAGGCTTGAAAACCTGCTTGAAGGTCACTCAGGATATTGGACTCTGTAATCCAGTCCTGTATCCGGCCTAAAATTTGCTTGCAAAACATCTTCTGCAGGGAGTCGATAAGACTAATTGGCCTACAGCTGGATGGCCTCACTCTGTCCCCCTTTTTATAGATTCGGACGATCTCAGCATTTTTCCACGAGGGAGGGATAGGGATACCTCTGAGGATTGAGTTAGGTTTATATAGAATTCCCAGAGTGCTACATCCTCCTTGTAGAGATCATTGGGGATTCTATCTGGTCCGGGGGCACAAGCCGAAATGCAAGAGCGAATTGCTACTTGCGTTTCTTCTATAGAAAAAGAGAGGCCATCACCCTCATTTCCCTCCTTACTGAGGCCTTCACCTGACCCCTGGAGTTCTTCCATGACTATAGCATCCCTTGACTCATAAAGAGAACCAAAGTATGCTTCCCACTCCTCTCGCTGTACTGTGAATTCTAGGGCTCTCCCATTCCCTTAAGCCAGTATGCTGCTTTGCTCCAGAAGCTCTTTGAATCTTTGATTGACAGTGCATCCCGTAAATCAGACCAAAGGGAGCCTCCCACTCTTCGCAGATTCAATTGCCCGCTTATACTTCGCTCTGCAGGTTACTATCTCAATGAGTGATTTTTGCTTTACTGCCCTTAGAAGCTCCTCCTTGCTGAGCCTACAATCCTTATTGTACCATGCACCCTGATGAACTGGTCTCTGGTGTATGCTGTTGCTTTCCTTCTTTTTAGGATTTCCCGGGTGGCCTAGCAATTCCTTTAGCTCTTTAAAAAAAAGCTCATGACTGGGGCCTAATATTTCCATGACAGTCTGTGTGGTAGAGCTAGCAGATTCCTCAAGTAGCAGGCAAACCTTCCTCTTGACTGCACCTAGTGTTCCCCAGTGAGCCTCCACCCAGTCCCATATAATTGCCCTCTCGTTATTGGTAATTGTTACGATACCTAAATCTGGCCAGCCCATTTTAGCAGGCCCAACAGGGCCCTGCTTGGTAAAAGTAAGAGCTAGAGCGTTGTTGTCACTATCAACCCTTTTGACCACTTCCATATCTTTAACTGAGTGCCAGTGATTTAGGGATACTATGCAGTAGTCTATACTGCTTTCGTGGCCTGGTCTGTTGAAGGTGGGATGCCCATTTGGGTCAGAAGTTGTCCTTCCTTTTGTGGCTATCAGGTCATGCTGCACTGTGAGTGCCATCATCTAGGCTCCTCTCTTGGTCCACCTTATTAGGGGAAGATCCAACTGAGGAATTTGCCACTCTCTGTCCCATTCATCAGTCAAATCTGGGGGAATCGGGGCAAGCGGTTCAAAAGTACAATTTAAATCACCTGCCACTAATACAGGGATGTTATCTGTATAGTGTGACAGGGCAAGTTCTATGATGTGCAATGTGTTAGTTTCCTCCTGGGCCCTCTACACTCTGTTATAGACATTGACATCCTAATTTTTGATCCATTGTAAAAAGGAAGCTCTAATGCAAGTATATCCTGAGAGTCCACATGCAGGAGTTTGACTTTAGACCCTAGGCTAATTTCCACCCATACTGCTAGCCCTCCAGAGGGTCTACCCAGCTCTTTTCTTGTAGCTTTAATGGCATAGGTGGAAAAACCACTTCTGTGCGGACATTGGAGGCTCCGGGTTTCTTGAAAAAAAATTACATCAAAGGGATCTACAAAGGAACACCATTCTGGGTCCATCATTAGCATGGAGTTCCCAGCCACATTCCATACCAGTGTCCTTACAGAGTGGTTTCCCAAATCTCCCCCTTCTATGCCTTCTACACCCCCCAGAGATGGAACATCCAAAACCCCGTTTCCCACAAAAGGAACAATCTCACAGTTCGCTTCAGGCTCGGGAACTACAACACATAATGGAGGGAATATTATTGGGGGGGGACCAGTGGGTGGCGTCACCAGGGGACTTAAGGGTCCTCACCTTATTTTCTTACAAATGACACCTAACTCAGTTGTAGATGGAAACCATGGAGAAGGAATGCAGAACAATGCGCCATAGCAAAGTAAACATGGTGCGAGGCAAAACATGTAACAATGTACAACATAAAGGTAGGACAAAAACAATCACAGAAAAAACTCACACGCTGAATGAATAAATGAAGATGTGGGAAAATGTGTGACTATTCTGTAAGGCTTTCTTGATATTATGAATGAGCTTTCTGTGTGAATAATTGATATTTATGTATCTTTTTCAGAGATTTGTACATCACAGCATGCACTTTATAGCTGTTTCTGTGTGTTTTTTTACTTGTGATCTTGGTCGGTTAAGTGCCTAGATGTGTGTCCTACCAGAACAGTACCCTGATTTCATAAGAGGTTGGTGCCATGGGGGTGAAAGGGATGGGGAAGGTGGCCGGGGGGGGGTGTGTGGGGGGGGGGGGGTTACATAGTCTACTGGATGTTGCATGTTTGGCAGGATATCTAAAAATAAACACAAGTTTGGCCATGTTCTTTGTAGGCCTGCCATGCCATGCCAGTCACGTTACTGCATGCCACCACCACAAGACTGTAGGACGTGCTTGAAAACAACTGGTTTGGATCTTTCGGAAACGTACAAAAACACAGGTGTTGGCTGATCCATGCAGTCTTTCCTCACTCTTCTACTGGTCAAGTCAGAGAAGTTATAGGAAGGAGAAGAGCATTTGACACACCTTCCTGAAATGTAACAAACATGTGGTGGCCGCAATTAGTGCAGACCTCTCAGTTACCATCCAGTTTTTGTAGCTTTTCTTTGCAATGCACCAAATCTCGCAAAAAACAAATGTAAAAGAGGGTTTTGCTGGTATAAGCGTTGACCTAATGTTACATACAATATAAATCAGGTTTGATGGTGCTGCAGTGTATGAGATAATAGAAATCGGGTTTGATGGTGATGAATGTAGGTATGTAGCGCTTGTACTGGAACAAACTATTTGTAATGCCTTAGCCTGGAGGCATATCAGGAACATTTAACAAACATCTGTCTTTCCTGCTCATGTGTGACAAGCTAGTCTGAGACTCTCCACCTTCTCTCTGCAGGTTCCAGGATCAGCGGCCTATGAGGCCACTAAGGTGGCCATTGATGCAGGCTTTCGCCATATTGATGGTGCCCAGGTTTATGGTAATGAGGCCAACGTTGGGCAGGCCATTAGAGAAAAAATTGCGGATGGCACAGTAAAGCGGGAAGACATATTTTACACTGGCAAGGTAACGTCTAGAAATGTTCGGTAACTTCAAGATGCCTGAAAATTATATTTTTCTCTTAATTACCACCTGGTTTTTGGGATTCTATAACAATTTTTATAATTTTGTGCAAAGTAATAAAGGCTGTTATTTTAGAAATTGTATGTCACCACTTGAATATCTGGGCCTGATTCACAAAACTATTGAAATCTAACATATGAGTGATAATAGACATTTTGACAAGTGCAAAACGACTAATGTAAATTTAATGAGAGGTTTTATACTCCCACATTAACTTAACCCAACAGAGGCTTCTTTGTGAGTAAATGTCCAATTATTGGTTTGGAGAATGTGTTCCAAGGCAGGAATGCTTTGTAAACTCTGATAAACGCAAATGCTTCTGGTCTATAGAAATCAACTTCCTGCCACTTCCCACCTGGGAAATGGCTGGATACTTTTCTAGGGTAGCAGGGGAAGAAATAATCCTAAAAAATATAGGGTTGAGAAACAATGAAAGAATTTAGCAAGTGTGTTTGCATTAGTTTTTTTTATCTCTTTTACTTTCACAAATATACAAGTGTATAGTATCCTGTGCATAGCAGGTATTGCTTAATTTGTTTCCAAAAGGTCACCTGTGTGGAAATCTGTACCTGTCAGTTTTCTAAAACCTTTTAATGGGACAACCCTAGGAACCTGGGTGTACAATCTCAATAAAGAATTTACAATGGTTCCCTCCGGAAAAGCATATCAGCCTATGTTTTCTTGGCAATGTCTAAGGCAAAAAAATGCATATATTTTATTGTGTCTCATTGGGCCTCGGAAAATCATATTTTGTCAGGCTTCCAAGTTGGCGTTTGCCAAAAAGTCAGCAGAATGACCAAATATTTAGTTTTTGCACAATCTATTAGAAAACTGTTGTGCTCGAGAAGGACCACTTGTACTTGGTCTTTGTTGACTAACTGTTGTGCTGTAGAAGGGCCACTTGTACGTGGTCTTTGTTGACTAACTGTTGTGCTGTAGAAGGGCCACTTGTACGTGGTCTTTGTTGACTAACTGTTTTGCTGGAGAAGGGACGCTTGTACGTGGTCTTTGATGACCTAAAATCAGCCTTTGATTTGATTCCCTGCCATAACTTGTGGGGTGTTCTATGCCTCATGGGGGTCCCAGATGATATTCTATTGGTTACAATAAGACTCCATGAAGTAGATTAGAGCTATCTGACTCCTTCAGGATTGAGAAGGGAGCTGTGTTTTGTGCCCTTTTCTTTTTAAATTATATATACATGGCCTAGGCCAATTTTTAGATGTCCCTGACAATAACGCCCCGAAAATAGGTGCTTCCAAAATCCCAACACTCTTGTTTGCTGATGATGGGCACCTCATTTCTAAACCTCCTGCAGGGATGCAGGCTATAGGAGTCCACATTTTAGTCTTCTTTAATAAAAAGGGGTCTTGAATTGAATATTAGTAAGACCACGTACATGGCATTTAAACCTACAAAGCCATAAGAACTTGCATTACAGTACAGAACCTCTAGAACTTTGTCTACTTAAGAGTGAGATTGTCCAGTAAAGATAATTGGACGTTACAAATCAGTAAGAGCATCTTAAAGCTACAACAGCAATCAGAGGCTGTATTAAGCTAGCAAAGAAAACCAAGTCTAGAGTTCTTTCCCCAGCTGTAGAAATGTATAATGTTAAACCTTAAGGATCAGCCTTGTATGGTTCAAAGCTGTGGGGCCATGTGAAAGGCAATGGTCTCGCTGTGGTTGAAAACAGGACCCTACTTAACCTCCAGCATAGTGCCCCTCACCTTCCCCTGTTATTGGATTTCAGCGTGTGTCCGATCACGTCCACTCTGAAGTTGAGACCTTAGCTCTACTGGCACAGATTGTGGTCTACTGATGAATTAGAGGTGTATGGGTTACCATTAAGGGAATTAAGTTCTAAGGGACATTTACAAATCCCTTGGTTAGCCTATATCAAAGCATGTTATTCTAATTAGACCTTCATACTCTCTGGGAATCCCCAGCTGATGCCAGTTCAGTAACAAAATCATTAATAAAAGAAAAGCTAAGGATGTGCTTAAGGGAAAAGGAAGTAAAGAGTTGAAAGGCAGGCAGCTTGACTCATAAATTCCTAGACCACAAAGCCACTCCCTTATATGAATCTTTCCTTGATAAAATGCTAAGTCCCTTGGCCAAGCAGTTATACACAACATTTAGATATGGGCTCCCACCTATCTATAGCTTCTGTATTAAAATGCACTTCCACTTAGAAAGTGGATCAAACCTGTGTGCCAACTTATGAGCATTAGGCAATATGAAATCGCACTAAGAATCTTGAGATCTGGCACTATTGATGTCACTGTCAGCAGCGTTGCCAAATTCTTATATTCTGCATGGTCCATACGCAAGAGATCTTTAGCTAGTGTTGCTGCTAATTCTTCTAATGACTCCTGATTTTGCAGTGGTTTTCATTAATATAATATTTTAAATTGCACCTTTTACAGTTTTGGATGTTTTATATTTTATGGAAGTTCATATGTTTGTTTATTCAGTACAAGCATTTAGTATAGTTGATAGAGGTGTTGCACTTTGATGGCTTACACAATGTACCAAGGCACGTTGTTTCTATGTGATCTGCTTTAGATAAAATCAAATGTATGAGGACTATTAATGTCTCTATATGATTGTGACAAACGTGATGTTTTTTAAATGTTTTCTTTATGTTTTATGGATTTTGAATCTGAAATAACTAGACTTTGATTGATATCACAAGTTAGATGCTCCAAGAAACACGTGAAATAGTAACTCATTTGATTATTCGTGCGCTTTGTGATATAAAACCAGCAAACAAAATACTGTTGACTACTTGGCAAAATCATATAAGACAAAGCTTTGTTATTGCAAGTTCAGCTTTCTTATTCCAAATTCAATGGCAGTTAACAGAGCAAATTGTTGATGTTAGAGACCCCTTACACTAATTTCATTGGGTCTTCATCAGGACAAATTAAGGAGGCAACCTTGACACAAAACTTCAATGTAGAAAAGGATTCTCAAACTAAATGAATTGCCAGACTCCTGAAGGCGACTAATTGTATATGGCTAGGGACAGCTGTGGGGGAATGTTTGTGAGAATGAGATTTCCCTTAAAGGGTATTATGAAACTAGGAGGTATCTGCAAGGTTTGAAGAGTTTCCCCTAGGCTGTCCCAAGACCTGAAACACCATTTTATTGGTTTACAATATTCACCTTTCAGACTTAGCATAAAAGGAATTATTTCAGAAATGTAGAAATTCCCTGTGATGCTTTCTAGGATATTGCACAATTTATGCTAGACTGTCTTGAAATACAGCATTCAAAACATTCTAGAATGGAATGGGTTGATACAGAGACCAAAAGGCATTACCAGATATTCATAATGGCCATGCATGGTCTTGAAAGCTGTCATCAACTCATCCCCAATCTTTACTCCAGACCAAGTTGTAGGCTCCCCTGACATCTAATTTGTAAAACACATTGGCCATTTTGACTTGATCTAGAAGAACAGAAACGGGAAAAGGGTGTTGATTGTGGCAGATATTCATATTTAACTTATGGTCATCTGCACACACCTGGAATTCAATATCTGGTTTTGGCATAATGCAGCATCTTTAAGGGAAACTGAATGCTCAAAAAATCCCTCAGTGAGGTTTTCGTCCAGATATTCCTATAAGACAATATCTTCCCATGCTATTAAAAAGTAGCTTCTGCCATGGGGAATCGGAGCACCTGCTTGAAGGTCAATAGCATAGTTATATATTTGAAGGAGAATGTATTCATTCACTCCCTTCTTGCCAAAATCTTCTTGGAAATCCATATAGGCAGGAGGATTATTCAAGTCTTACTCATGATCAGGAATGGCGAAGCATGTGAACAGCAGCTATTTGAAATGTATCTCTGATCTTAGTCAACAATTCTGTCTGCAATATTCAGATCACATATTCATTTATTCCTCTTTCCAGTTGATCTCAGAACTGTGCACACCTACCCAAGTGATTTTGAAGACTAATGGAAGCACTGGCGAGTTGATGCTGTGTGATATTAGAGATTCAATACGTTCAGTTTCTACAGTTAGCAATAATGGTTGTTTCGCACAGTTCATCTCTTGACAACAGGGGTGTCCCATCAATGCAAAAAATGTCTTCCGCAAGGTCTTCTTTATAGGTAAAAAGTCTTGTTACTTATAAAAATCTTTATGAATAAAACAATCAGACACATTCAGGGGAAATTTCATACAAAGCGACACCCATTGCTACAGTATAAGCAAAAGCCACACTTTCCTGGTAGTTCCTTATCTAGGTGTTTCAAGATTGTACAAACTGACCCATTTTGTACAGGCTCTTTTCCAGCCTGAGCCCCCTCTATGTGTCAAAAATGGCTTTTGGGGGTCACTTCTAATGTCACCTCTTTTCTCCATCCTTCAAGACTTTTGCTGTGCTTTAATCTAAAGTATTAATTAAATGAACACATCCCAATGAGTGTGGTGATTCATTATAAGGGCCAAGCCATACTTTAATTCCTCTTGCAGCCCATTATAAAATGATGCAGCTTCTCCCTCAGCTGCTGACCCATTTGTCTAATTAACACAAGCTCTGGGCTGTTAGAAAATACCTATATTTATCTGTCTTTCTGCTCTCTTACCTTATTGTCAGTGTACTCAAATGAGGTGATTGAGTAAGGAGTCTGGTGCAGATCAAACATGTGAAGTGAAGCTATCACAAATGACATAGTGTGGGACTTTTCCTCTAATCAAAGGTGTGGCAAGATAAGCATTTCTTTGGTTAAATATGATCAGTGGGAAAGGCTTGTAGCTTGTTAAAAAATGTAGGTGACATTGAGCCATAAATGCGTAATTGTTGTGTGTCTTGTGCACACTTCTCAGGAGAATCCATTCCTGTGATATATTACATGTTCCCGGATCTCTATGTTAACAGTTGCCAAAGTATCTCTGGGTCTCGTGGAACTGTCTCAAACAAAGCTGTACTAGAGACTTCAGTTCTTGGACTTTCTTTAAATCTGCTCACTTCTGTTGTTTTAGTTAACAACAAGGTTCGCACCTGTTAAGCAACCTCAAGATCTTCTTGTATTTCACTAATGGCCTGAGCCATGGCTTGGAGGGGATTAACATCAGAAACAATTTCTAGCATCTCACAAACTGTCATGACTCAATGTAGTTGGTACCGAGCTCTGATGGAAATCCACTAATCCTACCCCAAAGTGATGGTGAGCTGGAAACAAACAGAACCCAAATCAACATCAGATGAACTGGTATCCTGGTCGTTTAAAGGGCTCAACATGGCATTTCTGAAACCAGCAAGCTTGCATTGCTTCTATATCTTAAGTGTTCATTCAGCTACTACCTGCCCACATGTGGTCCTCTGTTTCCCCCATTGCGGGATCAATGAAGTTCCATGCCTCAAACACTGCAGTTGCTGTGTGTATCCCTTGCAAGTGATGAAACCATTCTAAGAGTGAGGTCCACATCTGTGTTTTTCTCTCATTCCCTCACCCCCTTTCCCTGTGTTTCCTCATTCCCCATTGCAGGCATTCACTTCTTTTGCCATCCACCTAGGTGTTCAGAGATAACGGGGTTTCAACAGGATCCAGACACACACCCTCTAGGTACATTAACTTAGTGTTTGCCTCTGCGTTTTCGTAACTCCTTTACGCTTTACAGAAAGAGCACCCCTTGCCTTTCCTTGCTCCTGTGTTAGGTCTTGTCATGTCTCCATTAGAAGAGGATGTCATGCAATAACTGATCAATTGATTAGAGAATGGGGCATTTGTGAGGGCAGGCTGGCGATTAACATGATGGCACATACATTTTTTGGTTTTACAGTATTGCTATTTAAATGTTCATCATCCTGTAAATGGAAGAGAGATTACTCAAAGCGACTTCTCTTATTGTAACCTCTGCATTTCTCAGTTTCCCTCTGGGTGATCCTGAAAGAAGTGTCGGCTCCATCAGGCCATCGGTGGTTTTATTGGAATGCTGTTGAATCTTACTGGCAGCGTCAGCTTCGTAAAGGCGGAAGTATTGGTTCATTCTCATATGGGACAAGGGGCTGCTGTGGTTAGTGGATGTGTGAGCGAGGTGATCATCAGTACATTTTGTTTACTCCACATCTGGTATTCTGCGCCAAGATACCCTTCGTGGTGACCGTGCGCTTTTCAAATACACGTTATGTTATTGCATTTAAAGGTTTTAAGCATACTGATCGTTTGAAACTACGCATCATAAATCACTATAAACCTTAGTTTCCAGTATTCAGTATCCTGCCCCTATCCCACGACACCAGCATCCAAATTTGAAACATTTCCATCAATGCAACCACACAGCGCGCGTCACAATCCACATTACTTCTCTGTATATTCTGCAAAGCAGAATTATTCAAACCATTGACAGCACTCTTAGGTACATTGCACCACTAAGATCAGCTAAGTGCTCAACTTAACCCGGCCTTGACAACGTAGCGACCCTGTTAAGACATCACCGACCATCATCGTCCAGTGTGAGTTAAAGTCCGTGTCCCCACAGCTACTCTGCAGGGAGCAGAAATATGTGATCCTCCTTTTCTCTCTTTTCCGTCTTCTTAATCGCGGCCCATTCACTAGTGTTTATCTCTGAACTCTTTTTTCTTCATATTTGCTTTGACTTTAATATGTCATCCCTCCCTCTTTTTTCAGCTGTTTCATTCATTTTAAAGTTACTTTTTTAATCCACTTCCATTAAGTTCATACCAGGGAACATGGCGTCTCAGCAATTGTGAAAAACACTGTGTGTGATAATGCACTCCAAATGTTTTCCTAGATGTATGCTTTGACATGAAATTCATATCATAGAGCAGTTTGCAAACCCTTACACGCTACCTTGTTTTTTACTGCTTTAACCTAACCATTGGTCATGGTTGAACACACCAGGGTACACTGCAACTTTGTTTTGCAAAAACAAAATGTATATTATTTTTTGCAGAAAACTCTTTACCATTTTCCATGACAACAACATTTATAATATGTTATCCTAATAGTCACCCAGTGCTTTTGGTGCTTGGATTTTGCTCTGGAGAACAAGCCCTGAGGGCAGAGACCTGAAGCTGCTGAAGCCAGTAGCAGATGGCAAAGTAGTAACAGACTAGTATGTCTGATAAAAACATTTGGAATAGATATCCATAGTGGTCTTGGAATCAAAAGAGAGCTCTGGCCAGAAGAAGCCCCCAATTCAAGTTGGATGTTTTAGTCGAGATGGAACTCCTGTTCAATGTTCTGCCTTGATTTTATTTTATCTGATAAACTTTCATTTAAAGACCGGGGGCAGTTTTACTTAAAATTCACACAATACAGCACAGCTACGGTAGTTGCTGCATTGCCAGAATATGAGAGAGCTGACAAACTCCATATCTACTAAAATATGGTGGTAAAGTCTCTCCCCGCGCTGTCGCTCTTGAAGTTTCCTAGCACCAATGCAGGCACCCTTGCACCATGGGAAGGGATACCTTCCTGCACACAAATAGTTTCATATTTATCATGGTTTGCATTGCCCTTTGCTCTACACAAAAAAGGTGCAAGGTTGATGCAAAATCTAGAATGACATATACCAAGCCGTGCAAGGCCAATTTGCGTGGCCCTGCATGGCTTGGTAAACGTGGAGTTATGCAAGGCAGTGCAAGACGCTGCCTTGCATTATTCTGGCCAGAGCATTCCATGGGGGGAGAGTGG
Source organism: Triturus cristatus (assembly GCF_964204655.1). Lineage (NCBI taxonomy): Eukaryota > Metazoa > Chordata > Amphibia > Caudata > Salamandridae > Triturus > Triturus cristatus. Next base: position 266,772,286 of record NC_140585.1, read on the forward strand.
GTGTTCCCATGCAACCAACAATGGATTATTCCCAGATTTACCATTAGTGGTAGACCTGGGAATGTGTCAAAATGCTACGCCTTTCCAGGGGAGGCGTTTTTGCCGTTTTCTCTGTGTATTGCATTTTGCAGCACACGTAAAAAAAGGAAATAGCCTCCGAGGATTGTTTTTGTGCAGAAAGGTGTCACTTACGACATGAAAACCATCCTGCCTACAATGCAGGTACCCTTGCAACATGGTGCAAGTGTGTTTGTGTTGGCACTAGGCAGAAGTTTGTGTGTCAGCGCAGGGCGAGAGCAAGACTGTGCCATCTGCTATTAAATACGGTGCATTCCTGCTCTCTCTCCCTCTAACACAGCACAGCAAGGTGTCTTGCTGCGTTGCATAAATATTTTATAAATATGCCACAGAATCCTTAGAGGTATATTTCTCTTTCTCTGTGTGCTGCAAACAAAAATAAATATATTTCTCCCCATTATGCCTCACCAACAAAGGCATACCATTTTGATGCATTCCCAGATTTACTAGCTTTAGTAAATCTGGATATACGCCAAAGTCCATAGGTGGACGTCTTCCTAGCGCAAGGTAACTCAGGCCAGCACTATGCACTACCTTGTGTTACTTTGTATTTACTAAACCACGCAGATACACAAAGTGGCTTTGCATGACTTAGTAAATACCAAAAATGATATTGCGTTGGGGATGTGCCAAAAAAGTTACGCATCCAGAACGCAAAATCATTATAAATCTGCCCCCTGGAGAAAGACATTCGTGCATAGTGACTCATTGAGAACATCCAACAGAGCATCAGTTAAGGGTTTAAATAAAATTAGCACTCTACCTACCTGTGCAACATATTGCTCATTAACAAAAATGGGCCCAAAATGTACATTGCCAAACAATGCCATCCGCTCTAGTGGCCACTCATATAATTTACTCACCAAACTTTTCACAATCAGCACAGACCTTGTAATAACTCATAATCATATGTTCCATGTACGGACACAAATATGCTGACCTCACAAACCTTTTGGCCACTTCCTCTCTTGCCTTTGTGTACTACTGTAATGATTTTTTGACAATCTTCCTCGGATGGTTCCTCTCCCCTAAACATTAATTCAACATGATAATTCTTCGCTCACTTAGTAAAACTATGTAATTCAGCAATAAATAGTTTTTCTCCAGGGCCCTTGCATAGGGCAGACAGCCTCCTTGGGCCTCTTTCAGTGGAGTGGGCAGAGTTGGCATCTTGCTTCACAGGGCTGTAGGTCTCATTAATGCTGTAGGTGCAGTGGCACCTGGGCCTAGCAGTGTGAGGGGCCCATTAAACCCCAATTATGGCTACTTAACACTTTTCCTTTTTTGCATTAGGGCCCATTACAACCTTGCTTTGCAAGAGTTGCTTTGGGCCCCGGAGCAAGGACACAGCAGAGGGTAACATTAAAATAGAGGAGACACCTTTGTTTGGGCCACAGAGAGATGGCGTGGACAACTCTTACAGAACCTATAGACATGTCCAGACTGTTTACTATACCTTTAATTTAATTTGAAAACGAGTATCTGTAACATAAATGTTTTTCATGGATCTTCTTATTAGAACAGTCCACAACATTTCCCTACCGAACAAACTACAAAATTATGCTTAGGTGCAGTTGGCTGCAGAGTAAAATTCGGATATAAGCACTGAAGCAACGAGTCTAAAGTTAACTTTCTGCAAAACTCATGGAATAAGCTGAGTAGTATAAATATTTAAGGCGACAATAATAATACAGACAAATAAACATTTGAATGATCAATAAAAAACTTAAGGATTGGTTAGAAGAAAGAACCAACGAAACTATTTGTCTTCAAAAAGTACAAAATATATTTTATTACTAATCATTTCAATAACAAGGAAACCCAATCATACTGTTCCAATCGTATCTACAATCACACATCTCATACAGTCTACACTCAATTTAAAAACAACATTCTAATGACAAAAGATTGTTCATAGATATTGATATTTAGAGTGTCATTAGGATCCTGTCGAACAATGGGACCGCCCGCCATCGGTGCAGGGGTCCCGTTGCAGACATTAGGATGCGCCCGCCACACTGGCAGGCGCATCCTGCATTCCTGACATTGCTGCAGGTGGTGCTCTCAGCACAGCCCGCTGCAATGCCAGGAAGGCATGTTGTGCACTTCCATGCACAACGTGGCAGGCACCACGCGGCACCTGCCATGTTGTGCATGGAACTGCAGTACCCCCCATGTGCACACCCCACCCCCCAGAATCCCTGGGGGCCCGCTACGGACCTCCAATGGCAAAAACCGCCTACCTTTCCGTGGCGGCATTGCCGCCACGGAAAGGCACATCCCCGCATTTATGCTAATATGGATGGCGGTGTCTCCCTGACACCGCCACCATGTTACCTGCTTTTCTGCCCGGTCGACTCTGCAACCGGGCGGAAAACCGGCGGACGGTCTTTTCGTCTGCCGGGGTCCCCCCGCCATGGTAATGTGGCGGGGGGAATTTGGAAGCAGGCGGTGGTTTTACCGGCAGTGGCGATCCGCCCGCTATCCATATGAGCCCCTCTGTGTTCATTTTCATAGGCAAGCAATGTGGCACAAAAGTCAAATACTATTGTGCCACATTGCTTGCCTAATAAAATGAACACTAAATATCAATATCTATGAACAATCTTTTATCATTAGAATGTTGTTTTTAAATTGAGTGTAGACTGTTTGAGATGTGTGATTGTAGATACGATTGGAACAGTATAATTTGGTTTCCTTATTATTGAACTGATTACTAATAAAATATATTTTGTACTTTTTGAAGACAAATAGTTTCGTTGGTTCTTTCTTCTAACCAATCCTTCTGTTTTTTATTGATCATTCAAATCTTTATTGTTCTGTATTATTATTGTTGCCTTAAATATTTACACTGACTTATGTAGCCCTGCCTTAAGGAACTTTTACCTCATTAGCAGGGGGCCTCACTCTTTACATTAATAAACTGAGTAGTAGCCACAGCGGGACCAGTCCACCAACCAGATAGTGAGGGCCGCTGAAATCAAAATCTCTTGTGGTCAAAGAGAGGTTTTGTAGCTAAGACATTGGCTTTCTTGAAGGAGCATGTTAGCAGATGTTCAGTCCCTGCAAGGAAGAGACACAGAGAAAGCCCCTGTACGGAACAAACAATGAAGCATGACAAGCCTTCAGAATAGAAACAACTCAATGCCCTCTCATAAGGGTGTGCCAAAGGTGAGTGCCATACAGCAGCATTCCAGAAACTGAACAGGCTCATGTTTGGTTCCTGGACTGCAATAGAAAAACAGCTTAAGGTTAGAAAGGGTGATAGAAAAAAAGGAAATACAAGGAGTTACGTTAATGATATTCAATAAATTGGTTTCTGACACACTGTAAATGCAGTTTATCTTTGATATTTTGATTAAACAGATTATGTTTAATATTTTAGGACTGGCGGTATGAATGTAAAATTTTTTCAGGGAAACCAAGCACCTAAAAGATCAAAGCTCCAACCGCATACATCAAGTTGCGTTAGATCAGGGTAAAGTCAAAAGCAATGGCTGATCGCGATAGAGAATGGTTCAGATACACAAAGTTGATTGGGCCTCATCTCAGCATACATTCAAATGTAGATGATTTTTGAATAAAAATGCCTGAGAATGTAAAGGTCAGTGGAGAAAGGCACCCGGCGATGTCTGGGGAGGAAGCGTTGTCGGGAAGCCACTGGGCAAAGTCAAGTTGAAGATTTTTACGTTTGTACTTAGTCACTTATTTAGTAGTAGAAAATCTCCAGCTGAACAAAGCTGCAGGCTGTAGCCAATGAGGGCTCCATGGGGTTGGATACCCTTCTGAAAATGTGGCGATGAACAGGGTTTGCTACTTCAGAAAAGAGTGTAGGGAGAACTACCGCGAAGTTAGGTCGGCTGGCGATACACTTTAGGTGGATCAGCTGGCAGCTAGGTCCCAGGCCACTTTTTGGTGGACAATTGTCTAAGTCTCAAGTTTCTATTTTTGGATGTTTGGACGCATTTAGTACCACTTCCAAGGGTCCAGTATTGGTGGAGAACCACTTAGAGGGTAGGACTGATTTCAGGCAGGGTCCAGGTACAGGGTACAATCTGTTGGAGCTTTTTGTGTCCATGTAGTTCAGAACAGGAGGCCAGCCAGACAGCCTTGAAGGCACTCTGGTAGCCCTGGATTCAAGTAGCAAGGAAGGCTTCCAACATCAGGGCAGTCCCCTGTGGGACCAAGACCGGCCTCAAGCAGCAGTGCAGTCCTCGGGTAGCAGTAAGGTAGTCCTCTGTCATACAAAGCAGGCCTCAAACAGCAGGGCATTCCTCTGAAGTCCCAACAGTCCGTCTGGCTGTCTGCCGCAGGTCTAAATGTGAACTGAAAATTGGTCTGAGGGTCCAATATTTATACCTCGTGCCAGCCTTTGAAGTGGTAGAAACTTCTAGACTTCCCACCACTTCTGGCTCTGAAATTTTACTTCCTCCCTTGCCCAGGTTCCAAGAAGTCGAGGGTGACAATTGACCGGTGTCAAGTTCTTTGTGAGTGTGCTGCGGCAGTCCCTTTGACATTTAATGGTGTAAGGAACAGCTCCAGCCCTCCCATCATGGCAGAATGGACCATACTGCCAACTCCTACTCCCCTGTAGCGTACTGTCTAGGAAGAATACACAAAGTTCAGCGGCCAAATATTCACAATCATGTCACCCAGGATACAGGCTGCAGGCACCAAATGATTAGGATAAAAAAATACCAACTTTTTAAGAGTGGTATTTTCAGAATTGTGACTTAAAATCCAACTTTACCATTAAAGATGATTTTAAATTATAATTAATTTGAGACAAAACATGACACTTCTACCTGTTCCTAATCAAATGCTAGCACTCATTAAATGTATTAAGGTAGCCCAATGTTATCCTACGGGAAAAGTAGGCCTTGCAGTAGTGAAAAACAAATGAAAGCGTTTTTTTCCCTACCAGGGCATGTAAAACCTAAAATCACATGTCCAACTTTTTAAATACACTAGACCCTGCCCTATGGGCTGTTTAGGGCCTAACTGAGGGGTGAGTTATTTGTATTAATAAAGAAGGTTTAGGTTTGGCAAAATGTTTATTTTTGCCAAGTCAAATTGACAGTAAAGAAATGCACACATGCTGCAATGGCAAGCCCAAGACATGTTTTTAAGGGTAACATAAATGGGTGGCGCAATAAGTGCTGCAGGACCAATAGTAGCATTTAATTTACTGGCCCTGGGTAGATGTTGTACCACTTTAGTGGGGACTTATAAGCAAATTAAATGTGCCAGTTGGGTGTACGCCAATTTTACCATGTTTCTATGAGAGAGTTCAAGCACATTAACGCTGCTGCGCAGTGGTAAAGTGTTTAGAGTCATAAACGCCAACAAAAACAAATTCAGAAAATAGGAGTAGAGGAGGCAAAAGGTTTGGATGTGACCCTGCAGAGAGGGTCAAGTCTAACAATGCCCATATAAAGGCACCAGGTCACAGAAGGTGATCTGCAATATGGTATAATGTATAGTTAGGAGGTATTTTATCCCATATAATATGTGGAATTTGCTCTTTCCTTCTGAAAACACAATAAATGGACAACAAGTGACCATGTGGTGTGTCTGACACTTTTTTCTGGTCCTGTCTTTTTAGCCAACAGTCCTTTGCATTTTGAAATTGCCAATTTTGAAACAAAACAACACATCCCAGAATTCAATCTGCAGCAGGGTACAATGTCTGGCATTGCTGATGGTGTGGCACATGAAATGTGGCGCCTTATCAGCTGCTTAGCCATCAGAAAGTGCCTATAATATGAAAAGAAATGCAGTACTTTATCGTGGGGTTACGAGCTCCCGCATATTATAATTGTCTTTACTTGCCTACAAACTCTTAGTTACAATAAACCGCAGAACATTTGTTTGCAAACGTTCCAGCCTGGATATGACCTCTGAAGTATCAGTAGATTTACTGTTGCATTTGTAGACCAGGAAATTGTAAAGGTTCCACAAACATTGTTTACCAGCATTCAGTTGAGCTCCAATGTAAGTATGTATTTCTGCTATTTTCACAGCTGTACTGCACTTTCCTCTCACCAGAGCTGGTCAGAGTAGCACTGGAGAAATCACTAAAGGACCTCCAACTGGACTACGTGGATCTCTATCTCATACATTGCCCTGTTGCTCTTAAGGTAAAATACATTATTCATTACTACTGGAAATGTATGCCTTTGTAAATTCTGGAACTTAGACTTGTAAAAGTTCAATGTACAATCTCTGTGTTGACATCTTATGATGTTCATAAAACTCTGTTCTCTGGAGCCTAGTCAGCTTGCTCCAACTCAGTATTGTATTTCTAAAGACCCTTAGTTATTTCTTCATTATGTAAGCAGAGTTACATTGACGTTTGTAGGGGTGTCAAATATCCTGCCATGCTGGTGGAAGACAAGATAAGGCTTACCTACTGTGCCCAGGGGCTGTAAATTAACTGCTACTAGTGGACCTGCAGCTCTAATTGTGCTATCCACTTGAGTAGCACTTTAAGCATGGTTTAGGCCTGTCATTACAGCCTGTGTGTTCAGTTTGAAACTGACATTTCCCTCTGGCAAAGTAAACCTTTTGCCAGGCCCAAACCTTCCTTTTTAATACATATAAGTCCCCTCTAGAGTAGGCTCTAAAAAGCCCAGCGGGCAGGCTACAATATATTTATAGAGTAGGAAATGTTTTACATGTCCTAGTAGTGGAAAAAAAACTCTTAAATTTGTTTTTCACTGCTGCAAGGCCTACCTCTCCCATAGGATACTTACCTAATTACACTTTATTAGTCCAAATGGAAACAGGTAGTTCATGTTTGGTGTCTCTGGAATTGTAATAAAAAATCCTAACGTATCCTGAAGCTGGATTCTTTATTACAATTTTGAAAATACCAATTTTAGTAAGTTGGTATTTATTTGCCTTAGCCATTTGGTGCCTGCAGCTAGTCTTCCGGTCACATGACTGAGTGTAGTTGACAGATGGGCTTTGTTTATTGCTCCTAAACAGCCACACACAATGGGGAACTTAAGGGTGACTGGATTGGCCATCACTGGCAGGATGGGAGGGAGAAGCCAGGCCCAGCCCCACTTATGCTTGAATAGGCTGGATACAGTGAAACCGACGCATCTCTTCTGCTGCGCGGCGCAGAACCGACACATCGTCACTGCTGTGGGAATTTGACCCACTGCAAAGACCGGAACCATTGTTGGGCAACACATCCTTGGCGCAGGCCCTCGCATCTCTCGTTGATGGCAACCATGATGATGATGCCGGGCTCGCATCTCCTCGGAACAGATGCATCTTCCTGACTGCGCACTGCATCCTCTAGACCAGACTATGCATCGCAAGCCTTGTCAATGGGATCATTGAGGACAACGTACGCCCTTGCATTGCAGCCCCACTGCACTCCGAAATTGGTGCATCGCCTTGGCTGCTTCATCCATCTTCGTTGCGGATCCTCTCAACGCTCCGCAAACCAGGATTTAAGGTACTTTATTCAGCTACGTCGTCCCTGTGGCTGGCCTGCTTTCCATAGTGGTGGGCCTGAACTTGTGACTTTGTCCCGGTCCGGCGCAACCAGATGTCCACAGTTGGCGCTTTGTGCTTTGTGCTATTTGGAGTTATTTTCACTAAAATCTTCAAAAGCGCATATCTCTGGTTCTACTGGTTGGATTTTTGCCATTTTGCCCTTGTTTTATTTATATAAGTAAGGTCCACTTTTCTAAAGTGTGCTCTTTACACTTTATTACTGTTTGAAGTATTGCACACATACTTTACACACTGCCTCTAAGTTCGGCCTGACTGCTCTGTGCCAAGCTACCAGATCGTTGAGCACAGAATAATTTAGGTTTGGCTTGTGCCTCACCCTGGCAAGGATTGTGGTTGCTGCTTGACCAGGGCATACACCCCAGTCAGCCAAAAAGCCAATTTCTTACAAGAGCATTCTGATTTCTGGCCCTAAAAAGAGATACTTTCCATTGGTAATGAAGCATGTTGGCATCGCCAACAAAATACAGAATGTTGTGTCTGGAACAACAAAGCCACAAATGTTTTAAACTGCATAGTACATACTTTATCTGAGTTGTTAACCTTAATGTTTATTGATCGTTCCAACCCGGCTTATTCCAATGAAACAGCGTATCTTAGTTATCAAAAGGTAACAAGATATAAATCAAATGGAGAGCCACAACCCTCACTCCTTTTGGAGATTTAATATCTCTGTGCACGCACAGTGAGGTCAGCTGGAGATATGTTTGAATGCTAACAAACTGTTCTTGAGCTCTTGAAAAAATCTGTTTGAGAATGTATTGTTCGGTGGTCTCTTTCGCCAAGATTGAGGGTCAATCATTTGATTATGGCAGCTATTCCATTAGAAGCAGTTCTCCTTTGCTGGGAAACGCCTGTCTGTAGACTGTGGTGTGCTCTTTCTCAGTGCCATCGCATATCTACATTGACCGTCGTTCTCCTAAGTGTCGATCTTGATGAGAAACAGAAGGGCTCATGTTCCTCTGCCCTGAAGTCAGGGCTCAACAAAAGATTTCTGTGCATATGGGAATGAATGGATGACTAGATTCATCTAATATTAACACTTTTGACAGCTCATGTCTTTTAGTACTAAGTACTTGTGCAAAAATATATTATTCAGATTTCATAGAACCATACATTAAAGAGTGTGCTGTACATAAATTACAAACGTTTCCAGCCCATAGGATGTGCAAAGCTGTTTGTGCAAAAATGAGAGAGCTGAGCACAGGAGGCCTAGGAACTGGAAGTGAAGGAAGTCCTTTACTCATATTGTTTTGCATAAGAATGGAATTAGAGGTCCCCACAGTGCCTGTGCAAACCTAACTTATGCAGATCCACCATTTATTGATTGCTGAAGGACGTGCTCACTCCTCTTGTCTATCAGATATTGATGTCCTTTATGCCACTTCTGATGCTATAAAGGTTCAATTGAAAGGTTGTGTTAGCTTCAATTTCAGAGTCCAGGTGACTTGCTCCCAGGACCACTGAAAAAGGCAACCTGTTACTTAGCCTCTACTCCCCGTTAAATGTCTAAGAGGTATTAACAGAGCGACCTCTCAAGAGCCACGGGTAAAGTGTGGGGAACAAAGGAAAGGTAAAGGAAACTAGTAATGGCAAATGATGTGCAGTCAATGAATATGTAAATATCTGATTTCCCAGTACAGCCAAGACACCGGGTTCCTGGACAAGCTAGCATTTGAGAACCCAGAGATCAATAAACACTTTACTGAGGAAGGATAGGAATAGAAATGCCTGCAGACCGGGGGTGAAGATTCTATAGAGGTTTAAACAATGGACAAAGTAAAGACTTGGAATGAAGGGAAAGGTGAAGCTGCAGGAGGCCTGGGTTTCAAAGATAGGACCGATAGAATCACACACATAATGTGCAGTGAAGCTGAGATGGCAGGAACAATATGATGCGGATGTGTCCTTGAATTTGGTACGGTCCATGCAGACACAAACGTGCTGTACCCAATGGATGCACATGTGCAATTTTCATTGTCCTTTTTGCCTCACCTGGTAGGGTGAGACTGGCGACCAATACAGAATGGGAATCTGTTGTTGCTTTTTTACGAATACGCTCCCACGCATGCAGGACTATTGTCAGAATGGTTGGCAGACCACCCACACATCCTCTGAGGCAACCACGTAAGAGTGGTAACACATCACCCACCATCTAGATTGGCTGCTCCCATTGTGCTCCTATGAGTGTATTTCAGGGCCACATTAAAAATGTAGGACTAGTGCATTGTGAGCATCCTATTTAAGGCAGACAGGTTTCGGCAGTAACTGGCGTTCTAATGGAGTCAGGCCAACTCTTACCTATAGAAGAAACATTGAAAACACAATTACAAGATTTTCTTTTATTTACACAAAATTCTTTAGACTCATTTACCAAAAATGTGTAATGCTCTACATAAAGAAAATCTGTGTGGATAACAGGATAAACCTTTTCAAGTCAATCTCAGCAAATCTTTTGCATAAACCATTAATGTGAATTCACAGGGTTAAAGAGAATCTACCAAAGATGAATAGGTCCTTCAAATAACTGTGCTTTTTGTTTGTAGCCTGGAGACAGTTTGGCACCAAAAGATGAAAACGGAAAGAACATTTACCACAACGTTGACTTCCGGGATACATGGCAGGTATGGATCTGCACGGGAATGCCTGGTGGAAAGATTGGATATCATGGTATCATTCACATATTGAATGTTGCTAGTTTGAGTGAACTTAGTGAATTTAAATGCCATCAATTATCAGTTTTTGTGATTTTAGTTTGACTTTGAGTGCCGGAACGGATGCTGGATTGGAAGGAATGGTATCTGGAGTGCTTAAAATTGCTTAGTCTGCTGCACAGACGATTTAGGATCTGCATGGGCCGATCTAGTGCAGTCTCTTGTATTCTAAAATGACAGGTGGAGCATTGCCAAATCTGAAAGGAGCAACATCAAATGAGCAGCATGATCTGTCCTTTAATATCTGCATGAAATGGCCACAAGTTATAAGATATTTAGAACACATATTGCATGAAGCACGTGCCACAAGGTCTGACCTTCTTTGCTGCCCAATCACTAGATTTCTCAACCTCTCTTAAAACTCGGGAGTTAGGAGACGTTCTCGATTAACAGATTTAAAACCATGCAGTCTTCAGGAAAGCTCTAGAGACTAGGTGGGTTCAGAAAAATTGCCCATTTTTTGACGTTTTACTGAGATTTCATGATAGTGCATGCTGATGTTTTAGGATATTTGGGGCATTTTATAGATATTTATGAAGGTTTGCAGCTGTTCTCCTCGATGCATTTGATTAAATTTTGAGGCCATTTTGGAAGGAATATCAGAGCCTTGATAGATCTGGCAATTGTGATGTTGATATCCTTAGTTCATTCATTCCTTTGCTGCTTTGAGGCATTTTAAACCTATAATTCTTGTATATTGATAACGATTTAGGTAACCGACTATTGTATTTTGGAGGTTACATATGGTCGGGGCACTTTATGGAGATTTGGCGTTACATGCTGATATACATAGTGTATATCGCAGTGATTTGTAGCCAGTTCAACAAATAATGATTTTATATTGGTAATTTGTGTGCCTTTTTTGATCAGTTGAGGAGAATTGATGATATGAGGAAACTTTCATGCTGCTTTCACTGCTCTGGTGTTTGCATTTGTTTAGACGTTTGTGAGGCGTTTCTTCACTAGTTTCATGAATTTAGTGGATTAACGGGGCTATTCGTTTGATAATGTGATGTGGCATTTAAAATTAAAGTAGCATATTGCGGTGCATAACATAAAATGAGTGTGATTCAAAATACTACAGAGTTACCCCATTCTTCAAAGGAGAAACATTCCTAACATGTATCTCTGTACATGAATGTATCGACTCAAGTACCAGGCCTGAAGTGGTGTAAAAGTTGCAATTTTACTACTTCTTTTACAGTATCTGTTATGCGTGGGAGAGCCATCACCAAGCTACCCTTTGGAGCTGTATGTTTAAATCTTTTTCTTGTGTTGTTTGAAGTGCAATTGTTTCCAAATCTTCACATTTAAAATGTTGGCAGATTTGACCATCCCAAATGTGAAAGGTTATTTCCGACTTAGTTCTCGTTTAGTTCTACTATGTTTTTAGCAGCTGTAATAGAGTCAAATGCGAGTATTTTAGGTTATATAGATAAATAATTACATAATTTTTCATTGTTTCGTATGTAGGCCATGGAGAAGTGCAAAGAGGCAGGTCTTGTGAAGTCCCTCGGGGTGTCCAACTTCAACCGAAGGCAGCTGGAATGGATCCTAAACAAACCGGGGCTAAAATACAAACCTGTCTGCAATCAGGTAAGATGACAATCACTTTACAAATTCTGTCCCATTTTTAAAAAAAAGTTGGAATCTGACTGTTTGAGATTCCTACCTCACATGGGTGGGGCTACTGTGCCTGGGCCCTCCCACTATGTGTTTATGACGTCAGTTTAACCCCCAGTAGGACAACATTCTCAATGGCCACTGGAGGCTCTGACACTGCAAAATATGATAAGAGCAGCAGCTCCGGAGGCACAACTCTGCTCCTTATCAGAGGCAGTTGTGGTATTCTCCCCTGTCCAATAGCTGCTCTCCGAAATGGATTCCTGCAAGAGGATTTATATCAAAATATGGAATAGGAGGCGCCTAACCGTATGCACCCATCCTTTGCTATGCATTACTCTTGGCCCTAGAGTCTAGGGCTCATAGATATGCATGTCTTCAGGATCAGAAGAGGATGGAAGGTTGTTCAGGGCATGGGCGTTGCCTAGACAAGAACCTCTCATTTCAAAAGGACAAGTTTCATGAAACAACTGAGAAATAGATAAAGACTCCAACTCCCATGACCCCACAGGTCTCTACAAATCTTGCACATGGTGGTGTGGTGGTGGCCGTCTAATAAGCATACATTGTAAGTTCCCCATGATTTATAGCATCCTTGCTAGCAGTAAAGATGTATTCGGGTCCACGACTACAGACGGTCGGTTTTGACTGCGAGGGACTTATCATAGTCCTCCAAGAAAGCCGTGTTTAACTATGAATACAGCTCCACTTTTCTCTTTTGCGAAACCGATGCATATGGACTTGACGGGTCACCATGCTGCTTTTTGAATACGAGGCCATTTGGGAGCAGTTCATTTGAATATACGTTTGTAAACTGATTCCGTAAAGTCAGCGTCTCATTACTGTGGACCGATGCCCTGAAGAAGTCTCTGTGTGGAGACGAAACACGTTAGCTATGGCTGTGTGGATTTTAATGGAAACACAATAAAGAGCAGTCCTGAAAAAACGAAAGGATTACGTCTGAAATCTGGAATTCACTTTGTGTGCACATTGTCTTTGAAATGATTATATAGGAGATTACAGGGTGCTGAACCAAGTGTGTTATGTTTTAAAGGGGTTTTTATCCTATTTGGGAGTATAAAGGGAAGTGCTCCTAGGTTCTTTGCACTCAATGCTAATAGACATAAATTGTTCCACTTGAAAACTTGTAATGTCAGGTGCGGTTTGCTATAGCCTCTTCCCCGTTCTCGGTGTGTATAAACGGATCCACATTGGTTCGTTCGCCATTAACTTTTGAGACACAGGCTTCCATCAGAAGCCACCTGTGAATCTGAATTTCGGCCATTTTCGTCTTCATTAACTTGTCATGGTAAAGACGTGAATTCAAGTCTTGAAGGCCTTATTGACTGTACAATTCGCGATTTGGATCAGGTCAAATAAGTGTTCCTCGACATAACCTTGAACCATCTAAATCCACTTCGAACCTGAAACTCCAAATCCACTACGTTGAATCATTGGCGAACTACCATCTTCTCTTAATACAACACTCTTTTTCAGAGCCTTGAGGAAGTCACGGATGTGACGAAACACGGGTTGGCTGTTTTCCTGTTCTGTTACAAGGACTGGAAAACCATATCACGCTTTTCGAGACTTTATTGTGTAATCATATCTTGGAACCTTAAGTGTTTTCAGTCCTGACAAATATTGTAAAAAAAGCTTTTAACCAATTTTGATACTTACTGAATAAATCAATAAATGTTTTGATAAGTAAATCTCTTGTGTTTCCTGTGTTTAAGACAACTTTAGCCTCATTAGTCTTGACTAAACAGTGTCATATATTTTAGTCTTAAATATTATGAGTGCCGGGGTATACCCTGTTGTTGTAAATCGTGATACATAGTTGATGCAGCAGGGACTTGTTGTTGGAATGCTGTTATTTTTCCCTATGTAAAGTCAATTAAATCCATCCTGAAACAAGAGAAGTATCTTGCAAGGATATAGTCTTGCACTATTTTTAGAAAGAGTTACAAACTTGTTAGCACTTTGTTTTCCATCCATCTATTAGGATTACAACTTTATCGTACTCGCTTGTTTTCACCAATAGTAATCTTTTATGGTTATGAACTCCAAAGTGCTCCTACGTATTAGTCAGTCGTAGCACGCCACATCCCGCAGCGGGGCGGGCAGAACCTGATGATGAAGCATGCCACCAAGGGACGTTTTGGTGGGTGAGGGTTATTTTAAAAAAATGTATTGCTTTCCCATGCTAGTAACCAAACGGTTCACTTGGGTTCAGTCACTTTTTGGAAGGTTAGCACTTTATTTTGTAAATTCTGAGTGGACTCTTTTTGTTTTTTCATTCCATAGAAGTCCCTCAAAGTAAAAACCCTAACATGACCACCATGTGCTGCATGTAAAATCCCACCATGTGGGCAGGGTTGGATTGGGAAGGAGGCAGTTGGACTGTGGCAATGGGCCGGTGCCTCGAGGTCATCTGTGGGGCGTTTTTTTAGGGCCTCTGTAAACTGGCACACAGAAACTTACTATCTTTCCCGGTCCCCACTAGACCACTGTAAAAGGTTACCAGTTTTCAGGGCACTCCCCTGCAATGCTGTCAAACTGAGACTTTGGGCTAGGTATTGTTCTGGCCTTTAGTGCATTCTTACCTTGCCCCTTGCCTTGTGTATCAGGGTCATTCGGCCGCTGGGCCATCACTTTCAGGCCATGGTGGATGTGTGGAGGGTGGGAGTATGTAGGGGCCTCGTAGGGGAGGGCATTCTCATCTAAGCCCTCCTGAAGTAGCAGCATCAGCTGTGTGCTTTTCTTGACCTCCAATCTGCTGCCAGGTCATACCCTGAGGCTGTAGTGGGCTGTGGAGTGGGTGAGTAAGAAAAGTGCCCTCGCTGGGAGCCAGGTGTTGTCATCTCGGTCCCAGTGTTTTTTAGGCCTTGATGGAGGAGTGGGGGAGTATTTGCATAGGCCTCACTGTGAGATCACCTTTACCAAAGTTAGTAAATAAAAACATAGAATGTAGTGTTATGGTCTCAGAGCTTCTGATGTTAGAACTGGGGAAGTACGTTCGAGTTCTGGCATCAGCTCAACATCCAGTGATTCTGAGCAAATCACTTAATCTACCTAAAATAATAATGAATTTCATTTTGTGCAATATAGCTGGTGCTCATTGTAATTGCTCCAATGCCTTAAAGATGAGTTCACACTATATAAAGCTACAAAAAAAAATACTAACCATTTGGGAATGTGGGCCACTTTGTTTAAGAGTGCCCGGGCCTGAATGGGGCGTGGCTTGCGCGCCGCTGCGTGATGGCGGTTTGTGCCTGAGCTCTGCGCTGGAGCAGGAGTCAACGGAGGTTTTGCTGTCACCTCGGTTTGCCCTGGTATTTTCTGAAGTGGGCCTTTTGGATATGAAGCTGCCAAGCTTACCATGAGAGGCTTTTCCTGATCTTTGTGGATGCCGGTGACCATATTTCGGGCAGTTTTAGGTGGCGCTCGGCGTTTTCGCGAGCGGCCGCCATTTTGTTTTTCCTCAAGAGCGACATGTTCTTTCTCCTCAACACGACGCTGTCACTGCTAAGGATTTGCCAGGAATGAGGATGGACAAGAACTGGTGAAGTTGTTCACATTTTCTACGTTTATATTGCTCTTTTTATTTCTCTTGATGCTTTTGCTGCCTATTATGACCATATTGTGTGGTTTTCGGCTGTTATACCTCTAGTCAGAGCGCCGCCATTGCCCTCTTATGAGGTCTTTTTGATCGTTATTTCCCTGCTTCATGGCTGTTTCTGGATGTTGGAAGGTGCTTTTTGTTATCTGCAGGACTTGATATTTTTGTGAGGTGGTCCCTCTCCTTGCCCTGGGAGACGCTATTATTTTTGTCCTTTGATGTGAGCGCGCTTTCCATTTTTGCGTGTTTCCTTTCTCTTTGCTCCTGCTAAGGTGGTGTGCTTTATGGCTGCGAATATGGGCCCGTCACCAAATGCTAAAGACGCTAAAGACTCTAAAGCGTCTCTTAAAAGGTCGAAACAGATATCCCCTACGCCTGAATCTGCGCAAAAGGACCCTGGTGCCACTCTTGAGTCTATCCTGACGCGCCTTAATGAGGTCTATGAAATTGCGCAATCTACCAAGACTAACACAGATTTATTGCAAGTTGAGGTGTTAGCCATCAGGAATGATTTCAAGGCCCTTTCCCTTCGTGTTTCGGACACAGAAGCACGTATTAGTGGTGCAGAGGACTCCATGCAAAAGCAATCTAGATCTCTCTCACAGTTAGAGCGCTCAATGGCAGCATTGCGGAAAGACCTTACTGAGCAGGAGGATCGTAACCGCAGGTCTAATCTGCGCATTTTTGGTCTTCCGGAGGATGTTGAGAAAGATGCATCTTCCATGATTGATTTCCTCTATCATTGGATTCCTTCCACACTGCAAATCTCTTTCCAAAGGGATTTTGAACTGGAACGTGCACACCGTGTTCCCACATTTCGCTCTAAATCTGCTACGCAACCTAGAGCGATAATTTTCAAGCCACTGCGCCATCAACATACAGAGCAAATTCTGGCTCACATGCGGAAGGTTAGGGTTGTCTCTTGGAATGGCCATCGTATTTCAATTTCTCAAGACTTTGCCAGAGACACGGTCATTAGGAGAAAGGGCTTTCTTAATCTTCGGAAGCGGTTAGCCGAGATGAATATTCCCTTCTCTTTTGCCGGCACTTCAAAATTCCGCATTACTTTCAAAGGGCGTTCCAGAATCTTCGATGAACCTGCTGATTTGGCTTCGTTTCTGGATAATCAGTTGGAGTCGCAGATGGATCTTCAAATGGAGGCCTCGCTTGTTCCTGGCGCTTCTGGCACCTGAGACGTTTATACATACTACAATGTTCTTTTTGTCTTTGCCAGGTCTATTAGGTTTACTCTCTCTTAGATCTGCGTGATGGTCCTATTGTCCATTGTTCTGGAAGTGCTGTTGTGGTCTTATGTTTTTCCCTTCCCATCGATATAGTGTTGTGGTCTTTTATTGTCGTTAGTCCTTCTGCGCGATTTGTCCAATATTTCGTGGTAATGTTTCTTGATGGTTTTTATCCCACTTATGTACACCTGTTGTCTTTTCTACTCTTTTCATCCCCAATTTGTCCTTCTATATTGGTCCGGGTCCGTTTTTCTTCGCCCAGTGTAGGGCTTCTTAATTTTTTTATATTTGTATGTGGGTTTTGGTCTTTTCTTTTTTCGTTTACGGTCTCTTTGTCTGATTTTCGTCTTTGGTTGTTTCGTATATCTGGAGTACGTCAGTGTTTATTGGTGTTTTTGATATATTGATTGACTATGTATTTGATTCATAGCATGTTTTTAGATAATTATTAATTGCTGTTATTAGGGATGATCTTTCTTCTCTGTATAATTCGTGATTATATCGGTCTTAATGTTATATCTTTGATCGCTTTGTTTCAATATTATTACTAACTGTCTTCTTCCACTAGATTGGAGTTCTATTGCTGTATTGTGTCTGTTGGGCTTATGCTCCTTTATCTTCATGCTCATATATTTAAGTTGTTCACGTTTCTTTTAGTATATTAAGTGCTTCGGATTCTATATATCAGTGGTCAGTTATTTATAAGCTTATTTATAGAATTTACATATATATATATAATCTCATTTCGCTTATTTATTCGCCATAGAGTTTCACTGACTGTTATACTTATCTTTACTACATTCTGTTCCCTACTATGTTTCACTTCTCTCTTTTTTCTTTTTCTCCTCATAAATGTATCATAATTGAACCATATAATATTTTTTGTAATGTATTTCTTTCTCTTTATTCTTTTCTGCTCTTGGTGGTGTCTACTCTGGTTTGGCTACAACTATAGTTCGTTAGTTTTTGATTCATTTTTCACTAGTTCTTAGTGAGTTGAAGTTTTAGATTACTGTTATGAGCTTCTGTTCATATCCTTTAGATGGTTCTTCTTTTTATTTACATATAATCAGCTATGTATTGGTCTGGGGTTAGATATGCTGATGGGTTTTACCCCTCCTGTTGTTTTCCTTGCTCTTTTTCCCATGTTCCCCCTGATATGAACTTGGTCTCTTTTAGACCTTCCTTTTGGACTCTTATCTCTCTTTCTTTGTCTATTTTCTTGCTTTCTTTTTCCTCTTCTTTCTTCCTTTCTTTTCGGATTTCCTCCGTGGATTCTCCTTGTTTTGTGAGGCGGTCTAGTGTTTGGGGGCATGTCTTTTGGGAAGTTGTACTTCATATGTCATACATGCAATATCCTTTTTCTCTGTTGCTAGCGCTATGTCTGGTCTGAATATTCTCTCCCTTAATGTTAAAGGATTAAATCATCCAGTTAAGAGGACCAAAATTTTGGATTACTGCAAATCCCTTTCTTCGGATCTAGTCCTTTTTCAGGAGACAAAGGTCTCTGTCAAGGAGGCGTCATTTCTGAAGAGAGAATGGGTTTCTGATGTTGCGTGTTCAGATGCTTGTGGTAAACGTAATGGGGTAATTACTTTAGTTTCTAAACATTCTGGATTATCTATCATTTCATCTGAGCAGGATACAGAGGGTCGGTGGTTACTATCTAAGATATCTGATGGCAATGCGGTTCTCTTTGTCATGAATATTTATGCCCCTAACAAGGATGATCCGCTCTTTTGGAAAACAATCACCAAAAAGCTAAACAATACTCCTCACTCTGGCAATCTTATTGTAGGGGGAGACTTTAATTTACCAATGGATCCTATTTTGGATAGGAATTCTGCCTTTACCTATCGTCCCCCTCAGGCACATAAACAAATGATTAATATGTGCTCTCTGACCCATCTCCAGGACGTGTGGCGTCTTCATAATCCCACTGGCAGTGATTTCTCCTTTTTCTCTTCCCCCCATTTCTTCTTTTTCACGCATTGATTATCTTTTGGTTCACTCCTCTCTTGTTCAATCCTCCTCTTCTCCGCTTATCCATCCTATCCTAGTGTCCGACCATGCTGCGGTGACGTTCACGCTTACGTCTTTTGCCCCTAGAGTAAGGTCTCGATCTTGGAGACTAAATACAGAAATCTTACATGATGATTCCCTGATTCGAGAGTTTTCTAATGATATTGAGACGTTTTTCCTTGAGAATGTCAGCTCAGTTAGCTCCCCTGTGGTCCTCTGGGATTCTTTTAAATGCACTTTCCGTGGACAGGTCATTCAGTGTATGTCAAGGAGGAATGCTGCCATTAAAAAGGAACTCACGAATTTAGCAGAGGAGATTAAACGTCAGGAATCTCTTTTTCGCGATTCTAAGAATAAGTCATATTTACAATCTATTAAAAATTTAAAGTACACGTACAATACCATAGTTACTAAGAGAGCGCACATTGGCCTGCAGGCTCAAAAATCTAAGACGTTGCTGTTAAAAAATCGTGCGGGCAAGATTCTTGCAGCTACATTAAAGTTCCGGGAATCGTCTTATAAATCTTCCCAAATCTCTTCTATCACTGATCAACTTGGTACGAAAAAATTCCAGACCGCAGAGATCCTTGAGGTCTTTCGCGATTTTTATAATGATCTATATACCCCTTCTACTCAGGCTTCTTTTGAACGGTGTCAGGAATTCCTGAAGACGGTTCCTTTGAAAGCTGTATCGGAGTAAGATAATAATTCTTTGAATTGTCCGATTACCTCTGAGGAGATCATTTCCGCGATTAAAGCCACTCGTTCCGGTAAGGCTCCGGGTCCTGATGGGTTTCCAATTTTGTTTTATAAGACCTTTCGTTCCGTGCTCGTTCCGAAACTTCAATTGGTTTTTGACGCTTTTATTAAGGATGGCTCGGTGTCTGGCTCTGCTGCAGATGCTACTATTGTAGTAATCCCGAAAGAAGGGAAAGATCATTCAGACCCCAAAAATTTTCGCCCTATTTCCCTTCTTAACATGGAAGCTAAGATTTTTGCTAAAATTCTAGCCAGACGCTTAGAATCCTTTATTCCTCAATTGGTTCATCCTTCCCAAACAGGCTTTGTGAAGGGTCGTCTTGCACGTGATAATATCCGTACTTTCTGTCACATTCTCGGTGCCGCCAAGCGTTCCAATCTGCCGGCGGCGGCCTTGGCCCTTGACGCTGAGAAGGCCTTTGATAAGGTCTCGTGGTCTTTTCTACGTGCCGTTTTATGTGCACATAACCTTGGTGATTCCTTTATCCGTATGGTGATGTCTCTGTATTCCCGACCTCGAGCTAACATAAGAGTGAATGGAGCTACGTCGTTCTTTTTTAATCTTTGCCAAGGTACGAGACAAGGTTGCCCTTTGTCCCCTCTTTTATTTTTGTTATCCATTGATCCTCTTCTCAGAATGATTGATGCTCATCCAGATATTAGGAGGTTTTCTTTTGGACCTCATCAGCTCAAAACAGCTGCTTATGCTGATGACGTTCTCATTTTTTCAGAAGATGTTGAACGCGCTATCCCTGCTATTTCTGACACAATTTCTCTTTTCTCAGAGGTTTCAGGTTATACCCTGAACAAAGATAAGACAGAGATGTTCCCCTTGAATGCCTACTGTTTCTCCTCTCATATGGGGTCGGCGGGTTTTAAGTGGCAATCTAAGCAATTAAAATACTTGGGTATTTATTTTTGTTCCACTCTCTATGCTACGGTCACTTATAATGAATCTCAAACTATTCTTAAGGTGCGACGTCTTCTAGAGAATTGGTCCCCGAAACATATTTCTTGGTGGGGCCGACTCCAAACTCTTAAAATGATGATAACACCTATTATTAATTTTGCTTCCTCTATGCTTCCAGTTCAGTTCTCTGATGCCTTCTTTCATGAACTTGATTTAATGACTTCCAAATTCTTATGGAATGACAAAAGGGCTAGAATTGCCTATAAATTCTTGAGGAAATCCTATGATATGGGAGGTTGTAATCTTCCTGATTGGGGGAAATATCAGTCTGGTTTTTTGGCCTCCCAGGGGGCGCTCTGGTTTTCCTCTTCCTCTATTCATGTTCCACCTTGGATGCTAATAGAACAGGAATTGGCCTCTCCTCTTCCGACTGCCTCTTTTTTAACCGCAAATACCCTTTCTATTCCATTCTCTAGATCTATTATTTTAGACACTATTGCTGCGGTTCGCAAGGTGGATAAGAGAGTGGCGATTCCATTACATAAAACTAGATTGTCTTCTATTTGGCGGAATTCCAAAATTAAAATTACTATTGATCCAGCTTTGGTGTCTTATTGGTCGGGGAAAGGTATCTCACTTGTTAAACATTTATATGATTCCAACAATGATCCTCTCCCTTACTCTTCCCTGGCTCAACATTTCTCTTTATCTAATGTAGATTTTTATACCTTTCTTAAGATAAAGGTAGCACTTGCTAAAGTACACCTTCACCCTTCTTCCCCTATGATTACGCTCTTTCAATTATGGATTAAGTCTGGTCATGTAGCATCTAGGATTTATAAATTTTTGTCATCCCCGACACTTCCTTCTCAAACTGTTACACAGCAAAAATGGCTCCATTATTTCGAGCATGGTGTTACCGATCATATTTTTCCAGACACTTGGCAGGATATTGGTAAGCTCTCTCTTCGAAATAAAATTGCCCCCTCTTTAATGCAGTCTAAGTTTTTCTCTATTAATCTTCTTCATTGGACTCCCACTCGATTACATTCGTTAAATCTTAAGGAAGATAATTTATGTTGGAGTTGTGGTCTGGCACCTGGCGATTTCCAACATATGTTCTTTGACTGTCCTCTTCTCCAACCCTTTTGGGGTTTAATTCATAAACACCTCATGCTTATCTTTAATATCAAGTTTCAACTTTCATTTCCATTAATTCTTTTAGGCCCACTGGCGGCCTCGGTCCCATTGCCTTTAGACTCCATGGAATTACAATTGTTGGACCTTCTACTAACCATTGCAGTCAAAGTAATTCTCATGGAGTGGAAATCTTTTTCTTCAATCTCTTACCATACTTGGTGGGCATGGGTTTCTCTTCTACGTAGTGCTCATACTTCAGTTGATCATGCTCATCTTTCTCCGTCTATATCTTCTGGTGTGTGGTTGATGCTAGATACGTACATGCAACTGGCCTCAGAGGGGTTGGTGGATCAATATCCTTTTGATTTTTCTAATTAATGTTGTCTTGGGCGTTCGGTGAATCCTTTGGAAATCCCTCTTTTCTCTCTCCTTTTGTCTTATCTTTCCTTTTCTCTTTCCTGTCTCTTTTCCATCTTTGCTCTTTCCTTTTCTTTCCTTCTATCCCCGAATTAATAACTGATGATGATACTTTTGATAGCTGCTTCTACCGGCTCTGCATTGCTTCCTCCTTAATTAACGTGTCTCTGATACTTGCATAATAATGAATTTTAAGATGTTATTTCTATTGGTTACTATCAACATACCATATTGTGTTTTTCAGCTGTTATCAATTGTATCATTCCTGCTTGTACACCATGCTTGCATCTAATCTTTTAAAAAATAAATTCTTTTGAAATCAAAAAAAAGAGTGCCCGGGCCTAATAATGATCCCAATCCAACCCTGCATGTGGGGAATATTATTTATGTGATACCTACATCCACACTAGAGAGAGTCAGCTGTAGAAACAACTGCAAACATTAGGAGTAGCCTAGTGCATTAATACTAGATGCCCTGGAGCACCATAGAAAACGACAGTACATACCTCTGACACTTCTGAGTAGCAAATCACTGCCCTAGGCACAGAGGAAACAGACCTAGCACCTGGCATTTCAGTGCATTCTTTCAAACAAGTGTAAATTGTTAAAGTGACTGCAGGTCTGATAGTCTTTAGTTTTCAAAGCATGTCAAACAGTGACTTCAAGGAGAAAGATTGATTAGTGGTCAGTCTTTTTGACAACAGATGATTACTGTTCCCACATCTATAAAATTTCATTTTCAGGTCGAGCATTCAAGACCTCTTGCATATACTTTAGTATATACTAATATTTGTATGTACTTTGTGGGATCTGGAGATCAGCCCTAGGACTTGTCTGCTTCCGCTTAGGAACTTTTTTTTCTGTTCAACTGCCTCTATTTAATTGTCTTGATAGAAAACGACCAGTAGAGGTCAGTAAAATACCAGAATTGCTTTCTGCTGAGGGACTTTCTTTTTTAAAAATGTTCTGGCAACTGCCTCTATTTAACTTTCTTGGTAGAAAACGACCAGCAGAGGTCAGTAAAATACCAGAATCACTTTAGCATTCTCTAGATTCCAGTCCATAAAAATCATCTTCCACAAGCACCCATAGATAATAATATTTTTTTCAAATTTTGTATTTTCAGTGATATGACCACCGAATGCCCTGATTTTATATTAGAAACAGAGCTTTGGACTATACCATTTCCTGCTGAAAGGCAATATTTCTCTCCATGTGTTCCCACACCTGGCGTGTCACGCAGTTTGGTGCTTACTGCACCTCCATGTTAAAGAACAGTAGATGTTTCAGCTCCTAGGCTACTGTGCTGCACAGCTAAATACATATAAGGTCCCAAAGGCGAGACCGATTGCATTGCAAATGCTTGTTTAATGATTATGTTTATGTATTGACTTCGTTCATAATTGTCAGATTGGCCACTTTACCATTATTTCCTTTGTGTGTTTCATTAGACATCTATATTTCTTTGACACTCATGTCAGTAAGCTCTAGTACTCTTGGAGATGTTGATAGCTTCTGTCAAATTAGTAGTTTGGGCTAAAAGTCTCTCCTGAATTTAAGAGTCATTTGTACATCTCACTAACTGGTCTTGAATGAGAGAGTCAATGAGACGGTCAAATCCACAAGTCGGAGACAGTCCTCTTAACACAGAGGTAACTTGCTACCTTTTCTATTTTGCCTTCGGTTCTTTTAAATAATGTATGCCTCTTAAGCAAAACATTCATTTTGTTTTTCAAATAATTCTCTAATTTTCTCGGCCGGGGTGGTACTGATGGAACCTTTTCACCTCCTATAGCTATTAAATACAACTGAAAAATGTGTTTTCACCTGTTGCATGGTAACTCAGGTGCACCTATGTCATTCCTGAAATAGTGGGGGCTGATTCGTGCTGGCAGCAGCCATGGAACGTAAAATGATTTGTGGGAGGAAAAAACGAAGATGTGGAAATGGTAAAGGGGAGTGTAAGGAAAGTAAGAGTGAAAAGAGGAATCAGGAGAGGTTTTCAAAGAAACGATGGTAATAGCTTAACAACAATTACCAGTTAAATATATGTCTCTATGAGATGTAAAGATTGCGCCTTGAATAATTAACCTGCACATATTTGTACAAACTATGGGGCATATCAGCAAGGACCGGAGATAATTATCGCTCAGTGCGCTTAGCGCAAGTATAATTATCGCCGGCTAAGGCTGATTTTTATCGCTGAGATAGCGTGCTATCAGCAACGCTCATCTCAACAGCGATAAAAATCAAGGCGCAAGCTGCCAAATGTGCGATTATCGCTGGAAATCCAGCAATAATCGCACAACGTTTAGCGAATGCTTGCTGATAGGGCAGGGCAGATTTAGCCATGATATCCATCTTCCATAGGATATCATGGCTAAGTCAGATGAAGAGGGGTGAAACCCTGAAACCGGTCCTAGGATGCTTGATTCCGGTCCAGGGAAGACATGGCTTGGCAGTTCAGGCTGGACTGTTCCCATGAGGCACAGGGTCAAGACTGATTTGCATATGGCCATGTCTGAACAGGGGTGGCGTGGTGAGCAAAATAACAATGGATTAAACCCAGATCTGTGACTGGGGGTGAATGTTTTGCCAATGTGCAACATTCCGTCCATCATCTTGTGTGTTTTGCTATTCGCCCTATGTGGGAAGGTTATGCCCAGACATGGGTCCCGTGCTCACTACGCCACTGGAGTCAAGCTATCCTGGCTGAAGAGGGGTGAAACCCTGAAACCGGTCCTAGGATGCTTGATTCCGGTCCAGGGAAGACATGGCTTGGCAGTTCGAGCTGGACTGTTCCCATGAGGCACAGGGTCAAGACTGATTTGCATATAGCCATGTCTAAACTGGGGTGGCATGGTGAGCAAAATAACGATGGATTAAACCCAGATCTGTGACTGGGGTGAATGTTTTGCCAATGTGCAACATTCCGTCCATCATCTTGTGTGTTTTGCTATTCGCCCTATGTGGGAAGGTTATGCCCAGACGTGGGTCCCGTGCTCACTACGCCACTGGAGTCAAGCTATCCTGGCTGAAGAGGGGTGAAACCCTGAAACCGGTCCTAGGATGCTTGATTCCGGTCCAGGGAAGACATGGCTTGGCAGTTCGAGCTGGACTGTTCCCATGAGGCACAGGGTCAAGACTGATTTGCATATGGCCATGTCTGAACTGGGGTGGCGTGGTGAGCAAAATAACGATGGATTAAACCCAAATCTGTGACTGGGGGTGAATGTTTTGCCAATGTGCAACATTCCGTCCATCATCTTGTGTGTTTTGCTAAGTCAGATGAAAAGCAGACTCTGCAGGTTAGCGTGAGGCTTGATAATAGGAGAAATGTTGCTTAGCGACCTTTCTCCCGTTATTCTGGGGGGGAACGCCCACTTTGCATCTCATTAGAGATGCAAAGCTGGGCGTTAAGGGAAAGGGCGCTGAGGCAAGGATTCACGCAATAGCGTGACATTGCCAATAGGGCGATACAATTATCGCCGCTTTCTGGCCGAAAACGGCCGCCAAAGCGGCGATAATTGTCTTGATGATATGCCCCATTATGTGGGTGAAAGAGTTAAGGGGCATATTAGCAAGAACCTCATTAAAATTATCGCCGTTTTAGCGGCAGGAAACTGCCGCTAAAATGGCGATAATGGGCTTGCTAATATGCGTTATAGAATTCCAATAGAAGCCCATGTTAGATGTCCTGCACCTCTAACCTGGGCTTCTATTAGAATTCTATAACGCATATTATCAAGTCCATTATCGCCGTTTTAGCTGCAGTTTCCTGCCGCTAGAACGGCGATAATTTTAACGAGGTTCTTGCTAATATGCCCCTTGGTTTCACTGCTGAAACATAAATGAAGGAAGGAGGATGAGACGATAAAAGTTCGTCACAAATGGATAATCCTTCAACCACAACACTCTGGAAGGAACATCTCGAAGTCCTGTTTTTGTGTTTATAGCATAGGAAAGGGCGGTTCTATAATGGAGGAGGTCGTGGAAATAGGCTTCCTTCAGGCAGTGATCCCCCTCTCACAACAGTTCCAGAAAGAAAGTTCTCCCCGAGATTACGCACTCAGAAGGGGAGTAGCCAGTGTGGATAAATTACTGCAAAATATATGCTGGTGGTGCAGTGTACCAGCTGCTAACTGGCACCACAGAGAAAGAGTGAGGAAGGCGTCTGCCAAATCCAAATGGCGGGGCATGATCTGAAGGACATGGTAGTTAAAGCGATTCTTACTTTACTCACTAGACCCCCGTGCAATGGTTCTTGCTGTCGCACAGGAAGAGTGAGAAATGCACCAGTCAAAATTCCAGTGACAGACCTCTCTAGAGTCACATGGTTGCCTGAGTGATCACTTTATTGCGTTACCAAAGCTCCTTGCAATGAGCTCTGCCGCCTTAAAATATGCCACACATACAGATTCAGGGATACAGATGCATAACTAAGGAAGCAGGATATGGTGGAACTAGGCGAACAATGGGTTCCTCTTCCTCATTCCCAACAGCGAATCCTTTTCTTGAAGATGTGCACGCTGACATCCTCCACAGTTTCACCACAATTGGAAGCAGCACACACTTCAGGAGAGCACAAAGAGAGCCTTTGCCGCGCCACATGGGCACGCTACCGGAAAAGTTGCAGGGTACATTATCCTGGTCGAAGAGCAGTCCACTGGCTTCCCCGGCTCACAGCCTGGCGAAACGCAGCACGTGTGATGGGCACAGATATGCTAAACTCCCTTCGATCATTCCACATTAGGGGATTCACCCTCAATCATGCAGCATAAGGGTAGCAGCGCTGGAACAGCAAACAAAAGTTGCCAGGCATCAATGGTGATCAAGTGTATCTTGGAAACCATCTAGCTTCCCCCACCCCACAGGACCAGGAGAAGTCAGAGAATCTCACACAGCATAACCAGCAAAAGGTATTTAACTGTAGTAGCACTACACCTCCTAGCAGCTCTGTACTCTGCTCAGCACATGGAGGTTGATCCAGAATTACAGTTCCTCTGCAACACATTCCCCAAGTAAAGGACATTTTAGTGTGAGTCTGGTTTTGCCTGAGACGGCTCTCCAACGTTCTACATGAACTCCAGTGGAATGTTTTGAAGGTGAGTACATAAAGGAAAAAGTATAGGGAAAGGTAGGAAAGGAAATAGAATATGTAGCATACAACAACCCTCCTTTATGGGTCAAAAGTATGCGGATTCCATCAATCGAGTTATCAACTAGTCGAGGTTCTAAGAAAACTCTGGAAATCAAAAGTCCAAATCCGACAGACTATACAAAATGCCCTCATAAAAGCTAACTAAAGCATTACACACCAATAATATACAAATAGTATGTCAGCAATGCACTTTCGAAAAAAAGGAATACAGCCACAAAAAACACTTTGTAAGTGACTGCTGGAAACAGCTGGCCTCAGACGGCACTCCCTTATGCCATAAGGAAAGGATCTATAAGAAATGTTCCAGCTGGTTCACTTATCAGGCTCTATTTTTGGGCATAGCTAGTAGCCAAAGTTTGCCTCAAGCCAAGAAGCTGCACACACAAATTTACAAAGAGATGGAGGAAAATTCATGGAAAGATAACTTGATAAACTAAAATATCTGCCCTGAAGAGATGTGTTAAATCAAGTCATGCATAACCGCACATAAGAAAACCTGCAAGGCAGAAGGAACAGGAAACTATTCAGCATGGCAAATTCCATATGTCCATGTGTATTACGAGAGGAGCTGGAAGCAATAAGAAACAAACTTACGTGCCTGCTAATCGGCATGTGGACAACGAGCTACGTATAGCAAATGATCTTGCTGAAAACATTTCAGAATTTTAGCTTCAGAGAAATGATGGTGTTCTTCCTAGGCACTGTCAAGCAATGCCTAAGCCAAGGTTGACTAATACCTAAAACTCATGATGGAGGTGAGGAATTGAGGAATATTGGTAGCAAGCAAACACATCTTGCCTGACTCAAGAGCTAACAAACACCTTTCACCATCACACCTTCATGAGATCTCGATCAGATGTCCATTTCTGCTAGGAGAGGCGATAAAGACTGAACGAGCTAGACAATAAGAAAAAATGAACGATTCTTAGCCCTCTTGCATATGCTTACACTCATCCGTGGCTCCCGGCCTTGCTCATCCTTGCGCTTAGCTTAAGCATGGGATCAAAAGGAGAACAAGGTCATTAGGAAGTCTCCCAAAAAAGTGCCTGAGACAGGGATGCTGAGCAGGGATGGCCAGAAGTGAGAACGAAGACGTAGTGGCATGGGGACAGGAGAGTTCCCCGCAGAGGACATAGAAGACATGCTGAATACTATGTACCCATCTAAGGCAGCGCGCTCTGCACACCTTCTACCAATCATCACTAATAAATTATTCTGCTTTTTCACTCAATTTCACCTCACATTTTTTCATAAGTTAACTTATCTGTGCCTACGTAATCTTTTTTTTATATAGACTGTTTCAACTTTTTGTATGCAAAGGCCTGCCTGGACTGAATATAAATAACAGTGAAATTCAATTGACTCCAAAGTCACTTTCATTTTTTAGTTATATCAGCTCTCTAAATAAATATATTCTAATGTAGGTGTCCTGCTAGTAAAATGAAGTCTTTTGTGAAATTGTGCTCCATAAATGAAGTTAACTAATCAGTAAATTATTTTGCAGCTGATTTATCCAATATTAGTAGTAATATTATTTTTGTTTCCACTTTTTGGATTCCATAGGTTGAATGCCATCCATTTCTTAACCAGAGCAAACTGTTGGAGTTCTGCAAGTCTAAGGACATTGTTCTAGAGGGCTATTGTGTTCTGGGCTCCAGCAGAGACGCGATGTGGTAAGAAACTATGAAATATTTCGTAGTCCAGCACTATTCGTCACAACTCACCATTTCATATAGGCAACTGTAGCTATATCCCTGTAACTGTCACCTGCACAACTACAGAAGTGAGAGCTGCAAATACTGATTCTAACCTGTGAGCGTGTGAACCCCACAAGTAAATGCGCTGCATTCTTGTTCCAGTCATCTAATCTCCCATTCCTTCTTTTCTGCATCAACATGTCAACTCAGTGAGATATCCAATCTTGTAAGTTACATACTCTATAGACAACACCCTGTAAAATACAGTCCGGTGGGAAAGACACTGCATATTCTTTTGCCAATTATGTTTCTAAATAACTAAGCAATTCAGTTTACATATATTTAGTTATTTATGCTATTGGGTGATCTACACATTTTGCATACCACTCTGTAACCTTTTTATTCCCATCACAGAATATTCCATAAGGTGGTCAAAGAGCAGAATGTGGACACTAGTGTTGAGGGCAGCAGAAAGGTCCATTTAGTAGAAGAGTTCAAGCCTGACCTTTATCTCTTCATGAAATGAGTTCTTCACATACATTATTCTCTCTCCCATCTGGTACAGCAGCCAGATTGGAGATCAGTGAGGAAGATGAGTAACTCCCAATAGGACTAAGGACACCAGATAACAACAATCTCCATGGCTTGGGCCTTGAAAAGTATGTCCAGTTGGAAATGGATTTCATCAGGATGATGCATCAGCTGTGGTGGACAATTAACACATTAAGTGAAGAGCTGATGAGTGAGGTAGTGGGTTGAACCAGGACTGCTAGACCAACGTTGTCAATTTTGGTATTGCACTTATTGCTGGGGATGCTGTATCTTAGAACTATAGACAATTTCTTGATCACTTTTAGAGAATTGAGAGGAACAAGCTTTATTAGGCAATCATGGGCCATGAAATTTGTCGTAGAAAGTACTTTAAGTATCGTCACAGTTTGATGAGGATCAACGACTGATATGCTTGCCCATAGTTGGTAGATTTTGCCTTTGAAACATCTAATTATGTAGATACAGCTTTGAAATGGGGAATGTATGGAGATTGGTTGGAGTTTCACAACTAATGGTAAGTGCTGAATTCTTCCAAATGTTTTCAGCATTTTCTAATCAGACCTGAAATATGCCTTTTTGGTCCTGAATAAGGCTTCTTTTACGCATATTGGTGGTTATGGTAGTTTGTTTGCTCTGTGAGGCACTGTAACGTGTAATCGTCTGCAAGTTTCAGGCTTTGCTGGTCAGTTGATTTCATTTATACGTCTACCATGTGGTGATATTTTATTTAACAGATCTTGCTGTCCTAGGTTTTAAAGGGCTCACCTGATCTTGGACAGAGTTGATGCCATATGTGATGATGGACAATAGGGCAGTGCTCAGAAACTCTATCAGGAAGGTGTTCAGCTCTTGGGTCAAGACATTGGAAAGTGCTGTGCCTTAATCACTGTATTGACAGGTATACCAGGGGGGAACCCAATATTCCAAACGCATCTGGGTAAGGAAAATATTATCATAAAGCAAAATGATGCGAAGGAACAGATCAAGAATATCTCTTTCAGAAGATGAAGGAAACCATAAATTATCCTTCACGGTAAATTAATTAGTACATGCAAAAAACATCTGCTATTCATACCATTGTCTGAACCCAATGTCGTTCGGTAAATCATCTTTATCCATGTTTAGAAAAAAAATATATTTACATATACAAATGCATGAACATGAATTCATTTTTCAAAGCATCAGGTAAACAAAGCACTTTTTAGAAACAGTTGTCTCTAATCCTTAATGCCCTAATGGAAATATGGATGTAAACACTTCTTTCACGGGCATTCCATACATCAAAGTAGCCCCATTATGTAGTACTCAGAGGTATTCCAACTTAAACCTCTAAAACAAATTTCTTCGTGCTACATATGTTCTATTTAGACAAAAATTCAGAATCCTCCGGGGCTCTTTATAGTCAAAAAGTCGACGCGTTTCAGCCCAACTAGCTTGTGGGCCTCCTCAGGACTAGGGTGTATAAGGAAAATTATTACTGGAACCACATCAAAATCTCAGAAAATCCATCTAATTCACTTGAAGGGATGTCTCAATCACGAAGCTGAAAAACTCTCAAGTCAAAAAATGACCGTCTACGAGGGTTACCGGGACTGTAAATATCGTCACCCACACTGAACCCGCAATGGCATCTGGATTCTAGAATGTTCCAAGGTCTATCGTAGACTGGACTTAGTCTTCCGCTGGTTCCAAACGCAAAATCCCGTACTCGAGGGGGGCGTAAGTAGAAAGTGTGCAGTATTAGACAGGGAGGACGGACTAATACGTGGAATTGCGTGTCTCCCCATAGACATAGGTGTGGGTGACGATATTTACAGTCCCGAGGAGGCCCACAAGCTAGTTGGGCTGAAACGCGTCGACTTTTTCACTATAAAGAGCCCCGGAGGATTCTGAATTTTTGTCTAAATAGAACATATGTAGCACGAAGAAATTTGTTTTAGAGGTTTAAGTTGGAATACCTCTGAGTACTACATAATGGGGCTACTTTGATGTATGGAATGTCCGTGAAAGAAGTGTTTACATCCATATTTCCATTAGGGCATTAAGGATTAGAGACAACTGTTTCTAAAAAGTGCTTTGTTTACCTGATGCTTTGAAAAATGAATTCATGTTCATGCATTTGTATATGTAAAATATTTTTTTTCTAAACATGGATAAAGATGATTTACCGAACGACATTGGGTTCAGACAATGGTATGAATAGCAGAGGTTTTTTGCATGTACTAATTAATTTACCGTGAAGGATAATTTATGGTTTCCTTCATCTTCTGAAAGAGATATTCTTGATCTGTTCCTTCGCATCATTTTGCTTTATGATAATATTAATCACTGTATTGGACATGATGCAGAGATCTTCCTCCAGATGGAAACTGATGAGTGTATTATTAGACCATAAGAAAGACCAGATGATAGCACAGTGCACGCATTCAGAACTATGTCTTGTAGTGTATTGGTGGATTGCCTTACAGCTTTTATAAATAGCCAGCAGCTGTCAACATTTGTCCCAATTTATTGTGTTTATACATTTCAGATATCAGACAGTGAGTTTGACAAGGATTCATATGTGGGTCATTTAGAGACCCTGAAAGAGACAGTATCTGATAATGTAGTAATAACCTTGTCTTCTCTTTTGAGGACATTTTTTAATATGCACAGAATTGTATAGATGGCAGGGAGAAGATGCTAAAAGAACCGATCAGTATACCAACCATCTAACTCCAACCAGATGTTGGTGCAGCAGGTCCTACACCAACACCGTTATACAAGTGACAATAGAGTACTGGAAATTCTCTCCTGTGGGAAATTAACCCATCCAGAGGTGGGTCAGAATGCTCACTTTTTAAAAAAGGATAAAGGCTCTGTCTCACCCAAGTGACATGCCAGAGGTTTTATTTTGGAGGGGGTGGGATCTTGAATTTTAAGATAGAATCTAAATAGGAGAGTCTTTAGTCCTTTTATAAAGGCCAAGATGTTTCATGCTGTTCACAGGTGGAGAGGTACAGAGCTCCAGTAGTCAGTGGCGGAACTCAAAAAGGATTGTTTCAGGTCAAGGAAGGATTTGTCTGTCTTGTGTTTTCATTATTTCCAGATCTTTCAACACAAACCTTTCAAATGTATCCATCTCCGATGGGATTGCACTTGGGTGAACGTACAAACATAGATTTATTTCTATAGTCATGTATCAACCTGGTTACATTGACCATTATCCTGGTTTAGAAAAAAGAATTTCAATTTGATGTGGAAACATTGTTTAATTCTGATTTTGTTTTAAAAGCATCATGGCCCTGGGTGGGGCCAAACCCTAGTTTCTTTTAGATGTTACTTGATATCAGTCAGGATCGCCTTGCTCATTTCACAATACGATTATCTTGTTGGCTTATTTTCCCTGTTGGTCTTTCCCTTGCTGACTTTGTTCTTGTTCCCCTGCCTCTGGCTACCTCTATTTCTTGACCAGTGCCTCATCCTAAAAATGGTCCTTGACGACTTCTTTGGGTGTCCCCATAGGATGAAAAGCGGAATTGCTTTTGAGTGGGTTGGTCATATGGAGCCCTTAGATTTCCCCTGCAACTCCTCAGCTCTACTTTCATCAATTGAACTTATAGTCCAATTTTGCTATATTGGTCTCGATTTGGGATTTCTCTTCTTCTTTGGTTAAGGAGGTTTAGTATGGTACTCATCTTTAATTCAGGGATATGCTAAAGGTGTGAAAATCCTCTTCCTTGATGAAGTCTTGTGAATACTAGGAATAACCAATCCAAGTGAGTAAGTCCCAAGAAAGAAGAGTCAGGATCAGCAAGTGGATGAATCAAGGAACCAAGTAAAGGAACACAGCCGTGTTCCAACGCACCCTCCAACCATACTGAGTCATTTAGATAGTAAAACAACTAGAAAAAGAAATTACATCAGCACCATGTGAGAGGAAACATAATGTCACAATAAGGACTAGCTGCAGAGTTGCCTTAAAGGCCAGCTGCAAACCCACAGGTGGATGATTGCCATTTTGGAGCTGATGAGAGAAGGAGCAACAGCCAGGAGCCCAAGAGCATGAGAAGAACAAGCCCAAGTGAGAGACTTGCCCAGCTTGCAGCTGCAGGCTTTGCATGGCATCTTCTGAGCACCCGGAACTGTGGGATGCCCCAAAGTCCCATGGTTATCTGATGCCCAGGTGACCTGGAAGCTGCGGATGCAACAACTTCTTCTTGTT
This sequence comes from Triturus cristatus, assembly GCF_964204655.1. Classification (NCBI taxonomy): domain Eukaryota; kingdom Metazoa; phylum Chordata; class Amphibia; order Caudata; family Salamandridae; genus Triturus; species Triturus cristatus. Next base: position 266,805,959 of record NC_140585.1, read on the forward strand.
GGCAGAAAGAGGAGAGAGACCATGGGCCTAATACTTTCCTCTTTTTCAGTGATCTTTATGAATAGGTTGTTAGATAATCCTTTGGATCTTTTATTGATTAGGATCAGCCAGTTTTGAGAGCACTTCCATGCGATAAAAGACCAATCATGTCGCAAAGCTGGTTCATCATGATGAGATGTGCTGGGTCTGCTTTCACCTGCAATTATTTTGTCGCCATCATAACGGCATCCCATACATCAACATGGCCTATTAATTGCAAGATATTTACATTCTCTAGTGAGGATGGTTTTGAGAGGAATGTTATCACAATCTCATTAGTGTAGGCCAGACCGACCTCCTCTGAGTTAGTAATAGACCTAGAGGCAATAGGATTGTTTTTCGGTGGTGCTTGCATTATTTTTCAAATGCTGAAGGACTGTGTATGTGCAGTTCCTCTATTCTTATGAGAAATGGGTTCACATTCCCATTGATCCTAATCGGCAAACTTATCACCTCCCAGAGCTGAGCCACTGCACCATAATTATATAACAAAAAAGGGGAGGAGAAAAAGCAGACTACATATTGTTTCACGGTACATCCTCCCAATCATTCTACCAACTAAAGTATATGAAACACACAAACAATAGAGGAAGGGAATCCTCACCTGAGGGAAATGAACCCATGCAGAGATGGGGCACGCGGAGTGGCTCTTTCCTTAAAAAGAATACAGATCCTCACTTATGGAAATGACATGCTTTATCATCGGGCCCCGCCTTCACAGTGGTGATCTATAGCTATACACATGGGCTCCCTCTGGAGCTCTTTGGTTGCTGTGCAGTGCCCTAAGGGGGCCAAGAACTCTGACTAAAAATGTGTAGGAGTGTAGATGCATTCAGGAAATCTCAGTCCCAGTATATTATACTTTGCTCTTATTCCCTTACATCAGCAGGCATCTGTTCAGAATGGTTAGGAGTCATTTTGTCTAATTCAGTTCACTGCAGACCACCTGAACGCCGCTGTTTCTTCATGAATGGCAAACCATTGGGACATTCCTTTAACCCCCATTCTGTTCTTCCCCATAACATGATTAGCCTGTTTCTTGCCTCAAACTACCTCCTTCGCAGTTCTTAATTTGTAAAAAAATAAAACGAGCCATGGCCCTCGTCAGGAGGCCACTGCAACTTGACCCAAACACTGCCCTTGCTATGCTGCCAATGACAGTAAGAACACGACCACTCACCATCACACTCCTCCAAGTGTGACAATTTGGACTATTTAAGGCCCCCATAGCAATAAGAATGACTTGGGCGGCAGGTAATAGTCATTTTTAATGTATATTGAATTAATATTTTACTGTTGTGGTTATCTTTAAATTATCCAGACAGCGCCACCTTGTGGAAGACTGTCACAAGCGCCGCTGTTGACAATTAAGTGTTGGTGCCGAGCACCGGAAACCAGCGGCTCAAATTCAGCACTGCCTTGGTAATATCACCTCCTCATGCCAATCTTCCTCTCCTTTCCCAACTTCCAGTAAATATACTAGTTTGCCAGCTTCTCTTTTCTGCAGGTTTCCATCTACTTGCCATGATCCCTGTCTGCCAGCCTCGAGTCGTTATCAATGACTCTCCCTCTCTCGCGGCCACATCTTACACCCTCTATGTCACACTTCCTATCCTTCCTTATTATTGTCTTTGGCCAACTACTTTCACACTAACCTGCCACTTGAATCCTCTTTTTTAGAAAGCTGTATTAGTTGTGACTGACAGTCTGAATATCAACCTTACCCTTCACATGTATCTTCTCTTTCAGGGTTGACCAGAGTAAGCCCGTCCTCCTGGAAAATAAATTAATGAATTCAATTGCCAAAAAGTATCACAAAACCCCAGCAAACATAGCCCTCCGCTATCAACTGCAACGTGGTGTTGTTCCCATTTCCAAGAGTTTTACTCCAAAGCGCATCTCCCAGAATCTGGAGGTAAGTAGGAAACATAATAAGAAACAAGCATTTGCAATGCAATAGGTCTCGCATCTTTTTGTTTTAGAGTTAGAGCTATTGGCGTTGTAATGGAAATGTTTGTTACTAATGAAGATGTTTGTTTTTAGCACCCTTTAAGTGCCCTTAAGTAATGTCTGACAGCTGCATTTACTGTTTTTGAAGGTGTTCGCATTATTTTATATGCAGTAACCTGGAGATAACAAAGCAACTAAGTAATTACAGTTTGACCTCACTCCCCCCTCTGCCCCTCCCCCTTTTGCCCCTACCCCCCTCAACCTGGATCAGTTCACATACTGCTTGCTAGGCACTTCAAATCCTGACTTCATTTCATCTTCCAGAAAAAAAGGGCAAAAGCTCCTTTTAAGTGTCTGCCATTAGGCTCAAAATAAATTAACATAAAATGTAATAAGCTCAGACGTTATTGTTGTGTTTTACACAACCATGGCTACACCATACGTTAGTCAAAACAGGATCATATGCAGGTGACCCTGCTTCAAGGTCTGTAATCGTTACTGCAGTAGGCAGTTCTCGATTATAGAGATCCTGTGAGATTTTTAAGATCTTTCATTGACAGCCTTCAAAAGAGTCGCAGTGTAAAGACACGAGGGCCATAGTAGATATGCATCACATTGTCTCTATCTGCACCATGGTGCAGGTTTGAGTGTGCCCAGCTCAGACAACGGAAAAGTCCTCAATTCAGGGGTGTAACACAGGCGCCCGCAGCCCCCGTGGTGTGGGGGGGCCCCGAGCTGCAGCACAATACTCTGGCCCAAGAGCTCGGATTAGATCCGGAGTGGGGGCCCCTCCGTGTACGTGGCAGGGGGCCCCCCTCAACTTTCGTTACGCCACTGCCTCAATTATAAAATAATACACTCTTCCCAGCATAGGTAAAACTTTGTCAGTTCCTGCCTGCACCTGGAAGTGCATATCAGTGAAAGACAGAGTTGCTGTTTGAAGCTGCAGCACCATATTTGACTGTTAGCTGACCCGACCAGATTTTGAAGACTTGAAAAGGGACCACCACCCTGCGCAGCTGCTTTTGTTATGTATCTGTACCCCTTGCAGAGATATTACTTGGAGTTCCTGTGATCCCTACTTTTCTTCCCAGTGGATTCTGTCTGGGTAACCAGCGCACGGACAAATACTTTTTTGCATTGTGCACACTTCTGCAGTGTGGCGTGGGTCCAAATAAAAAAGCGTACCCTTCTGTGCAGGGGCCAGACTTCCATGCAAATGAGGGAATGCCTCCATGGAATGGCGTTGCCACACATTTTAGTTCAGCTGAAACAATACCACAAGATTGAGATGAACAACTGTTTTTGCAGCACTTTCTATGACATCAAGTGTTCCCAGGGCAGAAAAGTGGCTGCAAACACCCGTTGCACCTACAGGTCACTTGAAAGAAGTCCTTGTTGGGGGGTTTTAAGCACAGGGTAATTCTGGGTAACATGTACACGGACTACAGTAGATCTGATATATAATTTAAAAAAACGTGGGGGCATATTATAAAGGGCCATTTCGCCGCTTTTTTGGCTTTATAAGCCAAAAAAGCGGCGTAAATTACATCGCCCTATTTACTAGGCGGCGCTCACATGCATTAGCGCATGTTAGCAGCCGGATTCCTAACGACTCCCCTAGCATCTCCAATGAGATGTAAACTAGGCGTTCTCAGAGGCAAAGTAGGTGTTCCTATGAAAATAAAACATGGAAGAGGGCGTTACCACAACAGCGCTGTATTTACAAGGCGGCCCTGGACTTGAGGAGCAATATCAAAACTGCCGCTAACCGCGGTATTCGCCGGATCCTAACGTCTGCTCAAAACTTGACTTGAGCATGTTTAATATTGGAGATGGATTGACATGTTAAGTCCACACTCCCATATTAACAAGCTTTTCACTTGCACTCATGAATTATCGCTGTATTTCCCGCGATATTGGTGCTTATCGCCGCTACAGCTCGATTTCATATCGCCTTTGGGAAACGCGTTGGCAATACCGCGCTGACTCGGCAATGAAATCCAGCGATAGCCGGCGATAGGAGAAACAGCGCTAAGCGCGCTTTGCGAGCATTATCGCAATTTCTTGTTAATATGCCCCTAAGCAGGTTCAAATAAAGCTCAGTTTAATTGTACATCGTAATGTGAGCAAATGCGTAGCCAAGAAGAAAAGATAAAAATAAAAATCATTGATAAAGGAATGATCAAAATGATTTACATTCTTAGGCAAAGCAAGAGTCAGAGAAATAAAAACAAGCCACGCCTGTGATTTACTACTCTGCTCCAATGCAGCAGATAATGCCCTGCTTTGGATATGACAGGCGGAGGTTGGCAATGTATCCTGGAGCATCAGCTTCCCATTGAGATAAAATTGCGTGTCTCTGTTTGATTTTTTTTTTTTTTTTTATTTTTTTTTATTTTCAGTGGCAGAGGCATACAAAATACAAGGATGAGAAAAACATTTTAAACAATGACAATCATTCGCATAATTGCTGATACATTATTAACAAAACCAAGTAAGAAATAAATGAAAAAGAAGAGAAAATAAACCGGTGAGACATAGAAAACATAAGATATCTCTTTTTACAGATGTGGTCGTTATTAGATTAAATCCAGTTATCAATAGGAGACCATAGTTTCCTGGCAAATATCTTCTTTCTGTGTCCTTTCAATTTGTACACTGCTTTATCCATTCTATAAACATTTAACAACTTTCCCAACCATTGCTCGAATGATGGTGGATCAGCATCTAACCATCTTGAGGTAATACAAAAACGGTAAATGGACATTCCAATAAAAAGAAAATGTTCTTGATCAGCAGATAAGCTCTCAGATGGAACATATAAGCCAAAAATAATCACAGATGGACATAACTTAATATTAGTATTAAGCGAATTAGTCAAAAACTTTTCTATCCTATTTATATATACAGTTAGTTCAGAACAGCTAAAAAACATATGACATGAGTCTGCTGCTAAAGTTCCGCAACGACTACAATTGATACCTTTCGTAGCTTTCCATTTGGCCAGTTTTGCCGGTGTATAGTAAAGATCTAGAGATGCCATGTAATGTTGACTTTTAAGAGAACTGTTGATTAATGTTTTATTGCTAATCTCAAACGCCCTTGCCAGATCTATCCCTTCTATACACAGTTTCCTTTCCCATTTCTGGGCTTGTTGGTCGAGATCATCATGCAGCCTGTTGACCATTAGTTGATAGATTGTACCAATGCGACTATCCCTCCTGCCGCTCTCCATGACAACATTGGTCTCCATTGCGTCACTATATAAGAGGTTTATTTTTTTCCAGAAAACTACGAATTTGTAAGTATTTAAAAAATTCGTTTCTGGAGAGACCCAATATATCTTGAAGTTTGGAAAAGGACATTAGAGCCCCATTTTGGTACAGTTGCCCAATTGAATTAATCTGTCCCAGACGAAATCGATTCGTGGGGATATCTTGAGAAATACCAGATAATGAAATATTGCAACAGATGGGTGTATAAAAATTATATTTTGAGATTATCCGTAAAGCTTTATTAATTTGTCTCCAAACCAAAAAAGCAGAGAGAAGAACCTTAAATTTTGTTTTTTTGTAATAACTCGGCTCCGTAAATATCAATAAACATTGGCGCACATGAGCACCCATAAGCATTTCAAAAATGGATGGCGACATAAAGGTTTCGTTGACATGATCATAAAATAATAAAACCTTAATTGTTTTAAGAGTTATAGCCCAATAGTACATTCTAAAGTTCGGAAATCCCAACCCACCACGCCCTTGCGGTAAAGTGCACCATTTTAGAGATCTTCTTGAGCGGCGATACCCCCATAAAAATCTGGACAGCATCGTATCTATTTTATTAAAAAGGGACATAGAGAAAAATAGGGGAATGGTGCGAAAAAAATAAAGAAATTTTGGAAAAATCAACATCTTAATGACATTGGTCCGTCCAAATAAAGATAAATGTAGATTATTTATCCTTTCTAAGGTTCTGTTAGTGGATATGAGTAAAGGATCCAGATTTAGTCCAACAATGTCATCTATTTTAGATGATATAGTTACACCAAGGTATGTAGCAGTATCATTTAGTAGAATATCAGTGGGTGTACCAGTTTTAGAATGTACAATTTGGGTTTTTGAGATATTTAATTTGTATCCAGAGAATTTACCAAATTCACTAGCAATTTCTATTATTTTAGGTAAGGCGGAAGAGGAATCAGAGGTTACAATGGCCACATCGTCTGCGTATGCTAAGACTTTGTGGTCTATCTCATGGAGTCGGACAGGTGGAATACCGGGTTCTATAATTAATCTATTCAAATAGGGTTCTAAATAAAGTGCAAATAAAAGTGGGGAGCAGGGGCACCCTTGCCTGGTCCCCCTGGTAATTGAAAATGGACTAGAGATATCCGTGCCTAATCTTATTGCACCCTTTGCATTACAATAAAGTGACTGTATAGCTTTAATAAATTGTGGTGGAAAACCCTTCCATTTTAGTACAGACCAAAGGAACCCCCAGTCTACTCTATCAAACGCTTTTTCAGCATCGAGTAGGATGACTCCGACTGGGGATTCCTTTGCTTGAGCCCAATCCAACAGTGCAATAACACGTTTAACGTGATCTGTAGTGTCCCTGTGTTTAATAAACCCGTGTTGAATATTAGAAACCAAACCCGGCATAACATCGTTTAGTCTATTTGCAAGAATTTTAGAATAAATCTTACTATCAGCTGTAATCAGGGAGATGGGACGATACGAGCCTAATTCCTTTGGATCCTTGTTCTTTTTGACAAAAACAACTATAGTAGCTGTGGACCAGGAGTCAGGAGCTTTGTCTTGAAATGCTACATTAAAAATTTTAAGCAACTCTGGTTTCAGCAGAACCCCAGAGGCGTACATTCAGGCATAGATATAAATCTTTGTTTGTACTTTTGTTTTATTGTCACCAAAAGGATCTTATACTCTGTGTTTCAAGATGGCTGCCAAACCTTTGGTAAGTCTTGTTAGAGTCCTATGGGCTCATGGGTCATGTAGTCCTTGCTTTTACCCACATGTTTCACAAAATACTTACTTCTACGGTGTGAGGCTAATGGCCATGCAGTACCTCGACACTTGTCACCCTTCTGTCTTCTCTGATCCTCAAAATCAAGACATGCTCAATTATGGACCCCAAAGTAGGTGGCAGGTTGTGCAGAATCATCACTCACTGACGAGTGAATCCTATCCTGCATCCTGATACCTACCTAGGAACTAGGGAAGCATCTCAGGATAGCCTACCAGTAAATATTCCATCTGGTGGACTACCCATGACTGAGAAAACACTTTAAGGTAGCCCACATATGAACAAAAGAGTAGTCTTCCTAGGGACAAGAAGGTGTCATATGGTAGCCTACCTAAAAAGTAGGAATCCCCATGTGGTAGTCTACCTATGAGAGCCAGCTATCACCATATGGTAGCCTAGCTATGAGTCGAGGCTCATATGAAAGACTACCTATAAACAGGTAGCCTACCTTTAAACAGGGGTACGCATGAGGTAGTCTTCTTACGAACAGGTAGAATACATATGGATGCCTAACTATTAATAAAATGAGGCTCCATTCAGTAGTCTACCTATTAGCGTGAATCCTAATACCAAGTAAGCTCCTCAAAGTAGTCCGTCGATTCATAAGTAAGCTTCATATTTTAGTCAACCTGGAATCAAATAAGTTCCAATATGTAGCATACATATAACAAATAGGATTCATAATGTACTCAAGCTATGAACAGGGAGGATCCGTGTAGTACCCAAAAACACAATGTGAATAAGGGTCACAGGGGAATTAATTAAGGACTGAAACAACTCCAATCCCCAATCAGTACCTAACAACTAACAGGAGATGCTCAGTCCGTTCAAGGAGAACAGACAGCCGCTGAACGCTGTGAAAAATACCAAGAAACCTCTTCAGATAGTTTGCTCATCACCTGGCCAGAGTTCAGAGTCCATCAGCCCACCCTTACTGGCGGAGCTTCGTCATCTGGGACTCTAGGAGTTCTAGATCTAGGGCCACAGTCTTGAGCCACCAGGCCCTGCTGGGTACCTGACCTCATGCTCCTGAGAAAGACTCTTGCCAAGGTGTATGTTCAAACTATACGAACTCTAGTGACGTGCAGTGCTCCAGTGTAAGTGAAAGTTAAAAATGGCTACCTGGGCAAAAAATGTGTTTATTAAAAATTGTCCAAGTGTCATACTAAAAGAACCTAATAGTCTTGAAAAAATTGACTATTTCCTGGCTAAGTCTAATGCGGTCGATATGTTTCAGCCGAAATGGTCAATTGACCCGGCTTTCTTTAGGACCTAGATGTAATAAAGTAAAGGCTACTGCAGGATAAACACAATTTGTGCATAAAATCATGTGAAACAATACTCATATAGGAAGTATAATAGTCAGGTAAGTTTGTGGCAATTGCCACCCTACCGGTACAAGCGAAACTTGTGCTTGAAGGTAAGAGCTACCTCTTCTTTCCCAGCTTTATGTGGGAGAAAAACCTCACCTCACCCGGCTGACTGCTCGGAGATGGAGGCACCGCTCTGTCCATCGGTACTTCAGACCAGACTGCGAGCTGTCTGGGAGGTGATCCGTGTAGTAGCCTACCTATAACACAAGGAGGCATCATATAGTGGCTTACTAATGAAAAAGGTAGCTATGCAGCATGGCCAACTTGTAATGAAGGAGTCCACTTATGAACAGGGAGGTTGTTCATACGGAGGCTTCGTGTGGTAGCTGAAGGATATTGATGTTATGCGCACTAGGACCCTCGTGGTTGTGGACGGATTCCGAAAAGGAAATGTGCAATAGGGGGGAGGTGTTATGGTGTGGTTAATAGGAAGTATGGTGTAATGTGCAGTGCGTGAGTGTATGTTGAAGAATAAAGTAATGCTTGACCGCAGCTGCTGCGTGGTGAAATTCCTTTGCATGCTCCTGGGCTGGGGAAGGCGCTACAACTGGCGACGAGTAGGGGATACATCCCCGAAAAGACATTGCTGTATCATTGCATGCTCTGTGAGAGCATGCAATGATACAGCAACCTGATCATGTGCTTCACATGTGCCCAGAATCGATGCAGAAGAGACTGCAACTGGCACATGTGGAATCAAAGCCCTGCTCCAGTCCACACACTGTCGACGAGGTAGTCAACAGAAACGTTGCGCTGCACCCCAACTACAGGGCAGCAAGTCAGAGAAGCCAGAAATGTGATCACATTAATAAGGTACGACAAACAGAGAACTTACCATCACGGGTGATTGAAGCATACTGCGGCGCATGCTTTAAAGGCAACTTCTGTTTGCAGGAGTTGTCGGAGCCAGCCTGCATCACGATCACCTGAATGGCATGTGCCAACACAAAGGCGGCAGAAAGGAGCGTGAAATACAATGCAGCCATGTTCCTAAAGCCACCACCGTCTTTCAACATTTCTTAGAAGCAGAACGTTGATGCCAGGTGGGCTGCATGGATCGAAGCATTCGATCACTTCATAAATGCGCTAGGGGAAGAAGATGATTTAAATATTTGAAAAACCTTGCAGGTGATGGAGTGAAAGAAGTCCTAAAGAAACTCTCACAGACTAATGTAAAATCGTAGCATAGGTAACAAATCCCTACCCCAGAAACGTAGAGATTGGAAAAAATTCAGTCAGGAGACATTTAAACTCGCCCTACTTGAAAAACCCCCACCCCCTAGCAACACCTTACATGAGGCGTGGAATAGCTACGAAAAATGGGTGTCCAACGCATTAGATACTGTAGCACCCTGGACACACAAACCGCCCGCAAGACATACCAAAACTGCCCCCTGGTTCTCCGAGGAACTTAAAATAGCCAAAGCCAAATGCAAAAACCTGGAAAGACAATGGAGGAAAAACTACAACCAAAAAAATAAGTCACTTTACAGAACAGAATTAAATAAATATCACAAACTTATAAGAACAGTGAAAGGCGCCCACTTTAAAAACAGAATAGAATCCGCTGACAACCCCACCAGAGAACTTTTTACTATCTACAAAGAGTTAACAGTTCCAACTAGACTCGAAGCACAAGAGACCTACTCTAGCGAATTATGTGACTCTATAGCTGACCATTTTGTTGGCAAGATTGATAAAATCTATGCCACTTTCACAGTCTACATTGATCCCTTCAGCGAAGATGTGGAAGTCAGAGACAACCCTACCATTAAACCTTGTCTGACATGTTTCAAAGTACCTGAGAGACAGGAACTGCTGAATATTGCTTACAGCATACAATCTGGCTCCCCCTGCGACGTGTGCCCCCCCAAACGCTGTAAGGGAGTCTTGGAAAGCATGATTGATCAGATTGCTCACATCGTCACCCTCTCTTTCCAAGAATGCCATGTGCTTGATGCATGGAAAACAGCCCAGGTCATCCCTTTAAAAAAAAAAAACCATACCCACATCTCCCAATTTCAAAATCTTCGTCCCATCTCCCTTCTTCCTTTTTGCTCAAAAGTAATGGAAAAAGTAGTCAACAGGCAACTCATGACATATCTAGAGGAGGAATCCCTTCTCCACCCCACCCAATCGGGGTTCAGAGCCAGCTACTCGACGGAGTCAGCCGTCCTCTATTCCACCGAATGCCTCAGACAGATGGTGGATGAAGGACAGACAGCAGCGTTGGTTTTATTAGATCTTAGTGCAGCTTTTGACACCGTGCTGCACACAACACTGCTGTCTCGCCTCTCCGACATGGGAGTAGAGGGATCCGGCCTTGCTTGGATAAAATCTTTCCTAGATAACAGGAGTTTCCAAATGTACTGCCCCCCTTTTAAATCTTCCCCCCGGAAGCTGAGCCATGGGGTTCCACAGGGCTCCAGTCTGAGCCCTACCTTGTTCAACCTCTATATGGAACCCCTGGCCCATATAGTCGAAGCTTTCGGGGTGGATATCGTCACGTATGCTGACGATACCCAACTGATGATCAAACTCACGCCTGATCACACGGAAGATGCCATTAATTTCTCCAAATGCCTGTCATCAGTAGCAACATGGATGAATAACAACTGCCTGCGCCTAAATGGCGATAAAACGGAACTTCTAGTCGTTGGATAATCTCCAAATGCCTGGTCGCATATATGGTGGCCCGCGGAACTGGGAAATTTTCCAACTCCCGTTGAATCGGTTAGAAACCTCGGAGTAATGATCGACTCTGATCTTTCCTTCAGGTCTCAGGTTAGCAAAGTTACGGGTAAGTGCTTCAGCACATTAAAAACCCTCCGAAAAGTCCTTGACCTGCTCCCCATCAACGCCAAAAAAGGCTTGCACCGACTTCAGTGCGTACAAAACGCTGCTGCTCGCCTGGTACTTAACCTGCCCCGCAGAGCATCTGGGAAGAATGCTCTAACAAAACTTCACTGGCTACCGGTCAAGGAACGTATTGAATTCAAAACCCTATGTTTCACGCATCGCATCGCCCATGGCAAAGGCCCAAGATACTTGCAAAAGCTCCTCACTATTCACCGCCCCACCCGGAATCTGAGGTCGTCCGGAGCGATGCTGTTCAAACTCCCTCGCACTCGTAGAGCCAGAATGGGAGGACGTTCGTTCAGGAACCTGGCTCCCAGACACTGGAATGAACTACCGCTTGACCTCCGTATGGAACCTTCAGAAACCAGATTCCGTGCTAAACTTAAAACTCACCTGTTCCCACACAACTAACCTCCTCTTTTTCCCCCGATCTCTCCTTCGTTCTCTCAAACTCACTGCCTCTTGTGATATAGCATCAATCCAGCGCGGGGACACACTATTTTTAGTGCAGCCATGTGCTTTAGAAATGGCTTTATTATTATTATTTTTATTAAAAAAAGCTGGAGGCCAAGTTCAATCCAATGCCGAATGTCAACTGTGGAATGTATATTTTCAACCAAGCATGACAACAGGTTGGTGAAACAATGGACAAGTTTGTTGAAAGACTTGTTGCACTCATTAAACTTTGCAAGTTCTGTGACTTCACCGACGAAGAAGCCATGTGCCTCCGAGTCATTGATGGCTGCCTTTCAGATTCATTTAGAAGGCACATGCAGAGAGAAACACACAGTCTACAGAAAATCCTGTTGGTTGTGAGAGCAGGAGAACGAGCAGACCGACAAGTTGCTGACATGGAAGCAGGAACAGCACACAATGAATGGCATTGACCGTGAAAAGCAAGCGCAAGCATAAACAAGATACACGCAAGTCAAGGTCTTCAAAGAGAACAAAGCTAGGCTTCAGATTTAGATTTTTGGTTCCTGATGAAGGTAAATGTCCAGCCATATGCCAAGTCTGCAAAGGTTGTGAGAAAGATAACTATTTCATAACTGTGTGCCAAGCCAAAGAATATTCTTTTATATTTAAAAAACAATATTTTTATTGAGAATCAGGAACACTTTTATGATTCATAAATATACAAAGTGAAGCATTTACATGAAAGGAAAAAAACAAAAACAAAATTGCATTTAAATGCATTTGCCTACAGATACAAAGAAGATGCTACCAAATGAGCAAAAATAGAAAGTTTTGCTCCAATGAGAGCGCCTTTTACAAATCACTGAAGAAAAAGTAGCACATTATATAATAAAACAATGGATATTATAATGTAACCTATTATTTCATATTTGTGAAAACAAGTTACCAGTACAAAATAGTACACTCACTCATTCGTCTGATACTGCCTCCCAGGGAGAGTTCCAAATTCCATTGGCTTTATTCAATGTGTCCCATCATTTGAGCATACAGTTCCTCTAGTTTCCTAACTTGATCCATTTTCGTTATCCAGTGACCCAAAAAAAACAGAAGTGTTGTTGTCGCAACCTTAGTTGACAATTGGAAGACAGGATCCTGAATAACGCCCCTGTAGGTCAGGTTCAATTTGGAACTGTAGCTTTTCACCCTCGGAGGCCAGAAATTTGTTCCAAGAGTCAAATAGTTTGGGGCATAAAAACCTTACATGCGCCCAGTCACATTGCAGATGCCCACATGTAAAACATTTAGCAGATGAGGTTGGAAACATCTGCTGCAAAAAATATGGTGTATAGTAGAGAGCCCATTTATAGTAGAAAGCCATTCGCTTAAAATTAGCTCCTCGCACAGCCTTGTGGGCCATAAGATCGATTTCGAGGAAAATGCCGCAAGAGAAATTGATTCATCTAAGTACAAATTTAATCTTCGATACCAGTTTCTTAGCCCTATCAATTTATTCCAGAAATGTGCTTTACTGATATGTTCCTTAGCTGTGTTGGACATCTGGATATAGGTCTGAAGGTGAGCATAAACCTGAAGGTAGGAAAATGCAAGGTTAGATGTTATATTGCCATTGTCCACAACTACCTGCTCCCAGGTTTTTATCTGCCCAGCTAACAGAAATTTGCCAAGAGTATAATACCCTGCCTTCTCCCATTTCCTGACAGTGCTTTGTTGCAGGGATAAGCCTATAAACCCACACTCTTTCAAAGACATCAAGAGATGCATCAAAGGGAACTGGTATTCTTCTTGAAGTCGTGTGAATTTTTTCACTATTGCTTGCAGGGACTTATTTCAGGAGTGTTTGGTCAGCTTCCAATTTTTTAAAAAGCTGGTAGCTGAGCTCCAGATTCCACAAGCATTTTCTGCAAATAAAAACAGCTTGAAGAGGCATTTCCTGTGGCTGCACAATTTAGCCAATCGAGAAAAGCGTCTTGATAGTATTTCTGCATCCAGGGAGGTGCCAGACCGTCATCATCAATAGATAACTGAAACGTACAAAGTTTAGTACAGGTTTCTACCATTGCCATAGGAAGTATCGCAATATTTAGTCAACCTCCATGAAAAAAGATGATCTAACTGTGATCATAATTTTTGAAAAAACAAATACTGGAAGGATCATCATTTTAACTATCCCTACCCATCCAATGACAGACAACAGTAAGTTGTGCAAACTAGTGAACATTGCACATGCCTTACTAAGAATAGCAGTATAGTTTTAATTTGAACAGATCTAGGAAATCGTGGGAAAAGAAAGTGCCCAAGTACCTTATATGTCGAGTTGCCGAAAAGTATTGTTGCTTATCTTTGGGTAGAATCGAAGGTGAGCAGTGGTATAGAAGCACTTCAGATTCAGCCTGATTTACCTTATAGCCTTCAATATCTGAAAAAGATTGTATTTTGCCGAAGGTGTTATAGACATTATGGGTTTTACCTGCTAGATAAAGAATGATATTATCGGTAAATAGTTTTAGTTTTGTGGGTACCGGGGAGTGGCGGCCGAATCTCACCAAAGGCTCAATAAAAAGAGCAAACAATACTGATGACATTGGATAGCCTTAACATGTGCCTCTTCGTATTGGGACAATTCCTGTTGACTGGGAATTTATCATGATTTTAGCCTCGCTTTAGCGTATAAATTGCATGGCAGCCTTACAAGTGTAGAAGCCAGGAAATCCAAAATGCAGGAGAATTGCAAATAAGACCTCTCACTGCATGTTGTTGAATGCCTTCTCGGCATCAAGCATAATTATTGCTGCTTCTATATTGTTGACTGAACAGTAATCTGTTGCCTGTACCAGGAAGTTTGTATTTAATGACATAGATCTTCCCGGTAAAAAGCCATTTTGGTCACCGTGTGCCACTGACGATGCAGCAGGGGCCAGCCTTAATGTCATCATTTTAGCAAAGAGTTTATAGTCAGAGTTCAAGAGACTTATAGGGCATGATGAGCTGGGCTGTTCTAGAGGTTTATCCTTCTTGGGGAAACTGACAATGACTGCCTCTATGAATTCCTTAGGAATTTGGCTTCCATCCAGAAATTCATTAAATAACATGTCTATAAAATCCACCAGCTGTGCGGCAAATATTTTGCAGAATTCAGACGGTATGACGTCTTTACCGCATGCTTTATCATTGGGATGGAGTATGATAGCGTAGTTGATTTCCACCGGCGTAATCAGAACTTCTCTCTTCTCATGAAATTCGTTTTCCAATAAAGGAAGTTTAATCGAATACAAAAAGACTTTGATCGCACTAGGTAAGGGATTGTTACCGGAGGTCTAAAGTTTTACATAGTGATCTAAAAACACTCTTCCCATCTGGTCTATATCTGCCACGGTGCAATTTTGCCTTGCATCTAAAATCCCTTTGATGACCAACTGACTCTGTTTCTTTTTAATTGACCATGCTCAGAGGTATCCAGCATGCTCACTCTCCTCATAGAATTTTTGAAAGCAGGACCTCTGATTAATTACACTCTAGAGATAAACTAATCATTAAGATTCTGGCTTGCCACAGCAAGTTTGATAATAGATTCAGTGGTATGCAAGCTGTGGTCAGCTCTTTTAGCCTACTCCAATTCTTGTTGCAGGGTGGTAAATTCCTCATGTCTAGCTCTATTTATTTGGGCTGCGTAGGAAATAGCTTCTCCCCGTATAAAGGATTTACATGCCACCCAAACTGAATAGTTAGAGGCCAACGTTCCTCTTGATAAACTCAGTCAATGCATCGCTCTTGATCGAGACCCAGCCCTCTTATGTCAGTAGAGATTTAGCTAAAGACCATTGTGGCCTTTCCTTCAGAGGGCCATTTGTTTTAAGATCTACATATGGAACTGAATGATCAGAAAATGTGTTCAGGAGTATGCCTGAACCAGCTCTTCTCCAACTATGTGATTTTAAAAATAGTCAATATGAGACGCTGAATTGAAATGTTTACAGAAACAAGTAAACTCCTCCCCATAGGATGGTCAGTTCTCCAGGGATCATTCAAAGCAAGATCCCGTAACAGATTGGCCAAGACCCGTGCTTGTTCTGATATTTATTTTGACAAGAACAATCACATCTTAATCCCCCCCAATTAGTACTAGTGCCGTAAATGGGGCTAAAATATTGCAGACCTAATCTAGTGGAGTTGTCTCATCTTCAATAGACCCATAAAAGCTAACTAGATGAATGGCCTGACTGTGGGCCTTTAAGATTACCAAAATCCACCTAGCATTAGGGCTACACACCACCTGCAACACTTCGCTGCCAAACTTTTTAGTTAAATAAAATGGTGCCCCCCCTAAAAGCCGCATTCGCTGATGCAAAAAATGACTGCAGTACAAATTTGGGCATATTTGGCAGCTTAGCTGATGCTTTCAGATGCATCTCTTGATGCAAGATTATTTGGGCATATGATGATTAAAGCCATGATAGAATAGATCAGAATTTTCTCTGGTTGTTGATGTTATTATTGTTACATGAAGCTACTCTAATGACTTCCCTTTTAGATTTTTCGGGAAATCATACTAGCCTTTCCATTTCAGCTACCTTCCTATCTAAATCCACCGTTATGGCAGTTTCAGCCCAGCTAAGATGCTCCATGTCTCCCTGATGCATATTCAACAAACAATGTATTGTGTGTCTGAGGCAATTTCAATCCTGATTATCTTTTTTTAGTGAACCTTCCCCCTCCCCCAAGTGACCCCGTTCCCCCCTCAAACTTTCCTTGTTCCTAGAGTCCTTCCCTCCAGGGGCTCATTGGAGAGTCCCACCCCCTCCCTCCCTTCGTGTAACCCCTTCTCTCCTCGGATCCCTTCCCCCTCATATCTCCCCTGCCCATATTATGGCACTATGGCCTGGAGGCTGTTGGGGCTACCAACAGCAATGCATCAAGTATCTAGCCACTGATCAAAAACATTCTTCACAACAATCTTGCATTCTTCAAATATGGCTAAAACGGTGGAACAGATTCTCGCAATTCCAACAATTTTAAGTTTCAAAAGCTTACTCACTCCTCCCGATCCTACCCCCTGTTGTTGTATAGAATGTAAAAAGTCTTGCGCTTGGTCAACAGATTGGAAGATATGCGCCCTCCCTTATATAAAACTATTAGCTTCGACTGCTGGATGATGCTGGCTGGGGCGCCTAGATTCTGAAAACAGTTATTCATGCCTTTAAATTATTTGCACCATCGTGCTGAAAATACTGACATGTTCGAAAATATCTTGAAAGAAAAGTTCTCAGAAGTCTGATTTGTTTGATCTCTCATGGCATTAGCCAGCATACATTCCTTTATCCTGAAATCTCCAAAATTCACCACACTGAAATCTCCAAAATTCACCACTATTGTCCAGGGATATTTTCCATTAGGAGGCTGGACGGCGGCACACATAATTGCTAGAGCTATCTTTTGTGAAGCAGCCTCGGGATATACCTGTTTAAGGATAAGGTCCGTTACCAAGGTGGCAACTGGCTGGTCATTCAGTTGCTCCTGTACATTGTCGATTGGAACATGGCGACCTGTCCTCTGCGTCATCAGCCTTCATCCAAAGCTCTATCAGTTCAGCCTGTAATTTATCCACCTGGGCTTCTTGGCATGGCTCGGCATCTTCTAGATCAGAGATTTGTTGCTCTAAATCTGAGATTCATGCAGTAAGTTGCTGCATTATGGCATGAATTGAGTTGTTGCTCTGTTTTTGTGCGCCCCGTATTGGGACATTTTCTTTTGTTTTAGTTCCTCTATGATTAAGATCTGGTGGAGAAGCAAATTCATTGAAGCAGCTTCAGACTTTCCAACCCCAAAGGTTTGTCCTTCTGCTAAATCTGCCAAGCGTCAGGTACTAGAGCTAATGTTCGGGTGGTATATGTATCTCTTGCCTGCATGCCTTCCTATATCATTGATGGTAGAGAGACTATCATCACTAAACTCGAGCCGACTGCATTCCCATGAACTTCTGGAGTTGAGCTGTCCTTGGATGTCAAGTGCAATTCTTTCTTACATTGCTCCCTGGCACTAGTATTGTAAAATAAGGGATATGATTGGTGTTGCTTGCTAGGAGGCTGTTGGATAATTGGGTTTGCCCCCTCATTCCTGTGCCCAGGGCATCCTGTGTTCTCCCAATTGGAATTATGTGAGGCTCCTTGGGTCCTTATCAGGTCTGAACGTAATGTGTCTGGGTACACCACATCACTAGTTTTGGGTTCCATGGATGCCTGGGGCTTCCTTTTATGCACAAGTTCTCTTCCCAGGTATTTGACGGCTGCTCTGCCCTTTTATGGGCAGTACCCCTTCCCTATACTCTATTGAGGGAAATGCTCTTGAATTCTGTGTCGGACAATTTAGGGCCAGCTCACCTTACAAAGGAGGTGTCGCTGCGATGCTTTATGCTGCCTACTGGATTTGTGGCTGCACAATTCTTAGCTGCTGTATACCTTGACAGCCTCTTCATCATCCATGTATGACTGCGCTGGGAGATTCCTGTGGGAGCCACAAGCCACACCTGTGACTACACAGGCTGCCTCTGCGACATCCTTAGGGCACTCCCAGGGAGCTTATTGCCCCCTCTGAGGGGCACTGAGATTGCCTACCTATAAGACTGTTTGTCTGTGTGACTTCAGTCACCATCGCAGTTAGTTAGTGCACACTAACTGACTAGAATGCTATTGCCCCAAATGTCCATATATTTCTAAGAGTGCTTGCTGCCTGGCCTCCAGTGTAGCCTGTAGTGTAGCACAATCGCAAAGTATTTGCAGCACAGTAAAAGGGAGGAAAAGAGAGCACATACAGTGGAAAGGTGAGCAGTGCAAGAAAGGGGAGCTTCAGGATAGAAACTGCGGTGACTCAAGGACACTTCAAAGCAGTGCTGCCAAGCTGCCGCGAAATATCTAATGGTATCACCGGGAACTAGCTAAGAAAAATAAAGTGCATCACAACTGAAAGAAAAGATGGAGGAGAGAATGTTCCAGAAGCATTCTTGCCACACCCCTAAAACCAAAAAGCAACATCAGGTATGACAAGTAGACACCAGGCAAAATCAATCGTCGTCAATCTCCGGGTACAAAGGTTCTTCGACATCACTATCCAGTACCAGAAACGAAGATGGGTGTGTGCTGATGATAGCTACCAATGGACCAGTGGTGGCTGGTAGGGAACGGTGGCAGGGGGCGGGGGTGTGGTGGGGGATAAAAAAGAAGAAAATAAAAAAAAAAAACAGCCACCGCCTTTTCTCCACAGGAACCAGGAAGCAAGCGCCCAGACTCCCAGCCAATTACAACACTGCAATGCAGCATTGTGATTGGTCTAAGCGCTGTGGTTCGACACTCAGGTGGGGAATGGGAGCCTGGGCATGTTCTCCACCCAGGCTGCAATGCAGCCAGGGTGGAGAACATGCAAACTGCGCATGATGGTTTGGCCAAACCGCCATATGCACTTAAGGCGGCCACCACTCTTCCTCCCTGTGATGCGGGAGTCTAGCCTCACCCCACCGCTTCATCTCCAAGCTCAATACAAAAAATAAAACGATAGTGACGGAGCAGTATTATCATTTTATTTTTTGTATTGAGCTTGCAGTTGAAGCAGTAGGGCAACGCTTCTCCGCCTTAGCGGAGGCTCCACTGCTGCAAAGGACGGGGTGCACATGTGGGTTAGCTGTCTGTAAAGAAGATCACAGTTCAAAGAAAGCTTACAAAACAAAACAACAAAATCAAATTGATAGTGAACGATTAACCAATAACTTTCATCATAGACAGTGTTGCGTCAATTAACATCATGCCAGTGGAAAACATTAACAGCTTATCCCATGTGCCTAACCTAACTCTGTTAGGCATGAAGGTATATACCTGGGCCGCTTCTGGGTCATTGCAAAGCCAAGGGTCATTCACAGCGATAATGCAACACAAAAATACATCGATGTGAGCCATCATTCATGTTCTACAAGGCACTTTGTTGAGTGCCTATTTGCTCAGTTTTGCCACCACTACTGGCACGGGTTTGATATCATGGATGTCAGTTGGGAGTTGTCAGGGGTTGCAGTTGTGACCTCTAGCTTGCTCCCTGCTACTCCTGGCACTTCCTTTGTGAGCCCTGGCGTCAGAGGAGGCATGTTTTTCCCCCTCTGAAGCCAAGGGTCGTAGTAGTAGGGAGCAAGCTAGAGGTCACAGCTGCAACCCCTGACTACTCACAAATGATGTCCATGGTTGATATCCCTCAACTACAACCTCTGCTAAGTCTGAGATCATGAGCCAATTCCTGTAATTTTTCCATGGCCTGGGAAAAATCAAGAAAAGAAAAGTACTGCTCCTTATGAATGAAGACTCTTACCCTGTTGCTCAGAGGCACTGTAGAGTTGCTTTTCATCTACAAGAAGCTGTAGAAAAAAGAGTTGGCATCTCTCTTAAAAGATGACATCATTAGGCACGTCACAGGCACCACTCCATGGGTTTCGCCCCTAGTAGTAGTACCAAAAAAGGACAGTAGTGGAGCGGTGCGCATTTGCGTTGATATGCGCCAGACAAACAAAGACTTTGAGAGGGAGAGACACCCTGTTGTACAAACAGCAGACATGATCATGAAATTGAAGAGAGACAAAGTTTTTTCGGCCTTGACCTGAATAAAGAATACCATCAACTTAAGTTAGAGGAGAAATGCAGGTACATTACTAACTTTTCGACTCATGTTGGTTTGTTCAGATATAAGAGACTGAGGGGCATATTTACAAGCCTCTTGTGCCACTTTTGAGTCATTTTTAACATTGGAAAAGTGTAGGTAAATTTTATTTGCATGATTAATAAAAATCTTACAATTACTACATTCTTAGAGAAAACACACCAATTAAAAACATAGTTCAAAAGTTTTTAAAACATTTTAAGGGCTAAAAGAAGTTTTCTTAAATAAACATAAATACAATATATAAACATTACATCAGGAAAAGTGACGTACGGGTGGCGCAAGGGGCTTGTAAATAAGCCCCTGAGTTTTGGAGGATCTTCAGCTTCTGAGATATTTCAGGATGTTATTCGCAGAGCAATCCAACCTGTCACACATGCTTTTAATTACAGCGATTAAATACTGTTCTTTTAGAGAACAAAGAAAAAACGTGACAAAGTCCTTACCTAAGTGTGACAGTTACTTGCTGATTCAGGTCTCATTCTGAACACCGCAAAGTGTGAGTTTCACAAAACCAAACTCACATTTTTTGCTCCTATATTGTGTTGAATTCCAAAAGTTTGCTTTTTTGGGCCTTTGGGAAATGGCCACCATCTCATGATAGTAATAGCTAAATATTCACGTTTCCCTTTGGTGGAAGGCATATCTTTGACAACCAATGGCAAAGTCAGAGAACGGCTTGATGACATCTTTGCAATGTTGGGTATCCTCGAAATCCTCAAATCTGATAATGGCCAGCCTTTTAACAGCAAAGAGTTAAAAAAAGTCTTGTCTGACTCTACATCAAACACCAAAAGAGTACACTCCTATGCCCCAAGTCAATGGTGTAATTCAGCGATTCATGGGCACTCTCAAGAGGGTCATTCAATGAACGTCCATGGAGGGAATCAATCGTAACCAAGCCATGTGCCAGACCCTCTGGGCCTATTGATCAACTCCTCACTCCACAACTAGTGAGAGTCCAGCCACCTTGCTATTTGGGAGAGTCATCAGAACAAAACTACCTCAATGGACCTCAGATCGATCATTGAATACTGACAAGATTCGAGACACCGAAGTGACTCAGAAAAATGCATGCAGACCAGCATCGCCATGCCCAGGAGACAGTCTTTCACAAAGAAAACTGGGTACTGGTTAAGCAGAGACAATATGAAGACAGAAAATTGACACTCCTTTTACCTCTCAGCCTTTACATGTCATGGCATGGAAGGGATATATGGTGACAGAACATCGTACTGGACAATCTATCACTTAGGACATATCTCATTTTAAGCACCTACCAAGACACTTGTTGAGTACTGAAACCACGTGTGTGGCGACCCCGCTGTTAGACCTGGCACCTTGGCATGGGTCTCCCTTCCATTTTTTGCTGTTGCCTCATATGTTTTTGCTGGTGTTAATTTCTCAGGGCACTGTGCCACTGCTGGCCAGTGCCACAGTGCAAGTGCTCCCTATTGTAGATTGTTTTGTGATTCCATGATTGGTTGGTTTGGTTTACCTGTCAGACCCTAGTACAGTGCACCAGAAGTGCCCAGGACTTGTAAATCCAAATGCTGCTGGTGGGCTTGCAGCACTGGCTGTGCCACCCACAGAAGCAGCCTGTAAACGTGTGTCTAAGGTCTGCCATTGCAGAGCCTGCGTGTAGTCTGGTACTGTCATGCTGACTGGGCAAGTGCACCCACTTGCCAGTCCCTAAACCTTCCATTTTCTTCATATCAGACACCCCTATGGTCGGCCCAAGGGCAGGGTGCATTGTAAGGATAAGGTAGGACATGTGCCTGGTGTGTGTGGCATGTTCTAATAGTGAATTACAGCCATTTTCGTTTTTCACTCTTGCAAGGCTACCTGTTCTCCATAGGCCAGAATGGGCAGTTTGATTATTACATTTTATAATCCTAACTGACTCAGGAAACATGGTATACATTCGAATTTAGTATGCCTGAACTCAGAATGATAACATACATCTTTTAGTGGAGTTGGTTTTAACATTCTGTGTTTGAAAATACCACTTTAAGAAAGTAGGTATTTTCCGGTCTAACCATTCAAACCTGCCTCTGCTAGGCTGTGTAATCCTTGTCTGGCGTTTGAGTGACAGGGCTGGGGAATTCCAGGAGACAGGGTGAGGTAGCCCAGTGGTGAATAGAGAGATCTGCATCTAGATGGGAGGGAGGAATTGCAACTGGGACCTGAATAGGGCTGTGCCTTCCCTCCACAATGCTGGCTCCACCTCCTGTGGTGCGTCTGATGTTTCTGCCCTGCACTCTGAAAGGAAAGAAGGAGTCAGGTAAACAAAGTGCTCCAGGACTGACCAGAACTGGTTTGAACAAGGCAAAGGCCCCTCTGCTCTCAGAGGGCAAAGGATTTGGGGGTATTAGTATTGGGACCCTGATCCCAAGAATTTAGATCACTTTGGGAAACAAGAAGAAAACTCTGCTGAGGAGAGGAACCAAGAAGAAGCTGAGGAGAAACTATCCCTGAAACTGGGGGATTGGCCTGCAGTAGTTGCCTTACTGCCAAAGGGAGGAAAAAGGAACTGTGTGTGTACTTTTGCTCAACTTGTGAAGGATCTCCAAGGGCTTGGAAAAGAGCTTGCCTCCTGCTGAAATCTCAGGAACAACAGACTTCAACCACCAACTCCCCAGAGTTCTTTGGAAGTGCCTGCTGCTGTTTTGGGGCCTTCTGAGGGACTGCGTGTCGCAAGGAGCTGGAAGCGCGACTCAAGAATGAGAAGCGTGCCACCGTCGGAGCTGTTGTCATCGCATCGCGTAAAGGGGTGTCGCCGCTGCAGTTGTCGCATTGAGCGGAAGCATCTTGCAACGTCGGAGAAGAGTGTCGCCGCCAAAGCCGCTGTCTTCGCATCGCGTAAAGGGGTGTTGCCACTGCAGCTGACGCATCGAATCGAGTCTTCTCGCAACATCGGAGAAGCGTGCCGCATATGAAAGATCTTCACGTCTTTATTTCTTTGCACCAAACTTTCATCGCATCAACATCGTTGCAACACTTTCGTTGCTCTGCGTGTCGCATCTAAAGGTACATTGACTTAAAGTGTCGCATTTAAGAACTAAAGAGAACTAAGCTAAATTCTACCTTCTTAAAGTAACAGTATTGTGGATTTTTGTCGTTTATGGTCTTGTGGTAAATCTATATAAAGAATACTTATTTTTTATATAAAACCTGTGTGATGTCCATCTATGGTGTTGTCACTTGATTACTGTATGTGCTCACAAATGCTTTACACACTGCCTCCGAGATAAGCCTGTCTGTTCGTGCCAAGCTACCAAGGGGGTGAGCAGGGGTTAATTTAGGAGTGTACCCCATTACCCTGACTAGAGGCGAGGGTCCCTATTTGTCACAAGTGCATACCTGTGCCAACTAGAGACCCCCAAGTCTAACACCTGCCAACAGGTCTTGCTCATGCACCTAAGCCTATATTGCCGTTACCTGATCAAGGTGTACTTCGATCATCTCAAATCACCCGAGCCAGCAGACAAGTACGAGCGCCACACCGACTTCTCAAGGAAATGTGATTTTAGTGATGTCTGCCACTTTTTATTTAACAAAGGGGGAGATGTAGCATATTGATGTTATGCACACTCATGGTTCTGGGTGGACTCTGAAGAGGAAATACGTAATATGGACGGAGGTGTTAGGGTGTGGTTAATGGGAAGTATGATGTAATGCGCAGTGCGTGAGTTTATGCTGAAGAATAAAGTAATGCTCTGGTGTGGCGTAATTCATCTGCATGCTCCTGGGCTGGGGAAGACTCTACAGTAGCCTACCCGTTAAACAAGCAGGCTCTATATGTTAACCTACCTAGAAACAAGAAGGTATATGATATCCTATCTAGAAACACAGATGATCATTAGAAACAATATTTCTGTGACATCCCTAAACAGCAAAACTCAAGCAGAGCTCGAGCAGAATAACATTAGATCAGTCTTTGGTGCTGCTACCTTGTATAACAAAATTGGCCCCTTCAGGAAGAAATAAAAATGCCCCATTCTCTCTCACTTTCCTTTCTTAGAATGCCATATTAGTTTGAGGTTGAGCAAGTGTTTATCATTACTTATATGTTTACCCTGATGAGGTCTGTTCACCTTTCAGTTATCAGTTACAGGTTAAAACCTAAAAAAGGATAGCCTAATTGTGCCATTTTCACTTCTGAGTTGGCCCCATAGACTCACTACTGTGGTTTCTCTATTTTGTTAGATTACACCCTCAATTCCTGAAGTCTATCTGGGAATCCTCATTTATATCCTACTTGGCCAGAACTCTGCTTGAGAACAAAGTACTGACCAAAACCAGTTTAGCTGCATGGACTACTTTGTTCCTAGACCTGACAGGTAGCAACTTAGCACTGCTCGGAGTTATGGACTGTGTCTGTCCTAAAACACACCCCTATGGCCACCTGTGGCATCCTCCTTTGTGATATGCTTTAATAGAGTACATACTCTGGAAGCCTGCACTTTGTCTCTTCGATACACAACCCCCTGTGATTATTCGGAGCTGCCCTTTTCCTTCCAATGAAAAAGATGTGCCCCACATAGATTAGATGGATTTATGGATTTGAAACTGGCTTATGTTGTAAGTGGCCCTGTGGCCACAGAAATTGGCCTTCCTAAAGCCAGACTCTTGTGTCAGCTTTGGACTTGAGAGGAACTCTGTAGCACTGTTCGCATGTGCTGGCTGACCCGGACCAGGCTTTGGGCACATGGCTAGGAATAAACGTATGCCAAAGAAAGAAACAGAATGTCACCCTCGGCCTGGCCGATGAGCTGGTGGACTGCTCTACAGAGGAGATGAAGGCCCTGATCTGGAGAACAAGAACAGCTCCCAGGTAACTGTGATCTGCGTGCAAGCAGTGATTCATGTGAGCCGGTGGTTGCCATTGAAGGGCACCAGCACTTATTTTTGGGGACCAGCACTTATTTTTCCCATATCAGATATTTACCTTGTGCAATATAGTATTTTTCTGTGCACAGACTGGAAAGACAGAGGAAGACAATGACGAGAAAGATGGCCTAACCATCGCAAAGAGTGAGAAAAAGGAGCCAGGAATGTCCGGGACTGGATTAAAGATTTAAGACTCGGTATTCGGCACGCTGATGTTCAATTGCACCGGCCGCTGACTTCTGAGCAGAACTTCAGGCACCAGCACTCTTTCTTTCACAAATGAAGCACCGATGCAGGGTATCTTGAGAAAGAGAGCCAGACCTTTACATTTGACCTCCTGAACCTATTGGTGAGGATGCAGTGTACTTTGGGTGCTGGCTACCGAGGAATGTCGCACTAACTCAATTCACAGTTACAAAGTTGTATAAATTAGAGGTGACTAATGCGGTCCTCCTTCCTTTCTGGGGCTGATCAGTAAATGAGAAGAGTAAAAGATAACACATCCGGCACTTCTCATGACCTGGCATATTCTCTCAAACCAAGAAACAACTTTCACAAGTTTAGGTTTTCAAGATCTCTGCATTATACTGTTAAATTATGGAAAGGCCATTATAAACTACATCGAACATACCATCTTTACATTATAACGCTACCATACGAGCAAACCAGGCAAGCATAATGGATACCAAAATGTTATGTTGTAAAATATGGATGACAGCAAGGATTCTTGGGGTATGACACATCTGGTGCGATTTCTATGTTGGATTTAGAATTTTAAGAATGTAAGCATAAATTACTAAACAGACAAATGAATAAATATAATTTGTTTTGGAAGATATTGATTGGCTGCAGGAGGAATTCATAAAGTATCTGTGCTTTTATGCATCAGCAACTTAAATCTAATGTATATTGATCCAAAATGAAAGCTATTCATAATAGTTGGAGGCTTCAGTGGATGTAAAATATAGAACAAGTGATTAGCGACTTGTGTGGAAAAGGCTTGGTAAATCAGAATGAGGGTTTCAGAGTTCCGCCCGCTCATTTCAATTGTGTAGAGACGGTAGTCGCAGTGGTAGGGTTGAGTGTGTAGTCGTTTTGGGTGGAGTCTTGTTGAGTTTCCCTCCAAAACATTTAGCAAGAACTGTAATTTGAAAGATAATGGACTCACATTGATTCATATGGAATCCTGGCACTGCCCAGGCTCTTCCCAAAGGTTGCTGGTTCCTTCACTAGAAACAGCTTTACATTCTGCTCAGAGCAACAGAAAGGAACACATTCCGGGTTGGGTTCCAAACTTATTTTGGCTTAATGTCTAAAATATCCACCATGGGTTTTCGGTAATAATATACTGATGTTACCAGACTACCCCCTGGGATTTGTATGTATCTTGCATCTTCTACAGAGGAACACAGAAACTTTAGACTGTCAACAGACACCCAAAACTAGCTACATGGTCCCCACTTTTCCATGGCCCCAAGAAGTAAGAGAAAGAGAGATGTATTTGAATGTTGGTGCATTCTTGTGTGTAGGTGCTGGATTGCTTGTGGGATGCCCAAGCACAGTGACTACCAGTGCACCTGAATAATATGTTTACCAGGGTTTGGGAATGAGCTTCATGGTGGTAGGCGGTACCTGTAGTAGCCTGGCTGATCGCACACAATTTCAAACTGACTTCAGTGATAACAAATGCTACTCTTCAGTCAAGGGATCCAGCTGTACAGTATATTTCCAGGTGGAAAATCATGCCTGCCCCATGCCACCCACACAAAGAGGAATCCCTTCCTCTTTAAACCAGTGCTTTTAACAAGCCCTGCTAGCGCCTGGCACCATTCAACTTTGGCTGCACACCTGGACACTGAAAGTTTTTAATGTGCTGGGAAGGGGTTTCTCGCTGCTAAGGGGCTTTTTTTAAATGGATGTTATACTGTTTTATGTACTCACTGTGAATCTGCTGTGCTTTGCTTATTTGCACGCTTACTTGCACTTTCTCTGCTGCCTGGTTTCAGGGCCGCCCTGTTCTGCCGCGGCTAACGTGCTGATTGAGCGGAGGGTAGACCCTTTAGCTTGCAGTATTAAGCTTTACTCACTTCTGGGCAAGACGCGCTCTAGACGTCCGCTGGACGGTTTTATTTAAACCACTCATGGTGCGGGCGCGCAGCGGACTTTAACAAGCCCTGCTAGCGCCTGGCACCATTCAACTTTGGCTGCACACCTTGACATTGAAAGTTTTTAATGTGCTGGGAAGGGGTTTCTCGCTGCTAAGGTGCTTTTTTAAATTAATTTTATACTGTTTTATGTACTCACTGTGAATCTGCTGTGCTTTGCTTATTTGTACGCTTACTTGCACTTTCTCTGCTGCCTGGTTTCAGGGCCGCCCTGTTCCGCCACTGCTGACGTGCCGATTGAGCGGAGGGCGGACCCTTTAGCTTGCAGTATTAGGCTTTACTCACTTCCGGGCAGGACGCGCTCTAGACGTCCACCGGACGGTTTTATTTAAACCACTCATGGTGCGGGCACGCAGAGGACTTTAACAAGCCCTGCTAGTGCCTGGCACCATTCAACTTTGGCTGCACACCTTGACATTGAAAGTTTTTAATGTGCTGGGAAGGGTTTTCTCGCTGCTAAGGGGCTTTTTTAAATTAATTTTCTACTGTTTTATGTACTCACTGTGAATCTGCTGTTCTTTGCTTATTTGCATGCTTACTTGCACTTTCTCTGCTGCCTGGTTTTAGGGCCGCCCCGTTCCGCCGCGGCTGACGTGTCGATTGAGCGGAGGGCGGACCCTTTAGCTTGCAGTATTAGGTTTTACTCACTTCCGTTCAGGACGCGCTCTAGACGTCCGCCGGTCGGTTTTATTTAAACCACTCATGGTGCGGGCTTGCCTAAGGCAAGCCCGTCTGGGGCTTTTGGGTGCACTAGGACTCACTCAACTGGTGCAGTTACCGACTCATGTAGCTGGACACACCTTGGATGGTGTTTTCTCTTCAGCCCACGGCCTTACGGTAAAATAAATCTTCCCGCTGCCGTGGTCTGATCACTCACTTATTAAGTTTAGTCTTCCCTATTTCAGGGTAGGAGAGACTAGCATCACCAAACTGCCAGTTTCCACTTGTAAAGCCTGGAACAAAGCGGATAAACTAATCCTTTATACCCATTTGGAAGTTTCTCGTCCTCTTTTTCAGGACCATGTGGACTCAGCCATCACCAATTATACCAATTGGATTTCGGGGCGGTTAACGCCTCGGTACCCATAAAAACATTATCAGGCAATAGAACTATTCCTTCGGCCCCCTGGTTTTCCGAATTCCTTCGGAAGGAAAAACAGAACTGTCGTCGAT
This sequence comes from Triturus cristatus, assembly GCF_964204655.1. NCBI lineage: Eukaryota > Metazoa > Chordata > Amphibia > Caudata > Salamandridae > Triturus > Triturus cristatus. Next base: position 266,834,580 of record NC_140585.1, read on the forward strand.
TGGAACGGCGCTGGCGATCAAACTACAATGAGCCAGGAAAACAAGCTTACAAAACAGCTTTACTGAATTATAAAAATCTCCTGATATTAGAAAAAGAAAAAATACTTCACACAAAAGATTGAGTTGGCTGTCAACTCACCTAAGGAATTGTTTTCGGTGATTTATAAACTTGCTACACCCGAAAACATAGGCAGGAGGGCCAATCAGAAATTTTGCAATGATATTGCAGCCACTTTTAAATCTAAGGTTCTAGAAATTTTTAAAGCTTTTAAGGATGGTTCCGACCCCTGCTCCTTGCCCCACTCTTGTGGTTCAGACTTAAACAATCACATTTTATTTACTTTTTCCCCGGTTTCCACTGAAGACGTAGCAAAGTACATAAATGAATCTAGGTCAGGATCACCTAAGGACCCATGTCTACCGACATTTCTTAAAGGAGTGGTAGACCTAGTGAGCCCTGGGCTTGCAGAAATTTTCAATCTGATGTTCGCCTCAGGCATTTTCCAGACCAGCTGGAAGGAGACATCCATTCTGCCTTAATTAAAAAATCCTACGCTAGATGCTACCAATCCCACTAACTACCGACCTATTGCCAGACTACTTTTACCTGCGAAGATAGTGGATAAAATCATGAACACTCAATTGTCGCAATTCATCAATACGAACAGTTTACTTGATCATTCCCAGTTCGGTTTCCGTAAAGATCATAGCACGAAGACCGCACTTATTAAAGCAACAGAAGAGATCAGAGCGGTGATGGACGGAGGAGGCACAGTGGCTCTCGTGCTCTTCGATCTGTCCGCCGCTTTTGATACAGTTGATCATTCCCTCTTGCAAAGGCGTCTGGAGAAGTTGGGAGTAGGGGAAGTGGCTCGGGCACTATTGGCCTCTTTTTTAACGGATCAGAAATCTACTGTATCTATTGACGGCTTTAACTCAGCCCCTTACGTTTAACCTTGTGGCGTTCCTCAGGGTAGCTCGTTGAGCCCCTCGTTGTTTAACATCTACGTCTCCAAACTTGCCCCACTAATCCAGGAATTTGGGTTTAGCCTGACCACATATGCCGATGACACCCAGATTGTGGTAGCTGCACATAAACATCAAAACTCCCCTGCTCTGTTGTTTCGAAGCTGCATGAGTACTATTAACAAATGGATGACAGCGCACTGCCTTAAACTCAATTCCGATAAAACTGAATTCTGATTTTCAGCAGCCTGCAGCCCTCCTGGAGTAATTTGTGGTGGCCGGCGGAGATGGGCTTACCACCAAAGCCAGTGGGCTTACCACCAAAGCCGGCAAAAGTAAAAAACTTGGGTGTGCTGATTGAGAACAGATTGACACTTTGCCAACAAACCAACGCCGTTGTTTCTGCTTCATACTTCCTTATAAAGAAAATAAGGAAGTTATTCCCGTATATTCCGGAAAATACCAGGAAAACAGTAGTTTCTTCTCTCATTCAATCTAAATTAGACTGCTGCAATGGGCTATATCTTAATGCCTAGAAGCAGTGTCTAAAGAAACTCCAGATGATTCAGAATTCGGCAGCACGTCTATTGCTTAATATTCCCAGACATAGTCCAGTTTCCAACGATATTCGCAATTTGCACTGGCTCCCGGTGCCTCAGCGTATAAAACTCAAAGCCTTGTGCATTGCTTATAAAGCCTTGCACCACATAGGCCCTTTATTTCTTCAGAATCTCTTTGTATGGTACCAACCGACCAGACACCTTCGGTCGATGGGGGCAAGATTACTGTTGGTACCTAGAATTCGCACGGCTCATTGGGGAGGCCGTAGCTTTTATTACGGTGCATCAAAACTGTGGAACGCCCTGCCTCTTGAACTTAGGAATGTCAGTTCTTTGACTGGCTTTAGAAAGCAATTAAAAACCTGGCTTTTCCAATACTAGGTGCTAGCTCGCGGCTTGTATTCCCTAGCGCCAAGACACCTTTGGGTATTTGTGCGCTTTTATAAATCTCATTAACATTAACAACATTAACATTAACGTTGCAGATCATCTTTCTCCAGCCTCCACCTTCTTACTTATTGGTCCGATACAATCAGGATGTTAAATCAAAAAAGATATTAATGCTGACTTCCTAGAAATTGGAACAACTAGACCACGCCTGTAGAATCCAGAACATATCAACTTGCTTTGCGGTCATTTGCTTGATTCAGATGCTACGATACATTTTGTCTCGGTCTTGGGCAGGAAAGCAATTCTGGGAAGTACTAATGCTTAATGCTGTTGCTTTGCTTCACTATCCCAGGGTACAAGATTGCTGTTGCGTTCCTTCACTATCCCTGGGTGCCAGATAGTCACTTTGTATGTTCTAGCAGGCATGCTGTAGGGGTGACTTAGAGCTTAATAAGCAGATGTTTCATCCTCTAGAGGGAGCTGCATATTGTTTTGACATTGCCATAATGGTGGCAGAGTGTCTCCTCAAGAACAGCTACCTCCGCTGGGAGAATAGCTATGGGGAAAAAGATCCATGTTGGGTATTCCAGCATAAAGTATACAAAGAAGTGATGTATGGAATGCTTGAATTAATCCCAGCCACTAGTAAGTACACGGGCCGCATCCTAATCCATCAATATTATGGGTTGCTTGTGTCGGGTTCCGGGAGGACCAACCTTGTGTGACTGTTCCCATTGAAGTAGGGTCAAGACCTGATTTGCATATAGCCGGATCCAAGTTGAGGTGGCATGGTGTGCAAAATAATGATGGATTGGTATGTGGCCCGAGTAATCACCAGTGACTGAGATTAATTCAAGCATTCCATCCATCACTTTTTTGTATACTTTACTGTGTCACCCTAAGTGGGACGGGTATGCCCAGACATGGGTCCTGTGCACATTGTGTCAATGGAACCAAGCTATACCTGGTTGATAAGCCCCAACTTGGGCAAAACGAGTCCTGGGTTGCTTGTATTCTGGTTAAGTGATGATCTAGCTTGGCGGGTTGGACAAATCTCATTTTAGTGTAACCAAGACTGATTTGCATGTAGCAGGGTCCAACCAGAGGTGTCATCGTCTGCAAAATTATGATGGATAGGGATGCAAACCAAGTAAGATGAGATTAATTTAAGCATTCTAACCATCATTTTCTTAAAAACGTTATTGTGGGGATGCCAGCATACCTACAAATCATGGTATAATTAGTACTACCATAAGTGGGTGTTGGTAATGTGCTCCAAGCTGTGTACCATACCAGTACCACATTTAAAAGATCCCTGACATGCTGGGAGTGTTTATCCAGTACAGGAGTGAAATTTAAAAAGTTATCTTCTGTAACAATATTACTGATGGATCCATAATATTTCCACAGAATATTTACTTTAGACATATATTATCCTTCTGGTCTTCAGACTGGTTGGGAAAGCTTTTCCTCAGCAATGCCCTATTCAGTGCTAATGCACGGAGCTATACAACTTCAGCCACAACTCTGCCTCCAGTCATGACAATACCAAAGTATATGAGGTGCCAACTGGTGCACTAGTGTCAGTTTGTGAAATGTTTCCGCTTGCCATCGAGGCATGCAGTGAGGAACCGAGAAAGCAATGACAGCAACAAATACATCATATAACAGATGTGCATACTTTCTGATCTTATTCGTCACAGCACTAACTCCTGTGGGATGGAGCAGGAGTTAAGGACTTTGCAGGAAAATTACAAATCCACTAGAAATATTGTTACATGAAGGTAAGTATTTTTTTGTTCAGATGGATACATCTTCACGCAGATTCCTCCCCTCATGAAGGCATCCCAAAGTGGTACCTCCTTGGGAGGTAACATGTGGTAGTGCCACTTGGATAAGGAAGTCATGCAGCACTGCTCTGGTGCACCTGAATTGTAAGGCAGGAGTACTTGCCAAATTGCAACCATTACTCAGCCCTGCTGTGCAAGGTATAACACAAACTACAAGACATTGGAAAGGTAAGATTTAAAGGGGTTGATGCCGTCCAACTTGCGCCACTGAACAACCTTAGCACAGTGTCCTGTACAGATGGAGATGGTCGCAGGCTTCCTGGCTGCAGGGATGATGTCAGAGACATCATCAGGAAGGCAAAAGGACTCTAACTGGCACAACTCCATGCCCACGTGTTATAACAACACAGAAGGGTTGTGTTTAAGATCAAAGGAATGGACTCAGTGCAAATCTGACACTATCTACCAAATAAGAGCTGCAGACTGAGAAGTGAGGGCACTCCAGTCCACAGGTCAGCGTCAGCGGGCACAGGTAAGCGCGGTGGGGCGGTAAGGTGGGGTGGGGATTGGGGTGGGGTGAGCTTGAGCTTGAGAGTACTAGGAGACGGTAAAGTGGCTGCAGCATTGAGTGGAATTCAAGAGATTAAGGCCCAAAGTGGAAACAGGAGCCCTCTGCAAAGTGCAGGGTAAAGAGATAAAGGAAACACTAGTGAATTCAGTAAAGCAACAAGCATTGGCATAGTCAATAGGTCTCGCCTTTGGGACCTTATAAGTGTTTAGCCACGCAACAGTTGATGTTGCACCAAGGATATTGTGCTGCATAACTAAATACTTAGAAGGTCCCAAAAACGAGACCTATTGGCTATGCCAATGCTTGTTTAAGGTTCATGTGAGCCCCTGATGAATCTAACAATGAGGTGCAGACCTCTGTCCACCTCAGAGACTTGACACGTCCTTAAATTATTTCAGTAATGCCAGATTTTTATCTGGTGAAGGAAAACAGATGCACGCTTTCTGATTTCAAAGATTAAAATAGCATGGAGCACTCCTAGAAATTCGCTTATATGAGCTGTTTGAAGAACATTCCTGCATGAGCCTCGGTTCCAGGTGTTACTTCCTGGGGAAATTATCCTTTAAAATGATTCCCTAAGGAAGAATATTCTGGCTGTAAAAGAAAAGGAATGTTATCCATATGTTGGTCTTGAGATACCACCAGAAAGGATCAAGTGTTTAAGTTTATTTTGGAAGCCAGGATCCTTCAAACCAAAGATGTAAAAGCAACATTCGAGTCTTTGCATAGCTAAATCACATATACAGAATGGTAAACAAAAACAAAAAAAACTTTAACCTGTTGTCAGAGTAATACTGAACGGGTAGTCCGTAGGCATAGAGGAAAGCATTATGCTCACGCCTCCTTCGTCACAAACCAGGACAAGAACATTATCTGCTATGCGGCCAGGGTGGCTGTGCCGATTCCCATTTGAAAATGATGCCTTCGGCAGTCAAAGAATGAACAAGGCTTACTCTCTAAATAGAGATTTTTCAGTTTCTCTAATTTGATATCGTTTGTTAATTTTGCCCCGATGCTTGTGAATTAAAGGTGCACGAAGCGCAATAGTCACGTATCCTAGGAGGTCAAACGTAAGTCCAGGATAGCCAGATCCACACCAGATTTTCTGGATTTTCACATACAATAAATGTAAATGCAATGAATCTGAAGGTAACTCAGTTACAGGTTATTTTTAAAAACTGGGATGGATACAGTCCTCTTAGACCTATGCCGGACACCACTGATGTACTCACTCCATCCTATCATGACCCCTTTCCAGAAACCTGGGAAGTGTTCACCTGGAGGTGGCTTGGCAGAGAATTCACTGACATTAGTGGCTCTCCCACATATGGATTTAAAGTGCCTGCTAAAAGTTGGCGCTGTAACAGAACGATAACTACTTTCATCAGTGTCAGACTTCTGGAATATGGACGTATGGAGTGAGAATGAGATCTCAGCGCTTCCTAATTCACATTACAGCTTGACTGGGTGAGAACAAGGCTTCCATCCAGTGTTAATCAAGCAGCTGACATCATGTTAGAGGCATAAAACTCGAGAAATGTTCTCCATATTTCCTGTCTTAACATCTTGCATGTGTTCCACAGTGCATACAGATGTCCTCATCTGACGCAGGCAGCAGCGAGAATGTCTTCCTCGTAGGTGACTGCGGGGGCTGGCATGCCAAGCAGCCATCTTCAAGAGGGCACAGCTTAAAACACAGCCCCCTCTTTAAAGAACACCCTCGGAGCTGGACCATGGATGCGGGGGTGCTGCAGCACCCCAAGATAACCGTGAAGGAAATCACTTTGAAAATGAACAATAGAGGACTTTACACTTTGTCTTGCAACATATAGGGCCTCATGTAGGTAGCATACCAGTTACCACTTCTAAAATACCGAACGATACCGAATCGGTATTTTAGAAGTGGTAACTGGTATGTAGGTAATGAGTCGGTATTTTTTACCGAATCGTTACTAGTCGTAATTACCGAATCGGTATTTACCGATTCGGTAATGAGGCATACCTTCCCATTGAGGGGAAGGTATGCCTCATTACCGAATCGGTAAATACCGATTCGGTAATGGGGGGAACACATACAAGGGTGGCAGGGTGTCACATTGACACCCTGTTGCACCCCTGATTCGGCCATGTGTGCACATGTGGCACACATACATGCCCTAAGGGCATGTATGTATGCCACATTGCACACTGCTACGCGCGTAAAAATGCATTTACACATACATTCATTATTTACCACCAACTATAAGTTGGTGGTAAATACCGACTCTTAAACACACACACACACTCCCCCTACATCTCGATTTTGCTTTCGGAATTTACCGAATCGGTAAAATTACCGATTTGGAAAAGTTACCGATTCGGTAACATTACCGATTCGGTATTTTTACCGAATCGGTAATTTTACCGATTCGGTAAATTCCGAAAGCAAAATTTGTACCCCTACATACCAATGGCCAAAATACCGGTCGGTAACGGTATAATTACCGAAAATCGGCCGTTACCGACCGGTATTTGGCTACCTACATGAGGCCCATAGTGTTTTTCAAAGACAGGGTGTCAAATGTCAGAGGCTTCTTTTCATCCCCTGCTGATCATTCCTTTAACAGTGTTTGTTTTCCTTTCTCAGACTCAAAAAGTACAGCATGTTGTATCTTGCACTCCTGCTGGTGCACAGGAGGACGAAAGCTGAAGGCTATATGTAGTGTTGCACTTTTTTTAAGCATCCATATAAATAAAAACATTTGTTTGGAAACCAAGCGGATCTTTTCAAACTATCTAAACAAGCCAAGCCACAAAAGTGAAAGTTAAGCGATCGGAAGGAGGCAGAGGAGAAAGCAACTTAATGACCCGTGACGAAGGAGACAGATGGCGGCTGCGCGCATGCACACGCACGTGCACTCAAGCTTCAGGCCAGCAAAACTCTGGTAGGTAGCACTTTTTGTTTACCCTTTACAAAAATTCGAGCAAGCAACGCATGCGCTGCTCTAGGCTCGACCTAAAAAAAGGTGCAGGCAATGCAATGTGCATTAAGCAAACTGAGCGTGCACCAAGCAGTTTCAAGGCAGCTTGTTCCTGCTACCTGGCTGCTTAAGTTTTCCTGGATTCAGTGATTCTGTTGTTCTAACAGGCTGCCAGTTTCTGCCTGACCTAGAAGTCACAGGTCCTGAATCTTAGCCCCAGCCGCTACTGTCTGGTCTTCCCCCATCTTCATGTTTTTTGTTTTCAATCTTTTCTTTCATGTAGTTATTACTTTTTAGCAGGATTTGTTCTTCCTATGAGTTTTATCCTAATGAGTCATGACACAAGCGCACCTACAGTCTTTGGGGATTGGAGGGCCTGACCATCCTTCTGTGAGAGCACATGGGCTCTCAAGGGAGAGGAAGGTGCAAATGCATGTGCCATGCTAATAGATCCGTGTATCAGATTCGTTCAGCCCAATCTTGGGAGAGCAGAATCAACTGTGGCTGATCCTCCTATACCTTCAGCAGTAATGTTGGCAGCGGTAGCATTGGCAGAAATAAGTACAACAGACCCTGAGGCCAGTTGAACCTGATTACATCTCCACAGGAACCTTTCAGTAGCAAGAGTATGGCACAAAACAGAGAACTCTACCTGTTCTATGTGTGGTGAACAGATACATGAATGCAAAGCCCAATTTGAAGAAGATCCTTTCCCTCAATTCAGGAGTCAAATTCAACTTATGGTCCACCAATGAGAGATGGCTGAGAGCATTGCCCTCATATTAAGGAAGCTTGCTAAGTGAGCCGCTCCTGTGAAAATTCCCATCACTGAGCCCCCCTCCGTAGGTGAATTGCTCCCAACATAAGATCCACAGGCCCAGACCACCCTTGTTGTTGATACAATGGACAGTGGTGGTAATGTCAAAAAATTATGAATGGTGCACCCTGTGATGTAAGGGAGAAATCCATTTAATCAGAAGAAAGACCACCTACAGCACAGGTTATCTTTCTTTCTGTCATTTATGTGCAGACACTGCTCCAATGCCAAACACAATCCCTGTGGATAACATTGCTGCGATGGGCACCTAGCCAAAGTGAGGAAGCATCCTTGACCTTAGAAGACAGAGCTTAAAAAAGGAGGCGGGGGGTCCATCACCGAAACAGATATGGATGAGCAGAGTGGGAGATAAAATCCTGAGCCATGAGACTCTCTTGGTGATAAAAATCACTGTGACCTCCTAAACTACAGAAGGACCGTCATCTGCCATCATAGGTATTTCACCAAAAGAATTTATTAGGGCATAAGTTCAAACTGATGCAGAAGGGGGCATGGTCTGGCCACGAATGGAGATGGCCGCTTGATACAGGCGCTGCGCACGAGGACGGGCCCTGGACGGCGGTCGCTGCATCTCCCATCAATGTGGGGACCCATCCACTATGTCCCCTCTGCCTGTGTAACTGTCAGCAACTCCCGATGCTGATTCCGAGGTGGTGGAGAACACCATTACTGAGCCTGCGGACCTCATCTCTTAGCCCCGCAGGGCTCACCAGGCCAACACCGAGGGGTGGGACCGCGGCCCACAGTCATCAAGAACCTCTTGTCTCTCAGCAGCGGGGGCTTGATGCACGGCTCCTCTAGCCCACCGCATCTACCTAGGCCACCTGCCGTAACCCATGAGCGTGCAGCTGCGACCCAAACGAACACCAAGGGTCCGACCAGTACGGAACACCACCACGGCCCTCAGAGAGGCCCAGTGAGACCGACTACTGAAGGCTCGCCTCAACGCCTCCCTGCTGTAACGGCACCCGCCTCCCTTTTACCAGCTCGCAGCCTTAACCCCACCCCAGTGCATCCACCAGCACCCGCATAAGGGGCCGCAGTGCACACTGCCAAAAGGGGCCCACAAAGGGCCGGATACCACCAGGCTGCCACACTCACACCCCAGGTTGACATGGCCCCTGTATGCTGAGGGGTGGGGGCCTGAATTGGTGCTACACCCCAAATGGGGCTCCTGCGAGTACTGTTTGTGAGGCACAGGAGGTGGGCCCTGCACCAGCATTGTATGCGACCCACCGGCCCTAAGGTACTCACCGGCAGCATAAAGCGCAACTTGAGCGGGCAGTCTGCTGAAACCTGCAATCTCCCCCCTGGGTGGTTTACAACTCACATCCCCAACCTGGGACAAACCCCGCCTGAGCCCAGCAGTGGACACCAACAGCAGCCAGTATACCTACTCTCGGTACAGTTAATTTGCCAGCTGGACCAGCCAAGCCTCCGCTAGCTCCTGGCCACAGCGTGACCGGACTGGTGGTGAGTGATCCCCCCGGATTATGGCGTATCGAGCGGGGGACCTGCTGGGCGCTGTCGCTGTGCTCCTTCGGCGCACCTGCCTGTCTGCCACCCTGCCCAATCCGGGGGGTCTAGACCACCTGCTATACCCTCCACATCTAGGGCCTCATGTAGGTAGCGAAATACCGGTCGGTAACGGCCGAATTTCGGTAAATATGCCGTTACCGACCGGTATACAGACAAGTGAGATGTAGGAGTCCAAAAACCACTTTTCGGTAAATATGAGGCGGTAAATACCGATTCATAGTTACCGAATACATAATTAACGAATCGGTAAACATGAAGTGGTAAATATGAAGTGGAAATAATTAAAATGACATGTAGGAGCACTCGGTAAATAAGAAATCCAGGAAAATCGGTAAATAAGAGTCGGTAATTAACACGGATTGAAAGCAGGTGGTAACCAACAGCAGTGCAGCTCAGCAATCCCAAAATGCAACAGCGTGGACAGCCTGGCAGCCATGCACGTCATTGCAATGCGCCTACGTCTACAGGCAGCAGGACTGAGGGTTTGGCGACGGAAGGAACGCATCCACAGACAGCGCATCACACTATTCCAGCTGACTGATGCAGAGATACATGAGAGGTACAGGCTACACCCCGAAACCATCATGGACTTAAGCAGGGACCTACACCCACTCCTGGACCAGCCAATAAGAAGGGCGCACGCCATACCCCCACACGTGCAGGTGCTCTGCAGCCCACATCTGCTGGCATCCGGCATTTCGCAGGTGGTGACAGCTGCGGTGGGTGGTGTATCCCAGAGTTGCCTGTCCCGTTCCTTCAGGAATTCATTCCCCCATTACATTGGCTGCATTGATGGGACACACATCCCACTCTGTCCACCAGCTGACACAGAGCACATCTACAGGATCAGGAAGTCCACCCACTCCATCAATGTGCATACCGAATGGAATGTTATTGTGAAAGGTCCCGTGGGTGGCAGAACCAAAAGGTGCGCGTATGCTATTTACAACGAGGTCTGCAAGTTGTCGCACAGTGAGGCGGCCTCCAGACTGAGAGCCATTGACCAAGCGAACATGGAGAAGGCCTAAGCCGTTATAGATATTAGCACTAGCACTCTCACTCCTAGGATTCATGCATGAGACAATGGGCACATGCAAGTACACGGCGCATGCAATGTACAAGCCCCGATTTCGGCGTGCGTCCTACGAGGTATCCCAGTGCCTGTGATTACACCTTCTTTCACTGTGCTTGCAAACGGTATTCATTTAAATATGATAAATGATGTTTGCTGCGGGATGTGAGTGGTAATCCCGTACATAACTGTCTCGCATGAAGTTGTCTGCTGCAATACTGTTCTTATTCCACCCCCGCATGGGCGGCGGGATGTTTCCATCTGACCTTCGATTCCAACCTTGAAAGCAGAGTCCAACTAGTTGAGCAAAATAGAGCGCCATTGTCCCACAAACAGGTGCCTTTGACTTCCCTCGTGAAATATTTGTCCTTCACGTTGCTACTACGCGCACTGAGGAACAGGCGCTTCTGAATACTGACCTCCCCCTGCATTTCGGCTCTTTGATCCAATGTATTATCAATGCCTCGTCCACGACCGGCCTGGCTCAATTTGTGTGAACATGTGGGGCTCGGGTCTCGTGACCTCCTTCCACACTATTATTTGTGTAATTTCGGCATTTTACATTCACTGTTCCCGAGCATCTTTGGAGGTGTTCCGCTGCATCTGGCGCTGGTGGAAGGTGTGCTGCTTTTACTTTTCATACTACGGAATGGCTGCTCCTTCTGTGCCACACGAGCGCCTGTCCCGTCTGCATCTTCTTCGTGATAGGATGCTTGACTTCTATGGTACTTTGCCATTGGCGACTTTGAGCCTGGCTTATGGATTATCCTTCAGGTATTCCTACTTCACCTGCGTACAACCTGTATTGCACTGCCTGGATTGTCCCTTTGAATGGCCTCTGGATTTGTGCTTGACCAACATGCTGTCTCCGGTGCCGGATTTCGATCGACTGATGCGGCCCTTAGTGTCTCACGAGTTGTCCTGTTATGGTGTCCGGATCATGGAGTGTGGAGCGGCGCTTGGTATCCTGGGTAATTGGGACATCTCAGCGGCAGCCTACGACTTCTTGTCCATGAGCTATTTGGAGGAACATTCCGGGTGCCCTCAGATTGTGCTAGAGGCTCCGTTGGTTGGAGCACACGTATGTTCCTTTTCTTTACTCAATTGGATGGCTGAGACTTTTAGTGGCCCTGAAAACGATTGGCTGTTGGAAGCCGTGGCCACATATGCTGCCTATACATTCATGGATTGACTGGATAGTCGTCCATTGCGCCTGTGCTACTGGACAGCACCCTGGCGCGACATTCATTTCTTTTATTTCTCGTTTTTCTCTTCCTGATGGTCTGCTTGAGTTGTTTACTATATATGCATTGTGTTTTTTACAATTGTATGCTGCAATTAATTGGACTGTAGGACTTTGGCGCTGCATTGGTTATGCCCTGTCCTGCTCTGACCAAACTGAACTCTGCTTTCTCTCTTTTCTTGCCTATTACATATTGCTTCGCTCAAGGGGGCGTGTAGTGAGTTCTCCCTGCATACGAACATGCATTGTTCAGTTGGCATGACCGCGTTGAATGTTATGTAGCCATATTTGTGTCTTTGCACACGACACTGCGTTTACATGTTCTTTCTTGAATAAACTGATGACTCGAAAATTCCTTCAGACGAGTGCATTATGTTGTTCCCATCCCAAGCACTGCGCAGCGACCTTGGTCTGTACATGCTGTGACACACAGTCTGGAATTTTACACAATGCATGTTTTCCACTCTGGGTTGTTCGACCCACGATTTAGCCATGGCACACGCGCAGCTGCACATACCTGAAAGTTGGTGCTTTTAATATCACAGACATCATGTTTATTATTCAGACCGAAGGCGAGCCTTCCTGCGAGGAGACTCCTGATGCTCCTGTGATGTGATTTCACTGAGCTGATCTTTGAGGTATGGGGTCCCCTATTCAAGCCTGAGAGACCTTCTATGATGGCATGATTGTGATATTGGCTACTTGGTTAAGGGTAGGTGGTAGTATCCTCGGTATTTTCCGAATCGCTAAATACCACCTCGGTATTTACCGAATCGGTGGATTCCACCTCGGTATTTACCGAATCGGTGGATTCCACCTCGGTATTTACCGATTCGGTGTATTCCGATTCGTAATTACCGAATGTTACCGAATCGGTAACTGTTACCAAATTTTTACCTACATATAACTTACCGATTCTAATTTACCGATTCGGTACGGCTCGGTATTTACGAACCGGTAAAATTTATTTACCTACATGAGGCCCCTAGTGAGTAGAGATGTCCCCCTTCCCCTACATAACAAAGGACACAGCTTGGAGCAAAATGAATGCCTAGAGACTCTTGGCACACGGAAGTGAGGGATCGCGGAGCCCATGACCAAGGATAGCCTCTCACCTGCCCCCCCCTTACTGGCAACAGGACACCTGCTGAACCCCTGTGCAGCCGGAGCAGGGTCACCACTTCAACATAAGGGGCTTTCGCACGGGAGCCGTTCCATCACTTGCACCCTGGCCCAGGGCCCCTGCTATCACCAGCCCCACCCTCCATGATCCCCCACGGAGAGCCCGCCAGCTGCAGAGCAGGGTCAGGGGATGTCCCTTGGCAAGACCACGGGCAAGCCTGCCCGACAGTTGCTTTTCTCTGAGGCCCTCAACCTGCCTCGCTTTGTGTCTGCCCTGCCCCGGACACAGCCCCCTCTGCCCCAGACGCACCTCGTTCCACAACTGCTAGTGCCCCAGACTCCACCATGGAGTGAATTCTACAGGAAATCACCTATGTGGTGCGGCGTCTGGAGGGCATGGACGCGAACATTTCTGCTTTGATGTCAGAATCTACATCCATCCTATCGGACATCCCAAGCTTCCAGACCAGGTTGGACGGCCTGACACAGTGAGTCTCCGTGCTGGAGGACTGCATCCACACACTGCCAAAGCAAGACCAGGAACTCTTACTCCTATATAGCAAAGTTATTGAGCCGGTGAGACAATGTGCTCTTTTTTGGATTTCTAGAATCCACAGAGGGGACAGATGCAAAAACCTTCCTCAGAGACACGCTCCGGGAACTCACCGGGCCTAACCTTCGATCCTCCCTTGAAAATACAGGTAGCCCACCACATAGGTCTGCCGAAGCGGGGGTTACCTACACTTCCACGACCTCTCATTGCCTGCTTCTTGTTACATGAACAGGCAGACAGTTAATCTCGGCGGCCCAGACCCATGGCCCGTACGTCTACAAGGGACACAAAGTGTGTATGGCGGCGGACTTCTCCAGGGAAATGAATGAGCATCGTAAAGCCTCCCTATCCTTCTGCCCCAAGCTTCGATAGCTGGACATCAAGTATGGACTCTTCAAACCTGCTCAATTTCAGATCACCAGAGATGGGGAATCGAGGGATTTCTTTGACCCAGAGGACCTGCGACGCTTCCTTACTGACCTCCCTACCCAGGACATGGACACTACCTCCCCTGCTCCCCCAGAGGGGCAAGCCCTATTACAGCCCTTCCACACCACCACTCCCAGCGACCACTAGCGGGTCCCCGAGGGCTCTCGACACATGGTCAGAGATCACAACAGAGGAGCCCATTATCAAGGAGACAGAAACCAGGCTCTCCAGGAGGTGGCTGCTCTCACGAACAAGCAGGACAGGGTCAAGTCCCGCTTCCCCTTAAAACCCATCTCTGCCCCGCAGATTGGACCTTAAGGTCCCAATAGCCAAGACGACTCTGATACCAAGGGGGACTGCATTTGGAGAGATGATGACTGAAGACAGCAGATGTCTGAGTACCAGCATGCCTTCTTATAGCCCATCTCTTTCTTCCAGATCTTTCACTAATTATTCCATGCCTTTCTTGTTGTTCTCTCTCTGCTTCTTATATACCAATGTTGGCTTAGAATGTGATTCTTTGTAATATTGTAATGTTACCCATATGCAGCCCCTCCACTCTTTATCACTATGTGCCCCTGCGCATCACCCTCCGACCCCGGAATGGCTCTCGACATCCCTCACTCCCCCTGCTACTCTCCACTCCACTGCTCTCTTGCCCCTCCCCCAAACCCACGCTGGGTGACTAGCTTTTCAGAGGACTCGCATGTAAATGTGCCCTTACAAACCCCCCCGCCGCACACCCCCACATGTCAGAACATACAGACATGCACACAGGTGTGTGTGTGTTCTCCAGCCTGCCTCAGCCCTAGAAGAGTTCCTTTCCTGCATGCCGCTTCCGAAAGTCTACATCTGCAGCACAAACCTAGGGCCCTGAGCGCTGTACTTCTCGTTGCACTCCCCTCATGTAACCTATTCACCAACCTATCCTATGTCACCTCCTCCCCTCCTATCCTCTGATCTCTGCCAAGAGCACCCCGGAATTACAAGACCTCCCTTTCCCTGCCCGGTCGATCTCCACCTGCAGGAACCCCTACAGCATGCCCAGTTTTCCCTGCCCCCCTGCCCCACCCTACCCATCTGAGCCCTTCCTATCCCTTTCATCCCTACCCCTCTACCACCATCATCCCATCCTTTCCCTACTCCCCTGTTCCTCTTCCTGTGTCCCTAATCCAGCTACCCCCTCCTGATCACTGTTCATCTCCCCCCCATTTTCTATCCCTCTTCCCCCTCCTCCGTCCCTACCCAGTTCACTGATCTTCATCACCGCTCCACCTCCACACTTGGGTGGACCGCCTCCCCTGACTGACATGTGTCTTTCACCCTTGTATCCCCCGTACCATCGCTCTCACCCCCAGGAGACCCTGGGGTCCAAATGCCTACATCTACGTCATGCACCCAGCAACCCATGCGCATCCTCTCCTGGAACGTCCATGGCCTCACGCATTACATTAAGAGAAAAATGGTGCTAGCATAACTACAGGTCAAAAGAGTGAATGTCCCTCCGGCAGGAGACACACCTGGTCGGCCTAGAAGCCAACAAACTGCGTTGCGATTGGGTGGGCAGAGTAATACACAGTAGTGCCCCGACGATCTCCGTCGCCGCAAACAGCCCACAACGAACATGCGGGGTAGCGATACTCATTCGCAAATCGCTGCCCGTTACGGTGGAGAAGGCCTGGTCCGACCGGTATGGCAGATATGCATTCGCAAAGCTAAAGGCGGGAAATAGGTCTATATGCGTGAGTTCGATCTACGCCCCAACGGGTACTAAATGCGCCTTTTCTCCTCCAGTTAAATAGCCTACTTGTGGAGATTAATGCATCCAAATGCATCATCGGTGGGGACTGAAACCTTGGCCGAGATGCGATTCTCAACAGGACAGGCCCCCTAGATAAGAGTAATGATGCAGACAGAGCCTTGCTGGGAGATTTTACATCTGATCATGGCCCTGTTGATCATTGGCGTCTCTGCCACCCAGTGGACAAGGAATATACCTTCTGTGAGAAGTTGGCCTGGTATATGATGCTCACTAGTTAAAGTGATCACCTTGTACCATGCCAAGCAACCCTTATGGTGTGGTTGTAAGTCAACCTTTTCGGACTAGCTGCCCTAGTGGTAGCGTAGGCTAAGCAGTCTTTGAGGCTAAACTCGTGAAGCGTGTTAAGCCAGCTGTTTTACCAAATGTAACCCCCTTTTATACCAATGAAAGGACACCACACAGATATATATTCAAAATATATATGTATTTATTTCTCAAAGTAACCCCTAGTCTCTTTATGAGCACAGGAGCACAAATCGTCAAACAAGATTACAGTAGAATACACAGAAGTTGCACTTTATATGGATAGGCCCTGGTGGCCGCTCAAACCATATACTAAAATAGTGGTATAAGTACCACGAACAGAAAAGGGAAAAGGCCTAGGGCCTCTAGAATCGCTGGGCCTACAAGGAGCTAACTTCAGTTAGTGACCAGGAGGTCCACGGGTGGCGTGTGCAGAGCAAATAGTCACACGCGTGCTCCCATAGGTTTCAATGGGTGCGTAAAGAGTACAAAGTTACTGCAAAAAGGATCTTCCGGATGGACTAGGAACTCAAGATTTGGAACACAGGCACTAGAGATGTAATAATACACTTGGGCACAGGTGTGCCAGATTTACCTCACCCACAGGACGCGGGTGCATAGGCCTCGAAGTGCGTCGGGTTTCTTCTATCTGTTCCGTGGAGCTTGAAGACAAAGATGCTGCAGGCGGTCGGTCCGGGAGAGATGCAGTGGATCCAAGAGTGGATCGGGGATGTTGAAGACCTGTAAGCAGAGGGGACAGTGTTCACACTCACTAGCCAGTGACCAGCGTGGCACCAGGTGGGTACCAGGCAATGTCGGGTGCAAACAGGAAGAAAGGTGTAGCTTGTCTCTGCAGCCACGTGGTCCCTGGAGGTCGACGACATCCAGGAGTCGGTTCACGAGCTGTCCCACGCAGGCTCTCGCTGTCGGCGGTGTCGGCGACTTGATCGAAGCAAACAAGCCTTGGCAAAAGCAATTGTTGTAGGAGATGAAATAAGCTGATGGTTCTGACCAGCAAGGTCAGAAGGACAGCTCCTTTGGAGGGGAGCAAGGGCCAGTCTGGAGCAACTAGACCAGCGGTGTATTTTGTAAAGTTCGTCGCCAAGATGGCTACTAGCCAGCGGGCCAGCAACCGGTTAGGCGCGTCGAGTGGCAAAATGCAGAAGGGCCCCACGCAGATCGTGGAGATGCTGGAGGGCTCACCTTTGGTGCAGATGCTGCTCGAGGGTTGGGCTTCTCAGATCCCAAAGCACAACTTGGAGGGAGCCTCGGTTGTTGCACTTGTCAGCTTGTCGTGGTCGTTTCAAGATGGCTGGCTCCACGTGTCTCGGTGCCTCCACGGGTCTCCTCTTTTCAGGGACTGTGGATCGGGCGGTGAGAGGTCTGGAGGTCCAGGTCTTGTCAGTCTCTGGGCTCGGGCTCCGGCGGGAGGCGGCGGCAAAGCAGACGTTGATTCGCTGGATGGTGCTTGCGTTAGCAAGGTGGTCACTCCCTGACCACAGGGGAGATTTCCTTAAGTCTTCTGTGCAGCAGAATGTCGAAGTTCCCGTCTTCTTCTTAGTTTCAAGTTGATTCCAGGATGTCTGAAGTCTTAGGACACAGCTCCTACCTTTAAGCGGATTCTAGGGGCCGGACTACCTGCTAGGTCCCTCCCTATGGGTGGGACCAGGAAGGGGGGTGGTTACACCCCCAATCCTTTGTCCAGCTCGCCCCAGGCCCGGGACTGGTGTGCCCCAGGACCGGTTTGAACTGGCATATGCACCGAGGCTCCTTGTGAGCCACAGGCATGTCTGGTTTCTTTCAAGCCCTACCTGACCAATACACAAAATCCAGTCTGGGGTGGTGCATGCACCTCCCCTGGCAGGAAACCCTTTGTCCACACCTCCCAAGCTGGAAGGACTCCCAGCAGCAGGAGGGCAGACTTGTGTCTGTGGTGGCAGCATCCATTTTGTGGAGCTGAGGCTATGTCTGATTTTACCCGGGTTTCAGGTACTGTACATGTCGTGTCCCTCTAGAAGGGTGGAATGCTAGCCCCGTCGCCAGAATTGGCGAGGGGTTAGTATTCCAATTCGTATGACACCTTACTCGACATGTTTTGATAAAGCCAAACCAAAGATAGCATTTAACCGCGAGGTTCATAATGCACTTAAGAGTATATGGTATGACGATATCTGGAAACAGTAGAAGGAAGTTGTTCCGACCACTGCAGACAGGCTCAGCTCATGCCAGAGCACCATCTCACATGGAACCAAGCACTCTGCCTTCAGGATTGTTAAGGCCTGCCATAGGAGTGACTTATAGGTTACCAGGTGTCCCATTTAAGGTTAGGTATAGGTATACTACACCTAAGTAAGAGGTGATTACACCAACTTACCCCAGCTGAGTGATCACCCAGTTGTGTTAAATTGTTAGGCCAAGCCTGGGGTGGCATAATACATGCTTCAGCCCCTGGCAGGCCTTGGGTACACCAATGCCCTGGGTACCTAGTGTACACTGGTACAAAGGCTGACAGGGTGATCCACTTCCAATTGGTTATGCACCTAGGGTGCATAGTTTTAATTTAGTAGAGAGAACAGCAGGCTGGGGGTCTGATTGGCAGGCCCACAGCCTCAATATGTCAAAAACCAGTGAAGCAAAAAGCAAAAATTTGGGGTGACCATAGGATAGCAGACCCTACTCTCCTACACCTTCCTATCATCGTACATGGTACACAGTCCAGACTAGACTATTTCCTCATCTCGCACCCAGTTGTGGCACTTGTAGGGGAATCTCGCATTCTGGAAGCTGCCCTGTCTGACGATTCCCCAGTCCTACTGTCTTTGGATGAGGGCCTGTCCTCTCCGGGTCGCAAACCATGGTGCCTGAATGTACAATGGTAAGACCCAGCTCTAGGCCCATGTCTCTGCATACATGACAAATAACAAGCATTCTGTAGACGCCCAGAGGGTACTCTGGGCTGTTGCGAAAGCCACCCTCTGTAGCCAGCTGATCAAAGACGCCTCAGTGGGCAATAAACAGCGCTGAGCTGGTGACATAGATTACCACACTCAACCTCCTATACTCCTCCCATCCCACTATACCCAACCTACAAAGTCTGGAACAGGCCGAAATGACCCTCAACAGTCTCTACACATCCAAAGCTGAGTACGCCCCACAGCGCAGGAAAGGGAGACACTATGAACAAGGCTGTTAGTGGCCTAGCTCTGACAGCATGGTCATACCGCCTATTAGGTCGGCGTCTGGGAAGATACTCACACAACCCAGGCCATTGTCGATGAGTTTGCGAAGTTGTACGGCACACTCTTTACAACGGAGACACAGACGGATGAGGATCGGATCGCTGTACTTCTGGAAACGGACAACCTTCCACGCTTGACGGACACAGGCCGCAAACTCCTAGCGAGAGACATTTTCAAGGAGGAGATTGTGCCGGCCATCTCTCAGTTACCCTATCACAAAGCTCTGGGAGAGGATGGATTCCTGGCAGAATTGTACCGATGGGCAGGGGAGGAGGTGATTGACTTCCCACCATGCGGACTTCCAGGATCCCTTTCTAACAGGGTGGTGATCGCAGTCCTCCCCAAACCAGGAAGAGACCCATTGATGTGTGGCAGATACCAACCAATATCTCTCCTGAGCAGCTACATTAAGATCCTGGCGAGCATACCTGCAACACGTTTAAAAGCAGTCCTCCTCTCCCTCATTCATAATTCACAGCTTGGCTTCGTATCGGTCCTTTCCTCCAGTAACCACCTACGCACCCTAGCGCATACTCTCTCTGTAGCCTGGGGTCAACCAGAGGAAGCAGTGTCTCTCTCCCTAGATGCTAAAAAGGCATTCAACTGAATTGAGTGGGGGTACCTCTTTCACACCATGAAACGGTTTTGGTTAAGTAGATCAGGTCATCTGCGGAGGGTTCATCTCTGAAACCTTCCAGATTTGGCGAGGCACATGCCAAGGTAGCCCTCTCTCCCCACTTCTGTTTCTGTTGGCAATGGATCCCTTGGCCTCCATTATCCTCCTGTCCCCACTTATAACTGGCATGCCATAACGGGCGGCCTCTCCAAGATATATCTTTATGCTGATGACATCCTACTCACCCTACGAGACCTTAGCAGCTCCCATTCCAGCGCTACTGGAAATCATAGACAACTTTGTGTCATTGTCCATCTACAACGTAAACTGGTAAACTGGGACAAGAGTGAAGCCCTCCCACTGTTGACCTGTTCTACAATAGCAGCGATCCATGGATTCCTGTTCCACTGGAAAGCCTCTCTGCTTAAATACCTGGGCATATTAGTCAGCAGTGGCTTAACAGAGATGGTCATAGACAACTTGACCCCCCCTTATTACACAGATGAAACGGGACTTTGAAAAATGGTCACTGCTAGGTTTTTCTAAATGGGGCAGGGCGCAGGTGGTACAGATGGTCATGCTGCTGTGCGTCACCTGCACACTCAGCATACTCCCCATCACGGTACCACTGACCACCTTATGTCTCATTGATTTCTGGATATGAGCATTTGTCTGGGGAACCACTTGGCTCGACTAGATGCTGCCAAACTGGCTTGGGCCTAGCTTCGGTGAAACACTACTCTTTGGCCTTACACCTTTTTAAACTTGCCCATTTAATGCCGGGTACCCCAGACCGGGTTCATAGCGAACGCTCACTTCTCACTCGTGACGATGGACTGGGTTTTCTCTATGGGGCATGTGTACCCCAATCCTCACACTCCCACCCACTGCTGTGGGCCATGTCCAATGCCTGCCTCCGAGCCCACTGCCTCTTTGAAGTGGACCACCGATTACACAAAAGGGCGCTGCTGTGGGGCAATGTCAGCCTCCGTATCGGTGGCTGGTCCATCTGTTGGCTGCGATGGGTGGAAGCGGGTATCCATACATTGGACCAGGTACTGCAGAACGGAGACTTGAAATCTTTTAGCCTCCTGAGGGAGGAATTTGGCCTCCACCCATGACCTGGAAATACCTGAAACTGCAGCATTGTTTGCGACGCTGCCTAGGCCCCTGTCATCTTCACCAGTGGTGGAATAAGTTCACACATGGGTCCGACATCGGGCGTGATGTCAGGACTCTGCGGTACAATCACAAACCACCTCTTCTCACAACTCCTCTCCACTCCACATCAAATGGCAGAACCGTCTTCAGATCACCATTGAGCAGGAGGACTGTCCTGAAGTCCTGGAAACCCTGGACAAAGGTGTCTAGGAAGCCCGGTTGAAATTCTGCTTGTTCAGGATACTCCATGAGTGGTACTGGACTCCACATAAATTGCAAAGAGCTGTCCTCCTCCCTCATTCAAACTGTTG
Source organism: Triturus cristatus (assembly GCF_964204655.1). Lineage (NCBI taxonomy): Eukaryota > Metazoa > Chordata > Amphibia > Caudata > Salamandridae > Triturus > Triturus cristatus. The sequence continues at coordinate 266,856,005 of NC_140585.1, forward strand.
GAGATGCGTGGCCACCCAGTGCGACCTTACTCACATTCTAAGTGACTGCCTCTCAATCCAACCTTTCTGGACATACGTAGGAGATACTCTGGGGATGTCCATGCCCCTTCAGCTCCCCTTCACTACCCCCGTTATCCTCCTACATGATCTTGGAGGCTCGCCTGAGCTATCACGACCGCAACGACGACTCCTGCACATGGAGCTGTACTCAACCAAGCTCTGTATTCTTTGTTAATGGTGCTCGCCAATACCTCCCTCTCAAGAATCCTGGATGGTGGCAATGATGCAGACAGCATCCTGTGAATGCATCATCTATGGCATGCAAGACCAGACCAAGGTGTTCACCGAGACATAGGCGCCATTCCTCCAGGATACCTCTTAAAGCTAATCACATCATTACCCCCAGGTCCCTTATGTCCTCGTCCCCTTCATTAACATATTGGAGATAACTATCTCCCGACAGAAAAAAAGAGCAGAAGGCATGCTGGGACCCTAATACTGCCCCTCCCACCGGGAGTACATATGCAGTACTTACCCAGCATCCCGTCTGTTCTTTTTTCTGTCTGTCGACAGAATGTACGTGGTGTGCTGTTCTGCTGCTCCTGCTGGGCTGGTGTGGCGTTCCTTTCTTCCTCCCCCCACCCGGCTGCCTGGCTGTGCGGGTGGGGGGGGGGGCGTTCCTGGTCCGTCCCCTGGTCTGCCGGGCTTGCTGGGGGTCGTGACGGTGGTGGCCGGTGTGCTGCCTGGCTCCTGCGGGACTTTTGCGGCAGGTGCGCTCCCGGGTACTTCCGGGTCGCGTGCACGTCTTCCTGAAGCTGGGCGTTTGAGAGACGTGCCGCGTTTCCTGTGTGCCGTGCCTTCCCGCTGTTGGGGTGGGGGCCTTGCTGCTGGTGGTGTCCGGCCCCTGCCCTGGGTGAGTCCCGCATTGCGGTTTTGTTGTTCTTTGCTATGTGTTGGGGCTCTTTCTTTCTTTCAGGCCCGTGATGGTCGGCGGAGGTGCCTGGGGGTGCCGGGGTTTGAACCCGGGACCTCATGCTTGCGAAGCATGCGCTCTGCCGCTGAGCTACATCCTGACCGGCGCGCCCATGGATTCCCTTTCCTGTTGGGGTGGGGGCCTTGCTGCTGGTGGTGTCCGGCCCCTGCCTGGGTGAGACCCGCATTGCGGTTTTGTTGTTCTTCGCTGTGCGTTGATGCTCTTTCTTTCTTTCAGGTCCGTGATGGACGGCGGGGGCACCTAGGGATGCCGGGGTTTGAACCCGGGACCTCATGCTTGCGAAGCATGCGCTCTGCCACTGAGCTACATCCCGACCGGCGCGCCCCTGGCATCCCTTTTCTGCTGGCGCTGTCCTGGTGCTTTACTCTTCGCTGGCGCTTGACTGTTTGGGGGTGTTGGGGTGCGTGGCTCCTTGCTCCTCCTTCCTGCCCGTTTGCCTGCTCTGTGTCCGAGTGCTTCTTCTGCTGCCGGAGTTTGTGCCTGCGGCGGTGTGACGCTCCTTCTGGCTGCTGCCTCTGCGTGTGCTGGTTTCCTCCCAGTTGTGGATGCTGCCTTGTCGCGTGGGCTGCCTCTTTTGTGGCTGGGGTTCCGGCTTGGAGCCTGACATGGGCTCGGCATCCTGTGTTTCTGCGCTGTTCGCCTGGTCTCCCTGCACCTTGCGCACTTGTATGTGTCCTTGTGTGCTGTCCCTGGTGTTCTTGTGGGGCGCTCCGGTGCCTTCGCGTCGGGTTCCCATTCTGTGGCTGTGTGACTTACGGTTCTCTGCTGCGCTTCGGGTGTTTGCGTGGTGCGACATTGAGATGGTGTGCTCCATTCTCTTTTCCCCATGTCCGCCCCACTCTGTCCTGTCCCCGGTGTGTGATGGGGTTCCGTTCCCGTGGTGCTCTTGTTGGTTCTGTTAGTTGTGCACTGGGGCTGCTGTGTGGCCCTTTCTTTCGGGGGCTGTTGGCCGCTGGGCGCCTCTGTCTTTGGGCGCATCCTGCTCATCCCGCGCTTCTGGTTGCTCCTTTCCCCCTGCTCCTGTGGCGCCTCTGTTTTAAGTGTGGTGCCGGTCCTCCCCTTCCTGTTCCGTTTTTGACGGGTTGGCCTTGGCCTGTTTGGGTGGCGGTGGCTCCTGGTGTTGCCGGGGCTTGTGCCTGGGGCCTCCTGCTTGTGCTGCTTGCTCTGTGCTGCTGCTCTGCGTCCCCACTTCTGCCCTCGTGTGTGGTCTGCGGGGCTGGGGTTCTTGCCTGGTTGGGCTGTTTCTCGTCCTTGGCTTCCTGGGCGTTCCGGGTGGCTGGTATGTTGTGCTGGGGTGTGCGGTGATGCCGGTGTTTTGGTTCACCGTGTGGACTGTCTTTTCTGGCCTTGTCTCTCTTGCGGGGGCCTAGTCGCCGGTTTGGCTCTCTGCCTCTGCGGCCTCCTGCTCCCTGGCTGCCGGGGATGGCGCTGCGCGTCCGCTGTCGCTTACAGCGGGTCTGTGCCGCCTTGTCCCCTTGCCGCTTTTCCCTCCGGGGCTTCTGTGTTGCTCCACTGGGTATCTGTGGGCTTTATTGCTGGCCGCCGCTTTGCCTCTGTGGGACGTGGCCTCCCTGGGTCGTGTGTCTGGGGTTCGTGGTCCTCTCTTGTCCACTTGGGCTTACCCTCTCTTGCTCTCTTAGTCCTGCCGGGGTCTGCCTGTTTTTTGGCTTTTTTCTGCGCAGTCCTGCTGCTGGGTGTTGTTGAGACCCGTGCTGTGGTCTGGCCTGGAGTGGGATGGGTTCCTAGGTTGGATTCCCTCCCCGGGGGTCCTTGCCTGTGCGGCTGGCTCTGTTCCTCTGATGCCGTCCGGTTCAGCTGGTTGTGGGCCATGTTTGGCTGTGCCGTGGGTTCTTTCTGCCTCTCTTCGGGGTTGCTCGCTCTGTCCGCTGGGGTGAGGTGTCCCCTTCCTTTCTGGGGTCTGCCCTCCCTGGTGTTCGGTGTTGCCATGTGCTGGGGGCTTCTTTTGCTGTTGCTGCCTCCTTTTTGCTGCTGTTGTGTTCTCCTTGCACCTTCTGGGGTTTCCGGTTTGTATTCCGGGCGCTCCTGTGTGCTTGGGTTCCTTTGTGGGGGGATGTCTGCGTGCTGTCTTCTGTTTCTCGCATCTTCCGTGCTGGGTGCTATTGTTTTGTGGTTGCTCCTGGCTCTGGCGTTGGTTGTTCCTGGTTTCGGGGGTTCCTTGGTGTGGCCTTGTGTTCCCCTGCTACTGTGGCGCTCCTGCTCGTTTTCTGGGCTTGTATTTGGCTTCTTTCGGTGGGTCCTGGTCGCCCCTCCAATTTCCTGTGGCGGTCCTGCTCACGCCTGGTCTCTGTGGTTCCGCTTGGTCGGGACAGGTTTTTTCCTGCTTGTGGCTACCTGGGGGTGCCTGTGGCGGTCGGCTTCTCCAACGGATTGGGTTGGGTCCTGCTCTCCCTTTCCTTTTGCGTCCCCCCTGGGGTGTGTTTCCAGTGGTGGTTCGTGTTTTGGCTCTCTGGCGTTCGTGCCTGGTTTGTTTGGGGCCTGGCTCTCTTTCGCTGGTGCTGTGTCCTTGACTTGGCTCTGGTTTCCCCTCTTTTGGTATGCTGGGGTTTACGGTTTCTGCTGGTTTTGGGCGTCTGGTGGTCGCCTTTTTTCGGACGTGTATCCTTGCCTGTGCTCTCTCGGTGGATCCTGGCGGGGTGCTCTCTTGGTTTCGTGTCGTGTTCTGATGGGTCCTTCTGAGCCTGCTCATGCCGGCACTTTTTTCCTGGGGTTGGTTCACCTCTGGTTGGGTGTCCGTGTTTCTGCCTGGTTCCTGGGGTTCGGTTGGGTGCTGTTGGGCTTCGGTTCCCCGTTGCTCCTGTCTGGCTGGCCGCAACTCTTCTTTTTTCCTGGGCTGTGGGTCCCTTGTCCGGCCCTGTGTGGGTCCGGGTGTTCGGTGCTTCTGGGTTGGCTCCTCCGGGGTTGCCTCCTGTTGTTCCGGTCCAGGGAAGGCATGGCTTGGCAGTTCGGGCTGGACTGTTCCCATGAGGTACAGGGTCAGACTGATTTGCATATGGCCATGTCTGAACTGGGGTGGCAGAGTGGGCTAAAGAACGGTGATGGATCAAACCCAGATCTGTTGACTGGGTGTGAGTGTTTGATTGGTTCTGATGCTCCGTCCATCACCACCCCCTTTTGTACCGCTTTGTTCGCCATAAGTTGGCAGGGTATGCTCAGACGTGAGTCCCTTGCTCACTTTGCCACTGGATTCAAGCAAGCCTGGCTGAAGACGGCTGAAATGCCAGAAACCGGTCCTAGGAAGCTTGTTTACGGTCCAGGGAAGGCATGGCTTGGCAGTTCGGGCTGGACTGTTCCCATGAGGTACAGGGTCAGACTGATTTGCATATGGCCATGTCTGAACTGGGGTGGCAGAGTGGGCTAAAGAACGGTGATGGATCAAACCCAGATCTGTTGACTGGGTGTGAGTGTTTGATTGGTTCTGATGCTCCGTCCATCACCACCCCCTTTTGTACCGCTTTGTTCGCCATAAGTTGGCAGGGTATGCTCAGACGTGAGTCCCTTGCTCACTTTGCCACTGGATTCAAGCAAGCCTGGCTGAAGACGGCTGAAATGCCAGAAACCGGTCCTAGGAAGCTTGTTTCCGGTCCAGGGAAGGCATGGCTTGGCAGTTCGGGCTGGACTGTTCCCATGAGGTACAGGGTCAGACTGATTTGCATATGGCCATGTCTGAACTGGGTTGGCAGAGTGGGCTAAAGAACGGTGATGGATCAAACCCAGATCTGTTGACTGGGTGTGAGTGTTTGATTGGTTCTGATGCTCCGTCCATCACCACCCCCTTTTGTACCGTCCTGTTGCTCCTGGTCTGCGGGCTTCCTTCTAGTTCTGCGTGGCCTCTGGCTGGGCCTCCTTGTCGTGCTCTCCCTCCTGGCTCCTGGGTGTCCGGGTTCTGCTGCTGCTTGGCCCTATGCTTCTCTGCATCCTTGGGTTTCCGTTTTGGTGGTTTCCTGTGCTTGTTCTTCTTCCGGCCTTCTGTTTGGTCCGGCATTGGGTTGCTGGGGGTCTCGTCCGGCCTTCCTGCCTTTCCTTTGCCCTGGGCTCTTCGTGGGCTTCTTCCGGGGTTGGTTGGGCCTGTGGGTCCTCCTGCCCTTGCGGGTTGCTGGGCTCCGGTCCTGGCTTCCTGGTTTCTTGTCCCTTGTTGCCCTCGTTTTTTGCTGTCTCTTGGCTCCTCTTCGGTACTGTGTGGGGTCGGACCTGGTGGGTTTCCGGTCTGGGTGCTATGCGCCCTAGGGCTTTTTGTTCCGTGGCTCTGGCCCTTGCTGTGTGCTTGGCCTGGGTGTTGGGTGCCCGTGCGGTCGCCCTCCTTCTTGGCTTCTGTTTTTTTCTGCACTCTGTCTTGCGGTTCCGGTTCGGTTCCGGATGGCTTCCTCTGCTCCGCCTGTTCTGGGTTTTGGCCACCCTGTTCGGTTGGCGGTTTTTCTTCCCTGTGGGGGCTTTTGTCCTCATGGGGTTTTTGGGTTTCTGTCTCCTTCCCGGTCCTTTTTGGTCTGGTTCCTGTTCTGCCGTCATGCTTTGGCTGTGGTTCATCCCCGGTCCTGGCCTCCTCTGCGGGGTTCGTTGGCTTTCTTCTCTGTGCTTTCATCTGGCCGGGTCATTTGTTTTGGTGTAGTGGGCCGGTTTCTGGCCTGTGCCTTCCTCCTGCTTTGTTGGTCTGGGTGCTTGGGGCTGAGCCTCGTTACCTGGGCTGGCCTTCTTTCTTTGGCCTTCTCCGGGGTGGTCGGGGTTTGCTCGGTGTCTGTGCGGCTGCCGGGTCCTGTGTGCCTTCCTGGTGGTTCTGGGATGGACGGGCTTGTCCGTCCTTGGCCGTGTCATTTGGCCTGGTTGCCCTGTCTCCTGTTTCTCTGGTTGGTGGCCTCGTTTTTGTGGTCCTGGCCTAGTGTTGTTTTCTGGGTTGTCTCCGGTCCTTGCTTGGTGCTGGCCGGTTGCTTCCTGCGGTCTCCCCTTGCCTCCTTCTCGGTGCTCCCTTGGATTGCTGCGTTGGTGTGGTTTCCTGGGTGTGCTTTTGGTTTTGGAAGGCCGGGTTTTCTGCTTTGGTATTCTCCAATATGTTAATGAAGGGGACGAGGACATAAGGGACCTGGGGGTAATGCTCTATTACTTACCGGTAATCTTCATTACTCCGGGTGCCGTTGTCCTCATCCCCTTCATACGCCCCTCCCTCCCTCCCGGGCGACCGGCCTTCCTGTCTGGGCTTGGTTGTACAGACGGGATGCTGGGTAAGTACTGCATATGTACTCCCGGTAGGAGGGGCAGTATTAGGGTCCCAGCATGCCTTCTGCTCTTTTTTTCTGTCAGGAGATAGTTATCTCCAATATGTTAATGAAGAGGACGAGGACAACGGGACCCGGAGTAATGAAGATTACCGGTAAGTAATAGAGCATTACTGACTCTCTGCCCTACACCCCTCCCCACCCCCCACGCCTCCACTGAGCACAGCGGACAGTCTTCCACCAACACAGCGATACAGCCCCCCTTCCCCTCCGGGCTAGGTCCCCAGCTTTCACACCCACCTTAGCCCCCCGTCGACCTCCCCCACCTCATTCCCACCTGCCCTCTATCTCCCTCCCCTCTCTGTATCCTGAACCCTCCTCCTCATCCCTTTACCTCCCCCTTCTCTGCCATCATTTGTGACATTTTCAAGACAAATTAATAAGTGGATAGAGGGGTGAAACCAGTCTCACTATTGGCACCTTCTGCCTCCCATATAATATGCCACTAGAAAGCTGAAGCTTTTGGAGCGGGATATGACCTTTAGCGATGTTTGGCACACGTCTTTTACCTACCCTCCTCTAAAGCTGACTCTTGCTGTAGGTGTAGGTGTAGGTTTGGATCCAAAAACAATGTAATAAAAAAATTACACAAAATAAAGATCAATGTAAAGAATGTGTTGCTCTTTATGAAAGGAATACAACTTTACATTTACAACACAAAAGTAGGGCGGAAACAAATAAGGAAGAAACTCTTGTTCCTAGTACCTTAATGGGCTGGGATATAACAGGCACATGTGTGCAAGGGTAAACAACGTTTACCATGAAACTTTTTCCCCGCAGGGAATCACAACGCGGTAGTTACAACGACCGCGTTGTGATTCCGCATACCATTACTCTGCAAGTGGGAACAACGACTTGCGGGGGGTGGGGGGGAAAGGTGTTGGATTTAAAATCCAACACCTTCCCTAGTGTCCGCACAGACTGGAGTTGGAATAGTAAATTATACTATTCCAACATCCAGTGCCCCCCCTCCGCAAGTCGTTGTTCCGACTGGTATGTAAAGGTATGCGGAATCACAACGCGGTCATTGTAACGACCGCGTTGTGATTCCCTGCGGGGAAAAAGACTGCGGGATGACGACATACATTTGTGTGCAAGTGCTTAGAAGTTTGTAACTACTGAGTTAACTTTGAGTGCCCAGTTCAGATTTTTCTGGAAGTAGTAGTGTGACATAGTTTTACATTTCCAGGAGTAAGTTACACACAATCAAGAGAAACTGACGTAAAGCCCCTAAGACCAGACTCCACTATGAGCAAGCTGAGAATCAATTTTCTCTATTTTTGCAGACTCGTGGAAATGTCTGCCTGTGACCCAAATGTCCTTATCTTTCCATGAACCTGCGAAAATGTGATTCAGACAATGACATCGATAAGACACCAGATGCATAGACAATGACCTCAATAAGATACTTGATGCAACATCAGTCTGAAGCAAGTACCTTGTTATCTCTATCTCAAGGTCAGATTAATAAGAACATAAACAGTGCAGTCGAGTTTGTGTTTTTTTACCTTATTTGTTTATATAAATGTCTCTAAGACTAGCATATTAATGCACCCAGTTTTTGTTAGACATTCCTAAGGTTATGTAAAAAATGTCTATCTCGGATAAGGTATAGTATAAAAGGCCTGCCAATTCACCACTTGTCAGGAGGGGTCCTTTGCCCCAGATTAATGCAAAAGATACTGCCGGAAGACCTTCAGAGTGCTGTGATGCTGCATCTTGTTCTGCACTGTAATCTGATGCTGAGCCAAGTCCGGGAGGAGAGAAGCTACTGCCGAGGTGCTTTTCTTTCGAGAAAACACTGCTCTCGACTACTGATAACTACAGTGTTTTGCTTTAAACAAGTACGCAGAGCTTTGATTCTCCCTAAGAAACTCTAGATGCAAGTTACTCTACTCCATGCTCTCGCAGTATAGCACATCGGAATAGGTTTTAGGATATTAGGGTGCTAGATGCTATTTTAACTATGGCAGAATGTTCATTTTAATCTTGTTCGCAACATGCATTAGTGTTGTTTTAATAATATTCTGCGTTGTTATTTTAGATGTGCTAAGCAACAGGATGAGACTGTTGAAATGAAGGCCTTTCTGTAAAAGTGACTTTCTCATAGTGAAGTTTTTGGTGTGTGATCTTACAATTATTGGTAAATCCACATCTAAGAATAGCGTGAATTACTGAAATTACTTCAATTACTCCAGCGTAATTTAAGTTCTGCCAAAGCCTAGTGGAGATACATTTTGACAGAACCCCTAGGATGGCTCAGCAGCCTACAAGATAATAGATCATGAGATTCTACACCAATGAGTTGTTGGATGGGATCTCAGGCTCAACCAAGAGCGAAGTAAATCATTTAGTGTTAAAATTATATTAATTTAGTTAATGCCTGATTCATGTGTAGATTCAGAACTGACAAGCCCTTCAGTACTACATTTTTTATGTAACTTGCACATTTATTTTGTTTTATCTGTCAGATCTTTGATTTCAACCTCACTCCTGAAGAAATGAAAGCCCTTGATGGACTCAACAAAAATATTCGCTACATTGATTTGAAGCAGTGAGTTACTTTTTACTATGTTTTTATAATCATCAAATGCAGAGGAAAATTGAATGTTAAAAAGAAGTGTAGAGATTTACAAAGTACATCCAAATAAATTGGTAGTTCCAGCTAGAATATCATTCTAGTCCTATATTTCTAAAGCATCCTTCTAGTGGGAGTTGAGGGTAACAAAGAAAAAAGGGGGAGTAAATGTTCTTGAAAATGAAGAGGGTTCGCACATTTTTTGAATTGTAATTGTAATTATAGCTGACATTATCTCCAGGAATTTTTATTATTTTCATAACATATTTTAATGGTAAACAACGTTTACCACAAATCTTTTTCCCCGCAGGGAATCACAACGCGGTTGTTACAACGACCGCGTTGTGATTCCGCATACCATTACTCCGCAAGTTGGAACAACGACTTGGGGGGGGGGGGGGTGTTGGATTTAAAATCCAACACATTCCCTAGTGTCCGCACAGACTGAAGTTGGAATAGTAAATTATACTATTCCAACATCCAGCGCCCCCCCTCCGCAAGTCGTTGTTCCGACTTGCGGAGTAATGGTATGCGGCCATTGTAACGACCGTGTTGTGATTCCCTGCGGGGAAAAAGCATGCGGGATGACGAGATACATTCTATTTTAATGTATTGTATTAGTAGACAGGCCGGGTATCCCTCTATAGTAGAGCTTCAGTGAATTTCTTGAGTGTTCTAATTGTATACATTGCTATGTTTCTTCAGGAAAAGTTAGGTGCAGGGCATGAACTTCTTTGTCTTCCGGTGCTAGTGGCTCTGCACAAATATTGGCTGGTCTAGGCCTGTGATTATGCAAGGAAGGCACTAAGGACACAACTTGGCTTTCATCCATATCATGTGGCCACTTCCCCAGTCCTTAGTACTAGAGGTGGGCGGAATTGGTGAAGTTTGATTGTGCAGAGTTCAGCAGAATTTTAATGTCTTCAATTTTAATACAGAGTATGTAAGGCCACCATGGGGTATGCACTGCAGGCATATCCTCAGTGACTTTACATACGCTGCAGAATATATAAGGGCGCCGAGGGTTATGCACCATAGTGGTTTCTAAACAGGGCCAGGAGAGGGAGCAGTCTCTCTATGTTTAAAAACTACTGCAGAATAAACTTGACTCTGCTGTGATTTTTAAACATAGAGCAGCTTTTCCCTCTGCCAGCCCTGTTTAGAAAGAATTTACAAACCAAACACAGCAGATCATTTTCGCCGGCGGGTGGCAGAATTTATCAGTAATTCTGCATTACAAGAGTAACATGGAATTACCAAATAAAAATTGTACCCCGGCCTACTCAGTATCTGCTGGACACAGCCTATGGCAAGGGCCGGCCTTGGAACCCAAAGCAGCCCTGGCAATTTTCTCAGACTAGCCCCTAATGAAGCAATGTCTGGCTCTGGGAGGCTGGAAATGCGTGCTTGCTACATTTGTTACTAGGGTCCGATATTGTAGCACCATGGCAAAACTAGCCCCCAGTGACATAACCGCCCCCCACAGCTGCACAACTGGCCCCCCACCCTTCCAGCCTCTCGGGGAAACGCCCAATGTCCGCTACAGCCAGTCTGGGCCTGCCTGTGGCTAAGCTCAGGACCTCTATCCTTGAATGCCATGAGCATGGCCTGTGTTCCTATGCAGTGGTCTCTGGATGCAAGGCAATGCATGAGGCCCAGTATACCAACTCCAATATCCCCTGGGCACAACATGAAGGTGTGCCCAGTACCTCTGCCTCCAATTGCTAGTGAGGTCAGGAAATGGCATTTGATCCTTGTCGAAGCCAGAAAACTGGTCGATTACCTAAAGGGAAAGAGATGCTAACGTCTTCTTACCTTAAGTTTGGCTTGGCAGTGACCAAATTTATCCATTTGTTCTAGACCAATGGTTCTTAACTAGTTGTCCGCAGCGGAGCCCACTTAATCATTACTGGAACCTGGGAACCCCCAGTAAATCATTGCTGGAATCCGGGGACCCCTAATGAGACTTTACTTTACTGGGTGGAGAAATGTGGCTCAATGGTTAGAGCGGCAGACCCTGATGCAGAGGTCTGGCTCGGAGCAGGGTTCAATTCCCGCCTCGGCGGGTCTTGGGCTCAATTTCCCCGGACCCGATAATTCTCGCCTCGGTGCCTATTCTAATCATGGGTCCCACACTGCAACTCTGGGCAATAGCTTGCTTAATCTCCACAACGGCCCCAAAAGTGCTAGGATGCCTGGCTTCACCTTGGGGGTGCCCAGGAGTGGGCACTTCACAGGGAAAGGCCAGGAAGGGTTCCACAGCGGAATGTGTACAGCGCCTGAGAGACCCTTTTGGGGGTGTGCGGTGCGCTATATAAATGCACTACATTTACATTTACTGGAAGCCGTGGGACCCGGTCTAAGCATTTTCGATTTGAACTGCATAACAAAGCAAAAGGAAATGACCAATCATCATATAAATAAATAAATGATGAAATATTCATGACATAAAAAAATGTTAATGGGAAGGTTGGAGCTTTTCTAAGTTCGATTGAAGGCACTCATCATTCATACTATATTGTGTTTGAGAAGTTTAATAGTATTAAATAGTGACAAGAAGGCAGCATTAAAAAATTAGCCATGAAAATCTCAACTGGACATTAAATGTGCTCCCCTATAGTTGATGCTTTCAGAATACCTATTGCTCCCTGCCTAGCCAAAGAGATCTTGCATTGCAAGGGAACTTGCAGCCCAACAATACAAAAAGAGTGCAGTTCCATCTTCTCAAAGTTTATGTGTCCGCCTCTTTGAGTTTTTCCATGAGAAAACTGAAACTCGGAGATAACAACAGTTCGCAGGAGTCTAACACTGGCGTTTTTTCAGACACTACTACATTAGGCTGTACAATTCTGCAACTTTAACCTGTTTTGCAGGATGATGTAATCAAGCAGCTCAGTAAAACCAAGATCTGTCTCCATGGCTGACGCTTGCAAGCTGAAGACCATGCATTTAGCCAATGAGATTGTGGGGGCCATACTTACTGACCTGATGAACATTTCTTTTGAGGTAGGCCAGGTTCCTTCTGTCTGGAAACAAGCTACCCTTGTCCCTCTATTAGAGAAAAAAGATGGTGACTCCAGTGTCTCTGCCAGGTGGAGGGCTATTTCATTATTGGTTGTCACAAGGGTCACATAGAATCTGTTCAATTCACACTTGTCAACCTATTTACAAGAAAAACAAATTGACACAGCACAACTAATCATCGAAATCGGTCTCGACAGCTTTACTAGACAATCTGTACTTGGCCATCAATAAGGGCAAAACTGCCTTTCTCACCCTACTTGACCCATCTGCAGCCTTTGACACTGTGTCCCGCTCTTTGCTGCTGCAAAGGTAAGCAGACCTAGGTTCAGGGAGGGGGAAGTACCTTGAGTTGATTCATCACCTTTTTGCAAGATGGATCAACACCAGTTCTTGTTAGTGGTTTTAAATCTTTGTCCAAAGTACTGGTTTGTGAGGTTCCACAGGGGGCCCCCTGCTATTTTTTTTATATGGTCTTTTGCTTTCACCCTTTGTTTTTGTGCTGACAACACTCAATCATTAGTCGGGACAGAAAGGAATGTTGATTATATCCTTATCAATTTTCAGAGGTGTTTAACAGCAGCGGCAGACTGGATGATTCTGAATGAGCTGCAGTTTAACACTTCCAAGACCATTGTGTTAATTTTGGGCAGTGACTTGAATAGCTGCAATAATGATTTGTGGTCTTACAATCCAGGTCCTACCCCTAGACATTCTGATATGGTTAAAACTAACTCCAAACTAACTCCTGTGCCACAAATTAATAAGCTCACTGCATCTTGTTTCAGTATCTTAAAGACCCTGAAAAATAGTTTCCCTCTCTTGCCCACCCATTGTAAGCAAATGGCAGTTCAAGCTACAATAATGTCCTGCTTAGATAACAGAACGTGTCTTTATGATGTGCTTTCTAGACATCTCCTAAGCAAACTCTAAATTGAATATGGCGGCTGGGCTCCTTTTAGGCATTAATAGAAGGGATTCACTGAGTCACCATCTTCCCAAGTTGTCCTGGGTTCCAATTCCCAAATGTGTGATTTTCAAATGCCTTTGCCTACCTCATCGCATTTTTTAATGGTGCAGACCCTGTTTTCTGCTAAACAAAATAAAAAAATAATGTTCTCTTCACTTAATTTGAGATCCAGATTGGTGCTGCTTCTAGATATTCCCAAAACATGAAAAACTGGTGACAAGGCCTGCTTGGTCTATACAGTGAAACAGTGGATTTGTCTTCCTTTACAGACTACGGAAGTCGTCCCTTCTGTCATGTTAAGGAAGATGTTGAAGACTTGCTTGTTTGATCAGTCTCTATATCACTCTCTTTAAGATTATTTTTTATTTCTACTGGAAGGGGTTTCTTCCTACTCTATATTTTGTTCCTCTTTTGTGTATCACCAGCACTAAGATGCCCCTCGCAGTTGCTGTTGTGCTTAATATAGCCTTATGACTCGCTGCCGAGGGATATACCAGTTGTTAAAGGCCCTGAACCCGAGTTGTAGGCCTGAGCCTCAGTCTAATTTAGTATTCTACCCACTGTGTGTATAACGTTCTCTATGTAAAAGGAAGAAACAGAAAGACAAACATTGGAATGTTGGCACATCAGCCATTATTAGCCCTCAATCACTTCATTGTTTTCAACAGAGCTCCCAACATTCCAATGTTCTAATACATTTTATTTAATTTTATTTGAATTAAAAAAACAAGTGTCCAGTGCACACCTGCCAGTGTAGCATAATTCTGTGACTGCTTGCTGTCACTGGATAATCCTTCCCAAACAATGAGTATTGCGGATGTTGCCGATATGCGAAGTCTGCAAAGTAAAACGTTGTTGCACTTATGGCACATGTTCGTGAACAGTACTGGTCACAAAATTACTATCCATATTGTAGCGACCTCCCCAGCCCGGGAGCATGCAAATGAAATCTGCCACACATGGGGCTCTGCAATATACATCTTTCTTCCTCAACATACAACCACACACTGCACACATTATATCATAACTTTTGTAACCTCACCTTAACAACTCACAGCAGATTACATCATTGCTGTTTACAGTCTGCCAAAAACTGCAATGTCCTAGCGCGCATAAACTCAAGACACAACATCTCCCCCTTTGTTAAATAAAAAGTACAGACAACATTAGCATTGTAGTTCCTCAATGAGTCTTCAAGGCGCTCACACTCGTCAGCCAGATTGAGTGGTATGCAGTAATTGAGGGGCACCTTGATCAGGCACCGATGACATCGGTTCAGATGCTTCATCTGGACAGGCAGGCAAGGTCGCCTCACTCGTGATATCAGAAGCTGACGAACATCAAGGTAGGTGTTTAAAGTGTGACGAGTCCCGTGTGGTGGACTTTCCAGGACGATGCGTTGTCACCATGTGTCCTTTGCACGTTACAGCCCTCAAAGAGTCGACATCAAATGGTGTGTCCGTTTTTTGCTTCTTTTTTTATTTGACCAGTACCCAGTCCCCTATTCTGAAGAATATTTCCTGGACATGTTGGCACTGATCAGCATATGTTTTAATTTTGCACTTGTGAGAAGTTATTTTGGGACGGAACACCCACTTTGCATCTCATTAGACATGCAAAGCTGGGCGTTCAGTAAACAAGCGCTAAGGCATGGACTCACGCATAAGCGTATCCATGCTGATAGGGCGATAACATTATTGTCACTTTTCGTCCGAAAACGGACGTTAAAGCGGTGATAATTTTATCGTCTCGCCTTGCTGATATGCCCCATGGTCTCTTAAAGGTCTTTTGGTGGCTACAATGCTAAGATGTCCTTCATGGGCCAGTTCAATGATGTGCTGTCTCAAACTCACAGGTATGACAATTCCAAACCTCTCAATATGATACCTTCTCTGTGATGGATAGCCCATCCTGTACATTTAGAATTTTTGAAATGGAACCTCATCAGAATAGGGTTGACCACTTGTTATCAAGTTTGTGTTGTAATGAAGTCTTTGAGGATGAGCATGTCCTTATCTGTGTTCATAGCAGCAACAACTTGTTCAATGGACAGAGCTGCTGGTGTGCTGAACATCACAATGAAGTTGAGATACTGTTCAGCCGCTTTGGACATTGAACTGTGGAGATGTAGTGGCAATCTCAAAAGTAGTCTGCCCAGTTTTGATCTCTTCCCGGCTTGATCTTTTCCCCAATTGCACATAGTCATACTATTGCAGTATCTTGTGCAATAACTGGCCAAGCCTTAGAAGGATCACACTATGGTTACATCTTGTTGAGGTCAAGTAGATGACAATGCTTGCACTTTATCCAGGTCAGGAGTCATTCCCCCATCTGAAAATATGTGCCCAAAGAATTTGAGACCCGCATCAGCAAGTAATTGGCACACTTGGTAAGAGCCTTGTCATGCTTCTTTTGTGTTGTCCCAAATACCAATATGTCATCACTGTAATTGAAAACATGTATGACAGGTTGCCTTATTCGGTGTGGATAACATCCTGAAATATCTGTACAGCTGAAGATACCCCAAAACCCAGTCCTTTGTATCAAAACAAACTAACATGAATCGAAAAAGTAGTAATGTACCTGCAGTTTTCCTCCAGCTGAGGTTGATGGTATCCTTTGTTCAGGTCAAGACGGGAGAAGACTTTGGCTCTGTGCAGCTGCATGATCATGTCCACTATAAAGGGACCAGGATGTCTTTCTCTCTTGATTGGTTTATTGGCTTGGTGCATATTAACACAATTGTGCACTGCACCTCCACTGTCCTTTTTTGGCAAATTATCCAATTTTGGAATAGGACAGTTTGTAATGTCCGCATGCAGAACCATGTATTTGGTCTTATTAACGTTAATGACCAGGTTCCTATTTCTGCAGAATGTTGCAAAACCCTCTAAGACTCTTTCCATCCCCATGGCGGTCTTAGACAGGAGCAGAGTATCATCTGCGAACATTAATGCAGGTATTTTCCTGCCAGCTAACCTGGGTGCGTCTATGTCTGTTAAAGCTAGCAGTTCTTCCACAAGGCCGTTTAGAAAGAGAGAGAAGAGGGTAGGTGCAAGCACACAACCCTGCCTCACACCTCTTTCAACGGAGAAGTGGGACACCCATTCCCTTCAAAAGATCCCATAACTGTCGCCGGTCTACCATGTCAAAGGCAGACTTTAAATCAACAAAGGAAAGGTAGAGGCTACCTCCTTCCAATTTGATAGATTTCCAATAGATCATCTGTAGTCTAAACAGTTGATCTATTGTTGACATTTTAGCTCTAAAGCCCACCTGTAAAGGGGTCAGGATGTTACATTCTTCCATCCATGCTTGGAGCCTCCCCAATAATACACGTGCAAAGATCTTCTGTGCCACGTCTATTAGGCTAATTGGCCTGTAATTTGCCGGGTCCAGGGGCGAACCCTTTTTATGTATCGGAATAATCTCGGCACTGGCCCAAGTATGAGGCGGTGGCATTCCTGTAAAAATTGCATTAAAGAGATTTTGTAGATAGGGAGCCCATACAACCTGTTCGCTCTTATACAGGTCACCCGGTATCCTATCTAGTCCAGGGGCTTTATTTGGGAGGACTTTAATCAGGGCCAATTTAACCTCTTCTAATGAGCATAAATGGTTATCACCCATGGTAAGTAAAGGAACTTGCCTGGATGGGGATTCATGAAATTCTGGGGCTATTGGGTCACTGGCATAAAGGTCTTGATAATGCTGGCGCCATACCTCCTCCCCTAAGTTAGGTTGAACTGCTACTTGAGAGTCAGAGGACCCTGTTTTAACCAAATTCCAAAATGCCCTGGAGTCCTTTTTTCTTAAAGTAATGGAGATTTCCTCCCATCTATTATACTCCCATTCCTTCTTTGCGTCTATAGTCACTTTCTTATAGTGGCCCCTCGCCTCCTTAATCAATACCTTATCCCCCCCTTTTAGGTTTACTAGGAGTGATGACTTTGCTTCTCTACAAGTTTTAGTGAACCAAGAAGATCTTTCTCTCGGAGTTTGAGATGTTCTCCTTATTCCCCGATAAAAGTACCCCTCTAAGGTTGCGCATAGCTCTACATGAGTAGAGCCTATATTACCCTGATCTAAAGGACCAATTCCCGCAACAGCAGGATCCAGTGCTCGCTCTAAAAGCGGATAAATCTCCCTATACATATCTCCAAGCTCAGCTTGGGATTGGGCAATCTTTTCCCATCTAACTCTCCGACCTCCACATGATGTAACCAGAGGGGATAAGTGATTAACATCCCTACATTGATATAGGGAGTTATCATAGCCTTCCAGAGTAAGGACAAGGGGATTATGATCGCTTTCACTGCGATTTACTACTTGAAATTCCAAAACCCTGGACCACATACCCAATTTAATCATTATGTAATCTATGATGGAGGCATAGCTATTCCGTTGGAATGTAAATTTACCAGGATTGTCCACTGGGTGCCTTCCATTACATGCCCTCAGGGAATAGGTAAGGGTTAGTGTGGTGAGTTGAAGAACCAGGGGTGTCCATCTCTTCGTAGGATAAGAGTTACAAGGGGAAATTGCCCATACTTGATCCTCTTCTTGGGTGACTGGGGTGGACATACCATTCAATGGTTCGAAATGACAGTTAAAGTCACCACCTATGAGCAATTGGTCCTCCTTGGGTAGTATACACAGAAATTCTTCTAGTTTTAACAGAGTTCTAGATTTTTGACCATACTGCACGGGGCGAGAGTAGATGTTAATTAAGTTCAACTCGGGGTGATCCCGAAATGTTAGAGCTATACACATAATATCCAATGAGCCAGTATCAATTACTCTAATTGCACAGCCCAAATGAGTTTTCACCCACATACACAATCCACCTGATGGTCTCCCTCTTTGGGCCCTTACTGCCGATACCCAGTACGTAACAAACCCAAGGCGATGACCTGCTTTCATTGCCCAGGTTTCTTGAAATAGGCAAATGTCGTGGCCATCTATGAACTCTCCCCAATCCGGGGAGTCCAACAAAGGACCAATACCTGCCAAATTCCAAGATAGGATTTGTAGGCCCGCTACATACTCTAATATTTGGGTGGTATTAACTCTCATTTGGGGGCCCGTATGGGGCTGAATGGAATGCCCAGGTATGTCCCCCCCATTCTCTGTTAGCTCTACAGTTAAGGGGAGGCTAGCAGTCATTAATTGGGTGGGAGCGATATTTGTTCTAGTCTCAATACTATTGGGATCTCGAGCACATTCCAGGGCCAAATCTATTTGCTGTAATAGCCCCTGTGAGGCAGTGGAAACTACCCTTGAATATTCTTGTTCATTAAGTACCTTACTCAGTCCGGAGGGAGTTACCTGGCTTCCCACCTGAATGTGACCCGCCCCCTGGAGTCCGATGTTTTTGATGGCCTCCCCTTCAGGATGCAGTCAGTCAACAAGATCAAGGATGCTGAACCTGTTGTGGCATTGGATAGGGGGGCAGGGGTTATGATGAGGGGCCAGTCTAATCCCAATGTGGCCCCTGGACATTTCCCTCGTGGCCCCAATTTGATCCACAGGACCTATTTCAAAGTTGGGTATTTTATTTGGATAGAAAAATGAAAGGGGAAGAGATTGAATTCCATCCGGGGAACTGGCCCATCCTCCATCCCCTAAGAACTTGGTCACCCATTTGTCCCTAAAGGTTATGAGGATACAATCACCCCTTAAATTTTTCACGCTCCTGCCCACCCACTCGGCTCTGCGTACCATCATAATTTCCCCATCAAGATAAGGTGGCAAAGGTCTATTTACACGGAGCCAATACATGACCTTGTTCTTCAAGGCCATGTATGGTTCAATTTTATCAACAGGGAGTTCAGGGACGCCAGTTAAAACCACTACATGAGAGCTACACTCAGGGGGGAGATCTGGTCTTGGTAGTTTTCTTTTAAGACCTAGATGTATGTTATTGCTACAATCAATAGCAGATGCTGTTTTATGCGATCGGGGAGAATTCCTAACCACTCTAGCTTCAATAGGGGCCTGGGGGATTTGAGAAGGATGGGTAGGGGCAGCAATTCTCTCACAACTTTGCAAATGGTCCCCATCAGGTACTATTGGATTACAAGATGGGACCAACTCATTCTCTCTAGCAACCGGCAAAGGAGCATGTTGTAAGGGTATTAGTTGGCAGAGTCCCTTCTTAGTTTGATTAGCCAACTCGCTGCGATTTAAGTCTGCAGGAATAGAAATCAACCTTAGTTTTTCTTCTATAATGGCTAGTCGCTTAGATAGTGGAGATAAGCTCCCAGAGATTAATAGCTCCATCTTTTCCCAAAATGCATCATCAATCGAACATTTAGAACATTTGGAGGGTTCTTTCAGGATGAGTTCAGGTGACATAGATGGTATAATGTCCAATCCCGATGTTGTAGGTAAACCTCCCTGCTCAGGTGAATCACTATGGCCGTTGATCGAATTAGGGATATTTTTAGGTTTTTTGTTATTATTGTGTCTCGTCGGTCCTCCCTCGCGCTTCTTCCCCTTCGATGGGTTTATTCTTAACCCCTTACTCCTCCCGGGCTGCTCTGACTTTGACCTTGTGGTAACAGTATTCATGAAGATGGGGGCAGGCGGCAATGGCTCTTTCCTTTGGGCAGGTGTCTCGTTTTGCCCTGGGTCAATTGGCCTTGATACCTCTAGGACCCGTTGTGTTGCTAGTGCATCGGGAAGTGCCTCTGTGTGATTAGCCCTATGGAGTGCAATTGGTCCTTTGTCAGGAGAGCAAGCTGACATGATGCCTCCTAATGAGGAACGCTTCACAGATAATGGCTCTAATGATAGCCGACGTTCGGTGGCAGCTATTTCATATGCCAGAACATTACTAGCACGGGTAATGAAGTTCCCCAGAGTCTCAGCCATGCTTCCACCTTTGCTCATCGCCATGGGGAAGTAGAAGACTGGAGATGAATCAAACCACACAGGCCCAGATAAATATGTGGGGATATTACAATAGAGTTGAAACTCTTACAAAATTACAAGTGCCGCTCCCTCCTTTTGCAGGCGAAGCACCGGGCATAGAGAGGGGGCCCGGCCCAGCCTCCACCGGTCTCGAACGGGCCCGCCGTTGGCCCGGGCTTCGCCCGGGCACGGCCCGCGCGCGTCCCGCGCTGCAGAACTGGTGAGTTGCTTAAATCCCCTCCCCGGCGCCTGTTGATGACACTGCTGCAAGGCGCCCGGGGCAGGGGTTTCTGGGAAATGAAGTTCGCCGTCAGTTCGTGTCCCTCGCCACTCAAGCAAATAGTCTGGGGCGCTTTGCAGGTAATCTCCCTGGAGCACAATCAATGCCTTCACGGCAGCACTAGCCACATAAGCCCTTGGTTAGGTGAATTGGAGCGCGTGGGGAGGTGGGGCGGGGTGGGGATGGGGGTGGGGATTCGACATACACGATGAGGGATTCTTAAATATAAAAAAGGTTTATTTCCCTTGTCGTCGTATGTCGAATCCCCGCCCCCCTCAACACCCTCCTGACTGCTCCTCCTCTACACCGCTCTTACCTGCACGGCAGTGCCTGCCAAAAACCCACTACACATAATTAAAGAAAGCAGAATAACCAAAGCTAAATGTGGCAAGGCTTTCCGCGCAACATAATTCACAGTAATCCCCACAGTCAAATGCAGAAATATCAAATTGTGTGCTCCAAGGAAGAGGGCAGTCACTCATACCCCCAAAGATGGACCAGAAAAATCCGGTCCTACAACAAAAAAGACGATATCCTGAGCACTACTCAGTGTGTATTATGAAATCAAAGTCAAGTCTGTCTTCTTTCAACTCCGATGTTTATTCCTGAGATATTCCCATCACAGATCACTATTCATCCTTCCTTTACACGTACAATCTTCTCCAGGTAGCAAAATAGCCAACACGTGCTTCGTCAGATCTGATGCGTCTGCTTGTCTGACTTCATCAGGGCTTATACAATATCTCTTTATTCCAGACATCTACTGCTTGAGATAGACTTCTGTGCAGTCACTAGTCTTCTATAGTCCTCCATCCAGAATATTCAATAATCACAATACGATTTCTATAACCCGATTGGCAGAGAGTACTCCTCACTCGTCTTACCGGCGTCTCGTATAAGCCCTGATGAAGTCAGAGATGCGGACGCATCAGATCTGATGAAACATGTGTTGGCTATTTTGCCTCCTGGAGAAGATTGTACGTGTAAAGGAAGGATGAATAATGATCTGAATGAAGATAGAAGTTAAAAAGAAACAAAATCCTTAGGAGAGAAAAACAAGTAAATATGTCCTGTCATTTTTAAACCCAGATTTATTTGAACACTTTCTTTTATCATTTTAGATTTGCAGACTGCCCAACTTATCCCTTCAACGATGAATATTGAATGGGACCTTATATCTTTCCATATGGTGGTTGCACAGAGACCAGAGTATGAGAAGAGAAGACAACTTCAACATTTGGAAATATAATCTTTTATATTTTCTTGTCAAGACTTGTTTAAGTTACAGGCAATCACAAATTCTAGGGAAAAAAGATACAAAGCTTTTATTAATAAAATTAAAATTGCTAACTTATTTGCTATTATTTACTTATTAATCTGCTTTCATTAATGATGAGTGTGTGTGTGATTGGGACATTCATGCCTAAGAAAGCCGTTGTCTGCTATTTGTACACGTGTGTGTACATCATACACATGTAGCGCACAATGCAGTGTTTTTGTGTGTTAAAATACCTGAATATATGTCTTTGGTATGTTGTATGTGTATTTGTGAGTGAGTATTTCAGTCATGTGTCTACGTGTTTTTATTTCTCTGAAACAGCATAAATATTTATATTATTTCAATGGAGCCTTAACGTGTAGGACAATGTGTGTCTTTTACATGTGTTGAATATAAATGTGTGCGCATATGTTTGAGGGCTGCTTTAGTGTACATTATAAGTGCTTTGTGAGTTTGCCATCTCCATGACTATCGCCCAAATGTATCCAACTTTCACGCAGCGCAATGCAGCAAGCCATCTTGCTACACTGCGTAAAAGGGCAAGATGTGCCGCGTGTAACATTATACAGCACATTATTGTCCATTTCTTGCACTGGCCCACAATGTGCTGCCTTGTGCCAACGCAGGCACCCTTGCATCATGGTGCAAGAGTGCCTGCGTTGTAGGCAGGATTTTCTTTGTGCAGGAAAGGACACCTTCCTGCACAAAAACAGTCCTCTAAGGAATTTTCCTCTTTGTATTTGTCCTGTAGAAAGCCATAAGAACAAGGAGAAATAAATATATTTCTCCTCGTTACACCTCACCTGGGGAGGCGTAGCACTTTGATGCATTCCCAGGTCTACGAGTAATGGAAAATCTGGGAATGAGCCAAAATCGAATATATGATGGTACATCGCATGCCAAAACAACACATGCCATCACAACGCGGATGTAACAACGCAAGGGCTGTTACAACGTGCTACTATTACAGCACACACTTTTACCACGCATATGCCTTTACCACGCATGCCATTACAATGCAAAGGCATGCATGATAAAGACATAGGGCCTCATGTAGGTGGCATACATTTTACCGATTCTAAAATACCGAATCATACCGATTCGGTATTTAAGAATCGGTAAAGTGTATGTAGGTAAAAATTCGGTAAATGTTACCGAATCGGAGTGAGTCGGTAATTACCGAATCGGTATTTACCGATTCGGTAATGAGGCATACCTTCCCATTGATGGGAAGGTATGCCTCATTACCGAATCGGTAAATACCGATTCGGTAATGGGGGAGCACATGCAAGGGTGGCAGGGTGTCACATTGACACCCTGTTGCACCCCTGATTCGGCCATGTGTGCACATGTGGCACACATACATGCCCTAAGGGCATGTATGTCTGCCACATTGCACACTTCTAAGCGCTATTAAATGCGTTTACACATCCATACTTTATTTACCACCAACTATTAGTTGGTGGTAAATACCGACTCCAAACAACACACACACACTCCCCCTACATCTCATTTCTGTATTCGGAATTTACCGAATCGGTAAAATTACCGATTCGGTAATTTTACCGATTCGGTAAATTACCGAATACAGAAATGAGCCCCCTACATGTCACAAGCCTAAATACCGGTCGGTAACGGTATAATTAACGAAAATCGTCCGTTACCGACCGGTATTCGGCTACGTACATGAGGCCCATAGACTTGGTAAAAGTGGTTAAGGTAAGTAATGGGGTATATATATATATATATATATATGTATGTTTACGTGTGGTCTTTTTAATACCCCCTAAAACCCCCAAAATACCTTTAGTACCCCAATAACCATAGCCCCCTAAAATCCTAAAATGACCCTTTCCACTCCAATACCCATTCGCTCAAACCCTAAAATGACCCTTAGCACCCCAAAACCCAAACCCACCCTAAACTTACCCTTAGCTCCCCAAAACCCAAACCCACCCTCAACCCTAAAATTACCCTTGGCACCCCAAAACCCCAAAAACCCTGAACCTAAAATTTCCCTTGGCACCGCACCCCCAATCCCATTCCCAACCTAAAATTTTAAATTACCCTTGGCACCCCAAAACCCAAACCCACCAAAAACCCTAAAATTACCCCTACAACCCAAAACCCATACCCAACCTAAACACTAAAATTACCCTTGGCACCCCAAAACCTATACCCACCATGAAACCTAAAATTACCCCTACACCACAAAACCCAAACCCACCCCAAACCCTATACTTACCTTATGCTTACATGTAAAACAGGTATGAAATTACCATTCATGCCTTTACAACGAAATTAGTTGTAAAGGCATGTGTGGTAAAGGCATATGCGTTTTAATATCACACAGAAATGGGGCCACAGGTCCGGACTAGAGGAAGGTTGTTTTAGCTGTTTGAATGTGATCTGCCATGCAACAACAAGGGGTTTCCCTTTTCAGGACGGGTCTCCTCACACACCAGAGGTGTCATGCTTCATCATAGGGATGCCTCCTCACGTGGCAGACCTAGTCTTCGCGTGGGCTACAACCACCTCTCTATGAGGGTGAAGCTCAGGGATGCTTTTATTAAGTTAGGCGGGATAAACTAAACCCCTATGTAAGGCTGGCATGTGTGTAATAAAGTGTTGTGATGTGAGAGTTTAAAACTGGCTACAGGGTTAGCTATATGTAACTTTATTCGGCTACCCGGGGTCAGGATTAAAAACAGTGAAAAGCTGATAGTACACGTGCCAACATTAGAGACAGATGTGTAAATCCCTCGACCAACATGTCTCGGCCTAAAAAGACCTAAATAGTGTCACGGCCTTCTTCAGGGTCAGTTATTCAGCTACTGCGATAAATAAGTGCAACTACATGAAAAAAACATGAAAAACACGTGAATAAATCATGAGTATAATACTGAACCAGTGTCACTGACTGTTCAGTATGTACTGCATACAACCTATAATGGAGACAAAAAGGCATGTTGTCACCGATTGCATGAACTGTGTGCACATAACATGAGTCAAACATACATTTTTCAAACATCCTGAGTAGTAATTTTCTAAAAGACATATACATATTAGAACAATGTATAGTTTTTGAGGACGTGTGACTCACCACTGTCGGTTGCTGAGTTCACCACATCTGTCTGTGTGTTTCGTTGGGTGACCGGGGAGCTCCAGTGTACTTGTTATTGGGAACGCCGGCGGCCTCTTGACCGGCCTCAGCCTTGCCCTAAAAAAGGCTGGTTGTACCCTGCTTGAGGATGTTGCTGGAAATTCATAAGCGGACCAGGTGGACCCTGTCCAATAAACAGGAAGGTGAGATAACCCCAAGGGTTCGGAGGCCACAATTGGTTGTCCGGTGTTCCACCTCGGGACCCTCGCCAGGTTCTCTGGTTCTGATGCTGAGATCTTTGATTGGTGTTGCCTTGGCTAGTGTCTGAGTCACTAGAGGTGTCTTCTCTGTCTGAAGAAGAGTAGTTAGACCCATATCTTCTGCCTGACCTGTGGAATTCTTGAGGTTGATATGAGGTGTCAGTGTAGGGGTACACTTATTCCATTGAGAATTTTGCTAAATCCTTCTTAAATTTCGTTATTTTACTCGTTAGGAGAGTCTCTTTGTATTCTTTAGTTGTTTTGTTGGTTTCATCCACATTCTTTTTGAAGACTGTTGCCCCAATGAAGACTCCGCCTCCATTGTCTGGATTTGAACCCAAGACCTTCTCTGCTTCCTTCTTGGCCATGCTGATGATTAGGATGAGCCAGTCCCTCGTACATCGCCAGGCGACGAGGGACCAGTCTTTCAAGAAGGAGGAATTGTCTAGGAATAATCAAGGGATATTAGTTACTATAAGTCCTATGGGGGCACAATTGCCCCGCAATTATTCGGTCATAATGGAACCTTGAGTGGTTGACCTAATATAGAGTCGTTTGAGATTAGTCAATTTCTGCCAAGCGTCTGAGGTGGCCATGGTCTGGGTAAGTTGTGTTTCTAAAATGCCCGGTGTTGTCAGTATCTCAGTTAGTACTCCATCATCGTATGTGAGTCCTGTGCATTCGGCCATAGCTGTGAGTCGCTAGGTAGCAGTTTAGGATGAGAAAAGAGAGTAGAGAAATGAGCCCGCAGCTGAGCCGCTGCGCTAGACAATTAATACACTTGGGGGCTTGAGGAGTTTTAAGGACCTGCGTGGACCAACTCCCCACCAAATTAATATCCCAGAGAAAAGGGGCCACGGGTCTGGACTATAGGGAGGTTGTTTTAGCTGTTTGAATGTGCTCTGCCATGCAACAACAAGGGGTTTCCCTTTTCAGGACGGTTCACCTCACACACCAGAGGTATCATGCTTCATCATAGGGGTGCCTCATCACGTGACAGACCTAGTCTTCACGTGGGCTACAACCCCCTCTATACAAGGGAGGAGCTCAGGTATGTTTTTATTGAGTTAGGCAGGATGTACTAAACCCCTATGTAAGGCAGGCGTGTGTGCAATAAAGTGTGAGAGTTTAAAACTGGCTACAGGGTTAGCTATATGTAACTTTATTCGGCTACCCGGCGTCAGGATTAAAAACAGCGAAAATCTGATAACACACGTGCCGACATTAGAGACAGATGTGTAAATCACTCGACTAACATGTTTCGGCCAAAAATGACCTAAATAGTGTCACGGCCTTCTTCAGGGTCAGTTGTTCAGCCACTGCGATAAATAAGTGCAACTACGTGAAAAAAACCATGAAAAACATGTGAATAAATCAAGAGTATAATACCGAACCAGTGTCATTGACTGTTCAGTAAGTACTGCATACAACCTATAATGGAGATAACCTCCTGAGTAGCAATTTTCTAAAACGCATGTACATATTAGAACAATGTATAGTTTTAGAGGACGTGTGACTCACCACTGTCGTTTGTTGAGTTTACCACATCTGTCCCGGCGTATTAGCCACGCGGTACGTGCACCAAAACCTGCCAAACGGAGGCATATGGTTTTAAAAACAAGAGATCCCAAGAGAGGGATTCAGAGGTAGAGTGTATTTTCGACTAGGATGTCATTTGGCCAATGATAGTAATCACCGGAGGATATGTGTATTGATTCACTGTCAGTAAGAGGTACTGGTATAGGTACAAACAGACAGCATCCAAGCAGAGAACCCCAGGCGTGTGCCATCAACGAACATGATTCTGGCTGTGGCTGTTAGGATTCTATTTTCTGCGCCGGCCTCAGTTTTCGCCCCCTTGCTTGTTCTCACATCTGTCTCTAATGTCGGCACGTGTGTTATCAGCTTTTCACTGTTTTTAATCCTGACGCTGGATAGCCGAATAAAGTTACATATAGCTAACCCTGTAGCCAGTTTTAAACTCTCACATCACAGCACTGCACTTTATTACACACACGCCAGCCTTACATAGGGGTTTAGTATATCCCACCTAACTCAATAAAAACATCCCTGAGATCCTCCCTCGTAGAGACGGGGTTGTAGCCCACGTGAAGACTAGGTCTGTCACATGAGGAGACACCCCTATGATGAAGCATGACACCTCTGGTGTGTGAGGGGAACCGCCCTGAAAAGGGAAACCCCTTGTTGTTGCATGGCAGAGCACATTCAAACAGCTAAAACAGCCTCCCTCTAGTCCGGACCCACGGCCCCTTTTCTGTGTGATATTAATTTGGTGGGGAGTTGGTCCACGCAGGTCCTTAAAACTCCTCAAGCCCCCAAGTGTATTGATATGCGTTTTAATGCCATGTGTTTTAATACCATGCGTTGTAATGGCATTGCGATGTGATGGTACTTGCGTTGTGATGGCATGCGATCTAATGGCATGCGTTATAGTGAATTAAGCAGCACACATAGAAGTTACAAAACGTCATTTCAAGATTGTTTATGTGCAGGAAGGAGAACCTTCCTGCACATAAATGATCTTCCCCTCAACACAGGCACCCTTGCAAAATGGTGCAAGGGTGCCTGCGTTGGAGCTAGGCAGATGAAGTTATAGCCAGCGCAAGGGAAAATGCAGCACTGCACCATATTCTAGTGAATATGGTGCAGCCCTGCATTTCTAAAGTGACGGAGTGTGTTGTTAGGCTTAACGACACACTCCCCCACTTTCTTTTTAAATATGCCCCTCAGTCCACATTAATACCACACCAATACACAAATTGCCCTAACTTTAATCATCATCGTATTCATACAAAATCAATGACCACCCAGCCTTTTCACACACCAGACTGTGATCCTATACACTGCATACACATGAACCATCCCAGGGCTTTAAGTAGGCTGTGTATCTCTGGGTCTGAGACCCGGTAGTCATAAAAAACAGACTGTTTAACGGGTCCCAATTGGGCTATATTTTCATGTCCTAGTCAAAACATTGATCGATTTCTGAACAATTAATGTAAAAAGCGTAAAGATAATCCATGTTAGTGATTTAGTTCCTGTTTATAGTTCACGTTTTATTTAAACTTGCAGTCCCTAAGAGTGTTAGCTATTTCCAGTATGTTGTGTTCCTATTTCTTTTTTCATGTAGTATATTAATTTTATTGTTAGTGCCAACTTTGAACTGAATCACCCACAGGTGTATAACAATTCACGATTGAACGCTCGGGAGTTGAGGCTGAAGGCAGTGGGAGTTTCTCACTGTGCTTGTCAGTGGGACAAAAAAGTGTTCAGAACACATGCACAGCCAATCAATAGGCACACAGAGCAAGGGTCAAGTATTCCAGTTGCAGTTGTGATTCTGTGCAACTGTGTGTGAAGGAGAGGCACAGTTGTCAAAATATTGACAAGTAGCAAATAAAAGAAAATGTAGTGCTTGCAGGTGAGTTGGGGCCTTGCGTGTTTGTGGGTGGTGAAGTAAAGGAGATACAAGGAAGAGCATTCAGGAGAGTGTGAAAAGAGGGTGCTAAACAGGAAAGAGAAGTAGTGTAAGATATGTTGATGGAGGAGCTGTGGAGAGAAAACAGAGGGGCATATTCTCAAGGAGCTATCGCAGAGTTAACTGCACTTTAGCGCAGCCAAAGTCACGATAAATTTACCGCCCCATTCACAAGCCGGTGCTAACAGCCCATATCACCAGTTTTCCGGTGATAGCCTCCTCAAACAACATCGCCACAGATGACACCGGCAACTATCGCTAATGAGATGCAGAGTAGGCGTTCCTGTGCAGAAAGCCGTGACAAAACCACTCCACAACATTCTCAACGACCAGCCAGATCGGCGATAAGATCACAAAACATGGGATAAGGCACGTTAGCAGCAGGAAATTAACACCTGCTCTGACCTGGTGCAAAGTCGGACAACAACCGGCACCAGACAAGGGAGCACAGCCCATAGCCAAACATGAAGAACAACAGATGCCCCCGGGCAACTGAACATGCAGCATGGAGCTCCAATAGGGCAACAACACCCACCACCACCACTCCCGGACCAACACTGAGGCAGCGCAGACAAAGACATCGACCTGCTGAAAATGCACCAACCTCACAGACCCAACACCAGGGAATGTCATTGCCCACCACAGGCTCAAAAGGACAACCATCCTATGCATCCTGACCACCATTGCCCAGAGGTCGATGTTACCAACACAGCAGACAAACAACATCCCTCCGCAGACAAAGCTGCTGGCTGTGTTGCACCTGTTGGCCTCTGGGACCTGCCAACCAACAACCGCCAGAGTCGGAGGAGTCTTACAGCCAGCCCAATCCAAGCCCCCCACAACTGTCTTGGATGCCATCATCAGCTTGGTACCACACTACCTATCCTTCCCCCCCACACTGCGCAGGAACAGCTGGCGACCAAGCAAGGTGTCAATGCCGTAGCTGGCTTTCCTCACGTTTCAGGGGGCAATTGAATGCACACATGTCCTACTTGTGCCCCCTGGTGACACTGCACACAGTATCCGCTACCGAAAGCACACGCATACCATTACTGTGCAGGCAATAGTGGACCAACTAGGAATCTCCACAAACGTCGACGCCAACTACCCATTCTGAGTGCATGAGTCCTACATCTTCCAAAAGTCCATCATCACACGGCGCTTCCTGGCTGGCACCTACGGAAATGCGCTGCTCATTGGTAAGTACCAAATGAACACACCACACACCTCAACTCCACAATCATGCAACTCACAACACTGGGAATGCACACGTCACAAACTCACATACAACATGCCAAACAACATGCCCACCCACCAGACACACCAGTACAACTTACTGTGGCAACCTGGGCCAGCCATGTACATGAGCCTTCAACGGCATGGCACCTCAGCCACACACTAGCGGAATGTTGGGAGAGGTGGGAACCAGGCATGTGCGAAGGAGGCAAGTGACCCATGAATGAGAATGTACACAATGCTAAGTGTGGCGGAGATGTGCTGGACAGACTGCAGTATGCAGACCACACACATATCCATGTCCACATACATCGCTGGTATATTGAGTGCTGTGGACAGTGGACGTAACCATGTCAACCCAGCCAGTGGGGAAGATCCTGGAAATGTAGCTTGTTACGCCCCCCCTTGTCAGCATGAGCAGAGTGGGCTGGCCCAGCGTACGCCAGGCCAGCGTAGGGGTGTGAATAAAAAGCACGTAGCTCTAGGTGTGGTCCTCTTCCGGAATGACCAACGTCTCTGCCAGGGCGGAGCCGCTCACCCCGCCAGGAGGCCGATGCCGTCACGTGTGCGGTGTTGCCTGCGTTCCTGTGCTCCTGCTGCACCCCGGGCCGGACGTCCTCGCACCAGTCCTGCCAGGCCCTGCGCACCCAGCCCTCAATGCACACCTGCCGACACCAGCGTGTGTCGAAGAGGGCCCACCACGTGCTGGTGCAAGCTCCAAGCCCGAGTGCCACGAACCTGGGAGCCTCCTCAGACCATCACAGCCAACGCTACACAGGCCTGCAGTACTCCCTTCTCGCTGACGTACTCCACCTGAATGCACAGCAAAAAAGGAGGTCACACATTTGCAACTGAGTCTTGATTATACTACGGCAGAGAACATCAATTATGGCTGATTTTATCTCACTATACTCCCTCCAATGTGGTGCCACCAAGTCCGTGCATAGCATACCATCCACACGTGTCCGTGGGCCCACAAGGACTACTGCCCTCAGGCCAAGCTGCGTTGGAGTCGGGTGCACATGTGGGACTGAGTCTTGATTTGTCAATGGCAGAGTAAATATCATTGCACGCAAAGAGAGGTGTGAGAGGAAGATGCGTGTCAGTCTGTATGAAAAAAGGATCATTGTTACAGAGGTGATCAAACACTACTGACAACTGCCCTGGTGTCACTAACTCGCAAGACAACGACACATGGCTGTGGGCCCTAGCTGACCGCTGTCTCCGGCCTATACTGTGGGCGAGTAGGTCACACATGTGGGACTGAGTCTTGATTATACATTGTCCGAGTTCACACATTAATGCAGCGTTTACATCACTGTATTCCCTTCGATGTGGTGACACCAAGTCTGTGCCTGGCATCCCAACCACACATGTCTGTGGGCCACTGATGACTACATTGTCGGCCTACACTGCGGTCCAGCAGGCCTCACGCCAATCCAATCCAGTCCGTACCAGGCAGAACACGTCATCTTCGCCGACTGAACACCCGCTCGGCTTTGTTGCTTTTGCCTCCGTCATCCACAGGTCACCCCCAAATGCCATGTCAATGTCGTGTGTTAGAGTTCCAGGAGTAGCTCGCTGAACCGCGTCTGGCCCGCGCTGGCCACTGCCCCGGGCCTACACTGCGGTCGAGTAGGTCACACATTTCAGACTCTGTCTTGATTTATGTATGGCTGACTTGATGTCAATGTACAGGCCTCATCGCAGACTGCATCCCCTTTCAGCCCTGGTGCCACTAAGTCTGTTCCCCGAGACCCATGGACACTTTCTGGTTGAACTTTGGTGGCGACTGAGACCTTGGACTTGGGGTTGTCGTCACCATCATGTTGGTGATACTGACTTTGTGGCAAAAACTATATTGTGGCATTCCACTTCTCCATTTGCTGCTTCCGGACAGCTTCCACCCTCTGCATCATGCCCTGGAGGACACCTTCCACTGTCCCCTGCAACCCTCCACCACATTCACCTCGGACATCGATGAGGACCCGCTCAGCTTGCGTGGCCTATCTCACTGCACCGCAAGTCACTGTCCCGTGGTGGGGGGACCTGTGCCGGCCACAGCGCATCCGGGGCCACTAACTCTGTGCGGCTCAAGTCAGGAACCCTGTCTTCTGAGAAATTGGATGGCCTCTGAGACAATGGCCTTGGGATCATCGATGCCATGTGTCTGTGGCCCTGCGCTGGGCGTGGTTCAGTACTATAAATGTGCACATGCATGTGTCTCTGTCGCAATGTGGGTCTCCTTGGTGTTGTGTAGGTGGTCACTGAGGGGAATTAGACAAACACGCATGTGGTGTAGTTCGTGTTCCTGGGTTTAGACCCCACCCGCACCTGTTCGGCCACCTCCTTTTGTCATTCTGACACCTGGCATTGGAATGCGATGTGTGCCTAGGTGACGTGTTGGGAGCCAGCCGTGGTGGCGGGTGCTCCCTGCTGTGTGGTCTGTGCAGGGGCTGGGGTCTCCTCTGTGTGGTTTGGCTGCCCTGCTCCTGGGGGTGGGTTGCCTAAGATGTCCATGGGCTGTTGTAGGGCGTTGGTGCCGATGGTGGGGTGGTCCTCTCCAGCATGACTGATGGGTAGTCTGGTCTGCTCTGCTGGAGGTGTTGTTTGTCCCTCTGCAATGTGGAGGGGAGATGCATGTTGACATTGTGTTGACATGTATGTTGGCGCATTGTCCTTGTTTACATGCAGACTGTATGACTATGTACATTGTGACTGTTGGGAGGTGCTGGATTTTGATACAGGACAGTGGACATTTGGACTACACGACGGATGTGGGTTTGTACGTGTACATTTCCTTCTCACAGTTTCCTGCTCTGTCAGATGTAGTTGGCCTGTTTCAGCGCATGAGTGCAGCCAGTTGAGTCCTCTGTTCTGCAATGCTGGTTTTACACTTTGTGCCACATTGTCGTCAATGTGGATGTGCTGTTATTGCTATGTGTGTGTGCTACTGTGTGCCACGGATAGGAGGGCCATGTTCTAGGGTAATTGTGGGTGTGCAGTGTGCTACACATCATTGTGCATGTGTGGCATTGTGCCCATTTCCCCCTTCCTCCCAGTCCCTGGTCTTAACTCACCCTGTTGATTTTGTGTAAGGTCCTCTCGGGCTGTATCCTGACTCCCACCTACTTGCAGCGTCTCCACACTGATGACTGTGGTCTCAATTTCCTCAAGCTCCTCCTGTTGCTGCCTTCCTGTTGGCAGCGGGTTTGTGCTTGGTTTGGCTTTTCACATCAGGCCAGCAACTCTTGTCCTCCTCCATTGACCTCCTCGACACTCCGACAGCATTCACAGTGGTATAATTGTGTGTCTGTTGATGGTGGTGTTCTGTCACCTCCGTGACACTGATCTGCTTTTCCTGCGGACTGCTCCCCGTCTTCCTCTCACTCTTCTCCTTGGCCTTCCCCCGACCCCGTTGTTCCTTGCTGGTGGCTTGTGGGGCTTGTGTGGTTCGCATTGGCGTCTGCACTCAGTCCGGGTGCATCCATGATGCTACGCAGTTGCTTTTTATCACCCTTTTATTTCCGTGTCTTTTATGGTGCATTTTCCCTCATGACGTTTGGGAATTGCAAGCCTGTGGCTGTTTTTCGCTGGTTTTGATGTCTCGGTTGGCCTCATCGTAATATTTTTGGTTGTTGGTGTTTCACGTTTATGCGGCGTCGCGTTGACTTTATTGCGGACATTTGGCGTGTTATCGTGGGCCTATCACATGGTGCCGCAGTGTTCAGAATACCACGTTGACAAGGTGTTATTTTCCCGCAATAGACTGCGGTGTGAGTAGTTGCGTTAAGCTACTTTTGCGGTAGTTATCATATGTTCTTGAGAATACCCCCCATAGAGTGAATATAAAGGAGTGATTGAGACACTCTGGAGACCACTACCTCTTTTCACAGGTCGCAGGAAATTTTAACTCACATCTCAGCATTCCAGAATTTTAATATTTTCGATATTATTTATTTATTTAAAAAATTCATTGTTGTTACTCACTTATGTTAAACTGCTAACAACCATTGCCAAAGTCTGTTGTCCTTGATGGTTTAGGTGTATGTCAATTGTTGTGTTCTATATCTAGAAGCAATAACTAAAAGCTCAGAGGAACTGGTTGGGTAGTACTCTATGGGAATCAGCAAAATCATATTTATGTGTTTAAGCACTGCCCTAAATTACATATGCTGTGCCCCCCCCACACACTTTTTTCATCCCACTTAAAGCCCTGAACCCTCCTGGATCACAGGCTCACTAGTCTAGTAACACTTGCCTTGACATCTGGCTGGACCCTAAATTGATTCTTTGAGATACAGAAGGGCATATGTACAAGAACTTAATGCCGCCGTAGCGTCTATCTTTTGACGTTATGGCGGCCTTTTTTAAAATTGCTGTATGTACAAGTTCCAGCTAACTATTGTTAGCAGCACTTTTCCAATGTAAACGTGAATTTGTAAGATTGCCACTTCTGTTAGCGGGAAAATTAGATTCAGGGTGGGCGTTCCACTGCAAAAACTGCAGCTAACTCCACTTCGCAATATTTACAATGAAATTCCCATACGGCGATAACCCCCCAAAACTGCTGCTAAGTCCAGTTAGAGGCAGTTTTTTAAGACAAGAAAATAGCTGGTCTTAAAATTGGTGCAACCACTTGGGGCCTCATTTCAGAGGTTTAGGTGCTGGACAGCGCTGCAAGGAATATTGCAGTGCTGCCCTGCGACACAACAAAAGGGCAGGAATGCGCACTATCAAAAGGATAGGGTGCATTCCTGGGCCTCATTCATGAAAAGTGTTGCATCACTGCAACAAAACAGCGTTGCAACACTTTTTAGTGCGTCCTCCCTGCGGCCCCATGGATGCGCCGTATTCAATGTACGGTGTTCCATGTCGCAATCAATGACAGATACGTCCAGAATACTGACGTATCTGGCAGCGCTAAAGTCACGCATTGCTACAGTTGTGTTGCAAGCATGATGCAACTCCAGCAATGCATGGGGCCAGCCATTGCACTGTGTCACCCTTATGCCTGCCATGAGACAGGCGTAAAGTGTTGACGCAGTGGTG
Organism: Triturus cristatus; assembly: GCF_964204655.1. Classification (NCBI taxonomy): domain Eukaryota; kingdom Metazoa; phylum Chordata; class Amphibia; order Caudata; family Salamandridae; genus Triturus; species Triturus cristatus. The sequence continues at coordinate 266,890,477 of NC_140585.1, forward strand.
TCCTAGAATTAGCACAGTGAAATCTGATAGACTTCACTGCACCAATTCTACAAAGCTTTGTTGTGTGGGAACATCCACCCTGCATACATCATACCAGATGCAGGTATAATGTGGAACATAGTTTCACAAGGTCAAGCATATGCCTAGATGCGTCACTTTGTAAATACGGAGCAACGTAGTGCAAGATTCACGCTGGAATTACGTCAGGAAAATGACGCACCTGCGGCGTTAAACTGCCGGAAGGGGCTCAGGATTAAGGCCCCCTGTCTTTTCCCCCTATGATGGCACACAATGGCTGCCATGCCCCAACGCAGGCACCCTTGAGCCATGGTGCAAGCGTGACTGTGTTGCAGAGTTGATTAATGTTGTGGCTCCATCTCTACTTGAGACGGTGTGTCTGGACTAGTGGAGGGCAGGCGTGAACCAATTGGCCTTCTTTGTTGTTTGCCTGGTCTTTTCTTGAAGGGTGCCAGCGTGTCGAGGCAGTTGGAGATCAATCGGTGGAGGTTGCGCGCTACTGTGTTTGCGTCTGTAAGCATTGGCGGAGTGGTGGTGCTGAGGGAGTTGAAGAGAAGTTCTTCGGTGGCCTTAATCCAGCTGCAACGGGGGTGAGGGGGGGCGATGATGGTGGTGGTGTACGGTGGGCATGGTGAAGGCGGGATGTATACAATGATGGTCGGTCCATGAGAGTTCTGTGGTGTGGCTGTAGTTGAAGTTCCCGCTGGCGAAGAAGATGGGCTCGAGCGTTTGTTCGGCTACGTGGGTTGGTGCAGTGACTAGCTGCTAGAGTCCAATGTTGGTGGGGGGTGTGGTTTCGTTGTGCAGCGAAATGGCCGCACACTAGCGCGGCTCCGCTGGCCGAGATAAATAAATCCGGCATTAATCCGACATAGCTGCTTGGGATCGGGAGCCTACCGAACGAAATTCAAGCTGGAACTGTTCAGCAGCGTGAAGAAACGTAAACGGGCGCTGGTTGGGCTGTCAGTGTGAGGCATCGCTGCAGAGAGAGCGGGCCTACTGCTACAAGTGCCCAGCTGAAGCCGGGGCCTCAGGTGACTGCCTGGCCTGACGACGCTGCTTGGGGGCTGGGGCCGGGAGGCCGAGAGGAGCGGCCCGGACTTGCTCTGCTTTCCACAGACTGCTACTGGGCCCAAAAGGTGTTGAGTGCTGCCGGAAGCGCGCTGTGGTCTGCCCTGTGATCGTTACCTGGGAGTAGTGTGGGAGGTGCACGCAGCTGTCCGGGAAGGCGCAGGGTGCCGAGCGCCGTCGGAGAACGGCACTGGAGCTTGAACTGAGCTTCATGGCAACTTGGCAGACAGGCCGCTAATGAGATGAAGATGCGGGCTCCGGTAAGCGGCAAATGCACCTCGGTTGTACTTGCGCTACGCGGTGCCTTGTGATTGAAGCCCCATTCAATTTGATTCATGCAGCTACGTAGGCCCCATACCACGCGATCCTGGGGCGAGCAGTGGAGGTCGCTGAGTGTGTCCCCTGCGGTTGGAGCCTCTTGCGCTGTCTGGGCGCCGCACGAACCCCTTGGCAGGGGCCGGGGGGACAACCTGGATCTCGGTGGCGTGCCCCAGCACTGATGTGGCCGATAATTGATGGACCGGCCTCTGCACTAACTAGAAGAGTGACCCAGAGACATTTCTCACCTGCAGCTGCAGGGAGGGAGATAACGGTGAGGCGCAAGGTGGAGTAGCTGAATGGAGGCGGAGACCCCCGTGCACCAGTAACACTGTCCGGGTATGGAACACCTCCTCGTTATACAGCCTCACATATAGCGTGGCTGCCGGTGGTCCTTGGCTGTGGGGGTGCGGTGGTGATGACTGGTGGCCTGGCTGAGGACCTGATTGCTAGTGCCGGCCCTGGGCGCTGTCGGTCAGGGGTGCCTGCGGCCTAACGTTCATACTCCCTAGACGGTACTAACGAGGGAGGTGGAGTCGGCGCTCGTGGGGGTCCCTTGGGAACCGGCGGGGCCCCGGGGGCTCCTGTGGTGAGGCTTCGCTCGCACATCTGCGGTGTGGCGCGGGTCGTGGCTTGCCGCTCCCTCGCCGCTGGGGCTGCTGCAGTCTGAAACAATGGGGAAGCCGGACACACGCCAACCCAGGATAACTTTCAACAAAAAGGCCACTAAAACAGCTGATACGGACGCTGGTCAGCAGGAGGCTGCCGGGGACGGGGCGGCGGCCCACCCGCCTGCAGAGGATATCCGGGAGATGTTTCGGGATCTGAAGTCGAGTCTTCAAGGCTTGGACTCTAAAATGGATTCGCTAGCGGAGAGAATGGACAGGATAACGCAGCGTATGGACAAACAGGAAGGACGTGTCAATGTTCTGGAGACAAGAGTGACCGAGACGGAGGAGGGTCACACGGAGTTGTACAAGAGAATGCGGGAAATGGATGGAATACTCCGTGTGATAAGCCAAAAGAATAAGGATTTAGAAGCTCGATCGCGGAGGAACAATATCAGGATCACGGGGGTTGCGGAATCCACAGATATTCAGTGCATGGAGAAATACATAGAGACAATGATGTCCGATCTCTTTGGCTCTGATCTATCCACGATGTTCTTGATCGAGTGGGCGCACCGGACGCTGGGGCCCAGGCCCCGTCCGGGGGCACCGGCAAGACCAATATTGGCGAGAGTCTTAAACTATAGGGACCGAGACACGATACTAAGGCTGGCAAGAGAGAAAGGAGATATTCAATACAAAGGAAATAACATCGCACTGTAACCGGACTTTACACTGCAGGTTCAAGCAGCAAGACGAGAATTGCTACCTGCAAAGAAAATCTTCCAACAAATAGGCACCAAATATGCCTTGATCTACCCTGCCAAGCTGCGCATTCAGGGAAATGGACGACCCACATTCTTCACGGACGCTAAAGCAGCTCTATCATACGTGAAGCAGTTGGCGAAGGAGCACAAACAGAGTTCATCGACAGGCGATGCTCCGACTGGGGTGCACTTGAGCGACAATGACTGATGGCCCACGACCGGCGCCCTGGACACTCCGCTAAGTGCCCTAGTTGGGCTTTCATACTCCAATTGCTAAAGTATCATACAAGATTGTTCTTGTTGTATAGTTAGAGACTTGCTGCCATATATTCCTGCACTATGAGTATAGTATTTTGATGTTGGGGGGGGTTCACTGTTTCAGGTTAGCGAGCTGCTATCTCGGCCACTCTGCCAAGAGTGCAGGGGTGTAATGCTGGCGGACCCATGTAGACCCCTGGGATGAATCCCTCATGTTCACGACTGTGGACAGTCTGTTTACGGTTAGTTGGGGAGGGGGGGATTATATCACAACCTAATTGGGGGGTTGGTGTGGGTGGGGGAGCAGGGGAGTTACTGTATTGTTGTTTAACTCTGTCAGAATCTGCACTTCTTTACACAAGCTCACTGGCTGACACGACCCACTGGAGGGAGATGATCGCTATTATGCATCATATCTCGCTGTTGCATTCCCTGTACACATTGCATTTTGGCGGTGGTTCCGAGACCTGTATTTATTTATTAGCTGCCCTGCTGTCATGACTGCCCTTACATGTATTTCATGGAATGTTAGAGGCCTAAACGATCGCAGGAAGTCCAGACTGATCCACTCTTACCTCTCCAGACATTGGGTTGACATTTGCCTGCTTCAAGAAACACATTTAACCACTGCGGCGGCGGGATTGCTTAGAAATAACAGGTAGGGAGAGGTGGTGGAAGCAGGGTATTCAAACTACTCTAGGGGTGTTGCGATCCTTATACGCAAAGGACTACATTGGAAAACACATTGCACCATAGCAGACAAGGAGGGGCGGTTTATTATACTGCAGGGCACCCTGTTCAACACCCCGGCAGTGCTGGTTAACACGTATGGCCCTAATACGGACTGTCCTGAATTCTTCAATCTTCTCTGGCAGAAACTACAGACACTGGGCAGGATAGCGGTGCTATGGGGGGTGGATTTTAATGTCATACTCTCCACTACGATAGATAGACAGTGGACGTCTCGTGACCATCACCCCAAAGCTGCGGGAATGTTATCTGACATTATGTCGGACCTTCAGCTAGTAGATACCTGGAGAATACTCCATCCCCCAGATAGGGTGGGCACATGTGTGACACACCACAGAAACGCATGGTCCAGACTGGACTATTGGCTTGTGTCCAAGGATATACATACAGAGGTTCAGGAAGCTGGGCATCACCTGAGAACATTCTCTGATCACGCGCCCACCTATATAAAGTTGCACATCCCTGAGCCCTATAAACAACCGTTTACCTGGAGATTTCCCTCAGGCGCGCTCTTAGATCAGGTTTCTCGGGAGGAGCTGCGGGGGAAGTTGGTGGACTATTTCCCACTGAATGGGGGCACGGTGGACTCTCCGGGAGTACTCTGGGAGGCGTTCAAAGAGGTTACTAGGGGGAATTGCATAGCATTACAAACAGGGGTGCTATTGACCAATCCTGCCCCAGATGTCGTGGCCCAGTTCCACTCCAAATTAACGGAATTCCAACAAGAGGCGGAGAGGGAAAAAAATTCTTGCACAAATACACTCAGGCAAGGCGTTATGGAGAGGGTGAGCGTGCAGGGAAAACACTGGCGGGTCTACTCAGATCCCCTAGGGGCACTGATTATCTTACTGAACTTCACACAGACGGCGGCGGGGGTGGCAAGATCGCCATCAGATATATTGCAAACGATGAAAGGGTTTTACCGACAGTTATATACATCCAAATTTAACCCTTCTCAGATGCATATTTCAGAGTACCTAAACACTGTCGCATTAGCATGGTTCAATGATAGGGCCCGAGAATATATGGAACTGCCGATATCGGCGGAGGATATACGGCAAGTAATCAATAGTATGCCGGCTGACAAGGCACCAGGGGCAGATGGTCTGACTGCCGCCTTTTACAAGGAATATGTTGACATTATAGCACCCCATTTCCTACAGGTATATCTGGAGGCCATGGAAACAGGTACGCTCCCTCCCACGATGCGTGAGGCAATTATTATCACCATGCTCAAACCAGATAAGGACCCCACTCGACCAGAGTCGTATCGCCCCTTATCACTAATCAACTTGGATTCCAAGATCTATGCTAAGTTGATAGCGAATAGGTTGCAGCCAATGCTCTTGCAGATTGCATTACCAGATCAGTCCAGGTTCATACCCGGGCGCTCGATCGCTCACAATTTGCGCACACTCTTTGGACTCCTGCACTATCTGGCCCCCAATGTCAAGGCAGTGGCTGCGCTGCTCAACGCGACTAAAGCTTTCGACTCCTTGGAGTGGAAATTCCTCTTTACTTTATTGCCCAAAATGGGTCTCAGCCCCTTGTTTATCAAGCAGATGCAAATAATATACACAAACCCTGTGGCGAGAGTTAGGGTGAACGGGCAGGTTTCTGACCCTTTTGACATCACGAGAGGGACAAGGCAGGGCTGCCCTCTTTCGCCCCTGCTGTCTGCTATAGCCACAGAACCATTGGCGGCCCGGCTACGTCAACATCACACGCATAGAAGCATTGGATTTACCTACAGGGGCCTTCTGATTTCCATGTATGCTGATGACATGGCTATCTATTTGGTCAATCCAAGTGACTATTTTGATGCGATCATGAGAGAGCTGGTTATATATGGGGGATTGTCGGGTATCCAAATAAACTGTACTAAATCCGTGCTGTTCCCACTAACTGATACCACCATTCCATTCGACACGGAATTCCCGATACGCTGGGCCGAGAATCCAACAGGATATCAGGGGATCAAGGTGAGCAGATCCCTGCAGGAAATTTGGTTGGCCAACTAGGGTGGGGTAATTGACTGGATAGAGAGTAAAATTCATAGATGGAAAGTACTACCGCTGTCACTGACCTGACTGGGCGCATTGCGATCACCAAGATGGTAATGCAACCCAAATTATTATACCTGTTTGTAAACATCCCTACGCCACTGAACTCACATTTTTTCAAGCGGCTCCGATCTCTCATTCTTGAATTGGTCTGGGCGGGCAAACAACCTAGGGTCTCCTGGAAACTGCTGACACTGCCATTGGTACAGGGAGGCAAGGGTGCCCCAGACTTTGAACTCTATGCCTACAGTGCGCAGGCGCAGTAACTGCACTTCTGGCATCATCCGACCCCGTTCCAGCCCCATGTGGCGATAGAAATTGATCGTGTTGCCTCTCTACCTTTGAACGTGGCCGTTTATCAGCCATATAAAAGACCTCATCTGGAAATAGACACAGTGGAGGCAACCCGCTGGGCTTGGAGAGGCATCGCAAAGAGAGCGGGCTTGCAGGAATTGTACGCGCCGTCTATGCCATTGGGAGGCAATCAACTTCTAACGCCACTGTTGGATAAGACCGCCACTAAGTGGGCAGCGGCACATGATTTGGTTAAGGGGGGAGACCTATACCCTGAGACGACATTCATATCACTTCAGCAGATGTGTGGGGCTCAGGAGCCAGTAGCAATGGACATGCTGCTGTACTATCAGCTCAGAGCTGCATGCAGAGCTAGATATGCGAACTTCCCAGGGGAACCCCCTGCAGTGCCAGCACTGGAAAATGTACTTTCAAATCCATCTCCCCGCAAACTGATAACGCGAATCTATAGTATAACACAAAAGCACTCCCCCATCATTTCCCCTATCTCCAGAGTGAAATGGGAAACAGAGGCAGGTATAACTGTTACGGATCGACAATGGCAGTTTTGCTGTTCCCAGCTGGAACATCTGTCGCCCAACTACAGAATGAGGCTGGTACATTTCAATTTCCTGCACATGGTCTATCGCACACCCCCACAGCTATTCCGTATGGGCTTACATCCGGACACGAACTGCTGGAGATGTGGGACGCCGACAGCCACATTTACACATTTGGCATGGCATTGTGGGGAAATTGCACAATACTGGGAGTCAATTCTCTTATACATCGGGCAAATCACTGGATTTCAAACTCCAGACACACCACTGTTAGCGCTGCTGGGCTTTGTGCTGGAGGTCCCAAAGAGCTCTCGTAAACTCTCAGCTATGCTGCTGCTATTAGCAAAGCGTCAGGTGTCCATGCACTGGAAAACACAGCATCCTCCTACAATTGCAGAATGGTTAGATTCTGCAGTATACTGCAAAGATCAGCTAACATGCTACTGGGAATTAATGCCCAGCAGGTCTAGGCCCAAAGATATATGGGCTCCATTAGTGAACTGGTTGGCGCCCGGAGGGGCAGACCTTCTGGGGAGTGCTGCTGCTTGAGGGCTGCTGAGGTTCATGGGGCTATCAGTTCACAACATTCTACTGGGCGGGGGTGTCGAAACTAACGCTACTGGTAACTATCCCGCACAACGGATGATGGGGGCGATGCAGCGGCGGTGCACTTCATATCACTAGGGGAGTCGGCAGGTGGGCAGATTTCATGTTGTTAAACTGCGGATACGACAGGTGGGGTGGGGGAGTAGGGGTTTTTCTTATTAAAAATGGGTTTGTATATTTCGTATATTTGTGTAGTTCTTATATGACGTAAGCCATTTCATTACGTGACGTCTAAATCGCTGCCGGACCTCTGGGTTGTCGGTGTAACAGCGCTGTCAGTTTGATTTTATTGCTAATATCATTTTAGAATGCCGACCTCAGGGATGTAGGCACAAGGTTATGTATGCATAATGGTCCTAAAAATGTTCTAATAAAATAAAAAATAAAAAAAAATATAAGAGTCCAATGTTGGTGAGGTTCCCCAGGAGGGGTGGTGGTGTTCTGGTCACTGGGGTTGTCTAGGTGGAACTTGCGGTCTCCGAGTAGGATGTAGTCGGTGGATGGTAGAGCCTGGGGTGCGATGAGGTCTACAATGGCATTGGTGAATAGGGGTTCATGGCCCGGGGGGCCCGTAGACGAGGGTCCCACGGAGGGTGGTGTTGGGTTTGGTCCTGATCTGGAAGTGGAGTTTTCCATGGTCGCCGTTGGGTCATTAGAGTGTGTGGTCAGTCGGAGTGTGCTTTTGTAGACGATGGCAATGCATCCTCCTGGACTGTCGGGTTGGTCCTTGCGGGAGAATTTGCAGCAGTCAGGGAAGGCAATGGCGATGTCTTGTCCAGAGTAGAGGTTGGTCCAGGTTTACGTGAAGAAGGAGATGTCTGAAGAGGTGACATCGAGGAGGTCCCAGATTTCTGTGGTGTATTTGTGGTGGGACCACACGTTGAGGATGATGCAGTTGAGCCGGTCGGGTGCGCTGTTGCTCGGCTGGGTGGTAAGAGGTACTGGTGTGCTGATGTTGCAGGAGGTGCATTTGCAGTTTTGGCAGGCGCAGGGTGCAAGGGTATTCTTCGGTGATGCTAGATGGCAGGCGGCATGGAATTCCAGGATTGAGGATGAGGAGAGTGCTGGTGTCAAAAGTGGTGGAGTGTCCGAGAGAGCAGGGTCCCTGGTGCTGGGCGCAGTACAGGGGCGGACCGACTCAGACAGGTTTGCCTTCGGCGCACCAGTGGAACGCCTGCTGCGCATGGCCGCACAGCGTCTGCCATTAGGTAGTGCTGCAGGGGGGCTGGACAGCTGGGAGGTGGGAAACGCAGGAAAGGACACTAGAGGGGGTGGGGACATGGGGGATCGCAGCAGCAACGACGGAGAGCATAGGGAAAAAGGAACTGCAAAAAAGCACAGGACAAACAAAGCCAAACAAAGCAAAGATAAAAAAAGACAAAGGTAGAAAAGCAACAGAGGAGAGCAGAAAGATGAACAGGAACAGCCGAAAAGAGGGACAGGAGGGCAGTCAAGCTGCAGAGCAGTGACGCTCTACCACTGGACCACCAGGGATGTGGCACAGGCAGGAGCCTGCGGGTGGAGCAGGAACTCGAACACCTGACCTGCGGGTCAGAGGAACCAGCAACAGCAGATGGGGACAGCAGCTACAGCAGCAACCAGACGGCGCAGTGCAGTGGGAAGAGAAAGCCCACTAAGGATTAGTCCCCCATACACCCAAAAGCTAACTAACTGGACAAGGAAAGGCAGCACCACCAGGTTGCCTCTTCCGATCTAACAGTGGCTACCAGATTCCGTGTTCCCCAGTTCCCCAGTGAGTAACAGCGGATCAAGCTGCATACCCAAAGGCCTGGGCCAGAACTGGCCCCGGTGCCCCTGGCACCCACTGTCACCAATAGCCGATCTCAGCAACTTGAGCCAGTTAGTAGAGCCCCCCACCAGTCTTGTGCGGTGCCCTCGGTGATCTAGGTCAGTCGCAGCGCAAGGATTGCTCAGGGCACGGTGTGCGTCACCCACAGGTGCAAGGTCTGGGCCCAACTCACCCCGGGCATCCTCCGATACATGTCCCACCTACTCCTCACCTGGACATTGACAGCGGGGCTCAATGCGTTGCACTCTCTCCAAATCTGTGACTCAGCCAGCAGGAGCCTGAGCCAGGTGGGATTTCACTAGCCTGGGTACAGCAGTCGGCGCCGATTCTGCTGGGGAACCTCCCGATGCAGGTGATGTAACAGGGCCCCCTTAGGCGTGAAGTTGCAGCGCTCCTGCCACACAAGTTTGGTGCAGCTTAGGGGCCTCACCATCTACAGTGTCTGGCCTGCGCAACATCCTCTGGCCTGTGATGCAGAGAGGCACGGCCCACCATTTGTAAATCTCCTCAGTGCACCCCGGTGTAGTGGTGGCGCCTGGTATGCAATGCAGACCTTCCTATGCTGGTGCGCAGGAGCACCTCTGCCATTCACAGCTCCAAGGTGCGCCAGGCGGTTTTCTCAAACAGGTCAGCAACGTGTCTCCATGTGACCTGCCAGACTTCACCACCAGATAAGGGCGATTGCCAACGCCTCAATGTCTACCGCCTTGGCACAGCAAATCCACAGCACCTCTGCTTCCCTCTCCGGGACACAGAGGCAGGCTCAGCGAGGCCTCCGGCCCCCGGGGATTGTCCCCTCTTTCAAGGTTTTGGCTGCCATGGTGTTGCAAGAAGGGAGCTTGAAAAGTGATGCATCACTGGTTTTTACCAGCGATGCGCCTCATTTCATAACTGTAGCCCTGAATCTGCATTTCCTCATCCCCCGGGACTTTGGCTGGTCATCCTGGCTGTTGTAGGTTTTGAGGGTTTGTTGATCTGTGCTACACTTGGCCCTGGCTGCTTCATTCTGCATTCCATTGGTTTTATTTCCTATTTTGCATTGGAGGTGGATTTATAGGCTATTTTTGTCTCCAGAGGCCAAAAAAACGTCAGGTTGGGCTGACTAACGTGTTTTTTTGCCGCTAATAGGACTTTCGTCACTTTTCTTTCACTAAGGTCAAACTTTGTATTGCCTTGACTCTAGTTTTGGTGGCAGTTTTAACCCGGCTAGCTGTTACTCTTGCCATGTAGTGATGTATTGTAAATACATTGCTAACAGGGCCATAGTTTTTGGGGCTAGGCCGCGTTAAGAAAACTGCTGCTAACTAATGCTAGTTAGCTGCAGTTCTTGTACATATACCCCAGAGTTCTTAAATCCTGCAGAAGGTCTGACAGTAACATACTACACTTACCACTTCTTAAACACAAGATACCACTTTTTAATTCTACTTTGCAAAAGTCATTAAACAGTATATAGCACTTTAAATACCTAACTCCATTTAAGCATCTATCATATCCCAAACCGTCTAATGCATACCTCCAAGGGAATTCTATGTCAGGACCAGAGGCGAGGATTATGCTGTAACTTTCTTTATTCCTTGCAGCCAGCAGTGTTCAACTTCAACATTTAACAAAAAAACTAGCACTCCCATGGTGCTTTAGGCAGTCCATAACATCCACCAAATCAGCGCCTTCCATCATCCCTGAGGGCGTGTGCTTCCTGTGGCAACTCCGCTTTCTTTCCTGGTGCCAGCAGTTAAGTCGCATTTTTCCTTCCTCTGGTATTTCATGTGTCTGGCTAAGTGTTTGGTTTTTTCATATTGTTTGTTGCGCGTTGAGGTAATTAGCCGCGCTATTGTCCCTTCACCTCCCGCGCTTCAGTGGCGGAGGCGAATGGTTATTCACAGGTTGCCGATTCTGTGAGAAGCGTAACTCCGCTTTTGTGTGCGGAGCAACGCTCGTTAGTTTGCCGGTATTTGGTTTTGCTTAATGTTTTAATTTGCCTTATAGGTTTTCTTTCCTCTTGTCGGGGCCGCGGGAGCTTCAACGCTCTGCTAGCGGCCCTCAGTCTCAGGTACTTATGCGCAATGTGTCTCGACCCGTGAGGGGGCGCTGCTTTGAACTCACTGATCAAAGAACCGCTCTGTCGCTCTGAGGATTGGCGAGTTCAAACGCGCCATTTACAGTGTTTCCTCCCGATGCGTCTCCTGCCTGCCGGTCTGGGAACCCTGATACCTGCAATTGCGGGATGAATATTTTTCATTCTTTGGCCACAGAGTGCACACCTGCTGTAGCGGGTCGGTTTGTTGCCGTGAGGCAGATTAATGTGAGGCGCGCTTCCTTGTTCTTTGCAAAGCGCCTATTGCCTATGGTGGGGGCGGGCTCAGACCTCCGGACACCCGTGGAATTGTAGGGCGAGTCGCCCCCCAACAATTATTTTGGCTGCCAGCCGCCCGGTGGCACAAAAGCAAAGTGATCTCACTCCATATATCTTTGCCACTATTTTCAGGCCTTGCCTGTCCACGTGTGAGCGTGTAGTCTGCCATTCTTCGGTGCACATCCTGATGTGGAAGACCTTTTGTCTAAAGGATGGAGATGGATTACGTGGAAGAGGAATCCCTGCAGGTTATTCCTTTGGATGAGGAATTTTGTGATGCAGTTTACACGTCCATACATCAAGCAGTGAGGCAGCGATGGGTCCATTTGAGCGCCGCATGATGCAGTATGCCTATGCCATACAGGCAGAGCGACCCAAGCGCAAAAGCACCTCGGCCCCTGATGTGTATGCGTTCGAGAGACTAAAGAGAGCTTTCCTGGCTCGACCTCCTCCCCCAGAACAGGTCAAGCTCCCAGACGTGTCTGATAGCCCAGACTTTGGCCAGGATGACGAGGAGAATGACTCCGCAGGGGATTCCCAGGACGACGTGGGTCCGTCTACACCCTGGTGCCCTGATGTGGGCCCTTCTGATGCTTCTAAACAGAGCGAGCCCTCCGATAGGTTGGTTCCTGAGGACCTGGTCCATCCACGTTCCTCGGCCTGGACACCTTCCCCCAAGGTTTTGGATTTCGTCGCTGGAAGACTACGTAAGCCTCTCGAGAAGGAGGTTAGGGCCTGTCTTAGGGCGGAGTGTCCTCGGCCAACCCTTCCGGGTAAGGTCGAGTCGACGCCAGAGGTGGATGCTAAGATGGCGACCTTCCTTCAGAAGTGCATTCGGGACCCTAAGAAGAGTATTGAAAGGTCCTGGAAGAACTGTCAGGATAAGCTCCTGGACCTGACCGGACCTCTTACCAAGTTCCTGGAGTTAGCGGAAGAGGCTAAAGCAACTGGTTCCTCTTTGTCACCAGACCGCATTTCCAACTGGGTCCAGAGGGCCATAGCTTTTTGGGAAATGCTAACTGAGCCCTTTCCACGGAAAGGTGACACTCCTTTCTTTTATAGGTGGATCCCAAGCTTGGCGTCTTGGCTTCTTCTAAGGCGGGCGCTGTTGCTCAGGGGTGCCTGTTTGTGGAGCCCTTTATAAGGGAGCTGACGCGGTTTATCTCGACCTTCACCTCGCTCGACAAGGCGCAGACTTCTATCAAAAAAATCTTCCACCTCCGTGTTTTTGTCAGCACCGGTCATGGCAGGGTAAGTAAGTAAGTAAGTAAATATTTTATTTGTACATGATTAATTAAAATCTTTACAAGTCGAATAAAAAACATTTAAAAGGACAATTAAAAATTGCAAAGAGAATTAACCAAAGGGTATTTAAAAGTTCTCTCTGTCCTGTGCGTTTGCCAAGTTGATTCAGATTAAAGTGTTGCATTGTTAAAATCAACAGTCCTCAAGCTCTCATGTATCTGACTCCGGCCAGTTCAAAGAATTTTACGACCTGACAGTTTAGTTTTGTTTTGCTGGGATTGAAGCAAAGTTTGACTGCCTGTCTGCATGTCCGTATACCATAGGTTTTGAATGAGTCTCGCAGGAATTTGCATCTCAGATCTTTCAGTTTGGGGCAGATGCACACTGCGTGGACAAGGTCTTCCTTTCCTGCTTTACACAGACGGCATTGTGGATCAAGATTTTTCCTTATCCAGGGCGGTAGGTGAGGATATACCGGGATTACGCCCAGACGCATTTTTAAAAATTTCTCTTTCATTCTTAGGTTCATGCCCACATTGAGGTAAGCCTGTGGTTGCATTGGACCATAATCATTAAGGATTACCCAACCATGTGCTTTTTTTGTCAGGGCCTCCTTGTCTTCAGTTTTAGAGATGAGTCTAACTACTTTTTTGGCTGTTTTTTTAAACGTCACATGGTCTGTTGGAATGTCCCATAAGTTGGATAGGCCCAGCACTTCAAGAGAGTCAATTAAATACTTCCTCGCTGATGATTTTTGATGCTGAAGAGTCTCATCCCAGATGTTAGAATTTAGGGAATCATTGTTGGCGTTACGTATCTTGTGCCAGGCAGTGACGTATGCACACCGTCTTTCTAAGGTTTGTTTCGCGATGCCAAATTCCAGTCGTATTTGTGCTGAGGAGACTTGTTTTGGCAAGTTAAAGATGAGCCTGTAAGAGTTTGAGATGATTGTGTCCAGAAGAGTGGCGTCTTTTCCTTGAAGGGGTTCGCTCCCGTAGGTGAGTGTTGGTTGCAGTTTTGCGCGAAGTACTTGGAGAAGTGGATAGAAGGTCAGATCTGGGAGTTTAGTTTTTAAGGATTTTAGGGCAAGGGAGGTTGCCATTCCCTTGCCTCGCAGGGAGTCCAGCTGGGGTTTAAAAGTGATCTTCGAGTCCAGTATTATGCCCAAGTATTTGTAAGTTGTTACGTTTTCCAATCGTTCTCCATTTATATGCCAATTATGTTCCCTTTTCTTTTTGTAGTTTACTGCCATAACCTTAGATTTATTGAAATTTATCTGCAGTGCATTTTTATTTGAAAAATCGTAGATGGTGTTTAGAAGGTGCTGAAGACCGATGGGTGTCTGGCTGATGAGCACCAGGTCGTCTGCATACAGCAGGTTGGATAGTGTGGTCTTCCCTAGCTTTGGTGCATGGCAGTATTTTTTGTCTAGTTCGCCGGGCAGGTCGGCTAGGAAGAGGTTGAATAGCATTGGGGCTAGGACACAGCCTTGTTTGAGGCCCTTTGTTGTTTTTATTGGTTTTGAAAGATGTGTGCCTGCACCAAGTTTCACTTTAATCCAGGTGTCAGAGTGTAGTGCTATCAGTACGTTTAAGAGATGAACAGGTATGCCCCATTTGGTCAGTTTTTGCCATAACATGTTGCGGTCTACATGATCGAACGCTGCAGTATAGTCGATGAAGGAGAGATATAAAGATTTATTGTTATCTCTTGCTGATTCCATCAGTAGAGTCAGGGCCGTGATGTTTGTAATTGTTCCTTGGCCCTGACGGAATCCGGTTTGGGTGTTCGGGATTACCGAGTTTGCGGCGGCCCATGAGGTTAATTCCTCTAGTATGTTCCCTGCAAAGTATTTAGCTTCTACGTCAATTAGTGCTATCAGACTGTAATTTTTTGGGTCTTTTTTGCTCGAATGTTTATGGATTGGACTGATTATTGAACCATGCCATGACTCTGGTAGAAACTGATTAGTTTTTGCGTAGTTGAATAAAGATGTTAACGCGACGCTCCAGAACTCTACGTCGTTTTTGTAAAGCATTGATGGTAAGCCATTGGGTCCAGGGGCTCCTGTTGGTCTTCCTTTCGCTATTTGTCTTCTGATGTCTTCAGTCCCAATCGTCGATGGCTGTGGATCTGAGACTGTTGAGGTGTCGGCGGCATTCTTTAAATCGTTCGCTTTCAAGATGAAAGTGCTGCGTTTGTTGTTTGCTTCTCTTTGGTGGTATCCTGGTACTACCTCCACGTCATCCGTGCTCAACCTCCTTAGCACTTCCTCTTTAGTTGTAGCCTCGCTATTAAACTGACTGGCTAGATGGTTTATCCATGCTTCTTCTGTGATGTTAGAATCTATGCCACCATGGTCAGGATTTTTTATTTCCTTGATCATTCTCCAGAATTTAGAGCTGTTTTTTTGTTTCGCTTCGTGGAATAGTTTTGCCCACAGTTGATCGTTTTTATTTTTCTGTTTCTCCCATTTCTTCTGTTTTAGTGTTTTTTTAGCTTCCCTCAAGGTTGCCTGCATATCTTTATTGTCCGGGTCTTGCCGTATCTTTCTCAGCGTGTGGTTTATTATTCGTTTTTGGATCTTCATGCCTGGAGAGAGTGATGTTTTATTTAGGTGTCCCTTGCCATACGGAGGCTTCTTTACTGGACCCTTAGATAATTTGTCTGCAACTTTTTGGGTGAAGTTTTGCCATTCTTTTGATGGTGTGTTCAGGCGCTTTACTGTTTGAATGTATAAAGATTTTACGTCGAGACTTATTGTAGTGATGTTGTTGGAGTTACATCGAAGTCGCCTTAGGTTTGATGTTGTGTCTATCTTTGGGCCGGTGTATGGTTCTGTGTTTAATAGTGCTCTTGCTTTTATACAGATTTCTTGGGGGAGGTGGTCACTAAGGTCGTTGACCCCTATCCTAAATGTTGTTATCATTGGGAACATGTTTAAGGATGTAAAGGTGTAGTCGAGATGGGAGGTGTGATTATTGGAATGAAATGTTGGGGCCGGTGGATTGTCGCCAGCAAGTCGCCCGTTAAGTGCCCTTAGGTTGAGGTCTTCTAGCTGTCTCAATAGTTTTTTTGAGTTGGTTGTTGATTTATCTGTTTTAGCCATGCTTTGTCTTGGCACGCCCCACGCGGAGCTGAGTTCTTGCTGAATGTTATTATCGTGGTCTGTGTTGATGAGGAACATATTGAAGTCACCACCGACTATGATCTGGTCGGACTGGTCTTCTTCGGAGATTTTTTGCAGTACTTTTATCAGTTCATTTGCTGCTTTTCGTTTTTGTGTAGGATGAATATAAGTATTTATTATTATAACCTCTTGAGTATGTTGTTGTAGTGTTAGCTGGGTTTTAACCGTCAGGATTCCGCTGGGGGGGGATATGTAAAACTCTGTGGGTCTTATTGTTCCTATTGTGGCTATGGATGCCAAGATGGCAAGACCTCCTGATCTGCGTCCAAAGATAGAATTTTTGCTGGCAGGGAGAAAGCATGATGTAAACCCTTGAATTTCGAATGGTTCTTCCTCCCAAGTTTCTTGGAGGAGCAGGAGGTCGAATTGGTTTAGGTACTGCAGGAATTCAGGGTCGTGTCTTTTGCTTGCCAGGCCGTTGATATTCCAAATACAAATTTTTATTTGTTTGACTTTTTCTGTAGTGCTCTCAGTGTTCAGAACCCTTTGTCAATTTGGAATAGCTGTATTAATAGTTCGCTGGATCAATGGCAGCTTTTGGGTGAAGATTGGTGGGTTTTGGTCATTTTGTAGGAGTTCCTGACCATTGACCGTTGTTGCCCCAAGTTTGGAATGTGCTGTCGGCGAGAAACTCCTTGCTCCTTTTAGCACTGAATTGGTCTTTTTTCGCGCCGGTGATCTGGGCGGAAGTAAAAAAGGTGCCGGGTATCGAGGTTGTTCTACAAGTCGTAAGTCGATCCCCCAATTTTTAAAGATTATTTTTTCTTCCATTATCTTTTTCGCTGTCTCGGGAGTATTCCACGTTGTTTTTGTCATTTCTTGGTGGATGATGTCGTTACTGGGGATGAATTCAATTTGGAGCAGGTCTGAAGAGTAAGTGTTCTCTAGGGTTGTTATTGAGTGAAGGAGTTTAAGAATGTTACCCCTGTTTAATATGTCGTCCCTGCCAAGGGACGTGTATTCTGGCGCAAAGAGAATGACAGTGGAATTTGCTTGGTTGGTGATGTTTTTGCAGTTTGGTTGGAAACTCGCGTAGGTGTTGTGACTAGAGTGGGGTTGCCTGCTTATGCTGCTCACAGTTGGGCTGTTTATTTGGGTTCTTAATGTGTGCTCGACTCTTGTTTCGGTTATATTGCTATTAGTTGTGCTATTTGATGGTTGAATGAGTTCTGTATTATTAATGAGCTTAGTTGTAGAAGTGGTTTTTTGTGTTGAATTAAACTTGACTGTGGGGTCATCGATCTTTCTTGGTTCACAATTGTTTTGGTCAAGTAATTGGTTGTTTGTTTCCAGGTGAAATTTCTTGGCTGGGCTTCTGGTTGTCTTTTGGGCTGTGGCGTGAGGAGGGTTAATTAGCTGCTCTTGTATTTTATCTTGATCCTCTTGTTGTGGTGTATGTGGGCATGGCTCCGTGTCCGTTGCTTCAGAGGAGCTTTTGCTGTCTTCTTGCTGTGGGTTGGACTGTTTTTTGGTGAAAAAGTTGACGTTTGATATGAGCTTTTTCCTCCCTTTCCTTTTTTTCCTTCGAATTTTGTTCTGTGCTTTGTTGTTCTTTGGTGTCAGATTAGTGGGGGTGGCTATTTGGATTACTGGTTCGACGCCTGGGACCTTTAGCTGGGTAGAGGTCAATTCCCTGCTCTCTGCAGTTGGATTGGTGGCTGCTCCCGGGACCAGTGTTGGCTTGGGGTCCTGCGGTTTTTGTTTTGGAATTGATGCTGCACAACAATCTTGCATTAGAGGAATTGATGGTTTTTGTTTTGGAAATGATGCTGCATTACAATCTTGCGTTAGTGGAATTGATGATTTTATTTCTCGCATCAGGTCCCCTAGCATTGATGGCATTGTGGCTAGTTTGTCTAATATCAATTCACAGGAGCATGGTTGGGAGGGTGACTTGATCGTGTAGGTCGCTTCTTGGCCCCTTTTTATGAGACCGTTTAGTTCAGATATCTTCCCCTCAATGCCTAGTATAGAAGTAGCTATTGATTGTAAGACAGTTAGCTGGGTGTCCATTTTTAGCGATTGGAACTCTAGTGCTTTGGCAGTTGTTTGCAAAGTATTTATGATTATAGGCCATGGGCTTTCAGCTAGTGGATTTAACGTGCTATTGCTGTTCCCCTGGCTTAATGAGGTGTTTGGTTCGTCGAATAAAGTGTTGTACTCTGGCCTCAGGTTGTAAGAGGCGATGAGATCTTCCCATTCCTGCGTGGCCATGAATGTCATATCATTTTCCGCGGAGCAGGTCGTGGAGTTGAGGTCGCTGTAATGAGATAGGGAGCGACGCGTTTTTGAATTGGACTCGATTGTCCCGCTCTGGGCGCTTGTATGCCCCCCATGGTCTGGTTTTGTTCTTATTGGGGGCTCTGTTTGCGTAGTGGTTATGTTAGTCTGTTGGAGTTGTTGGTATTGTTCTTTTAGTAATGTTTCTTGCTTGGTGCTCAAGCTGTCCCGGTTTGTCCGGTTGTTTTGTTGCTCCGTTGAGAAATTTCTGTTTGTTTGTCGAGGTAACGCATCTTGGATGTTCCAACTGTTACTGTCCTTGCTGTCTACTGTCATAGATGGGCTTTGCAGTTTCTTGTCCTGGTTCTCCTGGCTGACCCAACTTTCCTGATGCGGTTTGTTGGTTTCAGTTGAGTGAAGTGCCTCCCTTGAGATGGTATTTGGGGAGTTGGCTGTCACGGCGGGTCCGCCCGTTTCTGATGTGGTCTCTCTTGTGCGATCGACCGTGTCCTTGTCACGTGTGTTAGCCAAGCTTTGGTGGTTTCTTCTGATTGCTCCTTGGTCTACCTTTGGCGGTGACGTTGCCGGACTCCTCAGAACTGGCGAGGTTTTTGAGACTGGTGGATCGTCTAGTATGGTGCTACTGCTCCCCTCTGTAGTCAGTAGGGCGTCATTTGTGTGACTATCAGAACAGGTATAAGTGACTGCCTCGGGTAGGAGAGGAGTTTGCAGACCCTCTATGCATCCAGTCTTAGAGTAGATTGCTAAACCTGGATCTTTCAGGAAGGAAAATTTTGTGTATATCTTGGGTTGTTTAGTACATTTCCTTTTTGTTTCTGATGTTTCTAGTAGTCTCTCTATAGAAATGAGCTCCTTTGATTCGCTAAGAGATTTTAAAAATGACTTCGTCCTGATGATTGGGGGTTGCGATGTTGAGAGTGATGGGCCTAGTGCGGCGGCTGTTGGTAGTTCCGGGTCCGATTGTTGTTGATGGGCCGTGACAGAACTCAGGTTGGGGAAGTTGGCCTTTGATGGTGTCTTGTCCTGTTCTGTCCTTTTGCCGTCTCCATTCGTAGGTGAGGCTGGGTTTGGTGAGGCCGTTAGAACGCTCCTATCTGTCTTGACTGAGGTGTTTTGGGTGACCTCTACAAACCCTTGAAGACCCTCTTGAAGCGGTTTGATGTGCAGATCGAGTGCTCTCTTTATCTTCTTGGGCTTTGAGGGAGGATTCAGGTGGGGGTTGGGTAGCAATTCCCTGACTCTGCCAGATCTCATCTTTGTTGTCTTGAAGGCCTGTTATCTCGGAGGCCTAGTTTAGAGTAGTTAAGTTAGATTGGAATGAGATGGATAAAGCTGGGGGGGTGTGTAGATAGTTAGATAATGTGCAGAAGGGGTGCACACGATCAGACCCTCAAACCCCTGACCCCCAGGACCGTGTCCGTATCCGTGTCCGGGTTGTTTGCTGTTTCCGGGAAGCAAGTAAGTAGACGCCTGGCGTCGTCTGTGGCGAGGGAGAGGTAACTTGAGGACAGGCGCTGGCAGTCCCCTCAGGGGGGGTCAAGGCGGGACGCTGAACACTAGGCACAACAATGGACAACACTGGACACGACAAGCAACAAACAACAAGACAGCGTCAGGAGATTACTCCTTGCCACATCCCGTTGTGTCCCACTGTCTCCCGCTGCGTCAGCTGTGCCGGTTTTGCCAGTTTGCCAGTCCTCTGACCCGTGTTCTCCCGTGCGTGCGCGCCTCACCTCGCCTCGCCTTAGCTCACTCGCTCACTCGGCACCACTGTTGGCCGGGTTCAGTCCGGCGATGAATCAGTGGTCCTGTCGTTTCTTTTCTTTTCTTTTTGCGGCGTCGGCTTGCTGATTCAAGTTTCAGGTTTTTTGGCTCGGACCACGAGGAGGGAGCTTGAGGGGGAGGGGTGGTGGTCGATGTGACTTAGAGAAGCGCGCTAACAGCTTGCACCTCTCACTGCGCCCCTCTCATCTCCTCTGATCGCTTGACGTTATATCTGCTGATTTCTGCTGATTTCTGCTGTCCTGCTGTCCTGCGAGGACTCTGCGCTGCTCCTCTCAGATCACGGCAGTGTTTGGGGGTGGTGAGACAAGGTAGCACCTCCTGTGCCTGCAACCTCCGTCCTCCGTCCGCATCTGTCACTGTAATGCAGGCGGAGACGTTGAAGCTGTAACGCCAGCTCTGTGTGCGCAATTTTAAGCACCCTTTTAGTCTCTTAAGGGTGATGCCGAGGTGGGGCGGAGAACAAACGAGCCGGAGCTACAGGGGCCGGAGCTGCCGGAGCTACGGGAGCTACGGGAGCCGCGGGGAGCGGGGAGGGGGGAGGGGGGGGGGCAGATTGGACTGCTGCACCAGCCTGCTCAACCCGACCCGACCCGACCCGGCCCAACCCAACCCACCTGTGTCTCTCTTGCTCTCTGCCGAATCGTCACGGCTCCGCAGCACCCGGCTCCACAGCTCCACAGCTTCGCTCAACTACTGCACTAGCAGTCCTCGGGAAAGCAGGCTCCTCCTCCTTCGTGGGCCCGTGTGATCAGCTCTCCAGAAGCGTGATTGAAATTCTACCCAGGCCTACTTCTCTGTCACTGTTCTTACAACATGGCAGGGTGCGCTCGGCCGGCAAGTTCTACACTCAAGCCCATCAGCATAGCGGCAAGAAGAACACGGATCCCGGCAGACAGGAGTTCTTTCAATCCCGCCTTGGATACAGAGGCCGGGGAGGCAGAGGTCGAGGCCAACCCCTGGCCCCAGCGGGTGAGCCTTTTACCGCTACAATGTCTCCAGGTGGGGGGCAAGTTGGCTCTTTTCCAGCACGCTTGGAGAACCATTACCTCAGACACTTGGGTGTTACAAACTGTAAGAGGTTTCCAAATAGAGTTTTACGGTACTCCCGCTGAGGACGTTCGCCCCAAGCCGCTGGTTTTCTCACAGGACAAGGTCGTCCTTATCAACAAAGAGGTGACCGATCTTCTGCGGAAAGGAGCAATAGTCCCTTTCAGTCTGCATCCGAGGGGGTTTCTCAGCAACATTATATTGTGGACAAGACGGACGGCGGCCAGCACCCCGTGATAAATCTCAGAGAGTTCAATCAGTGGCTAGTCTATAGCCACTTCAAGATGGAGGGCATCCATCTTTTGCGCGACCTCCTGTAACCAAACGATTGGATGGTGCGCCTCGATTTAAAGGACGCGTATTTAACAGTACCAGTTTACCCTATGCACAGACGTTTCCTCCAGTTTCTCTGGAAAGGACTGGTCTACGAGTTCGCGACCCTTCCATTCGGTCTGTCATCAGGCCTGTTGTGCTTCACGAAGGTTCTCAAGCCGGTCGTGGAAACACTTCGGGCGAAGGGGCTGCGTCTCATAGTCTATCTACATGATATTCTGCCTCTGGAGCAGTGCCCGGCACGTCTGGCCATCCGGCTCAAGGAAACGACAGATCTCCTTCAGGGCTTGGGGTTTGTCATCAAGGACAAGAAGTCCCTTCTGGCCCCGTCCAGGCAGGTAATATTCCTGGGCTTTACCATCGATTCAGTGGCCAGCACCCTGAGTCTTCCCTCGCGGAAGATTGTCAAGATTCGCAGGGAGCTCCGAAGCACTCTGGCTCGCTCTTCTACCTCGCTGAGGCAGATAGCACGTCTAGTGGGCCTGTTATTGTGAGAAGTTGGCCTGGTATATGCTGTCCACTAGTCATAGTGGGCACCTTGCACCAGCCCAAACAACCCCTTATTAATGATAGGTTAAAGACAACCTTTATTGAAAGGTATCCTAGTGGTAGCTATGGAGAGCAGCCTTCAGGCTAAGTCTTGAAGGAATGTAAAGCAGCTTGTTTTACCAGTATATAATCTCTTGAGTGGCTAAATGAAAGGAGAGCACACCAGGTATCTATATTAAATACATGTATTTATTCCTAAACACACCCTACTAGTCTCTTTATGAGGTTAGAGGTAAAAGCACATATGCTTCAGGTGCAAAGAGGGGAAGCTTGACTCTTCAGCCACAAGGACCAGGAGGCGTTGAGGACAACCAGGAGCTGGATTCGAGCTGTTCCACAAAGGATGTCGAGTGCTGCAGCATCAGTGTCCGTATTGGACACAACAAGCCTTGGCAACAGCAACCCACGCAGGAAGAGAAGAAATGCTTCGGTGTGGACCAGCAAGGTCCTGGGGACTCCCCAAGCAATGGAGAGTCAGGACACGTCTGGAGCACCCAGGGAAGTCCAATGGAAGTAAGAGTTGCCTTCACAGGGACCCACCAGTCAATGGACCAGGGATCGCGAAGGTACCTCGAGCGAACACACAAAGGGCGGGCTCACGGAATACTCGTGGAGTGTAGGCCAGCAATCTTCGGTGGAAAAGGTGCTCGGGGTCTGGGCTACAATTAACCCAATGCACAGCCACAAAGGACGTCGAGAAGCTGATACACTTGCAAATGTGCACTGTGTTCAGGGGTTCCGGTTCCACGGTGCACGCAAGGGCTACGGGTCTCGGCTTTGCTGGGGACTAAGGTCAGCCTCTGGGAAGTCTGAAAACCCACCTCCTGATTTGCAAAGTCTTCGGCGTCCGGCGGGAGCTTTGGAGATGCAGACCGGACCGATGAGTGGTGCCTGCCAAGGAGGAGAGTAACTCCTTTACTCCAAGGGAGATTCTTCAGTCATCTAGTCATGTAGATCATCGAAGTTCCGGGATTTCTGTGGTAGAGTTTCATCCTGGGGTAATCTAAAATCCTGTAGCCAGGGGTTCCTTTCTTATACCCAAGGAAGGAGTTGGACATACTCTGGGGACCCACCTATGGGAGGGTTTGGAAAGAGGGGTGGCTACACCCATTTCCTTTGTCCAGTTTCACACCAGAGCAGGGGATGGTAGCCCCTGCAACTGGTTTGAGCTGGACTATGCACAGGAACATCAAAGGTGTCCCCAGTGCAGACTTCAAAGCACTCCTGGAGTGCTCCCACCCAGCCCTAATCCACTAAGGCCTGTCTGGGAGGTGGTAACACCTCCCTGTGACAGGAAACCTATTGTCCAGGCCTCCCCTGCTGGAGTTTTGGTCAGTAGCAGGAGGCCAGACCAGTGTCTGTGGCTAGTAGCATCCATTTTGTGATGCCAGGGCTCTGTTAGCTGGTACCGGGTATACTGGTGCTGTCATTTCTCTCTCTCTAGAAGGGTGGGATCATACTCCCACACCAGTTACTGGTGTGGGGGTATGGTTTCAAGGTGTTTGACACCAAACACGACATGTTTCCATGCAGCCAGTCCAAAGTTAGCATTTACCATTTAGTTATAATGCACTTAAGGGTATATGGTCAGGCTGCATCACAGACAACCCTGGAGAAGAGTTTCCGAAGGCTGCAGAGGGGCTCTGCTCATGCATGGGTACCCTCTCACACAAAACCAAGCACCCTGCCGTCAGGATTGATAAGGCCAGCCATAGGGGTGACTAATAGGTTTATATGTGCAGTGATAGGTGAAATATAGTGAACCTATATCTCAGTAAGGGGTGCATGCACCACCTTACCCAGGCTGCAGTAGCAGACCTGTGGTGTCATTTTGGAGGGCTTCCCAGGGGTGGCATAATATATGCTGCAGCCCCTCGTAGGCCTCTGGGGTACCTATGCCCTGGGTACATAGCATACCATATGTTAGGGACTTATAAGGGCACCCCAGAATCCAATTGCTGGTGTACCTAAGGTAATAGGAATCATTTTACAAGAGAAAGCAGATAGGCTGGGGACCTGAATAGCAGGTTCCCAGCCAAACTAAGTCCAAAGCCATCAAAACATCCGGAAAAAAAGTGGGGGCAAACATGTAGTCAGATTCCACCTTCCTACAGTTATCCTCGTCGATTCAGGCTATCTTCCCGGGCTCGCTTCACTACAGGGCACTTCAGCGTCTCAAAGTCTCACATCTCCGCAAGGGCCTGCAGTGTGCAGACCAAGTTCCCCTCACGGAGGAGCTTCGGGTGGAGATGAGAAGGTGGCTTGACCACATAGAGGCCTGGCATGGCAGAGCAATTTTTGGTTGCGACCCGGATCTAGTGATAGAGTCCGACGCCAGCAAATCGGCCTGTGGGGCTCGGTGCAGGGACTCCTTTACCGGTGAAAAGTGGTCTTCCCCAGAAAGTCTGCTTCACATCAATTGCCTGGAGTTGATGACTGGCTCCTTCGTGATAAAATGCTGGACCAAGGACAGGATTTCCTGCAACGTCCTGTTATAAAATGGACGTCTCAGCGGTGCGTTATATCAACCACCTTGGGGGTACAAAGTCCAAGGCGTTGGCGGATCTGGCCAAGAACCTGTGGACCTTTTGCCTCTTGCACAATGTCTAGGTGACGGCAGAGTACCTCCCTGTAGTGTCCAATGTGGTAGTGGACTGGTGCTTCAGGAGTTGGCTGGACATGAGTTTGTGGCAGCTTCATCCGCGGGTTTTACAGTGGTTGAACGACACGTGGGGACGGTTTTCGGTGGACCTCTTTGCGTCCCGGTTGGACCACCAGCTTCCCAACTGGAAGCCAGATCCTCTGGTGGCCGCAACGGACGCTTTCCTCCAGAACTGCTCCGGGCACACCAGTTATGCCTTTCCCCCCTTCATGATGATCAGGAGGCTCACCACCCATGTTCGTAGACAGCAGGCGAGGGTGGTTCTGATCACTCCTTATTGGAGGTTGCATGTGGTTTCCAGTCCTGGAACTTTCTTGAGATTCTCCAATACTTCTACCCCACGATTCTTTTCTTCTGATTGATCCAAAGGGTCTCTTTCACCCTCTTCTCCAGTAGGGGAGAATGCCTCTGGTGGCCTGGTGGATTTCAGGCATCGCTGGAGAGTCGGCGGACTTTCGCAAGAAGCTCAGCGTCTGCTGGGAGCCGCGTGGGCGGACAGCACCAACAAGAGATATAGATCAGCCTGGTCTCGCTGGGCAATTTGGTGTGTTCGGAACGATCACGATCCCATGGGGTGCGAGGTGGTAGCTATTCTGAACTTCTTGGCATCCCTGGTCTCTCAGGGCTTCACGGATCGGACAATTAATTCCTACCGTTCAGCGATTTCAGCCGGCCATGTGCCGCTACAAGGCCATCCAGTTGGAGAACATCCTTTGGTCTGCAAGCTGCTGAGGGGTACACGCTTAACGCTTCCCCCGGAACCTAGATATTCAGCTCTTTGGGATGTTAACAAAGTTCTCCACCTGTTTAATTCTTGGCAAGCCAATAAATATTTGTCCCGCAAAGAACTTTCAGCAAAGTTGGCGATGCTCCTGTGCCTCGTTCCTGTCGCAGGGTGACTGATGTTCGGGCTCTGGACATTTCAGGTCGAGTCTACACACCGCAGGGTGTTACCTTCAATATCGTTCGCAGAACTAAGTCGGACACTAGGGTGATTTCATGTCCAGCTTTTGATGGTTCGCCCAAACTGTGCGTGGTCCAATGCCTTAAGGAATACGCAAGCATGACGGAGGGGACGCGTCCTCCGGGAGAACGATAATTGTTGATTTCCTTGCGGAAGCCCTTCAAATTGGTTACACCACCGACTATAGCATGCTGGGTCCGATGGGTGAGGCAGGAGGCAGGCATAAACGTTTCGCAGTTTGACACCCATTCAGTGCGAGGAGCCATGGCTTCAAAAGATTTCTCCTTGGGAGCCAGGCTGGAAGATATTTTGAACGCAGCCGACTGGTCATCGGACTCGATGTTCAAGAGATTCCATTTCAAACCAGTCATAGATATGGCCTCGCTGGTGGTGGATAAGCTTTGAATGAGCATAAGCCTCGCCTCCGGTCCTGGCATAGAATGAAAAATTTCCTAGTAATCATGACGAAAAGTTTCAATTCTTTTAAGGACACGGAGGCGAGGATTATTCCCTCCCAGGGCTCTAACTATCTCCTTTGCCCACCCTTTGTGGCTACATGTTACTTACCGTTTGGTTGGTGATTCCTCGTATGGTATAAGTATGTCTGCTTTGCTTTGTTTGTATATTTCCTATGGAAATATGCTTCTTTTGGTCATCAGGTGCTTATGCTTTTGTTTGTGCTTGTTGGCTTGCCTGTCAGAGTCTCGGAGAATAGAGTCATGGTCCTTCTGGTTGATCTGTTACAGGTTCCGAGGGTGCCAAAAACGAATGAGCTGATGCGTGTAGGAGAGTAGGGTCTGCTTCCTATGGTCACCCCCACTTTTTGCTTTTGCTTCACTGGTTTTCGACTTAGATGTGGCTGTGGGCCTGCTAATCAGACCCACAGCCCAGCTGTTCTCTCTCTAAATTCATACTATGTACTTTAGGTACATAACCCAATTGGTAAGGATCACCTTATGGGGCCCTGTACAGTGTACCTTAGGTAACCAGGGCATAGGTGTACCCTAGGCCTACCAGGGGCTGCAGCATGTATTATGCCACCCCTGGCTGGCCTCCCATCATGACACAACTGGCTGATCACTCAGCTGGGGCAAGGTCGTGTAATCACCCCTTACTTAGGTATAGTATTCCTATACCTACCTTATATATAGACACATGGGTAACCTTTAAGCCACTCCTATGGCAGGCCTTAACAATCCTGGAGGCAGAGTGCTTGGTAACATGTGAGATGGTGCTCTAGCATGAGCTGAGCCTGTCTGCAGCTTTCGGAACCATGTCCTTATAGCTGTTCTATGATATCGCCTACCATATACTCTTAAAGTGCCTTATAATCCTCGTGGTTATGGTAACTATGGTTTGGCTTTATCAAAACATGTTGTGTAAGGTGTCTAACACTTTGGAATACTACCCCCACACCATTTCTGGCGGTGAGGATAGTATTCCCCCCTTCTAGAGGGAGAAGACATGTTATAATCCTACTTACCCGGTTAAAGTTAACTAGAGCCCCGGCATCACAAAATGGATGCTGCTGCCACAGACACAAGTCTGACCTCCTGCTGCTGGGAGTCCTTCCAGCGAGGGAGGCTTGGACAATAGGTTTCCTGCCTTGGGAGGTGCTAGCACCACCCCAGACAGGACTTAGTGTATTGGGTCATGGAGGGATGAAAGAAACGAGACACTGCCTGTTGCACACAAGGTGTCCCATGCATAGCCCATTTCAAACCGGTGCTGGGGCACTCCAGCCCCAGCCCTGCCGCAAAACTGGACAAAGGGAAGGGGGTGTAACCACCCCCCTCTCTGGTCCCACCCATAGGAGGGACCTAGCAGGTAACCCAGCCCCCCAGATTAGTATAAGAGTGGGAGCTGAGTCCCTAGGACTTTGGATTATCCTGAACTGAAACTAGACACGAAACTCTGGACCTTCGACATTCGACGACAAGAAGACTGAAGAATCTCCCTTGTGGCCAAGGAGTGGCCACTCTGTGCAAACAGGCACCAACAAGCGACCTGCCGTTTGCTTTGCCCAAGTTCTACGAGGAACCGACTGTAGAGCCCTACCAGCGCCTTGACCTCCAGACTTCTCCGACCCTGATCCACATCCACAGGCAAGCTGAGATCCGTGGAGGTGACGAGAGACGTGGGACCGGCTACCTGGGAAAATTGGCGAGTAGCTTCCAGCGCAGCTTCTGAGGCATCCTTGAAGTTGTGCTCTGGAGATTGAGAAGCCCCAACCCCGAGCACCATCTGCACCGAAGATCAACCCTCCACACTCCACGAGTTCTGCGTGGGGCCTTTCTGCATTTTCCTGCTTGACGCATCTGTCCGGTTGCTGGCCCGTTGGCTAGTAGCCTCAGTGACGACGAACCCTTAACTTTCCACCACTGGTTTGGCTCCTCCAGACTGGCCCTTGCTTCCCTGTGAAAGAGAAGCACCTCAGGCCTTCCTGGTCTGCACCTGAAGCGAATTTCCATTTCTGCATGGGTTGCCTTTGCTAAGGCTTGTTGACTCCAATCGGGACGTCGACTCCGTCAGCAGCAAGATCCTTCGTGGGACAGCTCGTACCCTGGTTCTGGCTGTCCTCGACGACTCCTGGTCCACGCAGCTGCAGAGACAAGCTTCAAGACATCACCTGTGTTCTGCACAACATCGCCTGGTTCCTTCCTGGTTCCACACGGTCACTGGCTAGTGACCCAGACTTTGTCACCTCTGCTTGCAGGTGTTCTTCCTTCAAGATCCATCCTTGGATCCAGCGGACATCTTCCTCCTGGCCGCCTGCCAGCATCTGTTCTTCAGGCATCCATAGGATCCAGCGACGACACCCGACACATCTTCACACCTATGCACCTGTCTCCTGTGGGTGAGGTGACGCGAGTACTCCGGTGCTCCAGTGGATATTGACTATCCAAGTGTCTAAGTCTTGAGTTGCTTCCTCCTAGTGACTTCGGAAGTGTCCTCATTCTTCCTATTTCTAACTGTTACATTCCCATTGACTTGTAACCTGCGTGAGTATTTCAACACTGCACACGCTTCCCGTGGGCCTCACACTTCCTAACTATTGGTAGGGTAGTGTAGCCCCAGCGATTCCCTAGGCCCTAGGCCTACTCCCTGTTCGTGACGTGGTACTTATACCACTTTCTTAGTATATGGTTTGCGTGGCCCCTGGGCCTAACTGTATTTTCCTGTGTAACTTAACGTATGGTACTTAAGAAATTGTTTGTACTTAGACCTCTGAACTCATAAAGAGTGCTGAGGGCATATGTTAGAATAAATACATTCTAATTCTATATATACCTGGTGTGGTGTCCTTTCATTTGGTATTCAAGGGAATGTAATGGTATAACAGCTGGCTTCACATGCCATACAGAGTTTAGCCTAAGACTGCTCTTGTCCATGCTACCACTAGGATAGCTGGTCTATAAGGTTGACTTTACAACCAATCACCATAAGGGTTGTTTGGACTGATACAAGGTGTACACAAGAACTAGTGACATCATATATCAGGCCAACTTCTCACAATGCGAAGTTGTTCTGGCTGCGGTCTTCGAAAGAGGAGTTGCCACAGGAAGCACACGCCCTCAGGGATGCCGGAAGGCGCTGATTGGTGGATGTTATGGACTGCCTAAAGCACCATGGGAGTGCTAGTTTTTTTGTTAAATGTTGAAGTTGAACACTGCTGGCTGTAAGAAAAAAAGTAAGTTACAGCATAATCCTCGCCTCTGCGTCCTTAATATAATTGAAACATTCAGTCATGATTACAAGGACATTTTTCATTCTAATCCATCTAGAGGTCGCTCTGAGCAAGTATGATTGCCTCCGCTAGCTATGAGTTTACATAGTTTAGCATCAGTTGATCTAAGATCCACCCTAGATACTACATTCACATCAGACATCAACAGCTTGTCCCTGTCGCCCTCCGGTAGCTCGTTGAAAGTTCCACATCTTCCCTACTCCACCCCAATTACATCAATGTTCTCACCCCTTAGAAGATAGTTGGTTAAGCTTGTTACCCAAATCACTGACACCCACCCTTCAATCAGCTGTACTTCCAATGATCCCTACATTCAACCATCCAATAATTTAATGACAGTTTGATACAGCCTCATTCAAAGCTATGCACTTGAATATAAAACAAGCATAGGCAAAGCTAATACGTTTTGCCTATGCAAGATCTCTTGGCTTTGTCAAGGTTTTTTTAGACATGTTGCACAGCAGCCTGGGCTGCTGTGCAATATGGCTTGAGTAAAGAAAAAAGTGCTATGACGCGGTCAGCAGGGGACAAGCGACACGAGGGAGGGCAGAGGGAGGAGGGAGCAGCAACACAACGGACAGCGGATTAGGGCAGGGGGCGAGCAACACGAGGAAGGTGGCAGGAATGAGAAAGGGAGTGAGCAGCAACAAGAAGTACAACTAGTCTGTTTGCGCATGAATATGGTTCACCTTGAGATAGACGCCCTAAAATCTCAAACCCAAAGAATAGAAACGGAACACGTGAAATCCTAATGTCTGAGTGGCTTCAAAGTCACCAAGCTATCAAAAAAGTCACCCACATAAATACCACGAATTAAAAACCAACTGGCACATGCATCAACGTAGGCTTTTGAGATTCCTTAATTGCGATTATTAAGGAATCGCAATTAAGGAATTGCAAAAGCCTATGCATGTAGGAATCGCTATAAAAATTGCGATTCCTACACATTCCTTAATTGCAACTCGCAAATTGCGAGTCGCAATTAAGGAATGCCATCCCATTCATTCCTATGGGCCTCCAGGCCCATAGGAATGAATTGGAGATTGCATGAGCAATTTGCGAGTACCAGTAGGTAGTCGCAAATTGCTCATGCAATTTCAAAGGTGCAAGGGTGTCAAAATAACACCCTTTTGCACCCCTGAAATTGATCTGTGCACATATATTGCACACACACATGCCCTAAGGGCATGTGTGTGCGCAACATGAAACTTTGAAAAATGCACAAAAGTGCATTTTACAAAGTTTTTGCAAATTACCATGAAGTTCAACTTCATGGTAATTTGCTCCCCCTATTAGCGAAATCGCTAATTTTTTTACTTTAATGCATTGCATTTAAGGAATCTCAATTTGGGATTCCTTAAATGCAATCGCAATTTAAGTAATCGCATTTTAGAGATTCCTTGGATTGCGATTTTTGCATTTGGATGATGCATCCCAAATGCAAAAATACCAGTCGCAAAGGGGCAGATTCTGAGAATCTGCCCGTTTGCGACCGGTTTTTCCTTTGATGCATGTGCCTGCAAGTGATCTATTTGAAATTCTCAAAACACAATTGCCACAACCCCCTTGTATGTACATTGCAGTCTAAAACAACTGGTGCACATTTATAAAACACATTTGCATCCAAAGCCAGACACATTAAAAAAAAAAAAGTTTACATCAATTTTGGCTCATATTTACCACATCTCAAAATATTCATATGATATCTCATGGAAGCAGATTAGTGGCTGGAACCGGTGTGGTGTCACTTTACACGCTCAGATACAAACTTGCATGACCAGGAGCTGTCATCACATGCTGGATGCATCCTCGTATGACCAAGCACAAGATCATACATCCAAATAAAGCAATATACTGCCAAATATCATAATTTGCCAGGTACAGCTTTATAAGCGCCAGGGCACCTATGCAGTTATAAGAGTGCTATAAAACCTTTAAACATAACATAGCATATGCAAGGCATGGACTGACACGCCCAGGTTCTGTATTCACATGCCCAGGTACAGCTATCATATACCCATGCACAGAGTCATATTCTAAAGTAACCCCTCAAGTGCCATCACATACTAAGGTACAACCCTACATGACTTGATGCAACTATCAAAGGCCCACAAATCCTCTTGCTTCATAATAAGGCAAGTACAGTGTCAGATATCCGTCATTTGCCAAACTGAATCCCTCTTATGCCACTGTAAGCCAAATATAACCAGGTGTTGGCGTTGTACACATTGTGCCTATTATGCAGCCATCCCATTCCAAGATTTACCACAATATGCACAGGCACGCCATGTTATGGCCATATGTAGCTATATATAGTCAACATCCCATCAGGGGTAGCAAGCGCTATATAAATGGAAACCTTTTTTCCCCTCTTCTATCCCTCCACTATCCTTCTCAATCCAAATAACTGACTAACATATCCACCACTCAAATTACTTTCATATTTCACTCTACTAATTCACCACTAATGCTCTATGGGTTCCAGAGTAGCGTGCTACTCGCTGAAAAAGCACTTTGACGCCTCATCAGGGGTAGTAAGCGCAATTCAAATGCAATTACATTACAATACAATACAATATACAGCCTTACATTCTAGGAACACTGTTGTATGCACGATGCAGCCTTACATCTCTCGGTGCTTTTATCTGGCATGTACTGCCTCGCGTGCCTTTGAATAGTATATTAGGCACTTGCGTGTCTGAA
Organism: Triturus cristatus; assembly: GCF_964204655.1. NCBI lineage: Eukaryota > Metazoa > Chordata > Amphibia > Caudata > Salamandridae > Triturus > Triturus cristatus. Next base: position 266,922,423 of record NC_140585.1, read on the forward strand.
ATGCACACATACATACTAACATGCGCAGCTGCACTCATTGTATTTCGGGGTTAGGCTTCGCATGCCAGGCCCAACAGTGGGTGTTGCACATTTCATTTCTAAAAGCTCATTAATGTTCAAGAAGTATATTTGGTGTACCGATCGCCCCTATGGCCTGTCTAGGAACACTGAAAATCAAGTTAGCCCAGTGGCGGTGCGTCCATTGGGGCGCTGGGGCGTTGCCTCACTAAGTGTTCGAGACGCGGTGCGTGCTGCGTGCACAAGCAGCAATGAATTGCGAGTTGTTCAGCTTCAAGCACAGGGGCCGCTGGGGACATTTGAAAGTGGTGGGGCGTAAAATGATTGGCATACTGCACCGTTGCGAGCGAGCATAGTGAGCGAGACCGAACCACCATAAGGCGGATTCCGGGAGGTTCTCCCACAGAGAAACTGTTGTAAAAATAAAGGAAAAATTGTGCATTTTCAAGCAAATTTGAGAAAGCCTGAAGGTTAATAAAGCAATTGTGAAAGTGCAGTTATTAGATCAATAAACAGATGTCATATAATATAGGTAGCTGCTTATTCAGTATATCCACAGAGCTTCATAACATACTTCGAGATACAATGCATTTCTGAGTACCTCACTCACAGATGTTTTTTATTTAACAAACAACTAAACTGGTCGCAAAGTAGCAGCATTCAACATACATATTGTTTACTTTTTGTAAATGAAATCAGCACGTCTCTCTTTAAGAGCAGCAAACTTTTCAATTACTTGAATGTTAAATTCTGGGATTTTTTGAACTAGCTTGCTCTCTACAGTGAGCATTGCCAAAGCATTCAGTCTTTCCTCAAGCAAGGTGTTCCTCAGGAATGTCTTAATACTCTTAAAGGCGGAAAAACATCGTTCTGACTCTGCTGTTGTCATAGGAGTGATTATGACAATTTTTAGTAAAACCACTGTCTCTGTAAGTGACTTTTCCATATTAAGTTTATGTATTAAAGCCAGCAAAGACATGGCACCTGTGGCCTTCCGGTACACAGGCATTGAGTACAGTACAGTCAACTCAGTTCTCAGCTCCTCTTTTTTGAGCATAGGATAAGCTTCCACAGCCTCATTCAGAGCACGCTCAGGGAATAATTCATCATATTTTGCAAGCTGTTCACTTTGCAATAATGTGGCACTCACCAAATGTTTTGTGAAAGAAAAACGTTCTTGTGCCTGCACAATTACAATGTCACATATCTCCTTTGCAATTCGGACCAGAGTGGTGATGTTTTTCCTGCGGTTTGAAAAAGTAGAATGCTCTGCCATTGCCAATTGCTGTCTAAATTGTCAACCCCATCTCTCACTTTGTTTATGCTTTGTACAAACATAGTGGTATATACTTGCACTTTGACAGTATCTATCTCTCGTGCTTGTAATTGATTGTATAACAGGTCGACAGCTACCATTATCTCATGAAATAAAAACAGTAAGAACTGAAACTCTCTGTCTTGTAGTGTTCTAGCAAAGCCACGGGCTTCCGTCTGACTTTTGAAATCAAACTCCTCATTGTCTTCTATGGCTGCAAAACATTTCTCAAGGTCCTCCCTATGTTCATAGATTAGGTTGACTGCACGGATGTTAAAGTCCCAACGAATTGAGGATCCCCTTGGAACACTTTTGCCCACAATCTCATGAAGTGCTTCCGCTCTTTTGGGGGAACGTGAGAAGAATGCTGCCATGCCTCCTACATCCTGAAAGAAAATTCGTGTCTCGGTGATGCCTGTTGCATAATAAGATTAAGTTGGTGAGCGTAACAGTGCACATAATGAGCATTAGGGTACACATCTCGAATTCTTTTCTGAACTCCACTAAGGCTTCCACTCATTACGGACGCACCATCATAGCTTTGTGCGATAAGTTTTTTGTTTGTTTGAGGCAGCTCTGGAAAAATTAAGCTCAGTTGAGGCAGTATAGCTGCAGTAATGGTTTCTGCACTAGAGTCTCTTAAATGTGTAAACCCATAGAAGCTCTCCACAACTTCTCTGTCAATGTACCGAAACACTAATACGGACTGTGTTTTAATGGCCACATCAGTGGTGTCATCAGCCTGAATAGCCACAAAGTGCGTGTTTTGCAACTCTTACGCAATATGGCTTCTCATGACTTCGAGCATACACTCAAGGAGTTCATTTTGTATAGTTTTAGAGGTGCCATTAAAGACTGTAGCACTTGCTAAATGTGCTTCCATTTCCTTGTCTATGCTTGCTATTAAATCCACAAGGCCTCTGAATATCCCAGGTTCTGTGGAACTTTCTGATTCATCATGGCCTCGCAATGCCAGTTCGAAAGCACCACAGAAACGAATGCAATCAATTATTTTGGATAGAATCTGTCGGTTCCTATCAACTGCTTCATTGTGTTTCTGTATTGTTTTGCGGTATGCATCGCTTATCTGCTGCTCAATCGGTGCGTCTTCCCCCAACATTCCCAGTCTCGTCAGTTTTTCCATATGCTTTCTTGTGTGTGTGCATGCTTATTTATTTTTTCAGACAAATGCTTCAAGTCTGTTACTCCTTGATTTGTCCAAGAAAACTCACCACCAAACAGCAAGTTGGGGAAGCAGAACAGAGAATTTCTGAAAGGGCACCCTGTAAGCCAATCAGCTTTTGTGTACCAGGCGATTGAGAATGTACGTGTGGACATTTTTCCTCTGTCCTGGGAAGTTTGCTGTAGCTTTATCTCAGGCTGATGAGGTCCTAATTACTTTAAATGTAGTTTCTCGTCGAGTGCCCGTGCCTGGAATTACCTTGTAATCAGCTCTTGTACTGTATTCATGATGCCGATGCTGGCCTTACCAATATATATTTTTTAAAACTGTCAATAATCAAAGTACAACGTATAAGGTGCGGTGCAATAATATCAAATTTCAGTATAAATACATATATCTTGTGCAGTATCGCAATAAATCTCCAACAGCTCCCCTTTGCACAACATGACTGCTAAAAATACAGCCTTACTGCCTGCTGCCTCTGTGTGCCATAGTGGTTGGTGGTTGCCGAAGGCACTGAAACAGACACTGCTTGAGGGCCTTGATCAAGGCAAGGGATAAATAGTGCTGTTAACAACCGTTATTGCCCAAATCACAGGGCTATTAGTAAATTCCATCCACTGAGGGTACAATGTTCAGAATGTGCACCTACCCAAACCACCATGTACAGTAACCACACACATAGCCCTAACTCCAATCTAAAAAAATATAGCATCAGTTTCCTTACCTTTAACACTGGTGTTTGCTCGGTCGTAGCTGGGGTGAAAGAGCAGCAATGGAGGTCTTGTTCTTTGCCGAACAATTGACCAACAATTTGGTAATGGTTGTCAATCTTTAGCGGGTGCTGAAAATAAAAATAGAAAAATTTATTTTTGAAACATCACTGTACTCTCAGCTAGCTCTAAGGCTTTAAGGATGCTCTGGGAAGTAGGCTAGTGTCAATCTCTCATAATTGTTTTTAGAATCTAGTACATTCTGTGGGTTAAAGTCTTAATTCACTTACATTGAATTTATTCAGGTAAGGTTTATGAAAGGAAAGTCAATGAGCAGGATATGATATACCATCTGAGTTGGACTAACCCAGTAAACCTGGCTAAAATGATAGGGTTGCTTGCTGTAATCATGAATGCCTGGGTAGAGCTTCCCCTTCAACACATGACACAATTGGTGTCATGAATTTTAGAGGTTTAGAGCTCTGGATACCACAGTGTCAATTTAGATCAGGTGTAGGTTTTTTTTTGCCGGCATTACCTGGCAATCTGGCACCGTTGCTGCATCCAAGATCAATGTGATGCAACCTGCTGGGGACACCCTTTAGCACCCCTTACAATTGCTGTAAATATAACAAGAACCCCTGGTATTATGTGGCAACGGACGACCAATTCACGAAGCAGAGTTGACTAAATTATGCAGCAGGTAAACATTTTAATGTCTGTTTTTAATTACTGCTGAGTGATAGACCCGGACAGACCTGACCCACTTAAAGCCATGCTTTCTAGGCATTACTACAATGCTTCTACAGCTGTGAGGCCTCCCAACCCATCCCTGTTTCTCCCTTTCAAGTGTTCTGCCTCACTGTCTCACCCAGGGGCTTTTTCTTGTACTGAAGCATTTGTATAACAGTACACTTAACTTACTACTTTGCTCCTATGTGGAGTGTTGAAACGTGTAACTACACCAACAGCAAGCTACACTGTGTAGGTTGGGAGGGAGCATTCCCTTCCTATTCCTCACTTCCCGTCTAACCCCGCAGGACCGCAGCTGTCCTTTCTCATCTCCCATCATCTCTCTGTGCTTCCCCATCTCACCCAGGAGGCTATTACCCACCCCTCGCTCAGGGGCTCTACTTGTCTCATCTCAAACCGGGGTCATATTTCTTCTTTCTCAAGGGCCTCTGCCCCATTCTCCCCTCTGGAGCTATGCTTCACCTATTTCACTCAATGCCAATATATGCTTCCCGCGTCTCTCCCCAGGGTCTTGCTTTTCTCCATGGTCTCTAGTGTGCCATATTTCCCCATCTTCTATGGCGGGTAGGAAGTCCCACATCATACCAAGCAAAGCACTTTCACATTCACACCTGGACGCACCACGGAAAACACCTGGCACTGCCAAATGAAACAGCACGCGAAAGTTAACTCACCACACCTACACGTGTCACAGACGAGAGTGACAGGCACACCAGCACACAGCCAAGAAAGTCGCAGTTATTCTGACTAGCACACAGCATGCTCGCCAGGCAGAGGACTAGCTCACAGTCACACGAGCACAGAACAGAAGACAGGCAGGCGATCTGAAGCTGTGCTCACTGCCATAAACCTTCACAGTAACGAAAGCAAAGTGCACGACACCAGCCCTTCCAACACCTTAGGGTACTATAAATACTTAAATCAACATAACATTACTATGCCGATATTTAACAAACAAAGAAAACTATGATGAATTTCATGCAAGGGCTGGAGAAAAAATGTTGGATGCACTTTACACTCCGCTGTTCATGTTGCGCGATAAGGTAAAAATTAACTTGTGTAACTTGTCTGTCCCATTCCTTCTGACTTGCTGTATGGATGTGATCTTCTGCCGTGCTTGTGGAAAAAACGTAATCCGCAATATTCCATCTTTATTTAAGTACTGGATTGTGGGATTTGTAGTGTCAAGGACAGGAGGGTGGGCCGATTTAAGTGAGAAATGAGCTTCAGGTGGTAAATTAAACCGATGGCAATATGGGAGGGATCAGAACACTAGGGGAGGGTTTAAATACGAAGGAAGAACAACAAGCATTTGCAATGCAATAGGTCTCGCATTTACGCGAGTTTGAGCCTTTGGCATTGTAAATGACAATGCCTTTTATTTATGTTTTGGTTTATAAAACATAAATAAAAGACTTTTTCATTTACAATGCCAATAGCTTTAACTCGCGTAAATGCGAGACCTATTGCATTGCAAATGCTTGTTTCTACAGTCCCTTGTTTTTAGGTTCGACTCACAAAGCATGTAAAAGAGTACCGCCGGAGTTCCGCTTCCCATACCCCAGAGCACCTTTGTGAGTTGGCCCTTTGTGTTTCATGTGGAGAAAATAAAGGCAATCACGTGAGGACTCGAGCGTGCGCAGCAGAAGGCGACCTAAAGCCACCCACTCACCCCGAGGGCGTGGAGGCGCACGCTGGGGTTACAGATCACGTAAGGTGAAAACACCTTCCAAAAGTTGTCCCTCAGAATACTTTATTGCGTGCCAAGCAGCCGCTCAACCTCTGCTGCACAGCGCTCACACCACGCGCTGGAGGAAAAACCGCTGTAATCCGGATGAAGCAAAGAGGCCGCAATAAGATTACATTAGGGTGAGCAGCTGCCATCTGTGGCTGCGAAAGTTCACAACACGAGCATAGGGAACTGATGTGTTTTTGTGTGCGTGTAGGTAAATATTACATAACACATACACGTCTACAGATAACTATATGGAGGGATGTAGGTACAAAGGGGTAGACTGACAGACGAAAAAGCAGGTAGGTTAGTAAATCTGTAAGTGTCCCGGCAGATAAGGAGTAAGACTCAATAGTCTTAATTTGCACGTGTGAATTTACTCAATCTCTGCTTGCACCATTTTTCTCTCACACGGTGATTTTATGATGAGCCCTATGTGAAACAAGTCAGAGAGGTCAAAATCCAGAAGAGGCCCGGCTCAGGTGTTCATCGTTCTCTGGTCGATAACAGGAGTATCGCTGATTTTGGCGATAACCAATAACATTGAAGCGCTAAGAGGCAACGCAGCTTGAGGCGCAGACTATACACATGATGGTCACCCCTATAATTTCACAATGTATTCTAAATATTGCGGTGTCGAACGAGCCAACATCAAAATGGTTTCCACAACAAGTCCGTTTCAATGGCTAGATTTAACGCGTTCAGCCGTGCCCCGCTGCTGTTCACAGTGCTCTGAGAGAACAAGAAAGGCGGCCCGGGGTTGGCAGGGCGTCCGCTGCTTGGCCGGGATAAGAGGCAGGGAAGCTGGACCAGCAGAAGGGGGCTGCAGGCGGCCGGGAGTGGGCGTCAAACCCTGGAGCGAACGCATCAAGAGACAGGAGCTACCGCAACCGAGGGTAGGTGAACGATGCTGTAAAGCCGTGGTACAGATACTTATCCTTTGCGAGCTTAATGAGCGGGGCAATTTAAAGGGACAGGCACCAGTGTGCCATATGTGAGGGAAGTGGGATAAGGGAGGGGGTGGCAAATGGTGAGCACTTTCCGGCCGCTTTGATGTTATCATCAAAGCGGCCGCAAAATGAGCTTTTGTAAAGGGGGGATTTGAACGTGCAAACTAGTGCTTTCAGGCTGCCAAATGGTGCGCGCGCCCGGCGCACATGCACTGTATTTGGAGGCCTGAAAAGCCACTGTTTGCACTTCCAAAACTCGCTTACTATAAGTCTCGCCAGAGCAGCGCTAAAGCGCTGTCTCAGGCGAGACCTAAAAACGGTAGTAACTCCTTGAGAAGAAAGATGAGGATGGTTTGTTTTCGGCAGGTACGTGACGCAGATACGTGTAAATGTGGAATGCAATTGCATGCGTGGGATTGGATTAATGTAAATACTTAGCTCACGGAGTAACAGAAATCTGGGGCATTTAATATTTGGGGTCGATATGTAATTGTTTAAAGGAAGTTGGGGGTAGGAGGTGCGCAGCACACGGTGAAGTCTAGGAATGTGTAAAGGAGGTGAATAACTAGGTGCAGCTAGTGCGCTTGAGTAGAGAGATTAAAATTGGAGTCAACTTGGTGAAAATTAAAAAAGGTTTGGGAGGTTGAAAGAGTGAGTGGAATAATGGGATAGGGTGGTGTTTAGAAGAAACATACATTTGAAGGGGAGTTATTTGTAGAATAATGTGTTGGTTTCAACAAGTACTGAAGGTTGAAAACGAGTATTGCCAGAGGCTTCTTGGAAAAAGTAGGGGATAGTTTGATTTATTGCTCGGACACTATGAGTACAGCAATATGGGAGTGATGAGCTCGGGTGGAGTAAATTGCATTTAGTTAAAATATTTGGTATGTAGCATTGAGCATAGATAATGGTTTTATAACAAATGTTTGTTTTCATCATTAGTTGTAGTGACCCCTGACGAAGGGCCCCAGTAGCCCGAAATGCATTGGGTTTTTAATAAAAGCTGCCTTTGGATGAATAAATGCGTCAGTACGTGTTATTGTAAAGAGGTCTGGATGGGCACATCAATAGCATGAGAAACCTGGAAAAATGGCATCACACCGTGCCAGTGGTTCAAATGGGAGGAATTTGAGAAGATTGTGCAAGCGAATGATTACATGTTTTTAAAAAATATGATTAACTTGTTTTCACAATATTAATGGATCAAAGTACCAGTGAGCTGTGCCTTTGGATTGGGGCGCATGTCGCCCCAAAATGTCGATATTGTTATTTCATGTGCCAATTGGGCAAGGCGCTTTTCCAAGGAGCACGCAACAACACATCATGAGGATTACTAATAGATTACAATTTGAATAGGTGTGCATTCCCTATCTTTAACATGTTCTGTGATACAGCCATACCATATACTCTTAAGTGCATTATAACCTCGCAGTAAATGCTAACTTTGGAATGGCTGCATCAAAACATGTCGTGTTTGGTGTCAAACGCTTTGGAATTCTACCCCCCCCCCGCCCGTGCTGGCGGCGGGGGTAGCATTCCACCCTTCTAGAGGGAGAGACATGTTCACACTGGCTAAACCCAGTAGAACTTTCCTGAGCCCTGGCATCACAAAATGGATGCCTCTGCCCCAGACACGGGTCTGGCCTCCTGCTGCTGACCGAAACTCTGGCAGGGGAGGCCTGGACAATAGGTTTCCTGTCGAAGGGAGGTGTGACCACCTCCCCAGACAGGCAGATGTGTATTGGGGCTGGGCGGGAGCACTCTCTGGTGCTTTGAAGTCCTGCACTGGGGGCACGTTTGCTGTCCCTGTGCATAGCCCAGTTCAAACCGGTTGCAGGGGCTACCTGCCCCTGCTCTGGCATGAAACTGGACAAAGGAAATGGGTGTAACCACCCCTCTTCCAAGGCCCACCCATAGGTGGGGCCTTAGAGTTAGTCCATCCCCTAAACTTACTATAAGTGTAGGAATCCAGTCCCTAGGACTTTAGATTACCCTGGACGAAACTCTGCAACATATATCCTGGACCTTCGACATTCTATCCTGACTAGAAGACTGAATAAATCTCCCTTGGGGTCAAGGAGTGACTCCCCTGCTTGGCAGACACCAAAGAAGCAACTGACAGGTCTGCATCGCTGATGCTTCTGCCGGACGCCGAAGTCTTTGCTTCACCAGAGGTGGATTTCCAGACTTCCCCGAGGCTACCCTGAGTCCACAGCAAAGCTGAGGCCCGTGGCTATCGTGGGTGACGTGGAACCATGACCCCTGGACACCGTGAACTTTTGCAGCAACACTATCTTCCTGGTCTTCCTCGAAGTTGTTCTTTGGGCTCCAAGTAGCCCCAGCCTTGAGCACTTCCTGCACTGAAGATAGTTGGCCTTCACTCCACGAGTGACCCGTGGGTCACCTTCAAGTGCGACCGCTCGAGGCTCCTTTGCGATCACTAGCCCATTGGCTAGCAGGTCCCCACAAAGGCAACTCCTTTTCTACTTGGGCTTTCCTGGTTGCTCCAGACGTGCCCTGACTTATCCTTGCTGGGTGAGTCCCTCAGACTTTGCTGGTTTGCACCGCAGTCCTTTCTCTGAATTCCAGTGACTTGCCGTTGCCAAGGCTTGTTGGGTCCATTCTGGTCACTGACACCGCAGCACTCTACAGACTTTGTGGGACAGCGCGAATCCGGCTCCTGGACCTCGTGGCTGAAGAGTCTAGACACCCATCAACTCACCTGAAGCACCCGACATCTGTGGGCATTGGTCCATCCTGCCCTTGGTCACTGGCAAGTGACCCAGACTCTGTCTCCTTCTGCTTTCAGGTTCCTTCCATCCTAGATACGGCCTTGGATCTCTTCGGACACTTCTCCTCTTCACGGCAGCAGCAGTTCTTTGCAGGCTCCCATTGAAATCGATGACGCGACCCGACACCAAAAGACACCTATGCTCCCGGCTTACCTGGGTGAGGTAACTTGACTACTCCGGTGCTCCCGTGGGTGCTATCCCTAGAACTTCTTAAGTCCAAAAGGGTTTGGTCCTGACTCGATTAGAAGTGTCCCTAATCTTTAAATTTCCAACCGCGACATTGTCCATAGAAGATAACGGGAACCCACGGTTGTGTTTACACACTGCATACAGTCCCCGTGGGTCCCCTGTGTCACTACCTTGGGTGGTTCCTTGGGGTCCCAGCGATGCTATAGGCCTAGTGTCTATTCCAGACGTGGTTCTTATACCACTTTTTTGGTATATGGTTTGGTACGCCCCTAGGGTCCAAACGTGTATTTGTGCTATTACTGATAATTGCTGACTTGTAAACAAAGTACTTCGAACTCCAGTCTCATAAAGAGACTAGAGGTGTGTGTTTTATCTTAAATACATATATTTTGAATATATACCTGGTGTTTTTGTCTTTTCATTTGCTCATTCAAGAGATTATAGACTGGTAAAACAAGGTGCTTTACATTTCTTCAAGACTTAGCCTGAAGGCTGCTCTCGATAGCTACCACTAGGATAGCTTTCAATAAAGGTTGTCTTTAACCTATCACCATAAGGGTTTGTTTGGACTGATACAAGGTGCCCACTAAAATTAGTGGACAGCATATATCAGGCCACCTTCCCACAATATATAATCAAGCCGTCATTTATTTAGGCACATTTGGGGGCATATTATCAAGCCCCTATTGCCACCACAATGTCACTTTTTGTGACGTTGTGTTGGCAATAGGGTCAGCTCCCTATTATCAAGGCAGCGTTAAGCCACTTAACATGGCTTAAAGCCACGTTAAGTGGCTTAATGCTGCCTTGATAATAGTGCCCCTTTCAAGCTAAATTTTACGTGAAAGGGGCGTGCAGTGGGTGTTGTGGTGGGCGTTCCACCGCAACACCCATTAAATTCGACCCGGCCACCTATTATCAAGAGTGGCGATAATAGGTGGCTGTGACGTACTTAAAACATGGAAAATCCTGGTCTTAAGATGGCGAAAAGAGGAGAAATGCTTTATTTCTCCTCTTTTTTGCTCTTCCATGTGTGCTGCCTTGTGCAACACACATGGAAAAAGCAAAATGCCATGGTTTGTTTATGTACAGGAAGGTGTCCCTTCCTGTATATAAACAACCTTTTTTAAAAATGCCATTTTGTAACTTGCATGTGTGCTGCATGCAGCAGCACACACGTAAGTTACAAACTGGCATTTTAAGTTTCTTTATGTGCAGGAAGGGACACCTTCCTGTACAGAAACAAACCTCCCTGCTCGCATACACCCTTGCGCTCTGGTGCAGGGGTGCCTGCGCTGGCGCTAAGTTGTAAAACTTAGCGCCATCGCAGGGGGAAACGCGAGGCTGCACCATATCCTTGAAAATATGGTGCAGCCTCGCGTGTCAAAAGTGGCGGTGAGAGGCATTAAGCCAAGAAGGCTAACGCCTCTCACCGCCTCTTCCTAGATTATATGCCCCTATATTTTAAACCAAATTTAGAACAGAAGGTTCTACAAGTGCTGTTTAGAAAGAGGAATGGTAAAATGATTTATATTTGCAGTTTAACTGACCCTCAAATGACACAGAGGTCTGAGACATCCTGCAACAAAGTAAACTTAAGTGTCTTTTAGATTAACTTATATATAGAAATGGTTCATACGCTAACCTGTACTGCTAATGTGTCTAAAGAAATTAATGCTCCAATTCATATATAATCAAAGCCGTCATTTATTTAGGCACATTTGGGGGCATATTATCAAGCGCCTATCGCCACCACAATGTCACTTTTTGTGACGTTGTGGTGGCGATAGGGCCATCTCCCTATTTTCAAGGCAGCGTTAAGCCACTTAACATGGCTTAAAGCCACATTAAGTGGCTTAATGCTGCCTTGATAATAGGGCCCCTTTCACACTAAGGTTTGCGTGAAAGGGGAGTGCAGTGGGTATTGGGGTGGGCGTTCCACCACAACATCCATTGAATTCGACCCTGCCACCTATTATTAAGAGTGGCGAGAATAGGTGGCAGCGCCGTACTTAAGACCTGGAAAATCCTGGTCTTAAGATGGCGAAAAGAGGAGAAATGCTTTATTTTCCTCTTTTTTGCTTTTTCCATGTGTGCTGCCTTGTGCAGCACACATGGAAAAAGCAAAATGCCATGGTTTGTTTATGTACAGGAAAGTGTCCCTTCCTGTATATAAACAAACTTTTTTTTAAAATGCCATTTTGTAACTTGCATGTGTGCTGCATGCAGCAGCACACACGTAAGTTACAAACTGGCATTTTAGGTTTGTTTATGTGCATGAAGGGACCCCTTCCTGTACATAAACAAACCTCCCTGCTCGCAGACACCCTTGCACTCTGGTGCAAGGGTACCTGCGTTGGCGCTACGTTGTAAAACTTAGCGCCATCGCAGGGGGAAACGCGAGGCTGCACCATATCCTTGATAATATGGTGCAGCCTCGCGTGTCTAAAGTGGCAGTGAGCGGCGTTAAGCCAAGAAGGCTAACGCCTCTCTCCGCCACTTCCTTGCTAATTATGCCCCTAGAAGTACAGGATAGTGTATGAACCATTTGAAGTAGGGGTGCCCAACCTTTTTGAGTGGGGGTCATATTACCACCTGTGGGCTATGTGTGTAAGCAACTGATTGAGCCCCAATGTCCCATTGCGTGATATCGGGTTTGGGAGGGAGGGTTCCCCATATAAAAAAACATAAAAAATATTCGTGTCAAATTGTGCATTTTCTAGTTCACATTGCCAGTAGGAAGTTAAAGGTTGTACGTTTTATCTACAGGTGTTTCTCTAGGAAAAATGTCATTAATTTCAGCCCTTTCTTGGGATGGGGCATGGGGGTATAGGACGGTTTTATAATCCTCTAAAACAAAAACCAAGGAAAGGACTAATGGAGCCACTTGTCACTGTTGTTGAAATCTTTAGGGTGTCGTCCGCGCATCCATGTTTTGGCTCTGTGTACAAAGCAGAAACCTGATTGAAAATCGCTAATAAAGTTGTTTACTTCCAGATCAGGTCACAGCAGGGTCACATCACAGTTTGCCATTATTTACTTCCATGTGAAATTTCAGTCAAGCCAAAAGACTACAGTTCTCGAGGCATTTTGGCTTTATGTTGTTTTATGTGTCCAATGTTCAACAGATCAGGAACAGAAGCCTGATCCGATGACAAAGAGATGAATTCAAGCCAGTTTGGCATCCAAAGTTTGCTGATTCTATTGACTAGGTTTGACAGTGTTGGGTCAGCCACACATCAGGCGGATTTTGTGGTGTTTACAAAATCTTTAGAAAATATCCTGTAACTAGTTTAAAATTAGACAGGTAATGGTTACATTATGTCTAGGTACATGATCTCTCTACCTGGTATATTAAGCTGCACTTCAGCCTATAGGACTCTACCTAAGGTATGGTTGCTGTGCTATGCATTTTACTCTGCACTTGGGCATATAAAGTTGCATGTGATCTTTTATAGCAATCCACCTGGCAGAGTCCATGGCCTATGTTTGCTGCATCCCTTACACACCAAAATAGCATTCCCCTTGTTACATGGTTGATAATTAAAACAACATTTTATTTTCTATAGTTAGACTTTTAAAATGTTTAAATTAAATTGACTGTGTTTTTACTAACTTCAGTGATGTTTTTTCTTGCAATTTAAGTGGAGTGAAATACAGTGTGATGTCACTTCCTCAGCCGTCATGAATTTGGTACACTGACACAACTGAGCATGATCTGCATTTAAAGGCTACAGAAACAGTTATAAGAATCAATATTTAAGACCTTAAAGAAGAACTATAAAGTGACATTTAATTAAAGTTCTGATTTTGTACAGTGTGGTACTGTGTCGTTGTTCTATTATGAACCTGTGTTATGACTCTCAGCAAAGTCCCTGATAACATAACCAACACACATCACTTCATAAGCCACTTTTTAACAGGCAGCCAGCCATACATTCACTGTCCATGCTCACTGCTTTCCCAAGGCCAAAAAAAAGGGGGGTACCTAAGCACACGCAGAAGTAATTTTTGCAAATATTAATGCGTTAATTAAAACATGTAATACAACAAGTGAGTCTCCGTTTCTTTCTTCAGTTTAATATTCAAGTTTTCATAGTGAGTTTGTAGTCTTCACAGTAGTTCCCAAGCCAACACGTGTTTCGTCGCCTCTAGTATTATTGTACATGCGACTTGTTCACGGCTAGGTACAAATTGATATAATAAGTTGACATTAGTTCAGCTGTTATCTCAAGATGTTTGCATACATTTGTTGATAATACAAACAAATGTGCTCCCAGGGTTGGTGATGAATTTACGATTTCTCTACGTGGGAGGTGCTATCACAGGCTATGGTGTATAGCATGCACCGTGAGTTCAGGTGAGAACCATTCTCTTTATATCAATAAGTGATCAACCAGAATCTTATAGCTCTAGCGTGAGGGCAAAATAATGTGAGATCTTCCATATGTGACTATTGTCCTTTCGTTATGTGCTTAAAAATTCAGAGAGTCATGCGGTATGCAGGATGCAGATCTGTAAAAAGTGGTGCGTGGGTGAGTGTCTAGTTATAAAGTGATGTGAGAGTATCTAAGTATTGGTGTTGATAATTCCGTGTGGAAAAAACTGACCTGAACACTGTATTTAAATAATCACTGTAGAGAGGGGGTACAGAGGAGAAAAATTGTAAAAGTATTTGTTAGTGACCAAGAGGTGGAATATAAAAGTAACGCTGTAATTATGCTCATTGCGGGCAATATGCCGAAAAGAACATACTTTATGTATGACGAAAATTCCGGGTCATACAGTCACTCGACGGGGGGGGCCCAGTCCTAGTTAGGAAGGCGTATTCCAATCGTTGCGGTCCTCAATATTTATGAAGGTTGCCAATCTAAATATCAACAAGAAAAGGTGAAAGGTTCCGAATGAGGAACTCTTATTCTAAAAGGTAGTGAGCAAAAGCCCCACGAAGGGGACGGTGGATCCGAACAAATATATTTTCCCTCTGCATTCTAGGTATCTATCTTACCTCCGAGTAGAGGAGAAAGTGTCCGTAGTCTGCAAGTGCCCCCAACCGCGTCTGGCTCCAATTCGAGTTGCCGGTACTGTTCGCGCGGTTTGTTTATAACTCGTGATTAAAGGTCACGTGACCATCTGTCATGTGTAGTCAATGCCTTAACTTAGCTAAAATGGGTGCCATCTTTGAGGCTGTTACTTAGCATAATACCCCCCATATATTATGGGGTGCCAGGTGATACAAAACAGTCCCCTCGCTAATTACAAATTAAAAGTTGCGTGTGTAAGCTCACAATGATCCCGGGAGATTACGCACGGCGTTCGGTCAGCTGTGTGTAAGTTTATCGTATTCTGGTTAATTATATATATCTTATAATAAGAGCTTAAAATAGTGCACAGGTAATATCCAAAAAACAGGCGCCAGACAAATTAGTTATTTGTGAGGACCCTAACGTATTGGGGTCTCTCGATACTAAGAAGTGGCGGCCATTTTCGAACGGGTAGGGTCGAGTGAGCACCGAGAGCATACTCGGTGAGAATCGGTGAGGACAGTTACGTATAAAGTATTGATTATACGTCGTAGATGGTCAGAATAAAAAAATTGATAAGAGCTGACAGACAATAGTTTCGTTGTCGTATTGCAGGTTAAATCATTTAAAGTTAAGAAATGAACCTAAGCTTGCTGCTAATGATGAGAAAACAACGGTCTTGTGAGATTTTTTTCTTCTATCTAGGAAGTTGAGAATTAATACGTATGTTTGGAGATCATGCATACCGCTTGTGAAAGGAGGGTGGTGATTTAAAAATTATATTCATCCGTAGTTGGGGTGCAAGGGTGAGTGACATCTTAAAACAGTGTAGAGTTGCATTTATACATATAAAACAGAGTACATACATGACTTGCATAATCGTCATATAAGCTGGACAATTGTATATACATGACAGGTAATGATGCGTCGCTCTGTTGACATATGCGATCATATTCTTGTTTTCATTATCATTTACCAAGGAAGTAATGCATTTCATCATCGACATTCATCCCTATATCAGTCGTACGCAATTTCAAAATCCAGGCTGCTTCATTCCTGCGGAGTGTCAGTTCTCTGTTACCCCCTCTGGGGTTCCTCATTGTTTGTTCTATACCATAGAATACGAAGTCTTTATGTGTGCCCTGAGACTGACAGTCAAGAATGTGCGTGGCTATGGGGTATCTGCGGTCTTCCTGCTTGACAGCCCTCATGTGTTCACCTATCCTGACACGTAAGGGACGTATCGTGCTCCCCACATATTTTCTGTTACATCTACATTCGATGATGTAAACAACAAAACTGGTGTTGCAGTTAATATTTGTGAGAATCTTGTAGCATTTGTCATTAGGACCCATATGTTCCAATTTCTTGCTGTATGCCCATTTACAGGCTGAGCAATGCCCGCATCTGTGGAAGCCCACCATGTATGTGGAAAGCCAGTTTTTGTTGATCGGAGGTGCGGGATAGCTTGGGCTAAGAAGACTTCTGAGACAAGTCCCTTTTCTATAGGTAATCTCAGGTTTATCGTCTATCACCCCTGTCATTGTCTCATCTTTTGTGAGGATATGCCAGTGTCTGTTCAAGCTCTTTACCAGAGTGTCCGAGAGATTGTCAAAATTGGTAATGAACCTGACTTTGTTCTCCTCTTTCTTTCTACTGGTGTTATCCCTCAAGGTCGTTGCTCTTTTGATCCTCATGATCCTAGACTCAGCTTTCTTAATGGTTTTCATGTTGTAACCTCTAGACTTAAAGCGTCTGGTCATTTCTGTAGTACATTTTGTGAAGTCCGAATCTGCACTGCAATTGCGTCTAGCTCTGACAAATTCCCCATAGGGGATGGCATTAATCTGGTGCTTGGGGTGCGCGCTAGATGCATGCAGTATTGCATTGCAAGCTGTCTCTTTACGATACAATCTGCTATTGATCTGATTATTTTCAATATACAGTTCTGTATCTAGAAATGTCACCTTCACCTTACTATGCTCATGTGTAAATTTGATGTTCCATGTGTTATCATTTAGGTGTTCCACAAATCTCATCAGTTCAATATTGTCTCCTGTCCAAATCATAAGGCAGTCGTCAATATACCTGCCCCAGAAAAGAATGAACTCTGTCCATTCCGATCCATGATGGCCCCAGATCCACTCCTCCTCAAACCAGCCCATGAACAGATTGGCGTACGAAGGAGAGAATCTGGAGCCCATAGCAACTCCCTGTTTCTGACGGTACCACTTGTCTTTAAATAGAAAAACATTGTTGTCAAGGATGAGTTCTATCATGGTAATGAGCATCTCTGTATGTTCCCATGTGCTGGCAGATCTAGTGCTGAGGATTTTTCTAATGGCTTTCAGTCCACATTCTCTTTTGATGCTTGTGTAAAGTGCTGTAACGTCTAGTGTGACAAGTGTCATGTCAGACCCCCATGTGATGTCCGTCAAGAGACCTAGGATATGTTTGGTGTCTCGTATAAATGACGGAAGGTTATACACCAGTGGTTTGAGGAAGATGTCAACGTATTCCGACAGTCTTTCTGTGGGACCCTCTATCCCCGAAATGATTGGTCTACCCGGAGGGAATGGTAGATTCTTATGGATTTTTGGGAGTGTATATATGCACGGGAATCTAGGTTTATTCACTTGTAAATAGCTATACTCGTCATCATCCAGAATACCCATGCCATACCACTGTTTGAGGTGTTTATTAAGGTGGTCTGTAAGCTTCCAAATAGGATTACCAGTGATGTGTTCATAACACTCCTGGTCACCCAGTTGTGAGAGGATTTCGTTCTCATAGTCTGAATTAGACATAATAACGATGTTGCCTCCCTTGTCAGCCTCTTTTATGATAATACTATCATCAGTTCTTAATTCTTTGAGTGCTCGTCTCTCTCCATGTGTCAAGTTATCGTTCTTAAGGCGTGGTGTATGTTTCTTAAGATCATGTTTGTCCAGATCATTGGTCAGTTTTTTCCACACGGAATTATCAACACCAATACTTAGATACTCTCACATCACTTTATAACTAGACACTCACCCACGCACCACTTTTTACAGATCTGCATCCTGCATACCGCATGACTCTCTGAATTTTTAAGCACATAACGAAAGGACAATAGTCACATATGGAAGATCTCACATTATTTTGCCCTCACGCTAGAGCTATAAGATTCTGGTTGATCACTTATTGATATAAAGAGAATGGTTCTCACCTGAACTCACGGTGCATGCTATACACCATAGCCTGTGATAGCACCTCCCACGTAGAGAAATCGTAAATTCATCACCAACCCTGGGAGCACATTTGTTTGTATTATCAACAAATGTATGCAAACATCTTGAGATAACAGCTGAACTAATGTCAACTTATTATATCAATTTGTACCTAGCCGTGAACAAGTCGCATGTACAATAATACTAGAGGCGACGAAACACGTGTTGGCTTGGGAACTACTGTGAAGACTACAAACTCACTATGAAAACTTGAATATTAAACTGAAGAAAGAAACGGAGACTCACTTGTTGTATTACATGTTTTAATTAACGCATTAATATTTGCAAAAATTACTTCTGCGTGTGCTTAGGTACCCCCTTTTTTTTGTTGATTTTTGTGGCTCTGGTCACAATCATTTTTGGGAGGCTAGTGGTTCTCCCTTACCCTTGAGCACCGCCTCTAATTGATTGCATCACTAATATTAGGTGTACTCACTACAAGCGCCTATTCTCTATTACTAATACCACTGCCTAGTTTAAAACTGCTTTCCCAAGGCCTCGCTGTCCCAAAGGCCTCCCTGAAACATGTCTCTCTCTCCATCACCAGTTGCCCAACCCTAAGACGCCTCACGTCCATTCTTAAATGGGGACAAATTAAGTAATTTCATGTCCATGTGAGGCAGAAGCCACAGCCACTCTCATGCTCACATTCTCTAACCTGGCAATCAAAGGCCAATGCGGCAAATTAGAACTAAGCAGCTTTGTCTCTAAAGGTCCAGCTTTTAGGAATCGTCTTAAATCAACCATCTCCATCCTCCATACCCGTCAAAGGTCTTAGAGAAACTATGTTTTATAGACCACCCCAGTAACCACCAGCTTCTTGACCTAATGCATTCCGAATTCAGGCCCAGCCACAGTACAGAAACAGCACTAATTGCCACCACAGATGACATCCTCCTGTTCCTTGACAGAAGATACACAGCAACCCTCATTCTCCTGGACCTCTCTGCACCATTTGACAAGGTCTCACACCCCATCCTCATCAGGCACCTGCATCAGATTGGCATCCAAGGACCTTCTCTCTGCTGAGTCTACTTCTTCTTAATGGATAGAGCACAAGCTCTCATCCTGGCACCATACTCTTTGGAAGTCAGCAAACTCATCTGTAGAATGCATCATGGCTCATGGCTCAGGGACTCCCTTTTTAATGCATACACCATCCCTTTGGCCAACTTCAACCTCATACACAACATCAATATCCTGTCCTACGCAGACATGCAACTCATACTCTCCCTCTCAGACAAGAGCCCCAACACACAAAGTCACTAACTGGATGAAACCCGTCTGTCTTAAGCTCAACACTAACAAGACAGAAACAGTGATCTTTGCCAAGAACACCTCACTAAGAAACTCCAAATGGTGGCTGGCCAAACTCGGACTCACACCCAAAACCCACTCCAGGAACCTCAGATTAATCATCAACAGCAAACTGGACATGACTGCACGAGCCAACGTCCGATCACCAAGGAACTCAATACTCCCACTCACACACATCCCATGCGTACACAGAAACAGATCAGGAGGACGGGCATTCTTTTACATAGCCCCAAAAGCATGGAACGACCTCCAATTCCATTGCGGAGCCTCCTCCGCTCTTCTCGAATTTCACAAGAAGCTGAAGACCTGGCTTTCCAGTTAACCAACATATCATAGGCAGGTCTAGGCACACCCAACTGCTCAGCGCTAGGACACCCTCATGGCTG
This sequence comes from Triturus cristatus, assembly GCF_964204655.1. Lineage (NCBI taxonomy): Eukaryota > Metazoa > Chordata > Amphibia > Caudata > Salamandridae > Triturus > Triturus cristatus. The sequence goes on from NC_140585.1 coordinate 266,942,064, forward strand.
ATAGTGCACTTTACAAATACACATAACATAAAAGGGTCAAGAATGGTCTTATAATTTAAATGAGATTTGCACACACAGAAATCCAGCCATTAAATCAGAATATGTTTTTTCACCAGTCTGGCATCATGTGTTATTTTCTTGATATTTCAGAGTGGTCAATCAATCAAACAGGATTTGTAAAGCGCAACACTGTTTTGGTGACATTTCTCCAACTGCCGTCGGAGGAGTTGACGCTTGGTGATGGTGTGCTGGGCGTCAGTGATGGTGAAGTGTACAATGGTGTCACTGGAGGTGAAAATGGGGTTGAATTGCAGGAAAATGTAGGCAGCCCTGCTCCCACTAGCAAAGTCTGCTGGGAGATGTGGTATGCTGGTGGAGGGGCAGGGTAGTCCCGTGATGCAGGAGTTGGCGCCCTCTAAAGAGGATCTGGTGGTAGAGAAATTGCGGGAAAATGGAGGCAGTCCTTCTTCCAGGAGCCGAGGCTGCTTGGACATGTGGTCTTTTGGTGGAGTGTCAGGGTAGACCTGTGATGAGGGAGCGTGCACCCTCTAAAGAGGGGCTGTCGGCCAAGAAATGGTGGGAAAACAGAGGTGGTCCTGCTCCCAGTAGCGAAGGCTGATGGGAGAAGTCTGGTCTGTTGGTGGAGGGTCAGGGTAGTCCCCAGTAAATGTTGGTGAACTCCTAGATTTGAGGGTATTCAGCAACAATTTGAAGGTAGATCCTTGCCTCGGAAACACACACAAAATTACTCCTGTAAAAAGGCAGGAGTAAATGTCTTTCCAGACTGGGAATCGGGGAAAAAATATTCCTAAAACTCATAGGGGCATTGAAGGAAAAAGTATTTCTACAGTGAAGACGCTTTCCCTATGGACAAACAAGAACAAATATTTTATTAGAGCTATGTACTCTAGTGTCACACTTCTCAGTAGTACCGAAATGCACACGTTACATTTTCACATGTAGATGTATTTACATATCTGAGTACTACTAGAAATACTTCAGATTCAGAGGAGTATTTGGGAAGTTTTTGTGAATTTAAAGAAAATGCCAGAAGTTTGCTTCAAATTGAAACGTAACCCCGTGAGGACGAATTGTGGGCTCGTCCCAGCTACATTAAACAACTTCCACATTCAAAGGCTTGTAGCTGCTCCAAATCACATGGCAAAAGAAATTATACCGACAAATATTTTTTGTTTAAAGAATATGATTTATTTTTATTCCATGAATATGGCAGCAAGACACAAGAGTATAATTGCAATCAAGAAAGAAAGTGTAACATATTGTAGGTTTCCTAGGTTGAAATATTTGTATGCGTAGGTCAGTTATTTAGAACAAACCACTTGAGAGCAAAGAGTTTGGAGAGGAAATTTTGAAGATCATGTATGGAGATATGAGAGGATGGGGTGGTAGCAGAATTTCTCAATCACCAAAGGAAAAGGGTTGATGTGTCCTTCATTGATTGACGAAAAACAAACTTCCACAGTGAAGTAAAGAGATGCTTTCTAGAAACTGATGATAGTCCGAAAACACATTGACCATTAAGGAGGTACACACAAGATACTTATGTTTGAGACTGTACATCTATCAACAAATCATAGTCAACATAGGCTATGGTTTTACTTGAAGCAATTTATGAACTTGGGCGACAGTTTCACATAATTCTGATTGAGAGTGGTTATCGTCTGCTCAAGAAAACCTCAACAGTCATGACATGATAAGTGAAACTTTCAAAGACAATCTAAGCTCTTAAACTGTTTTCTGTTTACTATGTATGCTCAAACCGACCAACACAAACAACTAACAAAGGTCTTCAGAGTACTCAGTTTTTCCAGATTCCTGCCCCATCATAAATATCTTATAGCATTCACCTTGGACCAGAAACACTGCTTCAAAGGGAAGTGCACAACATGTGTCTGTCAACCAGCCCACGAAACACCATTCCCACTTTCTCACCAAGACCACACAAACATTTTTACCATACTCATCCACAATAAATAAACATACCCACATGACACCATCTTCAACCTATGCCCATTAACACATACTCAGCAAACATGTCACCAGACATCATCACACATCACAACATAGTTGCTTTTTTCATCACAGGAACCTAATTTACACTCTCGTCCACATACATTCCTGACACTGTGTATGGTATCCAACACTCACTGCAACTGCAAACTGGAATGTCACTCACAGTCATACACATCTTAACGTGGCTCTGTACCTTCCTCTACATGACCAGACCTAAGACTTTTTAGCGCCTCTCCTGCAATGTTCCTCTTTCTGTCTGCAAAACAACCTTCTGTCATCTCATTTGCAGACCATCTGGAACCCACAAGGGCTTCATAGAAGAAATATCAGGCCTCATCACCTCTGCCTCCATCCAAAACTCTTACCCGACCTTACTCGGAGACTTCAGTATGCCTGGCGACTCCAGCACCAAAACCACAAAGAAAGCCCTTGACTATCTGCTCAACACCCTAAAATAAAACACCACATAATCAACACTGCTCACTCCAAAGGTAGCACACAGGACCTCTTCCTCTATGCATTCTCCAACATTCACTGCCAGCCCCCATACTCCTGGACTGGACTTATCACTTCACTCTCTTCTTCACTATCACACATTCCACTATCTGGACGGCAGCAGCAAAAGGAGAAAGGTACCTTCTACCCCTTCAGATTTATCCATCTCCGCCAAGAGGACCCAACTAACCTACCCAGGCACTTCCAGCCCAAAACAGACATTCTCTTCTCAACATCTACAACACCACTCTGAAGAATCATGTAGAACACTGTTCTTTTCTTGAAAATTGTACCTCTAAGCCTAAGCAGTTGCACCCTGGTACAACAACAACCTACCTAAAACAAGCATGCCATATGAAGACAAGAGAAGACATGAAGATTAAGATGCTAAATGAACCTTATCCTTCTGAAAGTACTCTGCTCAATTCATTGCTCCATCATCACCAAAGCTAAAGACACCTACTAAAAGACCACCATCAAAGGATCAACCAACAAAACTAAAGCTCTTGTTAAGGCCATCAAACTGTGTGCCAACCTCATCCAAGGACCCCCTATCACATCATCAATACTATCAACCGCTTTTTCATAATCATCATCCCCACATGATGTATAACCATCCAACACACCTCTGACCAGTCATCCTCCAACACTATCTCCCACAGAGACCATTACAACATTGTGATCTCACTCAAGTCAGTCAAGATGACATGCTTCCCCATCATAAAGTCTCTGCAAGAAGAAGCCTTCATACCGCTTCTCCACATTATCAACAGCTCACTAACAGTGTACCTTCTCAGGGTATTTGAAAACTGGACAAGTCCATTCCCAGCTGAAATAGCCAACAATAGAACACATCTATCCTGGCAACTTCCATCCAAGAATCCACCTCTCATTTGTTGGACTATTTATCAACGAACCATTGACACCTATCTACAAGAGCACAGAAGAAAGAATAACCTACTTCAAGACTATTAACAAATGCCCTTGCCTCTTGATCCTGCTCACCCACTCCACAGGTTTGGATGCTATCAACCATCTAGCACTGATCACACCCTGAAAACTCTCACAGGCTGCACTGACACAATTCTACAATAGTGCACACCCATCCTCACCAAATGACAGAAACTCACTCAGATAGGAACATATCAGATTCCGGTTTATCCGCGTCACTTGCAGAGTCCTTCTTGGCACCATCCTGTCGCCCACCATTTTCAACCTTTTTATGGAACCTTTGGGTACTATTGTTGCAGTAGTAACATCAAGATCCACCAGTATGCAGATGACAAACAACTTCATCTCAAAATTTCCTCAACCAATGACATACAGAGACTCAAAATGCATTCAAACCTAGATGTAAAAAAAGTGCCTGATGTGAAACCCCACAAAGATCAAAGTCCTCCTGTTTACCAACAATGTCAGGCATTCTCTACTTCGGTCATGGTCCTACGACTTAAACCTAATGGGCTGACATAACAAGCCAAATCCCTCAGATTAACCCGTGACTCGAACCTCTCACTTAAAGAACATATTGCCAAGAAGACTAAGACTGCTTGGTTCTATTTCACTCTCTTGAAATAAAGTGAAACGTTTTCTTCCAGTAGACTTCAGTACAACAGCCCTAGTCCTCTCTCATCTAGATGGAACCAGCCACCTACTCAACAGCATCCCAGAGCCCTCCCTACCTCAGCTGCAAGACATCCTTCATGCAGAAAGATAGCTCATAATGGGACTGAGGAAATCCCACAACATATTCCTTGCGCTAAAGGAGCTATGCTGGCTCCCCCTGCAAGTCTTAATTATCTTCAAAATCAGCTGTCCATTTACAAGACTCTCTAAACAAAGACCCCTGTTTACCTAGCTAGCAAAAACAATATCTTGAGATCAGCACCAGGTCAGGAGCTCCAACATTACAAGTTTAGGGACTAAACACTGCATCAAGGAGAAAACACGAAACACCCCATGTATCCCCACTGGTGCTTGCCCCGTACAGTGCTCCATTGCTAGCCAGCTTGGTTTGCATTTTAGAAATCCAGAAACCTACATACCAATATTTACTACATGGAGCAGAGTCTGAATTTTACATTTATTGTTTATACATAACACCCCTTTACTTTCTGAATCGGCTGCCCTGTATGCTTTGTACATCTATTCCATACATTTTGATTTCAAAATTATTTTGCAGAAATGCCATCTTTTTCCAGGCCATGCAGCATTTGCCACATTCATCACCATTCCCCTGCTATTCATCATGAAAGGGATATTCTGGATGCTGCTTGAACCTGAAAATCAGAACAGAAGACAAAGCATCACTATACAATGCATTGGAAATTCTGATCAGAACAGCAGATCTCAAGATTTCGGGCAAACTCTAATATCCACGGATGACCAAAAAGTTCTAATTAAGATTCATTTCTTCTACCAATGATACAATATAGCAAAGTAACTGGTCATCAAAATGTTTGTCATGTTAGAGCAAGTGGGACCTTTTGGAGTTTAAACATTTGTGAACATTTCTTGGACCACCATTTAAGTTTGGGACAGATGTACAAGTCTGTGGGCCTTAAGGTTTGACACTCTTTCATGACATAAAATTGGAAGTCAGCAGGCATTTTGCATATTATTTAACAGTTCTTACCAGGTTCTAGGTAACATAATCTATAGTACATTTAGCCTATGAAACAACAGATCACATTAAAATGATTTAATCGATTGAAACTTTGACTTGTGTTTGACTATCTTATTTAAAGTGTGCAATCTTTCACATCATTTCAAGGTTCTCCGTCTATGAGTACAGTTTACATAGTGCCCACCCAGGTTCTAAATCTTATACATTCTTAGCCAACATGATTAGAACAATGGGCCAGATATAGCAACATTAGGAATTGCGATTTCCAAATTATTACAATTCATAATGCATTAATGTTTAATTTTATAAATCTATTTACTTCATGAATATTAATGAGGTAGGTTGTAATGTGTGATCCACTAGGAATGGCAGTTATCACAGAGATGATGGCCTGCTGGAGAGAAGCCCCGGTGAGTAGGGCTTGCAAGGCACACTGTTGGTGCCAGTTTTCACAGCTGCACCACCAGATTGCGGGCAGCTTCAACGGCGGGGGCATTTGGTGTCTACAGAAAGACACGTGTGAGTTGCACCCTCGCCCCCATTCTAGTACAGGCCTGTTGGGGCCAATACTCTGCTGCATTGGCAGCCAGATGGCCAGTTGGAAGGCCTCCCGCTAGGAGAGCCCTGACTCTTTGGGACAAAGAGCATTGCGTGGAAACCCAAGGCGGGCCCCCTGATGGTCGCCCCCTATGTTTAGGTGAGGCCTGAGGTGATATGGTGTAAGGATCACCTAGGGTGCAGTTTGATCCCTAAGATGGGTCTGCTATGTGTATGGAATATGCACTGCGCTACGGCTGATGATGTTTTACATAATATGCTTCTCTCAGTAAGGCCATGATGTAAGCCTTATGTGTATATGCTAAGTGCCTCTTGCCAGTAGTTACTGGTTGTTTTATTGTTTCACTACCTGTGAGTTCTAATGGTTATGACAGTGGCCCGATTGGCCCTGTAATGTATATAATCCCCTGTAAAGTCATCCCTAGTGCCAGGGGGCACAGTGTATATATGTGATTACGTTCTAATGTGTTTTACGAGTAATACAAAGGCTATTTTTATATAACTTTGTGTGGAGTTTCTTTGTTATGATGTGCCTAGTGTATCGCTGCTGTGTGTGTGTGTGTTGCGCAAATGCTTTACATATTGCCACTGGGATAAGCCTGACTGCTCTGCCAAGCTACCAAGGGGGTGCATGGGTTATCTTCGGTGTGTAACTCCCTTGCCCTGACTAGAGTGATGGTTTCTGCCTGGCTTAGGCCCTTGCCCTAGCCAACCGGAAACCTAATTTCTAACATTGGTTGGCAGTTGTGAGGATAGGACTTGCATTTGCACAGTACCACAGTGACGCATGGTTGCACTACAAACTCTGCATTTAGACAAAATCAAGTGTTTGGGGATTTCTCTTGATTTTTTTAAAATTTCTCCTCAAAAGTGTAATTTTCGAATTGTGTACTCCTGTTTAAGCTCTTACACCTATGTCTCCCGTGTTGCACTTGTGTCGTAGTGCCTTGCCAAAATGGAATCTGCCTTTCTGTATCGTGATCTGTTCAAATACTGTAGGGTGAAGTTAAAGGAGTTCTGCGAGGAGAAAGACATAGCAGTGAGTGGGTCAGAATCCAGCTAAGCCTTCAGAAAGTCCTGCTCCAATGGCAAGAGGATGAATGGAGACGTGAGTACTATGAGGGGAAGGGTTCCCAGTCTGCACACCAAGAGGGTGGTGGGTCTGAGGGTGGTCCTGAAGAGTCTGCACAGGAGGGAGAAAATGACAGGGCAGGGACGCCCGTAGATAGTGAGGACCCTGTAGAGAGGGAGTCCCTTGCTGGATCCAGTGCCCCATCCCTTTCCCTGTCCCCAGAGGAGTGGGTGGATAAGAGGGAAGAAAGGGAGCATCAGCTAGCTTTGGAGAGGCTCAGATTAGAGCATGCCAAGGAGATAGCGCAGCTGGGTGAGGAGTAGAGAAAGGCCTTGTTGGCTCAGGAGTTGAGTCTCAAGGAGCTGGTCCTTGAAGAGGGAAAGGTTGAGGTTGAGAGAGCATTAGTTCAGGAGAGGATGGCGGAGGCAGAGAGGGCCTTCACCAGGGAAAGACTAAATCTTAAGGATATGTCCCCTGAGTGTATTTTTAGTGGTCTGGATTCACCAGTGAGGGTGGGGTCGAGTGATGGCAGCAAAAGTGATTCCAGTGTAGGAAGTCCCACTCCCAGATCCCAGAGCATGGTACCTAGTTCCCAGGAAGAGGGTGTCACACCTGAACGGTATAGGTTGAGGTTCAGGGGCAGTAGGAAACTGTCTCACCAGTCTTGGGGGGAGTTTGTGGATGAGTGTTGTGATGCACTTCAAGGTTGGGTGATGGGTAACACAGCAAGCAATTTTGAAGGGCTGTTCAATCTGCTGCTGGCTCCTGGGGGTCCCTATGTGCTGGCCTGCCTGTGCCTAGCTCTACCCTAAGGAACTTGGGAATTAGGGCCTCGTTAGTGCTTCATTTTCATAGCCCCTTTGAGCCAGAGGAGATGGCTCGGACGTTGAACCTGGTGCGCTCCGCCGCGCCGTGGCAGAGGAGCCACAGGCCAGGAAGTCAGGCAGTTGTTGCCTGGTTGGGGGCGGGGCTCTTGTGGTGACGAGGAGAGCCCCACATGTTCCCAGAAGCTCGGGGAGGAGGGCTTCAACTTTGCTCGTGTGAGTGCGTGGTGGGCACTCTGTGCCACATTTTCCCGAGCCCGAGAGGAGGGTTCCAGCTCAGCCAACCAGAAATCCCATTTCTAACTGATCACTTTGGCCAACATTATCCATGTATCCGACATCATCATTCTCTCCTATGCCAATGACACCCAACTCATACTCTCCCTGTCAGACAAGACCACAACACAAGAAACAAGTTCAATGCCTGCATGACCGATGTCTCCAACTGGATGAAAGTCAACTGTCTCAAGCTCAACACCTACAAGACAGATGTAGTGATGTTCAAAATGAACACCTCACCATGGGACTCCAAATGGTGGCCAGCCAAACTCAGGCCCACACCCATGCCCTGCACCCATGCTAAGAACCTCAGAATAATCCTTGAAAGCAAACTTGACTTGACTGCACAAGTCACTGCATCCTGTTCTACACCCTTAAGATGCTGAGGAAGATCCTCAAAAATCTCCTGAGCAACACTATAAAAACTGTCACTCAAGCCCTAGTCACCAGCATGTTGTACTATGGGAACACCCTCTACCTGGGAACCACAAGCAGCTCACAAGGAGACTACAAACCATTCAGAACTCGGCAGCCAGACTTAACCACAACCTCCCACACAGAACTCACATCACACCACACCTCTGGGAGCTCCCCTGGCTCCTGATACACAAACGTGCTAATTTCAAACTCCCCACACACATTGAAGGCACTACACAACTTAGGTCCCACCTACCTGAAAAGCTGCATCAGCTTCCACCAACCAACCAGACACCTCAGCGCAGTAGAACTCGTACTCACACATATCCCATGCACATTAAGAACCAAATGAGGAAGACAGGCATTCAATTACATCGCACCTAAAGCAGTGAACAAACCTCTACTTCACATCAGAGCCTCCTCTTCTCTTCTTGAATTCTGCAAGAAAGTCAAAGACCTGACTTTCAATTAACAACCTACCATATGCAGGGCTAGGCTCACACATCTGACCAGCACCAAGATACCCTCACGGGAGATAGTGCGTTTTACAAATACACATAACATACTTGTCCCACTAAAGAGAGTGGCAGCACAATATGTTTACTCTAGGCAAATAGAAATGGTGAAAGGAATGGTAGTAAGCAAAAAGACATGCTTTTAATCCACTGTCAAGTTACAGTAAATTCGTGACACCACCTGATACAAAAAAAAAGTGAATTTATGGCCTCACCTTTCTGCTTCCAATAAAAATGACAATAAATATGACAAACTTTGAATGTTAATGTATTGGGTGCCAGAATATGACTGTCAAGTTGCAACTTAAAACCTTGTCAGCCAAGCTGCCACAATGCGTGCAAAAATATTGTGGAGCCAATATATTTGGGACTAAAATATTGAGAACCAAAATATCCTGAAGGCAAGTGTGCATATAGATAAGTATATATTCTTAACAACATATGATTAAATATCGCGAACCAAAATCCCCTAAAAGTAAGGACGCATATAGATAAGTATGTATTCTTAACACCATATGTGTACCTTGAATGTAAATATAAGTTACACACTTGTGGGGTCAAGTATGATAAACCGATGCTTAACTAGATATACTTACTTTTATGATCTTTTTGGTTGTTGGTTTTTCCATGATATTTATACATCGATGTTCCAGTGGCATACAGTGTGGCTCCATTCCAACACGAAGATAGAACTTAAGGGATAGTAGTCTCCTGATGGCCCCAAGTGTCTTGTGTAGCACATCGGGTGGAAGGAGCCCGACTGCTGAAAAGCCTTCCCGAGGAAGTCAGGTGGCCATATATCTGATGCTTGGTAGCACTGTAAGTAGCTTGCAGTTAAGTCCACCACTATGCTGCTATCTGTTACTAATCAACCAGGTTTAGTAGGGGCTCTGTGTGTCATATCCTCTGCATCATGTCAAATAATAAAATACCCTCTCCCATACATTAAAAGGATAGTGCAAGTCCCCTGGTAGGGTTCACTGACACAACATCGATGTAAAAAATATTGACAAAAAAATATAGACTACTATACTTAAACAGGTAAGTACAAAAATATCAAATCATGGATGTAAATATATGGATGTAAAAAATATCGATTTAAATATATATATATAATATAAAATAATATATATTAAATATATTACATATTATTAATTTTAACAAAATTAATTACATTTAATATACCTTTTACTAAATATTACAAAAAAAGTAATAAAAAAACCACACAAACATAATAATTTATACATATATGTTTACTTTAAAATAATCTTTAATTTATTTTAAAACTTTAAAATGATATAAAAAATATATATATATTTATACATATTATATATATATATATATATATATCTAAATAATTTAGAATATAAAAAAACATTCTAGAATAAATTACAACATTAAATGAATGAAAAAATATTTAAACATAAATTGCCGAATACAATCAGTGCAACAGTAGGAAAAATGTTGGATAGGAAAATAATTACATTTGCTATTCCAACTCCAGTGGGTGCAACAGTAGGAAAAGTGTTGGAGTGGAGGGGTAAAAATTACTATTCCCACTCCAGTGAGTGCAACAGTAGGGAAATTGTTGGATAGCGGAGGGGTGAAAATTACTATTCCCACTCCAGTGAGTGCCACAGTAGGAAAAGTGTTGGATTGCAGAGGAGTAACAATTAATATTCTCTCTCCAAAAATAAAAACAAACATTTTAACAACAATAAAAATGTTTAAAAAAACAAATAAATAAAAAATTGAAATGTGTTAAAAAATTGAAATGCAAATATATTTAATATTGAATTAAATCAAACATATTATAATGTTAAATACATATAACAAATACCTACAAATATTATATTGAATAAAATAAAAAATAATTTCCAAACAAATAAATATGTTTACTTAAACATTATTTAGAAACAAAAACATTAATTATTGCATAAATGAACTTTCTTTATTTCCTACCATATAACACCACACAATTCACAACCCACATCCAAATTCTACCTCCCTTAAAATTGTGATGGCCTTAAAATCAGGCACGCCCACAGATCCCTGTGCGGCCAGACTTTTGGCTTCCGCCGCGGAGTGTGTTAATCCGGAGGGCAATCAGATCATTAATATGTGATTGCGGGAGGCCTGCTTGCCAACATCTTGGAAGCAAGCTAAAATTCTTCCCCTTCTTAAGAAACCATCTTTGGACCCTTTTTCCCCTGGAAATTATCGTCCTATTTCATTGCTTCCTAGCCTGGCCAAGGTTTGTGAAAAGGTGGTCACCAATCAGCTTACGGAATATGTGGAGGCCTCTGGCCTGCTCCATCCGGCACAATCAGGGTTTCGGGCGGCTTTTAGTACTGAGTCTGCCTTACTGGAGGTGTCTGAGGTGATTAGAGAGTGCCTTGATGCCGGTGGGAGGGCAGCGCTGGTTATGCTGGACCTCTCGGCGGCCTTCGATACGGTGCCTCATGCCTTGCTTCTCAATCGCCTCCGAGAGATTGGAATTTCTAGGTCTGTGTGGGGCTGGTTCCTTCCTCTTCTGCCCAAGGCTGCGAAGGAGACTGTGGTTTGTGCACTAATCCTTTCGCGCCTTGATTATGCCAATGCATTGTATACTGGAATTCCGGGTTATCTGTTGGATAAATTACAGGTGATTCAAAATGCTGCAGCTCGTCTTCTGCTGGGCCTTTCAAGCAGATGTAGTATGTGTTTACACTTGCAATCGTTGCATTGGCTTCCTGTCAGGGCCCGTATAAAATTTAAAATCTTATCCATCGCTCAAAAAGCCCTGTATGGGTTGGGTCCTATTTATTTACAGAACAGGTTGGCTTTCTACACCCCGGTAAGACAGCTGCGTTTGTCTTCTCAACTTCTGGCAGAGACTCCCCGATTTAAGCGCCTAAGACTGGGCGGCTGTTCTTTTTCCCGGCTGGTGGCGCAGGATTGGAATGCTCTGCCATTGACTTTGAGGGGTATCAAAGACCCTGCGATTTTTAAAAAGCATCTGAAAACCCTCCTATTCTAGTCTCCTTATCTGTGGCTGTGTTGATCCTTGTCTGGCTCGCGCCAGGACACTCTCTGGAGTATCTGTGCGCGCTACAAGTGTATATAACATAACATAACAAATTTTTTTTAAAAGTACTTCCTCAACTAACATAATTAATTACCAATTAAATAAATATTATTAATTAAAAAACAAAAGAAAATGCATAAAAATTATTTAACTTCCCACACTTTACCCATATAATCCCCACATCCCACAGCTCAAATTAAACTGTTAACAAAATATGAATTACATAATTAAAACTTATTAAAAAACTAATAGTATTTAACAACTAATAAAGTAAGTATAATTAATTTACTCCCCACACTGTACCCCTATAACAATAAATCCCACACACACAAAATATAAACAAATACCCAATTAAATATAAATTAATTAATTAATATTAATGATCAACTAATTTTTAATTAATTAAACAAAAATTACTTCCCACCCTTTACCCTATAAACTCCACAAACCACACTTAAAATAATGACACAATTTCAGTAATTAATTTTCAATCAATTAATTATTATAAATTAACAACTGATTATCAATTAATCAAAAATAAATCACTTGCCACCCTTTACCCCTATAAACCCCACAACCCACACCTAAACAAAATACACAATTACCATAATTATTATCAATTAATTAATTAATATTCATTAACAACCAATTAATTACAAATCAATTACTTCCCACAATTAACGCTATAAAATCTAAATTAAATAAATAAAAAATTGTCATTCAATTATTATAATTAAATAATTTTCCACCTTATTACCCTATAAACCCACAACCCGCTACGGAACAAAAAAATGCAAAGTTTAATTAAAATCAATTTCATAACTACTAAAAATGTAATACATATATTAAAAAACATAAACAATACTTATACAAAAAACATACGTCACATACATTTAAAATATAAACTAAAATACATAACACTAATTAAAAAATCGATATTTTATCATCTATATTTTTGCAAACAATGTTAGTGACCTCTATATTTTTATAAACAATACTTTTTACCTAATAAGTAATAATTCCAACTCGATATTTCTCTAAGTTGACATTTCCAGCTCGATATTCTGTCCCAGCACCCTTCTCTATAGAGGTCAGCACCTCTGTGGACCACAGGCGCACCCAGTATGTCAGTAGTTTTAAATGGACAACTTGGTCCATTCCTTGTAAAGAGAGGTTGATGCGAAGGGTGATGATATGGGGGAGGTTAAACAATGACCTATTTAATTTGTTTCCAATGAGGGTGAGTACGGACATCTCAAACCATCCACAAAGCTCTGGCCCGTACGTGTCACCCACTATAGCAGTGGCCCTGTATACTTCCAGGTCAGGGGAGACAGCGCCATTAGAAGTGGCGTTGTGCTTCCTAGTTATAGTGAATGCCCTTTGGTGAAGGGCTGACCTACTTTTCTCAATCTGGGAGTCTCAGGACTAGTTATTGGTAAGTCTGACACCCAAATATTCAAAGCATTTGACTTGCTCCAGAGGCATCCCATCCAGTCTCATCCTACCTCTAAATGACCAGCGTGGGTTCAGTGCCATGAATTTAGATTTAGAGAGGTTCACCTCTAAGCCTCTTACCGAGCAAAATTTAGAGAAGCTATTCAGGAGTGCTTTGATACCCGATGGCGTTCCAGAGATAAGGATCGTAATATTCAGCATTTTAGAAAAGCCCTTCAAACATGGCTTTTAATCAATAAGCTGTTTCTGTTCTTCACTGCTTTTCTTTATCAGCTGTAACCTTACCTCTATAACTGTCCTTCCCATCAAGGCAGCACCAACACACCCTCTGGTATATGAGCGCTTTACAAACTAAATAAAATAACATAACATTGTCAGCAAACATGAGATTGGTATGTAGGTGTCTGTGGATTTAGGGGCATCCTGTCTGCATTGTCTACTGCTCCATTTATATATAGGCTAAAGAATGTGGGAGTTAGTATGTATCCTTGTCTGACCCAGTGATTAATTGGAATTCTATAAGTAAGGTCCTCACCAAAGTTCCACCTAACCTGTGCATATGTGTCTGTATGTAACAGCCGTAACATTCTCAAAAGGTCAGTAGGAATACCATAGGTGTCAAGAACCTTCCAAAGGTTGACCCTTGGTACCAAGTCGAATGCCGCCCTTAAATCAATAAAGGCATCATAAAAATGATCCCGTCTGATGATAACATACTTCCTGCACGTCAATCCAAAGTTTCAATGGTACTGAACGTGGGTCTAAGACCCGCTTGGCAGTCAGAGAGTATTTTATCATACAGCATACATGATTGTAGTTTTGCTAACACCTGCCTGCAGAAGAGTTGTTTCAATGCTGTGGGTGAGTGGTCTATAATTGGCAGCTCATCCCAATTCCCATTTTTGTATATTGGAACTATGATAGCTCCTTTCCAGGAGGAGGGAGTCTCTTCTCTGATCAGAATAGCATTTCCCAAGGCATTCAGCTAGGGTAGTAGGAAGAGAATTGACAGGTTGCTTTTACTTGCTAACCCTAATTGATGTCCAGGCTCAGTTTACAAATGTTTTTCAAGGTGGCACATGGCTGTTTCCCTCCCATCAGCCGACTACCTATGGGATACTGGCTTTACAAGTGTCTGCTTGCCAAATGTGGCTACCTGGACATTTGTCACCTAACATGTTGAATAATAAATCTGTCATTAATACTAGACTTTACACCTCGAACCAATAAACACAAGCCCAGTTCTAACATCCCAAGTTTTATTCATGCAATAGTTTCCAATAATAGTCACTGAGGACCCGATACACTACAGATTTTCAGGATGTCTAATAAGATACAATGCGAAACAACGAAGTCAGTGTAATGTAAACAAGGCACTTTACATCAAAAGGGCATGGGTCTACAAGCTCGGAACAAACCAATATGTTGTTGTGAGGAACGCAGACCTATGAAGATAATACAAGTTATGTATAAAGCCCTCACTCACCAACCTGGTTGGTGACATGCTTCCTCATCGGGCTCCACTGGGTATGGCCGAATGCCATCCCAGTGTGCTGCAAAGCCAGGTTACTGCGGAGCGGGGTTCATGTGAAGTGACACTGAATTTAAAATTTCCAATTGAGTCAAAAAAGTAAATTTAATAATTTCGCTAATTGGAAATATTAAAAAGGAGTGAAGGTCAAAAAATAGAAGACCTGTTTCACTCCATGGCGGTCAACATGTTTCTGCCTAAATGAATGTTCAACAGGCTTTCGTCAGGACCAGAGTGGGGGTGCAAAGTCCCGGTGGTATGAACGTGCTAAGGTTCACCCTACCGTGGGCTATTGTGTGAAAAATCTGTATTTACAGTGAAAAATCCGCCAAGTAATATCGTGGTGGAGAGAAACGAGTTTATTCTGGAGTTAAAAGGACACACAAACAAAAGACAAAACATGAAAGAGTTGTAAATGTTGATGGTCAACTCGTAGTCAGGCGCTGTAGAATCAACCTGAAAACATGGTGCTCATATGAAGAAGTGCCATTAACATATACCTCAGGTGCAGTAATAGTGAAAACAGTGCACCTAAGACTAACCGAATATCGGTGTCAGGCAAGTAGATTGCGACTTATCCTGAATAGCGTGTCTACAAATGTATATCGGAACACACGTGGACTTTAAACTCTGTGTGAGAATCTCGAGTCAAATATGGGCTGAGGCACGACAGCGCGTGTCCTTGTGTAAGTCATCGTAGACTTATAATGCAAAAAGAATGGAAAATCAATCTTACTAAGAGGCATATCCATTTGAAGCCTCAGTGATCCCGGGGGGGGGGGGTGGGGGGGGGGGGAATGGGTACAATATGGCACACCCTGTAAAGGAAAAAGAAAAGAGGAGAAGATCTCCAGCGGCTGAGCTCTGGGAGCGCTTACCGTAAGAAACGGGAGCGAAGGGGGGTAGGGGGGTGACATTTGTTTACTCACGCCCTCGCTGCTCGGCACCCGTTAGGAACCTAGAGCGCCTCTTGCCACCGGGTCCAGGATGTGAGGATCCATGGCTCTAGGCACGTATAAGAGAAATTGTCCCGTGAGGCAGGGGGGCAGTGAAAAAGAAAGGAGCACGGGGATAGGTCAGAATCTCCCGTGCTCTGCTTTGATTGGTTAGAATGGCGGGTGTACAGCCAATAACGTAATGGGTAAGGGGAAGTCGTCCAAAGGTAATGAGCGACGTTTTTTAAAAAAAAAAAAAAGAAAGGGGAAGAAAACTTAATTGAGCGTGGGAAAAAGACTCAGGGCTTGCAGCGGTCACTAGGACAGAGGACCTACAAAGAGGGGGAACAAAAACAGAGAGGCCATAAATGGTAGTACAAACGTTGTGCACTGGATTACAAATAAGGGGCCAGCAGCAGAGTAAAGAGAACGACTGACTGTCTAACGTCAAAGGTTTTTTTTTTAATGTACAGGTAAAAAGGACTTCCATAAGTGGGGTTGGGCACATATGGTATATCAGGCACACAGGTATATGGGATGTATACAGGAATGGACACACAATGGAACCAGTCCATGTATACAATATAGAGTCAGAATTGACTCAGGGAAAATCAGAGAAATCACGAATGGTAGATACTCTGTATGTCTGAAACACTAATAGCAGGGACCTATAGTATGGTGGTCCAGGGTATATTATCATTCAGGCCACGGAGGTTGGTTCCCAAACGATAAACCCATCTTTGTTCCTTTTCAAAAAGGATTTTTGGAATGTTTTTGCGTGCTGTGATCTCCTCAATGACAGTCCATTTTAAGTCATTGGTGGTATGATTGACAGACAGGAAATGCTCACTCAGTTTGGTAGTGACGCGCTTGCACCTAATATTACTCCGATGTTCACATATTCGGAGTTTGACTTTCCTAGTGGTCATCCCTACGTATCGTAGACCACACGGGCAAGTGATTAGGTAGATGACATTAGGCGTGTTGCAGTTGGTGTGTCCTCTTTGGGTCCAGATCCTACCTGGTTTGAGATTCAGAGTGTTTGTATGTGAGGTCAGATGACATATGCTACAATCGGAGCAAGGGAAATGCCCAGTGATCTTTGGTAGGCCCCAAACTTCTGTGATAGACCTTTGGATTGTGTCAGGTTGTGTGGTGGGGCGTGTCTGTACCAGACTGTTGCGCAGGATCTGAGCTCGTTTAAAGGAGAACAATGGTTTCTCCCATTTGCGATTATTGCTATTGATAATACACCAATGTTTAGTGATGGCTTTTTTCATTTTATTGGAAAGGGTGCTGTAAGTGGTGACACATGTAAGTGGTATTGGCGTAGCCTCTTTCACATAGTCCACCAAAAGGAGTTCCCTGGGTTGGTTTCTTGCCCGTTTGTAGCTTCTATATAGGAGAGGGAGGGGATACCCTCTAGCTGTCAGTTTGGAAGTCAAATCATTGGATTGGTTTTTGAAATCACCCAGAGAGGTGCAATTCCGCCGGAGAAATTGCCCATAAGGTAAATTCTCCCTCAGTGTACGAGGATGGAAGCTCGTAAACTCAAGAAGGTTATTTCTGGAGGTGGGTTTGTAGTATGTCTTGGTGTGAAGTGCACCTTGTTTCTTTGTAATTACAACATCAAGGAATACTACTTCAGAACGGTCGTAAGAATGGGTGAATCTCAAATTGGGATCCAAGGTGTTAACCCAACTGAAAAAAGTATGGAGGGCGTTGGTATCGCCTTGCCAAATTAGAAGCACATCATCTATGTATCGTCTCCATAAGCCTATGGAGGATAGATGTGGATTAGTATCAGGGAGGATGAATTTTTGTTCGAAATCGTATACATACAATCCTGCCACACTAGGAGCGAAGGTACTCCCCATGGAAGTACCTGTGGATTGTAGATATAGATGTCCCTGATATTCGAAAAAGTTCTTTTTCAAGGCCAGGGTAGCACATTGGATAATGAAATCCTTAGTGGTTCTGTATTCCCATGGGTGGGAGTTAAGGGATTTCCCTAGGACCCTGATAGTCTCATCCTGGGGGATGCTCGTATAAAGGCTTTCGATGTCCAACGTGACGAGAATGGTGTCCTCTGAGCATTTGATGTTGTTCAGTAGCTTCAGCAGGTCCTTTGTATCTTTAAGATATGTAGTTGATTGTTGGACCAGTGGCTTCAGGAAATGATCACAGAACCGTGATAGGGGTTCCAAAAGAGAGCCAATCCCCGAGACTATGGGTCGCCCAGGGGGAGGAAGTCTATCCTTATGGATCTTTGGGAGTGTATAAAAGTACGGGATGGTACCCTGGCTTTCAGTAAGGAATCGTGCTTCCGGCCTGGTGATAATGCCTTGTGTCAGTGCTTCTTCGACTACGCTCTTGATCTGGATTCTCAGATCATTAGAGGGATCGCTGGGAAGTGGCGTGTAATTCTTACGATCACTGAGAAGTCTGAGGCACTCCTGATCGTAGTCAACAGTATTCAGTAAAACCACTGCCCCACCCTTATCTGCTGGTTTTATGGTGAGCTTTGAATCTTGGCGCAAGGAGTTAATGGCTCTAAATTCATCGGCACTGAGATTTTTGAAATTGGAGGGGATGTCCACATTCTCTATCTCTGCAAAGACTGCGCGTTCAAAAGTTGTAATTTCCACTGGTATGGTATGTGGAGGAGGGGTGAATGTGGATTTTGGTCGTAGGGGTGTGTCACCTTCATCAGATTCTGCTTGCTCAGAAGTACGTTCTTCAAAAAAAGCCTTGAGTTTTAACTTTCTGAAAAATGCAGAGAGTTCACAGTGAAGGCGGAATTTATCCGGACGCGCTGATGGGACAAAGCCCAATCCCTTTTCTAGTATTGCCGTCTCATGGGTAGTTAATGTCTTATTTGATAGATTGACTATCAAGCTGTCGACGTGCTTGGACCTGCGATCATTTGGTCCTGTTGTTGTTTGCTCCGAGTGTGGTTTCCCACTGGGTCGTCTTGTATCCAGTGGACCCTTTGGTTGGGCCCTCTCCGCCGACCTTTGCCCCTTTGGCCTCTCTCTAAAAAAGAGTTCTGTGTGAAATGGTTAGGTGGGTACATTGGGGCCGCGTAGCCAGGGTTCCAGCCCATTTGTGGGTTGAATGGGTAGTGGAACAGCATCGGGTGTGTGCCCATACCACCCTGTTGTGGAGGGAAATTAAACCAAGATGGTTGATTGAAAGGGGGGCGTGTTCTTCCCCTTTGTTTCCCTCTCCTTGCCTGTCTGAAACTATTGTTGCTCGAGCCACTGCTGTTGGATGAGTCATCGTCTGTGCCATAGGTGTTAGTCTCAGCTCTGCGTGAAGCAACAAAAGCGGGGTCTGCGTAAGGATAGATTTTATTGAACTCAAACTTTTTGAGGTCTTTCTGAAATTGGTTCACCTTACTTTGTGTTAAATTTTCTTTGTATTCATTAATATCTTTGTTTAGTTCATCAAGCCGCTTCTTGAACCCCGTTAGGGTGGTTTTGAATTGTGTCTCTGTTTGGGTGATTTCTATCATGATTGCTTCTGAAAGTCGGACGGCTGTTTTTATGATCAAGACCAGCCAGTCTCGGGTGCAATGCCATGCAATCATGGCCCATTCTTTTCTGAAGGTGGCATCCTCCAGGAAGATACGGGGAGCATTGGTAACAAGTAGGCCCCTAGGGGCTGTGTTCGTCCTAAGATATTCAGTTAGGATCGTTCCGTGAAGTATCGTACGTATACGATTTTTCTTCAATTCTGAGAGTTGTTCCCATTCACTGGCATACGTGACCGCCTGTGATATAGTGGGGTCTGCAAATAATGAGGGACATGCTAGGATAGCATCGAACTCAGAGTCTGAGAAAGTGAGTCCGAGAGTGGCCATATTGTCAGTCACCGGGCTAATAAGAAAGACTTACATTGATTCTAAATGGAACTCATTTGAATGACAGGAGCTATACAGAAGGTCTGACAAGGATCTGGTCTCTTTAACCCACATCCTCTTTAAGCACATCTTTCATGACTAGTGGATGTAACATAAAGGGGCCGATTCTGATAGTCGGTCGGACAGCTGTCCGTAGCCTTACCGTGCGACCGACACGTACTCGGAGCCGGTCCGTCCTGTAGAGTAAGTACGATGCGCATAACTGCCAAAAACACGACCGACACGTAGGCTGTGAATCAAGCCCCATTCTCTGTCCGAACCGTAACTCCCAAAGAGGAACCGTGTCACCCGGAAGCAGTATCCATAGCAGTTTCTGGCATGACAAGTACGATGCGTACTTCCTACGCGCCGGATGGGTCGTCACGTACGGCACGTCACAGCATCCGGAAAACAAGCATATCAGCTACGATTCGCGCCACAAATCAATACACGGCTACGAGACGGACCAGCTTGCAGCGGGTACGAGACGGAGCAACAAGCAGCGTGTACGACACGAACACATCATGAATCCCATCACGCAGGTCATACCAGTACTCTACATCTATGACCGGCTAAGGGACCGACGCCGACGGCGCAGGCAGTAAGTCAGACACCTACCACATAAACAAACGACACGTACCCGCAAAATGGCACACACACACAGGGGATCCATATCCTGGCCATTAACAACAGCCCACCATAGGGGTTGCATGGCCAGCACCGCTAACACCCCCACCCATAGGGGGCCTGTTGCCCATCACTACTGCCACCCCCACCCATAGGGACTATGTTGCCCATCACCCCTGCCACCCCCACTCACAGGGTACCTGTTGTACATCACCCCTGCCACTCCCACTCATAGGGACTATGTTGCCCATCACCCCTGCCACCCCCACTCACAGGGGACCTGTTGCTCATCACCCCTGCCACCCCCACCCATAGGGACTATGTTGCCCATCACCCCTGCCACCCCCACTCACAGGGGATCTGTTGCTCATCACTACAGCCACCCCCACCCATAGGGACTATGTCGCCCATCACCTCTGCCACCCCCACTCACAGGGGACCTGTTGCCCATCACCCCTACCACCCCCACTCACAGGGGACCTGTTGCTCATCACCCCTGCCACCCCCACTCATTGGGACTATGTTGCCCATCACCCCTGCCACCCACACCCCTAGTGCTTATGTTGCCCATCACCCCTGCCACACCCACTCACAGGGCTTATGTTGCCCATCACCCCTGCCACCCCCACCCATAGTGACTATGTTGCCCATCACCCCTGCCACCCCCACTCACAGGGGACCTGTTGCACATCACCCCTGCCACTCCCACTCACAGGGGACCTGTTGCACATCACCCCTGCCAACCCACTCACAGGGGACCTGTTGCTCATCCCCCCTGCCACCCCCACCCATAGGGACTATGTTGCCCATCACCCCTGCCACCCCCACCCATAGGGACTATGTTGCCCATCACCCCTGCCAACCACACCCCTAGTGCTTATGTTGCCCATCACCCCTGCCACCCACACCCATAGGATGGGTGATGCGCAACACATCCAGCATACGCAAACATCAGGTATGTCTGCAAAATACATCCCCCATGACATCATGACAACAGTGTGTAGTCTGTGACAAATGCCCACAACAGTGATTATGGCTACGAGCATACAATGTAAGTAACAACACATGTGTGACCAACACATGAGTGTGACATACACAAGGCAAGCATCACCATAGCACTGTGGCAATGAAAAAAGAACACCCCCTCACTGTGCAAAAGTACAAAAGAACAAAAGTTAAGTGTGGGCTTCCAAACTGCAGCAGATGTTGAGCATTGTGGTGATGGGGTCTAAACCTCCCCTCATCACAGTGACCAAAAGGTAAGTGTCATCATGGTCAATTCTGCAAATAACAAACAGCATGTATGAACCTTGCTCCCAACATCATTAAACACTTCTGGGGTGAAGTAGTGTCTGTGTCCCATTCCCACAGAGATGTGGTGAGGCTAACAGTGCTGTGAAAACATATCACACTCTCGGTCAATGGCACCTAACAACCAGGATGAATGTGCACAATGATGTGATATGACTCACAGGGACAGCAGGGAAAATCACAGAAACGGCATCCAGACAATGGCCCACGACAGCAATACCAATGCACTGATGCAGATGCACAATCACAAACAGGCAACCTCACACTGCACATCTGACACAACATGTGTGTGTGTGTGTGTTTCTCAGTATCCCCAGGCAACTACACAACACATGAGGGGGGTTGAACCACAGTGACACAGATGTGGACACAGTGCCATATAAAAGTAAACCATCATTGGGACACCCTCAGTGGGCAATCACGCGTTGGGAGATGAGAGGAACCACAACAGACACATGTGACACAAGCTGGAATGAACACCAACTAACACAGCAAGAGACTGACACACAACACCCCTACCCCCAGGGTACAGACAGTTGGGTGACACAAGCATGCATGACACCTCCACTGTGATGACAAAGGCAGATGTCGTACAAACTGGGAAACCCAGACATGTGTCCTGTGCCACAAACATACATCACACATACACAAACACAAATCACTCAGCATGGCCCCTCATCCATGGACAAACGGGAGCTAGGGGACCATCCATGCAAACATTCACATCAGTCCACCATCAACACCACACACCTGAACTGCAACAATGTGTATCTGTGAAGTCCACATGGACAGGTGACATTGCACATACACCCATGACAAACACAGGAATGTTGCCAGAAACTAAGGTGCACACACACATCACACAAGGACTGTTTACAACCCTGGGGAATGACAGACACACTGCACAGTATGCGGTACATGGCCATGACCTCAAAGGTCATGTAACCTTCAGACTCCCTGCCACAGTCCCAGGACTATGCAGATGCCAAGGAGGAACACAAGGCACCCATGGTGACACCTGCCAGCATCGCTGCTGTGAACCCGACAAGTGGGAGCACTCACAAACACATACACAAATGTCTCAATCACTGAAAACTACCACCTAGGGACAACTACATGATATTGCGAACAAACAAGTGCCTTGAGGAACCCTGACTGTGTCCCATCTGTGTCTGACAACATCATCAACACTCAGAACTGACAAATCACAATGATGATACACCAATTAACAGTAGTGTGTCATGCACCCACACATCTGGTAGCCCATTGGAAAAGTAGTGGGATGAACCCAGTACCACTCAGCAAGCATCAACAACAGGAATATATCAAGGGAACCCTGTCTGTGGATGAACAGGGATGTGGACACACACACATGCACATACAACACACATCATGGGCCCAGGCCATGTCACTGGACAACACACTAACTTGAGGGGACACAACTCCTGTGAGAGCCCAGCTGTGCCAAACATATTCACCGCAAGTCCCACTCATGTCTGCATAACACTTGGTCAGTCAGCCATCAGTTACCACCCAATGAAGGCTCTGGTCACAACAGCCTGGGTATGGGAGTCTCCCCTAAGTCAGCTGCACATACCCAAAACATATGTCTAGCAAGTTGCACTGAGGACCCAGTTGATCCTATTACAATGATGCCCACACATGTAGGGCCTGTAGTGAGGAGCACGAAGTATGTGGAAGTGACAATTTGGACAATGGGAAGCACATCATATGTGCAGGGGTGCAAGCCACATATGTGACCATGCCAATGAACTGCTCACAGAGAGATGTACACAAACAGTTGATCCAGACACACCCAGGTAGCTGCAAAGGATGACATGGATACCCACCAGAATAGAATACATATCTCATGGACCACAGGGAGTACCTCACATCAACACATCAGTATGCAACATTGTAAACCAAGCATTACAGGTGCAAGGGCATGTAAAACAATATCAACATGATGTACAGCTAAATCAAGTTCACATGGACAAAGTAAAAAGCTTTATTCAGCATATGAAAAGTGAAACGTCTGTTCCAACAAAAGGCCAATGGCCAGTCCACGTCCAAATGGCAAGGAGTGAACTAGAGTGACAAATTCAGTATATGAAATGCTAAACGTCTGTGCAACCAAAAGGCCAATGGCCAGTCCATGTCCAAATGGCAAGGAGTGAACTAGATCGACAAATTCAGTATATGAAATGCTAAACGTCTGTGCAACCAAATGGCCAATGGCCAGTCCATGTCAAAATGCCAAGGAGTGAACTAGAGTGACAACTGTCACACCTTGCTTGCCTGCACTGCTAAGGACTGGGGTCATCCCCTCCGAGGGGCATACATGGGGCAGGCCAGGCACCGCAGGGACAGGATCAGGGCACAGCAGAAGGAGACAGTGAAGAGGTGGGGTATTCAGGCGACTGCAGTGGAGCTGACTTGAGTGGTGGGTGCTGTCACAACTGTGGGGCACAAGTCAGATGGGGTGGGTGCCGGCACAACTCCAGTGGGCAGGTCAGATGGAGTGGACTGGCTCACCACTGCAGTGCCCAAGTCAGACGGGGTGGTCGTGGACTCCAAAGCAGTGCCTATATCCATGGGAGAGGAATGGGGGACAGGTGAGGTCAGCAGGGCAGGGGGGGACATGGTCCCCACATCAGTGGCACCAACTGTCTGACCAGGTGTGAAAGGGGCAAGTGCTAGGGGGGGATGGCCCTAGCATTTTGGGGATGTTGTATCTGTGTGTGGGAAACCCGGGGCAGGGAGTGGCGGGGGAACCTCTGGAGTGGTGGCCTGGGGGATGGAGGACGGAGACTTTGCCTTGGAGCTGCGTGGTGGCGGGGGGGTCTTCTTGCGCCGGGGGACTTACGGGTGGGCGTCTCGGTCTGACTGCGCCTGGGGGAGGGTGTCTGGGTGTGAGGGACACTCCCTTCTGTGTGTGGGGACTACCTCTTCCCCTTGTAATCAGGATCTGCAGGGTCGGTGGGGAAGAGGCCAAGGTCACAGAGGAAGAGCTTCTGGGGAGATGGGGTTGCAGGTGAGGCAAGGGAAGGGGGCTGGGAGGGAGAGGCCTCGGAGGACTGCGGATTGGTTGTGGATGACTGTGTGTGTGTCAGCAAACCAGCCCCTGTGAGTGTGGAATCAGTCTCCTGTGCTTGCTTGTGTGCACGTCTAGCCCTTGGTTTGGGGGTTTCTGTGCTTGGGACAGGTAGGGTGCTAGGAATCGTGGGTGGTGCAGGGGTAGGAGGGGTGTGGGACTGTTGGAGATGGGATACTGCTGCCATCAGGGAGGAGGCCACGGACTGGTTGGTCCTCTGTAGGGCAGACATGCCCGAGGAAATGCCCTCCATGAATGACACCAGTTGTGTCAACAGACCTGTGTGTGCATGGAGGACCTTCAGCATCGACGTCTGCCCTACAGGGATCTGTCGAAGTAAGTCCACAGACTCCTCACTCAGGGCAGCAGGGGACACAGGGGCAGGGGGTGCAGTGCCTGGCACAAAGGAGACATGCTCACGAACACGGGAGCCCACAGGGACCTCTGGGATGGGAGCCGATGGGAGGGGGGTGGTGGTGGTTGTGGTGGTGGTGGCGGAGACAGCCTCAGTAGCTGGTGTTTGGTGGCTGCTGACACCCGCCTCCACAGGGGAGTCATCCTCAGAGCTGCTGTGGCCTTCAGCTGGGGGCGATGGTGCTGATGACTCCTCTGTGTGGCTCAACTCACCCTCCGTGCCACTGGGTCCACCTGACTCCTCTCCTCCTGTCCCTGTAAGGCTCTGTGGCTCCTCCTGGTCCGTGGAGCTGTCCCCTCCTGTGGCCGTGGATGTATCTGGATAGGAATAGGAAGTAACAGAACAACATCAGTCACCTGCACCGACTGCACACACCAGTGAGTACATCACATCACAGAGCAAGCCCTGGCATCATCAGCTGAACACAGCTCAAACTGCCAACACTGTTTAGGATGAGACAAATGTCATTCTCAACATCAACCATGGCACACATATCCCTCCTTGACTTTCACACATATGTCCATTGCATGTTGGATGCTAACACACCAATGTGCCAACATGCACCACCCACACATTAGTTGTACATGCAAGTGAACATGTAGGAGTATGTCACTAGACACACAGCACATCTCTTGCGACTGACTCAGTACAGGTGCCTGGATGAAGGGATGGGCAGAGACTCATTTCACATGCTTGGGATGCATGCCAGCAACACACACTATGTTGTACTTATGTCCTGATGGGCAAGGCCACAATGGGGTGCCTGGTGCACACTTGAACACACCGCAGGCTCACTCATAGCAAGTTCAATGCCATGGCACTGGGATGCCCTGAAAGTCAGTCAACACTGACTCCTGTCACAGGGGCAAGCATCTAGACAACAACAATATGCACTGACTCACAATCCTAGCTCAGGGGTAAAGCTGACTCTGCAGATGACCGGCGCACTTGCCCATCCCATGCAAACAACATATCCAGGACCCAGAAGACCCCACATCATGCAAATCATTCATATGAGTCTCAGCAAACACAAATCCATGTACATTAACACATCACAGTCTGCCATGCATGCAACCCAGCTGCATGAGGGACACAGTTGCATACACCATTTTGCGCTGTCAGATGATCACACACCTATATGTCACACATTAGTTGTACATGCAAGTGAACATGTAGGAGTATGTCACTAGACACACAACACATCTCTTGCGACTGACTCAGTACAGGTGTCCGGATGAAGGGATGGGCAGAGACTCATTTCACATGCTTGGGATGCATGCCAGCCACACACACTATGTTGTACTTATGTCCTGATGGGCAAGGCCACAATGGGGTGCCTGGTGCACACTTGAACACACCGCAGGCTCACTCATAGCAAGTTCAATGCCATGGCACTGAGATGCCCTCAAAGTCAGTCAACACTGACTCCTGTCACAGGGGCAGGGCATCCAGACAACAACAATATGCACTGACTCACAATCCTAGCACAGGGGTAAAGCTGACTCTGCAGATGACCGGCGCACTTGCCCATCCCATGCAAACAACATATCCAGGACCCAGAAGACCCCACATCATGCAAATCATTCATATGAGTCTCAGCAAACACAAATCCATGTACATTAACACATCACAGTCTGCCATGCATGCAACCCAGCTGCATGAGGGACACAGTTGCATACACCATTTTGCGCTGTCAGATGATCACACACCTATATGTCACACAGGTCTTGTCTCCCACAGTCACATTGCAGATGTCATGCTGACCCTCTGAATCATGGACACCCCAGTTGTACGTAGCAACAAGCCACACCCTAATGACACAGAGGCAGACACCTGAGGGCACATGTCACTAAGCACAACCTGCAATTTCATACACAGGAGTGGGATTACAGAGTGTTACTGAATGCCCATGAGGGGGCATGACTGGGCAGGATTAGGTGAAACAGTGTTTTGCCCCGCACAGTAGTCAGGTGGCTAAGCAATTGTGACATACTTGATATACATACTCCTGATGCCCAAAAATTGAAGTCCCCTGCTGCATGGTTTTGCTTTGAGTACCCCAGAAACATGTTGCGAGTCAGACCAGCTATTGGTACACATCTCAAGGGCACACAGAGTTCACATGTCAGATCTCAGGCATTGTGTAAACAATTGAACCACCCATGAAACACACAACAGAGTCACGGGAACTGATGCTGACTGGTACCTGAAACATAGCTGACTGCAGGGACACAGTGCCCTAGTGACACAAGCAACAGACTGTAGGGGCCACACATGTGGAACAGATGAGGAGGGTGCATCACACAGATAAGGGACATGATTTTGGGACTACAAGACCTACGTAATGTGGAAGTGTGACCCGGACAAATGACTGCTATTTGCATGTCAGACATAGTACACAGATCAGGCAAGGACTTACCCCCTTCCTGCTGCTGTCTGGCCTACAGCTGCCTATCCAGGTCCGGGAAGACCACCGCCAGTATCCGGAGCATGTGGGGAGTCAGGGTCCGGTGTCCGCCCCTCCTGCGTGGAGGTGACAGCTTCAACTGGACTCTAGCTATCCTCCGGGTCCAGCCCCGAAGGTCCTGCCACCTCTTCTGGCAGTTGCGGATGCGGCGCTTGTAGACCCCTACAGAACGAACAGCCCGGGCGATGGTCAGCCAGATCTCCTGCTTCTGGTGAGCATCAACCTGTGAGGATGACAAAGTGAAAAGTACATTAACACACATGCCCCACATTTGTGCAGCACACAATTGGATATGCATGTCATCATCACAAAGGGAGATAAATTACACAGGTAGTGCAACCATGGGGAATGAAAAATCACATGCATGTCTGACATGTTAACAATGCCTGGATAGTTTAAGCTTGCAACAATGCACTTTAGTAGCAGGAAAACTATTCATTACATGTACCTACACACTTTGGTGGATGAAAGTAGTCAGTGAGAATGCTTGCCACTGGTGTACACACTGCTAGTACTGCTAGTCAGACAACATGCATAATTAGGAAGGCAGTGGACAGCACACTCACCTACTCCCCTGGTGTCCCATAGAGCATTCTGTACTCTGGAAGGAGCCCGTCCAGCAGGGCCTGGTTCTCCTCCTCAGTGAAGGCTGGGGCCCTCTCCAGTGTACGTGCCATAGCAGGAGCCAGAGTATGCATAGACAGCAGCAGTGGTAGCAGGGATGTGGTCCAGTAGCATGTAGTGCAGGCAAGTGAGCTCCCTGGGGGCCAGCCAGCCTTTTATCTGTGCTGCAGAGGCAGACTCTGTGCCATGTGTCCCAAGTGATAGGTCCAACACGGTTGCATCCTATGAATCTGGCCAATCCATTTAAAAGTACGACTCGTACACGCCTTCCTCATCGTTCAAATCTTCACCTTCATGGAACACTTGAAATTGCAACATTGTTGTAGGCAGCCAACTGAATTTCCAGTGCACAACTCGTACAAGTTTTGAATCTGCATCCGTCTCCATGACAGTCCTGAGCCAATGGGTGCGCCCGGCTCGTTCAACTGACTGTACAACGTGTATTTTGAATATACACATGCACCTGTCTCCATACGATTCAATGGCCAAGGCATACGCCTGTCTCGGACCATGCCTGTCCGACGAGTATGCATGATAGTCACCCGCGTCGGACTTCATTGGATTCAATGACAAGGAGTACGCACGGCTCGGTCATGACCTGTGCAATGCGTACGCCTTGTCACCCGCGTCGGACCTCATTGCATTCAATGACAAGGCGTACGCACGGCTCGGTCATGACCCGTGCAATGCGTGCGCATTGTCACCCGCATCTGACCTCATTGCATTCAATGACAAGGCATACGCACGTCTCGGTCATGACCCGTGCAATGCGTATACATTGTCACCCGCGTCGGACCTCATTAGTGTGACTATTAGACGGATGCAACACACATATACTATCCATGGACACATGCACACACCTGCCACACTATAGCATTGGCCACACAGTGTCCCATGGCATGTGAGGCTGCATTCCCTGGGTGTTTGAGGGGGCCACATCTGTTTTTTTGTCTGGCACTTTGTGCAGCCACTCCCAGGCTGTTATGTTGTACATGGGGCAGAGTCCTTTGTGTGTTGTGCACATTCACACTGTGATGTGCAATTGGACAGTAATGGGCATGAGTGAAGGCCACAGTGTCAGATTGGATATGTTTAAGACATGTCACATACACCCTAAGTCCTGGGGGTGATGGCATGTACATCACAGTGAGACCTGTAGCCTCAATACTGATGTGCAGCCACAGTCTGTGTGCATGTTGTGTCTCAGATGTGTCTGATCACATGTTACCAATGGGTGACAGTCTCCACATCCATGTGGTATATGGATCAACCTTGATTGGGTGTGTGTCGTACATGTAGGGCCGGCATGAACAACAGTGGCCACTACCTGTGGGACATACGCTTGCCTTGTGGTGTGTACGTGCTACGCCATGTCCATTGCTGTGTTGATGTGGCAATACAGGGAGCCTGGGTTTCTGCATGGCAAAGATCTGTGATGCCTGGGAGACATGAGTCCTCATTTGTCACTGGGGTGGGTTTTTTGAACATTGCAGCAGCACATAGGTTGGGTGACACAGCCAGATGTTTAGCCCATTGCACTACATGGCACTCATGTGGACAAGTGGAATTGAGATGCGAGGTGGTGTTCTTGTAGGTGACATATGTTTCCATGCCCAACAGCACACACCTCAGTACATTGTGTAATGTCATGAACTAGCATGTGATAGTCATCGTGGTCATGGCCACATGGGTGGATGTACTGACAATCTTCCTTTGTGCATCTCTGTACTGCAGGGCACCAGCTGTCCATCGTCCGTTCCCAGACCTTGCAACCATGCAGGAACGCGACATCATCAGACGGTACCGCTTCACCAGGCCACTGATTGAGGAGTTGGCGGAGCAGTTGGCGCCACATCTGCTACCTGGCCGGACATACCCTACAGCACTGACCCCAGAGGTGAAGGTGAACTTCTTTGCTACCGGTACCTTCCAGTACACTGTGGCTACTGCTGGTGGTATGTCGCAAATGATGTTTAGTCGGGTGTTACGCGATGTCTTGGAGGGGATGTTGCAATTCCTCGACCTGTATATCAAGTTCCCGAGCCAAGATGAACTCCCTGAAATTAAGGATGCCTTTTATACACTGGGGAGGATGCCAAACGTCATTGAATCCATTGACGGGACACATGTTGCCCTGATACCACCACAGGCACATGAGCAGGCATACCGGAACAGGAAGCACTACCATTCGATCAATGCTCTGGTGGTCTGTCTTGCTGACATGTTGATCACACGTGTGTGCACGGTTCCCTGGTTCAGCGCATGATGCCTACATTATGAGCAGTAGTCACATTGCAGCGCTGATGTCACAGATGCCAGCTCAGCATGCCTGGCTTGTCGGTGTGTACTGACTGTTTCTCATTGTGTGTGTTTGTCAGTGTTGTATTCTGCACTCCTACAAAACTCAGCTACTTGTTCATTTTTGTGTGTGTAGGTGACTCTGGATACCCCAACATGCCGTGGTTGCTGACACCTCTCAGGA
Source organism: Triturus cristatus (assembly GCF_964204655.1). NCBI lineage: Eukaryota > Metazoa > Chordata > Amphibia > Caudata > Salamandridae > Triturus > Triturus cristatus. Next base: position 266,972,799 of record NC_140585.1, read on the forward strand.
ACCCTGTGACACCAGCCGAGCTGCGCTACAATGAGGCACATGGTCGGAGCAGGAGGGTGATTGAGCGGTCATTTGGCCTCCTGAAAAGCCCTCTCATATGAGCCTGCAAAGGTGTGCAAAATAATACTGATCTGCTGCATGCTACACAACATGGCGGTGCGGAAGGGGGTGTCTCTCATCCAGGATGACGATGACGACGACCAACGTCCGGCACCTGTGGAGAATCCTGGCCTGGACCAAGATGGCAGTGATGATGAAGATGATGGTGACGTCCGCTCCCAGCTCATCAACAACTTCTTCACCTGAATGTGAGTTTCCAATGTTGTTATGTGAATGTATGGAAGTAGCCTGGAATGTGTTGAGCCAGCTCTGTTGCTGTCTGAGTGTGTCTGTTTGCCACTTGACTGGATGCGTGTTGTGATGTGTTCATTCAGGTGGTGTGTACTCCACAATAGGGTAGTGTGTAGGTGTTTTGCAACATGTTTTGTGCATGTGTATTGCATTTCTCCTGTTCGTCTGTGCTTTTGACTGTATCTTGTCTGTCCTTCCCAGAGTCCTTTGCCTGTTGTGTGTTCAACACTGACCCCCAACACCCAGAAGCCAACTCCAGTGTGGAAGTTGACAATTCCCATCAACTGATGTACCACACATCCCTGGACTTCCATTCTCCAACACATTGTGAGCGTGTGTCCACTGTTACGTAGAATTACCATGCAACTAGTGTGGAATAAACGTGTTGCTGATGTGTAATGAACCTGTGCTACGCTTTGTTATGTGCGTTGTCTGTCTTTCCACATCTGAGTGACATCTGCTTACCTCACCTGTGGACTTGTTACTACTGACTGGGGTTGGTGTTGTGTCTGTGCATGCCAATGTGTTTCAGGTCATCATTGTGTGTGATGAGTAACATGACCATGGTGAGTATGTTTTGTGTTGCCATAGTGGTGTGTCTCCCTCACATGTGTCACTTCCCCATGACTCACCTTACGTTTGTCACATTGTTGCAGTATTTGGCATGCACTGAGTTGTGTAGCAGATCGACTTCTTCCTGAACATGACAAGTTGGAATCACAACAGAGGCAAGTATGGTGTACTGGTGAGTTTATTTACAAACGTGTGAGTGAAGTGCACAGGATGGTGGGTGCTGTACAGTGATTTGGGAATCCAAAGTTCACATTGGAATTGGAAGTGCTGGTAGATGAAATGTCCAGAGTAAAGTCCACAGTCGTCTGCTACATTGGCCCAACCTGAACCCTCCATGTAATGTGGGCGAGTTGTGTGCGATTGGACAAGGTGAACGGGTTGCGCACAAAAGACAGGTTTGTAGGCCCTGGGGGATGTGCTGGGACATCTGCCTCTCACATGTCCTCCTTCGGACGACCCCTCTTCTTCCGGGGGGGGGGGGATCCTCATGTGCAGGCCTCTGCGGTGCAGGGGACTCTCCGCCAGAGTCCTCCTCCCTCCCTGTAGCGCTGGCAAATGGTGTTGCGACAGATGTTGTGGGCACACAGGGGAGTGGGGACAGGTTGGTTTTGATCTGGCGGAGGCATTGTAGTATGTGCCGATGCACCGCAGTTAGGGCATCCCACTTTGCCTCCAAGCGGGCATGGTGGGCGACCTGCTTGTGTTGCATGTCCTTGAGGATCCCCACTACCTGGCCAAATCCTCCGAGGCTATCTTGGTACGCATCTAAGATGCGTGCCAGTTGGGGGTCATCATGCAGTCCAGACCCCTCTGCAAGGCGTGCCCTGTGCCTCCCTCTCCTCCCAGCACCCCTCTCCACACGGGCAGGACCAGCGGCGGTACGCATAGGTGACACTGGGACCCCTTGGGTGGTGTTGCTGGTGGTGTTGGCTATAGCTTCCGGGGGGTCCTGTGTCCCTGTGCTGTGGGTGTTGATTGTCCTTGGTCTGTCCGTGTTGACGGGGGTGCCCTGTCAGTGTCCAGATGCTGGAGGCGTGGGTACAGGGGGGGCAGATGTTGCTGCTGCTGGTGCTGCATGATGGCTCACACCGGAGGGGCCAGGTTGGTCGTCGTCATCCGAAGAGGACAGTGAGAGAGTCAGACCAGAGAGCTCAGTGTCCACCAGAGTCTGGGACTGGGTATCCTCGTCATTTGGCGCTGGGTGCCCAGCACGACCTGTGTTTGGAAGAGACACACAATGTGATTTATGTTTCTACATGCATCGTTGGTTCACAAACATGACATTTTCTACTTTGAATACAGATGCCTGCCTGTACACTGCTTTTTCCCAGCTTGTCACAGACAGAGTTTGATCTTGTTGTTGGCCATTTGCCAGCATGGCCTTGTGCTCCCCACAACAGAGCCCAGTGTCAGACATCTTGTCAGTCCCTTCCCACTCCCTGTGAGGCGAGTATGGTTCAGGTTGATCTTGCAGGGCCATGTGGGTGGGTGTAGGTTGTCTGTGACTGCGAGTCCCATCATACTCTTGGCTACACCCCCCTTCCCAGCATGCCCATGCTTCCACCCTCTTGACTCTGCTTCCCTGTGAGGGGGTGTGACATCAATAGCAAGATGGCTGACTGTGAAATCCTGGTGTTTGTTTGGCTACCAGTCCCAGCATGGCCTTGTGCTCCCCACAACAGAGCCCAGTGTCAGACATCTTCTCAGTCCCTTCCCGCTCCCTGTGAGGCGAGTATGGTTCAGGTTGATCTTGCAGGGCCATGTGGATGGGTGTAGGTTGTCTGTGACTGCGAGTCCCATCATACTCTTGGCTACACCCCCCTTCCCAGCATGCACATGCTTCCTCCCTCTTGACTCTGCTTCCCTGTGAGGGGGTGTGACATCAATGGCAAGATGGCTGACTGTGAAATCCTGGTGTTTGTTTGGCTACCAGTCCCAGCATGGCCTTATGCTCCCCACAACAGAGCCCAGTGTCAGACATCTTGTCAGTCCCTTCCCACTCCCTGTGAGGCGAGTATGGTTCAGGTTGATCTTGCAGGGCCATGTGGGTGGGTGTAGGTTGTCTGTGACTGAGAGTCCCATCATACTCTTGGCTACACCCCACTTCCCAGCATGCCCATGCTTCCTCCCTCTTGACTCTGCTTCCCTGTGAGGGGGTGTGACATCAATGGCAAGATGGCTGACTGTGAAATCCTGGTGTTTGTTTGGCTACCAGTCCCAGCATGGCCTTGTGCTCCCCACAACAGAGCCCAGTGTCAGACATCTTGTCAGTCCTTTCCCACTCCCTGTGAGGCGAGTGTGGTTCAGGTTGATCTTGCAGGGCCATGTGGGTGGGTGTAGGTTGTCTGTGACTGAGAGTTCCATCATACTCTTGGCTATAGCCCCCTTCCCAGCATGCCCATGCTTCCTCCCTCTTGACTCTGCTTCCCTGTGAAGGGGTGTGACATCAATGGCAAGATGGCTGACTGTGAAATCCTGGTGTTTGTTTGGCTACAAGTCCCAAGTGAGCCCCTGTGCTTCACACAGCAGCACCCAGTACGGGGTATCTTTTGCTGATATTTCAATGAGGTGTGTGTCAATGCATTGTACCTGGTGAGTTGTGTGGAGTTTGTGTTGGGGGGCGTGTCTCCCCATGCTTATTAGTATGGTCAGGGCTGTCAGTCCTCCTTCCCATCATGAAACGTGCTTCCATTGTAGGGCGTGCAAGTTGTCTTTCAGGATGTCAGTCAGTGGTGTCCTGCTTCTGATTTGTACACAAGCCCTAGCAGGGCCTTGTGCTCCCCACAGCAGGAGGCAGTGTCAGCCATCTTGTCAGTCATTTTCCACTCCCTGTGATGTGGGCATGTTTCAGAGGGGTCTTGATGGGCCAATCAGGAGGGGGAGCATTATCTGTGACTACAGGCCCCATCATGCTTTTGTCTACACTCACTTCACCTGCATCCCCACTATTCCTTCCTGACAGTCAGCTGCACTGTGAGGTGGTGTGTTTGTGGTGGCAAACTGTCTGGCTGGGTGTATTTGGCTTAGTGCCACTGGCTTGCTCTATTTGTTTGTTGGTTGGTGCATGTCATGACACAGTGCCCAGTCACTATGAGAGGGCAGGTATTGTGTTTGTGTGACTGGCATACACATCTTGGGTTGATTATCTATTGGTTAGTGTAGCTTTGCTTGGGGTGCATGGTTTCACTGTCCCCTTGCCACACAATCTTGGGTATGTTGTTTGTGTACTCACCAGTCTCTGGGATGTGTGTTAGGCCATGGACGCTCTCTGGTGGTAGGATGTCCCGCACCTTCTCCTCCCAGGTCCTGAAGTAGACTGGTTTGGCAGGAGGGCCACCGCCGGTGCACTGACTCAAAGCGTGATCTTTCTCGATGAGTTTCTTGACCCTCCTGCGCCCGTCATACCACCGGTTCTGGATATCGTCCTTTGTGCGCAACGTTGGTGCTTGTGCGTTCACCTTGTCCACAATCCTCGCCCACATCTTGGTTTTCTGTGAGATGGGGGTCCTTTGAACCAATGTACCAAACAATTGTGGCTCTACTCTGATGATCTCGTTTACCAGCACTGCCTGTCTTCTGTGTTTGGTACGCGTCGTTCCCGGCGGTCTCTATTGCTTGTGTGCCGGGTTGTCTGTGCGTGTCGGTTATGCGGCTTGGTCTCCGTGCGAGTCGGCCTAGTTTTACACGCATTGCATCGTACTGTGCTAATCGTACATCGTGGGTACGGGTCGGTCGGGTTGATTCCGGGTTCGTGCTGGTCGGTGAAAATCGCGTCGGTTTTCCGGCCGGATCACTATTTTCCCTCCGGCTCGGTCGTACGGCTTGTATTCCGTACTTGTCGGTTGTAATTCACTCGCGTTGCATCGTACTGCATGGGTCGTACGGCGCTGGTCCGTGTCAGTCGGTATTCGGTCCGGGTCCGCGTCGGTCGGTTCGTTTTGTGGCCGGAATCGGAATCGACCCCAAAGTAGGCAACTCTAGAACATAGGTTAATACAGACAGTGGTAATGAAAGGATGCAAACCAAAGTTCTACAAAGATGACATTGATAGGTTATGGTGTACACAGAACTCCAGAGTTCTAATAAAGTAAGACACATCATCAAGGCTCCACAACTTACTTGTCCATACTCCAGTAGTGGAAGTTTCTGTTGAGGCCATCCAGAGTATTCATGTCTTGAGCAGTTAGTTCAAAGTCAAACACCTGCCAAAGAAAACAGGTCATATTTCATAGCGTTAGTATTATATTTGTTTCTAAAACGTCTAGTCCAATGACACCAAAGAGGTGTAAATAAGGGAAATGATGAAGGCTTATTCCCTGGGCCGGATTAAAAGTATGGCACAACCCTGATGAATAGAAAACTGCCATATTTAGAGATCACCGCCAGCTCAGTGGTGACTTCAGAAGAACTGCCCTCATGTCATGCCTAAAGTTTGGGAGACGAGAGCTGTCTGTTTTGACTGCCATCCACCACACTTTTTGTTTTTCAAAAAACAAACTCCCAAAGTGACAGTTTTTTTTGTTTTAAAAAAACAAATGACTAATGACCCTCACACCCTGGGCCTTTCTTCACCTGGGTGTGGGGGTCAATATTTTAACTTTTCTTTTCATCAATGCCAGTTTCCCTGGTGGTGATAGACAGAATAAAGGACAGCAGACTGTCAGCCTCAAATAGAGGGGTGGCCTGATGCCCTTTACTCATATGACTAGCACTCCATCACACCCATGCAAAACATATCTGTTCTCGGTCATAGTAAACCTGAGTATAGAGTGAGTGGTATGTGTCAACAAGAAAGGAAGGCTGAAAATTGCAGCATCAATCAGGCAAACTTGATCTGTCTTCTGAATAACTATTTGGGCCTGTTTACGAGTCGATCAGATCTTCAAGTGGGATACCACTCTAACTGATCAAGACTGGCCCAGTAAATGCACCTGCTTTTCCTGGGCATGGCAAAACAGGGCCTGATTTTACTAGCCAGCAACTCTGGGCAGTAAATGTAATGTGCATGTGGCTTTGGCTGCAACAGGAGCCAAGCTTCGTCGTATGATTGTGCAGATATTTTCTCTGTCAATCCCCTTGCTAGAAGGAATATGCTACTTACCAGTATGCATCTGTTCTTGGCATGTAGAGCTGCAGATCTACACACTTTTGCATAGATCGCCATCTGGTGTTGGGCCCGGATGTTTGCAGTTTGTTTTTCCTCTTGGAAAGTCTTTGGAAGTCACGAGGTCGGTGACTCCTCCCTTGGTCCGTATTGCGCATGGGCTTCGGCTCCATCCTCAGATTGTTTTTCGCCAACAGGGAAAGATGGAGCGTAGTAATAATAGTGAAGAAACCCATGTGTGTTGTATCTAAATAAGATAGACTGGAACAGATACCGGTAGCCGGGGAGGCGGGTGGGCGTGTGTAGATCTGCAGCTCTACATGCCAAGAACAGATGCATACTGGTAAGTAGCATATTCCGTTCGAGGCATATGAGCTGCAGATTACACACTTTTGCATAGGCTACATAGCAGTTCCCAACCCTAGCGGCGACCACCGGTATCTGCTGCAGTGGTTTGAAAAAGTGTTTTTAGTACAGCCTGGCCGACACTAGCTTGTTGCTTGGTTTGCACATCTACACAGTAATGTTTAGTGAAAGTTTGCGGTGTTGACCATGTAGCTGCTTTGCAGATATCATCTAATGGGATATTCCCTAAAAAAGCCATAGAAGCCCCTATCTTTCTTGTAGAGTGGGCTTTAGGGGGAACAGATAGCGTGCGTTTTGCCTTGTGGTAGCAAATCTGTATGCATTTTACAATCCACCTAGCTATCCCTGATTTAGAGATGGGGTTGCCTTTATGTGGTGGAGAGAAAGAGACAAACAGTTGTTTTGTCTTTCTGAAAGGTTGTGTTCTCTGGATATAGTAAAGTAAGGCCCTTTTAACATCCAGTGTGTGTAGAGCCCTTTCTGCAACAGTTTGGGGTTGCGAGAAACAAACCGGTAATTCTACCGATTGGTTTAGATGAAAGGGGGAAATGACTTTGGGTATGAATTTTGGGTTAGTACGGAGGACAACCTTGTTCGGGTGCATTTAGAGAAAAGGTTCTTGTATAGTAAGTGCTTGTATCTCACTGACCCTTCTAAGGGAAGTGATGGCTACAAGGAAAGCTGTTTTCCATGTGAGAAATTGCAGTTCACATTTATGCAAGGGTTCGAAAGGCGGTCCCATTAGCCTTGTGAGAACTATATTTAAGTTCCACACAGGTGAGGGTGGTACTCTGGGGGAATTATTCGTTGGAGGCCTTCCATGAAGGCTTTAATGGCAGGCAACCTGAAAAGTGATAGGTGCAGTCTGTTTTGTAGGTAGGCGGCAATTGCTGCGAGGTGTAGTCGGATGGATGTATATGCTAGGTTACACCTTTGTAGATGGAGTAAGTAGCATATGATGTGCTGTATAGATACGTCTAGAGGGTTGATTGTGTTGTTATGGCAATAAACAACAAATCTTTTCCACTTTGCCGCGTAGCAGGCTCTAGTAGTAGGGCGCCTAGCTTCTCTGATGATGTTCATACAGTCAGGGGGAAGGTTAAGGTATTCGAATTCTAGGATCTCAGGAGCCAGATCGCAAGGTTGAGATGAGCTGGGTCCGGGTGTCTGATCTCTCCATGGTTCTGGGTTAGGAGGCATGGTGAGAGGTGTAACTTTTGGTGTGGCACTACGGAGAGTTCCAGCAGCGTGGTGTACCACGGTTGTATGGCCCATGTTGGAGCTACTAGAATCAGTGTGAGGGAGTGCTGTTGTAGCTTTCGTACCATTAATGGAATTAGTGGGAGAGGTGGAAAGGCGTACGCAAATTTGCCTGACCAGTTCATACATATCGCATTGCCTTTGGACAATGGGCGTGGGTATCTGGCGGAGAAGCTTTGGCATTTTGTGTTTTCGTGAGTGGCGAAGAGGTCTATGTGTGGATGCCCCCACATCTGAAAGAATGGGTGAAGAACCTGCGGGTGAAGTTCCCACTCGTGGATCTGCTGTGTTTGTCTGCTGAGCAGATCTGCCATGGTGTTTTGGACTCCTGGGACATGTTGGGCTAGGAGAAAGATTTTGTGTGGAATTGCCCATCTCCATATGCTCTGTGCTAGTTGAGAGAGCTGTGGAGAGTGTGTGCCGCCTTGTTTTTTAATGTAGTACATGGCCGTCATGTTGTGCGAATAAGGACTGCCTTGCCTAAAATGTGGATGTGAAAGGATTTTAGGGCTAGAAAGATTGCCAGTAACTCCAGATGGTTGATGTGGAGTAACTTTTGTTGCGGCGTCCATGTGCCCTGCACTGTGAGGTGTAATAGATGAGCTCCCCAGCCGGAGAGCGATGCGTCTGTTGTTAGGATTATTTGTGGAACCGGGTCCAGGAACGGTCGACCTCTGGAAAGATTTGTGGTGTTCCACCACTGCAGAGAGCGATGGGTGCCACCGTCTACCAACAACAGATCTGTCAGTGCCCCTGGGCCTGGTTCCATTGGCGCGCTAAGCACTCCTGGAGTGGACGCATCTGGAGTCTTGCATGAGGCACTATGAAAATGCAAGAGGCCATCATCCCTATCAGTTGCATAAACACTCTTGCTGGGAGAGAGTGTTGAGTTATGAATCTTTGACGCAAAGCCTGAATGCTTGCAATCCTGGCAGGATTGGGGTAGGCTATGGCTTTTGAGGTGTCTTTGGTGGCACCGAGGTATTGCTTTGTGTGGGATGGTATTAGCTGGGACTTTTGGTGGTTCACCGTGAAACCTAGCTGGTGAAGTAGTTGGATTGTAGTGGCGGTGTGATGTACACATTGGTTGTAGGATGTGGCTTTTATTAGCCAGTCGTCCAAATATGGGAAGACGTGAATGTGCTGTCTTCTGAGGTGTGCCGCCACTACCGCTAGGCACTTGGTGAATACCCTTGGTGCTGTTGTGACCCCGAATGGGAGCACCTTGAACTGGTAGTGTTGCCCGTCCACTACAAATCTGAGGTACTTTCTGTGAGCATGGTGCACCGGAATGTGAAAGTATGCGTCTTTCAAGTCCAGTGTGGTGAGAAAGTCGTTCTGGGAGAGAAGCGGCAGTACCTGCTGAAGTGTTACCATGTGGAAATGGTCCGAATGTATGTATGTGTTTAGAGGCCAGAGATCTAAGATAGGTCGTAGAGTCTCGTCTCTTTTTGGTATCAGAAAATATAGGGAGTAGACCCCTAAATTTTGCTGATTGGCGGGGACTTGTTCTATCGCCTCTTTTTGTAGGAGGGAGATTATCTCCTGTTTTAGTAACATGGAATGTTCTTGTGACATTGGGCGTTGCCTGGGTGGAATGTTGGGGGGGGGGTAGATGTCAATTCTAGGCAGTACCCTGAACGAATAATTTGGGTCACCCATCTGTCTGATGTGATGGACTCCCAGACTTGAAGGAAATTTTGTAGTCTGCCCCCGACCGGAGTGGGATGGTCTGGAGGGAGCAGGGGGAAGTCATTGGGTAGGCGGTGTGGCAGAGCGGGCGGTATTAGTTTTGCCTCTGCCTTTATTGTTATTGCCTCTATAGCCGCCTCTTTGATAACCCCTTGTGAAGGTGGATTGAGCAGGGGATTTGTAGGAAGTGGACGCGCTATCTGAGGAGTAGCCTCTGCCTGGGCCCCTAAAGGAAGAGCGGCGAAAGGAGCGCCTAGGAGGGTGTGACTGCAGGGCTCCCATAGATTTCGCCATATCTGTGTCTTTCTTCATCTTCTCGAGGGCCTCATCTACCTTTGGATCGAATAGATGTTCTTGATCAAATGGATGATTTAATATGGAGGCTTGTACCTCAGGTTTAAAGCCTGAAACTCTCAGCCAAGCATGGCGACGGAGAAGGACGCTAGTGTTAATGGCCCTGGAGGTTGTGTCTGCTGCGTCTAAGGCACAGCGTATAGAGGTGTTAGTTATGGTCTTACCCTCTTGAATTAATTCATTGGCCCTATTTCTGTATTTTTCTAGGAGATGGTGCATGATGGTTTCTAGTTCATCATAATGCGCTCTGTCGTATCTGGCCAATAGCGCTTGAGTGTTGGCGATACGCCATATATTGGCTGCCTGTGACGCAGTGCGCTTTCCTGACGCGTCCAGTAGCTTTGATTCTTTGTCAGGTGGTGTTGCTTCGCCTGACGCATGGGAATTTGACCTCTTCCGTGCAGTGGATACCACTAGGGAATCCAGTGGCACTGGCCCTTTGATGTAGGCAGGATCTGTGGGGCAGCTTTATACTTTTTCTCTATGCGTTGGTTTAGGACCCTAGCCCTGACAGGGTCTTTAAAAACCTGTGGCGCATGTTTTATTACCCCTTTGAGCATAGATAGTATGGAAGTAGACCTATGTGCAGTATCAAAGGTGTTGAGGAGGAAATCTTCCTCTACCGGGGCAGTGTGTAGCTCTACCCCATGATAATGTGCCGCCCTCTGAAGTAGGTGGTGTAAACCTAATGAGTCTTCTGGTGGAGATGGCCTGGATGGATAAAGGTCATCTTGTGGGACATCTGGAATGTCTGGATTATTATAATCGTCCCATGGGTCTGGGGATCCTGTAGGGGTGGGGTCTTGTGGCACATCTGCTGGATCGTAGGATGGGTCCCCCTGATCATCATGGTCTGGAGACGGGGTCGGAGAGCGATGAGGCAGGGGTGGAGAAGGCGGAGGGGGCAGAGGTGGAGAGGGTGGAGGAGGTGGAGGAGGTGGGGAAGGCACTCTGAAAGGGGAGGTAGCACAGTCTTTCCTCTTTGGAGGTGGAGGCGGAGCTGGTTTGTCCAAATGTCTCTTTTTAGAAGAAAGTGCCAAATGTCCAGTTTTTGGATCCTTGTTAAGTGTCTTTTGCAAAGGATCCGGTGTAAACAGTTCTTGAGACAATGGTTGTTCGGTCGGCGCTGAAGGTTTCGGGGCCGATGGCTTTTTAGGCTAGTCCGTGCCGTGCTTTTTTGGTACCTCCGATTTTTTGGACGGCGGCGAGGCCGGCTTCAGCGCGGGAGTGTCGGTGCCGAGGGCCTCATGATGTTTGGTCAGTACCGAGAGGCTGGCGGAGCTTGGTGTCGAGGTAGAGACCGGTCTCTTTTTCGGTGCTGAAGTGTGTTTATCGGCACCGCTGGCAGGCTGGCTCGAGCCCGAGCCGCCGGAAGGCTTATTAGGCTTCTTCACCGGGCCCGAAGGTGGGGTGTTGGAAGCATTGTCTTCGGTCTTGCCTAGGCCCGGAGGCGAAGGCGTGACCGAAACCTTTTTGGGTGTCGGTGCGGGTGTGGGAGGGGTTATTTTACTCACGACCCTTTGCGCTGGGGTGATGTCCTCCACATCCGAGTCGTCTGCTTCGGAAGCACTGACGAGGTCCTCTTCGGTGTGCTGCTGTCCCGGAGCTTCGACGTCGTCCCCGAAGATGTCGACTGGAACGGAGGTCGAGGAGTGCGCCATGTTTCGTCTGGCCCTTCGATCTCGAATAGTCTTTTTGGATCTGAAAGACTTGCAGGCGGGACAGTCTCGAGCCTCGTGTTCAGGGGAGAGGCAGAAGTTGCACACCTCATGAAGATCGGTGTGGGGGAATTTGGACCCACATCGAGGGCACTTCTTGAATGGAGTTCTTTCCATCAGCCGGGACCGGAGCTTGGATAGGCCCGAAGGCCGCCGTTGATGACTGGAATCGAAGGTGTGTCGAAGAGAAGGTGATTGAGGAGATCAGGATCTGAACAATACCGCGAAGAGCGAGGATTCCGCTTTGATCGTCGAACTGGAAATGTTCGGACCCGGAGCGCGAAGTATTACATCCGAGCCCGATGGCAGAAAAAAACAATCTGAGGATGGAGCCGAAGCCCATGCGCAATACGGACCAAGGGAGGAGTCACCGACCTTATGACTTCCAAAGACTTTCCAAGAGGAAAAACAAACTGCAAACATCCAGGCCCAACACCAGATGGCGATCTATGCAAAAGTGTGTAATCTGCAGCTCATATGCCTCGAACCTATTATTCCCTTTATATCCTCTACTATCCTTACCTCCTCATTTCTCCACCATTCCACACAGAAACCACTGTATCCATTTACCACCATATTTAAGCAGGTGGTAAATGTGTACATTAAACTCATGTGAACAGGGAATACCATGCAGAATTCTGTATAGTGGTTCCATGTCTGCACAGTTACCCCTCATTCAATGCAAAGATAATGTATTTCCTTCAGGGTTTTATTTTAAGTCCCTGCCTCAATTATTTTCTATGGGAGGGTGTTGCACTATCAGTGGTTGGCCATGTGTGTTGCTGGCCTTACACCAGCTCTTACCCCTGTTTTGGGTTATTTTTGGCTGTAGTCATTTTAGAAGTGTAGTTAGTGACTAGCAATTGGCTTACTCTTATGTGGGTGGTGTCTGTCCCTCCCAAAGCCCCTCCATTGCCCTCCAGGAATCCCTAACCCTGTTTGGGAGGATCTGACCTCTGAGGTAGGGATTCTACCCCTGCAAGATCTATTTGACTTGGAAGAATTTCAAGGAGCTGGTGAACCCGCCAGAGAGGAGTTTTGTTAGGGGCAGAGAGAGTGTCGCACCCTTGAGAGCTTGACGCAGGTGTCCTCCAGGCAAGAGGAGGGTGATGTCAGTGGCTTCCACAAAGTCTACTGGGAGGATGGTACTCTCTATACTGTGGCTAGAGACCTCAAAGAAGGGGATACCTGGAGGTTGGTGGTCCCCCAGAAGTACAGAGATTTCCTCCTGACTTTAAACCAGGACATCCCCTTGGCAGGTCATTTGGGACAGCATAAGACTTGGAACTGATTGGTAAACCATTTCTTTTGGCCCAACATGTCTGCCAAAGTGAGGGAGTTTTGTAGCTCCTGTGCAACCTGTTAGACCAGTGACAAGACAGAGGGCAAGCCAAAGGCTAACTTGATACAACTGCCAGTGGTTGTGACTCCCTTTGAGAGGGAAGGGGTGGACATTGCGGGTCCCCTAGAGCCCCCAATAGCATCAGGGAACAAGTACATCTTGGTGGTACTGGACCATGCCAAACAGTCACTGCACCTTCGGTGGCTAGGGCTGTACTTGATTTGTTCACCAGAGTGGGTTTCCCAAAAGAGGTTGTTTCAGATAGGGGCACGAAGTTCATGTCCAACTATCTGAAGGTTAAGCGGGAAGAGTGTGGTGTTACCTACAAGTTCAAAACCCCATATAATCCCCAGGCAAATGGTCTGATAGTAAAGTACAATATGATCCTGAAGGGCAAGATCAATGGGTTGTCTGACAAACTCTGGAGGAGAGGGGCTGTTCTCCTCCCATGCCTACAGTTTACCTTGAGAGAGGTCCCATAAAAATGGGTTGGCTTTAGCCAATTTGAGTTTTGTTTGGGTACCCTGTAAGGGGGCCATTGTGCCTGTTTAAGGAGTGGTGGAAAAAGCCTCTCAAAGAAGCCCATGACAATGTGCAGGACTATGTGCTATAAATGAGATCTGGCAGAGTACATATACAAGGCAAGCAGAAGACTGGAGGCTAGTCAGGAGCTCATGTAGCACTGGAATGATAAAAAGGTTACCATGCCTGAGTACACTGTAGGACAATTTGCGTCGGTGTTGGAGCCTGTTGCTCCTAGAGCCCTCCAGGACAAGTGGACTGGGCCCTATCCAATCCTTGAGAAAAAGGGTGAATTTACCTACCTGGTAGACTTTAACACCCTCAGGAACCCTGATCGGGTCCTGCATGTTAATAGGTTGAAACCCCACCACGTGAGGGCAGATATGATAATGTTAATGGTCACATATGAGGGAGGAGAGGAGGAGACTGAGCCAATGCCAGACCTCCTCTCTCACAATGTACAAGACAGGTCAGTGGAGGGAGTGGTACTCTCCCCCAAATTGACAGAGCAACAGCACAGAGACTGCAACCAGGTGCTAGAGCAGTTTGCTGGTCTGTTCTCTCCAACCCCAGGTATTACCAGCTGGTTCTTACACAACATTGACACTGGTGACAGCTTACCTGTCAAAAGCAAGTTGTACAGGTTGTCTGACCAGGTCAGAGCCAGCATCAAGGCTGAGGTAGTTCAGATGCTGGAATTGGAGGTAAATGACACCTCTAACAGTCCATGGGCACATCTGGTGTGCTCGTGTCTAAACCTAACCCCCAGGGGGGAAAGAAGGAGTTAAGGTTCTGTGTGGACTACAGAAGACTGAATTCAGTCATGAAGACTGATGCTCACCCTATACCTAGAGCTGATGAGCTCATTGATAGGCTAGGGGCTACTAAGTATCTGAGTACATTTGATTTGACCTCAGGTTACCGGCCGTTTACCCTCGGTTTAGGAGCAAAGGAGATGTCATCATTCTCCACACCAGCGGCACATTAAAAGTTTAAAGTAATGCCCTTTGTCTTAAAGAAAACCAATTACACTTTCCAAAGGTTGGTGAACAGGGTCCTGTCATGGCTGGAACAGTTCAGTACAGCTTATCTGGATGATATAGCTGTATACAGTTCCACCTGGGGGATCACTTAAGCCACTTGAAGAAAGTGCTTCCAGCCCTGCTGCAGGCAGGCATGACTATTAAGGCCAGTAAGTGCCTATCGAGTTTGATATTTTTCTTTCTTATAGGTTATGGTTTAGACACGGATTTGTAACAAAACATCTGTTGTTAATTTTTGGAGTGTAATAATGCCACCACTGAGCCGTAACATTTTGGAGTATGGTGATTCGTTCCCCCCCACCCAGTGGGCACACTAATGCAAAAAGAGATGTATGATATCCTATGCTCTACCATGACATATTTACAGCTGTATGTTATGTTGTGCATAAAATGAATAAAGATTTTTTTTTTTAAAAGGCCAGTAAGTGCCAAATAGGGCTGAGTTCAGTTATGTACCTCGGTCACCTTGTAGGTGGGGGCCATGTACTACATCTCCAGGCCAAAATCCAAACCATTTTCTAATGGACAGCTCCTACCACCCAGACACTGGTCAAGGCATTCCTTGGTATAGCTGGGTATCATAGAAGATTTGTTCGGAACTATGGGGCCATTGCAGCCGAACTCACTTCTAAAAGGAGACGAAAGAAAGTTATGTGGACCCCTGCGTGTCAGAAAGCCTAAGACACTCTGAAAGATGCTATGTGTTCAGCACCAGTGTTGCATGCCCCTGACTACACAAAGGAATTTGGGGTTCAGGCAGATGCTTCAGAACAAGGGATTGGAGCAATGTTGGCACAAGTAAAGGAGGAGGGCCTTGATCAGCCAGTTTCCTTCATTAGCAGGCGATTTCTCCCTAGAGATTAGAGGTGGAGTGCCATTGAGCGGGAAGCCTCTGCTGTGGTTTTGTCCCTGGAAAAGCTGAGACCATACCTGTTTGGTCCTCACTTCTGTGTTCAAACTGACCGCAGACCTTTCAGATGGCTCATGCAGATGAGGGGGGAGAATCCAAAGCTATTGAGGTGGTCCATTTCTCTACACAGAATGAACTTTACAGTGCAACACTGACCTGGGGCCGCCCATGGCAATGCAGATGGACTTTTCCGATTTTTTCACTTAGCTAACGAGGACTACCAGGGTGTAGGTCAGCTACCCATCACCTTTGGTTTTGGAGCGGGCCATGTGAGAAAGTCATCCTGTTTGTCCCAGTTCACCCCTATTTTCTTACTGATACTGTTGGTGACTGACTGTGCCCTGGGCTATGCTACCCAGGCCTAGGGTCAGTGCTCTGATGAAAAATGTTTATGGTAATTAGGTATCATCACAATTGCCAATTACAGACCCTGTACATCCCTAGTATATAATAGGACAGGGGGGATTCAAACTACCTCTAAGTCCCCAGTATATAATAGGGAATGGGGGTCTAGAGGCCCAGTAGATGTGCTGCACTGGAGTGGGCACTGGTGCGTGCCTACTGTTATTTTTAAAGGCAGCCCTGCTTTGCAGACTATCATTAAACCTTATATTTTACATATGTTACCCTAAGGCCGACCTAGGTTCCCCAGAGGTGAGGTGCCATGTAGCAGGGACATTATATAATATGTTTTGTGAGCCCAGTGAGGGAAAAACTGCATATTCCGTTTCCCCATTATAGATTTTTAGCTCCACAAGCTAACATCGGAATATGCTATTTAATTATAAATATTGCTATGAAGGAGAAAAAAACATTGTTCAAAGACTTAAAAGACTGGAAACGATGAATCCAACAACTTGCCAACTAATACTGAAAAGCAGCTATAGAATTTATTTTCTGTGAGCCAAAATTCAGCCATCAAGTAGTCTCTCCTCAAGAGGGTTAGCCAGACTGCTTTGATGAGGTGATAAGTGAGTGCAAAGCTCAAAGGGTATCTAATGGACAGAGCTCTGCAGCTGCACAAGATGGGTCAGAATAGGGCTAGGTAAATCACACTGGGCTTCAAAGGGAGAGCAGGACAGTAAGGAATGCCAGGCCTACCACACTCTCTTCCAGGAACCAAAGCCAGATGGCATGGAATTTGCAGTAGGTGAAGGGAGAGTGTTAATGGAAAAGAGTTATCCCAGTGGGATAGTTTAGCCATCTCTTATTCCAAAGAAGAGAAAATCCCCATCTTGAATTGTAAAGTTCAAGTTCAAAAACCTTTATTTCGGTCAATTCCGACCATAAAAGATACATTTTAAAACTTTTTCCATTAAAATACAAATTATCAATCAGTTGATTTTGATTCACCATGTACGGGCAATTGGGTGCATTTGCATGATCCATTTCAACTGTGCCGTTAAAACTTGACTACGACCATAAATACAATAAAAATCATTTAAGAATCATATAAAGCTATGCATTTAAAATAAAACCCCATTGTTTTAAAATCCAAAGTTTCCAAACCAAGAGTAAATTCTGTACTATGTTTGTCAAAATTTGATCAATATCATTGCTAAGAGTGGAACTTTACAGAGTCACAATTCACCAGTGAATGACCATTGATTAATAAAGTGCAATGCTTTGTGGGATAAGAATATTCCACACTTGGGAGGAAGCTGTCATACTTTTGGGTGGCACCCGACACCTCACTGGATAGGGCTGCCCCCCTGCTTGTCATCCCAGATCATTAAATATACACGTGAGAGTTGCAGAGCAACTCAGTTCTAGTTCTGAATTTTAATTTGCTGCTTGAAGCTACAAGAAGAACAATTGCCCTGCTGGAACCTTGTCTGCACCACACAGGACTGCTCCCTTAAGGATTGCTCCTGTTGCACACTTGGAACTACAGCCCTGAGGACTTTTCCTTGCTTCAAAAAGGATTAAGGAGTGGACTCCTCGACAGCAACAGTTTAACAGAGCTTACTTACACCATCTCCCTCAAGAATTCTTCAGCCTGGAGTGTGTCCAGTGGATGTTTAAGGATTTGTAAACACATGCACCCAGGGGTATCCATTAGAGGGAACTAGAGGCTACAGGTCTCAAGGTTGAGCTGGCCTCCAACCTACTATATACTACTGAATATAATTCTCGGGTAGCTAATTTTGTGTGCATATGTTTAAGGATTTGGCCAGGTGCATTGTCGGAACTGTAGTCTGAACTTCCAAGGACTCTCTCAGAGCTTCTAGACCTTTGGATTTGTGTTTTGGACACTTTGAAACCTCAAGAAGAACTTAAGAAAGAAGTTCCAGAAGTTTGCAGAAGTTTGGAGGAACTTTAAGAAAAGGCTCCATAAGTGCTTCAGCACGACGTTGAGTCAAGCCGACTACCTTTAACCGCGACCCACCCTGGATTTTAGGTTCATCCTGCTGAAAGCTCTGGAGCTCCAGAGCTCCAGACTTTCAGGTTTTGACCAGGGCCTTGTGGAAAAGCAATCTGATGACAGCGTATTGAAATCGGCCTGCTGGAGAGTACTGCAAGACATTGAGAGAAAATCCTCCTGAAAAGTATCAAAGTCTAAATATAAAATATTGACCGGGGGCTCCCCCTTAGTGTATCTGACAAGATTTCCATCGTGGTCAGACTCAAACTTTGACTTGGTCCCGGTCAAGCATGACCAGATGTTCCAGAATGGCACTATATGTTTTTAAGCACCAGAAAGTGGTCAATCTTTAAATCTTTAAAAATTCATATCTCCAGTTTCCTACATTAGATTTTTGTCATTTTGGTGTCATTTTAAAGATACAAATATTCCCTACTTTTATAAATTGGTGTTGGATTTTTATTGTGTGTTCTGTCTTACCTATTTAATGAATTGGTGTATTTGAATGCTTTACATAACTCTCTCCTGCATTACAACTGCCTGTTCTCAGCCAGCTACCAAGGGTTGAGCCAGGGGCTAAGGTATTGACACCATGTCTGGACCTGTATATTGTGTGAGTGCCCTTATTGCTAGCGGTAGATCCATACTTACTGCTACTAATAACACATCCTCCAGCAGGGGCCCATATAGCATTGTCCTCGTAGACACTAGTTACTATGGTATGTACGTTGTTGCGAGTGGGATGGGACGACATGCATGTTGAACCAGCGCTCAAGAGGGGGAGAAGAAATCAGTAGCAGTTTTATCTTCTTAACATGAAACTAGTAAATATATAAAAAATAGAATCAGGTCCAATATATTGAAACATATTATAGCATTTGCATACCTGCAGATTACTTTTGATATGCTCTAGGGTGAAACTTTTTATCAGGGGCACCATGCCACGCTGGAGGATGTAGCGGATGGCAATCTGGGATGGCTGCTTCTTGTGTTGTCCTGCGATGGCCAACAGTATTGGGTCTTTGAGCAAGCTTGGAATATTCTTACCATCTGTGACACTGAAGACAAAATGCCTTGATTATTTAAGAACATGGACACTATCAATGCAGGTGAGGTGGAATGACCAACCATCTAACTCTAAATATATGACAAGCAGCACAACAGGGAAACTTGTCATAATTATTTTCAATAGCCCTACTCAAACAAGCAGGTTTGGTCAGACTAGAAAGAGACCTTGTGGTACTTAAAGCCAACCCCTCAGACTCATCCAACCAATGGGAAGAAACCTCATGACATGGCTCTTCGTGGCGAAACAGGCATGATCTCCTCCTCCCCCCTCAGGCTTGCCCTTCTCAGCCAGCATCTGGATACCCTCACGGGTGATTAGCCCTGCTCTACAAATTCACATAACCTAAAGTTCAAGTGTGGCCCCCAAAAACAATTCCCATAAGATCTCCCACAACCCATGGTCAGATATGGTCTTCCAGCTCTGCACCCCTTCTCTCTATATGGTTGCATGATCTTTTCTCTCAGTTCTCATAATCTTCCTGTACTTTGATACTAGTGGTGTGTTTCTATCAGTCCGATGCTTTGTCTTATTGTGACCCTCTGACCTGTTATAGGCCTTGCTAGAGACATTGTTAGCTGTTTCACAAATGTATACAATATGTCCATAAGTAAAAGATCACTCACTCTCAGTTATGGGTTGCTGTAAGTGTCAATATTGATCAGCTAATATTATCTAACCCTTCACTCATTTTAAATGTCATAGGTTGATTGTAGCCCTCATTCAAATGTGCACCAGAACATAGCCATGTCATTGATACAGTAGGTGTCGGAATGTACCTTTGGAAGGACATCCTAGTTTGTTCTTGTGCAGGTGGGGAAACCAAAATATCCCAGGAGAGTTTGTTATTTGAGACCAAAATTCATAGTTCACTAAAACTTAATTAATGGTTGTCCTCTGTAGTTGTCTGTAAATTCTTTGCAGAAGCAGTCTTAGTATGGATGGAATTTGACTTTATCCCAAACGAGCTTCAATGATGCCTTCTGGTGTTAAGTACAACCCAATCTGTACTGAGTCATGTGTGCATGCAACCCCGCTCTTTTTTTCTAACATTTTATTATATTCCCTCAATGACTAGCAAAGAAAATAATACAAACAACAATGACTCAAACCCACTGACCTATCCCACCCCTCAAAATTGAGCCTATGTTCAAAACGTGAATGGTCTATGCGTGGTTAAGCCTCTTTAAAGTGCTGTCAGAGATCAGCCCATCACATATACCTTCAGGGGTCTATCCCCCTAAACTTTCTCCATGGGTCCCAATTTTTTTTAAAGATTTCCATAGGCACCCAGGGCCCGATTCACAGAACTAACTTAAGACAAAATCCTAAACTTACTACCGTTTTGGTATTCACAGAAGGCACTTACTCATTTTGGTATTCACAGAAGGCACTTACTCATTTCTGTATTCACAGAAGTTAGGAGTCCTAAGTTTAGGACTCCTAAATGCCTTCTGTGAATACCGAAAGTCTTAAAATTAGGATTTTTCGCAGTTTAGTAGTAGTATAGTTAGGACTCCTAACTTTAGGACTCCTAAATGCCTTCTGTGAAAACCAGAAGTCTTAAAATTAGCATTTTTCTCAATTTAGTAGTAGTAAAGTTAGGACTCCTAACTTTAGGACTCCTAAATGCCTTCTGTGAATACCGAAAGCCTTAAAATTAGGATTTTTCTCAGTTTAGTAGTAGTATAGTTAGGACTCCTAACTTTAGGACTCCTAAATGCCTTCTCAGAATACCGAAAGTCTTAAAATTAGGATTTTTCTCAATTTAGTAGTAGTAAACTTACGACTCCTAAGTTTAGGACTCCTAAATGCCTTCTGTGAATACCGAAAGCCTTAAAATTAGGATTTTTCTGAGTTTAGTAGTAGGAGTCCTAACTTTAGGACTCCTAAACTGAGAAAAATCCTAATTCTAAGACTTTCGGTATTCACAGAAGGCATTTAGGAGTCCTAAACTTAGGACTCCTAACTTCTGTGAATACCGAAATGAGTAAGTGCCTTCTGTGAATACCAAAATTAGTAAGTACCTTCTGTGAATACCAAAATGGTAGTAAGTTTAGGATTTTGTCTTAAGTTAGTTCTGTGAATCGGGCCCCCTGCGCCTTGTAGACAGTTTCATCCACCAACCCAAACAAGAAAGGATGTTGTGTGCCAGATCCGACAGGCACACAACATCCCTTCTTGCCACTAACAGGACAGTTTTGCACCTCAGTGAAGTATAGCTGTGATTGTGAAGTGAAGTTGTGTATGGTTCCCCTAGATTCCAAATGTTGCCAGGGCAGGAGTGAGGACTAGGTTTTCCCCCCTGGCATCCTTAATTTTTTTCACAGACCTGTGACCAGAAGGGCTGAACCCGAGGGCAGTCCCACAGCATGTGCAACAAAGTCCCTTTTTGTCCGCATCCTCTCAAGCACCTGTCATCCCCATTAGACGAAGTCTAGTCCGGGTGTAGTTTGCACAGTGGAGGATCTTAAGTTAGATCAAGCTGAGTCACGCAATAATAGCCTGCTTTCTAGGGTGTCTAAATGCCTCCTCCCAATCCGCATCCTGCAACCTCCCCTGGTCTTGCTCCAACAGCTCAAAGAGTGCATGGAGAGGAGCCTGTCCATGGGGCGTAAATGTTATGTATATTTGAGAAATAGCATGTCTATGCAGCGGCCCCTCATCATGCAGGATTCCAGCGGTGTTTCATCCTCCACCTAATGTAAGTGCTCTTTGTATTTAGAAAGTGGACTTGTCATGCAGCCCCACTCTGTCTCTCAAGTTCCAAGACTACCAATTGACTGGTAAAATACAACAGGACTTTTGCCTCACAGTAGCTTCAGCACCATGAAACCTGATTAAGTTACAAGCTGGCCCTCTCTCACTTATTTCTGAGGTATGTGTATTTGTTTGAGTTTGTGTAAAAGCGAAAAGCGAGACGAGTTCTATGTTTTGTATATGCACATAATATTGATATTGTGCACCGCATAAGGGTGCTCTCCCGCATATGGGTGGGTGGGTGGGGAAGTTAGATTAGGAATTGTCCAGAGTGTGCATATTGATGAAATCATAACAATACCAGTGGACTTATTACTGCCAGTAATATTTCCGATTGTGTTTTATGCAAGAATGTGATGGTCATATTATAATGATTGAATATGCGTTGAACATAAATGTTTTTACATACATAGGGCCCGATTCACAGAACTAACTTAAGACAAAATCCTAAACTTACTACCATTTTCGTATTTACAGAAGGCACTTACTCATTTTGGTATTCACAGAAGACACTTACTCACTTCGGTATTCACAGAAGTTAGGAGTCCTAACTTTAGGACTCCTAAATGCCTTCTGTGAATACCGAAAGTCTTAAAATTAGGATTTTTCTCAGTTTAGGAGTCCTAAAGTTAGGACTCCTAACTATACTACTACAAAACTGAGAAAAATCCTAATTTTAAGGCTTTCAGTATTCGCAGAAGGCATTTAGGAGTCCTAAAGTTAGGAGTCCTAAGTTTACTACTACTAAATTGAGAAAAATCCTAATTTTAAGACTTTCGGTATTCAGAGAAGGCATTTAGGAGTTCTAAAGTTAGGAGTCCTAACTATACTACTACTAAACTGAGAAAAATCCTAATTTTAAGGCTTTCGGTATTCACAGAAGGCATTTAGGAGTCCTAAAGTTAGGAGTCCTAACTTTACTACTACTAAATTGAGAAAAATCCTAATTTTAAGACTTTCGGTATTCAGAGAAGGCATTTAGGAGTTCTAAAGTTAGGAGTCGTAACTATACTACTACTAAACTGAGAAAAATCCTAATTTTAAAGTTTTCGGTATTCACAGAAGGCATTTAGGAGTCCTAAAGTTAGGACTCCTAACTTCTGTGAATACCGAAATGAGTAAGTGCCTTCTGTGAATACCAAAATGAGTAAGTGCCTTCTGTGAAGACCAAAATGGTAGTAAGTTTAGGATTCTGTCTTAAGTTAGTTCTGTGAATCGGGCCCTTACTGTGTGAAGTCTCTTTTGGGACGCTCAGTTCATTTATTGCGAGTGACTGCCATTCCTTTGCTTTAAACATTGCCTCAGTAGAGAGCCAGATTGTTCAGTGCCAAGCTACCCAAGGGTGAGCACGGGTTATATAGCAAGTGTAATCACTAGCCCTTGACGGAAGCAGTAGTTCTACCTGGCTGGAGGCATCCCTTCAGTCAACCAGACACTCCCAGTTCCAACACTGGGCAAATGTAATGGGAATTTCTATTGAAGATGTGTTGCCTGTAATGGCAGTGACCTACTACATCATGCATACTCCACTTTACACACACTGCACTCTTCTTTGCACGACTGATTGCAATTCTGAACATTTCACTTTTAGAAAGTTGGCATTTCCTTACTTTAGCCATTGTGTGGCTGCTGCCTGTCTCTGAACACACTTCTGGGGGTGGGTGACAGTTGGGCTTTGTGTATTCCATCTCGACAGTCACACAGAAAGGGAGCATAGGTGTTACTTGGTGGGCCATCCACATTCTGATGTGCCATCCTGGATAGGATGGGAGGGAGGAGCTGGGCACAGTCACACACTTACACCTGAATAGGCTGTGTCCTGTCCCCACAATAACGTCTGAATGCCCTCTTGTAGTAAGTCTGGAGCCAGAGCAGGCAAGGAGGACCTCTGTGCACTTCAAAGACCTTTATTTAGAGTTTCCCCCACAACAAAGCCACAACTGGGTATTAATACTGGACATTTGACACCACCACTTCAGTCAATCAGTCAATCATATCAGATGTAAAGCGCACTACTTACCCGTAAGGGTCTCAAGGCACTAGGGGTGGGGGGGTGCTGCTACTGCTCGAAGAGCCAGGTCTTGAGCAGTCTTTTGAAGGTCAGTAGGTCTTGGGTCTGCCGTAGGTGGGTGGGGAGGGTGTTCCAGGTGGGAGAAAGATCTGCCGCCGGCAGTCGTTCTTTTGATGCGGGGGACTGCGGCGAGGGCGAGGCTGGTAGAGCGGAGCTGGCGGGTGGGGGTGTAGAAGTTGAGTCGTCTGTTGAGGTATGCTGATCCGGTGTTGTGGAGTGCTTTGTGTGCCTGGGTGAGGAGCTTGAAGGTTATCCTCTTGTTGACGGGGAGCCAGTGCAGGTCTCTCAGGTGGGGTGTGATGTGGCTGCAGCAGGGAATGTCGAGGATCAGACGTGCAGAGGCGTTCTGGATGCGTTGCAGCCGTTTCAGGAGTTTGGCCGAAGTTCCTGCGTAGAGAGCGTTTCCGTAGTCCAACCTGCTGCTGACGAGGGCCTGGGTGACCGTTCTCATTTCGGTGGGGATCCATTTGTAGATCCTGCAGAGTATGCGGAGGGTGTTGAAGCAGGAGGAGGAGACGGCGTTGACCTGCTTAGTCATGGAGAGGGTGGAGTCGAGGATAACCCCTAGGTAGCGGGTGTGGTCGGTGGGTGTTGGAGCTGTTCCCAGTGTGGTCGGCCACCAGGAGTCATCCCAGGCCAAAGGGGTGGAACCGTGGATGAGGACCTCCGTCTTGTCCGAGTTCAGCTTCAGTCGGCTGTTCCTCATCCATTCGGCGACGGCCTTCATTCCTTTGTGGAGGTTGGTTTTGGAAGTGCGAGGGTCTTAGGTGAGAGAGAGGATCAGCTGGGTGTCATCGGCGTAGGAGATGATGTTGAGGTCATGCTGTCGGGCGACGTGGGCGAGAGGTGCCATGTAGATGTTGAACAGAGTTAGGCTGAGGGATGAGCCCTGGGGTACGCCGCAGATGATCTCGGTGGCATTAGAGCGGAAGGGGGGAGGCGGACGCTCTGTGTTCTGCCGGAGAGGAAGGATGTGGTCCAGTCTAGGGCCTCCTCTTGGATCCCGGCGTTGTGTAGGCGTGTTCGTAGTGTGCGGTGGCAGACCGTGTCGAAGGCGGCTGACAGGTCCAGGAGGATGAGGGCCGCTGTTTCTCTGTTGTCTAGCAGGGTCCTGATGTCATCGGTGGCGGCGATGAGGGCGGTTTCGGTGCTGTGGTTGCTGCGGAACCCGGACTGGGACGGGTCCAGGTTGCTGTTCTCCTTGAGGTAGCGGGTCAGTTGTTTGTTGACGGTCTTCTCGATGACCTTCGCCGGGAACGGGAGCAGGGAGATGGGCCGGAAGTTCTTGAGGTCCTTGGGGTCCACCTGGGGTTTCTTGAGTAGGGCGTTGATCTCGGCATGCTTCCAGCTTTCCGGTATGGTTGCTGTCTCGAAGGAGATGTTGAATACTTTCCGGAGTTGGGGTGCGAAAGCTGTGCTGGCTTTGTTGAAGATGTGGTGTGGGCATGGGTCTAATGGTGATCCGGAATGGATGGTGTTCATAATCTTGCTGGTGTCCTCGTCATTGATGTTGGTCCAGGAGAGCAGGCGGTTGGTGGTAGTGGGGGCGAAGGTCTCAGTGGTTGTCGGGCGGTCGTTGGGTTGAAGCTGTCGTGGATGTCGGCGATCTTGCGGTGGAAGAAGGTGGCCAGCGAGTCGCACAGGTCTTGCGAAGGTGGGATGTCGATGGTGTTGGAGTTGGGGTTGGAGAGTTCCTTCATGATGTTGAAGAGCTCTTTGCTGTTGTGTGCGTTGTTATCTAGGCAGTCTTTGAGTAAGGCCCTTTTGGCGGATCTGATGAGGTGATGGTGTCTGCGGGTGGCGTTCTTGTGGGCTGCGTAGCTGTCCGGTGTTCGTTCGCGGATCCAGTTCTTTTCCAGTTTTCGGCATGTTCGTTTGGAGGCCTGGAGGTCTTCGGTGAACCAGGTGGCTTTCTTGCTGGTGTGGCTGTTGGAGGGTTTCTTGAGCGGGGCGAGGGTGTTGGTGTAGTCGTCGATCCACTGTCTGAAGTTGCGGGCTGCGGTGTCAGGGTTGGTGGGGTCAACGGGTGGGCTCTGGGCGAGGGTGGTCGTTAGCTGGTTTTCGCTCCAGCAGCGGCGAGGCATCTGTTGGGTGCGGTGGTGCGTGGTAGGCTTCCTGAAGGCGAAGTGGATGCAGTGATGGGCGGTCCAGTGGAGTTCGGTGGTGTGGTTGAAGGAGACGTGGGAGCTTGCGGAGAAGATGGGGTCAAGCGTGTGGCAGGCAGCATGGGTGGGTGTTGTCACGAGCTGTCTGAGTCCGAGGTTGGCGAGGTTGTCGGTCAGGGCAGTGGAGTTGGTGTCGTTGTTGTTCTCATAGTGGAGGTTCAGGTCCCCGAGGTGGATGTAGTCCGTGGAGGCGAGGGCGTGTGTGCTGATGAAGTCGGCGATGGAGTCGCTGAACTGTGGTCAGGGTCCGGGGGGTCTGTAGACAAGGGTTCCTCTGAGGGGGTGGTATTGGGGTCGTTGTGGATCTGGAAGTGCAGGTGTTTGGCGGTGCTGAGAGTGTCATCGGTGTTGGTCAAGACTCTGAGGGTGTTCTTGTGGACGATGGCAATTCCTCCTCCTACTCCGTTGGTGCAATCACTCCCTGCGGGTGATCTTGTAGCCTTCCGGGATGGCTATGGCGATGTCGGGTGCTGAGGCGGGGTTCAGCCGGGTCTCCGTCAGGAAGGCGACGTCTGGGGAGGTTGAGTCGAGAAGGTCCCAGAGTTCAACGGCGTGTTTGCGGGCGGAGCGGGTGTTGAGGAGGATGCATCTGAGGTAGTTGGGTTCTTTCCTGGGCGGAGGTTTGGCGGGGCGGATGCTGGTGAAGCTGCAGTTCCGGCAGGTGACGGGTCCTTGGGTGCGCTTCGGGGGGGCCCAGTAGCAGGTGTGTTCTCATCCGGAGTTGAGTGCATGGAGGGAGCTGGCATCGTAGCGGAGTCGGGCGTCGTGGCGTTCGCGGGGGCCAGGGGTTCGGGCGCTGGGCGTGGTCCAGGCGCGGCAGGGGCAGACGGGCTTGCCTTAGGCGAGCCAGCGGCGCGGCCGCCATAAGAAGGGGAGGTGGGAGGGAGGAGCAGCTGGGAGGGGGGAACGACGAATGGGCGAGCGGGGGGGCGGGGCCACAGGGGACGCAGCGGCGGGAAGCACGGGAGGAAGGGACGGCGAAGGGAAAACAGAAGGCAGAAGGGCAAAGAAATAACAGGAGGGATAAATGGTCACAGAAACAAGTAAACAAAATACCAAAAACAATACAGTTACAGAAAGACAAACCTATGGCGAGCGGGGGGGCGGGACCGCAGGGGATGCAGCAGCGGGGAGAACGGGCGAAAGGGAAACAGAGGGCAAAAGTACAAAGAAATAGCAGGGATAAGAACGGTCACAGAGCAAGTAAGCAAAATACAAAATGCAATACAATAACAGAAAGGCAGAAGGGCACAGAGATAACAGGAGGGAAAAAACGGTCATAGAAAAGTAAACAAAATACAAAATACAATGAAATTACTGAAAGGCAGACCTACGGCCTACCACTGGCCACCAGGGATGAGGTGCAGGTGGTAGCCTGCAGGTGGAGGCGGGCCTCGAACTTGGCACTCGGCAGTAGCTGGGCCCTGGAGCACGGACGCAGTCAGGTGGAGCTGCATGGCGTGGGGAGCGACCTGCCTGGAACAGAGTCAAGGGTCACTCTCACTGCCGTGCAGCGGCCGCCATAAGAAGGGGAGGTGGGAGGGAGGAGCAGCTGGGAGGTGGGAACGACGAATGGGCGAGCGGGGGGTGGAGCCGCAGGGGACGCAGCGGCGGGAAGAACGGGAGGAAGGGACGGCGAAGGGAAAACAGAAGGCAAAAGGGCATAGAAATAACAGGAGGGAAAAACGGTCACAGAAACAAGTAAACAAAATACCAAATACAATACAGTTACAGGAAGGCAAACCTATGGCGAGCGGGGGGCCGGGGCCGCAGGGGATGCAGCAGCGGGGAGAACGGGTGAAAGGGAAACAGAGGGCAAAAGTGCAAAGAAATAGCAGGGATAAGAACGGTCACAGAGAAAGTAAGCAAAATACAAAATGCAATACAATTACAGAAAGGCAGAAGGGCACAGAGATAACAGGAGGGGAAAAAAAAACGGTCACAGAAAAGTAAACAAAATACAATGAAATTGCTGAAAGGCAGACCTACGGCCTACCACTGGCCACCAGGGATGAGGAGCAGTGTGTAGCCTGCGGGTGGAGGCGGGCCTCGAACTCGACACTCTGCAGCAGCTGGGCACAGGAGCACGGGCGCAATCAGGTGGAGCTGCGCGGCGTGGGAAGCGACCTGCCTGGAACCCTTCTGGATCTGTGAAGAAGGACTGCTGTGCTGCTGGAAGACTACCACTCTACTGGACTGTTGCTTTGCTGGACTCCTGCCATGGTGTGCTATCCTGATGCCTGCTGTTCTCCTGCCTGAGTGAGAAGGACTGGACCCGCATCACTTAAACCCAGAGTGACTCCAAAGGCTAGCTGGCTTGCCTCCTGATCTGAGGTCTCAGAGACATAAAAGACGGCCAACTCTTCTGTTGGTACATTTGGACTCTGCCATCTGTGAGTATGACCTACCAAGTGGAAGTGAGGCCTATGGTGCTTGCATCAGTGAATCCCATGGATCCACTCTTGAACCCGCACATTGGCACAGTTGCATAGATCGGAACAGGCGCATCGCCCCTGATTGCATGACCAGAACTGATGCATCAACCCTTGTTGCGTGGACCAGAATCAATGCATCTCTGCCTTTGCATGGCTCTGAGACACCGCTCTGCCTTCAGAACCAGCACTGTTTGACACACTAGCTTCACATATCCATCAATGGTGGCCACGATGATGAGAATTCTAAATTGCGTCCATTGGGGAGACGCATCATTGAGTTTGTGTGGCTCAGGACAGCGCATTGCCGCAATTGCGAGGATTGACATTGACTGCAAATCGCATCCTCTTTGGCGTTGAAGCAACTCGGATCAAGATACTTGTGTTCAGCGGGCCTCACTGGGTCCCTATATCTGGCCCATCGCCATAGCTGTTGGCCTGAATCTTTGACTTTGTTCCAGTCGGGCACGACGAAATATCCCAAATAAGCTCTTATTGCTTTTAAGCGCTATTTTACAGTTTATTCTTTAAAAATTCATACCTAAAGTTCTACTTGCTACATTTTTGTCATTTTAGATCTTGTTTTATTGATTAACATTAAGTTCTATTTTGCTAGCCTGGTTTGGATTCCTTTTGTGTGGTGTTTTCACTGTTTATTTGTTTGAAGTAATGCACAAATACTTTACACATTGTCTCTATGTGAAGCCTGACTGCTCTGTGCCAAACTACCAGAGGGTGATCACAGGTCATGTTAGGGGTTTTCCTGCTTCTTACCCTGACTAGGATAGTGGTTGCTGCATGACTTCGGCTCATATCTTTGTCAACAAATAACCCAATTTCCAACACCTCAGTTACTGCAAACATGTTTAGCTGGATAAGAAACTGAATTTCGGGTACACAACTGGGGTCAAAGAATGCAGATTCCCCTCCTCATTTAGCCTCCAACATTCAAACAAGAGATGATTATGAAAGAATTATTCCCGGGCAGTAGAACTGAAATATGGAACTCTCTTTCACAGCCCTAGGCATTACCCCTGGTTTGGCTACATATAAAAAGGAAACAAAAACAGTCATTTTAAAAAGACAATTTAGCTAATATACATTGCGTTTGCAAGACATTATTATTCTGGCCCTTTCCCTTTTCTATTGTATAAGTATATATTTGCCACTTATACCTGAAGTATATATATGTGACTCAAACTCCTTTTCTCTTGTAAAGCTCTCTAATGCCTATTCACCAAGTTCATACTATAGGAAGCTGGATAAATAAATAAATGCTTTAGCTACTGATAAGACTGCACCAAGGTGCAATCAATATTAAAGAATCTAGAAGAAAGAAAAGTTGGATTACCTGTCGATAGCTGTCCCTTCAGAACTGCACACCCGGAACTCATTCCTGTAAAAACACAAAAGGGAGAACACTCATCACCTCATAGCAACAAGTCCCAATGCAATTTGTGCACTAACATGTCAGACATTTTAAAGTTACTAGTTTTCGTAAAGGGATTTCAGGAAATGTAATCAATATGTGTAACAATATCTTAATTATAAGATTGGATTAATATGGAATTGTTTTTCATATACATTACACTGGTAAAAAAAAGGATAAAAACATACAGAGAGCTAGTAAGAGTCATGCTGGCACCATCCTGTTGAACAAACCCAGATATGAACTCCAATTGCTATTCTAGTGCCTTTGTCTTCATACATAGTTCACCTCTACAAGTATGGCAAAGTGCTCCTCCGACACCGAGGTTAAGATGGTCTTTCCCCAAGAAGGTCATCCAATTGAAGTCTAGTGAGATTATGGCAAGACTTCGGGGACAGCCACCTTGAGATCCAGCAAGAGAAAGTGCGGACGGACAATAGACAAGCTAAAGGGGCAGCCAAAGAACTGCAAGGGGGATGTAGAAAGCTAAATAAGACCTGTTCAGGCATTGGAGAGCAGGTCACTATGATGGAAAGCCGCGCCGAAAACTTGAAAACTGAAGTTACCTCCCTGAAAGCAAAGAGCTCCTCCCAAGGCGCTTGCATGACAGATGTTATGTGGAAAATGGAAGACCAGAAGAACAGACAGCACCAAAACAACCTCCGTCTGCTGGGGATCCCCGAAGGAGTAGAGGGAGAAGATCCCCGACGATACATTGTGAAACTTCCGAAGGGAGCTTTCTCCGATCATTCAAATTGGAATTGGGATCATGAGATACAGAGGGCTCACTGCTTCCCCTTCACCTTGAAGAAACAACATGCTGATGGTGGAGAGAAACCTAGAGCCGTTTTGGTGTTTTTTGGCAATTTTTTACTCAGACAATTGGTCTATGAACATGCTCGACCGAACTCACAGAAAGGGTTTGAGGGGGTGTCTTTCTTTGCTAAGCCTGATTTCGGCCATGCTACGGTTCAGAGCAGATGGCGCCTTCACCATCTTTTTACCCCTTTTCAGCAGCTGGGCGCGCAAGTATTCCTTATGAACCCTGCTAAACAGAAAATTAATTTGAATGGTTCTTTCCGTACCTTCATGTCAGAAACCAAGACCCAAGAGTACCTCAACGAAATCAAGGCTAGGAAAGGTAGAGCTAAAGAATGTTCTGCTTTAAGGCTTGACAGTCTCTGACTCCTCTTATCCCTTTTATTTCTATGGGAAATGTCTGAAGGGGGGCTCTTAGAAAGCTCAGAGGAGGAAGGAGAGGGTGTCCCGTTATTCGTGGGTTCTAGTTTTGGATGAGTATGAGGGTTTAGTTTCTATTTGATTCCATTCTTTTTCTTTTCTTCCTCTTTCCTTTCTCTTGCTACTCTTTTTTTTTGGCCCAAAAGGGTTAAAAGCCTTGATTGAGTACGCTGCGGGGTAGGGTGGCGTGGTCTTACTATAGGCATTCATTATTCAAGTTAATCCTGATTGCTCTATTGTCTGGGGGGTGAGGAGGTGAGGGGGTTTTGGAGCAGGGGGGAGTAGAAGGGGTGAAGGATGGGTTGGGCTTTGATGGGTCTTTCATGTTTTTTGTCTATGTGCTATTAGGAGAATGTACCTCTGTCTTGATGATCTAGAAAGTGCAAGAATTTGGTATTGCTGTATTTTTAGATTTATGTTTTTTTATTTTTGGGGGCACCTTTTTTGGTATTTTCTTGATGTATGTTTTTTACGCATGCTGATTTATTGATTAAATCAGCATAAAGCTAATATGGCAAACGTAATGCACTTTCTTTGAATGTCTGTGGTCTAAATGATGCACGAAAGAGGCAGAAGGTCTCACAGGGCTTGTCCCTGCTGGGGGCTGACTTAGTCTGCCTCCAGGAAACACACATTGAAGGATCACAGACAAACATTTTAAATACAATGGGATATACGTGTGAGATGCGTAACTATCTTGACCAGGGACAATCGCCTGCATCAGACCATACAAACTAAATCTGTTCCTCATGGGAAATGAGTTTTGGCAGAATGTAGGTTATCATCTAAGTTTTCTTTCACTCTATGTTCATATGGGAGTATAGCTGATGATCCTGGAGCTTTCTTTGGAGCTAGCTCATTGGCCTCTACCTGTTATAATATGTGGGGACATCAACATCAATTTACCCTGCGACTGGGATATGAATACCAAAACGCGTTATACAGGCCGAAAACCAAAGGTCTTGTGGGCCTTGAAGAACTTATTGCACACAAATGAGCTGGTTGATGTCTGGTCCCACTTAAAACCGAACCAACCAGGGTACACCTACTATTTTGCTCCCCATCAATCACTTGCCTGACTTGATTAATTTTCGGTTTCCCCTTCTTTGATTCAAGATATTAGTACTGATATTGTTCCACAGTTCATGTCGGACCATAATCCTTTAACTTTAGATGTTATGGAAATATCTTTTTGTAAGGAAGCTCTGACTTGGAGCTTTGAGAGGGCATTGTTGTTTGATCAAAATCACTTGAAAAGCTGGATACAGAACTTTCTCAAGAGGAATATTGGCTCTGCTTCAGTCGAGGTTATCTGGGACGCCCTGAGGGCGTGTATTCGAGGGAAGACTCTACAGTTTTCGCTTAGAAAGAACAAACAGGAGAAACTGCAGATCTTAGAGCTTCAAACATTTTTTGCAGAGGAAAAACTTATCGGTGCCGTCCAGCAGCGGGAGGAAATTGAGACAGTACAATTAGAAGCTGCAGCAGTAAGAGCAGAAACTGGTGCAATTTTGGCAGAGAAAGCTGCCGCTAAATGGGCCGCTACACGGGAAAAAATGTATGAATTTAGTGAGCAAATTGGCCACCAGTTAGTCCTAAGAACTAGGCAACACCTCACGAACAACGGCATACATTCCATTTGGGTCCCGTCAGGGGGGATTACTAGTGAGCCGAATAAAATTCAAACAGCCTTCC
This sequence comes from Triturus cristatus, assembly GCF_964204655.1. Lineage (NCBI taxonomy): Eukaryota > Metazoa > Chordata > Amphibia > Caudata > Salamandridae > Triturus > Triturus cristatus. The sequence continues at coordinate 267,005,256 of NC_140585.1, forward strand.
GCCAATTTTAGCAAGATCTTTATACTGAGGAAGACGCTGGCTCGCAAGCTGCTAGACAAAAAGCTATTGACAGCTTTCTAGACCCGGATTTGATATCACGCCTTAGCGTGGAGGATCACAAACAACTAGAGGATCCTCCCTCCTGGAAAGAGATTGCCACGGCAATGTCAAGTTTACCGGATGACAAGGCGTCAGGCACCGATTGTATACCAATTGAATTCTATAAAGTTTTCTCTACCCAGATTAACAATATGTTTAAAGTCCTTTTGGTCCAAATTTTCAACGGTGCGACCCCACCTTCATCTTGATCAACAGCCAAAATTATTATCTTTCCCAAAAAGGATAAATCTACCTTGGAAATGGGCTCTTATCGCCCTATAACTCTTATCAATGGAGATTCGAAAATGTACTCCAAGATCCTTGCTTTTTGGGTATTTACTGGTATTGAAGATCTTGTTTCCAAATGGCAACACGGATTTATTCTCAAAAAAAGCACTACCGACCATTTCTGAAGGACCATTACTCTGACGTGGCACAGCCCACAGGAGACCCGATGCAAATACTTCTCGATGCTGAAAAAGCTTTCGATCAGGTCTCCTGGCTATTTCTGTGGAGCGTCATGCGGGGAATGGGTTTCGGGCCCGGGGCTATTCAGGCGTCAAGGCTCTATATATAAAACCTATGGCTAGGGTTTTGATCAACAGGCAACTAACAGAGCAATTTGTAATAACCCGCGGGATTCACCAGATGTCTCCCTGCTCCCCGTTGCTCTTTGCAATGTATATCAACCCTTTCATTAAAAGACTTGCAAACAACCAAGAAATTCCAGCCATATATAGACATGGCTTTGAAACAAAAATCATAGCCTATGTGGATGACCTTGCTTTTGTGACCTCGGACCCTGGCTAAGCTTTAGTAGCTATAGAACGAGAGGCCCAGAGTTTCAGGTATGCTTTAAATAAAGGGAAGACCCAGATAATTGCAAATAATAAAATCAATTGGATTGATACTAGAGTTGTCACTTAAGCAAGGTATCTTGGGGTTAACATCATGGCTGAAACGGATTTGATAGTCGGAGAAAATGTAGTCCCGCTAGCCTCAGAGACAGAGAAGGCATTACATCAGCTTAATAATTTACATTCTGTCAATAGTTGGCCGGTGCAATGTCCTCAAGATGATCATTTTTCCTAAAATGTTATATTTCTTTTAGAGCTATTCCCCCCAAATTCACTAATACAATGCTAAAGAAGTTTGATGGTCTTTTCTCAGGATTTAAATGGGCCTATTCACGGCCAAGAAGATCTCTTAAATATTTATCTCTTCCCTGTGAGAGAGGTGGCTGGGTGCTTCCAAATCTGAAAATATATTACTGGGCCACTGTCTTGCAGATATGCCCAGTATTGTGACAAGACTGGCCTTCAGTACCTTCAATGGAACTCCCGTCTACGTTCGATCTATTACTTGGATCAGATGCTTGGACATGCTTATGGCGCCAGCTTGAATTCGGGTATTATAAGACGGTAAGGTTCAAGACCCTTATGTGAACCTAAAAGGTCTTTACAGCCATGCGCAAGGTATTGGGGATCGGCAGACTGAACTATTACACCCCTACAGGTAACAACGAGAACCTGCCAGATATATTTGGGGGATCTTATTTTCAACATTGGCTCAACTCCAGCATTAATAAACTGGGGATCCTATAATCGATGAGGGTGTCCTGGCATTTGAGGATCTTAAAATCAATTTGGTTTGAGTCATAAGGCGGCCTTTTAATATCTAGCCATCAGAAACTTTTTATCACGCAAGGCAGGGGGGTCCTCGGGGTTCATGAAATGCAAACTTATTGCTAGATCCCACAATCCCCCGAATTGAGTCCAGTTTAACGGCTGATGATCTGGCCAAAATTCCTGGGAAATGGCAACGGAAATTAGATATCACCAATAACGCCCTCCATCTAGCTCTGCAATCTGCTCAAAGTGACTTACTATCAGCCAATTTACAAGCCCAATTCTACAAAACTTGTTTTTTTCTGTATTATACACCGAGTAGAATTGCAAAATGGGGAACTTGCAGAGGCACCAACTGTCCCCAGTGCTCTTAATATAGTGCAGACTCTGTTCATATGTTTGCCACATGCGAGAAACTTGGTCACTTGCTAACTGAGATACAAGGCTTTCTCAGGATAGTTCTATCTGAGATATCCTGCTTACTCCCACAACGGTTGTACTGGGTGTACAAGATTACTTAGACAGGAAAAGTGGAGGGGCTCTAATCTTTATCGCCATGGCAATTTATAGGCTGTGTATAACATCTGCTTGGGTGGACCCTTATCCCCCACAGTGGTTGGCCCAGCTATATTCAATACATAACCTTGAGAAAGCTATCTATGCTAAGAAGGGTATCTGGGCCAAAAAGAAAGACTTGGTAATTTGGGAACCTTTGTCTAGCTGGCTTTGTCAAACAAACCCTCAATAAACTTAGGGAGGGGGGCAATGCTACCTATTTCCTGAGTTTGTCCGGCAAACCGTTAGAGGAGCGAATAGCCTATTTAATCGAAGACTAGAAGAAGGGCCTTGCCCCCCATGCTATCTTTAGGCACCTTTTGTTTTTTCTCCATGCACTTTTCACTATCGCATGGGTCACTTTATATTTGTGTATGTATATTTAAAAATGGATTAATTAAAATGTTTCACTTTATGCACTTTAAAAATGGTTCAGGCCTGAAGGATTGTGCTAGGATTATTGCTTTTTGCGTTCTTGACAACCCAATATGATGGATCATGTTATAATGTAAAATGGATTATTCTTTTTTCCCTTTGGATCATGTTGGACCGGGAGGGTTAGGGTGGAGGGGGAGAGAGGTGGACTTTGAACCTCACTGCCCTGTTTTATCTGGCTGTCTTAATATGGGACAACTCAATCGTGGGAATTTTAAAGTCAGACTCACACGAGTCCAGCCTAAAACGTAAAAAACACAGTCTGCTTGTGTTGGCACTAATTTGTTCTCTAGAAATCTCATGACACTAAATCATTTTTGAGATCATGGGCCTTGAGTGAGTCCCATAGGACTAGCCGAATAGAAGAAAGCCAAATCAAATCAAATTTACACCAGACAAAGCTCATAGACGAAACCACAAAGGATTATTTAAAAGTCAAAATCATTGTAGAAGGCAAAAAATTAGAATGCAATTTAATTTTAAAAATGCAAAAAAAATTGCAATTAGCATAAGGCTTTGTCTCTGTTATAGCTAAATAGCCAGGACTAAGTATAGAGACAAAGAGCAAACAACCATAGACACTACTCAGCTAAAAAGGCAAAGGAAATTTATAAAATCTCTAAGCATAAAGTCAATAAGAAGGTCGACATGAAGCCTGCCTGAAATAGAGCAAGGGAAAGTGTTAGACACAGAATTTCTGGTTGGCTAGGGCAGGCGCCTAAGCCAGGCAGAAACCACCACTCTAGTCAGGGTAAGGGAGTTACACACTAAAGATAACCCCTGCTCACCCCATTGTAGCTTGGCACGAGCAGCCAGGCTTATCCCAGAGGCAATGTGTAAAGCATTTGCGCAACACCCACACACAGCAGCGACAACTAGGCACACCACAAAAGAAACTCCACATAAGGTTATATAAAAAATAGCCTTTGTATTACTCATAAACACATTAGATCATAATCACAAATATACACTGTGCCAATCGGGCCACTGTCATCACCATTAGATAAGGCACATAATAAAATAACCAGTAACTACTGGTATTAACCCTTAGCCTACCTCACATTACGCATAAAACACATTAGGTCTAAACTATATTAGGCATTAGCCTCAGCAGGTCACCGTACCCCTTCTCAGAGGGCACACATTAACCACATAGCATAAGACATTATGCGTCACAAACATTTCAGGCCCTCTTAGGGATAAAACTGCATCCTGAGCAATAACTCAGTATAGTATTGTCTAGACACCAACAGCAGTGCATGTAGCAGTTTCATTAGTGTGCACACATTATGGTAATACCATGTCCACATTAGGCCTACCAATATTATCTCACCATACCTGTAGGGCAGAATCCTGGCAAAATGACATCGTCTACTCATTCACATGCGGGCACCTCATGTCCAGCGCCAACCTAGGAGCGCTCTCCCACGCTCCTTGCACACATTATTGGGCAAGACCCACTAGGGGGCCGGTATCACTGGTGGTTCCCCTGACTTTGTGAGAGACTTGGCCGCCCTGTCTCCTCTAGTATCCACAACCAAGGTGGCTGTCTGCAGTTGGGCTGAGCAGCTATTAACACCGCAAGTGCAGCACACGCAGGAGGCATGCACAAGAGTCCTTCTCCAGCCCCCACATGCAGAATCTCAAGGAAGCCACTGCCCGCGACCGTGCGGTGCAGTGGTGGAACTAGGATGGCCTTTCCTGGAGCGCCTCCTAGCTCGGGCCCCTAGCGATGCGACGGGACTTCCTCCTCCAACACCGGCCGATGTCGCGCTTTCGTTGTGGACTGCTAGGGGCGTGGTTAGACCAATGCCGGGAACGCCGGTTGCCCAGCAACACTGCAGCCTCAGACGACACGCGGGGCTCTCCTCCTCTACTCTAGAGACCCGCCCACAGCCAGGCTTTCTCAGCCTGACTTCTGCCTTTTGGAATCACAAAGTGGAATTTCAGTCAATTTCACAGCCCCTTTTGCCTGTACCACAGGGGATCGGCTATGCGCTGATCCCTCTGCCATATGCAGCGCTCTCTTTGCGCTGACCACCTTTTCAAGCACCAAAGGGGAGTGCCAGCCATGCGCTTCCCAGTAGAACATAAAGCGCTCTAAGAGCCAAAGGGAAAGCGTCCTTCCAACTGGGGTCAGCGTGCCAAATCAGTAATCACGCAACCAGATACTTCGCCAGCACTTCAGTTGGGCTCATCACAAGTAGAAAGTCCAAAGCGCTTCCACACACACTGGGGGCCGAGTCTCCTTTCCCCAAATAAACAAGACGGGCAGCAGGGCCAGAACTGGGCAAATTTCCAGCGTTTACCACACGCTTTCCCACAAGTATACCGCGCTGGGCATGGGCAGGCCAGCACACCGGGTCCCTCAGCAGAGGGGAAGTCCTTGAAGTTCCCTCTCTCAGCAGGACAATCCTTAGTGGCGGTTCCTTTTGTAGTCCAGCAGCCTACCAGCTGCAAGTAAGCACCCAGCAGCACACTGACATGGGGTTACAGCCCCAATATTTATACTGTGTTTGTCTTTGTTCTGCCCTGGCACAGGGCTTGGGGAACCAGTCCCAACTGGTTCTGGGGGGTACTGAAGCACTTTGTGTACAGTGCTCACACCCACCTTTGTCAGGTTTGGTTCTGTCCTCAAACACACCACAGGGGGGCGAGCCTGCATTGAACAAGGCAGGCACAGACCTATTCAGGGTCAGAGGCTACTCCTCCACTACTCCAAATGCAGATCTGCCCATTCAGCCTAGCGCTGACTCACCCAGTCCCTCTGGAGCCACACACCCCACCAGCCCCTGTCACTCCTGAGCCAGACATGCAATACACATCAGGCAGGAAAAGACACATAGCACACAGAAATGCCAACTTCTAAAAGTGGCATTTCTAAAATAATGATAATAAATCTGCGCACACCATTAGACAGCATTTATTATTACTATTTCAAACATACCAAACTTAACATCGCTGCTCCTCCCATATCAGGAATTACCATGGAAACACTTATCAGGGAATCCCCAATGCATTCCTATTAGAGGGCAGCCTCATAGCAGAGAGAAACCAAAATGGCTGTTTGTCACTACCAGGACATGTCACACACTTATGGTACATGTCCTACCTTTTACCTACAATGCACCCTGCCCATAGGGTTAGCTAGGGCCTACCTTAGGGGTGACTGAAATGCAGTAAAAGGGGGTCACAGACGTGGCAACCACTTTGGGTGCCAGGTCACAGCCACAGTAAACTGCGCGCACAGGCCCTGCAATGGCAGAGGCCTGGGACAGGTTTGAAAGGCCTCTTTGGTGGGAGGCGCAAGTAGCGCTGCAAGCCCACCAGTAGCATTTAATTTACTGGCCCTGGGTATATGATGAACCACATTACCAGGGGCTGACAGGTAAATTAAATGCGCCAAACAGGTGTATACCAATCTTACCATGTTTACCACAGAGAGCACACACGTTTTACACTGGACAGTAGTGCTAAAGTGACCAGAGTCCTTAAACCACCAACACCAGGTCAGAAAAAAGACTAGGATGAAGGCAAAAAGTTCAGGGAGGACCTGCAAACGTCCAACACAGAAAGTCTATAAAAACATACCAAAACATCATGTTATATAGTTTTTCACACAGAGAAATCAGTCTGTCGGCATGCTGGGAAACAAATGATATATCACAATATCCAATGGGAAAATAGAAAACACATCACATGGAAAAATACTTTTTTTTATAGTACTAATAAACAATTCTGTATTACATCACACAAAAGAAAGCAAAGGCACATTTAAATTAGATACATAACCTATGCTACTCAGAGGAAGTGGCATTGTAATATGGTTGAGCTCTGCTCCTTCCTCCAGGACACCAGGATCATGAAGAATACATTCTGAAGCTAAAACAAAACCCAGACTGTAAAACTACATAAATTAAGGGTATTTTAAAAAATGCTGAAGAACACACTTTTTACTTGAGCTACACCGAAAAACGAGAAACCATGTGCTGCAAAAAAACTTTAGATCCTACCAGATTGCTGTGTCCATCGCTGTTTCGTGTGTTCCTGCTGCCTAGTGGGTCTCTCCCCGCCGCCGCGTCTCTTTGCATCGGCGCGGTCGCAGAGCGGGAGGGACTACCACCCCCAAGATCCTTTGCGGCAGGAAGCCGTTATTGACACCACCTATTTGGCGCCAGGAGGCGTATAAATTTAGCGGACACTCTCGGCAGAGCGGGCGTGCTGCAAAAAAACTTTAGATCCTACCAGATTGCTGTGTCCATCGCTGTTTCGTGTGTTCCTGCTGCCTAGTGGGTCTCTCCCCGCCGCCGCGTCTCTTTGCATCGGCGCGGTCGCAGAGCGGGAGGGACTACCACCCCCAAGATCCTTTGCGGCAGGAAGCCGTTATTGACACCACCTATTTGGCGCCAGGAGGCGTATAAATTTAGCGGACACTCTCGGCAGAGCGGGCGTGCTGCAAAAAACTTTAGATCCTACCAGATTGCTGTGTCCATCGCTGTTTCGTGTGTTCCTGCTGCCTAGTGGGTCTCTCCCCGCCGCCGCGTCTCTTTGCATCGGCGCGGTCGCAGAGCGGGAGGGACTACCACCCCCAAGATCCTTTGCGGCAGGAAGCCGTTATTGACACCACCTATTTGGCGCCAGGAGGCGTATAAATTTAGCGGACACTCTCGGCAGAGCGGGCGTGCTGCAAAAAAACTTTAGATCCTACCAGATTGCTGTGTCCATCGCTGTTTCGTGTGTTCCTGCTGCCTAGTGGGTCTCTCCCCGCCGCCGCGTCTCTTTGCATCGGCGCGGTCGCAGAGCGGGAGGGACTACCACCCCAAAGATCCTTTGCGGCAGGAAGCCGTTATTGACACCACCTATTTGGCGCCAGGAGGCGTATAAATTTAGCGGACACTCCCCACGTCGCGGGACCGCGCGCGGGCCAAGCCCGGGCAAAGGGCGGGCCCTCTGTGGCCCTCAGGGGACCTAAGGAGACGGGACGGGCAATCCCCCTAACACCTTGCATCAGGGTGTCACTGCTGGAAGGTGATATCATTGCGACATTTAAATGTCATTTGGCAGCCTTGTGTGTCCTGTAAACTCTAATTTGCATTATCCCGGTATTTGTATTCTATTGTATTTTTAAATAGTTGGATACCTAGTTTAAAATGACCAAGTCAGAAAGACCACTATGGCGACTAGATCAACCGCGAGAAATAAGTCTGTGCCAGCAACACCACTACCATCCCTTACAGCCATAGACCTAATGTTGCAAAAAACCATTGGAGTGGTTGCAGATGCTATCCAAAACACGGAGAGACGCCTCTCACTTACTCCTAACCTGTGTTTTCCAAACCTTTCTATGCACACTTCAGTGCAGAATAACACTGTGGAGTCTATTATCAGTGTAGAGGATTCGCTATTACTGCAGTCCTTCTCGGGGTTGCCTAATGGTAATAGCTGTAGAAAAAACACGTCACCAGTCCCTCTCATTCTACCGACTAGCATTGAAGGCAGTCCCCAACCTGCTTCTACCGGTGGGGTTATCTCATGCTCATTACATGTAGGAAACATGACATTGACTCCCCCAGGGGTTGTACTTGCAGAAAGCTCCCCTTTAATTAATACCATAGATGCAGATAAATCTCCTTCTCCAAAATTAAAGAGACTGCGCTATGGAAGGAAAAAAACAAAACCAAAATCGATTTTGAGGAAGACATATAAACCCATAGGCAAACATAAAACTTCAGCTAAAGATGTATGGTCAAACTTTAGATTGGCTAAATCAATAACCAGTACTTCTAATATAATTACAACAGCCGTAGAGCAAGCTGAAATATTGCCCATTGAAAATTCGTCTAAGAATAGCAAAGCAGTTATAAATGAGACAACGCAGACTGATGAGGTGTGTGTAATTGATAAATCATATCTGATGAAATTGGAACAGATGATCACATCCCTATTCCAGCCTATAAATGAGAAAATATCTAGTATAGAACAAATCTTAATGAATCTTGATAAATCTCAACCTAAGGATTTTATTAGTTTGTCTAAATGTACTAACACCCTCACCCAGACAGACAACCTAGATATCATGGGCCATAATTTAAAATCCTCCATGTTACTGAATGCTAAAGATCAGATTAACCCTAATCAACATACAAGTTCACGTAATAATGTATTAATCTCTCCGGCTATGCCTACTATTATGACGGGACCCTCATCCGGTAGTGATGAGAGTGAATGGGCCACGGAAGGTACATCTTCCATACCACTTGATGTTCAGGTTGAGCCTGATAGGCCTACCCCTACAGTACCACCAACCCATAATACACGACTAGCGCAAAAGTACACGCAGCCCCAACAAAATAAGAAACCCATTCATATTAATCTCCCTCCTGAATCCCAATCTTACACCATAGTGATGATAGGTGTACTGCAATTAGAAATGGGTAAGACGGGGAGATATGGGGATTTGAAAAACAAAGTTAGCCATTGGTTAACCAGCCATAGGCCGCTCCCTCGTCACATTAATGGTAAGATCACAAACGTTAGGAGGGTCGATTGGGTGGGCCACAGATTTAAATCAACTGAGGGTGACTGTATTGTTGTTACTTTTGATGACAATCGAGCGGTAAGGCATATTATTAGCTGGAAGGACAATCTGATCCACAGTTTAATTCGCACCAAGGATTTAAGCTATTTCTACCCATCAAGAAATTATAGTAATTCATATCCCATCATTGAGGATGAGGCAAATTACACTATGTATAATTCAAATTATAATGGTGCAACCCTGAGGAATTATGAACATTATACTATAAAGGATCAAAGTCATCTTAGAAGTGATATATTAGGTATGTCTAGAAAAGTTAATTACTCAACATTTCATCCTGAGAGTTGGGAGGACACAAATGGATTATATAATAATCATAATCCTCCCCGATTAACATATCCTAATATCCAATATAATGTTCCTACCTCAAATAGGTTCAACGCCCTTTATGAGCGTAATGGTTTGGAGGGTGTTGATTGACTGTACGATTCATCAGCCACATCTATGTCTATCGACCTTAAACCAAGGAACCTTGTCTATGTCGAGAACTTTCCCCCCTCTTTTACTAAACTAGATAGCAACGACTCTACAGAAATAGTCACAGATCTGTTTTTAGCTAGTTCTGAACTTGATGGTTTTGAGCATACTAGTACAATGCATTACCAGTTAGAAGCTTTTAATATTCATCCAACCCATGTAGACTTAGAACCCCTTACAGCAGAAACTGTGGGAGCTATTAGTATTGAACAACCGGATCGAACATTAGTTCCCATTGTCATTGAGGCTGTATCCGATATAGAGAATGTTGCTGCTTGTAATATGAATTTAGTCTCTTGGAACGTAGCAGGCCTGGCTGATAAAATAAGTGATCCAACCTGGCTCGCCTTTGTTAAAAAATATGCAATTATATGCCTCCAAGAGACATGGATGGAAGGAAATAATGCCTTCATTGAAGGATATCAAAGCTTCCTTAGGCCAGCAGCCCCCTCAGCTAGTGGCAGAGCAAAGGGGGGTCTTGCTATTTTTGTCAATTTGGCTCTTTTGTGCGATATAACCAGCCTTAAAACTGTAAATTGTAATATTCAAATGCTTGTACTGAAACGAGGTAATCATGCTCTAACTCTAGTTAATTTTTATAATGCTATAACTAACGAAGGGGAGTGTAATATACTGTTATTGAACGAACTGTTGAAAGAAGGACCAGGTACATTGCCGTGTAACGTATTAATTGTAGGAGATTTTAATGTACATCCCTGCGGTAACCCCGAGACACCCCTATGGGTGTCCTGGGGTGTAACAGCATGGATGGATTCCACTTTCGTCACACTAGGCATGGGTCTCATTTAAATGACTTGCTAAATGAAAACAACTTGTTTGTAGCTATGTCACTGGTCCCTGAGACCAAAGTCTATGATGTTCCAACATTTAAAGGCTTCGGTCCTGGCTCATTCATAGATCATATATTATTATCTGCCGACCTTGTCAATCAGGCTTCTAGTTTTACAATTCAAACAAACATCTACAGTGATCATAACCCCCTTTCTATTAAATTGAACGGGGGTGTATTCGAACAGCGAAAGCACTGCGAAGATGTGGGCATATTAAAATGCATAAATGGAAAACGTCGCTTGAAATGGCATCTGGTAAACCAAGAACATTTCTATAAAGAAATTAACAAGACATGTGGCAGGGATCTAATGGATTGTGTATCAACATGTATGCCCCCAGAGCAAACTTTAGCTATTTTTGAAGGTATAGTGTCAACAGTGGGGTCGTTGTTATCAGTTTCAGTGAAGGGGCAGGTTAAAAACAATCCTAAATGGCTTGATAATGCATGCTCCTCGGCAAGTAAAAACTTAAGAAAGGCGTCAAAAAATAAACCCAGAGACCCAGGTCATATTAAAAATCTCCGTTTGATATATAAAAAAACTCTTGTTAAACGGAAAAAGGAAAGAAAAGCCTATACTTGGGAGTCTTTGCTTGATCCCTCAATCCTGGGCAACAGTAGTAAATTTTGGGAAATTGTAAACAAACCTTTGTTTGACAATACGAGTGATACTGCACTAGGTACAAACATTCCAGAGGAAGATTGGGTTACTCATTTTAGTGCAATTTTTAAAAGTGATGATCAACAGACAGTATACGATCTTTTAATACCAAACGAGAACTCCTTATGTTTTTTAGACAATGAAATAGAAAAGGCTATCCAAGGATTAACTGGAAATAAGGCTCCAGGTCCAGATGGCTTGCCACCGGATCTTTTTAAATCCCGTATCTCGGTATGGGCACCTGTTCTCACAAAGGTGATAAATGCAGCTGTAATCTCTGGATGCCCAAAGTCTTGGGGACAATCAACCATAGTCCCTGTGTTCAAAAAGGGCGACCGTAGTAGTCCACTATGCTACAGGCCAATATCGTTAATTAATTCTGTAGCTAAAGTGGTAGGTGGCGTAATTTTGAATAGGCTAACAACATGGGCGTCAGAGAACAAAGTTATATCCTCTATACAATATGGTTTCAGACCTGGTCATTCAACAATAACTCAATGCCTGAACCTATACCTGATTGTAGGCAAATACACTCTGGCCCGGCAGGGAACCATTCACATGGCTTTTATGGACCTATTGTCCGCTTTTGATTGTGTTGATAGAGGTAAACTATGGGACATCATGTTAAAGATGGGTGTAGAGCAGAACCTAATTTATGTTTTGGCTGACTTGCACTCAGATACAAGAGCTAATGTCCGTTACACTCAAGACCTGAAAGTAACAAGTGACATTAGAATTAACCGGGGAGTCCGCCAAGGGTGTATCCTAGCACCATTTTTGTTCAATTTATATATTAATGAGCTAGAGGATTACCTGATAAAAACAGGAGCTGATTACCCCTACGTCGGCCGAAAAGGCGTCCCGGTTCTGCTCTACGCGGACGATGCTGTCCTTATTTCCAGGACGGCAAACGGCCTTCAGTTACTTTTAAACTCATTTTATGATTTCATGAGTTCCCGAGACTTGAGTATTAACAACTCAAAGTCATATGTCATGAAAATTGGCCAAGGGTCGCGAAAACCTAATTTGTTCTCCATAAATGGGGAAAAAATTCCAATCTCTAAAACCTTCTCATATCTTGGGGTTCTCCTTGATAATCAATTAACCTGGGGCCCAGCTGTTGTAAAAAAGAAGGGCGAGGTAACACGCACCAATGCAGCCATACTCGGGTTTGCTAGAAAAATGGGTAATAGCCCGGTGGCTGCTTTGCTCAAACTTTATCAAGCTAAGAGCGTTGCCATTGCCTGTTATGGCAGCGAGCTCTGGGGCTATAGTCAAACGCAAGCCCTGGAGATTGCAGAAAATAATTTTTTAAAGAAGGTTTTGAGGCTGCCAAGGGGAATTGGAAACTTCTCGGTGCATGAGGAGCTAGGTGTACCTTTTCTCAGTGATAGATTAGCAGCAAGTCCCCTGTTATGTTGGCTGACCTCCTGGCTAAATAAAGATATACCTCTCACACATGACATATTAAAAGAAGCCTTAACTTGGGACGGCAGGTTCAAGGTCCCATGGCTGAGGTATATTAATGACCGCCTCACTGAATTGGGACGGCCTGACTTGTTCTCAGCCCCAGAGATTATAACTAGAGCTGATGTTACTTTTGTGAAAAAATAATTTTTGTCCATTAGGTATTTTGCCCGGGAGGAGGGGGAACTGTTGAAAGCTAGCGTTAGGAAACATGCCTTACTCCAAACAAGCCAATGTATGGAACCGTATCTATCATGGCCTATGTCTGGCTTTGAACGCTATTTATTGACACGGTTCCGTTTTGATTTATTTCACCTCCTGTTGGCAACTCCGAAAGGGGCACACCGAAGTCAAGTGCTTCCTGCTTGCGGCTGCGACGGGAAGTCTCCGCAATACTTGGTGCACTTCTTATTTATTTGTCCTTATTTCACAGTACCGCGGAAGATATATTTAAAGCCTTGTTTAAAAAAGTTAAATTTCACACAGATTAAACCGGCTCTTTATTACCTTCAACTCCTGAATAGCGACTGCACTTTATATATATGCAGCTTCTTGAAACTAGCTATTATTTTCAGGAAAAGTATGGAGGGATAATTATGCTGCTTTTATCATTGTACTTCTCCATTATTTTTAACTTTGTATACTTATTTATATTTTTAACTTGTTCATTCTGTCTGCTGCCCTGGTTTTAAAATAATTTTGTAATTTATTTTGTCTCATAACTTTGCTGTCCAAAAACGGAACTGGATGATCTGTCTTTCTTATTGTTTATTTGTGAAATTTTGCTTATGATTGCATGTTTGTGAAATGAACTTTTATGATTGTAAAGAATACAATCGAATAAAGATATTTGAACTTGAATTTGAGAAACCATGTTCTTTTTAAAATGTACAAAGTACAACAAACTGAGGTGACTCCGAGGGAATATATGATGTTACAATGCAAACAATTACAACGCTTGCTTTTACAATGCAGTTTTTACATCACAACTACCATTACATAGCATGATTTTCAACGCATGCCATTGCAATACATTTTTAAAACTACCAATGCAACGCATACCATTACAACGCATAATACTTTTAGGGCAACAGTAGGGTAAGTGTTGGATAGTATAGGGGTAAAAATTACTAATCTAACTCCAGTGAGTGCAACAGTGGGGTAAGTGTTGGACAGTGTAGGGTAAAAATTACTATTCTCATGTACCCCAAAACCCATATCCACCCTAAAACTAAAAAATCTACCATTACTTACCTTATAATGCGTTGTAATGGCATGCGTTGTAATGGCATGCGTTGTAGTGACATGCGTTGTAATGCCATGCATTGTAATGCCATGCAATGTAAAGGCAGTTGCGTTGTAACAGTTGCGTTGTAAAATTAGTGCGTTGTAATGACTGCATTGTAATGAATGTTTCCCCTCTGAGGCCCAGTCATGTCAACTTAAAAAGCTTTGTTATTAAAAAAACAGTTCAAATATATTATTTACGACCTATTCATGTTAACTAAACACACATTATTTGTTAATTCTGAATACACTTTTACACTGGAGTGAAAACCACACAAAAGGATTTCTTTTGCATTCAATGCATGGACAAGAAACAAAATGTACGGATGTTGATTATGTGTTTTTTGGTGTAAAATCATACCACATGCATAACGATTCAAGTAGTGCACTGGAGGTGGAATGATACACCAAACAGAGTCTAAGCCCTCTACATAGACATTAAAGTATTGCTAACCATTTGTCTTGCAGACAGCACAGTTGGACAGCCAGACCTAAAAACGTGATACATGATGTGCCACATCACGCAGAAATATAGTACTGAGACAAATATGCTACGGTATGTGGCATTTCTTGTCTATATTCAAGAAGCTGAGACAGTAGAAAGAGCTAATTTGAAACAACAAAAATTAACAGAAGATTGGAGGATATTAAAAATGATCATCGTTAATCTGTACTGAAACACAGATACACACTTCAGAATTGGATTGGATGGATTGAAAAAGAGGATGATCTGAGTCAACCAATGGGTCAACAATATAATTTAGCTAATTTGCCATGAAACTGAAATCTATGAGAACAAATTTTTAAAAATGCTGATCAAAGACCAAGAAAGAAGAAATGTCTGCAATCCACTATCAAAAGAAATGATAAATAGATTGAGATGTGAAAACATTTCTGCTATTTTGTTTCCTGTTTGAAAATAGGTGGAGTTCCCTCACTGGTGAGACCTTAGACACAGCTCAGGACATTGGACTGGGGGAAAAATGAAATTACCAGCTATTGAGGTATAAGGTAGCATACATCTTGGAACAATATAATTGACATGAAGATGGGCAAAGCCAAGAAATGTAGGTAAGCATTTGCATGCGGACTCAGCCTTGAACAACATAGAGAAAGTTAAAAGAATGCTTTGAGTCCAGTGAGAGAGAAAGAGAGATAGAATGAGAGAGAGAGAGAGAGAGAGAGAGAGACAGAGAAATCATGCAGGTCATTAAAGGCACGTTGAACATAATGATGAAGGTTGACTTATCCTCTTGGGACAAGATAAGGCTGTGGCCAGTGTGTTATGAGCTAATAGAAAATAAGAAATCAGGGGCATGGTCAAGGATGCCAAGATGGCGGTCGCAATGTGAAACTGCTCCTAATCTCCTCCGCCATCCACCTTCATCCCGGCAGCCCAGGCAGCACACGATGGGCTCTGCTTTCCTCCACACTCTTCCAGAAGGCTCTGTGACTGCTTTGTCAGAGCTGCAGCTCCTGGGGGTATCACAACACCTGGACCCTTTGTGCCGCAGCCTAATCCTCCGGGGCAGCTGATGGGACCCACCCGAAGCTCACTTCACACCGAGCAGCAGTGCGGCTGCAGACACAACCGACATCTGAGCCGGACTCCGAATCTTCCCTCACCCTCCATCCACAACCGGATGCCTCTCTCCCCTGACGGGTCCTGAGGCCCCCACCTTCTTGGTTTAGGGGAGTAGGGGCCCAACATCTCCTCTCCTGGTAGGCTGTGTAGGGGCCACATGGCCACCAAAACACCAGAAGGAACTGGGGATAAAGTTGTGGCCAAGGCTGGGCCCTCTTCTCCAGCTCTATCTCCCTGCATGAAGAGGAGCTGGTCATTCCCTCTGCCCCAGATGCAGGGAGAAGCTCTGTTACCCGAAGCAGCAGTGGTATTTGGTAATTTCCCTGTGATTTGCCTTCACCCCACCCCCAAGAGACTGAACTAAATGGATAACCCTCCTTGCCCCTCAACAGCCTGGAGGCCTTGAGATCGATGGAGTATGGGAGCACTGCAGCGGCTTGGGCCACGTCCTTTATACCTGGAAGGAGGGTTCAAGGGTCCCATGGGGCCGTTGTGGGGGCAGTGTTTCTCCTTTGGTGATCTGAGGGTCGGATTCCTTGCCCACCAAACCCCAGTCCCCCCCTTCATCTCTCCCCCTCCTAAGGTCCTATTGGCCCTACGATTGGTCATCACCGCCTGCCCCCGTCACTGGTCCTGCACCCCGAAGTATCCTGGCTGCTTGTGCTGCCTGTGGGCAAGTGGGCCAGGGCGGACCACAGCTGGCAACTTCATCTCCCAATTACGGTCCAAAAGCAACTACGATGAGCAAAGATAAGGCCCCGCAACCCACACAGGTCCAGACCGAGATTGACCAATTCACCATGACGTCGGCAAGAACTGGGAGCTCAGCTGGTCTGCCGGGAGGTGTCTCCCCTCCAGATCATACTCATCCCAGGTTAGCCACTATTCGTAAAGCCATACAGGACTAAAAATCCATCCTGGAATACAGATTAGGTGAAGTTCAGATATATTTTGCACTCCTCTGCCAGGATCTTAGGATTGTTGCCACTCGAGTCACTGAAACTGAGCACCGGGTCTCCTTGGTGGAGAACAATGTGACCGTCCTGAAATGACAGGTCGCTGGTCTACTATCTTTGCCGGTGGCCCTGGAGGAGAGGGCTGAGGATACCGAAAATAGCTCCTGCCACAATAATCTGCGGGTGGTGAGCTTCCCGAAGGGGTCTGAGATGCTGAATGCTGCAAAATTCCTGAGACTTGGTTTCGCTCATCGGTTCCAGAGTCAGCGCTCTCACCATGGTTTGTGGTAGAGTGAACCCACAGATCCTTGACCCAGTGTCCTCCCCATGAGGCCCCGCTGCATCCATTGATAGCCAAAATACTAAACTTCTGAGACAGAGACTCTATCCTCAGAGAGGCCTGTGGACATCCTGGCCTTTGATATCAAAACACACGCAAAATGCTCTTTCACAATTATACCAGGTCAGTTCAACAACACTGTCACTCCTTCAAAGGGGTCAAGCAAAACCTCAGGGCACTCAATCTTCAATATATGCTCCTCTTCCCTGTGAAATTGAAGGTCCTTTTTAACTCAAATTCCTATTTCTTTGAAACACCTCAGCAGGCCTGGGAGTGAAATGAGGATAGAAGAGACTTGCAGGTGCTACATGATCATGCGAAATCTGGTGGCGGCCAGTGCAGAGGTGTTGCCGGCCCAAAACCACAGAGAATGAGGCAAAATAATTCCCTCAGTGTCCATGCCCGAGAAGCCGGCTGATTGGACTCCCCCGGATTGGACTCAGAACTCCCTGTTAAAGGAGTGGTGTCAGGCAACAGACAGCTCTTGGATGCTCTGAGTAGTCCTGACTGGAGAGGGGAGAATCCTACAGTCAAGCCTACTTGAATGATTGCTGCTGATGGGGGTGGTACCCAGAGACAGGTCTTGATATTCACTGTGATTCTATAACATACTTGTGCTATTTATCTCTGGCAGCATTCTGTTCTTTCAATTCTCCTCTGTTGAGGCCAAGTTTGGATGACAAATGCCTCGTGGGTGAGCGTATGGGGTGAGGGGATTTGGGGTGTCCCGCGAAATGGGTTGTTGCACTGTGTATTGTTTTGTTGTCGTAGGTACACCTACATGTATGTCCGTGCTTGCACCGCATCTCACAAGTAGCCCTTCCTTAGTCCCAAGGCCAGTTACGCCCTTCTGACTCCTGCCAGGGTGGAGTCTGTCACCTATACGCTAACACACCTGTGACTGTGATGCATTCATTTAAATTGATGTCCTGGAATGTGAATGGCATGCTGGACTGCATCAAGCGCACAGCCGTCCTTTCATATACCAAAGGCTTCCGGCCTGTTATGATGCTGCTGGAGACCCATTTACTGGGGACCCAATGCGCATTCATCTGGCGCTATGGATACGACAAGGTGTACCACTCAGGGTTTACCCAAGGTTCACAGGGTGGCCATTCTGATACACAGGGGATTCCCCCTAGTGGTCATTAACATCCACACTGACCCCCAGCGCAGATATGTTGGGCTTGTTGGCCTCCTTGAAGGCCGCCACCAAAATGTTCTCTCCGTATATATACCCATCCAGACACCAGCAGCCACACTGTCCTTGTTGACCACTCTGCTTGATAACCTGCTGATGGGCATAATCATTCCGGGCAGTGATTTTAACGCAGTGCTCAACCTGGAGTAAGACGCAACTGTCCCCTCTACCCTGGGACACACATCACGTGTGTGTTAACTGGTGATCTTGGCGGATGTGCTGGGGCTTTGTGATGTGCGCAGGGTCTGGCACTACCACGACCATGCATATACACATACCTCAGCAGCACATAAAACTAATTCCTGAATCAACCTCTTCCTGATACCGACCACTGATGTTCCTCATGTAACATGCATAACCATCCTCCCTCAAGGGATCTTAGACCATGCCCCACTTACCATGATGGTTGGTGCAGTGGACCCAACCCAGAGGCCCATGTGGCACTGAGCCTAACTTTGAGACAAATCTGGAGTCCAAGATACACTCCTACTTTGAGCTTAATCAAGAGTCTGTGGAAACAGTGGGTACCCTTTGGAAGGCCGACAAGCCAGTAATTTAGGGGCCTTGAAAAGGGCTTCATCCACATCAGAGAGAAAGAGAAGTTAGCGTCGATATTGTCCCTTAAAATTCAAATCCTTTCCCTGGAGCATCATGCCTGGGAGTCCCCCGCCCCTGACCAGGCTCGGCGGTTGTCGGGGGCCAGGGGTCAGTTCGCCAGCTTTCACTTGAGAAGGCCAGACAGTACTGGAGAGAAAGAACAAAGAACACTTATGAGCATGTGGACAAATCAGAGAAGCTTCTTTACTGGCTCTCTACCCATAATATTGCGTCAAGGATAGTATCCCAGTTGGTGAGCGCAGCGGGTCAAGGCCTGATGCACACACCCAACATTCTACAAGGTTTTTCCACCTTCTACCAAGATCTCTATACTCACTGGCATATCCACTGTTAGCTGATATCCTGCTACCCATGTTGCCCCTCTCCCTGGCCCGGGAATTAAAAATTAAACCAATCCATCACAGCTGCCAAATCGTTTCTGCCCTGTCTGACCTGTCGTTGGGCAAAATGTTCAGCCCGATGGGTTCCCCATTGACTACTACCAGAAATTCTGCATTAACTTGACCCTGTTCCTGCTCAAAAAAACTCTATACCGAGGTGGCTGAGCATGGAGCCTTTCTGCCTGAACTGGACTTGGTCTCCATAGCGGTCAAAGCAAAAACCAAAGCAAATGATGGACGGAGTGTTGAACATTGCAAGCACTCACCCCCAGTCAACTGATCTGGGTTTAATCCATCACCGTTCTTCAGCCCACTCTGCCACCCCAGTTCAGACATGGCCATATGCAAATCAGTCTGACCCTGTGCCTCATGGGAACAGTCCAGCCCGAACTGGCAAGCCATATTTTCCCTGGACCGGAAACAAGCTTCCTAGGACCGGTTTCTGGCATTTCAGCCGTCTTCAGCCAGGCTTGCTTGAATCCAGTGGCAAAGTGAGCAAGGGACTCACGTCTGAGCATACCCTGCCAACTTATGGCGAGCAAAGCAAAAACCAAAGATCATTTCCTTTGGTTTTTGCTTTGTTCGCCATAAGTTGGCAGGGTATGCTCAGACGTGAGTCCCTTGCTCACTTTACCACTGGATTCAAACAAGCCTGGCTGATGACGGCTGAAATGCCAGAAACCGGTCCTAGGAAGCTTGTTTCCGGTCCAGGGAAGACATGGCTTGGCAGTTCGGGCTAGACTGTTCCCATGAGGCACAGGGTCAGACTGATTTGCATATGGCCATGTCTGAACTGGGGTGGCAGAGTGGGCTAAAGAACGGTGATGGATTAAACCCAGATCAGTTGACTGGGGGTGAGTGCTTGCAATGTTCAACACTCCAACCATCATTTCCTTTGGTTTTTGCTCCATAGCGGTCATACATAAGTCGGGCCATTCCCCTGACCACTGCTCATTGTACAGACTAATTTCCCTGATAAACAGTGAAGTGAAACTCTTCGCTAAGATCCCAACCAACTGTCTGCAGATGGCTCTTGCCCATTTGATCCACCACTATCAGTGTGGTTTCATGCTGGGACTCAGCACGCGCCACTGTATTAGAAGAGCGCAAGTGTCAATATCAAGGATAAACAGCTTCCATTTTCCAGCAGTATTTTAATAGACTTCGAAAAAGCATTTGTTATGGTGGACTGGGCTTCCTTTGGTCTGTGCTGGTGCGTGCAGTGTTGGGAACCTACATACGTCATCTCATTGGAGCCCGCTCTTAACAGCCCTCGGCAGAGATCAAGGTCACCAGATCACTTTCCGCAAGATTCCCCATCTGTAGAGGCTCGTACCAGGGCTACCCACTATACCCTTTAAAGTTTGCCCTTGCAATTGAACCCCTTGCACGAATCCTTCGCTGTGATGCTCAATTGCTCGGGTGGTCCTGGGATGGTGACTCGGAGGAGAGGATCGCTCTCTAGGTGGATGATGCCCTACTTCTCCTGTTCGACACAGACTTCGGGGCTTCATTGTCTTAGGATCCTTGGCCTCAAGTCTTGTGAAGAGATTAAAACCTATTCTGGTCCCGGTGTCCAGTGTGAGGCCACTACACACTGCTGGCAGTCTGATGTTCCGGTTCGACGCTTCTCCTTTAAATACCTCGGGTCCATATTTCCCTTTTGCCCAAATATAAAAGATACCGCAATTTGACCCTCCTGGTGTCTACAATGAAACGAGATATCCAGAGATGGACACCACTCCCACTTCACGTCATTGCCAGCATAGCTCTGTTTAAGATGAGGTTCCTCCCCCATTTTCTGTATGTATTCCATCACTTCCCGATCCAGATCCCTGCTCAGTGGTTCCATGTGCTCAACTCCGTCCTTCAAACCTTCTTTTGGTCTGGTTGTTGTTCACGTACTGCTGTGAATAATGGCCAGCAGTCCCTGTACGTCGGAGGGCTAGAGGTGGTGAACCTCCATTTCTATTATCTGGTGTTACAAGTAATTGTCAACAATGAATAGTGGCTGGGATGACCCGATCTACCATGGGGAGCTATCCCTCCTGGGTCTGGACAATATCTTGGGCATTATATATGGGAATCCGATACCCTGCACCCTCCCTGATGTCACCCAAACGGTCCCTATGTGCATGAGAACTGCCCTATGCTTCTTGGGCTGGAACCTTTTGGCAGGGATGTCCCCCCTCTGGAATGGGAGGTGGCTACACCACACTTCTGGCTTGGAGGGATTTTACAAGTGGGACACAACAGGCATCACAGTCCTTGGAGATGTAGAGGGGACATATGTTGACTTTGCAGGACTTGAAAGACCGTTATCATCTTAATCAGACACAATTCTATCAGTATTTAAAACAACATCGCGCCCTCACTGCTAATACCCACTCAGGTACAGATATCCCAGAATTCAGCCCCCTTGAGGTCAGCCTTATGACCAGGTGCATAGTCAGAGTCACCATCTCCCAGAAGTATTGCTAGCTCATTGTTAACGCCCCTCACCGATTTGATATGTTTAAGCACCATTGGGAGGGATAACTTGGTGTACTTGACAAGGTGGACTGGAGGGAGTCCAGACTGGCCCCACGTGCACTGCTTATTCCAATGTCCCTCCGCTTGATCTAGCAAAATTGCCTTCATGTGACATACTTAACCCCAATCGACTGCACCGTGCTGGCAAACTCTCTCACCCCTCCTGTTTTAGGTGCTCCATGCTATCTGCTTACTTCTATCACATGGTCTGGGCCTGCCCCATCCTAGCGCCCTACTGTCAGAGGGAACAACATGAACTCTCGGAGTTGCTGGGTCTGACCCTTAAGCGAGCCCACAAGGAGCATTTTCTAAACAAGACTGATGACCTCAGAGGTCCTCTAGCTGACTGTACCTTCATAGGGAATTCCTCACTAATAGCAAAACGTAATATTGCCCGTAGGTGAAACTCCTCAACTACTCCCTCCCTAGAGGAATGGACTGCGGGGGTACACTGGTGCTCACAACTGGAAAAACCTATTTATGCTGCACGGGTTGCCCGCAAAAACATAATCTTTGGGGGATAGAGGGGGGTACCACGGCTTGAGCGTGTGAGTTTATTCTTGGCATTTGCCCTTTGGTGCTGCTATGCATATATACATGTGTTCCTACTGGTGGACTTCAAAAAGTTAATAAACTTTTCATTAAAAACAAAGTAACAATAAACTATTCCCGAATAAGTCAGAGTCCAAACTAATATAAAACATATTGAAGGTAATCAACCAGCCTGCAAATGTTTTAATTTGTAAAGGAGTTCTTTATTTCTTCTAGCAGACAAACAAAAATGTCCCCATTCCATAGATCTCTGAAAATATTTGGCTTCTTTCTTCCCAGAGAAAATTAAATCTATTTATGCCTCCTTCTTGCCTAAAGATCAGTACACCTAGTGGGACAGTTATAGAGATGGTAGCAGCTTTTAAGCCGCATCAGTACCTGGGAATTCGCTTTTAGAATTTGATCTTTTGATGCTTGAACGCACCATTGTGCTATTAATTCAGCCATTGGCAGGGCCAGATAGGATGACTTACAACTGCCTAAAATGAAACTCTGAAAAAACAAAAGTGGTTGTGCTTGGTGATCTCCTTCTGTCTGGCCATCCTGGTAGTCCAATAAATCAGGCCTAGTCCTACTCCAAAGAAGTCTGCTAAAAGGTTAGGGGTCTCTTTTGATGGCAGAATATCCTTTAAAACCTAGGTCTCAACATTGTGGCGAGCTCACATTTTAGCATTCTACATCAGGTTTTAGGTCTTCTTTGGAATGTTTCTATGCCCTGCATTTAGTGCTACCTGGTAATGAATCATACCATCTTCAATTAGTTGAAAGTACTGCAGCACGCCTCTTGCTTCAATTGCCTAGGACATTTTCTATTTCCAGACATTTATGGAAGCTCCACTGGTCTGCTGATTTTCATTTTTTAGGATCCTCATTGTCTGTTTCAAAACTCCTCAAAACAAGGGCCTCTCTTTTTTGTGTGAGCTTCTAACATGGTATGCTCCCCCTTGCACCCTCATCTCCTTAGTCGTTTATCTTCTTACAGTCCAGTGGATTAAAAGACAACAACGGGGATGGGAGTGCCTTTGCATATCAAGTAGCTAAGGCAGGGCAGCCTTAACACTGGTGGCGCCTGGTGCGACAATGTTTGTTGGTGCGCCCCCCCCATGACCATCTCTGTCATGGAGTCCCTCACTAGCACCCTTTAACAGAGCCCCTCAAGGCTTCGTAACCACTGACTCTCAGATTCATTTCGTTTTAGAGCACCACTCATACCAGTGTAAGGTGTCAGAGCACTTTACATCACACACACATTGCAAAGAGACAATCACATGTGTGTAAATCAGTGTATAGGAAATGCAACATCAGACAGTAGTACAAGGTGTAGTGTACGAGTGACACTTCAATGATACTGGTAGGCAATATAGTGTAAGAGTCCTTATTCTGTTAAAGAGCAAATTCAGAATGTAAAACATAACATCATTGTTAGGCGTTCTCTTTAATAATAAGAATTATTTTCTAACCAAATGAACCCTTTTGGCAAGATTAGGATAATGAAAGACTGAGCAAAAAACACATATAGCGTTATCATATAGCTTGCAGTTTGCATGCAGCTCTTTCATGACAGTTAATAGCTCAATGTTCTATATTAGAATTTTGACTTATAAACGACAAGTAAGAAAAAGAGCTCTCTTACAAAAGCAGTAACCCACTGACCCACTGAACTATTTGCATTATATGCACTTTGTTATCTGCATGATACACGTAGGCATTTTAACCCTCTGTGCTACCTTAGGACAAGTCAAAACTTCCACTAGAAGGAAGATGATTAATCACCGGAGTTATCTTGACATTTTAATTGATGCCTGAAAATGGCTGGAGGCCAGGAACTGGGCAGCAAGTGCTTTCAAAATGATAATGTACTTGGGAAAATGACGCCCCACCAAAAGTCAGCGCCCGGTGTGGTGGCACCGATCGCACCGCCCTAGAGCTGGCCCTGCTATATTGAGTAGCGGCTCGCATAGGGCGTGCTGCGGGGCGGTGGGCGGGGTGGGGGAGGGGCAGGGTGGGGGGTAGCAAACACGGACATAGGACGGAACGGAGGAAAGTAATTATATTACGTTCCTCCATTCCGTCGTATGTTCGTGTGTGCTACCCCCTCCACCCTCCCCCTCCCCCACCCCACTGCCCCGCAGCACGCCCTATGCAAGCCGCTACTGGCTATATTGCCTACCAGTATCAATGACGTCACTCTTAAGCTCTGCTTTTTGATCTTCAGGCAGCCAAGAGCATATTGCCTTTTAGAATACAAGCGGAAGACATGACTATTCTCTTTGAGCCACTCATGTTCTGATCTTAGGTTTTAGAGGTTTGCAGTACAAAATACTGTGGGGGAAGAAGTACATTGAAAAATGTTTTTCAAAATGTTATTTAAAGAAAAAATAAAAGGAAAGTTGTGGTTTTTAAAACAAATTGAGGTAAACGTACTGGTATCAGGGGCAATGCATCCTCCTCCTGCTAAAATAGAGATGAGCATTTACAGTGAGCTAGGGAAGCAGGATAGTAAGGGCTATTTTAGATTCAGCGAAGGGGAGCATTAAGGGGCGATTCTGGGTTTTTACAGTTCAGGGTTGGATAGAAGAAAGGGTAGTAAGGCATTTGTAGGGTTCAACAAAGGGTATTGTTAAAAGGTAGTAAGGGATTGTTGGGGTTCTGGGAAGGGTAGCATTAAGGGGTAGTTTGTTGTTTTAAGGGTTAAGGGATGGAATGCGGTTGGAGCTACTAAGGGGTTATTGGAATACTCTGTTATGAATTAAAGAATGTATACAATAAACTGGACTTTTACATTTTTGGAACTTTAATGGGTAATAATGAAAGATACAACATCATAACTATGATAATTTCAGCTCGGCTTTAATGTAGCCAGCATTTTAAAAGTCATGTTTAATATAACAATTGTTTCAGAGCCAGAACCTGATCATTTTAGAAATATACTAGAATAGCATGAGTGATATCGTTAATCAAGAAAGACAGCAGACATAGGCATGTGTATAAACAGTGCTCTTAAGGACAGTGAAAGAAAACAGAAAGTAGCCTAAAATAACAAAAGGTTCAACCAGTGAAAGCCAATTTGAAAACAATATTTGAATAGGAGACAATAGAAACAATAGGGAAATGGTCATGAATGACTAAACATGAATAGTGTTACCCTCTGCAAAAGTACAGAAGCCACAGTTGTAGGCATCTACAGGCGTATGTGAGGGAAACTGGAATAGAATGGGATGATGAACTATCCTCTTAGCGAGATGAACCACTATTTTCAAAGATATTGTCCTACTAATCTAATAATAAAGAATCTACACCCAAAGGAGTGATGTAGAGGTAAACAATATGTAGTCCATGATATTGATCAGCAAATGTATGTATGTTATTTATATATGTATGTTTGTTGTATTTCTGTAGTGCATACCTAGCAAAAAGGCAGGGAAGCACTGCACAAGGTCAAAGAAAAGCATAAATCCAGTGAGTAATAGGAGAGGCAGCTCCTTTGTGGATGGTAAAGTGTTTTGATGTAGTGTTCTTTCCTAACTTGCAATTGAGTTGAGGCTGTTCTGATGATTCGCCAATATTGTTTAACACTTCGTAGTCTGCACTTTGATGTTGTCCTGCCTGTGGGTGTACTGAGAACCATCAGGGATGGTGAGCTTCCCTGCAAAACATGTAGGGTTGCTAGTCATGATGGCTTTGTAAATGATTCAGCTGGTTTTGAAGATGGAGTAACGCTACAAGGGGAGTAAATGGAGTTCCATCAGGATGGAAGTGAAGTGATCATATTTCTTCAAGCCCTGGATAAAGATGTGCAGCATATAAGATCCACATACGGGGTGCCAGAGACATGACATCAGAATCCAAAGACACACACTCCAATGGATCCTCTCTTTTCTGACTTGAAGAATCCAGTCTGTCAGGGCACCATACACCTCGGATGCCCACATCTTCATCTGCAGAGTTTAACAAGGATCCTGTGAAGAAGTTACATACTC
This sequence comes from Triturus cristatus, assembly GCF_964204655.1. Taxonomy (NCBI): domain Eukaryota; kingdom Metazoa; phylum Chordata; class Amphibia; order Caudata; family Salamandridae; genus Triturus; species Triturus cristatus. Next base: position 267,031,457 of record NC_140585.1, read on the forward strand.
CAATCTGTCTTATATCTTCTTTATTCAGGACATACATCTTCAAGGTCTCACCCACAGGACATCTGGCATCAACTGCCTTCAATAGCGACATCATCAAGTCACCATGTCATTACATTCTATGCTACTCCTAACATTCTACAGTTTGTTAACAATTGCTTGCATACTAAGCAAACATGTACTGATATCAAGAATACCACACACCTTCCCCCCAAACTAACAAAACAATACAATTATAAAATAGCAAGAGTTACAGTCACTTTAACACATAATCCTGCAAAGCTGTTGGAACTCTGATAGCACGTGAGCTCCTACGCAGCAATGCATTACCAACGGTTTGGGTGGACTTAATTGCAGACTTGGATACCTTGTCACTACACTCGGACAAACTCCCAGATATGGGTGATATCCTATTTAAGTTCCAAATGCGTCCATCATTTAGTTTAACCGCATTTCTAAAAAGTTTAACAACTTTGAAAGGAGAAGAGAACTTTGATCCAGATAATTTATGAGGAAGTCGTACCCTAACACGATCTCAAATATGTACACTTGTGTGAGCAACAGCATGTCTAGAGTCAAAATTAATTTTCCTTTGCAAAGACTTGGTGCGTTGTCTTGCCAACACTTGAGCATCACTGGGATTACTGACCTCAGCCCCTTTTTCCCTCATCCAAGACTGAAACATATAACTATTCGGAGTGCGGCCTCTGAAGAGCTCAAAGGGAATCCCACCCGTGGTGGAGTGAGGTGTAATTCTGTAGACCCTGACTCTCTCATGTATCCCAGCTACCCAGTCCTTCCCCTGTACCTTAGCTAACTGGATAGATTCCTTCAACACTCGGTTGAACCTTTCCACCATTCCGTTACATTCAGGGTGATAAAGGGAACAACGTTTATGTTTAATGCCTTTCTTTGTTAAAAACTCCTCCATTTCATTTGAGACAAACTGTACTCCGTCAGCAGGGATTCTGGAAACCCCTCTCTACAGAACACATCCTCCAAGAACTTTGTAATGTTTCTTGTTTGTATACTCTGTGTGATTTTTATCTCTGGCCACCTAGAATACAAGTCTATAAGAACCAGAACAAAAAACTGTCCACTCCTACTGTACACTGGTCCTAAAATGTCCAGAGCTACCTCCTGCCAGCATCGTGTGGGCGCTTCACGAATAACCATGGGTTGTACCCTGGTTTTACACACTTTGTCAGAGGTATTACATTCCATACAATCTCTTATCACACGTTCTACTGAAATATCAACACCAGGCCACCAGAAATGTAATCGCACCCTTTCTTTGGTCTTTGATACACCTTGATGCCCTTGATGAGCGAGGTGAACAATTTTTGTTCTGACCAAAGATGGAGGAATCAATCTAGTCCCTCTCCATAGCAGTCCTTCACTCACAGAAAGCTCATCCCTCACATTCCAATATCTGCGAGCATTCTCGCTCAAATTTTTCAACGAAGGCCAACCTTTCTGCATTAAATCACACATTTCTTGTAAATCTACATCCTCAGACATAGCATCTCTCCAATCTTTTTCAGTAACCACACCTTCAACAATTTCACACACCTTAAACTCATCGACTTCCCATGAGTCTTCAACGCCCAGAACCCCATCTACATTTTGCACTGGGATCAGACAAGAAACACAGTCTGCTACCTTATTGTCCACACCAGGTATGTATTTGACAACAAAATCAGAGTCTTGCAGAGCAATCACCCACTTGCAAATCCGTGACGAGATCACGTCAAGACTCTTTTTACAAAACACATCTTTTAAAGGTTTGTGATCAGAGTGAACTATAAACGAACTTCTCCACAGACATTTTTTCAGTTTCTTGATGGCCCAGAATATACACAGTGCTTCCTTCTCAATCACGGAATAAAGAAGTTCCGGGCCTACCAGAGCTCTGGAAAGGAAAAGTATGGTAACTTCCTTTCCATTCCTAATTTGTTTAAGGACAGCGCCCAAACCACGTGAGCTTGCATCAGTAACAAGTATGGCGTTTGATGTTATATCAAAACTCTGGAGCGAGGGAGCAGCATTAAGAGCCAGTTTAACATCATCAAATTCTAGTTGGCACTTGGAAGACCAGACAAATTTGGCTCCCTTTTTTAAAAGGGATCTCAGATTGGGAGTACGGCAAGCAAAATGGGGAACAAATTTATTATAGTACTCCGCCATTCCTAAGAAAGTAACCAGCTCATCTCTTGACTGTGGAACAGGGAGTTCACTTATGGTTCTAACAAGGCACTCTTTGGGTTTGACTCCACTAGACGTCAGACAGTGTCCTAGATAATCAATCTCTGCAAGATTGAACTTACTTTATTTTCTCTTAAGGTCAAGCCCCTTTCCGCAAAACGTTCTAGAACAGCTCTCAATCTCAGATCATGTTCCTCTTGTGAAGATCCGTACACTAACACATCATCTTGGTATATTTTAACCCCATGAATCCCATTCAATACATCTTCCATAACCCTTTGAAACACGGATGCTGCAGAAATTAATCCAAATGGCAGCCGTGTAAATTTATAAGTTTCAAATGGGGTTATGAAAGACGTAAGATTCATTGACTTTTCATCAATTTTAACCTGGTGATATGCAGCCCTTAAATCTAAGGACGAGAAAACACACGCATCTCCAAGCTGGGTTAACATAGTAGTTATGTTAGGTAAAGGGTATCTGTCAGCTACGACCTCACGATTAAGAGAGCGTAAGTCCACGCATAAACGCACCTCTCCAGAAGCCTTCTGTGCCAAAACCACTGGAGCCAACCATTCACATGCTTCTGTCTCCACAATGATACCTTCCCTTTCTAGTTTCTCTAACTCAAGACGCATAGGCTCTAGCATCGCTAAAGGTACATTACGTACTTTGCATGTAACAGGGTTAGCATCCGATTTTAATGTTATACTGTGAGTATACCCAGTGAGACAACCTAATTTATCGCTGAATACTTGTTTGAATTCGGAATGCCAGGCAGTACCTGAGTTACTCTTGCATGACACTGAGTTTAAAGCAATGGAATTATGAGAAGCATCTCTAGTGACAGTACCTAGATCTCTGAGAACTATGCAGGGATCACAGCCAGGAGCTAATGACACACCTAAATCGGCTTGATGGAACCAACTGATTATACTATCGCCTCTGCAGGAGATGTAAACTTTGCCCGCAGTTAACCTCCCTTTAAATTCAATATCACCTAGAAAATACCCAAACAGTTTTATTGGCTGTCCACCATATGCTAGAGGTTTGATATCAGGCTTGAATACCTTGACCTTACCACACAATTCCTTATCAAAAAAAACTTTCGGTATGAGCGAAATCTTAGCTCCTGAATCAAAGAGCATCTTGATGCACGAATTGTTAACATGTACTTCGTCTAAGGGACCTTTACATTTTTTATCACAATTGGGTAAATCGACCTCCCCACAATCCACTTCATCATAGTCTGAGTCACTTTCTTCTTCTACCATTATTTCTTTAACACGTCTCCCCTTTTTCATATTTTGTGATTTACATGCTTTCGTAAAATGGCCCACTTTCCCACAATTAAGACATTTTGACTTAATCGCAGGACATGATTTATCATTGGCTAGATGGTCAAAGGCATTACACCGGTAACATTTGAGTTTAACCACAGTTTTGGATTTAGCCGAACTCGGAGGAGGCATGGAGACTCGTTGTGACCCAGTAGATTTGGGCAAGTACTTGAAGTGAGATTGTTTCTTACTGATATGAAGTACTTTTTCTTCAGGAACATTTTTTTCTTTCTTCTTTATCGTCTCAACACACACCAGAGAGTGCTCTATTCTTTTTGCTATAGCAATAACTTCGTCCAGATCAGGATCATCCTTTTGCCAAAGTTCATCCTTTATTTTTTCAATGTTACAACCGAACATGAACTGATCACGTATTCGCTCCTCCAGAGAGTCTTCAAACTTGCATGTTGCTCCCAACTTTTGTAACGCAGTAACATATGTCTCCACAGATTCCTCATCTTTTTGTATTCGTTTCCCAAAGTGATATCGTTCCAAGATCGTACTTATCTTAGGAAGATAGTGTTTGTCAAGTTTTTTTATGTTTATCTCAAATTCATTTAAATTCCTTGACTCTTCGTCATTTAAGTCAGGTAAGTGTTCAAAAACGTCTTGTCCCTCTGAACCAAGACAATGTAGTAAAAGCGCAGACTTCCTTTCTGCGCTAAGTGATACACCACACACCCTTGCATAGTTTAAAAACACTTTTTTCCATTTTGACCAACGGATGGGTGGATCACCAGGGTCAGAGAGAAAGAATGGAGCAGAGGTTACATCTTGCATTTCTATTTTTTTTTTTTTTTTTTAAATAGAGATAAAAATTGGCTTGTGGATTGATCCTAGAGGTAAAAAAAAAATTTGTTATTTTCAATGCACAAAATACTTACTATATATAAATACGTATTATCAAATATCACCATAAATGAAGTTGCTAATATTACCAGCAACTCACAACCAACATATACGTACAACCATCGTCGAGATATTGATGTTGCACTGCGTGAAGAAAGTACATTAACCGTGAAATATGCAAATGCTTTCATGTGTTGGTGAGACACTGTAGCAAGAATTAACTGTGCACATCAACGTGTTATGTCATAAGCTGTGCACATCAGCGTAGATTCATAGTAGACTGTGCACATCAGAGTGTGATCCCCAAAGCTGTGCACATCAGCGTAGTTGTCTATCAATTTCTTCCTATTTAGTTAAATAGAACATTAGCGTCTATTTGCTTGAGTCAGCAAATGAATCTTCAAAGGAGGGTTGTATTTAACGGCAGGTCTAGAATACGACTCTTCAATCGCTGTATTTAAAGCTTTTTAAATAAGGACTCAGTACAACCCAAAGTTAAAGGGATTCAGCTTCCTAGCATGCTCCGTGCGTTGCTTGGATACGCGCAGCGTGAGCACGTTGTTTGTGTTTGTTCTGAGGCTCACGGAACGAAGAACAAGCGTTGCTAAGGATGCAACGCTGGTCGTTATGTGATGTCGACAGGAGCTCACGACGTTAGCGCAGTCACTAAGGAAACAATGCTGGTCGTGCAGTGACGTGGGCAGGAGTTCGCAACGTCAGCGAAGGTGTTGCCAAGGGTTCCTTGTTGATTATGGAACGACGAACATCGGGCTCCCACGACAAACGCAAAGCAAATTTGAGCGTGAGCAGAAGAGCGTCAAAAGGTATTTTGAATATACACAATCCTAGAAGATGTTCTCAATATGTTTAAACGCTTCCTTTAACGTCGAGATCATACATAGACAGAGAACACCTTCCCTTTAATTTTCCAGAATTGCTCAAAGTCTGTGGCTCAAGTAAAATCCAATTAACGACCCCTTCACTTTATAAGTTAAGAGTAGCCCGATGTCAGAAGCTAGTGCAAAAGCCAATTAGTTTCTTACACATAAAAGAACCCGGCTTGTATGGAAACCGCACCGCTTCCCTTCAAAACGTCTCTCGGTATCCCAGAAGTATTTCGGAATAAGAACACAAATACCTTCTTTAGACGAAATAAAGGTGAAAATCGCGTTGAGACCTTGGTATATTTCAATCAGTTGATGTATCTCTAGAAGCAAAGATCCCATCCATCGTCGCCAGTGTGAAGAAGTTACATACTCCAATCTGTCTTATATCTTCTTTATTCAGGACATACATCTTCAAGGTCTCACCCACAGGACATCTGGCATCAACTGCCTTCAATAGTGACATCATCAAGTCACCATGTCATTACATTCTATGCTACTCCTAACATTCTACAGTTTGTTAACAATTGCTTGCATACTAAGCAAACATGTACTGATATCAAGAATACCACAGATCCTCCCTGAGCCTGACCCTCTATAATGCATACATAAGCCCTGTAGCCAGCATCATCCACTCTCAAGACATCAACGTCCTCTCCCGTGCTGACGACATGCAGCTCATTTTCTTCCTCATGGACAAGACACCCAGGGGCAGATTTACAAGAAAGTGACGCATCTGTGAAGATTCATCACTTTCCCTGCGCCACTTTGAGAAGCCCTTGCGCCACTAAGGATGCGCCGTAGTTACAATACGGCGCACCATGGCGCAAGGATTGACAGATGCGTCAGAAATTCTGACGCATCTGTTGACGCAAAAGTCACGCATTGCTGGAGTCATGTCGCAAGCACGACACAACTCCAGCAATGCAGGGGGATGCCTATCCTCATTGTGCTGCATCACTCCTTACGCCTGCTTCAAGCAGGCGTAAGAATTTGACGCAGTGGCATCCTAGAAGTGGCACAGTGATTTCACTGCGTCACTTCTACGAGGCTTTTATGCGTTAGAACGCCCACCCTGCATACATTATACCTGGCGCAGGTATAATGTGACGCAGGGCCTTACAACGCGACGCATCTCCCTAGATGCGTCACGTTGTAAATGGGCTGCATTTTTACGCTGCTGCTGCGTCATAAAAAGTGACGCTACTGCGGCTCAAAAATGACGCAAGAGACATGTAAATCTGCCCCCCTGTACCTGGATCAATTTCAATGCCTGCATGGCTGAAATAGCCTTAAGGATGAAGACCAACTGTCTGACACTGAACAACGACAAGACCAAAATCTTGATCTTAGGGAAGAGCACCGTGGGACTCCACCTTGCTGCCAACAGAGTTAGGACCGACACCCTCCCCTAGCATGCATAACAAGAACCTAGGTATTATCATCAGCAGCAAACTTAACATGCCAGCCCAAGTCAATTCCATCACTGCCTCATACTTCCATACCCCGAGGAGGCTGAGAAAGATTTTCCAATGGCTCCCAATCAGTGGCCAGAAAACCATCACACACACTCTCATCACAAGCATGCTGGACTGTGGGAGCACCCTGTATGCCAGCATCAACAAAAAACTCACCAGAAGGCTGCAGACCATTCCCATGCTGCACTCACATCATAACACACCTGAAGTAGCTCCACTGGCTCCCCATACACAAATAAGCACAATTCAGATTAGTCATCCACACTTTCAATTCACAACATAACACGGGCCCAGAATACCTCAACAATCACATCTATTTTTGCGAACCTTCCAGACACCTTCGCTCGTCTGGACTCCTACTTGCACACGTTCAATGTAAATGGAAATCCAGATCTGGCGGTCGAACCTTCTCCTACATCACTCCTACTGCTACACATAAGGGCCTCCTCCTTGCTTCTTGAATTGCACTAGGAGCTGTAAACCTGGCTTTTTCGAGTAGTCCCACTAGGTCGTAGGTTTGGTTAGAACTGCTCAGCACCAGAATATCCGCCTGGGTGATAGTGTGCTCTAAAAATCGGCATAAGATAACATAACGGTGTGGTGCCTGGGAGGCCATGGAGCAGAGGTTACCATCATTCAAATTCCAGGGGATGAGGGCTTGACCAGCAGTGCTGAAGATCTTTTCTGTTAGAAACAGCTGCACTTTCTTTACACGACACAGGTAGTACCAGGTCATCTTTATTTGTGGCAATGTATTCCTCGAAGATGAGTTTGGTGTCAAGGGTGAATCCAAATGATTTCAGCATTCATTGAAAGTTAGGGTTCAAAGCCATCAAGGTTCATGTCATTGCACCAGGCTTTCTTAATTTTTGTCCGTGATGAACAACAACAATTCTGTTACTAACAGCTATACTTGGTTTTTTTTTTACCAGTTTCAGTACTTAATGGTGCTTTTATCAAGATTAAAAGTGAATTGAAAAGGTTTGTATGAAATGACGGCATACTAAAGTAAAAAAGCATATGGTTCATGGTAGATAATTTGACTCCAAATTTTAGAGAAAAAGTCAGGTTTTTGTGGAGCTAGTCAGCTTGCTTGCACTATACAATGGATGAGGCCTGGATTTATAAGAGACAACCAAGATGGCAGCAACTGCCTCCCACAGGATGAACCACAAAGACCCATCAAACATAACACTTGCTTAAAAAGCTCAGATGCAGAGATCATCCACATGCCTAGAAGCTTTCTCTAAATTGGGCAGATGGTCCTTAGTGAGGGGAGTGGATCCCATGTCCTCCGCTAGCCCCTGGTATCCGCTGGCAAAGCAGGTGCGTGGTACTCGTGTCTGGATATACATGACTCTGTGAGACGGCAGAGTTGGATACTGAGCACTATTTTTACTAGAAGGTACTTTCAGAGGCAAACTATGCCTGCCATGTTCAGATCCATCCCGGAAGTATTCTTCAATGCTGCTTCGACGATCTTAAGGAAGCAGTTTAAAAGTATCCTATAAAAATAACAGACTTTTATTTTGCCTCGTTTACAATTTTTTCATAGCGCAAATCCTTTTGAAAAGCTGCTTCTCCTAAAGATGAGGAGAGGAGCTGGCATAACAGCCAGAGCTGCCGACTGCGGCGCTAGCTGCCCACTTTGGAGCTGGGGAACAAGGTTTGAGTCTCAACGTCGGCTCAGCATCCTGTGACTTGGGCAAATCACTTAGGGGATTATTTACAAGGGCATTCCGCCTCCGGAGAGTCACATTTACGATGCTCAGGTGGCCCAATGCCCTGCTTGTTATTTACAATACGGCGCTAAGCCACTGTGCATGGCTTAACACCGCATTGTAAACATCGTACCCTTTCACACAGTGTTCTGCATCAAATGTGCGTGCAATGGGTGGTGCTGCGGGCATTCCACCGCAATGACCATTGTTTTTGACGCTGTTCCAGATTTACAACGATCTGTAAATCTGAGGTAGAGTCAAAAACTAACGCCATTGAAAAGCAGGCGTTAGAGTGGCGCAACGAGGAGAGATACTTTTATTTCTCCTCCATTTTTGCTCTTTCTATGTGTGTTGCATACTACAGCCCACATAGAAAGAGTAAATCGCCTATAATGTTTGTTTTTGTGCAGGAAGGTGTCCCTTCCTGCACATAAACAATCATCCCTGCAACGCAAGCATCCTTGCACCAGGGTGCAAGGGTGCCTGCATTGGCGCTAGGCAGCTTTTTTAGCGCTAGTGATGGAGCGGGTAAAATGTTTTCTTTTTATATACCCAATCCATTTATATATGTTTATATTAAAACGATTAATGAATAATCATAATAATTAATAGCTTGATGTGAAAGAACTAAATCAACCTTATTAACAGAAAGAATACACGTGGGAATGCATTTGCATGGCTAAAATAATAAGTGAACTAAGTTTGTATGCATATTAAAATGATAAACGTTGCTTGAGTAATGTTATTGTGATTTGCGCTTAAATAAACCAGCATTAACGGCTTTGGATGTTGCATATGGCTAGATAAATGCACACACATAAGGGTATTAGTAAGGGAATAACACTGTTTTAATCATTTCCATGTATTAATTACGATTTTGTGTTTCTTTGCTTAAGTTGACTATTATGGCCTACCAAAAGATGGCCGCCGACTGAAGCCTAACTAAAGTACATTACTTCACCATTTGAACAATGGAGAAAGGCGCCTGCACTGACTTTGACCGTGTCCCCTGTGTGACCTGTCAGACCATGCCCATGAAGATTACCCTGGGCGAGGTGCAATGCCCCTGAACGTGAAGAAAATGTTACAATTGAGAATACGAACTGTTGAACCCGACCTGTTCTCAACGAACTGATACATTTAGGACCACGGATTACTCTTTCCCATACATTCGCTTTGAGACTTTTTCCGCATGGGAAAATTGAAAAATGTTTCCTGATGTGCCGAGATGTATTCGAATTTAGCCAATCATATTCCTGTGAAATGAGAAATATAACATTTGATATGCAAATTTTAGTATAAATATTGGTAGACTAGAGAGGTGTTAAGAGAAGCTGTTGACGGAGAACCGATGATCAGAGATCCTTATGCTGACGGAGAGGACGGTGACTCTATATGATAGAACAGAACTCTGAAGAATTTACTGAGGACCAGTTCTGACTTAGAAAACGACCATTAGCCAGAATAGGTAAATATGACAAAAGATGATATTGCATTATTAAGATTTAACCTGCATTTAAATTAGATAAAAGAAAATCATTATTTGAATTAGCTAGAGATGGTTTTTATTGTTTGGTTTAATGATTTTTGCCTGTATATAGCTTATTGTTTATTGATTGGTATTGATATGTGTACTAACACTATATGTTGAAGTCATATTGAGTTTTATGTAGTCTGTACGGTTTCTGGGATGTAAGAAGTCGGTGACAGTTCCGTAGTAGGGCAGAGGGAAGCGCTGCTCTCGGGAAAGGCGGGATTGTTGGACCTGTAGGTACACAGGGAAAAACATGTAACAATTGAAGTTGCACGTCGCATTGTCTGGGTTCGATTCGGTGACATCGCCGTGTGTTGCCATTAGAGACATTTTCTGTGTGAAAGAAGTGCATATGATAGCGAAGGGTACCTGTGAAATTTTGGTCTTTAAGTACCAGGAAACCAATTGGCATACCGATAATGCTTATCACTGAAAAGGTAGCAGGTGTTCTCTGAGCTTGAGTGAAGGACAAAGTAGAGGTAAGCGCTGCTTTGTTAACGTATGTCATAATTCTGTAGTAGGACAGACTGTTCGCTGTTCTCGGAAAAGACAGGATTCTGTGTGAATGTACTACATTTTTCCATGTGTTAAAGTGCGTGAATGAAATAGCATTCGGGTTAATTGTGAAACTCTGGGTTTATTTCTCAGGAGCATTGCATTTCCAACTATGTGTCTTAAAACCGGAGAAACAGTTAATTGATGCTTGATAGAAGGGTGAAGTAGAGGGATGTGCTACTTTATCAACGGAAGTAATGATTCTGTAGTAGGGCAGAGGTAAGCACTGCTCTCGGGAAAGGCAGGATTCTCGTGAGAAAGGTCTATTGCTATTCTGTGGTTAGCGAAGCAGATAATGGAGATGTTTATATGTTGTAACTAACGGTATTGTAAAGTTGAAACAAAGTCTACGGAGTAGACTTGTAAAGGAGGGGTAGATTGGAGATAGGAGCAGGAGCTGCTGCAGCGACTGCTGACATCAGAAAGACCGCGCTGGGATTGGACAGTGGGTCAGAACAGCAGAAACGCCCTGATTGGTGCATTAGTGTGTGCCGCAAAAGGATTGGAAGAAGTACAGGGTGACGTAGACGCTCCAGGATTGGTGCGTTAGTGTGAGTTGCGCTGGGATTTGTGGATTGTAACAGTGACGTAGACGCTCCAGGATTGGTGTGTTAGTGAGAGTTGTGCTGTTATTGGACTAGAGACCGTATAGTTGACGAAAAGCCTAGGGGTTCACGGAAGAGAGGAAGATGTATTATCATTCAGCCGAAAAGAAGAAAAAATCCCTGTTTAGTAAAATAAAGGGGTGGTTTGTGAAAGACAAAGAGGTTGTAACGAGGGAAGGACAGTTACTTCCTCCGACGAAGACACCCGCATCCTTCATGGTTGCGAAATATGGATACCATACTTGCATTTGGTTAGACAAATGGGCAAAGTATACAAGGGAAGACGGAGTTTTAGCATTTCCGGAACATGGTTCATTTAATTTGGCGATTTTAAAGAACCTACGTGAAAGGATGATGAGATTAGATCCACGACCAAGACCTACACAGTTTGAAGCATTGACTGAGTGGGAAGATGAGATGCATGAGCGAGAAAAACAGAGAAATGGCAGTAGGTATAGATATATGTTTGGATGGCCAAATGATCGTGAAACTCATTGTGATCGAATGAGAAGGTGGCGAGACGCAAGTATGACTGAAGGACTGTTTCCCGTAAGAGCTGCAGGAGAAAATGAAGGAAGGAAATGTGTAGAGAAGAGACATAATGTAGAACCTAGAAGGTATGGAGCAAATGAATCGGAGGACGATGTCCTAGATGATATGTTTTACAAAAACCCACCTCCGTACAGACAGGAATCAGAGATATTAACCCCAGATACTCCAGTGAGGGAAACCCTACGAATTATTAAGACTGAGGTTGTGACTCCAGAGGTAAAGAGGAGAAATTCCCTTAGGGAAAGAGAGATGGAAAACAAGGCTGGAAGTGAAAATTCAAAAGAATTAGCAAAAACCACGTTAGAATTAACAGAGAAAATAAGAGAATCTAGAACCAGTTACAGTCCCTGTAACCATAGGTCCGGTTATGCCCATTTTTGAGAAGCAGAAAGAAAGCGAGCATGGTCTAACAGTTCCGTATGTAAGCAGTAGACAAGCGGAACAACCCCTAATGAGAGCAAGGGAGAATCCTTGGAGACATACAATGAGTGAAGGTGGACTAAATGTGTCAAATAACCCATTTTATAATCCTGATTCTGTAGAAAGAGACAGAATAGTAGGAGGATAAATATTAGAACCACAAAGAATGACAGAACCAGGCAATGTGGAAAAATCAGTAGGTCTAACTACAGATGAATTGAGCGAATGGTTGAAGAGTTTGCAGGGAAAAGAGAAAGAACCTCAAACTATTGATGTGGCAAAATTACGCATGGTGTTAGAAGAATTAATAGTAGGGACAATCCCCATGGAAAAGCTGAAAAATTACCAGGATGAGGAGCTACTGTTTTTATGTAAAAGTGTCACTTGGAGAGCAAAGAATTTAAGAAATAGCAAGTGAAATGGGCATTGACATAGATAGGGTAAAAGCTTTACAGAAGCCTTACCGAGTGGATTTCACGGAAAAGGATATTGAAAATCTGAACACTGCAGGACGAATAGGGCAGATTAAGGATATAATCACATTGTTAAGGAAATGGGGAGATGTGGACAAATGGAAGAGCAGGTGGTATAGAAAGCGGGATGATACCTCAGACAGAACTTTCCCAGCATTTCCTGTGAGAGAAAAGGAAAAGTTAGTGACAGAGTTTCCCATGAGAGAGATTCCAGGAGGGGGATATGTGCATGTCACGTGGACAAGACAGGATATTTTGTCATTTACAAATGACTTCACTCGATTGCGGGAAAAGCCCGTCGAGTGGTACAGACAGGTGGACAGATTTTTTAAGCTGTCAAAAGTGCTGTGGATTGATTTAAATAGCCTATTTGATATAATAGTGCCAGCAGACTTATGGGCAGAATGCAAAATAGTCATTGATTGGCCCGCTAAAGAATACCCGAGAGATCCCAAAACAGGAGCACCAGACCCCGAGGTAATGAAGAAATACGAACAGGTTATGGTAGTTTTGAAAAACAAAGTGCATCCCAAAGAAACGGATTGGGTTAAAATAGATCGAACGCATCAGGAAGTGAAAGAATCAGTTCATGCTCACTATGAAAGGCTAATACTAGCTTTCAAACAGTTTAGTGGAGATGAAAATCTGGGAGAAAAGGATGTAAGTCATTTTGTGTACAGATTTGTGTATGGTTTACGTCCCGAAATTAGTGAAATGATCAAGCAGCACACTGTCGATTGGCAGAGCAAGAAAATTGATGAGATTCTGAGACATGCCAAATACTTTAGTGATGAGATTGAGGCAAAGCAGCGAAAACTGAAGGAAAAGGCAATGTGGGCACAAGTGAAAGTTGCAGAAAGACAGGAAGCTCAGCTAGTCGAACAAGCAAATAACCCAGGAATCAAACCGAGATTTGGCCCAGGAAAGGGAAAAGGTAATATAGAAGAAGCTAAAAAGAAGTTTCCATGCCACAATTGCGGTAGGTTAGGGCATTGGAAATCCTAGTGTAAATATCCACCAAGCACTAATAATAAAAATCCATCATTGAATCCACAGGTGCATTGTGAGGTGGGTGGCCAGCCGCAGCAACAGCAGAAGGCTGTTAATCCACAGAATCAGGTGCCAAAACCGCCACTACCGCAAAGCAGAAATACCCAGAGATATAATAAAGAAGTGGGATTCTACAACGAAGAACAGGTAAACAAGCTGCAACGCGCAAGCGCTGTTTCACAATATTGGCTGCAAAATGAAGAGTGTGATTCAGAGGAGAATTATTGACGGTGCCGAAGGGAGGAAGAGGAGTGCGTGCTTGGCGCAACTCTAGAAATAGATCAGACAGGACCATTTGTGGATGGGAAAGTTAATGATGAAAACATTACTTTTCTAGTAGACACTGGAGCTACACGATCAACTGTCAGGTCAGCAGATGTAAAGAATCTTCCTCTTTCGGATGAAACAATCCAAGTAGTTGGTGTATCAAACACCCAGATTAGGACATACCTTACAGAACCCGTAAAGGTTAAAATAGGGAAATTCACAGACATGCACCGTTTTGTGGTGTGCGATACCAGTCCTGTGAATTTGTTAGGAAGGGATTTGTTGTGCAAGATGAATTGCACTATATTCTGTACCCCAGATGGAATAGCATTTGAGACACCAGATGAGGATGTACTGTATAAAATGACAATAGCTAATCAAGAGCATGAAGTTATAGGAACTTATGCAGTATTCAACCCTGATGAATTACCCAAAGAATTGAAGCAGTCTGTGAAAGCAGGTGTCTGGGATTTTACTGGAGAAGATGTAGGCCTTATGAGAAATATAGATCCAGTAAAAATTACATTAAAAGAAGGAGTAGTTTATCCAAACATTCCACAATACAGACTGACACCTTTAATTGAGAAAATGATTCAACAAGGAGTTTTGAGGGAAATCATGAGCAGCCCATGTAACTCACCTATAATGGGACTGAAGAAGCCTAATGGAAAGTTCAGAATAGTGCAGGATTTGAGAAAAATTAACAAAATTGTTGTGTCATGCTGTCCCATTGTTCCACATCCATCAGTGATTTTGTATCAGATTCCCCATGATGCAGAATGGTACACAGTAATTGATTTGTGTCATGATTTCTTTTCCATTCCGTTGCATCATGACAGCCAGCCGATATTTGCATTTCGGTTTGGAGAGCGTATTTTAGCATGGTGCCGAATCCCACAGGGGTACACAGAGAGCCCCTCAATATTTGATCAGTTACTGAAGAAATCTCTGGAAAGCTTGACTATGCCTGAAAATTCAGTTTTAGTCCAGTACATCGATGACCTACGGGTGGCATCGAAAACGCGAGAAGCTTGTGAAACAGATACCAGAGCTTTGCTGAATCATTTGGCAGATGGAGGACTAAAAGTATCTCCGACAAAATTGCAATTCTGCAAAAAGGAAGTACAATACCTAGGACATAACATCGAAAAAGGGCTGAGAAAAGTGACAATAGACAGAATCAAAATTATCAGAGGGATGAGAGCCCCAATGACCCAGAGAGTAGTGAGAATGTTCCGAGGGATGGTTGGCTACTGTCGTCAGTGGATAAGTAACTTTTCTCTGATTGCCAAACCCTTGGTAAAATTGACAAAAAGTGAGGTTAAAGATCCTCTTGAATTAAACAAAGAAGAATTGGCAGCATTTAGACAATTGAAGGACAAACTTTGTGAAGCCCCAGCTCTGGGTATGCCAGACTATGAGAAAGAGTTTGAATTGTACTGCAGTGAGAGAAACAGATGTGCACTCTCGGTGTTAATACAGAAACATGGAAGATTAAGGAGACCAGTTGCATATTTCTCATCAATGCTAGATCCAGTAGCAGTGGGTCTGCCCGGATGTCTGAAAGCAGTAGCTGCTACATGTTGAAGTCTAGAGCAAAGTGAAGGAATAGTGATGGGATATCCAGTAAGAGTGTTCTTACCTCACGCTGTGGTGATTCTTTTAACAAGGAGCCGAACACAGTTCATGTCACATAGTCGGCTGACTAAGTATGAGAAGGTCATTCTAGGTGCAACTAATGTGAGTCTGGAGAGATGTGTGAATGTGAATCCAGCTACACTATTACCAGATGCAGAGAGAGTGGAGGTAAGAGATGATGTTGATCATGATTGTTTGGATGTGCTTAATTTCTGCACAAAACCCAGACCAGGCATAAAAGATTTACCATTGCCAGAAAGTGATTATGTGATGTTTGTGGATGGATCTTGTTTGAGAACGGATGAAGGATTGTTGAGTGCAGCATATAAAATATGCACAGTTGCAGCAGTCGTGGAAGCATCACACTTGAAAGGAGTTAAATCCGCTCAAGTAGCAGAACTAGTGGCACTGACATAAGCATGTAAAATCGGGAAGAATGTGAGAGTGACTGTGATAACTGACAGCCAGTATGGCTTTGGAGTTGTCCATGACTTTGGCCAACTTTGGCTACAGAGAGGTTTCCTGACCTCAAGTGGAACTCCTATAAAGAATGCAGAAGTGGTTGGAAAATTGCTTGAAGCAATACAGTTGCCTAAAGAACTGGCTGTTGTGAAATGTGCTGCTCATAGTCAAGGTAGTGATTACATCACTACTGGGAACCGATACGCAAACGACATGGCTCAGTATTGTGCCCGAAACAAGTATTCAATCAATAGGGCCAAGGAAAAGGAAATGTCTTCTTGCTCCATAAAGTTTACTAACGTTGTGGGAACATGGGAAGAAGTGAGGCAGTTGCAGGATGAAGCAGGAGATGAAGAAATGAAACAGTGGGTAAAAGCAGGTTGTGCCCCAAGGGAGAAAGATCATGTGTGGGTCTATCGGGATGGAAGACCAGTAATGCCTGATAGCATGATGTCAACCATGGCACGGATGTATCATGGCCAAGGGCACCTAGGGAGGGATGCCATGATAAGGGCCTTTAAGCAGATCTGGTACAATGCAAAATTCAGGTTGATAGCAAAGAGTCTCTGTCAAAGATGCCTGATATGTCAGCAATACAATCCTGGAAGGAAAACAGTGGTGAGCCTAGGCACAATAGGCCGAGAGGGAGGACCTTTCACCAGAATGCAAATAGATTTCATTGAAATGCCCCCTTATAACAAGTTAAGGTATATACTGGTGGTAGTTTGTCTGTTCTCCAGGTGGGTGGAGGCATACCGAACAAGAAGAAATGATGGAATCACAGTGGCCAAGCTATTGCTAAGGGAATTCATCCCGAGATTCGGGTTCCCAGTGACCTTTGAATCAGACAGAGGAGGACACTTTTACAATGAGATCATGAGTTTGATTTGTGACGCATTGGGTGTACAACAAAAACTACATTGTGCCTATCGACCAGAGGCTTCTGGTGTGGTTGAACAAATGAATGGTACGATCAAAAACAGAATAGGGAAAATGTGTTTAGCCACAGAAATGAAATGGCCTGATGTCTTGCCTCTAGTCTTGATGACAATCAGATCTACTCCAGACAGAACTACAGGTTTGAGTCCCCATGAAATTATCATGGGACGAGCCATGACACACGTTTTTGTCCCAGTCAACAAATTGATGACAATAACTGATGACATGATTTTGGATTACTGTAAAGGCCTGGCTGACGCAGTCCATTCTGTGTTTCACCAGGTTGGAGCGGATGCCACCACCCTTGAGAGAAAACTAGCCCATGATCTGAGCCCAGGTGACTGGGTGAGAATAAAAGTACACAGAAGAAGAAATTGCTTGGTTCCAAGGTGGGGAAGGCCAAGGCAAGATATCCTGACCACAACAACTGCTGTGAAGTGTGCTGGACTGAAAAATTGGATACATGCAAGTCACACTTTGAGAGTTCCAAATCCAGCAGATAGCATTGGAAAAGAATATTTTGATGCTTCGGAATCAAGTGCTGATTCAGATGATGAGAATTCAAAGACAAAAGAAAATCCCGAAAGGGGGAGAAGGAGCCAAGACTAGTTCTAACTCCAAGAGAAGAAATCCTGAGGAAGAGATTGCAGATTTCAGATAGTTCAGATTCTGGAGACGAGCAAAACGCCAGTGGCGAGCACAGAAAGAAGAAAAGAAAAGAAAAGAATGTCTCAACAGAAGTAACATTCACACCAGATGAAAGAGTAGGAGAAGTTCCACCGGAGAAAATTCTTGAAGGAGAAGAAGGGACAGGAATAGAGAGAGAGGGACAGATTTCTGCGGAAGTCCACCGAGGAGGTGTAGGGACATCCAACACTGAGTTAGGTGAAGGGACAAGCAGCAAGCAGAAAGATTGTGTGTCGGAGATCCGAGGAGGGACAGATGTAGGGCAAACGCAAGAGGTGGAAAAAGAAACAGTTGAAAAGGAAAAGCCAAACGAGACAGAATCTGAAGACAGTGAAACTGAAATACCAGAGGGTCGAGTTCTGAGAAAGAGAACTTGGATCGAGGAAAGAAACAGTAAAGAAGGTAAACTAAGAAGAAATGCTAAAGGAGACCTTTGGCCAAACAAAATAAAGAGACTGAGATACCGACTGACACGAGTCAAACCCACAAAAGCTGAACAAGTGAATGAAGTGACTAGTCAGCTCAAAGAGAAAGAGGGAGAGACAGAGGTGTCTGAAGAAAACAAACGATCAAGAAAAGCCAACCAGAAGTATAAGTCACCTGAATGGACGTATGTGGCACTGCCTGAACAAGGAGAAGAGGTAGATAGTCAAGGAAATCCAGAGGAGACTTTACTGAAAGTGGTGGAGGAAGAAGAAACAGCGGAAATCCTGAGAGTTATCCTATCCGATATTGGAGAAGAAGCGGAAGTTCAGGAATTTCTGTATGTGGATGATGAAGTGAAAAACGATGAGATGCCAAACTGAGTGATTTCTGGAAGTCATCGGTGAAAATATAAAGGATTGAATAAGAAATTGAAGAACTGGGTTAACCTGATAAGTGCTTTGCTCTTTCAGGTGAAGGAGCAAGGAGTGGAGTAGAAGAGGCTAAGTCAAAAGACACGGTCAATTTACCAAGATGGCTAACATAGATGATAACAAGAGTAGATGTACCTTTATGAGAAGATGGTGCAAAATGTGTTGTTGCTGTACAGGATTATTAATGCTTCTATGGAGCGTACTTGCTCTTTTGATCTCTTTCAAAGTAACTTTAGATACACTAGAAGGGCATACAGAGAATATGACTAATGTAGTGAAGAATTCACAAAAGGTAGTTCCATTTAAAACAAGCACTGAACATATACACAAGGATAGGTCTATAACTGATTTTTCTAGCAATGTATTTTCAAAATTATTGTATGAATATATAAAAACCATGGATGTAAGGGATTGCTACGTATGTATGCAGTTACCTGCCTCTGTTTCAGAAGGGGTGACTTATCATCACCTCTCAGCAACTTATGGAATAACGTGTAGCGTTTTAACAAGTATATTTTATCAAGTAGGGAAATTAGAGTATAATCTGTCTAATATAGATAACATTCTTGGACAATTGCCCATGAATAATGAGTTGAATCCAGCCAAAACTGCTAATGTACTAGGTGAGATTTTTATAGAGACTAAAGAACTAACCTTAGAATACATTTTTAGAAACAATTTAACTTGCAGTTTGAAGAAAGAAGAGAAACCATTTCTAGATATGGTCGAAGAAAGGAGATTGAAGATGCATAAAAAGGCAGAAGGACATGATGTAGGGGAAAATTATTGGAATATAGATGGAAAAAGGGAGACAAAGGGTGAAGTTAGACCAACAATAGCTATAGACTCACCATAGAAAGGCAAATTATGTATTATGAGGGAAAGATCTCAATATGATTACTATTATATAGGGACAAGTGAGTGTCATGATACATATTTTATTGCATCTGGATGGGGATTTAGAGGCGGAGAAGATCCAGTCTTTCCTGGATTATACTACATTTGTGGGAACAAGGCTTATTACAGGTTGCCCGACCATGGCACATGTTATGTTGGCCTGGTCTTTCCAAAGATCTTTCACATGGATAGAGTAGAAAATAGTGGCTCACATAACCCACTAATGCGTAATAGAAGAGAAACTTGGTTACAAATTGTAGGTGATATTTTTGGAGCCTTGATACCAGCAGTGGGAATATCTTTGAATGTAAATAATATTCGGAAATTGTCAACCATAGTGGATCGCTTGTCAACAAGCACCGCTGGAAGATTTCTTTTGGTAAACACCGAAATGGTTGCTATGCGTGCTATGATTATGCAAAATCGACTTGCCCTTGACATCTTATTGGCAAAAGAGGGTGGAGTCTGTGGAATGCTGAAAGTTCAACATTGCTGAACTTACATTCCTGATGAAAGCAAAGATCTAAAGGTTTATATAAAAAATATTACAGAATTGCATGATGAAATAGTACCACTGGAGGTTGAAAGTATCTGGTCTAAAATTAGTAATAAAATGGCTGCTATTAAGACTTTCTTAGGGAAATTAGGTAGTACTATATTAGGGAAAATATTATTTCCATTAACATGTGTAATTTTCATATTATTAATACTTAGACTAGGATGTATGTGTTGCAGACATAAAAGAAATAAAAAGAAAATAAGACGAGAAATTATTAAAAAGAAGGAAAAGAAACAAGAAAGAGATTTTGAAGAAATAGAATTAGAAGAATGGAAGGAGAGTATGTATGACAAAACAAAAAGAGAAGATGAAGGGGAAACAGAATTATAATTGAGCAAGAAAACATTTCGAATTTTCCATAAAAGGGGAAAATAAATTGATTTTGTGGGTTTTGTTGGTGATAAAATCACCAAAGGGGGATTGATGGAGCGGGTAAAATGTTTTCTTTTTATATACCCAATCCATTTATATATGTTTATATTAAAACGATTAATGAATAATTATAATAATTAATAGCTTGATGTGAAAGAACTAAATCAACCTTATTAACAGAAAGAATACACGTGGGAATGCATTTGCATGGCTAAAATAATAAGTGAACTAAGTTCGTATGCATATTAAAATGATAAACGTTGCTTGAGTAATGTTATTGTGATTTGCGCTTAAATAAACCAGCATTAACGGCTTTGGATGTTGCATATGGCTAGATAAATGCACACACATAAGGGTATTAGTAAGGGAATAACACTGTTTTAATCATTTCCATGTATTAATTACGATTTTGTGTTTCTTTGCTTAAGGTGACTATTATGGCCTACCAAAAGATGGCCGCCGACTGAAGCCTAACTAAAGTACATTACTTCACCATTTGAACAATGGAGAAAGGCGCCTGCACTGACTTTGACCGTGTCCCCTGTGTGACCTGTCAGACCATGCCCATGAAGATTACCCTGGGCGAGGTGCCAATGCCCCTGAACATGAAGAAAATGTTACAATTGAGAATACGAACTGTTGAACCCGACCTGTTCTCAACGAACTGATACATTTAGGACCACGGATTACTCTTTCCCATACATTCGCTTTGAGACTTTTTCCGCATGGGAAAATTGAAAAATGTTTCCTGATGTGCCGAGATGTATTTGAATTTAGCCAATCATATTCCTGTGAAATGAGAAATGTAACATTTGATATGCAAATTTTAGTATAAATATTGGTAGACTAGAGAGGTGTTAAGAGAAGCTGTTGACGGAGAAACGATGATCAGAGATCCTTATGCTGACGGAGAGGACGGTGACTCTATATGATAGAACAGAACTCTGACGAATTTACTGAGGACCAGTTCTGACTTAGAAAACGACAATTAGCCAGAATAGGTAAATATGACAAAGGATGATATTGCATTATTAAGATTTAACCTGCATTTAAATTAGATAATAGAAAATCATTATTTGAATTAATGTGTCGGGTGATTATTTCTTTGAAATGTTTATTGATTAATTTAGAGTGTTAAGGTATCATTGAACTAAATAACAACTAAATGATTCGATCGACCTGTTGATGGAGGATTTATTAGGGTGATTCAGGTAAGGTGGTTTTCTCCATCATGGAAGGCAGTTTGGTTCGGAATTGATGTCCATTTGTAGGCACGGATAGTTTGATAGAATGAATGTTGGTGTTATGGGCCCCACCAGCGTATGATATGTGTGTGTGTGTGTGACTGAGAAATCATTCTGTCCGTGGAAGTAAAGGGAAATTGAGGAACCCAAACTGCACCACTAGCGCTAAGGAAAACACAAGGGTGGGCCTTATTCTTGTGAATACGGTGCATCCCTGCGTTAATAAGATTACGCTATGAAGCACTGCAGTGCGTCATTTCTTTGTAAATAGAACCCTCAACGTCCCTGTGTCTACAAAAATATAAATGTGTCCTTGTGTATTAAAACTGGTGCTCATGTAAAGCGCTTGATTACCTGCGGGCCAAGATTGCACTATATAATACTGGGAAAAAAAATAATTATGAAATCTCCGTTAAATAAGGCAAATATTTCACAGAGATGGCATTACCCCAGAGAAATAGGGGTTTTGAAACTACTGGGATATATGCAGTAAAAAAGGCAAACAATCTAATTTCTACTATGCAGGTACGTCCCTAGGACTTACTGGTAACCAGTCCTCTGACCAGGTATGGCACTTTCGTATCTAGTTCCCGTGCCTTGAGACCTCTGACTTTCTCCTCTCCTGATTGCTTTTTTTCTCTCTATGTGCAGGTTTGTTCTGTGCATTCCATTTTCTGTTCTGTTTTTACCCTTTTTTGCCTCTTTTGCTTCATTTTTATTCTCATTTTCATCTCTGTCTCACCCTTGTTTTGTCCCTCTTTGCTCCGTTGTTTTCCCTGATTTGTCTTTCTTTTGCTCCACTTCCCCCTTGTTTTGTGTCTATTTTCTGTTGTTTTATCCCGGTTTTGTGCCTCTTTGTGTCTCTTTACTCCATTTTCGTGCCTCTTTTCTCTGTTTTTTCCGTGACTCTGTGCCTTTGTTTTCCTGTCCTTTTTCTCCCCTAGGGCCGTTTAGATTGTTCCTGCTCTCCTCCTTCCTACCTCTCGGAGGCCCATGACCTGCTTAATGGTGGCCGCAGAACGAACCAACCATTAGGCAGGTGCATAGCGATAGCCCCTCTAGTACTTACCTGTGCCCGATCCTTTGACTAGTCAAGGCCCTTTCGGACCCGTCTTCTGCGCTTTGAGGCTCCAGCCTAGCTCCTCTTCTTGGCCATGTATACAAAAGGTTTTATATGTCACAAATGGAGAATGGAGCTGTTAGTAACTGCTAAATAGCCTTTTGACATGTACTAACCCTTTTCTGTGAGTCGGTAACATATTACCAACTTGCAAAATTGGGTTTGTGAGTCGGTATTAGGAATGGGTGTTACAAGGGCGTCCCTTCCTACTAGCAAGTCGCAGGGAGATGTATGTATGTTTTGCGACTGGAATGAAGTTGCAGTGCATTCGCAGTTTACTGCCTACTTCAAGAAGGTGGTAAGTGAGTCGCAAACGGGAAGGTTTCCACAGGCGGCACCTTCCTCTTTGTGAATGGCTGTGAAAATGTTTTTTAAGAGCAGGCAGTGGTCCCTTCACTGACAGAATCTTGATGTAAAAATTATAGATGTAAAATATATCGCTGAAAAATATAGAATGCAAAAATATCGACTCCCTATACTTAAACAGGTAAATACAAGAATATCGAGAAAAAAATATAGATGTTAAATATATAGCTGTAAAAAATATCGATTTTTATATATATAAAATATTAAATATTCCATTTATTAATTAATAACATTAAGGGGCCGATTCCCGGATCCAGAGTGTTTTCTGACCGAGCCGGAGTCCTGCAGTCCGACCGAGCGAGTACGATGCGGCTGTATGCTGCTGGACTCGGTTCGGTCGGACTCCCATAGAAGTCAATGGGAGCCGGTCGTACGACGCGTACATGGGCTCCCATTGACTGAATGGGTACGTCGCGGACAAGTGCGCCCCTACAGTGGGTATGCGTCGGTCCCATCCGTACATGCCCACATGGTTATATCGTTTGTAATTTATCTGTAAAAATAGAGGGTACTTTAATTATAGGACCTTGGAAATTTGTTTAAATTATGGCAAATGAATCTACATATATATATCTCTTATCGTTTCACCACGGTTATTAATGAAATTGAATTTGAATTTTAATTATGCCGCAATTAGAACTGAAATGCGAGTGCATTTTTTGTGAGTAGTCATTATGTTGTGTGAACAAGCCCTTCTGGGGGCGAAACACGTCACAACTGGTTTATGAATTTAATAAACCCCCTAACGTTTAAGTCTGGTGATTAATTTTGGACCCGTGTGCTCGTTTGGAACTCCGTTCTTCTGGTATATATATATATGTATATATATATATATATATATATATATATATATATATATATATTTATATATATATATATATATTATCTACTGGCGGTCGCCAGTAGATAGTTATAGTTAGGACCGTGTTTCCATAGGAAATCTGAAAATTCTATTTTGAATAAGTTTGGCGCCGGTTGACGAATCTTCACGAAATTTTCAAAACTAATGGGGCGCTCCGCTCAGCTGCTACCCTGAAAGTCCGGGGGGATTCGTCAAGCGGGGCCCGAGAAAAAAGGGGGGTCCCAAAACGCGTTTTCCCCATGCCTTTTCCCATAGGACCTTTAGTCGAAGGTACAGCCCGAACGGCTGAACAGAATTACTTGAAATTTGGCAGAGAGGTAGTCCTCAGGTCAGGGATGTGCCTTTTGCATATATGGAGTCAATCTGTTCAGTAGTTCCTGAGAAAATTGCAGTTAAAAGCACAGACATATCTATAGCCGCGCACCGTGCGCGCACCGTGCGAGCACCCTAACGTGCGCGAGCGTAATTCTGATTGGTGGTTACATGTTAGTCAACGTTCGAATTGGTCGAAATCAGGAATTTGCGAGAGTGAAAAAGGAAGGTGTTGAACGTGAAAAGGGGGCAGAGTAGAGAGTTCCTGACCCCCTAGCCTTTGTCAGAGGGTCCCAGAAGGACCCCGAAGGCAGACATTTTTTAAAACAGTTATAGTTATCTGAATTAACTATAACGGGGGAATTTCATTGGTTTTTTACGAGTGAAATATCCACCTAACTATAACATGTGGGAAACCTATGGTTTTTTAAGTGAATATATATATATATATATGTCAAGCATTTCAGGGACGATTGATTATTAAGCACATTGTGATTCGCTGAGCCAGATGCCAAATTTTACATAAAGTTTTATTGAAAAATAACGAATGAAATCATATAAATGTACTTTATGTTGATTTAGCTAATTATTAATTAGTATTGCACTGTAATGGCAGACATGGTGACACTCGTTTATTCATAGTTGTATGAATTGTACAGCGAGAACGATAGTTGTCCATGAGTGAGAACTACGAGTCTTTCTTCCAACACACTGTGATTGTAGTCTCATCACGTGACTATTTGACTCATGCACTACGATTTAAAATGTCTGATTTCAAAAATGGTTGAACTATTGGTGAACAAGCCTGCTTGGCAGGCGAAACGCGTCCTCCTAAGCTGTTCCAATAAATTTTTGGTCAGAACACAGCGTCGTCAATCTTTGTCGGTTCGAGAAAGAGAGGGACAATATTGCGGACCTTGCCTTGGTGGTCCTTTATGACGACGCACCCGTTGGTTTGGTGAGCGGCGGCTGTACCGAGGGAAAGAAAAGTTGAATCTTTGTGCTCGCCGCCCCCCTGCACTGTGGATGTAAGGAGAAGCTGTTTATCGGCATCCGGATAACGGCACACTAACTCCTGGGAACCTGCAGCGTCTACGAACGAGTCGGAGGACCGGTTTGTGATGAGTCAGCATTACCAGGTAGGAAAGAGCCGAGAAGCACAGAGCGGGAAACGGGGAAGCCAGGAAACACATTTCACTCTATATTAGCAACAAGCTCTTTAGAGACTGGCGGCTTTTGACCATAGGCATCAGTGTCTAAGTTCTAATTAATAATGTCAGCGGCGGAACTGAAAGAGAGAGAGGAAGCTGCACTTACTATCTTTGATGACACGAGTGCACCCACCAAACAAGCAGGAAGCTACAGAACTACCGAAGTAGTTTCTGACACTTTAACGCGTTTAAAGCGCTTAGAAAAACTCAAACGAAGCGAACTATCAAAATGGTGGGAGGCAAAGTCCCTCCAGCGATATTTGGAAGTGAAACGGATCCCACGGGGGCTGCACATCTTGGTAGCACCAACATACGAGGACCCAAACCCTAACATGCTATTGGAGTGGGCGGACAACAACCAAGAGGCATCGCGCAAAATGCTGGCAATTTTAATCAAGTATGCCGACATTGATCGACAAAAAATCGTGGAGGAAATAACTCAGATTCTTGACATGCTGTCCAAAGAAGGAGATCAAGAACCAATCATTAAATTTACAAAGGAAATGTCTGAGCGCTTAAAGAAGTTGGAAACAACAATCAAGGAAAGAAAAGCGACAAAGTTTATTAGAGATAAAAACGATTACGATCGAGGGCAGATTTACACCTTTGCCAGAAAATTTGACACCTTGAGAAAACAGCGAATGAACCCAGTGTCGCAGGCAAGAGCAGAGGTACAATCAGAGCTGAGCAGCATCCAGAGCTCTGAGGTAGACACAGATTTAGATGAAGGACCAAGCAGACAACAAGTACAAACTGCACCTTCTGTCATCGAAGAGTTCAGTTTTTTAGAACAAGAAAGAAAATTCAACCTTCGCCCCAGGCCCAATCCTCAATACGACAACAAACCAAGAGGAAGAGGCAGAGGCAACAGAGGCGCAAAGCGACCAAACAACGCCAATATGCCCAAGACCAAAGGGAACAAGTAGACAGCATTGCAACATCTGCTAACAAAAGTTCCATCATTAACCTAACAGATGTCAGTCTAACGCCAAAAGAAGAGAACATTTTGCGACTGGGACTGTCATACTGTCCTCCAGCAGATTTCAACTATGTGACAACCAGGGTGGATACTTTCAAATTTGTAAGATCTTTAAAATTGAAAAAATTCTTTGCACAGAGCCAGAATAAAAAGCATATCAAAAGACAAGCAAACTCATCTGACCAACCGAGTAATCTCCTAGTATCTGACATGGAGCTCATGTTTGAATTGGAAACTATGGATAATGAATCCAGGACTGATACAGTGACATCAGATACATCAGCAAACACAGACTTTGAACACAATGGATCTCTCTCGAACAGTCAAGCAATACAACTGGCAAGAGAACAAGATCTTAATATTGAGGGAACTGTATCCACTGATTTCCGGCCAATGTCCAAATTTATTCCCACTACTGCGAGAGATGCAATTGACGTATTCAACGAGTTAGTTATAAATGACTTAAAAAACTTAGAAAAATGTACCAGCGTGCAACATAAAAAATTCACTCAGCATGAAAAAGAGTACTCTGCATTAATTTCTAAACTAAAATGTAAAGATAACTGCATTGTGAGCATTAGGCTCACCTGGTCAGCTGTGCAGAGGAGTCGAGCGCCGACGCCATTCCGGCGTGCAGCGAGGCCACGCCCCTTTCTGGAGGCGACGCCCCTGTCTAGGCCCCGCCCACTACCCAACATACTTAAGGCTCCGATCCACAAGCTCCGGTTGATGGTTGTGAGTTTTTCCTGAGGCGGAAAGCCGGGAAAGTGTGTGTTGTGCAACGTTTTTAACAACTTTGAGAGTCACGTATTTTCTGTTTTCACCGGCACATCCCCCCCCCCTCCTGGCACTTTGATCCTGGGCATTAGGCTCACCTGGTCAGCTGTGCAGAGGAGTCGAGCGCCGACGCCATTCCGGCGTGCAGCGAGGCCACGCCCTCTTCCTCCTACATCCGTAACTACAAATCATGTGCCCCCTCCGGCAGCGCAGCGGACGAGCGCAGCGGGCGCGCCGGTGGCGCTCCGGAGGTGCGCCAGAGGTAAGCCCGTCTGCGCCCGTCCGCGCCAGACCGAGCCAGGAGCAAGGCACTGGCGAGAATTCAAGGCTTACATACTCCAGAGTCTACCTTCATCATCTCTACCAGCCCCTTGTACACACAGGCTTACACTTAATGAGAGCAGATTCTCACTGTACCAACTGCCCCCAGTGTCCCTTTCACTTTACCCCCTCGATAAACGAGATCAACACTCAGACGACTATCAACATGGCCCTGCTGAACTGTAGATCTCTCCCCAAACATGCCCACGAAATCCATCTGCTTATGGAAGAACATCATCTAGAGATTCTGTTTCTCACTGAAACATGGCTCGCCCCCGAGTCAGATGCGGATATCGTGCAGGCACTGCCCCAAGGTTTCTCCATACAACATCTGAACCGCCCGAAGGGCAGGGGAGGGGGAATAGCCGTCATTTTTAAAGACCTCTTCTCGTGCAGATTTCTCGACAGCCCATTGATGGATTGTGAAAACATCCATTTCATCATTCAAATCTCCCCTTGCAACTCCCTCTCAGGAGTCCTCATTTATCGCCCACCAGGATCCATGGGACAGTTCCATAACTCTCTCATGGAATGCTCCGTGGCCCTGGCTAGCACTCGACCCAATTTCCTCATTTTAGGGGACTTTAATGTCCAGTTTGATAACACTAAGGATGCCACAGCAGCTGACTTGATTTCAGACCTCGCTGCCCATCAATTTCATCTATTAAACCATCGACATCTTCCCACGCATAATCTCGGACACTTGCTGGATCCCATCTTCTGCAATTTTCCTGACCTTAGGGTAGGAATGCCGATACCAGTGCCCTGGACTGATCATCGACTTATTCCTCTAAGCCTGCAGATTAAGACCTTTTCTCCGCCCAATCAAGCACCGGGCAGACCCTCTCGCCCCTGGCCGAAACTTGACCAGGATAAATGGGCGAATGTATTAGAACGCTCCAAGCCGGCGCCCGATAGTAATCCGCACTCGGCGGACGTGCAGTTTAGGTCCTGGGTTGGAAATTCCCTCGACGCCGTTTTGCCTAAAAAACCGTACTTAAAACCTAGGAAAAAAGCCTACGCTCCATGGTTCTCTCATGAGATCCGCCTCCTGAAAAAAACCTGCAAGAGAGCAGAAAGAACATGGAGGAAAGACTTTGATTCCAACAGTAAAAGGGAATACAAAGTAGCCATTCTTACCTACAAAAAAGCCCTCAAACACGCGCAAACTGTCTTTTTCACTGATAAAATTAGCAAGGCATCCTGTTCATCTAGAGAAACCTTTCAAATAATGAAAAAACTTTTAAAAATTCCAGAGCCACCTCTAACATTTAATCTCCCGGGTAACCATTGCAACGAGCTAGCTGCGTTCTTTGAACAAAAGATTCAAAAGATCCTCCTTCAGCTTCCCCCACTTCCTCCCAACGATCCGGCATCCACTCATTCAGAGCAGACTCAGAACTCACACATAGAACTTGATATGTTCCTTCCCATCTGTGAGGAAACCTTGCGGCCCATCTTCCAATCCCTGAAAAGCGGCTCCCCGCTGGATCCAGCACCTGTCAGACATCTGAAACAAGTCACCTCCACCATTCTGGCGCCCATGGTGAGTTTGATTAACGCATCCATTGAAAGCGGATGTGTCCCACCTAGCTGGAAGAAAGCGATTGTCAAGGCCTTACTAAAAAAGCCTAACCTGGATCCGAATAATTTTGCCAACTTCAGACCTATTTCCCTGCTCCCATGCGTGAGCAAGATAGCGGAAAAGTTCATCAACAGTCAGCTATCAAATTTCCTGGAAAGCATCAAATTGCTAAAATCCACACAGACAGGTTTCCGCCCTGGCCAGGGTACGGAAACAGCGATGGTGGCGGTTGTCGAAGAGGCGAGGATAATCATCGATACAGGAGGATCAGTGGCAGTGATCCTTCTGGACCTCAGTGCGGCCTTCGACACCGTCAACCACAGTATCCTGGCCCAGAGACTCCAGGATCTTGGTATCTCTGGCTCGGCCCTGATGTGGCTAAAGTCATTTCTGGCCAATCGATCCTTCCAGGTGGCGGAGGGTGATTTCCTCTCCAGGGAGACTCCTATACACTGCGGAGTACCTCAGGGCTCATCGTTAAGCCCTACGCTCTTTAACGTGTATATGTCGCCATTAGAAGGTATTGTCGTCCCGTATGGTATTAAACTTCTGACCTACGCGGATGACACCCAGCTGGTTGTTTCCCTCAGTCGACAGGATAACCCCGAAATAGATCTGCACTCCTGCCTGAGGGACATAGTCAGCTGGATGAACCTATCCCACCTTAAACTCAATGGCGACAAGACGGAGATTATGGTGATAGGCAACCAATCCTACTTCCGGCCGGAGTCTCTATGGCCTCCTTGCATGGGCGCACCTCCAATCCCCAAAGCTGAAATTAAAAGCTTGGGGATCTGGCTTGATCAAAATCTCACCCTAAGCACCCAGGCAAGGAAAACGGCTGGAACATGCCATGGTCTCCTACGCACCACCCGTAAGATTCTTCCCTTGCTTCCACCTGAATCAAGGAAACTCCTCCTTCAGGGTCTCATCCTTTCAAGATTGGATTATGGTAATGCTCTTTACCTCGGGGCTCCAAAAAAAGTGATTGCCAGGCTTCAGGTTGTGCAAAACGCCGCTGCCCGGATTCTCACAAACACTAAGACCCGGTGCTCTGCCAAACCAGCAATTAGAGCCTTACACTGGCTGCCTGTTGAGCAAAGGATACATTTTAAGGCTATGTGCCTAACCCATAAAATCATACAGGGTAAAGCGCCGTCAATATTAAAGGACCTTGTGATCCCTTATACCACTACCAGAATCCTCCGATCCTCGCATGCCAATCTGATTCAAACGCCTAAGATAAGGAAGGCTCGTTCAGGAGGTCGACGTTTTTCCGTTCATGCGTCCAAGCTTTGGAATTCCCTCCCGCCTGACCTCCGGGCTCAACACAATCTGCTTCCATTTCGAAAGGCACTAAAGACATGGCTGTTCCCATAACCTTCTGCTTCGCCTCCGGTTGAACTCGCTGTCGCATCTTCCAGCGCTGGGACGCTCAAGGGCAGCCATGCGCTTTAGAAATCTCCTTACATTACATTACATACATACATTACATTGTGAGAAATGCAGATAAAGGTGGAAATGTTGTCCTCTGGGACAAAACTAAGTATTTGAACGAAGCATACAAACAACTTAACAACTGTACCAACTATGTTAAAACAACTCAGGCAGAGATGCAAAATAATTTTGATATGTATAATGCACAACTTGATGAATGGCATAACAAATGTTTGATTTCAAGAGAAGAAAAGCAATTTTTGAAGGTATCAAATCCAACCATACCGGTATTTTATTTAATACCAAAAGTCCATAAGAATGCAGAAAACCCGCCAGGGCGACCAATTATTTCTGCTATTGGCGGGGCCTTAGAGAACACCTCCAAATACGTTGATTCTTTTCTTTGTCCATTAACTAAATCTTTGCCTTCGTACATCCAGGACACAGGCGACTTCTTAAAAAGAATATATGACATACCTTGGGAAGATGACATGCTATTGGTCACCATTGATGTCACCACATTGTATACCAGTATCAGACATGAAGATGGACTGAGAGCTATCAAACATTTTTTAAGTGTGCGTCCAATAACCCTCTGGGCACACACCCAAATGTTAATCCGAATGACCTCGCTATGTTTGAAAAACAACTATTTCCTTTTCAAAAATGATCTATACCACCAGATCTGTGGCACTGCAATGGGCACCTGCTTCGCCCCCAGCTATGCGAATTTGCATATGGGCTGGTGGGAGGAGCAGGTGGTCAGAGTTAAGTGCCATCATGAATGGGAAAACAATATTTTACATTGGAGTCGATTTATCGACGACTTGTTTATCATTTGGAAAGGGACGGAGGAATCTATAAAGAGTTTCATTGAAAAAATCCAAATAAACTCTTTGAACTTACAATTTACCAGCACTATCAGTAATAGTTCAGTCAATTTTTTAGATTTACCTGTATATATACAAAATTCCAAAGTCCACACAAAACTGTATCGAAAGCCCACAGCGGGGAATACGTTGCTGCACGCAACGAGTTTTCATCCGCAAAATTTAATCAGAAGCATTCCTTACGGTGAGTGCCTCAGAACCATCCGCAACTGTAGTGAACAGAAAACCTTGGATACTGAATTAGAGCAGATGGAACAACGATTCAAATCCCGGGGTTACAAAAAGGAATATATTCAGGCTTCTATTAAACAAGCGAAAAAAAGAACAAGGGAAGATATTTTATTTCATGACAGCAAGAGTAAGATTAAGCGACACAACACGCAGAATAATCAAGTAAGAATGATCACCTCCTTCAACCGACAGCATGGCCAGGTTAGGAGCATTCTGAGTAAGCACTGGCATCTTATCAGAAACGATGCAATTCTGGGCAAGTTAGTACAAAAAAGGCCTGCAATCACGTTCAGAAAAGCTAGATCATTTAAGCAGATGCTAGTCAGCAACATGATTTCAAACCAGCAAACTACAAAATCATCCACATGGCTTAGAAGAAAAGAAGGGTTTTTAAAATGCACAAAATGCAAAGCCTGTAACCATGTGAAGAATACTTCTTCCTACAAACCGGGACTCTCCAAAAGAGAGAAAAAGATTAAAGGTTTTCTGTCGTGCAAAACAGAATATGCTGTCTACGTTTTGCAGTGCCCTTGTGGCCTGCAATACGTGGGCAGTACTATTCACCCAGTGCATATAAGAATCCTGCAACATCTGAGAGCCATAAGAAATGGGGATAAAACATACCCAGTTGCACGTCACTTTGACGCATTTCATGATAAAAACGCGCAAGAACTAAGCTATTTTGTCATCGACTGCGTGCCTCCGAGTATCAGAGGCGGCAACCGAGAGAAGAAGCTTAGGAGACTAGAATCGCACTATATTATCAAAACACACCAAAACGCCTATGGGCTTAAATATAGAAGAGGACCTGTTAACCCAATTGTAAAGTGTAGGCACAACATCTGCACTAATCTGTGATGCAATTGGACAACCAAAGATATAAGAAATGCATGCTATACCTCTCTCAATTTCTAGTTTTAACTATTTTCTTTTGCTTTTCATTTTTTTGATTTTATCTTTACTAAGTTTTTCTTTGAGGCATGAGAGGCTATAAGTCGGAAGTTGGATTGAAGGATCTATACACTATAGTTGCTTATGTGATTATTGAGTTCAAGCTGATTGCACTTTTAAACGCTTATTTCACTGTCACTTTAACCAGGATCATACTTGTGAAGATCATCAGAAAGGGGTGTATGCCCACTTGGGCGTAATTAGACCTAGCGATACAATCCTTTTAACCTTCATCATTTGAGAAACTACTTGTAAAAACGAGGAATTTATACCCACTTGGGTTGTATTTTGTACTCGAGAGCAGGTTGCACTCATGAGAATAAAACCTTAGATGTCAATATGAATACATTTTGCAAGGACAGAATTGTCTGCATAAAGTTTTATTGCAAATGGAAGGTGTATGCAAAAAGACAAACCCGCTAGGACAAATATATCTATGCGTGTCCTAGGTCAAGCATTTCAGGGACGATTGATTATTAAGCACATTGTGATTCGCTGAGACAGATGCCAAATTTTACATAAAGTTTTATTGAAAAATAACGAATGAAATCATATAAATGTACTTTATGTTGATTTAGCTAATTATTAATTAGTATTGCACTGTAATGGCAGACATGGTGACACTTGTTTATTCATAGTTGTATGAATTGTACAGCGAGAACGATAGTTGTCCATGAGTGAGAACTACGAGTCTTTCTTCCAACACACTGTGATTGTAGTCTCATCACGTGACTATTTGACTCATGCACTACGATTTAAAATGTCTGATTTCAAAAATGGTTGAACTATTGGTGAACAAGCCTGCTTGGCAGGCGAAACGCGTCCTCCTAAGCTGTTCCAATAAATTTTTGGTCAGAACACAGCGTTGTCAATCTTTGTCGGTTCGAGAAAGAGAGGGACAATATTGCGGACCTTGCCTTGGTGGTCCTTTATGACGACGCACCCGTTGGTTTGGTGAGCGGCGGCTGTACCGAGGGAAAGAAAAGTTGAATATATATATATATATATATATATATATATATATATATATATATATATATATATACATATATATATATATATATATATATATATATATATATTGATATATTGTGTATACATATCTATATATACCAATAACATAACGTCTATTTAATAACCAGTTCTATTATAAATTAAAATATTTAAACTTAAATTTACAACTCCAGTCAGTGCAACAGTAGGGAAAGTGTTGGATAGCAGAGAGGTAAAAATTACTATTCCCACTAAAGTGAGTAAAACAGTAGGGAAAGTGTTGGATAGCGGAGGGGTAAAACTTACTTTTCCCAGCTTCAATGAGTGTAACAGTAGGGAAAGTGTTGGACAACAGAGGGGTAAAAATTACTATTTCCACTCCAATGAGTGCAACTGTAGGGAAAGTGTTGGATAGTGGAGAGGTACCACTTACTATTCCCTCTCCAGCTAGTGCAACAGTAAGGAAAGTGTTTGATTGCGTAGGGGTAAACATTACTATTCCCACTCCAATGAGTGCAACAGTAGGGAAAGTGTTGTATAGCGGACGGGTAAAAATTACTATTCCCACTCCAATGAGTGCAACAGTAGGAAAAGTGTTGGATAGCAGAGTGGTAAAACTTACTATTCTCACTTCAGTGAGCACAACAGTAGGGAAAGTGTTCAATAGCGGAGGGGTAAAACTTACTATTCCCACTCCAGTGAGTGTAACAGTAGGGAAAGTGTTGGATAGCAGAGGGGTAAAAATTACTATTCCCTTTCTAAGGAGTGCAACAGTTGGGAAAGTGTCGTATAGCGGAGTGGTAAAACGTACTATTCCCACTCCAGTGAGTGCAACAGTAGGGAAAGTGTTGGCTAGTGGCAGGATAAAATTTAGTATTCCCACTCCAATCAGTGCAACAGTAGGGAAAGTGTTGGATAGTGGAGGGGTAACAGTTAATATTCTCACTCCAGTCAATTCAAAAGTAAAAACAAAGGAAATATAAACAACAAAAATATTTTAAAAAACAAAATAAAGATATAAATATATTAAAAATATAAATATATTTAATATTACAAATTAAAAAAACATATTATAATGTTAAATGTATATGACAAATGCCTACAAATATTATATTAAATAAAATAACAAATAATTTTCAAATACACATTTTTAATTAGAAATTATTTTAGAATCAAAAACATTAATTATTACATAAATGTACTTATTTTATTTCCTATCCTATAACACCACACAATTCACAACCCACATCTAAATTTTATTTTTAAAAATTACTTACATAACTAACATAATTAATTACCAAATAAAGAAATATTATTAATTAAAAAACAAATTAAAACTCATAAAAATTAATAAACTTCCCACACTTTACCCCTATAACTCCCACAAACCACTGGTAAAATAAACTTTTAAAAAATGAATTACACAATTAAAACTTATTTTCAATAAAAAAAACTAAAAGTATATAAAAAACTAATTATAAAGTAAGTAAAATAAATTTTCTCCCCACCCTTCACCCCTAAAAAAGCAAAACCACACACAAAAAATATAAACAATCGCCCTAATTAAATATCAATTAATTAACATTAATGAACACACAATTATTAATTAATTAAACATAAATGACTTCCCACACTTTACCCCTATAAACCCCATAACACACACCTAAAATTAATCACACAAATTCCATACTAAGGGCCCCATTAGTCTGGCAGTCGGAAAATGGGACTGACTGCCAGGGTTGCGGCGGTCCCACGAGGCCAATTAGGATGCGCCTTCTTGCCTTTAACATTGCGGACGGTGCTGCTGGGTGCAGCTTCATTCGCAATGTTAAAAGTGCATGGTTTGCATTGCCATGCACAACATGACAGGCACCGCGCGGTGTCTGCCACCTTGTGTATAGTAATGTAGGGGGGTACCATAGGTACCCCCCAAGTGCAGCCCCCCCACCCCCATGCCACCATGGAAAGGCCTTTAAATGTGCACATCATAATATAGGATGGCGGTGCCTGCTCGGCACCACCACCATATTATGCCCCAGATCCGCACGGCAGGCCATCGAAACGATAGCCTGCCGGCAGAAAAGCAGCAGACAGTCTTTCCATCCGCCGCGGTACCCCGCCATACTAATATGGCGGGGGTAAATCAGAGACAGATGGCGGGCGGATCGCCACCGCCAGTCCAGCGGTGGCGATCCGCCCGCCATCATAATAGCCCCTTAATGTTCAACTAATTAATCAACATTAATTAGGAACTAATTATTAATTAATTAAAAATAAATTACTTCCCACCCTTCACCCTAGAAACCCCACCACCCACACCGTAACAAAATGACACATTTACCTTAGTTAATTATCAATTAATTACTTAATATAGATTAACAACTGAATATTAATGAATTAAACATAAATGACTTCCCACCCTTTACCCCTATTAACCCCACAACCCACACCTAAAATTAATTACACAATTTCCATAGTTAATTTCAATCAATTAAATTAATATAAATTAACAACTGATTATTAATTAATCAAAAATAAATTACTTCCTACACTTTACACCTATACACCCAACAACCCGCACCTGAAAAAAATACACAATTATCATAATTAATTATCAATTAATTGATATAAATTAACAAGCAATTAATAATTCATTACAAATAAATTACTTCCCACAATTAACACTATGGTGCCGATTCCGATCCTGTAAAACCCGGGTACGAATGGTCGAACGGAGCGTATTCTCCTTACGACTCGTACCCGGGAAATCCACCTTACAAACCAGCAAGTACGATTCGTACAGAAATACCATTTCCGTACGAATCGTACAAAACTACGTACGGCTAAAAAATACCCACAATTCTGATCCAGGACATCCCGGACGTGACGTCCGGACGGAGTCAGGCAACGTTTTACGGACCAGCAAGTACGATTCGTGCCTACGTCACTCCGCACGGCTCATTTTTTACGGCAGCCAAAAACTCCCGGGAAATTGAGGACGACGCGAAGAAGGACACCGGTACGCGACGGACAGCCATGGCCCCATCCTACATGTCATCCCGGCCCCCCTAGCTTATGACCTGGTGCACCGAAACCGCCGCGCATGCCGCAGAAGGTCAGAACAACACCCAGGGGCAAAGGGGGGGGCGAGGGGCAGGAAACATAACCTCTACCATATACTGTACATACATTACCTCCAGGGGCGTGTCCACTAATCCCTGCGTCCCGCTACAACGGCAGTGGCCGTGTACGCGTACCCGTCACCACTACAATGGTGGTACGGGCCGTACCCACGCCCTCAGAGCGTGGGTTCGGCCCGTACCATGCGTACTCTACAGCACCACTACAATGGAGGTATGGGCCGTACCCACGCCCTCAGAGCGTGGGTATGGCCCATACCACCATTGTAGTGGTGATGTAGGTGTACGCGCCGTACCCACGCCCTCAGAGCGTGAGTACAGCCCGTACTACACGTACCCCTACAGCACCACTACAATGGAGGTACGGGCCGTACCCATGCCCTCAGAGCGTGGGTAAGGCCCGTACCACCATTGTAGTGGTGATGTAGGTGTACGCGCCGTACCCACGCCCCCAGAGCATGGGTACGCCCCGTACCACGCGTACCCCTACAGCACCACTACAATGGAGGTACGGGCCGTACCCACGCTCTCAGAGCGTGGGTACGGCCCGTACCACCATTGTAGTGGTGATGTAGGTGGACACGCCGTACCCACGCCCTCAGAGCGTGGGTACGGCCCGTACCACGCGTACCCCTACAGCACCACTACAATGGAGGAACGGCCCGTACCCACGCCCTCAGAGCGTGGGTACGGCCCGTACCACCATTGTAGTGGTGATGTAGGGATACACGTGGTACGGACCGTACCCAACCTATGAATGCGGGGGTACGGACCGCATCACCCATACCCCTAGGGCACCAGTACATTTGTGATACAAGGCGTACACACGCCACGAATGTTGGCTTAGGGCCTGGTGCAGCATATAACCAGTATATTCGGGTGTGTACATGGCGAGGACAGCAGTGTACTGCACCAAGGGTGCGGGTGGGTGGGTGGGCGTCTGCCTATTACTCCCAGCAGTGGACAGAGACATGTGAGGGGTGGGTGCAGAGGAATACCAGCAGTGGACAGAGACATGGGAGTGGGTGCCTATCACTCCCAGCAGTGGACAGAGACATGTGAGGAGGGGGTGCCTATCACTCCCAGCAGTGGACAGAGACATGTGAGGGGTGGGTGCCTATCACTCCCAGCAGTGGACAGAGACATGGGGGTGGGTGCCTATCACTCCCAGCAGTGGACAGAGACATGTGAGGGGTGGGTGCCTATCACTCCCAGCAGTGGACAGAGACATGGGGGTGGGTGCCTATCACTCCCAGCAGTGGACAGAGACATGTGAGGGGTGGGTGCCTATCACTCCCAGCAGTGGACAGAGACATGAGGGTGGGTGCCTTTCACTCCCAGCAGTGGACAGAGACATGTGAGGGGTGGGTGCCTATCACTCCCAGCAGTGGACAGAGACATGTGAGGGGTGGGTGCCTATCACTCCCAGCAGTAGACAGAGACATGTGAGGGGTGGGTGCCTATCACTCCCAGCAGTGGACAGAGACATGTGAGGGGTGGGTGCCTATCACTCCCAGCAGTGGACAGAGACATGTGAGGGGGGGTGCTTATCACTCCCAGCAGTGGACAGAGACATGTGAGGGGTGGGTGCCTATCACTCCCAGCAGTGGACAGAGACATGTGAGGGGTGGGTGCCTATCACTCCCAGCAGTGGACAGAGACATGGGGGTGTGTACATCATTATCAGATGACCACAACTCCATGGGTGTATGTACGCATCCCTAATTTTCGACTATGTTCATAGTGCCATAACAACACATCACTGACAGCAGGGTCCCACTCCCATGAGGAGGGATGTCTTTCCCCCACTGCATGACACACCACATGTGGGTGTGAGGACAAATGACACATGCATACCCACCCCTGGTGGATGCAGCACAATACACACACAGAGATCATGCCACAAGACTGTAAAGTCAGGTCAATGCCTACTAAACTAAGAGAGCCAAAGGGAACACACACTGTCACGCACATCCCAGGACTGATTGGAATGTACACGTGCTGGGACAGCCACCAAATTGTTTTCTCTCATGGGAGGCATAGGGTGGAGGTCCCACAGATACAATGCCCACAATTGTGAGTCAGGTGCCCAAAAACCCAGCAGAACAAGTACCATATGTGTGCTAGGTTGGGATTACACACATGCATAGTGCGGAAAAGGGACAATTTCTCCATGAAGGCATGGCAACATACCCAATTTACAAGTACAGTGACTAGCAAGGATGGCACAGATGATGCAGCCGGAGACATTGCTGAGCAGGCATGGCCAAAGTTGAAGGGATCCGTCACCAACAAAGGAAATGTAGACACAGGTCAGCACAACAATTGTGCAACTCCCTGCAGGGAAGATGTTGTAGTAAGGAATCCCTTAATACGTACATACATTGTTAAGTTAGCATAACCACGTTAGATGTTAGAAAGCCATTTTGCTGCTTTTGCGCACGACACTGCATCTACATGTTATTGTTTAAACAAACTGCTGGCTCGCGCTTTGCCTCACACGAGAGCAATCTGTTGTTACCATCGCAGCGGCCTTGGTCTGTACATGGTGTAACAAGAACAGTCTGGGTCGTTAGACAATGCATGTTTTCCACTCTAGGTTGATCGACTCACTATTTAGCCATAACATACAGGCAGCTGCGAATACCTGAAAGTTGGTGCTTTTCATATTGCAGACATCATGTTTAATATTCAGACCGAAGACGAGCCTTCCTGCGAGAAGACTTCTGATGCTCCTGTGATGTGATTTCACTAAGCTGATCTTTGAGGTATGGGGTCCCCTATTCAAGCCTAAGAGACCTTTTATTAGCATAATAATAATATTAGCTTCTTAGTAAAGGGAAGGTGGTAGTATCCACTGTCATTTATAACATGATCACTCCCTTTATATTCTATGGTATTGTAACGATGCTGATGGTTTTAATTATAATCATTTGTCTGCTTGTATTAGCCAAAGTACTGCATCTTAGGACACGTGGTCTATAAAATAAACTCTTTTTATTTTTTCACCGTGTCTTTGTTCATTCTTGTTGTGGACTGATGTGAGAATAATATACGAACAGGTATTTCCGATTCCCACCATTCCAGAGAGTACACTGAGTCGCTTGTTCTGGGTTGTCTTTTCATTGGGACCGCCGAGCTAAATCTCGGATAACGAATGGGACACATATGCTAGCCAGATACTGGGTTCTGGGTTCTGAGGAGAGTTTCTGGTACACCACAATTCACTGAGGTCCTGGGGTTCTACGCATAGTTCTGTGTATAAGCAGAATCCCTGCAACATGGCGCCCAACGTGGGGCGCCATGTTGCAGGTATTCCTACTTTACCTGCGTACAACCTGTCTTTCACTGCCTAGATTGTCCCTTTGAATGGCCTCTGGATTTGTGCTTAACCAACACGGTGTCTCCGGTCCCGGATTATGATCGACTGATGAGTCCCTTAGTGTCTCACGAGTTTGCCTGTTCTGGTGTTCGGATTATGGCCTGTGGTGCGGCGCATGGAATCCTGGGTAATTGGGACATCGCAAGGGCTGCCTATGACTTCTTGGATATGAGTTATCTGGAAGAACACGTCGGTTGCCCTCTGATGGTGCTAGAGGCTCCGCTTATTGAAGAACATGTATGTTCCTTTTCTTTGATTAACTGGATGGCTGAAACTTTTAATGGCCGTGCCAACCATTTTCTGTTGGAAGCTGTTGCTACGTATGCTGCATACACGTTCATGGATTGAGTGAACTGTCATCCACTATATTTTTTCTACCATGTCTTAAACATTACCTGTGACTTTGGATTGCTAGTTAAAGCAGCATTTTTCAGTTTTTTCCCTTTTTGAGGTTTTTGCTTTTCTTTTTTCTTTCGAACTTTCTCTGCACCGATACTTGGTTTCAATTTGAGTACAGCTTGTTCTGCTCTGTCGAATTTGAGCTCTGCGTTCTCTTATTTCTTCCCTACTGGTTAGTGCTTCGATCAAGGGGGCGTGTAGTAAGGAATCCCTTAATACGTACATACATTGTTAAGTTAGCATAACCACGTTAGATGTTAGAAAGCCATTTTGCTGCTTTTGCGCACGACACTGCATCTACATGTTATTGTTTAAACAAACTGCTGGCTCGCGCTTTGCCTCACACGAGAGCAATCTGTTGTTACCATCCCGAGCTCTGCGCAGCGACCTTGGTGTGTACATGGTGTAATAAGAACAGTCTGGGTCGTTAGACAATGCATGTTTTCCACTCTAGGTTGATCGACTCACTATTTAGCCATAACATACAGGCAGCTGCGAATACCTGAAAGTTGGTGCTTTTAATATTGCAGACATCATGTTTAATATTCAGACCGAAGACGAGCCTTCCTGCGAGAAGACTTCTGATGCTCCTGTGATGTGATTTCACTAAGCTGATCTTTGAGGTATGGGGTCCCCTATTCAAGCCTAAGAGACCTTTTATTAGCATAATAATAATATTAGCTTCTTAGTAAAGGGAAGGTGGTAGTATCCACTGTCATTTATAACATGATCACTCCCTTTATATTCTATGGTATTGTAACGATGCTGATGGTTTTAATTATAATCATTTGTCTGCTTGTATTAGCCAAAGTACTGCATCTTAGGACACGTGGTCTATAAAATAAACTCTTTTTATTTTTTCACCGTGTCTTTGTTCATTCTTGTTGTGGACTGATGTGAGAATAATATACGAACAGGTATTTCCGATTCCCACCATTCCTGAGAGTACACTGAGTCGCTTGTTCTGGGTTGTCTTTTCATTGGGACCGCCGAGCTAAATCTCGGATAACGAATGGGACACATATGCTAGCCGGATACTGGGTTCTGGGTTCTGAGGTGAGTTTCTGGTACACCACAATTCACTGAGGTCCTGGGGTTCTACGCATAGTTCTGTGTATAAGCAGAATCCCTGCAACAATGTCAGGTGCCACAGAGGAAGGAACACTCCTTGGGACAATGTCTCCAAACACAAATAGCACCCACGACCAAAGATTCTTTGCAGAGACCTTCTGATGGCACGCAGATACCATGGCCCACCCCATGAGCATCAGACTACAACATATCCCTGAAACATAACACATTACCACAACCCCAACTCCTGGAGCATCAGCACCCACATCAATACCTGAAATGCAATAGTGTTCAAAGGAAAACGAAAATGCTTTATTCAGCATTAAAATAAAAAAGAATTTAAGGACACTATTTACAAAGGCACATGGCCAGTCCAGATCAGAAGTCCTTGGGGGGGACACATGGCCACGCGTCTCCCCTAGCTTGCCTGCACATTAGAACCCTCAGGTTCGTCGACTGGGGGGGGGGCATCATGTGGGGAAGGACCAGGCACCGCAGGGACAGGAGGTGTAAGGGTAGGTGTGCTGGGTGCAGGGACGGACGCCTCCACCACAGGGGGTGGGGCAGCGCCAAAGGTGGAAGTGAGCTCGGCGCTGCACACTTTTGCCAGGTCGTCCAGTGTATTCCCTGCACCCGAAGAAATCACAGGCTCCAAGGAGGGGGGGGTCGGAGGGATGGGGTGCAGCGCAACTGGCGGAGGGGGTGGACGGGGGGGACTCAACTCCCCTACCTGTGGAGTGGCATGCGCATTTGCGGGCTGGTGAGACAGTGGGGCTTAGGCCCAGCACAGCCAAGTATCCCTCCTTGTCAGATTGTGTGGCAGGGGAGCCGAGGGGAGTGCCATTGGAGGGACTGGATATTGAGGCATGCGGACTCGGACTGTGGCTGCGTGCATGCCTGTGTGCCCCAGACCCAGTGGGTGTGCGTTCATCCCCCTGAGTGTGCGTACGAGGAGGTGTGCGCTTGTCTTACGTGTTGGTGTGCTGTCTGTGTCTGTTGGGGTGCGTGCTTGGGAATGTCTGGGTGTGCTTGGGACAGGCATGGGAGTGGGAAGTGTGGATGGTGCAGGGGTAGGGGGGGGACGAAGCGCTGCAGGAGACTCACTGCTGCCGTCAGTGAAGAGTCCATGGACCTCAGCAACATCCGTTGGTCAGTCATCGCTGATGACATGCCCTCCATGTATGCTACCATCTGTGTCAGCAGTCTGGTGTGGCCATGGGGGACATTCAGCATCGATGTCTGGCCAACCTGCAACTGCGGCTGAATGTCCACAGACTCTGCAGTGAGGGCAGCAGGGGGGACAGGGGCAGGGGGTGCGGTGCCTGGCACGAAGCAGACATGGTGGTGCCCTGCACAGACAGAAGAGACCGGAGCAACTGGGAGGGCGGTGATGGGAATGGAGGGGGCGGTGACAGATGTAGTGCTGCTGCCAGGTGTTGTAGCAGCCTCCGCCCCCTCGAGGAGTTCAGCCTCAGACCCGTCAGCGTCGTAGTCAGTGTTGCCACTAGACAGGTCCTCCGCCTCACTCCCCTCGCCCTCCGTACCACTTGCTCCCACAGACTCGCCAGCAGTGGTGGCACCGGTGCTGGATCCCTCCTCCAGGTCCATGCAGGTGTCTCCCTCGGTGTTCTCCGATGATGCTGTGGGCAAGGTGAAGATACAGAAAATAATCACCTGTATACATCTGACACATGAGTCCATACAAAATATGCCACAGTGCATATCAGGAAATGCATCATGAGTAACATCTAGAATACTCCGCACATATCTAACCCTGCACTCCCCAGTTGGTTGACCCACCATGCCACCTGGAAACAATGGAGATTAGGACACAACAGCAAATTACTTGATATCGAATTATACTGAGAAGCTAGTGTCTGGGAACAGTTGAGCACAGCAAGACTATGAAGGCATGCCACCTCCTGTTCACTGTGAACGAAACAGTATTGGTGCACCCAAGGCCAAATAACAGACCTCAATGCTGAAGGTGTCCCCACTTTCAGAGACCTGTGAGTACTTTGGAAACCCAAACGAAATACATTGTGAACCCTTGGGAATCACAACACTTTACACAATCTCCATCTTCAGAATGTGTGAATGTGCCACTTTGTGAACAGAACACACATGTTCCTGTATAACAGAAGTCACACAAGGAGGTGCACACAAAACTACATTTACACAGTCATTGTAGGAGCTGCCAGCCTAATTTTAAAAAGGCACTGTTAAGAAGAAATGGGGTAGCAGTAAGTACATATACATGGCACCACGGTGGTCTGGATGACTTGACACCCGAAAGTTAGTATCAGCAACAACCAAGGACTTAAATAAATGCAAACACACTGTGGGAACATGGATATGTATAATCAGAAAACAAGTGTTAATCGAACTGTGCCTTTCTTTAAAATGTGCCAGCGTGTCCCCGGAAAGTGTA
Organism: Triturus cristatus; assembly: GCF_964204655.1. Lineage (NCBI taxonomy): Eukaryota > Metazoa > Chordata > Amphibia > Caudata > Salamandridae > Triturus > Triturus cristatus. Next base: position 267,075,500 of record NC_140585.1, read on the forward strand.
AAGGTACTTTCTTTTGCACTTCCTTGGGAGACATCTGTCATGCAGGCACATTATTGTCCTTCACAACTAAACATCAAAGTCACGCATATGAAAAATGGAGACATGTTGACAAGTGTAGTGAGTGCCAAGGTACAAGACTTCTTGACTAACAACTTGAATCATGCCACCTGTCACATGGCTATCCGTACCATGATGACACAGTTGGCAACACATCTGATCCACTGCCCGTCATGTAGAGTGGCACACATGTCCAAACACAGGACAATGCATTAGCTAATGGGCCTGCAATTGTGTTGGAATAAGGAGCACCTGCACTGAGGAGACACCCTCATGGGAACCAAGAATGTCCACACAGATGTCAGCACACACAGACCAAACTACGTAGCATCTCGACCACACACTGGTGGCAAAAATGGATGAGCATGAACCATGTATTTAAACTTTTGACACATGCGGCAAAGCACAAACATTACACCCTGCACAACATGACTGGGTCACTGCATGTTGAGTGTCTGACCAGACAATTATCACACACAGGTCAGACCTGGCAAGGAGACATAAGGTTTGGACATGTAGGCCCTGCCCGCACAAACCCCCCATACCTGAGACAATGTAATTGAGACAGATCAAGAAGTTACACCTCTTAATCTGCGTCTACAAAAATGTGCATCAAGAATTCCTAAATGTACTCCACATCACCTCGTGAGGCTGCCAACACATATTTGGGACAAACAACCATCAACAGATTGTTGTACATAGACACACAGGCACTGCCCAGTGTGAGGATGCACAAGCCAAATGGGGTCAGCCTGTACAATGGGCACATGTAGCACACTTTACATAAATACAAATGAGGGCAGGGAACAATGCCACAGAGGCCAACCTATGATGAACACACAGAGAATGGGCACAGAGTTGGATGACACACATGATTCCGAGGCAAGGGTGTCTTAGGGGACTGTCATGGACACACTGCTCCATGGTCCTGGAATGATCTGACTGTAACATGAGCAACCGTCCTGGCACTATGCATATCTCCCACTCATGCACATCATGTCTGAGGCCACAACATCGGTCATGCATGCTGCAAGTCTGTTAATTAGAAACCTCACACTCCTATGTTGAGACTCTGCATCAGTGCCAACAAATATGGACACCTAAATGACTGAACAGGACAGGGCACAGGCAAGGTACCAACACATGTCTCAGACCCCCCCCCCCCCATGATGCAGAAAGCAATGTGCACTTGGATTAACTGGCAGCCTAGATGACCATGTGCAATAGTGATTACACACAGACCAGGGGACACATGTCAAGGAGGGGAAGGGAGGAAGAACAGCACCGGTTGACTTGGGGGAACAGGATATGCACTGCACATATAAACCCTGGCAGTGTATCCAGGCGACTGAGCACTTCCAAAAGCTGGTGACACACAACAAACACACATGTACCTACCCCCTCCTTTCTGCTGTCCCTCCTGTAACCGCCTATCCATGTCAGGGAAGACCACCGCCAGGACACGCTTCATCTGGTGGGTCAGGCGTCGGCGCCCGCCGTGCTTGCGTGGAGGTGAGTCCTCCAGCTGGACCCAGGTGATCCTCCGGGTCCAGCACCGGATGTCCTGCCAGCGTTTCCTCACCTGGGCTAGGCGCCGACTGCGACCCTCCACTGATCTCACGGCCCTGACGGCCCGCTTCCAGATCTCCCCCTTCTGGTAGGCAGGTTCCTGTGAGGATGACAAAGTGAGGCAACATCACTACACCTGCTCCATGTCACAGAGACACACATTTGAACATCTTTGATATGTTGAACAGGGCATAGTATGCTGGCAACGAATAGCACCTTTGTCATAGGGACATTAGCCTCTGTGGAAGCCCCAATGCACTACATGGCATTGAAAGTACACAGGTAGCATGAGGGGTGCGACACACTCCATGATCATGGCACACACTGTGCATCACAAGCAACACCAGGCTGATGGACAGCACCTCAAGCAGTCACATGCCCCAGGCCACTGACACAACCTCAGCAGAGTACACAGACACACACAGGCACAGATCAATCACCTGCCATTGGCAACAGCGGATACAAACCTCACTCTGCACATGTGCCACTTGCCTGTGGGGTGTCACAGGTGTGGTGCTAGCTCAGCAAGTCAGACACACAGCACGGCTTACTTCTCACAGCAGATGGGTGGAGCTGTTGCCTCCTCCATGCAGCTGTGGTGCAACACTCCACATAGACACTCACCCACATGACAAGGAACTTTCACACACATCAATGTCCAGGGGGCATATACATCATTTGGACACTCTCACCACTCTCACCACAGCTCCACTCAACTCACACACATCTGTGGGTACAGTCACCTGTCACACCGGGGGGGGGCACTGAATCACCTCAGGACTATAGAACAAAAATGGCCCAAAGGATTGGCCAGGCTGAATGTGCCATGCACTATGCAGTGAATATCACAGTAAGCACAATGCAAGTGAGGAGTGCACACATGAACTACATCATGCTCTGCATGAGAGACATAAGCCATTCCCCCCCCCTAGGACCCACTCTAAACAACATTGCATGTCTGTCACACCTGGACAAAATGCCAGAAGTGACAGTCACAAAAAAGGTGCACAGTCAAAGCTAGTGGAGTCAGCACTCACCTGCTCCCCTGGTCTCCCATACAGGCTGGGGTACTGTGGGAGGATGACATCTAGCAATGCCTCATTCTCCTCTTGTGTGAAAGGCTGGGCCCTCTCCACAGACCTTGACATGGTGCCAGAGGAAGCACAGGCAGCAACAGTGGTGTCGACTGAAAGGTTGTGCAGGCAAGTGCCCTCTCATGGGTTCTGTCTGACTTATATCTGACTTGCTGGGCTGTTTCATTTACAGGAGTACAGAGTGATTGGTCAGACTCATTTGCATCCTACGTTTCCTCCAATCCCTTTAAACATACACTAGTGAGTGCCTTTGCATGGTTCAAAATTTGAGCATCATGTCAAGTCAACAACCACTTTGCAACATTGTATTTTGTTGCCAACTGACCTTTCCAGGCCACATGATGGAAAAATTTGAACTGGAAACTCGGTATCCATGACAACCAGCATGCATTTAGGCCCTAATACATGTCCCTCATGTGTCCCTATGTGATTTTTAAATGCACACACAGGTACGGTGCGTTTCACACGTACCCCTACGGCACCAGTTGCACAGTGCGTTTGACATGTACGTGTACGACCAGTGTGTACACGTACGTGTACTACGGTAGTACACGTACGTGTACGACCAGTGTCTATACGTACGTGTACTACGGTAGTACACGTACATGTACGACCTGTGTCTACACGTACATGTACGTCCTGTGTCTACACGTACGTGTACGACCAGTGTCTACACGTACGTGTACTATGGTAGTACACATACGTGTATGACCAGTGTCTACACGTACGTGTACGACCAGTGTGTACATGTATGTGTACTACGGTAGTACACGTATGTGTACCACCAGTGTCTACACGTACATGTACTGTGGTAGTACACATACGTGTACGACCAGTGTCTACACGTACGTGTACTACGGTTACTACAGTCGTATACGTACGTGTACGAGCAGTGTCTACACGTACGTGTACACACTGGTAGTACACGTACGTGTGTACGGTCTGTACACACACGCGTACTCCGACGGCAACACTAATATAGTGAATCGGACCGTACACACGCCCTCAGAGAGTGTGTACGGTGCGTTTCACAGCTTACACTGGTGATAGGAGGCGCACACAAAAGGAATGGAGGTGTCAGAGTCGCACAAGGCTGTACATCAAGTCATTGTCATTGCAGTCCTTCATGTGCAGGGCCTAGGTGTGTCAGGCAGTGATATGGCACATATCTCCTCATGTATTAGCACAATAGATGTGTGATGACTTGTGTATACATGTCATGTGTGATGGGGAACTATGTGGCACGCTTCCCCTTCATACTTTGCACATGTGTGCATGTAGTACAAACGTGTCAAGCACTGCATCACTGGTATGGCACAGTCACCAACACCCGCAACTGTCCCCTGATGCCAGGGACAGGGACACTAAGACCTGACATCTAACTACCAGCGTGCCCCAATGTGACTATGTCATGTATGTGTCATGTGTTCCCATGAGCTTGATGTTGGTGTTCCGTCAACTGCATCTGCTGTTGCTGCATCCAACATGTGTCTGTGTGTAGATGGGCATGGCACACATATACGCACACCATGCCACATGTGGATTCACACGTTATGTGTGTCTGGATGCTTCGAAGATGATTTTTTGACATGGGGACATATCTGCGTCGTAGCCATGTCTGTGTTTTCGTTTTTCACGTGTACCCCTTCATCGCAATGTGTGTGATCAGTAAATTTTCTATGACATGTGACCTGTGCGTCTAGCTTGCCGCCAGCTGTCTGTATGAGATGACATCCTTTAAATGCTGATATGTGGATGTATGTCACTCCTGTGATGTCACTGGCTGTTCACTTACACTGGCCCACAGCTAGTTTCAGTCATGTCATGTAGAACTTGACAATCAAAGGGTGTAGCTGGCTTTTCGTAGGAGTATCACCTGGCTGGCATACGTGTCCTGGATGTATTACACAGACCAGACTCTGTACTTAGCAGATGTGTAGTAGCAGTTGAGCATGTGCTCAGTTCATTGACATTGATGTTGTTATGTACTCACTCTTCGTTATTCCTTCCAATTTTCTGCAGGGCACCGCCTCTCCCCTGACCAATGCCAGACTTGGGTGCCATGAGGGAACGTCACTGCATAAGACGTTACCGATTCTCGCAACAGTTGATTGAGAACTTGACTGCAAAGCTGGGACCACACCTCCAACCGCGACACAGGTATCCCACTGCGCTGACCCCCAAGATGAAGGGGATGGCAGCCCTACATTTTTTTGCCACGGGTACGTTTCAATTCACCATAGCTGATGTTGGTGGCATGTCACAGACCATGTTCAGCCGTGTCCTGCATGATGTTTTAGAAGCCATGTTAGAGCACCTGGATGAATTCATCCATTTTCCGACTCGTGAGCAGTTGACAGGTGTCAAGGGTGAGTTCTATGCCCTGGGAGGGATGCCCCATGAAATTGGGTCCATTGATGGGACACATGTGGCTTTGGTACCACCACAGGCACAGGAGGTAGCCTATCGCAACCGTAAACATTATCACTCTATTAATGCCCTTGTGGTGTGTCTACCTAACATGCTGATTTCCCATGTCTGTGCCCGTTTTCCAGGGTCAGCACACGATGCCTACATCATGAGGCATAGCAGGGTGCCAGAAATGATGCTGCGGCTGCACAACGAACGAGCATGTCTTGTTGGTGGGTATACTCTGTTTGTCCTTTGTTTAGCGCTATCTTTGTATCTTACGGCATCTCCTGACCCACTTCTTTACATGATGTTTCCATGTAGGGGACTCTGGCTATCCCAACATGCCATGGCTGATGACGCCTCTCCGCAACCCCAGAACAGCTGCAGATCACCATTACAACAACGCACATGGGCAGACCAGGCGAGTGATTGAGAGGACGTTTGGCCTCCTGAAGAGCCGATTCCGGTGCCTTCATAAGACAGGCGGGTCCCTCCCATATGCACCGGTGAAGGGCTGTAAAATCTTCCTCGTGTGCTGCATGCTGCACAACATGGCAGTGGAGAAGGCTGTGCCACTCATCCTGGATCCGGATGAGCAGGACCATCCACCCGTGGAGGATGAAGGGCTTGGTCACGAGGCAAGTGAGGAGGAGGAGGAGGAGGGGGACATCCGCAGTCAGCTCATACGCAACTTCTTCTCATGATGGTGAGTCACTGGGTCTGAGTGTGCACCCTTGGAGCCTTGTGTGGCATGTGTTGCAATGTGTGTGTCCAGCTGACTGTATGCTAAGTGACTTAGAGGTGTGTTCTGATGTGTCACTCGAGTGATGATGTAAGTCCACACATTTATGCTGAGACACTAAATTTTGAAATAGCATGGTGACAACATTATTCATGTAGAGTAAATGACCATGCATGCGGATAACAATCTTTTCGCTGTCTCCTTGTGTGTCTGTCATCCCCAGGGTCTTGCGCATGTTTTCTGCTCGTGTCATCGTTGGCCTCCTGCTATTCCCCATGAGTATTGCAACGTGTGCTGAATCAGCGTTCCATGCACGGACATGTTGAAACTACATATTGGTTAAGGATTTCAGAAGAATTTTTGGGTGTGTTACGTGTTGGGAATGTGTGGGGACTGCTCCTGTGCATGTTGTGTTACCATGCATACATGTCGACTCACCATGGGGCACATGACATGTAGCATGACTCCCATGAATTGATGGTCACCCTTCGTGACAGTCATCTGTAATGGTTCGTGCGTTCTGAGGAAGGCATCAATGTGTGTGAAACTTTACTCAGACACATACAGGATGGTACGGGTGGACATAGTGTGGGACATCCCCATAGGAGGCTCAATGGGGAATTGCAGCCTCTCTGTGTGCAGCAGGCGGTGTTTGGCCCACCTCCTTCACTCGTGTGCCAGTTCTTTCGGATTTACAACATCTGTGTTGTGAAGGGGGTGTCCAGTGTAGGTCCCACATGTTCAGCCAAATGACCTGTGAGTCTGTTCATATTGATGCATTTCCCTTAGTGTGATCCTGAGTAATAAAGGTGTTCATCACACTCCAAGGTGCCTCATCTTTGTCAATACAGTTCTCTTGCCACTTTGCATGCGGCATCTCTGGCATAGATGTCAAAGATAGTGCATATGAGTCTATGTGTAGTTTTGCTACATGCATGCATTTGTTCATGGATTCGAATCTGCTTTGTGCATTAAGTCCAAGGTTGTGCATGTATTTGGGCATGTTGGTCCCCCCAAAGGGCCGTCAACACCTGCTGAGGGTGTGTATCCTGTGCGCAGCTCGGCCTTCAGTTTCCTGATCCTGTGTCAGTCATCTTTGGTGATTGTGCATCCATTGTCTCTGGGTGTGCCATGGGAAACCGGACACTCCTTCCTTTACATATGCCTGTTGCAGTTGTCCTTTCTGACATCCTTGTCTTTGTGTGCAACTTTTGGCATAGTTTCCAGGACATGCCACCTGCTGCTGCGGCCCCTGCAGCAAGGGCCCACGAATTTCCTGGATTCACCAACACACACGCCTCAAAGATGCTCCTCCCTTCCTCTCTTCACCCATTCATTTGTCTGTCATCAGCTTGTCCGTGCCACTGTTGCGGCCACGCGGTGCCAAAGGCAGGCCCGTCAGCGCATGCAATGTGCACATTGCACGACCCTCATGTCTTGCATGACCCACATTATACTACAGTCTGATGTTGCAGCCATCCTCCAAGCAATGTCCATCCAACAATCAACTGCCTGCTCTCATGCATACCCTAAGCGCACACATGACACATTTGCATGCTGAGTGTGCTACTCCAACTGCCTACACAGCGCTGCCCCGCCATCCAGGCCCTGTCACACCAACCAGGTCATGTCCCTACTACTCCCCACCGGCTCCGTACACCAGCAAGGCCATGGGAGTGGGACTCAAGCGTTCAGCATGTGGTATAGTGGCGTCATCTGGCACATGGCCTAGGGGTCATCTCTCAGCATGTCAATCTTCAATGTGTCCAGGACCCCCCTCTCCACCATCACATGCACACAGAACCTCATCATCACCACGCATGCCATTGACAGCCAGGTGCTCCTCACCCTCACCACAGACGCAGCCATTGCCAGTTCCAACATTCAAGGAGGCATGAGGTCCATTGATGAAAGGCTGAACATCAGCCACCTGAGGCTGGACTTGTACAGGACTGAGGTAATCATCTGAGGATTGTCCCCTCGCAGCTGGGTCACCTCCTTGTGTCCCACCCGCCAGGGCCCTGTACAAGCACCCAGTGGCCACGCACACAAGATGGTGTGCATCATGGATTTGACGCTCACATTTGCCATGCAAATCACCAGCATCTGTACCTCATGCTGCAACAGCCTCTACATGATCCACAGATAGATCCAGTCCAAGAAAGACAGACCATCCCCCAGGTCCACAACAACAGCCGTGTCAATGACTGCCCCACCCTCTACAGAGCAAGTACTTCCAAACTCCCGGGAAACTTGTCCACATCCAGGCTGCATGTGCACACCTCATCTTCAACATCCCGCGCCCCAGCCACATCACCGTCCACCAGAGATAGCTGCAATGGATCACTGTCTGCTGCAGGATGACCTTGAGACTCCTCACACACACTCAGGAGGCAGGCCACAACCCCAGAACCCAAACCAACCTTGCCCGTCTGTCATCCGAGACCCTGTTGTGCCAACTCCGTGCATCCAACCTTGCCCTGGCCACCATTCTTCACATCCACCGTACTCCAGCATGCAGGACATAGGGGCATATCAACAACAACCGGCGATAATTATCTCTAAGCGCACTTAGCGCTAGGATAATTATCGCCGACTAGCGTGAATTTTTATCGCTGAGATAGCGTGCTATTAGCAACGCTTATCTCAATAGCGATAAAAATCCTCACGCTAACATGAGATTATCGCTGAAAACCCAGCGATAATCTCACGTTACCTTGTTGATAGGGACAGGCAAACTTAGCCATGATATCCTCCTTCCATAGGATATCATGGCTAAGTCAGAAAAATACCAGACGTAAAAAAGCAGCATTTTTTTTTCTCTAACAGGGTTAGCGACATTCTTGATAATAGGAGAAATGTCGCTTAGCGACATTTCTCCTATTATTTTACTCTGGAACGCCCCCTTTGCATCTCATTAGAGATGCAAGGGGAAGCGTAGAGTAAAAGGGTGCTAACATGCAAATTTGCATGTTAGCACCCTGTTGTTGATAGGGCGCTAGTTTTATCTCTCCTTTTTTGGCTTTTAAAGCCAAAAAAGCAGAGATAAAGACCTTGTTGATATGCCCCCAAGTTCTTCCACCTGGCAAGACATGCCTGCTACTCACTCCCCGGAAACATCCACATGAGCCATGCCCTCTACGCCTTCATGATACTCTTCCCAATTGGTCTGTCCGCACAGTATTGCCAGCCCCCCCTCAGCAGCTTGAGGCCATCACGGGTGAGTATTGTGCTCCATGTCTGTATTGTATGATACATTGTGACCCATGTGTGTCCTGTACCAGACTCAGATTGCGGGGTATGGATGGCTGGAGTTAGTTCAACACTCAGGCATAGTTTGACATTTCCCCACACGTAGGTTGTGTACTCATACAAAATGAATGCAACATCAAATGGAAGAAATTAAGATTTATTCTCGGTGGGGGGCGTGTTTAGTGTGGACAAATAGGTGCTATACAGTGTGCATGGAATCCAAAGTTCACAGGGGGAGATGGGATCCTTGTCATTTGGAGTCATCAGAGTTTAGACCACAGTGTTGGTCATCATTGGTCAGACTGTGACCAGCAAGTCCATGTGGCAGAGAATGTCATTGGATGAGGTGCTGCTGTTGCGCCAGAGGGCCAGGTGCCAGGCCAGGTGACCTGGGAGATGTGGTTGGTCCGCTGCCTCTCACAGTCTTTTCCGTGGACAACCCACCTTCCTCGGGGGACCCTCAGATGCAGGCCTTGACGATGTTTGTGACACTCCGTCGGACGATTCCTCCTCCTCCTCCCTCCCTGTGGCTGGTGGTGGTCTTCGCCTGGGGGCACAGGGAGGGTTGGCCATGTTGTCGGCGATCCGACGGAGTGAACGGCTTATGTCCGTTTGCACCGCCAGGAGCTCAGCCAGTCTTGCCTCCATCCGTCCTTGGTGTTGTTGTTGACTGGCGTGTTGCTCGGCCTGCTGGTTCTTAATATCATTGAGGCTCGTCACTACTTGGCTGATGCCCCTGGTGTCACGCCGGTATGTGTCCAAGATGTGGCGTATGTGTGACATACCGGTTCCCTCAGCTGGCTGGTCAGGTTCGCGCCTCCGCCTGCCTCCACTCCCAACACCCCTGCCTACACGAGCCTGGCCTGCCGTTGTGGGCACATCGGGTCTACGGGACCCCTGAGGGATGGCATTTGCAGGGTTGTCTGCCTCCTCCTGGGTGCCCGGAGCACTTTGTCCCTCCAGGTCAGACTGGCTCAGTTGTGCTGTGCGGGCAGGGCTCCTGGGTGTCTCCTGGGATGTGGCAAGAGTGGGGGTGGTAGTTGGCACAGATGTACCTGACGCAGGTGCTGCAGGGGCTTGGGCACCAGAGGGTGCAGGTTGGTTGGGGTCATCCACAGAGTGCTGAGAGTCGTCGCTGCCGGTGGGATCATCTGCCTGCTGAGCCTGGGATTGTGATTCTTCCCCCCCAGTGTTGGGGGAGATCCATGACGTTGCCCTGTGTGTGAGAAAGAGACAATGTTAATGCTGTTTAATGCGACATCCATGTTTCATACATATTCTAGTTGGCACAGTTCCTCCAGGTAGTTGTATGTGCCTAGCATTCACATCAATGTTCACTTGTGGATGGGTATGTTGCAGGGGACTGTTTGAAATGTTCTCCAGGGTGTTTGACATGTCGAATTTGGGCTTGGATGCTTTTTTGCCTGTGTCTTGATCTTGTTGTGTCACATGTCCATTGTGAAAGTGGGTGACTCCATTGGCTGACCCGGGGGTGTGTGCTTGTGCAAGGGGTGAGTGAACATCCCTCAGCCCGACGCTGTTCAACATCCACATGGCCCCCCTCACACAAGTGGCCCGCCACCACAACCTCAAAAACATCTCCTACGCCGATGACACCCAGCTCATCCTCTCCCTCAGCAAGGACCCTCACACCGCAAAGCCAAGCATCCACGAGGGTGTGAGGGCCATCGCCGACTGGATGCGGAGCGGCTAGCTGAAACAGAACTCGGACAATACGGAGGTCCTCATCCTCGGACCCACACCCTCAGCCTGGGACGACTCCTGTTGGCCGATCACTATGGGGACATCACCAACACCCACCAAACACGCACGCAACCTAGGATTGATCCTCGCATCCTCCATCTCCATGTCCAAGCAGGTCAACGCCATCTCCTCCTCCTGCTATGACACCCTACGCACGCTTCGCCGGATCTACTGGTGGATCCCGACCTAAACAAGTGGAACAGTGACACAGGCCTTCGTCAGCAGCTGACTGGACTACGCCAATGCACTCTACGCAGGACTCCCATCCAAACACCAACGGCGGATACAACGCTTCGGAAACGCCTCCGCACAACTGATTGTCAACGCCCCCCGCCACAGCCACATCACCACCCTCCTGAGTGACCTGCAGTGGCTCCACATCGACAAGAGGATCACCTTTGAGCTCCTCACCCACCCACACAAGGCACTCCACACCGCCGGCCAAGCCTACCTGCACATCAGACTCAGCTTCTACGGCCCCACCCGCCAGCTCCGCTCCGGCAGCCTCGCACTCGCAGCTGTCCCCCGCATCCAACGTATGCCAGCCTGCAGCAAATCCTTCTCTTACCTCGCCGCCAAGACCTGGAAGACCCTCCCAACCCACCTACAACTGACCCAAGACCTACTTGCCTTCAGGAGACTCCTCTAGACCTGGCTCTTCGAGCAGTGGTGGAACCCCCCCCCTCAGCTCTTTGAGACCCTCACAGGTAAGTAGTGCGCCTTACAAGTACCCTGATCGATAGTTGATTTGATTGACGGTGCCTGCTGGTGGGTGTAGTGTGATTTGGCAGTGGGTCTCCCAGGTGATGTATCTGTCCCCCCATGGCGCATGCTGCCATGTCTGTGAGTGTGAGTTCCTGTCCTAGATATCTGAGCTTGTTGTGTTTGTGTTAGAGTTTGCAGTTGTCACAGGAGGGCCTTGTGCTGCCTACAGCAGGGCCAAGTTTCAGCTACCTCGTCAGTACTTTGGCAGTCCCTGTGCATTGCGCATGGTGCATGGGTATGTACCTGAGCCATATAGGCTGAGGGCAATGGTGTCTGTTTCTGAGTTGTACAATATGTATATGGATCCCCACCCTCCCAGCATCCCGGACATCCTGTCTTGGGTTTGTGGTTTGTGTAGGCTGGGACATGGCATGACCTTGCTTTGTGAATGGGGCATACTCATGTTAGTGGCATGAGCGTTGTTTTTGAGTGTGGTTGTGTCCGGTGAGGGCTTGGGGGTAGGTGAGTGCATTTGTTGTAGTTGGGGTGTGGATGGCATTCCCCCCATGTTACTTAAGTTGTTTGTGTACTCACCAGGCTCTCGAACTCCTTCGACTCCGTGTACTCACCCCGGCGGAAGCAGGGCCATCACCTTCTCCTCCCAGGGATGGTAATGTACCGGTCTGCGGGGCAGCCCGCCTCCTGTGATGTTACTCTGGGCATAGTCCTCGTTCATTTTGTGCTTGACTGCCCTCCGCAGATCGTACCACCTGGCTTGGCATTCATTCCTGGTCCTTCTGATGGGCGCAACAGCATTCACCCGATCGACGATCCTCTGCCACAGGCTAGTTTTTTGGGATATGCTGGTCTGTCTGACAAATGTTCCAAAGAGCTGTGGCTCGACTCTGATGACTTGGTTGACACGGATGTCCAGCTCCTCCCTTGTGAACTTTGGATTCTTGTCTGTGGGCATGGTGTGGGGGTGTGGGTGTGGATGGTTGTGGGTGTGTGTGTGAATGTGTAGGTGGGTGTGTATGTGTAGAGGGGGTATGTGTGAAGGAGGTTGTGTGAAGGTGTGTAAGTTAAGGTGTATGGGTGCAGTTGTTTGTGTGTGATGTATGTCAGCAGTGGGTCTGTTGCAAAGGCTCATGGTTTGTGAGTGTGGGACCTTTTTATTGGTCCATTAGTGGGTGTGGCTGGGTTTGAACTTTTGGTGGGTGTGTTATAAGAGGTGGTTGTGAGTTTGGGCCTCTGTTTGCCTGTTTGGATGTGCCAGGTCAGTCTTTTAGATGTTTTTTTGTCCTGTAGACGTGTTTTGTGGTGTTGTGCGAGTCGAATTGACCCTCCTTGTGCTGTTTTACAGTGTCCTGGTTCTGTACGAGTCGTTTTCTCGTATGCCAGGTGCGTCCATACGCTAAGTTGTTGTACAGTGATCACATATGCAATGGTGTTGTATGATTCGTACATACGCGATGCTGGGGTACGGTGTTGGGGTACGGTGCGTCCAAGTATGGGGCTGGGGTGGGGGGTACGGGGCGTACATACACAGGTGATGGGGTGGGGGTTAAAGCGCGTACATACGCGGGTGCTGCGGTATGGCGCTTACATACGCGGTGCTGGGGTGGGGGGTACGGCGTGTACATATGTGGGTGCTGGGGTACGGCGTGTACATACGCGGGTGCTGGGATGGGGGGTACGGCATGAACATGCGCGGGTGGTGGGCTGGGGGGTGCAGCGCGTACATACGCGGGTGCTGGGGTACGGCGCGTACATACGCGGGTGCTGGGGTGGGGGGTACAGCACGGACATGCGCGGGTGGGGGGGCCGTACAACTTGTACCCCGGGCCCAAGTGTACCCGGGGTAGGGGTCGTACAAAGTTCGCTCCATACGGGACGTTTTCCATACGCTTGTGTATTCGGGACGCCGGTATGGATCGGACTTGTGCTCTCGGACTTCAGTTTTACAACTCGTACATAAAAATGTCCGGGGACGTCTCGTAGACTTTTCCCGATACGATTCATATGTATTTTTACAGTACGAATCGTACTTTGCCATTTGTACGGGACTTGTACGACTCGTACGTAAAAAAATACGGATACGAGTCGTACGGTAATTTTTTTTGCCGGATCGGAATCGGCACCTATATAATCTAAATTAAATAAATAAAAAATAATCATTAATTTATTATAATTAAATTACTTCCCACCCTATTCCCCTATAAACCCACTACCCTCTACGTAACTAAAAAAAGCAAAATGAAATAAAAATAAAATTGATAACTACCAAATATGTAACACATATATTAAAAAACATAAATAATACTTACATTTAAAATATAAAATAAAATGCATAACACTAATTAATAAATCGATATTTTAAACAACTATATTTTCGCAAACAATATTAAAGACTTCTATACTTTTAAAAGTGATATTTCTTACCTTAAATTCGATATTCTTGACCAAGATAGTCTTGCTGTTGATATTTCTGAATCACAATATTTCCAACTCGATATTTGTGTAAGTCGACATTTCCAACTCGATATTCTGTCTCAACACCCCCACGGACCACTGCCTACTCTTAAAAAAATTAAATGAAATGTTGAATTTTTCTTTTTGAAACAAATCTCATTTTCCTTTAAGGCACACGGGCTGCATTTTTGTTTTTAAAGTTGCTTAATTTAAAACCAAACACAGGCATGCTCTTCTGCTCTCCCAAGCAGGACACCATCCCTGTGTTTTCACGATACCCAATGGGTTGCGAATTGCAACCTACCTCATGATATTGATGAGGTAGGCCAACAGCGACCCCATTAGGGATCACCATTTTTTAACTTCCTAATTGCATTTAGGAACTCGCAAAATGAAGCTGTCGTACACGTGGCCCCTGGTCACTCTATTTCTCTTTCTGTCTGTCTCTCTCTGTGCCTCTCTGTGCCCTTTTGTTCTATGCGCTCAGGTTCCTGCTCTGTTTTTACCCATTTTTTACCTCTATCTTCTGCTCTGGTGCCGATTCCGATCCGGGTCGGAAAGCACTCCGACCGAGCCGGATCCGGAGTGTTTTCCGACCGAGCCGGAGTCCTGCAGTCCAACTGAGCGAGTACGATGCGGCCGTATACTGCCGGACTCGGTTCGGTCGGCCTCCCATAGAAGTCAATGGGAGCCGGTCGTACGACGCATACATGGGTTCCCATTGACTGAATGGGTACATCTCGCACAAGGGCGCCCCTACAGTGGGTATGCGTCAGTGCCATCCACATCGCACATGCCTGTGTTGGGGGGACCCTTGGGTCTCCCCCTGTGTCCGAGTCGTAGGGCTGCGGGTGTCAGGGGGTCCGACGCGGACTCCCAAAAGCAACCACCCAGACGTTTGGCGAGCCGGACACTCCAGCTCGCACAGGCTGTCCGACACATGCATCGTACTGGCTCAGTCGTAAATCGCATCCATTGCACGCCATGGTTAGCTTACGACCGAGATGTACGGAGCGGTTCGGACCCGAAAACAACTCGGTCGGTGAATTTTACGTAGCTCGCATCGTACTTGCTCGCTCGTACAGCTGTACGATTCGATCGGAAAACACGCGTATGGCTCATAGATTTTCCGTCCGGATCGTGTTTGGTGCCCTTCCGACCCGGATAGGAATTGGCCCCTCTGTGTTACCATGTCTTATGCCGCTTCTTCTTCGTTTTCTGCTCTGTTTCACCCTTTTCTGTAACTCTTGCTCCTTTCTTTGTTCTGATGTGTGCCTCTTTTGCTCCATTTTCAGATCTGTTTTGGCCTTTTTTGTGCCTCCTTGCTTATCTTTGCTCTGATTTGTGCCTGTTTTGTTAAGTTTCAACCTTGCTTGTGCCTCTTCACTGCTCTGTTTTTATCACCTTGTTTGTGCCTCTGTGTTCTGATATTCTGCTTCTTTTATGCCTGTGACTCTGTACCTTTGTTTTCCTGCCTTTTTCCTGCCCCAGTGCTCCTTATCTTGTTCCTGCTCTCCCGCTTCTCGTGTGCCATGCCTCCTTCAGCACCCCAGTGATCCTCCCCTTTCCCAAGACCTACTTAACTCCAGCCGCAGTGCAGACCAATCATTAGGCAGATATATGGCCTAGCCCCCCTATGTCAGGTCCTCCGATCAGGTAAGGCCCTTTTGGACGTCTCTCTCTCTCTCCCTCTATGATCTTTTGTTCTGTGTGCTCCATTTTATGCTCTGTTGTTACCTGTTTTTTCTCCAATTTTGCTCCATGTTCTGCTCTGTTTAAACCTCTATTGCATGTTCTGTGCTCTATGCTCCACTCTTTGCTTTGAATTGTACCTCTTTTGCTACATTTGCAATTGTCCCACTTTTGTTTTGTGCCTCATTGAGACATTCTTTGCTCTAGTTTGTGCCTCTTTTGCTTCATTTCACCCTTTTGTTGCCACTTTTGTGCCTGGTTTTACTCTAGTTTTGGGCCTCTTTTCTGCTTTTTTTTACTCGTTTTGTGCCTTTTATGTGCTCTGTTTTTCTTATTTTTTCCTCTTTGTGCATCTTTGATCTGTTTTTGTGCCTCTTTTCCCAGTTGTGCCTATGACGCTGTGCCTTTGTTTTCCTATCCTTTCCTCCCCCAGGATCCCCTTACTTTGTTCCTGTCATGTGTTTCCTAAAAGGCCGATTGGTATTTTCCCTATGTTAGCCTAATTATGCACGTTGTAGGCCACATTACCAAACATTATGCTTGTTTTTGTTCCACATTGCATTTTCACACATAGTTAGCACACGTTTTTGTATTTTGTTATTTTCCTGGGATTTAGTCGGAACAACCTAGGCAATGCCAAACAACATTGCTCCTTGTTATTCTCTGTGATCAGACACTAGCACCGAGACATGATAAAGGAACAAAACTGCTGTTTTTGAACACACATATCTTGTCACATAACACGGGACTTGTGGTTCTAAATAACACACACACAGCTCCTGAGACGAGAGGACTGTGTCAGCTGAGATGTAGAGCAACTATCAATTTCTGCTAAATTATAGGGTCTGCCACTAAGCCAGAGATCTATAATCTATTAACACTTATATTCTGTAGTGAGGGTTGGTTTAGGCAAATCTGTCAGCTAATTTGACAGGGCTTTTTATTGCATATGGTATTTTAATCATGCTAATGACATTACTGACCTGCATTTGTTTTCTAGTTGTGGCATATTTATTGCATATTAGAGCACAATAGTTTAAATGAATATGTAAACCTCCTTCATGTCTCTTTTCTATTTATTGTGGGCAGGTATGAGTGGGAGAACGAAAGGGGGTGACCTGCTACCGCGATTCCTGAGAGGGTCAGGAGTGTTGTGTTCTGGGGTGTCAAATCACTTGTCTCGCTGGAAAGCTTAAGAGAGCAAGTGAGGCACTATAAGCTAGTTGGATTTAGGCCCATAGATACTGATGGGGTATGGAGACTCAGTCCCCACATGCTGATGTTCTATGGTCCCTATCATAGCTTTGTTCCTGAGCAGAATCCCTGTAACATTCCTGCTCTCAGACTTCCTATCTCCAGGCACCATCATCCCCTGCACTCCTTCCCCCTCCCAAGATCTTCTTATTGACAGTGCAAACATGCCAATGGTGTGCCAAAGAGTAGCCGATAGGCACCCGTCCATGCCTGGACAGTGCCCAGCTCCAGGAACCTTGGTCCAGATCCTGCCTTCTGTTACCCTGCTGTAACCATCCTCACTCTCAAACCTGGCCGCTGCTCACTGTGCTGTTGTCAAACCGCACCACACAACATGAAGCAAGCCTTCTCTTGTGCTTCTTGTAAGTTCTCTTACACTCTTCCACACAAGCTGCTCCACATTCCCTCCTACAAGACCCAACACTCCTCTCTCTCACATTCACACAGAACAACTACCACCCACACAGCTCTCAGTTCTCTTTTGCATGGTCCTCAACACCCGCTCAGTCAACAAACACGCCATGGAATTCTGCGACGTGCTACATGACCATGGTCCAGATTAGCCCTTTCTTACAGAAACATTGCTAAACCCAACATCGGCACAGCACATCACCACAACCATCCCCGCTGGCTACAAGATCTCCTGGTAGGACACTCAACCCAATCCCGAATGTAGAGTTGCCATCATATTGAACGACACTATCAGCTGCACCACCTTCACATATACACACACAAGCTACTTGGAACACTGATTGTTCAAAATACAAATTAGCCTGCACAGAACCTTCATAGATAAACCTCCAGGACCATGCACCAATTTCCCTAGCAACATCACAGATCTCATTGCAGCCCTCGTTATCAACTCCAACACCTTCATCCTCCCTGGAGACCTACATTTTTATCAGGAAGACCACACAGTTCGAACTCAATTGCCTTCCTAGTAAACCTCGGACCCTTCAGCCTCCCCTAGCATGTTAACGGACCTACCCACACCGCCGGACACCTCTTAGACCATATTTTCACATCCTGCAACAAGATCACAATTGACGTCATACTCACACATTTATGACCCTACACAACAAAGGCTCTGACTACCTTAAGAATGCAGCTCTTTCCACCAACCCCCCCAGACTTCTACCTGTGCTTTAGGAGTGTAGTAGCAGTGGGTTTCTTCTATCAACTGATTCCAGAATGGAATCTGTGCCATAATAAACATCTGAGTTTTGGGAATTGTAGTATGTTTTACAATGCAGTATATTTGCTGGATGAGTTATTATAAGTGTCTATGGTGGAAAGTATCTATGTCACATTTGAGCATTTCAGAATGTAAGTATGTAAGCAGGCACTCCATGTGCTGCTGTGCAGGGAAGCAGTCTTTGTTTCTTTAAAGGAATACATCCTTTCTTTAAGAAGAATCTAAGCGTTTCCAGACTCTTCCTTTCCTTGGTGGCATACAACTGCATCATTTTGTCAAGTCAGTTAGACTGTATGGTAATAACAGAGAATTTAATTTTACACTGTCGCAAAACATGTGTGAATCAGTGTTTATTTCTATTCTTGTTCTAAATAGCATGAGTTATTGGGCCACATTTAGATTCTCTGGCCAAGGCAGTGTGCAGGAGGGGTTGGCTTCTGAGGACTCTTGATCTCAGTACCTAGCTATAGCCTATGCCCTGCTCCCAATCCCTGCTGTTCAATGCGCAGCAGGGGTTGCCACCTGTGACAGGTTGAACGCCGTGCCTGGCCATAGGCCAGGCACTGCGGTAAATCCCCTCTGAGGAAGGTTGTGCACAGTACACGTTGGCGAACCATGGGGCTGTGGGCACCAGGCCCTGTACCAAACTGTTGCTGGATTAAAAAAATAAAAATTAACTGGAAAAAAAACCAAGATTAAAGTGAAGTTATAGTTAGCTTTGATTATAACACCTTACCATTTGTTTAAAAAGCCTTAGAAATTCAGTTAAAAACAGTTAAAGTACAGCTATCTTTACAAATTAAAACCAATCTGCTACCTATAGCACTCACAATACCCATGCAAACCATAACTCACAAATAAAATGCAAAGCTTAGGCCCTGACAATATGTATAGTAATAAGCAACAACACCTAAAAGTAGAACATAATAATATGCCATCACTCACTCACGCAGCTAAATATTATCACATGCATAGTAGTCTCCTTGATAGTGTTAAGGATACTTTTTATGTAATCTGTAATCTGTAAGATTATTTACAACTTTCGGTATTGCATTAGGGGTGAGATCATGAGCATTGCATATGGTGTATAAATTATGTTTTGCATGGCCTGGACTGCAGTTGAGTCTCTGGGTTGTCAGTGATGCAGAGGGATGGCACAAGGCTGTTGGATTCAAGCAGGATATCTGCTAAACAGTGAGTAAGAGGCTTGACACATCTTGGTTATTCTCAGTGCTGTACCTACCAGATATTAGCATCATAGATGCCTAGGACACTGTAGCACACCATGGCTATACCATGGGACGCGCAGAAGGCTTGTAGATTTTTTTGAGTCAGGTATGGGTGGCACTCCACCTGCAAAATCAAAGCAAATAGCATCAGTAAAAAAACAAATCAAAGAAAAAGAATATATAGAGGCCAATTCACAAATGCTGAACAAATAATTAATAAAATACGCTATGAGTAGTTAACATTTACACATGATAATCATGCCTACTTTCCTATAGGGTGGTATTGACAGACATAGGTAATTTACTATATCTTTTGTGTATACATCGCCTAAATCAACCATCTGTAGTGTTTGTAACTTTGTGGATTTATATTTTGTAACTCTTCTTTTCCTTTATCCTGTTGTTCTCCTTCACATATTCTGTAAAAACTGGACAGATGGTGCAGTTGCACACATTTTCTGCACGAGAAATCAGATGCTTAGATAATAGTGGAAAGTGTAATCCTACATGTTTGCATGTACCCGAAAGATTTGCAGCAATTTTCACAGTATTTTTCCTGACTAGATATTTTGAGAGCCCCTGTTAAGAACAAATATGAATATATTCGTTATTTTACAGCCAATTAAAGCCTTCATGGCACCAAACACGTTACCTATACCTTAAACATTCAGAAACAGGAATGCACAAAAAGAGCCGCAAGCTCAAACTGGCAGCAAGGAGAACTAAAATAGAGCTTGAACAAGCCTTTATTAAGCCATTTCTTTTTTTCATGTTGAATTTGGCTTTCATTTTATAGGTGGTGATACTATCACCGTGATACCTGTTGTAACTAGTCTGCTGACGCATTTATTCAACATCAGCGGTGAAGCTCCAGCGTATTGGCCAAATACAGAACTGTTTCCAAGTAATTGCTCAGCCCAGGTGAAACTGGTGTCCACTCGTATTCCCATATCGTTTTTAGAGTGAACTCTCTCAAACGCTTTACCATTGAATTTGAAGGTTGATTTTAGTTTTGACCTTGTCTTAAGTAACATAAACTTCAACTTTTTAGTATTTATGATTAATATTTTGTGTTTGTAAAACATCACAAAGCCATTTAGTAGGCAGAGCATTGTAATTTCTGTATGTTCCAGTATGACTGCGTCAACTGCAAATAGCAAAATTGGTATTTCATCTTCTCCCAGCTTTGGGACATCCAGGTTAAGGGCGGATAAAGCATTGCTCACGTCATTAAAAGAAAACGTTACATATGAGCGAGGACTCAGCCTTGTTTGACTCCAGTGTGTATTCTTACGTCCAGTGTGCATTCACCTTTGGGACCGTATTTTACCCTCGCTGTTTTATATTTGTGTAATTTGATCAAGATGCTAAGAAGTTTGTCGGGTAAGCCATTATCCTTGAGTAAGGTCCATAGAATTGATCTACCAACGTATTCAAAAGTTTTGTTTGGATCGATGTAGTAGTGTACATATTGTTTAGATATTTATATGGTTGCTATAGTACTGTTCCTTTAAGAGCAATGTACTAGTCAAGGTGTTGATTATTGAAGCAGCACCATAGTGATGGAATGCTCTGGTGGGGATTTGAGTCAGTTGCATCTGACTGTTTGTACCTGATGGATGGGATTTTATCTGCTTTGCATTAAACTCAACTTTATCCATTACACTCTGCTTTGGATATTTAATTTGGACTTCTTTACACTGGCGACGATCGTGGGATGTATTTTCACCTGAGCCTTCGTATTTTTTTATATTTTTCCATGTGTTTCTTTTTTCCTTCATGGCTTAACACAAGGATTTTAGAAGCCTGAAAGAAGTTCTCAACATCTGGTGCCGTTTGTGCTCTACGTTTTGGACTTTACATTTTGTAAGTGTTATTTTACTTGCTGTATGTTAAGCTTCGCCACATTTCTCGCCCTTTTAAATACAAATATCTCTAAACTATAAGAGGGCTGGGAGAAGTTCGATGTGGGCTTAATGTAATCCTGGAAACTTTGTTGGAAACACCTACAAGTGTGCACAAAGTAAGGATTATTCCGATTTATCTATCAAGGATTTATGATTAAAAAAAAAAAAACATCAGAGGTAAAACGCTGGTCCTGTGTGCAACTGTTAAAATGAGCGGAACACCCTGTTAATTGCTCACAATTTCGTCTACTTCTCTATCTTTATGGGATTACTTGCTGCCAAAAAGGAAAAAAAATGAGGCCTTTCACATTAAGCCGGCTGCGACCTTTCATCTCTCTGTCACGAGGTAATTTTGAAGAAATGACCTTTCTAACTTAGTGGCTCATGTCATACTCTTGCACGTCTGCCATTTCATTTTCCTTGTGATTTTTATTTTGTGTGGCGTCATCCCTGTGTTTAACATACTTTCAACTGGTGGAAAGCAATCTACATTATTTGCTGACTATCGTTGTGTTCGAGTGAAACCTCTGAGTTACTGTTTGACTATCCACGGCATTCCTGCGCTTCAGCCTTTTTTTAACTGCCATAAATAAACAAACAATTTTAAGAGATGCCGGCATTGTTCTAACTCACCGCGTCAGCATTCCAGCTCCCTGCATGATCTGAAGAATGTTTGCGAGGATTTGTTTTGCTTCGAAAACGAGCTTTGCGCTTTTGGCTCGCTGAGGCTCCGGTAGTCTGTGACGTCAACACGGTGTATGGAACGTATGAGCTGTCACTCTTCCCTGATTCCGCTCCTGTCACTTCACTGCCTGTTCGTGGATCTTTACTTCATCAACGTTTCGTTTTGAGAATATTTTTTGCACATTTAGAGGTACTGTGTTCCTGCATGTTTAAATCTTCAGAGCAACATCGCCATCTTCTGGATGCTTCACACAAATGCCATTATCTCCATAATGTGCAATACATATTAACCTTGTGTTTGATCGTGATCTCTATGGCAGAATAGACTTTCATCGTCTTATTTTTTTTTTCTCTTCAACCTTACAACGATTCATTTGTTTAGTGTTTTCACTTTATTTAGCCTTCCCATGCCGTTGCACTTATGAACAATGTTTGGGTGTGAGTAGAAACATATGTATGTATAACTTTTCTTTCTCCAGGTGCAGTTACTTTGTATAACATCATAAGTAGTTTGTGCAATATTGAAGACAGATAGGCATTAGTTTTGCTTTTTCTTTTATATATCAAACTTATATATTACTTATTGAATTGAAATGCAGAACGTTGCTACTCCACCCTTCTTCCTTTCCAATCCAGGTGATCCACCAATTAGGTGGCAAAAATGGAAAAAGGTATTCGAAAGATATGCCAAAGTGTGTGGAACTAACTTAAGCGCAGAAAGAAGAACTGCGTTACTTCTCCACTGCCTGGGCTCTGAAGGTCAGGAAGTTTTTGACCATTAGCCTGACGTAGATGATGCGAGTCTAAATGAATATGAAGTGTGTATACTAAAATTAGATCGCCACTACTTACCTAAGGTGAGCACTATTCTTGAGCGCTACCTATTTTGGAGACGCACTCAAAATGAAGGTGAATCTGTGGAAAATTATGTGACTGCTCTAAGGAAGCTAGGGTCATCTTGTAAATTTGGGGGTCTTTTAGAGGAAAGGATGAGAGATCAATTCATGTTAGGTTGTAATGTACAAAAGGTAAGGGATGACATATGGCAGAAAGATGATCCCACTCTTGAAGAAGTGTTGGTTATTGCTAAACAGATTGAACATTCTCTTAAGTTTGTGGAAGTAATAACTAAAAATGAGAATAGGAGTGAAAATGTTCAAGTGGTCAAAACACATACAAAGGAAAATAGCGAGAGCAAAGGTATAAATGATAAGAAACCCAAAACCTTCAGAGTGGAAAAGAAATCTGTTTTTACATCTAAGAACCAAGAATCAAGCTTCAAGTGTTATAGATGTGGGAGCCCTAGTCATTTAGCCAATGACAGGAAATGTCCCGCTCTTAAAGTGAAATGCAATAAGTGTAAGAAAATAGGGCATTATTCCACCTCTTGCAGATTGAAAAAATCTGGTTCCAAGGTAAATATGATTTGCAAGAATGGTGAAAGCGACACTGCGTCTGATTCTGAGGTAGATTGTGGACAGATTATCTCTCAGATATCCAATGATAAAAAGAAAGGGCCTATAGATGAGGTGATGGTGGAGCATTGCAAAACAAGTGTGCTTTTTGATTCTTGTGCGAAGATCACTATTGTCTCAAAAAAAATTCTATGAACAATGCTTATTGAGCAAGGTAAAACTTTTGAAGGCAGATATAAATCCTTTTTAGGTCTCGCCTTGGCAGTGCATGTGCTGCATGCACTGTCTCAGCGAGACCTAAAGTAATCTCTATGTTGGGGTAAACTTGATGTAATCTGTCTTTCCGCTTGCTATTGGGTTAGTTGTGGTTGTGTTGTTGTTATCTCCCTTTCTGTTGGCTGTTGGTCATTTGCTAACTTCCTTGTAGTCCCGATACAGCGGCGCCTAACTACAGTGTTAGTTTGCTCTGCTTGCACTTCTTTTAATTGAAGTGCAGTGTGCCATCTGTTTTTCAGCTGTAGCCTGGTAACTGAAGACTTTCGCTTTCGTGTATACTGGTTTAATTTGACCGTTTTACAGCCCTGCTTTGTTGAACTGTTTTGCTTGAAAAAGTCCTTCGAGATTAGGATTTTCTGTCACAGGCCAGTGCCCCGAGCTCTCAGTTATCTGACGCATCTGCTGTTCCTCTGGCTGCGCACAGAGCACGTCACAGCAAAGTCAACAGAAACAGAACGGTTTTTGCTCCTGTATGTATTTTGCACGCAGAATGGCTACAAAGACAACATGTGGCTGAAGTGAACAAACTCACCCCTGCTCTTGCCCAAACAAAGCTTCCGTACTACTCTGAGAGGAGAAGTAAACTACCAGGCCCATGGGACCGCCACGTGACACTAAAGAGAGACACTTGGTAGAACATGAAATTAATATTTTTATGAAACACAACTAACGCGCATTAACTGCTCTGTCTTATTGCAGAGACGAGACCGGCACCAAACTAATGACACCTTCAAGACGGCTGCTTCTAGAGATGTCAGCAGATTAGACAAACTGATGGGAACAATATTCCCTGATTATGCTCATTCTTGAATGTGGCTGGCGGATGGGTTCAAACGAGATCTGAAGGTTTGCGCACATCAGAGGAGCTGCAGCCGCAGAAAGAGCTGCACGTGGGCCCTGACAGGCAACTAATGTGTAATACATGTTTTAGTTGGTTGGATTAGACCTATTGCATTGCAAACGCTTGAGCACAGACTTTCAGTGAGTGCCTTTTTTACATTTGCTTTTGTCCGTGGCTGTTCAGCTTTAGCACCCGTCTGTACTGCTCCCATCCCCATCACTTCGTTATTGTTGTCTGAAAAGCAGAGCCACTGGATCCCAGCCGAGCCGAAATCCCAGTAGATCGTCGTACACCACGTTGAGGGAGTTGGAATTTCAAGTCCGTTTCATGTTAGTTTCCAGTTTGGTTCCAATTTAAGTTTTCAGTTTGGTATAACATTTTTGTCGTTCATAGTGCCACTTAAGAAGTGCTTCATTTTTTCATCTGCCGGACCGAACCTGTGAACTACAAGTAACTAAGCTACAAGTGAGCTAAGAGACCCATGCAGTGATCTGCATGGGTCTCTTAGCTCGTTAAATCACGTTAAAACTTCAGAGAACATTTACCAATCCTGGCTCAGGCGCTTTGGTGGCGGTGATGGGGCTATGAAATATTAATTTGGGTGATGTGAAGAGGCCACCTCTTTGGGTGTACAAAAAGAGGTCTGCGCATCATGTGTGCTTTGATATGTGGAGTGCAGAAATCATTCAATTAAGCATAATGCCCCAGAAAGTAAAAGCATTTTACGTGCTTCCACTCATCAAACTAAAAGCAAACAAGCATTTAAAATGCAATAGGTCTCGCTTTTACACGAGTTTAAGTTATTGGCATTGTAAATGACAATGCCTTTTATTTATGTTTTAACAACCAAAACATAAATAAAAGGCATTGTCATTTACAATGCCAATAGCTCAAACTTGCATAAATGCGAGACCTATTGCATTGCAAATGCTTGTTTAGGCTGTGATCATCGTTCGTTGACAGTCGGCCTTTTGTTTTTTCTGGCCTCCCACAGTTCTCGTCCTGAAGCCATAAAACCTCTTTCTTTGCTTGGTGTGTAGTAGAAAGCTCGAGACCCTCATAGTTTCTGCTTCTGGGTATTCTGAGCTCTCCTGGGTTTTTAATGCCTTGACCTTTGTGTCTTTAGGGGTTTAGGTCAGAGGGTAGATAGAAGCTGAGTGAAGGGTACAGTTTAGTGGAAAGGCACCGTGTTTAAAGTTTGCTTTTCGATGTATACTATATGGCCCTACTCCAGGCCTTTGTTAACCAATAAATATGTCACTGAACACTCTAGTGCCACTGGGTGATTTTTTATTTTTATTTTTTTTATTTTTTTTTTTTACAATTTATAAAGCGCGAACAAATGCCCGTAGACGTCTCGGCGCTAGCGACAGTGCGTGAAGTTCCCACAGAAGCTAAATCGGCAGCTGTTATTGACCAAACAGCCAGGTCTTTGTTTTTCTGCGAAATTGCATCAAGGACGAGCTTTCTCTGATGGCTACTGGCAGAGAATTCCACAGTCTAGGAGCAGCCACCAAGAAGCGCCTATCGCCCCAAGTGACTGTTTTGGTTCGCGGTACCAACAGAAGCTTGAGATTGTTGGATCGAAGCGATCTTGTGGATGAGTGAGGCCTGAGATGGGCTTTAAGGAAGTGAGGGCCGTGATTATGCAGTGCTTTGTATACTATACAAAGGGTTTTGAATTTTATCCTATTCCGGATCTTGAGCCAGTGAAGATCTTTTATGGTCTCCGAGATTGGCATGAAATTCGGGGTTCCCGACAGGAGACGGGCTGCCGCATTCTGGATTGTCTGTAGTTTATTAGTCACTCTGGCCTGGGCATTGATAAATAAGCCATTGCAGTAGTCGAGGGAAGACAACACCAGGGAGCTTATCAGAGTCTATCCTGCTGCAGCTGGCAAGAACGGCATGATTTTCTTAATCAGCCTTAGTTTATGGTGGGCAGTAGCTGCTGTTTTGTTTGCGTGGGCCATAAAATTCAGGTTCTCGTCAAAAATCACTCCCAGATTTCTGACAGCAGGGACCGGTTTAGGTGGGGTCCCATACGTGGATGGCCACCAAGTAGTAGACCAACTGGGTGAGAGATGTCCGAACATGACCACCTCCGTTTTTTCGGAATTTAGTTTTAGGCAATTGGAGGCCATCGACTCTCCAATCGCCCGCATGCCCCCTTGAAAGTTTTCTGCTACCATCTCTCCATCACCTTTAATGGCCAGCACAAGCTGCGTGTCATCTGCGTAGGAGGTGAGGCTCATCCCATGGGCCTTGATGACAAATGCCAAGTCCGACACATAGATATTAAATAGTGTCGGACTTAGGGATGAGCCTTGAGGTACCCTGCACGGTAGTGACAGCTTGTCTGATTGAAAATGCCCCAATGTGACCACCTGCGTTCTCCCAGCCAAAAAGGAGGAAAGCAAGTTCTTTGCCAGATGGCTAATGCCCATCTTTCCGACACGGTCCACCAGGATTTTATGGTCGACCGTGTCGAAGGCAGCGGATAAATCGAGTAATACCAGTACCGCTGTTCATCCCTGGTCCCGGATCACTCGTATATCCTCAGTCGCTTTGATTAGGGCAGTCTCCGTACCATGGTACTTGCGAAAGCCAATTTGGGTATTGTCCAGTAATTGGTGCTTCTCTACAAACTCCGAAAGTTGTATATTCATAGCTTTCTCAACTACCTTGGCTAAGAAAGGTAGGCTAGCTATGGGGCGGTAGTTTTTTAATTGCTCCTTGTCCAGATTGGCTTTCTTCAGAAGTGGCTTAACCAGTGTGTTCTTCAATGAGTCCGGGTATATCCCAGTTCTGAACATTGCATTACAGACTAAGGTGATATCAGGAGCCAAACAATCCATCACCGGACGGATGACCTTGAGAGGACAGGGATCTAATGCAGATCCAGATTTAATAGTAGCTATGATGTCTTTAATTTGTGTCTCTGCGAGGTCTGTGAACTGAGGCAGTTCGATTTCCTGAGTCGAGCTGTCTAACATAGGCGAGTGAATTACCGTTTTAATGGTGAATGCTTGATATATGTCATTCACCTTGGTAAAGAAGAAATTGGCCAGTGAATCGCAGAAAGATTGGGATGGTGGCGGAACTAAGTCCGGAGTGTTTCCCGCTAAGATCTTAGTGATCTCATACAGTTTTTTACTAGAGTTTTTAGCGTTATCGATCTGTTCTGTAAATAATTTTTTCTTAGTTTCGACAATGATGGCTTTATACAGCCCTAGTGCTTCCTTGTAGCTAACTTTGTTTTCTGGACTGTAGGATCTGCGCCAGTGCCTTTCCCTATTTCTGCAGAGTTGTTTCTGTTTGCGCAGTTCCTCTGTACACCATGGGGCCGAGGGCGCTATTCTATTCCTTGAAAGCTGTTTAGTTGGGGCTAAGGTGTCTGTAGCAGTGGCCAGCCACTCCTGAAATTGACATGTGGCGGTGTTGGGGTCAGTGGACAGACAAGGCCGGGTTCTGTCCAGAAGAGCAGTTAACTCCGTCTGATCGATATCTTTCCAGACCTTAAAAGGTTCTGGTCTCAATGCGGGGTCTTTTCTGGTCCTGTTTGCCTTGACTGAGATTCTCATTAAGATGGCATAATGATCAGTCCAAGGCATAGGCAAGGTATCTATTATTTTTAGGCCTTCCAAATTGGAAAAGATGTCATCCAGAGTATGGCCGGCCTTGTGAGTGGGAATAGTGACCAATTGCCGAAGACTCAAGGTATCCATATCTGATATCAAGGTGCGGGTATCGTTATCGGAAGACTTCTCAAGATGGAAATTCATATCACCCATAACTGTAAATGAGTCTTCCATTGCCAATGCTTCTAGTATCGGGCCAAGGTTAGCGAGGAAGCCAGTAGGGGCGCCTGGGGGTCGATATAAGAGCATACCTTTAAAATTAAACGATGGAGTGAGCTTAAGATCAAATTGGAGGGCTTCACAAAAGGTGGAAGGGATATGTGACATTCTCAGACTTATATGATCGCGGGCTATGATGGCTAGCCCCCCTCCACGCTTCCCTACTCTAACTAAGCGGTAGGCTTTATAGGCTGGGGGGGCCGCAACTGCCATGTCTGGATCGGACGCTTCATCCGTCCATGTCTCTGTTATAAAGAGACAATCTAGGTTGTTGTCCAAAATGAGGTCGGATACTTCCTGCCTATGCTTTACCAAGGAACGTGCGTTAATGAGTGCTGCAGAAAAGTCTATGGTGTTAACGGCTATGTTGTTGTTAGTCTTAACCTTATAATTAGCTATATGTAGCCTAATGTTGCAATGAGAGCAAGTAAGTACTGTGGTTTCCAGGACTCTACACAGGCTAAGTTGGATACATTGGGTAGTAGCCATCGAGCGCAGTTCCAGCAAGGCAGATCTCGAATACGTTAATAATCCCTGGCGGGGAGTCTGGCCAGTGGTTCTGGCCCTGGGCCCGGTCCCGGCGCGGACAGGCGCAGACGGGCTTGCCTTAGGCGCGCCTTCGGCGCGCTGGCGGTGCGCCCGCTGCGCTCGTCCACTGCGCAGCCGGGAAATGCACATGTTATAACAGGAGGGGAGGCAGGGGGCGTGGCCAGATGCAGTGGGCGTCGCCTGGTCTGCCGAAGTGGCGGCAAGCTTCAGGCCCGCAGCAGCGCTCAAATCGGCTGCGAGGGGATGTCCTGATCGCGAAAGGTAATGGGAGCGCAGAGAGGGGGTGTCCACAACTGAAGGAGTATCACAACAATAATTTTATAAAAAGTTAAAAGTTAAAAGCAAGTAGGTGCAAAGTGCAAGTGCAAACGTGCTCCCGGCTGTGCCTCAGGAGTTCTAAAATCCACTGTCTATTTCGCGTTAGCGTTCAGCGCTCTTACATAACATCGGCGGGGGGCGTGGCCAGATGCAGTGGGCGTCGCCTGGTCTGCCGAAGTGGCGGCAAGCTTCAGGCCCGCAGCAGCGCTCAAATCGGCTGCGAGGGGATGTCCTGATTGTGAAAGGTAATGGGAGCGCAGAGAGGGGGTGTCCACAACTGAAGGAGTATCACAACGATAATTTTATAAAAAGTTAAAAGTTAAAAGCAAGTAGGTGCAAAGTGCAAGTGCAAACGTGCTCCCGGCTGTGCCTCAGGAGTTCTAAAATCCACTGATGTGCATCTGTCCTTTTGTTCTATTTATCCATAAAACGTGAATTTTTCTGTATTCATGCTGCGGTGAAGCCTGATAACAGGCCTGTTGCAGGGAATGACCATGAGCAGTTAATGTAGGAAATCACAGTTTTGGTTGGAAGAAGATTGCCCAGCCACCCAACGAATTATAACCTGGAATGGCCTGAATGACAGTGAGCCCTTCTCCAAGTTCTTGTATTTATATCACTGCAAGCGTTGAAAGAAGGATGCTTTTATAATGGGTTATCACTCGCACGCTTTGGGTGTCTGTTTTGTACATTGAGTAACTTCCTGTGCTTAGTAAGTCAGACGCCTTAAGTCCACTTGGAGAGATTTAATAGGTATATGGACCCTTATTAACGCTTTTCAATTTTCTCCGTATGTGGAAGCAAATCTTTGCACCCGTTGTATATTGCTTAAGACCACTATGAAAAGTCCTTGTCACCGGGAACACAAGAAGTAAACACAAGGATTTTATGTAGATTTGTCTAAGGCAAATTCGAGATTGTTACCCAGCCCTTTCAAGGAGACAGCCATACCTATCTAAATACTTACAGGTGGAGGATGCTTTTTAGACAATACGAAGAGATCCCATACAATGCATTATGATCACATAGTTATTGCAATAAAACAAAGATACTCGTGCTAGCGTAGACGTGAATTACATGTTTCCCGGGTACAACGTGCATGAGGGAGTCGATCAGGTCTTGCCCATGCTTTACATTCTGGGACTTGTAGTCCTGTTTAACTGAACTACAAATAACAAAATGCAAAGCAAACACCTAGATTGGATGCAAGAAAGTAGTCAGATAAATATGATACCCCCCACACACACACTTTGAAATCGATGCCGAAAGACACTGAGTGAGTTACGCAAGCTAATCTGGCACTCATTCAGTTGATTCCCCGGGGAAATCCTGAAACCACTTTGGCTAAATCCTGCAATTTACACCCACGTTCCCAGTGGATTTGCTCATTACCCATCCTTTTCTCTGTCCGTCCTTCCTTCTCCCAGCCATCCTTCCTTCTCTTAATCCACCCATCACACCTTCACCCACCCACCATTCCTATTCTTCTGTGCATCTCTTCATCATCCCTCATCTCCACCCACCTCTTCATCTATTCTCTCTTTCCATCTTTACTTCTGTGCATCAATCTATCCACCATCAACCTTACTTCTCTCCTGAATCCATCATCCTTACTTCAGTTCACATTTCTTCCATGATTCTACCGCCCCCCCCCCCCCCCAATCCATCCACCCTCTCTTGTTGCATTTGTTCATCCCTCCACGGCGCCATCCTGCCTTTTTCACTAGTGTTTCTAAAAAGAATCAAACTAAGCACGCACAATTAAAAACAAGCATTGGCATAGCCAATAGGTCTCGCCTTTGGGACCTTATAAGTGTTTAGTTATCCAGCACAATATCCTTGGTGCAACAACATCAAGTGTTGCATGGCTAAACACTTATAAGGTCCCAAAGGCGAGACCTATTGGCTATGCCAATTCTTGTTCATATGGTGGGGAACCGATAAAATTAATGGGTTACTTTAACGGTCTGATTGAATACAAGGGAAGGTATGTCTCCGGTAAAGTTTATGTTTCATTTAAAGGAGATAGTTTATTAAGCTGGCTACACCAAAAAGATTTAGGGGTGATGTTAGAATCAAATAATGATCCACCTATAGTATTAAAGGAGAATTTTCTCATAAATAATATTGAATTACAGTCCTCCAGTGAAGAATATACATTGAAATTAAAGAACTCCTTTCCAAAAGTTGTTAAAGATGACTTAGGCTGTCTGAATGATTACGTACACAAGATTAAGCTTAAATCGTGCGCTGTTCCCTTTGCCAGCAAGGTACGAGGAGTTCCTCTGGCAGTTAGAGAAGAAATGAAGGATCAATTGGAGAAACTCAAATTAGAAGGGATTATAGAAGAAGTGGAAGGGACAGAGTGGTTGGCTCCGGTGGTAGCCGCCCGAAAATCGGACGGAAGTCTCTGTCTATGCATTGAC
The DNA here is from genome assembly GCF_964204655.1 of Triturus cristatus. Taxonomy (NCBI): domain Eukaryota; kingdom Metazoa; phylum Chordata; class Amphibia; order Caudata; family Salamandridae; genus Triturus; species Triturus cristatus. The sequence continues at coordinate 267,107,213 of NC_140585.1, forward strand.
CTCAGGGAATTAAATAAACAAGTGGTGGTTGATAAATATCCGCTCCCTGATATGCTGATGCTTCTCAAAGGTGCTAAAGTCTTTTCAACGGTTGACCTCAAGTCAGCTTATCACCAAATTAAGTTGGATGAGGAGTCCAAGGATTACACCTCGTTCATTACTCCTTTTGGTACCTTTAGGTTCAAGCGCTTACCGTTTGGTGTCTGCAGCCTCTGTTTTTCAGAGGGCCCTGGAACGAGTTTTGAAGGGTCTGAAGGGTGTAAAAATTTACCAAGACGATGTTTTGATTTATGGCAAAGATGTAGGTGAACACGATTTGAGAGTGAAACAAGTCTTAGAAAGATTTAGTGTATACAACCTCACTGTGAGGATTGACAAGTGTAAATTCAGGAGATCTTCAATTGATTACTTGGGTCACACGATTTCTGGCAAAGGTATACAACCCAAAAATGATTTAATAAAATCGATAGAAAACCTGGCTTCCCCTAAGAGTAAGGAGGAGCTCATGAAATTTTTAGGAATGCCCGAATATTATAGCAAGTTTGTGAAGGGGTTTGCCGAAAAGACTGTCAATATGCGTACCCTTCTTTGCAAAGGTGTAGAGTTCAATTGGAATAAGAGGTGTGAAACAGAATTTGTCAAGATTAAAGAGAATCTCAGCGAGACGCCTAGTTTGAGGTGTTTTGACCCTGCGGCCAAGTCGGTGTTGGTCACTGATGCTAGTGTCAAGGGTTTAGGAGCGGTCTTACAGCAAGAGGTTAAAGGGGAAACAAATGTCATTCTTTTTCTCTCACGTAGCCTAAGAGCAGCTGAAACCCGTTATTCTGTAATAGAAAAGGAGGCATTAGCTGTTCATTGGGCTATGAAAAAATTGAAGAATCTTTTATGGAGCACCAAGTTCATCACAACGGACCCAACAGAACGTCTACAAAGAACCATCACACTGATGGTTGACGAAGCGGAAATTAACAACTGGATCTCCAAGAGTGAAGCAGAGTTCCTGGTAGCCCGAACACCTAGAATGCCGTATTTTTATTCCCTTCCCAAGATTCATAAGGAACGAAGACCACCGCCGGGAAGACCGATTGTCTCCGGGATCGATTCGGTCCTGGAACCTCTATCACAGTTTGCGGACCACTATCTAAAACCTCTAGTACAACAGACACCTACCTATCTTAAGGATACCAAAGATCTCCTTAACCTCCTAAGGGACCAACAATTCACAGAAGGAAGTATGCTACTAGTTGGTTTGGACGTCGAAAGTCTGTACACCTGTCTCCCACAGAAGAAAACACTGGATACTCTTGAAGAGTTGCTGTTCAATCAGCAGTGTAACCACAAGACACCCAGACATTTCATTCTGGAGTGCTGTAGACTAGCGCTTACCGAGAACCATTTCGAGTACAACCACACCATGTACCGACAATGCCATGGTACTTCCATGGGAAGTACCTTCGCGCCGAGCGTGGCCGGATTATACGTGAGCGATTTTGAAGCGAACTTTGTACAGAGCCCGACCAATCCATTCCTCAAACGAATTATCTTTTGGAAACGGTACATCGATGATGTTCTGCTGATTTGGGAAGGTGATATGGGAACCCTCGTCGACTTTCACCAATGGTTGAACACCAGAGATGAGTGGCTGAAATTTACCTACTCAGCAAGTCCAAATAAACTCGACTTCCTGGATGTCACCATCTTTATTGATAACAATACCATTCAGACAAAAACTTTTTTGTAAACCCACTGCTAAGAACAGCTTACTTTCCTTTAAAAGCTTCCATCCACGTCCAATGAGGGAGAACCTTCCGTATAGTCAGTTCCTCCGACTTAGACGCAACTGTAGCAACATCCAGGACTACAAAGAACAAGCGAAAGATCTTAGTGAGAAACTAATGAAAAGAGATTACCCTCCAAGTACCATCAAGAAATGTCAAAAGAGGGCTAGAAACCAACAGAGAGAAACCCTAATGGAAACAACTGTGAAAGAATCTACTAAAGATCTGGTCACGTGTGTCAGCACCTACAGTCCGGTATCCAATGACGTTAAGAAAATCATTAACAAGAACTGGAAAATCTTAACGTCAGGTGCTTTGAAATGGCCCAAACCTAGATTCTCAAATAAGAGGACTCGGAACCTAAAGGACATACTGGTACACACAAGACCCCCTCAAAAACCTAGTTTAGACACGACCTTGAGTCTCTGGAGCAAATCACCAGTAACTGGCCATTACCCCTGTGGCACATGTTCTGTTTGCCATCTCACAAAAGCAACCAAAACCTTGCAACTACTGCCAGATTTACAATGGACAATCCGAACACATACCAATTGTAATACCACCCATGTGATCTATATGATTACATGTCCTTGCGAACTACGCTATATTGGGATGACATGCCGCAGAGTCAAACAACGACTCTGCGAACATAGGAGTACTATCAAATGTAAAAAAAAACACTACTAAAATGAGTAACCATTACCTGGAGAAAGGACACACGATCAATCACCTTCAGTGGGTAATTTTGGAAACACTTACCGTCAAAAATCACAACGCAGAAAAAATCCTGTTCAAAATAGAACAAAGATGGGTCCACCGTCTATGCACTCATGTACATGGATTGAATGATTTGTAAGATTCAAGGGGTGCCCCTGAGATTAATTCCTAAATCAGGGTGCTATTAACATTCAGTTGTAGGATAATTTAGGAATAATATTTAAGAATACAACAACCTACAAAACGGACAATTTGTGACAATATGTTGCAGAGAACTACCGGAAGTTTATCAAATACATTTTATTTATGTCATATTATTAATACATTGCACATAGATTGCAAATCATATTCATATGTTTCCGTTATTTTTAAACTCAAAACAAGAGATCGGACATTTCTTTCTTGTTCCTTGTGAAGTGAGTTGGAAATTTCAACATAACCTAAGTATTCAAATCTTTTTTGGTACATAAATTACATACAAAGACACAAAGTATACTGGTGAGTAATCATGGCAGAATCGTTGCGATTCTGCCATGATTACTCACCAGTATACTTTGTGTCTTTGTATGTAATTTATGTACCAAAAAAGATTTGAATACTTATGTTATGTTGAAATTTCCAACTCACTTCACAAGGAACAAGAAAGAAATGTCCGATCTCTTGTTTTGAGTTTAAAAATAACGGAAACATATGAATATGATTTGCAATCTATGTGCAATGTATTAATAATATGACATAAATAAAATGTATTTGATAAACTTCCGGTAGTTCTCTGCAACATATTGTCACAAATTGTCCGTTTTGTAGGTTGTTGTATTCTTAAATATTATTCCTAAATTATCCTACAACTGCATGGATTGAATGATAACATCCCGTGGTTAAGCATCTACAAATGATAACTGTAGCGTAAAAAGTTAAAATATGGATCTTGAACTACACCATAGTTGAAGGATGTACCTCTTTATTATAATAAGTCTCACCATAACCTTGGAATAACCCTAAACCACCTTCCATAAACTACCTACTTCTTTCGGGTAAATGAGTATCACCCTTATAAAAGCACTCTTTCAAAGACTTTGGCCACACTAAAAGTCGAGAAAAGTGAATTTCTACATTGCACGACTCCTGGTTATGCTCCTCAAAGATAAATATACTCGGAATCATACAAAAACTTTTTTAAGACTTTTTCGGGGCAATATGAACATTACGTTTTAAGTGATGACAGGATCTGCTCCATGTGATCTGAGTCGATTACCAGGCGACATGAGTATCACCCACACGAGAGCTCTCTACTAACGATCTTAGCCACATCAAAGGTCGAGAAACGTAAATTTCTGCACTGCATGGCTCAATGATATGTTTGAGAACAATTACTTGAAAGGCTTCTTTTGCATCACACTAAAACTTTATTGAGACTGTTGCGGGACAATATGAACACTCCGTCTTCAAGTGTTGAGAGGATGCGCTTCTTGTTACTTGAGTTAGACCACTTTTGCAATTTAGCAATCTTCCCCTTTTTATAAATCCCAGAAATTTTCTATCAACGGAATATTTTTTGGTTGACAAAAAAGTTTTTGTAAGCGAAGCCGTCTTTCAACAAGAACCATAAGAAACTCAGTCTGTCAATTCTGTCTATCTGTGTGATGGCCCCACCTACTTAAGTCCTGACCCGGCCTTACTGGGCTGCATACCGGGGCAAGAGAGGCGGCGGCAGAACAAGTCACAAACTTCCCAGCGCAAGGTAACGACTGGAACACACACGAGGACGCCGACGAAGGAACGTAATGTATTTGTTCTTTCTTAATATTTTGCTTGTTCCTTCCCTTTTTTCAAGAGCGGGATTTAGCCTCCTGTACCCGATGGTTTCCTCAACTTGAGTAAACAAGGTATTCTTTTCCCTAATACCATCTGATTGTATGATTTAACGCCTGAATGAGCTTTCACGCAGGTTCAAAAACTAAACGGAACTTTTAGCAAAATGATTTAAGCTCTACAGCTGTGCGCACAATGACCAATTCCACCCATGGCAACATTCCCCTCCCAATTAGCACACTCTCCTTTTGTTAATTGCAGCGTAAAACAGGAATACCTAAACAGGCTTTCACGATGCGATTCTTCTTATTTAGTGATATCAGCGATGCAGTCCACTGTGTTTTATTTAGATGCATCTTACCATTTCTTCCCCCACTAAGGCTATTACCACGCAATCAGAAAAGATAGCATTATACCAGCATGTCCTACCGCGCTTTACACGCTAAAACGCGAACGGTCTCTGTATCATTGTTTGACAAAAATTGGTATTGTTTTGTTTTTAATGACAAAAATGGATCTTGGGTTTGTGATTTTGTCTTCTTACAATTTGCTTTTAATACAAAAAGAGGGCTATTTTTTGCCGTAACTTAATGTCAATATGAGCCTTTGTGTTAATTGGCATTATTACCATATAAGTATTGCAATTTTACAGTTGCAACAACGGCTGATGCTCTAAGTTTTGAACACAGCTACAGCATCCAGACTGAATATGAGTCTTCATCATTCTTTCTCTCCCTCCCCCCCCTTTTTTTTTTATTTCAAACAGGTTCAAATTGAATTCTTATTTTATTTTTTGGCTGGACTAATCACTCCATCCTCGTCAAGGAATCCCTTGAATATTAGGGTCCTCCACACTTACACTTGGTCCTGATGAAAGCCCACCTGACCCTTAGGGGCACGAGACAGGGCTGAAACATGTCGACCTATCTTTTGGACATTTTCACCTAGTGCATTAGACCCTAAAGCATCTATCTATGCACGAGAAACGTTTTTAATAAACCCGAACCCAGTTTTATTAAAAAAATTTTGACTGGCTGTACGAGTTTTTTAACTTACACTCACGTTGATCACCTCACCACACACGGTTGTATATTTTCACTACTACGATCACTACTGAAAAAACCAGAGGCAAAAACCTCCGGGTGGAGGAAGCACACAGTAACCCGATGATGATGCTGTCACGTTGTTAAGCACAAGCGGATAATCGAACATACCGCTGAAATACCACCTGCGATAAACGTGATTGAGGGTTTCTTAACAGTCCCTGAACTGGTGATGCTAACCTTGGTTCTTTCAGGACCAGTGATCCACTCTCAATCTGATATTTAAGCACCAAGTTTGTGGTCAGAACAGACCACAAACCTTTATTGGAAGTTTTTAATAAGAAAGGAACCGATGCCATCTCGAGCAGGATTTCTAGATGGGTCATTGATCTACAGGGCTATGATTTCAAAGTGTAATATTTACCAGGTGTTCGTAACTATACAGCGGATGTCTTGTCAAGACTTGTAACACTTGATGAAGGTTGTGCTAAGGAGGAAGAGGAGGAGGAACTTGAATAGGTGTGTGCCATTGTATGTGGCGGAATAAAAGAGGAGAAATGGAGAGAAGAGTGTAGATCCGATGAAGAACTCTTACAATTATCCACCTTTCTTAAGGATGGATGGGTCAGGAAAAGTCAAGGGGCATCAGAAAAGTACTGGAATGTGAGGGATGAGTTATCCGTTTCTGATGGGCTGTTATTTCGCGGTACCAGATTAATTCCCCCTAGGTGCTTTCGTGAGGAATTATTCACCTTAGCTCATCAAGGTCATCAGGGTATTTCTAAAACCAAAGAAAGTATCAGACTTAATTATTGGTGGGCTGGGATGGATTTAGATGTTGAAAGAGCAGTGTGTGAGTGTATTCCATGTGCATTAAGTGAAAAATGTTTAAAACCAAGAGTACAGCCTATGGTCATTAGAAACAGACCCAATGCGCCCTGGGAGGAAGTGGCTTTGGACATTTTGGGTCCAGTTAAATGTAGAGATGGTGAGTTCTTTTTGTTTGTTTTAATAGATCTGTATTCAAGGTGGCCTGAAATAAAGGTCACAAGGTCGATTGATTCTAAACATGTTATCTCTTTCCTCATGGATGTCTTCACTAGGGAAGGTCTTCCTGGTTATCTGCTTACTGATAACGGGGTACAGTTTGTTTCTAAAGAAATGGGGGAGTTCTTGGAGAAGTGCTCCATTAACCATAAGCGGTGTTCATTCTACCATCCTGAAAGTAATGGGAAGGGGGGAAAGATTTGTCAGGGTTCTTAAGGAATCCATTGCTCTTTCTAAGCAAAATAACGTGGATTGGAAGGAGGGTATTAATAAAACTGTTGAAATGTATAGGATCAAACCCATTCCACCACTGGTTGTACGCAATTTTTTATCCTTAAAAACAGACACCCAAATACCTCCATCGCACCTTTCTGGGTCAATCAAAAAGTTGTCAAGAAAGGTGGAATTTTGTCTTCCTTAAGGTCATGGAAGGAAAGAGAAGCTAGTAAAATTGTGAATCGTAAAGTATGTTTTGATAAAAGGAAAGCTGTCAAGACCACATTTGTTGAGGTAGGAGATTTAGTGTTGATTACAGCACCCCCAGGAAGGAAGTCTTCTGAATTGTTTAAAAAGGTACATAAGGTCAAGAAGGTCTTTACTAATGCGATTAAGACCGAAGATTCTAGAATCTGGAATCTCAACAGAGTTGTGGTGCTGAATGACTCTTTGATGAATCGTGATTTAGATAAGACTGGTGGAAAGTCTGACAATAAATGTCTGTCAAGCTCTTTGAGAGAAAGGAGCAAAATGATTACTAAACCTCCGGCAAGATTCAATGATTATGTTAGGCACTAATTTTTGTTTTTTTTCAATCTCATTTCAATTTGCTTTATTTTATTCATAATTTATGTAAAGGAGGGGGATGTGTAGTAGTGTACATATTGTTTAGATATTTATATGGTTGCTATAGTACTGTTCCTTTAAGACCAATGTACTAGTCAAGGTGTTGACTATTGAAGCAGCACCATAGTGATGGAATGCTCTGGTGGGGATTTGAGTCAGTTGCATCTGACTGTTTGTACCTGATGGATGGGATTTTATCTTCTTTGCATTAAACTCAACTTTATCCATTACACTCTGCTTTGGATATTTAATTTGGACTTCTTTACAATCGATGAAGACCTTATCTTGGTCTTTAGTACTTTCCCTTTTTCAAAGCCTGTCATTTTTGAAAGCCTGCTTGAAAGTCACCCATCTATACTTCCAACCGTGATGAGAGTAGTATACCAAAGATTTTTTCCACTCTATTTAACAAAGAGATTGGACGCAATTGGAAGGCTTGGCCCCAATTCACAGAACTAACTTAAGACAAAATCCTAAACTTACTACCATTTTGGTATTCACAGAAGACACTTACTCATTTTGGTATTCACAGAAGGCACTTGCTCATTTCGGTATTCACAGAAGTTAGGACTCCTAAATGCCTTCTGTGAATAACGAAAGTCTTGAAGTTAGGATTTTTCTCAGTTTAGGAGTAGTAAAGTTAGGACTCCTAACTTTAGGACTCCTAACTTCTGTGAATACCGAAATGAGTAAGTGCCTTCTGTGAATACCAAAATGAGTAAGTGCCTTCTGTGAATACCAAAATGGTAGTAAGTTTAGGATTTTGTATTAAGTTAGTTCTGTGAAACGGGCCCCTTGTTTCTTTGCTATTTCTTGTGGCTGGGCACGATGTTGGAAGACTTCCATAAGGCAGGTACTTCCTCATGGACCCAGATGGAACTAAAAGCAAATATTAAACCAGGGGACAAATGGGCATGAGTGTTCCAGTGAAGGTCAGAAGGGGCTTTATCAGCACCAGGGGCTTTCAGAGATTTGTGGCTTTAGTTTACCTCCAGGCCTCCTCTTCCTTAAATTCTTGGTGCTCTGTGCCATGGGACCTGGCTGGGACTATTAGCAAGAGAATGCTGGTAAAGAGGTTTGTCTGATGTTGATTCATTTGGTCCACCTCTGTCGGGTCAAGGTTGTGAGCCTTCTGGTTTAGGGCAGTGAAGTGCTGGATCCAGGTCTCAGGGGTAACATTTGAGTCTAGGATTTTAGCTGGTCCTTGTAGCCCCATTTTACTAAATTCCAGAATTTGTTGGTGTTCTTTCGTTTAACAGAAGCCTGGTGGGCTGCCATGCCTTATATCATAATTGTCTGTTTTTGAACTTGATTAAGTGTTTGTAGTTCTTTTTTTTATTTAAAAGGGAACATTTGCTTTTCCCTCTGAGCATATCTGTTCTACATTACAATTGCAAGGGCTCACTTGAGCTTGAGGCATTCATCACAGAACCCTATGAGGCAAAAAGATTTCTGATGCCTGTTACTTCCAAAAACAGTTCGAGGTTGTACATTCCTGTTTTTCCTAGTACATTCTTTGGGTGTAGGAGAGATATGTGTAAGTAATCCCAAAGTTTGATTACTGAAGGACTGGTTGGTTTCTAGCACTTAATAATGTCAGAGATATGTTTTTCCTGCTCAGTTTCATGGTCTTCTTACAGAAATGGGGACTAAGAATGTGTGGCTGGCAGGCCAGCTAGTGGCAGGGATAGCAACAGTTACAGTGGGCCATGGTAACTTTCTATCTTTGTTCTAGATACATTTCACCGAGTACCAGGCCTCTATGTTCTGTGTGATGTAAGCAATGGTGCTTTTGCGGTTAACCGAGCTAAATCTTCTTTTTGCTGGTACAGCTGATGGGAGTGCGGCCATTTAGTGTGCAGAGGGCTGTTGAAACAAGTAAGGTGCTTAGTTGTCCTTTCTTGGTTCCCTTGCAGCACGAGACTTCACGTGGCGGAATGCCCCATGCAAGGTCTTAATTCAATACACAATGCTCAAGTAGCAGTGCATGCAATTAGGTGTCAAAATAACAGCACACTAGGATGATTTTATTATTCCAGATGGACCTCTTTGACCCCTGGGCTAATCAGCAATTGGCTTCTTGTTCTAGGTGCGTTTTGTTCGTGATCAGCTCAAGTATGTTAAAAATAGGGCAAATGTATTTTGCGCCGCTTGGAGGTAGATGAACAATTAGGATGTCCAGCATCGATGTGGCCTTTCTAGGTCAAACCTAAAGCACTTGCGTTGAAGGATTATCGTTGTATGTACTTTGTGGGCTCTGAAGTATTGCCGCAGGACTTGTCTGCTTCTGCTTTTTTTGCCTTCTGCTTAGGGACTTTTTGACCATGTTTTCTGAGGCTATGTGCGTGCGGCAGGCCTCCCATTGTGGCCCGAGTCCGTCTCTTAACCTACAATCCTAGCATCACTACTGATCCATTAGCTCTTCACTGAAGTCAAACTGCATCATCGTGTTATGCTTCAATTGAACAATAAAAAGTGACAATATTCAAATTCCATCTTGTACAGACATTAAAATCCTATCGTTCCGCGATCTCGCCCTAACAACTCTAGCGCATGCGCATTGCTACATACACAACTCTCATCAACACCACACGTGTCCGTGTATGGAGCTTGGGCTAGTGACATTGAAATACAGGCTCTCTGCAGAAGAACCACCCCTTAGCTAGTGTTAGCCATCAAGCCACCAATGAGCGATGCGGGAGCACAGATTTGCGCATTAAAATTGAATTCTATTACAGGACCGGAGGCTTCGGATTATGCTTCTCTTTCTTGTATTTGCTACTCACAGCAGCCAATGAAAAACGTTTTGTGTGCAAACAAAAACTACATTTCCCATGATGCTCTTCCATACATCACATCCTGTATAGCCCCATAAGAGCCACAGTGTCCTGTTTCTCCTCCTCTTTCTTTGCTGCTCACGCAGACAGTTAAGTGCTCAGAACGTTATGTTGTGATTATGTCTCATTTGACTGTTAAATTTCTCCTTGATGATGTTGCAGTTATGTTTGCGCTCATATAGCGCTAGGTGGAATAACGATGTTTAAACATGTGTGTTCTTGTGCTGGGGGCAATTTGTTTTCTGTTTACGTTGCCATATATTTTCTCGATTTAGCGCTCGCGGGCGCCATTGTTATTGGCTTACCGGCATTTTCAGAGGTTCCCGCTGGGAGATGTGCGATCTGTGGGGCAACTTCCACTAAGCGTTGTGCATAATCATCTGGGGTCCCCTTTGAACATGGTTTTTCCTTCCCCGAGGGCCGGCCGACCCTCTTAACGATTCCCGATTGGGATGCGCTCCCGCTCGGAGCAGAGCTGTGATAGTGCGCTGACGGCCCGCTCGGCCTTCGCTTCACTCCCTGCTGGCCGCTGCGTACCGCGCTGTTTTTCACGCGCATGGCCCAATTAAGTCTTACAACGGGCGCGCACCGCCATTTACTAGTTGAAGGCGGGTATTGCGGGGCGTTCCCCGTCAGGAGCGGGGAATCTTTAATGCGGGCGGCCTGATCAGGCTTCATGGGCTCCCGCTGGCCTAGAAATGTTGCGCTGCCCTCGGCAGCTTCCATTGCCGGTTGTAGGCCACAGATTCTCTTCAGGTTTGCAGCGAGTCTATGTAGCCTAGGGGCAAGGCTTTTACCTCCAATCCCGGAGGTTCGGGGTTCGCACCCAGGTTCGCCGGGTTGTGTTTTCACTTGACAAGATTGTCTTTAAATTTATTTTATATTGAATTTTGAACTTTTATTATAATTTAGGCGTGATTTTTTCTCTCATGAATGCTCAGTCTTAATACTGCACTGGCTTGTGTGCGCGTGGTAGCGCTCTTGGTTTAGCCCGCCAGGGTTCAGATTGGGTCGCTCCCACAGGAGTGGAGATGGCGCACTGATGTTGCCTGCGACATAACTGATTGGGCCTCCGTTTGATCCTCATGGGAAGGACTTGGTACGGCCGAGCACGGAATTATAACGCTCCCTCAAGAGCTGAAATACTGCGCTGTCTTTGCAGCATGCCAAATGAGTCACTTGTGACAGAGGTTACGTCTAGATTATTGCTTTAATGTTAGGTGTTTCATTGATTATGGTTACTGAATTAGCATTAATCCTGTCACTTCCATAGGGTTGTTCTGCTCATTGCGCGGTTTCGCGCTTTCTCCGCCAAAGGTTTTCCCTAGTAGCCGAGTGCGGTTATGGAGTCATAACGCTCCGGTGTGCGTAACCCAATTGGGCTGCATTTGGGCGTTCTTGGTCTACGCACGTCGCTCGCGTCCCTGTGTTGCTTCATAGGCTCAGTGCCTCGTGCCTTACATAGGCAGATTTCTTTGTACGCCTTCCAGGCTGTAACAATCGGCTGGTCCTTGGAGTGCGCACACGCTCCCGATATTTCTCTATGACTCGGACGCCCATGGGGCTGGAATAATTTGACTACAGCTTTGCTGAGGAGCCGTGACATTATTTTTCAATTCTCGTGTGCATAGGGTTGGCTCCCCCTCTACTCCTCCGTCACGTTGTGCTTGGCACTGCTATATTGAATACAGGACACCCCCTGGCAACGCATGGGTGAGATATATGAGGAGGATGTGATCTAGTCGAACGGAGCGCACAAGGCTCCTGCATTAATTATGTTGACGCTCAGGTTCTACACGTCCTTGAGTAGGTCAACCGGACCCCAGATGTGACCGCCCCTAGCTCGGGGACGCAACATTTGATTGACGCCCATCATTCTTGAGTCCTTTTTCCTTGGGCATGTATTTTCTCTATATCATTCCACATGACAAATATTAGGGCATCGCACGCGCGCGACGGGACTTGGATAAGGACACAATAGTTATAGTTTGGGTACCGCGGCCGGATACGCTGGTTTCGGCGGAAGAGTCGTCCGGCGCCAACACCGGTCTCCTTCTTTACTTGCTAGTTGTACAAGAATCTCAGAAAAGGTTTTCCCGGAGCTGGTAGGTTGCCTGGGCAACCTCCTGGTCAGGGTCGGACACAAGCAGCGATGGACGATTCTGACGTCCTGACTGCGCGGACCCGTGGCGACGGACCCCATCTGGGACAGCTTCATTACGGGTCGCAACTAAGATAGGTAGGCATCGTTAACCTTTGGTCACGCCCTCTGGATTTCGGGGGGCCTCTCACGAGGCCGGCCCTTTGTAGACCGTTTAGGGATTCTGTTTGTTTTAGCAATTACTTTCCCACTATGTCCCACAAATGTTTATTATATGGCTTTCGGGGAGCATCTCGTGGGATGTCTATGTAGGTAGATAGGTATAGATGTGTGTATATATATATATGTGTGTGTGTTATCTTAACAAGGACATAGGCCTTAGCCTCGCATCTTTCCAGACGTCAGATTTCCTCTTCGGATTCCAAATTGCCCTCTGGGCTACAATGTGTAATAGCCTTTTCGGCTCTTCACTTGGATACACTGGTGTCGCTTGGCTTCAATTTTATTTCCAGCGTTATCTCCTTCCTCGCAGATCAGCTATGTCTTACAAGCCCTAATTGGGAGCTTCAATGGGGCCCATTCTGACGTTACCCATGCAGAGGGTTCCATTTCGGGTGGTTGCCGGTGTAGTGGGGCGTTTAGCATAGTCTGGCAAACTGTTTTTCCTGCCCTCCAGTCCTTTCGAGTCCTTTTTCCACATAGGTCTCTTGACACGTACTTCTCACCACGTGTAATATCTCGGTTGTGAGAGCTATCGATAGGCCAAAGGGTACGAGGTCATGTTCCTAGCGGATTTGGTCACAGACTGTTGCCATTCTGCCGGTAGTAGCAGATTTCGGTCATTACGGAATAGAACCCATAGCAACAGGGCGCAGTGGCGGACTGGTGATTCTGGTATCTCCGGAGGGCAGGAGGTGGCAGCTTCACCCGAAGGGCATTCAGTGGTTGTAAGCCTTTTTTGGGTTCGTGCTCTGCAGACCCCCTTTTTAGTGACAGGACTGTTTCATCGCAGACGTTCCGCTGGGGATAAAATCCATGGGGTAAAAGATGTATGCCTTGTCTCACGACTGTCGGTGGGACCGACCTAGGTTTTTCCTCCATTCCATCCACATTTCGGAGAGGGGGACGCAAAAAATTGCAATAATTAGCGGAAGCGATCTTTACAGCGTTTGTAAGGAAGTATCCATTTTTGTTTTTCAGTACTCCTTGAGTCGGCGGCGCCCGACTCCGAGTTCTCCGTGACCCTCTACACCATTCCATTTCATGCAGAGGCGAGCATGGTGAATTGGGGCAGTGGTCCTTTATGATATACCTAGGAACTATAGCTCAAAGGTTAGTCTGGCGCCTTTGGTGGCACAGGGTCAGGGTTCGAAACATGTCAGGGCTGTACATTCAGTTTTCCCAGGTGGTATATATTTTTCAAACATCGTTTTTTTGTTATATTCTTCGTTTTCGGACACATTGTCGGTGTTCATTTACCAACCCTGAGTCCTTCCATGCAAACGCAATAGTTTTTCGGCGTCGACAGATCGCGCTTGTTGGTACGTACACGTCGTGTTATCTCCGTGAGGGCTGATTTTCCTACTTTGTATCTTTTATCAGGTAATTCGGATTTGCGTGGCGTTCACTTCGCAGTGGCCATCTCGGCCATTTATGCAGGGCGTTTTCGATACAGGCAAGTTGGTGGGCTTGCGTCTGTTTTTCCCTAGGAGTTGTTGAGAGGCAATGGGTAGCATAAACACCCATACCAAAATAATCCTCTGTGGAGGTTCTCTCGTTTGTCTTCTTTGAAAAGTGGCCAGCAAAATATGTCGACAAGGACTAGACTATAGTCAGGCTGTGTTACGAGACCTTTTACCTCTCGGTGTTCCGACAACGGGACAGGCCCACGCTTTTACAGGAACAGTATCTACTCCAGGAAGTTTCATTACAATTAATGTCAGAATTACTTTGGTCAAGGTCTGTTCATGCTATGTTTTTCCAACAAATGCAATATACGGGGGGTTTCCATGCCTCAAGGTTTACATGGGAGATTACTTGGTGTTACTACCTATGGTTGTGATATACTTGTTGTGCTATAACTGTGTATTACATTATAGAACCTTTACATATGTCTCAGGCTTTATAGCCGGTGGTTGATGGCAGTTTTGCCAGCATTCGGTATCCATCATCAACTGTTTGAGACAGTCTGTTAGTGGGACCATATCTCTCAATACTGTTTGCTGATTTCCATAGTACAGGATGTTTCAAGATCTACTGATTGATTTTCTCACTCTATATTTAAACAGTTATTATTAAACCGGTGGGTGATATGACTGTAGTTGTGTCGGATAAGCGTTAAACTAGCATAATCCGAAGCCTCCGGTCCTGTAATAGAATAAAAAATTAGCTAGCATTCGCGCCAAGAATTTTCAATTCTATTAAGGACACGGAGGCGAGGATTATCCCACCCGGTTTATTACAATATTGGTAATAATTACCCACCCGCATGTACTTGATATTCTGTGTAAGCAGAAGTTACGGGTTTTCCCTGTCTCCTTCCTTTCAGGTTCTGGGACAAGACGGCGGAGCAGGTGTAGTTCTGGGTTAGAAGACGTGCAATTCCGGTTTGGATATGGATCTGCCACGTTGGAGGATGATTATTGGACTCATATTCCTTATTTTGGACTACTGTATTAATGTTATTGATTGTTAAGGTTCGAGCAAAGAAAGAGGAGGAGAAACAGGACACTGTGGCTCTTATGGGGCTATACAGGATGTGATGTATGGAAGAGCATCATGGGAAATGTAGTTTTTGTTTGCATACAAAACGTTTTTCATTGGCTGCTGTGAGTAGCAAATACAAGAAAGAGAAGCATAATCCTCGCCTCCGTGTCCTTAATAGAATTGAAAATTCTTGGCGCGAATGCTAGCTAATTTTTTACTCCTGTTCCTCCTTCCTCAACACAGCGTCCATCACCGACATAGAAGAGGGACTAGCATGATGCAAGCAGTGATAGAGTGCCTAGAGCGAAAGGCTAGAAGTAGGGGAAGGTATAGAGTGACCAAAAAGATAGTAATGTATATGTCAGCTATTGGCCATATCTAAGGCATGCAAACACTTATTTTATAAATTTTGTCATCAGCAAACGGTGTAAGTACACTTTAAGTCATATCAACAAAGCGTGTAGTTTTGTGTTCCTTGGAGGAAGATGAAATTCGAGATACGATTGTACCTTGGTCAATAATTAGACTAACAGAGCGTGAATTGAAATCTGACTCTGCTCTGATGAGCGGATTTATGTCATTTACTGAAAGTTGTACTTTTGTTTTACAGAAGACTCAGTGCACTGAAAGCAATTTGCTCCTCTAGTTTAAATCCAGCTTTTCCACTATAGCCGTTCTACAGCGTGGACCATGATTGGGTCTGAGGCTAGGCATAAGTGATAGGTTGAACGTAAGTGGCTCATTTACATATTGGGAGTCCAAAGCTATTATCATTTTTGATGGTGAAACCCGGCCATTTTGGGAATTGTTAGTGTGCGTTTTATACATTGTATGTCACATCAACCCAGCACCACCTCAGCATCAGCGCAGCACCAGTCAGCATCACACAGCGCCACTTCTACAACACTCAGCAGCACCACCGCAGCATCACCTGAGCTTCAGTCGTCAGCACCTGAGCACCACCACAACACCACCTCAGCATCACATAGACCCAGTGCAGCACCATCTGAGCACCAGCACAGCACCACCTCAGCACCAGTGCAGTACCATCTGAGCACCCCCTCACAGAAAGTGCAGCACTAGCTCTGCACCAGTGCAGCACCACCTCACTACCAGCACTGTTCATGTTCCCCCACAAAAAAGCTGTAACAAACAAGCATTAGAACAGACAGGAATAATGTGAAATCTTTGCAAAAACAAAAAAACTAGAAGGCATTTTTTATGGTAATTCTTTTTTAAATAGGGTCCTTCAGTTGTACATAATATCTGCTCGGTTAAATATAAGATAACAAAAATACTTACAACACTTTTTTTATTATAACTTTTCAACATGCTGCACAGCAACCACACTTTAAACACATTTAACACAGCCAATAGCTCAGGCTAAACACTTATAAAGTCCCACAGGCGAAACCTATTGGCTATGCCAAAGCTTGTTTAACTTTAGATGTTGAACGCAGTCACTTTTGTTTAGAGAAAGTTGTTTCTGCATTAATTAACAATCTGGTGGGAACCCATAAAGTGAAACCTCCTTTCGGTCTGCCTTTTGTCTGTTTAAGGGCTGGAGTATTGTAAGATATAAAACTATCAAGATTGATGCTCTCTGATATCCACATTTCCAGGAATCGACAGATATACTTCTTTTTTATGAATGAGGTCCAGTCAATATCCTTCAGCTCTTTTTCAAGGCCTGAAATGTTGCAGCTTAGAAGGCTGTCCTTTAATGAGGGGGTCCCTGGGAAGGTGGGAGTCCTGGGAAATAATTCACTTTACCCATGCCTTAAAATGGCTCTGTGCTCTAATCAGTATTTCAACAACACTTGTAATGATGGTCTAACAAGAGGCAGTATAGTTTTGCAGCAAAAGTACTTTAGCCATACCTTATATCTTTAGCCATACCATATATAATTTTGCTTTTTAACTAGGTTTGCACTGTTTACTGTTATATATTTTGCCTTCTATTTCTCTTAGGGGCACCTTTTCCTTGCTTAGTTGTTCATTGAGTCTTCCTGTCACATGAGTCGATCGATAATACCTGACATTTATTTCCATCCTCATGCAAAAATGTATGTTATATTTATCATACAGTTTGATAGAATGTGATAACATGCATCTAGTTCATATAGTCATATAATAATTTGGATAGCTAGTGCTGAGAAAATCCAACAAAAGCTGGGTGTGGACAGTTTGTTTCTAAACTTTAACCATTTAGATAGTGTAAATTAGATATTCAAAGCATTCATTTGAGAGATAGTGGGACTTCAAAAATACTTCCAGGACAACAGAACACCACAGTTCAAAGTAAAGCCACATTAATGTTATCTCAGGACAGTTTTTTTAATGGGACCTAATTTGATCTCATATTGCACACTAGCTTCAGATTGGGAAAACACTGGAAAAATAAATGAAGTTCAGGCATGGGCCTCAATTCACTAACATGCCTGAGGTAGCTAAAGTGACATCACAGGAAGTGGCATCATGTGACCTTTGACCCTGTTACCATCGCCCAAATTGACATCTTTGATGTTAAGAACTCCATAATAAGTGCATGATTACTACAGATGCACATATCATTGAAGACTAGGCTTGGAGAACTGGGCTTGTGCCTCGGTAGGTTGCAAATCCATGTTTTAGTAACTGTTTTAACAACAATAATAAACATTATTTGAACAACAATGCACTCAATAAAATAGTACAGTAACAACAGTTACTACAAACTGCGTTATATACCAGGAGCTCACTCATCACCTACCCTGTTACAGTCATTATTTGCCTCACACAGTCACATGCAATTGTGGCATAAAATGTGCAGGCTCAACTACTGTATGCCAAGACTTACAGCAGCATTGTTCTACTGTTCCTGCTAGAATGTATCTGTCAATGAAGGGCTTCATAACATAAAGATCATATGAAATGTGTAATACATGTTCTGTTATCAAAATGTGTCCACGTTTAAAACACATCTGTCATATAAAATACATAATTTAGGAAACAATATTATTCTATTCTGCACAAGGCTGCTCCGGATGCAGTGCACATCCCAAAGTGTAACCTCACTTTCAATGTCCAATGCAGCCTCTCAAAGTGCAGCCTCAGCTCACAGTGCCTAGTTTTGTCTTCAATGAGAGGTGCAGTAGACCTCTCCACCTCACTTTGAAGTAGCATCATTCATCCACTCTCATTGCTACTTTGAGTTACATTTCATTCATTTTTAAAATGACTCTGGCGTCTCATCCAGTATTCAAATGTAAAACAGAATGGATGATAAAACGCTGATTCGATGAATATAATTTAGGCCACGTTTTGCTTTAAAAACACTTGGGGCCATATCAGCAATGGCCAGCGATAATTATCGCTGGCTGTGCTTAGCGATAATTTTCTTATCGCTGGCTATCTCTGCTTTTTATCGCCCTAGTAGCACGTTATCATCAACGCGCTGCTCCAGGGCGATGAAAATTCCAGAGATAGCGATGTTATTGCCGTTTTGCAGGGAACATCGCTGGTTTTCCAGCGATGTTCCCTGCAAAAGGGCGATAACCTTTTTGATACGACCCTGTGGTCATATCAGCATAATCCACCCCCAATGTTAGGGGTGGCTTAGTCAGGATTTTAGCAAACGTTAGTTTTTGGAGAAAACAGCAGTTTTCTCCAAAAACTAACGTGTGCTAAAATGCAAGGGCATCCTTGCTGATAGCGCAAAGACGCGTTATTGCTCTCCTGACAGGCACAGCACAGATAGCACCATTGCAAGCTTGAGACACACACACACACACACACACAAAAACAGATGTAACATGGGACTGGCAAGATGTCCTCTTACAGAAAACATACACCACAGGAAGCAGCAGTGTGAGCTTTCCTAACGGAAACATTATATGTACAACACTTGGAATAGTAGTGCCCCTTCCTTCACAAACACACAACGTGCACAGCAGCAGTACAAACTTTCTTCGTGCACCGACTGAAAATACACATTATGGATAGCAGCAAGGAAAAACAGCCTCAAAAACAGCAGATAAAGCAAAGAAATTAGTTGTGAAACCATCCCTCACATACCACTGGAAGGAGATGCACAGTAAGCCTCCCTCACACACCACTGGAAGGAGATGCACAGTAAGCCATCCCTCACACACCATTGGAAGAAGATGCTTAGTAAGTCTTCCTCACACACCACTGGAAGGAGATGCACAGTAAGCCTCCATCACACACCACTGGAAGGAGATGCGCAGTAAGCCTCCATCACACACCACTGGAAGGAGATGCGCAGTAAGCCTCCCTCACCCACCACTTGAAGGAGATGCGCAGTAAGCCATCCCTCGCACACCACTGGAAGGAGATGCACAGTAAGCCATCCCTCACACACCACTGGAAGGAGATGCACAGTAAGCCTCCCTCACACACCACTGGAAGGAGATGCACAGTAAGCCTCCCTCACATACCACTGGAAGGAGATGCACAGTAAGCCTCCCTCACACACCATTGGAAGGAGATGCACAGTAAGCCTCCCTCACACACTTATAGGATGTAGTAGCGAAAGTGTTATTCACACATTTGGTGCAGGATTGCCAGGGGTTGTAGAACAACATGAAAAGCAGTGACAGCACATGTGGTAGTACCCCTCTCAAAACAGGTACAGCACTGGGAGCACACTGTAATGCAAGCCACAGTGCAATGCAATGCAGCAAGGGCAATCAGTATGCAGGCTATCCTCAGACTACAGGCACAATCTATACAGCAGCAAATCAGCCCCAGAAAACAGGTGAAATAGAAGACAAAATCGCCACTTCAAACCTCACTCACAAAAAATGTACATATTATGCGCAGCAGTGAAGGGGAGGTCTGCAAAGTTGCCTACAGGCCTCATGTAATGTGTCACACCATCAAGCAGACTTTGCTTTTTATCGAAAAGAGGCTTGCATGTTGTGGTTTTTACTTGCATGTGTATTGTGATAACGTCACATCTACAAGTCTCAAGCACCAAGTGCTGTTGGGTACACAATCAGGACTGGTTGAATATGTCACATATAGTAAGAGGCCTACGTGAAGGAATGTGTGCACACACCATGTCTGAAGTGCGCCCTGCATATAACTTGACATCTGAGAAATGAATTATCCAATCTGGCACAGGAACCCTTATTCGACGTGCAGACACATTATTATTTAAACTTCAGTCCCTTTAAACAGCAAGTCTAAGAGCCTCTCTTTCCAGTGATTTGCATGATCAAATCCTTGCATTCTGACATTATCTTTCATTTCCTTGTATTAATTTTAATGCACCGACTGAGAAAATGTTGCTCCAGTGTCTCAAGAAGCTAATTTAAAGGGAGCAATTTGAAAAACGTACAGTTTATAGAGGCACTCGTTGCTAGATCTGAGTCAAGCAATCCACAAATGCACAGAGACATTCAGTTGACCTTTTGTACTGCTTGCTATTCTGTGGGCCTGGGGTCTGAGGCCTTCCATGCACAGCTATTGCTGCAGTTTTCGTATTATTTCTATCCATTTGTTTTTGTTCATCAACATTGAGGCTCTTGAAGTAAATCCCACGTTTGTTCTTCAAGCTGTGTATATTGTGGTGATATACACACCATTTATTCTATCTACGATATTGTTTTGTGTGGGCATCTTATAGTTACAAGCATACCATCACTTTACCTTAGTGTGCACCACGGTGACACACACACCTCCATTTTTACATTGAGTCTTTGCTGTTACTTCTGTAACATTAACCTTCACAAAAAATTCCTTTTTTTTTTCTTTCTTCCTATTTTACAGTCAATCTTCCAATTCATATTTTCTTCTCCAGTTTATTATCTCCAACATGTGTACTCTTCAATCCGTTAACCCACCACCTGCATTTTTAGAATCTCCTGGAGAACCCCCTATCAGATGGGAGGTTTGGCATGACGCTTTTGAAACTTACTTAGGCGCCATAGGCGCATCTAGATTTAGCGCCGACAGGAAAAAATATTTGTTATTACATTCTCTTGGTTTCGAAGGAAGATCTGTTTTTAAACATTTGCCTGATCTTCCACAAGACATCGCTGTACCTAACGATGAATATAGAGAAACTGTGCTTAAACTCAAACTTCGATTTGATAAACAACCGAGCCTCATGGTTCTTAGACATTCTTTCTTTAAGAGGAAACAATCTGAAGGGGAGGATGTTGATTCGTACATTTCTGTGTTGCGTAGACTAGCAGCGGAATGTAAATTCGAGAACTTTACTGATCAACTCATCAGGGACCAATTTGTTTGCCATTTTAAAGACAAAAATATCAGACAAAAACTACTTACCATGGGAGATCCGTCTCTTGACGAAACTATCAAATTAGCTAAAAGTATAGAAATTTCTATGGTTTCCTTGAAAGAATTGGAAGACAAAATAATTGAACCGGTCAATGCTATAAATCTTAATACATCTGGCAAATCCACAAAGAAATTATTTAAAAATAGTGTTAGTAATGTCAGTAAGTCTTCAAAGCATAGCACTACTAGCAATGTTGAACCTACAGTTTGTATAAGATGTGGGAACCCACCTCATTCCAGAGGTTCACGATGCCCTGCCTCCAATGTCACGTACAATTATTGTAAAAAAGTAGGTCATTTTGCTAAGGTCTGTCTTAAGCTCAAAGGTCAGAAAAATTTGAAGAAGTCTGCTGTATGCTTAGTGGAATCTGAGTCCTCTTCCGATTCTGAGATAGTTTCTGTAGTTTCCGAGCACATTACTAATGATGTTATTGAAGGTGATCCCAAATCTTGTGTTGACCCCATTGTTGATATTTTTATTGGTACCAGATGCATAAAACTTTTAGTGGATTCTGGTGCAAAAATTACTATGATCACCAAAGAACTTTTCGATGATACATGGGAAGGAACACAACCTCTTTTGCCTCCTGATCTCACACCTGTGTCGTACGAAGGTCGGAAGTTCGACCTTTTGGTTTTTTTTGAAGAAGAGATGTGTTTTAAAGGAAGGAGAATAAGAGGGAAAATCTATGTTGCTGTTAAAGGACTAAACATCCTGGGGTGGTTTCACCAAGGATTGTTTGGAATGATTCTTAAACCTGGAGCCAAAGAACAAGTCCTAGTAGTTGGGTGTTCGGTTGAAGTTCAATCACTCAAAGACAAATTTCCTTCTGTTTTTGGTTCGGACTTAGGGAAGGTACATGGTTTCAAACACAGAATTATAGTCAAAGAAGGGTCCTTACCAGTCAAACAAAAGCTCAGGGGAGTACCTTATAGCATTAGGGAGGACTTGGAGAAGGAATTGACACAGTTATGTCAGAAGGGAGTGATCAAGCCAACGGACTCCTCTCTTTGGCTTTCACCTTTGGTCGTCGCAAGGAAGAGATGTGGGCAACTCAGGGTGTGTGTGGACTTGAGGTCACTTAATAAGGAGATCTGGGTTGACTCACTTCCTCTTCCAAAAATTAATGACTTGTTTGCTTCCACCAAAGGTGCCAAATTCTTCACCAAGCTTGATCTTGCAAGCGCTTATCATCAAATTGAATTACACCCTGATTCCCGCCACCTCACAACGTTTATCTCTCCCTTAGGTACATTTCAATACAGACGCATGCCTTTTGGGTTGGTGTCTGCTGCGTCAGTATTTCAAAGAGTTATGTCTAACATCCTTAAAGGGGTTGATGGTGTCTTAGTTTTTCAAGATGATGTATTGATTTTTGCAAATGATGCCCTTCACATGATCTCATCTTGCAAAAAGTGTTGAGTCTATTCCAACAACATGGTGTTGTTTTAAAACTTGAAAAATGCAAATTCTTTTGTACAGAGCTAGAGTACTTAGGTCATATTCTCAGTCAAGAGGGTGTTAAAACCAGACCTGGCCTTCTGGAAGCCATTACAAATGCTTCCACTCCCGCAGACAAAACAGGAGTAAAATCCCTCTTAGGACTGTGCGAATACTACTCAAGGTTCATTCCCCATTATGCCACAATAGTCCGTCCTATTAGTATTCTCCTCAAAAAGGGGACTAAATTTGTTTGGAGCAAGGAATGTGAGTCTGCCTTTGTTGAAATCAAAGGTTTACTTAGTAATAGTGCTGTACTCAAGCCTTTTGACCCTAGCTTACCTTGTTGTCTCACAGTCGATGCCAGTCAGGTAGGGTTGGGTGCCACTTTGACACAATCTGAGAATGGAGTAGGAAGAACGATTGGTTTTGCATCCAGAGTCCTGAGGTCACCTGAGTTACAATACTCTGTTATTGAGAACGAGCTTTTGGCCTGCTCATGGGCTATTGAAAAGTTTCGCCCATATGTCTGGGGAAAGCGCTTTTTACTTCAGACGGACCACAAATCTTTGGTCAGAAAGATTTTGTTCTGAAGATGAGTGGAGAGATGCATTCTCTGATGATTGTATTCTTCAAGTTGTGTGCAATCTGGTTAGGAGGGGGTGGCCCAGAGAAAAAGTCTTACCCCCTGCATTGCAACCTTTCTCTAAAATTGAGGATGAAATATCCTTGGAGGATGGTATTTTGTTGCGGAATGACAAACTTATTCCCCCACATGTGTTTATGAGAGGGATAATACTTAGAGCTCATGATGGGCATTTAGGCTCTTCTTTCACCAAACGCCGTGTTCGTGACGTTTATTGGTGGCCAGGAATTTATTTATTTTTGATATTTGTAAAGCGCAGCGTATACCCGTGGGCGTCTTGGCGCTATGACTCGGCTAAAATCTCTTTAAAAAACAGAAACAGCATGAAATCAATGAGGCGCAACGAAACAGAACTATTGGTCAAAAAGCCAGGTTTTCAGCAATTTCCTAAATTGGAGCAGGGTGGGTGTAGATCTAATCACCAGTGGAAGAGTATTCCAAAGTCTAGCTGCGATGGTAATGAAACGTCTATCTCCCCAGGAGACGGTCTTGGTCCGTGGCACCACTAGTTGGTATGAATTTTTGGATCTTAATTGCCGAGTGGGATGGTAAAAAGAGAGATTCTGTTTAAGGAACTCTGGCCCTAGCTGATGTAGGGCTTTAAACGTGTGACACAGTGTCTTAAATTTGATCCGATTTTTCACCGTCAGCCAATGATAATTTCCTATTACTTGCGTGATTGGTTTAAATTTGGGGGTTCCAGATAGCAGTCTTGCAGCCGCATTCTGGACCAATTGCAACTTGGCTACTACCCGACATTGAGCATTTGCAAATAAACCGTTGCAATAATCCAGAGATGAAAGTATCAGTGAAGTCACTACAGTTTTCCTAGTACTTTCTGGGAGGAATGGAATTATTTTTTTTAGAAGTTTGAGTTTGTGAAATGCTGAGGAAGCTGTTTGGTTGGCGTGATTAACAAAATTTAGTTTCTCATCAAAGATGATACCTAAATTCCTGACCTTCTGAACTAGAGTTGGTGTGGCTCCGAGTGATGGGGGCCACCAAATAGATGACCACATGGGGGATAGTTTACCAAAAATGATCACCTCGGTCTTCTCGGAGTTCAGCCTTAGGCAGTTACAGGCCATCCACTCCTTTATTGCCAGCATGCCTTCCTGGAACTGAGCCGCTACCCTTTCTCCATCATTATTGATGGATAGCACCAGCTGGGTATCATCAGCGTATGTGGTTAGGCTCATCTGGTAGGTCTTGATGACCCTAGCTAAATCTGACACATAGATGTTAAAAAGTGTCGGACTTAGGGATGAGCCCTGAGGAACCCCACATGGGAGAGCCAGATCGGCCGATTTAAAAGGCCCCAGTGTTACAGCCTGAGTTCTCCCAGACAAAAAGGAGGCGATCAATGCTCCTGCCTTTGTGTGAATGCCCAACTCTCTGACACGGTCAATCAAGATGGAATGATTGACCGTGTCGAAGGCCGCGGATAGATCCAGCAAGACCAGTACCGCCGTGCCCCCCTGATCTCTAATTGTTCTGATGTCATCCGCAGCTTTGATTAAGGCGGTCTCAGTGCTATGCAATTTTCGGAATCCGAACTGGGAATCATCCAGCAGTGCATTGTGTTCAATGTAATCCGAAAGTTGATGGTTCATTGCTTTCTCGGCTACGTTGGCCAGAAACGGCAAGCTAGCAATGGGCCTATAGTTTTTCAACAGCTCTTTATCTAGACCAGGTTTCTTGAGAAGTGGTTTTAGTAATGTATTCTTGAGTCTATCTGGAAAAATCCCGGATTTGAACATTATATTGCATATTTGCATGATGGTTTCACTAATTAAGTCAATTATTGGAAAAATAAACTTTGGGGGACAGGGGTCAATGGCCGAACCTGTTTTAATGGATTTAATAATATCAGCTATTTGGTCTTTTTTTATCTCTTTAAATTGGTCTAGTGAGCATTCAAGGTGTTTACTTTGAGAACTGGGAACCGAGGCCAAAGATGGTTCAGTCACTGAAAACTCAGAGTAAATGTCGTTTACTTTAGAGAAAAAGAAGTTTGCCAATGCGTCACAAAGCTCTTGAGAAGGGGGGGGAACCAAATCAGGTGACTTCCCAGCCAAAGTTTTCACCACCTCATACAATTGCCTGCTTGAATTTTTGGCATTTTCAATTTGTTCCCGATAGAAGTTTTTTTTGGCTTCATTAATCATTCTTTTATAGGTAAGCAATGTGTTTTTGTATAGAATTTTGCTTTCGTTGTCATAAGACCTTCGCCAAATTCTTTCGTGGTTCCTACAGATTTGTTTGTGTTTTCTTAATGATTCCGAGAACCAGGGTGCAGACACCGTTTTCCTGCTTTTGGAAATCGATTTGAGAGGAACCATTGTCTCCACAACATTACTTAGCCAATCTGTGTATTGTTGCACAGCTATATTGGCATCTGTAGAAATGGTTGGACGGGATTTATTTAGGGATGCTCTTAGGGTCACATCATTGACATCCTTCCAGACTCTAAAATATGCTTGGGTTGGGGGATGCTGTTTTGGTGTGTGGGTCGAGATGGTGGAGATATTGCTCAGGATGGCGAAATGATCCGACCACGTAAGAGGCAATATATCGCTGACTGCTATATCTTTAGTGTTAGAAAAGATACCGTCTAATGTATGACCCGCCTCGTGTGTGGGTACATTTATCAACTGAGATAGTCCCAAAGTAGTAAGATCAGCCATAAGGGACTGGGTTTCAGTATCTTCCGTTTTTTCCAGATGGAAATTTAGGTCTCCCAGAACCGCAAAAGAATCATCAATGGCAAGGGGTTCTATAAGTGACATAAATGTGGCCAGAAATTCAGAGCGAGGACCTGGTGGTCTATAGATAAGCGCTCCTTTGAAGTTATATGAGGGGGTGAGTTTGATATTAAAATGTAGAGCTTCGCATGTTTTGGAGAGAATGGGGGAGATTTTGACCTGGAAAATGTTTCGGGTAATAATTGCCAAGCCCCCACCTTTTTTCCCTTGTCTATCATGACGATGTATGGTAAAGCCCTGTGGCACTGCTACCACTAGATCAGGGTCGGATGCCTCATTCATCCAAGTCTCTGTGACAAAGAGTAGGTCAAGTTTTTTGTCCTGAATAAAGTCAACAATCTCCTGCCTATGTCTGCCTAAGGATCGCGCATTAATAAGTGAAAAAGTGATGTTTTTGGTTTTAAAGTTATGGGCACGTGATGAAGGGGCTTTAAGAGCACCAAATGGTATAGAGGACTTACATTTAAGGCAGTGAGTGCTGATCATTCCGGTGATTGCGCCAGGATCATGATGAGGGCACACAATCCCATTGGAAGGTCTCAACTGTGATAACTCCACCGATGAATATCTAATCCATTCTTTAGTTAAAAGACCAGGGGTTATGGCGCTAGGCGCTAGTCCGGCGCGGACGGAATGACCCTCTCTTTTTATCCAGTGTGGACGAGTGGAAGAGGGCGGGAATCAGCCAACTACTGGCGCGGCACCCTTTGTTCCCCCAATATGGCGGCTGCTCACCTTTACTCCCAGCGTCAGCACGTAAACGGCTGCGCTGGAGCAGCGTAGTGAAGCAATTTAAGATGCAGTCAGCTCGCGAACTTTAAAAGCAGGCAAAAAGTAAGTCAAACTTAAACAAACTGAAAAGTACAAATGCACACAATTTAAAAACGTTGCTGAGCCCCCGGCTTCCGCCTCAGGGGTGAGACCAGTTTTAGAGTCAGCGCATTCGCACTACAAGCCAGCAGTTATAGCCTGAGAGGGCGGGAATCAGCCAACTACTGGCGCGGCACCCTTTGTTCCCCCAATATGGCGGCTGCTCACCTTTACTCCCAGCGTCAGCACGTAAACGGCTGCGCTGGAGCAGCGTAGTGAAGCAATTTAAGATGCAGTCAGCTCGCGAACTTTAAAAGCAGGCAAAAAGTAAATCAAACTTAAACAAACTGAAAAGTACAAATGCACACAATTTAAAAACGTTGCTGAGCCCCCGGCTTCCGCCTCAGGGGTGAGACCAGTTTTAGAATGGATTCGGAAATTGATGATTTTGTTTTGAATTGTTGTATTTGCTGTTCTGCTGACAAGTCTCTCAAGACTTCTGTTCCTCCTCTCATGCCTGTAGAATGCCCAGATCGACCTTGGGTCAAATTGGGAATTGATGTCATGGGACCTTATCAATGGTAATTCTAGATTTATATTAGTGATGGTTGATTATGCCTCAAAATGGCCTGAGTATAAGCTTGTTAGAGAAGCTGACTCTAAGAGCATCATTACAATTTTGAGGGAAGTTTGGTCCAGAGAGGGGTCTCCTGAAGTTCTTGTTTCAGATAATGGGAAACAATTTGTAGGGAAAGATTTTGAATCTTTTCTGTCTGTTTCTGGTGTAAAACATTTGAAAAGTTCCCTTTATCATCCTCAAGGGAATGGTCTTGTGGAAAGGATGAATCGAGTTGTAGGGGACTGTGTGAAATGGGCTAAGATCAATAACCAAGATGTTCTTAAGTCACTGGAAAGCATGATATGGTTTTATAGGACCACTCCACATTCTTCTACCAAAGTTTCTCCTTTTGAGTTAATGAGGGGTAGGAAGCCCATTACGTCTTTTCGTCCAGGGTGGATGTCCAAGTGGATTGATGTAGTTTCAGATGTAGGAAAATTGATGTTTTTAGTTAAAGGCAATGTTTCTGTAACTCAAGCTAAACAAAAAAAGAGTTTTGATGTTAAGAAAGGTTCGAGGACGTCTATACTAAAAGTAGGTGATTCTGTTAGAATCAGGAAATCCATGCATAGTAACAAAGGTGAAAGCAAATTTGGACCTCCTGTTAAGGTGATTAAGATCATGGGAAATGCCATTCAGGTTGAGGGAGGATTTTGGTGGAATTTGTGCAAGGTCGCTAAAGTCAATTCTTCCATTGGACAAATTCCATCCAATAAGAGTAATAATCCTTCTTGTGGCACAGATACTGTATCAGTTGGGGTCAGGAGGAGTTCGCGTATTGTTATCAAACCCGCTAGATACAGGGAATAAAGTTCTATTATGTATTTTTGTATATTTTATTCCAATATTAGTTTTTTGTGATGTTTTTTATTTGTGTTCTCTGTTTTTTGTTATTTTAATTTGTTTTAGAAGAAAGGGAGGTAATGTAGTGATCTCTCTATGAAATGTTAATGTAAGCTTATCCTTATGTGTTTGGTTGGAATGTTATACTGTTACTTAGTGACTATAGAATGTAGGTGGACATTCTTGTGTTGGTGTCCATTGGAGTTAGCTGCTGCCTAGCTTTCTCCCCACCATGTAACCAGTAATAAACCTCTCAAGACAAAGCCTGCATCCTGCATGCTTACTACACAGTGTGCTGGCAAAACTCAGCAGCGAAAGTAAAACAAATTGTACTTCTAGGACACCTGCTCTGTGTAGGCGGCGATTGTGTCTCTTCCCCCCCCCCCCAAGAAGTCAACCACAGGAGAAAGGGTGCACCCACTCAGAGACACCTTCTTCAGCAGCTCTGCAAGGAGCAGCATCCTGCTTTGTTTTCAAAGGTGTTTGTAGGATGTCTGGAAGCAATGTATTTTCCTCCAGAGTTCAGAAAGTGAACAGGGCTCGCCAGGGCGTATTTACCTTTTTAGGTCGAGCCTAGACAGCTTGCATCACGATACGGAGTGTAATCCCGCCTGCCCCGTACTATTGGTTCACTCCTGCGTTGCTCTTATTTGCTGCCTCCTAAGTCATTCCCGCAGCCGATTACCTCACTTCCGGTCAAGGCTAAAGAGCAGTCTAAGCCAAGCAGTCTCCTTACGCTTACTTTCTTCATTTGTTGTTTTAGAGAACTTTTTTATTAAAAGATTATTTTAGGCCCATCACTGTTTCTTCCGTCTCACCACACTCTGACACAACTGCAGCATTTCCAAATGCTACTAATCACTTATCTCAGCGTTCCTGGGCTGGTGCAGGTAATGGAGCCCGTGTCAACCCTGTCCCCCTAGTCGATGTCTCCATACCAGATGTGGTGTACGCCATGGAGCAGCAGTCCCAGTAGCCCCAATACATCCAGATACTGGACCTTCTCCGTGTTTTCCTCTTATTTATACTTCAATCAGTGATGTAACACAAAGGGGCCACGGAGTCTACCATATATTATTTTCATTCATTTAACTTGGGCTGCTCCCTTCAAACTCCATACCTCATTCCCTGGTTACTCTTGAGCGCCTTCCAGAAGGCCTACACTTTCTGTGAATCGCCCACAAGAACCATCACACAGTCTGAACTTGAAGAACCCTGGCAGTCATTACCAGTACTCCGTCCATGCCTCTTACCTGTACTAATCATCTGCATGTAGATGTTCCTCTTGCACTATCCGTCCCTGTTCCATACATGCTGCACCAAGTGCCTCTTCACAACCTGCATTGCATTGCGCCCTTGCTCCATGTTTTTCTGTCATCGTGTGTAGCAGCTCCATGGTTACTCTTCCTACTTGCTTGCACTGCCTCCTACTGGTGTATCACGTTGCCTGCACCTTTTCTCCCTTGATGTTCGCTACCCATCTACGTTTTCTTACTGGCCGTATAGTGCATGTGCTTGACCCTCAGTGGCTGTTCTACTACTGCCTTTTGTATTCTATCTGCACCTGTTGCACATTGCTTGCACCCTTGCTCTTCCGCCAGCACTTACCCTTCTCCATACAGGTAACTATCTCCTTGCATGCCTTACTTCCTGCATCTTGTGCCTACCGTGTCGCTGCTCGTTCCAGCTCTGTAGCTAAATCAGCACAAGGTGCATGATTTCCCAGCCTGCTTCCTTGTAATTCGCTTTATTTGTGCCTGGATATCTCTTAGCACTCCTTGTATGTTCCCTCTCATCCACTGTGACTCCCCAAACGGCCTTCTCCTTGCCTACTATCCTGCTCACCTCTGTGCTTTCAGCTCCTCCTCTTCTCCATTCATATCAGTATTTCTGCTCCCCATTTGGGCACCCATTCTTTATCCCCTGCTCCTCCTCTACACCCATTCATGTTTCATCACTGACCTCAGGGCAACTTGGTTCTCCTTTTCTCCATTCCCCTCTGTACTTTTTGCTCCTCCTTTTGTCCATTCGCAGTGGTACTTTTCTCTTCTTCTATTCATCTTTGACCTCACTGGTCTCTACTCCTCCTCCATTAACCCCCAAACTAAAATCTACTTTTCAGTATTCACCCTGGTGTGCTACGTCCATATTTTTTCTGTCCCACAATTGTCAGCTCATCTTTTCTTCACCTGTCAATATTCACTGTGCAACATTTGCTCCACTTGCTTGGGTTTCAACACTCCTCAGTAGACTTTGGAACTGTTTTTAATTATTTTTGAAGTGCTGTTCATCCATTTTGTTTACTCTGATTTTATTTTTCCTCTCATTATGGCCCCACTCGATATGACTACCCATGACGTCTAACTCGCCTGTATAAATGGAATGCCACTTGGCTTAAGACTTTATCTAATGGCCATTTGCATTAGCTAAAACTATTCAACACCAAACCACTTAATTCAACACAATTCCACAACAAACCACATACATCCAATCCACACCACAAAATTCCACATCATGCCACAAAATTCAACAGCCCACCACATAATTAAACTCCACTACATACCACTACACAAAACAAAATACCATTCACATAATTACACTCCATAACACACAGTCCCCCTCAACATAATCCCACTACACTCAATACCACATAATTATCATCCACATAATTCCACTGCTTACCATACCACTTAATTCTACTGCACAAATCCACTCCACACCACACAATTCCATGCTGCACAATTCCTCAACTAACAATTCCAATCCAACCTACATAATTACACACTACATACACACACTCCATAACACATGGGTAAAAGACAGTGTGATTTACAACGTCAATAACTCTAACTCAAGAAAATGCAAGACCTATTGAATTTCCAATGCTTGTTTTTATTCATAGCTCTGTTTTTGCTATCTCCGAGCCCAGAGTTTACAAGAGCAATGCCAGAAGTAGTAAGGGGTGAGCCAGGGGTCGCAGCTGCGAACCCTAAATGACGTCCATGAGTTCAGGTATGTTGGAACGGGAATGTCCCCTGTATTATATGAAAGAGGGACACCATATGAAGCTGGTATCCAGTCTTTCATTTTGGCCACTAGGTCATGCTAATCGAGCATGAACACAGAAGCCTAGGCATAACCTTGAAAGTACAAGATCGAGCACCTTTCCTGTGACTTGAAGGGGCGCACCAAGAGTGCCTTCAACATAGTCAGTGGACTACTGTCCCTGTCTTGGGTATATCACGCAAAGCGATGGTGGCAGAATATAATAAATCACAAGCTTAAGGAATAATACTTCAATGTGGGACTCCACCTGGTGGTCAGCAGAATTGGACTGGCACCCACACCCTATGCCAATAACCTAAGGACCGTTATCGTCAGAAAAGTTAATATAACCGCTCAAGTCAACGCCATAACCGACTGCTGCTTCATGCTTCCATACTCTGAAGATTTTAAAAAAGATTTTCAAATGGCTCTCAATCAGCACCAAGAAAACTGTCATGCACGCCCTCATCACAAGCAAGTTTGACTACTAGAACACTCTCTATACCTCGGCGCAACAAAAAACTCACCAGAAGGCTGCCAATCATTCAGAACGGCCGGAATTACTCTCAACCTCCAATCCCCCACTCACATCACACCACACCTGTAGGAGCTCCAATGGTTCCCCAGTCACAGACAAGCCCAATTCTAATTCCTTACCCACACTTTCAAGGTACTACACAACACTTTCCCAGCATACATCAACAATAGCATTTGCTCTCCCAAACCTTCTAGAGACATCTGCTCATCCGGACCCCTATTTGCACACATCCCACACATACGGAAAACCAGATCCGATGGTCAAGCCTTTTCCTACATTACTCCTAAAGCATGGAACAATCTGCCTTTACACATCAGAGCCTCCTCTTCACCTCCTAAATTCCACAAGAAGCTGAAGACCTGTCTTTTCACGTAGTCCCACTAGGCCCTAGGTTTAGCTACACTCAGCACCAAGATACCCACTTGGGTGACAGTACAGTCCACGAATCTGTGTTACAAAATATAACCTAACATGAGAGATACATTATATAGCATAGGGTCAAGGTAGCGTGATATTTTGAACAGAGCGAATTAGTAGTAGCAAAACACACAACATTAATTGATCTGGTATGAATCCAAATATTTTAATTTTAGAAAAAAGGGAAGAAATCCCATTTGCAGTTGTGTTTCAAGCATAAACATTCAAAGACAATGCTGATATTCATTGTAATTAAAGTACAATATGCTGCAGTGCTCTCAGTGTGGAAGTGGAAAAAATTGGGGAGGTAGGGGTTCAGTGGTAACGTGAGGGTAAGGGACAGGGAAAAGGTATTAGTGACATAAATACATCAACATTTCATAGTATAGTTCTTTTCCAGCATCAACGAGATCAATTGTTCCGGAGGGTACACATAACTCAAATGGACAAATAATTGTTTTGAAATAATGTCGCTGGAGTTTGTGTACATACATTCTTTTCTAAAATTAAAATATTTGGATTCATACCAGATCAATTAATGTTGAGTGTTTTGCTACTACTAATTTGCTCTGTTCAAAATAGCACGCTACCTTGACCCTATGCTATATAATGTACCTATTGACCCAGGTCAGGTAGTATTTATGGGCCACCCCATTTATACTTAACATGAGAGATAAGCAGGATCAGAGGAAGGGAAAATCAACAATATGTAGAAAGCACCTTGGCGCTAGGAACGTTTAATTTAAATTTTCAGAAACAGACCTAAGAAAAAAGAATGCCCAGTGGGTCGTTGCAACACAGTTTCCACCAAGCAGAATAAGATCTTTAAATTGGGCAGATGGAGGCGTATGCCTCCACTGAAGTAGCAGCCTGGCAGACGGCCTGCCCAATCTTAAACAAGGCAACAAAATCCTCATTTACATTTTCAGAAGGTCAATGAGCAACAAAGACGCTTTTAATTTTTGTTGTTGTCTTGTCATGTGTGCTGTGCATTCAAAAATAGAGGTTAAATGTATTTGCCTATGTTTTCTGACAAATCACTGCTTATTATTTTAAAATATAGACTGGTGTTTACTTTTCTTCCTCTGACTACAAAATTAAAGTATTTTATAAAGTGATATATCTGGGAATCCCGAAGAGGTACAAGAAGTGTGAAAGGAAAGGCTGTAGGATTTCATTTTTTCTGTAGTACACAACATCTGAATACCTGTAAATGAACAGTACATATATTTAAAAATTTGACAGCAGTTAGGAAAGAACAAAGGAAGCACATTGTTTGTAATTCTGAAGTGTGATGGGAACAAAGATTGTAATAGGATCAAAACAAATCAAGACACTTTACTTTGCAGAAAACCTATTTCCACATATTATTTGTGTGCTACCTAGTTTTATCAGTAAAATTGCCATTGTGAATTTTGTGGCTATTTCAATGGGAAATGAGCTGAATGTCAATGACACTGTGTTTCCAGACCAAGTTTTATGAATACATTTTTTAACCAATTTGATTGATTTCAAGACTGTACATAAGATTGAGAACAATGTGTTCGCCAAAATAGTTGTCCTCACAGACATTTTACATAGAAATCCATACAGAGTTATATATATAAAAGCCAGCAAACCATAATAATCCAATCATTTCACCCATATTCATTCATGTTTGCGGGGGCAGTCCTGTGCTTCATACATGGATTCCTCTTGTCCTCTTGTGTCGTGCACCAGTCCATCCCCTTTGTCCATTAAGTTGTTTTCGGTGTGATAGCCAGACTCCATCTATGGGCAATGTCTCTTTTTGCCACTATTGTAGCCATTCCAATGAGGTATCTATTCCCGTGGGTATTACCAAAGTCATCCAGTACCTCCAGCAGAGCCTTTCCAGGTGACAATGTGAATGTGTATACCAGGATCCGGTAGAGGGAGGACATAACTTGTTTCCAGAAGTCAGTGATTAGATGGCATAGCTATGTCATGTGGAAAAAAATCTGTGCATGTGCTGGAGCGGTGGAAGCAGGTGGGACTCAAGCTTACCCGCTTGCCATAGTTTCAGGGGCGTGATGTATGTGCAGTGAAGGTAATTCAATTGGATCAGTCGTAAACTATAGGCCACGGCAATCTCACCAGGAGCCATGCGAGCTAGCTACCAGTCTACATCCTCCATGGGGCCCATTCAGGCTTTCTATTTTCTTCTCAAAGGAATGAAGATATCAGGGACATTGTTAATCATGGTGCGATATATGTGCGATAACCCCACTGCTCTCCGTTGCCCATCAATAGCTGAGTATCCAACGGATTATATTCAGGGAGCGCATCTAGGCCCTCTTTATACATGGCAAGAGTGTGTCTTATTTGCAGCTATTTTTGAAATTTTGTCTTAGAAAGGGCTATTGTATCTGAGGACCCCGGAAAGACTTGATATGGTCCCCTTTCCAGATGTTGTCTAGGTTCATTGTGCCAATGTTATCCCCTGCCTGGAAGCACTAAAGGCTGGAGATATATAGAAGGTGGCGACCCTGCCACAGTGGGGTCTGTTGGGTAAGTGTGTTGTACCATCTCATGGACCGTAATGCCATCTGCCAGATTTGGAAGACCACTCGGGTCACCTTGGGTAGGCATTTAAAGATTGGATCTCTGTAGAGCAGTTCCATAAATTTATCCAGGTTTAGTAGAGCTAGTTTGGAATCGATATATGGGGTTATCCCAATCATCGGTCAACCAGTCGTTGATCACCAGTAATTGCATGCCTCGATGGTAAATTTGGAGATCCGTCGTTGCCACACCGCCATCATATACCAATAGTCGACTTTTAATCCAGGCAATGTGGGGCAGACGGTTGGCCCAAAGGAAGGTGCGGAACATGGAGTTGAGGTCTCAACCACTGGTTCAGGATCGACAATGGGGCGTCTTGGAGGACAAAGAGGCAAAGAGGAAGGACCATCATTTGAAAGAGGGCTAGGTGTCCCGGTATGTTAAGTGGATGGGCCGGCCAGCATTGAAGTTTTGTTTTTGTCCGGGCGAGGGGAGGTGTCAGGTTGAGGCTCCAAATCAGCTCGTGAATAAAGGAAGTTTGGATTCCCTGGTATTTAAAACTCAGTTGCTTCGTTAGTATGGAGGACTGCATTTGTGTGTCACTCTGTCGACCACGGATCAATACTAAGAGTTATTTTTCAAGATCACCTTGAAGCCTGAGGCCGCTTTGCACAGCACAGGGAGAAGGAGACATTGCGGTCCTGTCAGATGGGGATCATCCAAGTAAAGGAGAACATCATCTATATAGAGTGCAATTATTTCCTCTGTGGAGCCCTCCCTTTCCCAACCCCGCATTTGGGTGTCACAGGGGTGATAAGGGGCACTGCTGTTGTTTCCCTCTGCCTATAGTGAAGGAGTATGAGAAAACTCCAAAAATTAACACTCTGGCCGTAGGTTGGGAACAGAGAAGGCCAATACAGAGACACATTTCGCCTAGTACTGCTCTCATAAACCTCCAGTCCACTGAATCAAAGGCCTTCTCAAAATCAAGGAATTAGAGTGTACAGGATTCAGGTATCTCATGGACTCGGGCTAGTACAACTTGAAGTCGGTGTATACAGTGCCTTCTGGTCCCAGAGGGGTTAGTTGCGTATTGGTGCTCTAATGCAGTGACGCGGATCACCAGGTTTGTTACATTTTGCCACCTGTCTTTTACTGTCTGCTATAGGTAGCCCTTG
This sequence comes from Triturus cristatus, assembly GCF_964204655.1. NCBI lineage: Eukaryota > Metazoa > Chordata > Amphibia > Caudata > Salamandridae > Triturus > Triturus cristatus. Next base: position 267,143,231 of record NC_140585.1, read on the forward strand.
GCAAACCCACACATTGTGACCTTCCTGACAGCCCAGAGCATACTTGTGGGTTCTACAGATACGGTATTACTTTAAAAGTAGGCCTGCAGTTTGGTCGCAAGGAGGTCTGTGCAGCGTTCCTCATGTAGGAACCAGTCATTGAGATGCCAAATAGGGCATGCTGCGAGAGTCGGGCCACCTAAGCTAATATGGGGAGTGATCAGAGATACCACAAGGGAGGATGTCCACATGGGTGATGTATTGAGCATCAGTCCCGGAGACTAGAAGGAGGTCTATATATCAGAACATTTTGTGTGCCGCTAACATGTAGGTGTAAGCTTTATTACTAGGGTGCCAGATTCTCCATATGTAGTATAAGCCGAAGGAGCCTGGCCACCATTTAAGTTGCTTCTCCTGTGCTAGTTGGTGTAGCATGGGATTTACAGTGGTAATTATGTTGAGTCCAGTGGAGCGTTAAAGTGTTCCCCTATAATAGTGGTACCTGCAGATAGGGCCGAGAGTGTATTTGTTAGTGCAGCATACGTTTGGGTGGACAAGTGCAGTTGAACATATACGCTCAGGATGTTGTACGGGCACCCTCCAAGAAGAAGATTCACTCCCACGTATCAGCCCAGTGGTTCCGTGATCATGTGAGTGACCATGAGAGGAAAGGATCTGTGTAAGAGTATAGCTACTCCCCTTGAGCCCCTAGCGAAACTGGCATGACAGACTCTGTTATTCCCACATTTTTTCAGACAAGGGCAGTTTGAACCCAAAAGGTGCATTTCCTGCAACATCAGGGTGAATGGGTGGAGATGCATAGCATATTGGAGGACTGCTGTTCTTTTAATTCAGTCTGTTAACATTGCCGGTTAAGGCTGTGTGTTTTGTTGTTTTTGTAATGTGAGGTGCTCACCCTTTAGAGGGAGGACAGCTGAGAAGTGGGGGAACCAAGTGCCCCCACTGGGGTGGGATTGCAGGCCATTGTCTTGTAGGCATCATGCGCGTGGTGGACAATAGGTTGGCGAGAACCACATAACAAAAAAACAAATTTTCCACCCCCTCAACCACACCCCACCCCATACTTCCTCCCTCGAAGCATCTTTGCCCTAGAACAACCAAACAACATCAACTCAAAGATATAAAATTTGTGTTTGGGTGCCACTGACTGTGGCTTCCCTGTGTTGAGCAGATTCTTGTATATATCGCCGGCACTGTTTGTCTGTGTACGTCTTACGGGCAGTCATTGGGTGTTGTGTTAGAAAGAAATCATTCATGCTTATATAGTGTTTCATGTAAGTTAGCATTCGCTGTACCGTTTTCTATTTGGGATCCATTTTAGCTGTTCGAAACTGATCTAGTTTAATTCCGAAAGATGCCCCTCTCTGAGTTTTGTTTCTTCACTTGGGTTTTGTTACAGTAATAAGCACACTGTTCACGTTAGCATATAGCTTTCTTATTAGATAGATGACCTCTTCCCCTTGTCTGGTTGCGGGCTCCGGATAGAACGACCTTGGACTCTGTTACTTTGTGTAAAGGTATGAGCGCTGAAACCATTTTTTCTGTATTTCACTGTTTATCTGCACCTGCTTGGAAAATTCCACTTTGGGTGTGTTTTCGCCCAGTTATGCTTGTTTATTTCAGTTCCCTCTGCAGCACTCCTAGCCCCTGGGCAGATGGGGCTCTGCTCTGAGTGTATACAAATAAACAGTTATTGGTTTGTATTCTCTACTGTCTGATCGACTCTTCATTTGGTACAGAAGTCTGAGAGGTGGTCATTAGTGACTTGGGTGACCCTAAACGGGTTACTTCCTTCCGTCGCTTGCTTCTTTGTCAATGGTTTCAGTGGTCAAATCAAATCAAATGCCATTTGCAAAGCGCCTGGTTACACCAACGGTGTGTCACCACACTAGAATCAGATCAAACCTGCAAGAGCATGAAGAGCAGAATCTAGAAGATACGAAGAAGGTCCAGAGTTACGGCATGAATAGCCAGGTTTTCAGTTGTTTACGGAAGTTGTGTTCCTCCGAACAAGATTTCAACGTCACAGGTACGGAATTCCAGATTTTTGTTGCCAGGTAGCTGAAGGAGCGGGCACCCATTCTCGCTTACAAGATTTTGGGATCCTTAGCCTGAAGGGTTCCGTGTGATCTAAGAGTGTGAGAAGGAGTATAAGGCGTGATTAAAGCACGAAGGTAGCCGAGGCTCCTGTTCCACCAAATTTTGTGGCAGTAGCACATCGCTTTATAGGAAATTCTTTTCTCGACAGGTAGCAAATGTAGAGTATTTAATGCTTTGGATGCTAGTGATCTTCTGGGAAAACCCAGTACTAGGCTAGCTGCGGCAATTTTAATGCATTGAAGCCTGGCCAGACGTCCTTTGGTTACCCCCAGATATAGGGCATTGTCATAGTTTAGTTGAGACATAACCAAGGCATGCACGATAGTCTTCCTAGCTGCTAAGGGGAGGAGATCAATAAGTTTCCTTAGCATTTTAAGGATTCCAAAGCACTTACCCGCGACTTTCCTGATTTGATAGTCGAGTCGAACCAGATCCCAAGGTTTTTAGTAACTACTTTGGGAGTGGGAGTTTATCCCAAAGAGGCAGGCCACCAGGCATAGGTCCAGATAGAGGACATCTTCCCTACAATCAGTACCTCCGTTTTATTGCCATTAAGTTTGAGGCAATGATTTGCCATCCAGGTGGCCAACTCATCTAAAGATAATGAGAAGCGAGTGGCTGACGCTTCAGGATCTTGTGATAAAGTGACAATGAGCTGTGTCTCATCTGCATATGACACAATTGTCCCATTATGTCTTTCCACAATGTCCACAAGGAGGCCAATAAAAAGATTGAACAGAGTAGGGCTTAAAATAGAGCCCTGTGGGACCCCTTGCACTAGACGCAAACTTTCAGATAGAAAAGGGTTCTGAGACACTTGAAAGCTCCGGTCATGAAGATAAGAGCATAGCCAGTGGAGCGCATTTTCTTCGACCTCGCATTAACTAAGTCTTTGAGAAAGGAGACTATGCGAGATGGTGTCAAAGGCCGTGCTTAGGTCCAAAAGGACCAGTGCAGCAGTTTGGCACGCATCCGCACATTTCCTTAGCGTTTCCGGGGCTAGCAAGAGAGCCGATTCCGAGGAATAAGATAACCTGAAACCCAACTGAGTGGGGTGGTAGAGATCATTCGGGTTGATATGAGCCATGAGTTGGCTGTTTACCACTTTCTCTGATATTTTGGCACAAATCGGAAGTAAAGAGATGGGGCGTAGATTGTCTAGTGCCATGTGATCAGCAGACTTTTTTTCTTTAGTGGTAGACGATGGCTTGTTTCCATTTCAGGGGAACCTCTCCAGCACCAAAAGAGAGGGCAAGGAGTTGTTGAAAATAAGGAGTGATAATATTAAGCCCCTGCACCAAAACCTTAGGTGGAGCAGGGTCTAAACCAGACTTAATACCGGACGCTACATTCTACAGATCTTCCAGCTTAGGGACTGTGAATTCCTTAAGACTAAACGCTTTGGCTGGTTCAGTTGGCAAGGCAATGGGACTACGGACTTCTAGAGGGAATGTGTCATAGATTTGAGCTACTTTAGATGAGAAGAACTGTGCAATCCTGTTGCAGTTCTCCACCGAAGCTGGAGCAGGCGCCGTAGTGCGATCCAACGAGGACAAAGATATAAGGATCAAAAAATGTTCTTTCGATGAATTATTATCCGTTTCAATTTTATGAGTGTAAAACTACATCTGGTTCTCCTAATCAGAGCATGATATTTTTAAAGTTCCACTTTATAGGTGTTTTTACTGTTAGGACTATAGTCATTCCTCCAGATGCATTGTAAGCGCTTGCACGCTTTTTTGGCTACGCCACGTTCCTCAGTAAACCAGGGTGCAGAGTTCTGGTCCCTGGGTTTCTTACCCTGATGTCCATGGCACGGCTTCATCCAATGCTGCCGATATCCAGTTTTCAATCTGGGAATTAGCTAGAGTGGCATTGTCATCTAATTGGGGCGAGTTGTGTAAAAGAGCATCATTAAGTATTTTGGCATCCAGCAAATTCCATTTCCTTCTCCTAGGCATTTGCTTCGCTATGTTATTAGAAATAATCCTATGTAATGGCATAGTAAACGGCACCACATAGTGGTCTGACCAAGGGACCACAAGTGATGCCATGAATTTAATATTAGGGAAGTTAGCGAAAATAGGGTCTAGAGTGTGACCCAGTTGGTGAGTCGGTAAGCATACACTTTGGGTTAGATTCACCATTTCCAGCTCATTACAAATAGCTAAAGCAACCAAATTAGGATTTTTACCGAAATGCATATTCAGGTCACCTAGGACTAACAAGTTATTAAGGCCTAAGACCGGTTGTACAATCCTCTACAAGACTCAAGATGAATTGCGATGCTGGGCCAGGAGGACAGTAAATTAGAAATCCTGTGAGGGTGGCATTCCCTGCTAATGTTAGCCAGAATGAAATGGCTTCACAATTTCAAATATTGGCTTCCTTCATCGTACATTTAATAGTCAGCTTGTGAACAATGGCTATCCCTCCACCTCTTTTAAGAGGCGGTCTTGTCTCAAAATCCCATAGCCTACCGGGATTGCATCTAGAATGTCAGGTGCCAAAGTTCTGTTGAGCTGGTGGGACCATTCCCTCATCCGATCCCTTCCTCACTGTTCGTGCGGTTCTCCGGCGTACGCAAGATGACGGACCCGTTGCACACCCGGGTCTCCACGCCGGAGGAGTCCGGAGAGCCTGCGGAGCATCCACATGTCTTGGGAGATCTAGTGCTTTGATGCCGGTTAGGTCTCTGGGGGGTTGAGGCCAAATGGAGGTTCTCATCCCCAGGGATGCCCCAAAATCCGCTTCAGAACATTGCAAGGATGGCCTTTTGACTGCCCACTCCCACACTTCTTCTGGGGTGTCAAAGAATTGGGAGCAACCCTCATGGATCACCTTGAGCTTTGCAGGGTAGATGAGCATATATTAAAGGTTAAAGGCTCTGGGGTTTTGTTTTACCTCATCAAAGGACCTTTTATGCCTTTGCGTTTTCCTGGGTGCAATCTGGGAATACCATAATGTTCCAGGCTTGGAATTTTAATGTCGGGCCTTGCAAAGCATGAAGTCTCTGTACTGGTAGTTAAAGATCTTGGCATTCAGTGGCTGCGGGGAGCTAGGCCAAAGACCTCTGTGCCCTCCCAATTGCAAAGCATTGCGAAAGGGTATCCTTTGGTAGCCGCGACTGCAGCCAATTCCATAGGAAGTCTGCTGGGTCAGATGGTTCTGATCCCTATGGGAAGCCCACAAATTGTAGGTTGTTGCACCGCAATCTATGTTCAGTGTCTTTGGTGTGCTTTTCAAGAGTGATGGGCAGGGATAACAGTTAGGCCATTTTGGTTTTAAGGGAATTTATGTCTTCTACAGTGGAGATTCTCTCTTCCACTTCAATTAACTCTGTTGGTCATATTGCAGAGGTCTTGATGGCTGAGCGATACATCCACTTTAACTTTGCCTATCTTGGTTACAACTGCCTATCGAGATGCTTAAATTGCCTGCAGTATACCAGCGAGGCCTGTTGTGCCACACCTGTAACTTGGTTTTTATCAGGGTCTCCATCCCTTCATCCTGTCCCATGGTGTAAAATAAGCAGCTCCTGGGACACAGTCTTGAAATTGGGGCCCCATGGAGGCAGTAAAGGCAGGCCCAATTTGCCCCGAGGAGGAGGGCTGCACAAGCAGCCAGGGGTGTTTGATAAAGGTACGTTGTATCAGGGAAAGTGGGGTTCTCCTGGTCACAAAGATGTTTTCAGACCATGTAATTGGAAGAATTGAGAGATTCAGGTTAGCTGCCCCCCTATAGTCAATACCCTGCCTCCGCAGGGCCAGACCAACAAGGTAGATGGGGGTGGCCTAGTGATGTTGCTGCGAGAAGTCCTGATCTCCATGGAACCAACCACTGTTTGTCCACTCAGGCAGTTGATATGCATATATTTAAGAGAGGCAATACAGAGGCTCCAAAGCAACAGCCCCCATGTCAGGGCAAGATCTCTTTTATGGGCTTTCTGCACTCCAAACATTGGGAAAAATGCCAGTCACCCCATTGGCACCGTACAACCTACAGTCTATGCCTCGCTGAGCCCCCTCCCACCACTAGCTCACCTCCTCCGTCTCTCTCACCTCTATCTCTAGGGTGAGGGGATCAGGGTCACTCCTGGACTGTTTCATGTCTTTTCAGCTGGGGTGAGTCGGCAGGCTGCTGCTTAATCCTCAGCGGTGGCCGGATCACCTGAGCCCCGGTTCGACCCTGGCATCCACGAAAGGTGCCCAGCCACAGCAGAGGAAAGGCGGCTTCCACCGATGATGGTGTCGCTCTGCCTCGGCACCCCAGATGCCCTAAACGCCCCACTGCTCCAGACGAACAGGCTGCGAGACCTTCAGTTAGGTTCCCGGGAGCTCAACTACAGCCCCCGTGTGGATTTAAGGCAGCTCAGGCACTGTTGGTCAGTTCTGGGGACCTCTCTACGGACCCTTTAGTGGAGGAGCAGCAGACAGCGATCAGTATTATGCAGGATTATAGGGATGGCCCAGAGCGCACTCAAGGTGTGTCCACCATCTTGATTGGACAAGCCATGCCTCCAGTTTTATAAATATATTTGTGACAGCGTACTTTGAAATGCACCACCAGCTACACGCTAGACCCTTACCACTCCCCAGCTGAATGTGCATGGCTCATTTGCTGCACTTACTCTTTGTGTGTCGCTTGGATGTTTCATCACCACTTTGATTTCAGTGATGTAATTTGATGGCAAAATTCCACCCTGAAAATTGTTCCAGCACCACTGTTTAGAGATAAGGAATCCTCTGATTGTGTAACAGTCAATACTCTGCCAACTGTGCATGCGACTTATAATGAGCGGCGGCATGTACGCAGGGGTATAACACAGGCCCCTGCAGTCCTGCAATGAAGGAGGTCCCCAAATATTCAGGTGCTCCCAAACCTTCAGGGGCCCCTTTTAAGCCCATAGCCTATAAACATCTGTGAGATAAAGGTGACTCAAACACCCCTCATAACATTCTGCAGGGGGGCATCATTTGCTTTACGCCACTGCCTGTCCGGTACATGTGCACCACCATCTGTGCTTCAGACCTGCCCTATTTAGAGCTATCCTCTAGATGCAGAGCTACTTGACCCAGGTCCAACAGGCAGGCAGAGATCCATACACTGTGCAGGAGGTTGACTAAGATCTTCGCCCATTCTTAAACAAGCACTCCCTCTGAATAATCTAGATTAAATGCCAGAAGCGATAAATGTTTCTGGAAGGCTACATTGTGAAATAACGCCACCATGTCTACATTAACTTATATGCCACAAGGGAGATACCACAATATGGTTTAGGGCCCAACTGGTTACAACACTCAATGCTTAATTTGTACAAGAATGAGTGCCGGTGCCCAGCTATGCTCAGAAGCCTGGAATCCACCTCATGCATCTTTAATTGAATACCAGACATTCCCTGTCCCTTTATCTCACTCTTTCAGCTCTCTGCTTTCTCCCTTTGTTACGTTATTTTTGTCTTTCTCTACCTCTCTTTCCCCTTTCTATGTTTTTCTCTCAGGAAATATCCAAGGAGGATAAATAAGTGCTGGTCCCAACAATAAGTACCGGTGAGCTCGACCCGCAACCACCGGCTCCATTTCAGCACTGAAACCACTTACCTGGTTACACACAGGCTTATGCTTGAGGACAGGTTTAGTCAGGAGCCGCTCCAGCTGTTTGGTATTGAAGTTGGACACGCCAATAGACTTGACCAGGCCTGCATCTTTGCATGCTTCCAGGGCCTAGGGGGAGAAGAAAAACTGGGCTTCATTTCACAGAACAAATGCAAACATCTCCCACTGGCTCTGTGATGCTCTGCAGATGACACCTTGGGTCCTGACTGTTCCATTGTGTGTGTAGGATGCAAGATAGGGTCGATTCTGACCATCAGCGAGGGACAAGATTCCGTTGTGTTATTGATGCGTGTAAGCGTGGCACAGTGATCATTCAAAACTAAGGGGTAGATCTGCGAGGAAGTGCCGCTGCCTGGCACCGCAAGCCATTTGGCTGCGCCACGCTGCAGCACTTCCGAAGCACAGGGATGAGACATATTTACAAGAATATGTCACATCTCTGTGCTTTTCCCTGTGCTGGCGCACAAACTGCAGCCATGCACTGGTGCAGGCACCCTTGAACCATGGTGCAAGGATGCCTGCGTCGTGGGGAGATTGTTTTTGTGCAGGAAGGGGCACCTTCCTGCACAAAAACAATCACTATAGGCATTTTCCTCTTTCAATGCATGCTGTAGAATGCAGCACGCATTGAAAAAGGAAAAAACGAGGAGAAATGAAAACATTTCTCCTCGTTGTGCCTCGCTACGCCACCTCTAGGCTGGCGTAGCATTCACACGCATCTCCAGATTTACGATTTCTCGTAAATCTGGAGATGTGTCTTGTTCCATGGGTGTTGCGTGGGAACACCCACAGCAACACCCATGGAATTCTCCTTCAACGCAAAGCGCTGCGTGTGAAGGGGCCATATTTACAAGGAGAGGAAAAGTCACGCACAAAAATAATCTCCCCACGAGAAATGTTCTGGCAGATCTACTCTACTGCTGAAATGGGCCCTAGAACAGAATTAATTTAAATTGTTTGTGCAAAAGAGAGTGAAGTACCGATGCAATGTTTGTATTGGCATTTATATAGTGCCTACCTAGCTAGGAAGCAATGGAGCGCTGCACATCACTCCTAGCTAGGAAGCACTGGAGCGCTGCACATCACTTGGGGTAATGGGAACGAATCTTAATGGGGATTTGAACCCAGATTCCCTGGATTCAAGGCCAACAGCTCAAGATAGACCTGGCTTTCCTACTTGCTGACATATTTGGAATTTGTGTACTAAAAAGAAATTCACAATTGCGGGTGTGCACAGAAGTAGCACATGGGAAGCAGCACAAAAAGCTAAAAACAAGTGGTGCTTTCGGCAGGGCTGCATCCAGGAGTGTATATTTTTGGAAGGCACGGCTTAGGGGGAAGGTTTTCTATCTTCACACATTTTTTAATTGGTGCTGAAATATTAGTGAGATTTTTAAAGCACACAGTTCTTTCAGTCACGCTTTTTATTATGAATTATTGGGAGCCCAGGTTTTTTGGGCAATAGGTATGACGAATAGCACTTTTTTTAAAGCATGTGAGTGTAAACAGAATATAATTCAAACAGAATTCTACAGGGGGAGTAGAGGTAATCCCCCGCTAGAGTTGTGTCAAAATTGTGGCAAATGGTGAATCGCAAAGCAGTTGGGCCTGTAACATAGCACAAAAGCTAATAAAGCTTTAATACAACTATACAGTCAATTTAGAGATTCTTTCCTGAACACAATTTGAGAGAGTGCTTTTAAATGGAGAGTAAATGGCGAAACTGGAATGGATTCAAAGATGTTTACAATAGAGTGGGTTCTTTTCCATGGAATGTATGGGCAAAATACATAGCAAAAAATAACGTAAAACAGGATAGTCTCAACATCAATTCTATCGAGGATTTGAGGTCTGATAACACTGTATGTACCACCCCTTACTCCCTTCTGGGGCCCTTTACATGTGCTTGCACTTAGAGCTAAAGTGCGCTCCAGAACATGGCAGATTTGCAGTTAATATTGTACTCTGAATGAGACCCGGAGTGGTCCTATAGTTACAGACAGTTGCCTACTGAGAATGCATTAGTAGAAAGAACAACTAGACCAGCATGGCCACCCAGAGAATGAATGAAGAAGAAAACGCCCATCAGTGTGGCGATTGTAACTCCATAGCTCCAGCACACTTCATAATAAGCATTAGTTGTACAGTTTCTAAATATTACGTGCTACTATTACATGATGTATTAGTACAAAACGTGCCGCCTTCCAGGAGATAAAAGGTTAAGTTTAAGTGTGCCTTGTCAGGGATTTCCACCCATGATGTGCACATCGCAGCAGCCTTCGGCTGGATGAGAAATACCTGCTTCCAAATCCTTAGCATACAGAGGGCAAGAGACAGCTCTTCTTTTCATTCCAACAGAGTACTTGAGCAAGAGGTTTGGTTTGTAGCATGCACTTGCAGAAGATGGTCAAGGTTCCCGCCCTCCTTAACTGACAACCTCTAGAGAAAGTAGGGACCCTCAAAAAGGCGGAGAACCCTACAATACACTACGGCAGTTACACCTAAATCACAGCTAACGCCCAAAGGAAACCCCTACCACAGAACTAGCTGGGAGAGAACCATCAAACAAAACTGAAGATATATAGACTCCTAAAACCCGCCAAACATATGGGAGGAGGCCTAATGATGGAGCCCCTGAAATTCTAAATGCGTAAAAAGGCAAAAGCCAAATTAGGAGGGCACTCTAGCCAAGTGTGCAGTAAATGAAAAATTAGCCCCTCCCATTGTCGGACTCAGGGGATTAATTCCATGTAGGTAGCGTCAAACCACCGGAAAGCCAGTAACGTGGTGTGGCATTCTTATAACCCATGAACAGGTTACTAATGTGCAGTCCTAATGTAGTCTAACAGTTCTGTGGACACAATGGTCCACAAATCTTAGATCTGTTAACAAATCTGATGGAGTGGAAGAAGAAAATACTTAATCTGGTTATATGAGAAGTTTGTCAAGACAGTAAGAATCTGGAATGGGGATAAGTACTAATGTGCAAATGTAGAGCTATGGAGATTCATGTGCCACTACATCAATTCGAAGGAGTTACATCCATCAAAGATCTATGCAATGAGTCTTAATTTCCACTTAGTAATTTCAATTGTCTGTGAAATATATCTTGTAAAGTGATGTGATATATACATTAACGGCAGATTCTGGAACCCTGTGGCCTCTGTGAGCCTAGTAATCTTCTCGTAGTGTAGCCTCAAGACGGCCTCCTTCACTGAAGCCATGAGGACTGATACCTTGAAGGTTTATGAAATGAAATCCAGTATTTGTAAAGCGCACAGGGTGGTGCTTGGCCCGGCGGCGAGGCTGCCGCCAATATCTCACTGCTCCGTAGGTTGCCCATCGTTGGTGTTATGTTCAAAGGGAACACCCCCCTGCTTACGCGAGGGTGGTCCAGGCTGTGACCCGGAAGGGTTTTAGTTTAATAAATGGGGGCTGGACCGGATGATCCGGGTCAGTGCACCGAAGCGCAGTCAAAGCGTAGGTGTGTGTTAATTCTTCCTCCCCGATTCCGGAGCGCATGCTGCCCGCCTACCTGCCCGCTGTCCTTACCAGTCCAGCATAGAACGCAACAACTGGCGACGAGGGGGTCTTTCCGGACTCTCGACCCACGACGGCTGGATCCTCGCTGCCTGACCCGCTTCGGTGGCGGCTGCCACACGGAGCGCTGCTCCTCGCACGTGCGTGCGTGCGGTCTGCTCCTGCCGCCTCTCTACATTCTCCCAGCTCCCGGTGCTGTGCTATCTTCCTCCTCGGCCCGCATCGGAGCTGCTGTCGTGCATCAAGCGCACGTGGGAGCGCTCTCGTCGACCGGCCTGCTGCCTGGCTGCCTCATCGCATGTGCCTGAGTCCTGGCGGTGCTGCACAGAAGGACGCCCCCCCCCTACAGCCTACTCTTCCCGGTTAGTTCCTGTGTGTGTCTCTGCAGTGGCTTGCTGACCGCGGTGGCGGCATCGGTGTGACGCATAGGCTGCTGGGAGACGGCGAGGTGTTCGTGTCTGCTGATTCTCACCCAGGGGGTCTAACCTGACACCTCCTATTGCCACGTGGGGCGTGCTCTCCGACGCTCGACGCCCGGCCCCTGAGGCCTGGATGCTGGGTGCCTGTAGGCCGCAATTTGCCGCGGCCTGCGCCGGAAGTGCAGGGTTTGGCTGTCTTGACTGCGTCCACCCCTGAAGCGCATCCTCTGTCGCGTCCAGGTCTGCCTGCACCTGCTGTATTGGACCTCCCGCCCAGTCGGCGTGAAGATGACGACGGTGCCCCCGGTTGAAGCGTTCGTAGTGGACGGCCCGCCGTCCGCCCCGGTGGCCACAGGCTAATGGTGAGGCCGAGCGTTTCATGCGCACCCTAAACAAAGTGCTCCGGATAGCAATATCTCGAGAACAGAACATGGAGTGTGCCCTGTACAATTTCGTAAAAGAATACAGACTTACACCTCATTCGACCACCATGGCCAGCCCTGGGTTTTTGTGCAATCAACGGGTGCTGAATGATGTGTTTCCTCAGGTGACACCATCCTTGCCTGCGTATCGTCAAGTATCCGAACGCCTCCGACAGAGGCGGGCTAAAAATGACCGAATGTCCCAGAGGCGCCATGCCAGGAGCAAAGCGTTGGTGGCCGGTGACCTGGTGCTGGTGAAGAATCGACATCCACGAGGGAAGTTCTCCCTTCCGTTTGAACCTGAGCCCTGGGTGATCCAGACAGTCAAGGGCACGATGGTCACTGCCCAGAGGGGTCACGAGACAGTCACCAGGAACATCTCCCAATTCAAAAAGTACCGGTGTCCGGCACAACCAAGTGAGATGGTGCCAGAGTCTGAGGGTGGCGAACCGACGGGCGACGCTCTCGACGAGGAGAGTGTTTCACCTGGGCCAGCCCCCCCACTGCCCGGGGCAGCTGTGGAACATTCACCAGGGGCGGCTGGAGCTGAAGGCCGTAGAGATGGGAGCGAAGGTCGAGGTGGACACAGATATCATCTCCGAGCCAATCCAGCGGTGTCGTCTCGACTGAGAGGTTTTGTGATGGACTAAGGAAAAGAAATGCAGTGTTTTTCTCGTTCTCTCTCTCTCTCTCTCTCTCTCTCTCTCTCTCTCTCTCTCTCTCTCTCTCTCTCTCTCTCTCTCTCTCTCTCTCTCCCTCTCTCTCTGTCTCTTTTTTTTCTCTCTCTCTCTCTCTCTCTCTCTCTCTCTCTCTCTCTCTCTCTCTCTCTCTCTCTCTCTCCTCTCTCGCTCTGGACTGGAGCATCCATCCAACCGGTGTTGTGTTGTTGTTGTTGTGCCATGTTGTTGTGCCATGATAAAGGAGGAATGTTATGTTCAAAGGGAACACCCCCCTGCTTACGCGAGGGTGGTCCAGGCTGTGACCCGGAAGGGTTTTAGTTTAATAAATGGGGGCTGGACCGGATGATCCGGGTCAGTGCACCGAAGCGCAGTCAAAGCGTAGGTGTGTGTTAATTCTTCCTCCCCGATTCCGGAGCGCATGCTGCCCGCCTACCTGCCCGCTGTCCTTACCAGTCCAGCATAGAACGCAACAGTTGGCAGCCGGACAGAGCATCAAGCTCTCTAGTGGCGGGAAATCTAAGATATAAGGGCAAGTGTGTCCCAACTACGCACGTAACAATCTGGGGTGTGCCTCTGATGAAGAAAGAGACTTTCAAAACGCGTAAGGCAGAGCACCTTACTTTGCTGTGGATTTTTTTCAACGCGTTCCGGCGCCCATACCTTACGAGAGCTTGATGCTCCGTCCGGCTGCCAGAGTGCTTCCCAACGATGGCCAACCTACGGAGCAGTGAGATATTGGCGGCAGCCTTGCCGCCGGGCCAAGCACCGCCCTGTGAATCAAGGGGGCTCCACAGTTTGGTAAATACCGAGCTCGTATGGAGGGACAGCGGGACAGGATTGAGGACAAAGGTGCTCGTTGAGACCCATACAGGGCCCTGTAATTTACTCACATAAGTTTTGTGCATTAATCAATGGATGTTAATTATCGGCACTACGATACCCACAATGCCTTGCCTCATCAAGAGCAGCCAATAGTGGCGGGCAATGTAATATATAAGGACAAGTGTGTCCGAACTACGCACGTAACAATCTGGGGTGTGCCTCTGATGAAGAAAGAGACTTTCAAAACGCGTATGGCAGAGCACCTTACTTTGCTGTGGATTTTTTCAACGGGTTCCGGCGCCCATACCTTACGAGAGCTTGATGCTCCGTCCGGCTGCCAGAGTGCTTCCCAACGATGGCCAACCTACGGAGCAGTGAGATATATTTATGTCTATATGTTTAAGTATTTATTTATATATAGCATTACATTTTATTTAAATTAATTTTTAATTTACATTATATTAATGTTATATATATTAAAATATTTAAGATGTGCTACTTTAAACTATAAAGATATTAAAAAACAATATTTTTGTTTATTTTTAACGATATTAACGTGAAACTATATTTTTTTAAATATTGTGTGCTTATCTTTATAAATATAGGTAATCGATATTTTTGACACCATATTTCTGTATCACAATATTGTTGTGATCGATATTATGTCAGTGATTTGTGCTTATTGTTTCAGAAGGATCAAAACTAGTGTATTATGTTGGCACTGGAAGAGCTTGGGTAGTTCTCTGGCCTTAGAATAAATGGGTCCAAATTATGCGTGCTCCCTATTCGGCGTAGCTGAAAATCAACCCATGTTATCAATATCTAGACTGGATTGGGATGAAATCCCGTTAAATACCTAAGAGTAAATGTCTGTAGCACTGAGAAGGATCTAGGCAATCTTGGCAGAGTGGTGGCAGCCACACATCAAAATGTTACCTTGTATTGTCCCCAGTGGGTAGGGTAGCAAGAACCAAAATGTTAGTGCCGCACAGACTTCTGTACTTGTTGTCATCATTGCCTGTGATGCTTAAGAAGCTCCCACCCTTCTCCACAGAGCTGAAAACCATACTGTCTGATTTAATGTGGCACAAAAAGAAAAGAGTAGCACTGTACAAAACACAGCTCCCACTCTTGGAGGGTGGCCTGGGAGCACCTAAATACGAGTGGTACTATGCGGCAACACAGCTCCAGTGGCAAGCCCAGGAAAAACCAGAACAAGGACCTTGGGAACGAGGTCAATACTGGAATGCCTGCCGTCACCGGTTCACTCCAAGCCTAGACTGCATAGTCAGCTATGATAGTCAAGTGATGCTCGCATAGGTACATTCAGCCTAAGGGGAAACCTCTGCTGTATGCCTCACAGATGGCACTGTGGGTATGGTCAGATCAAAGGGCTCTAGTGGTCTCATGATAGGCGTCTGACCAGGGTACATTAAATTAATTTCAAGGAATGGTGCAAAACTACGGTGTGAACCAGGGACAATTCCTGACACACAGGGCATCTACACACGTGGCTCATAGTGTATGGGGGCAGGAGGAACATGTGAATAGAGAGACGTTACAATGCTTGCTGACTCATGGGAATGGGAGGCAGGCTGTGACATTGCTTCATACCGCCCTGTTTGGCAGTTGTTACGTCAGTGAATGGAAATTCGCAACAGATGGTCTAGCACCTTGAGCCGTGAGTCATTCAACAAGCAGTGGGCTGCGGCCAAAGAGTTCCTTAAAAACATGTCCCCTAATCCAAGACTAGAATTCATGCAGTTCAATTATCTGCACCAGGTCTATCGTATGTTAAAGCGTATAGGGCACATGTTAAATGGATATTTTGCCACATGGGGCAGGAGTATCCCCTTGCACATTTTTGCCACATGCAGCAGGGGTACCCCCTCATGGCGTAGGTATGGGAGCGGGGAGTGAAGGTAGCGTCTTGGGTAATTGGGATGGAGGTGACCATGGACTCTTCTCTCTACATGTTGGGATTAATGTCCAGATCTGTGAAGACCAGGCAGGAGTACCGCTTTGTGGGCCTGGACCTCAAATTATATAAACACCACATCGCCATGGGGTGGAAGCCAACAACGGCCCCAACTGTACCACTATGGGTCAAAGACTTGACAAAATAGGTACTGGCCAAACGGGCCAGAGTCAATGCCATAGACATGGGGTAGGATTCCAGGGCTACAGGCATGGGGCAAATATATTGATAAACTGGAGGCAAAGTTGGATAAAAGACCCTCATGAGCTTTTTGTCTTTGATGACGGCCGGGTGGGCTGCCTTGGGTTGGCTACACTGGGAAGATTATCGCACTGGGAAATAGGAGTGTCTGGTGCTATTGTTGTGCGCTTTGAAACTGTGTTACAGATCTGCTCGGCCCCTAGGTGGGACACTAGCAGACTTTATAATTATGAAGTGAGAGACATGTACCACGGGCTAGAATTTGGGCGTATGTGGGCACCATGTGTCACATCATTATATCACAAGAATTCTTTTTCTTCTCTTCTTTCTTTCTTTCTTTCTCTCCCCTCCTTTGTTCATCCTGGAAATGGGGACCCACCCAACGCAAGTCATTTTCTGCTCAGTATTTTCACTATGCAACCTTGATAGGTTTCAGGTTTATGCATGTTATTACTAATGTTTCTGGTTGACTGTTAAAGCTCACGTTGTAGAACTGTTACTGCGTTAATGGCTGTCATTTTTGCCTTAATGATCTTTGATCTTCGTATGTTGAGCAGCGCCGTCGTTCTTGCTCACAATGTTGTTTACACACTTACACTGAATACTGTTGGCTGTTATCTATAGGAACATAATAAAGAGAGCAGTATAGAAAAAAGAAAAGGGTCGCAGGGCAGCAGAGTAAGATAGGCTGTCCTATGTTCTTGGCCAGTGCTGCTGCTTGAAGACAAGACAGCTCAAATCGTGGACCCATGTCAACTGTGATTTGCTCACTCAGTCCTGGATTTTATTTTGCATATTGGTACTGGTAGCTGCACACCAGACCCTATTCACAAAGGTGAATTTAGACATAAAAATAAATGTATGAACCAATGTACCTTTTTTACATCTGCCTGGAATTCACAAAGGGATTCACAAGGACAAAGTTCTCCTTGTCAGTCCCAGGGGTGAGAAGTGGTTGTTAGCTAGCGTGATCTGCCTTGATACAGTGGAAATGCTCACAAACATGTCCATTTGTGTGCATTTCCTAACTCCGATCTGACACTTTTCCACCATGCAAATAGTCAGAGATTTATTTACTCCAGGGTTAGTGAAACTCCTGTTCTCGTTCGCAGAATGGCCTGACTAATAAATATTAGACAAGTTGCTATGTGTGACCCCCTGTGATTGGAAACAAACGCAGTGATTGTGGCAGTCAAAGAACTGCAGACCTCTATCCCTGCCTTTGCATTTCTAAACTTTTTCTTTTAAACATGATCCTTAAAGAAACGGCGTCGTGGCTTGGCATCGGCTATGAAGATGAAGGCGGCTTAACTTTTCAGCTCTGTCTGGGCCCGCATTAAAGCCTGCAATATACGTCACTTATCATGCAGCTGGAGGGTGGAATTGACCGGTGCTGCTCTCCCGGCAAAGATCTGCAGCGGGGGAGGCGTCTATTGCTCTCGGTGGTGCGGAGCCCCGACTGTATCGAAGATGGGCCCTTCCAGAGAAACGCGACGAGCTCCGGATGGAGAAGGGGCGGAGTCACGTAATTTGCCAGCCTGCATGCCGAGCTCGCGTCCTGGGATCCTTGCTACTCAAGATCCGGAATCTACGGCCAGCAGCTGGTGCTGAACTCGTCAACTGTGGTATTAGGTCCCGGGACAGCGCAGTCCGTAAACTACAGATGACGCGCCCTGTATAGCCTTAAATCTGCTAGATTTACCCCTGCGGGCGGTCGCTGTGTGGTGCCGGTGGGCCCGTGTCAGCGTAGCCAAGCGATAGTTGCTCGGTGAGTGGACCCTTCACGGGAGAACGAGGTGCCGAGTGTAAAGTGGTGGGGGCGCTAGGCCTGCATACTTAGATAAGAAGCATACAGACACTGCATGTATCGTTAGTTACTGGCCACGAGCACGTGCGCTCGGCCCCTTTTATTGTCAGGGTCACCTGACTGGTGACGCCTGTGGTGGGTGGGTGTTTAGTGTGGGTTCACAAGCAATAGAAACACTAGACTGTGTCCAGCAGGACACTACATCCCTCCCAACTTTGGATAAAAGAAATATTCTAAGTCCAACCTGTAAAGGAAAACAGACACCCAAACAAACCCTAAGTAGCCTTAACTTCAGGCCTCAGTCCGGCGGCGTTGGTTTTCTTGGACCACCATTGTTCAAGACGTTCGGGTTCGTTTTAGCCAACTATTTGAGACCGACCTGGTCTATCAGTAACAATGTCTATATACACGAGTCCTTCCTCTGGATACCGGGAGCTGTGATGAGATCCACTCTGATGATTCTTGGCATAAGGTTTCCGCCTGGAGGTGACGTGCTAACTGTTCCAGTATCGTGACGGCCAAGATGCTTCCGACTTGCCTCTCTCACTTGGGCACCTCCGTGTGGGCTTTCCTGCTGGGCGGTCGTTGGACAGTGTGGACCGTGCGGGCTCCGCGTGGGCCGCGCTAAGGCGTCGCTTCCGAACTGCCAACGGGACTCACAGCCTAGTCGCTCATGTGTTCCCCAGGGTGATGTTCCATCTCGGTGTCTTCGCCATCCGGTTCGGTGTCTTCCTCTCAGGGTTGCCGGGCAACCAGTCTCCGGTTGCGGCCTCCGTGCATCCTGCGCATGTCGAGGAGCTGCTGTCAAACATCTCTCCCATTCAGACTCCAACTTCACTGGAATTCCGCCGAGGCCCCTTGCCCCTGGATTTCCACTTGACCGGTTGGGCTGTGCGGGCCTTCGTGTAGGCGGCGCGTAGGGGTCGCTTCAGAACTCCCAACAGGGCCACGGCCTAGTCTTGCTTTATCCCAAGGGGTGGATCTTCAAATGTTCAGTTGTGCTCTACTTCCATACGCTACAGGGTGACAGGGTGCACCGACGGTTCCTGGGCAGCCTGCCTTCTTGGACTCCGATTGCCTGGAGTGTGTGGATTCCCTTGGGTGTTATGCGGCTCCTTGATGGTGCTGATGACTTCACCATTATCCTTTGATGGGGCAGTAGGCGGCGGTCCGATGTCTCGGGGTGTTCTGTTCGGTGATGATGCGAGTACTCTGCCCGGTCACTTCGCCTCATGGTCCCTCGCACGCCTGTGTTGGTTGTCTGCCCGTGGCACGATGCCACTGTACCTTCCTCCTTTGTAGGCTGACATCCTGTCATCCTCTTATTTCTTCATGGCGTCTTGCCCCTCACTCTTCTTCTCTTCTTTCCTCATTGCATCTTGCCACTCACTCTCCTTCTCTTCTTTCCTTCCTTTGCGACGCGGTCTTGTCCTCTCGCATTCTATCTCCTCCTCACCAGGCTTCTCCGTGTAGCGTGCACTCTACACGTTTCCCTCTGGTCTTGTCCCAGCAATGGGACACTGTCTTATGTTCGATCTGTGACTGGACCGGTCGTCGCGGCCTTCTTCTTCTGATTCCTTCTAGTGTCTAATATTGAACTTCTCGTCCGTCTCTTTCTGGTCCTCTTCGCGGACCATTCCTGGGGTCCTCTTTGCGGATATCCTCTTCGTTCTTTACGTCACAAACTTCTTCCCCATTCTTTTGATCAGGCCGCTTGTCATGCCTCTCCTCTCTGACGACCATCTGAGTGGTCCGCTTCTTCTCTTCGGAAACCATCTGGCTGGTCGGCTTCTTCTCCTCGCTGGCGACCATCTGCCTGGTCGGCTTCTCCTCTTCTCACTGGCGACCATCTGCTTCTCCTCTTCTCACTGGCGACCATCTGCCTGGTCGGCTTCTCCTCTTCTCACTGGCGACCATCTGCCTGGTCGGCTTCTCCTCTTCTCACTGGCGACCATCTGCCTGGTCGGCTTCTTTCCCTTTTCCCGGGTCTTTGCGCTTCTGGTGGCTCTTGCAACCACCTCTTCTTCCCTGCAATCGCGTTGCAGTGGCGCTCTTCTGATGGCGCTCTTCCGCTACCTTCCTGGATGCACTCGCCGCATGTTCTTCTATCTCCTTCCTTCCGGGAGCAGCGTCTGCTGACCTTCGCACGTCTTTTCCCTTGCCGGGTGCTGAGCTCCTGAACCTTCGTTCGCTTGTCTGGTGGTGCTCCTTCTTATTGCTGCTGCAGCGACAACCTGTGGCCACTAGGTACCGCTGCGCTCTGTCTCAGCTTCGTGCTTCTGGTGGTCTTACAACCACCACTGCGTCACCTGCTCCTGGTTACTCCTCGTTGCGCGCTTGTGTCTTTACTCCGCTTTTCTTGTTACGATTCCTCCACCGTGTCACCCTCTCTGTGGGGTACTTGCTTTCTGCTTTGGGTAGCCACTCTTGCGCTGTACATTCTTCTCCCTTGCGCCGCAATCAGCCGGTCTCCTGTGGCTGCTGGGTCTCCTTGGCTTGCTCTAGGCTTTTTTACTCTTTCTTTTCTGCAGTACTAAAAGTGTCCACCAGATGGCAGGGGAGCAACTTTACAGGCACAGGCAGTCTTTCCCCTCTTTCTGGTGCTCTGCCTCGATGCAGCTTCGACGCTGGGATCAGAGCCTCAGTGGATGGGCTCAGAGCAACAGCCTCCTGCTGCCAGGCACTTGGTGAGTCCTTTGCCTTTCATACTGTGTGTGTGGCTTTTGTTGCTGCAGGCACCGGGACCACGGTGGGAGTTTGGTTTCCTTGGATTTCTAGATGCGTGTGTATTGCATCACACGATCGGGGCACCTTTCCTGGAGGTTCTGGCGTGGAGGCCTGGCAGCACTCTCTCCCCTTTAGATGCTGCATGGGGCCTCTCGCGACCTTCGCACTTATTTTCAATTTGTGCTTGAACGCGCCGCCGGCCACACGCTGACTTGCCCTTCCTCCCCCCCTCCGCCCGTAGCAGCTCCTCAGTTCACACGCTGCCCGGGGGGAGGGTTGACGCCACTCTCTTTGTACCGGTGAGCCAAGTTACGGTGCTGCTCACCTCGGCCGCACGCATTCACCCTCCTCCTCCTGGGGGCACCTCGCACTCTTTGTGATTAGTTCAAATTCACGCTCCGATGCGCCGCCAGCCATCCGCTGCCTGTACGTTGCTCTCCCAGCCCGCAGCAGCTCCTTAGTTCTCATGCTGCCCGGGGCGGGGGAGAGTTGGCGCTGATATGCAGGGCAGTCCGTCTTGATTCCCGCTCCTCGCCCGCAGCAGCCCCGCTTTGCTCATACGCTGCACGGGGAAGTGGGCAGAGGAGACGGGGGTTGCTGATCCGGTGCGGCAGCTGCAGGTGGGCTCCGCTTGTACTTTAAGTTCATTCCGCCCCCCCGTAGCAGGTCTCCTCATCTCCCGGCCGCGCGGGGGTAGGGGTGTTGGTGCCGCTCTCCTCCAGCGCGGGGCGGATACTTCTCTTCTGCTATTCACCCCGCAGCCTTACCTTCCATATGCTGTGTGGCGGGGAGAGGGGGGGGTCACAACGCACTCTCTGTCATCGCAGCGGGGTGGGCTCCCGTTCGCCTCGATGCACCCACGGGCATGTCACGCTTCCGCGCAGAGATGAAGGAGCGGGGTGGGCTCCCGCTGTCTTCCGACCGCATAGGGTCACGTCCCTCGCGCTCCCCTTCGCGGGGCTCCTCACCTTCGGCTGGCGGGCCTCCTCCTCCGGTTCACGCCACTTGTGGGGGTCGCGGCCGATGCGGGTGGGCACCGATCGGTCCGCTCCTCTTCTGGGCACTTCCCCACGGGGGTGGCTCGCAGCGACAGGCTCAACGGGGTCGGGGTGGGCACCCGACTTCCTCTTGCGGGGTGACATGCGGGTGGGCTCCGCTCGGCTTGCTCTTCGTTCGGGTGATTCCCCACCGGGGTCACGGCGGCCGGCTCATGAGGTGCGGGGTGGGCTCCCAGTCACCTTGTCAGCTTCCTGTAAGCCCGGGGCTCATCGCATACCCCTCGGGCAGTTCGAGGTCCGGCGCCTTACTTGTTGGGGGCGGGTGCGGACTTCACGCGGCAGCTCTCATCCCCTTGCCTGTCCTCCTCGGCCTCACGCTTCCCCCACCAGGACCAGGGGAGGCGAGGCCACCGCACACGTGGGATAAGACCCACTCGTCGCCATTGTAAAGTGGTGGGGGCGCTAGGCCCGCATACTTAGATAAGAAGCACACAGACACTGCATGTATCGTTAGTTACTGGCCACGAGCACGTGCGCTCGGCCCCTTTTATTGTCAGGGTCACCTGACTGGTGACGCCTGTGGTGGGTGGGTGTTTAGTGTGGGTTCACAAGCAATAGAAACACTAGACTGTGTCCAGCAGGACACTACACCGAGGAACAACATCTGTGGGCCTCCCTCCCCTGTTCATCACTGACGTGGGGCCAGGGATTCAGATGCGCTCACCCTGGCCTGTAATTAGTGCAGCCGATCCGGAACTGCCTCAGCTTCTGATCTGCAGTGGCTTGGACTTATTGGAAGGCCCCGTGCCTGGGGCGAAACTCCTGGGGGCCTCACAGATCGTGGGCCGTGAACTATGCCGAGGCAGACTGTAGAGGTGAGGCCAGCCACAGTGTGTTGGACGGGGGGCCTTCCAAGGCTGGACTGAGGAGTGGCGGCACGGGCATACCTACAGGCCCCCTATTTTACCGCTGCCACAGCCGAGAAAGGTTGGTGCATCCAACGCTAAGACCGATGCGGATCCAGTGGGGGTCTCGATAGCCGCAATAGTCTGCCAGAGCGACATCCTGGGGTGGCTACATTCCTCTATTGTGCCCATTACTTCTTTGGGTTCGTGAGAGCTGCAGGCACATCGCTTGGTGACACAAGAAGGGGGAGAGACATCCTCATTGGACTGTGTGCCTGTGACGCCCGGAGGACAGTGGCAAACCAGGGTGGTGACACAAAGTGGCCTGGTGTTGTGGGAAAGTGAGTCTCTATCCCCAACCACAGTGAACTCCACTATGACTTAACCGAAAGGGGCCCCGGCCGCAGTCCAATCTAATAAACTGGATAAATACGCTGTCCCGCGGCAGCTAAACTCCTAGGAGGGGGCGTATGGTGACAAACCGGCCGGAGATGAGCCATCCCTTAGTTCAATCATGGCAGCGATCCAATCGGTGGGCACAAACCTGGAAATGAAAATCGACAAGGTTACAATTTAGATGAACTTAATGAGGGCAGACATCCGGAAAACCTCAGAGAGGGTTACAGCGACCGAGGAGAACATAGGGGAGCTCCAATCGGCGGCGCGCAAGCTGGAAGAACGAGTGCAGAAACTGGCACACCAACATAAGCTGATGGCGTTGCAGCTGGATGATCAGGAAGGGAGGGCCCCCTGTAATAACATCCGGGTGGTGGGAGTGCCTGAAGGAGCGGAGAGCCCCAGTATGGACCTCTTTATTGACGATCTTATCATAAATCACCTAAAGCCCAAGAGACTGTCCCCTCTGTTTTCTGTGGAGAGGGAGCACAGAGCTCCGATCCCTAAGCCGAAACTGGGGCCCCCCCACGGACAATTATAGTGCATACCCTAAACTTCAGAGACCAGGACGCAATTTTGCAGATGGCCAGAGTGAGAGGTGATCTCCCCTACGAGAATGCAACAGTTCGTTTTTCCCAGATTTTACTCAGAAAGTGCAGCGGGAGAGGCGCACATTCGACGGGGTGAACCATGCCCTTATGGAGAAGGGAATCAAATACATGATGTTTTTCCTGGTCAAGCTCAAGGTCATAGAGGGTGACAAATCCTGGCTCTTCACATCACCTGCGGAAGTCCAACAATGGCTGGATGGGGGTGCTCCCCGGACACACAGACGGCAAGAGGAGATGGACTGCTGTGGGAGTCGCTACCGTAATCTCGAGTCTCTGAGTCGACACACAGAGGGAGTCCAGATCCAGGAGCTTCCGGTCTGGGAGCCCCTTGAGTGAAGCGAGATACCCCAGAAAGTGAGGGACTGGACTCATCTCCGTGGTCTGTTGCATGGTTTGTGCCGGACTCAAAGTATATATTTTCCTTTATAGTCAGAGGTTAATGCTCATGCTCAACTGACACTGAAGCCCGGGATGCGGCTGGATGGGCCAGTGTTGTGTATGCTCCGGTCGTCCTATGTGTGGTTGGGTGGAATTGTGGGCCTGGGGGTGGGCGCTATCAGGTGGTGGTGCCAAGCAGCCCTACACTAGTTACATGTTCATTAGGGCGACAGGCCCTCTGCTATTGGTATTGGGGATGTGGGCAGTTTCAAACCTACAAGGCCGGGTTGCAGGGTGGGGGGAGGGCTACTGTTAAGGGCTTTCCTATTGTTTGTTGGGTTGTTTTTGCTTCATAAACATTTCTCCGTCACATGAGGGTCGAGACACGAGGCCTTACGCTTCACATGGCACTCGAGGGGGGAGGGGCCATGTTCGGGGATGGGGGTGGAAGGGGGGAGGGACACATAGGGTCTCAAATGGCTGCATGACAAGTTAGAAAACTGACAATTCTCTCTTGATAATGGGAACGGTCTGGGTGACAAGATAAAACGCACTATGGTTTTACAATACTTGCGTAGGCACTCCCCAGACATAGTGCTCCTACAAGAGACACATCTCCTAGGCACTAAATTTTTGGCACTTAATCGCTTTGGCTATACACTCCGGGCACATGTCGGCTTCACCACGAGCTCTAGGGGCACCGCCATACTTATTAAAAATTCTGTACCTTTCATTGTGCATCGTACCTGGGGCGACCACTTGGGACAGTTCGTTGCCCTGTCTGGGAAGTGGGAGGGACAGGTGGTGCACACTTGCTCTGTTTACATACCCCCACGACTGCATGGGACTACACTCCCCGACCTTAGGCTATTACTTGACCTGCCGCAGGGGACCCTGATTCTTGGGGGATATGAATGATACAATGTCCCCGGACATGGATAGGGATGTAAATCCCCCGGGGTTCGGGAACCCCCACCTTTGCACACATTGGTAAGAGTATTAGGATTGATGGACCTTTGGAGGTGCCACAACCCCAACTTGAGACAATTCACGCATATCTCTGCAGCCCATGGAAATGGATCACGGTTAGACTATATTTTCACACACACAGTCTCAGTGGGACTCTTTTAGGGATGGTGCCATAAGGCACGCGGAATATCGGACCATTCGCCAGTAGAGGTGCAGATGTTTTGACCAAGGCGGGATTGGTCTCTTCCGCCGAGACTGGACTCTTTCCTGTTCAGAGACCAGGAATTTAGGGATCAGTTTGAGGAACTCACGGAACAGTACTTTGCCGAAAATGCGGGTTCGGTACGGTCCGACTGCATACTCTGGGAGGCATATAAGGTGGTGGCCAGGGATTTTGTGCAGGTGACAAGTGGCGCTAAGCGTAAAGAAAACGCGCTCACTGTGAGGATCTTGAGTGAGAGATACTGACTCTCGAACTGGCATTGGGCCCCGACCCAGAGGGAGACACCGGACACAAACACATGCTCAGGCTTAAACAAAAAGAGACTTAGAAGATAACGTTGCTCGCACACATGCGTTAGCCACACAGAGGAAGATTTACAACTTGGGAGATAAGGTCAACAAACTGATTGCTTGGCTTGAAAAGAAGGGTAAGAGCCGTAACTGGGTCTCCGAAATTAGAACTGAAAATGGTGAATGGGGAGGTACAGGTGCAGAATTAGCCAATATCTTTGCTGAGTACTATGGGAACATACAGTAATCACAGACTACGCAGGGGGAGGAAGAGTCCTATGATCTACTAAACGATATGACGTTGCAGACGCTTTGGAACGAGGATAGGGTGACGCTGGACTCGGACTTCACCATTGAGGAAGTAGAAAATGCCATAGGGGACCTTCAGTCCGGGAAAGCGGCGAGCCCAAATGGGCTCCCCACAGAAATGTATAAATGTGTGGCAGGCAAACTCGCCCCGCACAAGCTTAATATGTTCCTCGGTGCCAGAGATGAAGGTTAACTCCCGGAGGAATTGAGGATGGCAACCATAGTGTTTATCCTCAAAAAAGGAAAACCCCACGATCTCTGTAGCTCCTACTGACCTATCTCCCTCTTGAACTTTGAAGCCAAAGTATTGGCCAAAGTTATCGCAAATCGCTTAAGTCCCGTTATTCAATCCTTAATCCATCCAGATCAATCCAGCTTCATGCCACATAGGAGCACCAGGCTTAATCTGCGACGTCTTTATGGCATAATACAGATGATCCAAAATCAAATGGATGTGCCTGCCGCCTTCCTGTTGCTCGATGCAAAGATGGCCTTTGACAGCATCGAATGGGCATACCTGTTTGCTGTCCTAGATAAAGTCGGGCTGGGCACAAATCTACAGCAGTGGATACGCCTACTATATACCACCCCAATGGCACGAGTTTGTGTCAATGGGAATATATCCCGAGCTTTCATGCTTCACCGGGGCACACAGCAGGGCTTCCCGTTGTCACCGATGCTATTTGCATTAGCATTGGAACTACAAGCGGTCTGGATACGGGGGGGACCCACTGCCAAGAGGCATTGATCTCGGGGAGGCTCTCTATGTGGACGATATTCTGTTGTATGCCCACAAGCCACGACCAACGTTCCACCGGATTATTCATATAATACAGTCGTTTGGCACATATTCGGGATACTGTGTCAATTGGGATAAATCCCTAGTGTTCACGTTGGCGGTAGAGCTCCCACCCCTGACGTTGGTATGCTCGGAGCTGGTGCAAAAAGAGACATTTAAATATCTGAGTATATGGATAGCAAAATCGGGGGATGAGTTTCTGCAGGCACAATTAGATCACCTGAGAGACATTACCCACTGGAGACGGCTACCTGTCTCCCTTGCTGGCAGAGCTGTTTTTTTTAAGATGATGGCCCTCCCACATTTACTGTATGTGGTTCGGAATACCCCGTATCGGATACAGGAGACATTCTTCCATTCTGTTGAGTCCAAACAGCATACACTGCTGTGGGGAGAGGTGGCAGCCCCAGGATTGCGCTTAGGAAACTCTAGAGAGGATAATATGATGGGGGACTGGTTCCTGATCTTAGAATATACTATTGGACCTCCCAACTCATCAATATTAACGGATGGGTTTTCTCACCGCTCGAGGAGCCGGCGTATAGAGTGGACCGACTAGTAATGAGCAACAGAAGCTACTTGACAGAGCTGTATCGGAGAGTGAGAGACAATTCACTCCTCCCGGTACATACTCGAACAGTCATTGAAGTGTGGCATAAGGCAAACAAAATGACAGGATGGGAGGCTAAACTCATGGAGCAGACCCCTCTATGGGAGGGAGATTATCTGGGAGAACTGAAACAATTAAAGGGCTTTCGGAAATGGAGCCTTATTGGGATTGACCTATTGGCGGATGTCTGGAAGGGAGGTAAAATTATAGACTTTGATATCTTGTGGAAGGGGCTCCAAATGGGGAAGGTGGAATACCTTCGATAACGTCAGTTGAACCATGCGCTTCATTGTCACCTGAAGGATGAGCTGCCGTTACAGGATTATTCACCACTTGAGGACCGTCTCCTCCTAGACCCCATGATTGACTAAGCAATATCCCTCACATATAAAAAACTCGTGAACAATTCCCCAGTCTGCATGGGCCCTCTGCAAGAGGCCTGGGAATCAGATGTGGGCCTACTCAAGGACGATGACTGGTCCAAAGACTTACAGAGCCCCAGAGAAATAGCTATTAGGGCACGCTTTAGGCTTGTCCAGCTCCGTATTCTCCATAGAGCCTATGCCTCACGGATGGTTCAAGTCCGAATTGGTAACTGTACGACTGATGAGTGCGTTAGGGGATGTGGTGAGAAAGGGTCCTTCTTTCACATATTGTGGTCTTGCCCCATAACTCAAAAGTACTGGGAAGGTATTGCCCGAGTAATGACGGTGATGGTAGGAGAGAGTGTCCTGCTAAAGCCGAGATGGCATATTCTGGGAGTAACGGGAGAGACGACGTGGTCACAATGGGCCAAGACCTGGCTGGCCTTAGCATGGGGGGTGGCCAAGAGGACCATTGCCAAGGCATGGGGGGCAATGACGGCCCCCACATTGGAAGCCTGGAAGAAAGATATGAATTGGTGCCAGGGAGCGGAGCAATTGATATATCAGAGTCGGGGCTGCCCAAGTAAAGGAGAAAAGATATAGGGGACGTGGGCAAAGTATAGAGGCCAATGGGCAGTGCCATAAGGAGTGTTCCAGAACCTGCCAGGAGGATGGGATGTTTATATACCCCTCGAGTGTATGGATGGTAACAGCTGGTAATTGATATAGATATGTGACATGTTTTGGGATATCTGTAAAAATGTTTATCCTGTACTGTAAACACGTATATGATGATTATCTGAAGCTTGTTTTCATGTTTAATGAAAAAGAATTACAAAAAAAAAAAACAGGTGATTGGAAGTGATGCCTGTTTTGGAAGTCATTGGGGTGGAGCCTGCTTGCTCTTCCTAAGGCCGCCTGACACAATCCTTAAAGGAGAAAATGTCCCATCGGGACAGCTACACCATGAGGATTTGGTACAACCTACTATGAGGTCATTGCAAATTTGGAAGGGACATCTCCTTCATGACTTTTGCTATTTGCGATTCAGAATGAGTCACAACACCCTTTTGCAAGTCGGGGAATTCTTTAAGATTTCCAAAAGGATGGTAGGCAGTGGCGGCTCCTCCTCTAAGGCGAAGGAACATCGCCCCACTGCTCCGCAGCAGGAAACATAAAATGATAATAACTCGCATTATTATCATTTTATGTTTCCTTCTGCTGCTGCAGCTTTCTGGATGGGGTGGGGCTGCTCCGAGAACAGAGGAGTGGTTTGCCACTCCTAAGTGCACATGACTGTTTGGTCAGCCCTCTCGGGCCACCCGAGACATGCGCACTTCCCATTTTTCCATGAAGGCTGTATTACAGCCTGCATGGAGAACATGCCCAGGCCCCCATTCCCTGGCTGAGCGCCAATCCACGGCGCTCAGACCAATCACAACGCTGCATTACGGCAATGTGATTAGCTATTGGGAGCCGGGTGCTTCTTACTGCTTCATGTATCCTGCTGCAGGACCGGAGCAAGAAGAGGACGGAGGAGAGGCGGCGGCCGGCCAGCCGTCACAGGTAAGTGTTTTATTTCGATGGTTTTTTTGCCCCCCTCCCTCTGCTCCGCCTTACCACCCGAGTCCAGTAGCAGCCGCTACTGATGTTAGGACAAGTACAGATAGGATTTTGTGAATCTCAGAGGTTGCAACCACAAAATGGTTTTGTACATCTAGCCCTTAGCTTCCTGCACTTACAACAACTAAAACTCATCATAGTAAGTTACAAAGACACTAAATAAATAAATCATCTCTTTATTCTATCAACATTTTTAAATTGTGCCATCATCCATGTTACGAACAAGCAACCTAGAAGATTAAATAAACTAATTAATACTAAAATAAACAGAGAAAAGAGGGAATCAGGCTGTTACCTACCTCCCAAGTGCTACAAAAGTCAACATCTGCATAAATCATTTTCCCATTTGCATCCAAAGGCCACAGATCTTCCCCTGCCTTTAAAACAAAATGATTAAACATTAATTAAAACAGAAACAGAGAGTATCAGATAAAAGCTTGTTCATATTTCAAAGATAGTGTATCATCTATTTCATAAAGCACTCTCAGAAATAATGCTTTCGCCCCTCCTTTGTTTCGGACTTCAGTCCAACATTCAGTCCCACCTCAGCTTATAGCTCAGATCAGACCTATCCTCCATGGGGTCCTAGTAAGAGGGCTACTTCGTTTCTGATGCCTTTCATTAGTATGATAATGGGTCTGTGTTAAAAAAACCTGGTATTGCAAGTCATCGTTCAACCACCTTTATTGGCATTTTTTATGAAGTCATACAAAACAAACGTAAGCTTGGAGTAGCATATACATTCAAAAAAGGGCGAGGTACATCATAAGAAGTCAACAACATCATAAGAAAGTCATCCCAGCGATGTAAGGGTGTATTTGTACCATTACAAATGAACTTCGAGTATAAACCTGGTGTCCAATGGGAGGGACGTGACGTCAGTGTCCGGGCTCTTCAAGTGTGTATTGTTGCTTTAAATAGATTGTTGAGAAACAAATTGGGGGGAGAAGGTGCAATATGGGGAGTGAACAATAAGGGAGTCTCAGTCAGAGCAGGTCACGGATAGCTGAGGAGGCAGCAGCTGAAGGTGGGCTCAGTTATGAAGGGGGTTGTTTGCCCATGGAGGGATCAGGACAGAATGAGAGAGGAGGGAGTTCTGAGCCTAATGAGGTAAGGAGGGAAGTGTGTGAAACATTAAAGTAATGCAGAAAGCATGAACTATGGTAGAGTATATCATGTTTGGAGGACGCCTTTAGATTGTCCTGGAGATATTCCAGTCGCCCGCCATGGGATGCCCTACTGGGCCCTTGTATTTTTCCCTGCATTTGGCTTTACCTCTGCCCATTCTATAGCAGACCCACCTCACGTGCTCAAATGTGGAGGTGATCGTGTCCTCCCAATTCATGGTAATGGTCAGCTTATCCAGAAGGAGACAAGCTCAATACATTGGAACGCGTCTTTGTTTTTTAGTGCATTTGTAAATGCCTAGGGCAATAGCCGCCCAGTCAAGGTGGATAGGTTTCTGAGCAAGCGAGGAAAGCAAGTCCAGTTTCTTGCACCAGTGATCCCCCAGCGAGGGCAAAGAGCACATCATGAGCCCTGAAAGCCTGCAGTGTCCGATGAGCAAGGGTTGCAAGTGGTGTTAGCTAAGGGAAAGTGCTTATTAATAGCCGCAGTAAATAAAATAGGCTCTGTGTGGGGTGTTTCATTGGATGAGTTTGAACTTGGCATTACAGGAAACCTTGTGTGGGTGTGCTAGCACTCTTTTTCATGAAATGCCCCTGCAGCTTTGGTTTCCCATATATCACCCAAGGTAAAAGCAGAGTGCACGTGTGAGGCAAGAGGGTTCTGCAAAAGCAGCTGTTGTGCCTTTGCCCCAGGCCTATGGTGTAGAGGTATTGTACCAAAGGAGGTGGCTCATGTTCCGTCTCTGAAATTTAAACTAGGGTAAGAGGTGTGAAGAATGGTGTGATGCAATAGGAATTGGTCCTCGAGTACAGCAAATTGCTCTCTCAATGAAGTGAAGGAAAGGCGACAGCCATCTTGGAACAAATCTCCAGCTGCCCTGAGATCTGCACTATGGCAGTGTTTCAGGTCTCCTGATGTGATGAGTCCTGATCTAGGGAGGCCCTGGATAGGGATATCTGGGGTTTAAGGCTCCAGGTGTTTGGTGATGTACAGGGCTCTGTTATTGCACCATAGTGAGGTCTGAAAAAGACGTGGGTGGCCATGTGTACAGTGTGTGCCATAAACTAGGAGGACGTTCAGCTCGTCAGGGTGAAGCGGATACCCTCCAGCACAGGTCTCTTCCAGTGCCATGCTCGCAAGCCATCTAAACAACCATTGAAGCTGAGCTGACAGAAAATAGAGCTCATAATCAGGTGCCCCAAGGCCCCTTGTCTCGGCCGGAAGGCGCCGTTTAGCTAAAGCCACCCTGCTTTGACCACTGTGCCATATGAGCTCACCTAGGAGCTTATCTAGATCTTGGAAGAACTATTGTGTGAGGATTATGAGGGGCTTAACAAAGTCATATAGGAGGCGGGATAAGACCACCATCTTGAAGTGGGTTATATGCCCCCTGAGAGCAAACTGCAGCATTCTCTAGAACGATATTTGGGACCTACATTTTAGTCAGTATTCCATCAAATAAATCCTGATCCGAATGGTAAATCTTGATTCCAAGATAGAGGAAGGTGACCCCTCTAATTGAAGAGGCCCGCCGCCCAGATCCATCCCACCCTGCAGGGAGTACGGGTGAAGGCACACAATTTCTGCAATTTACCTATAAGGCGGAGGCAGCAGAGAAGTCCCCGAAAGCCAGGGTGATTCCAGAGTGGTCTCCCCGAAGGTCTCTGATGTAGATAAGGATGTTGTCATCGTACAAGGGACTGCATGTGTTCAGCCAGTGAGTGGGATGACTCAAGTCATGCCCCTGGCTCTCAGCCTTACTGCAAGTGGCTCCATGACCAGGGCAGGGATAGGTGCCCTTTTCAACTTTTATTTATAGAATGTTTAACTACAATAGCACAGAGGTAAAACAAACGGCGGAAGAAGGGAGGTATAGAACAGAAAAGTCCAGGGTGATCGCAGCACCAGAGGAAAGCAAAATAGAAACATGGGCACAAGGGGCGATATCCATTCAAAAGCGCATAGAGCAGTGCATTACGACCAATTATTCAAACATGTACTTAACCGACAAACAAATGGGCCATCGTTACACAGCACCATCAAGTCAGGGGTGAACAGCGACCACTTGCCAACTTTACCAGTTTGCTATCAGATGCTCAGAGGTCCTCCCTATGAGCCCGTTGCAAGATAGAAGGCATGGTAGTGGTAGTATTCGCATTTACCCTATCCCTCTTTGTAAGTGCATGTCCTACCAGTTGTATTTTACACCTTGCCTTTAGGGGTGACTTACACACATGTCCGGGAGAAGTGATGGTTTTGCAATTGCTTTCAATTAATGGCACGCCGGTCTAGCAGTGCACAACTAATATACCAGTCTGCCTTGGCAGACATGAAGACTTGTTTTACTTGGGGGACCTCCAGGGTGGCACAACCAGTGCTGCAAGCCCTGGGTTACCCCTCTGATTTAGAGGCCCTGTGTACTTGGGTGCCATTTACTAGGGACTTATAGGTAAGTTAGCCATTTCCAATGGGGCATAACCAATTGAACATATACTTTAGGATCGGTGCACTGGCACTCAGGTCTGGTTAGCAGGCCTCAGTGCACTCTCAGAGTCGAAAAACCAGCAGCATCAGTCAAAAAACTTGGGGGTGACAAAAAGAGGCATTTCCTTAAACATGGGATATGAACCCATTTTGTCAGGTGCATTTGTAGCTTATAAAGAAATGTGAGCTGATTAGTATAAGGGTGTAATTTGGTGACCAGGACAAGTGGAATCCCATCTTATGTGCCCTCAACAAGGACAAATCTGTCCTCTGGGTTCACACGGGTGTATTTATTTAAAAATGGTACTCCTGCTCAGATCCAAATGAGGGCTTCCCTGGAGTAGGCAGAGAAGCTAGTAGCACAACCTGATCTTGCCAGTGTTTTTCAAGGAATTGTCATGAACACTGCAAGCTATTGTGACTATGGCAACACAAAATTTCAGTATATCAACTCCCCATGCATTTTGGCCGGGTGGGTCAGAACCTGCAAATGGAATGGAAGGAGTATTTCCCAAACTATGTTGCTGCAATTGTTGATTTAAGAAAGATGGCAGCAGTGCAAAAGAAAATGATTTTGATGCATTCTTTGGGGCCGTATGGGTTAAAAGTTTATAACCAAATGATATAAGCCCCAGTTGTAGGTGATGTAAATGTTTTTGAGGTGGCTCTGAAGGACCTTGATCTGTACTTTGCCCCTAAGGTATGCATTGGAATAACTAGGTACAAGTTTTTTCACCGCAAACAAAAAGTGGGAGAATCAGTCGATAATTATGTGGATGAGTTAAAAAAATTGGCTATAGACTATAAATTTGGCAATCTGCAAGGTGATTTAATCAGAGGTCAGTTGGTTATGCACGTAGGCAACCATGCAATTCAGGAACGGTTGTGGGTGATTGGAGATTCCCCATTAGAGGATGTCATCAACATAGTGCAGAAGGCTGAGATGTCAGGTAGATGTGCTAAAGAATTATTCATCAAATACAAAGGTGCTGAGGCCAAATGTAAGATTGTTGGTAAACCAAGTAATAGACCCAAGTCCTTCAGTGCTCAATCAAAAATGTTAAATAAAGACAAAGGGGGAGGCAACAGGTGTTACATCTGTGATAGTAGGGAACATTTAGCTTTCAACAAGAATTGCCCCACCTTAAATCAAAGATGTAGTTGTTGTGGTATAATGGGCATTTTGCCAAAGTGTGCAGGTGGAAAAAAACACAGTGTAAAGTGTATCTCAGAGCACGGCAACGGTGATGAGGAAGATGATGAGTATGGTGGTGGTGATGGGAAGTTTAACAGTGTGATGAACTTAGCAAGTAAGTTGATATTGAGTATTAATGAATAATAAATAAGTCCATGTGTTGGATGAGCACCGGAGTTATAGGAATCAAGATTTTCGCTGATTCTGGTTCACCATACACGATTCATAAAAGAAGAGATATGGAAGAAAAAATGTGTAGGGAAAATTGGTAGTGATTTATGTGAGCCTGATATTCAACCCCAAGGGTATAGCTGAGAGAAAATCGATATGTTGGGGTATAAGTGGCTCACATTCAGATTCAAAGATGGACACACACATGCCAAATTGCATGTGGCAAAAAGGGGTCCTCAGGTTGTAGGGTGGTTTGGCCAGGGGAAGCTACACATCATTTTGGATCCAGGTAGTTCGGATCAAGTTAAAGTGGTGGATGAAAGAGATAATGTTGCAAGTGAAATGTTAAATATATTTCCCACTGTTTTCAGTACAACCTTGGGCAACTTGAAAGGATTTGAACACCGCATTGTTTTGAAAACGAATGCCATTCCCAACGTGCACAAAGTCAGAAGTATTCCTATCACTAGTGGAGATGAAGTTTCAAAGGTATTACAGAAATTAGTTACAAATGGAATCATAGAACCAATAGAGTCAGCGGAATGGATTTCTCCTTTGGTCATGGCCAGTCGTAGCAATGGAAAAATCCATCTATGTATAGATTTGCACTATTTGAATGATAATATATTGATTGACCGATTTCCACTACGAAAAATCACCGTAATGGTCACGTGCCTTAAGGGAGCCAAAGAGTTCTCCACCATCGACTTGAACCACCAAGTTTCTTTGACACCTGACTCAATGAAGTACACGGCATTCATCACACCTTTTGGACGTCATCAATTCAAAAAGATGCCATTTGGTTTAGCATCTGCGCCCGTGGTTTTTCAGGCACTGATGTACAACCTTTTTGGAAAAGAGGCAGGAATCAAATTTGTCCAAGATGACATACTAATGTTTGGCGAAAATAGATGCAGTCATGACTTTAAGTTGTGTAAGGTGTTGAAAATTCTAGCAGAGAATGGTTTAACTGTAGAGATGTCAAAATGTAAATTCGCAGAAGAA
Organism: Triturus cristatus; assembly: GCF_964204655.1. Classification (NCBI taxonomy): domain Eukaryota; kingdom Metazoa; phylum Chordata; class Amphibia; order Caudata; family Salamandridae; genus Triturus; species Triturus cristatus. The sequence continues at coordinate 267,178,001 of NC_140585.1, forward strand.
AAAGTGACGTATTTAGGGCACGAAATTGGAAATGGTGGTGTTAAACCAAAAAGATTTCTCAACAGTGCAATAAAGGCTGCCCCAGTTCCAAGTAAGAGATGAAATACGAGCTTTCTTGGGGTTTGTGGAATATTGCTCAATGTTTATAACCAAATTTGCAGAGAAAAGCTTTCATATGCGTCAACTTTTAAAGCATAAATCTGCATTTGAGTGAACTGTGAATTGTCAAACGGAATTTAAATTGATCACATCAATCATCGCTAAGGTACCGGCATTGGATTCTTTTGATCCACACTTGAGTTGTTGCATCACCACGGATGCTAGTGGCAAAGGTTTGGGAGCAGGCTTGACATAAGGGAAAAGGTGGGGAGAGAATTTATAATTTTGTTTGCTTCACGAGCCCTGTCACCAACTGAGGAAAAATATTCAATCATTGCAAGGGAGGCATTGGTCTGTGCATGGGCTCTGGACCATTTTAGGGCAGTTGTGTAAGGTAAACCTGTCACCATTCTAGGCGACCATAAACCCCTTGTGAAGTTGTTGACATCTGAAGGAACAGTCAAGGCCTCAGCAAGAATAGCTAGACTTTCAATGAGGATGCAAGATTACATTCATAAACTGGTGTACATAACTGGAAAGGATAACGTTGTGGCTGACTGTTTATTAAAAATGCCGGTAAAATTAGAAGAATGTAAAGATGAAATTTGGAATGAGTTCTAAATTGCATTCATACATTGGGATGGCAGTAATGCGGTGTGCAAAGAAGAGTGGCTGAAAGAGTATGAAAAGGACAGAATTTTAGTTCAGGTCAAAGAATTCTTACAGGGAACATGGCCTAGCAAATGGGATTTACTGATAGAAGGCAGACCTTTTTGGGAAATTACATCACAACTTACTATAGAGAATATTACCATTTTGAGGGGAGAGAGAATAGTATCTCCAGAGGGTTTGAGAAGATCCATAACAGAATTATGCAATGAAGGCCATTTTGGCATCGTACAGACCTAGGGTCTAGTCAGGAATTTATTTTGGAGGCCAAGATTGATGGAGATGTGGAGAGGTGCATGAGACAATGTGTCATGTGTGCAGGGACGGATAAATCATTAAAAAAATTGACACACAACATGAATGGTTTTTTTTTCCAGGCAACCCTGGGCAATGGTAGCAATCGACTTTGTGGGACCAAAGGGTGAGGAGCAAAAGTTTATTATTGTACTTATTGACATGTTCCCAAGATGGCCGAAATAGAGGTGGTCAAAAGGCCTGATACTAGTTCTGTTTTAAATTTTGGGGATAAAGTGTTTGTTTCTGAAGGTCCACCAACATGTGTGTTAAGTGGCAATGGGGTGCAATTCCTTTCCAATGAATCTAGAGATTACTTAAAAAAATAGGTGTGCAACATAAGACTACCTATCTTTTTAACCTGAGCGGAAATGGTATAGTTGAGTTGTTCAACCGGGTTGTAAAGGGAATCATTCAAGCCGCTGTGGTGAGCAATAGTGATTGGGTGTAACAGTTATACAAAGCGGTGTGGGCATACAGAGTAACGAAAAATGAAGTCACAGGATTGTCTCCTTTTGAGAGGAGACAATCCAATGAGAGGCTGCAATCCCAGATCTAAGTTTAATCCAAATTGGTTGCAGCATGCTGGGTTTGAACAATGGTCCCTTGATGAGGTGTTGAACAGAATGGCGGAACATCATCAGAAGATGAAAGCAGTGTATGATGATAAACATGGTGTCAAACCAGTAGAAATTGTTGTGAGCGATTGGGTTCGCATAAAGAAACCTGGGCATATCAAGAAAGGGTAGAGTCAGTTTAGTGAAACGTTTGAAGTGATTGAAGTTCTTAACAATGCAGTCAGAGTAAATAGTAGAAAAGTATGGATCTTGAAAAGAGTAGCCCATAGTCCTCATGGATTACCAGGGAGAGGTGAGTGTAATACCATGGATGGAGATCTACAGTGGTTAGATTTAGAAGGTACTGCTAACATAGACTTTGATGACGTAGCGGGTTGTAGTGTTCCGAGGGGGGATAATGGTGAAGATGAGGAAGTAGTGTAAACTAAAAGCACAATGATGGCAACAATACAGCTGGAAAAGGGGATGGTGTCAGAGCCGAGAGTGGATAGTAATTCAGAAGTGGTGGAGTGAGGAGTGAGTGAAGATGGTATGGAAGAGAACCTGGTACAGAGATCAAGGAAACCCCCGGAATGGTTAAGGGATTTTGTATGTGGAGAGAAGAAGTTTTTGGAGTGTAGTGGTTACAGTGGTGATATGCACTTTTCTTATTATTTTGCTTTAGTTAATGATTTTTCTTTATTTATTCTGTCATCATTCATGTTAAGTGTTATTATAAATTGTATTAAAGGGGGGGTGTTATGTTCTACTGTTGCTATGTATGTTCTCAAATGGTTTGATGTTCCATGTGGAATATGGAACATCAAGGAGGAGAGGGGCAGTGGCAGATGAGTGGCAGGATGTGTGAGCCCTGCGGCTTCAAACAATAAAGAAGTGTACTCCATGAAGTTTGCATTCATGTTTATTTGTGCAGAAGTACACCACACCAGGTCCTGTCCAGGACTGAAATACCACATAACACCCTCCACCTACCTAGCAGGGAAAGTGACTAAGTGGAAAAGACTATGCGGTGGGGATGAGCGCTGAGATAGAGCAGCATTTTAAGAGGGAGTGAAACAGGAACATGTTAGATTAGATCGTTAGCAGTCTGGGTTGTCATCACTGGGGGGGGTATAGATTTTCCAGGTGGTATCAGAGAAGTGCAAGTGTCACCTTCATCTGATGAGAAAGAATGTAGGGCCAAAGATGGGTAATGAAATGTAGCAGCAGTAACCAAGGCAGAACGCTTGCTGTCCTGGCTTACTTTCAAGGAGCCACAGCTGACGCCAGTAGGCTGTCAGATCTGACACCAGGCTTCCTCACACAATATCCAGATCTCAGTGTCTCCCACCTTTGGGTCACACCTTATCTGCCTGATAAGAGGAGCTATGTCCCTTAGCCCAGTCGCAGACGGTCTCCGGTTGAACCCTCAGCATCCTCAACTCTCCCCTCCAGAAAGCGTAACTACTCTATTAAGTCCGGGAGCTACTGTCGAGTTCCTGAGATAGTAGTTGCAAGTTCTTGTGAGACTCTCTCCATAAGTCACTTTTGGTCACTGCACAGGAGTCTGTAGTTGATGGTAATTGCGTGAATCTTAGCTTCCAGGAAACTATGGGCTGTACTGAGAGCTTCCAATATAGTGCCGAGTTGGTCCACATTGACAGCCAAAGGGAATGGGGAATTTTCTCCTGGAGATGGGCACTTGAACTTGACTGTTCCGGTCTGCCCATTTTGAGGGTAAGGTTGGCTGATGTCAGCCAGCGGTGCCAATGGACAGACTTTGACTGTGTCACAACACCAAGCATGATATACCTGCCTACCTTTCTCGCATAGGTACCACCTTTTGGAGAATTAGAAGTGATTCCTGGAAAAATCTGCCTCTATTAGAGGAATGGGAGCCAACAAATTAACAAGGAGAGCTGAGCCAGACCCGGATCTGGCTTCGATCTTAGTGCCTGTGTATGAGTTGAATGCAAAAAGAACAACAGATGGACAGAATCCTGATCAGTGTCAAACATTCACCCCAGTACAGATACCTGAGCTTAAATCCATAATTCTTTTTGCTCCCCATGCCATTCCAGTTCAAACCCAGCCATATGCAAATCAGTCTTGATCCTGTTTCCCATGGGAACAGTCCAGCCCGAACTGCCAGGCCAGGTCCTCCGTGGAACGGGAACAAGCATAGTAGGACTGGTTTCGAGGTTTCACCCATCATCAGCCAGGCTAGCTTGACTTCAGGGGCATAGAGAGCACAGGACCTAAGTCTGGGCATACCAGTTCCACTCGGAGTGACACATGTAAAAAGAGCATTTGATGGACTGAATGCTGATCAATGTCAACATTCGCCCCGTACAGAGATCTGAGCCTAAATCCATTGTTTCTTTGCTCCCCATGCTATTCCAGTTTAAACCCAGCCATATGCATCTCAGTCTTAACCCTGTTCCCCATGGTAACAGTCCAGCCCGAACTGCCGAGCCAGATTCACCCTGGACCGAGAACAAGCATCCTAGGACCGGTTTCGGGGTTTCACCACTCATCAGCCAGGCTAACTTGACTCCAGTGGCATAGAGAGCATGGGACCCACTTCTGGGCATACCCATCCCACTTGGGGTGGCAAATTCAAAAAGAACAATTGATTGACAGAATGCTGATCAATGTCAAACAATCACCCCAGTACAGAGATATGGGCCTAAATCCATCGTTTTTTGTTCCCCATGCCATTCCAGTTTAAACCCAGCCAGTTGCAAATCAGTCTTGACCCTGTTCTCCATGGGTACAATACAGCCCGAACTGCCAGGCCAGGTTCTTCCTGGACGGAAACAAGCATCCTAGGACTGGTTGCATGAGTCAAGGCTTGAAAATATTTGCTATTTAAAACATACTCTAAACATAATGAAAAATATAATAAAGTCTATTCATTAAAAAGTGTATTACTTTAACATATGGAAGCTTTGCCATTAATAGGGCACATTATAGCTCTGCACTGAGAATTACTTATTAATAGCGATAGTTTTGGGAAAAAAAGGTAGTCTGAACTTAAATAAGAAAAGGCTTTGTTTTTTACCTTTTGGTGCACTTTTTTAAATAATAGCACAAACTCGACCTGAAGGTATTGGAGCGCTCTACATGAGAACCAGTTACTGTACAGAAGGACAGATGCATTTTTAATATGCACGGTGAGACAAAGTGATTTGCCCAGAATCACATGATGTTGAGCCTATGTCGAGATTATAACCAGTTTCCTCAGTTGGCAGCCCTTAGCCTGGGTAGAGATAGGGAGACAGGCAGAAGCCACAATAAACATGAAAGGTCGGCATGGGCTTAAGGTTTCAACCGGACCTCAAGCTGAGCCAGAGCCAGGCTACAGGCTTGATCTTTCAGTGGCTTGGCCACCTTTAGCCTCTAGAAGGAACATATGAAGCAGGGACAGGGCTGATCACCAAATGGATCAGGTTGCAATAGCGAATAAAGCAGGGGGGAACTGCTAGACAGCAGCTGGGAGGCGCTGAGACGCCTTTAACAAATGTTTGTTAATGGTCGCGATGGTGACAGATAAGAGAGAGAAGGCCTTGAGACTTGATAGATTTCTTTTTTTATTTTATTTATTAAGTGAGAAAGGAACAGTGCACATATGACATATACAGAAAAAAGAGTGGGAAATAACTCCTATTGCAAAAACATGGATATATAGAAGCACCATGACCTGCCTAACTGGGATGGAACAACAAAAGTAATTAAAAACAAATGCAGAATAAAAGACAAAATGTAAACAAGACAGAGGGAAAAATGCAATACAGCCGACTATAGATTGACAAGAGTTAGTTTTATACATTAGTCTACAGATCCCAGTTGAAACCTACCCAAATTTTGTCCAGTTTCTTAAGCTAACGAATACCTCTGGCTCTAGCGATTGTGAGTTCAGACTCGTATATTTGCCAGATAACCTCCCACCAATCAGTGACCTGTGGCGGGGTTGGAGACACACATGATCTGGCAATACAAAGCCTGGCAGAAACAATGTTTATGGAGAACTGCCATCTTAACCCAAGATCAACTTCCATTCTATATACCATTATTATCTGCTTAGGGGTGAAATGTGTTTCAAATCCAAGACATGATGTTATTAATTGAGTCACCCCTTCCAAAATTCCTGGAGAGCAGGACATGTAACAAACATATGGAGAATATCTGCTGCGGAGCAACCATACGTAGGATCGCTAGTTTTATCAGCACCGGGATTCCCACCCCACTTAATAATTCTCTCTGATGTGTAGTATAGCATGCAACTGGTCTTAAAATGCGGTCGTTTTAAATTTATAGAGTGCACCGAGCCCAGTTCTTAATTTGAGCCAGTGGTTTCCGGTGCTCGGCACCAGCACTTAATTGTCAACACCACACTTATGACAATCTGCCACATGGTGGCACTTCTCACCTAATTTAGAGATGAGCAAAATTGTGATTGTTAATGAATACAATGTACTTTAAAAATTACTATTACCTGCCTGCCCAGCCATTTTTTTAGCTCTGGGGACCTGAAATAATCTGGACTGTCACACTTCCAGGCGAGAGAGATGGTTAGTAGTTGTTTTGGAAGCAATTAAATTGGCGATGGGTGGTTCAAGCTGCAGTGGCCTCCTGGTCAGGACCCTGGCACTTATTATTTTACAAATTAGGCACTGACCGAGCCATCCACTGTCTCCAAGGCACTGTACATTTTTTTTTTTTTTTTTTTATTGAGCAGAGGAGAGCAGGATAAATAACAATTTTTAAACACTTTTACAGTTACTTTCTGATACATGTATGAATCTGAAACAACACATCGTGACATACCAATCTGTAAACGAGAATATAGCCTTAAAAAAAAAAAAACACATAAAGTAGCGTCATGCTTTCTTAAAGTACAAGCCATAAAAATAACCTAAAACAAAGTGTAGGCCTACTAAAGTGCAGTGTGCAACACTATGGGACTTTCTACAACACTTCAATTTTATATTGATAGCAATTTATCTAATGGCCTCCATTCCACAGTAAGAAAAGCATCTGCTTTTCCACCCCCTCATTCCCGCCATATTTTAAACTATTTCATCGAATCAACAATAAATTGTGCAAAAATACAAATTTTCTTAAAGTGCAATATGCTAAAGGTGGTAAGTGCTAAAGTGCTATACCATTACCATACTGAAATTCTATATAGCTTGATACTGTATGCATCACTATTAGACTTTCTACACAACTTCAAATTTATATTGCTAGCAATTTATCTAATGGCCTCCAATCCACCGTAGGAAAAGCATTGCTTTTCCCCACCCTTCTTTCCCGCCATATTTTAATCTATTTCATCGGATCACAATAGATTGTGCAAAATTACAAATTTTCATAAAGTGAAGTATGCTAAAGTGCTTGGTGCTAAAGTGTTGAGCCAGTCCCGTACTAAAGTTCTATATAGCTTGATACTTATCCAAAAACCTCCAAACCAAAGTACATTTTTTTACTGCCCCTACCCGCTTGGCATATGCTTCTTCATATCTCCTTGTCCTCCACATTTTAATTAACCATTTCGAATAAGAGGGGATCTCTTCTGTTCTCCACTTTTGTAGAATCAATGACCGTGCTATTACAGTGCCAATAGCCACGAACTCTAGAGATCCCAAACAATGCCACCTCTGTCTCAGGATCAATATTTTTATCAATTGCATAGCTTATAGCTGAATTTTTTTTATTCCAGAACGTTTGGAGTTTTCGGCATGTAAAACAAATATGTAGCCAGTCCCCCTCTCCCAAGGCCTGGCACCGAAAGCAGTTATTTTCAACCCCGGCATGGCGCTTGTTTAATACTGCCGGAGTATAATATGCCATCCACCTTGAAAGAAAGGCCATCCTTTTAAAATTGGCCTCTCTCAATGCTTTACTACCTAATAGTGCAAACTGCTGCCATTCTTGATGGGAGAACTTGCAATTTGTTTCTTGTGTAATCTTTCCCAAAAAAGTTTCAACTATTGGAGCTGACCTTAGTTTTAAGAGTAGAGAGTACCAGTTTCCTACGCCTTTCAATCTCATCTTATAAAGTGCATTAGCAAGTCACCCTGGTACCCGATCTGGTAAAATATCATATTTTTTAATCAGATGCGAGATCTGTAAATATTCCAAGAATCCGGGCTTCTCCAGGTTCCCACATCTGGCTACCACCTGTTCCCAGGACATAAAGGTTTGAGCTATAAAAAAACTACCCAGCTCGAAAAAACCGTTGTCCTTCCATCTTGTTAAAAGGCGAGAGTGCATCTGCAGCCCTAAAAATCTACTTTCCTCGAGATTTAGAAAAATGTAGCCAGAAGAATTAATTTGTTTAAAAAAGCATAAAAGGCGTTTGGAGAAGTCCCGTAATGTCTTATACCGGGATTTCTTTGGTAGTTTGGTTGTTTTAAGAAAAACTGATAGTTGTGTTCCAGACTCACTAAGCATTTTTTCATAGAAATTTTTTTCTGTCAAATCGTTACTAACAAGTAGACGGGCAATTGTGTCCAGTAAGGCAGCCTCATAATAGATTTGGATATTGGGTAGAGCCAATCCTCCCTGATCTATTTCTAGTTGTAGTGTGGGGAGCTTGACTCTAGAAATCTTATTATTCCACTTAAATTCTCTGAACATTGAATCGATTTCTTTAAAAAACTTAACATTTATCTTAAGAGGGACAATGATAAATAAGAAATTTAATAAGGGTAGTATAGACATTTTTAAAAGCCCAACCCGGCCTATCAAAGTCAATGGTATAATAGACCACTTATCCAATAAGCTTTTGATCTTACATTTCGTTGTCGTATAATTCAGGCTAAAAAGTTGATCAACTTGGTTGGAAACATATATGCCTAAATACCTTATTGGGTCTGTTTTCAGCGCCTGGGGTTTTAAATTCGGGGGTAAACAGTTATAATCATTATTCAATATTAACATTTCTGTTTTGTTTTGATTTATTTTATAACCCCCTATTTGTTCAAATCTTCTAAACTCCGCTAGTACCTTGCTCCAGTTCATTTCATCCGGATACGAATACAAAATTATGTCATCTGCAAATAATTTCATTTTTGGCATCCCATCAAAGGGCGCTCTAATTAAAAGATTATCCCTAATTCTACATGCCAATGGCTCTATAAAAAATGTAAACAAAATGGGTGACAGAGGGCATCCCTGCTTTGTCCCTCGTTTTATTTCTATTTCCCCAATTGATTCACCATTAATAATCAGCCTGGCGTGAGCTCCTTGATATATATTCTTGAGCATTTTTATAATTTGGCTAGGGAACCCAAACTTTGATAAACCGATAAAAAGAGCTTCCCAATTCACTAAATCGAATGCTTTTTCGGCATCGACCATCATGATAAAAGTGGGTATTTATTTACAGTGACAAAATCTAAGGTCTGAATTAAAAACCGGGTATTCGTTGACATAGATCTACCTAAAATAAACCCAGTCTGATCCGGATGAATTAAAGCTTGTGCTATAGGTGTAAAGCGCTGTGCCCAAATTTTCATTAATATTTTAAAATCTGCATTCAAAAGGCTAATTGGTCTATAAGAGTTAACGTCTTTTTCACTCTTTCCCTTTTTATCAAAGCTGATCAAGATAGACTCCTTAAAAGTTATGGGAACCTTACCATCCGGCTTAATATAAGTAAATATTTTTCTTAGAAAGGGAGTTAGTGTCTTCTTAAAAGTTTTATACAGCTCAATCGGGAGCCCATCCGCCCCACAAGCTTTTGCCCCTGGAATTAATCCTATGGCCTTTTCTATTTCCTCTATGGATATATCCATGTGGAGCTGTTCTACCATTTCTCTTGTAAGACTGGGTACCTCGACCTCCTCATAAAATTGATTAATCTGCTCTACTCCAACCTGGTATTGGGTTGCATATAATTTAGTATAATGTTCCAAGAATGTTTGTGCAATCTCTCCTTTTTCAGTTAAAAGGCCATTATTTCTAGGGTCAAAGATTTCAGTGATCATTGCTGACTCTTGCTTAGTTTTAGTAGAGCTAGCAAGCATTTTACCGATCAACTGGTTTTCTCCATGATAAAAAAATTATTTTAATTCATATTTAACTTTGATGAGATGCCTTTTATCCTCCTCTAACGCCACAGACCGATTTTTTACTGCCTTTGTTGCCTTTTCGACGTTCTGTTGAAGATTATTGATTTTTTCTCTCCTCTGCTTCGTTTGAGCGACGGAGTAGGCTATTATTTGGCCCCTTAAGGCAGCCTTGAACCCGCCCCATACAGAGAATATATCTGCCGTGTTCTCATTTCTGTTAAAAAATTCCTCGATCCATTCCCCCGTATTATTCACCCACTGAATGTCTTGCAAGAGGAGACGATCCATCTGCCACTCGGATCTTGGTTTCACCTCCTCATTAATTCTTATCTCCACTTTGATTAGAGAGTGATCCGAAAAAGGGTTTGTCAATATTTCTGTATTATTATACCCCAATGATTTAGTTATTAAGAAAAAGTCAATTCTCGATGCTGTATTATATTTATTTGAGTAGCAGGTATACTCCATCTTAAGGGGATTAGCGTCACGCCAAGGATCTATTAAAACATGTTCTGCTATTAAGCCTTCTATCACTTTTTTGGTTTGGGGTTTCAGCTCTTTTTTTTTCCTATTTGAGGTATCCTTTTTTAAGTTTTGGATAAAATTGAAATCCCCACCCCAAATCATTTTCCCAGGTATCCCCCTTAGTGTTTCCCCTATTTTAAGTAAAACTGCGTTGTTATCCATTAAAGGAGCATAATAGTTCACAAAATTGAATTTAGCACCCTTTAATCTAGCTTCAACCCAGATCCATCTGCCCTGAGGATCTCTTACTATTTGGCCGAATTCCCAAGGGAAGTTTTTACAAAAGTATATAGCGACTCCTCTACAAGCCAATGCAGCAGAGGCAAAAAAAACATGTGAAAACCAACGAGGAAGGAATAGATTTGGGGAATTTGTTTTTAGATGTGTTTCTTGTAGAAACAAGACTTGAGGTGTCAGGGAGGTAAGCCATCTAATAAGGCCCCCGTATTTCTGTTTATTTAAGATCCCATTAACATTTAAAGAGTATATACTACACAAGTTTGTCATATCTTATACAATTCAATCTCCCTTCCTCCAGCTACTTGAGAAACATATCGTATCCATAGCCTGCCTAACTTAACCGACCATAGCCTGACTAATTTTACCTTTTCTACTTCTGCTCTGCTACTGCTCATTTTTATTTTGCTTTTATACCCCCCATCTGACCCGAGGTCCTCCCTGTCCCCACCACCTACCACTTACCCTCCCCTTGCATTGTGGGAAACCCCCTAGCTGCCACGCTGCCCACATTGCACCCCTCCCAAAAACCTTATGGGCGTCTTGGAGTTACACCCAAGGTGAGCTTGCCATTATCAAGGCACTGTACATTTTTGATGGTAAAATCTCACAAGAAAGCACCCTGCTCCAATTGGCAGCAAGAAGTGAGCTGTCGTTGATTCTATGCTCACAGAACATTTGATAAATTGTACGGATTAGGGATTTCCTACATGTCTTATAAATGCATAACATAATATCCGAACTTTCTAGATCGATTGCGACCTTGCATCCAGATATAAAATAGTCCCTTAATTGCAGATATTTAAAACAAAATGATGAGGGAGATTATAGGAGTATTTAAACCCCGCAAACAAGCAAAATCCATTCACATCCTAAAGCTGCCCAACTGTTTCCACCCCTAATCTTGGCCAAGCCCTGCAGATTGGGTCGTGAAATACTTCCAGGAATGCTGGATTGTCCCATAATGGCGTATTGTTGTGCATTACCTCTAAAGAATATTTTATGCATATTTCCCGCCAGATATGTATGATTTCCCTAATGAATTTAAATCTTATACACGTTTGATAGTTGGGATCTGCTAGTCTATAGGAAAAAAACTACGGGGCATATTATCAAGCACGGCGTTAAGATTATCGCCGCTTTAGCGGCAGAAAACTGCCGCTAAAGCGGCGAATAATGGGTTTGATAATATGCCCTTGAGAATTCCAGTAGAAGCCCATGTTGACACCAGAACATGGGCTTCTATGGGAATTCTCTGCGGCATATTATTAAGCCCATTATAGCCGCTTTAGCAGCAGTTTTCTGCCGCTAAAGCGGCGATAATCTTAACGCCGTTTCTTGATAATATGCCCCTACATTCGGACCCTAATTCCAATCGATAGCCCAAGACCGTGGAGTCTAGTTCTGCTTGTGTTAGCAAGTTACATAATCGGCCAGCAAACGCTACCCAAACATATAACTTAACATCAGGTAGCTGCAGCCCTCCCTGCCTGTATGGAAGTTTTAAAAACGTAAAGCACGCCTAGCCCATCTATAGTCCCAGATGAAGCTGCCCTTAGCACCATTCAGACATTTGAAAATGGAGTTCGGAACCCGGAGTGGGATTGCCCGAAATAAATACAAGCATTTGAGTAAAACATTAATTTTTATAATATTTCAGCGACCGATAGTACTAACCGGAAGTCTCTTCCAAAGCCCTAATTTAGAAATAACCGAAAGAGGCAGAGACACGTAATTTAAAAACTGTTGTCAACCTGTGCATTTAAATTGATACCCAGATATGTGGCTGAAGATGTTACCCCCGTAATTGGAATAGGCGGCTTAAAATTCAGCAGCAATTTAGTTTTAGCTATGTTTTTTTTTTCTTCAAAATATTTTTATTGGCATTTAAGGAAAAAAAAACAATACAGGTGTACAAGGTATCACAGGAGTTCGCTTTTATGCAAGCCATTTACAATCATCTGTCTCATAAGCATTATAACAGTGACATGGTATAAGAACTTCGTTAAGCAATTATCTAAGTGACGCCATGAATGGATAGGCGTTATTCCCTATTTATTAGGCATTTCTGTCAACATTATTAGCCGTAGTAATATGTATAACTTTAGGATGTACCAAGTTGGTATCTAGTATATCCTGTACCCTTACACCTTCTTGTATCTATGCAATTGACTATGCAACATGGTTTGATGCTCTAGGAGTCATGGTCGCGGAGACCGCCATTATTATTGTCAACATTATATATAACAGAAGATAACGGTTCCAATTCTATTGCCATTAGAAAAAGTTATCAACAGAGCATAAAAGAAACAAGATAAACAAGAATAAAATAATCATAATGTCGCCCAATGAGTGTATGTGCTGGCCGCCTCCAGGGGAGTCCTCAACAAGGTATTTGAACAATGATATGTAGGTGTGGAGCCGGGCAAGAGGGGGTAGGTTGATACGCGAGCAGGGTCTAGTGTGTCACTTCGAGCCACTACTACTATATCGTACACTAATTATTTAAGGGTAGGATTCATCAGGGGTCCCTGTTCTTAGTGCACCTGTCTGGGTTTCATCTGTCCTTGTAATATGGTGGGTGCTCCATGTTCTGAGCAGTTCCGTCCGCTGACCCTTTATTGGGCGGCATCTGAGTCCTCGGGTGTCCTCCCTTTTTGATGTCCTCTCCTCCGCCCTGGCCGATGTTTCTACGTCTCGCTCCCATGTTGCTGTCGAAGGACTCATCTTCGACATCCACTTTAGGGCTATGTGGCGTTTTGCTATTATCAATGCTAGGTCTATGAATCTAGTGCCTACCCTACGTGCTTTGGGCCTGGGGAAGAGTCTAATCAGACAGACCTCTGCCGTGCATGCGAGGGTGTGTTCCTAAACCCCATTAATTGTGGCGATGACTGCTTCCCAATATTTCCTCATCCGTGGGCAATCCCATGTCATGTGCATGAATCCCGCATCGGGCATCCCACACCTAGTGCAGGTCCTGGGTTCCTCTCCGTGCATAACTTGGAGTCGGTGCAGGATCAAATATGTCATATGTTGGTAGTTGAATTGAATATATTTAAAACTGGTGTTCCTAGAAATACATTTAGGGCTTTCAACAAACCTATTCCATTCCGCGTATGTTAGCTCCCTGCCTAGAAGTGATGTCCACTTGTCTCTTGTCTTGGTTAGCCGTCCCATGGTCATCTCCATTTGCGCACAATAGAGCCATTTTACCATGTTGGGCTGAGCCCAGCGTCACCAATGCCTGTAGAACCTGCATGTACATCTGGTTCTCCCTGACTCCCAGGCCATAGATTTTTATAAGTCCTAACTATCGCACGGTACATTAGGAACTGACTAGATGGCAACCCACATTGCTCCACCAAGTCATTAAAGGGCAGGAGCTCTCTTAATTGAAAGCAGTCTCCAGTTGTCACCAGTCTCACCATCATCCATTCAGCTAATGGGCACTTGTGAAAGGGAGGGGGGTCTCCATGTGGTAGGCCCACTAGCGGCAGGTCTGAGGCTTAGAGTGGTGTCCCGTGCAAGTGCCCCACACATCTCCTCCAGGATTGCGCCGGTATTAATAGCAATACCCCAGAGTTGATTAGTTTCGCAAGTAATAATCCTTGATCTGAGGATTTCGAAATGAGGCCCATTAACTCGAGGTATTTACAATCCAGCCAGTGAGCCAGTCATTGTAACTGGGCTGCTAAATAGTATAGTTCAAAATCTGGTGCCCCCAATTCCCCTTTCTCCGGAGCTCTCTGCAGAACCATCAGGGGGACCCTATGTTGCCACCCCCATCCCAAATCAGCTCTCTGAGCAACAAGTCCAGATCCTTAAACCACGAGCATGGCAGCAAGATCAAGAGATTTACAAAATAATATAGCAGTCGGGGATGCATAATCATTTTAGAAACCGAAATATGCGCCATCACTGACAGTTTTAAGGACCTCCAGAACTGTACATTAGTTTTGAGAGATCTAATTACTTGATCCAGATTACCATGCATTAGGTCATCTAGAGCATGGAATACTTGTATACTTAAGTATCGAAACGAGCGAGGTGACCATTTCATACCTGCTGGTAAAGTCAGCAGCTGCATCATGTCTACTCTGATGGGGAACAGGTATGTCTTGGCCCTGTTGATCCGTAAGTGTGAAAGACTGGCAAGCTTCTCCAACAGTGCTATGGCGTTCATCACACTCTCCTGGTCATCTCTTAAGTAGAGCAACAGGTCGTCAGCGTATAATGATGTCACATGTTCTTTTCCTCCCACTGTCAGCCCATGTCCTGCTCCTCTCTGTCGGAAATACACTGCCAGGTTTTCAATAACCAGTGCAAATAACAGGCGTGATAATGGACATCCCTGTCTAGTGCAGCAGTGAACCTCACATGTCACCAATACCATTCCTCCAGTCTTGATCCTTGCCGTTGGGTTCATATATTCACAGGCGTACCCACCAGATCCAGCCCTCTCCCAGACCCATGCGTCTCATGACCAAATCTAAAAAATCCCATGTTAAGGAATCGAATGCCTTTTCCAGGTCAATAGACATGATCAAAGCGTACAAATATTGCAAGGTATCTTGGTGATAAGGAACGTGAAACATCCTACGCAGGTTCCCTGAGGTGGACATAGTACGTATAAAGCCATTCTGGTCTTCATGTATAAGCTCCCGCATATGCTCGCTAATACTTTGCCTAGAATTTTGAAATCTGCGTTCAGCATGGCTAAAGTGCGAAAGCTCGTTGGCCCAACAGAGGTGGACTTGGATTTAGGTAGGGGGGCCACCAACGCCTCCCTGGATGATGCCCTAAAATACCCCAATGGCAGGGAGTCAGCAAATACAGTTTCAAGCTTAGGAGTCAGTGTTGGGGCAAACTCTGAGTACAATTCTAAATGTCGGCCTTCCTTCTGGCCATCTCTTAAATGGCTTGCCAGATCTCCAGTACAGTCACTGGCCCTCCGAGGTCTCTTTGGGTGCCTAGGTCTAGACTACGCACTGGCAGAGACATAAGAAAATCATCCATCATTGTTGGTGGAACATACTCCGGTCGATGGTAAAGAGTTTTGTAGAAACTGTGGAAATCTGGGTTTTTAGCCCTTAGAGTATACAGAGGTACACCCTCATTGCTAAGTATCTGTGTTATAGGCGAGCCTCTTGTTTCTGGATGTACCAGCCATGCCAGGAGCCTGCCCGATCGGCCCCCTCCTCATGTGTCCACTCTCGATATTCTGGTATGTCAACTCGGAAAAGTCTTTCTAAGACTTCATTGTATTTGTCTCTCACCGCAAGGTGCTCCGATCGTATAGTCTTGTCTGTGCCCAATCTATTACCCAGGTTGTGTAGTCTTTGTTCTAGAGATGTAAGTTTCCTATTCAATTCACTCTTCACACCCACCGTTTGACCCATGCAGTGGCCCAGTATCACTACTTTAAAAGCATCCCATGCAATGAGGGGGTCCCTGACCGTACCTTGGTTAATCTCAAAGTAGTCTGAGACTGCTGACTAGAGTGTGCTTCTGAAGCATGTGTTTTCCGGTAGCTGCGGAAGAAGACGCCACAGGGGGATCGCCTGCGGCTTTGTAGTCATACATAGAGTAAGCAACAGTGGATTGTGATAAGACAATGTGCGGCCCAGGTATTCAGTGTCTGTAATCCCAGGGCAGGCTCTGGAAGAGCACATGGACATGTCTAGGTGTGAGTGTAAGTCATAGAGTTGTGAATAGTAGGAGTAATCCCGATCATTAGCATGGTGTACCCTCCAGGTGTCTGTTATGTTCCAATGCACCACCCAATCACAGAAACTCTTGAATGTTCTCTCTACAGCTGCCCGCCGTAAAGGGGGAGTAGACCTATCCATATTAATGTTGGCTACACAATTAAAATCTCCCCCTAGAAGTAGATCATCCGCCACCCGGGAAGACAAGGTGTGAGAAGGTGGCCTGATATATGCTGTCCACTAGTTCTAGTGGGCACCTTGTATCAGTCCAAACAACCCCTTATGGTGATAGGTTAAAGACAACCTTATGTGAAAGCTATCCTAGTGGTAGCTATTGAGAGCAGCCTTCAGGCTAAGTCTTGAAGGAATGTAAAGCAGCTTGTTTTACCAGTCTATAATCTCTTGAATGATCAAATGAAAAGACAACTACACCAGGTATATATTTAAAATATATGTATTTGAGATAACACACACCCCTCTAGTCTCTTTATGAGACTGGAGTTCGAAGTACTTTAGTTACAAGTGTTTAAGCATCAGTAAAAGCACAAATGCACGTTTGGGCCCTTGGGGCGTACAAAACCATATATTAAAAAAGTGGTATAAGAACCACGACTGAAATAGGCACTAGGCCTATTGCCTCTAGAATCGCCGGGAACCCAAGGAACCACCCAAGGTAGTGACACAGGGGACCCATGGGAGCCGTATGCAGTGTGAAAACACAACCGTGGGTTCCTATTATCTTCTATGGGGAATGTCGCAGTTGGAATTTTAAAGATTAGGGACACTTCTAATCGAGTCAGGACCAAACCCTTTTGGACTTAGACAGTTCTAGGGTTAGCACCCACGAGAGTACCGGAGTACTCGAGTTACCTCACCCAGGGAAGCCGGGTGCATAGGTGTCTTTTGGTGTCGGGTTGCGTCATCGATTCCAATGGAAGCCTGCAAAGAACTGCTGCTGCCGTGAAGAGGAGAAGTGTCCGGAGAGATCCAAGCCTGGATCTAGGATGTAAGGAACCTGAAAGCAGAGGGGACAGAGTCTGGGTCACTTGCCAGTGACCTAGGGCAGGATGGACCAATGCCCACAGATGTCGGGTGCTTCAGGTGAGTTGATGGGTGTCTTGACTCTTCAGCCACGAGGTCCAGGAGGCGTCGACGGAGTCCACGAGCCGGATTCGAGCTGTCCCATGAAGTCTGTCGAGTGCTGTAGTGTCGGCGACCAAAAAGGACCCAACAAGCCTTGGCAACGGCAAGTCACAGGAATGCAGAGAAAGGACTGCGGTGCAGACCAGCAAGGTCTGATGGACTCACCCAGCGAGGGTAAGTAGGAGCGATGCTGGAACAACCAGAAAAGCCCAAGCAGAAGTGGAGTTGCCTTTGTGGGGACCTGCTAACCAACGGGCTAGTGATTGCGAAGGTGCCTCGAGCGGTCGCACTTGAAGCTGGCCCATGGGTCACTCGTCGAGTGGAGGCCAACAATCTTCGGTGCAGGAGGTGCTCAAGGCTGGGGCTACTCAGAGCCCAAAGCACAACTTCGAGGATGACCAGGAGAGTAGTGTTGCTGCAAAAGGTCACGGTGTCCAGGGGTCACGGTTCCACGTTACTCACGATAGCCACGGGCCTCAGCTTTGCTGTGGACTCAGGGTAGCCTCGGGGAAGTCTGGAAATCCACCTCTGGGGATGCAGAGACTTTGGCGTCCGGCGGGAGCTTCAGAATTGCAGACCGGTCAGTTGCTTCTTTGGTGCCTGCCAAGCAGGGGAGTCACTCCTTTACCCCAAGGGAGATTTCTTTTGTCTTCTTGTCGTGATAGAAAGTCGAAGGTCCAGGATATATGTTACAGAGGTTCGTCCAGGGTAATCTAAAATCTTAGGAACTGGATTCCTATACTTATGCTAAGTTTAGGGGCTGGGCTAACTCTAAGTTAGTGCCCCTGCAACCGGTTTGAACTGGGCTATGCACAGGGACACCTTGTGTGCCCCAGGCAGTGTCTCAAAAGCATTCTCTGAATGCACCCACCCTGCCCCAATACACATCTGCCTGTCTGGGGAGGTGGTTACACCTCCCTGTGACAGGAAACCTATTGTCCAGGCCTCCCCTGCCGGAGTTTCCCTCAGCAGTAGGAGGCCAGACCCGTGTCTGTGGCAGTGGCATCCATTTTGTGATGCCAGGGCTTTGGAAAGTTTTAACCAGGTTTAGCCAGTGTGAACATGTCTCTCCCTCTAGAAGGGTGGAATGCTACCCCCGCCGCCAGAACTGGCGGGGGGTAGTATTCCAAAGCGTGTGTCTCACACACACACAACATGTTTTGATGCAGCCATCCCAAGTTAGCATTTACTGCGAGGTTATAATGCACTTAAGAGAATATGGTATGGCTGTATCACAGAACAGCCATAAGGAAGTATTTCCGAATGCTGCAGAGGGGCTCAGCTCATGCTTGGGCACCATCTCACATAAAACCAAGCACTCTGCCTTCAGGATTGTCAAGGCCTGCCATAGGAGTGGCTTATAGGTTTATATGTGTCTGTATAGGGTAGTGATATAGGTAGCCTATACCACAGTAAGGGGTGCAAGCACACCCTTACCCAGGCTGCAGTAGCAGACCTGTGGTGTCATTTTGGAGTGCTTCCCAGGGGTGGCATAATACATGCTGCAGCCCCTGGTAGGCCTCTGATGTACCTATGGCCTAGGTACATATACCATATACTAGGGGCTTATAAGGCACTCCAGAATCCAATTAGATATGTACCTAATATACATGGAAACCATTTTACAGAGAAAGCAGATAGACTGGGGCCCGGAATAGCAGGATCCCAGTCCAATTAAGTCATAAACCAGCAAAACACCAGGAAAAAAGTGGGGGCAACCATATAGTCAGATTCCACCTTCCTACACAAGGGCACTGTTAGGGCCCGAAGGAATGCTAATTGATCTTGGTTGGGAGCATATACACTATCCACGGTGACCGCTCTCTCCGACAACCTGCCCTTAACTAGTACATGGCGGCCTTCTGGGTCAATAGTAGAGTGAAGGACTTCAAAGGACGTACCCGCCCTTATCCACAGCTGCGCGCCCCGGGAATATGCAGAATAAGGGTGGCGAATATTCAACCCCGCCACCTGCGGCAAAGTCGGTAAACCTCTTCCTTAATGAGTTGGGTTTCCTTGAGCATGACCACTGGAGCCCCCCATCGGCACAAATAATGGTGAATCCTGTGCCACTTGGATGCTGAGCCCATGCCCCGGACATTCTATGATGTTGATCATATTCCAAGAGCCAGGCACTTCTCCACTCTTATCACTATATTGAATTACACTTAAAAGTGGGGGAACTACAATATCCTTAAACACTTTAAAAAAATCACGCAGAATCGAGTCCTCGCCTGCCGCCTTACCTGATGGCACTGCAGCTAAAGCAGCCTCAATTTCCCGGACAGAATGTCTTTCTGAAGTGCTGATGCCTGGGATTCCCCTTAACATGGCAATCTATAACCCTGGATGTATGCCTTAAGCCTGAACAGACTAAACGTTTGGGGTTGGCTGTATAGTTCCTGATCGAAAGAGGAAAACAGTTCTACAATGGCCTGAGGATGAACCAGTACATCATTACCTTTAATACACTCAAGTATACACACTGGGCCCGATTCACAGAACTAACTTAAGACAAAATCCTAAACTTACTACCATTTTGGTATTCACAGAAGGCACTTACTCATTTTGGTATTCACAGAAGGCACTTACTCATTTCG
The DNA here is from genome assembly GCF_964204655.1 of Triturus cristatus. NCBI lineage: Eukaryota > Metazoa > Chordata > Amphibia > Caudata > Salamandridae > Triturus > Triturus cristatus. Next base: position 267,197,917 of record NC_140585.1, read on the forward strand.
GTATTCACAAAGTTAGGAGTCCTAACTTTAGGACTCCTAAATGCCTTCTGTGAATACCGAAAGTCTTAAAATTAGGATTTTCGCAGTTTAGTAGTAGTATACTTAGGACTCCTAACTTTAGGACTCCTAAATGCCTTCTGTGAATACCGAAAGTCTTAAAATTAGGATTTTTCTCAATTTAGTAGTAGTAAACTTAGGACTCCTATCTTTAGGACTCCTAAATGCCTTCTGTGAATACCGAAAGCCTTAAAATTAGGATTTTTCTCAGTTTAGTAGTAGTAAAGTTAGGAGTCCTAACTTTAGGACTCCTAAACTAAGAAAAATCCTGATTTTAAGACTTTCGATATTCACAGAAGGCATTTAGGAGTCCTAAAGTTTGGACTCCTAACTTCTGTGAATACCGAAGTGAGTAAGTGTCTTCTGTGAATACCAAAATGAGCAAGTGCCTTCTGTGAATACGAAAATGGTAGTAAGTTTAGGATTTTGTCTTAAGTTAGTTCTGTGAATCGGGCCGCTTGCCTTTCTGTCTGAGATTTGGTGTGCCAGGACAAGACCACCCCATTCCCTGTACTCATATTGAAGAGCCTTGTTTTTGAGATAACTAGCAGCCATCTTCTCTCTCAAACTCTGCCCCAAAAGGGTCTGTTGATTATTTACTTGGATATAAAGAGCCCGTTCGGCAGAACCACCAGTGCTTATCGCCAGAGCGTGCAATGTTTCCAACTGTAGAATTGCACGGCCAAGCAATCTGGCACTGTTTGGCATGCCTTTGTTTTTTCTAAGAATGAACTGCAATGCCCTAAAATAAGCCTTCATTGTATCCCAGAGCACCAGTGGTGAGGCTATACCTATGTTAGTACCCAGGAATTCAATAAGAGAGCCAGGCATAGGCTTGCAATAGTCGGGGTTCCTAAGAAGGTGGCGAGGGAATGAGAACTGAAGCCGCTGCCCTCTCATCGCAGTAACATTCAGTGACAAGAATATAGGGTTATGGTGTGATGTGATCTTAGGGCAGACTTCCATTTCTGCGTCTTGCATCAGATACCCTTTTGCAAGGACCATATCTATCGTGGAACAGTGATTATGTGGAGACGAGTAAAAAGTATAACCCGGTGTGGTGAGGTACAGCACCCTCCAAATATCTGCCAGGCCATGGAGACGGGCGAGTTCCAGGATAGTTGCCCTCGTTTTAAGCAGCAGAGTGATTGGTAGAATCAATGCTATAATGCATCACACAGTTAAAATCGCCCATTAGAAGCATCTCACCTGTTCAGCACTTCAAGACAGAGCATATCCAGCATACAGTACACTTCTAAATAAATCATTCAGACACACGCTGGCAGGCCGGGATGCACACCAATGCAGGGCACTGAGCTGTGCCCTCTGTAACCAGGATGAAAGGAGAGGGGATGAGGGGCACACACGGTGAGCGAAGCACCAGGCTATGTGGCTGTAGGACGCCTGTACAAGGGGAATGATGGGGAGAGAAGATAGGAGGGCCTAAGGCTCATTTACCGAAGTGAAGAGAGAGCAGAGGTGGCGAGGAAGGAAAGACAAAGTGATGGACTGAGGCAGAGAATAAACATATAGATGAAAGAAATAAGAGCAGCATCTGTATTAGAAAGAAAGATGGGGTAGAGAGGAGCTTGATGACACGTCGGTATAGACGCTGTGGCGTTATGGCCAGAGATGCCGACTTTGGGAAAAGAAAGCAGATGAAGGTTTCAACAGGAAGGAGTATGGTGCAATTACTGGATGTAACTACAGGAAGAGATTGAGGCCAAGGTGAGAGGCCAACAACTTTAATCTCTGAACCACGGAAGAAGTCGGCACCAGCGTGAGTCATCACCAACGCTCAACATAGAATCTTACCAGGCCCGTATTCCAAAACAGGCACAAGGCGGACTTAACCAGGACAGGGGTCATAACATGCTTTACTCATATATTGCGATAACGTATCTTCAGGGCATGAATGAAACACATCTCTTTTCCTAAAAAAGAAAAAAAGGTCTTATGCAATTAAGCTTCACATAACATTTTTCTAGAAGGCGTTCTTGTTCTAGGCGTTTTTACGACGAGCTACAGTCATTGCACCTATTATAATTGACATGTCCTTCGACTACTGTCTCAGTATTGGCACTCCAAAACTAACACTGACTTGGAATACCATACAGATGCTCAGGCATATCATTCAAAACATCACATGCACATTCATCAAGGTTTTCTCCATTCATGTGTCGCTGGACACCAATCTTAATCAGTCTCATTCCTTTTTAGGTCTCGCCTACGCAGCGCACATGCGCTGCATAGGAAAAAGACCTTTAGCAGCGCACATGCGCTGCGTAGGAAAAAGACCTTTAGCAATCGATTCTGTTTTTCAGGCATAAACGTGCACGCATTGCATTGAATGCAACGCGTGCACGTTTGGCGATTCCCTTGCGGGAGCGAGCTTTGAAACCATGTGTTTGTAATTAACATATGGTTCCTCCTCGCTCCCGCAAGAGAAACAGGCGCAGGCCTCCTCCTCTCTCCCCTCCCCCTGCTGCCTCCTCCTCTCCTGCCAAACCTGCTCTCAGATAACTTTCGCGGCCGCGGGGCCGCGCTGGTCTTTCAGCGCTTGTTTATTTTTCTAGGGCTTGTTGCTGTAGCAAGTGCACGTCCGGAGGCCTGAGCTGTCACTTAAGGTTCCCGGAGCATCTGCCAGCAGGCGCGCGCTCCTATTCTTCGCCGGGGCGAATAACAAATTGGATGCACCTCCGATGCGGATGATTAGTGCGTTTTGTCTATCCAGGCAAGTTGTAAGCAGATCGCCCTAGGGTGCTTTTGCAAGGGGGGAGAGTCCCTGAAAAGTTGAAGTGTCTGTGTCCACCAGGGGCTGGGTGGGTTTTGCCTGCCTTTCGTTTTACTCGTCTCCAGTATTTGGGAGGCCCTGATGCCTTCTACCATGCCACAGCGGGAACTCTATTGTTTCCGTGTAGGTCTCGAGCCACGGTCAGGCCAAACGCGGCTGGCCCAAAGGGCCATCGCTGTATAGCACAATTAATACCACCCGCTTGCATGTGCTGATTCCAGAGCAGGCAGGACTCGGCTGCTCCTGCGGACGGATCTTTACTCACACCTTCCATTTGGGAGGGAGGTAGGGGGGCGGGCGAAGCTCTGCTTTTGACATTCCACAATGCAGAAGAGAGAGGCGGAATATTTCATCCTGCCTTGTCATTGATTAGAAAAGGGACCTTAATTTCATCTCACCCCATGTTGTGATTAATTAGCATTCTTTGTCAGAAGTTGATGGAGTTTTTTATGGTTCACTCGGAAATCTGCGAAGACATCCGTCTTGATCTGATGCAGTGGCGGCTCCCCCATAGGGGCGTAGGGGCGTCGCCTCACTGCTTTCTTGCAACGCGAGAAGGCAGAAACATAAAATGGTAAAACTACCATTTTATGTTTCTGCATTCGCGCACTGCGAGAAAGCAGAAGTGCATGGAGTGCCTGGTGTGGGAGGGCGGGTGGGCGGTCCTGGTCACGGATAGGGGGGAGTGGCTTTGCCCACTGTTGTGGGTACTGACTGTTTGGTCATGCGCACTCCCCCATTTTCTCTATGTAGGCTGCTGGCCCGGCTGGGGCGCTCTCCGCTGCCTGCGCCTCGCCAATCACAACGCTGCCATGGCAGCGTTGTGATTGGCGGAGGGGAGGGAGGCTCCCTGTGGGTGGCTCCACATTCCAGGGGAGAGCTGCAGGAAAAGAAAGCGCGGGACTGCCAGGACATGAGGCGGCGCAAACAGTGAGTTTTATTTTAATTATTATTCCCCTCTTGCCTTCCCTCCCATCCCCCCTCCCGCGACTACCCCATTTCCACCCCCGTCGTGCCAGGCAGCAACTGGGTAGGTTACAGAAATATCAGCGTAAGTCAACGTAGTTCAGTAAGAAATATGTCTTCCCCGTGGGTATTTGTATAGCGCCGCTGAGTTCACTGATCTCTTTGCTGTGCGTGATCATGTGCACTTCGTGAGGTCCCGCATGATTTCTTTGTTGCGTACATGGGTACATAGGTCATATTTATTTAATCATTGCCCATAACAGACCGTTTAAAAAAATGGACACTGCAGTGTTCCAGTCATTGGAACGCAAGAAGGCCGAAATCGGCAGAGAAACGCTTCTGTTTCCTAGTAAAAAGCCCGTTCTGTGTCTATCAATGCCACCTGAAGCACACCTCATCTGGCATTGAAAAAGAACTGCACTATATTCCTGTGCTGATGAGACATTCAACGTTAACGGTTTTACTGTGAAATATAAAAATGCCATATTCTATAACGGCTCCATTAAAATAATGGCCCTGCATCAGAGAGGGCGCGATTGCTTTTTTTTTCTAGAAGTGTTCTAATGTATGCAAACACAGACCGGGCCCATTGCTGCTTGCGTGTGTTAGCACATGAAAGCAGATCTGTCGTCTTCGCTAATGCTTTTTTTTTTTTTTTGTAAATCTTTTTATTATTTTCAGACAGCAAAAAAAACACAAAACAGGTCACACAAGACAGGTCTCTTTCATGCAGTGCAACTAGGGTGGTGCAGCACCGGGAACTTATGAGGACAGTCAAAAGACCAGGCTAGCAGCCCGAACCGGCCTGCAGCCTATATGGCGTCAACACTTTCGAGGCCGGATAGGCGGGCCCGCGGTGGCTCAACTATATCCCCTCGGTATGCGTTCCAGAGCGACCACACCTCCTCCCATTTCCTGGGACACCCTCGTGCCGTGTATACCGTCTTTTCCTGTAGCATACACCAGTCCATATCGTTCTGCCAGTCCCTCAATTCCGGCAGCGTCGATGCCCCCCAGAGGCGGGCTATATTCCTTTTGGCAACAATTTGTCCCAGTGTGACCCATAGTCTCCCCCGTTGGGACAAGTCCGTCGGTTCCCAAATGTTCAGCAAGCATCTCTTAGCCTCCGTGCGTATCTCAGTTTCCCACACCTCCCCCATACAGGACACCACTCGCCTCCAATACCGCTGTACCCCCGGGCACTCCCATAGAATATGAAAAAAGGAACCTCTCTCTCCACACCCCTGACGGCACAGTCCCTCCCCTCCCCTACCCATCGCCTGGAGCCTGGTGCAGGAGACATATACCCTGTGCAAAATTTTTAACTGCACCAGTCGGAGTCTAGCTGATATCGCTAACTCCCTAGGAGACCCCAGCGCGGTAATCCACTCCTCATCATCAATCTCCAGCCCGTCTGCCACCCATTTCGCTTTCAGGGAGTCTAGGGGGTCGGGGGGATTATTAATCAGTTTTTTGTATGTGAGGGAAATGGCATGCTCCGGCATGTGGCCATCCAACAGCCTGTCCTCAAGCGGGGAGGCCTGCGGAGGGCGGGTCCCCGGAGGGATGTTAGCTCGAAGGGAGTGACGGACCTGGAGGTACCTGAAATATTCTGTTCGCGCCATATCGTAGGTGTCCTGGAGGTAGGCAAATGGTCTGACCCCCTCCGGCCCCCAAAGGTCCCCCACCCGGGAGATCCCAATGAGGTCCCAGTTACGGAACCCCTTCGTGTGCCTCAGGCTGCCCAATCTCTCTGACGCCCACAGGGGGGTGGCCAGTGTAAGTGTGTTAGCCCACCCCAGCGCCCGGTGCGCGGTGTGCCATATTTGAACTGAGTGTTTTGTTGGCCCCGTGAGGTGGAACTTGCCCGGTCTAGAGTATAACGCAAAGTCATAGTTCCCCCCTGGGAGCAACCACCTGTCCATCCCATAACCCGGGTCGTTGCCGTCGCAGTATGTCCCCGGTTTATTGCCGACAGGTGGGCGGCCCAGTAGTACTTGCGGATATCCGGGAGAGCGATCCCCACATCATACCACCCCAGGGTGAGCTTCCGCAGCGCTATTCTGGGCGCTCCCGACCATAGGAGGGCCCTCTGTGCCGCCTCCACCGCCGCAAAGTACGAGGCAGGCACCAATTCCGGATGGTTTTGGAGCGCATACAGAAACCTAGGGAGGGCCATCATTTTGAAGAGGGCCGTGCGGCCCAGCAGCGACAGCGGCAGCCGTTGCCACGAGGCTGAGTCACGCTGGAACCGTTGCAGCGGCGGCATGAGATTCCTTTCAAACCGGAGGGCTTTATCCAGTGTGACAAACACTCCGAGGTATCTAAAGCCTTCATCCGCGATTGCTAGTGGACAGGTGTCAGGCAGCCTGGGGGGGTCGCCGTGCAGAACATAAAGGACGGATTTCGCCCAATTGATGCAAAACCCAGAATTCTTCCCGAAGCTGACAAGAATATCCATCACCGCCAATATAGATCGCCGCGGTGGGAAAGATAAAGGAGGATATCATCAGCGTAGAGGGATATTCTGTCTTCCCATCCGTCCGCCCACCGTAGCCCCACGAGGCATCTGTCCTGTCGGATGCACGCCGCCAGCGGCTCGAGAGAAAGAGCGAAGAGGAGAGGGGAGAGCGGGCACCCCTGCCTGGTGCCCCTCTCCAGACCAAACACCTCCGACACCCTGCCGTTAACCACTACCTGCGCCAGTGGCTCCGTGTACAGGAGGCGAACCCATGCCGCGAAGCGCGGTCCAAAACCCAGCTTTCGGAGTACTGCCATCATGTAGGGCCATTCGAGTGTATCGAATGCCATTGTGGCATCAAGCGATAACACCACCGCGTCCTCCCGAATCGTGTGGCACCTACCCAGGACCCCGTGCAGGCGGCGGAGATTGAGCGCCGTGTTACGGTGGGGCATGAAGCCGGATTGGTCCGGGTGGACCAGCATGGGGAGAACTGAGTGGAGCCTGTTCGCAAGAGTCTATTTTCGGCTCTGCGTTCAGTAGAGAGATCGGCCTATACGAGGAGCAGGCATCCCTGGGCCTCCCCTCCTTGGGTATGGCCACTATGGTGGCCATGCGTTGGTCACACGGCAGTATCCCCGCCTCTACACTCTCCTCGAACATTCGGAGGAGATGCCTGCCAAGGACGTCAGGCTTAAGCTTGTAGAGCTCGATAGGCAGGCCGTTTTGGGGCCCAGCGCCTTCCCCGGGCGGAGGTCCAAAATCGAGCGCTCCAGTTCGGTCGCGGTGAGAGGGGCTTCCAGAGCCTCGCGGTCGGCATCCGACAGGCTGGGCATACGAATATCCGCCAGCAAGTCGTCTGAGTCTCCCTCCGGACGGTCCGACCCTCTACTATATACCCGTCGGAAGTGCTCCGCGAATTCCGCGACAATCTCTCTGGGCTCCGTTACCGTATCCCCCGCCCGCGTCCTGATCTCCGGCACCACCGTTGCGGCCCGCTGCTTTTTCTCCAACCACGCGATAAGTTTGCCTGCCTTGTCTCCCTGGTCGTATATCCTGCCCACCTTGTGCTGAATGGCCACCTGGGCCGCGTGTGTTACCAATTCCTTGTATTCTGCGGTTTTAAGACGCAGCCGGTGGTGTACACCCTGCTCCGCCTCCTCACACGCGGCCTCTTTAAGCGCTCGCAGGTCCGCCTCCGCCGAGGCGACCTGCGCCTCTCGTTCCTTATGGCAGCCGGCAATAGCCGACCGGGCCTCCCCCCGCAGCACCGCCTTGAAGGCCTCCCATAGGGTGACTGCAGAGCTCGTCGACCCAGTGTTGAGCTCAAAGTACCGCTCAATGGAGCTAGTCAGCTCTCTTCGCATGTCCTCGCTCCGTAGGCGCCAAGCGGGTATGGGGAAAATACATCCCTCCCTTCCACCCCCTAGCTCCGCCCGTACGTACACTGGCGAATGGTCAGAGATGCCCCGTGACAGGAGCGAGGACTCCCGGATGTGCATATCCGGCAGCAGGGAGGTCAGGACATAGTCCAGCCGAGAGAAAGAGCGATGCGGACCCGAGTGGAAGGTGAAGTGTCTACTCTCAGGGTGCATCAGCCGCCAGGCGTCCGTAAGCCCGAAGGCCTCGAGGAAATCCGCCAACCACCCCTGCCCCGGGGGGGTCACCCTAGGCGGGTGCCTGTCCAGTGTGCCGGAGGCCACCGCGTTTAAGTCCCCCCCAACCATCAACTGTCCGTCGGGGAAGGAGAGCAGAAGCTTACCCAGGTCTGCGTATGCCAGCGTCTGCAAGCCGGGGGGAATATATGTGGAAACGAAGTTGACCCGCCGACCCGCCCACCTCCCCGACAAACCCGCGAATCGTCCCAGGGAGTCTATTTCCGTGCGGTCAATTTGTAAGGACAGGGAGCGTCGCAGCAGGATCCCCACTCCCCTCGAGCCAGAGGTGAAGCTGGAGTGCACCGCTAGGGTATATCCAAATCTATTGAGGGCCTGACACGTGTTTCCCATCAAGTGCGTTTCCTGTAGAAGCACTACATCTGGAAGGTGGCGTTTGATAAACTGCATAACAATAGTACGCTTGAGCCCATCCCCCAGCCCATTGACATTCCAACTAAGGAGCCTAAGGCCCTCCCCTCCACTACTAGCCATAGTCCCTACAGAAGATCTCCGCCCGTCCCCGTGCCCCGGCGCTGTCCGCCGTCCCCCAGCAACTAGCAATGTGTGACCATAACAACCATACAACGTCCCCCCCCTCCCACCCACCCCCCCCGCAACCTTCTGCTGTAGACATCACGATTAAGGCAAACTCAAGAGGCCCAACTTCCGGCGTTAGCCATAACTCCCCTGCAGCCCCTAGAACTGTCCCCCAAACAAAACCCCCCACCCCCCTCCCTGCCCCCTGCTCTGCGGGCCTGAAACTACCCACTACCCCAAATAGCAGAGCGCCTGTCGCCCAGCCCAACCCGGAGAGAGTAGCCACCCTCCCCGGAAAACTCTGTTAGGGAAAAAACTGAGGCCGGCGCCAACTCTAGCCGCCGCCCACACTATGCTGCCCGCAGTAAAACACCATGAAATGTGCAAGGCAATTTTAGGTATCAGCTCAATGTCATTGAAAGGCACTAAAGAGAGGGGGAGGGGAAGGGATTCCCATCCATCCCACCACCCTGCCGCCCCTCCAGGTCCCCAGTTCTGGTCACATACTTTACTGTTCGTTGCGGCCTGGCGCCGTGGTCAGAATGTTCAGCGCTTCGTCGTGTCCGGGGGGGAGTCCCATCGTGGACTGTTCGATCTGGACCGCCACGACCCCTGGCTCTGTTCCGCTCTCCCCACTCCGGTCTCTAATGATCCAGGGGAAGTTTCCACCACCCGGGGCCGGTGGTCCCGGTCGCGTCCGTCGCTGCCCTCCGCCGGCGCCGCGTCCAGCCACTCCCGGACCGCCTCCGGCGAGGTGAAGAAGTGCGACTTGCCCTCTGCGATGATCTTCAGTTTAGCGGGGAAGAACATCATGTATTTAATCCCTCGCTCCCTGAGCGCCGCCTTGACGCCCAGGAACGAGCGGCGCTCCTGCTGTACCCGGAGCGTGAAGTCAGGGAAGAATCTGATGGTGGCCCCCTCGCGTTGGAGATCCCCTTTCCGTCTGGCCTCTTGCAGGATGGCGTCCCGGTCCCGGTAGTTCAGGATCTTCGCGATGATTGTCCTAGGTGGGGCCCCCGGCCGGGGCTTAGGGATCGGGGCCCGATGAGCCCGCTCTATCGTGAAGAGCTTCGAAAGCCTTCCGGGCTTCAAGTGGTGGAGGATGAGGTCCTCGAGGAAGAGCTCCACACTGTCCTCCTCCATTCCCTCCGGCACACCCACGACACGGATGTTACTTCGCCTCGCCCTCCCTTCTTGGTCCTCAAGCCGCAGAGCCATTTGGCGGTGTTGAGAGACTAGCTCATTGATGCGGCCCTCCAGTCGCTTCTCTGCTGCCTGCAGGGCCTTAATATCCGTCTCGTTGGCTTTCGACCGCTCTGTAGTCTTTCCGAGATCCGTGCGCAGTAGGTTGACCTCGATCGAGATCTTGTCCATTTTGGTCTCCAGGTTCGTTCCCAGCGTCTGGATGGCGGCCATGATGGAAGTCAGGGAGGGTTCCGCTTTCTCCGCCATGGGATCCGCCGACGCCCCGGGGAGCGCCGGACCAGCGGGCACTGTATACTTGTCCAGCTTGTTAGTTTGCGAGGGTTTCCCTGCCTTGGGGCGCATGGCAACAGTACCTCGTCGCTCCGTCAAAGACGTGCCCCAGTCCGGGCGCAAGCCAGGGCCCCGGGCCTCGTGGTGTGTCCCCCTGCCGCCCGGGTCAGCGCACCGTCGCCTCTTCCATGGCCGGCGTCGCACTCGTGATCCGACCAACAGTCGCCTCCCTGCTCCAAGCGTCGGCCACTCGCGCCCTCCGTGCGCGCCAACCTCCGGCGTGAGTCACTCTCCGGGGCCCCCAAATGGTGGGCGCTCAATTGCAGGATGGCTGTTCCAGTCGCGCCTCGCCCAAAGCAGGTCTCTGCCACCGGTCGGCGCCTCCCCGGCAGCCTTATTCTCAGGGTCGCAGCTGCCCACCGAGTTCGTGTGCCAGGGCCTACTCACTCTCGTCCCGGGCCGGGCGTGGGCTCCTCGTTCGCGGGGACCAATACACCTCACCTCCGCAGCGACCCTGCTGTCTCTGCCTCTGTCGCAGCCTGGTCACACTGTCTCGAAGCACTGCAGGGCCCGAGCGTCAGGGCCACGGCACTCTCCTCGCCGCTCCCAGTCCGGCCCCCGGTCAAGCGTCAGGCCTGCCACGTGCCTCAGGGGCCCAGCGCCGCGGAGGCAGCCTCCCCCTCCGGATCTCTGCAGGCTCGGCCCCTCCGAAGCAAAGTATCCAGGCCCCACGCTCTCTCACGGCAGTCCGGCCGCCTCCCGCAGGCGCGATCCAGCCGCGGCTCCGCAGGCGAGACAGGCCCCAAGCCGGGACCTCGAGTTACGGCCGGCCCGGGTCTCAGGCTCCAGCCGGTCGCAGATGCCGGCACCGCACCAGGCGATGCGGCCACCGATCGCCCCCTCTGTCGCTGGGCGCTCCTGCTGACCTCTGCCGAGCGCGCCCCCCTTCAGGAAGGCGGCGCGGCTGCTCCGGTGCCTGCAGGGCGGATATTGAAGCGGATTATGCGGGCAGCACAGGTAGCTCAACGGAGCTCACGGACTAGGCGGCCATCTCCGTCGGCGCCTGGCCACGCCCCCCCCGCTAATGCTTTTTTAAATTAAAATGTAAGCTTCTTTAATGCAACGAGGGCAAGGGTACAACAGGAAGAATTAAACAAAGTATTAAACAGGAAACAGAGGCAAGTGGAGGGCATTTTCACCCGCACGATGCTTTTCAATTTCACGCTGTTCAATATTCTTGTTTTAATGGTATATTTTCAACTCACTGACTTGCTTTGTTGGTCCCCACGGTTCTCTGTTCTCCTTTAATAAATTCTTAGATAAACCTCATTTAGTTAGAAATATGACACCCATAAACGTGCTGGTGACATAAGTGATTTCTGTTGTTGATTGTAAGGTAATACAGAGCCGTGTGCCAGTAGGTTCAGCCTGCGAGTTTGGAGTACATGGTGATATGAAAGCCCCTTCTGCAGGTTACCGAGCCCCCTTTTAATGGACCACATCTCCTGAATTTAGCAGAGGGTGACCTGTCTCTTAGCAGTTTTATCCTTTTCCGTCCTCATTCCTGAAGAACTACATTTTCAAGCCGCGTTGGATTTTTTCAAGTAGTATTTTTTTTTTTTACTGAATGCATCTGTTATTTCTGGGCTGCAGTCCATGCATGAAGTTGTCATTCACTGCAATAAAAAAAAAAGCCAAGCACTGACAGTGCCAATCTGTCTGTCCTTGGTATTCATATGTAGGTCGTCGTGTTCATGAGCACGGAGCGCTATCTTGCCCTGGAATCGCCTCTGGGGCCCTTCACAGACAATGGCTGTGTGGGTCTTTCCACTGGCACTTTTATTTTATTTGCTGATGCCTGACAAGAAAGTGTTTTAAAGTTTGTCTGTTGGTGTACTTTTACGGTGTGTGGTACTCGTTTATTAATGCTTCAAGTCACAGTCTGCTGCAAGCCAGAGTTGGGGAAGCAGCCTGTTGGGGATTGGTAACTCCTAACATGTCAGAGAGAGTGAGGAACCAATAGCTCGTCTTCTGTTCGCACCAACTATAAATCGAGGAGCACACAGTGGGTATGCGCAGATTAAACCTTGTATCCGTATTTTTTTACGTACGAGTCGTACAAGTCCCGTACAAACGGCGAAGTACGATTTGTACCGTAAAAATACATACGAATTGCTTCGGGAAAAGTCTACAAGACGTCCCCGGACAGATTTACGTACGAGTCGTAAAACTGATGTCCGAGCGCACAAGTCCGATCCGTACCGGCGTCCCGAATACACAAGCATATGGAAAACGTCCCGTACGGAGCGAACTTTGTACAACCCCTACCCCGGGTACACTTGGGCACGGGGTACGAGTCGTATGGCCCCTTCACCCCACCTCCGCATGTACGCGCCGTACCCCAGCACCCACGTATGTACGCGCCGGCCCCCCCACCCCAGCACCCGCGCCTGTACGTGCCGTACTCCAGCACTAGTGTATGTACGGGTCGTACCCCCCCACCCCAGCACCCGCGCATGTACGCGCCATACCCCAGCACCCGCGCATGTACCTGCCGTACCCCAGCACCCGCGTATGTATGCCCTGTACCCCCCACCCCAGCACCCGTGTATGTACGCGCCGTACCCCAGCACCCGCGTATGTCCGCGCCGTACCCCCCCACCCCAGCACCCGCGTATGTACGCGCCGTACCCCAGCACACGCGTATGTACGCGCTGTACCCCCCCACCCCAGCACCCGCGCATGTACACGCCGTACCCCAGCACACGCGTATGTAAGCGCCGTACCCCCACCACAGCACCCGCGTATGTACGCCCCGTACCCCCCACCCCAGCCCTGTACTTGGACGCCCCGTACCCCAACACCGTACCCCAGCATCACGTATGTACGATTCGTACAACACCATTGCATATGTGATCACTGTACAACAACATAGCCATGGACGCACCTTACATACGCGAAAACGACTTGTACTAAACCAGGACACTGTAAAACAGCACACGGAGGGTCAATTCGACTCGCACAACACCACAAAACACGTCTACAGGACAAAAAAAAACTAAAACACTGACCTGGCACATCCAAACAGTCAAACAGAGGCCCAAACTCACAACCACCTCATATAACATGCCCACCAAAAGTTCAAACCCAGCCACACCCACAAATGGACCAATAAAAAGGGCCCACAATCACAAACCATGAGCCTTTGCAACAGACCCACTGCTGACAGACATCACACACAAACAACTGCACCCATACACCTTAACGTACACACCTTCACACAACCTCCTTCACACAGACCCCCTCTACACATACACACACACCTACACATTCACACCCACACACCCACAACCATCCACACCCACACCCCACACCATGCCCACAGACAAGAATCCAAAGTTCACAAGGGAGGAGCTGGACATCCTTGTCAACGAAATCATCAGAGTCGAGCCACAGCTCTTTGGAACATTGGTAAGACAGACCAGCATATCCCCAAAAACTAGCTTGTGGCAGAGAATCGTCGATCGGGTGAATGCTGTTGCGCCCATCAGAAGGACCAGGAATGAATGTCAAGCCAAGTGGTACGATCTGCGCAGGGCAGTCAAGTGCAAAATGAACGAGGAATACGCCTAGAGTAACATCACAGGAGGTGGGCTGCCCCGCAGACTGGTTCATTAGCATCCCTGGGATGAGAAGGTGATGGCCCTGCTTCCGCCGGTGGGAGCACACGGAGTCGCATGATTTCGAGAGCCTGGTGAGTACACAAACAACTCACGTAACATGGGGGGAATCGCATCCACACCCCAACTACAACAAATGCACTCACCTACCCCCAAGCCCTCACCTGACACAACCACACTCTAAACAACGGTCAGGCCACTAACATGAGTATGCCCCATTCACAAAGCAAGGTCATGCCATGACCCAGCCTACACAAACCACAAACCCAAGACAGGATGTCTGGGATGCTGGGAGGGTGGGGATCGCTAAACATATTGTACAACTCAGAAACATACACCATTGCCCTCAGCCCATATGGCCCAGGTACATACCCATGCACCATGCGCAATGCACAGGGACTGGCAAAGTACTGACAAGGTAGCTGACACTTGGCCCTGCTGCAACCAGCACAAGGCCCTCCTGTGACAACTGCAAACACGAACACAAACACAACAAGCTCAGAAAACTAGGACAGGAACTCACACACACTGACATGGCAGCATGCGCCATGGTTGGACAGAAAAATCACATGGGAGACCCACTGCCAAATCACACCACACCCACCAGCAGGCACCGTCAATCAATCATCAATCGATCAGGGTACTTGTAAGGCGCGCAATTTACCTGTCAGGGTCTCAAGGCGCAGAGGGGGGGGGGTTCCACCACTGCTCGAAGAGCCAGGTCTTGAGGAGTCCCCTGAAGGCAAGTAGGTCATGGGTCAGTTGTAGGTGGGTTGGGAGGGTCTTCCAGGTCTTGCCGGCGAGGTAGGAGAAGGATCTGCTGCAGGCGGGTGTACGTTGGATGCGGGGGACAGCTGCGAGGGCGAGGATGCCGGAGCGGAGCTGGCGGGTGGGGGTGTAGAAGCTGAGTCTGATGTGCAGGTAGGCTTGTCCGGCGGTGTGGAGTGCCTTGTGTGCGTGGCTGAGGAGCCTACAGGTGATCCTCTTGTCGATGTGGAGCCAGTGCAGGTCTCTCAGGAGGGGGGTGATGTGGCTGTGGCGGGGGGCGTTGACGATCAGTTGTGCCGAGGCGTTTCGGAAGCGTTGTAGCCGCCGTTGGTGTGTGGATGGGAGTCCTGCGTAGAGTGCAGTGGCGTAGTCCAGTCAGCTGCTGACGAGGGCCTGTGTCACTGTTCTACTTGTTTAAGTCGGGACCCACCAGTAGATCCGGCGGAGCGTGCGTAGGGTGTCGTAGCAGGAGGAGGAGATGCCGTTGACCAGCTTGGACATGGAGAGGGAGGATGCGAGGATCAATCCTAGTTTGCGTGCGTGTTTGGTGGGTGTCAGTGATGTCCCCAGAGCGATCGGCCACCAGGAGTCGTCCCAGGGTGAGGGTGTGGGTCCCAGGATGAGGACCTCTGTCTTGTCCGAGTTCAGTTTCAGATGGCCGCTCCGCATCTAGTCGGCAATGGCCCTCAGACCGTCGTGGATGTTTGTCTTGGCGGTGTGAGGGTCCTTGGTGAGGGAGAAGATGAGCTGGGTGTCGTCGGCGTAGGAGATGTCTTTGAGGTTGTGGTGGCGGGCCACTTGTGTGAGGGGGGAAATGTGGATGTTGAACAGCATCGGGCTGAGTGATGATCGCTCACCCCTTACACAAGCACGCACCCCCGGGGCAGCCAATGGAGTCACACACTCTCACAATGGACATGTGACACAACAAGATCAGCCACAGCCAAAAAAGCATCCAAGGCCAAATGCGACATGTCAAAGACCCTGGATAACATTTCAAATAGTCCCCTGCAACATACCCATCCACAAGTGAACATTGATGTGAATGCTAGGCACATACAACTACCTTGAGGAACTGTGGCAACCAGAACATGTATGAAACATGGATGTCGCATGAAACAGCATTAACATTGTCTCTCTCTCACACACAGGGCAACATCACGGATCGCCCCCCAACACTGGGGGCGAACAATCACAGGCCCAGGCTCGGCAGGAAGATGATACCACCGGCAGCGACGACTCTCAGCACTCTGTGGATGACCCCAACCAACCTGGACCCTCTGGTGCCCAAGCCCCTGCAGTACATGCGTCAGGTACATCTGTGCAAACCACCACCCTCGTTCTTGCCACATCCCAAGAGACACCCAGGAGCCCTGCCCGCACAGAAAAACTGAGCCAGTCTGACCTGGAGGGACAAGGTTCTCCGGCCACCCAGGAGGAGGCAGACAACCCTGCAAATGCCATCCCTCAGGGGTCCCGTAGACCTGATGTGCCCACAACGGCAGGCCAGGCTCGTGTGGGCAGGGGTGGTGGGAGTGGAGGCAGGCGGAGGCGCGAACCTGACCAGGCAGCTGAGGGAACCAGTATGTCACACATACGCCACATCTTGAAGACATACCGGCGTGACAACAGGGGCATCAGCCAGGTAGTGGGGACCCTAAACGAGATTAAGAACCAGCAGGCCGAGCAACACGCCAGTCAACAACAACACCAAGGACGGATGGAGGCAAGACTGGCTGAGCTCCTGGCGGTGCAAACGGACATCAGCCGTTCACTCCGTCGGATCGCCGACAACATGGGCAACCCTCCCTGTGCCACCAGGCGAAGACCAGCACCAGCCACAGGGAGGGAGGAGGAGGAGGATTCGTCCGATGGAGCGTCCCAAGCATCGTCAAGGCCTGCATCTGAGGGTCCCGCAAGGACGGTGGGTCGTCCACGGAAAAGACTGTGAGAGGCAGCAGACCATCCACATCTCCCAGGTCACCTGGCCTGGCACCTGGCCCTCATGCGCAACAGCAGCACTTCATCCAATGACATTCTCTGCCACATGGACTTGCTGGTCACAGTCTGACCAATGATGACCAACACTGTGGTCTGGACTCTGATGACTCCAACTGACAAGGATGCCATCTCCCCCTGTGAACTTTGGATTCCGTGCACACTGTATAGCACATATTTGTCCACACTAAACAGGCCCCCCACCGAGAATAAATCTTAATTTCTACAATTACATGTTGCATTCATTTTGCATGAGTACACAACCTACGTGTGGGGAAATGTCAATGTGGAACTAATTCCAGCCATCCATACCCTGGAATCTGAGTCTGGGACAGGACACACATGGGTCACAATGTATCATACTATACAGACATGGAGCACAATACTCAGCCGTGATGGCCTCAAGCTGCTGAGGGGGGCATGCATTACTGTGCGGACAGACCAATTGGGAAGAGTATCCTGAAGGCGTAGAGGTCATGGCTCATGTGGATGTTGCCGGGGAGGGAGTAGCAGGTATGTCTTGCCAGGTGGGAGAACTATGTCCTGCATGCTGGAGTACGGTGGATGTGATGAATGGTGGCCAGGGCAAGGTTGGATGCACGGACTTGGCACAACGGGGTCTCGGATGACAGACGGCCAAGGTTGGTTTGGGGTCTGGGGTTGTGGACTGCCTCCTGAGTGTGGGTGAGGAGTCTGAAGGTCATCCTGCAGCACACAGTGATCCACTGCAGCTATCTCTGGTGGACGGTGATGTGGCTGGGGCGCGGGATGTTGAAGCTGAGGTGTGCACATGCAGCCTGGATGTGGACAAGTTTCCCGGGAGTTGGGATGTACTTGTTCCGTAGAGGGCGGGGCAGTAGTTGACACGGCTGGTGTTGTGGGCCTGGGGCATGGTCTGTCTTTCCCTGGAGTGGATCTATCTGTGGATCATGTGCATCATGCAGAGGGTGTTGCACCCTGAGGTACAGATACTGGTGATTAGCATGGCAAATGTGAGTGACAAATCCATGAGGCACACCATCTAGTGTGCGTGGGCACTGGGTGCATGTGCAGGGCTCTTGCGGGTGGGACACAAGCAGTTGACCCACCTGTAAGAGGACAATCCTCAGATGATTACCTCAGTCCTGTACAAGTCCAGCCTCAGGTGGCTGATGTTCAGCCATTCATCAATGGATCACATGCCTTCTTGAATGTTGGAACTGGCAATGGCTGCGTCTTTGGTGAGGGTGAGGAGCACCTGGCTGTCAATGGCGTACGAGCTGATG
This sequence comes from Triturus cristatus, assembly GCF_964204655.1. NCBI lineage: Eukaryota > Metazoa > Chordata > Amphibia > Caudata > Salamandridae > Triturus > Triturus cristatus. Next base: position 267,215,577 of record NC_140585.1, read on the forward strand.
ATGAGGTGCTGTGCGCATGTGATGCCGGTGAGGGGGACCTGGACACATTGAAGGTTAACATGCTGAGAGATGATACCTGCGCCGTGTGCCAGATGATGCCACTATACTACATGCTGAAGGCTTGAGCCCCACTCCCATGGCCTTGCTGGTGTACGGAGCCGGTGGGGAGTAGGAGGGACATGACCTGGTTGGTGTGACAGGGCCTGGAAGGCGGGGCAGCGCTGTGTAGGCAGTTGAAGTTGGACACTCATCATGCAAAGGTGTCGTGTGTGTGCCTAGGGTATGCCTGAGAGCAGGCGGTAGCTCCTTGGATGGACAATGATTGGAGGGTGGCTGCAACATCAGACTGTAGTGTGATGTGGGTCAAGTAAGGACATGAGGGTCGTGCAATGTGCACTTTGCATGCGCTGACGGTCCAGCCTTTGGCACCGCGTGGGCGCAACAGTGGCACAGACAAGCTGATGCCAGCCCAATGACTGGGTGGAGGGAGGGAGGAGCATCTTTGAGGTGTGTGTGTTGCCGAATCTGTAAACTTTGTGTGCCCTTGCTGCAGGGGCCGCAGCAGCAGGCGGCATGTCCTGGAAACTATGCCACTATTTGCACACAAAGACAAGGATGTCAGAAAGGAATACTGCAACAGGCGTATGTAAAGGAAGGAGTGTCCGGTTTCCCATGGCACACCCAGAGACAATGGATGCACAATCACCAAAGATGACTGACACCGGATCATGAAACTGAAGGACGAGCTGCGCACAGGATACACACCCTCAGCAGGTGTTGACGGCCTGTTGTGGTCACCAACATGCCCAAATACATACACAACCATGGACATCATGCACAATAGATATTCTAATCCCTGAAGAACTGCATGCATGTTGCTAAACTACACATAGACTCATATGCACTATCTTTGACAACTATGCCAGAGATGCCGCATGCAAAGTGGCAAGAGAGCTGCATTGACAGAGATGAGGCACCTTGGAGGGTGAGGAACACCTTTATTACTCAGGTTCACACCTAGGGAAATGCATCAATGTGAACAGACTCACAGGTCATTTGGCTGAACATGTGGGACCTACACTGGACACCCCCTTCACAACACAGATGCTGTAAATCCATTGAACTGGCACACAAGTGAAGGGGGTGAGCCAAACACCCCCTGCTGCACACGGAGGGGCTGCAATTCCCCATTTATCCTCTCATGGGGTTGTCCCACACTATGTCCACCCGTAGCATCCCATATGTTTCAGAGGGAAGTTCTACACACATTGATGCCTTCATTAGAATCCACAGTCCAATCACAGATGACTGTTATGAAGGGTGACTATCAATACATTGGAGTCAAGCAACATGTCATGTGCCCCATGGTGAGTCGACATGTATGTATAGTAACACAACATGCACAGGAGCAGTGCCCACACATTCCAAACACCTACCAACGACAAAATGCCGTGCAGCAATCCTTAACCAAAAAGACTTTTCACCATGTCCGTGCATGGGATGCTGATTCAGCACACGTTGCAATACTCATGAGGAATAGCGGGAGGCCAACGATGACACGAGCAGACAGCATGCGAAACGACCTGGGGATGACAGACACACAAGAAGTCAGGGAAAAGATTGTCATCCGCATGCATGATCATTTAGTCTACAGGAATAAGTGTGTCACCATGCTATATTAAAATTGAGTGTCTAAGCTAAAATGTGTGGAAGGACATCATCACTCAAGTGACACATCTGAACACACATCTAAGTCACTTAGCATACAGTCAGCTGGACACACACATTGTAACACATGCCACACAAGGCTCCAGGCGTGCACACTCAGACCCATGGACTCACCATTATGAGAAGAAGTTGCGTATGAGCTGACTCCGGATGTCGTCCTCCTCCTTCTCCTCCTCAACCTCACTTGCATTGTGACCAAGCCCTTCATCCTCTACGGGTGGATGTTCCTGCTCATCCGGATCCAGGATGAGTGGCACAGCCTTCTTCACTGCCATGTTGTGCAGCATGCAGCACACGAGGAAGATCTTGCAGGCCTTCACCGTGCATATGGGAGGGACCCGTCTGTCTTGTGAAGGCACCGGAATCTGCTCTTCAGGGGGCCAAACGTCCTCTCAATCACTCGCCTGGTCTGCCCATGTGCGTTGTTGTAACGGTGATCTGCAGCTGTTCTGGGGTTGCGGAGAGGCGTCATCAGCCATGGCATGTTGGGATAGCCAGAGTCCCCTACATGGAAACATCATGTAAAGAAGTGGGTCAGGAGATACCGTAAGATACTAAAATAGCGCTAAACAAAGGACAAACAGAGTATACCCACCAACAAGACATGCTCGTTCGTTGTGCAGCCGCAGCATCATTTCTGGCACCCTGCTACGCCTCATGATGTAGGCATCGTGTGCTGACCCTGGAAAACGTGCACACACATGGGAAATCAGCATGTTAGCAAGACACACCACAAGGGCATTTGTAGAGTGGTAATGTTTATAGTTGCGATAGGCGACCTCCTGTGCCTGTGGTGGTACCAAAGCCACATGTGTCCCATCAATAGACCCAATTACATGGGGCATCCCTCCCAGGGCATAGAACTTACCCTTGACACCTGTCAACTGCTCACGAGTTGGAAAATGTATGAATTCATCCAGGTGCTCCGACATGGCTTCTAAAAAATCATGCAGGACACGGCTGAACATGGTCTGTGACATGCCACCCACATCAGCTATGGTGAATTGAAACGTACCGGTGGCAAAAAAATGTAGGGCTGCCATCACCTTCATCTTGGGGGTCAGCGCAGTAGGATACCTGTGTCGCGGTTGGAGGTGTTGTTCAAGCTTTGCGGTCAAGTTCTCAATCAACTGTTGGGAGAAGCGGTAACGTCTTATGCAGTCACGTTCCCTCATGGCACCCAAGTCTGGCATTGGTCGGAAGAGAGGCGGTGCCCTGCAGAAAATTGGAAGGAATAACGAAGAGTGAGTACATAACAACATCAATGTCAATGAACTGAGCACATGCTCAACTGCTACTACACATCTGCTAAATACAGAGTCTGGTCTGTGCAATACATCCAGGACACGTATGCCAGCCAGGTGATACTCCTACGACAAGCCAGCTACACCCGTTGATAGTCAAGTTCTACATGACATGCCCCGAAACTAGCTGTGGGCCAGTGTAAGTGAACAGCCAGAGACATCACAGGAGTGACATACATCCACATATCTGCATTTGAAGGATGTCCTCTCATACAGACTGCTGGCGGCAAGCTAGACGCACAGGTCACATGTCATTGAAAATGTACAGATCACACATATAGCGATGAAGGGGTACACGTGAAAAACGAAAACACAGACATGGATACGGCGCAGATATGTCCTCATGTCAAAAATACATCTTTGAAGCATACAGACACACGTAACGTGTGAATCCACATGTGGCATGGTGTGCGTATATGTGTGCCATGGTCATCTACACACAGACACATGTTGGATGCAGCAACAGCAGATGCAGTTGACGGAACACCAACAGCGAGCTCATGGGAACACATGACACACACAGGACATAGTCACATCGGGGCACGCTGGTACTTAGATGTCAGGTGTTAGTGACCCTGTCCGTGGCATCAGGGGACATTTGCGGGTGTTGGTGACTGTGCCATACCAGTGATCCAGTGCTTGACACGTTTGTACTACATGCACACATGTGCAAAGTGGGAAGGGGAAGTGTGCCACATACTGCCCCATCACACATGACATGTGTACACAGGTCATCACACATCTATTGTGCTAAAGCATGAGGAGACATGTGCCATATCACTGCCTGACACACCTAGGCCCTGCACATGAAGGACTGCAATGACACCCACCCACCCGCACCCTTGGTGCCATACACTGCTGTCCTGGCCATGAACACACCCCAATATACTGGTTATATGCTGCACCAAGCCCTAAGCCAACATTCGTGGCGTGTGTGCGCCTTGTATCACTAATGTACTGGTGCCCTAGAGGTACGGGTGATGTGGTCCGTACCCCCACTCTGAGGGCGTGGGTACGGCCCGTACCACCATTGTAGTGGTGATGTAGGAGTACGCGCCGTACTCACGCCCTCAGAGCGTGTGTACGGCCCGTACCACGCGTACCCCAACATCACCACTACAATGGTGGTACGGGCCGTACCCACGCCCTCAGAGCGTGGGTACGGCTCGTACCACCATTGTAGTGGTGATGTAGGAGTACGTGCCGTACCCACGCCCTCAGAGCGTGTCTACGGCCCGTACCACGCGTACCCCTACATCACCACTACAATGGTGGTACGGTCCGTACCCACACCCTCAGAGCGTGGGTACGGCCCGTACCACCATTGTAGTGGTGATGTAGGTGTACGCACCGTACCCACGCCTACCCCTACATCACCAATACAATGGTGGTACGGGCTGTACCCACGCCCTCAGAGCGTGGGTACGACCCGTACCACGCGTACCCCTACATCACCACTCCAATGGTGGTACGGGCCGTACCCACGCCCTCAGAGCGTGTGTACAGCATATACCACACGTACCCCTACATCACCACTACAATGGTGGTAGGGGCCGTACCCACGCCCTCAGAGCGTGGGTACGGCCCGTACCACCATTGAAGTGGTGATGTATGAGTACGCGCCGTACCCACGCCATCAGAGCGTGTGTACAGCCCGTACCACGCGTACCCCTACATCACCACTACAATGGTGGTACGGGCCGTACCCACGCCCTCAGAGCGTGGGTACGGCCCATACCACGCGTACCCCTACATCACCACTACAATGATGGTACGGGCCATACCCACACTTTGAGGGCGTGGTTACGGGCCGTACCACCATTGTAGTGGTGACGGGTATGCATACGCGGGGATTGGTGGACACACCCCCCGAAGTGACCAGACCCTGGAGGTAATGTATGGCCAGTATATGGTATTTTTAAAAATAGGTAGAGGTTATGTTTCCTGCCTCACGCCCCCCCCTTTGCCCCTGGGTGTTGTGCTGACCTTCTGAGGGCCGGGATGACACGTAGGATGGGGTCCATGGCTGTCCGTCGCATACCGCTTCTCCTTCTTTGCGTCGTCCTCAATTTCCCGGGAGTTTTTGGCTGCCGTAAAAAATGATCCGTGCGGAGTGACGTAGGCACGAATCGTACTTGCTGGTCCGTAGAATGCTGCCTGACTCCGTCCAGACATCACGTACGCAATGTCCCGGATCGGAATTGTGGGTATTTTTTCGGCGCACGTAGTTTTTTACGAATCGTACGGAAATGGTATTTCTGTACGATTCCTACTTGCTGGTTTGTAAGGAGCATTTCCCGGGTACGAGTCGTACGGAGAATAAGCTCCGTACGACCATTCGTACCCGGGTTTTACAGGATCGGAATCGGCACCCAAGTGTTGCATGGCTAAACACTTATAAGGTCCCAAAGGCGAGACCTATTGGCTATGCCAATGCTTGTTCTGCTCGCCTTGGCAACCTTATTCTGAAATAGTATCCCACCAAAACATTAGGCAAGTTAACCTTATGCAAGGAATCATACAGTTCTTTAGTGATATTCTGCTTTTTTGTTACCTTGGACCTCACTTTGAAGTTTCGAATTAACCTAGCCCTTCCTTCTCAATCTAGTTTTAAGCCATCATGGACAAATGGAAGATGGAGGTCTTCCCTTGAGTAACACAAATGGAGATACTGCTGTGACTCAATTAGGAATAATCTTATTGGCCCACAACCTGTCTCGTACAGCTAGAACGAAAAGAATATCACCAATCATGGCTAAGTGGACGCTTTCTTATAAGTACCTATTGAAGTGATCCACCAGGCTGTTGCACTCTTGGTCGTTAAGGGCGGACCCGACCTGTATGATGTGATGAGTATGTAAGAGAGTGGCCATTTCAGTAGTCACAAACTGTATCCCATTGTCAGAGAGTATCACCTCGGGAAACCCCTCTCTGCAGAACACCTCCATAAAGAATTCCAATACAACAGCTGTTTCCAGTGAATATAACTTTGGGCCACTTCAAATGGTAATCAATAAGAACAATGGCAAACCACATGTTATTTGGTAGGTTTTTGAATGGGCTTGCTATGTCCACACCCACCATTTTCCATACCACTAAAGGCCATGTAACAGTCAACCATGGCGTTCTTTTTGTAATATACATTTTAGCTGCTGCAGAACAAATTTGACACTGCCTAACTATACAGTCTGGCCACCAATAATGTTTTTTCAACAAATTCTTTAATGCAGTCATACCCATGTGTCAGGCATGACACATCTTCATTAATTTTTCTTTCATTCCCACAGGAGGTATGCATTTGTGATTTCTGAAGATCATATTTCCATTCTCAATTAACTCTGAAGCCACTTGTGAAAAGAAATGCAGAGCACCACTGAACTTCTTATTGGGAGGCCAACCTTCACATAAGTATTTCTTTACCAAATTCAGTTCTAAATCCTTAGAATCCTCAGCCATCCATTCCTTCTCACTGAATGCCTCATCACTCATCATACAAATCCTCTATACAAACCACAACAATATATTCAACATTATCCCATATGTTCTTTTCTTCATCTTTACATGGAAGTCTAGATATTCAATCTGCTGTTCAATTATTTCTTCCTGACACAAATATAACATCAAAATGATATTCTTGCAGTTTTGAACTCAGCTGCACAATATGAGCTGGAGCATCCCTCTCTCCAACCATACCCGACCCGCCGCCCAAAACAGAATGTTAATTAATGCTTTATGGTCTGTAAGCAATGAAAATGTGTTTCCACACACAAAAGTCTCTGAAGTGGTTGATAGCCCACACACAGGCCAGAAGCTTCCTCTCTTTGACAGAATTCATTTATTCTGCCTCACTCTATGTTTTGAAAGCGTATGCCACAACCCATTCCGCTTTGCCAGCCCTTTATGACAAAACGGCTTCCAGACCATATGAACTTGCATCCACCATGATGAGAGCACTATTGGCACCAAGGAGTAGACGTCGAATTACATACTTTGAGTACCTTCATATGATGTATTACACACCAGGAAGTCTCTGTAAGATAGTCTCCGCACATAAAAAGATAGGACTGTCCTATCTTTTTATGTGTGGAGACTCTGCAGTCGTAGAAATACTACTCATAAAATACCTTTGAGAATAGCGAATAATAGTGAACTCACACAGGAGTGTAGGTTTACCAGAATCTTAGTATAATACATTTCAAATACAGTTCAAATAAAACATTGCAGATTAACACAGGATCTGGTCACTTGGCATTTCGACTGTTTTGTACCTCTTCAAGGGAGTCAGAAGGTTAAGCCTTGCTCTGATTCTTGTAGCACAGATATGCACAAAGACAAAGATTCAGTTCTCAGGATTCATTATACCATTAAAAGTGTACAATTTTCTATTAAGGTAGTTGCAGCTCTCAGTTATTTAGGCACTGATGGCCACGCTAGAAACAAAACAATTCACATCCTTTGAGCTGCACGTGGGTGTATTTCAATCCAAGCAGGTTGGAGGAGTTAAAAATAAAAATAAATTTACCATCTCATTGTAATTAGTTAGGAACAGGTTGCAATCTTTGTTTTTATATATACATACCTATATTTTTCTTTTCTCCCACACCAGGGGTTTAAAGAATCAATGATATGTGTTATTTGAAATTACGGAAAGGAGAGAATTGAATCCCAAAAAAAATTGGCCTGAAGAAGGTGGCATTTTTGTGGTTATACCACCGAAACGCGCCGACACTGGAAGTCTGGGTAAATTTGGCAAAAGACAGTAGTAACACAAAGACAGAAAATTAATTTCCCTGCAGGGTGCTGTCTAATATTTCAAATCAACAGCCATAAGACAAATGTAATTGTCTCATCGTATTCCTTTCCAGGGAGTTGGAGATATAATGAACTCGTACAATTATGATACACATAGGTTTTAAGATACTTTTTATGTTTTTTTTAAATTGTGTATTCTGTAAATTCTTATTGAATTATTGTGGAATTGTCAATTAAATATATTTATAAGTCCCCTAACATCCTGAGTGGAGTATAAACTGGATTAAGTACGGTAGATGACGAATGTTTGTAGTGAATAAGTGTGGGTGCATTGCGTGCAGTATCTCCAAAGTGAACATTCATTTTTAACTTTTGAGTGAACTGGTGCTCTGTCCCTTTGGAATAGACAAGCCCCTCTCCTTGTTGTGCAAGGAGTTAAAGAACACAATTTTGAAGCTTTTCCGCTCACCCTTCCTCTCTTGAACTTTGTCCACTGAGTGTTAGAACAGAACGCCTAGAAATTATTTAGCCTTCCACTTAAGGTTCTGATCTGTCAACACCTTTGACAGGACAATAGAACCGAATATGTGAGGTCACTGCCCTCAGAAAAGGTCAGAGTAGCAGAGTGTCATGCTATATCCAGGTTATGACGCACCTTGCCACAGATCACTAGGAGCATTTTGCAAATGAATACCTCCTTCGTTCCAACCAGTTATATGCATCCACCGCATATAGAGTTAGAACATCTCACTATGTCCTAAAACTATATTGTTTCCAATCCCGGGCTTGCATTAATCAATCTAATGAATTCTGGGAGATGTAGTCTTGTCTGCTTTCTTTGAACCATTGGAACATGGCAAATGCTTAGTAACATATAAGCTCAGGAATGGGACAGTAGGACGTTATGTCTTGTGTATTTATCAATGTATCTTCCCTGTTGCTTTGGCCCTTGCTGTTCAGCAAATGTGAATGTGCTGCGTGGAATGTTGGAGTGGTGATGATAAATGGAATGTTTGGGTGCCTGTGAGGTAAGGAGTGTCAGTTGGAGTATGGGCTGAGGAGCAGGGAGCAGGGAGGCTAACCTAAGGACCTGTGGGCTATACTATGGACTAAACCAAGAGCCTGCTACAAATATTTTAATCTGCAACCAAGACTAATAAATTCATCCGTAAACTACACCTCGGCTACCTGACTTTGATCATAACATAACGTCTGCAGGACATAGTGTGAGGTGGCAATCCTACTTATATGGAGCACAAACAAAATGTACTCCATATGAGGGCAATTGCTGCTGGCCTGTGATCAGAATAAGGGTTCACTGATAGAATATCGACCCCCAAAATGTCCCCATGTACAAATATCGAGTTATAAATATCGATGACAAAAATATCAGCATCCTATATTTAGAATGGTAAGTACAAAAATATTGGGGATAAAATATCGATGTAAAAAATATAGTTGTACAAAATATTGATTTTAATATACGTATAAAAAATAATATTAAATGCTAAAATTAAGTTAAAAAAGTAATTAGATGTGATATATATTTTAACAAATATAACAAATAAATGTAATTTAAAAAAGTAAACATACGTATATAAAATGTAATATATATATATATATTTACTTTGAAACAATAAACTATTCATTTTAATTTATTTTATAATTGTATATATGAAAATGTACAATTAATATATATATATATACATACATCAATAACATAAAATCTAATTAAAAAAATTATATTATAAATTAAAACATTAAACTATTTAAAAGTCTTTAAACTTACATTTTCCACTTCAGTGAGTGCAACAGTAGGTAAAGTGTTAAATAGCGGAGGGGTAAAAATTACTAAACCAACTCTAGTGAGTGCAACAGTAGTAGGGAAAGTGTTGGATAGCGGAGAGGTAAAAATGACTATTCCCACTCCAGTGAGAGAAACAGTAGGGAAAGTGTTAAATAGCGGAAGGGTAAAAATTACTATTCCCACTCCAGTTAGTGCAACAGTAGGGAAAGTGTTTGATAGCGGAGGGGTAAAGATGACTATTCCCACTCCAGTGAGTGCAACAGTAGGGAACGTGTTGGATAGCGGAGGGGTAAAAATTACTATTCCCACTCCAGTTAGTGCAACAGTAGGGAAAGTGTTGGATAGAGGAGGAATAAAAATGAATATTCCCACTCCAGTGAGTGCAAAAGTACGGAAAGTGTTGGATAGCGGATGGGTAAAAATTACTATTCCCACTCCAGTCAGTTAAAAATTTAAAACAAACAAAATATCACCAACACAAAATATATATATATATTTTTAAATGAAAAGTATCTGAAAAATAGAAGCATATTATAATGTTAAATACATTTCAAAAATACCTAAAAATATTATATTAACTACATTTAAAAATAATTTACAAACAAGTAACTATTTTTAATTAGAAATTATATATAAACAAAAACATTAATTATTACATAAATTTAATTTTACTTATTTTAGTACCTCCATAATTAACATAATTAACTATCAATTAAAGAAATATTATCAATTAAAAGACAAATTAAAACAGATAAAATTAATTTACTCCGCAAACAATACCCCAATAAAACCAAAACTCACACACCAAAAAAATAAGCAATTACCCTAATTAATTATCAATTGATGAATTAGTATTAATGATCAAATAATTATTAATTAATTAAACCCTATATACCCGACAGCCCACACCTAAAAATCATGTCACAATTTACATAAATTAATATCAATTAACAACTACTTAATAATTAATTCAAAATAAATTACTTCCCACCCTTTACCACAATAAAACCCCACAACTAACATCTAAAATTAATTACACAATAGCCATATTTCAATTTTAATTAATTAATTAACAAATAATTATTAATTAATTAAAAATAAATTAGTTCCCACCCTTTACCCCTATAAACCCCACTACCAGCTCCTAAACAAATGACACAATCAACATAATTAATTACCAATTAATTAATTAATAATAATCAACAACCAATTAATAATTACTTAATATTAAATTTCTTCCTACAATTAGCACTATAAAATCTAAACTAAATAATCTTAATAAATGTAAAAAAGTAATTAATTTATGATAATTAAATCACGTCCCACCCTTTACCCCTGTAAACCCCATAACCCGCTACTAAACAAATTGCAAAATTAACATAATTATTTACCAATTCATTCATATTATTTAACAACCAATTAATAATTAATTAATAATAAATTACTCCCTACAATTAACACTATAAAATCTAAACTAACTAAATATTACTAAATAAAAAATAATAATTAATTTATTATAATTAAATTACTTCCCACCCGCTTCCCCTATAAACCCACAACCCACTACGGAACTAAATAACGCAAAATGAAATTAAAATAAAATTGACAACTACTTAAAATGTAACACATATACAGAAAAATATATCACATGCATTTAAAATACATACTAAAATACAGAACACTAATTTAACAAGCATTACAAATGCAATAGGTCTCGCATTTCATTAAGTTAAAGTTAAGGCAATTTGCTTTGCTATACAATACCATTAGCAAAGCAAATGGCTTTAACTTAATCAAAGGCGAGATCTATTGCATTTTCAATGCTTGTTGGCTTTGCCGATACTTGATTAAATTACTGATGAGTATATTTGATGTGCGAGTCGAGAGTCCGCGTGGAGTCTGCACCAAGCATACCCTGTTCGTTCCCTACCAGGAACCTTTAGTCCAGGGACACTGCTTGCATTTCACGCACTGTACCCGGCAGCTCAGCCTGAACCTTTATCGCAGCTCTTCGGCACTGTAAGTTCTGAGGAGACTTTGGTGTGTGTGGCACTTTGTGGCCTTAACAGTTGAGTCTCCAACAAGACACAGGAACTAGGAGGAGGAAAAAACAAATCACTAACCAAACGTTGTTTAATTCGTACATTTTTTTTTTTGACACTGCTTTACTGTAAAAAAATTACATTTCAAATTTGGATTTAAAAGGTTGCATACGCACTGTTAGAAATGGGATTTCTGGTTGGCTAGGGCTTGCGCCAAAGCCAGACAGAAACCACCACTCTAGTCAGGGCTGGGGAGTTACACGCCAAAGATAACCCCTGCTCACCCCCTTGGTAGCTTGGCACGAGCAGACAGGCTTATCCCTGAGGCGATGTGTAAAGCGTTTGCGCGCGCACCCAGCAACAACACCCAAGGCCCACCACAAAGGAAACTCCACACAAGGTATTATATAAAAATATCCTTTGTATTATACACAACACATTAGATAAAAACACACACTTTACAATGTGCCAACAGGCACGGGCAGAATTTACAAGGGATTATATATACAGGGGACAGGGCCACATGGACCACTGTCAGGAATTAGCACTTTGTAGGAATAGCACTTAGAACGTAGGAATAATATTTGAGAACATAGCACACAATCACTGTAGCACTAAAAATAGAACATGTAGCACACAACCAGTAACTACTGGTATCAGAACGTACCACCTACGCAACCCTAACCACCTTTAGGAATACCACGCAGGGAACTAGGACCTCACTAGTACCACCTGTACTAAGGAGAAAACAACCACCTAAGTATCACTCTACCTGTAGGGGTCTAAGCACATAAACACAGGATGCATAAAATACATTTAGAGGTGTAAACACAATTCAGGACAGAAAATATCATGAAGGCATTGCGCAGGCGCAAAAAGTACATGTATGAAAATCACCAAGTGCCCTAGGGGAGGGCACAACACAAGATAACTGTCCGCAGGCCAACTGGCCTCTCAGGATGCAGAAATACCCAATATACAAGAATGTCAGGGCGCGACTGCGCAGGCTGCGCAAGCCCGGCGCACAAGGCACAACCTAAACGTTGCAGCTGCCCACGAAGTGCTGGGCAGCTGGGAAACGGAGCGTGGGCACCACTGTGCCCTTTGAACACAATCACAGTCACGTGGGGCCCCTTGGGGCTCTAACAAAACTCTGGTGGCCCCCTGAGCCTCGCAGGCTCTAATCAATGAATGCCCCCTGAGCCTCGCAGGCTCTAATCAATGAATGCCCCCTGAGCCTCGCAGGCTCTAATCAATAAATGCCCCCTGAGCCTTGGAGTCCCTTTGGACTCTTAAAATAATGCGCCCCGTTCGTTGGAGCCTTCACGGCTCTTTAACAAAATGCCTCGTTGGAGCGCACTAGCGCTCGGAACCAACCAATGCCCCCGGGGTTGGAGCCTTCACAGGGCTCTGAATCATGAGCACTAACCACGTGGGGGCGGCCCACTGCCTTCCGGGGCCGCCCGATACCTGTAGTGCCTTGGTGCCTGTCTCAGGCACCACAGAAATGCCCCTGCGACGTTGGAGACCCAGCGCGAGGCGGGGAGAGGAACCCACGGGGACGGCCGCACTCACCGTGTGTTTACGAGGCGGCGTCTCCTTCCTCGGGTGTCTCCTCCGCGGCGCGGGCCTCCCTTTACCCGGGCCCCCTCCTGGGACCCGGGACTCGGATCGGAGACGGCCGCTCCGGACTCCTTGCTTCTTCTTCCTCGTCCGGTGGTAGGAGCGCGGGGTAGGCTCCCGTCCGCTTCCTATTCAAGTCCCGCCCCCGTCCCAACGAAGCCTGCCTGACTTCCGGCTGAAGCCCGGCTGCGGCGGTGATTCTTACAGCGGCAACGAGGAGTAGGCTCCCTCGCGATCGGAAATATACGGCGGGGTGGGCACCCGCCGGGGGATTTAAGACAAATAAGCGGGGTGGCACCCGCCAACGGCCACTGCAAGGTCCCTGGCAGGGTGGGCACCTGCCAGGGGACGTCAGAATCGGCAAAGACGGGGCAAACGCCGGGTGGGCACCGGCTTTCAGCAATAAAGCGCTCCGAGCGCTGAAGGCAAATAAAAGCGCTTCCAGGCACTTGAAGGACACAAATAAAGCGCTCCCAGCGCTTAGGCAGATCCAAACGCTGTGGGGGAAAGAAAAGCGCTTCCAGGCGCTTAGGGATGCAAATAAAGCGCTCCCAGCGCTTTAAGAAGGATAACAACAAAGTCCAGCAAAGGTCTCCCCTGCACACAGCAAGGCAGGGGTGGGGGCAAGGCTGGACCCAGAGCCAGCTCACTGGGCCTCCAGGCAGGGAGGTAGTCCAAGTGGCGGTCCTCTGGTCCAGCAGCAGCAGCAGCCCCCCTCAGGCAGGATCCTGGCAAAGAACAGTTTCTGTGGGGACACAGCCCCATTTTTATACAGGCAAACCCTTTGTTCTGGGTTCAGGGTGAGGGGGAAAACCAGTCGCAGCTGGTTGGGGAGCACCCTTGATGTGCTCAGCCCCTCACTCTATTCACTGGAAGGGCTAGGGTCGTCAGTCGCACCACAGGGGGCGGGGCCAGCATTGTGTTTGGAAAACCCTGTCCTATTCAGGACCCAGGTGGACTCCTCCCACCCATCTAGCTGCTGATCTCCCCATTCACCACTGGGTGACTCATCCTGACACTGGGGAATCCCTAGCCCGTCACATGACATGACCAGCCAATCACGCGACAGACACACTGCACACAGAAGTGCCCACTTCTAGAAGTGGCACTTCCACACTAGGTACATACACGCCGCACACATCATCGCGCAGCATTCACTCCCACGAGTCCGCACATACCAAACTCGGGCCTGCACACCCCACGCATCAGGAACTACTAGGGACACATACATTCCCCATGCATTCCTATGGGAGGGCAGGCCTATCTCACCACATGCACTCAGAGCACGCACGCACTTTACCCTGGGACACAGGGAAAGTGCGCAGAAACCAAACAATCACCACACCAAGTCACCAGTAAAAATCACAAAAGTTCAGGGGTGAACCTGCCAGAAGGGCCAAGTCCAACACGCACCCTTGAAACAGGTTACAAAAACGTTTTAGCTTTCATGCCATGACATTAAACGACAATGCTTCATAGTTAAACTGTGGAAAACAAAGGGCAGATTAGAAGAACACATGTTTTTAGCAGTCTTGCAGCTTGAACAGCTTGTTATTGTGCGTTTGCAAGAGAGAGAAAAAACTGAAATAAGCAGAATGAAAGGTAGAACAATAGTGGTCAGACTTGAATAGTGAGGTGGATTTTGGAAATGAGAACGAGGTGGGCATAAAATAGAGTTGTATCGTTCAAGTGAAGGAGGTGCTCTAGATGAATCAGTAATTTTGGAGAAAGGTGATTTGAGAGAGAGGGGTAAAACATTTGCTAAGGGGATGGCTGAGAAGTCAAATTTCCCTGTTGCTTACGTGAGAACCTTATGCAGTTCATTCTTTGCATTATGGCTCATGTCGTTATAATGCAATAATAACAGGACTACAAGTACCAGAATGCCAAGCACAAACCATAACTGGATGAGGTGCCTACTCATGGACCCTCAGAACTTTGAAGCTCGGGAATGTAGATAATTGAATGTAGATAATTTAGTATAAAAGGCCAGAGGTTAAAGGTGAGATTTTTATGGAAATGGAAAGGTGTAATTAGACGTCCAGGTTACCCTAAAATGTGTGAAGTACCGGTACGTGAAGTGCGCTGTACAGGTATTCTGGAGGGGCGTGGGTATACACAGGGTGATAGGGACGAGGCATATGTGTAAATAAGGGAGGGAATGTGAGAGAATTGCAGCATCTTCTGCAGAGATGAGGTTGCTGCTGTAACAGGGTAACTGAATGAAAGCACCATTGAATTAAAGGGGCCAGAAAGGTACCGCTGTGAGCTAGAGAGGTGAGTAAAAGGTACTACTGTAACTCACAGAAAGGGATGTTGTGGGGTAAGCAGGCTGCTGTTGCAGTTACTAACAGCTGAGAATGCAAATGGGAGGCGGTAGTAAAGCCTAAAGGTAAGATAGATCTATCACAGTAACCACTAGATATGCAAGTGAGTTGAAAGAGACTATGCTGCAACTTTAAAGGTGAAAAGAAAGTGCTGCTCTACTTCAGAGGGGAAAGAGTGTGCTGTAACAAAAAGAACTTAATCACTGCTCAAGCAGCAGAGAGATGAGAGACGCCGGGGGTGCAGCAACACTGAGAAGTGACTGGTGGGTGGGGAAAAAAGCAACACGGAGAGAAAATAAACAAGCCGGAGTGTAAACGCTGGCCGCTGACGGGCCAGCAGCCTTGTGGGAATGTGTCTTCGGTAAAAGATCTGAGCCGTCTTCAGTCGCGGCAGGGACATGCAGCGTTTACCTTGCGGGAGCAAGTGCGATAATTACTAACACATGGTGCCGCTCGCTCCCGCAAAGGAATCGCCAAACGTGCACGCTTTGCCATTCAAAGCAACGCAACGCGTGCACGTTTTTGCCTTCAAAACTGGGGCGATTTTTAAATTTCTTTTTCTTATGCAGCGCATGCACGCTGCGTAGGCTACACCTAAAAATTTATATTTTAAACACTATGGTGCCGATTCCGATCCTGTAAAACCCAGGTATGAATTCCACCTTACAAACCAGCAAGTACGATTCGTACAGAAATACCATTTCCGTACGAATCGTAAAAAAACACCGTACGGCTAAAAAATACATACAATTCTGATCCTGGACAGCGCGTACGCGACGTCCGCACGGAGTCAGGCAGCATTTTACGGACCAGCAAGTACGATTCGTACCAATAGCACTCCGCACGGCAATATTTTTACGGGAGCCAAAAAGTGCCGGAAAAGCTAAGTACGCTGCGATGCACGACGAAAAGGGGGCCCGCTACGTGTCATCATGTACAGTGCGTACCCCAACATTGCATATGTACGGACCATACCCCCCACCCCCCCGTTTGTACGGACCGTACCCCCCACCCCCGTATGTCTGCACCGTACCCCCCACCCCCCCGTTTGTACAGACCGTACCCCCCACCCCGTATGTCTGCACCGTACCCCCCACCCCCCGTTTGTACGGCCCATACCCCCATCCCCTGCGTATGTCCGCACCGTACCCCAGGCGTACCCCAATCCTCGTGTATGTACGGACTGTACATACGCGAGGATTGGGGTACGCCTGGGGTACGGTGCGGACATACGCGGGTGGGGGGGTATGCCTGGGGTACGGTGTGGACGTACAGGGGGTGGGGGCTATGGTCCGTACATAGGGGGGTGGGGGGTACGGTCTGTACATATGGGGGGTGGGGGGTACGGTGCGGACGTACAGGGGCGGGGGGTACGGTCCGTACATAGGGGTGGTGGGGGGTACGGTCCAGATGTATGCGGGAGGGGTGGGAGGCTGGGGGGGCCGTACGACTCGTACCCCGGGCACAAGTGTACTCGGGGTAGGGGTCGTACAAAGTTCACTCCGTACGGGGCCTTTTCCGTGCGCTTGTGTTTTCGGACGGGCGGTACGGATCGTACTTGCGCGCTCGGACTTCAGTTTTACGATTTGTATGTAAAACTGTCTGGGGACGTCTCGTAGACTTTTCCCGAGGCGATTCGTATGTATTTTTCACATACGAATCGTACTTCGCCATTTGTACGGGACTTGTACAATTCATACGTAAAAAAATACGGATACGAGTCGTACGGGAAAAGAAAATCCAGGATCGGAATCGACCCCTATATTTTTGCAAACGATATTAATGACTTCGATAATTTAAAAAATTATATTTCTTACCTTAAAGTCGAAATTCTTGACCACGATATTCTTTCTGTCGATATTTCTGTATCACGATATTTCCAACTCGATATTTGTGTAAGTCGACATTTCCAACTGGATATTCTGTCTGCATACCCAGAATAAGCAAGCAGTGTACAGGTCAGTCCACAGCCCTTGACACAGAGACACTGCATCTTGTGGGGAAGAATGTCACCACTTTTTGTAATGTAGAGCACTCACCTTAACTCTAACTGGAGTCAAAAGGTTAAACTAAGAAACATTTGTTCCCCAGCTGCACAATCAAATTGCAACAGAAGCAATTGAACCAAAAGTTACACCTTATTTCGACAGGTGTATGACCGACTTGTTTACTCCCAAATCATTCTGTTTGAAAATAATTTTTCTTCTTCAATGTAGACATAAATTCAATATGATCCAAATGTGCCATACACTTATAAGGTTCCTCTATGATTGCTGCTCATTATATACTGCCAATATTACAGCTATTCTATTTTATGCAATTCAGCCTACATTTGTATTTGCCATTATCAATTTCCCATTGTTACAGGGTTTAAAGTGTTCTCATTCCAATTACAGGGCCTCGAAAGAGTCCTGTATTGTTTTTCGCCACTACCTCCCTGAGTCGATATTCTAACAGATTGAAATAGATAGTGCTGATAAGAACCTGTCAGACTTTATTTACTGGATCACAGAAAATCTATAGGAGTAAGAGGGAGAAAAGACAGATCATTTTTGTATGGATTATCTACAGTGACATAAACTCTACCATGTTTGCCAGCTCTGGGATAAATGCCCTTTATTCTGTCTACAGTGCTTAACCTGGGTGTGGTGTCCAATCAAAAGCAGCTATTTGAGGAAATGAAAACCTGCAATTATCAGCTTCAATTGACACCACTTATTATAACATAAGTGAACAGCCAATGACCAGGAGGTTCGGATCCATCATGAATTTTAAGAATAGCTACATACATAAGTATAGATATTATGCATAGTCAGTCAGTGCTAGCCCTAAAATCTGGCATGGATCTGGCCGATTGAATGTGCCCCATGCCACAACTTTATTTAAGGTCCTGGACCTGTCATGGTTGCAGCACTAAAACACCACATATGCAGGACTGTGTGCAAGGATGCCAACTGCCTTCATATAGTTCAGAATAATGTGGCCCACCTTGCAGGTAAACCAAAAGAACATATCACTCACACACTGCAGGTTGCAATAACTACTGTTTAAATTTAAGATTGCCCTTCAATTTCTTCTTTCTGCTTTACCCACAGAGTAAGTAGATGGAAGGTTCCAGGCTATTAAAAATGCTTGTCACCTCTGTGTCATCCGTAAACCCAAATTCGAGGACCTGTAGATTCATGAAAGGGGCACTATTTGCTTTACAGTATTCTGCTTGATGAAATCATTTTATTACAAGATCATCTGGCCCGCTCTGCCAGACTCTCACTAGCACACACCTCAAGCATACACAAACGCAGAGCAGAGGCCACGCTTTCTCATACCTGGCTGTGAAAGCCTACAGCGACCTCACACAACAAACCATAGCCTCATCCTTTCTTCTTGACTTGCATGTCTGGGATCCCGGGCTGCACTTCAAGTGGAGCCCAAGCCCAATGATAAGATCCAGGGGGAATTGAAAACAGTATTTAAGAATTGATGAATATTCTTTAAGAAGAGAAGGTGCAATGTGTTCAGACTGTCTGCTTAGTTTTAGGGCAGGAATGGACCGATATGGTTGATGGTAGTTCCTTGTTCTTTGTGTAGTTGCAGTAATGCAAAATTAACCTGTGCTCAACCCTCTGGTAGCTTGGCACAAAGCATTAACTGAGGGGCAACGTGTAAAGTATTTATGTAGCACTTCAAACAGTAATAAAGGGAGAACACAACACCAGTAAAATCACACGCCAATTTAGAAAAACAGAGTAAAATGAAATAAATAATTTGAGATCACAAGTTCAGGCTGAGCGCGATGGAGTGTGGCCCGGCTAAAGGAACCACACCAGGTTCAGTGAACAACATACCTTAAATCCTTGTGCATGGTCTGCGTGGCAGTGCTTTGTGAGTTTTTTTGTTGTCCGTTGTTCGTTCTGAGGGTCTGCCAGGTCCACGATGCAAGTTCCTGCGCCGCATGTTGAGGGTTCTGATGAAGCAGTGTGGTGAGGCTTGGCGAGACTTCGTGTCGAGTCACGTCGGTGTCGATGAAGCTGGCAGCTGAGCAGCAAGGCTTGGCAAGCAAACCTTTGTGTCTCTCTGCGCCAATTCTGTTGAGGCTGGTAGCTGTGTGGCAAGGCACTGCAAAGCTCGGCGTTGGTTTTGATGAAGCTTATAGCTGTACAGCAAAGCTTTGTGGGACTTCACGTGGATATGTGCTGGATTTGGTTGAAGACCTTAGCTGGATTGGTAAGGCACCTATATTCCCACTTTCAAAGGTCCAGGACTGGAGAGGCCCCAGTAGGCAGTTTAGGACTCACAGAAGGCAGAGTCCAGATGCAGGGTTCAAGAGAGATGGAGTCTTTTCTGTCCCTTAGACTCTGATAAGGAGGCCAGCCAACTAGACCTAGGAGTCACACAAGTGACTAGGTCCTGGGTTTAAGATGTGGTTCTGGGCTCAAGATGCAGCTCCAGTCCTTCTCACTCAGGCAGCAGAGTAGCAGTCCTTTTGCAACAGGGCAGCACAGCAGTCCTTGGTCTGAGTCTTTCACAGGTCCTGATGTGTACAAAAGAGTTAATTTGGAGGGTCCGCTAGTTATCCTTGGTGCCAGCTTTGTAGTATAAGAGGTTTCTAGAGGGTGCCACCCCAGAGGTGCTTGGAATTTCCTGTCTCCCTGCCCTGGACCCAGCTTGTCTGTGAGTGTGCTGTGACTGAGGCTTTGTGATTGTGCAGTTGTGGTAGGTAGGCCCATCCTCTCAACACCTCTTTCTTCCTTGTCTCACTGTATAGTCATGTGACCCAGAATACAGACTGCAGGCTCTAAAACGTTGGGACAAGAAAATGCCACCTTTCTAAAAGGGGCATTTTCAGATTTGTGACTTAAAATCCAGCTCTACCATTAAATAGGGTTTTAAATTGCAATTTTTCAAACACCAGACTTGACATTCCCACTTTCTCCCAATTGAAAGTTATCATTTAATAAATGTAATAAGGTAACCCAATGTTATTCTTTGGGAGTGGTAGGCCTTATTTTAGGGGAAAACTAATTTAAGAGTTTTTAACTACCAGGACATGTAAAACTTAAACGTACATATCCAACTTTTTCGAAACGCTGCACCATGCCCTGTTGGGCTGTTTAGGACCTATGTGCATTAAAAAGGAAGGTCTAGGCCTGGCAAAAGATTGCCTGGTCGAAATGGCAGTTTACAACTGCATAAATATAATCTCACTATAGGGGTTCTAGAGGGAGGACTAGTCAGTCTTTTATGGTGCTTGCACCAAAGTGTGTAAAACACTGTGTCTAAAGGCAGCGCTTGTTTCTTGACGAAGAAACATTTTATATAGACGGCCCGCAGAGAATAGTACTATGCTGCACGCTTACAGGAGTATAATTGAGATTTGACGTAGATTATGTTATACAGGCACTCCATGAACAGTGCTGTGGGTAGAAAAAAGCCAGCGGAGAAAATAGCTAGGTACATAAAGCCCAACTATGTAGATTGCCTATGTTCCATAAGGATGGGATGCTGTATCTAAACACCCAATTGTTGTTTGGGAGATCCGATCATGAATAGATGGGTCTCTTATAACAATAACCATGAGATCTAAACCTAGGAATATGCTCATGATGGATATTGAGGTTGAAACATCACGTCCCTATAATGTTATGTTATGACTATTTCTATAGCGCACGACTCACCCGGGGGCATCTCGGCGCTAGCATTGTCGTTCACTGAGATAGGCAGGAGGGAAAAGGACAACCTGTCAGGCATTAGGGAGTCTGAAATAATGGAATATAATATATCAACCAATAATGTATGATTAAATACACACTTAATACAATCATAGATGTATCTGATGAGCTCAGTGACAACTAGAACGAAGCCCTTTAGATGCCATAGGACAAGATCTCTGTAACACACACCTTTCTTTGGTCTGACATGTAATGTGATCTTTGGCTCGCATCTGAAGCACAAGGAGACCCTGTTATTAATAAGGAGAGGATGACCTGAATTCTCATGTCTGACAATGTATTACTGTGACTTTTATAACTTTAGAGTCCTGAGACCTGCTACTAAAGGACTTATGAAGGTGGATGTTGACTAGTACTCTCCAATTGGTAAGACTCTATATGATTAACTGTTTATATTTATGATTCTACAATTTTGCAGTGATGGTGAAAGGCACTGGCGTTTTGTACTTTGGGACTGTAAGAATGCATACTGTGTTTTGAGGTGTGTTTTTATATCCCTACAGAATGTGGACCTAACTACTGGCTGGTACAACTGACAATTTCCATACCAGTAAAAGTATGGTAACTCTTTTATATATTTTTTACACAAATCAAGCAGAGTGACATAGCGAACGGTCCTGAATAATGCTAAGAACCTTTTCGGTCTATTGAGGCAGAAACATGTTAACCTTATCCTAATAGGGAACACCTATATCCCCATTTTCACTAAGCCTATTTTAATCTATTCACTGGGGGCACCAAGAAAGAATTGCCCCTGTCAACCAGGAGATAGTTTTAATTCACACATCAAAAATGCATTTGCACTCTGCCCCTCACTCTGCCCTACACTGGATGTCATAAAACACCTCACGCTCCTCTCCTACGGGGGAGTTGTAGCCCATACTGGGTACCTTGCGGTCCCAGTGTGCAAGAGAGAGCCCAATGATGAATTATGTCACCTTAGGGTGAGTGAGGGTTCTCGTCTTAACACGTGTGCATCTGTCCCTTCCCCCCTCACTTTGATTAGTTGGTGAGTAGCTGGGGTCCACCATCTGGTTCCCTTTTTGTGAGTTCAGTTTATAACTGCACACACACGCTGTAATGGCAGGCCTGAGACATGTTTAAAAGGCTACTTAAGTGGGTGGCACAAATAGTGTTGAAGTCCCACTAGTAGCATTTAATTTACAGGTGCTGGGTACAAGTAGTACCATTTTACAAGGGATTTACAAATAGGTTAAATATACCAATTGGGTGAAAGCCAATTCTACCATGTTTTAGTGAGAGAGCACAAGCACTTTAGCACTTGTTAGCAGTGGTAAAGAGCGCAGAACCCTCAAAGCAAAAAAAAACAGGTTCAGAAAACAGGAAGGTGAATGCAAAATGTTTGGGGGTTGACCCTGCAGAGATAGCTAAGTCCAACATTCAGTATCCAGACTGAAGTGGTCTAGGCACAAGTAAGGAACAATATTCTTTGGTCGGCTGTGGTTGTTTGGGAGTGGAAGCAATGTCATATCAAATGGAACCCATTTGATGCAAGTAGTGCTGATGTGTAGAATACTTGATGTTAATCATGGTGTATCATCCTGGTCTTCATGTTGGTCTCTATATCAAGAACATTTCTAAATATCTGCACTGAAGAATGGATGAGAACACACATATAAACACATACACTTTAAACCACACACGAATATGTGATTTTACATCGCGGTCTTCACACCACGATACCACAGGCATTACAACGCAAGTCATTACAACGACTTGCTCTTGAGGGCGCTGGACTTAGGAATAGTATGATTTAATATTCCAACTCCAGCCTATGTTACAGTAGGGCAGGTGTTGGAATAGTAAATCATACTATTCCTTGGCTAAGAGCACCATCCAGCGCAAGTCATTGTAATAACTTGTGTTGTAATGCCCACGTTGTAAAGGTATTGCGGTGTGAAGACCGCGATGTAACTGATGTTCCCCACCACACACACATGTTTACATGAACAAGGTCTGTGACCCTAAACGTGTCATCTTTTTTGTGATGTCCTTGTGTAATGGAAACTAAATTAATTTTGTGCACTCCTGGAGTGTCAGCATCTGATTTGTTCGTGACACAAAGTTGGACTTAGGTTTCAAGTTTACATGGATTTGCCAAATCCCACCTTGCCATGCAGCAGCTCTGGTCTGGCACACTGCCCACTTTTCCTTCCACTTGTTTTCTATATACACTTTCTCTTTAAAGACTCAATATAAACAAATTCATACATACAAGCACATACATTACCTTTAAAGACACAGGCCAGTGTATAAGATAAAGATCCAAGTAGTCCAGCTGAAGGCTTTTCAAGCTTCGCTCCAGGTTAGGCCGCACCATACCTGGAGACAAAAAGGTGCACCACACCTGCAACAACAAACAGACACATGTGTTGCATCCTCATTTCTCCTTTTCCTCGAATTATATAATTTGCCTCCAGACATAGTACTGGAATCAAATTTCAATTACATTAATTCACTAATGGATGACGTAATTGACAGATCTGCAGGTCTGACCTACTTGGACTAAATTTGTTGAACAAGTGACGCAACCTGCAAATCAGTGATGATGCTCAATGTCAGCCATCTCTAAAACAAGGTCATCAAATCAACAGTGAAAAGGACATTTGCTGACCGATACCAGCAGGCACAGACCTAAATGTAATTTCATCCATTAAGATGAATTCAAATACTCAAGGTGCACACATATTCCGTAGCTTTGGAAAGAACTGATACTTTTTTCCCGCCAGTTGTAGAGAGAAATGTTAATGTTTGCACATTCTGCATTACTTTTAGCATAAAAAACAGACTAGCAAGTCAGAATAGGTTACTCAAAAAATCCAACCCTTTTCTCAGAAAAATGCGGTAAGCATCAAGTCACAAGTTTGAACCCTAGCAAGTTCCATTCTTCCATGGTAGGAAAATGGACCTTCATTAAATTGGGAAAAAATAACATCTGTTGGGTAGAAATAGCTTAAGTGGAGCACTAAGCACTATAGAAAACCAAACTAATATCAGAGTAGAAAGTAAGGCATTCATGAAGTGAATCGGGCCAATACTGATCTTAAAAATAATGAATAGCCACTTATTTCCCTCTTGTCGCATATGCTGTACACTGATGACTCAGATTAGAAACGCTAAAATGAGAGGAACATGCAATATCAAGCAGATGGCTAGGTTCTTGCACTTGCTGGATAACGTCGTATGGGAGATAGACTGACTGAGTTAAATGATATGCAATCAAGCATGTGGTTGTGCAGTTTAGCATGAGAAGGCGAGAGGGTGTGTCCTGGCATGAAGAGGTGTGGTCTATTATGCAATGGTGTAGCCTGGTATGAGGCGGTGTGGAGTGGTATGTGGTGATATGACCTAAGATGGTCAAGTGTGGCCTCGTATGAGATTGAGTGGTCTGGCATGAAGAGATGAGGCCTGGTTAAAGATGATGTCGTCTAGTATCAGGAGGTGTGGCCTGCTAAGAGGTTGTGGGGTCTAGTATGAGCAGATATGATCTGTCATGAGATAATGTGGTCTAGTATAATCAGTGGCATAGCCAGTGTGTCATGTGCCCTAGTTTGAGGAAGGAAATTAGCAATAATCAGGATTTAATGGGTCCTTCAAGCCTTTGGTCCCAGGTACCACTGCACCAGCTGGAAGCTACACGCCTGGCATAGCACACATATTACCTAAATGGTAATACTGTCTGTCACCGACCTCGATTAAAAATCATCACAAACTAAAGACAAAGCGTTAATCTCTGATGTCAGAAGAAGATACCCATCGACTGGCTGATTTGCACTGTACACACATGGTGCAACTAGGCCTGGGCCTGAAATTCCGCTCCACTCCACGCTCCATGTAGTTTATGGAGTTCTGAAAAACCCTGCGGAGCGGAGTTTTTTCCTCGTTCGTGCTCAACAACTTTAAGCTGGCAAGTGAGGAAACTCTTACTCCAGACCACTTCCCGGTGAGATTTCTCAACTCAGTGGTGGATGGTCGCTAGTGTTGAAAAACCCTTGTGTGCACTTTGAGGAAGCTGCCGCTCGAATAGAACATTTACTGAAG
The DNA here is from genome assembly GCF_964204655.1 of Triturus cristatus. NCBI lineage: Eukaryota > Metazoa > Chordata > Amphibia > Caudata > Salamandridae > Triturus > Triturus cristatus. The sequence goes on from NC_140585.1 coordinate 267,240,951, forward strand.
CAGTGCCCTATGGTGCCATTCGTGCAAAAAATCAGCATTAACAGTGCGACATAGCACACCATGCCGCTTGCAGAACTCTGCATATCGCTGTGGTGTTTTTTGGTCACTTCGCGGAGTTCCGTGCAGTAGAACCCCACAAGCTCCCCCCAGGCCTAGGTGTAGCTGAATAATCCCAGCTTGCCTGCTTGACAAAATGTTGTGATGTTAGGCAAATGCTTTATTTCACGAAACACTCTTTTTTTGATCATTGTTGTTTATGAAAGCTCAGAGCACCTTCAAATAGTAAACTGAGGATCTGCACTGTACAAAACCCTCTCGTGTTTGCGTTTCTAGCCTATAATATTACTTAACTATATTAAGAACCTAGGTCACATACTGGAGGTACATGATGATCCTTGACATGCCCCTTAGTTCCCTAACAGAAGCAGATGCAGGACTGTTTCTCAGTTTATGTTTAAAAGCTCCCATGTTTAAAAATACACATAGTGTCTCATTATGATGTCAGGCGGAAAGCCATTCGACAGCTTGTCGGAGGCTTTCCGCCCGACATCATAAGTTTCCATCCGACCGTGGTACTATGATACTGGCGGTCGGATGGAAATCCATGGAGAAATTCCACTCTGCTTCTGACAAATTCACAGAGCCGGTTGGGGCGACAGTCGGAAAGGTAATCCCAAAATGGCAGTGGGGCTGCCTTGGCTCCACCGTTGGGATTGCAATGTCAATTTATGCCTTCTCTGTCATGGCGGTCTGGCCACCATGAAAAGTCAGGTGGAAAGTGACTTTGGGGACCCTAGCAGGGCTTTCTTCCCCCTTGGCCCTCCACTTTAGGGCCTGGGGGGCATCTGTGGTGCCCCACTAAACATCCCTGCACCATGTGCCAGGCACCACATGGTGCCTGCCACATGGTGCAGGGATGTTTGCAAACATATCAAATATAAGCTAAGATGCACCACAAATTTATAAACAGTGTCAATTTGTCTATATTCAAATCAATTTCAGAGGACAAGGTAATCCTTGATTTCAGTTTCTTTATTCCAAATTCATTGGACAATGCAAAACGATACAGCCGACGCGTTTCGTCCTAACACAGGACTTCTTCAGGGCTGTTTAGAAAAATACATAGATACAATACAATTACAAACAGATCATATGATTAAAAAATATCCTATACTGGATATTGATCTAACACACTTGAGCTTACATACTGACAGACAAATTTACATAGATTCTTTTAAGTAGAAAATGATCATTTAAAATTCAATACAAACATAACGAAAATTGTCATGTTATATCTCCTGTCCATGATTTCTCAATATCCCCCACATTGAAAGCACAGCTAGACAAATTTGTATTTAATGCAATATATGTATAAGGGGCTTCTGTTTGAAGTTATCTTATATATGCATTTAGAGACACTAAATGAGGAAGAAGAGGAAAGGAAAAGGTGAGAGTCGGTGGGCACAGAAAGAAAGGAATAAGGAAAATCATACTGCCATTCACTAGGTTTATTCGAGTTAGGTCATTTTTTACATATAAAAGGGAAAATATTCCTGGTTGTGAGGTTTATGTGTACAGATCCCAAGGGTCAGGACTGGGCATACTCTATAATAAGTATATAATGTACCTACCAAGAATTAGCAGATAAGTTACTTCAAACTTTATCAGTTTAAGATTGTGCAATAGAGGCTGAGAATCTTCTGTCCAAATTCTTATGATCCATATAGTTTAATCTGCAATATGAGATATATAGCCTTTTCATTAAGACAAAAATGCTTGTAGTATGAATGTATATCTAATAAAGATTGTAAGTGGACACAACCTCCATAGTAAAAAGTTGTTCATATATAACCCCATGGAATCTATTTAATAGAGCATTTAATTTTCGAAATATAAGCTATGAACCCATGTTAGGTCCATGAGACACGTACCTACATGTGGATATATGACGTTCCAAAACATGTTCTTTGTAATGTTACTTTCGGGAATTATTTTTCTACTGAGTTTAACTGGAGAAACGTGATCCACTCACAAATACGGAGGGGGCACATGAACCGATCTAAAGGAAGGGAGCTTAAAGATACTATTAAAAAGAACTATGCAGTTTTGGATGGTATCCTGGAGGAATACCAACTATATCTAAGGGACAAAAAACTAAAAAAGATAAAGAGGGATGATAAGGACTACAGAGACGGTAGGGTCTATACCTTCTCCCATAAATATGACAATATTAAGACACCTGGGGAGGGAAAAAGACAAAGGGAGGAAATGTCAGAAATCGCTTCTGCAAATAGTATAACCTCCATCTCATCAGCAGTCAGCTCAGTCACCACAGAAGACTCGGTGGGGGCTGCAGATAGTGAAACAAGGTCCAATACTTTTTTATTGGAGATGGAGAGACTAAAACTAAGTGCAAAAATAACACCAAGAGATCAAAGACAAGAAGGGGAGGGAGGAAATGGCAGAAATCCAAACAAAAATGACAACAAGAAATCGAAACTAGAACCAGGGGGCAGAATTACGAGATCCAAGAAAACAGGGAAATAATGGGAATCAATGAGGAGGGGACACAGAAAACACTAATTGTAAATCTTTCGAATAGAGAACTGTCTGGAAATGAGATATCTGTCCTAAACAAAGGTTTGGGATTTTGCCCCAACCAATTGGGTGGGGATGTTGATATTTTTGTGGACCTTTTCAAGTTTGTTAGATTGCTTAAACTTAAAGACCACTTCATACGCAACCCACCTACTTGTAACCAACCGTCTAATGAAATAACATTATCCACGTATACTGTACAAGAAATAAAAACTATTCAAACAATGATGTCCATTGAGTTGGAAACTTCAATTGATATGGAATCTGTATGTGATGAACTTAATGTTGTTGAGGATACAAGTATTGATAGCGGGTTGAAATTAAAATCCAAGTTTGTACCTATTGGCACCCATCCCAATATAGACACCTTCTTTGAAAGAGTTACACAAGGTTTTCACAAATTGTCAGCCAATCCAATCCGCGCGAATACACGGGCCCATAATTTAACATCAGGGGAAAAGGCAGCCCTTAAAGATCTAAGAATTGACCATACAATCGTTATTCGCGAACCGGATAAGGGGGGTAATGTGGTTCTGATGGAAAAAGATTGCTATATGAAGGAAATAGAACGACAACTCATGGACAGTAATTGCTATAGGAAAATTACAACTAACCCCATGAAGACACTGGGAGATCACATCAACACGAGACTAGTGAAATGGCGGGAGGATGGTCTGATTAGTGATGACGAATTCAGATACCTAAAAGTTACAACACCTTCTTTTCCTTGCATCTATATATTACCCAAAATACATAAGGGCGGCCCTTTTCCACCTGGCCGCCCAATTATTTCAGGGGTTAATTCACCAACAGAAAAACTATCGGAGTATGTGGACAAATATATTCAACCGTTGGTACAAAATTTACCAGCATACATAAAAGATACAAAGGACATCTTGGGTAAATTTGAGGGCTTCACATGGTCAGACACCCTTATTTTTGTCACCTTAGATGTGACAAGCTTGTATACCTGTATCAAAAAAGAGTTTGGGATTATAGCTTTACAGTCCTTTTTGGGACAGAGAACTGCGGACCACTGTCATCATAATGAGATGTTATTAGAAATGACTGACATTATCTTATCTAAGAACTACTTCCTCCATGATTCCGACTGGTACCATCAAATCCAGGGCACGGCTATGGGCTCCAGGTTTGCTCCTGCTTACGCCGGGCTCTTTATGGGCTGGTTCGAGCGGGGGCATGCCTGGGGCAAACATGCATCATCATGGATGCACCATGTAATATTCTGGGGCAGATATATTGATGACGTCATCATACTCTGGGATGGACTGGTAGAGGACTTGATGTCATACTTTGACTATCTCAATGATAATCCTTTTAATGTCAAATTCACCATTAACCATAGCTCTGAGGAAATTGACTTTTTGGATATTACCTTCTTTATCCAAAACAACCATATCCATAGCCGGACACATAGAAAGACCACAGCCTGTAACAGCACACTTCACTATCGAAGTTCACATCCACAACATGTGATCAATAATATCCCCTATGGGGAGGAGCCAAGATGGCGACCGGGACGGCAGCGTAGGCTCCCGGCTCTGTGAACCTCCGCACCCCGCACAGATATCCTGCATGAGATCCTTAGCCTGCGCTATATGCCCGTGTTGGTGAATGAGAGCGGCAACCGATCGTGTGACTCCGAAGTTTCTGGCGGCGGTATCGCCGGAGAAATGTCCAGTTGAAGTTTGCGGCCTGTGCAACCCTGGAACCGGGACCTCGAGTGGACAACATGGCCGGGCGGCAGTTCAACAACAGCGGCCTTTGATGACTGGGTGGAGTCGGCCTAACCGGAGCGGTGCGAATATCGGCCTACATTTCGCCGTGGTCGTTCCTACCACTACGCGTAGCGGAACGAGTGCATGCCCGAGGTGGCTAATCCAAGATTCCCCGGTGATTGTCTCAGCCATCACCGGTGACCCGCCCTGCCGCCGCCCGTAACTCGCCCCCTGTTTTTTGCGGACTGCTCCCGGATTTTCGCGGGCGCAGGTCCGTGGAGGGGATGACTGTTGCCCGTGACCACACGCCGGATGTATTTTTTGCCTGCCCCCGAAACCCTGATTCCAGTGACATGGAACCTGAGGCGCTTGTCCCTGAGTCCTGGTCCCAATCTGGGTTGGACCTACCCGGCGGCCATCTTGACAGGACGAAGTCTACTATCCTGTACACTGGGTCGCAGCACGATTGGAAGTGTGCGACTATGAGGAGCGTCGCGGAGCGAGCGCCGAGAGCTGTGCTGGGGTATGGTGATCTTCTCGAGGCTCTCGGTGCCCTCCATTCCACCTTGGTTCACGGCGCCTGGGTATTGGGGAGTAAGCTTGATGGGGTGACATCAGCGTTGGAACAGTTGCTGCCTGCCTGTCCCCAGGTACACGGGGACTTCCTACACCGCACACAGGAGGACAGTGTCGTGGCCGCCCCTGTGGATAGTGACCAGCTGGAAACTCCGGACAGTATCTTAACGTGTGATCGGCTGGCTGTGGGTCTGGTCTGTTCCGGAGGTATTGGACCTGAGTGGGGGGTGGTGGCCTTGTCCCGTGTGCGGCCTCCGGCAACCCAGGCAACATTCAAGCAACGGTCGCCTGCTCTGGCTGATTTCGCTTTCTTGGACCTTGTGTGCGGTGCAGATCCTGGGGCAGCACTGGGAAAGACGACTCTCCATACTGCTGACTGTGTTGGTGATCAGAGACTTCCACCCTACCTGTGTGTGTCGCTTCCTGTTCTCTTTTAGACGCTCCTCTTCTTTGTAGCATTGGACATGGCACTGGGTCGATGGGTATGCATGGGTAGATTCGCAAAGAGTGGCCAAGGATAAGGCTGATCCTTCAGAGGTGGTCATCTAATAGGCGGGCGGGTTCAGGGGTTGCGTGCTCTCACGGCATAACTGTTAGTGTAATAGGCGCATAATGCTCCCCATTCTTCTTTGACTTGGTCGATTCTGTGTTGCTTAATGTTTGCTTTAGGGGAAAACAAATTGTGCGGGAGGGAGAAGCCGGGGGCATGTTTTGAAGGCCCTCCTCCAGTTTATTAATATTCTCTCTACCCCCCCGTCTGGTGGGGTTTCTTTTCCTACTCCTCTTTCTCTGTTTCTTCTATATTTCGGGTCTGGTTCCGGGGCGACAGGCACGCTGCTGGGGGGGGAGGGCCGTACTCATCTGCAGAGGTGCAGGGTGGGGGGTTGGGGGAGGGGATCCTTTAGTCTTTAACCCTTTTTTTTTTTTTTCCATGGCCTCCTTTTTCTTCTCTTATTTCTTCTTTGTCTTTCTTTTCTGGGATCAGCATGGTAGAACTCCTTCGTCGTTGATCGCTGCGTTTTCATGTGTGCCACAATTTCCGTGGTGTTTTCTGGGTTTTAGGGCAGGGGACTGCAGGTGCAAATGGCCGTGATATTCCTCCACATCCTGAACTTCTTGTTTCAGCGCCATTGACTAGATAAATTGCTTTTTATTGTGGACGTTTATTATTCTGCCTGCCATTTCTTGCTGCCGGGAAACTGTTCGGCACCTGATCCTTCCATTCTCCCTCATTATAAAATGAAAACCTTTTGTATCATGGTCTCCTACTTGGGCTGTTTAGTGGCCGAGAGTATACCAGCATGGAAATTCTGCTCCCCGAGGTGCTGCCTGTTATAAATATTGATTTCTGTTACTCTGACTGCTTAGCGGCCGGCCCCGGGGGTTGTAGGCCCATACTTGTTATTGGTTGAAATGTCAATAAAGGTTTTTCAAAAAAAAATAATAAAAAAAAAAATAATATCCCCTATGGGGAAATGATCCGCATGCGCCGGAATTGCAGCATGGAAGAGGATTTCATTTCCAACATAAGGGAGACAGAAAGACTGTTTTTGGAAAGAGGATATCCTAAACATATCCTCAGTGAAGCACAAAACAAAGTAAAAAAGATCAATAGAACCACTACGTTAGTCAATAAGAACAAGAAAGTGCCTAATAAGAGTTACATCTCATTTAATACCCAATTTAATGAACAGAGTAGCAGGGTGTACAACACCCTCAGAAAGCACTGGCATTTACTCACTGACGTACCAGGTCTTAATGAATATTTGGACAAAAAGCCCATTGTGACATACAGAAGAGGACAAAATCTTCGAGATATGCTTTGTCCAAGCTATGTTACTACAACCAAGAAACAAACTTGGCTCACTACAAAAACAGTAGGTTTCTTTACATGTAACAAATGTAATGTTTGCAATCTAGGGATGAATAAGACTAAGAACTTTAGCTTCAACACTAGACGCAAACACACAATTGAATATCTTATCAATTGTAATTCAACTTACATAGTTTACATAATATGCTGCCCTTGTAATAAAATATACGTGGGCAGTACAAAAAGGCCCCTAAAATTGAGAATCCAAGAACATGTCCGGGCTGTTCGGAATGGGGACATGAGGTACCCGTTGACTTTCCATATGCAGGAAAAACATTCCAGGGCAGACAATCTTCGGTTCATGGGTATAGATCAGGTCCCAGTACACCCCAGGGGTGGAAATAGAGAACTCGCACTCAGAAAGAAGGAAGCAGAATGGATATGTAGATTACGGAGTGTTGAGATGGGACATAACAGTGACAATGAGATGCATTATTTTCTATAAAAACCCTGCCCCAACTATGATACGTCTGATACTAATCACTGGTAACATAACATATGTATTTAATCATGTAATTCTGCCCCAACTATGGTACGTCTGATACTAATCACTGGAAATATAACATATGTAGAAAATCATGTAATTCTGCTGACCTTAGTCTTTACTGTCACTTCAAATCTTTCCCCAACCCTCTTTACAACTCCTCTCTATATACGAATTTAAGTATTGAAATCATATGGAGTACCTTCTATTATACTGTCAATTCACTAGGGGAACTTTTTACGGTAGGTGTTGTGTACAATTGATTCCATTTAACCGATATATTGAAGAAAGAGAGAATATCATGTTGCCCTTAGAGTGTTGTACAATTGGCTTTACCTATAGGGTCATTGATATAAGTCCACTCCAAGAGGGCCGCCACACATTGGAATTCACCCGTATACGCTTTTTGATTACCACACTGATATTATTTTTCTTTTAATTAAAAGAATTCTTTTTATGAAGATCCGCATTTCGAATCTAACAAATAAACATAGGTCAAGATTACAAGCAGCCTATAAGGACTCTATAGAGAGACCGTCATATCCTGTGCTAGATCAGAATTCAGATCAAGGACTTTCAGCTCTTATTTTTCTTTTCCATATTCAGCCGCAATATACATTTGAATAGCCTATTTGCAGTCCGTGCACTGCGCTTGCAACTTTTGCAGTTGCCACGTTGAGGCTCGGCTCTTTCAACACACACAACGTGGTGGGTCCCAATTCCCGGATAGGGACTGTGTATATTCCAAGATGGCCGCGTAATTCGTGCCGATAATCACATGACCCGCAGGGGCTTTCGAATGTGAAACTTCCTTTAAACTATAGCTTGTAGATAGGAAATCATCCTTCCGCCGTTTGATCATAAACGCTTCTGGCACTACCTAACAAATATAAATCCCAGATTAAATAAAGTTGATACTGCCAAACACATATCGCCTATAAACTTCATTGGTTCTTTATTACTCTAAATGGGTGATCAGGACATATCATTCAAACATGGTCACTTTTGTCACGCCAGAACGTTGAGGCTCGGCTCTCTCATCACACACAACGTGGTGGGTCTCAACTCCCTGATAGGGACTGTGTATATTCCAAGATGGCCGCGTAATTCGTGCCGATAATCACATGACCCGCAGGGGCCTCCGAAGGTGAAACTCCTTTCAAATAATAGCTTGTAGATAGGATTTCATATTTTCATCCTTTGTATCATATACACTATTAGTACCACTTAATAAATATAAATTTGAGATTAAATGAAGGTGACACTGCCAGACACATATCGCCTATAAACTTCATTTGGTCCTTTATTACTCTATAAAAGTGATCGGGACATACCATTCAAAGATGGCCACTATTGTCACGCCAGAACCCATGTGATCTACAAGGGGCGTCGCCCCGTAACCTCACACAGGTGTTTTGAACTTGCCGGGCCATTTGAAACATATAAAGTGAGTGTTTTATCGGCATAATGGGATTCCTGATCGAGGGACCGCTTCCTGTTGCAGTGGATTGTCCTGTGGCCCGCCTTTCGTAACTAACAGATTATGGTAAGCGCTTGTCAGCCTAACCACTCCGTAAGCGATAGATTATTATAGTAGGCTTCGTCAAAGAACCAGTGAGATCGTTGACCTAGAGACACTACTTTTTCTTGGTTTTGACTTTAGGAACTCTGTTTAAAGTATGATGATAGATTGGGTTTGAACAGGGCTCTAAGAGGGGCGCATGACGTGAAAATGACCTAGAGACAATATTTTTTCTTGGTTTTGACTTTAGGAAATCTGTTTAAATTATGATGATGGATTGGGTCTGAACAGGGCTCTTAGAGGGGCGCATGACGTGAATAGGGCGCAGATGCTCAAGTTAGTCCAGCACGCAACGGATCATAATAGGGATTCTGAATGCCTCTTACCTTATTTTATATCAAGTTCTTTTAATAATAAGAGGGTGTGCAATAAGAATACAGAGATCTAACACTGGGGAATTTTTGGTGGAATGGCTCTTGTCCTTGATTTTTACGTATTAAATTTTCTTGTAGCCTTTATAATAGGGTCAGGCTCTGAAATACTTTACATGCTCATACCTTACTCTGTTTACCTCCCTTCCTTTAGATCGGTTCATGTGCCCCCTCCGTATTTGTGAGTGGATCACGTTTCTCCAGTTAAACTCAGTAGAAAAATAATTCCCGAAAGTAACATTACAAAGAACATGTTTTTGAACGTCATATATCCACATGTAGGTACGTGTCTCATGGACCTAACATGGGTTCATAGCTTATATTTCGAAAATTAAATGCTCTATTAAATAGATTCCATGGGGTTATATATGAACAACTTTTTACTATGGAGGTTGTGTCCACTTACAATCTTTATTAGATATACATTCATACTACAAGCATTTTTGTCTTAATGAAAAGGCTATATATCTCATATTGCAGATTAAACTATATGGATCATAAGAATTTGGACAGAAGATTCTCAGCCTCTATTGCACAATCTTAAACTGATAAAGTTTGAAGTAACTTATCTGCTAATTCTTGGTAGGTACATTATATACTTATTATAGAGTATGCCCAGTCCTGACCCTTGGGATCTGTACACATAAACCTCACAACCAGGAATATTTTCCCTTTTATATGTAAAAAATGACCTAACTCGAATAAACCTAGTGAATGGCAGTATGATTTTCCTTATTCCTTTCTTTCTGTGCCCACCGACTCTCACCTTTTCCTTTCCTCTTCTTCCTCATTTAGTGTCTCTAAATGCATATATAAGATAACTTCAAACAGAAGCCCCTTATACATATATTGCATTAAATACAAATTTGTCTAGCTGTGCTTTCAATGTGGGGGATATTGAGAAATCATGGACAGGAGATATAACATGACAATTTTCGTTATGTTTGTATTGAATTTTAAATGATCATTTTCTACTTAAAAGAATCTATGTAAATTTGTCTGTCAGTATGTAAGCTCAAGTGTGTTAGATCAATATCCAGTATAGCATATTTTTTAATCATATGATCTGTTTGTAATTGTATTGTATCTATATATTTTTCTAAACAGCCCTGAAGAAGTCCTGTGTTAGGACGAAACGCGTCGGCTGTATCGTTTTGCATTGTCCAATGAATTTGGAATAAAGAAACTGAAATCAAGGATTACCTTGTCCTCTGAAATTGATTTGAATATAGACAAATTGACACTGTTTATAAATTTGTGGTGCATCTTAGCTTATATTTGATTTGTCTGATTATGTTCCCTAGGGAACTAGCATTGTTACAATGGGTGCTACTCAGAATGCACACATCCCCTTGACCTATATGTAATAGCATATCTCTGTGGGAAAGATACTAAAGGGTGATATTAATTTCAGGTGCTGGCAAAATAGAAGGTCCCATTGTTAGTCCATTTTATAGCATGTTTGCAAACATCCATTTTTCTATTGCACCCTTTTTCTGTCCACCGCACAAGGTGAAAAAGAAAATTAGATGTTTCTGACTGCCAATAGGTCGGTCGCATCCTAAAACTGCTCACTAATAGTCCGGCGGATTCCATCCCGCTATGGTGTCGGTCATCAAACCGACATCGTAATAGGCTCCATAGTTCTCAAGTCACCTGATGTATAAGTAAAAGGAAACACTTCTGCATGTTAGGAGATTTGTCATTTAACATTTTGAAGACACTGTCTTATCACATCTAACGTGATCTTTGATGCATGTGGCCGGACAGTTGCACTGGGAAACATGCGGCAGATAAGCGGTTTGCACATACGTGTAGCTTGCTTTCAGCTCTCCCAATGGGCGGTCACCAGTGACGTCACTGCACTTTGGTGGCTTGCTTGTGTTGGGAGGTGCACTCGCCAGTAGTGGCCCGAGTCCTTGGTTTTGTCACCCTAAATTATCTGTCCTGCACATGTGTGGCTATCAGGTTCTTCAATGTGACAGGTCTGGTCACTCACCCTTCTCTTCTCTCCTTTTTCAGTTATCCCTTGCAATGTGGTGTCTGGCCATGCATCACGTGTTCTTTTTCTGGTTTAATTTCTCCACGTGCTTCCCTTTAACAGTTGCTGGTGTGGATCTTTGTGTATGCACAATGGGATATGCACTGCAGGCTTACTGTAATGCAGGCGGGTAATGTTATGGCTTCGGGGACAAATTGCTGTTCGCTCCTTGCTTCTCTTCTCAAAGGGACAGCTGTCATTTTGGGCGGCATGGAGCATGGAGAAGGAACTTTATATCTGTGAATAAGATAGAACATGTATGCTGCTATGGAGTCTTTGTTCACCTTCTTCTTGTGCTTGTGTTCATGGGAGTAAATCTCCTTCAGAATGCTGAGACGTCTGAAGTAAACCAGACTCATATTGATCATGGTTATATAGTCGGTGTCTGAACTTCTCTTATTCTTTTTTAGTCCTGTGCAAAACAATCAGGGCGCAAAATGAGATTTCCATGGGAGGCGCGGGCCTCTTTTACTTGCGTGGTGGCAACTTGTCGCCAGGGGACGCGTGGCACTCCTTGTGATTGTAATGGACTTGCTGGCTGGCTCCGATAGCTTTAAGGAGAATTTCGGATCCACGAGCTGCTCACGCTGGCTTCCCCTAACTTCTGGTACAGCCTCATTGCCTCCTGCTGGCAGATCACGTTTCTTCCGGTGAGGAATGATCGGATCCAGTCCAGGGCTGTTCCTTTTATGCCTGCAACATGTAGTCTGGTGACTAGTGTGCGGTGGGAGACGGTGTGGAAGGCCGCTGATAGGTCGAGTAGGATGAGGGCTGCTGCTAGGCTTTGGTCCAGGAGTGTGCAGATGTCGTCTGTGGCGGCGAGTAGGGTGGTCTCTGTGCTGTGGTTGCTTCGGAATCCGGATTGGGACGGGTTGAGGACAGCATTCGCTCCAATGAATCGTGTCAATTTCCGCACCTATGCTCACCATACCTTCTGCCCTGCTGTTTACCAGTGTGGTGGTCCTTGTGCTCCATCCATCTTTTCCTCTCTCATCCTTAGGGGACAGAGGAGACACCGCTGGTGCTGCGGGATTGCCGTTGGAGGTGAGGTCCTCTTTTCCTTCTGTAGTACTCAAATTATGTGAGCGCCCTCTGCTGGCTGGCTGTGGCAGTCGCGCAGCCATTTTTCTGGTCAGGGCAGCTTGTTCTTCCTGCCCGGTAGGATGACTTATGCTGCCAATCTTTTGGAGGGCTACTGGATGTGCATGTTTTGCAGGCACGATTCCCAATCTTCCTCCGTTACTGTCCATTTGTTTCACTGCCTGGGGCAAGGTCGCAGGGGCATTGCAAGCTCTTTGTTATGCCGGGCGTCAAGGCAGCTTGGTCTTTGTAAATGTGTTTACTCCATCAGGGCCGCCTCTTTGCAAGCCACGTACTCTGTCTTCGGTCTCTGGGGCCGGGGTGTGGTGCAGCAAGTGAGTGCTAGGTGGTGCAGCACCCACTCCCCCCCCCCCCCCCCCCCCCCAGCCATGGCAGCCTCTCTGATGCTGCAGGTCTTTTCAACCAAGCCGGCGCTGGAGATGCAGGTGCGGGGGGGGGGGGGGGATTACGCAGTGCAGGTGCAGCCTCGGATCATGCTCTTTTTCCCTGCTGACGGGGTGCCGCAAACTGCTGCAGGCAGATAGGATGTATTGTGATGCACTGCTCGTCAGATCAATGCACCTCTTCTGTAGACCGCTTGATGCTCAGAAGGTATGGTGGGGCAGAGGGTAATGCCCTGGGAGGTCAGTTAATGGTGGGTGGCAGCAGCTCTGTGATGGGGTTTGGTATTGGCCTTCCTCACCTCGAGGGGCGCATCCGTCAGCAGCGTCCTGCCAATAGCGCTGCTCTCACTTCTTGTCACTGTCTGCCAACACACACCGTCACCCAGCAGGTGGATGGCAGCTGTTACGGCGAGGTGTTGGTCTCTGTTTCATGCCTCAGGCATGGAAAGGGTTCACCGTTGTGCGTTGACGGCGTTAACTCTTTCCCAGGCAGGCTACAACGGCACTGCCAATCTAGATATCATCCTCTTCACAGTGGTTAGCTGCAGGAAAATGGGCCATGCAGTGGCCCAGTTCGGCAACCCCTTAGGAAGTGGCTGACACTAGCATCGCAAAAACACTGGGCCCCTTCCGACCCTTGGCCCCAGTGCATTGCACAAGCTATACCAATAGTAGCTATGCCCCCGAGTGTGATGGAATGCGGCCTGGTATTTGATGGTGGTATGGTATGAGGAGGTAAGGTCTAATATGACAAGTCATTTGCAACGAGGTGTTGTTTCATTTGACTAGTAGACAAACAAGTTTTATTGAGTGCAACCTCACCAAAGAGCTATTTCTATTTATATATTTATACCTAAGCATGGCAGTGAAAATATTTATGCCATGGCAGTGAAAATAAATGTGATCCAATCATACATGTTACTTGGAACACCTGTAAAAATAAATGGGTATTCACACGTTTATTGCCATGGTCCAAAGTTCAAATTTGAGTCATTTTACTGCATCATGTTCTAGGTCCCCAAAAACAATTAATACCCTAAATGGGTTGCTGTTTAAGCCTCTTGGTATCTTAGTTTGTAAGTTCACAATATTCCTTGATTTAGGTCTGATCAGCATCAAAATCCTATTGCCTTCCCTTTCCCCAAGGGTACTCGATCAAGACAAAAATACTTGAGAAGGTCCCTATTACTGTTGTGATACAATTCAAAGTGCCTAGCCACGGGATAGGAGTTCTTAATCGTAATAGCACGCATATGTTCTGAAATGCATTTCTTTGTGAGGTGTGTCGTGCTGCCTGTATACTGTTTATTGCATGGATATGTTAGGCAGTAGACAGTGTAATCTATGTTGCAGGTCAAGATATAACTTATCTTCATTGTTTTTTTCTACCCTAGTATGTTGTACTCTCTTACTTTCTGACTGAATTTGCATGCTTTGCATCTTCTGCATGGATAAAACCCTCCCAAGGCCTCCTTCCTTAATGTATTACCTTCTGCACAGAATTGACTGTGCACCAATAGGTCCTCCAATGAGGTACTGCGTCTATACCTCACCAATGGCTGACTTGGTATGTCTGTACCTAGTACATTATCTGACTGCAGTATTTGCTTGGACATAGATGAGGAATTAGCAACCCATTTAAGGGATTACTATTTTTTGGGGTCCTAGAACATTTTACAGTGCAATGATTTAAAGGAGGATATTTGGGTGGAAATATGAGGGATTGCGTTTGCCCACTCAGAGCTTGATTGAATATATGATGAAGGCGAGGCCTATTTTATAGGTATGTGTATTAATTTAAAGGTGATATTCACACACACGCAAAAGTATGTGATATATATGTAACAAACATGATGATTGCAGAATACAGAGACTTTCCTTCTTTTTTATTTTCATTTATCTCTGCCCAAATGGATATCATTGTGATAAAAATCATGTAAAGCATTAATGCATTTAAAGTTTGATTTTTGTATAAAGACTCTCCCACAGAATGACCTCATTATTGTTGGTGGTGACTTCAACATTCCGCTAGATCCCATTATAGATTGCCAGTCTACATGCAACTATCATATTACACGCTCACACAACCTAATTCATAACATATGTGCTAAGTTTAATCTTAAAGATGCCTGGCACTTACAGCATCCGGATGACAGGGACTATACGTTTTATTCAGCACCACATAACTCGTATACTAGAATAGATTAAATTCTTATTTCCGGTTCCTTCACACACCTAATCGAGCATTCAGATATTGCGCCCAAACTAGTGTCGGACCACTCCTGTATAAACGTTAAATTGTCTGGCAGTTGTAATGAACCCTCGCCCAGAAGATGGTGCTTCATTAATGATGTTCTATCAGACACTGGGGATAAAAAGAGAATTGAAGATGCAATTTTAGATTATCTGAAGCATAATGATAATGAAGAAACTAACATAAATATACTTTGGGATGCACTAAACGCTACTATCAGGGGAACACTTATTGAAATGAAAACAAAAATCAATAAAAAACTTAATTCTGAATTAACTAAATTGGAATTGGAAATTAAATCTTTGGAGTCCTCCCATGCCCTCTCATTGAAAGATACTACGATACTTAACCACTTCACTCAAAAAAAGAATGAGTATAATAAAATTGTAAGTGAACGGGTGGGGGTATGGGTGAACAAATTTAAAGCTCTTAAGCTCTGCAAAGCTAATGAAGCAGGAAAATTACTAGCTTCATATCTGAAATATAAGCAGAAACAAAATGTTATCTCAGCTGTCAAGGATGTTAATAACCAAACATATACAAAATAAAAGGATATCTTAAATACCTTTAAATCTTTTTATGAGGACTAATATAAAAATCTGAAATTTAACTAATTTGAGTGCTCCCAAAACCTAAATAGATTAAAATTATCCCAATTAGGTGATACAGACAAGCTTGCATTGGGAAGACCAATTAGGGCATTAGAAGTGGAGGCCGCAGTCAAGTCCATGAAGGATAATAAGGCTCCGGGACCTGACAGGTTTACTGCTACTTTTTAAAAAACCTTTTCAGACCAATTGCAACCAACTATGGTGTAACTATTTGATAACAGAGCGAAGGTAGGCCGGACGACCGATTCCATGACAGAAGCTAACATAATTGTTATACCTAAAGAGGGACAGGACTCCCTTTTACCAAAGAATTAAAGGCCAATATCTCTTATAAATCTAGATTTTAAAATGTACGCTAACATTTTATCTACAAGACTTACCACTGTCGTCCCTCGCTAAATAAGCAATTCTCAAGTAGGTTTTCTTAAAAATCGTATGTCCAATGATAACACCCGTTTGTTATGCCATGTTTTAGAACATGCAGCGTTTAAACAAGATTCAACTATTGCAATCACGCTAGAAGCAGAAAAGGCCTTTGACAGGGTCTTGTGGTCATTTTTTTAAAACAACGTATGTATTCATTTTGTATCACTGATGTATATGTTGCATTGGTTTACTATCGGTTTTGTACTACTTACATGGGCTTTTTCTATGTAAAACTCAATAAATAAAGTTTAAAAAAAAACGAAAAAAAAAAAAACCTATGTATTCATTTAATCTGGGGGAGTCTTATATAAATATGGTTATGACCCTTTATCTAACTCCTTCGGCGCGCATTGCGGTTAATGGATCAGTTTTGGACCCTTTCTCTTTACAACAAAGCACTAGGCAAGCTTGTCCCTTGTCTCCATCTCTTTTCCTTTTGGCTTTGAAACCCTTGATTCAAGACATTAAGATGAATCTAGATATAAAAGGGCTAGGGTTTAAGGATACTCAAGTTAAGTTGGCGCATACATGGACGATATCTTAATAATAACTGAAAATCCAGAGTCTTCAATTAAGGCGCTGATGTCTACCATTGGAGAATACTCAAATAATTCAGGGTATAAACTTCACAAAGACAAATCAGAGGTTAAACCCTTGAATATGCACTGTACCAAAGAAGTTATGGGTAACCCTGGCCTGGCATGGCAATCGGGATATATAAAATGGCAGTAATAAAATAGACACCCTCCATCACAATGAGAAACTCACATTGGAAAAGGTCACAAAACTTCTTGATTCGTGGTCACCAAGATTCATCACATGGTGGGGAAGGATAGAAACTATTAAGATGATGATTACGCCCTTAATGAATTACCTTATTAACATGCTCCCACTGATTCTATCAAAGACTTTCCCAAAAATATAGACATTCTTCTAACAAAATTCTTATGGCAAGGCAAGAAAGCTTGTATTGGACTTTAAAAACTAAGGCTTGAGAAAACTGTAGGTGGAGTTAACTTAGCCGATTTTAAATTATATCAGCCTTTCTAGCAAAACAAGGTTCTTATTGGCTCGAACCCCCTGCCCAGTACACCCCGGTTTGGTTAGAAGTTGAAAGATCTATTCGGGACAATCTTTAATCTTTGGCCATTCTTACTTCTAACCACCTATATCCGAATTGCTCTAAATCTATCTTCAGAAATACGAAACTTGCCCTACTTCAGGTAGATAAGAATCTCGACTTCAGTATTAAGGGATCTAAAATGGAGTTTATCTGACATAACCGTAACATGTTATATAAAGGTAAGAGCCTTAATGGTGGTACTTGGATAAACACGGGGATATCTTTCCCTATCAGCTTGAACGTTCTTACTACCCCATGACGTTTGATGAACTCCAAACCAGGTGCAAACTAGACAAAATTGAATTTTATACTTTCTTAAAAATTAGGGTAGCTATATCTAGAGCTAAATTGAACAACCCATCGCCATCTCTGCCAATGTTTATATCACAAATAAATAAACTAGGAAATCAAGTATAACATATCTACAAACTCCTTCGGCCTAAAACTTCAAAGATTAATGAAATGCCTATAGCCTTTTGAGAGAGTCATTCCTCTGTCCCCATACCTGATTCTATTTGGCCTCAAGTGTGGAGCTCTGTAACACTTAACAAGATATCTCCTGTAATGTCTCAAACTAAATTTTGGTTATTACATAAGGCTTTTTGGACGCCAGCTCGATTGCATTCCCTACATATTCGAGATGATCAGTTGTGTTGAAACTGTAAAGTAGAGAAAGGAGATTTAGCCCATTTTATTCTTCACTGTAAAGCTGTAGAGCCCTTTTGGGATAAGGTTGTCGATTTCCTTTCAAATCTATTCAAATGTGATTTGAGAAGAGAATTTTCTACGCTAACGACTGGCTCCTTTACGATAGACTCATGTAATGAAGCAGATAAGGCATTATTGGATCTTTCATTTACATCAGCAATAAAAATGGTACTAATCAATTGGAGGGATATGAATAAAGCCTCATATAAAGGATTGTTGAACTGGATCATTCATCTCAGAGGTGCGGATAACATCACCCTACAGAATTCTCCATGGAAAGCCTCCTCCAGAGATATGTGGAACTCTTTAGATACTTACTTCAACTCGCATAAACCTCCGTGAATGTTTTACTTTATTATAAAGGCAAACATGTTGGGTAACTTGTATAATGTAACTATGTATATTTATCAGATGGTCAGCAAGTTTCTTATTTGTCTTTAAATGTATTAGGTTAGGTACTTCCTGGGGCTCTCTATCTTTATTAGTTATTTCTTCTCTGCTCTCTTTCTTCTTTATTTTCTTCGTTTCCTCTTTTTTCTTTCTCTTCTCTTTCTGGGATTTCCTTATTGCTCTATTTTACCATCTCGTATAGACTGGCCATACCCATATTTTATGCAAGAATTGATATATCAATGCTTTGCTTATATTGTAATATTGTGCCCATTGTCCAGTGTGTATATCTTATCAAACATGTTCTTGTATTTCTTTTTTGTTTTACTATAAAAAATCAATAAAGTTTTGAAACATAAAGTTTGATTTTTGGGTATATGCTAATGAAATGTAGAAAGCATTTATCTGTAATGAACTTCAAATTGTAGTAATGAATCATTTTATAAGATGGCTGCTGTGTAGAGAACCGATGTGCAATGAGTTGTGAAGTCCTTTGTCTATGACAAGAGGAACTCCTCCAATGAGATTGCATGTAAAGTATAAAAGTAACTGTTTGCGTCAGTGAAGCTTGAACATTGAGAAAGGCGTGTAGATGAAACGCACTTGTTCATTTCGAATCAATACATCTGAAAGGCTTTTTAACCCTGAAACTGCCTATATATACATATATATGAAAAAACCATAGGTTTCAGGGGTGTTATAGTTAGCTGGACATTTCACTCGTACAAAACCATTGAAATTCCTCCGTTATAGTTAGTTGTAGTAACTATAACTCGTGCGCCCGGAATCCACTGCTGATGATGTCACATATTACATTACATCATTCATGACATGGTCAGTGACATCACTGAGGACATCTCAAATGACATCACTGATGACATCATCCAGTCAATGTGGTTTGCTTCCATATATTGCAATAAGTATTATATATATAGGAATCGGCATTGAAGACTGAGTGGATGTATAAGTGTCTGGATGGGGGATTTAGTAGTACTGTGATTGACTGTCTAAGTGACTAATTTAAAGTGTCTCACTAAATATATGGGATAGTGATTTAACTGTGTGAATATCTGTATCACTCTGTCTCTTGTTATGTAAACTACTGCATAAGTTGGTTACTATTTATGTGAAACTCTATATTATTTTCTAATTAGTTAAGTGAGTATTTGTATGAGAGAGTGAATGTGTGTGTAGTTGGATGGGAGGTGTGTGACTGTCCAAAGATGTTTAAAAAGTTGATTAAGTAGGTATATGAGGTTAAGACTGTATGTGAAAACAGTTGTTTGGGTGAGTGAATCTCTTTATGGGTGTGTTGATGAGTAAATATATTTCTCAATGATACATGTCCAACCAAGGGGCCGATTCCGATCCGGGTCGGAAAGCACTCCGACCGAGCCGGATCCGGAGTGTTTTCTGACCGAGCCGGAGTCCTGCAGTCCGACCGAGCGAGTATGATGCGGCTGTATGCTGCCGGACTCGGTTCGGTCGGACTCCCATAGAAGTCAATGGGAGCCGGTCGTACGACACGTACATGGGCTCCCATTGACTGAATGGGTACGTCGCGGACAAGTGTGCCCCCTACAGTGGGTACGCGTCGGTGCCATCCGCACCATACATGCCTGTGTTGGGGAGACCCATGGGTCTCCCCCTGTGTCCGAGTAGTAGGGCTGCAGGTGACAGGGGGTCCGACCCCCAAAGGCAACCACCCGGACAATTTGCGAGCCGGACACTCCGGCTCGCACAGGCTGTCCAACGCGTGCATCGTACTGGCTCGGTCGTGAATCGCATCCATTGCACGCCACGGTTAGCTTACGACCGAGACGTACAGAGCGGTTCGGACCCAGAAATGACTCGGTCGGTGAATTTCATGTAGCTTGCATCGTACTTGCTCGCTCGTACAGCTTTACGAGTCGGCCAGAAAACACGCGTACGGCTCGTAGTTTTTCCGGCCGGATCGCGTTCGGTGCCCTTCCGACCCGGATCGGAATCGGCCCCAAAGTAGAAATATAAAAGGCAGTGTATGTGACAGTTGTTGTATATAAATAAGTATACATAAGACTCAGTGATTGTCTGAGTGACTGTATAGAAAATTGTATACTTATAATAGTGATTTTATAACACACTAAATATGAGTTACTATCTATATGAATAAATAAAGTGGTGTTTGTATAAGTGTGTAGCTGAGTAAATGTAAGTATGATCAATTGTTTGCATAAGTGAGTAGGATGACTGCATAAGTTAATAGGATGTGTGCTGGTGTGTAATGTCGATATAGGTGTATAAGTATATTTAATAGTGTTCTATTGATCTTTCTCAGCATGTATGAGTAAATCTATAGTGTTTAGATGTGTGTGTTTAGATGTGTGTGTAGATCTCCAAATCACTGGGTGGGTCTTTAGAAACTTGTATTGGTGTGTCAATGGTTTAAACATGGTACTCTATATTTTATAGTGAGTGATGAAAGGTTATACTAGTGTATGATGAGGTGTATCAGATTGTCACGTGGATGATGTAATCAGTGATGTCATCAGTGATGTCATTTGAGATGTCATCAC
Source organism: Triturus cristatus (assembly GCF_964204655.1). Classification (NCBI taxonomy): domain Eukaryota; kingdom Metazoa; phylum Chordata; class Amphibia; order Caudata; family Salamandridae; genus Triturus; species Triturus cristatus. The sequence continues at coordinate 267,261,766 of NC_140585.1, forward strand.
TGATGTCATCAGTGATGTCACTGACCATGTCATGAATGATGTAATATGTGACATCATCAGCAGTGGATTCCGGGCGCGCAAGTTATAGTTAGTACAACTAACTATAACGGAGGAATTTCAATGGTTTTGTACGAGTGAAATATACTGCTAACTATAACACCCCTGAAACCTATGGTTTTTTCAGTGAATTTCTAAGGTTTTTTAAATGCTAATTCCTAACTATAACATGTCTGAAACCTGTGGTTTTTTGTCAGTGAATTTCAAAGATTTTTTAAATGATAAGTTTTTAAATGTAATAATAGTTATATGTATTTTTTTATACTGATTTTCTACCGTTTTTAACTGTTTATTTTTGCATATTTTATTTTTTAAATTTCATTATATATTTCTAATATAAATGGAAATAAAAATGTTTTTTAAAATATTGAAAGTGAAATATTGTTTTTTCTGTTGAATGTATAAGTGTAGAACAATAAGTGTGTTGGTTAGTTAGGGGACTGCATGCATAGTGCGTAGGGGTTTGAAGCAGTCCATGTGCTAAGGCCAGGCTCAGTGCATGAATACTTGGGTACTGACTGAATGATTAGAGCACTGCAAGGAGAGTGCCTGGGTGAATTTATACGTGTTAGAATTACTTTTCAAGATCAGTACTGGGTTCAAAGATGCAGCACTGAGGTCTCTCCTGATAACAGGTGAGTAAATCGGAATTTGTAGTTCAGCTGATTTTAGAGGAATATTTGTAAGTTTCAAAAATCGACAGAAACTTTTTCAACAAAAAGCAGGCAATGATAGCCTATGGAAGGAAATTCAAAGTACTGGTAAGTACGGTTAGAATTACTTTTCAGGATCAGTACTGGGCTCAAAGATGCAGCACTGAGGTCTCTCCTGGTAACAGTGAGTAAATCGGAATTCGTAGTTCGGCTGATTTTAGAGGAATATTTTAAAGTTCCAAAACTCCACACTTAGAAGAATTCCCAAGTGAAACCAGTCAATGTTAGCCTATGGAAGGAAATTCAAGTTACTGGTAAGTACAGTTAGAATTACTTTTCAGGATCAGTACTGGGCTCAAAGATGCAGCACTGAGGTCTCTCCTGATAACAGGTGAGTAAATTGGAATTCGTAGTTCGGCTGATTTTACTTTGGTCCAGTATATATAGAGCCACTTTCCTACACCATCCCCTGACTTCACCACTGTGTAAACGCGCCCTGTGTCAGTTTTAATTTGGGAGATTAAGTCCCCTTGAATCCTGAGTGTCCCTAGGGTCCAAGTAGCCCACTAGGTACCTCCAGTAAGCGCCACACAGCTGCGTTGCAGAGAGGTGTAAAATTGGGGCACGACCGGGGCCACCTCTCTGAAACACAACGCAGTGGCACTAACTGGAAGCACCTGGTGGGCTAGTTAGCCCCCAGGGGCCCTCAGGATTGAAGGGGAATTATTTCCCCAACCAAAAATGCGCCACAGGGCGTGTTTTCACACGTCACCTCGGGCCCCATCCCCTCCCTTCACTACCGTGTAAACGCGCCCTCTGGCCGTTTTAATTTGGGAGATTAAGTCCCCTTGAATCCTGAGTGTCCCTTGGGTCCAACTAGCAAACTAGCCCACTAGGTACCTATAGTAAGCGCCACAGAGCTGCGTTGCAGAGAGGTGTAAAAAGGGGCATGGCCTGGGCCACCTCTCTGAAACACAGTGCAGTGGCGCTTACTGGAAGCGCCTGGTGGGCTAGTTGGCCCCCAGAGGCTCTCAGGATTGAAGGGGAATTATTTCCCCAACTTAAATCACGCCACAGGGCGTGTTTGCACATGTCACCTCAGGCCCCGTCCCCTCCCTTCGCCCCTGTGTAAAAGCGCCCTGTGTCTGTTTTAAGTTGGAAGATAAAGTCCCCTTGAATCCTGAGGGTCCCTAGGGTCAAATTAGCCCACTAGGTAGCTCCAGTAAGCGCCACAGAGCTGCATTACAGAGAGGTGTAAAAAGGGGCGTGGCCCCTGAACACCTCTCTGCAACGCAGCTCCCTGGCGCATACTGGAGGTACCTGGTGGGCTAGTTGGCCCCCAGGGACCCTCAAGATTGAAAAGGAATTGGTTCCTCAACTTAAAATGCACCACAGGGCGCATTTGCACAATGGTGAAGGAAGGGGGCGGGCCTGAGGGGACATGTCTGCAAACACACCCTGTGTCGCGTTTTAAATTGGAAAATTAATTCCTCCTCAATCCCGAGGGTCCCTAGGCCAACTAGCCCACCAGGTACCTCCAGTATGCGCCAGAGAGCTACCTTGCAGACAGGTGTTCAGAGGCCCCGCCCCTTTTTACAACACTCTGCAACGCACCTCCGTGGCACTTACTGGAGGTACCTGGTGGGCTAATTGGATCCCAGGGACCCTCAGGATTGACGAGGAATTAATTCCTGAACTTAAAACGCGCCACAGGGCGTGTTTGCACACATGTGAACTCAGGCCCCGCCCCCTCCCTTCACCACTGTGCAAACGCGCCCCGTGGCGCATTTTAAGTTGGGGGATTATCCCCCCTTGAATCCTGAAGGTCCCTGGGCTGCAACTAGCCCACCAGCTACCTCCACTAAGCACCACAAAGCTGCGTTGCAGAGAGATGTAAAAAGGGGCATGGCCTCAGAACACCTCTCTACAACGCAGCCCCCTGGCGCATACTGGAGGTTCCTGGTGGGTTAGTTGGCCCCCAGGGACCCCCAGTATTCTAGGGAATTAGTTCCCCATCTGCAAACGTGCCAGGGGGCGCGTTTGCAGAGTGCTGAAAGGAGGGGGCGTGGCCTCCGGCGCAATGCCAGTCTTTTTTTATTTTTTTGTTACGAAGGGGGGCTGTGTAGCCACCCATCTTTTTCTATTTTTTGGGCCCTGGGGACCCCATCCCCCAGGGCCTGCCCCCTAATTTTTTTTTTTTAAGTGTAAAAATGTGGAAGTGGGCCGCATGGCCCCCTCCCAAGGCCTTAATCGGCCCCGGGGACCCCATCCCCCAGGGCATGGCCTTTTTCTTTTTTTATCTTTTTTTTTAACTTTTGGGGAGAGGGGCCGCATGGCCCCCCTCCTGGGCCATTTGTAGCCCCGGGGACCCCATACCCCGGGGCTGGCCCTCTCTGTTGGGGACCGTGGAGGGGGTCCCCAATGCCCCCTCCACATGGGGAGCTGCTAAGACGCAGCTGCCGTGTGGAAAAGCAATTTGGTTTGAATTCTGAAAGAGAGAGCAGGTTTTCCTGCTCTGTCCTTCAAAATTGAAACCAGGTTTGCTATGGCAGGGCGGGAGACACGAGGCTCCCGCCCTGCCATAGCAAACTACAGTGTCCCGGGAGTAGGCACCCTGGGACACTGCAGGAGCAGGCCCTGGGGGGTGGCGGTCCCCAGGGCCATCAATGGCTCCAGGATGGGGGCCGCGAGGCCCCCCTCCTCACATTTTCAAAGACCCGGGGGGTGGTGGTCCCCGGGGTTGGGGGTCCGTCACAGACCACCCAATCTAAATATTTAGAGCCCCAGGGAGGTGGCGATCCCCGGGCGAGTCGGGGGGGGGGGCTTGAGCCCCCCACACTGGGTATTTTTTTTTTAAAAGCCCCGGGGGGTGGCGGTCCCCGGGGCTTGGGGGGGTGTTAGAGCCCCCCCAACATTTCAAAGACCAGCCCCGGAGGGTGGTGGTCCCGGGGCTGCGGGGGGGCATGTGCCCCCCGCAACTATAAATGCTTTGCCCCGGGGGGTGGCGGTCCCCAGGGCAGTGTGGGGGGGGGATTGGGCCCCCCACACTTTTTTTTGCCATGCCCCCGGGACATGACTTGGCCCCCCCGGGGCTAATTACCAACAAATCGCGGGAGCCCACGCTTCGTTTTCTTTTTTAATTTCAGACGAAATTCGCGCTGGGTGCGCAAATCTCGACGATTTTTTTTTTTAATTCTTTTTTTGGGCCTGGGGTGCTTGTGGGACCCCCTGAGCAGGCCTAGGGGGTCAGGGTGTTTCTAGCCTGCCCCCTTTTTCCGTTTTGCGCGTTTGTTTCTTAGGTTTTTGGTGCCTCGGTTCTACCAAGGCACAAGATGGCTGCCAACACTTCCTGGTTTGGAGTGTTGACAGCCAATTAGCATACAGCTCGTGATCGGGAGGGTACGCGGACCCTCCGAGGCCATAGATATATCTATTATTTTACTTTTCATTTTCTCAGGAACTACTGAACAGATATACACCATTTAACCAAAAGGCACGAGTGTGAGCCAAGGGCTACCTCTTTGCCAAATTTGGTGTAATTCCGTTCAGCAGTTCGGGCTGCAGCTGCGATTAAAGGTTCCTATGGAAAATGGCATGGGGAAAACACGTTTTGGGACCCACCTTTTTTCTCGGCCCCCGCTTGACGAGTCACCCCAGGACTTTCAGGATAGGAGCGGACCGGAGCAGACCGGAGCGCCCCACCAGTTTTGAAAATTTCGCGAAGATCCGTCAACCGGCGCCAAAGTTATTCCAAATAGAATGTTGCTGATTTCCTATGGATAATAGGTCCCAATTATAACTACCTACTGGCGACCGCCAGTAGGTAATATATATATATATATTCACAGAAAAAACCATAGGTTTCAGGGATGTTATAGTTAGTTGCACATTTCACTAGTACAAAACCATAGAAATTTGGCTGTTATAGTTAGTTGAGCTAACTATAACTCACGCCCCCGTAATGCACTGCTGATGACGTCACATATTACATCATTCATGACATGGTCAGTGACATCACTGATGTCATCACTGATGACATCTCAAATTACATCACTGATGACATCATCCAGTGACTGTGTGTTTCTGTAAAGTTTAAATATGTTTTATAAATATATTGGCCAAGGTATATTGAAGTATGAGTGGGTGTATAAGTGTGTGGATGGAGGATTTAGTAGATGCGTGACTGACTGTATAAGTGAGTGATTAAATGTGTCTTACTGAATTCATGGATTAGTGACTAAACTGTGTGAACGTCTGTATCAGTCTGTCTATTGCTGTGTAAGCTGCTGCATTGGTTGATAAGTAGCTACATGAGTGTCTATATGGGTTATTGTTTGGGTGCCTGAGTATTTGTATGGGTGCCTGAGTGTGTGTGTGTGGGTAGGTGGGTGGGAGGTGTGTGACTTTGTGCATAGATGTGTGAGTTCTTTATTCTCTGGGTGTATGGGTTCAAGACTGCATGTGGAAACAGCCGTGTGGGTGGGTGAGTGTGTGTATGGGTGTGTTGGTGAGTGAATGGATATCTCAGTGCTACATGTCCAAGTAACTACATGTGTAAAACGCAGTGCACGAGAGAGTTGGAGTATATAAATGACTATACGTGAGAGTCAGTGTTTGTGAGAGTGCTGTATGGATGAGTGTGTACTTGTATCAGTGATTGTATTAGAGAGTAAGTATATGTTAGTATCACTATGAATAAGTGAGGTTGTGTGTGTATAACTGTATAGCTGAGTAAATAGAAGTGTAATTGATTCTTTGCATGACTGACTAGATGTGTGAGTAACTCTGGATGACTGGTGGTGTGTGAGTGTTTATATAGGTGTATGAGTGCCTATAATAGTGTTGTATTGATGAGTCACTGCATGTATGAGTGACTGTATGGGTGAATGAGTGCATGTGTGTAGACCTAGGAATCAGTGCGTGCGTATGTAGTAACTGGTATTGGTGTCTCTATTGTTTGTATCAAAGGTTTTATTAAGGTATGAGGAGGTGCATCAGATTTTCACATGGATGCTGTCATCAGTGGTGTCATCAGTGATGTCATCAGTGATGTCATCAGTGATTTCACTGCTCATGTCATGAATGATGTAATACGTGACGTCATCAGCAGTGCATTGCGGGGGCGTGAGTTATAGTTAGCTCAACTAACTATAACGGCCGATTTTCCTTGGTTTTGTACGAGTGAAATGTGCAACTAACGATAACGTCCCTGAAACCTATGTTTTTTTCAGTGAATTTCAAAGGTTTTTTAAATTCTAATTTCGAATTATAATTTTCATTAAACCTATGGTTTTTTTCAGTGATTTTAAATTATCATTTCATTCTCAACCTGGTGAAAACAGCCGATATCACCAGTTTTCCAGCAATAGCTTCTGCAAAAAAAAATCACCACAAATGAGAGCAACAACTAACACTAATAATAATAATGAAACAGGCGATAAGCTGCGTTAGCAGTAGGAATGTAACATCTGCCTTTTACTGGTGAAAAGTAGGATGACTACCTACAGTGTGAAATGGATCCTAGCCCAGAATCACATGTGAAGACCAACTCATGTCATAGTGCTACTGATCATGCATCTCCCACACACAAGAAGGCCATAAAACCCACTGCCACCACCCTCAGGACCTCCCCCCCGGACCACCCCCTCCTACTACCACCGAGGCAGCGCACAACAGGACAGCGGACCTTCCAAAAATGGCATGGCCCCTCAGCCACATAATAGCTGAATGTTGCGAGATGTGGCAACCAAACATGTGTGAAAGACGCAAGTCACCCACCAATAATAATGCACACAATACCAAGTGTAGCGGTGATGTGCTGGACAGACCTCACTATGCAGAGCACAAACCTCTCCATGTGTACATATACTGCTGGTGCTTGTAGTGTTGTGGACAGTGGACGCAACCATGTTACCTCAGGCAGTGGGGAAGATCTTGGTCATGTACCTGTGTTGTCCTCCCCTGTAAGCGGAAGCGCAGTGGGCTGGTCCAACGTACGCCACTCCAGCATAGAAGTGTGAATAAATAGGCTAGGGCTCTGGGTGTGGTTCACTTGTGTGAAGGCCAACGCATCTGCCAGGGTAGCAGACCTCACCCTGCCACCCACGAGGCCTCTGCCATGACCGCCGGCCTCCTCGATACAGGCCCTCTGCAAACCCAGCAGCACAGCACCACAGACTTATGTCTGTACAGACTACTGCCTTCGATCTACACTGCGGACAGCAGGGATCACAATTCAGATCGAGTCGCGATTGCAGATGAAGCAGTCCAGTACGCAAGACACATTGCTCCCAGTGCGGCCCCCCCGGACCATGCATCATCGCAGAGTGCGCACCCACTGAGCGCCAAAGGTACCACTAACTCTGTGCACCAGAAGTCAACGCCAAGTGGCCTTATTAAGGCAGAATACATTAGACTAAAAACATTGCTCCCAGTGCCGCCCGCTCGGATCGCATATCATCACAGGGTGCGCACATGCTGAGTGCTTCAGGTGCCACTAACTCAGTGCACCACAAGGCACCACCACGGGGCCTTACTGAGGCAGAATTCATTAGAAAAAAGACATTGCAACCAGTGCATCCCGCCCGGACCACACATCATCACAGGGTGTGCACACTCTGAGTACTTCAGGTGCCACTAACTCACTGCACCATAAGTCATCGGCACGTGGACTTATTAAGACAGAATTCACTAGGCAAAAGACATTGCTCCCAGTGCAGCCCGCCCGGACCACGCATCATCGCAGGGTGTGCACACGGTGAGTGCTTCAGGTGTCACTAACTCACTGCACCATAAGTCATCGCCACGTGCACTTATTAAGGCAGAATTCAGTAGGCAAAAGACATTGCTCCCAGTGCAGCCCGCCCAGACCACGCATCATCGCAGGGTGCGCGCACGCTGGTTGCTTCAGGTGCCACTAACTCAGTGCACCACTTATCATCACTGGCTGCACACACACTAAATTGCCAATAACTGTGCAGCTCAACTCAACGCCACATGGCTGTGGGCCCTTGCTGACCGCTGCCTCAGGCCTACACTGTGGTCAGCACGGCTCACAATTAAAATTGAGTCTTGATTCATTAATTACAGAGCTCAGTAGGCAACTAACTACAATGTCCCTGAAACCTACACAATATCCTTTTAGTATCCTTGCTTCAAGAACTTTTTTGATATCAATTATATCTTTAGTACAATTACCAAATTCTTCTTGCAAGTCCAAAGGAACACTGAATGGCAGTCTACACTGCGGCCAGCAGAGCTCACAGTTCGAGTTCAGTCTTGATTCATTAATTTCAGAGTCCAGTAGGAAACTAACTATAACGTCCCCAAAACCTACACATTTCGACAATGTATTCCATACATATTTCATCTTTTGTTACCTACACTGCGGTCAGCGGAGCTCACAATTTACATTGATACATGATTTATTCATTGCAGACAGAATTGTATTCTATGTCCTCGGATTTTGTCAAGAGGAAGTGACAAAAAGCATTCCTCGATGTCTGTGCTGACTACTGCCTTCCATCTACATTGCGGACTGCAGGGCTCACAATTCACATCGAGTCGCAATCGCAGATGACACAGTCCAGGGGGCAAGATACATTGCTCCCAGTGCGGCCCACCCGGACCACCCATCATCGCTGGCTGCACACACGAGGAATGCTTGTAATGCCCCTATCTCAGTGAAGCACAACTCATGGACCCTTTATGATACAATATTTTGTATATAATTTCACATCTGGTGCCCCTACCTCAGTGTACCACAAGTCATGGACCCTTTACGATAGAATCTTTTGTGTATTATTTCACATCTGGTACCCCTACATTAGTGCAGCACAAATCATTGACCGTTTATGATTGAATCTCTGTGTCTGATACAATGATTACTGTTGTACTTGTTGCCAGCACCACCCCACACGCATCCAGCACAGACGTCACTGGATATGTGACCCCGGTAATAAAAAGGAGTCGAGCGCACGTGCCCGTACCATGTTCCACTATCTATCTGTGTCTGTGTGTTCATTATGTATGCAACATGCTGCCCATGGGCCCTACCACATTACATTGTGCTCTGGACAGCGTATGCAACCAACTTACCTTTGACAGTGGGAGAAAACTTTGGTTATGTAACTTTGTCTCGGTCATTGTACAAATACTTACATAGAGACTGGATGATTAGAGTACTGCAAGGAGAGTGTATAGTGAATTTATAAGTGCGTGGGGATTGCCGGAGTGATTGTATAAGTACATATGTTGGCCCAGCCTAACTCCAACAACGAGCTTGTCTCTAATTGGCTGCCCTCCATGTCCCAAAAACTGAAATTTGGACTTTGCATGGCCCTGTATTGCTACAGCTGCATTACTCCACTGAATGTGCAATAACATTCACATCCACACAGATGTGTCATGTCCACCATCTTTCTTGTGTGGAACTATGGATGAATGTAGGGTCAGTGATTCCCCGTACCTTCCATGTTGACCATGTTGTGGGACTTGGCTCACAGAGTGACGCATTGACGCTTGAGACCCGGGTAACGGCAGTACTACAACAAGAACACCCGCATCAGTTAACTCCTCATACAGCTCACGATGGAGCCACGCCCATAGCTCTGGAGTCATTCTTCACAGTCTCACGCAGGACTGGCATACGCCAGGCCAGCCCACTCTGCTTACGCTTACAGGGAAGGACAACAACGCTACATCGCCCAGATTTCATTGTAGTGATCTGTTGGTCACAGGTCTAGTTGTCAGTATGCCACAGCCACTCCCTTACGGCTGGTATACACCCACACCTCACCTATCCAGCACAGGCGTCACAGGACACGTGACCCTACCAATAAAAAAAAACGGGCGCACGTGGTCTACGTCATTTTAGAGTTGCTCCCACCGCATGCACTGTGATGGTCCGTCCTGGTGGTCCGGACACCTCATGTAGGCCTGAGCCATCGAACAGGGGGGCCAACCGCCAAATGCGTGATCTCACTGGTCACTGAGTTAGTGGCACCGCAAGGACTGAGCGGGTGTGCAAAATGCGATGATGATAGGTGCACTAGTATATCCTCTACCATGGAAAAATCAAGACGCAGCACCAAATGTAAGACTTGTAGGCTTGCGGAGCGCGGCTACATGATGTGGAGGGTGCCCTGTCTGCGAAAAGGTGAGCAGTGAGGCCTGAGTGCACAGTGGTGGGCAAATACGTCTGGGCGGCGGGAGTGGATGGGGTGCAGCAGCCGGGATGCACAAAAGCGGCACAGCGATTTAGGCGTACGCAGTCGTACATACTCTGCCATTACTAATTCTGTACTATGTTTCAGATGTGGGAGCTTGAGGACTCCACTAGGTCCCAGCACGTGGTTGGAGACACAGCGGTGGCATAAAGGTGAGCTGTGAGGGTTTGTCCACAGTATGGGCACTCACTGTCCCTCTTCATCTCTTCCTTTCTCTCCTTCACACTCTTTCTCTCTCTCTTCCTCTCACACTGTTTCTCTCTTTCTCTCTCTCTTCCTCTTTCTCACCCTCTTTCTCTCTCTCTCTTCTCTCTCACTGTTTCTCTTTCTCTTCGTCTCTCACTCTTTCTCTCTTTCTCTCTCTTCCTCTCACTCTCACTGTTTCTTTCTTTCTCTCCATATTCCTCTCACTCTTTCTTTCTTTTTCTCTCTGTCTTCCTCTCACTCTTTCTTTCTCTCTCCTTTGATGGACGCAGGCCTGCGATGATGCGTGGCCATCCTGCAATCAACACTCAACTTGAATTGTGAGCTCAGCTTCGCCGCGTGTACACAAAGGGTGAGGAGGTTGCTCCGGCACATGGTGAACCCTCTTTGACACACGCCAATGGCAGAGGGTGAGCAGAGAGACTTGTTTGGAGCGGTCACATCCGGGCAGTGGGAGTGGATGTGGTGCAGCAGCCTGGGTGCACAGCGGCAGGCAGTCACCTCCGGGCAGTGGGAGTGCATGGGGTGCAGCATCCTGGGTGCGCAGCAGCTGTCATATACCCCTGGGCAGTGGGAGTGGATAGGGTACACTAGCCTGGATACACAAAGGCGGGACTGCGATTTAAGGGTGAGCAGTTGTATGTACTCATCCATTACTGATTCCATACTATGTTTCAGATGACTAAGCTGGAGGGCTGCTCTATATCCCGGCACGTGGTTGGAGACACACCGGTGGCAGAAAGGTGAGCTGTGAAGATTTTCTCCACAGTGTCAACACTCACTCGCCCTCTCCATCTCTTCCTTTCTGTCACTCACACTCTTTCACTCTTTCCCTCTCTCTCTCTCTCTCTCTCTCTCTCTCTCTCTCTCACTCTCTATCTCTTCCTTTCTCTCTCTCACACTTTCTCTCTTTCTCTGTCTTTTCCTCACTCTCATTCTTTCTTTCTCTCTCTTCCTCTCTCTCACTCTTTCTCTCTCTCTCTTCCTCTCTCTCACACTGTTTCTCTCTCTCTTTTCCTTGTATCTTACTCTTTCTCTCTGTCTTCCTCTCACACTTTCTCTGTCTTCCTCTATCTCACTTTTCTCTGTCTCCCTTCCTTTCTCACTCTTTCTCTCTCTCTCTCTTCCTCTCTCTCACACTTTTTCTGTCTTCCTCTATCTCACTTTTCTCTGTCTCCCTTCCTTGTATCTCACTCTTTCTCTCTCTCACTCTTTCTCTCTTTCTTTGTCTTCCTCTCTCTCTCTTTCATTGTTTCTCTCTCTCTCTCCCTCACTCTTTCTCTTTCTCCTTTGCTGGACGCATGAGGCACCATCTTATCTTTCTTTTTGTCTTGCAGGATCTGATTCACAAATGGTCCAGCGATGACACGACATGGCTGTACATAGTTTTATTTGTTGTTGTTTTGTTTTAATAAAATGTTTTATATGTAAATACATTCATGACAAATATTCTTATTTGTCCAACCTCACAAGCATATTCTTATTCATAATTTTAGAACATTACCCAATTTTGTACGTTCCAGATTCCCTAACATGACTGTCACATTTGTTTGTGGGGGGTGGGGATGATGGGGGATGGCGGACAAGGAGCTCCTGCTGGGGGATGTCGGAGCAGTGTTGGGCGTCCGACCTGCATGATCGTTGCCTCCATTGCATCTGTTCTCAGAGACTTACGAGCCGGACGGCTGGCTCATAGATGAAGAACTGCGAGCCAACTGGCAGGCTCATAGAGGGAGAATCGCGGCCCGTTCGTTCGCAGAGGGAGAGCTGCGGCCCAGCTCGCAGAGGAACACCTGCGGGCCAATTAGTATAGGGAAAGGTGCGGGCCATCGGCTTCCAAAGGGATAGCTGCGGAACAGTGATGTGGGGAGAGGGAGCGTGAAGAGCGTATCTCGCAGAGAGAGACCTGCGGTATATTTCCAGTCTTGGCTTCACAGATACAACTGCGGGCCCGAGAACTCGCACTCGAAGAGCTGTGTGCCAACAAGTGGTTCGCAGAGGGAGACTTGAGGGCCCAAGAATGTTGTTGGAGGTATGCTGTTGATGGGGGAAAAGGGTGCGTTACCTACTGACCAATCACCCTGTAATATGTCTTCTCAGCTGGATGGCTCCGGTTGTGGGTGCAAATATCTCGCAATAAACTTGCTTTCAATCAACAACCAACCTTGTACGTCCTCAATACACCCCTAAACTTTCAAGATACGAGCTGATCAAAAAAGAGAAACATTCTGGAAAATTTAGTAGGGAAGAGGTGTGCCGCCGCGGCCAGGGCAACTGACTCCGGAATCTGGGCATCACGGTTCGGTCCCCGGTGCCAGCGGCAAATTAGTGTGGTAAATAATTTAATTACCGGTACTTAATTTGATGCGGAAAATTTATAATAATAGCTCAGTAAAATAAGAGGCAGAATCCGTGGTATTAGAGGTTCGGAACGGGCTTTATTCCAAAATCAATTCGAATTGTGGACTCCATATTCCATCACCACGAAGGTTCAGGAAGTGAAGGACAATACTTTATTGACAGGTAATCATTTTTATAGAAGAGGCATTACAGTGAAACAGATGCAGGAGGCGTAACAGTTGATAACAGAGATAAAACATACATGCGTAACTAAAATGGGTGTAACTAGGCGTAACTAAAGAACGTCATTAGGTATGATGTCACAAATGGGTGGTTCCATGAAAGAATTTCGCAATGTCAGCAGAAATACTTGGCAGAGATGCGCGCGCAGCAGCATGACGTGTGATTGACGTGCAACTAGGGGGTGAAGGGGACTTGACATTTAGCTCTACATGTGGAGACAGAAGTCTGGGGGGTCAAGTCAACCTAATCCCAAATCATATCTAACATCCTATGTTTAAAGAACTATGTTATCCAAAAGGAAAGGTCTCTCGAACAAAATCTATTCTATACTGACTGTGAGTGCGTGTACAAGCGTCTAAGTGTCTGCATGAGATGCAAGGGCAGAAATCTTCCATAGTAACAGGGCTATGAATTACTTGCATAAAGACAGAGAAGCCGGGCCCTTTGCTCGGTAGCTGGAAGAATGTTTACTTAAACTACTAGACAGGAATGCATTGGATGGGGAGCGGAGCAGATAATCTCGAAGGTGAAATACAGTTCTTGGCAAGCAGACAGGCCGAGTCAGGCACCGTTAGCCGCGCAGGGAGTAGGACAAAGTTCATGGATACAGATGCGAGCTCAGACTGGAGCTTTCAGAGGCAGAAGGCAGGAAAAGGCTTAATGGCAGAATCAGGGCCTACTCGCCTGGACTGTAAAATGGGATAAATGAACCATATAAAGCCGGTGGCCTTTCATACTTAGGAATAGAATATCCGGCCCATTCATGGCGGATCTGAAAGAGGACATGTTGACGGTGGACGCACATGTGTTTGCGTCTCCATAACTGGAACTGGAGGGAACATACATGTACTTGTGATTTATACATGAAACCGTTGGGGTCCAAGATAGGGGACATAACTGATCATAAAAATCCATATTTCCACATTCCCTCCTTGTCCCCTACTTGCCCTTAGGAGATATCAATCTTCATCAATCCGTCGATCTGTTCATATAGCATCATTTGTTCTTCTTTCTTCTTCCGGGATGAATGAAATCTTGGTGGTGGAATACACGATGTGGCACACAGACCACAAATCGCTGGTCCACATTCTAGACATAAGCAGCAACTGAATAGTATGAGAAAGCCAATACCTAGGAAGGATAGGACCCTCCATCCCCAGGCTGACAATACACTCCAAAACCAACCGGACCAAGTCCAGGTGCCTGGATTCTGGTGTATCTGGCTTACAATCTTATGAAGGCGAGTTATGGCTTTATATACAGATGGCGAATTTTCTGGTATGAAAATGCAACAACTTGATCCGATGACCCTACAAGCTCCGCCCCTATCGGCCAGGATGACGTCAAGGACAAGACGATTTTGAAGCACAACAATCCGCATAGCAGACTGCTCTTCTGTTAAATTGCCTAAGGCGGAAATAGTTTCGTTCACTACTGCTTCAAGGGTTCTGGTTAATCTACGTATCAGCTTACTATTGGTAACTGTGCATATATAGGGAAAGAGACCTTTATTGAAATCTGTGTATTTTTCCCACGCTGTCTCAGTGTAATCGACTATTGGGAGATCTCTCCGTTCTCTATTGTGTATTAAATGAGTATTTCTGTGATAATCAGGAGGAGCTAGGAAAACAGGTGGCAAAAGGAATCCGATGTAGCAGGTACCATCCCAATCTAGAGGCAAACGTATATATGCAGTCTGACCACATACGAAGTAGGAATGGCGAGAAGCTCTAAATGTAGACTTGCCTTGATCACTGAATTCTATTACAGTGGTGCATCTACTATGGCCCATATGTATGGAACCATTCTTTCTTACACACAATTCACCTTTAACTGGAAATACTGACATAGCGGGCAAAATTGATGCAGCTTCGGATTCAACATTCAGGATCATGAGATTAAGCGTGAAATTCCCTAATCCATATACTTCATTTTCTAGATCAGTTCCTGTTCTTTTGGGAAGTCCCTCCTTGTTAGTGTAGCAGACTTTGAGTAAAACTAGGTTCAGGTTTCCCCATACCCAATTGTCTTGATAAGTTACTAAGTTTGAATCTAAGGAATTAATTAAACTAAACCATGCTCCACAGGAGCCACTGTGTGTGAACGAATATGGAAAGAGAGGCAGAATTCCCTTATAGTTCTGATAGGGAGGTAGTCGGCCACATATCCAACAATTTGTAGCATTGCTAGCCTGATGGGAATGATGTAACATACTAATAAAAGTGTTATTGCGCAGCGCAAATCTATAGGACAACTCATGCGGGGGTAATTCACTAAAAGAATGTTCAGCAGTAACATTGTAAACATGTTTAGAAATAGGATAATATATGTGCAACAATATACTTGCAGCGATTATTAAAAGATTTAAGAAAAACAAAATTAATAACGTCACTGTGCAATGACTACGCAGTGATTTACAGTACGCATGTTGTTTCAATTGCATCTTTCCGTTTCTTTCTCTATTCAGGTCTAGGGGATACATGTCAGAGACAAATTCGACCGATTCACCTTGGAGAGGACTTAAACAATCAAATTGTCTGACTTATTAGACCGTAGTTTTAGTTTGTATAGTTCCTTATCACTCTGTTCAACCAAAGGAAGCTTTGAGTCAATCGGTGAAGACACGCGAGGTGTATCGTTTACATCAGACGGTAGTCCATGGAATTTCTTGATATGACTTGAATGTATCCAACCTTTGCGACCTTCGATCTTCACGGCTGTCCTCGTGGTGAGCAGTACAAGTTGAGGCGATTTCCACCTAGGATCCAGCTGAGTCTTCCGGTCAAAATTTCGCACTAACACCAGGTCCCCGGGAACTACGTCATGGGGTTTCACCTCGGTGTTGTCGGGAAAGGCTGCAGCTACCTGTGAACGACAAGATTGTAGTGCAGACATCAAGG
The DNA here is from genome assembly GCF_964204655.1 of Triturus cristatus. Taxonomy (NCBI): domain Eukaryota; kingdom Metazoa; phylum Chordata; class Amphibia; order Caudata; family Salamandridae; genus Triturus; species Triturus cristatus. The sequence goes on from NC_140585.1 coordinate 267,277,390, forward strand.
AAGCCAAGTAATCTGTCAGCATATTACAGTCAACATCAGTTATTTTGCGTGGTACAGGCGTCCCCCACATATTTGGTGGTCTGCCAAAGATCACCTCATAAGGGGATAGCCCTGTTCGAGAGTGCGCTACCATTCTCATGTAAAAGAGTGCAACTGGTAAGGCTACTACCCAGTCGACACCTTTTTCTCTACATATTTTGGACAATCTAATTTTCAGAGTTTGATTATGTCGTTCCACGAGACCTGCTGCCTCGGGGTGTCGGACACAGTGAAATTTCCACTGATAGCCTAACAAAAGTGAAACGTGTTTCATTAGTTCGGATGAGAACGGCTGGCCGTTATCTGAGTAGACAACACGTGGTAAACCGTACCGTGGGAAGAATTCTCGAACCAACTGTTTGGCAGTAGTCGGGGCAGTGTAATCTGAAACCGGGTATGCCTCTGTCCAACGGGAAAGAGCACAGACAACTACAAGAACATATTTGAATCCTCGACATCGTTCCATCTGGATATAATCCATCTGGAGGACTTCAAAAGGGTGATCAGGAGGCTGAAATCCACCCTGTTCTACGGGAATGCTTTTACCTGGGTTAAACTGACAACAGATCATACAGGTACGAACTTTTTGTTTAGCTGCTGCTCGTAAATGTTTGTTGAACCAAATGTGTTGAATGCTGTCTAGCATAGCTTTTTCTCCTAGGTGCGCTGGACTATGTATTGTATTAATGATAACTTGAACCATAGAGTCAGGAAGGAACCATACAGATTTTTCCTTCGTCATCCATCCTTGATCCGTTTGGATCCCTCCTAATTCAGTCCATTTCTTTATTTCATCTGGTGTAGCATGTGTCTGTATGTCAATTACGTCAAGAGCGGGATCCTTAACCGTCATGCAATGTGTTGGTGTCGGAACTATTGTCTTTGTCATGTCAGATGTGTGAGTTTGAGCAGTCTGCTTAGCTGTTCTGTCAGCTAGATCATTGCCTTGGGAAATGATATCAGTAACTTTCGTATGAGCTTTACATTTCATAATTGATATTGCAGTGGGTAGATGTATTGCATCTAATAAGGCATGAATGAGGGGTCCGTGCTGAATGTGGGCACCGTGAGAAGTTAAATAACCTCTCTCTCGCCACAGCACGCCGAAGTCATGTACAACTCCGAATGCATAACGTGAATCAGTGTATATGTTGACTTTTTTATTTGTGGCTTGAATACAGGCTTGTGTCAGAGCGATGAGCTCTGCTGCTTGAGCTGACAAGGTATTTATGCAATTTGTTTCAATGACTTCAGTGTCTGTTGTGACTGCATACGCGGCCACTAACTCTCCTGTACTTGTTCTCATACATGAACCATCTACATACAACGTCAGGTCTGGATCTGACAATGGGACGTCTGTCAAGTCTTGTCTGGGTTTCATCGTGATAGTGATAACTTCAATACAATCATGTGCTAGTGGGTCTGTTCCGTTTACTGGTAACAGTGTGGCAGGATTCAATGTACTACAACGTCTGATTTCTATGTGTGGCTGAAACAATGTTAATTCGTAACCGGTGAGTCTTGCTATAGTCAAGTGTTGTGTTTGTGTGCGGTTCAAGAGAACCTCTACTGCATGTGGTACTTGTACTGTCAATTGATGTCCTAACACTATGGCATCGCTTTGTCGGATTGCTAAAGCTGTTGCTGCCACTGATTTCAGGCACGCAGGCAGAGCCTGAGCTACGGGATCTAATGTACTAGAAAAATAAGCACATGGTTTGTGTGATCCTGCTTGTTCCTGTGTGAGTACTGACAAGGCAGTACCTTCGCGTTCTGTAACAAAGAGTGTAAACTGTTTATTGTAACATGGTGTTGCTAAAACAGGTGCTTGACATAAAGCTTTCTTTAGGCTTTCAAAAGCTTGTGTATGTTCCTGAGTCCAAGGGAGAACAGTCGATGTGGCTGCCTCCTGCGTTGTCAACTGAATGAGTGGTTTTGCTAGAAATGCATACTGAGGGATCCACTGCCTACAGTATGAAGTGAGGCCTATGAAAGCCCGCACCTCCTTTTGTGTCTTGGGTATTGGCATGTTAGCAATTAACTGGATGCGATCTGGTGTAAGCTGCCTTCCCTCCTTGGACAGCGAGTGCCCAAGGTAAACAACTCGCTGAACACAGAATTGCAGCTTAGAAGGGGACACCTTGTGCCCCTTTTTGGCCAAAAATTGTAAAACCGTCAGTGAGGCTTTTTCACATTCAGGTTCGCTTCTAGCGGTGATCAGCAGATCATCGACATATTGAAGCAGGGCAGTGTTGACTGGCATGTGGATACTGTCAAGTTCTCGTTTCAGTGCTTGGCTATAGATGCTGGGGCTTTCTGTGAATCCTTGAGGTGCGCGTGTGAATTTAAAGCTTCGTCCATTTAAACTAAATCCGAACAAGTATTGGCTTTCCGGATCTATTGGGACGCTGAAAAAGGCATTCTTGAGATCAATTACAGTAAAGAATGTTGCTTCGGAATCAATGGCTGTCAGTAATGAAGAAATGTCTGGGACTACGGGGTATTGTGGTACAACACATTTATTTAATTCGCGCAGATCAATAACCAATCGATATACTGGCGGGGCTTTTGGATCAGTTCGTTTAAGAATCGGAATTATCGGGGAATTACATACATTGGAGTCGGTTTCCACAACCACTCCTTGGGTAATAAGCTCGTCAATGATTTGCAGTAAAGCCTCTACAGCATCTGGGGGTAACTTGTATTGTCGCATTCGTGGTAGTACCACTCCTGTCTTTAGTGTGACTCGATATGGTGTAATGTTCATGCAACCAACCTCTGTAGGGCCTTGTGCCCATAAATGTGTGGGTAAAGTCTGCAGTCTGTGATCCATGTCTCGGGACACATAGTGCCCTTTGAAATCACGTAAAAACAATCTTACTCCTTCCGGAGAACAACATATTATAGCTCCTAGAGCTTTCAATGTTTTTATACCTAACAGGTTTTCTGGACATGATTTAGTAAGCAATAAATCTGTAGTTCGTGTCAAGGGACCAATCGTAAGTGGAAGAGGCTGTGATACTTCGTTAATGATAGGTTTTCCTGAAAAGCCAAGGGAAATATTCTGTGAGCCTGAGAGGGGTGCCCCTGGAACTTCACTACGTTTTATGGTTGTTCGGCTTGCCCCTGTATCAAGTAAAAATTTTCTATCTTGGCCTAATAGTTCACTGTGTACATAAGGTCCTTCTTGATCTACAGGGACCTCGATAAGGGGTAAGCCAACTTCCCTCTCTAGGCTGTTTCATGAGTATCGTTGATAATCAGGATAGTCATACTGTGCGGTCTGGTACATCTGTTGTGTCGTTGTTTGTGTGGCAGCAATAGGCTGCGGTGGTGGGGCTGGCATAGACTGTTGCGGAGCTGGCATGGACTGTGCATGCTGCGGGGCTCCTTGTTGGTTCTGATCCTGTCTAAGTGGCCGTGGTCTTTCTTTTGTATTACCTATGGCGATATTATGTTTTAAAACTGGACAATCGTGTACATAATGGCCTGGCTGTTTACAATAGTTGCATGTCCCTTTTACAGAACCCACTGAAACACTGGACTGTGTCATACCCTTTTTATGACCGTCAGCTGGAACTGTCTGGGAAACTAGCATTTTCATTTTTGTGTCTTTCATGCGTCTGTGTTCATGTTCTTGTTCCTCTCTAATTCTATTGTGATGGTACTGTAGCATTTGTAACATTTGTGACGGGGTGTTACCTTGCCAGGTACTCTCGAATTTCAATACTCTATTCTTAACTTGGGGCAAGGAATTTTCAACTAATTTTGTCACAAACAGATGTGGATACGATTCGCTACTTGCTTTTATTCCACTATTTATACCAAAACATTTTTCGAATCGGGCATAGAAATCACTAGTGTCCTCATCTTGCTTTTGTTTACAGGCTGAGATTGCACCCCAGTCTTCCTTTTTCGTAGTTAATAAACGTGGCAGTACCTGTACTAGTAAACCTGGTAGTGTTTTGGTCTTTTCCCCAAGCCCTGAACCTGGACCTCGAGCTGTTTCTTCGTTTTCTAATGCTGTCCAATCTATCTTTTGGTCTCCCACCTCCCAATCTTTTTCCTTGAGTTTTTCGTAAATGCCCGCAGGCATTAATACCTTCAATATTTTCATAATGTCGGGATAGGTATACTCTCCCATGAGCAACATGTCTTTAATTTCACGGTGGAAACCCGCTGGGTCTTTGTCATGACTGGGTACCACTTTCTTCATTTCTAATAGTTCTATTTTAGATATGGGTGTGTATACAAACACACGTTTAAACTGATTGTCATCACCTTTTATCGGGTGCACTTCGCGTAAGGGATTCTGTCTATCCATGTAATACGTCGTTCTTTCCTTGATGGGCAGTGAGACATGTTCGGGGCATACAAAAAGAATGTACTGCTTTCTGTATTCTAGTATTTCTTTAATTAACTCAGTACCTGAACCTCTCCATTTATTCGTGAGTAATTCAGTCAATATATCAGGTAAGGGACCAGGATCGGAGTGTTGGCTTTTATATAATATAAGGAGTTGTTGAATCATATAGATACCAGCTAAACGCTGTTCATCTGGGGTGAAGTTCAAAAACGTGTGCGCTAGTGTATCATCACTATATTTTCCGGGACTATCAACCCAGTGAACGGCTGACCTGGCTAATTCTTGTTCGTCCATAGAATCGAGTATATGATAACCCCTTCGTTCTCGGAGTAATTTGTCAGCGGCTTGGAACGAATGTTCGGGGGACCTTATATTTATTATAGGGGTTTGGAAATTTCTGCCATTATCTGGACGTATCGGACGTATCGGATCAGTAAAGCATCTAGTATTATTGCAAGATCTTCCTCTACCTACATAGGCCATGGTTTCTAACTGTCCTGTGGGCAGTTCTAATTCTTCCTCCTCCTCGGTTTGTTCAGGCTGGTCTACTGCTAATCTTTCTTCGTGTATTCGTTCTACTTCTTTGCGGATCTTTCGGCACATAGCTACTATACTTAATAGTTTATTATGTCTCCCCTCTGATATATTCCGACTCCATGTGGTAAGAATTCGCATTTCTTCCGGATTTACCCCTGGTCGGTCTTGATTTCTGATCACACAATTTATGAGGAAACGTAACAGTTCCCCCTGTATCTCCACTTTCTGGTACTCCATGGCTCGATTAATACTTTCAGAATCTCGCCCTGACTGGACAAAGTGATATATATTTTCTAAATGTGTAGTCATTCCTGGTAGCCTCCCTAAATATATTGCAGCTCGTCGGATACGTAATGATGCCAGCAGCATTTCGTCCTCTTTGCCGGGCACAGGGTCATATCTACAATCTACTAGAAGTTCCTTAAGCATGTCGGGAGTTACTAGTTTGGGCGTACGTTGGTGGGCTAATTCTTGAAAGGAAAGTTTATTTACTCTGGGTGGCGTGGAAAAAATGTTTGATGTACCTCCTGTAGCACCACCTGGGGTGCTGGATGTGAAAGGATTCGTTGAACGTGATATAGCAACCATAGGTGTGGATACAGCTGTAGAAACGGATGTGCTTGCCGGAACTTGTGTCGGAGTTTGTTGTTGCGGAGGTACAGATGGAGGAGGGTCTTGGCGTTGAACCCCCTCGGCAGGCGGTCTATGTGGCGCAGTATTAGCATACTCGGGAGCTGTGTCGTCTAAATAAGAGGAAAGGAAAACATCTTCTGCGGTTCTGGGATGCCCTTTGGGATGTGCTTTTATCGGAAACAATGGGGGTGGCAAGTCTTTTGGTATCTCCGGAGTAGCCTTAGGTAACCCTTCGGCCAGAAGAGGATACATACCATTCATAAGGGCATTTCTTTGTCTATCTACTTGTTCTGATTTTACTCGAGTACCTTCTTCAATTAATAGATTTTCTCGGACTTTATTTGAATTCTCCTTACTTTTCTCTTCCTGTCTGAGTGCTTTTTCTGTACGTCTATATGATTCTTTACGCCATAATTCAATGGCATCTTTCTGTGACTGTCTAGCTTTCTTTTTCCATAATTCTTCCTCTACTTTCATGATGCAATCTGCATCCCAGGTCCCAGCTGCGGGCCACCTCTGACTTTCTGGTAATTCCTTGGTGTAGTCTACCCATAAATCAAGAAATAATATGGCGTCTAGGCCATGTTTATGATACATGAAGTACCCTGGAGTGTCCCTAGGAGGGATGGGAACAGCTTCTTCGAGTACCCCTTTTCTAGTTTTGATCTGTCTTAATTTCGAAAAGAGCGGCATATTGAGAACTGATCTGATACCTAATTTTGAACACGTTTAATACAACAAAAACACAATAATGAACAGTCATTCACACCACAATATGCAGAACGTATTTAAAACATTTAACATTTAACATTTAATGAACAACAATGATGGCCATTTAGGGAACTAGTCACTAAGCATAATACTCGGCACTAACTAGGTAATTCTGAATTATATACTAGACATACTAGATATACTGCTGAACAGTACAGATACACTGCTGAAACAGTGCAGACCGGATTTGTGTACCCAAACCCGTCTTGACCGGCACAACCTATGTGCACGTCAGAACGCCTCCCCGACAATGGTACTCACCGGGTAGCTCGGAACGGAAGGCCTCGGAACTGAACTGAACTGGACTTGAACCGGACTGGACTCGACTCGAAACTTCGGAACCTCGGAAACTGGTGGGCCTCTGTATACCTCGGATCTTGCTCTCTCAGCTAGGCTCTGGTCGGGATACTTCGCACTTCTCACCGCCTCGTCTGGGTGTTGATCGCAGCCTCAGTTACCCCCGCTCGGCAGGAGGGAGATACAGGAAATCCTGTGGGTACGCGTTGTTGTCCGTCCAGCTGTGGCAGGAGACCGGGCCTGCAACGCACCTCCGGCGCGTGAGATGAGAAAGTGTCCCTGTTCGGGCGCCATATATGTGGTAAATAATTTAATTACCGGTACTTAATTTGATGCGGAAAATTTATAATAATAGCTCAGTAAAATAAGAGGCAGAATCCGTGGTATTAGAGGTTCGGAACGGGCTTTATTCCAAAATCAATTCGAATTGTGGACTCCATATTCCATCACCACGAAGGTTCAGGAAGTGAAGGACAATACTTTATTGACAGGTAATCATTTTTATAGAAGAGGCATTACAGTGAAACAGATGCAGGAGGCGTAACAGTTGATAACAGAGATAAAACATACATGCGTAACTAAAATGGGTGTAACTAGGCGTAACTAAAGAACGTCATTAGGTATGATGTCACAAATGGGTGGTTCCATGAAAGAATTTCGCAATGTCAGCAGAAATACTTGGCAGAGATGCGCGCGCAGCAGCATGACGTGTGATTGACGTGCAACTAGGGGGTGAAGGGGACTTGACATTTAGCTCTACATGTGGAGACAGAAGTCTGGGGGGTCAAGTCAACCTAATCCCAAATCATATCTAACATCCTATGTTTAAAGAACTATGTTATCCAAAAGGAAAGGTCTCTCGAACAAAATCTATTCTATACTGACTGTGAGTGCGTGTACAAGCGTCTAAGTGTCTGCATGAGATGCAAGGGCAGAAATCTTCCATAGTAACAGGGCTATGAATTACTTGCATAAAGACAGAGAAGCCGGGCCCTTTGCTCGGTAGCTGGAAGAATGTTTACTTAAACTACTAGACAGGAATGCATTGGATGGGGAGCGGAGCAGATAATCTCGAAGGTGAAATACAGTTCTTGGCAAGCAGACAGGCCGAGTCAGGCACCGTTAGCCGCGCAGGGAGTAGGACAAAGTTCATGGATACAGATGCGAGCTCAGACTGGAGCTTTCAGAGGCAGAAGGCAGGAAAAGGCTTAATGGCAGAATCAGGGCCTACTCGCCTGGACTGTAAAATGGGATAAATGAACCATATAAAGCCGGTGGCCTTTCATACTTAGGAATAGAATATCCGGCCCATTCATGGCGGATCTGAAAGAGGACATGTTGACGGTGGACGCACATGTGTTTGCGTCTCCATAACTGGAACTGGAGGGAACATACATGTACTTGTGATTTATACATGAAACCGTTGGGGTCCAAGATAGGGGACATAACTGATCATAAAAATCCATATTTCCACATTAGCCCAGCACCATGTGACTCTAGGCAATAGCTTGCTTAATCTTCCCGACTGCCCCCAGCGCCTAGAGACCCTTACGGGTGATTGTTCGCGCTTTACAAATGTGGATTATTATTATTATTATTATTATAGTAAAGATTCGTCAAACGATGCCAAAGTTATAAGCACATGGAGGGCTCCAGGAAAGGGGCCGCGCAACCCCCCTCCCACCATGAGGGAAGCCCCGGGTCTGCGGGGACCCCAGCGGGCCCCCGCAGACCCAGCGAACCCCCGCGATTATTTTTTAAGAAATGCCCCCGGGACCTAGCCCACCCCGGGGTCAAATTAAAATTAAACACGGGAACCCGTGACCCCAGTGCGAATTGCGCCGATATATATTTTTTTGTAATGCTTTCTTTGGCCCTGAGGGTCCTTCTGGGACCCTCTCAACAGGCCTAGGGGGTCAGGGTGTTTCTACCCTGCCCCCTTCTCTTGTTTTATAACTTTGTTTCTCTGTTTTCTGGTGACTCGCTTCTACCAAGTCTCAAGGTGGCTGCCAACACTTCCTGGTTTGGAGTGTTGACAGCCAATCACCATGAAGCTCGTGCACGGGACTTAGGCTCCACCCAGATATCAAAACTTTTATTTTTTTAATTTCTCAGCAACTACTGAATGGATTTGCACCATTTAAAAAAAAACGTCGCTTTCTGATCCAAGTACTACCTTTTTGCCAAATTTGGGGTAATTCCGTTCAGCAGTTCGGGCTGTAGCTCGTCGCACAATTTCCTATGGAAATTAACATGGGGAAAACGCGTTTTGGCACTCCCTTTTTTCTCAGACCCCGCTTGATGGATCACACCCAAACTTTCAGGATAGGAGCTGACCTGGATAGACTTTTGTTTTGGAGAATTTCGCGAAGATTCGTCAAACGACGCCAAAGTTATTAGCAAATCAAAAAATGCTTTTCGTATGGAAACTAGGTTACTATAACTACCTACTGGCGACCGCCAGTAGGTAATATATATATTTATATATATATATATAGAAAGTTCACTGGCAAAAACATAGTTAAAGTACACTTATGGTTCAGCGAACACACAACTGAAAATGCCCTGAAATTCCTCAAATTCGCCATTAATGGTGTGCAACACATAATGCACACCGTACTTCATATCCCACCATGTTTTGCGCTTTGTACACTGGCTTTCTTTCTTTTTTACATCCCATATGCTAAAGGGCACAGTGAGCATGATGACCATGAGTCATTGTGTGCATTGTGTCTTGCACACCACAACTTGCGAATTTCAGGGCTTGTTTATTTTTGTGTTTGCTGAATCATAAGTGGCAGGAGCGCTGTCAAGATGAAGCCTGGTCTAATTTGGGAGGTACATATGATCTATTGAAAGGGGCTTGAGTTTAGATGGTGAAAGTATGATTTATAATAAGAATACTTGATTTAAAAGGGCACTTTGTGTTTCAGTGAATGGAAATGACAGTCTTCATGAATTTTAGCATCCATATGACTGAGCCACATTTAATGAATTGAAATAAGTATTATGCCAACCACACATACACTTACTTACAAGTATATCATTTATTTCCTCTCCACTCTCTAGCAGCAATGTGGTTTAACTTCACAGGCATAAGTGGCAACACCTCTACCTTAGAGTTGTATTTTATAGCACTATTACTGTAAACAGGATCTACTTGGAGCAAATACACAACGTGCCTGTAAAGCGATAGCCCCTTAAAAGATACAGGAATGCAGGATTTAAATATTTTAGTATATTTTCGCAACTGATGACATTACAACAAAGTAGAAACTCTAAGATTCCTAGACATTCCACCTGATTTTTTTCTGTGCACTAGCATACCTTCCCGGTGTAGAATAGATCTTCCCTCTTCACTGTGCCATCTGCAATCTTTTCCTGAATGGCTCTTCCAATCTCAGCCTCGTTTTGGTAGCAAAAGGCAGCATCAATATGCCGGTATCCAGCTTCAATGGCCAGCTTGGTAGCCTCCTCAACTGGCTTTTGTGAAACATGCTATGAAGTCAAACGACAATCAGAGTAGACAGGTATAAGGAGTCTGATTCACAACAAAACAGTTTTCAAGCAAATATGTTTATCACAAACACTGCCAGAGTAAAAGTGATTCAATATGGAGTCCTCCTAAAATATCCAGACCAGGTACAGAACCAACAAGAACAGTGTGAGCGTTTTCTGAATGTTCGACCACTGATTCATAATCTTGCTGTAGCAAATAAACTCAAGTGGATGAGGTAGTTCACTAATGGGGTTAGGGATAACATGGAGCCCCTGGTGGAAAAAAACCCAAAAGACTTGGCTAGGTTAAATAATTTACATCTATCTATGGGCAGCAGATGTAATGTAATAAAGATGCTATTTTTCCAGAAAATTCTATATCTTTTTAAGGCCATATGTCTGAAATTTACTCCCCAATGGTTTAAAATAATGGAAAATATATTCTCCCGGCCTTAGGTTTCCCTCCCTACCAAGGGAGAAGGGGGAGGATTGGCTGTCCCGAATTTGAAACTATACTATTGGGCGACCACACTGATTTATAGCCCTGAGTTGTTAATGGCGACAGAAGTTACATACAGGCTCTTCATTTACCGACATTTAAATAAAAAGAAAAACACAGATTAAATAAGTATTTTGAAGCCGTTAAAGCTGTTGTAAACCTTCTTTCCAAATGGCTGTGGAATGCTTCAGGCAATCCAAAATTACTTTGGGATTGTCAAAGTTTTTTCCAGCAGTTTTACAAAGGTACCCGTAGTTTTGTGCTAGTATTTTTATTACATACGTCATGTTTCATTGTATACTATTTACGCCTTTTATTATCCATAAGTCATAGGCAATTTATGTTTTAACTTTTGCGTAATCAGAGTTTGGCAGTAAGTGTGACGGGTGGAAGACCTAAGGAGATGAGCATTAAAATGATAAAGTGTCACATCATTTGTGACAACTTCAGTCGCACTGGCTTAGTCTTTTATCTCACGTAGTGTGTTTGTTAATAATGTTTTTGCGATGATGGTAAAAAAAACCCTGTTAAACCCAGAAATGCTGGGTGTGAAAACTCCAGGACTGGGTGTAAGTGCATCACAAGAAATGTGGCCCCTTACAAGCTCTGGGAATAGAAGGGGGGCAGGGGTGGTAGGCGTATACATTGCACATTCCGTAAATGCCCACGAGGCAGTAGAATTAGAGTGCCTACCGAGCTCCGTGCCACCAGGACATCGTATTTCGTGTCTTGACATTTACTTGACAACTACTTTGTTATGAGAGTTATAGTCACGGGCCGCTTCCCTTGAGCACTTTAACTCTGCCATACCTGGTGACAGTTAAGTGTATTAGAAAAGTCCAGGAGGCATGATGTCATGACTACCTGGATGACAACCGTAAATAGACCATGGATTCTTGACACCACATGTTGGCTCAACTTTTTTTTTCCAAAACGTTTTCATTTGCTTTTCAAATTTTACTGATTTGTATGTATTAATTTAAATATTTGTACATATTTTAACAGCACTATTTACAGAGGGACACCCGTGTATATAGAGTTAGTTAGTATTCAGTTCACCAGCTTAGAAGGGCAGAATGTCTAATGTTGGAGGAGAGAATTTAGAGGGGCTGGACAACTTTCAAAACTCTTAGAAGGCAAAAAAAAATAAACATTCCGTAGGAAGTTCTATAACATCCAGAACATACTAAAGTAAATCTTGAATAAGAAAGTTTTACACACTGCTGGTTAGTTGCTTAGATGAATAGAGAGTTCCAGGGACGGGTTGAGGCTCCATGGATGACTGGTCTTAATTCTTAAGCTATACATTTATGATTGTCAAGTTGTAAGGAGTTTTTACTTCTTACACTTTATTTACTTCCATATGATGATCAGCAATTGTTGAATTGTTTTCAAGTTGGTGGCTTTATGAGCCAGGCATCTGGTTTTATTTATTTTATAGTCTTATAAGGCGCACAGCTACCAAAAGGTTTCCTGGCACCTCCAGACAGGGAAAAAGAGGAAAAAAGTTTATAGGCCAAACAACCAGGTTATTAAGTGTTTGCGAGCAATTTATTGGTTAAACAACCAGGTTTTTAAGTGTTTACGAAAATTACTGAAAACAGTTTCGTTCCTAAGAGTTCCACAGAAGAGGACCCAGGTAAGAAAAGGACCGACCACCCGTTTGTGACAGTCTGATCCTAGGAACTGAGAATTTGGCCTGAGTAGAAGAGCGAAGAGAGCGTGATGGTATATAAGGATGTACGATGGCCTTTAAGTACTGAGAGGCACTACCAGACTTGACTTTGAACATATAGCTCAGGGCTTTGAATTTCACATGATTCTCAACCCTGAGCCAGTGAAGATCACGGAGAGAGCTTGAGACAGAGGCCATCCTAGTGGTCTGACTGCTGCAATCTGAACCACTTGCAATCTGCGTATCACATCCTTATTGGCAACTAGATACAGGATGTTGCCGTAATCCCGTCTGGATGTAATAAGAGCCTGGACCACAGTTCTTTGAGTGGAACTTGGCAACATCCAGAGGATTTTTCTAAGCCATTTAAGGATGGCGAAGCACGTAGATGCCACATTCACTGCTTGCTGCTTCATTGACTGTTGGTCGTCAATGATAATACCCAGATTACGAACTTGAGTAGTGGGTTAAGGGAGAATTCCCATTTCAGGCAGTCAGTGCTAGGGGCCCCAAAGGTCCTTGTTATTTCCCAAAATCAGTACCTCAGTTTTTTCGCCGTTGAGTTTTAGCGAATTGGCTTGCATCCATCCAGCATTTTTCCTCACTCCAGTCTGAGAGATGATGTCTTAGATGCCCTGTCCGCAGACAAGGAAAAAATTATTTGGGTATCGTCGGCATAAGAAGAAATCGACAACCCCGCTTCTTGAGCAATAGTTGCCAAAGGCTCAACATAAACATTAAACAATAGTGGGCTCAGAATGGAACCCTGTGGAACTCCATAAGGTGAAGGAAAAGTTTTGGATGCAGCCTCAGAAGAAAAAACCTGGAACGTGCGATTAGTCTGAAAGTCACCAAGCCAATTAAGGTCTGGACCAACAATGCCCAATGATCGTAGGGCTTTCAGTAACACGGTATGGGACACCGTGTCAAAGGCGGCACTTAAATCAAGCAGTATAAGTGCCGCAGTATCCCCAGCATCCAGATGACCACGCAGCATCTCAGTAACTCCGAGGAGTGCCGTTTCAGTTGAAAAGCCTTCTCGGAAGCCTGACTGAGATGGGTGCAGAAACACTTGAGAAGCAACAAATTTAGTTAGTTGAGTATTGATATGTTTTTCTAGAATTTTGGAATATACTGAAAGCAAGGAAATCAGGCGAAAATTGGACAATTCCGTCGGATCCGCATTGGCTTTTTTCAAATGCGGGAGGAACATAGCATGCTTCCACTCAACTGGAATAGTTGATTCACGTAGGGAAGCATTAAGCAGCTCTATAATAACTTTAAAGACAGATAGATCCATTTTCTGCATTACCGTAAAAGGAAGCTGGTCTCTAGGTGAGCCAGATTTAAGGCTGTTTAAAATGTGTTTAAAGGAACTAACGTCTAATAGTGCCCAGTTTTCTAGTTTAGAACTGGCTTCGGCAGGCTGACCATCCATCTGTTCAGCACTGCTTGATGTTATAGGAATCTTAGTAACTGGCTGTAGAATATTAGTCTGGTTAACATTCAGAGCTGAGTAAATTTTTTCCACTTTTCAGATAAAAAACTCGGCCAGATCCTCACATTGTGTTTCGGTAAGTGTAGGGGGGCAGGTAGATTACCTGCACCGGACAAATCTTTAACTACTTTGAACAGGGTCTTAGGACTATTCTGTGCATTATGTATAGTGGTGTTCACATATTCAGCTCTGGCAGTGTTACAGAGAGAGTGGTAAACTCTTATGACCATTTTATATGCAAACTTAGATTCAACTGCATAGTCCTTCCTCCAGCGTCTTTCAAGCGCTTTACAGTTACTTTCCTCCTGCTTTAATTTCTCCGAAAACCAGGGGGAAGGAGGGCGGTGACTGTTCATTTTCTTCGTAGAGAGAGGGAGACACATGTCAATAGATTTTGCAATCCAACAATCAAAATTTTCTAGGTCTACTAAGGAGACCTGATTAATATCGGGGGCATTATTGGCTAGAAGCTGATTAAAAGCTTCCATATTCAGCTTCACACAATTCCTACATGGAACTTTACAACCCAGGACAGTTGTAGGTGGATTAGGCAGATCATGCTTAATTCTAAAATTAGCCAGATGGTGGTCTGACCACGTCACTGGGAGAGCTGGGGAACAAACAATCGGTAAGAGATTGGAAAGAATAGGATCCAATAAATGCCCAGCCGTGTGGGTGGCACCAGAGTTGTGAAGTAAAATATTCATAGCAGCTAAATCCAAGATCAAAGTGGTGCCTATCCCACAAGTCGGGTTCCTCGAAATGGAGGTTTAAATCTCCCAAGATGGTAAAATTGGTGGTATTCAGAAGATAAGGAGCAATCAAATCGGGAAGTGCAGTAGCCCAAGATCCAGCAGGCCCAGGGGGGCGATAAAGCAAAAGCCTGAGAAAGTAAACTGGGGACTTAAGGCCAATTTAAATAAAGCGGCCTCGCAACCTATGAGGGCTAAATCTTCGAATTTACCTGTGTAGAACTTGATCCTAGCCCGTGAAGCTCTTCAAAGACCAGGAAATTAGGTCAAACTGCAAGTACTTTTCAATGCAGTGCTATGTTAAAGAATAGTAGATGTGGCAGCACCCAGGATAATGGTTAAATACTTTATAAGGTCCCAAAGGCGAAACCAATTGCATTGCAAATGCCTGTTTTATATTACACTCCTGACAAGATAGCAAAATGGGGGGTCGGAAAGGGAACATGTTGCCCACGTTGTGCTCTCTACAATGCAGACATTATTCACATTTTTGTGTCCTGTAATGTTTTGCAAAACCTATTTAAGGATATATAAAAAAAATGTATCTGAGGTTTTAAAAACAGAAGCAACATTATCTAATGATGTAATTATGTTGGGGATATTGGAGTTAGATTTGATGGGGAAGGGACATGAATTGATTCTCATCTCAATGGCAGTTTTAAGGGTGTGTATCGCTTCTGCCTGGCTGGATTCTAGACCACCAGCATTTCAGCAATGGCTGGCCACGTTTCTAGCAATATATAATTTGGAAATGGCCATATATAGGCGTAGAGGGAGCCATTCACGCCAGAAAGGCATGAGAATAGGGGATCCTCTGATTGAGTGGATTCAAGGCCAAGGCGAAGCAGAATAGATTTTACGTTATTATTTCCCCTTGTTGTCTCTGGGTGAAGTATGGTCTTTATATAGTAATGGGGAAGTTTGCACGTGTCACTTTAGGATTCTGATGGAGCCATAATAGATTTGTCTAAGTGTGGGTTGTTCTGTATTGACACTTTTTGGGATATGTATTTATATAATTATGAAATGATGTAATGTGATGTATTTGATTATTTATGTGTGATGAATTGAAGTTTTTACCTGTCTGAGGGGGTGGGGGTTGGGTGGATTGTTTTGGAAATGAAATGAATAAAGATTTTATTTTTTATTTTATTTTTAAGGGATTTAGCATTCAATTGTGTCTATATGTTTACCCAATGCCTGTGGTCTAAAGGACATGAATAAACCTAGGAGTGTTGTTAGTAAACATCAGGAATGACCAACACAATGCAGCAAAGCATTCTGTTCCAGGGTTAGATTGCAGATCCACGTCCCTGATGCTAAATATTGTGAAGCTCTATCTAAGGAGTGCAAGATGTGTGGAAAGAAAAGGAACATTGCTATGGTGCATTGGAATGTCAAGACAAATAAGGTGGAATCTGGATACAGGCAAGGCATAGGATAGTTTGAACAATTTTGTTTTTGCATGTGGCAGTATTCACAAGGTCCGGCTCAAGTGCAACATTAAAACTAAGAAAATGAGTTTCAGGAAAAACCTATCTATGCACAGTAAGTATGGAAAATAGGTGGTATGGAGTTGGTGCAGGTAGATCTACAACCAAGAGTACAGTAAAATAATACATTTGTGCTGAACAAACACTTTTTGAAAGACCTCAATATTTTGGTCAATTTCTTCACGCAAACTATATGTTGCAGGCCAAGACTCGGAATTCATGGATTGGACACTTCAGAGAGGCAGGTGGTATATAAAACACATAAATACATATTGTGAAGTTAGCTGAGCAATGAAGAGCAAATGTAGAAGGGCACAGCAGTAGTGGCCTTTGGGCCCCCCTTGCAATAAATTGTGATGGGGCCACTCCACAATGCCTATATACTCACAGTAACCAACCACCCGGTCGAAGCCTACATCAACATATCATCAGCACGAGTTTCCGCTATACTGTTAGCAAAGAGAAAAAAGTTATACTTGTGGAATGCCCATGCTCTACATACATGCACACTGAAAACCGAACTATGTTCATATTGTTTTATTATATTATTATTTTTATTATCAAAATTGAACTGTAGGGGCTGAGTGTATGTTCCGCTCACTAACGCTTAAATAAGGAAAACAAAACATTGCTTTTCATTCTTCTTCTGTGTTATTCTAGATGTACCATGATAAACAGAAAGGGGAAATGTATAGCAACATGTTAAATGTCTTGCTCTCCTTGAACTAAACCATTTCTAATATATTTTTAGAATAAACATCTAAGAGCTTTTTAGAAGTGTTTCATGCTGCACTAGAGATTCTATTTGTATTCTTCATGTTTGCAAACATGCTTTCTCTTTCTTATGAAAGAGCTACACACCAAGGATGTAAGTGGTTTGTGGTAAAAATGCAATCCCTGACACCTTACAGCAGACCGTTGACAAAACAAGATCTCTGTGCAAGGCACAACTGTGCTATCATTGAGAAAAAAGGCTGTTGTTTTAGAAGAGCCTTTTGGGAGAGGGGGTCCACTTATTAGCTCTTGCAAGGGGTCTGGCAGGCTCGGAGTGAAAGAGAATCAAATGTTATTTTGTTTCTCTTCACTTCCGAGTAGGCCTATGGCAGCTCAGAGCAGGATGTAATCTGCATCTGCTTTGCAAGAGAAACGCGCCCTGGACAGACAAGCTGACGCCCCTCCCCCAACCCCCCCTTCACATATAGAAGACTGGGGTCCCCTGCACCGCTGGGGCTGCGGGGGTGCCCGTTATGCCACTACACAGCAAGTACCACTATTATAGGACCCAATACCACTTAGCTTCCTGAGTAAGTCCAATATGAGCATGCCATCAGAAGTTGCACAGGCCCAGTCACCCAAGGAGTGGTCTGGGTTTGGCATGCCAGCTCACTACGAAGTCTGGAAACTGCACACTGACAGCATGAGGATGAGCAGGCATCCCAATCAGAGAGGTCAGCGAGCTTTGCCTAGCATGCAGAGGAGGCACCTGCAGCCAAGACTATGGACAAAGTGGAGAGGAAGGACTTTGAATGGTTTACACAGACCCTCCACATTCTGACAGAAGAAAGGAACTTTTGGGCAGTTTGATTCCATTTTAATGGGGGATCCTGAGGTAGTTGCTCCTTTAGTGAGGAGGAGCATCGCTCGCAAACATAATAAAATGGTCCTCATGACATTACCAATTTATAATTAAGCGCACCTGTTTGTGGGTGAGATCGGTGGTGGGGCCATCCCTGCTGATCGACAGGTCTGTAATACCGATCTCTTGGCGTCCGAGAATGTGTGTACAAAACTTTCAAAGACTGTACGTTTCCTTATAGCATTGGTGATGTTCAGAGGATGTAGGGCCCAGTGTCTCAGTTGGCTTTATTGTAGTCATGCTGCCTCTGATAGTTGGAGTTCTTGTTTTCACTGTTCAAACGTTTTGATAGATATGGCCTGAAAAAGGTCACCCGGTGTTCTGCAGGCCCCCGAAGACCATGTTGAGTAGGATTTGGGGTCTAGTAATGGTCTAAATTCCAGGTTTCTGGCTATTGGTGTGTGTGAGGAGGGAAATGTTGTGAGGCCCCGCCTAATCGCCAAGTGGTCCCAAATGTTGAGAATGGTTTTTATGGGTGTTGCTAAGTAGGCACTCTTCGGGAGGGCAGGTCGAGGGAGCCATGCTAAGTCCCACAGTGGCCAGCATGCAGTGGCCGGCATGCAGTCCGCTCCATGTGGAAACACAGTTTTTCTCTCTCTAGTCCATTCAAAGAGGAAACACAGGTCTGCTGTCCAGTAGTAGTCTAAGAGGTTTGAGCATGCTAGCCCTCCTTTATCCCTTGGGAGCATAAGTAACATGTTGGGAAGACGCAAGTGCTAGCCATTCCAAATGTATCTACGGATGTGTGTTTGCACCTGTGCTATGTCTGTCTGCGGGATAGGTGTAGGGAGGGGCTGCAAGAGGTATAATAGACAGGGCAAGATATTATGGCATTAATTTGTTCCAGCCAGGAGGTATATAACATGCGCCATTTCCAGAGGTCCTCCAGTATAGCTCCATGAAGGATCGTCTAGTTTATTTTTGTCCAGTCCTCAGCGAGGG
This sequence comes from Triturus cristatus, assembly GCF_964204655.1. Classification (NCBI taxonomy): domain Eukaryota; kingdom Metazoa; phylum Chordata; class Amphibia; order Caudata; family Salamandridae; genus Triturus; species Triturus cristatus. Next base: position 267,296,026 of record NC_140585.1, read on the forward strand.
AAAATTTGAAGGCCCAGGTAATGGATGGAGGAGGAAGCTCACTGGAAGGCATTTGAGATTGCAAGGCCACCACATCCCACAGGAACACAGTGAGATTGAGAACGTACAATTTATCAACATTGCTTTTTAAACTCGAGGCACCTTCAAAGTTCTGTAGGATTGTAAGTAAGGCAGGGAGGGATTTCGATGGATTAGTTAAGGTGAGAGGGATATCATCTGTGAACAGGCAAATATAGTGGGAGAAAGGACCAGCCCTGGCGAGCCCTCCTAGCTATGACGTTACTCTGTGTGCACTGTACATTTACCCACACAAAAGCGTTGAGAGTAGTGTAGGCTGCCATTATATTTGTTCTCATCCTAGGGCTGAGTCAGATTTTTGTTAGGATTGCACCTAGAAAGAACAAACTCACCTAATGAAAAGCTTTTTCCGCATCCAGCGAAGCCAGCAGGGCCGAGATATTTCTTTTGCATACTTTTTTCGTAAGGTGGGCTAGACATCTAATATTAGCTGCTGCCTATCTGTTTCGGATAAATCCCATCTTGTCCGGTGTAATGTCCTAACAGCACATTAAAACCAGGGTACTAACACCCTGGTAGTAAAGTGGGATGGTTGGCGCACCAGCGTTTATCGCTGGCGCGCGCTACACCGTGACCTCCCCTGCGCTCATGCCAGCCGGCGTGAGCGCGTATATAAAATAAAGATGGGCGGAGCCGGCGGGCAGTCCGCGCCACACCCTAATTGCTGAGTGTGCCTGGTATTTCTGCAGCATGCTAATTAGGCCGCGCAATTCTTGGTGTCGGGAGGGAGGCCCCCGAGATTGTAACATAAAGGAAGCCATAAAGTAAGTAAAAGTAGTTAGGTAACTGGAAAGGGAGGAGTTAGGGGCCAAAGTAGATAGGGATAGTTCAATTCAATTCAATTCAAAAGACCTTTATTCGGATTTCATAAAATCCATAAAAGTACAACAAAAGGAAAACAACACATTTATACAATAATACAATCCATAAAAACACCACAATCACAGCAATTCATTTTCAAATATACAACTAGCATAAATAATTTTCAGGGATTTTCCATCGTTTTGCGTGCGTGTACTATTAATCTCAGAAAAGTGCTGGTGCGAAAAATTAATTCATCTGTATCCAGGGAAAATAATAATGAACATGATTCCCCCAATGAAAGGGGTCTTAATTTTCTAAAATAGGGAGTTAAAAACCAGTTAATATATTTTAAATAAAATTTACAGAAGAATAGGAAGTGAATGTCATTCTGTTTGCTAATTCCATCACATGGGCAGGGATTGTATTCTATTGTGTGATGATACCCCAAAGGGAAAGCCAACAGGGTTTTTACAGAACCTGCCCTTAAACGAAAGAGCAGCGATCGTTCCCAATTGGACATGGGGAGAGTTAGATAAGATGGTAGTGGGTGCCTACACAAATCGTACCCCATGTATGTAGCAACAGAAGATTTAGATAGCTCCCTCCCCATTCTTTCTGAATTAAAAAGTGCATAAAGTGCTTGTTTGACTACGACCTTATCATTCTTCTCAATTCCAGTGGGTTCTAAGAAAAGATTGCCTTTATCCACTGCGCATAATATTTTGTAAACCTCGGCTAACCAGGGTATTGACATATGGTGATCACACTTTAGGCAATCCATTATAATGTTTTTAGTTAGGGTCGCAAAGTTATTTGTCCAAATCCTAATCCAAAATAGGGCTGGTCTGGCTCTGATAAAATCACATACATAGGGGAGATTTAGTTCTTTGTGACAGATGAATTCAGAGGCTGAAAAAGGAGCACCCAATATTTTTCTACAAAAACGATTTTCCTCCCGTTGAATCCCTGAGTTTCTCCCTGAGCCCCAGACCTCAGCCCCATACGTTGCCACAGGAAGGCACTGTAATTTAAAAAAATTTAAAATGGCCCTAGTGGCACCTATTTTCTTCGGGCGTTGGAGGCTCAATATAGAATTAGTGGCTTTCGAGAACTTGCCCATGGCGTGGGCAGAATGCCCACTCCATGAGCCGTTCGCAGCGAAAACCAATCCTAGGTACGGAAAGGAGGTTACGGATTCTAATTTATCCGAACCTACATTTATAGTATTGAGCTTCCTTTTCCCGGGTCCACTAGACATAATAAAAGATTTTTTTAAATTTACACGCAGATCAAGTGCCTCCATATGCTGGACGAATGCTCTAATGAGCAAACGAAGAGCATTAGGGGTGCGGCCCATAATGACCGCATCATCTGCGTATAATAAAACTGGTAGTGGATTCCCCTGGATAATTGGAACGTCTCTCGTCACTTGTTTCAAGGCTTTGGCAAGACCGTTAATATAAATAATAAATAGCAGAGGTGCCAAAACGCACCCCTGCCTCACCCCCCTGCCTATTTTTATGGGTCCGGACACATCGCCACCAGACCCGATCCTAACTTGTGCTTTAAGGTCCGTGTGAAGATAGGCCAGAAAATTAACAAGACTTGCATCCAGACCGTAGTTAGAAAGCATAAGCCATAATTTGGATCTATTAACTAGGTCAAATGCAGATGAAAGATCCATAAATGCGAGATAGATTGGACTAGAGCGAGCAACATTGTACTTATCGATAATCAATTTCAGGTTTAGGCACTGCTCCACCGTGCCCACACCACTCCTGAATCCCAACTGGCACGGATCCAGTAGATCAGTATCTTCAGTCCACTCTATCATCCTGTTATAAATAACTCGTCCAAGGATTTTTAAAGTATTGTCCAATAGCGAGATTGGACGATAATTGGCTGGATCTGACCTATCTCCCTTCTTAAAAATGGGAACTATGGTGCTGGTCGCCCAAGTGTCAGGCATTGGCGCCATAGGTAAACTATTAAAAACATTAAGAAGAATTGGTGCCCATAAATCCGTGTTATACTTAATAATGTCTATAGGGAGCCCATCGGGACCAGGGGCCTTGTTACCAAGGCTTTCTTTAATAGCTGTGACTATCTCAGGGAGGTCAATCTCGAGGTTGCATGACACCATCAAGGAAGGAATAGTTACTTCCTTAGAGGGGGTAGCATATATTTTAGCAAAATGAGCCTCCCAACTACTACTAGTAATATTGCAGCTAATTGGGGACAATTGTTTCCCCATATCTCGCGTCTTCCTAACGGCTGACCAGAAGGGGCCGCTACTCTTCAAATTTGCACTCGCAACCAATGATTCCCACTGTTCTGTCAGCAGGGCAGCCTTCCTTTCAGTTGTTTTTAACTTATAGTTTTTCCTGGCCAACTGTACCTCTAGTATACACCTTGGGTTAGAAGACAATGCTTCACGTAGTTCCCTATTTGCCTTAGAACAAATTGAGTCAAACCATCTTGGTTCTTTCGCTATTTTTGGCAGTGGGACTGACAACAATTTTTTAATCACTAAACACAGTTTGCCAAAGTCAGAGATTATTCTATTATTATCTCCATTTAAAAATAGACAGGAATTAATTAAATCGGAATGATCATTCTGCACATTTTCTAAAATAGCTCCGCTATCAATCCCCCTCCATTTTAGCCGCAGACCGTCACCTGATGGTGTAATGTCTCTTGCACCATTAGATTTCGCATATACAGGGCGGGAGCCTAAGTGCAAAGTAACTGTGAGGGGGTTATGGTCGCCAAAAGATGTTTTTATCACCTTGGATTCCAATACACGGTCCAGCAAATCAGGGGACATAAAAATAAAATCAATAGTTGAACAACAATCACGCCCCCTAAACGTTGGGACATAGTCCATGTCAGGTATTAGAGATACTTCCATGGCATTTCCAAGGGTGTGTTCACTCAATAATTTTGCTATTTCAAACCCCCTTTTTTCAGCTTGGTCCGTGATGTTGTTAGTGTCCTTGATCCAAGACTTCTTTGGTAATTTGGCATTAAAATCTCCGCCGATTAGAATCCCTATCCCCCCCTCTGATTCCAAGTTTATTTCCAATTTTCTTAGAGTCTTAGAGAGGGCTATATAGTTTGTGTTGGGTGTAGAATAAAAATCATTATTATAAAAATTAATTATAAAAATCCTGGGTTTTAGTTTCAACTCCAGGACCTGAATGTTCGGATTTCCTTCTGATAGGTCTTTGATAGTGCCTCCCACCAATGTGCTAACACCTATAAATAATCCTCCTACTGCACGGCCAAAAATGGGCTTCTTTGAGGTTACACTAAAACATTGGTAGCCCTCAATATATAAATTGATGACAGCCCATGTCTCCTGGAACATAACAATATCTTTGTTATCCAATAGCTTGATCCATTGAGGGTCAAGCAATCTTGATTCCAACCCAGCGACGTTCCAACTAAAGATGGACAATTTGGGGCGTTTTAAGGCACAAGAGGCATTATAGCCACTAGGCTGCTTAGGTTGAATTGATGGAGTAGTTATGTTCTCATGTGTAACTGGGGACATAGTCGAAACAATGCGTGGTGCCATTGTCTCAATCTCGTTACATTGTACATCAGAGGGATTTTCCTTAATAGTAATTGGTACGTCCTCACACCCCCTATTTCTTTTCCCCAGTCAATCTTGACATTCCAAATTGGAGAGAGCGTGTTCAAAACGGTTATGCGTTGGTATATTATATATATACCTTGGCTCGTTCTGAGGCATGTTAAAGTTTAGTTTGGGCCTTGCGTAAGGTCTCTCCCTTGGGTTGGGATAAGAGGGAGTGGGGAAAGGTAGATATGGCAATTGATATGGTGGGGGTATAATCCGTTGGCCTAATGAACAACCATTCCTAAAATTAGTATTAAACTCTTGGTAAGGATGTTCATAGCCGTTAATAATGTTACGGTTCATGCCCGGTTGATCTGCTACAAAGTTAATCCCAGGATTAGAATGAAGGTCAATTAAATGTCTATAAAAATACCCAAGAGGAAGCAGAGTAGTGTTAAATTCCCAGGGTGAGGGCAGTGGGGCTTTTGAGAGTGTAGATTGCACCCATTGTGGAGATCTAAAATTTATAATGATGCAATCTCCTTCAAACTTTTTTCTCATTGGACCCACCCACCCTACTCTCTGTGTATGAATAATTTCCCCTGCTCCTTCCATTGGGAAGTTGCAATTTGCAGAAAGCCAATGGAGAGTTCTATTTCTTAAGCTTGTATAGTTTTCCTCTTGGGTTTCCCCCAATTTTGGGACATTAGCTAAAACCAAGACATATGGACCGCAATCTGGGGGCAAACTGATGCGGGCCGGAATCTGTCTCTTGCTGATCACTTCAATTATATCGGGCTTATCTGTTGGGTGGTGTTGGTTAGCATCCTGCACTTGTCTCGTTACTGGCCTGTTGTTTATGTCAGTGGGTTTCTCCCTTCCTCCCGAACTAACTGTTGTGGTGGTTTTGGTATCTAATGCCTGTCTGGATAAGGGTTCTAGGTTTAATTGACCTTTACTTCTACTCAGTTTGGATGTGGAGGGAGAAGCATTAGTCTCCACTATACTTTTCTTATTGGCCATAGTGTGTTGTGATTTATGTGTGTTAATGTTAGATGCAACATGGTGTGTTGTAGTTATAGAATTACACCCTGTGCCTAATTTCAACACATGGTCATCTAATGCCTTCAACCTCTTATCAATATTAAGGACTTGTTGACTGATGGGTCCTAAAAGAGTAGTTATCAAGGTCTCCAGTCTCCCCCAAAAATCTTCATTACCCGGCAGTGCATTAGTTAATGAGCTTTGTTCATTATTTTTGCAAAAGTGCACCTCACTTTGAGTATGGTTTAGTATTACAGGAGTGAGAGGCCTACTCAGTTGAGGGCGTCCACCATTCTCTCTGCGTTTATCTACTAATGACTCTAAGTGTTTCTGTTTCCGCTTTGCTTTTTGTTTTCTTGCTTTTTGTCCCCTTGTTCGTGCTGGTGTACTATCACTTTTTTCCCTATCTGTAATCGATACATCTGTGTCTAAGCATAGTTCTATCCCTTCCTGCTCATTAATTAGGGATGGGGTAGTATCAGTGGTCTTATTAGCGCTTGATCGTGACATAGACGGTGTTTGTGATAGTCTATTATCCATTGTACGATGATTAGGGGATACACTGTCCAGGATTATACAATTCACATTTGAGTCAGTGCCTGGTAGCCCCGCATAAGATGTTATATCCGATGTGGCCACCAGGGAATCCAATGTATTGTCCTGCAGCAAAGGTAATTGCGTGCTTGGTGGGAGTGAGAGGCGTCTTTCAGTGTTTTGAATGGCAGAAGCCACAACGCCGATCGTCCTCTGTAGCATTTTATCAATAGCAGTCAAACTAGGCAACGGGGTGGGAACAGTAGCAGTTGAGGGAGATGTTAACTGCTTACGAGTAGGTTTAAGCACAGGTGGAGCTTTTTTCCCCATTTTCCAATATGTGTTTTGAGTATACTATGCAACAATAAATGGTTGAATCCCAGTCACAACATGTACTATACTCACGAACTTGGCGATGACTTACGATGACTTACGATTGGGCACCAACTTTAGAGGGGCCAAGAGGGGTTGCCCGGCCCGACCTCCAGCGACCCCGGACGGCCACAGACGGCCCGCCCTCTGCCCGGGCTCAGCCCGGCGCCGCCCGCGCGCGTCCCGCGTCGCGGAGGGAGCCGCCGATTTTAAACCGCCTCCGGGCGCGCAATCACCTGGAAGGGGGCGTGACAGTGAAGGCTCACGGGAGCTGTAGTCTCCCCCCACCGCGGCCCTCGATGTCGTCAGGGCAGCGGGGGAGACAAACAGCGTGGGTGCCCCGCCAAGAATCCGCCGTTCAATAGCTCCGGTAGGTGGGTGGCGTCAGTGCTGGTGCTAGTTCAGATTTCCCCCGCTCCACCGAGGGAGCCGCCGATTTTAAAGCGCCTCCGGGCGCGCAATCACCTGGAAGGGGGCGTGACAGTGAAGGCTCACGGGAGCTGTAGTCTCCCCCCACCGCGGCCCTCGATGTCGTCAGGGCAGCGGGGGAGACAAACAGCGTGGGTGCCCCGCCAAGAATCCGCCGTTCAATAGCTCCGGTAGGTGGGTGGCGTCAGTGCTGGTGCTAGTTCAGATAGGGATAGTACCATGCAAGTTGTAGCTGCCTGAGCCCCCGGAATAAAACCAATAAAGGTAAAGTTCATACCCCTTCAGTGTCATCCAGTACTTCGCTGTGCTCAAGATACGACACCTTGCTGCAGCATTTACTATTAATACTGAAATCTTCCTCGAGAGGAATGCGAATGCAGGAACTCAACCCACTCCACTGAGGACTGCTGCAACTACCTCTACACTGGTAACCAGTGCCAGGTGACTGCGGGAGCCCATCCTGCCATAAGCACATCAGTAAATGTCCTGTGCAATGAGGAGCTCCCCCTGTCAGGCGCCACACCAGTTAGAAGACAGACTTTAAATTACGCTGCCCCCTCAGCACCTAGGGTAAGCTGGATGCCTGCTGCTTGCACGCTTGCTGCAATCTCTTGAGCCGACTGTTTGCTACAGCTGAGTTCCTGTGACTTTTCGCTGTGCTCAAGATACTACATCCGAGTCAACAGTCCCAGGAGGAGGGGCTCAAGCCTAAGTGCCAGTAGTTTTGCAAATAGTTTTGCATCTGTGTTTAAGAGGGCAATCGGATGATATGATGGCCATTTAATGGGGTCCTTTCCTAGCTTTGTTAGATTTGTGATTTCAGCTTCGCACATCGTTTGAGGAAGACCAGTGGTGTTCATGAAGGAATTTTCTTTTTGATAACCAATTTTATTGAGTTTAGGTTGCAACAAAGATAACAGCACCATTCAGGAGAATATTGCAAGAGAAAAGGCAAGTCTGAAAACACATCAGAGTGACATAGAAAGACAGACAGAAATAAGAAAGATATTGTCGTACTCACTCCAGACTTGGACAGTACATCAATTCCCGTTAGTCCTCTATCACTCCGACCCATTTGCCCCACATTCGGCGAAACTTCCTGGGACACCCTATGGTCACATACAGAGGCCGTTCCTGTGTAGCGCACCAGTCCACTCCCCGGCGCCAACGTGGGTGCAGTAGTGTTCAGCCAATGAGCTGCAATGTCCCTCTTGGCCACCGTCAGCACTGTGTTAAGAAAGAGCTTCTCAGCCCTGGTGCCATCCAGCCCCTCGGTGATGCCTAAAAGTATGTTTCTAGAGTCAAAGGGGACCTCCCAGCCCAGGACCTCAGTGAGCTCCCAGTAACGGATTCCCAATACCTCTAGATCACAGGACAAAGCCATACCATGTGATAAAAATCTGCTTGGGGTTGAGGGCAGCGGGGACAGGAAGCATCAGGCCAAAGCCCCGCGCAGTGGAGGCGCAGCGGTGTAAGATAGGCAGTGTGAAGGAAATATATTGGGACCAGCCGAAGCCTTGCGGAGACTGCACTTATTTTGGGAGCCATCAAGGCGTCTCTCCAGTCAGCATCCTCGAGGGCCTCGAGCCAACCCTCCCACTTGTACCGGAGTCGAGATAGTGTGTTGGGGATGTTTGTAAGGGAGCGATAGATGCGGGAGATTCCTCCTTTCCCCAGGTTACCAGTCATGACCTGAGACTCGGGTGGGCTATATTCATTTAAGGAAGTGCCCTCTGATATATAGGAACGGAGGGCATGGCGTAGCTGCAGATATCTGAAGAACTGGGAAGAGTGAAGAGAATACCGGGCCTGCAAGTCCTGTAAGGAGCGTATGTGGGTCCCACTACAGACATCCTCAAGTAGGGAAATCCCAATGAGATCCCAGGATCGGAATCCCGAAAGAGTAGCTACCTCTCGGAGCCTGGTTCCGCACCACAAGGGGGTATACTGGGTCAATTTGCCCGACCAGCTGGTATGGCGCAAGGAGGCCTGCCAGGCCAAGAGCACTCCGCGTGTGACCTCAGGGAGAGCCCGGGAGACAGCGGTTCCGTACAGCATCCCCTGGATATTAGAAAGACCCAGAGTGTGCAGTTCTAGACGGTACGCTCAAGAACAAAAGGAAATTTTCAAGATAGTTAAGGATTTTATGAATCCATCAGTTCTCCTGCAGGAAATCCCGCCGTCTCAAATCTCTGTAATGAGATATCAGACTACTTTGAGAATAAAATCCTTGATATCGTGAAGACTTTTCCTTCAGTATCCCCTATCCCAGGAGCTGTTGAAAGAATAGAGAGGGTGAAGTGTCCAACCTGCATGGAAACATTTGTCCCTGTTTCCCTTGAAGATACCCTCAAAGCTATTCTTGCCTGTAAATCTGGATCCCTTTTTGATCCCTGCCCTCCTTTGGTCCTACAGACCCTAGTACTAGTAACTAATCCCATCATCAATGGTATTATAAATTCATCCTTAGCCACGGCAGACGTCCCCAACGATTGGAAGCTTGCTGCTGTCAAGCCTCTCCAGAAAAAGGCACTAGCCGACCCTACCACCCTTTCTAACCTACGCCCGATCTCCTTGCTCCCGTTGATGTCCAAACTAACAGAGAAGTTCGTGAATAACCAGCTTACGAGCTTCCTGGAAGAAAATAATATTTTGCATCCAAATCAGTCAGGGTTCCGGTCAAATCACTCTACCGAGTCTGCCCTGCTGTTTACAGCAGAAACCCTTCGCATGGCCATTGACCAGGGAAAAAAGGCTGTCTTACTCGACCTGTCGGCAGCCTTTGATACGGTCTCACATAACATCTTAGTGGACTGTTTGGCTGCCGCAGGAGTGGGTGGGGTGGTCTTGGCTTGGCTTAGAAACTTCCTCAGGGACAGACGCCAAATCACAGTGCTAGGTCATTACCAATCTGAAGCTAAGGTCCTCAGCTTCGGAGTTCCCCAGGGTTCGAGTTTAAGCCCTATACTTTTTAACCTGTATATGGCTCCCCTGGTAAAACTGATTGCATCCTTTCAGATCAGGACAATCTCATATGCTGACGACACTCAGCTTATCCTAGTACTGGATAGTGAACGGTCTGGCGCTGAGGAAAATCTTAAAGAGTGCCTAGCAGCAACATTTAATTGGATGACTGATAATCACCTTAAATGTAATGCTGGAAAAACGGAAATCCTGCCATTTGGAAAGCAAAATTTGTTTTCCCCGAAAATCTTCTGGCCTGAGGATGCAGAAGCCCCCCCTAACACTATTACATCTGCCCGTAATTTGGGCATCAAGTTTGATAACCAACTGTCCTTTAAACAACAAGCGGTTGCCGTAGCTGGCACTTGCTTCCATATAATAAAAGCTTTAAGGAAGTTTTTTGATTTTCTTCCTTTGCCAGCCAGGAAAACAGTCGCAGTGGCCCTAATTACTTCCAGGTTGGACTATTGTAATAGCTTATATGCTGGAGCCAATAAATCGGTACTCCACAGATTACAAATGGTCCAACATGCAGCGGCACGTCTAGTATTACGTTGGCCACGTAAGTCATCAGCCTCAGTAGCACTGAACACGCTTCATTGGCTACCAATCGGCAAAAGGATTCTTTTTAAGATCCTTTTAATCACTTTCAGGGCTTTTCAACTTCAAGGACCCAAATACTTATGTAATGGCTTCAGACGTTACCATCCGTCACGTTGCCTACGGTCTGTGGGCCAGAATCTGCTTGTAATCCCCAGATTCAAGCTAGCAACCAAAGGCGGCAAATCCCTCTTTGTGTTGGGTGCCAAGGCTTGGAATAAGCTTCCTTTTTCCTTACGATCCTTGTCTCATGAAACTCAGTTTAGGAGGGCATTAAAAACATGGGTATTTTCTCTTTCCGACGCAGCTTGTGCAGCAATGGTGTAAATGTGTAGTGTTTAGCGTAAACTGTGTCCATTCCCTCCAACTCTTCCATCTGGGTTGGGTGAGCGCCAAGATACTCCCTGGAGTGATAGCAGCGCTATAGAAATACATTTTACATTACATTACATTACATTACATTACATTACATTACGCCGGGTCGGACCAGCCTCCATTAAACCAGTCGTGCACAGTAAGGAGCAGAGCCGCTAAGTAATACAGGTATAGGCTCCTCATCCCAAGACCTCCATCAAAGGGCGGAATCCGTCAGTGGGTCAGGGCCAGCCTGGGCCTCTGCCCTCCCCATAAAAACTTGATGGCCAAACTATCTATCTCACGAAACCAAGATCTGGAGAAGGAGAGGTGCGCATTCTGGAGCATGTATAAAAATCTGGGTAGAATCATCATTTTTTAAATAGGGCTATTCTGCCCAGAGGGTTCAGTGGTAGCATTCGCCATTTAAGGAGATCAGCATGGACTCGTTTAACCAGCGGGGTGAGGTTAAGTGACCAGGCAATGTCGGGGAGAAGAGCCACTAAGATCCCCAAGTACTTGAAAGACTGTCACTGAAGAGGGATCGTCAACTGCCAACCAAAGCACTCCCGTGAAAGGTGAAGGGGAACCAGAACGGACTTGGCTGGGTTTAACCGGAGGCCCGAGGTGCGCTCAAAGAGGTCCAAGGCTCAAAGGCATCGGGGTTCTGACAGGGCAGGGTCTGCCAAAAATAGCAGCACGTCGTCTGCAAAGAGCGCAATCCTGTCTTCCTCAAAGCTGGGCCACTTCCACCCCGTAAGTGGTCCGAACGAACAAGGCAAGCAAAGGGCTCCATTGCCAAAGCAAATAGAAGTGGTGAGTGGTGGCATCCCTGCCTCGTGCTTCGTCTGATAGGAAAGGGACGGGAAAGAGCTCCATTGTCTAGGACCTGCGCCAGGGGCTGATAACACCATATCTTCACCAGGGTGAGTAGGGGGATTCCAAAGCCCATCTCCTCCAAAACGGCCTCTAGGTAACCCCCATCCACCGAATCGAAGGCATTCTCAAAGTCTTCGAGAAGGAGGGACAAATAGGGGGTCAGCAGGTGCCAGTTTGTGAGGGCGAGGTGAATGCGTCTGAAGCAATGCCTGGTCCCTCTGAGCAGCATAAAGCTGCATTGATCCAGGTGAACCAGACTGGCTAAGTGCGGTCGTATGCAGTTAGCCAAGACAGACACGAAGATTTTAAGCTTGGTATTAATCAGGGAGATGGGACGGTAGTCCGAGCAACAGTTCGAGGGGGGCTGAGACTTAGGAATCACCACAATGGTGGCTAAGTCCATCTCTTGATGGAAGGAGCCGCAATCCACCGCCTCACGGTACATCGCCAAGAGAGTTGACACCAGGGTGTCCGGGTAGGATGCATAAAACTCCTGGGGGAGCCCTTCTGGTCCCGGTGTCTTATCGGCCGCCATGCGCGATATGGCATCCAGAACCTCCTCAGGGGTGATCGCGAGATCCAGTGCCTCTGCCTCGGATTCACTAAGGTGCAGAAGGGGGAACCGTTCTCGTCAGGAGGAGCTCTGGGAGCGGAAGGCTAGATGTCCGTGCCGAGTAGAGAGTGGCATAGTAAGTGGCGAAGCATTGGGCTACTGCCGTCAGGACACGGTGGACCTTGCCATCTGTGCCGATCACTTCTGGTATTAGACGGTTGGCTATAGGGTAGGTGGTCAGGCAATGGAGGAGCTTCCCGTTTTTATCTCCCCAGCCGCATACTTGTTGCCTTTCCGGCCTCCCAAAGGGTACGAGATGAGGACACCGAACCTTGATTATTGGTGAAATAGAGACGAAGCTCGGCACCTACTTGCTCCCTGAACCCCTCATCCTGGAGAAACCAGGCGCTGAGTCGCCAGATCGGGCACGAGGAAAGAGGAAGAGAGCCCATCTGAAGCATCATCGGGGAATGGTCTGATAAGACCCTGGTGAGGATATTGATAGCTTGGATCGCTCGGCAGTCCGGGGCAGGCAGAAAAGCATAGTCTACTCGTGCATGCGTGTGGTGGGAGGCTGAGGTATGAGTGTAGTGTCATGCTGTCGGGTGCCAAATTCTCCAGGCATCCCCGAGACCCAGGCTGGCAGCCCATGTCGAGAGGAGGCCAGAGTGGGCAATCCTAGAGGCAGAGGGGGGTGAGGCCGTGTCAAGGCCGGAATCCATAATCGCGTTAAAATCTCCCCCAATAACGGTCATCCCCAAGGGCAAGGCAGCAATCATGGAAGTGAGCCTTTGGAGTGTAGAGGCCAACAAGGTAGGAGGAGAATATACAGCCAGCAAGTTAAGAGGTCGCTCCCCAAGGGTCCACTCCAGAAGGATGAAGAAGCCCTGAGGGTCGTGTGTCACTCTACACGCCACCAGTGGAAGAGTACGACGCACCAGAATAGCCACCCACCTGGATCCCCTATTGAACCCAGAGTGCCAGACTCCGACATAGCCATGGCGTGCCACGAAGGGGCAGTGGTTACCTAGCAGATGAGTCTCCTGAAGCAAGAGTATGTCTGCAGCGTGACGCTGGGCATATTGCAGGACTGCTGCACGCTTCACCTTATCTAGCAGGCCATTTACATTCCAGGACATTACATGGAGCGATGACGTCCCACTATGATCGCCAAGTAGGGGAAAGGTGTGTAAGGGGCCGGACAGCTGGCAAGGATGGCAGAAACGGCCGGAGTGGGTCTGTGTCTAGAGGTAGTGAACATGTGGCCTTAGTGTTGAGTGGCGCGTGCTTGCCATGATGCAGAAAAGGGGTGTTGATGCAAAAAACAAGAAAAGCAAAAAACAAAACAAACCGGGGCCTCAGCCCGATTCCCACCCAACTCCCCCCTCCCCCACCCTATACTTCAGGAACGGAAGCATCTGTCGCCCGAACAGTAAACAATGAAGGAAAAAGCCAAGCTAGAACACTTGGGAACAGGGAATCGTGGAGGACCGCTCCTCGTATTAGGATGTTCATATCTGTAGCCATCGGGGAACAAAGTTAACAACTAAGCAGAGTGCAAGGTCTGGGCGAAACCGTCCATCATCTGAGAAGACAAGTAAGTTTAAGCGAACCTTTGAAGAAGCATCGTGCTGCGGGAAAAGTCGGTATCTGGCAAATCCAGCAAGGACGGACCAGGTGATGCAGTCCCTGGATCAGAGCGACCTGAAGAGCCGGAGAGTCTCCTGACAGGGAGAGCCTCATCGGTCGGCTAGGGCATGAGCCGCCGAGAGGAGCCCAGCGGTGAATATGAGCGTGTGCGCCTCTGGCCCCAGCACCTACCAGAGCGCCTACGTCTCGGTCGGAGAACCGGCATGTCCTGTCTGATACCTCCAGTGCCGCTGGACGGAGCCGGATTCGGGGCACCAAGCCGCAGCGGGCGGTCCTCTGTCGCCCATGTCCATGCTTCATCAGGGGTATCAAAGAAAATAGTTTTGTCCTGAAACATCACTCGCAGACAAGCTAGGAAGAGGAGTCTATACTGTATGTTAAGAGAGCGTAGTTTCTGTTTAACTTCTCCAAAGGAACAGTGCTGGTTCTGGACCTCCCGGGTGTAGTCAGGAAAGATTGTGATCGTCTGATTCTCGTATTTAAGAGGTTGTGTTTTGCAGGACTCGGCCAAGAAAGCGTCCCGATCTTTGAGGTTGAGGATCAGCAGGATGATCGAACTAGGGGCAGCTCCTGGCTGTGGGTGGTGAGCAAGCAAATGGTGCGCCCCCTCAACCGTGAACCGGGTGAGAGGGAGCCTTCGGGCATCCACGAGCGCACCCAGCATTCGACAAAGTCAGCCATCCGACCCTGTTCCACGCCCTCCAAAAACCCAACCAGGCGGAGGTTGTTACGACGGGACCTGTTTTCGGCATCCTTGGCCAGCTGATGCAGCTCCTGAGTATGAGACTGGAGTTGAGTAACTTGGATCTTGAGTTGGTGGACATCGTCCTACACAGTGGATGAACGGGACTCAGTCTCTTTAATCCGGGCTGTAGCATTGCGGAGATCCTGCCGGATCAAAGTCATATCAACCCAGACTTCTGCAATCTTATTTTCAACTGTAGATTGCAATGCGTGGATAGCCTGAAGGATGGTAGAGAGGACTGCCACAGCAGGGGCCTCCTTGTCCGTGGGCCCCCCGGAGTCCGTAGTGGTGAACTGGTCCATTTTAGTTTGGGTGGCAGGGGTCTTGGGTGCCCTGTCCCTACCCATGACTGCCACTCAGGAGAGAAGAGATGCAGCTCAGGCTCCGGGTGTCCAGGCAGGGAGGAAGAGGAGAAAGGAGGGTGGCAAAGGGGGAGGGGATCAAGGTCCGGTCACCCCACACCGCCACTCAAGCCACCGTCGACCTCCCTCAGCAATGGACCCACGTGGCTCAGTGGGGAGAGCCCCGGGTTCGCAGGTCCACAAGGGCCCAAGTTGGTGTTGGGTCAGGGCTCCTGGGTCAGCGTGAGCAGAGGAATAAGAGTCCGTCACCTGTTGGTGAGGCGAGGGGTGGGGCCAGATTCTCAGGAAGGGACAAATATGAGGCCGGGACCAACTGAGCACCGCCACCCGATATAGTGGCCGACACCCTCTAGTGGAGTCTGCAATCAACCACCTCCACCCAGCACGGAACTGCCGGGGAGGGGACACCGTCACAGGCGACGCTGCCACTGCCACTGCCCGAGCTAGTAGTCAAGGTACCCCTCGCACCACACCAGAGCGCCAGGGAGGGGTTGCCGCCGCAGGTCGGGCCCCGGATTCAATCACTGCAGCCCAGAGTCAAACAGGGCGCAGGGTATTCCCCGGTACAAGGCCCCAGCACTGCCCAATGGCAGGAGGAAGGAGGGAGGTCACACCGGTAAAAAGGTCGCCCCACCGCCCGATCGATGGCCGAATCTCCACCACCCAGGGCAGGCACAGCGGCAGGCCAGCTTCAGTAGGCACGCATCCCCGCACCTCACCTCCACAAAGGATTTGTGGTCATTGGTAGGTCTCCGGGTCTCGTGTTCAGGCCCCAGGCAAGATGAGGACTTACAACGGGTTTGGGCACACGCTTGGCATGGATCTGACTGGTGGGGGAACACTGCCACAGAGGAGGTCACCACTGCCAGAGATGGCAGTCGAGGAACCCCCCACACCCCACCGGCGCATCAGGGGGTGGCAGCTGCGGGTCAGGCCACCTCACCATGCCCTCATATCTCAGAGCCAAGCAAGGCCTCAGGGCACCCCTCGGTACAGGGCCTCAGGTCTTCACAGTGGCAGGGGGGGAAGGCCACAGCAACAAGCAGGCCGGCAAATGACCGACAGCCGAATGTCCGCCACTCCGCCTGGGACAGCCACAAGACAGCCACAGCAAGCAGGCACCCCTGCTCCTCACCTCCGCAGTAGGACGCCGCTGATGCGTGGGCCTCCAAGCCACACAGGTAGGCCCCTGGTCAGACGAGGCTCCACACGAGCGCTGGCACCAGTCCAAAGGGCCCGGGGAGGTTAAAGGGTGCCCCACCTTTGTCCCCACCGCCGGATCGCCTCTCCGATGATTCGCAGGCTCCCGCACCCGGACGATGCTCAGGGCAGCTCTGCAGGAGCAGTGCGACGAGGCCGGTGGGTGAGGCCAGTTCCACCCCAGGGCAGCGGGCGGCCACCGATGGGGAAGCGCTGCAGAGTACCAGGGAGGAGACGTGGATCGTAACTCCTCTCCGCCCGATTGGCAGCCGAACAGGCTCCAGAGACGCCCAGGCTGCGGGAGCACCACTCAAATGCGGGGCAGGCCGCTCCTCCAAGCCACCCAGGCACCAGAGCCGGACAGATCAGGGTATCGCCAGGAAGGCCAACACATGGGGTCAGCTGGGCAGCACCAAACGCCCATCAGGGCCGACACCTCCAGTTCGGATCAATAAGGACTACAGGCCAGGTGGGGATCGAGGGAACTCTCCGGCGGCCACCATCTTAGAAACGCCGCGCAGCAGGCCCAGAAGTCCACGGCAGTGCAAGGGATCGCCACACATCGCTCTGGGGGGACCCTCAAGGATCTCAGGTGATGTCGGGGGATGGCAGAGCAGATGACGGAGGGGTCCGGAGCACTCCTAAGGTGCGACCGCCATCTTGACGCTCTTGGCAAAGCCCCCCCCTTCGTGAAGTAATTTAACAGAGGTACAAGGTGTTCCTGCAGTGATGGAGAAAGATGCGATTGAATGTGGTTGTGAGACCATCTAGGCCCGGGGCTTTCAGTGTCTTGTGGAGTTCTGTGCTGTCTATGGGCGTCTCTAGTTCTTCCCTATGATATGAATCAATGGAGTTCCATGGGCAGTTTTGACAAAAGGAAGATAATCAAGTTGGGATTCTGAGTCCCTATACTACAGGACTTGACAGTAGGCGTGAAAGATCTCATTTTTCTCTGATTCCCTCTTTGTCCACTCTCCCGTGGTATGCCAACCTGAGGGACAAGCATTCCAAGTTGAAACTGTCAGAGCTTATGCACCAGTAGTGAGTCTATTATCAAGGAATTTCTTAAACACCCTCACCATAGCCAAAGAAGATCCAACCACAGCTGCTACCTGGGGATGAAACATCCAAAATGCTAAAATGATATAAAAAAAACTAAAATATTTTAAAACTGAGCAGACGTAGACCATTGAGGCTTTAGTTTCTTGTCAAGCAAGAATGTATAATTGATCAGAAAGCAGAGGTTAATGTACAAATACCACTTGGGTTACCAAAATGTTTTATTGCAATGGCTCATGGTAATAAAGTTACCTTGTACATAACAGATCATTTCTGCTGTAAAATGAAACTAGCAACTTTCATATTTGGGTAAAGACATTTCTTCAAGTTGCAAGTACTGTGTAAATAATCAAGGAGCAAATTAGTAAAGGATACATTTCTAAATTATTGATGCTCAGTCTGCGTGAAGTTTCTGAGCGGATTAAGCACGTAGAGTGATGAAGTGCCAAGGTGCAAGAGTGCTGGTCGATCTTCGTGAGATGTTGCTGTTAGTAAAAACTGCAAAACGCCATTCAAAAAGTGACCTTATGCAGAGCAGACCACAATCACCAATGCGACCCCCTGCTGGCGACAGTGACTCCTTCACAGCAGGTCAAAGAATGGCTACTACAAATGTAGTTGGTAGGGCAATCTGGGCGGTTTATAGATCTGCTATGGTGCAAATGAAGGAGGTTCAAGGAAGATTAAATGAAGATAGCAACAAAATAACAAAGAACCAAGATAATGAAAAGACCCCGTAAACTCACAGAATGATATGAAGCACAATTTAAAAAACGTCAAGTCAAAAAAATAACTTTGTGCAAAACCGATACATTTAGGTCCTTATAGACCGTTATTAGGATAATTATTTCACAACAGGACACAATTGGCTACTGCTCGTTTTGCTTCGAAATTTCAGCACAATTTGTGAATTTAATTCAACTGGACACCACGTGTGGGTGTTCTTCTTTTAAACAAAAAATAATAGAGAAGCAAATAATTAGATATGTTAAACTGGTTGAAAGAAGAACTCAGTCACTTTCTGCATTCAGTGATTTTAAAGGGGCAAGTGCATACAATGTGTGCCAACGGTACTTGTTATGTCCTGGGTCCTAGGCCCACATAATGAATGAATGACCACACGGACACTGGATTGGGGTACTGTGAACTAGCCACGAGCACGTTCACCCGGGCCCTTTTATTAGCAGGCTCACATCACTTGTGATGCTTGTGAGGGATGCGTGTGGGGGTGCAAGTGTGCCCAATCCCATAGGGGAGTGTCTCTAAACTCTATGCCTATTGAGACACTAGAACGTGTCTCACAGGACATAACATTCCTCCCAAATTTTAATAAAACAAAAGCTCTATAGTTCAACCTGTAGGGATAAACAGTAACAAAATATACACCACAGGGTCCATCAGTTTCTCGGATCCGGCATCAGGAAGAAGGCAGACAAAGACCGGTAAATTCGACTGTGGCAGGACACTCAGCAGGTATTCATCATTTAACCTGATCAGTTCAGGACACAAACTCTTGCTTGAAGATGTCAACTGCGCACTAGGAACTTGACGGTGTAAGCATGTCCTTTAGTCCCACGTAACTTCTGTCCACTGACCTGGATGATAGTATACGGTGTGTAACAATAGTTCATTAACTGGGTGCGTCAAGATCATGGTGGGAGTCCATGGTGAAAGTTCACTGGATTATTTCTGGATCGCCGGAAGTCTCTATGATATCGGTGGGGCACTGTCTCTTCCAGCTCTCCCGCCTGGGGAGGCCCTTTGTCGGGCTTGCCACGGGACTGCTGGTAGGCTGCGATGGGGCTGCGTGTGTGCCTGCTGGGGTCAGCTGCAAACCACCGAGGAGCCAGTAGCCAGTCTCTAGCACAAACCCTAAGGGTGTATGGATCTTGGTCAGGACATGCTCTCGCTGCCGCAGTTCGGATTAGCAGGTAGCATATGAGTTTTCTTGTTGGCTAGTTTGGCAATAGTGAAGGACTCCAATCCATGTATATTCGAGATGGTGTCGGTAGACGCACTTGATAAGGACTGGCATGGTAGTATGAAGTATGGTGGTCCCAGTATTGCAACATCAAAACAGTGTCAATGGAAAACATACAATAATATTCAAATAGAAAATCAAAGAACAACTACGCTGATGTTGCAGTGTTATTTAATCATATTGAACATAACTTACAGTAAGTAAGAGTGACATTTTACAGCAAAATACATTTTTAATAAACATCATTGGAGTGCCCAGATGAATAAGTGAAAGGGGAAGGGAAGTGATTCAAGTGAGGTAGTGAGGTATGTGAAGTCTAACTGGTGATAGATATCACAATCAAATTGCCTGACATATCTTATTCAATGCCAAAAAATAAAGTCATAATACATAACATCTGTATACAATTAATTCCACGCCATGTAACAAAAGAGTTCACAGTAAAGCAAAGTACTGTTGAAGGAGCTGGCATCATGGAAGTGTCGATGTTTCAACCCCTGTATGAGTGTAGGTTCTTCCAACCCTTACTGTCGGGGTCTTCCTCAGGACTGATGTGGAAGTGGGAAGGGTGGGGCACCTATGGGTAAAATAAAAAGGATGGAACGTCACGTCCATTTCTAGGTAGAGTAAGCCAGTGACAAGGAAGGGTACTGGGCAAAATATTTACCGTGAATGGATAGGAATGGACCTGACAGAATTAATTGTTGTCAGGTTGTGCGGGCTCCGCGGCTCTGAAATGAAATTGCGATAAAGAGAGTGAGAGACGCCTACAAGAATAAGGTGTCTGTCAGTAAGCCACGAAAGCTTAGGGATTTGGCAAATGAAAAATGCCTAATATAATGGAGGACTTACTCATAAGATGCAGTGGATCATATGTCCTTAAATCCAGTAATCAGTGGTTTGAATCCCATGTCATTGGAGTAGGAGCAGATTCCTGAATTAATCTATGGAATCTGTAAACCTAATTGGAGGGGGTAAAACAATAAATAATTGCTAAGTTCAGGACCCGGTTTAACTTGGAGACAAAATAAAATAAACGGCCGGAATGGGATCAAACCGGCCGTGCTGACACGGGAAGCAGATCATTCAGTGTTCGACTGCCAACCCGGGTAGAGTTAATGAGGGATCGACATCAAGTGCTAAACAGTGATGCCGAGTGCCATGACTTGAGAAGAGTAAACAGTCAGGCGGAGGGGAATATCACAGACGACAAACGCCTAGAATACAACCTTCTCGGGCTGAGAACCCTCTGCTCGCGTCAAATTCTAATCTATAGAAAAAAGTGCTATAAGAATGTGAAAGCGATATCATATGGAGCGTGTTTGATCTGATTGACGACAAAGTGCCCACATAAAACCGACAACCTCTCGCATGAATCGGGTTCTCATGCATGGAAACTAACGCTTAAAAAGTGAACGCGATAGCGTATGTGAAATGCTCGATCTAACTGAAATAATGCCATAGTGAATCCCACACATTCACCGACATGTACACTCTTCGGGCTAACCGCTGACTTTCGAAAAGGCGAGTGAATAAAACAGCTACTAAAAGAAATGCTCGAACTAAATACAGCAGAAGTGCCTGATTGTGACAAAAGCATTCTCAAAAGTGTCTGCGTGCGCACTCATCATGACGGATCCGTGGTTCACCCAGTGTTGTGACCAAGGTATCGCCGGTGCTAGCGCTCCAATAAATAGAGCCGCTGCACGGGAAAATCTAATAGCCGCGTGACGTTCACACTGGTGCAGATGCTGGATACCTGTGTCTGGAATGGCCTAACTAAACGTGAAGACAGACTCAGCTGTCATACGTCCAGTATATATTTATTTACACGGATATCACAGTAAATGGCGAGCATCATGTACAATCAGAGATAAACATTTTCTGCGAAGGGGACTTCGGTGGATTATTGCGCACCACAGATATATAGAGCAAGCAAATTTCTTAAAATCCGTGTCAGATCCTAATGTTCATACATTGTAGTTGAATCTCATGTGAACATCCCGCCATGGGAAAGGTCAATAATAAACATCATGTACAAGAATTAAACATTTTCCATGACATTTCTGTTTCCTGTACTGATGTGCATCACAAATATATAGTTATTGAAGTGCAAGCAAGTTTCATACCATCAGTGTCAAATCCTGATGTTCATAGACTGTAATTGAGGTGCATGTGAACATCACGCCATGGGTGAGATCTATAATAAACATCCTTGTGATCCAAACTGTACATAAAGAAATAAAAGCTCATATATCACAGTCATGCATAATAACGATGTATGCAAATTACATATTTGTCACCTAGACTTAAGCGACTATACAGCCATGTTACATTCTGCACAAATCAAAAACTTGCTTTGTTCGCCACATGTTGGCAGGGTATGCTCATACGTGAGTCCCTTGCTCACTTTGCCACTGGATTCAAGCAAGCCTGGCTGAAGACGGCTGAAATGCCAGAAACCGGTCCTAGGAATCTTGTTTCCGGTCCAGGGAAGACATGGCTTGGCAGTTCGGGCTGGACTGTTCCCATGAGGCACAGGGTCAGACTGATTGGCATATGGCCATGTCTGAACTGGGGTGGCAGAGTGGGCTAAAGAATGGTGATGGATTAAACCCAGATCATTTGACTGGGGGTGAGTGCTTGCAATGTTCAACACTCCGTCCATCATTTCCTTTGGTTTTTGCTTTGTTTGCCATAAGTTGGCAGGGTATGCTCAGACGTGAGTTCCTTGCTCACTTTGCCACTGGATTCAAGCAAGCTTGGCTGAAGACGGCTGAAATGCCAGAAACCGGTCCTAGGAAGCTTGTTTCCGGTCCAGGGAAGACATGGCTTGGCAGTTCGGGCTGGACTGTTCCCATGAGGCACAGGGTCAGACTGATTTGCATATGGCCATGTCTGAACTGGGGTGGCAGAGTGGGCTAAAGAACGGTGATGGATTAAACCCAGATCAGTTGACTGGGGGTGAGTGCTTGCAATGTTCAACACTCAGTCCATCATTTTCTTTGATTTTGCTTTGTTCGCCACAAGTTGGCAGGGTATGCTCAGATGTGAGTCCCTTGCTCACTTTGCCACTGGATTCAAGCAAGCCTGGCTGAAGACGGCTGAAATGCCAGAAACCGGTCCTAGGAAGCTTGTTTCCGGTCCAGGGAAGACATGGCTTGGCAGTTCGGGCTGGACTGTTCCCATGAGGCACAGGGTCAGACTGATTTGCATATGGCCATGTCTGAACTGGAGTGGCAGGGTGGGCTAAAGAACGGTGATGGATTAAACCCAGATCAGTTGACTGGGGGTGAGTGCTTGCAATGTTCAACACTCAGTCCATCATTTCCTTTGGTTTTTGCTTTGTTCGCCATAAGTTGGCAGGATATGCTCAGACGTGAGTCCCTTGCTCACTTTGGCACTGGATTCAAGCAAGCCTGGCTGAAGACGGCTGAAATGCCAGAAACTGGTCCTAGGAAGCTTGTTTCCGGTCCAGGGAAGACATGGCTTGGCAGTTCGGGCTGGACTGTTCCCATGAGGCACACGGTCAGACTGATTTGCATATGGCCATGTCTGAACTGGGGTGGCAGAGTGGGCTAAAGAACGGTGATGGATTAAACCCAGATCAGTTGACTGGGGGTGATTGCTTGCAATGTTCAACACTCCGTCCATCATTTCCTTTGGTTTTTGCTTTGTTCGCCATAAGTTGGCAGGGTATGCTCAGACGTGAGTCCCTTGCTCACTTTGCCACTGGATTCAAGCAAGCCTGGCTGAAGACGGCTTAAATGCCAGAAACTGGTCCTAGGAAGCTTGTTTCGGTCCAGGGAAGACATGGCTTGGCAGTTCGGGCTGGACTGTTCCCATGAGGCACAGGGTCAGACTGATTTGCATATGGCCATGTCTGAACTGGGGTGGCAGAGTGGGCTAAAGAACGGTGATGGATTAAACCCAGATCAGTTGACTGGGGGTGAGTGCTTGCAATGTTCAACACTCCGTCCATCATTTCCTTTGGTTTTTGCTTTGTTCGCCATAAGTTGGCAGGGTATGCTCAGACGTGAGTCCCTTGCTCACTTTGCCACTGGATTCAAGCAAGCCTGGCTGAAGACGGCTGAAATGCCAGAAACTGGTCCTAGGAAGCTTCTTTCCTGTCCAGGGAAGACATGGCTTGGCAGTTCGGGCTGGACTGTTCCCCTAAGGCACAGGGTCAGACTGATTTGCATATGGCCATGTCTGAACTGGGGTGGCAGAGTGGGCTAAAGAACGGTGATGGATTAAACCCAGATCAGTTGACTGGGGGTGAGTGCTTGCAATGTTCAACACTGCGTCCATCATTTCCTTTGGTTTTGCTACATTCTGCACAAATGTCACTTTGTGTAAATTAATATGTAAGGTTATTGTCTATGAACAAGCGTATCAGCACCAAGGCCCTGACGTCATTCCGAGTGTGGGCCTATACAGTTAAAAAAGACCATAGAGTTCATATGAAGGTTTGGGGAAATGTTATCCAGATATTAGGTCTTTACGTGGTTACATTGGCGGTTAGGCTGCCTAGCTTAGCCCACAAAGTACTGATATACATATGTTATCCATGGAGGTACCATCCCAGTAGGGTAGGTTCAGATCATTCATTAGTTAGGCATGCCAATTGGGCATTTCTCGTATCCAGTTCGTTGAGCCCATTGGTGATGGTGTCCAAACGAACCATCCATTTGGATTCGCGTGTATTTAGGATTGATCCAATGTTACCACCTCTTGGTCCAAGCTCAGCTTTCTCTATAACCAGCCACTGTAGTTGGTCAGGGTTGTGTCCCTTTATGGCAAAATGTTCAACTAATGGTGCCCCTTGGACCAAGCACCGTATCCTACTTTGATGTTGAAGTCTCCTGGCCTTAATTTTCTGCTGTGTCTGGCCCACATATAGTAGTCCACATGGGCAAATGATACCATAGATAACATTCATGGAGTTGCACTTTGTGAAGGATTGTAGGACAGTCGTGTGCTGTTTGTAAGTGAAGTTCTTGGTTTGAATCGTAGTGTGGCAAGCTTTGCAATGCCCACATTTGTAGAGTCCCTTTATCGGTGGCAGATTCCAAAGTGATTGAATCGTGGGCTCTTTTTCAATTTCCAAGAATGAGTGGACCACGTGATCTTTAATACTTTTTGCTTTTTTAAAAGAGTACATGGGTGGCGTCAGTTGGCCAATGTCATCCGACACTAGTTTTCAATGCTTGTTAATGACCTTCTTTATGGCATTGCTTCTGGTGGAAAAAGTTGTAACACCTTTGTAAAGATATGTCTTTTTTCCCCCTCGGGGTCAGTAACTCTTCGCGAGGGCTGAACCAGCCCCTTTTCTGAGCTCACTTCACTATTCTTCTTGGATAATCCCTCATTAACAGACGAGTACATAGATCATCGGATTCTGCCATGTAGTCTTCCCTTTTGGAGCAATTCCTCCGGATCCGTAGGAACTGCCCCATTGGCAAGTTGTCTCTCAGACTCCGCGGGTGGTGGCTGTTATACTTGAGGAGGGAGTTGCGTTCTGATGGCTTGCCGTACAGTGTGGTGTGGAGCTCCTTGTTTTCACAGCAAATTTTGATGTCCAGGAATGCTATTTCATTAGCGTCTGATTGTATTGTGATTTTAATATCCTGGTCGCATAGGTTTAGCCAGTCATGAAAGAGGTTCAGCTCCATCGTGTCTCCAGTCTAGATCATCAATATGTTGTCTATATATCTTTTCCACAAATTGACCGGGTGTTGGAAGGGATTGTTGTTGAAGATAAAGGATCTCTCAAAGTTGTCCATATAAATAATCACCAAATCAGGGGCGAAGACTGCCCCCATCGCCACACCCTTTGTCTGTACGTAGTGGTGTCCTTGAAAGAAGAAGAACATTTTCTTCATTGCTATTGTAAGTAAGCTGATAATAAACTCGGTGGGTACAGCCACAGGGGCTGGTCGTAGGTTCAGAACATCTTTCATCACCTCCAATGCTGGGTTTTGCGGTATACTTGTATATAATGATACAACATCGCATGTTACAAGTAGTTGGTCATCGGGATTGAAAGGTTGTTGGTCAATCAAGGTTGTTGTCTGCATGGAGTCTCTTAAATATGCTTCAGTGTTCTCAGCAATAGGTTTAAAAAAAAATCTATGTACTTGCATAGGGGTTCAAGTAATGATCCACATCCAGACACTATGGGGCAGCCAGGTGGATTAGACATGTCCTTATGGATTTTTGGCAAAGTGTAAATGGTGGGCATTCGGACATGTTTTTGGTTGAGATAATCAAATTCAAGCTTGCTCAAAAACCCTTGCTCCCATGCTTCGGACGTGAGCCCAAGAATTTCTGCAGCCAACGCCAACTCCATGGAGGGATCTGTTCTTAGTTGAGAGTAGCTGATACCGTCTTGCAGTTGTTTCATGATCTCTGTCTTGTAGGCTGTTGTATCCTGCACTACGATTGCTCCACCCTTATCAGCGGATTTGATAACAATATCCTTATTATTCTTCAAACTCAGGAGTGCCGCTTTCTCCAACTTACTAGTATTCTGGATAGTGTGTTTGTATGTAGAAAGCAATCTAGACACATCATTCAACACCATGCTTTCATAGGCCAAAATTCTATTGGTCATGGCATTGGTCGGTGGAAAGAAGGTAGAAGGGACCCTTAGTCCTGTTTGAGATGTCGCAGGTGCTGCTGCTGAGTGTTTGAAGAAGTATCTAAAGTGGATTTTGCGAAAAAATCTGTGAAGTTCAGTTTTAATGTTAAAGGTGTTGGGGTGGACAGTAGGTACAAAAGATAAGCCTTTTGAGAGGATATTCTCTTCTTCTTCCTTCAAGGTGTAAGATGAGATATTCACTGCCGGGTTGTTGTATACCTCTACTATCTGTATACCTTGCGTCGCATTAATATTTTGCCGTGGTTCTCCGGTTGGAATCGGATTTGTTTTGGCAACGCTCCCCGGCCTCTCTCCCAGTTTGTGTTGGTGGGCTGTTGGCCTCTCGGGGCCTCCCTGGCCAGTTCCCTCCCCGTCCTCTCGGGGGTCTCCATTGGTCCTCGCCTAAAAAAGGAAAGTAGCCCTGAGGTGAATACCAACTCTACCGGTAACCGTAACCAGATCTAGGGCCCTGTTGTTCGCTGTCACTGTCGGTACTTACAGATGAGTCAGAGAAAGTGGTGTAGTTCCTTCTGCTTCTGTAGCCCCCTTTACCTCGGCCTGTGAAGCGTCCCTAGTTATCTTGTTTGTAATAATCCTCGTTCAAATAGGGATGGGTGTTTTTCTTCTCATAGAAACGAATATCCTTTGACAATTTATAAAGTTTCTTATTCTGAGTGGTCGTTTCAAAATCCTTTAGAGTTTTACTCAGGTTTTCCAGGGCGTCCTTGGCATTGGTCAATGTAGCATCACCTGCGATTTCCTGTTTAAGGGCTGCAATATCCGTAGTCAGTATTTGAACCTGTTCAGCTGCTGTCTCCACTCCCAGTACCATCCAGTGTCGAGAAGCGTTATTTCCAACAAATCTGAAGCCTTCTTTAAATTTAGGTATATCAATAAAGATAGCTGGTTCATTCTTGATCTGTAGTTCGATTGGTATTATGTTCGCCTGTAAATACTTGGTGAGCAAGTGTCTGTGGAGGCGGGTGCGACTGAGTTTTTCTCTAGACGTTCTAATTTAGCGATTTTGTCATTAAGTGTAAAATTGATGTTGGGTGTGTTGGAAGATAGGAATTGATTTGCAGGGTCCTGAAGCAATTGGTTAATGTATTCCTCTGTGTATGACAGAGTTTCACTCTCTACCATTTTCAAAGAGGGTGCAATGTATCACTAAGAATACCTCGCAAGCATGCGCCTGTCAATAATTGTTACAAAAAAAGGGTATACCCAAAATCACTGGGACCTGGGTGCAAGACAGTATACAGTATGGTGGTCCCAGTATTACAACATCAAAACAGTGTCAATGGAAAACATACAATAATATTTCAATAGAAAATCAAAGAACAACTACGCTGATGTTGCAGTGTTATTGAATCACACTGAACATAACTTACAGTTTGTAAGAGCGGCATTATACAGCAAAACACATTAAAAAAAAACATTGTTGGAGTGCCCAGATGAATAAGTGAAAGGGGAAGGGAAGTGATTCAAGTGAGGTAGTGAGGTATGTGAAGTCTAATTGGTGATAGATATCACAATCAAATTGTCTGACATATCTTGTTCAATGCCAAAAAATAAAGTCAAAGTCATAATACATAACATCTGTATACAATTAATTCCACGCCATGTAACAAAAGAGTTCACAGTAAAGCAAGTACTGTTGAAGGAGCTGGCATCATTGAAGTGTTGACGTTTCGACCCCTGTATGAGTGTAGGTTCTTCCAACCCTTACTGGGGGGTCTTCCTCAGGACTGATGTGGAAGTGGGAGGGGCGGGGCACCTATGGGTAAAATAAAAAGGATGGAACGTCATGTCCATTTCTAGGTAGAGTAAGCCAGTGACAAGGAAGGGTACTGGTCAATATATTTACAGTGAATGGATAGGAAGGGACCTGACAGAATTAAATGTTGTCAGGTTGTGCGGGCTCCGTGGATTTGAAATGAAATTGCGATGAATAGAGTGAGAGACGCCTGCAAGAAAAAGGTGTCTGTCAGTAAGCCATGAAAGCTTAGGGATTTGACAAATGAAAAATGGCTAATATAATGGAGGACTTACTCATAAGATGTGGTGGATCATATGTCCTTAAATTCAGTAATCAGTGGTTTGAATCCCATGTCATAGGAGTAGGAGCAGATTCCTGAATTATTCTATGGAATCTGTATCCCTAATTGGAGGGGGTAAAACAATAAAAAAAAGTGCTAAGTTCAGGACCCGGTTTAACATGGAGAAAAAATAAAATAAACGTCGGAATAGGATCAAACCAGCCGCGCTGGCACGGGGAAGCAGATCATGCGGTGTTCGAATGCCTAACCGGGTAGAGTTAATAAGGGATCAGCATCAAGTGCTAAAAAGTGAAACGGATTTTAATGCATGGAAACTAACGCTTAAAAAGTGAACGCAATAGCGTATGTGAAATGCTCGATCTTACGCTCCTACTCCGGGTGTTCCCTGTGAAAAGTATACCTTTGGACTTTGAACATTTTCTGGAGAAAAGTGGTTGTCAATGAGTCTGTTGGCAGAGCAAGCTGGATCCAATGTCGGGCTCGACATCAGTGGGCTGCTGAAGAGCAGAATCTTGGTGTGGTCATCATCAAAGGAGGGAAAGCTACGAGCAGTGAATTCTGAAATTTGTGCCTGGGAAGGCCTTGACAGCAAAAGGCTGCTGCTCAGCATCAGTCCAGCTGAAATTCTCTACACCCAGACTAATTAACCTTTCTGGAAGTCAGATCGCCTTCAGCGTGGCAAAAGAGTAATTTTAATCCAACTGGTGATTCAACATCTTCGGCTCGATTGCAGTCCTGGTCCCCCATTGGTTCTCTGGAGGAAAAGTTGACAACAGCTTCTAAGTCCTAGCTTTTAGAGTTTAATCAGGTGGAGTACCTGGGAGGCCCCACTTGAGGGTTAGGACTCCCTACAACAGAGTCCAGCTGCATGGTTCAGGGCATGACCAGTTGGACCTGGCCAGCTGCTCACTTGCAGGAATAAGTCTTTGAATCATTTTTTCTAGCTGCTCGTAAACCAAGATGAACCATTTTAAGTTGGTATAGTGTAACCCAGTGTTATCTCATGGGAGAACCAGCCTTCCGACAGTGAAAAACGACTTTTGGAGGTTTTTCACTGCCAGGACATGTAAAACCTTAAATATACATGTCCTACTTTTTAAATACCATGCAGCTTGTCCTATGGGCATTTAGGGCCTACCCTCGCTGTGTCTAATAAGTATTTAAAAGGAAGGTTTAGGACTGGCAAAAGGTTTCTATTGCCTTGTCAAAATAACAGTTTAAAATTACCCATGTTTTTACAGTGGTACTTTAGTGGGAGGCACAATGAATGCTACAGACCACTCGGAGCATTGACACTACATCATCAGCATATTGAAGCGAGTTATAATGCCCGGAGCCAATTTTAAGAGGGTGAGGCTCTACGCATCATTTTGGAGGCTCCGGTTGCAATGTACAAATTGAATAGCAGTGGACCTTCTTTAAGACCTCTATATGTGTAAACTTGGCTGAATTTGACTGGTTTGTGCCCAGCTTACCCCTAACCCAGGTATCTGAGTAAAGCAGCTGGACAGCATAGAGTAGATTTAGAAGAATATGCCAGCTGGACAGTTTTTCCCATAGAAGGTGCCAATTAACATGGTCAAATGATGTGCTAAAATCGACTTAACAAGTGTGTAATACTGCTTTCTTATTTCTGGACTTTGCAACCCATATGTCTAGAGACAACACGAAGTTTGTTGTCCTTAGGGCACAGCAGGGCACACACCCCACCCTTCCAGGACCTTCCCATTCAGCTTCAAGACGTCTGAATGTCTGTGAGACATGGCAGTTTTAGCAGACCTCAAAGACAATCCAAAGAGGGCAGAATCATTTTGAATTAGACCTTTGTCCCCAGTCTTCAATTTTGCTGAAATCCCACCTGAGCACTTTGTCCCCCACGTAAGCACTTCATCTCATTTCTAGAACCAGGTGGCACAAGACCATGTGCCACACCTTCAACCAGTGTTGAATATTTAGCCAACAGCGTTTTATGTATATTCTGAGCTTTATTTTGATATTTGGGGCACTTCGTACAAGGTATCCAGGACAGACTTGTATCCTTTTTCCCACATGTTGATGATTTTAAAGTTACCTTATGCTTTTGATTCCCCTGGAGGAGACTGAGAAAATAACCAAAATAAATCACAACATTTGTAGTGCAGTGGTGAAGTAGTGGCAAGAGTTGCTGGCTCAGTGGCTGGGATTAGTAGTGTAGGAATGGTGTTATGGTTCTGTTAGGGGGAGAAGAGTGGTGAGTTCACAGCTCAGTGACGAGCTATGCTAGTGTGGCCGTGATGGGTGAATTCAGTGTGCTGCAAGGGGGTATTATTGTGGGGATGTTCATTTTTGTTGTGGGTTTGGAAGTGTGCAGCTACTGGTTAGTTGTGTGGGGTTTTGTGAGTGAGGAGTACTATCTGAGAGTGTTGGCATGTTGAACAGTAGTAGGGGTAATGCTGAGATTGTATATTTGGTACAGCAGTATATGTAGAAGTAGTTCAGCGGTATGAGGTGAGGTAATAGTGCAGGTCTGTGGAGGTAGAGTAGTGTTGAGGTGTAATTGTTGTGATACAAGGTAGTGATGTATTTAATGGGGTGTGATAGTGTGATGTCATAGGAGGTAGTGAGGTACTTTTGGGTAGTGACAGGGTAGTTGTGAGCTGATGTGGGATATTTTGCACTGATGGAATATAGTAGCATAGTTCTGGTTTCACTGTGTAATGTTTTTTTTAGAAGAGAGAGAAGGCTGGGGGGTGATAGTGCAGTAGTGTGGAGGTGGCAGTATGGTGATGATGAGCTTTGTTGTAGTGTGACAGTATATGGTGGCAGAGTGGTTGAGTAGTGGGATTGCTGCTAGTGAAGATCTAGTCTGGTAATGCTGTGGCGGGTTGGTAAACCTGTGGTGTGCAATGATAGTATGGTGGATTGATTGTGATAGAAAATGTGATGATTAATTGCACTGATGAAAATTAATCCCTGTCTATTACGAATGCATCATTATGGAACCATTCTAGATGGACATATTCATCAAAGTCCCAATACTGCGCGCCTTTCCCTCTCACTTTATCACCCCACATACTGCTACGTCTTATAACATGATAACTGCTCCTCAGTGGTCATCAAGCACGACATGGAAAATCTTCCTGCATGTGATCAAAACAAAGACAACATGCTTCCAACCACACACCCTACACCCTCATACAGAAAAGCACTTTAGCAGCCCACATAGGGACAATACATACTATAGCCTGTGCTGACACAGCAATGTTCCCTGAAGCCCCAATTTTTTTTAAAGAATGACAATAGTTCAGGCTGAGAGCTAAAGCTAAAGACACACAGATGATGGGCGGAATGCAGAGCAAATCAAACATTCACCCCCAGTCAATAGATCTTTGTTAAATCCATCGTTCTTTTGCTCACCATGTCACCCCAGTTTAGACACAGCCATATGCAAATCAGTCTTGACCCTCTTCCTCATGGGAACAGTCCAGACTGAACTGCCAAGCAAGGTCCTCCCTGGACCGGAAACAAGCATCCTGGGACTGGTTTCGGCTCATCACCCCTCATCAGCCAGGCTAACTTGAATCCAGTGAACAGTGAGCTCAGGACCCACGTCTGAGCACACCCCGCACACTTAGGGCGAGAAAGCAAGAGACACACAGATGATGGACGGAATGCAGAGCAAATAAAAAATTCACCCCAGTCAATAGATCTGGGTTAAATCCATTGTTCTTTTGCTCACCATGCCACCCCATTTCAGACCCAGCCATATGCAAATCAGTCATGACCCTGTGCCTCATGGGAACAGTCCAGACCGAACTGCCAAGCCAGGTCCACCCTGGACCAGAAACAAGCATCCTGGGACCAGTTTTGGGGCATCACCACTCATCAGCCAGGCTAGCTTGAATCCAGTGCCACAGTGAGCCCGTGACCCATGTCTCTGGGCATACCTGGCGCACTTAGGGCGAGAAAGCAAAAGACACACAGATAACATGCTTCCAACCACACAGCCAACATGGTGTAGAGTGCTACTCATACAGGCAAGTACTTTAGCAGCCCGCATAGGGACAATACATTACTATAGCTTGTGCTGACACAGCAATGCTCCCTGAAGACCCCCCTTTCTTTTTTTTTAAAGAATGAAAATCGTTCTGGCTGAAAGCTAAAGCCGGCAGAAGCTAGACCTAAAAACGTGACACTGCCTTTTTGGTATTAGTTTGATTTTATGCGTTCAAAATACACCAGTCACTACATGAGTGGTCATTCAGTCCAGGTTTTTTCTTTGCATCCCTGAATTTATAATAGGGTAAACAGGACTGCATGTACCAGCACAATTGTAAAAGTTACCTAAGCAAGGTGTGATCAGCTTGAATTTTGAATATTCACCACAAGTTTTAGCATGCATTTTTTTTGCTGTTGGCTGCAAGTCACCGACATCATCACAGGGTGGCCAATTTGCTCTGCACAGCAAGTGCCAGAACCCCATCTTTAGTTAAGATCCAGAACCCCGGGGCTGGTTACTAGCATCTCAGCCGAGTTCAGACGTTTCCCAGGTCCATGCGCCCTAGCTCATCTAGTCCATGGTGCAGCTTTACATTCTGGAACCTGCAATCCTGACTTTATCGTGGAATAAACAAGAGTGCTAGTCTCAGATCGCACAGCCAAATCGTGGCACAAATGAGCCATTCACGCGTGGACCCAAGGAACTCGAGACCTCAGTTTTCATGACCATTATTAGCGGCTTATCCTATTGCACCACTCACGTTACTGTAATTCGCACTTTAGACTGTGCAAACTGCACAGCGCGTCCCCACACACGGAACCTCGACAGGCTACTTACGATTTTAGAAGAAAATGTCCCAAATCCAATGACAGGCATTTTGTTCCCATCATTTAGCAGAATGCGAGAATCTCTGTGAAGAGCCATGGTGGTGCGTCAGACAGACTCCGTCAGGTTCCTTCAAGCTGTGCAGAGCTAATGGCCGAGGAGGCGGGAATCTGCACCTGTACAGCTGTCCCTGCAGTCGCACAGCCTCAAAGGAGTGGCGGTAATGAAAACCCCAGGCAATTCCCACTATAAACACCAATTCAATAAAATCCACGCGGAGTGCCAAGTCACGCGCTTCATTTGTGATCCCGCTGTGTTCTGGGGAGGAGCAAGAACGCCTTTCGCAGGAAGATCGACATCTGATGGCTGTAGGGAAGCGATGGATCGTGTTGCAACGGGAAAAGCGGTTAGACACCACCCCGGGAATTTACAGCTTCTGCACACTTCATGCCCCAAGTTAACCTGGCCACGAGCTACCGGGGCAACACTTTTCCAGGCCTTCACGCTCGTCAGTAGCTCGTCCAACTGGCAGAACGGCACCTCACAGAAATCAATCATTTGCGAAATGTAGTCCCCCAGGGGCATGGAGTCCTCTCCTGACCCCACACGTGTGTTCAGTGCATTCCAATAGCAGCATAGTTCTTTCGGAACAGAGTGAATGAACTATGCTGCTATTGGAATGCACTGAACACACGTGTAGGGTCAGGAGAGGACTCCATGCCCCTGGGGGACAGGTGCTCATTACCTGGGATGGGGAGAGGGAGGCCTTTGCTCTAGAGCTCATCTTAAAGTAAAACAGCAGTTTTATGTGTTGAATGCCTTAGAGGGGCTGGAGTGAATTTTCCACCTGCCAGATCTGGCTATGGGAGAGGGAAGAAGCCTCTATAAGGGTTAGCACATTGCTGATGATTCTCCATAGGAGTCTTGCAAAGCCAAGCAGCAACATCGGGATTAAGGAGATGTATTTCTTCAAAGAGCAGCAAATTACAATAATGTGGCAGGCTATGGATTCTGTATGACCAAATGGGATGGTGACTCATAACTGAGGCACTGGTTCTTGTGCCTGTGGATCTTGAAGAAATGGAAATACATCCAGCTGGCCAGCAGTGTGCAAGCTGTTTTCATTACATATTTGATTAAATATCATCTCATGTTTCGCGTGGCCTTGTCATAAGTCCTGTGCAGGCCCATTGTCACTTTCCCTATGTTAGCATGAGCACGTTCCAGACTGTCCTCTGCTTTGCGCACATTACCTTACAGATATCTTTTGCTTTGTATCACAATGTACTTTCACACAAAACACGCTGTTGCTTTTGCTCTCTGTTCTTTCCTGGGATTTAGTCTAAACATGCAGACAAGGTCGAACAATAATGCCCCTTGTTATTCTATTCTGGGAAAAGATTGTGATAGCCTCTGGGATGCAGAACTTTCATCTGTGTATACTAAGGTACGGGGTCTGCTGCTAACACCTAGAGATCTTCTGATATATAATATTTTTGATTCTGTAGAAGGGGAAGGAGTTTAGGCTACGCTGCCATATATAATGACAACTCCGTTTATGATTTACGTACTATGTGCTATGCTAGCCGTATTAGTGTTATGCATTTTTCTACTTGTTGTGGCACATATCATGCTTACTAGAGCACAATAGTTAAAACAAACATTTTAAACTTTCCTTGAGTCTCTGTCAGAACTTATTGTGGACTAGTACGAGTGTGTAAGCGAAAGGGTGTGTCAGGCAACCGCGATTCCCGAGTGGGTCGGGAGTGTTGTGTTCTGGGGTGTCTAATCACTTGTTTCTCTGTGAGTGAGTAGGAGGGCAAGTGAGACACTATAGCTAGTCGGTTCCGGGCTCATGGGTGGTAGGATAACTCAGTCCCTGCCTACTAAGTTCCCACAATCCTAAGAATAGTTCTGTGACTCTGCAGAATCCCAGCAACAGTGTTGGAAATTGGGTTTCGGTTGCAGTAACCCCCCCCCCACTTTTTGCCAGACTACTGATGCACTTTTTCTTAGTGTGCCCTGGGTTCCTGCCAATCAGGTTCCCAGGGGCTGTGTTCTTTCCCCAAAACTAACCCAATTGGGATCTCTGGCCACAGGTCAGCCCCTGGTAAATGGTACCACAGGTACCCAGGGCACTGTGACCAGGGATGACCTCTAAGGGCTGCAGCACTTATTGTGCCACCCTTAGAGGCCCTGTACCTTTACACACACACACTGCCTTTGCATGCTGCGTGTTTTGGTGCAGAACAAAGTAAAGAGTCAACATGGCACACAACCATGTGTCCCATGCCTAAAACCATCTGCCCTGGCATGTATCAGTCACCCCTCTAGCTGGGTGCCCTATGCCAGTGGTAAGGGTACAGGTACATGAGCCCTGTACCCCTACAGTGTCTAAGCCCACTCTTAGGCATTATAAGTGCAGTGCTGCCATTAAGAGTATATGGTGCTGGGAGCTTGTTATTACGAACTCCACAGCACCATAATGGCTACACTGAAAGCTGAGTAGT
The DNA here is from genome assembly GCF_964204655.1 of Triturus cristatus. NCBI lineage: Eukaryota > Metazoa > Chordata > Amphibia > Caudata > Salamandridae > Triturus > Triturus cristatus. The sequence goes on from NC_140585.1 coordinate 267,331,234, forward strand.
TTGGTATCAAACTTCTTAGCCAATTAAACCCACACTGATGCCAGTGTGGGATTTAATAAAAAATGCACACAGAGGGCATCTCAGAGATGCCCCCTGAAAAACTACCAGCCTCTGGTGGGTTCCCTGACCGGTACGCACCAGCCTGCCACCACGAGACATGTTTCTGGACCCCTAGGGTGGGAGCCTACGCGACCTGAGCCCAGAAACAAAGCCTTTCCTGGGCGGAGGTGTTCACACCTCCCCCAGGCCAGGAAGAGCCATTTGTGGCAGGGCAGCTTCAAAGGCCTGATAGCCTTTGTAATGCGACCCCAGCCTCTCCTGCTATCAGGAGCAGGCCCCCTTGCTGTCTCCCCTCCCTTTCGGCGGGAAGACTGGCGGGAAAAACTAACCAGCCCAGGAGGTGTGCACACGTCTGCCAGCAGACGGCAGGCACTCACCAATCAGGACTAGGGATTGTGCTCACTCCCCCACGTGGGGTGAGCACACCAAGGGTGTAGTCACCCTAAGGTCAGTAGCCCATTGGCTACTGACCTCAAGACCCCTAAAACGCCCCCTAAATACAGTATTTAGGGGGCAGCACTGAACCAAGAAGGCAGATTAAGATACCACAAGAAAAGAAGATAAGAAGGACCGAAGAGCCGTGCAGAGCTAACAAGAGGACGACGCCCACTGACTTAGCCCCAGCCCTACAGGCCTGCCTACCCTTGAGCCTGCTCCTGCGAGACCCCGGCGTGTCCTGCAGCCAGCAGCCTCAAGAACCCCGGAGGACCTGCCTGCCTTCACTTCAACAACTGAATCTCCCATGAACAATGGACTTGTTCAAACTGCAGCTTCTGGCTCCGGCCAGATACCGCAAATCCAGCACACTGTGCACCCGCCGACCCCGGCCCAAGCTCGAGTGAAACAGCACCCCAAGGTGGTCACCCCAGCGACCCTGACCCGAGATCTGGCGACTCCTGACCTGCCTCAACCCTCCAGACGACGCCTGCAGCCCCAATCCAGAGGACCCCCCTACGGCGACCAGAGCGGGTAAGAAAATCCGACCCAAAAAAGGCACCCCTGCACCCGACGCCCCACGGCCTTGTGTGCCCCAACCAACGGTGCCTAACCAAGCCAAGACATCCCAACTTACCCCTCGAAGTGGTGGTTGCACCCAGAAGATCCTCGTCCCCGAGCCTGCAGCCTTTCTTCCAACTGGAGGTTCCCCATGGAAAACAACAGGGAGCCCAACGTCGAAACAGCACTCTGCACCCGCCCGCCCCAGTGCCGCTGAGGGTGCACTTTTTGTGCCTACTTGTTTCCCCCTTTGCCCTGACCTAAACCCTAGGAGCTCTGCTCCCACAGCTGTGTGGCCTGCTAGCCAGCAGCCACCAAACGGAGGCCCCCTATCCTCCATAGGATAACATTGGGTCTCAACACTCTGCACCTGACCGCCCTAGTGCCGCTTAGGGTGCAACAACAGTGCATTACTGACCCTGGGGGACCCCTGAGTCTAACCCCAGAACCTTAACTTCCACAGTCGTTTACTTACCTGCAAACCGATAACCTGTTTTCCCTCCATAGGATAACATTGACAATTTTCCCTCCAAAAAACGACTGTGTGGAGTTTTTAAAACTAAAGATATTCTTTAAAAATGGTGTGAATAACAAAAACTTATTTACTCAACTGTTTTCAGGAGATGTCCCTGTGCTGGATCGAGGCACCCAGCACGGAGTTAGAAAAAGTAAGGTAAAAGTAACTTACCTGCAATTTGTTGAAAGAGCCTATTCATTCCAATGTACTATACCTACTAAGTGTAGCAAACTACTACATTATCTGTAAACCAAGGCCAGTACAATTTCTACTGCATTTTCGAACTGTATTCAATCAAGTAACTTATTACTGCAAAGTATTTTGATGCTTACCTGTGCCAGGCTTGCTTGGTTCTAGAAATAAAACAACAGTATATTTTTTTTATACAAAAACAATGGGCCTAGTTTTCAGTTCTTGAGTGTGTGAATTCATTTGCTGACTGAGTGTGTACATCAAATGCTTAACACTGTCCTCCGATACTGCCTTACTGCTCGACCAAGCTACCAATATTAGAGAGTAAGGTTCTATCTAACTTTAACCTCTGCCTACCTCTGGGGACACTTGGACTCTATACACACTATACCTCATTTTGGTGTAGTATATATAGAGCCAGTTTCTACCATTGGTGGATCAGCGGTGGGATACACAACTTGCATTTGTTGGACTACTTGGTTACCACCTGGTCACACGACAGAACTCTTAAATTGCCTTTAGAATTCTGATTTTTCAAATTGGCATTTTTTTCCCAAACTGCTAAAAGTTTTGTTAGGGCCTTGCTTAAGTCCCTTTAGAATTTTAGAAAATAAAACGTCGCTATAGTCAAGGGTAGAGGGGTTAGAACTTTTTGTTAGAATGTCTCACAAAAAGAACCCAGCTATTAGTGAAGATAACCAAGATGGCATACAGGACATAGTTGAGGAGCTTGATCTCACCCCTTACCTTCACCTGTCTTTTCAGGAGTTAAGGGCCTTATGCAGAATTAAACACATTGCCATGGGCCTACATCCAACCGGGCAAAAGCTCCAGGAGCTGTTGGCCGAGTATGCTAAAGTCCACCCTTCTGAGAAGGGTGATGACCAACCAGAAGGGGAAGGAGGTTAGGAGGATGGAGATAGGTACCCACCTCCCCCATTTTCTAGGGAAGAAAAGGTCCCTGTACCCTTGCTTCCAAGAGTTAACCTCTGGGGACCTAGAGGCCACATAGGTGGTTCAGGTTCTAATGAGGGCATAGAGGACAGCCTCAATGAGGAGGCCAGCCTTTTAGCAAGACTGGCCAAAAGATTGGATCTAGACTCCAGACTCCTGGCTCTAGAAAAAAAAAAAGAAAGGAGATGGGGTTAGCACCCATCAATGGTGGCAGCAATCAAAATAATAAGGCTAGAGAGGAATATTATGATCATAAAATCCATAAAGGGATTGTCCCTAAATATGAGGAGGGTGATACTATCACCAAGTGATTCACAGCTTTTGAGAGGCCTTGTGAAGCCAGAAGGGTGAAGACGACTTACTGGGGGGCTCTCCTTTGGAAACTGTTCTCTGGTAACTGCAGAGAAAGACTCTTTACCCTTTCTGGGGCAGATGCTGGGTCCTATGACCTCATGAAGAGCACTCTGATTGAGGGATGTGGACTCACAACGGAGTAGTACAGAATTTGATTCAGGGGGGCTCACAAAACCCAAAACCAATCCTGGATTGATTTTGTAGACTACGCAGTAAAAACACTAAGGGCATCATTAGGATGGCGGGCGGACTTTGTCCGCCCGTCATCCCGACGTAGTAAGGGACCGCCCGCCATATGTGCAGTAGTCCCGTGGGGGAGATTAGGATGCGCCTGCCACACTGATGGGCGCATCCTGCATTTTTAACATTGCGGCGGGCGGTGCTTCCAGCACCACCTACCACAATGCCAAAAATGCATGTTGTGCATGCAAATGCAGGGGGATACCATAGGTACCTCCCATGTGCACCACCCACCCCCCAGAATTCCTGGGGGACCGCTACGGGCCCCAAATGGCAAGGACCACATGCGGCAACTCCACCACGGAAAGGCCGCTTTCCGCTGCCGTCCTAATATGGTTGGCGTTGTCTAACAGACACCGCCACCATAGCAGGTCCATTTTCTGCCCGGTCACCTGTGTGACCAGCGGAGAACAGGCGGACAGTCTTTCCGTCCGCTGGGGTCCCCCCGCCATACTAATATGCCGGGGGGGAAATTGGTGGCGGGCAGGAAAGGATGTAGGGCAGATCGCCAACGCCATGTGCATGAGTTTAATGGAATTTACAACCTGTTTATGAAGGAACACATATTGAGTAATTGCATTGATGAAATGTTGCACCTGTACCTGGTAGACCTAGGTCCACTTTATCCCCAAGAATTGGAAAAGAAGGCAGACCACTGGGTCAAAACAAGGGTAACTAGGACGTCCATTGGGGGTGTCCAAAAGAAAGGGGTTACAAAGTCCCAGGTAGCCCTCCAAAAACCTGTCCAGGAGGGTGGGCCCAAAGACACCTCACAAACTAAAACAGGGTACCAAGGTAAGAACTGGGATCCCAACAGAGTATGGTGTCACAACTGTCAAAAGGCAGGACACCACAACAAGGACCCTAGCTGTCCTAAAAACAAAGTCCCTAGTACAGCTCCAGGGGTGACTTGTGTAGCTCCAGGGGTTGCCAGTGTAGCTTTGGAGGAGGGGTCCTCAGATGAGGAAGTCCCCCTAGACTTCAACTGGAAAATGGGTCCAAGAGGTGTGCTGGAAATTCCAGAGGGGAGTAGACACTTCCACCACCTACTGTTGAATGGAATCTCAGCCACTGCCCTGAGATATACCTGTGTCAGTCACACTATGGTGCATGACAGGGTGGTCCTTCCACACCAGTATGTCCCAGGGGAAACAAGAAGAGTAAGGGCTGTCCCAGGGGATGTCACTGTTAGGCCTGTGGCTGTAGTGCCCCTAGCAATAGCTGGGTCCCTTAGATGGAGAAAGGTGGTAGTCAGTAAAGACCTCCCCCTTGATTGTCTCCCGGGGAATGACCACTCAGAGGTTGGTCTGAGCCAAAGAGAGGTACTGGTCCAATGCCAAACCTCACCCAAGAAACCTGGGGAGGGGCTCAACCTGCAGTTAGTGCAGCTAAGCGCCAAAAGAAAAAGAAGAAACAGGGTAGGAAAGGTGGGCAACTGTTAGCCACAGTTCCAGTGGGCCAGGGAGATTCTATCCTAGTAAGGGAGAACTCCAAAAGTGGCACTGGTAAAGTCCCCCCTAGCCAACAAAAATACCTGACTACTCAGGCAACTGTCCAGCCTGAATTGGTGGCTCCTCAGCCGGCAGGACAGAGGGTGGAGGAAGGGTGTTCACTACCAAGTGTAGTGAACCCCACCCTAAATCAGCAGACATGCAGCCAGAACCCAAAGAAGTCTGTAAGATAGCCCCTTCACTTACCAGTCAGGAGCTAAAGGTGTGGTTCTGGGAACTGACAGCGGTCAGCAGCCTCTGCTGGGTGTTAGCCTTCATGGCAGCACTGTCCTTGGCATGGCGGCCTAGCCCCCTGCCAAATAGCAAGTTAGGGCCCCTGACCCTATTAGTCATGGTGGGGTTGCTCAAGCTGTGGGTGACCTCTGTGGGTAAGGTGGGCTTTGCACTGGCTAAGTTAGAATTTGCAGAGGTGGGCACCACTGAACCCAAACTAAAAAGATGGGGTGAAGACACTAAAGAGCTCGGAAAGGAGCATTGGGAATTAGGTCCTGAAACTGTTGAAGTAGGCCAGCTCCCCAAAGGGACTGACCTGGACAGAATGATGTAAGGCAGAGTAGGCCATGCAATTTTCAAACCACTTCCTCAACTCTTCCTCGCCTGAAAAACTAGGAAGACTCTCCCAGCTTTGGCAGAGTCTCCTGCCCTTTGGGCTGGGGGGTGGGGGGGCTTGTGTAGGAAGGTGGGTTTCGGTTGCAGTTACTCCCCCACATTTTGCCAGACTACTGATGCACTTTATCTTGGTGTGCCTGGGTCCCTGCCAATCAGGTTCACAGGGCCTGTGTTCTTTCCCCAAAACTAACCCAATTGGCATCTCTGGCCACAGGTCAGCCCAGGGCACTGTGACCAGGGAAGACCTCTAAGGGCTGCAGCACTGATTTTGCCACCCTTAGAGGCCCTGCACCTTTACACACAAACACTGCCTTTGCAGGCTGCGTGTTTTGGTGCAGAACAAAGTAAAACGTCGATATGGCACACATCCCTGTGTGCCATGCCTACAACCCACTGCCCTGGCATAGATCAGTCACCCCTCTAGCTGGGTGCCCCATGCCAGTGGTAAGGGTACAGGTGCATGAGTCCATTACCCCTACAGTGTCTAAGCCCATTCTTAGGCATTGTAAGTGCAGTGCTGCCATTAAGAGTATATGGTGCTGGGAGCTTGTCATTACAAACTCCACAGCACCATAATGGCTACACTGACAACTGAGACGTTTGTTATCAAACTTCTCAGCCCATTAAACCCACACTGATGCCAGGGTGGGATTTAATAAAAAATGCACACAGAGGGCATCTCAGAGATGCCCCCTGAAAAATGACCAGCCTCTGGTGGGTTCCCTGACTGGTACGCACCAGCCTGCCATCACAAGACATGTTTCTGGACCCCTAGGGTGGGAGCCTACGCTCCCTAAGCCCAGAAACAAAGCTTTTCTTGGGTGGAGGTGTTCACACCTGGCCTACGCCAGGAAGAGCCATCTGTGACAGGGTGGCTTCAAAGGCCTGGCAGCCTTTGTAATGCGACCCCCAGTCTCTCCTGCTATCAGGAGCAGGCCCCCTTCCTGTCTCCCCTCCCTTTCGGCGGGAAGACGGGCGAGAAAAACTAGCCAGCCCAGGAGATGTGCCCACCTCTGCCAACTCCACCTCTCAGGTGGGGGAGGCGAGGTGAAGCCCACTCTCCAGTGCTCGCCATTTTGCAGATGGCAGGCACTCCCCAATCAGGACTAGGGATTATGCTCACTCCCCCACGTGGGGTGAGCACACCAAGGGTGTAGTCACCCTAAGGTCAGTAGCACATTGGCTACTGATCTCAAGACCCCTAAAACGCCTCCTAAATACAGTATTTAGGAGGCAGCCCTGAACCCAGAAGGCAGATTAACAAACCGCAAGAAAAGAAGATAAGAAGAAGGACCGAAGAGCCGTGCAGAGCTAACAAGAGGATGGCGCCCACTGACTTGGCCCCAGCCCTACAGGCCTGTCTCCCCTCGAACCTGCTCCTGCGAAACTCTGGTGTGTCCTGCAGCCAGCAACCTTGAGAACCCCGGAGGACCTGCACTCCTTCACTTCAAGGACTGAATTTCCCGTGAACAACGGACTTGTTCAAACTGCAGCTTCTGGCTCCGGCGGATACCGTGAATGCAGCACACTCTGCACCCGCCGACCCCGGCCCGAGCAAAACAACACCACGAGGAGGTCACCCCGGCAACCCTGACCCAAGATCCGGCGACTCCTGACCTGCCTCAAGCCTCCAGACAACACCTGCAGCCTCAATCCAGAGGACCCCCCCCGACTGCGACAAGAGCGGGTAAGAAAATCCAACCCTAATAGGCACCCCTGCACCCGATGCCCCACGGCCTTGTGTGCCCCAACCAACGGTGCCTAACCAAGCCAAAACTTACCCCTCGAAGTGGTGGTCGCACCCAGAAGATCCTCGTCCCCGAGCCTGCAGCGTTTCTTCCAACTGGAGGTTCCCCATAGAAAACAACAGGGCACCCGACGTCGAAACAGCACTCTGCACCCAGCCGCCCCAGTGCCGCTGAGGGTGCACTTTTTGTGCCTACTTGTTTCCCCTTTGCCCTGACCTAAACCCTAGGAGCTTTGCTCCCACAGCCCTGTGGCCTGCTAGCCAGAAGCCACCAACCGGAGGCCCCCTATCCTCCATAGGATAACATTGGGTCTCAACACTCTGCACCCGGCCATCCTAGTGCCGCTGAGGGTGCAACAACAGTGCATCACTGACCCTGGGGGACCCCTGAGTCTAACCCCAGAACCTTAACTTCCACAGTTGTTTACTTACCTGGAAACCGATAACCTGTTTTCCTTCCTTAGGATAACATTGACAATTTTCCCTCCAATAAACGACTAAGTGAGGAGTTTTGAAAACTAAAGATATTCTTTAGAAATCGTGTGAATAACAAAAGCGTATTTACTCAACTGTTTTCAGGAGATGTCCCAGTGCTGGATCTAGGCACCCAGCACGGAGTTAGAAAAAGTAAAGTAAAAGTAACTTGCCTGCAATTTGTTGAAAAAGTCTATTCATTCCAATGTACTATACCTGCTAGTACAATGCCAATAGCTCAAACTTGCGTGAATGGGAGATCTATTGCATTGCAAATGCTTGTTGTAAGCCTAACTTCTTAGAGCCACAGCTACCCAGGGCTGAGTTTAGGTTTAACAAACAAAACTTTACTGATCCTAAAGAGGTTGGTAGTGTATTACACGGTTGCACACCATACCATATAATACACCCCATTTCATAGCTTTACTCCAGTGGCATGGAGAGCACGGGAGCCACATCTGGGTATACCCATCCCACTCGGGGTGACAAATGCAAAAAGAACAATTGATTAACAGAATACAGAACAATGTCATACATTCACCCCAGTACAGGGATCTGGGCCTAAATCCAATGTTTTTTTGCTCACCATGCCATTCCAGTTTGGACCCAGCCATATGCAAATCAGTCTTGACCCTGTGCCCAATGGGAACAGTCCAGCCCGAACTGCCAGGCCAGGTCCTCCCTGACCTGGAAACAAGTATCCTAGGACCGGTTTCGGGCTTTCAGCCCTCATCAGCCAGGATAGCTTGACTCCAGTGGCATGGAGACCAGGGGACCCACATCTGGGCATACCTGTCCCACTTGGGATGACAAATGCAAAAAGAACAATTGATGGACAGAATGCAGAACAATGTCATACATTCACCCCAGTACAGAGATCTGGGCCTCAATCCATTGTTTTTTTGCTCACCATGCCATTCCAGTTTGGACCCAGTCATATGCAAATCAGTCTTGACCCTGTGCCCAATGGGAACAGTCCAGCCCAAACTGCCAGGCCAGGTCCTCCCTGAACTGGAAACAAGCATCCTAGGACCGGTTTCGGGCTTTCAGCCCTCATCAGCCAGGATAGCTTGAATCCAGTGGCATGGAGACCACGGGACCCACGTCTGGGCATACCTGTCCCACTCGGGGTGACAAATGCAAAAAGAACAATAGATGGACAGACTGCAGAACAATGTCATACATTCACCCCAGTACAGAGATCTGGGCCTGAATCCATTGTTTTCTGCTCACCATGCCATTCTAGTTTGGACCCAGCCATATGCAAATCAGTCTTGACCCTGTGCCCAATGGGAACAGTCCACCCCGAACTGCCAGGCCAGTTCCTCCCTGAACTGGATACAAGCATCCGAGGACCAGTTTCAGGCTTTCAGCCCTCATCAGCCTGGATAGCTTGACTTCAGTGGCATGGGGTGGCGTAGTGGGCAAAACAACGATGGATTTAATCCAGATCTCTTGACTTGGGGAGAGTGTTTGAATCATTCAGCATTCCGTCCATCATTTGTTGCAGTTACACTTTTTGCTCTAAGTGGGATGGGTATGACCAGATGTGGGTCCCTTGCTCACTGTGCAACTGGATTCAAGCTAGCCTGGCTGATGAAGGGAGACATACCCTGAAACCGGTCCCAGGATGCTTGTTTCCGGTCCAGGGAGGACCTGGCTTGGCAGTTCAGTCTGGACTGTTCCCATGAGGCACTGGGTCAAGACTGATTTACATATCACTGGGTCCAAACTGGGGTGGCGTAGTGGGCAAAAGAACGATGGATTTAACCCAGATCTTTTAACTGGGGGAGAATGTTTGTATCATTCAGCATTCCGCCCATCATTTGTTGCAGTTACACTCTTTTCCCTAAGTGGGATGGGTATGCCCAGACGTGGGTCCCTTGCTCATTGTGCCACTGGATGCAAGCTAGCCTGGCTGATGAAGGGTGACATACCCTGAAACCAGTCCCAGGATGCTTGTTTCCGTTCCAGGGAGGACCTGGCTTGGCAGTTCGTTCTGGACTGTTCTCATGAGGCACAGGGTCAAGACTGATTTGCATATCGCTGGGTCCAAACTGGGGTGGAGTAGTGGGCAAAAGAACAATGGATTTAACCCAGATCTCTTGACTTGGGGAGAATGTTTGAATCATTCAGCATTCGGTCCATCATTTGTTGCAGTAAAAGGGCCAGTCGCCATGGGAGGGTACAAATGAACACAAGGCCGTACTAAGGAGGGACTAAAAAGCCTGTTAATGAATCCGAAACCAGCATTTAATATGGGAGGAGAGTTGGCGTGGCTTCTCTCCCATACTCTACTACAGTAGTCTCGCAGAGCAAGCAGCGCATGCGCACTGCCGCTTGGCTCGACCTAAGAAGGAACAAGGTTAGGGACACCAAAATAGAAAAAATCCACCAGAGAGTTGTAGAGATATAGATTTTACAGGAAACAATAAATCAGGACATTTCACTTAACCGCAAACAAGCACTGGCAAATTCAACAAATGTAAAAACTTTTTAAAGAAAAACTTTGGCAAGTTGGTATGCGGCCACTTAGAGTTACTTTGGATGACCAAGTCCAGCAGGGAGTTAGTCAAGGGACAAGAAAGGGCCAAAGAATCAGTCACCTTCACAAGAAAAGCAGTCTTGAATTCAGTTCTAGCGTCAGTGGCTCCCTGCAATTGACTTTTATGGAGTGGTCCTGATGCAAGTGATACTGTATGCTGTAGATGCTCAAGGATGCTGAAGATGCTGCACAGTCAACAGGGATCTTTCTGGGCTACTCCTTAATCCATGGTCTTGGTGAGGCGATTCTGGCCGCAGGGGTCGACGTTCCTCGAAGCCCTCTTAGGGTCAGCTGACTTCCAGTTGCTGTTGGGCACAGAGGATTCAGCTGTTTCCTTCTTTTGGCGCTAACTCTCATTGTGGGTGACCAATCCACACTCAAACGACTCTCATAGGTCCCCCAGACTCTGATACAACTTTTGAGCATTGGATTCTTTTCTTTTAGGCTGCCCAGGTTGCTTGTTGCGACGATCCGGTGTTCCTGGCTACCAACTCATCCCAGCAGGCTTCTTCAGCTTTTGTGGCCATATACTAGGAAAAGGAACTCAGCCAACTGACTCTTGGAGCCTCTGCCTCCAGCCTGGTTCAGGGGATGACTTCTCCATGAGCAGGACACAGTAGGCACGTTCATTTCCTTTGCTAGCCCAAGGAGCAGTAGCTGTAGTCCAACTTCGGTACAGCCTTTTGTTTGCCAGTTCCGGGGTCAGCAGGGCAGCCATACTTCAGCTCTCTTTTTTTCTAGTAAGGTGTCATCTGATTTGAGGGTGCAAGGGTTGTAACTTTTATGCCCATAAAGTACCCTCGAGAGAGGTTGTGGTAAATAGCCAATGGGCTATTAGGTTCCCTCCCGTCTGATGATGACTCCCCGTAAAGTTTGTTATCTAGCTATAACAGAGTGCTCTATTCCGCCTACTTCCAAAACGTCTGGATCCCTCTCTTTCTGTGAGCTGCTTGGCAACCCATACTAGAGGTGTGGCTACCTGTGGGCTACACTCCCATGGAATAAACGGTTTGGCCAGTGTTTCCCCCTCTCTGTCTCCAATGCTAACCTGCCTACCTAAACAAAAGATCAGTCCCTCTCACCATATGCCCTTCAAAAGCTTGCCTTTTAGGTCAGCACTTAATGTGGCTTCCTGCCAGTAGGAGGTGGCACCTCCTCCAATGGAAGACCTCTATTGTTACCCACCCAAGGCTTGACAGTCAAAAATCTTTAAAACACTTCTGGCACCCCATCTACCCTAACTGTATGAGGAGGCATTAGCAGAAAGTTGTCTTCTCTCCATTCTGCATGAGGTCTCCTTGGTATCAATACTTAAACCGAAGCGTGTCCCTACCCACCCACCCATCCTCATATCGGTAGATTGCCATCCTAAATACTGATTATAAAATCTTCAGTACATTTTAGCGATCTGAATAAGTCTTCCACAGTTAATTCAGATCACAACTGATCACAGAGCGCAGCATGCCCCTTAATATTTAAAGGTTTTACAGTGTCATTTAAAAAAAAATTAACATTTTTATTATTTATTGCAATACAAGAGTACCAAACAGTTCCAGCATATTGGACATTGCATAGTTTTTACACAAAGAAACCCAAGCAGAAGCTGCCAGATTTAACATGCACATCCACTGTTTTGTATGTCCGAAACAATAATTCGCAGTCACCCAATATGTTTAGGTGCTCTTCAGGCAAAATGTCCTCCTCTGCCTTTGGAAGACAAAACAAACGCAAATGAGACAGAGTCCCCCTTGGACTCCACAAATATATCACACACTTGCCGAGGCACACTTAGTAATATTCCAAGCCAGTGAGACTGGCTTCCACCGTTTGTTCACGTAAATCAATCGAAGTTCGAATTGGTCACCAATAAACACGGATTCCTTTTCAAACACATTCTTCATGACTAACGGGTTTATCATGACCTGGTCAAATTGATCACTGAAACGGAAATTGCACGATGAGCGCTTTTCAGGACTAGTGACTTAACGTGGGACACATACTTCTCAGCTGGTCTTTTATTTATTTCACCAACTATGGAGTAACTATTGGACACATCAACTTATATTAGCCTTGAGAAAATCCTTGGGCCGAAACACGTGTCGGCTGCCTGTACATATATTTTGTTTCTAAGAGAAAAATAAAGAACCATAAAAAGAAAATCTTGAAGCAACTTGTGAACTTCGATTGATTTACGTGAACAAACGGTGGAAGCCAGCCTCACTGGCTTGGAATATTACTAAGTGTGCCTCGGCAAGTGTGTGATATATTTGTGGACGTTGCATAGTAATCGTTACACAGTACAACACATTACATCATATAGAATAGCAGCCAAAATCTCATATCCATGGATTGAAGGTAGTATAAGGGTACATTCAATATAAAATTCGTTAATAAATCAGGGTGTTTGTTCAGATAAGCATTAAGAGGCTCTCAAAAATTAGCAGGTTTGGAAGAGGTAGGTAGAGCCTCTGTATATAATAACAAATTATCTCTACAGTAAATAGAGTCCATTATCCATTGTTTCACTGTGGGTGTTTTCTTACTGTCCCACTACTCTGCGTTTAGCCAAGAGTAGAGCTATGGCAGCAAACCTTTTCTTCGCAGATTTTAATGGTATCACGTGGCTCAATAAGCACAGTTGCGGTGTGCAAGTCAATTTACAGTTCAGAATCTCACCTAGCAAATTTACCACCTGATTCCAATAGAGCTGCACCCGCCCACACCCCCAGGCAAGATCAGCTTGATCTAGCCCACATCTCTTACAGTTTGCGTTATCACGTAGACCATATTTGTACATTTGCAATGGGGTGTGGTAAGCCTGATGTAGGTATTTGTAATGTATAATACGTAAATTCCTGTTGGGAGTGAGCAGGGTAGTAAGTGCACAACAAGATTGCCTCTCCTCCTCGCTGAGAGGTGCGTCCATTAGCGCGTTCCATTTTTCATGGGCCTTTAACATGCCAATCTCAGAATGTACAGTTCTGTAAAGTTTCGGCACCATATGGTTGTTGTCTGTGTTAGTAATGGGTAATTGCAACAAGTCAAGTGTAGGGGGTTCAGTTGGGTAAGATGGATATCCTTTCTTTATGGCTTCCCGGAGTCTATGATAGGTGAATTTAAATAACATTGTCTGGTTATTGACATAGGCGAGATCATCTGGGGTGACGAATATCCCATTAATAAATATAGAGATCACCCATCAGGTGATGCCTACTTGCTCTAGTAGCTCCATACTTCCTCTGTCTTGAGTGACCGATAAGGAGGGGTGTTGTCCCAGTCGCATGTTCGGTGCATAGAGTGGGAGTTTATTCGCCATCTGACCAATACGAAGCCACCCACTCAATAGAATTGAAAGCTTTGGCCGCATCTAGTAGGACAGCCGCCGCTTCCAACTCCGGATTTAATTGATGCAGGACTGCAAATATGGTGTGCAGATTATGGGATGTCGAGCAATTTGGTATAAAACCAGATTGACTGGACTATAATTTGCATAAAAGGCTGTAATCTTGTGGCAATAATCTTGGTCAGAATCTTAAAATCGGTATTGATTAAGGAAAGTGGTCTATATAATTCTGCACGTTCCGGTTGTTTGTCCGGTTTTAACAGTGCCACAATCAGTACTTCCCGTAGTGTTGGGGGGGGGAGTCCAACTGTTATAGGCTTCATCATACATTTCAACGATATGGGGACTGATCAATTCTGCATATGCTTTGTAGAATTTCCCCGTAAAGCCGTCGGGCCCAGGGGTTTTGCCATTAGGTAAGGACTTTATGGCAGTCTGCACCTCCTCCACTGTGATGGGTTGTGCCAGGAATTCCCGCTGGTCATCCGTGAGCCAAACAAGTGCTATGTCCTCTAGATAATCTAAGATTTCTTGTGTATTCGCTGTGTCACGTGCGGCATAGAGCTTGCCAAATGTTTCCATGAAGGTGCCTAGTATGCCCTGATTGTCGTAGTGCGTTGTGTTTTCACGATCTATCATTTTCAATACACTATGTTGTTTGTGGTCTATGCGTATCTGACCTGGCCTGCCCCCTTCTCCCATTCTGAGGGCTGTATGTCGGCGGGTGATGTATTTCATCATCTGCGAGCTTATTATATTGGGTTACTTCGTCCCTAATTGCCCCTAAAAGAGTCGCATTGTGGGTGGTATCGTATTCAGTTTCCAATTGTTTTGCCAGTGCTTCGCTATTACTCAATTGTGTTCATATGTCTTTTAAGATACCAGCCGTTGTGCCAATACATATACCGCGCAAGATCGCTTTAAAGGCTTCCCATTAAGTGCCAGCACTATCGACTGAATTTTTGTTGAGGTGGAAGAAATCTTCAATGGCTCTATGAATGGTCTCTTTATATATAGGGTCTGGAAGGGAAGTGGTGTTAAAGCGCCATATAAACGGAGGAGGGGTTTAAGTCGGGACTTTAAGAGACAGAACAACCAATTTATGGTCCGATTGCATTTTTGGTAGGTGCTGCACCCATGTACAGGTGGGTCCCGTGAGTAGCCAATAATCAAGCCTAGCCCAGCTGCCATGTATGGTGGAAGAGTGGGTGCTTGCTAGCGTCTGTGGGTTGCGCATGCGCCAGATGTCGTGTATATGGAATTCCGTCATCCCATTGAGAACAGCAGAAGAAGCCCGATGATGTTATTCAGTGGTTGCATGAGATCTATCACGTGTCGTCAAGTGCAACATTGAAGTCCCCCCGCAAATTAATTCCATATGTGGGAGAGCCCGAAGTGTGTTCCATAAGTTAGTGAAGAAGGCAGGGTCATCGATATTGGGGCCATATGTGTTAACGATTCCTACACTTGAACCACGTAGAATGCCTGTAATTATGACGTATCGGCCATTGTAGTCAATTAGCGTTTGTTCCTGTACAAAGTTCGTCCCTTTACGTATCAATGTTATAACACCCATGGCCTATGTGGAGTATGAGGAAGCAACCACCACCTCCACCCATCTTTTCCCTAGTGCATCTGCTTTCTTTTTGAGAAGATGTGTGTCTTGCAACAGAGCAATATTTATTCGATGCCTATCTAGATATGCAAGCACCTGTCTAATCTTACGGTGGTTGTTAAGTCCTGACACATTCCATGTGATTAGCCTCAGTGGTGTGGGGTTAGCCGTCCTGTGCATCCGGAGAACATTCTCGATCTTGGATGTGTTGCATAATAGTACCTTGTCTACCCTCAGGAGTTACTGCTATTGTG
Organism: Triturus cristatus; assembly: GCF_964204655.1. Taxonomy (NCBI): domain Eukaryota; kingdom Metazoa; phylum Chordata; class Amphibia; order Caudata; family Salamandridae; genus Triturus; species Triturus cristatus. Next base: position 267,346,645 of record NC_140585.1, read on the forward strand.
GCTGTGGGATTGCGTACAATGTGCGACATCAGAAGTGTGTTGTGTATTGAGATCTTAGTAGTTGCCTGGATAAACATAACATAAAACCCAACTATCCCCCCACCCACTTTAGCATCCCAACTATGCCAAAGACATTCCCAAAACTTAAATGCAAACGGCAACAGAATTGCCGTGGGGTTTACCAGTTAGGGGGCAACTAGGTGCTCAGTGTTCCATCTGCATGCAGATGGGGCCAGAGCGGCAGAAATGCACAAAGTTGCAGCAATTAGGTTGTTGTTTAGAGAAAGTCATTAGCTACTAGTATCATACTTGACACCCTGGGTTTCGTATAATGTACCAAAGATAACAGTTAATTTACAAATAGAGCAGTTCATTCAAGGGTCACAACTTGCTCAGTCCCTGCGTCAGTTTTGTAGTCCAAGCAGGGAAAAGTATACATTTTTAGTCTTTTGTAATCAGCATAATACCTAACCCTATTACAATGTTTAATCAAGGCACCAACCTCAGGTGTTCAGCATAGTAACTATGTGTTAATCCGAGTCCGTCTGTGTGGCAGAGCGTTTTTCACGTGCGTTCTGCTGTTTGGCATGTTTAAGGAATTCCTGCGCTGCTTGGGGTGTCGGCAGGATGCAAGTTTTGCCCCCGTGCATGACGCAGAGTCTGGCAGGGTAGAGCATGGCATAGGGAATGCACATGTCACACAGTTTTTTCTTTACCGAACTGCTTGCGAGCTAGTTGGACAGATAATGTGAAGTCCGCGTAGAAGGCTATCTCGCAGCCATTGTATTCCAGTGGGTGCTTCTTTCAGAGCCAACCGCAGCGCGGCATCACGGTCTTGATAGTTCAGAATCTGGGCTACTATGGGCCGCGGTGGAGCACCTGGTGGTGGCTTTGGCGCAAGAGATCTGTGTGCCCTTTCTACAATGAGCGTTGGTTAGAATTGTTCTGCTGCAAACACGTCCTTTAGCATTTGTTCAACGTAGTCTTCAAGTTTACCAGTATTTGTGCTTTCTGGTATGCCTGCAATGCGTAGGTTGTTGCGGCGTGATCTAGATTCAAGATATTTGTTCTTCGCTTTTATAATCTCTAGGAGCTTTGCCATATCATCACATTTAGAAGTAGTGACGTGGGGTTCATTTTCGACCGCTGATATCCACTGTTAGGCTTCTTCTAATCGTTCACCCTGTTTGCCTAGTATAGCGGATATGTGGTCCATCCGGATGGTGAGTGCATCTATCTAACCATCAATGGCCTGCAGACTATGCTGAATGACGTTGAGGGCAGCCTCCATCTTGGCATCTGGCACTGGGTCTGTTTCTGGATCTGTGATGACCGTGGCACCTGGGAGTCTTGATGTTCGTCTGGGCTCGAATGGCAATTTAGTTTGCTGCTTGTCAGTTTTTACCATTCTCGAGCATGCACTACGAGCCCGCAATCACTAGTTTTCCAGAGCAGTAAGTTTGATGGCGCGTGTCAATGGTCGTATCGGTCTGCCCCCAAGGAGTAAACACATCCCAATGCAGCTCTGCGCAGTTCACCCACTCCGCAGACAAGTGACCAGTGGATAATTGCTGGAAAGAGCAATGGGAATGCAGGTCAATGACACTTTTGATAGTGAAGAAAAGTTCAGTGATCATGTGTTATGTTGGAAATGCGGCGCAGGTATGCTCTCTGTTGATATTACAGTGCAGTCCTAGTGCCCTCTTTTGTCGCTTATTACATATGCAGTGCTGATAATTAAAGTGAGCTCAGCATGTGATATTTAATTTCCCAATGGCTGGTGATGCCCCACACACGGATCACCATGAACTCAACCAGCACGTCTGGCAGTTAGTAGGGTCAAGACTGGCTGATGTTAGCACGATTCTCGTGCTTGGCCGACACTTGCCTCCGCAGTTTTAGTAGACGGTCCCCCAACAAGTCGATTCGGCACTCGCAGTGTCTCTGCGTCCCTTCTCACTGAGTAGCGCATCACCGATCATGCAGCGAAGAGTAAGCCGCTTCCGCACCGCCGTGCATTCACGGGTCCGCTCCAGCCGTTTAACAGTTGAGGAGTACCACCACTATCTCGCAGAGCGGGCAAGCAGGTATGCAGGCAGCAGTGGAGCTTCTGTTCAGGAGAGCCACGCCAGACGAGGCTGCAGTGCATGTTGCTCCGCAACAATGATGGGTCCCAGTCCGTGCATAGTATCCGGCATCTCCGCTTCACGACGCCATCTTAGCCGCCAAGGGGTACATGCCGCCTCACTTTAATTAAACATACAACGCCACAGTTATGCTTCACACAGCCACACAGCAGGGCTAGTGCTTGTCAGTGCATTGATCAGGGATTGCCATTACATACGATCGGGGCGGTGTGTGCTGCCAGCACGGTGTCTCTCCGATCCGGTTCGGTGATCGCCGTCATTTTCTCGCCCATGCTCACAGATAGGCATCTTTGCAGATTTTCCTGAGCAACGAGAGCGTATTAAGTGGAAATAGTGGTATCAATTTGCTCCGCTTCGATTGCGATTTCCGAATCTGTATCTTGGGTGCTGCGATATACTATATTACCACCGATATTCGGCAAATCGCCGCTCAGGCCATCAGAGCAGAGCTAGTGTGCGGCAATTTTGCAGCAGGCTCTCTAGCGCCCCCCCCCCCCCCTCAAGGCTTTACAGTGTCATGCAAGCATCGCAGCCTGCTTGGCAGCATGCCGCCTTCCTGGACTTAGACCTGGAGAAAGTATTTGACACCTTATCACAGCAATACCTATTTCAAGTGTTGGCCAGATCTATGTTTGTGTACACAATTGCACGATTAATAAGCCTTTTCTACAATGCCCTATGACTAGGGTCTTTCTTGGCAAATCCATTTTACCCTCTTTTAAGGTCAGTAGGGAGCCCTCTCGCCTCCCTTCTGTTTGTGCTATCCATGGAAGTGCTTGAAAGCCAAGGCAGAGAACTGGGGCATCCCAACTTTTGGTATAACACACACAATATCACTTTACATGGACAATGTTATGCTTTTACTTTAAGATACAACACAAAATCATTCTGGAATTGCCAATGCTCTAGAGGAGTTTGGCATCGCCTTTGGCCTCCATGTCAACTGGGCTAAATCTTCTTTATTTCACCAGGGTCCAAGTATGCCTCCCTTCACTAGGAACCTGAGCGGTAGTCTAATTAAGTGGGAGAGTCACTCCTTTAGATATCTTGGAATAAACTTATATCATTCACAGCAGAGTTTATTTGAGGGTAACCTCGGCAGAGTAATGGACTCCCTCAGAGTCCAGATGCCATTCTGGAGGACGCTGCCTCTCTCGCTCATGGAACGCATTGCCATTTCTAAAATGGTTATTATACCTCATTTGCTATATTGTTTTGTGAACCTCCCATCTCTCTAATTCATACGTTTTTTCAAGAGCTGGACATGTTATTGGGTGAACTCCTTTGGTGCATGGACCACAGAAAAGTGGCAAGCTGGGTCTTGAAGTCGAGGAGGGAGGTTTGGGGTCACCACTCTTTGCACTTTGAAAACAACTGCCTTGTGGCTCAGCTTCAATGGTTGGACCAGTGGCTAGTGGGTCTCTTACTCAAGGAAACAGCAGCAGACTTTTCCCCTCATCTCATACAGAAATTTATAGCATGATTCTCCCAAAAGCAAAACGCAAGTGCAGCGCTCCTAACCTTGCCTTGATAGCACAGTTCTGATTCCCTATTGTCTTGCAATCACAAAACATGTTATCCCCTACACTTCTACTTTTGCCTAACTCTGCCTCGCCAAGCATGGAGCTCTTTATGTGAAATAAGACCTCCAAAGCTTGAGATAGGGCTGGTACTGCCAAGAGTGTTATTGCAAAATAATCAGCTGTTTCCTTCCCTGCCCTCACCGAAAAATTCTCCCTATATAAAAGCCAATTTCTCACACATAGAAATCTTTGAAGTCCTCCTCTACAAATGGGGGGTAGCTAATATGGAACCAGCAACACATTAGCTTCTGCACACATTATACACAAGTGGAACAGGAAATCTACATGTCACTTGGCTGTAGAAATCGCTGCAAACTCATTACATAATTTGCTAGAAACATAAGAAGCAAAAGACGGCTTAGTACTACTCAATATTGAGTGGGCAATGGCATTGGAACACCCGAAGAATGTTTCTCGAAATGCTAAATTTAAATTAGTACAATTTATCGTTTTATATGGAGTATATCCCGCTCCAGCCAGTTACACAAAATCTTCCCTGGGGCATGCCCACGATGCATGCTTACCATTGCAGATATCCATCAAGTATTCTGGAACTGCCTATCCTTAGTGGTTTTCTGTTAGACAATAACAGAAACCTTGGCCAGATGAACAGGCCTGGCAGTTCTGGCCAGACTGTTCAGATGAGGAGCAGGTTCAAAGCTGATTTGCACATGGCAGGGTCCAAACTGAGGGGGCATGGTGTGCCAAAGAACAATGGGTTGGGATGCTACCCCAAGAGATTGCCAGTGCTTGGAAAAATTGCAAGCATTCCTCCCATCAACTTTTGTGTGTTTGATGTACTGCACAAAATGGCATGGGCATGCCCAGACTTGGGTCCAGTGCTCAGTGTGCGACTGGAATAAAGCTATGCCTGCCTGATGACTCTTATCAGGGCAAAACCCCTCCTAGGTTGCTTGTGTTCCAGTTCGGTGAAGAGCTGGCCAGGCAAACGAGCTGGACTGTTCCCATGAGGAGCAGGGTCAAGGCTGATTTGTATATGGCTAGGTCTAAACTGAGGTAGCATGGTGAGCAAAATTACAATGGGTTAGGATGCTACCCATCACGATTCCCAGTGGTTAGACAAATAGCAACCATTTCTTCCATCACCTTTTGTGTGTAATATGCACAGGGTTGCCAGACCCAGTAGATCTATTTAAAAGACCTAAACAGCATAAGGTAGCAACACTGTTTCTAGGGTTGGTTGCGATTAGTAGATAAAAGAGCAAATACATTAAAATGGGAAGGCGCATTCCTGTTCATGGACATGACATGCACCACACTGAAAAAATTGGCCCAGGCTTCGAGTAAATCAGTGTATAGAAAAGAGAAATCAGACATCGTAAGCACCTGATTGCTAGCGATTGGGACAAGCAGTAGTCAGCGATGAAACTATACCCTGTTGACAGCCATGATAGCAGGAATTGTCACCGATCCACTGTTTAACGACATCAGAGCTCCAGAGATGATCCCAACACCTTTCATCCCCCTAGCTCAATACTCACTTATTCCTTGGGGTACTACTCTCATCCTTCAGCGCTTCCTATAACAACATGCTGATCGCCGATTTTTAGATCATGAAAAACACACTGTAGTAACCACAGAACCGGTGGTTAATGAATAAAAGCCTTTATTCATGGTAGTACATCTTCTCATGAGTACAGCGACCTCCAGCTTCTTCAACTGACTGTCTTCACAGAATCTCTCAGTGATGTCATCCTATGGCATCACTGAGTTCTACAGTGAAAGAATGAATTCTCCACACATCTCCCCCCTTTACAAGGAATTTACAATAAAACGTCAATAAATATACATGTTAAAATTCATAACAATAACAGAACATTCACTAGTTATAAAAATAACAAGAAAATAATCACTCAAAAGAGTTTGGAACATCAATTTTGCATAAGTTACCCATGCTCCACATTTTTCCGTCATCAAGAGTTACCACTGAGTTCATTTCTTTTATTACCCTTTGTGGTTTGGAAAATGTACTTTCTCCTTTTTTCACCAAACCCATTTTTGTAGTAACCACCCAGTCACCATTGGCAATCTTAATATCTTTCACTCCTTTTCTCTTGTCATAATCATCCTTATTCCTTTCTTGAGACTCTCTGACTCTTTCTACAATCCGTTCTCGATCTACTCAGACTTGATCTTTCTTTTGCAGCCACACAGGAGATTCTTTGGTTGCCGGTTCTTTTCCCTTTAAAGCCACAAAAAGTGAAACACCTGTGACAGAGTGAGGAGTCACCTTGTGAGCCCACACCATTTTGTCTAATTCCTCTCTCCACCTTAATCCATTACTTAATGACAATTGAATGTTGTCCATTATGATACGATTAACTCGCTCAACCAATCCGTTTGCCTGTGGTCTGAATAGCACCACCCTTTCATGCTTAATACCTAGACCTGAAAGTAATCTTGCCATCACTGTGGAAACAAGTTGAACTCCATTGTCCGTAAATAAACACTTAGGTATTCCTTCTTCCAAAAATGCATTTCTTAAAAATTCAATTACAACTTCAGACGTAATATGTTCCACAGATTTTACTACAAACCACTTACTATGGTAATCAATTAAAACAATAACAAATCTGTTCCTTACGCCTAATCTGTCAATAGGACCCAAAAAATCAATCGCTAACTTCTACCAGGGTTGATTAGGAACATCAACACACCCTAGCGGAGGTTGTCGAATCACTCTACATTTGTCGCTATTACTACATGCTTGACATTCTTTTACAATCACTTCTACTTCCCTGTCCATTTCAAGCCACCAAAAGCTCTGTCTCAACCTTCTTTTAATCATGCTTCTCCCTAAGTGTCCTGCGTGTACGAGTTTGACTAACTTCCCTCTCAACATCCTAGGAGGGACTACATGGTTGCATCTCAAAATTTTATTCATTTGGATGCTCAACTGATCTTTGACTTTTAGATATTTCTTTAATTCTTCATTCAGAGTAATCTCATTCTTCCAACCATCACGTATCACATCCTTAAGCTCCATGTATTCTTTCTCGCTATTCAAAGCTTCATCCCACTCTTCTTGTTTTAAGGCCAAATCTAAATTATTAATACTGCATAAAGATTCCACTTCAGATACTAAAGAAGAATCCTCTTCTTCTCCATCAACTGGCATACGTGACAAGCAATCAGCTATGACGTTTTTTTTAGCCCTGACAAAATCAATTGAAAAATTGTAATCCATAACTGACAACAACCATCGAGAAATTTGTGGAGTCACACCACCTTCAAGACCTTTTCCACCTTTACAAATGTGCACCAAGGGCTTGTGATCTGTTTGGAGAACAAATGGCAATCCCCATAAATAGAATCTAAAATGATTTATCGCCCAACAGCAACCCAACGCCTCCTTTTCAATAGCAGAGTAAGATCTCTCTGCTCCCTGCAAACGTCGTGACGCAAACCCAATCACACTTTCACCATCCGCTGATCTTTGGGTCAATACAGCACCTAACCCTACATTACTGGCATCAGTAGTTAATATGGGTTTCCTTGTTACATCAAAATGGGCCACGGTAGGTGCAGTAACTAATGATCTTTTAATTTTCTCAAATGCTGCCTCACATGAAGAATTCCAGTTAAATGACACACCCTTTTTCAACAACATTCTCATAGGTTCCACAATATCTGAGACCCCAGATATAAACTTTGAACAATACTCAGCTAGGCCAAGAAATGATTTCAATAAGTCCTTATCTGATGGCTGTGGAGCATCTACAATTGCTTTTATTATACTTTTCACTTGTTCTTTTCTCAGTTGGCATTTTTCTTTCTTCATGGTTAACCTATGGTCAGCAATTCTTTTCAAAACTTCTCCTATCAATTCATCATGGTCTTTAAAAGATCTACCCACCACCATTATGCCATCCTGAAAGCATAAAACTCCACGCATTCCCTGAAATATATTCTGCATAACCCTTTGAAACACCGCAGAGGCTGACCCAAAGGGCATATGACGGTAGCGGTAAGCCCCCAACGGTGTGACAAAGGAAGTTAGGGCTCGTGACTCAGGATGCAGATTTATTTGGTAATTAGCAGCGGACATATCTAAAACGCAAAAAATCTTTCCACCACCCATCACACTTAACATCTCCTATATATTCGGAAATGGTTGTCGATCAACCCATATGTTTTGATTTAAGTCTCTCAAGTCTATACATAGACAAATCTTATTTCCTTCCTTGGGCGCAACGACAATCGGAGCAAGCCACTCCGAAGATTCGATTGGCTCAATAATTTTACATTCAAGCAATTTGTCAAGCTCTTTTTGTAATGGTTCCCTCATTTATTAAGGGTATGGGCCTAACTCTGTGCGCCACAGGACGAGCATTCTTTTTCAGAATAATGCGGTGAGTAAAATTTTTTAGCATGCCCAAATCATCAGTAAACACATGAGGAAACGACATCATTAAACTCTTCCCCCAATCTGAGTCATCATTTAAAACAGGTAAACTGCATTCTTGTGTAGACTCTACAATCATCACAGGTTCTTTAGCATTTGGTTCAAGAATGACACTGAGATCTTTTTGATGACGCCATCCTAACAGATTTGACCCATCTTCAGTCACATATACTCTTCCATGAACACTATTACTTTTAAAAAACATGTCCATCCATTCCATCCCCACAATGTTTATTCATTTTCCACCGTATCCCACAGCACTTATATCTGAAAGTTGTAGTTCTTTCAAGTTTTTCTTCAAATCTTTTAAATATACTTCTTTAGAAATCAATGTAAATAAGCTACCTGAATCTGCTAACACTTTAATTTCAGTTTTCCCAAAAATAATTCCACAATGGGGTTTCTCTAACTTGTCCGTACTTTCCATTTTTATTTTCTTGTTCTCACTAACAACCTCTTTACATTCTGATACATCACATACATCTATAGAAAGCATCAATTCTTCTTTTATCTCACCTACATTTTCCACAGTCTTTATACTGGAGGTTTGGCCTTTAATTCTACACATCTTAGCTAGATTACCCTTCCGCCCACATGACCTACATGTCACAGTTCTAGCACCACACGCAAGGCTCGAGGCAATATGTCCAGGACATCCACACCTGTAACATATAATTTTTCTCCTTACAACTACATTAGGTGCATTAGGTATATTAGACATTTTTCCATTTTTAGAATTGGTTGTGTACAGAACTTCTGTCTTAGAAACTTTTTTTACTCCCACCTCTTGCACATCTAGGGCCACCACTTCCTTTTCTGAAGATTTTACACTCAATTTTCCAATGTCAATTTCTTTCATCCAAACAGCAGTATGTTCTAAGCTTGTGGCAATCTGCACTGCTTCATCCAACGCAGGGTCCAAAGATAAAAGTCTTTCTTTGACTTTTTTATTATTTGTGCATCTTACAAATTGATCACCAATTAAAGATTCTGTTAACCCTTGGAACTCACACGTTACTGCTAATCCACGTAGTGATGCCACATAAGTCATTATATCTTCATCATGTGCCTGTGCACGACAAAAAATGTTATGTCTCTCAAAAACTACACTAAGTTTAGGCGTAAAATGTTTTTCAAGCATTTGTATTGAATATCATATACATTTATAGGTTGCCCATTGTCAATTCCTAAAGAAATCTCAGGAAGATCATCGTATATCCTCCTTCCTTCTGTTCCTAAATGATGTAACAAGATCGCCTGTCTTCTTAATGGACCATATTTATCACCACCTATGGCTAAAATATATGTGTAAAAAATGTTTTTCCACCTCTTCCAAGGAATTGTAGGTTCACCAGGGAGTGGTAAAAATAAAGGTGGAGCACCCATACTCTGATCTGACATACCTGCAACCAAAATGCAAATAACAAGCCAACAAAATTAATTTAATAAATGAATTATAAAAACAGACTAAAATAATTATCTAAAATAATAATCTAAAATTAATATTTAAAATAATTATCTAAAATAATTATTGTCTTCTGTTTTTGTCTGTAGAGATTTGAGTTTGTGAGTGTAAGTCTTTTTTTTATCTTCACAGGTACGGGAAGCCACACCAGACAAACCTGTATCACTTGGCAGAATCTTCAGAACGAACAATCCAGGTAAGCCTTGCTTTAAATTCCTCAGTTTATCCACCGGATTGTAAAACGACAAAGGTTTAATTTATTCCTTCACATATGCTTCATATTTGCTTAAACGCTGCAGGGTTAAGTTAATTGGTGTTTATTAGACGCGTCAAAACATACGCGCTGGTACTTGGGCTTAAACACGCTCAAACACTGTTTCCTTTTGATTAACAGCTGAAACCTCTTAGCGCTTGCCCATATACACTGCCAAGCTTGAATTCTACTGTTTATTTTTAATTAGCAGCTGAAATTTTCTTCGCGCACGATATCAAGTACATTCAGGCTCTGTTTCCTTCACGCTTCATCGCGGGTTTACATTTCAATTAACAGTTCGATTCTCGTCACGCTCTGCTGCACGAGTTAAAACACACGCTCTGCGCCTGTGTATTTACTTTCAATTAGGAGCTCGAGCACATTTGAATTCCATTCCCTTCACTCTTGGCTGCACAAGTTTGCTCAGCTCCTGTGTGTTTACCTTCAATTAGGAGCTCGCGCACACACACGTTATTTACCATGCACCGGCTTGATTTTTCCTCACTGTAAGATTTTCCCAATTTCTAATTACGATCAATTCATCCAGAATGATGCACGTGGTAAATCTTTGTACTTTAAAATCAATTTTCTTCCAATTTACATTTCTTTACGTCTTGAAAAGCGATCAGATATTCACCCTGCACAAACGTTACTGGTATTCATTTATAAAACGCCCAAGTTCAATTACAATTCGTACTTTGATTTTAACAGGTTCTCTTCCAGAAGCACATTGTTCCTTTGATGAGCTTACTGAGAGATAGCATTCACTTGTTCAGAAAATTAATTAATCATGCACGCAGGATTTCCAAGAATGAACTTTCATCTAAGACTGTAGTGAAAGCAATTATCTCTTCTTCAAATCCTGTTTAACTGCTTTTAAATAAATACGCCTTGACAAAACCAAATTGAAAGTTACTTACAGTACAAAATCATTAGCAGAGCTCTAGTTTCTTGAGAGTTGCTTTTCCAGGGGTGGAGGTCACTTAGTTATCTGCTTCCTGCGCAGGCACTCGTCGCCATAAAAATGTAGTAACCACAGAGGCGGTGGTTAATGAATAAAAGCCTTAATTCATGGGAGTACATCTTCTCATGAGTACAGCGACCTCCAGCTTCTTTAACGGACTGTCTTCACAGAATCTCTCAGTGATGTCATCCTATGGCATCACTGAGTTTTACAGTGAAAGAATGAATTCTCCACACAAACCCTAACATGCTCCCCACCTTGCACCACTACAACTCATCTCCAACTATTACAAATTGGCCTTAACGCCCTTCTGTGCTGCACAAGCCATTTTTTACACAATCTTCTCTCAATGTCTATGCTGTTCTGGTTGGGTTTGTTTAATACCACTGTTCAGGATTTCTTGTTTGGGAAATTACATATCTATGGCAGTCAAGTCGGAGTGACCATCAATGATCCTTTTTTTTTGCTGAGTGATGCATCCAATGTAATGGTTTATAACAAAAATGGCAATAAAGATATCTATAAAAAACTGTGAGTGACCCCTCCGTGAAAGAAAATAGGAACATCTCACCAAGCAAGGAAATGTAGTCATGACTGCTAGAGGTTCATTAAAGGTGACCCAGAATCCACAAACAATTCTCTTTCAGCTTAATATTACACTATTGCAGAATATTATTGCGCAGGAGTAATTCCTACGTAAGTTGTGCGATTGGGGGTTTCAAGGTGTGTTCTTCATTGAAAGGTTGAGAACAATCGCAACAAAGTTAGGTTGTGACCATTCATAAACCCCTCGCTGATCCTTTCATACTCATAGTTGGAGATTTGTTTTTGTCATGGGCAGGAGTAGATCTCTATTTCCAATGTGGGAATCAGAATGAAACATCGACAAACTATACAAGGTGTAAAAGAAGGGGGTTTTGCTTGTGAAAATATCTTTTTTCTGTGAAGAAAAAAAGGAAATTATATGATTGCACAAATGCATTTGTGTTTTACAGAATGTAATGTACAAGTGAACTAGCGCCAGCAACTAGACAAAAAGTAGTATGTCTAAAATATTTTGTGGATTCCAAAAAAGTATAAAGTCCCACCCTTAGATTTATGTTTTTTGTGTGAATCAGACCATTGTATTATCTCCTTCATGTCAGAATATTGAGGACAGAATTATGTTCCTACTAAAATATTGTAGCCAGTATATCAACAGGCAAAATACTGTGAAGCAAGTATGGATAGATAACAATAGATTTACTGTTCTTACCTCCACATCCCCCTAACCTGAAAAGATACATTGTGAAAGAACAGATATGCAGAGTTGAGTATGGAAAACCTATATATAACCATATGTGCTCACCTTCACAATAGTTCGGTAGTCAATCTTTGTGTCTTGATGTTGTTGAAGTGCGATATTCTGATAGTATATCCTTGAGGACAACCTCGAAATTCTCTTCCCTAAAAAGAATCCCTGTTCTGTACAAACCTAGGCTCAGAGGCTTTTGAACAGCAAGTGATTGTGGGTTAGGTCAATATTCTCTTGCACCAATGTATGATCGAATTCACATCCCATGCGTACCATGCGATAATTACTTCCTTAAGGATATCAAAAAAGGCAGTGATACGGCAATGTACTCCACCAAAGGCTGGACAGAGTTATGTTTGTAACTAATTTTACAGCCATAGTTTGTGACACAATATACAGTCAAATATGTTGTGTTTAGAAAATAGTCAGTAGTAAAAGTGAGAGTCATTTAAGTTCTGCAACAAAAAATTAGCTCAGATTTACACAACTACAAAAAATACTTTATTGATTTTGACAAGGTCTTGCTGTGAATATGACACCTTAATTCTAGCTACATTAATGAGCATTATGTAAGGCAATATGCACAATGTCTTTTTTCCAAAAGCAAACTCGAGGCTGACTTATGTTATGGTGTTAGATGACACGTTCAGGTCACCTGCCAAACTGGCAGTTAAAGCATTTAATAGTTTTATGTCAATAAATGTTTGTTTATCTTCATGACTTCAACAATTATCAAGGACTGTCTTCAGTATTCATCGTGGAATGGGTATTCTGGGTGGTCCTTCATTCTGCAAATGAGATAATATAAAATCTTAGAGTTCATATCTGGGTAAAGGCTGGGCTTTGGGGTCATTATTAAAAGATTCATGTGAAACATTGTAAGCAGAGACCTAGCATTAAAGATCACTTTTGAATAAGTGAAAGCGGGGGAAGAAGAGAGTATCACTGTCATACATGGGAAAGATGATACTTGACTTAAGTTAACAAAGCAGCGTCTCTAGTACCAAGCTGTAAACCTCAGTTCAGCAGTAGAACTCTGTATCTGTGTATAACGATCTGCCACACTATCTCATATAAAGACTAGGCCTAGGCGGAGTTCACGGAGTTCCACATAACTCTGCTGTGCTCCACAGAGTTCCGCAAGCGGCAGAGTGAGGTAAGTCATGCCGCTCCTGCTGAATATTAGTGTCAGGTGCTTGTCCTGTCCTGTAAAATCAGTGAGAACGGCAACAAGCACAGCACAAGAGGGTACAGCTGCTTTTTGCTGCTCGAGTAGATGTTCTACTCGAGTTGCAGCTTCCTCAACGCGAGCAGCAGGTTACTCAAAGCAAGCGGTAGTGACATGCCGCGACTGCCCGCGTTGAGAAATCACGCCGGGCGGTGGTCTAGTGTTGGATTTTCCTCACTCACCAACTTAACGTTGGCGAGACACAAGAGAGGAAAACTTGCGCTCCTCACCACTTCACTGAGGTTTTTGGAACTCCGGACTCTACGCGGTGCACGGAGTGGGAGTTTACTACCCAGGTCTAATAAAATCTATAGCCACCCCAGAATAATATAACCTACTTAGTATTGGTGTTCTGTTCATTGCTGCACCGAGAAGTGGGTAATTGGAGTAGTCGGATAACCGTGTGGGGCGTGGGACGTAGGTTACTGCCAGTTCTACACTGAGGCTTGGAGGTTTGGCGTTGCGGGTTCCCCTGTAAATTGACCTACGGCAGCAGCAGGTAGCAGCAGGGTAGGGGCGAGCACAGTCGCCATTATTTGGTGGCCGCAGTAAGAGTGAACCCTCAGCTGAATCCCAGAGGCGGCCCAACTAGATTTGGGTGCGGCCTGCGATTGCGCTCAGTGAGCCCCGCTTGCCCCACCCCTTGGGGTCTCTAGTGTCTCCCTGCACTGTACCCCCTAAAGGCTCTATTGCCATCTACCACAGCCAAATAGGGTACCACGGGAAGGTGACAGGTCCCAGGGAAGGACCAGGAGACTTATGGCCTGTTACTCCTGTCAACTTCGGCAATTTAACGGTCATGGGCAGGCATCCTCCTGGAACAGCAAAGGGCATAGCTATAGGTGTCGCAATGTCCAAAAAAAGCGCCCGTTTGTCAACACTAACCCAAAAACTCAAGCCCACAGCCGCGGACATGCCTACCAACAAGGCGGCTTTAGGGGGGCACTATATCAGCTCAAGGTCGGCAAATTGTACAATCTGCGCAGTTGGGTAAGGACCCAGGTCCCAACCTCTGTAGAGAGTAGCCCAGTTTAGACAAACTTAGACGCCGAAAACGGGGACGACAAGACTTTCAAAGGTTTTGAACCTTCCATAGTTACAATGACCTCTACATTCATGCACGAAGATGAGAACGAGGCCTCCATACCTTTCAAAATCACAACGACCCAACAACCACAACTATAAAAGAAGAATGCCCAAAGGCTATCACCGAAACAGGCGAGGAAGAAACAGGACCAGTTCCCCACGGACGGGAACGTAGCCACCCCTTCGGTCTATCACATCTACATTGCCCAGGAGGTGGAAGATAAGATCCCAGTCCTTCCATAATTTGGGAGCTTCTCCAGCTCCTTTCGACGCTCACACATCAAACCATGCAGCTAACCAGGAAGAGGGTGCGGCCATTGCAACAGCTGGGGGGTCACTGGACGATACCGGTAGCTGCATAAAGGTCCAACAATTTCGTCCGACAACCCTCATACCCAAATAAAAGATATGGTCACCGCTGCATTGTTACAGGGCGTAACAAATCACAAGAGCAAGGGTGGCTCATGTATCGCCATAGGATCATCCCTGAAGCCCGAGTTGGAGACAAGCAACTCTCTACACAGATCACCATCGCTTCTGCCATTTGAACTTTCTTGTGCGCAGGACAATCTGTTAAGGTGAGTCAGCACTTCCCTCTCCACTGCCATTAACGCGTTAACATGGCAATCGGAGAAGCTCGAAGTACAAATGGACACCATTCAATTCATGGCCACAAAAATCGCAGAGATGGCCAAGAAAATGTATAAGTTGGCCGCAATCAAAAATTAACTTCACCCTTCCAACTACTTCCCCCGAATGTCTGTGTCCAGACCTAATTGACAAACTGGCATTACTTCCGAAGGTACTTTCCTCACTGGTGGAGGAACTAAAACTCAGTATTAGAATATGCTCAGATTCTGCTAGCATGTAAAAGAGCAGGGACAAATACCCTGATTCCATCCAATCTCATCAATCGCTAACAAGCACAGTAACCCGGCCATCCCCCCTCTCACACCCAGAGGGAATGTTGAGATGGAGCAATCACACAGCGGACCTCCTCCCCAACAACACAGGGGCCTCAAGCCAGCTGGAAGTATCTAAATCTGTCCCACCACTAACGCGGAGGGAGAAGAAACGTCTTAAAAAAACAAAAAAAACACGCTAAGAGACTACTATCAAGAACCCCCAAGCGAAACTTACCAGCATTAGAACAAAAAAATGCTGCGGCAAATGGGGCATTCAAACCGGAAAACAACCGATCCCTTTTTCCTATATTCTGCAAGAACCCCCACACTAAATCTCGAACAGCACTAGCCTCATTGACTTCGTATACAACCAATCTGCCCTCAAATGTGGAGACCACCACAGAGGGCTTTTCTAGGCATGTGGGGAGCAATACCCACAGGAACAGATCCCATACTGACCCAGCACTCTCCACCAGCACCCACCAACCTAACTGTAAATAACGACAGGGTGGCCAGTGTGGCGGGGGCTGACTTAGCCGAATGGGCCTTAGATCGGGATTATCGCGACCACCTGGCCCTCCAATAGGGCTCCAAGTTCCATCAGAACCCAGAGGGATTTCACACCTGGCAAAAGCCCAACAAAAACCCAGCATAACCTCAATGGACAATTAACAGTACATTCTCATCAGTCCAACACCGCCCATATTAGAACAGAACCTACAAGATCACACCAACGGATCGAATTCGGTTCCCGGCCCACGCCAAACCACGTGGATAAAATTTCCACAACACAAAGGCCCCTCCACAACGATTGTACTTCCGGGTCCAACACCCCAGCTCCAAAAGGAGGCTACTTGGCAAAAACAAGCATGACGCCATTGTACATTTCGAAGGGCAACCTCGACTCTCTTAACAGAACAAATATTCTGGCACTCCTCCAACACACACAGACTTTGTCCCATCTCACAACCAGGGACATTGTCAGGGTGCAATTCGTCCCTTTGCCCTCACAACCAGGGAAGGAGCAAACCATTGTAACTTGGGCCAACCCGGAAACTGCTGAAAGCGTTCTCATTGAAAAAGAACAATTCGCAGAATGGGGAATCGACATGCGGAGGCTGGAACAGGAGAAGTATCCATTCCTTCTACAGACACCCAAAAAGAACTCGCCCACGGTGAGCATACTGAGGGGGACCTGTCACGGGGAAGGCACCCTTGCGCAAGCAAATATGTACATCCGGTGCAGGGTGCATGGTCCGTGTGGGGGGAGACAGGTCACTTCTATCTCCAATACCTCCTCCTCCTTTTGCGCGCCACCCTCCCCAAACTCGGCCTGTTGGGGCTGGGTCACCTCCAACATGGCCAACAAAACATAGGCTCCCAACAAGCAGGCGCCTTGGTCGTCAAAATCCAAATCCTCTTCAAGCAATGGCTCTGTCCAGCACAGATGCTCTTTAGTTAGCATCCAACCTTTAAGAATTATGACTTGGAACGTTGCAGGGATGACCAAGGTTCTGCAAAGCCCATCGGCGATCACATTTCTTGAAGGGGCCAACTTAATCTGTGCCCAAGAAATGTGGGCAACCGCATCCATTCCATTAGCAGGCTACGCAGAATACTTCAAACCGGCAATCAAAGGGAACTTATTCGGGAGACCCACCGGGGGCATCTCCATATATATCAAGCATGCCCTGAAACTACACTTCACAAAGATAAAGAACCCCTCCGACATGTTCCTAGCCAGCACTCCGAAAGGCCTCACCATGGCTGAAGGCACATTATCAATTCTTGTAATTAACGTATATTAATTAGAAGCTTACACGGCTGATTACACAGATTGAAACCCTGCTCACTTAACTTGCATCCATGGAACTTATCATTCTTGGGGTTTTCAATACTCACAACATAGGGGCCGATTCATTTGATGGCAACCCCTCTGGGAGTTCCGGGAGATTCAATGCCCTCTTTCAGACATATAATTTGGTAACAATCCATTCTCTAACTATAGAGTCCAAGTCAGGGGTAATTCACGTACCCACCTACAACAATCAGACTAACATAGAACTTATTCTTTTAAGTGAGCGGCTACGAAAATACATGCTAATCTATGCACTGCTCCCACGGAGCGAAAGCGATCATGCTGCCTTATTGCTGCATTTAACCATCACAGCGGAATCCTGTCATATGCTCCGCTGATTGGCATGTCCATGGGTGAAGAACAGCATAGGCTCCTTAGAATAATTAAATGGCGGCAGTTGTCAATCAGTTAATTCGTCTCATGGAAATCGACATGGATTGGCTGGCAGACCAGCCCAAACAACTGGGGTCTCATAGGTGAATGGGACAATCTTGCATATAAACTAGCCTCGCTGCTCCGAGGGAGCCCCACTCAAAGAACTACAGACAAACCAACACATCCCCTGGATCAACTTCCAGTGATCAAGCACTGTGCCAAACAATTAAATACCAAACGTAGGGAGTACCAAAAAACTGGGTCAGAGTCGGCCAAAAAGCAACTTAAATTAGCAGCAAAGACCCTCTCCCAACGGGTTTGGAAGGGCAAACGCGAACTTACAGAGGCAAAATGGCTGAAGATCTTTGAGCTGCTGGTGCCGTGCAAGTCACAAGAATTCTGGAAATACTTAAACAATCTAATCCATGGGACTTCCAACAGAGAGAATCCACTTGATGCAGACATTTGGGAAGCTCATGTGAAAACCCTGTACACCGACGACTTGAATGCATCTTCTTCAAACAGTTCCACAATACTAGGGGAGGAAATCGACAACATCAAAGCAGAGCACACCGTACCCCCGGCCGATCGAACTCTTCCAGGCAAGGGAGCAGTCGGCTCCGTATTAAAAAAGATAGGGCATAACATACAAAAAAGGGCCAACTACTGATCCTAGGAACTACCGGATGATTGCCTTGTTGGACATCGAGGCAAGTACACCATTGGAAAAACTAGTTGAGTGGGCTTGCATTGAAGGTCTTCTGCCCTTTTTTTCAGACCGGGTTCAGACCAGGGGGCACGACTGTAGATAACATTATTGCCCTGTCATACTTAGTCCAACAAGCGATGGCCCATCGCTCCCTGCCGCTCTTCGCCTGTTTCATCGACTATTCAGCAGCCTTCGATGGGGTAGACCGTACCATCCTTTGTCAGAAATTGGCATCAGCCCGTCTTTATTACAAGCAATTAGATCGCTGTATTCCCGAACCTGGGTAAGGGTCAAATTCTCCAGGGATCTGCCACAGAGAAAATTGCTAGTGATCGAGGGCTAAAGCAGGGATGCGTTGTGGCACCGATGCTTTTTAATTTGTACACCGCAGACATGGGCCTTGCATTCCATTGAGCTACTCTAGCTACCACTAAGATCGGCCACACAAAGATCCAGCTGATGCAATATGCCGACGACCTGGTTCTTTTGGACCATACCAAAATAGAACTTCAAAAAGCCCTTACAGCCCTTTCCGAATATAATTTTAAAAACAAGCCAGCCGCTAACCCAAGCAAGTCCAAAATAGTGATTTTTGGCCATTATCCGAAAAACAAAACTGGCAAAGTGGAGGTCGGGTCCGCTGACTCTGGATTGCGTACAAACCTAGAACTAACTTGGGGTCTGGTTTAGTGAAACAGGTCGTCCACAGGGCCCACCTCGTTAAACTGCAGCAGAAAGGAAAAATGGTCACCTATGCCCTTTGTAAACTATATGCCATCCTAGACAGTCCTACAACTACGGCCATTCAAAGAATATTGAGAGCCATATTACTACCGTCCCTCAACTACGCACAACAGGCATTTCCAGGGAAGTTTGCGCAGGACTTGGAAAAAATACGCTGTACAGCATATAAAAAGGTATTTCGCTTACCAGCCTGCACTAGAAACATCCTGATACGTCTTGAATTCATTCATAACCAACAAAAATTAGAAGAGTTGGCTGCCCTGACGAAAAACTTCTATCTAACAACTGCGGCTCTGGAGAACACCCTGAAGGCCGTCACAAAATCTATTTTCCTACAACCTAGTAACCCTTGGTCTGCCTGTCTTGCCACAGCCAAAGACCTTCTGCAACTTGCCACAGAGAACTGGGATCCTAGCACAATTAATTACGCTACCATCAAAACAACAATAAATAAACAATTATGATTACGCTCGTGCACCTTGGACATGGAATCCTTGGTAGCCAGGGATTTCTATCAAACCCAAAGTCTCCCGCACGTACTGCCCAGCCACAAGTTCCACCTCACGCAGCCAGTGGGGAGACAAGCATTAAATCAGATCCTTGCAGCCAGATTACATCCGCTACCCCTAAAAGAAATATATCCATCTGGGAAAGCACAGCGGGGAATCACAGAGTGTTGCCTCTGTAACTATAAAAGAGAGTCCCTGGCTCACCTCTTACTTTGCTGCCCTGCCATGCGGCTACTTTGCAGATTCCATCTCAGACCAATTCTTCTCCAACTGGGCACCCGCACAGCAAAGGAGGCTGTCTAACAGCTCTATACTCTGGACACTGTGAAGGATATGGCAAACTTTGGGAAATTCGTTTACCACACTCGTGTAATATTGAAGGATAAGTCCCCACAGGCTGAGCACGGTGAACAGTACGGCGGCCGCCAAACGTCAGGGCCCTTGTCTCGGAGGTCTGGCCTTCACTCAACTTCTGACCCACCTAGGGATTTTTTTTTTTAGTCTTAAAACTTTGCTGCTATGCTGTATGTTTTAACAAAAGAAAGACAATTTTTTAAATATATATATATATATTTATATCTATTCCTTACTCCTTTTCTCCCATCGGTTCCCCATAGGTATGCCGTATTTTGACAAAAAAAGGCACGAACTCCACTTAATCTGTGCTATTTTTTCATTTATTTTCGCCGTGCATAGCCGCAATGACGCGTTTCAGACCTCCAGGGTCCTTGATCACATATTTATATCTATATATACATATATTCAGTGATTTTAATAATGACCTGCACACATATTTATTATTCGACCCCCAAAAGTATTTATTTTCTCTTCTTTTCTCTTTTTAAGGTTGTATTTTGTAATGGTTTTAAGTAACCACACAAATAAAGAATTCGTTCATTCATTCATTCACTATTGGTGTTCTGTAATGTGAAAATATTTTCTCGGAGACACATGGATATAAATTGGCTCCCAGCATGTGATAAATCAATGTTCTAAAGTTTGGTGCTGGTATTTAAATGCCCTCTAGACTCCATTCTCTCTGTGATGTCTGCTTACCCCCACCACTTACATGCTACTTGATACACCATTAATACGCTGTGCTCTTAACGGTGTTCAATGGCATGTCATGTGACAACTTCAGCTATTACAGAGTTTTCAGCTAACAGCACTTTGCCAGGAGGGTCTTTGTAGCCAATACTTCTTATGGAAGAAACAAAAATGTAAGTTATATAAAGGTCTTAGAGAACATTTTGAAGCAGGATTTCAATTGATAGCTGTTCTTGTACCTTTGTAGCAGGACCAAAATTAAAGTGGAAGCTCTTTCCAGCTGTCCTCATTGTAAAGAGCCCAACTGACCGACTAAGCTGCCAGCTGACGTAGACAAGGACCCTGCAGAGGCATAGATGCCAAACCCACCCATGTAGTGGTAAGCTAAATCTGCACCGAACTGATGCCTTCCCACTGATTTATGTCAGCATCAGTAATTTACATGTTACTCCACGTCTTCAGCTACATCATGAGCACATTCCAGTAAATTAGCTCTAATGATCCCAGCATCCCGTGATCCTAAACCCCAAGGAGCTTGTGCAACCTTGGCATAAGAATTGCTATGAGACACTTTATACTTTATAGTGCTCAGGAGTACTGGTCACTTGTTTAGAAGGAGTTTTTTTCTCTTTAAGGCCTATTAACTTTCAGATTTTTTTTCCTTTACTCAAATGTGCCCTAGACACTTTGCGTGTCTTCCCAATATCTACTCTCTTTAGGTAGCCATTCACCTGTTAATTTCTTGTTGAGTCAGCCACTGGAAGTTCAGTTTATTTGTTTATAGTCTTTGGTGAGTATGTGTCTGACAAAACCTTCACCAAAGTCAAATTAAGGATTCTGGATTTGATCTTTTTTTATTTATAATCTAATAGTTATAACATAGGTCAAGGGAACAACCATGTATCAGTAACCTCCACTTCCATAGGCCTGTAGCATGGTTCCTACCAGAGAGAAGATTTCGAGCAGATTACAGGAATGAGCAGTACTTACTTAAATAAAGGGTACCCTGTTTTATGAAATATTCAGCCATGCAAGAGAATGCAAATGGATTTTACAGATTTTTTGTATTTACAGTTTTTATAAAGTAGTGGTTACTATGCTTCTGTTTTGCTGAAGTTGGGGTAATGGTGCAGTGGTGTTAGGCGGCGGCTTGAGTGTTCGGCATGGATGCATTACTATAACAGAAAAAGTAAATAATGGAAACCATAGAAACATCTTACAGTGTAAATAGTCCATAGCGAAGATTTTTGTTAAGCCCATCAATAGTTTTCATGTCTTCAGGGGTCAGCTCAAAATCAAATATCTGCCAAATAAAAAACAAAGAGTTTCTATTGCGAGGTGTAGTCATATTATTTCAAGGTCAAGGGGTAAATAGTAACCTTTTATGAAATGTCAGTAACTTTTACTTAATACCAATAAGAAAGTCCTATGAGGCAGCTGACATTATCGATTAGAAAATACAATCGAACAAGCATAACAGCAAAGAGTCAAATAGTACAAGGTAACATTTTTTAAATTAAAACCTTGAGTCGTGTAAATATCAAAATATTTACTTTAATTTATTTACTTGTGTCTTTTAAAAACTTTGTCAGTGTTTAAATAGAATGACATTTTCAAAATCTCCATTACAGCAAGAAAATCATAAACAGATTACTTTCCTGACCAAATCCACAAAGCAAATAACTGTTTTTATGATCATTGGATCACATTACTCTTCAGTAGAAGTCCCTCCTTTGAGTATGAGTATGTGGTTTCAATCAGTGTCTCATTGTTCTAGGAAACTGGGTTAGTATTTGGGGGAGCGGGGTGCCTACCTACCCCAAGAATTAATTACAAACCTTGCCAGGGTCAACCATCACAGTCAGTAAATAAGCCTGAGCTCAACCCCCTGGTAGCTATCGCACAGCGCACAGGCTTAACTTAGGGCAATATGTAAAGTATTTATGCAATACCAAAACAGTAATATAGTCGAAATAAAAAACAATAAAACCCCCAAACAGAATTTAAAAAAATAAAGTATACTTTAATGAACAAAATTACACCAAAATGACATATATCCTATAACAGGAACCGGTAGGCCTGAAGCCATATTTGCACTGCCACTGTCGTGGATGTCACATTAGCTGCTGCTGTCCACTAGTGACATTTAACTTTGCTAAATTTGTGTACGATATACTAGGGGCTTATAGGTAAGTAAAATATTCCAATTTGACCATGTATAAAGGGGAGTACAGGCACTTTACCACTGGTTAGCAGGGGTAAAGTGTGCAGTTTACCACTAGCAGAAATATAGGGTCCAACAGAAATCAAAAAACCTGGGGTGACCACGCAAAAAAAGGGAAATTTCCTACATGAATGTCATGATGAGGGTGGCAAGTGATCTGGGTGCATGCTCCTGTCAAGCCCTATGGGTGTCAATCCTGTGCTTCATTTGTGCTGATGTTTGCCGGTGATTGACACTGGCACTTGTTTCAAGACACACAAGTCATGACAGTCTACCATATGGTGGTGCTGCCTGTCTATTATTAAGCAGCGCTCATAAGCAAAATGTTCAATATGCTTTTAAAAAATAATAACAACAGTGGCTCCAGCCCATCCTTAAGAGCTTCAGGTGATCTGGAATAGTATTTGCTATGTTCGCCCAAAGTGGCCAAGGGAATGTCCAGATGTGGGTCCCTAGCTCACAGTGCCACCAGATTCAAGCTAGCCTGGCTGATAAGGAATGATACCCCAAAACCAGTCCCAGGATGCTTCTTTCTAGGCTAGACAGGACCTGGCCTGGCAGTTTGGGCTGGCCTGTTCACATGAGTAGCAGGGTGAAGGCTGATTTGCATATAGCTGGATCCAAACTGGTGTGGCATAGTGAGCAAAAGAATGATGGTTTAAACCCAGATCTCTTGACTGGGGGTGAGTGGTTGAAATCTCGGTGGGCTCTCATAAATCTATTAGTGGTGTAGTAAATTATTTATTTGCCTATATTTACATTCCTGAATGCATGGCTACATTATACTACAGGATCACGCATACATGAAATACATTTAAAAATATGATATTAGAAACTATTGTTTGGAATGTACCAATCATATTCTTGGTGTGCTAAACAAGAGACTATTATTGTGTAATATGTGACTCAACGCAGATGAATCTGATGCATACTTAAATTCTCTTTTCTTCAAATTTAGCAAACTGCAGATATTTTAAGTGCTGTGAGTTGCTTTCTTTAAGCCCAAACACACAATTTGGAAGATCCCGTCAGTCAATGGCTGCACGATTATGGATGTGATAAATGGCAGTTCATGGCAGCGACTGAGTTAAATAAAAACGTCTCCACATTCACATGTATAGCTGCAATATTTTTCTTCAGAAAAAGATATAATTAACTTGTCAGAAGAGTTTTATCCATGAGCAGAAATAATGCATTGTTTCAAATTCAAATTCACAGCCAAAGTATTCAGAAGTTGACACTGAACCCTGCACTGAACGTTCATTTTGATAGCTGTAGAAAACAGAGAAAGTAAACATAGGGAAGAGTTTTCTGAATCTTTATGGATTTTTTAGAATCGCTTGATTTGCCCCAGTAGGGAGCTAAGGAAGTAATGATTCCTCAACACATTCAAAAATTGAACAGCAGGTGTACATTTATTTTCCTAAAGGGAACTGCGATTCAGGTTGTTGTAACAAAGTTAACTTAACTCGAAGTCACAGCATCTGAGGTTCTCAATAGAAAATGTACTTATTTTATATAGGAGGAATGTTTTATTAGATCAGTAGTTAGCAGCAGTCCCCACTGTGTAGTTATGGTTCAACCACACTTTCCACTGAAAAGGCATTTTTGATTTGCCTCTAACTTTGGTTCCCATTGAGAGTTCTGCACCAGATTTGGGAAACCACAACTATAGTTAGCTAATGTCGAGCATTCCAAATTGTGTGCAGGTTTGTGCAGGGGAATACAACTTCAATGTGGGGTAAAGAAAAGTGTTTTTCTATTTTAGCTCCCTTAAATAATATTGATTGTGCCTACATCAAGAAATGCATAGAACCTGCTTATGCTAAATTAGGCCTGAAAGTAGAACATCAGTCAGAAAGTGTGCTTCCATTAGTTTGGTGTAAACCTGTTAAATAGTTTAAGATATGATCATTTGTAAAACATTTGCCAAGTGGGCTTAAAAGGGTTAACACTTTTGCATAGATCTGTCATTTAAAACTGCGATCCCGAAAATCTTACCCAATGTCAATCACACTTGAAGTTTTTCTCAAATGTGATTGTCTGATGAAAGGACTTATTTTTTCTACCATTTTTAGAGTTTGTATTTCTTCCCAGTGGAAAATTATTTCCACATCAATATGGTTGGAAGGAACTGTCAGAGGCGCCCAACCCAGAGGAGTGCTGGGGACAACACAAGGAAGTTTTCCATGGTAAGCAGCTGCAATTTTATGCTCAAGAAAATTGGACCAATTTTGTGTAGAAAAATTGCCATTGTTATGAAAATCACTTTTTTTACTCAATATTATTTTATTTTTAAAGGAAGAACAAAAAAAGTATATATAGTTAATGCACAGCACATGTGGGGATATGCCACCTGGAGAGGGTGAGGCCAGGCTCTGTGGTCAACTCTTACATGGGATTGCTATTCAATGATTGGTTGGGTACACGGCAAACCCCTGTGGCACACTGCCAAAAGACCATACACAGAAGGGGTTGACAGCCAATGGCAGAATGGACACAGGGCCTAGGGCCACACCCACTGCCCATGCTGAAGGCCTTGCGTGGCCAGCGTTGAGGCCATGGTGGATTTGATGCAGGGCATGGCTGCAGACCAGGTCCTGCAGGAAAACACCACAGTGCACTTCCGAAGGCAGGCTGAAGACAGGTTGGTCGACTACCTGGGTGAATGCCCTGTTCGCAGGCCAGGCCTTGAGACCAACTCCCACTGCGCATGAACAAAAGTCATGCACAACTGGGATTGAGTATAAAATGCATCATAAAAAAAACCTAGAAATTCACACAAAAAAACTGCTGAAAACTGAGTTTTAGTTCTGACTCAAAAACATAAAACCACAAAATTGTGCCATTTATGGAGTTGAGTGTGTTGTGAACCATAACTGGTGTCGTCCGTCATGCTCAAAAGATCAATTTTTTAATGGCACAGGAGAAAAGTCAATCAAGCAAAAGTGAAATATGGTGGGTGATGTCAGCTATGGCACGTGTTTTGTGCGCTCTGAACTGTAACTGGCAAATTTCAGTGGTTATACACATTTCAGCTATAACCATAACTCACTTTTTAACTATTGCTTTTCAGTGATTAAAGTTAAGTACAGGAATCAGCCAATAAGCCTCCACAAGACATGAGGTATTGTTTTTATATACAAGTACTGAACTCATGTCCGATGATCAGACGAGTATGGACAATGCTTTTTTAAGTACATATTTATATAATCACATGATTTAATAGTTTTAGAAGCAACACTTATTTATGATTACATTAATACAAATACTAATGATTTAGGTTCTTAAGTACTCATAAATGTAATTATTCTGTATATCACAGAGACAAACACTGATTAAACATTTGTTTTTACTTACCTTTGTTTAGCCAAACATTAATAAAGAATGTTGTTCAATATTAAAGCACGGTAATATTTATGCATTGTAGATCTATATAAGATATTACCAATAGCAATTTTTATATGACTATATATCATATCTATTCGTATTGGGATTTTCTCTGCCTGTTAAAGGCACTTTTCTTCATAGGGACTGTTCATAGAACCATCGTGACCCCGCTTATCTTAGAGACACACACCCATCTTTGGTAGTTCTCGGCATCCCCACAGCCAAGACACCATCATACCTCAGACTAAGAAGTGTAAAAAAGTTTTTTTTAAAACAAAAAAAACTATTGCCCTTTTTTTTCCATTCATCCAGCTATTATAAACAGTCACATATTCATCACGACCGCCCAGCTGAAGACTCACCTCTTTAAAGAACACTTCATCACAATGCAATGACAGTAAATAACTCAACTACCTCTGCTATAACTCAAGCGTACGGCTGGTCCTGAGTCTTTAATAATGCCTTGGGATGGCCTGGCTGATCATCCAGAACCATTCTCAAACACATATATAGCTCAGACATGGCAAGAGACAGTGAGCCTTGCATTATTATTACTATTATTATGATTAGAGATTTATAGAACATATATTCTTATTATTAGAGATTTATAGAGTGCATAGCTACCTAACAGGGTTTCTCAGCGTAAGTATTTAATAGTGAACCGACCCAGACTAACACCACGCTCACAGTCAGAAAAGTCAGGTCTTTAAAAGCTTTAAAAAAAACGAGAAACCCAGATAGGAAAAGGACCGGACCCCTTGACGCCTTCTCCTCACTTTGGGAACTTGGGAGAGATTTGTATTGCAGGAGTGCAGAGAGTAGTTCAGCTTGTAAGGTGACAGCAAAGATCTGAGATATTGGGGACCTGAATTTAGCATTACCTTAGGAAAGTCAACGATAGGTAAGCTGGGCACAGAAACTGTCCCCTATGTTATGTCCTGCATACATGTAGTCTCGGAGAGAGCTTCAATGTACCGAGCTGGAAGACATGGTTAGCCCAACCCCAGAGTCAGTTCAGTTCAGTTCAAAAGCTTTATTCGGTTTGTAATAACAACCATATAAGCGACAAAAGGAAAAACATTATACATTATAACAGCCTCTGCAACATTCACAAAGTAAAATACATAGTAAAATATCTACAGATTTTACAAAAAGTGACATGTGCTAACAATGAACATTATGTGCAAATTACGCTATAAAGTGTCATATGCCAACTATATTCCTATTTTGGCTACTATAAAATGGCGCTTGTCAACTGTATTCAGTTCTGTGCAAATTACTTAACCGCTGTAGTCCATGCACCAGTTCATTTTATTCACAAACTTAAGGAATGATGGATTTCCTAGCAGCAATACTTTTTAAGATGTACAAAGCTACGTAAAAGCAAACATCCGGGCTTTCCAGGGTAGAAACTAGCCTCATAGCATTTTTAATGGTCCGGACATTATATTTTAAAAACAGGGGTTAATATTAAATTTCGTTAGTGGGAGATAACATTTACAAAACATTAAAAAGTGACAACAACTTTGCTTAGACATATTTTTGCAAGGACACACAGAGCTAGTGCTTTTTTTCATACTCGGGAAAGCCACAAGATGATGAACGATCCCTAGCCTTAAGCGTGTCAGGACAAAACGGTGAGTGGATTTCGTTACATCAGTCAGATATGCCTGACAACCAGCTTTAAGATTTAATTGTTGGTAGTATATCAAAGTGGGTTGTTTCCCAATTAGTCTCTCTCGTACCACCTTTTTATAATCTAAAAAGGTTTCTTTAACCTCCCTTTTTGCAATTAAAGTAACATTCTCTGGTTCTGGTTGAGTAGATATTACAATTAACCAAAAGTCTATACCAATAATTAATAAAACTCAACCAGGGGATACGGGAACAGTAGTCCAAGTTCAGACAGTCTTTAATAATACGTTGTGTAAATAACATTTCCTCTTTCGACCAAATAGAGCGCCATAATAGAAGAGGACGTAAGGCGGCTAAGTCTGAAATATAGTTAAGTCCCACTTCCTGATGTTTCAAATCTATAGAGGCCGAAGGGGGAACACTCAGCAAGTGTTTGAGGAAAGTGTTTTCGTCTTGCTGTAGTGACTTCTCAGAATGGTGCCCCCAGATGCCTGCTCCATAAAGAGCAGAAGATACACACCTGGCATTATAAATAGCAACCATATCTTTAATCCTTCGGCTCCCACTTTGGTTGAAAATCTGAAAATACTATTGGTATTTCTACTCATTTTATGTCGTATGTTATCGTATTCGCATAACCATTTCCCATCGCCTGTAAAGGTTACGCCGAGATAACAAAAAGATTTAACCGAGTACATTTTTGTGCCCTCCGGAAAAAAGGCCTTACTTGACTTAGATGTTTTTTCCCACATGTCATTACAAATGTCATAGATTTGTTAATTAAAAGTTTTCTGTCCTTAATAAACAATATAAAATTATTAATAAGGCGCTGGAGGCCTATTGGGGTACGTGACAATAAAACCGCATCGTCTGCATTTAATAAAATTGGGACAGTCTGGCCATCTATCAGGGGGGCATCTGCGGGTAACTGTTTTAAGGTTGCATCCACTTGGTTAATAAACAATGAAAACAAGAGTGGGGCCAGAACGCAACCCTGACGGATGCCCCTTTTAACGTAAAAAAACGGGGTACATTCACCTGCGGTACCATAGCGCACTCTACTGGATAGACGTTCATAAAGTCTTGCCAAGAAATAAACAATTTCTTTAGGGGCACCAATATCCAGTAGTATGCGCCACAGTATAGAATGATCCACAAGATCAAACGCGCTACTTAAGTCGGCAAAACATAAGAACAGGTTACCCCCTTTCACTAAAGTGTACTTGCTAATAAGCAGATCAAGGTTGACACACTGTTCCAGTGTACCTAAACCCTTCCTAAACCCATATCGGGCTCGTGACAGGATTTTGTTGTCTAAGGCCCAGGATTCGAGCCTTTTCAACAGAATCCTACTCATTACCTTAATGGAAGAGTCTAATAACGATATTGGCCGGTAATTGCAGGCTTCTGATTTAGAACCTTTTTTAAAAAGGGGGATAATTAATGAATGTCCCCAAGACGGCGGTAAATGGTCTTCTACAGCGACATTAAAAATCCTAGTTAAAATCGGGGCCCATAGATTAATTTCATTCTTATACAAATCAATAGGAACCTCATTCGGCCCTGGAGCTTTACCTCCTTTGCTATCCGCTAGTCCTTGATATACTTCTTCAATATTTATCAATAGGGGTAAAACGGGCCAGGTAGAGTCAATGGAAGAACTATTGTCAATCCTATCTGGGTTAAATATGTTAGTAAAATATTCAATCCAGGCATTACAATTTACATACGAGGTTAATTCTGGTTGGCAGTCATCTTTTAAAAAAGGGCAATTTACTGTCTCCCAGAATAGTTTACTATTATTAGTTGCTGCAGCTAAACTAAGTTTATCCCATGCTTCACCTTGCATTTCTCTTTTACGGGCTTCAATAGTCCGTTTATATTTAGAACGTAATTCTTGTATATGTATTTTATTACGTGGCTTAATTCCTAGTGCTAGTTTCAGGCTATGTAAAGCCTGGGTACAATTCCTATTGAACCATCCTACGTGTAATTTTTTTGTTGCACTGTAATTCTTGGTAAAAAGTCCCTCTATAATCTTGGTTATTTTAAGGAAGCTAGGGATCAGGAGCGTTGGATTTAACTCTTCACTAAGACAGTGATCTATTTCCCGTCTACATTTAACAATCACATCCTTTTGTATTTTTTGGGGGTCAACACCTGTCCATTTGATCCTCGTACCATTTGCTCTTGTGGGGGTAATATTAATAATACTCTTAGTGTTATTTGGTTGTCTTTTCCCCCAGCATAATAATGTTAACGAAATGCTGTTATGATCACTAACAGCCTGTTCTGTAATCCTTAAATTGGCATAATCAGTATTACACGAAATCAAAACATGGTCAATACTAGTAGCGGCATTCCTGCCGGTAAATGTTGGGCATTTAATGTTATCCCTGGTCATGGTACAAAGAATTTAGTGCTGTACCATATTCACCATGTGGGAAGTGCACATGGTCAGCATGATCCTCCACGTTATGACCTTTCGTGAACCCACATATTTTAGTTTGGGCAAGCGAACACACTTGGGTATTAAAATCACCGACCCAAAGGATAATAGCTTGTGTATTTGGTTCTAACAATGCCCTCTCAATTTCTATTTCCAGTTTATAAATTACACTCCCCCTATCACCATTAAAATGTTATTATAGTAATTAACTAAGAGCAAGTCTTTTCCCTTATGGAATTGAAGCCTCATAAGCTGGCAATGATAATCTATTGTTATACAACTTTTAATTTTGCATTCCACAAGTTTATTGGAAACGAGAATCAACAGGCCACCCTTAGCCCTTCCTGACCTGGAATCAATAGCATTAATCCAATTTGAGGTGTATCCCTCTACAAAAATTGGATCTCTATGCCAGGTCTCTTGTAAACAGATTATATCATAATTAGAAGTAATAAAATCTTTCCAAAACGGCGTATCTAGTTTCCTTTTAAGACTTGCTACGTTCCATGACACAATTGTATATCCTTCATTTACACCTGCTGTAACAGGCCTACTCCTCAAGTGTAAATTATTTGAGCTCTCCTCAAGTAAAGGCTCTAATATTACAGCACTTGCTGTCATCTCAGTTTCTGACTGCCCCTTCCAAGTTATTTCTTGCAGTTCACTGCCTATATTTACAACCATATTACAATAAGGCTTATTATAAACTTCTTGTACTATGGGCAGAGAGAATGACAGCCCAGCCTCTAATGCTGCTCCTTATACTATGGCATCGTCAGTCCCTATTGAATTGGATATCTGCCCTGTTCCATCAACTAACACAAGTCAGTCGTTATCTTCCAAAGAATTTAGTGCCTGATATCTGTTATGTAAAGGAACATTTATACAGAATGATGGTTGCGCTAATGATAATGCTTGGTTAGAAAAAGAGGGGTTGTGAGTTAAATTACCCTGGTTCCTACTCAGCATTAGGCGCCTATAAAAATATCCCAATGGCAAGAGAGTCATATTGTACTCTCGAGGGGATGGTGGTGGAGCATTCCCTAAGGTATTCTTCGCCAGGGGACTTAAAATTAATAATGATACAATTGCCTTCAAACTTTTTATTAAGAGGGCCTATCCATCCTACCTGTTGCGTTAACAATATCTGGTTAGCCCCTGACAACGGGAAACTGCAGTTGTTGGACAACCAATGCAAGGTTTTATTTTTGAGTGCATCATGATTTTCCCGCTGGTCCTTCCTTAACTTGGGTAAGACTGCCACATATGCCCCACATTCAGGGGGCAAATCAATAGATAAAGGTGCTTTATTTGTTTCAGAGAATAAAAAATCCATGTTGTCTATTCTATCGATATCTGTTGCCGGGGGGTTACTAACCCATGCAGGTAATTTCTCCATTTGATCTTTACCAACAATATAAAAAAGTAGCATGTTTAGTTTTGCTCTGCATTAGATTTTCCTTCAACACTTGGCTATAAGTTTGATTCCCTACAGGAAGTCTCCCTGTCTGATTAGTTACATTAGCTGTTGGGGGATTGCTACTGCTATCGATAGCCAAGATTAGATCCTCCCTACAAATATCTGCCCTCAATCTGCCCTTCTCCATTCTTGCATATATTTTCTCAAAACTACCATTTAATTGATGAACTTCCTTAGCTATATTATCTATTCTATCATGGAGTGGCCTAAGTAGTTCAATTAGTTTATCAAAAATAACTTCTGCAGATATTACATTCAACACATTTTCAGGGGCTCAATCTTTAATTGTATTAGCTGGGACCCCCCGTGTAGGGTATCTCTTATCTTTCTTTATCTTAGAGTTCCCCATACCAATTATTTTCTTTTTCTGTGTGATGGTTGTTGGCAGAGAAGGTGGAGAAACGTTAGGGGAGGCAATCAGTACAATGGGTGTGTTAGAAATACGAGAGTGCTCGTCTACAGTATCATTCACATCCTCAGCATAATCAGACCCATCTCTTACAATTGGAGGTAACTCAGAGGTAGTTAGTCTTTCTTCATTAGTCAAAATTAATTCATCACTGGACTTGTCACCGAGCATTGTACTAAACCCTGTGGACAAGCGTCTCTCCGTATGATTGATCTCTTCTGATAAAGCACTAACAGCTTTAACTAAATATGTATCTATGGTATTATCATCAGGGGTTTGTTCACCCGTCTCCATGCCATTTTACAACAAAGCCAATACTCTGTCCTTCACTCTAAATTAAAAGATTAATGTGAATAGCAGAGTTTATACACTTTAAACACTTTAACTAAGTCAATACCTTTCGGCAGTGTTACGTTGTCATGTCCAATTGCGTGCGGGTATCAGAGAGGTGGCCCAGCCCAGCCTTTTCTGGCCTTTGACGGCCTAAGACGGTCCTGCCCTTGTCCCGGGCTTCTTCTGGCGCGTCCCGCGATGCGGGAGCTCTTCCGCACTTTTAAGCGCCACCATGCGCCAAGTGAGCGTAGGCGGCGTCCGTCCGCAGGGATCTCTGGGGGTTGTAGTCTCCCCCTTCGGTGTCTGCGCGGTCAAAGCAGGTAGCGCAACAGGGGAAACCAGCAGCAGATGCCCCCAGACCTCAGTCCTGGCTCCGGTGAGTGCCACAGAGGTCAGGGAAGACGATGTCACCAGGCAGACCCAGCACAATTAGCCCCACGCTATGGCAGAGCACCCGCTCCACCGGAGCTCTTCCGTACTTTTAAGCGCCACCGTGCGCCAAGTGAGCGAAGGCGGTGTCCGTCTGCAGGGATCTCTGGGGGTTGTAGTCTTGAAGACCCAAGACCTTAGGGGCCTGGCGGCGCAGGGTACGCCTTAATCTCCTGAGTTCACCTGCTTTGTCGAACAGAGACACGGGACACTCCGTTAGGCGTAGAAGATAAGATTTATTAGCTGCAACTAAGTACAGTTGTCCCAGAAGTACACTCGATATGTTCTTAGGAGACTGCCACTTTACTTCGTGGCGCACAATCTTTTATATTCACAAAGGACACTCCCAACGCATACAGGGTCAACCAATGAGAAGAATGTGAAAACAAGATATTGAGTACCTCAAATAAGCCCCTCTCCCATCAGTGTTTGTCACCCTTCCCCACAAGTTAATCAGTGGTAGTGTTTATAAGTCGACTTGCAGGTGGCAGGACACATTTGTATGGCCTAGAGGACAGTTGTGAAATGAGAGAATACGATTAAAGAATAGCGAAGGCCCGGGGATAAGATAGAGTCAGAAAAGAATGGTGCGAACCAACGGATAGTTGAAACAGGGATCAGTCAGACCAGACGAGGATTAGTGGAGTCGGCCGGACCCTGACACCAGCTATA
This sequence comes from Triturus cristatus, assembly GCF_964204655.1. Lineage (NCBI taxonomy): Eukaryota > Metazoa > Chordata > Amphibia > Caudata > Salamandridae > Triturus > Triturus cristatus. The sequence continues at coordinate 267,380,259 of NC_140585.1, forward strand.
AACAGAGGCAGGAGGTTTTTGACACATTGCAGTAGAATCAGGAAAAACAACTCTTCGTTCACCGTGCCGCCTGAGTGAGGGCAACACAAAATGGCAGAAAGACACAAAATGGTGGCTAAATACGAACGAGATCGGAAACTGAATTACCTCAGTCTCCCCCTTCCGTGTCTGCGCGGTCAAAGCAAGTAGCGCAGGGGAAACCGGCAGCAGATTCCTCCAGACCTCAGTCCTGGATCCGGTGATTACCACAGAGGTCAGGGAAGACGATGTCACCAGGCAGACCCAGCACAATTAGCCCCACGCTATGGAAGAGCACCCCAGAGTCATTTCTCTTGCTGAAGATGAAGTAGAGGGTACCACTTCAATTCGATTCACAGGTTTTTATCGACTTTCCTGCAGAAATGTTTTAATTCGCCTAGCTAGTACATGAGGCCCTTGGGTAGGGAAACCCAACTGGTAAGAACCCTGATAGAAAGATGGTACCTGGTGCTATTACCACATGCCTTGTATGTGTCAGTTAATCTACTTAATGACAGTACTTCAAGCCCTGAGCAAAGGGACAGCAGTCTTTATGGGATCCCTGGAATGACACAATCTCAGAAAGGTTCTTCTTCATTATGAAGTAGAGAAGGCATGTCCAACCATGCTCATGAGAGTCGGATCCATGACAGATTGATGTAGCCATAAAATATATAAATACATTTTGGTTTAAATTGCTTTAAATATTATGTGGATATCACTAAAACCTTTCATCGAACATCATTTTGTAGAGACCGTTTCCCGGTCCTCTAACCCAATATGTGAGGGTGCAATGCTTCTCACACTTTTTTTTAACCTACTTGGGTGAGCATTGTTGTACTGATCCATCACTGATGGTTTCGCAGAGGTGTTCAGTTTCAAGGCACACAGAAGAATCTTTCATTAATTTACCATGATTGACAGCTGAGACATGTAAAGTGTATTCTCGCTTCTCTACAAAATAATATGTGTATTTATTTAAACCCAAACAGAATCATCAGGAGATACTGAAGACACTTCACCTTCCTCAACCAATTGAGCCATTAAGCCAAGAAATAAAATGCTAATTCTATTCCTGTAAAAGCTGGGTCACAGTAACATAATTTATTTACAACACCTAGAAATGATAGAACTGTGGTAAGAAGCACAATCTAAAAAACAAGAAATTATTTTCCCTGGTTTAGCCAGTGTAGAGCTGTCTTGAGTAAGAAAAGATGGCCAATCAATCAATCAATCAATCAATCAATCAATCAATCAATCAATCAATCAGAATCGTGTAAACAAAAAAGTAAATCTGAGCCATTCCTAGCCTCTTTTGTGCTTTCTCTGCTGGCTTTTCTTTTGACTTTAATTCTAATTCAACTTTTCCATTAATGTTTCTTAGGAATCCTAGGGTTGTCCGCTCACTGCACTTCATGCAGCAGAAGCATTCTTTCTACAACCCCTATCCGCACAAATCCCAATGTTCTCCAGTGCTTTACCTGTAGGTTTTGCTTGAGACGTTCTGGGTTGAAGCTCTTTGCTAGGACAATAACACCTGACTGCAGTACATAGCGCAGAGACACAGCCGCAGCAGACTGGTTGTATTTTTTGCCAATAGCAATCAAGACGGGATCTTCCAGCAGGACAGGAGTGCTCGGATCCACCCTGAAGAAGGGAACAGGACATAGAAAATGCATTTTGTTACTCGCTGTTGTCAAAAAGAGACAGGGCACAAACAAGTGACTGTGGAGTGAGAGACTGATTGAGGTTCTACCTTCCTTGTTGATAGATTCAAGTTTTACGATATACTGGGCTGAATTCTTTAGGGCAGTTATGCGAACTCAATAGCAGTAACTATGAAATTCAGTTGTACTTTTTTCTTTGAAATTTTGCATTTTTTGTTTAGCCAATTTCGCACTGACATTTCCACTTACCAACCACTGCAAAATTACAGGCCCCAGCAGTGTCAATGGTAATCTGTTCTACACATGTCTCCAACGTTTGATTTTGTAGAATACTGAAATACTCATTGTGATGTTTTGTTCTTACGAAATATTATGATGCTAGAAAGAAGTGTTGAAAGTATATAACTCGTAAGTAGGACCATTTAGTGTTTATAAAGAAAATATATTTGTATAGAATCCCTGAAACATCTGACAATTTCTGCACAAAATGACATTGAAATGCTCAACGTGAAATTGAGAGTTCTATTGACATATGTATTGTTAGACCTGGCATCATTGGCATGAGTCTCTCCTCCATTTTTTTCTGTTTGCCTCCTCTGTTTACGATGTTTTTGCTGGTTTATTGCTTTGGGCACTGTGCCACTGCTGATCAGTGCCACAGTGCAAGTGCTCCCTATGTTAAATTGTTACATTTGATTGGTGTTACCATGATTGGCTTGGTTGACTTACTGTTCAGACCCTAGTCTAGTGCACTGCGTGTGCCAAGGGCGTGTAAGTTAACTGCTGCTGGTGGGCTTGCAGCACTGGTTGTGCCACCCACAGAAGCAGCGTGTAAAATGTGTCTCAGGCCTGCCACCGCAGCGCCTGCGTCCAGTCCCTGACTGCCATGTCGACTTGGCAAGGAAACCTACTTGCCAGTCTCTAAACCTTCACTTTGCCACATTTCAGACACCTCTATGGTAGGCCCTAGGGCAGGGTGCATTGTTGGTAAAAGGTAGGTCATGCCCTGATGTGTGTGGCATGACCTAATAGTGAATTACAGCCATTTTCGTTTTTCACTATTGAAGGGCTACCTGCCTCCCATAGGCCAGAGTGGGCAGACGGATTATTAACTCCATTCTAATCTATCTGACTCAGGGAGCATGGTAGCAGGTCGAGTTTAGTATCCCTGAACTCAGAATTTAATGACACACCCTTTAGGATGGATGGTTTTTAAATTCTATGTTTGAAAATAGCCCTTTTAGAAAGTGTCTATTTTCTTGTCCAACTATCCACCGGTCTCTGCTGGTTTGGTGTGTGTGTCAGGGGCTGGGTGGCTCCAGAGGTCTGAATGAGTCAGTGTGGGGTGAATGAGGCATTTACACATAGAGTGAGGGAAGAGTAGCCTGGCCTGCCTGACACAATACTGGCTCCACCTCCTGCTGGGCGACTGATAGCCCTGCTCCTGCCAGTGACAATACTGGCTCCGCCTCCTGCTGGGCGGCTGAGGACTCTGCCCTGCTCAGTGAATAGGCCAGGTGCCTCTGCCTGGCAACACCCACAACGAACCTGAGATGGGGGGAATTTCCCTGCTTGGACAAAGGGAACAAAGGAGAAAAGGGGTATAAGAGAAGGACCCCTGAACTAAGAACTCAGATCACTTCTGACAAGGAAACCTGTACCAAGGACAAGAAGCCTGCTGATCTAAGGACTTGCCTCCCCTTTCTGCCAGAGTGCTGTTTTGCTGTGGAGGAATCTGAAAGCTGCTTCTTTATTTTTGCCAAGGAACAAGCAGAGAGGAACTTGGTGTGTACTCTCTGACCACTTGCTAGGAAATCTCCAAGGACTGGAAGAGTGCCAGTCTCCTGTTGAAGTCACAGGGCCAAAGGACTTCACCATCTGCTGAATTGCTGAATTGCTGGAAAGTGTTGTTTCCAGTACACAAGGGACAATCTGCAGTCTCGACGCCGCCGACGCCGCCGAACCCAGCTCGACATCGTGAGTAACGGCTCCAGTGTCTCGAGCCTTCGACGCCGGCCGCCGGGCCCGATCGACGCCAGCAGCAACGCCAGTGAGCAGTGGGTATCGGCCCCGGCTCCAAGTGACCCCGTCTCGACGCCGGTATCGACGCCAGTGAGGAGTGAGTATCGGCTCCACCTCCAAGCGACCCCGTCCCGACGCCGCTGCTGATCGCATCGACTCAACGCCCTTCTCGACGCCGTGAGCGCTGCTCCGGCCCGACATCCCTCGACACCGCTGCAGATCGACCCGACTCCGAGGCACAATCGACGCCGACCTCGACGCCGACCTTTCGACGCCGTGGATCATCGTTTTCTTCATTTCTCAAGGTACTGTACTTGTGGGGTCTGTTGCAACTCCAGGCTCGACGTAGAGCTCCTCGCGGTCGACGCCGAACCTTGGGAATCCTGTAGACTCGACGTCGTGTGACTCCTGTGGGGGTTACATTGTTGCCAAAGAACTGTGTTTCAGAAGAACACTTAATTTTGTTGCTAAAGAACTATTTGCCAAGAAGAAACCTTACTTGAACTATTATTTTTCCTTCCAAAGAGTATTTATTAAGACTGTGGTATATTTTTGTCGTTATTTGGTCTTCTGCTAAGCCTTATATAAAAATCCTATTTTTATAATAACTTCTGTGTCGTGTCCATCTGTAGTGTATTCACTTTATTACTGTATGTGGTCATAAATGCTTAACACACTGCCTCTGAGATAAGCCTGTCTGCTCTGCCAAGCTACCAAGGGGGTAGCAGGGGTTATCTGAGTGTGTAATCCCCTTTCCCTGACTAGAGTTGGTTGGTCCCTATTTGTCAGAAGTGTATACCTCTGCCAACTAGAGACCGCCGGTTCTAACATGTATTAAGTTGCGTTGCCGGGAATAAATAGTAATATGGTAGTAGTTACTAAAAATAGAACTGTTCCAAAATATAATGCTAATATCTCATTAACTGCCCTGGTATTAAATTGTCTGGAAAAATAGAGAAGTACCTACTTTTATTATCTCAAATTGCAAAGGCCTTCTTTTGTATTCTATTTTGTACCAATACATGTTTATACATCTATAATCAAAGGATTTTCGTTTAATAAAATGAGTTTGTTGAAGTTGTAGCTACCTTTATTCCCCAAACATCTATAGCATATCATGGAAGAAATAAAAAAAGATACTCTACTTACTGATTTAAATTAATAAATATCTACAGCATCGCATTATTCCCATTCCAAGGTGAAGGGTTTAAACCAGTTTTGCTTGTATATTTCACATATTATTGGATGTAAAAAAAACACTTCTACAAACGTTGCAATTTCTAACGTCTGTAGAAAGGGATTTTGAGAACCTATGGATGACAAGAACAATTTTAGCAATTCTTTGAAGACATGCAGAATGAGTATGAGTCTGTGTGGCAAGCTATATCTAAGGATGTAGAGAGGTCAACGAGAACTAGATCTGCAACTGCTTACTGGTCTTTTACACAGAAGTCAGCGCTGCATTTCTCCTGTACATGGCGCATTCTGAATAAATTGCGTCAAGGACGACGCAGGCTTGGAGATGAGCCAATATAGGTTGGCCATAGGGTTGCAATTTGAATGCATGTGTTTTGTAATTTTTTTAGGAAGGCAAATGTTTGTGGCATAGGGAAAGCCCCTTTTGGGGGTGTTAATAATTGTCAAGATGTGGGAATAAGATTAACTGTCCTATAGTAACAAAGCTGATATCAGATCTGAAGTTATTTGGAGGAGTGTGCATAGTCTTTATATGTAACTTTTCCATATGGAAGTGTGTTTGTGTGTGTGTGTGTGTGTGAGATGCAGTAATTATACTTAGGTTGTAGTTTTTGCAGTCAAAGGAGGCCTATTGAATCATGAGGAAAACATTTCACCCTTTAACTATATTTTTCTTTGAGAAACTATTTCAGACCACACATTGCTTTTCTCACAGGAGGAACCCCCCCTACAAAATAAGATACATCCTCTGAACACTGCTCTGTGATGAGCTCTGCGTTTTACAGTACTTGCAGTCATCAGGTTCGGAATGCCTCTCTGTTGAACCACAATGAGTTCCCATTTCGCAATATGTTGCCAGTCCGCGTAGCAAGCACCTATCACTTTCATGTTCAACCACCATGGCGACATCTGGAGGACTTTGTGGTTTTCTTTAATGCAACAATTGGATCTCTTCTATCAGTCTTCTTCAGCCATATTTTTTAAGACTCTTGGCTTTTCCTAATGAAGTATCGATCTCTCTAATCTTATTGACTGTTTGAGGGTATCCTTCCGCCTCTACCATAGTGCTTGAATTCAACTCCTAGGGGGCTAATTTAACTCCAAGTCTGCGCCTTAGATTCTCAAACTGTCATGTAAGACTACTCGTGTGGGAAAGGATACACCTTTCGTTGTGTGTGTACACATTTGGAGTTACAGAGGCTTTGCCTTTTTTCTTCAGCCCATATATTGGAACAGTGCCCACATACAGGAACACTGTTAGTCCAACAGAACCAGTGTGCTCTGTCTTTACAGAGTTCGGAAGAGGGGCCAGATGTACTAACATTTCACTCAATGCAGCACAGCAAGTAAAGCAGCTGCACTGTGTTGCATGAAGGGGAGAGAGTAGAACTGGGCCATATATTCAACGAACCGGTACAGTTTTGCTCTCTCCATGCGCTGGTGCACTTATTGCACTGATGCTCTTGTGGCTGCCGGATGCCAACACAGGCACCTTTGTGCCATAGTGCAAGGGTGTCTCTGTTATGGTCAGGATAGGTTTTGTGCAGGAAGGCATCAAAATCCATGCACCACCCATGGAAATCCTACCTGACACAAAGTAACCTAATTAGCGCAATGCACTGCATTGAATTACATTTTCTAACAAAGCCACCCAAATTGCCATTTGGGTGGCTTTGTAAACACCCAAAAAGAATATTGCAATAGGGGCTGCATCAAAAAATTGACACAACCCTGAAGCAAAATGTTTATCAATCTGGACCTTAGTGTTCAAGGAGTAAAAGACAGAATCAGCCACTTCTCGATACTACAGTTTGGTCACCTGCTGCATACCAAATTATGAGTACTACTAAATAGCCCTAAAAGCCTTCAGCATTGTGATGCTGCTTGGTGCCGGAAGGTATATGCACTCCTAGTGCTCTGCGTGGATCTCTGTATCATGTCCATTGGTGTCAAGGAATCCATAAAGTGCCCACAATTTGAGCAGACAACTACACCAGTAAGCAAACTGGATTTTCTCTTTGTTCTCAGCAAATAAACTGAGATAGAATTTTACTCATGACGTGCAGCCTTGGAAGTATTGTATTGTACTGTATTGCAAAATTTACATAGCACTTACTGCCCCTTTATGTTTCACTGAAGCACTTTCCTGCCTGCATAGCAAGCTATGCCGTGTGGGGTATGTAGTTGGAGGGGTGTTGTTTTTGGTTTTTATCCTATGCGGGAACTATTTCCATGTCATACTTGATGACCAATGAGGTGTTAGAGGACTCATCTCTTAGCAGTGTGGTGGATGAAGAGATGTGAGAGAAAGAGGCAGTATGTATGGGTTTCAGTAAGCTCCCAGCTTTGAACAGCTCTGCAGGTCCTTTATGGTATTTGTTATGACCACAGTGTAGTCAGCTGATTACTCCACTGGGTTGTTCATCCTGATATTTTGCTTAAATGTTATTGTCCCGAGCAGGTATCATTGGAGAGAGAAGTGGTAGGGCAGTCTGCTGTGAAGGACTCTGTTACCATCATACCACACCTGCATGCTGTTGTGATATGTAAAGAAGCAGTCATAGTATGTAGCTGGTTACAGCCTGCTGTGATAGACTAGATTAAACTCCTTTGATTGTTCAGCAGTATGTGGCAGATCTCTTCAGTTATTCCATACCTGTCCGGTTGGTGATGGCAGGTTTATATGCTGGTACAGCACAGGGAATGGATAAGACCCCCATAGCTGATATACCATATGTATGCATAAGAGGATTAGGCAGTACAAAGATTGTGCAGTCAAGCGTATCTACAATTGGCTGTCAACTGCTGAGTGTTTTGATATTAGTATTAGGGATGGCCAGAAAGGTATATATGAATTAACATTGTTTTAGGTGAGCCATAATCCAGCCCTTCTTAACATACCTGGATTTAGATTGATATGCAAACACTCTGACAGGGTTTTATGATGGTGGAACAGCACCAGTGTTCACAAATATTACTGGCCACCTCAATATTTTTATTCAATAAAAGTAATGTTTCTGAACATTAGTCGTAGTCACCGCTGTTGTAACTTAGTGATAATTAGATGAGTAAGTTATGGTAAAAGACGTTACAACCATTAATGGGACACCTGTCAAGAATACCCATAACAGGTTGTGAACATTTATGAATGGAGTTTGTCAGATGCATGATGAGTGCTACCTCCATTAGACAGCTTCATCTATCACATCATTCATTTAGTGCCTGTCCATGGCAAAACACTTGAATGGGGAGTGAAAATGAAGAGAAAGGCATTCACAAACGGTGATGGTGCAGTGGGAGACCACAGCACTTCTAATTACAATTAACAATGCATTAGTTCATTGTTGTTAACTTAAACTTTGAAATGTTTGGTAGTTTATGGGTATGCCTGACTTAAATCAATCACCGAACAGCGATTGGCTCAGTGATAACATGCAACTATTAAAAAAACTGCACTTCGAAGAACATAAAAACTGGGGAAACGCACATAAATACTCATGCCAAATATTACTCACAGCGTAGAAACAATTTTCAGCTTCTCCTGTCTTTGCAGGACTACATACTTTCAACTTTATAATACTTTCAAATAGCTGGGCAAGCTAGACTTTTATCACTGGCACCAAAAAGTGTGGGCTACATATTGTGTGCAAAGTATCTGGTAAGTTTGCAGGAGGCTAAATACCTAAATAGTGGTCAGTGTGGAGTTACGGTGGTCAATACTGACATCGAGACAGACCTTTCTCCTGTGGTGATTTGTGGCTATACCCATATACAATGTGTATTCCTAGATCTTCTCCAAATACAACAAGTATTTGGTAATTTAATTACAATTTCCAACCATATCACCCATGTTTCTCATATGGTCTTTAGAAAAATTATACACAACAGGTAAATAACCTTATTTTTTTACATTCAACAGCAGAATGTGGAGCAATTTGGTAGGTCTTGCTTTTAAAGACTTCTCTAATGTGAATTTTACATTATTCAGTCTGTGTGGAAGGGAGTAATATTTTGCTTTAGAAAATGTTTTTTGTTTAATGTATGTTTGCCCAGATTGTGTCTGCTCTGCTTACTGTCCTCTTCTCGAGGACAGTTGGTGATGGTCTTTTATGGGGGATTTTTAGGTTTTCTTTAGAGGGCAAGTTGACCCAAGGTTGTATGTTGAAATAAAGAGTTCCACAACAACGACTACGTCTAAACCACGAGTGTTTTTACCACACATTCCTTAACCACGATGTTTCGTGGTAAAGGCATGCATGGGAAATAAAATGCTTACCAACTACTACCCCGATTACCCCCAAGCCCCCCACCCCTAAAAACACAATCACCCACACCCCCTAAAAACTATCACAATCCCCTGTAAACTAACTCAACTCCTCCCACACCTGAAAACTAACCCCAAACCTCTAACCCCTGAATACTAACCTCAAAACCCCACCCCCAAACCCTGCACCCCCTAAAAACTAACCCCAACCCCTCCACGCCCTGAAAACTTACCCCTACCCCTCCCACCCTCTGAAAACGAACCCCACACCCCCTAAATACTAACCCCAAACCCCCCACCCCATGAAAACTAACCCCACACCCCCTAAAAACTAACCACGAACCCCTCTTACCTGTTCCTGTGCGATGCTCCTCCGAACCCTACCCTGTGCGATGCTCCTACGAACACTAGACCGAATCAGCCTTAACCACGCACATGTGTGGTTAAGGCTGAGTTGTTGTTCGGGCAAGTCATTGTTTGGCTTGCGTGACTCTGGAACTCGTTTTTCCGGAGTCGTGGCAAAGGCCGTTGCCCAGTGAAAGATATGATTTGAAGGACAGTAGGTACACAAAGGGATCCACCTTGTCAGGTACATATTCATGGTTTTGGGCTCATGGGAAATGGAACCAATTGATATTATTATCTATCCAGGAGAACCCTTCTTACCAAGTTTCATCCCTGTGCGATCCTAGGACACTGTAGCCAACCACCGCAATATTCTTGGACTTGCAGAACTCCACGAGTTTCTTCTGATTCAGATACGGGTGACATTCCACCTACAAGGTTGAAGTATTGCATGCAAATGATCAAAAGCCAACATTAGCAGAGGCTCCAATGCAGGGGTGGGGTCAGAAAGAGTTAGAGCAGGTGTCTATGGAATGCAATGAGACAGGGAAAAGTGATTAAACCAACCATGGTGAAAAAATACAACAAATAATTAGTAAGCTAGTGGATCAAAGTTCTATGAATTTGAGTCGAGAGTTGTATGGGACCTAGTTCAGTCTTCAGCATTCTTAAAGTGCGCAGAGCAGTAATGAATAGTTTGTACGGGTCTCAGTAGTACTGTATATAAATTGAAAATAACCTTTAACTGTAAACATACAGTAACAGTAGTTATACAGTATAAGCGCACATTCAAGAAAATTATCACAGATACGTTACAAAATTGCTGTGTTGTTCTAGAACAGAATACAAGCACACCAATCGCATTTCAGCATATTTTTCATCGTCTTTCTTTTTAGATGAATTCTTATGCTTAGTAGATTACATTGTTCAGCCAAAGCATGTTTCGCCCTTTGTGATAGTACCTTAAAGCCTTCTTCAAGGCTAAAATGTATTATGCAACCATGTCTATATAATATTTTTACAATTGATACTTATATACACAGATTATGTGAGTGGTCGAGCCATCAAGAACACACAATGCATGCTGTGAGCATTGGAACATGAACATTTAGAGATATGAAGGTAAGCAACATGAGAATCATTGTACTATCTCTCCCACTCAACTGCTCCCTATGCTGCTTCCTTCTCTCACTTTTGAAATTGATCACACTATACAGTTCAACATAAATGGGCACTGTGCACGCCAGTCACTTTAGTGACACTCACTTTTCATAAACGATTAGAATAGTCTGAGCGATACATCACTGCTATATGCAGTGCTCATAGCTTGTACGTTCTACAAAGCTACAAAGAGAGGCACATTTAAGAGCAGGCATCAAGAGAGAATGAAGACATTCTAGGGAACTGCTGGCTATTCTTTAATATGTAAATATTGCCCAAACATAGGGACCACTGAAAGCACATTGGTTAGCTCTTGTGCATTCACCTGTAATATTACCAATATTAATACATTACATCACTGATGTCCAAGCGTATTGAGCAGGTGGTCCTAGTTGTAACTATTGTAGCCCTCAAGAAGACGAGCATGTGATGAGGGGTTGTTCGATGAGATTAGCAAGTATTGTGTAAAAGAGTGACTTGAGAGTGTGAACTAGGGGCTGCTTAATACTGAATAGGGTATGGGGATGAATGTTATGCGAAAATGTGGATGAGTGAGAAGAACGAGTGATGTTGATGAAAGTGATGTGGGGGCGTGAGAGAGTAATGACAATCTCACTTGGATAAGTAGGTGATTTCCAGTGTTCAGGTTGAAACAGCTATGGAGGACATTGAAGAATGTATCAGGTATCTAACGTCCCCAGATTGAAACTCCTCCAACTTATGTGTGAGAAATTTATGGTGAAAATATTCAAATTCATTGCTTTAATATTGAAGATATCCTAGTTTTATCCAAACTTCCTAATAATTCACATGTCGGGATCAAGCTGCTTTTCAGCGTTGTGCAGTTGGGCAACCACACTGGAAAGCCTACACACTATGCATGCTAGTAGTGATGTGTATCGCAGCTATTACAGTACATTTGATACCAACCACTAAATGGAAAGACAGTATTATTTGAATTTGGCAAAGTAGCAATCAAATTGTTTTCCACATTGGCAGCTCAGAAAAACAGGCCTGATTTCTGTGTGAAAAGATTGATCATCAGGGATCGAGTGTCCTCATTCTCTCACACTGGTGGCATTCTGTCTGGGGCAGTCTGCCTACTGCCCATCAACAGTATTCATTGCAGAGTATGGGTTTGTTCTTAGTCTTTCTGAACATATTAAGATTGATAATCCAGATCCATTCATAAAAAGACAGTAGATATCTAGAATTTAAACATATTAAGTCCACTTACTTGGTTACAGACCGGTGCATACTTGAGTCCTGGTTTGCTTAAAAGCCGCTCCAGTTGCCGGCGATTAAAGTTTGACACCCCAATGGATCTTACCAATCCAGCATCCTTGCATGCCTCTAGGACCTGCATGGGAGTAGTAGAAATTCAATTTAGATACAAATCTACTGGCCAATATGAAAATGGATTCTAATTCTTGTATAGATGGGAGCTGCAGCACTTCTTTCCATGGTGAACAGTGAATGAGTCCCTGAGACTTGACTGAAAAGTGCCTTACCATACAGGTTCTATGACCATAGTTTCAGCTTGTGACCTCCAGATTCACAGATGTATCTTATCAACCGAGCCTGGAGATTGAATTAGAAAAACTTCATAGTAGACCCACTGGTTGCTGCTTCTGCATTCTCATCATACCTGTGAGGCACTCTCTACAGCAAAGCTGATGTGAGGAGTTTGAGACTCAGGGAAATAGAACCGTCCTGAACAGTGTATTCAAGAAAAACAAGAACGGCAGAATTTTGAGGGGAAAATAACAAAATTGACCACATGTATTCATAAATTATTGGTGCCTGTTTTTTTATAAGCTATGGGAGGATGTTCTGCAAGCTGTTTCAAACCGTGATTTCGAATTACTCAAAATTGAACAATAACGCAAATGGAGGGAGTATATATTATTGGAGTTGAATCCAGAAGAGAGCTGTGGCTTGAGCAGTTTCAGTAGCCCAATAAAAGTGCAATGAACTTTAAAACGTTACTCCCTAAGTACTTGTGTTGACAGTAGCTTTGTGTAACAGTATTGGCATTGTATGGAATAGTGTTGACCTTTTTTCTAGGAGTCCGGTAGATCACCATTTATAGGGATAGCTTTATAAAATTTCTGGTTCGACATATTTAAAAGGCACTATGTTTAAGTCAACAAAGTAACTAATGAAACTTTTATAGCAACACACCTGTGGATGTAAGCACCATTTGGATAAAGCAGTAGGTCAACAGAACTTTGGATTAGAGCTGAAAGACTTTAGGCCTGATTGCGGGTACAGGTGGTATTTATCGCAAATGATAAATGACGATATCATGGGGCAAGGGTGCAATAAATATCACATATTACAAGTTATTGGGTAATAACATACAGATGTTTGTGTTTACCGGCCCAAAATCCCCATAATACGGTTAATACCGTAGGCCTTTTCAATCTTACATTTTGGCAGGCTTGACCTGCCTGAATATAATGAAGATGGAGTAATTTAATGCATCCGACAATTATCAGATGCAATGAATGAAACCAAACTCATAAATCCGACCTGTGCGTAATCCAGGGGTTACAAACAGGTTGGAATTAACAGAGCCACTCATAATCAGGTCCTAACACTCTGTCTCATGTTAAATCTACAGCGCTAATGGATTATGTGGAAAGGTAGAGTCTACATCTGCCATCATTTACCAATTTGGATGGCACTGTGCACAGGGCTACAATATTGGTGTCTACCAGTGAGAGGGAAGTAAGTAAAGTGAAGATAACCATCCCACTTTCACTTAAGATACACCTGAACTGAAGCTACATAGTAATCCCAAGAAAGAGCAGTATTAGCTCTAACTGACTGCACAGGCGTTTTGTACTTTTAATATGTATTCAATAGCACTCAACCTTCTAATGGTTCTACTTACGAAACCACAAACCAAAGTGAAAAACAATATACAAAAGCGAGTGCTTAGAAAGTGCAATGTTCTTACTGAAAGTTTCACTTATGAACAGGTGTACGATCCTAAATTGCATGCCCAAACGCGTTAGCGACCTGTTTGAGCATTCAAAAACGAATAGGGAAAGGTACAATTTCTATTTAGCAAGTCGCTATTCATTTGCAACTCGCTAAATAGGAATTGTGACAAGCTATTAGGAAGGGGGTCCCTTCCTAATAGCGACTCTCTACCCTATGTTCGAATGTTTTGTGACCGCTATTGCGGTCGCAAAACACTCGCAATTTAACGCACTCTTCAAGAGGGTGGTAATGCACTCGCAAATGGGAAGGGGTCCCCAGGGGACCCCTCCCCCTTTGCAAATGCAGGGGAAAATATTTTTTAGGAGCAGGCATTGACCCCTACCTGCCCTTAGAAAATGAAACGAAAATGTTTAATTTTATTTTTTTAAATGCATCCCATTTACCTTAAAGGAAAACAGGATGCATTTTTTTTTTAACCTGCTTTATTTAAAAGCAGTCCCAGACATGGAGTTCTGCTGAGCCCAGCAGGCCACCATCCATGGGAGGGCGAGCCATTCCCAATGGGGTCGCAAATTGCGAGTGCCTCATGAATATTCACGAGGCATGCATTTTGCAACCCCATTGGGAACCGTGAACAGTGTCTCAGACATTGTTGTACATGGCATTTCGCGACTCGCAAATTGCGACTCGCAATCGAGCGCAATTTGCGAGTTGCAAATTGTCATGGTCGTACACCTGTCCCTTAATCACATATTAATTCAGATTAATCAAACATATAAAGTCTTCTTATAGCTACTATATAACCCAGGAGCCATGACATTATATTCCCCAAAAATTTTTCTTTATTCTTCGCAACATCAAACTGAAGGGACTTAATCATGACTGTAAACAAACAATGCATATATTTATGTACATATATAAAATACATATTCAGTAAGCAACCTGAGGCTACGTAGTCATGCATAACTGGAATCCATAGAAAATAAGAGAATTCCCAGAACCATTTTACTTATGATTGGATGTTAAAGCTATTTGCCAGCATGCACAATACTGTCAGTGACATTACACTAATTAAACATTGCAGTTGTTTGAAATTAAAGTACCAAAGAACATATTTTATTTAAAAAATATTCTGTAGTACACAATAATATTTAAATGTTTATATTTTACCTCCCACGTAGAGCAAAAGTCAACGTTATCTTGAACAAATTTGCCGTCGCTTTCTCTGGTTATTTCAGGTCCTGAAGGCTGAGAAAATGATTAGAAACACAGTTTTTTTATAAAAGTAACAGACATTTTGTACTAATATAATTAACATAGCCATGCCACATAAGTATTTCAATTATTTATTCCTTAGCTTACTTTTATGAATATCTACCTTAGGATCTGCCATCCAGCTGGCTGAAAATATGAGATCCCCTGATTTATTGAGGAAGTGCTAAATCCAGAGATGAATACATTGATGGAGCTATGTTAGGTTATTTTATGCAGATTTGTAGATCGCACTATCCCACTGGAGGATGTCCTGGCATTGAGCAGGTGTGATACATGCCACACTGAAGGCATAGAGAGATCAGTCAAAAAGCCAGATCTTCAGCTTCTTGTGGAATTCAAGAACTAAGGAGGAGACTCTAATTTGTAGCAGCCGGTCGTTTCACGTTTTATGAGCAATATATGAGAAGGCTTGACCACCAGATCTGATTTTCTGTATGCCTGGTACATGTCCAAGTAGGTGTTCAAATGAGCAGAGGAGGCTGTGGGTGTTTGTGAAAGCAGATGCAATTGTTGAGGATTGTTGAAAACAATAACAGTGGGCACGCTGTACATATCATTGAGTGCCCATGAACAATAACGATGGCCACAACTGCTTTATAACAAGGACTCAAGCCCAAAACTTATGAGGACATATGGACTAGAAGATATTATTGGTTTTTAGCAACTGGATAATGTGGATAATGTGGATGTGTATATCTGGATATAATATCAATGTTTTACATTTTTTATCAAAGATGGTATGCTTTGAAAATTATAAAAGTAAAAAGAAGAAATTACAGGTTTTTTGTCTTTGGGACACTGTTTTATACACATGGAGTGAAATGTCTTTGGTTTTATGAGATGTCTGAGTGGAGTGACTATGGGATGATTGTATTTGAGTTTCAAATGAGGGATTATTGGGGGTATATAATTCAATTAAGGACAATGGTCAGCAATATGTGATGTATATTATATCATATCAATATGATTACAAGTATTATTAGCTTATGAATTTGAATATGATGTTATACTTCAATACATTTGCAATGTATTGCTATATTGAACAATATTTTTGACAGCTGACATTTTGATTTAGTGCAAGTGCGAGG
The DNA here is from genome assembly GCF_964204655.1 of Triturus cristatus. Taxonomy (NCBI): domain Eukaryota; kingdom Metazoa; phylum Chordata; class Amphibia; order Caudata; family Salamandridae; genus Triturus; species Triturus cristatus. The sequence continues at coordinate 267,396,248 of NC_140585.1, forward strand.
TGGGTGTTTCTTTTGTTTACTTGTTTATTCCCATGTTCCGCTTCTCTATCATGTTGCTGGGGGACCCTTTCTGTTTGATACTGATTTGCTGTAAGACCTTAGCTGGGAATGGTAGCAGGGATATCAGTCTGTAGTTGATGAGTTTTGTAGGGTCAACAGAGGGTTTCTACATCAAAGGGAGGACCGTTGGGTGTTTTCAAGCATCTATGTCAGTGATTCTGTTGCAGTTTTAGCAAGCTGGTCTGGGGGTGGTGCGTTTGAGTGGGACGGGGATGCTGATCTTGACAAGGGCATAGTTTGTCCAGGTGACTGGTGTGGGCTCATCAACTCAGATGTTCTCATCACCACAGAATTAGTATGGTGAAGAAAATTAAACTATTGAACTATCCTATGTATTTAGCACATTCTCTAGAAATTAGAGGATTTTCTATTGCCACTGAAAGATAAACCAAGTTTTTAGCCTTATTTAGGGTTTGGCAGATAAGGACCTCTGACACAACATGTTCAATGTCCTGTTTGCCATACTTAGAGTTCCATGGACTATAATGAACGTTTAATACAGAGGGAGGGACATTTGCCATGTTACTGATGGACTACCTTGTCCGCCAACCTCTAAATAAGCTTCTTGGGGCCTAAATCGATTTGACCAGATAGGATACTCTGTGACAATCATGGCAGATATCCTGTCTGCTCTCTATTAGAAATGCCGTAGGATATAATGGCAGTCGTGGCCAGCATGGCTAGCAGGTGGTGGGGTGGGGGAACGGGTGTCAGGCAGGGGTATGTGGGCAGGTTTCGTGCAGGGCCAGGTCCCTCATCTTCTCTGCTCCTGCTCTCCTGCCTCCAATAGGAGCAGGAAGTAGGCAGCTAGGCTCCCTCCCCTAGGCCAATCACAACGCTGCATTGCAGCCTTGTGATTGGTCTGAGCGCCGTGACACAGCACCCAGCCAAGGGCTCGAGGGGTGGGCATGTTCTCCATGCAGACTGAAATGCAGCCAGCATGCAGAACAAGAAAGTGCCCGAGAGGGCCCACCAAACAGTCACTGCGCACTCAGGAGTGGGCAAACCACTCCTCCCCTGCCCTGCTCGGAAAGCAGAGCAGCCCCTCCAACCCACCCATCGCAAAGCGGCAGGACATGAAACATAAAATAACAATAACTCTAAGTTATTGTCATTTTATGTTTCACACTGCTTAAGAGCAGTGGGACGACGCTCCTCCGTGATAGCGGAGGAGCCGCCCCTGCAGAATGGAATTACAAGTATCATTGGCTATAATGCACTTGTAGCATCTGCAACGTTTGTAATAGAAAATCCCATTCATCTTAAATTACGGTATGCTCACCCCTCATCTTTGACCATAGATGACACGGAGGGGCCACTGCTTCCACATCTCTGAGCAAAGCCGGCACCACCTGCACAGTGGTTGTCGCCAAAGCTAGGGCTGCTCTCAGTTGTGATACGAAGCAGACTTCAGTAGCACTGTTACCAAGCCAAGAAATCAAAACAAGCAGATGGCTATGCTTCTCTCCTGAAGCAACATGGCCAACCATAAGCCACCTATGGGAAGAAGCAAGAGGGGGCATATAGGCATCACTCCTCCAAAAGACCCAGTCATGCACACAATGCCTATTCTCTGCACATCTTTTCTACACACGCTGCAAATGTACTGCTCACAGTGCACATTCCCATACACTATCCACCACCTCCTACCAAATATGGCGAGAAACATCAACCACATCTACACATCTACCTTATTGAAGGTGCAATTAGGCTCCACACGCCGATGTTGCAACTTCAACATGTTGCCTACATGTAGAGTAGAAGCCATTTCACTTCCTTTTTTCCACCACCAATGACAGCCGAGCAAATTCCTTGGTGGGTTATGCCAACTAACCTTCCTGAGATCCCTCTCTGGTGTCAGCAGCTTTCAAGCGACCCCTTGGATAAATACAATCAGTAAAACTCACAAACATATACCTTCTTGCTAAGATATTGCGCCCACAATATGTACCTTCAGGGAAATGGGGTAGTGCATGATGAAAAGGTCCAGGTAGTCCAACTGAAGGTCACTCATGGATTTTTCCAGGGCTTTCCGAACCATATCAGGCGAGAAGAACCTACACCAAAGCTGCGCAAAAAAAACAGAAGAAAGGTAAGTCTTCGTCTTTCACAATGTAGTTAATCTCCCGCTTGTAACATATTTCACATTTTAGCTTCAAGCCAATACAGCTGATAATAGTTTATATGGTACAAAATGCCCAATACAGATAAACCTAGTATCTATCTATATATATATAAATTCACTGAAAAAACCATAGGTTTCACACACGTTATAGTTAGGAATTAGCATTTAAAAAACCTTGCAAATTCACTGAAAAAACCATAGGTTTCACACATGTTATAGTTAGCGGAAATTTTACTGATAAAAAACCAATGAAATTGCCCCGTTATAGTTAGTGCTGGCAACTATAACTCACGCGACCGCAATCCTCTGCTGATGCTAATACTGTATTTAGACACTTATTTGCCCATGTCTTCTTCCATACATTTTTAGCTATACATATATTACAAATATTTTTTTTTCATAAAGACACATATGTCATCAGCAGAAGATTGCGGTCGCGTGAGTTATAGTTGCCAGCACTAACTATAACGGGGCAATTTCATTGGTTTTTTATCAGTAAAATTTCCGCTAACTATAACATGTGTGAAACCTATGGTTTTTTCAGTGAATTTGCAAGGTTTTTTAAATGCTAATTCCTAACTATAACGTGTGTGAAACCTATGGTTTTTTCAGTGAATTTGTACGGTTTTTTAAATGCTAAGTGACTTTACGCCATTCGTGGCGTGCGCGCCCACTTAACGCAGTTCGTTCCATGCGCGCACGGTGCGCTTCGCGCACCGTGCGCGCACAGTGAGCACGCGGTGCGCTTCGCGCACCGCGCACCCACTTTACGCAGTTAGTGCCGTGCCCACGTTACGCTAGATGGGCCATGTACGCACGATGCGCTTCGCGCACCGTGCGCACATGGAGGACATATTATGCGCTTCCTTGTGATAGGTAATCTGTTGAAATTTTTTGGGAAACTTTTCTGTGCTCTGATAAGCCATGCACAAAAGGTGGCCTTCGGCCACCATTTGCACAAGGGGTGGAGAAAGTGTGGATAGTGTTTTTTTTATTTTTATTTTTTTACCGTACGCTTACGGTAAGCGTACGGTAAGCGTACCCCGCGAAATTGCCGAAAAAAAAATAATGCCGTTTTTGCTCTTGGGGGATGTTTGGGGACTCCCTCAACATGACTATGTGAGAGGGAGTTGTCAAAACATCCCCGTAACATGTTTTTGGCCATCATGTTTGATACATAACACTCAGTGCGGTAGACAAAATGGCGGACGCCGCTTCCTGGTTTCTGCCGATTCGAATGTTTACTAAGATCTAAGAGCCAATCAGAATCGCGCTCGCGCACGCCACCGTACGCTTACCGTAAGCGTACGGTAAGCGTACCGTAAGCGGGCTCAGATATATATATTGATTTAAAGGCTATTTTCTCAGAATCTACTGAACAGATTTACACCAAACCTACAAAAGGCACTTCCTTGACCTAGGGACTACCTCTCTGCCAAATTTCTAGTAATTCTGTTCAGCCGTTCGGGCTGTAGCTCGTTCTAAAGGTCCTATGGAAAAATGCATGGGAAAAACGCGTTTTGGGACCCCCCTTTTATCTCAGCCCCCGCTTGACGAATCCCCCCGAGACTTTCAGGGTAGGAGCGGAGCGTAGCGCCCCACCTATTTTGAGAAATTCGCGAGGATTCGTCGACCGGCGCCAAAGTTATTCAAAATAGAATGTTGAGGTTTTCCTATGGAAACGTGGTCCTAACTATAACTACCTACTGGCGACCGCCAGTAGGTAATATATATATATATATATATATATATATATATAATATATATATATATATATCCTCCACAAAGGTTCCTTTTTGCCGGTTGTTCGCAGCGCTCATCGTGGGTGCGTTGCCCCGCGGTTGAACCATACCGCTATTAATTTGCACAACAATCCTCCTGGAATGGAGGAAAAACGGGCCGCACTCCCAAAGTATCAGTTGTAATCGTTTTATTTCTTTACATCAGGGCCGTAGCAGAGCTAGATATACGCGTTTCGATGCCGCCTGGCACCTTGCTTGATCGTGAGCAAGGTGCCAGGCGGCATCGAAACGCGTAGATCTAGCTCTGCTACGGCCCTGATGTAAAGAAATAAAACGATTACAACTGATACTTTGGGAGTGCGGCCCGTTTTTGCTCCATTCCAGGAGGATTGTTGTGCAAAAAAAAAAAAAAAATATATATAATATATATATATATATATATATATTTATATATATATTACCTACTGGCGGTCGCCAGTAGGTAGTTATAGTTAGGACCGTGTTTCCATAGGATAACTTTGGCACCAGTTGACGAATCCTCGCAAAATGTTCAAAACTAATGGGGCGCTACGCTCCGCTCCTACCCTGAAAGTCTCGGGGTGATTCGTCAAGCGGGGGCTGAGAAAAAAGGGGGGTCCCAAAACGCGTTTTCCCCATGCATTTTTCCATAGGACCTTTAGACACAGCTACAGCCCGAACGGCTGAACAGAGTTACTTGAAATTTGGCAGAGAGGTAGTCTACAGGTCAAGGATGTGCCTTTTGTAGGTTTGGTGTAAATCTGTTCAGTATTTCCTAAGAAAATAGCATTTGAATCAATATATATATCTGTAAGCGTGCTCCGAGCGCGCACCGTAAGCTTACCGTACGCGTACGGTGCCGTGCGCGAGCGCGATTCTAATTGGCTGTTAGATCTTAGTAAACATTCGAATCGGTCGAAACCAGGAAGTGTCGGCCGCCATTTTCTCTCTCGCACTCTGAGGGGGGGAGGAAAAACAAAGTTGGATAACATGAAAAGGGGCAGGCTAGACAGCTCCTAACCACCTAGCCTTGGTTAGGGTGTCCCAAAAGGACCCCCAAGGCCAAAAATTAAATTTCTTTTTTTTTTAAAAAAAACGCCGAATGCGCTTACCGTACGCGTACGGCCAAAAATAAATGAAAAAAAACCAAACTCCACATATTCCCCCCCCCGTGTGCATGGAATATTTATGATGTGAACATTTAATAGATAACCTTTAACAACGAAGCGCATAATATGTCCTCCGTGTGCGGACGGTGCGCGAAGCGCATCGTGCGTACATGGCCCATCCAGCGTAACGTGGGCACGCGGTGCGCACCGCGTGCCCACCGTGCGTGCACGGCACTAACTGCGTAAAGTGGGCGCGCGCGCGTGCGCGCCATGTGAGCACGCGGTGCGCTTCGCGCACCGCGCGCCCACTTTACGCAGTTAGTGGCGGGCACCGCGTGCCCACCGTGCGTGCACGGCACTAACTGCGTAAAGTGGGCACGCGGTGCGCGAAGCGCACCGCGTGCTCACTGTGCGCGAAGCACGGAACGAACTGCGTAAAGTGGGCGCGCACGGCACGAACGGCGTAAAGTAACTTAGCATTTAAAAAAACATACAAATTCACTGAAAAAACCATAGGTTTCACACACGTTATAGTTAGGAATTAGCATTTAAAAAACCTTGCAAATTCACTGAAAAAACCATAGGTTTCACACAAGTTATAGTTAGCTGTACATTTCACTCGTAAAAAAACAATGAAATTCCACGTTATAGTTAGTGCAGGCAACTATAACTCACGCGACCGCAATCCTCTGCTGATCCTAATACTGTATTTAGACACTTATTTGCCCATGTCTTCTTCCATTAAATTTTAGCTATACATATATTACAAATATTTTTTTTTCATAAAGACACATATGTCATCAGCAGAGGATTGCGGTCGCGTGAGTTATAGTTGCCTGCACTAACTATAACGTGGAATTTCATTGGTTTTTTACGAGTGAAATGTACAGCTAACTATAACTTGTGTGAAACCTATGGTTTTTTCAGTGAATATATATATATATATATATATATATCCACAAAAAAATTGCGGAGTGCTTTTCGTCCAGCAAATACGTCACCTTCAGCCACTCCACCAATCTCCAGTGGACTGACCACAGCTGCGTCCACTTCAGCTTCAGTAAAACGACGACCCACCACCACCCTCAACAAGCCCCCCGCAGGAGCTGGAACAAGATCACCGGCGACCAGCTCACCACCTTCCTCAGCCAGAACCCCCCCACCAGCTCAACGGACCCCAACGAAGCCGCCAACAACCTCACACAGTGGATCACCAACTGCTCAGACGCCCTCGCACCACTGAAGAAGAACCCCCCCAGCAGACGCGGCAGCAAGAAAGCCTCCTGGTTCACCGACGAGCTCATCACCTCCAAGAAGAACTGCCGCTTCCTGGAGAACACCTGGCGCACCAACCAGACCACAGACAACATGACGGCCCTCAAACACGCCACCCGCAAACACCACCAACTGATCCGCGCCACAAAGAAGACAGCCTTCAAGGAACGACTGGACAACAACACCCACAACAGCAAGGAACTCTTCAGCATCGTCAAAGAGCTCTCCAACCCCGACGCCGGAAACAATGACATCACTCCCTCGCAAGACCTCTGCGACTCCCTCGCAGCCTTCTTCCACGACAAGATCGCCAACATTCACAACAGCTTCGGCCCACCAACCACGAACCCCACCACCGAACCGATGCCCCCCACCGCCACCCTCCGCACCTGGACCCCAGTCAGCACCGAAGACACAACACGCACAATGAACACCATCCACTTCTGATTCCCTACGGACCCCTGCCCACACCACATCTTCAACACGGCCGACCACATCATCGCACCCCACCTCCGCGACATCATCAACGCCTCCTTCAACACCGCCACCTTCCCGGAGTGCTGGAAACACGCCGAGATCAGTGCCCTGCTGAAGAAACCAACTGCAGACCCCTCCGACCTCAAGAACTACCGCCCCATCTTGCTTCTCCCGTTTCCTGCCAAAGTCATCGAGAAGACCGTCAACAGACAGCTAGCCGCCTTCCTCGAGACCAACGGATCCCTCGACCACTCGCAATCCGGCTTCCGAGCCAACCACAGCACGGAGACCGCCCTCAACGGGGCCACAGACGACATCAGATCCCTAATGGACAACGGGGAAACTGCGGCCCTCATCCTCCTGGACCTCTCCGCAGCGTTCGACACTGTCTGCCACCGCACCCTGGTACAGCGCCTGAACAACACCGGCATCCAGGAGAAGGCCCTGGAGTGGATCACCTGATTCCTCGCCGGAAGAACCCAGAGAGTCCGCCTCCCCCCGTTCCGGTCAGCGGCCACCGAAGTCATCTGCGGCGTTCCACAAGGGTCATCGCTCAGCCCCACCCTAGTCAACGTCTACATGAGCCCCCTCGCATCCATCGCACGTCAACACAACCTCAAGATCATCACCTACGCCGACGACACCCAGCTGATCCTCTCCCTCACCAGCGACCCGGACGCCGCCAGAGCCAGCCTACACGAAGGGATGAAAGACGTCGCCGAATGGATGAAGAACAGCCGCCTGAAACTGAACTCAGACAAGACGGAGGTCCTCATCCTGGGATCATCACCCTCCGCCTGGGACGACTCCTGGTGGCCCCCCGCCCTGGGAACCACCCCCAAGCCAACGGACCATGCACGCAACCTAGGCTTCATCCTGGACTCCTCCCTCTCGATGATTAGACAAGTCAACGCCGTCTCGTTTTCATGCTTCAACACCCTGCGCATGCTTCGAAAGATCTTCCGGTGGATCCCCACCGAGACCAGGAAGACAGTCACCCAGGCCCTCGTCACCAGTCGGCTGGACTACGGGAACGCCCTCTACGCCGGCACCGCCGCCAAACTCCAGAAGAAACTCCAACGGATCCAGAACGCCTCAGCACGACTCATCCTGGACATCCCCCGACACAGCCACATCTCCGGACACCTGAGAGACCTGCACTGGCTCCCCGTCAACAAAAGAATCACGTTCCGACTCCTCACCCACGCACACAAGGCCCTCCACGACCTGGGCCCCAAGTTCCTCAACAGCCGCCTGACCTTCCACAAGCCCACCCGCCAGCTCCGCTCCGCCAGCCTCGCTCTCGCCACCGTCCCCCGCATCCGCAGAGCCACCGCCGGAGGAAGATCCTTCTCCTACCTGGCAGCCAAGACATGGAACTCCCTCCCCATCCACCTCGGGACAACGCAAGACAATCTCGCCTTCAGGAAGCAACTCAAGACCTGGCTGTTCGAGCAGTAGCGTTCCCCCCCCCCCAATCCCCCCCAGCGCCTTGAGACCCTCCGGGTGAGCAGTGCGCTATACAAATGCCTATGATTGATTGATTGATTTTCAAAAGCCTTATTTGTCAAAACCGGCATTCCAGCTCTGATGATACATATTCCTAACGCGCTTCAGGGCTCAGAGGCTGCTTCAACAGAGGATGACGCTGTTCGAACTGACATGCTCGCTGGGCGCCATTAACTGGATGCATTTGTACAGCCCACGTGGACCTCTCAGGTGAGTCATAGTTTAGGCAACCTTTTTGGCTCCATGTTCAAGTTCCTGGTGGGGCATCCTTCTCGGCCAGGCTGCCGAGTACAAATCCACATAAAAATTGCCCTGAAGCAAGGAGGCCCTTCCCAGCTGAGTGCTTTTCAAAAGTCTTATTTGTCAAAACTGGCATTTCAGTTCCGATGATACAGATTCCTAACATGTACAAAGTAGGTGTTTACACACTGCTTGCAAGTTTTGTAAACACATAAATAAAAGGCATTGTCATTTACAATGCCAATAGCTCAAACTCTTGCAAATGCGAGACCTATTGCATTGCAAATGCTTGTTATAGTAAGAGTTTAATAATTCAACTATATGCATTATGGATGTAATGTTTTTTAAGTGAAGCACTTTCCCTACTATTTTTTAGACTACAGTAGGAATAGTAAAATTAACCTCTTTGCAGTACAACACTTTCCCTACTGTGTCACTATTTGGAGTGGGAATGGTAAATTTCAAAGCTGTCTGGTGCGTCATCACGCACCAGCATCAAGCTGCACAGCCATTCAACTTGAGTCTCAACGGTCAAGAAACAAGCATCCAATGTTCATCCAAGTAATCTCTATTTAGTCCATATTTTTCAGTCATATTTAAAACAGAGGCGTTGTGATTCCGAAATGCGAGAGAAAAGCTCATCCAGGCTTTTATCCCAAAGCATGGCAGAATCCACCGAACATCCTGGGTAACCATGCTGTTATGAAACCGATGCATTTTAGGCCTAAAGCCCTTCCTCAGGGGTAACTGTAACGTAAAAAGAGCCCATTAGAATCATAGAGAATCTCATGCACCATGGTGCAAGGGTGCTTGCTTTGTAGGCAGGATTGTTTTTATGCAGGAAGGTACATCATCCTGCACAAAAACAATCCTGAGAGACATTTTCTTCCTGTGCAGCACACATAAAAAGAGGAAAAAAGGGTAATGGTAATTCTTTGAAAGCACCAAAGTCGAAGGGCGGATGTGTGAGAACACCCACGCTCCACCCATGGACGCTCCACCCATGGAATGCGCTGCCTTGCATTACTCTAGATTTATCAAGCCGTGCAGGGTCATGCAAGGTGGCATTGTGTGGCTTGATAAATCTCACTTAGGTTTTGCAACGTCCTTGCGCACCCTTGCATGGTGCAAAGGTAATGCAAAACCATGATAAATATGGGCCTTAATATTCTTAGGCCCAGATGTATGACCTTTTTAGCATTTGCAAACAGTAAATCGGCCCATTTGCAACCGCTAAATAGGTCTGTGCAATGTAAAAACTCTATTTTGCGAGTCAGTAACCTATTACATTGACACAATATTTTTGTCATAGGGAGACATAGCCACACAACTATGGCAAAGCAGTCTGGGCCGCATTTATCATACATGCATGACACCTAAACACCACTTACAAAGACACAATGCATTCACACACTTTCCTTCCCACGACTACACTAACATCCAGTAACCATCCTCCCCTCACTCTTTTTCACTTCACATTCTTGCATAGATGCAGCAACAAAACATGTTAGGCACACAGTTTTAGTCCTCAGAAATATTATCATCCACTACTTACATATGTCACTCGACTGAAATCTATGGCACTTCAACTACGTAGCATGCTACACACCCACAAATAAACTTCAGCGCCTCCTCAGGGGTATGAAGCACTATATAACTGAATCTACAATACAGGTTTTCCACATTCGCATCTGCAGCTCGTATGCCCGGTGCATTAAATGGGCAGGTACTCTTCGGGAATTGAGTACATGCACTTCATTAATTTGAACTCCTGCAATAAATGTAATATTAAAGTACCGGCACTTCTCAGGAGCAAACCGGGAATCTAAAGAGTTAGTGCCTGCACTTCTAAATTTCCATCTATATCATTGCCTATGTCAGTATGCAGATCTCACTGCAAGTGAAATCAAATTGCCATAGAAAGAATTCCCACAGAGCAAATGAATAGCTAATATTGCGGATCGGTCAAATTCATCAGGTGTATTTTTCCTATTATTTAAATAACGGTCTGACTCCTAGACTCTAAAGCTATTCAATTTTCTTATCGACTTTACTTTGTGTTTTTTCAGTCCTTCCTGCACTTCACTTTTGCTACCTGATATCTGCTCAACAAGTCTTTCCTTTACACTGAATGGTATGCAAGCTAACACCAAGCCGCCCCTTTGTCTCACATTCTACCACGGTTTCAGACAGCTCTGAAAAGCATCCTGCCAACATAGATAAACAAGTGAACAGTGAATACTTTGCAGAATTTAATCACTACCTGCCTATCTGTTTTTTAAAGTCATGGACCAAAGTCTTGTCATAAATAGGCTTTGTTTTCAATATATTTCAGTGTCTAGGCGTAGTGTAAAACATTGTACAACATGCATTCCAAAACCTGTGCGTTTCTCACGACAACACGCTCTGTCTTCCTGCTCCCCTCTCCGCTCTTGATATAGCTATTTATTTATGGCCATTTCATAAATTGTGATGACATTGAAACTTTTCAGCTGCTTGATGTAAAGTGAAGGGGCTTTGTAGAATTCTCTCTCTCGAGATGTGTATAACTCACCACAATTTTCAAAATAAGTGTGTTGTCTTTACAACTCAGGTAGAAACAGAGTGAACGAGGTCCCCAAGAAGCTGAAAACCAGCAATTTCTACCCTGGTCTGCACACGCTGTCCCGGTTCACTCTATCCCACGGCAAGAACTATGGGGCATATCAACAAGGCGGCGGTAAAAAATTATCGCCGCTTTTGCGGCCGTTTTCGGACAAAAAGCGGCGTTAATTGTATCGCTTTATCAGCAGGGTCACGCTATCGCGTGATTCCTTGCCTTAGCGCCCTTTCCCGTAATGCCCACCTTTGCATCTCTAATGAGATGCAAACTGGGCGTTCCGTCCCAAAATAACTGGAGAAATGTCGCTAACCGACATTTCTCCAATTATCAATGGGCACACTAACAAGCATAGCGATAAGAAAAGTAGCGCTAACCTTTGTTATCAGTACTCTCCTTACGCCTGCTTTTCCTTAGACTAAACAATGTTAGTCAATGGGTGGTGAGACCACCCAGCCCTATCAACAAGGATATCGCGGTTTTCCATGGAACATCGCTGAAAACATCGCTATCACAGGAATAATTATCGCCATTGTGCTATGCATTGGTAATACAGCGCTAGCATGACGATAATTATCTGCGATAGCCGGCGATAAAATTCCTCACGCTAAGGGCGGCCAGCGATAATTATCACTGCCGCTTATTGATATGCCCCTATGTTCTGGAAGAACAAAATGGAAATTGCAAGCGCAATTTGCGAGTACCAATAGGTACTCGCAAATTGTGCATGCAATTTCAGGGTGCAAGGGTGTCAAAAGGACACCCTGTTGCACCCCTGGAATTGACCTGTGCACCTATGTTGTGCACACACATGCCCCAAGGGCATGTGTGTGCGCAACATGAAACTTTGAAAAATGCACAAAAGTGCATTTTTCAAAGGTTTTGCAAATTACCATGAAGTTCAACTTCATGGAGAATGAGTGACACAGAGTGGGTCTACCCTAACACATCTGCTGGACAGCTGGCTGGGATATATTTTGCAGACCTCAACAGAGTATGTTAGTCTCATACGTTTAAAATGAAAGGAGGAGAGGCAACAGTGAAACAGGGGGCTCTTCATTAAAATATTAGCTTAAACTCTGAAAGATCAATAGATCTGCACTGCAGCTTGTATCAGGGGATGAATGCAAAAAGATGTAACCTAACAGAACATCACTTGTTTCAAAGCTGCGACTGAAGGATGAAAACGGACTCCACTAAACGAGCAGAGAAAATGAAGTGTATGGACTCCCACTTTAAATTAGAGATAGCAGAGAAAAGTTGCAATGTGTTAACAGAAGGTAACAAACATTGGTAAAGCCAATAGGTCTCACCTACACAAGAGCTATTAACTTGGGCAATGTGTTTTTGCCATGTTGTACACCTGTGTGGCTGCTGTTCAGCATGGCTAAAAGTTATTGGCGGCGCGTGTCGAAGAATAGAGTGGGGAAGTAGAATGACGTACAGTGGATTTGTTGGAGTAGAGTGTCGTAGAGTGGAGATTGGGGAGTAGAGTGTCATAGAGCGGAGTACAGTTCCGTGGTTCATTCGCTGAAAGTGTTGTAGAGTGCAGGGCCTTGGAGTGGAGTGGGGTGGAAAATGGAGGAGTGGGTGAGAATGAATTGAGGTAGTGGGGTGGATTGGATTAGAGTAGAGTGAGATGGATTTAATTAGGGTAGAGTGAAGTGGATTGAGTGGCATGAGCTGGATTGAAGTGGGAAGACTGAATGGGGCGGATTGGGTTGGAGTGGGATGGGATGGATTGAATTGGAGTGGGTGGATTAGATTTGATTGGAGTGGTGGATTGGATTGAAGTGATAGGACTGGGGTGGGTGGATGGCATTGGGATGGCATGGATTGGATTGGAATGGGGTGGATTAGATTGGACTGGGGTGGGTGGATCGTATTGGAGTGGGGTGAATTGGATGCATGGGACTGGAGTGGGGTGGATTGTGCTAGAGTGGGATGGATTGGACTGGAGTGGGATATATTGGAGTGGAGTGAGGTGGGATGGATGGATATATTGAATTGGGGTGGGGTGGACGGAATGTAATTGGGGTGGAGTGGAGTAGATTAGAATGAATTAAAGCGGAGTGGGGTGAGGTGGAGTGGAGTGGGGTAGACTTGATGGGGTGGATTGGAGTGGGGTGGCTTGAAGTGGGGTGGGTGGATTGAAGTGGGTTGGAGTGGATTAGGGTGGGTTGGATTGGGGCGGGGTAGATTGTGGTGGGGTGGATTGGATTGAGTGGGTCGGGATGGGTTGGATTAAGTGGGGTGGATTAGATGGGGTGGATTGGATTGGAGTGGGTTGGACTGAAGTGGGGTGGTCTGGAGGGGGTGGACTGCACTGGGGTGGACTGGATTGGAGCAGGGTGGACTGGAGTGTGGTGGAATAGATTAGAATGGGATGGGGTGGATTGGAGAGGGGTGGGGTGGGGTGGAATGGATTGGATTGGATTTATGGGGTGGATTGGAGTGGGGTGGCTTGTTTCTTTTGCATATGACGCCCTAAGTGGGAAGGGTATGACCCGACATGGGTCCCGTGCTCACTACACCACTGGATTCAAACTAGCCTGGCTGATGAAGGGTGATGCCCGGAAACCGGTCCCAGGATGCTTGTTTCCGGTCCAGGAAGGACCTGGCTTGGCAGTTTGGGCTGGACTGTTCCCACAAGGAACAGGGTCAAGACTGATTTGCATATGGCTGGGTCCAAACTGGGGTGGTGTGGTGAGCAAACAAAACGATGGATTAAACCCAGATCCTTATGACTGGGGTGAATGTTTGCATTGTCCAACATTCCGTCCATCAATTGTTTCTTTTGCATATGGCGCCCTAAGTGGGAAGGGTATGCCCAGACGTGGGTCCCATACTCACTACACCACTGGATTCAAGCTAGCCTGGCTGATGAAGGGTGATGCCCTGAAACCGGTCCCAGGATGCTTGTTTCCGGTCCAGGGAGGACATGGCTCGGCAGTTCGGGCTGGACTGTTTCCACAAGGAACAGGGTCAGGACTAATTTGCATATGGCTGGGTCCAAACTGGGGTGGTGTGGTGAGCAAAAGAATGATGGATTAAAAACAGATCCTTGTGACTGGGGGTGAATGTTTGCATTGTCCAGCATTCCGTCCATCAATTGTTTCTTTTGCACCTAAATTGTGTGCCAAGTCTTTGACCCCCCTTTCACTGCATGACAGGCACCCCTAAGGTAGGCCCTTAGATAGCCCTATGGGCAGGGTGCATTGTGGGTAAATGGTAGGACATGTACCATAAGTGTGTGACATGTCCTGGTAGTGACAATCAGCCATTTTGGTTTCTCACTGCTGTGAGGCTGCCCTCTGATAGGAATGCGTTGGGGATTCCCTGATAAGTGTTTCAGTGATAATTCCTGATATGAGAGGAGCAGCGTGGTCAGGTTTGGTATGTTTGGAATAGTAATATTAAATGCTGCACAATGGTGTGCTCAGATTTATTATCACTATTTTAGAAATGCCACTTTTAGAAGTTGGCATTTCTGTGTGCTATGTGTCTACCTGCCTGATGTGTATTGCATGTCTGGGTCTGGAGTGACAGGGGCCGGTGAGGTGTGTGGCTCCAGGGAGGACAGGGTGAGTCAGCGCTAGGCTGAATAGGAGATCTGCTTCTGGAGTAGTGAGAGGAGTAGTCTCCTGACCCTCAATAGGTCTGTGCCTGCCTGGGTGAATGCTGGCTCCGCCCCCCTGTGGTGTGTCTGATGACAGAGCCCAACCTGACAAAGGAGAGTGGGAGCACTGTACACAAAGTGCTCCAATACCCCCAGAACCAGTTGAGACTGGTTCCCCAAGCCCTGTACCAGGGCAGAACAAAGAGCAGCCCTGTAGAAGAATTGGGGCTGTGACCCCATGTTTGGTGTACTGCTTGGTGCTTACTTGAGGTCGGCAGGCTGCCGGACTGCCAAAAGGAACCACCGTGGGACCCAGCTGCTGACTCCTGGGGGTCCCTACATGCTGGCCTGCCTGTTCCCAGCTCTGGCCTGGTGGATTCCTGGGGAAGAGCACTGCTTGCTCCCCAATTGTGCTTTTGAAGGGGTAGGCAGGTTGGGCGCTGCATTTTCTTCCCTTTGTCCTGCAGCCCTGGGCTTGCGACACTGCAGGATTCTTGTGCCCCTTAGTTATGGGCTGCACCTCAACAGTGTATGATAGGCTCTTTCCAAAAATCGCATTTCCAGAACCCGAGGAAGGGACTCTAACTCTGCTGGTAAGGAGCGCTGTGCCAGGAAGGAGAAGAAGGCTGCCAGTGCGCACGTTGGTGCATCTACGAGAGAATCTTCCCCCCCTTCTTCTCCCATGCATTAGCAGGGCGAGCATGGAGAGGCGCTCCTGATCATAACAGTGCGTGGGTAGCGCTGTGTTTAATAGCCCGAGACGTGGGCTCTTGCTGCAGCACGAAACCAGAAGTCAGCAGCCTGCTGCCTGACCAGGGGCGAGGCTGATCTAAGACCAGCCAATGGTGAAGCGGCGCCGCTCCCGTAGCCACGAGGAGAGTCCCTCAGGCTGCTGAGTCTATTTGTGGTAGCAGGAGGAGTAAGAGCCTTGCAGGCTCACCGGGTAAATCGGCAAAGAACCGGAGCCTCGCAGCCCCCTTCTGCCTCTTTCCGCCCTTTTCTCCAGCAAGTGGTCCTAAGCAGAGGCAGTCCCCAGAAAGCAGAGCCAACGAGAGGAAGGAATCATCCTGGTTCCCAGGGATTGCGGTCCACAGCTGGGAGTAGACTTGCTCAGCCCACAGTAATGGTGAGTAGGGCTGAGCTTCCCTTGCAGAAAGCTCCGGTCGCCATGAGGGCGGGAGCATCATTCATCTGAGCTAGGACAAAGGAGGGGGAGCCCGGTATCGGCTTCCCTCCTTCCTCGACAACAGAGGCTGCCCTGAGGTACTTTTATTTGGGTGTTACCCCGAGGTTGAATGGAGCAAGGAGTCTCCAAAGAACTGCCCGACAGTCCAGGAGGAGAGCGCGGAGGTGTTTGGACTTCCATTGGGGGGCCAGTGGGCTCCCGTGGATAGAGAGGCACATTGTTGCCTGTGGGCCATTGTGCTTAAGCCCAAGAGGGGCTGATGTGGTGAGCACCTGATCAATGTTACTGTGGTGCGCTGGCGGTATCATTGGAAATGCTCATGAATGATACATAATGTGTTATATGCCTAATGAGAATGCCTAATGTGCATATGACTATGTGCTAATACCAGTAGTTGCTGGCTGTGTTATTTTCACTACTTGTGATTCTTATGGTTCTGGCAGTGGCCCGATTGGCCTGGTCTTGTATATAATCCCCTGTGAAATATTGACTGGCGCCAGGTGGCACAGTGTACATTTGTGATTATGATTGTAATATGTTTATGATAATACAAAGGCTATTTTTTATATAACCTTATGTGGAGTTTCATTTGTGGTGTGCCTAGTGTGTTGCTGCTGTGTGTGTGTTGCGCAAACGCTTTACACATTGCCTCTGGGATAAGCCTGACTGCTCGTGCCAAGCTACCAAGGGGGTGAGCAGGGGTTATCTTCAGCTTATAACTCCCTTGCCCTGACTAGAGTGGTGGTTTCTGCCTGGCTTAGGCGCATGCCCTAGCCAACCAGAAATACCATTTCTAACTATTTTGATAATCCGTATGTACACTGAAAAGTTCTTGCAAACTAATCCAATAATGGAGGAAACCAGATGACCGGAGAGTAACCAGAAATCTATTTCTATATTCTCTACTCTATATTCCAATGAAGATTTAATTATCTATTGATAAAGTAAGTCTTAATGGAAATTTGCAAGACGGTCCAAGGTCAGAACCTGTATACCGTGGAGTATGGCGACTACCTCGAAAGTCAGAGTGTGAGAAAGTCGCTCTGTACTGTTCCCAAATAGGTACAGTGTGTACAGAGGTTAAAGTTAGATATAACCTTACTCTCTAAAGTGGTAGCTTGGTCGAGCAGTAAAGCAGTATCAGAGGACAGTGTAAAGCATTTGTTGTACACACTCAATCAGGAAATGGTCCCACACACTCAAGAACTGAACTCTAGGCCAATGGTTTGTATAAAAAATGTATGCTTGTTTTATTTTAGAACCAACAATAGGTATCAAAATATACTTTCTCAGAATGAGAGGCTTTAGTTAAATACTTTTGCAATATGCAATTGACTTTTGTAGGCAATAGTTACAGGTTTTTCACAGTTGGTACGATTTTTAAAGAATATTTGTAGTTTGCAAAAATCGACACTTGGAAGAAATTTTACAGAAAAACAGTCAATGATTTCCTATGGAAGAAAATTGGGTTACTGGTAAGTACGGTTGTGAATATTTTTCAGGGTCAGTGCTGGGCACCAAGATCCATCACTGGGATCTCTCCTAATAACAGGTGAGTATTTCCGTTTTCGTTACTCGCTGATTTTAGGTGAATATTTAAAGTTTTAGAAACACCACACTTAGAAGAAATTTCAGAAGAAACCTGTCTATGTTACCCTATGGAAGAAAATTGGGTTATCGGCTTTTGGGTAAGTACTCGACTGGCAGAGTTAAGGTTCTGAGCACAGACTCAGGGGTCTCCCAGGGTCAGGTTGGTACAGTTGTTACACCCTCAGTGGCACTGGGGCGGCCGGGTGCAGAGTGAGTTAGGCCCAATGTCATCCTATGGGAGGCAGGGGGGCCTTGGTTGATGACTGCTGACTAGCAGGCCACGCGGCTGTGGGAGCTGGGCTCCTGGTCACTTGCTCAGGGCAAATAGGAAGTAGGTAGGGGTAGAAGTTACACTGCCAGGGCCACTCGGGCGGCTGGGTGCAGGGTGCTTTTGAGCCTTCGGGCGCTCAATGGATTTCAATGGGAAAGCTCCAGGACGAATAAAGGGTGCAAGCTCGTGGACGAAGAATCTTCAGGTGCCACCACCACTTCGAGAGGTAAGTTGGGTAGTTGGAGGATAGGTAGGTACCCAGGAGTCGGGCACAGGGGGCCGCAGGGCGCCGGGTGCAGGGGTACCTTTTGATGTCGGGAAATCTTACCCTCTGTTGATCGCGGTGGGGGGTCCCTGGTTTTGAGGCTGCAGGCGTCGTCAGGAGCGTCGAGGTGGGTCCTTGGGTGCCGGATTCGGGGTCCCAGTCGCCGGGGGGACGTCCTCAGGGTCTTTGTCCACTCCGGCACAGGCCAGGCTTGGCAGGTGCAGAGTGTGCAGGGTTCGCGGTTCCGGGCTGATGCCTGGGGTTAGAAACTTGCTTTGAGCAGAGCCACTGCTCATGGGAGTCCCAGATGCTGAGAGTCACAAGGTAGACAGCTCCTCAAGGGTTTGTGAGGTTGCTGGCCACAGGAGGAGCCGGGATTTAGCAGGAGCAGGTTCGAGGGTCAAGAGGCCGGTAGGGCTGGTGCCAAAGCAGTTGATGTCTTTCTCTTTTTAGCAGCTGCACGGCGTGTCATCTTTCTTCTTGTTCTTCTTTGCTTTTTCGAAATCTGGAATCTGAGGAAGGAAGGTTCAGGGTGCCCCTAAATACTAGATTTAGGGGCGTTACAGGTAGGTAAAGGGCCACCCCCTATCCTGCCACTCTCCTGTGGGAGGGGGGCAGTAGCCTAGTCCTGATTGGGCAGGGCTTCCTATCTTTAGGATAGCGAGAGCCCGGAGATGTGTTTCACCTCGCCTTCCCCACCTGAGGGGTGGGGTTGGCAGAGGCTGGCACATCCCCTGTTCTTACTTGGGGTTTCCGGACAGTCTTCCCGCCAGAGTGGGGGTCAGAACCGATGGGGGCCAGTTTGCTGGGTACAGTCAGTGGCCTGGAGAAGCTCACAGAGGCGGCATGCCTTTGAAGCTTCCCCCTGCCCATCCTGGGGGAGGAGACCTAGCACCTCGCCCAGGATGTGCATTGTTGCAGGTCCAGGAGAGCGGGGGCTCTCCACCCTGGGGTCCAGCAACATGTCTGCTGTGTGGCAGCCTAGGCAGCCTCCCAGACAAGACGTGGATTGTAGGTTAGGTGTCAGGGGGCATCTCTAAAATGCCCTCTGTAGTGCTTTGTACATTAAATCCCACACTGGCATCAGTGCGGGTTTAATGTGCTGAGACATTTGATACCAAACTTCTCAGTCTTCAGTGTTGCCATTATGGTGCTGTGGAGTTCGTGTTTGACGAGCTCTCAGCACCATATACTCTTACATGGCAGCACTGCACTTACAGTGCCCAGGAATGGACCTGGGTACTGTAGGGGCACAGGGCCCATGCTCCTGTGCCCACACCACTGGCATAGGGCACCCAGCTAGAGGGGTGGCTGATGTATGCCAGGGCAGTGTAGGTTGTGGGCATGGCACACAGGGATGTGTGCCATGTCGACTTTTTGTTTTGTCTTGTACCCAGACACTCAGCCTGCAAGGGCAGTGTGTTTGTGTTAGGGTACAGGGCCTCTAAGGGTGGCACAATAAGTGCTGCAGCCCTTAGAGGCCTTCCCTGGTCACAAGGCCCTGGGTACCTAGGGTACCATTTACCAAGGGCTGACATGTGGCCTGGGCACCTGATTGGCAGGAGTCCAGGGTACACTCAGTCAAAGTACATTCAGCAATTCAGCAAAAAGTGGTGGTATACCATGCAAGAAAGATGGCACTTTCTCACACAGAGCAACTGCAACTGTGTTGTGTGCGGTATCTATGTGCCTCAGCCTCCTTTTGTGAGTCACTTGTTTTCTAAGTCGAGCAAGATTCTAGTGTTAAACACTTTAGGAAGATTAAAATGAGAGTAATGCTGTCAAATTATCACCAGTGAGTGTTCAGCCTGACTGCAGAGTGGAGGATGGGTTTGAGAGAATTTAGGTGGGACTTGAGTATTATAAGTATTGGTGATTTCCAATATTTTATGCAAGATATCACTAGTGCCTCTGCACTGCACGCTGTTTTATTGGTATATATCATATGCAATAAATACTTTATCCCATTCCAGCCCATTCGTAATCAAGTACTGTGTCTTATAAAGAAAGGGAGTGTGTGACAATGAAAAGTTACCTTCCCTGTGTAGAATATGTCCTCTCTTTTCACTGTTCCATCAGCTATCTTAGCACGAATGGCTCGCCCAATCTCTACCTCGTTGCCATAAATGTATGCACAGTCGATGTGTCGGTAGCCGAGTTCAATGGCCACTTTTGTGGCTTCTTCTCCCACACTTTTTGGAACCTAATAAGGAAGAGACAGGAAAGCAAGATGAACTATTGTTACTATTCTTTCAAGAAACTAAATCATGAAGGCAGATTGTAGAATGTGCTGTTGTTCAAAACCCTGGTATTAAATTTTCTGAATAATGGCTCATGTCCCGACACATGACAAGGAACTTTGAACAATTTAGTGATTTATTGTAAATTTATATACAAGGGAACCGCTACTTACGGTAAGCATACACTGCATTGAGCAACACCTGATTTACATATAACAGATTTGAGAATACCATAATATCCTCAATTAAGTATGGTTTCACAATTGTTATAACCTCATAGAAGTGCCCTCTAGCTAAGGTGTTTTAAGACAACATCTGAATTTGACTTGATATAGAAATCCAAATATCTAATCTTAGCGTGCAGTGGCAACCTCAAATAAGTCACAAGGATTAAATTGAGGTTGGTTGACATATTTTCCTCCTTCTTTTTCAATGGACCACAATGATTGCCTTGCTTCAGAAATGTCAATAAACGATCACCTGTTGCAATTAAGAGAGTGAAGAAAAAAACACAGTAAAAGAGATGCAAAGTACACTAAGAGCTGACAAACTAGGCATTGCTTGTTTCAGGAGCTCACAAACATTGGTGTTGAACACTTGAATTGCATAGTTGTGGATGGAGAGGAAAAGACCTTTGTTCGCTTGGGTTTAACATACATAACAGAACATCACTAAAACCTTTAGACTTTAACACAATGAATTTACAGAGTACAGCACATGATTTACTTTATTATTTTCAGACTCTACTGTTATGTATGGAACACTATTTCTTTATGTTTTTAAGTTGTGACATCCAATGGCGGACATCAAACGAGGAAGCTTGGGTAAATTTGCTGGCACCAACCCCTAATGAATTTGTGACCACAGGGGGCGGGTGCCCCACTTGGTGTTCAAAAAGCGGTAAAAACACCAAGTAGGGTATTCCTGTTTCATCATACCTGTAACAGAGCAGCAGTTCACTATATACCCATTTTTGAGCTGGTTCACAAATCATCCTACACATACATTAAATAGCTAAGGATCTGCAGCTAAACATGACCTTGAAAAAGACCTTTGGCCCTATTGGGCTCTTGAATATGCTGATACATGTTGTTGTATGAATGTTCGAATCACTGTATTCAGAAGACATTCCAAGAAAATTGTTTCTAATCATTCCACGGGTACCCAATAATAGTAAGAAAAGCACTCAGGGAAATACCCTTGAGATATTTTTAGACACTGGATCCTAGCTTTTATCCCAAAAACATTTTATCTAGAACTCCCACAGCAAGTTTAGTTCCTCATGGTGGCATTAACCTACCTCGCGGGAAAGGGATTCCCATGATGAAGCATGTCACAATAAAGCGGGTGAGGTGTCTCCTTCCAAAATATCAGGATAGCTGGAAGAACCTAACAGGAAGGATCTTACTATCTAGGAGCTAAGTACTTATGGTGTTTAACTGATGATGTGAAATGCCTCAGGCCTTCATACATGTTAAAATTAATTGTGCACTGACTAAATTTGAGTGCAAGACAGAAGTACTGGGCCTACTTTTCAGGCCTTCATTAACATGGCCTTTTTAGGTCGAGCCTGAGCCAGCGTGCAAGCGCTGCTCTGGCAATGATCTGTTTTAGTTCAGTACGGGAGAGAAGCCCCGCCCACTCCCCCACCCATATTTTTCATTGGTTTGTGTCTTTGTCCTTCGTAAATTCTGGCTTCTGATTTTGTAATTAAGCTTGTTAGTCTCTCTCCTTAGTACTGCCCTGTCGTTATTTGTAACCTCCCATGGTTACTGGCCCCTATGCTTGGTTGTTACACGGTAGTGTACTGTTTTCTTTAATGAGTTTCTCCTACTGCAGGCACGACAACGTGCTTTGCTTACATTCAGCATGCCGTGCGCGCTTTTACTTTTAAAGCAGCCGGGACAATGGCGGCCACTTAATTCCAATGCCAAAGGCCTCGCATTTAAATGCGAGACCTATTGCATTCCAAATATTTTTTTGTTTGGACTGTGGGGTTGCCTCCCAAACCACTTCCGGAGCATCAGGGGATGAGCAAGAACTCTTGTGTGTTTTTTTCTGTCCCTTACAAGGGGAGGGAGTAGTGCTTGCATGCTGCTCCTCCAACTAGATACTAGCCTGTTGCCTCTGCTTCCACACACTGCTCAGGCTGTAGTGTGTGGAGAGCAGCTCAGAGATCGGCACATCAGGGACTAGCACGGAGCCCAGCTTCCTGGAGAGCAAGGGAGAGCTTATCACCCCGCAGGACAGACACACAGGCAAGTCTCTGCTGCTTGGGAGGGAAGGTGACCGCCCCCAAAAATAAGGAGAGTCCAGCCCTCTGAAGAGGAGAGGTCATCACCCCAGGGACAGGCAGAGATCACCGACCACAGGACATGGTGAACTCTGCTCCCAGCGGAGGCAAAGAGAAGAAGGAACCTGCGCCACGGAAAGCCGGGGCAGGCGAAAAGTTGCCGACCCTTAGTCAGAGTCCTGAGGACATGGCACACTCAGCAAGATTCCCGGCCAAATGAGCAAAAGTTAACCCTTGTATTTTTTTATTTAATGGTGCATTATTTATTATTTCATAGTTGATTTACTGCCTGCTTGAGTTGCAATAGCGGGTGTGCCTGATGCCCAGCTTTTGAGGGGCAGCCTCTCATTTGCCATGGGTGTCCTCTGGTGGGGAAGCCTGGCATCCCTGCTCTCCATGTGTGGCCCCCTTCTGCTGGGTTGTGCCCTGGCTGACATCTTCATGGACAATGAAGTGCACTCATCGTTCATCCACCAGCGACTGCGCAGCCAGGAGAGGTAGGAGATGCAGCGAGAGATCCTGTCCATCCTGTGCCTGCCACACCAGTCTTTGCCCCACCTGCACAGCAAGCAGAAGTCGGCGCTCATGTTCATGCTCGACCTCTTTAACGCCAACGCCATAGCCATGGAGGAGGAGGAGGAGGAGGAGGACGGCAGCGGCTTCTCCTATCCCTACAAGCCCATCTTCACCACCCAGGGCCCACCTGCTGCCAGCCTGCAGGATGGCAACTTCCTCACCGATGCCGACATGGTCATGAGCTTCGTTAACCTGGGTGAGTGTGTGCGCCTTTCATTTTGGGTGTGTCTGGGCTCTTCGCTAGCGTTGGGAGTGAGAACTGCTTGCAGGAGATACAAATCAACCGTACATCTCCAGTACACCCACTACTATTTCCTATGCCCCTTACACATCGAGTAACCCGCAGTCTTACTGAATTCTGCTACAATTAGTGTCATTGTGTGGGGAGGGGTGGGTGTATGAGCATACTTTCCAGCCCTCGGCTTTCATGTGACAATCTAATGTATAATGGTCATTGGAGACTTGATTTGGTTCCATTGGACCAGACCAGCAGGATTGATTTGTAGGTTAAGCCCAGCACAGGAGAACATGTTGGTCTTTACAAGTAGCGAAGTGGACCCCCTGTTATTATTTTATGTCCAGTTGGTTCTATGTGAGCAAACCCAAGACTTCAAACCCCAGCATGCTCTAGGCTGTCAGATGAAAGCCCAGGACTGGGGACAAGGTTGGTGGTAGCTTGGAGGGAGGAGGTGGGGTAGAAACCGTAACAATGTGGATGCATGAAGAATCACTCCCGTTATCTTAGGACAGCACGTTTCCAGTCCCAAACTTTGATTTTACAGTTTGCTGTTCAGCGATGCCTCGTACAAATTATAGTGAACCAAAGCTACAAGCCAAGAAGGTAGGGATTTATGAAATCCAAGCTCACTAGCCCAGGACACGAGGCACAGCGTTATTTAGTATGGAGAGGAGACCAACTATTTGAACTTGTCCTGTGCTAGAGGGGAGTAGTGTATACACTTGTGCCTTTTCTTATTTAATTTGCAATCTGTAAGCTGCAGTTATTGCAAAAGAGACTCCATAAATACCACAACACAATGAGTAATACCAACCCGAGACATGCTACGTCAATTTGGTATAAAACAACCTGAGCTCAGAGTCTTCCGGTGGGGGAACCAAACAACCCCTGTCCCTGCACCATCACGTCCGTGTCCTGGGCCTTCTATAGTCTTTAGCTTTAGTCCTGATGTTTCAGGCTAAATAACCCATCGATTTAATCCCCACAGTGCATTCCGTGTTTATATGACATCTAGTGACTGGGGTGATGGTATCTGCGTGAAACGGGGAACTCTGATAAATTACCAGAGCTCCTAGAATGCCTTATGTAACAAAAAGAAAGCAAGCCTGCAAGCGTTTGCCCTGTTGTCGTTCATATCTATTGGAAGTGGCTAGAGTTTCTGAAATGCTTTGGGCTGGGTTTTAAAACAAGCATTTGCAATGCAATAGCTCTCGCATGTGCGAGTGTTTAAGCTCTTAGCATTGTAAATGACAATTACTTTTTATTTATGTTTTAAAAACCAAAACATAAATAAAAGGCATTGTCATTTACAATGCCAATAGCTCAAACACACGTCAATACGAGACCTACTGCACTGCAAATGCTTGTTAGCTTTATTCCTGCTAACATAAGCTGTAAAACTGTATGTGCTATATATTGTTGCTGTTTACGCTGGAATAGTCAGGGAAGGATTTTTTCCATTCTCTGCAGCATGTGATGCAGTGCAAGGGGCAACATTTACATATTCTCCCTATGTCACAGATTCGTAATCACAACAACTCATCCATGCTCATTCATTGGTGGGGCCCATAACACCAACACGCACTCATCATTCAATAACTTTCACTCGAATCCGTACATAGGAGGAAAGCGCTGGACATGTGGGTACCTTATTACCTATCAGGATAAATTCTTCTTTATTTTATATACATTTTATACATGTGCACCTACAGAATCCTGACCTTAACATCAAGGCACTCCACCACTTGGTCGATGGACCAATTAGTTGGACTGGTTGATGGTGAATTAGAACCAGCTAAAACACAATTAAAGCCTAGGAAACCTTTGGCATTTTCAGTAATTAGAGAACCACAAACTCATTTCGTATTATTTCAATTTTGTTTAATAATAATTCTCTACGTTAGCATTTATTCACTACAGTTCATAATATAAATTCAGTTTATTTAAAAGAGAAATCAGACATTTTGTAAATAAGCATGAATTTAGAAAGCGCAGTTAATTAATTACCAATTAGCAAGCGTCTGCGACTTTCCAAGTAAACAGAGAATTATCCGCATTCTCTGGTACAATCTCCGGGATAGGCTGTCCGACACACAGAAAAGATCAAACCATCAGACAAAATATAAGATAAACCCAAGGCAAATAATGGAAATCGTCACCAGCTCAATGCAGACGCAACGCCATGAAAGATCAACCCGATGACCACCCCCCTTTGGCGAATGAGGGCTTATATACCCTTTTTCCCTCTTACTTCATACTAACATGCAACAATTTTAGGGGTAGAGAAATGTTCTGATTGGACCGTTCAGGGTTATCTGTAAGTTTTCTAAACGTTTCCTAGGGCAAACTGGTTCTTCATGAAGACTTTGCAGAGGAAGGCGCAAATTTTATAATGTTCATTTTGCTCCCAGGCGAAAGTTGCGAATGTAACATTTAGAGGAAAAGAAGTAATTCCTCCACAGGTTCTGTATTGTTTTTCCGCTGTTCCCACACCGTCGTCAGTTGGCAGGCAAACGAGTTCCTATCCTTGACAAGGAACACAGTGTCGTAGATTTGGTGATCTCCAGACCTATCCAATTCTGCGCAGAAACCATCGCGCTCACATGGTGGCGTCTTCTTCGGAGACTCCATCTTGGGTACTGCGGCCTAGTAGGCCTGAATGCCACCTTAAGCAAAAACAGACATAACAGTAATTAAAATATAGAAATGGAGATTCTAATGTTTAAACCCACACTAATCCCAATGTATATTAGTATTTACCTAGCTGGAGCAACATTTTAAAGCGATAATACTCTCCCTTTCATAATTTTGAAAGCACAAACAATCACAAAGCAACATAAATCCTGCAATTTTCTAAATTACCACAATCTAAAGTTAGTTTGCGTACCATAATTAATTAATTGTTCTGCCATGCAATTAGCATTTTAGTCCCATGTGTATCTCGTGTTTATCAAGGTGCAAAAGTTGATTAGTAAGATTTCACTGCAAACCAGTTATTGCAAGTTAAGTTATGAATGATTATGTAATTAATTTCATGCAATTTAGAGGAGGTATACAAAATTTCGTTTTACCTGCTCCATCACATGTCAGGGGTGGTAGAAGTCTATGTGCAGAATGACCTCGTTCAAGTTCATGTTCTTTGCCACCTCAATTAAATGGTACAACACAGTAGCTTCGCAATAAACTATATGTAACATTGTCTTATAACCTATGCAGCAAAGGCAGGATCCATGGGAGATTGCCCCCATTTGCACCCCACACTCTAATGTGTCTAAAGGGTATTTAAAAAACTAGAATTTGACCAAGACAAGCAGACTTACTCTTTGCTGGGAGAAATGCTCATAACTGGAGCACTAATTTGAGGCCTATTAGCATACAAGTGCACTTGAGGACTTTACATGACTATAAGCCAACTAAAGATATGTTTTGCATTTTACTAATGGGTTAGGGATATCTGATGAACAATGTTCGTGGCCTAGCTAGCCTTCACCCTTATTTCATTTTTGATTGTCAAGATGTTTATTATTAGGGTGATAGTTCGTATTCACTTGACTTATTTGAAAAAAACACATAACGCATTCTAAAGTGCCAATATTTGTGTTTGTACTAATTCTGGGTTTCTGGGTGGTCTCTGCTATACCAAATGTACATGTAGGAGATTCTCCAACAGGTTTGTCTGACTCTTAACACCCCATCCTCCACAACAACATTGCGCAGTGGAAGGAGTGAGAGAACAGTTTTCTTTTTGTTCAGCAAAGGTCTTCGTTTCTAAAGTGACTCCCACGGATGCCATCCTGTGTGTCCTGCCAGCCATGGTCCAGAGAGTTCATGGTAAGTGGGTGGAATGTCCTGTTACCCCTGCATGGCCGAAGCTGGAAAATATGGGGCAGCGCCAGCAAGTCACAGAATGGAAGAACGCTGCTTACTGGATGAAGGCTGATCTGCTGATGTGGGTTACCCCTGCAACATTTTCCTCCATGGACAGAATTCCTTGGGTGCAACTTTCAGCATCGCAAACCAGCACGGCCTTCTCCTTCCTAGAGTTCCTGTGAGAGAGTCTCTGGGATTCATTCCAAACACAGATGGCCACCCACCTGCCGTCTGCCTAAAAATTTGCCCAAACCAAAATTAAGCCTTTTAATTATTGATATGGTTCCCTGTTCCCTCCTAGGGGACCTCAACTTCCACCTGGAGAACAACAATGACAGCAACACCACCACCCTGCTGGACAACCTCGCCAACCTCGGACTCAAGCAACTGGTGAACACCCCCACCCACTACGCCGGCCACACGCTTGACCCAGTCTTCTCCTCCAGCAAGTACATCTCCTTCAGCCACTCCACCGGACTCCACTGGACAGACCACAGTTGCGTCCACTTCACCTTCAGAAGGACCACGGCCCACCACCACCCGCAACAGGTTCCCCGCAGGAGCTGGAACAAGATCAGCACCGACCAGCTCACCACTTCCCTGAACCAGAATCCTCCCGCCAGCTCAACGGACCCCAACCAAGCAGCCAACAACCTCACACAGTGGATCACCAACTGCGCTGACAACCTCGCACCCCTGAAAAACCATCCCAGCAGGCCCGGCAACAAGAAAGCTTCCTGGTTCAACGACGATCTCAAGAACTCCAAGAAGAACTGCCGCACCCTCGAGAAAGCCTGGCGTAAAGACCCGACTACAGACAACATGACTGCCCTCAAGCACGCCACCCGCAAACACCACCAGCTGATCCACACCACCAAGAAGACAGCATTCAAGGAACGACTGGACAACAACTCACACAACAGCAAGGAACTCTTCAGCATCGTCAAAGAGCTCTCCAACCCCAGCGCCGGAACCAACGACATCACCCCCTCGCAAGAACTCTGCGACTCACTCACCTCATTCTTCCACAGCAACATCGCCGACATACACAACAGCTTCGGCGCGCAGACCACGCACCCAACCACCGAACCGACGCCCCCCACCACCACCCTCCGCGCCTGGACCCCGATCAGCACCGAAGACACCATCCACACGATAAACACCATCCACTCCGGATCACCAACTGACCCATGCCCCCATCACGTCTTCAACAAGGCCGCCCCATCTCGCTCCTCCCTTTTCCCGCCAAAGTCATCGAGAAGACAGTCAACAGACAGCTTGCCGCCTTCCTCGAGACGAACGGATCCCTCGACCACTCGTAGTCCGGCTTCCGAGCCAACCACAGCACCGAGACCGCCCTCATCGCAGCCACTGACGACATCCGAGCCCTGCTCAACAACGGGGAAACAGCGGCCCTCATCCTCCTGGACCTCTCCGCAGCATTCGACACTGTCTGCCACCGCACCCTAATGCGGCGCCTCAGCAACATCGGAATCCAAGAGAAGGCACTAGAATGGATCATCTCGTTCCTAGCAGGAAGAACCCAGAGAGTCCGCCTACCCCCGTTCAGATCCAAGGCTACCGAAGTCATCTGCGGCGTTCCGCAAGGATCATCACTCAGCCCCACCCTCTTCAACATCTACATGAGCCCCCTTGCGGCCATCGCACGCCAACACAACCTCAACATCATCTCCTACGCCGACGACACCCAGCTGATCCTCTCCCTCACCAACGACCCAGCCACCGCCAGAACCAACCTACATGAAGGGATGAAAGACGTAGCCGAGTGGATGATGAACAGCCGCCTGAAACTGAACTCAGACAAGACGGAAGTCCTCATCCTTGGATCATCACCCTCTGCCTGGAACGACTCCTGGTGGCCCCCGGCCCTGGGCAACGCACCCAAACCAACGGACCACGCACGCAACCTGGGCTTCATCCTGGACTCCTCCCTCTCGATGACCAGACAAGTCAACGCCGTCTCATCATCATGTTTCAACATCCTACGCATGCTCCGAAAGATCTTCCGATGGATCCCCCCCGAAACCAGGAAGACGGTCACCCATGCACTCGTCACCAGCCGACTGGACTACGGAAACACCCTCTACACCGGAACCACAGCCAAACTACAGAAAAGACTCCAACGCATCCAGAACGCCTCCGCACGACTCATCCTGGACATCCCCCGTCAAAGCCACATTTCCGGACACCTGAGAGACCTGCACTGGCTCCCCGTCAACAAGAGAATCACTTTCCGACTCCTCACTCACGCACACAAGGCTCTCCATGACCTGGGCCCCAGGTACCTCAACGACCGCCTGACATTCTACACTCCCACCCGCCAGCTACGATCGACCAGCCACGCCCTCGCCGCCGTTCCACGCATCCGAAGAGCTACCATGGGAGGAAGATCCTTCTCCTACCTGGCAGCCAAGACGTGGAACTCCCTCCCCTTCCACCTCCGTCAGACCCAAGACCACTTCTCCTTCAGGAAGCAACTCAAGACCTGGCTTTTCGAGCAGTAGCAGACCCCCCTCCCCCAAGCGCCTCGAGACCCTCCGGGTGAGTAGCGCGCTATACAAATTTCGTGAGTGATTGATTGATTGATTTCTGTCCCTACAAAAAGAGACCTTCAGCTATTTTTTGTGCCGCATAGTTTCAACTTGTTTCTTCTTCGTGTTTCACAATCCTGACTTTCTCCAGGCTTTTTCCTCATCTTCCTGAACCTGCAATTCCTCTTATATTCCTCCAGTTCTTTATTTGGCAACTTCAGGTTTCAAGCTTCACTCCTTCCGGCTCAGTCACCAGTTACTCCTTTAGACAACTACAGGTTTCAAGCATCACACAATCCTGCTCAGCAGTCAGCTTCAACTGTTGGCATCTTCTGATGACAGTTCCTTTGTGTCTTCTACAGAGCCCTTTTTGTCCGTCCTATGGACTGTTTTTGCCCTATGGGCCTTTCCCTCCTTGGGGCTACTTCCAGAAGGCACAAACTGCTTGGCACTATCTATGTCAGAAGCACATAGGCTACTGGAAGGGGTCGCCCTCACCTCCGGCAGAATAGGTCTGTGAAGACCAGACTATCCAGGATGCGAATGAGCAGCAGAGATCCATTCAGGCATCATGTTAGTAACAGTTTGCTTAGCCCACACTTCAACCCTGAGGAGGGAGAAATTGATCAAACTCAAGCCTTAGCCCAAACTGTCCATCAACAGACGCAGAATTTACAACTGTTGCAAAACAAAAACCTAGCCATGCATCAAGAGCTAACTTCCAGGTCCTCCAATATCCCAAAGGTCTCTCCCGTGACTCCACATTTCTTAGGTCATGTGAACAAACTGAAGGAGTTCCTAGACTCTACCTGCCTCCTTTGTCTAAACCAATTGTTGCAGGATCGCACAAAAGTGTTTTTTAGGTTGAGCGCCAGTGCGACCTGCAAGACCTGCTGTAATAACTGTAGGAAGTGGAATTTCACCAGCTGCTTGCAATTGGTTCACTCTACAGTGGATCTCTTTTCCTGGCTCCTTATTGGTGGGTGCTCCCGACACATCATTACTGTTTTATGCTGAGGAGCACCAGTCAATCACAGTTTACTTTACTGTTGGTGGTTATGAGTTCCTTCAGGGGCTACTTGTTTAGGCTTGCCACTTCTCCATCCCCAACAAGGGCTTCACACTTATCTTCTTTAGTATTTATGGAAGTGAGTTCAACCATTGCAGCTTCCCTGGTATTTCCAGTTTTCCATTGTTTAGTTTTAGTGTTAGGATCGGCATTCTCTTTGCGCGCTTATCTGGTTTACAATTTATAGATGAGAGTTCAACCATTGCTGGCTTCTGGGTATGCCATTGTTTACTTTCAGTGTTATGAGCGGCTTTGCGTTTATAATATTTAGCAATTAAAGGGCGATCAATGAGTCTGTTATTGTTTAATTTTATTCCTACGATGGTATTTTGTGGGTTGGCACTGGAAGAACCGCGATTCGAACCTGGTTTCCCCAGACCCGAAGTCCGCAGCTCTGCATGTTACCACATCCTCTCAGGGTGGTTAATTGCATTTAGTTTCATAATCGCTTTGTTTTGGGGATGTGCATGTTTCGAGTTTCTTTTTCTAGGTTAGGCTTATTGTGTACTTCTTTGTATGAACCTGGGCATGCAGGTGGAATAATGGACGAGGTGCAATCACTGCCGGTCATTGCAGAAACCCTCTTGCCTAAAAGAAGCAGCTGTATTTTGATTTAAAAATGTGCGCTTCTTGCTTCACCTAAACATTTTATAATGGTGTAAATGTTCCCATGTTGCTGTTAACCAGTTTAATGGCACTCTCTTACCGACCTCGGCAGGCTTTAAGGCTGATTGCGCCTCAGAAGGATTCCCACTCGTGACCTGTGCACTGTGTTTCGGTGGCGCCGGTCATTTGACCACATATATCCCGCCAGCAAATCTCGTTTGTGTTGAGTAATGCGTCATGGAAATTCTGGTTTTTAAAAGTCACCGTTCTGCTTGGATGCCATGTGTGTCTCTCTAGTAATCAATGTTTGAAAGTCTGCTAACCTGCGAAGGTATGTCTGACTCAAGTGACTCCATGTGGGGCGAAGGGCGGCAGCTGGAATCACAAGACATGTGCCCTTAAGGGCTCGGGAGATTATAACTTTTGAACTTTTTAATAGTTGCCTACAGAGTGCTCTCGGCCCTCCATTGTCTTTCCATTCACATCAATATTTACTTGCGGTTGAAATGCGGAGCCCATGCTCTAGAAATCAATCTTGAGTTCAACCACTGCCGGCTTCTGGGTATGCCATTGTTTACTTTCAGTGTAATGAGCGGCTTCGCTTTGCGGTTATAATATTCAGCAATTAAAGGGAGTTCAACGAGTCTGTTACTGTTTCATTTGTATGATCGACATATTTTTATAAGCACAGACAGAACCGAGACTCGAACCTGGTATCCCAGGCCCGAAGTCCGCAGCTCTGTATGTTACGCCACATTCTCGCTGGGCAGTACATTGCCATTAGCTTCATAATAGCTTTGTTTTGGGGATACGCATGCTTCTACGCTGGGCATACAGGAGGAATAATGGACTGGGTGCGCTCACTGCCGGTCATTGCCGAACACCCCTTTGACTAAAGCGGCAGTTGTACTTTGATTTTTAAATGTTGTGCTTCTTGCTTCACTTACACTTTTTATAATCGTGTAAATGTTACCATGTAGCTGTTAACCAGTTTAATGGCACTCTTTTATCGAGCTGGGCAGGATGGAAGGCTGATAGGGCCTCACAAGGATTCACACTCGTGACCTGTGCACTGTGTTTCAGTGGCACAGACCATTTGACTGAAAACATCCTGCCATGATATCTCGTTTGTGTGGAGTAATGCCTCATGGAAATTCTGTTTTTTAAATGTCACTGTTTTGCTTGGACGCCATGTTTTTGTTACTTTAGTAATCAAAGTTTGACAGTCTGCTAACCTGCAAATGTGGTGTCTCCATCTGAGGTGAAGGGAGGCAACTGGAGTCACAAGACATGAGCCCTAAGTGTTCAGGGGATCATGACTTTTGAAAACGTTTTAATAATTGTCTACAGAGTGCTTTAGGCCCTCCATTGTCCTGCCAGTCAAAACAATATTCACTTCTGGTTGAAATGCGGAGCCTATGCTCCAGAAATCAGTCCTGTGATCTCTATCCTATGCCCAGTGCAGCAAGTAACATAACCATTTAACATGGCCTTTTTTTAAGGGTTGTAACTAGTCTGCTGTTACTCAGTATTTCCTATCTCAGTAAACCTTACTTAGTTCTTGGAATCGAGTCAATAAAGTCAGACGTGCTCACCATCTGGGGGCGCCTGCTGTTGTGAGTGCTGTAGAATAGTTGGACCATTATACATCTGGGCTGTCCTTGCCACCAGCTAAATATACAAGAGTTCTTGAGGGCAGTTCAGTTCTAGGTTTACACCTAAGTCAATTAATTCGATCAGTTAAGTAGGCAGGCCAGTGTGTGTACATGGAATACACTTCACCCCACCACCCCCACCCAAACTGCTCTGTTGATCCTCTATAAAACACAAAAACAAATAGATGCTCAGTCATGCGAGTTACCCCTGGAGTCTCAGAGTACTTTGCCGTCCTAACTCACTGAGCTATCTATTCAACAAGCAGTAGTGCCTGCACTGGGAGCATGGCAGAGTCCTTGGGATCACATTCATATCCCAGCAGTGTGCGCCTTAAGTTAACCCATTAAGCTATCTATCAAACAGGCAGTATTGTCCGCATTGGGAGCACAGCAGCCTGCTTTTGGTCAGACTCATGTCTCGGCAGTGTGTGTGTTAACCCACTGGGCTATCTAACAAGCAGTAGTGCCTGCACTGGAAGTGCTGCAGCATCCTTCAGTTCGCATTCATATCTTGGTAGTCTGCACCTTAACCCACTCAGCTATCTATCTAACAAGCAGTGGTGCCTGCAGTGAGAGCGCGGCAGCGTTTCAGGTCACATTCATGTCTCAGCAGTGTGCATTTAACCCACTGAGCTATCTATCTAACAAGTAGTAGTGCCTGCACTGGGAGTGCAGCAGCGTCCTTTCTGTGCTTCTGATGGTCCGTCTTGGGTATAGAGGCGGCAGTACGTGGCCAGGGCTCGACTCTGCACCCCCAGAATTCAGCACAATGCTGCAGCCACTGCTTCAGTTGTTCCACCTGAGTGATATCTGGCAGGGTTAGAATCAATCCAGTGCCTAAGGGGGGACACCTAGTGCCTCACCATAGCTGTAGGGCAAGAGGTGTGTACAGTGAGAGCAAGATATATCCGACATTGATAGCGATATATACATACAGTAGTAGCCCAGTGGGTTAAACTCTGTCTGTAGGACCACCTCTGAACCTCGGCTGATTCAGTCGTACATCTTTCCAAGAGAAATACCAGGAGCGTCCTTGCACTGGATAAATAAAACACCTACTATGCAAGTGCTAAGTGTGACTGGTACCGTGAAGTCCATATTGCCAGATTTGCCATTTGCTTGTGAACTGCTTAGGATATTGAATAAATTACACATTTTGAAAAACTAATTCTAGTATCCCAGTTATTTGAATGCCCTTTATTGACTTAGCAAATGCTACACAATATTAACTCATTAAAATCAACAGCAAAACACCAAACATACAATGCTATACAATACCATACTATACAGTGACAGGCCATACCATACCCCACACAATTCCACAACTAACAATTCCAATTCAAACCACATAATGCCGCATTACAAACAACAGACATCCACTCCCTGCAAACAAAAACAAAATAAAGAAAAAAACATAGTTTACAACACCAATAGCTCTAACGTTCACAAATGCGAGACAGATTGCATTGCAAATGCTTGTTTAAATAAGTGCCTTGTCTGGACCGGCACTACCCTGGTTACCTCCTGTGGTAACCACTGATAATCCTAGCCTTTCTAACAATGCCACCTTTGGGCCAGTCTTAAATAGAATGTTCAAAAAGGCCAGACCTTGAATTCTCTGCAAAGAGGCTCTTTGTGAGATACCAAAAAGCAGTCAAGTCTGTTTAAAATATATTACCAGATTCCACCAACTTGCTGCTAAAAACACATGGGGAGCGAGGAAATGAGAGATGAGTTGGTTCGCCCCTTCCTTCAAGTCTCTTTTCCTGAACTCATTTATCAAGTCGTGCTAACTAAAAATGGCCTCTGAGAAAGCAGAACCGAGAGACGGAAGACCTGTGCTGCCCCTGCCGTTGGAAAGTCCCGAGTTGCACCCACAAAAACAGACACATCTTCTAAACAGTTGTCAACATCTTCTAGTGAAGAACCAGGGCAGATCAACACAACCCGTGGCTCCCTTTCAGAGACCCAGAGAGATCATCGCTTTATATATGGACTGCGCACATGCTGTGGTTCCTCTGAACATCTGATTTGTTCTTGCCCAGTTCATCTACGGAGATCGTCTGGAAACGCAGGGTCCCGTCCCTTGTGAAAGAGAAAAGGGCAGGAAAACATCAGGTCCCTTTCTTAGGGGTTTCTGGAGATTCCCATTTTTCTTTTTTTCTTCTACCAGTCCATACTGGTCTTCCTGAGGGAAAGCCTATTAAAGTATCAGCTCTTTTGGATTGTAGAACAAGCGGATTGTATTTAGATGAGAGATTGATGACGAAAAGTAATAATCCACAAATATCCCCAGAGCAAGTATAAAAAGTGGATGGAACACCCTTAATTTGTGGCCCAGTACAGGAGATGATAATTCCTATAAAGTTGATGTTCTGCACCCAACAAGAAATAGTTTCTTTTGACATCATTTTTTCTCCCCAATATATAATCATTTTGGGAGTTCTGGGGCTGGTACGCCATAATCCTTCCAGTAATTGGGAAACCTAAACAATTTCCCTGTCCTTCCAATTTCATAACAGACATTATTGCTATTCAGGCTATTGAACCTCCAAGGAATAGGAGTTGAGCAGTTATCCTCATCCTATGATTATAAACCAAGGAATTTACGCCCAGTATCTTCACTGTTCAGATCTCTTTGAGAAACTCAAGGAGTTGGGTTTGCCTCCCACCTGGAAATTTGAGTGTGCCGTCCCTATTGAACCTGGGCAACAGTTTAATTCCGAAGAATTTGCTCTCTCTTGGCATTAGAAAAGTGGGTCTTAGTGCATGGGGGCTTCTATGTTCTTTGTGCCAGAAAATATCCGATGAATCGAGGCCGTGCATAACTGTAGGGGTTTAAATAAAAGAGAAATTAAGGATAGGTACCCCCTTTCTCTGATAAAGGGTATTCTAGAAACTGTGAGAGGGTCCAAGATTTTCACTAAACTAGGCCTCTGTGGAGCGTACCACCCTCTAGGAATTAAGAAAGTAAACAATTGGAAAACAACCTTTAGAACGCCTTTGGGCCATTACAAATACTGGATTAATTTCCTTTGGATTAGAGTAACGCGTCAGCCATTTTCCAGCAACCAAGACTTTTCCGACATGCTGAACTAGTTTGTAGTCATCTACACAGCTGATCTGGTTTATTCATAAAATTCTAAATTGCATTCGACATGTCAGTCAAGTACTAAGCTGACGTCTTCAGAATCAACTCTTCTGCAAATCTGAATGTGAGTTTGACTGATCTGAGGTTGTATACTTGGGTTTCTGGTTAAACAGCCAGGGTGCATCCATGGATCCTCAAAAGTGTCTTGAAATTTTGGATTGCCCGACTCCCTCCAGTGTCAAGGAACCCAGGGCTTCCTGGGGATTGCCAAATTCTATCAGCGGTTTATTGGTGACTTTGCCCATCTAACCAGTAACATTAACTGGAATCTTCGCCTATTGGTGGCTGGGATGGACTCCTGGAGATTGCACGGGGTGTCTCATCTCGGGAGATATCTATTGGATCATGCTCCGGTCCTGGTGCACGTGCGCTGGGGGATGCCCTGCATCGAGAACGTAGATGGCACAAGTTCACCAACCTTCTGATGGACACGGTGTGCCAGGAGGCGCTTGCAACCTCACTCACTAAGTTTCTGACAATTAATTGGGGGACGGCCTCCTCCAGGTCTCTCGAATGGGAGGCTCTAAAAGAGGCTTTGAAGGGGGCCTGTGTAGGCACCACGTTTGGGGTCCAACTGCAACTGGAGGTTAACCTGGTGGACCAGGAGCACCGATTTGCTGAGCTCCAGGGGTCAGACCTGACTACACCAAAGGCGCGGGAGAGGGAACTCCGGCACCGCAGGGAGGTGCTACATCTGTGGGACACCCTGCATAAATGCACGTTGCGCGCATATCGTCAGTGCCTCCACAGGGAGGTGGACAAATTTGGAAGGCTGCTAGCTCGGATACTCAGAAGGGAGCAGAAGATTTCCCCTCTGCTCCATGTCTGCTCATCTGGCGGTGCCTTAGTGACCGATCAACAGGCCATAATGGATGTTTTTGTAGGCAATTTCAAGCAGGTGTATCTAGCTGGTCGGAGGATTTCCTTGGCATGGTGGGATTGCCCGCCCTCGCAACGGGCCTGGTTCAGGAGCTGAAGAGGGAGATTACGGTGGAGAAACTAGGTGAGGCCATCAAGGCCTTTAACAGATCTAAGGTGCCCGGAGAGGATGCGTTCCACATGGAATTCTATCAGTCCTATTCCAGGGTACCTCAAGACTTGAGATATTTCACGAGGCACAGGGGAATGGAGTTCTCCTGGCCACCATGAGGGAGGGAATTGCCTGACTTATGCCCAAACCAGGCGGGGACACTGCAGATTCCTCATCATATAGACCCCTTACCATGCTTAATTCAGACGTTGAGATTTTGTGTAAACTGCTCGCAAACAGATTGGTGGGGGTAATCCGAGATTTAGTGCATGAGGATCAATGCAGCTTTATGACGGGGCGCAGCACAGCGTTTAATTTTCACAGGCTTACACACGTACTCCACAAGACACTCAATGATAATCAGGGGTTGGCCCTGGTCTCACTCGATCTAGTAAAAGCAGTTTATATCTTTCAGTGGGCTTACTTGCAGGCGTTGCTGGCTGGTATGGGCTTTGGACCCATGTTCTGCAGCAAGGTGAAGCTCTTATATACTGGCTGTATGGTCTGTGTTCGAGTCAGGAGTGATCTCTAGGGGCCAAGGGCCGTGAGGCGGGGGACCAGACAGGGCTGCCCCCTGTTACCCCTACACTTCGCACATGCGATTAAACTCCTGGTCTTGTTGATATGTCGGGGGCTGGTGCAGTGGACATTTGAATAGGGGGCTCCCTTCGTGTCGTCTCATTATATGCGGATGACACATTGATCTATGTTCACTCCCCAGACTTCCCGGTGTCGGTTTTAATGGGCTTACTCACTACCTTCAGACAGGTGTCTGGGCTCCTGGGTGAAAGTCCGTAAGTCACTGTGGTTTCCACTAGTGAGCCTGATCAGGAGGCCAGAAGGGAAACAGCGTTACCAATGCTGCCATTATATTGCGGTGCTTTTACAACAAGGTTGTTACAATGCGGTTATTGATAAGAGGGAGGTGCTCTGACTACCCTGTCCCCTACTTGGTACGACAGACAGCGGTGGTGTGGGAAGCAGTGGTCATGAAGGTGCTACGCAGAGCCCCCTTCGACAGAGAGCTCAGACTATGGTACCTGACCCCCGTTTCGTGCCATCAACAGGGATATGTCCATGGAGCAATGGAAGTTGGGGGATTGTGAGGTGGCAAGTTACCTATACCCAGGGGAGATTTTCCTCACCTTTTAGGAGGCAAAGGAGGCATTGGGGGTGAGCCCTGGTCACTTCCTTCACTATGCCAGATTTTAGAATACAGCAAGAGAGGTGTGGGTCGGGTTCCTAATGGCGCAGCAACACTCCCATGAGTGCACAGCGTGCAGGACTTAGGCTGGGGAATTGGGGAGCCTATTACAGATGCAGACTGGTCAAGTGCGTGTGAGCAGGTGAGGTGGGTGTCTTGTAATCACAGGTTCAAATTACTGCATTTTAATTTCCTACACCGCACTTATATGACTCCAAGGCAGTTGAACATGATGGACCCCCTAAGATGAGCTAGCGTTGTACGATGTGGAGAGCTGAGGGCCTCTTTTCTACATTTGGCTTGAAACTGTGCTGGGATTCAGAATTTCTAGAGGGCTGCGGTACCAGCCATAGTGAGAGCGACTGGCTTGGAGGTCCCCCTCATACTGCTTGCTTGCCTCTTGGGAGTGGTGGCAAAACTCAAGGACTGCAAGATCTCTCACAGGTTGGCCCAGTTTGCATTGCTTTTTGCGAAACGGAGAATAGCCATTGGGTGCATGGGAGACAGGTTGTCGCAGTTGACTTCATGGCTTAGGGATCTCTGTGAATGGGGAGCAGCAGAAGAAACCCATATTAGCCTCAGCCGTACTGAGAAGAAAGGCGAAGATGAAATAATGACCTGGGAGTTGGTTCTGAATAATTTCAATGGGAATGGTGATGCTAGCATGGGGGAGGGCTCGGACATTGAGGAGTGAGATTTCTCTTTCGATTTTTGTGCCATGTACAGAACATGGTGGGCAAGTGTGATAATTTATACCCTTCTGTTTTCACCAAGAAATTGTATAACATCTTGTACTCATCATTCTATTAGTCTAAATGGATGTTTTATGCCCCATAAGACCAGCATTTAAGTGTACTGCCCTGATGATTATAGCATGGGCTGGATGCAAGAGAGCAATATTCCTACTGACTGTAAGCTGTATTTTTGCACTGCTTGTTTCTTTGTTTTCTCTTATGTTCTATGACAAACTTGATTAAAAAAAATATTAAAAAATACATTACCCGGAATCGGAAGAAAAAATGGTTAGCTAAGACTTCTGTTGGGAATCTAGCCGGTGAAGCCTTCAAGAACCTGAAACTTCACTCAAGTACCAATTCAGCACCACCCCGAACCAACCAAGATGGACACCTCTTATATCAGCGCAGTTCCCCTACAGCTACAAGAGGATGATGGTTAAGAACACTGTATTGTTTATTTGTAAGGGTAGGCGAAGTGGGCAGAGTGGCACTACGCGGAATTCCGCGGCGTTGCCTAAGAACTCCGTGGAATTCCGCTCCGCTCTGCCCTATGCACGCAGACCTCAGCTTACCTCTGACGTCACCCGTGGTGGTGATCCTGGTGTTTCCTCCTCTCCATCCCTTCCTGACTCCTGGCTGGGCCTCCTCGGTGCAGGATTCTTCTTCTCCTCTAGTCCTGAGCTGTGAAACTCCTTCTCTGCAGGACTCGCGAGGACTGCACATGCACGCGCGTGGGAGTGGAGACCTTAACCCGGTTTCCACTCTCCATGCGCGCGTACGTGCAGTCCTTTCAAGTCCTGTAGTGAAGGGGTGACACAGCCCAGGACTGGAGATGATGAAAATCCTGCACCGATGAGGTAGCTCAGGCACGGAGAATGCCACGCCGAGATTCAGGTAAGGAGGACTCGTGCAGGGGCAGGGCTTGATTGCTTCCTTAGGGGTGGGTGGCAGAGGCAAACTCCGCTGTTATGTTACAGTGATTTATAGCGCGCACGGCTACTCATGAGAGTCCCGGCGCGAGAGCCAAAATAGAAAACTGAAGGGAACTGAGAGAGATTACCGATTAAGTAAACAGCAAGGTTTTTAGTCTTTTCTTGAACAGGCATGGGTCTTGAATACTGCGCAGTTCAAGAAGGAGAGAATTCCAAGATTCGGCCGCTTTGAAAGGTAGTGAACTACCTCCAATTCTAACCAGCTGAAAGCAAGAGATCGATGCTAAACACTGTGAAGCGGAGCGCAAATGCCTTCGAGGGGCATAAAAACGAAACCGTTTCCTCAGGTAGAGTGGCCCTGCTCCATAAAGGGCTGAGTGGGCCATCGTGAGAGCCTTAAATTTGACTCGTTGAGCCACTGGGAGCCAGTGCAGATCCCGCAGATGATGTCTTACGCTGGACCTGCCCGGAATGCCCATCAGAGCTCTGGCCGCAGCATTCTGTATTATCTGGAGTTTCTTGAGCTGATATCCTGGCAGGCTAATATAGAGTGCATTGGCATAGTCAAGGCGGCTGAGGATCAAAGCACGCGTGATCATCTCCTTAGCAGTCTTGGGTAATAAAGGTAGAAACTTCCTAAGGGACTACAGTGTGCCAAAACATTGGCCTTCCAATTTCTTTACTTGCATGGAGAACCTAAGATTTTCCTCGAACCAGACAGCCAAGTTCTTAGCTACCTGACCCGTAGAGTTGGGAAGTGGGTAGTCTGGCAGCCAGAGGGCTTCCCTGAACTGTGGGTGGAAGGATCCAACAAGTCTCTACCATGGAGATAGAACTGGCAGGCTCGAGCAAGATTCTTGCATCATTACAACACATACCCTTTACTAAAAATACAAAGAAAAACAGGGAACAAAGAACTGTGAATAAGGAAAAAGTAGAAGAAGGAGACGAAAAAAGGCAATGAAAATGAGACATGTGTTCAAGAATTCATGACTTAACACTTGCAATGATTCAATACATCATATAGTCATTATAACGTTTAGCAGGACAACGAGACCTTGAAGGAAGACCCCGTGTATGAGAATTCGGAGGAGAACCACATATGGGAAAATCAGGACCTAGCAAAACATCTGTGCAGGAAGGAAACAAGGATTTGTCACCTCGAAATTTTACAAGGCAGGACATGCTCCACTTACCACCATTGTGAACCGGGACAACATTACTGTACTCCGAAGTTATGACAAATGGACCCATAAATTCAGTGACACCCTTCCTATGCCACCGTGGTTTCTTTACGAGTACCCACTCACCAACCTTTCATGTTGTGGTTCTAGTTGAAATTGTAAAATCAAACCTATCTTTGTACATCTTTTGGTAAGACTCAAATTTGGCACCCACCTACTCCTACTTCAAAACAGGACCTTCAATGAGAGATAAGCAACCAGGATTGGGTTTGGATAGGGCAACTCTGCCTCTCAGTATGTGAAAAGGAGATTTTTGCAAAACAGCACTGAGGGCAGTGCGATGTACCCACCAAGTATCTCTCAGGACACCCTTGAGAGGAACCTTAATTTCAATTGCCCTCTGCACACATGCTTTGACCACTCTGTTTATGCGATCCACTAGCCCATGGCCTGCGGCGCATAAAGCATGGTTTTCTGATGAATAATGCCGAATTCCTTTCAAAAGTCTTGCATTTCCTGTGAGATGAATTGCACACCATTGTCTGTGATGAGGAAACGAGGAATACCCTCACTGGCAACCTCATCTTTAAGGAAATCAAGAACTACTCTAGTGCTTACTGAACTCACACATTTGGTAGAAACCCACATGGATGAGTAATCCACTAAAAGAATTACATATTTTTCTGCGGGTCCTAATAGCTCAAAGGGACCAATGAGATCCAGACCAAGCTTAATCCAAGGCTCTTGTGGGATCTCGACAGGAGACAAGGGAGCGGTGTTGGTGACCTCAGATTTGTCATTAGTGGCGCATTGGCAACACTCCTTAAACACCCTCTCAACTTGGCTATCCATCCTAGGCCACCAATACCTCTCGCGAAGTCGGACTTGGTGAGATTTCTTCCTAAGTGTCCCTCAAGGGCAATGTTTACAAGATTGGGTCTCACGATATTAGGGGGTACCACTCTCTCCCCATGCAGGAGTTGACCTTGACGGAGGGTGAGTTCATTTCTGATAGACCAGAAAGGTAATAAATCAGAGTAAAGCTTCTTGCAGTCGGCCTGACCCCTTGATGACAAAACCCACCACAAGAGGATGAAACACATCCTCAGATAAGGCCTTTTCCCATTCATGTTCTTGGATAGCAGGCTCCTTGACCCAACAAACCCCAACAGGTTCCATGTCAATATCATCCTTGCAACTTTCAATGGGCAGTCTTGACAAGCAGTCCACAGCCTTATTGGCAGAGCCAGAAAGGTATTGTACTTGGAAATTAAATTCCAATCCTTCACTCCTGCGTTTAAGCCTGGGTGTCAGTCTCGCCATGCAAGAAAATACATGAATCAAAGGGCAATGATCGGATCTCACCAAAAAGGGTATGCCCCA
This sequence comes from Triturus cristatus, assembly GCF_964204655.1. Lineage (NCBI taxonomy): Eukaryota > Metazoa > Chordata > Amphibia > Caudata > Salamandridae > Triturus > Triturus cristatus. The sequence goes on from NC_140585.1 coordinate 267,439,053, forward strand.
TAAGTAAAACTTGAAATACTTTATTGCCATTGCTATGGCCAGAGCTTCCCTTTCGATGCAGGACTACTGCTGCTAGGGTTTTTTTAGTGCCCTAGAGGCAAATGCAAGAACTTTCTCCTTGTTTCCATCGATCTGGGAAAGCACTGCTCCAAGACCACACTAGCTAGCATCAGTTGTCAGAACTGTTTTTTCTTGGTATCAAAGTGGCCAAGAGTGGGCATCTTGCTTGATAGAGTTAAAATCCACATCACATTTCACCGACCAGGCAAACTGTATAATTTTTCTCAGGAGGGCTCTGATCAGTTCAACAATGGTGGCGAAACTTTGAACAAACTTAGAATAAAACTCGGCAAGGCCTAGGAAAGACCTCACCTGTTCTTTATCAGTTAGTGCAGGGGCATCAACAATACACTTTGCGAGATCCAGCTTGGGCTGAATGTCCTCCCCAGAAATAACATGTCCCAAATATGTGACAGAGGACACACCAATCTTACATTTTAGCTTGTTCACAGTCAAACCTTTGTCAGCTAGTCTTTGCAGAACAGCTCTCAAAACACTATCATGTCCAAGTCATTCCCTCCGTAGACTAAGATGTCATCCTGGAAAAACAGGACATTAGACATGTCTCCCAGGATTACTTTCATAATGTGTTGAAAACAGGCAGCCGCCTAGGCCAACCCAAATGGCATTCTGATGAAACAGAATGCCCCCACTGGTGTCATGGAGGATGTTAAGTGCTTGGAATCTGGATGGAGGGGTACTTGGTGATATGCTGAGGACAAGTCTAATACACTGAAGACCTTTGCACCATCCAGCATATTAATTGACTGCTATATTAGGAAGGGGTTGACGGTCTACCCATATCCACTTGTTCAGACTCCTCAGGTCAACACACATTCTGATATTTTTCCCTCCATCCTAGGGGGCCAAAACCACTGGGGCCAACCATTCAGAGGATTCGATTTCCTCAATTATGTTCAAAGTCACCAATTTCTTGAGTTCATTTCTCAGAGGTTCTAGTATCATGTTGGGAACCTTTCTAACCTTGTGTACGACAGGTGTTGCATTCTGCTTAAGGACAATACGATGCTCAAAGTCCTTAAGTAACCCAAGGTTGTCAGAAAAGACTTGGGGAAACTCCTCAAAGAACCTATTGGAGGTTGCAGAGTAATCAACCAACATGAATTGCTCAGAGGGACAATGAGCATTATGGTTTGAGTATTATCCCCAAGTCTCTTTGATGCCTCCACCCTAGGAGGTTATCACCTTGTGTGGCCACATAGATCTTTCCAATGGTTTCCCTACCCTTGAAGTGTATCTTCATAATGACATACCCAATTACGTCAATGTGTGAGCCACCATAGCTGACCGGATTAATGTCAGGAGCAAAAAGCTGTAAATCAGGAAATGTTTTGTCCCAAAGTTCATTGCCCAACATGTTAAAAGGAGAGCCAGAATCTGCCAGAACTACAAATAATGTGTCACCAATCACCACTTCACATTCAGGCATACTAATGAGATCCGCATCTACCAAACCATCACCTCTTACGCTCAGCATAATCATTCTCGAGGTATCATTAGTGGTCTCAACACTTTCTACTGTGCGTACTCTACTACTAGACTTGCATACCCTGGCATAGTGACCCTTGATTCCCCATTTGTGGCAGGTTGTATTCCTAGCATAGCAGTTAGGGTAATTGGAGGAGGGGTTAAGACTCCCACACCTATAACATTTCATCCTTGAAAAGTCAGTTGGAGGTTTGACTCCAGTCCCACATACTGCCTTTGAGATATTGTCAATAGAGTCTTGAAGTATTTCCTTTTGAGTTAGCTCATGAATACTACTAGGAGTAGGAGCATTATCAGACGCTGCTTTATGGGCTTTCACCTCTTTATCCCAGCCAGAGGTATTTTCCATCCCCTCTCCGATGGTTATGGCTTCCTTGAGGGAAGGGTTCCCAGACAAGAGTTTCTCCTGCACTCTAGGACTATTGGTGCACCTGACGACTTGATTACATATCAACAAATCAGTAAGTTCACCAAATTCACAGGTGCGGGCAAGTGTTTTCAATGAGGCAATATAATTTCCAACCTTCTCATTGGGTTCCTGGATCCTCATAAAGAACTTGTTTAGACAACATTGATGTGAGGACCAAAATACATTTCTAACATCTTTATAGACATTTCAAATACGTCAGACGGTTCACCATCACCTTCGCCAACTGGAATTGAGTCAATGCTTTCATATATATTGCGTCCTTCAATTCCAAGATTATGGAAGAGAATTCCTTGCCTCCTATGAGCCGAACATTTTCACCTACTATATATACCATACTATACTAAATAAGAATCAAATAGCAGTTTCCATCTTTTCCAGGGTTACAGTGGCTCACCTTTTTCACATAGGAAGGAAGGAGGTTATCTCCTTAAAGAGAATAACGAGAAGCTGGTACTGATAAACAATGAGGTCAAGTTGTGCAGGGTGCAATCTCCAGTATTACAAATGCTGTACTGAGCAGAATGCTTGAAATGCGTGGGCTTAATAACAAATGTCAGCAGCAGTTAAAATAAAAACAAAACAGTACCTGAGGCATGGTGGATTCAGTTTTTGGCAATAAATTCGGTCTTCAGATCTAATTATGAGTCAGAGATCTGACTGTGGGCTCCGTGTTACGTTGTCATGGAGATTGACAACAAAGATGGCAGCACGCAGGTACGTGCACGTAACCCGATGACGAGTGCACTTTGTCATGCAGGTCACAAGCAGGTGTGCGAGCGTCATCGCGAGCCACAGAAAGCCATTGCAAGTGCAATCAGTGAAAAATAGCCCAAATCTAGATAAAAGCCTACCCAAAAGCAGGGGGAAAAAACAGCGGACATCAGGAAATACTCGGGAGAAACGGAGGAAGTGCTCCACACCAGCCACTCGACTTAGGTTGCCGTGATGAAAGAGTGAAGTCCGTGGGTTCAAGAAAAGGGGAAAGTTGGTGGTGAGTTTGTCCTGTGCACGCGACACTCGTCGCCAGTGTTACGAAGTCAGAAACTCGTAAGTTTCAAGCAGTTTATTCGTCCAAACGAAGGACCACCAACATCTGCTGCCGGCCTGTCAGCTCTCCTGGTTCTAACAGTCTCCAAAGATACTCTACCATGGAAATAGAACTGGCAGGCTCGAGCAAGATTCTTGAATCATTACAACACAGTTTAAAAACCAAAAGTCATTCATCTTAAAGAATTAAGGATTTAGATTTTCAATATGTGTCACAATTCTCCTCTAGCTGATCACAGAAGTGTTAAATCAGTTTTAGGGCTGTTATGTCCTTTGTGTTGGTTGCCATCCAAGCTTGAAGACACACAACTTTGTGTTAATTATTTTCCAGTGTTTGACCAAGTGAAAACTTCACACTCCCGACCATCTGGATGTCTTCAAACTTTAGAAATTCCACCAGAGCTTTGGCATACTATGTCCATGGATTTAATCATGGTTTTGCCCCCATCTGAAGGAAATGAGTAATCATGATAATCATTTCCTCAAAGATGGCTCATTTAAAAGCCCTGAAGAGATTACCTTCTGCTGAGGCTTATCATAGATCTCACTGCCAGAAGCCTTTTTGCAAATCTCTTCATTTTGAAGTGGTGTTATTATCTCTTATTACCACCCTTAGACCAATGGGCAGACTCAGCAACTTAACGCTGGATTGGATTTGATGCTTTTGTGCCTCTACTCTAAATGACTGGTCCTCCTTTTTGGCACTAGCTGAATTTTCATACCAATCGCAGCGCAACTCTGACAACTCCTTTTTTGCTGTCTTCATAATCTTCAACCTAGAATTTTTCCTTCTGGATTTCAAGGTTCAAGCTTGGTACCACCTGCTACATATTTCATCAAGAAATTGCCTTCTGCAAACCATACGTTGTAAGATACAGTAAGACTCCAAGAGGAGAATGAAGCACTATGCCATGATCTGTGACTAAGGGTGAGTGTCTTAAACGTTTCTGCACTCTACCCATCATCCCCTTGTGTTTGTTTTGTTTGCCCAAGTTAGCAGGTTATGCCCAGACTTGGGTCCCTTGTTAACTTTGCCACTGAATTCAAGCTAGCCAGGCTAATGAGGGGTGTTTCCCAAAAGCGGTCACAGGATGCTTGTTTCCATTCCAGGGAAGACCTGGCTTTACAGTTCGGACTGGATTGTTCCCATGAGGAACAGAGCCTAGACTGATTTGTATATGGCTGGGTCAGAACTGAGGGGGGTAAAGGGAGCGAAAGAACCATGATGGATTCAACCCAGATCTGTGACTGGGGGTGACTGTCTGTAATGTTTCAGCGCTCTGTCTATCATCTCCTTGTGTTTGCACTATGCCAATTACTACTGTAATACTTCGTCCCTTTATAAAATCAGACCTAAAGTTTGGTTGACGTCAACGTTTCTGCCAACCCACCATCTGTCACTAAACACATTAGAACCCCGATTTTATGGGGCATTCAAGATTATTCAGATTAAAAATTCAGTGCCCTTCAAACTTCTGTTACCACTAAATTTGGATGATCCATCCAGTCTTTCATTCATCCCAATTGAAGTCGAACTGACCCTGTTCGACATCTGTTTACTCTTCCTCCACTAGTCTTAGTGAGCAATGTTACAGAATTTGAAATTCAAGAAATGTATGACTCTTGGATTTTTAGAAGGAAACTGCAGTTTTTTATTCACTGGAAAGACTATCTGCCAATTGAACGATCTTGGGAAGATGCTGACTCAGTTCATGCCCCTATATTAATATGTCAAGTTTTTTAACAACTTCCAGATAAACCTGGAGCTTCAGGAAAGGGGTATAATGGTATGCCGCTGAAGCGGTTCCCAAGGTAGCTGCCATTCGTGTCTTGCTCCCCATGCTCCAGGAAGTTCATAGTAGGCGGGCAGGATATCCTGCTATTCCTGCACTGTGGCAGCAGTAAAACCCAGGAAAGCGCTAGTGGGTCGCCATATGGAAGAACACGACTTACTGGACAACGGTGCTGCCCATGCACATTTTTCTCCCCGGGGAGATGGCCTTGGGAAATACTTCCAGGGTCTCAAACCAACACTGCCTTCTCCTTCCAAGAATTCCACAGAGAGATTCTCTAGGAAGGAATTATTTGTCCCAAACAAAGATGACCCCCACCTTCAGCCTCCTTAAAGGTTTTCTCAAGCCAAGATGGAGGCTTTTAATTAATGATATGATGTTCTGTTTTTCTTCCCTACAAAAGAAGAACACCATCAGCTACTCTTTGTGTCGCAATGCTTTGAGTTGTCTCTTTTTTTGTTTCACTCTCTTGACTTCGAACAAGTGTTCTTTTTCATCCTCCTGAACCTGCACCAGTTCCTCTTACATTCCTCCAGCTCTCCAGTTGGGGGCTTCAGGTTTCAAGCTTCATGCTTTCCAGCACATCATCCCCTACCTCCTGTTGGCCTGTTCCAGCGACAATTCCTTCCTGCCATCTCAGGACCCCTTGCTCTCTGTCTTCTGGATGATATTTGCCCTTTGGGCATTTTCATCCTTGGAACTTTTTCCACAAGACACCAACTGCTTGGTGCATTCTGTGAAGGAGGCACTATGGCTTCTGAAAGCAGTCATGCTTACCTCTAGCACACCAAGTCTGTGAAGACCGGAATATCCAGGCTGAGAATCAGCGGCAAAGATCCATCCAAGCTCCTTGTCAGTGACACTCTTTGGGGCTCAAGACATCTACCGATTGTCACCACAAAACTATCGTACACTGAGAATAAACTTCCTCCGAAGGTCCCATGAGAAGGTCGGGGTTGACAATGTAGCTGTGAGCAAAAGCTATTCGATACAGTATACAAGGGCTTTGAGTCCGCCCCTTTCAACCATCTGCTTGCTTGTTGAATCAGCCTTTTCCAGTCACTGTTTTGAAGCATTGCAAATCACATCTTATATCAGCCCAAGGAATATTTCTCTCTCACCACATGCTGATGGCTTTTGGGTGTATTATTTTGTCTCCTATGGAAAAGGCTGCATTGCATTTATAACATACACCTAATATTACTTTTTGTCACATTACATTTTTATCTAATAAATGCATTTTAGCTATCTTTTTTCATGGTGGAAAACATCATTTGAATGCTTACTTCATGACTTGGGTGTGAGCCTTATCCTAACATGGTGTTCTCATTGCCTTTTGTTTATCATAACACCAATACCACAACAACCGATTCCATGCCTCCACCAACACCAAATCCACACTTCCACCAATAGCATTACCACCACCATCAATAACACACCACCATCCAACATTTCAAAACCTATAGGGCTGAGATTAATGTTCTATCAAAGTGAAACATAATTTCTGCATACCTACCACATTAAACCAATACATATTATATTTGCCATTGCTTTTATTTATTTGCTGTTTTTTGATAATAAGATTTGCAATCCATACTGTTTGACTATTTTTAAAGTAATATCTAGTCTTCCAGCGCATTCATTTATTTTTACATTTGCTAATGAGCAGTTAAATGGTTAAAACTTTCTGTGTCACAGGGTGAGATTGACAGTTTAATTGAGATAATCTTCATTATTGCCACTTAAGGTTTCATGCACTCGTGTAAACTATTCTGAATACCTCTGAGATGACGCAACAGGTAAGAGCCTTTTCTTTACTCCACCTCCGCTGTAGGTATCAGCTGTACGATATTTAATACTTTGCAGTAATGTTCAGTTTTTCAATACAATGAATAGAGTACATCCCAAATCCTTCTAATTAGTCATACTTGGGAAAACTCAAAGTATTCTTTAACTGAAGGTTCAAGTGCGCCAAACTTCATTATCTTACATGAAGAACAAGTTACTTACCTTCGGTAAAGATGTATCTGTAAGAAACATTAGTTAGTTAGATTGCTCACCTTAGAATATCCCCAGGCGTCAGGCTGGATCCGGAAAGATTTTTGTAGCAATACCCCTTGCGCGTCGGTAGGCGTCGTCTGCGGCTCCGCGTCCGTCGTCGGCGTCGTGCGCCGGAATGACGTCGTCAGAGTACTTAGACGCCGCCCTCGCGCACTGACGTCAGTTCTTATACATAGCTTTCCGCGCCAGGGACGCTGAGCCATGCAAGAGACCGACACTGGTGCCAAAAAATCTAGGGCCCTGAAAGGGAGAACCTTGACCCTAGATGTCGGTTCGCAGAACGGGGAGGCTGGGTGAGTCGGTGAGGAATCTAACGAACTAATGTTTCTTACAGATACATCGTTACCGAAGGTAAGTAACTTGTTCATCTGAAAGAAACACGTTAGTTAGATTCCTCACCTTAGAATAGATACCCCAGCAATACCAACCCCGGTGGTGGGTCTGCGAACCAAGATCACACCAGAAAGTCCTAGAGAACAGAACGGCCAAAGTGGCCATCTCTCCGGACTTGGCTGTCCAGGCAATAGTGCTTGGCAAACGTGTGCAGTGAAGCCCACGTTGCCGCCTGACAGATGTCCTGCAAGGGGACTCCCCGTCCCAGGGCAGTTGTCGCCGCTGTGGCCCGAGTGGAATGGGCTCTCAGCCCAACAGGAGGGACCTTTTTCGCCGAAGAATAGCAGATCTTAATACACAACACGACCCATCGCGAGATGGTCCGCTTGTGCACAGCTTTACCCTTCTTAGCACCTACATATCCAACAAAAAGTTGGTCGTCCACCCGGAACTGTTTTGTGCGGTCCAAATAAAAGGACAGCGCACGTTTTGGGTCCAGACGGTGGAGCCTCTCTTCATCTTTTGAAGGATGTGGAGGCGGAAAGAAGGTGGGCAGCGTGACAGATTGCCCGATGTGAAAGGGAGTCACGACTTTAGGAAGGAAAGAAGGACGTGTCCGGAGGACAACCTTATCCGGATGAACCGAAAGGAAGGGAGGCTTAGCTGACAGAGCCTGGAGCTCACTCACCCGCCTAGCGGAGGTGATAGCCACCAGGAAAGCGGTTTTCAGAGTCAGTAGACGAAGTGGACAGTTGTGAAGGGGCTGAAAGGGAGCGCACATCAGAAAAGTGAGAACAAGGTTCAAGTCCCACTGAGGCATTACGAAGGGGACAGGAGGGAACATATTAGTAATGCCCTTCAGAAAACGGGAGACAACAGGGGACTTGAAAAGAGAAGGCTGATCAGGAAGCCTTAAGAAAGAAGAGATTGCAGCAAGATAACCCTTCAAGGTGCCCAGAGCACAGCCCTGCTGGGCCAAAGAAAGAAGAAAGAGTAGAACCTCAGAAAGAGGGGCGGAAAGGGGGTCCACAGCCTTTGCTGTGCACCATGCCACAAATTTGTTCCACCGGCAGGCGTATACCGTCTTTGTGGAGGGACGCCTGGCTGCCAGAATGACATCACAGACTTCAGGAGGCAAGTCAAATGGCATCAACTGTCGCCGCTCAATCTCCACGCATGGAGGTGGAGGCTAGACAGGTTTGGGTGTAGGACCGTCCCCTGCTGCTGCGACAGAAGGTCCTCCTGAAGAGGCAGTCGTATCGGGGGATCGATGGACATACTGAGTAGCTCGGGATACCAGTACCTTCGTGCCCAATCCGGAGCCACCAAGATGACTTGGGCCCGGTCGCGCCTGATCTTCTTCAGCACTCTGGGCAGAAGTGGTATAGGCGGAAAGGCGTACAACAGACCACAACTCCACTCGCGACGAAAAGCGTCTCCGAGCGAGTGCCGCCTTGGAAATTCCAACGCCCAGAACTGCTGACATTGCGCGTTCTCTTCGGTGGCGAATAGATCTAACCAAGGCTCTCCCCACTGCAGAAAGAGACCTTGCGCCACGTCCGATTTCAGACGCCATTCGTGATCCATCATGCACCGGCGGCTGAGTTCGTCTGCTCTGTCTTTCAGAGAGCCCGCCAGATGTTGAACCACCAGGGTGATGCCCTGATGTTCCAGCCATGTCCAGAGGCGCAGAGCCTCCTGACAAAGGGTCCGCCCTGTTTGTTGCAATACCACATGGCGGTGGTGTTGTCCGTGAACACCTGCACGACACTTCCCCGGACAGAGGGAAGGAAGGCTTTTAGTGCAAGTCGGATCGCCCTCAGCTCCAAGAGGTTGATATGGAGCCGAGTGTCCGCCGGAGACCAGAGTCCTCTGATCTCCGCCTTTCCCATGTGGCCCCCCCATCCCAGGAGGGACGCATCCGTCACTACGACATGCTCCGGTTGGGGTAGGGAGAGGGATCTGCCGCTGACCCAATCGCGATTCGTGAGCCACCACTGCCGCTGGTTCGCAGTGCCCTCCGAGATCAAGACGTGGTCGGACAGGTTGCCTCGATGCTGGGCCCACTGAAACTTCAGGTCCCACTGCAGAGCCCGCATCCGCCACCTGGCGTGAGGTACCAACAGGATTCAGGAGGCCATTAGCCCCAGAAGCCACAGCACCAACCTGACCGAAACCCAGGACAGAGGCCGGAAGATGGAAATCAGGGCCTGAATGTCCCGGACCCGCTGTTCCGGCGGATAGACCCGGAACTGCGCCGAATCGAGAACCGCCCCAATGAAAAGGAGCTTTTGGGAGGGACTCAGGTGCGACTTCGGCACATTGATGGAGAACCCCAGCGAGTGCAGGAGGTCGGCCATAGTCTGGAGGTGGGAGACGACTTGCTGGGGCGAGCCCGCCTTCAACAGCCAGTCGTCGAGATAGGGGAAAACTGGAACCCCTGATCTGCGCAGATGAGCCGCGACCACCGCCATCACTTTTGTGAACACCCGAGGGGCACTGGTGAGGCCGAAGGGGAGCACGGTGAACTGAAAGTGCTCCTGACCCACCGTGAACCGCAGGTAACGCCGGTGGGCCGGCAGGACGGGGATGTGGAAATAAGCGTCCTGCAAGTCCAACGCTACCATCCAGTCTCCAGGGTCTAGGGCAGCCAGAACCTGAGTCAAGGTGAGCATCTTGAAACGGTCCTTCTGGAGGAAGTCGTTGATGCTCCTGAGATCCAAGATCGGGCGTAGGCCCCCTTTGCCCTTCTTGGGAACCAGAAAGTAGTGGGAATAGCAACCACGACCTACTTCCGGCCCAGGAACGCGCTCAACGGCCTCTTTGACCAAGAGGGCCGAAACTTCCTCTCGTAGAAGATGCAAATGATCCCCCGACATACGGTGGTTCAGCGGTGGCATGGCTGGAGGGGTCGTCTCGAAGGGGAGGGAGTAGCCCCTTCGGACGATTTGCAGCACCCACCTGACCGACGTGATGGAGCGCCAGTGGAGCAGGTGATGGCGAACACTGCCGCCCACTGGCGTGGAATGGGCCTGAAAGCTCGGACTAGGTGGGCTTTGAGGCGGATGCTGCCGGGGTGGATGTGGACTGACCGGCACGTTGACCTCCAGTACCGCCTCGGCAGAATCCACGTCCGCGACGGAGTGCAGGTTGGTTCTGCGGCCGGTGGCTGGGCGGACGTGAGGAGGTGCCCCTTCCTTGGCCACGAAAGGCGGAAGTTTGCGGCCGCGTGGCCGAAAGACCCAAGGACTTGGCCGTGGCCCGGGAGTCCTTGAACCGAGCCAGCGCACTGTCTGCCTTCTCACCAAAAAGGCGAGTGCCATCAAAGGGCATGTCCATGAGGGAACTCTGGACATCCCCCGAAAACGACGTGAACCTCTGCCAGGCGTGACGCCGAAGCGCCACCGTGGTGGAAATCGCCGTACCCAATGAGTCCGTGGTGTCAAGTCCACACCGTATGGCATGTCGTGCTACATCTCGCCAGTTAGCAAGTGCCTGGGAGAGACGTGTCCGGGCCTCCTCCGGACACAGGGGCAGCACGTCCTCCACCGCATCCCACAGAGAGTGGGAGTAACGGTCCAAGATGCAAGCGGTGTTCAAAGACCGCAGCCCCAGGCTCAGGGACGAGAACAGTTTCTTCCCGAACTGTTCCAACCTCTTGGATTCCCTGTCCGGAGGAGCTGACCGGAAGGAGGATTGGGATGTAGAGGCCTGGATAACCAGACTCTCAGGGGTGGGGTGTTGGGACAGTAAGCTGGGGTCGCCCGGAGCAGGGCGGTGGAGCCGGGCTACGTTCCGATCTACAGGAGGTACTGTGGAGGGCTTGGACCAAGTGCCCTGGAGAACGTCGACGAGGGCCTCATTAAACTGCAGCAGAGGCTCTGTGGAGCTTGCTGTCGGTTGAAGCACCTCAATGAGGACGTTAGTCCTCACGGCCACAGAAGGCAAGTCGAGCCCAAGGGCTTCGGCCGCCTTGCGCAGCACCACTGAAAAAGCTGCACCTTCCTCCGACGCCACAGTCGGAGGAGAGATGAAACCAGCGTCCGGGGAGGTGTCCAGACCACTGGCATCCCCCGGTTCGTCTGCCCAGTCCTGAGAAAGATAGGCCTGTCTGGCCAGAGGATCCTCAGATCCCTCCCAGTCACCCCCGTCATCCGAGTCCTGATACACAGGAGGAAGGGACGGAGCCGGACGGTAGATGACTTGCTCATCCAGCGGTGCCGGCATCGGCGTCGGTCGATGCCGAGCCGGCGTCGGGTCCGGAATGGGGGTAAACAGGGGAACGGCGTCGTATGGGGACGGCGCCGGTGGTGGAACCGTGGTCGGCGCTGGCGGAGGCGGCGTGACGAGGTCGACCGGCACCGACAGAGATCCAGGTCTGGATCCCTCGGGGACCTGCGACGTCGGGGCCGGAACCGTCGACGGCGCCCGGGCCGGAGCCACCGGCACACGAGGTCGCCCAGTCGAGTCCGCGGGGCCAGAAGGCGCGCCGGCAGGCGTCGACGGCGGAGCCAGGCCTCTCATGGCCGTGAGGAAGGCACTGACCTGCGCCGGCGTCGCGTCAGTCCCAGGGACCGGAGGGTATGGGGACGGACGCGGCACCTGCGGCTCCGGCAGTGCCGCGGGGGTGGAACCACCTTGACCCTCGGCCGAGTCGCGCGACCGGCGAGGGGAGTCCGAAGAGCGATGTCGCCTCTTGAACTTCTTGGAATGCTTCGACTTACCCGAAGAGCCCGACGAGCGATGTCGATGACTGCGGCTCCGCGACTGGTCCTTGGACCTCCTCCTGGACCGGGACCTCGAGCGGCACGGAGCCGAGTGGCGAAGCTCGAGAAGCTTGCGGGACCGCTCCCGCCTAGCCTTCGATGTCAAGGCCTGACAGTCGGGGCACGAGTCCGCGTCGTGGTCGGCCCCCAGGCAGAAGAGGCACCGGCGATGGTGATCCGTCACCGACATCAGTTGATGACAGGCGTCACAGGCTTTAAAACCAGGCATCCTACCGGCACCAACAGTCGACCAAAAAAGTCACAAAAAAGTTAGTCAAAAATTGACTAGGGGTAAGCTCTTCCCGGATCGGCGCTTACTGGCATGGAAAAAAGAAGAACTGACGTCAGCATGCGAGGGCGGCGTCTAGGTACTCCGACGACGTCATTCCGGCGCACGACGCCGACGACGGACGCGGAGCCGCAGACGACGCCTACCGACGCGCAAGGGGTATTGCTACAAAAATCTTTCCGGATCCAGCCTGACGCCTGGGGATATTCTAAGGTGAGGAATCTAACTAACGTGTTTCTTTCAGATTCGTGTTTTCACGGTAATCACATTTGGTTTCTTTGGTATGCTTTTTTCAACTGAGAAGTAGTTATAACGAAGAAACTCGGGGGGATTTTCAGACCTTAACATTCTTAAAATAGCTAAAAATGAATTAGAGTGTCGTACTAGAAGAACATGTGAACCGTGACCCTCTTTACACAATGTTGAGTCAGTTACTGATATGATAACGCTGACATCGGGAATGTTGAGAAACTGACCAGCGTTACATTCTCTTGGGACAGCGAGACAGCTGTTTGTACCTCATAACAGTAACAGATTAGCAGACCACAGAGGCCAGGTGCAGAGAACAGCAGAGAGAATCAAAATCCCAACAATAGGGCCGGCATTCAGTACTACAGTAAACAAGTCATCACCGGTTGGTCACTAAAATACCCAAAAATTGACTGAAATTGTGCAACTGTCCCCCATCTATCTTAAGGTTTCTTGATAGATGTTAAATGGTATAGTTTTCTGTGAATATCGGTTAAAATGCAGCTTAAGGTCTGGAATATGATCTCTGTTTGCTCCTTCGAATGGTACATCTACTGCGGGTCAATAGGCACAGCTGCAAATTTTGAGACATTATTCAGCAGTTTTCAGGATTTTGGAAGATGATATGGGGGTCATAGTGTATGGAAATACAGCCATCTAGACATCTAACTGGTGGCCTTGCTCGGTGGGACCCGACCCCTGCCTTAGCCTAGGGCACAGAATCTTAGCATAATTTTTGACAAAAAATTACATTTGAGAAGCATACTAGTAAACTTACTTCTACCTGTTTTTTCATGCTGAAAATAATTACGTAAATTGCTCCACTGCTACCCCACTCCTCCGTGAAAATCCTAATTCAGACCCTTTTCCCCTCCACGGTGGACTAGTGCTATTCTACGGTTGTACGTCGCCTTAAGTTGCAAGCGATCCAAATGTGGCTGCTCATCTTATTCTTGGCTTGAGGAGAAAGACCAGAATTGTGTCTGGTCGTGCTCTACGTCCCTGGCCATAAGTGCGGTCTGTGTTAGGCTTTATGTTTGTGTCACAAAGATTTACACTGTCTACCTTGCATGTTTCCTTTGTTGATCTCTGTATGTCCAGCTTTGTTTCCTTCAGCGCCAGGACACCCTCTTTTTTGGGTAATCGCAGGCTGTATAAATCTTAAATCAAATTATGACATCACACAGAAGCTAAATAAGGGTAGCTCTTTAATATCTGTTGACTGGGCCAGGCTAAACGTTAGGACTTTCTGTATATAGCCAACAGTTGAGTTCAATAGTCTTCAAGGAGAGGTGTGGAGAGTGCACGGCCTGGCTAAAGCCAGGGCGTGTTCTACACCAGATTCTGATGGGTATATCCAAAGTTTACCGCTGATGGACAGTGGCTGAAGATGCATTAATCCCAGGGCTAGACCTAAAGTCAGGTCCGGCACTCATGTCAGCATACGTGATATGTATAAAGTATGTGCTCAGTGGCTTGCTGTGTGTTGCAGCATATTGGGCCTGGTTGAAACTTAGAGAATGTGTCCAGAGTATGGAGGGAAAAGCTGAAAGCAGTAGCAAGCAGGCACTGAGGAAACTGATGCTGGGCACAGGGCCTGTCCAAAAGTCAGCCTGGTGCCTTGATTCAGGTTTGCAGCAAATTATTGAGCTCAGGGGGCTCTTGGGTGTTGAATAGTTTCAATTATGTCATCAGTGATTTAAATGTTGATGTGACATGTGATGCTATCTGTCAATATTGCTAAGAGTTTATAATCACAATGTAAGAGGGGGACAAGGAGCAATTATTGGGGAGGTCCTGTACCGATGCTCCCAAGGTAAAGCACGAACACTGGGGGTAACAGTTCCTAAAGGCTGGGATGAGTATGCACTCTAGCAGTCCTGGTAGGTGCTGCTTCTGGTGGTGGGTATCTCCAAGAGGTGAGTTCGGAAATGTATGCAGAGTAGGGTGACGAGACTCCTGTGCGGGTGGTTGTTGTGCCCTCACACACACTTCCAGGTGCAAAGCATCATCATTGGGCAATGCTCCTCGTGGGCGTGGCGCTGCAGTCACTCACGGGCCCTCTTCGAGGGCACTCTGTCGGAGATCTTTTAGGAGTCGCCGCAGTTGTGCATGCGGGTGTGGGGGTAAGGTGGTGAGTGGTGTGTTAAAATGGCCTATCAGTACCCTATAAATGTATTCGTGGGTCCTCAAGGTCAGGTTAAAAGTAGTTCGGGGATGTAAGCGCAGATTGCGCTAAAAATGAGTCGGGGGACACACAATGTAGTCCTGCTGCTCTCAACCCGTGTATAATTCTAAAAAGTTGTAGTGTGTAAATAGTTGGTGGTCAACATGTTTCGCGCTGCCCGTGGTCCCTAATGGATCCCTTAGCGCTTCGTCAGAACCTTAGTGAGGGGGGGGGAAAAAAGAATAAATAAAGAATGAGGGGATCAGGGAAAAAGGCGCCCTATATCCTCCTGTTGCCTCGTGACAAGGGAATGTCACGATGACCCATGATTGGGTACGTCTTATTCGTGTCCCATCATTTAAACCTGTTGGAGATAAAACGAGAAATAAAGGAAGGGGAGAGAGAGAGGGAGAAGCTCCATGATAATGTTCATGTGACTTAGGTTTTTCTACATCAAACCCACATGGGTCATGCCGTGTGGTGATATAGACTTAGCCGCTAAATCCAATGGGTAAGTGAGTGGCACGTGGCCTTCTATCATGCAACCCAAAATGATGTCCACGGAGAATTCTCCAGGTATAGGTGGCTACGAATATTATTCATAAGGGGGGGAGATGGAAGGGAATAATGTCGGAACGGGCTTTTGGTTAAAGTATTAGGACGTGCAGGCCCGATTCGAAACTGTGCAAATCGGTTACCCTAAATGTTACTGTGAAGATGTCTTAACTAAAACAGAGGGACCGTGCCTTTGGTGAGATCGAGTGCAGTAAAAAAGACAGAGGAAAAATAAAATGAAACAACCAAATCAGAAGCCCCGTACAAACAGTTCATATCGGCTACTGAAGGAGGGTACCCTAATGACAACTAACTACTACAAACCCACAGACAGGAATAGTCTCCTCCTTTACCAAAGCCATCATCCTAAAGCACTTAGGGACAATCTGCCCGTAGGACAATTCTTACGTCTTCGCAGAAATTGTAACACACTTAGGGATTTTGAAACCCAAGCAGACATCCTTGAAAAAAATCTCTGTGAGAGACATTATCCCAAGAAAACCATAGGATCAGCTCATTATTCCCTTCCATCTCCCCCCCTTATGAATAATATTCGTAGCCACCTATAAGTCACATGAACATTATCATGGAGCTTCTCCCTCTCTCTCTCCCCTTCCTTTATTTCTCGTTTTATCTCCAACAGGTTTAAAAGATGGGATACGAATAAGACATACCCAATCATGGGTCATCGTGACATTCCCTTGTCACGAGGCAACAGGAGGATATAGGGCGCCATTTTCCCTGATCCCCTCATTCTTTATTTATTTATTCTTTTTTTTAAATTTATTTATTTATGTATTTATTTTCCCTCACTAAGGTCCTGACGAAGCGCTAAGGGATCCATTAGGGACCACGGGCAGCGCGAAACATTTTGACCACCCACTATTTACACACTACACCTTTTTAGAATTATACACGGGTTGAGAGCAGCGGGACTACGTTGTGTGTCCCCCGAATCATTTTTAGGGCAATCTGCGCTTACATCCCCGGACTACTTTTAACCTGACCTTGAGGACCCACGAATAAAATTATAGGGTACTGATAGGCCATTTTAACACACCACTCACCACCTTACCCCCACACCCGCATGCACAACTGCGGCGACTCCTTCTAAAAGTTCTCCGACAGAGTGCCCTCGATGAGGGCCCGTGAGGGACTGCAGCGCCACCCCCACGAGGAGCATTGCCCAATGATGATGCTTTGCACCTGCAAGGGTGTGTGAGGGCACAACGACCACCCGCACAGGAGTCTCGTCACCCTACTCTGCATACATTTCCAATATTGCTAAGAGACCATTCTGGGGCAAATAACTGCTCTATGTCAGCTGTGCTTTGAAACCAGACCCCTCCCACACCCCGCTTAGTATTGTGCAACTACTATCTGCAGTGTAGCTGATATAAGAGCTTCTATTCAATAAATACCAAGGAATCCAAGAAGATGCTGGGGTACTGTTCCACACTCTGGGCAGTAATGATCGAGCATCATCCTGCTTCTTGAATGATAATGCTATTGCAGGAGTCTGACTTCAGACTTAAGCGTTATCTAAACACAGAAGTGATTTTAGCAGTGATACTTGCATTGTGAATGTAAGGGGGGTTGTGTCAGCTACGGGATTTGGCTCTCCATGGTAGATACTGACGAGGTAGAAGCTATTCAATGATATTTGATGTACACAAGTCTAACTATAGCAAGTGACACTAGTTTTGTTAAAGTTTGATAAGTTGTTAGACACTCTACGGTGAGAAGCACAGAGCATTGTATAAGCACAGCATTTATTGGTCTGCACGTGAACTGGGGCTAGAATCAGTAACAGCCAGTCACAGCTTCTTATCTTGTGGTTACCAAGGCGACACGTTTAGACTGGGAAGGTACCCAGTATCTGAAGTTCCAGGCTATAAGAAGCTGAAAGGTGAGATGCATGCAAATAGAATCAATATGACTTCCACATCGCCTTCCAAGTAGGGGTTTCGCATGGTGAAAATTGAGTAAAAAACACAGTTTCATTGAAAAAATGCAGGTGCTGTAATCCCACATTTGTTACTTCCTACAAACCCCCAGGTTACACCACGAGACCTAAATTCTTGGTAAAACAGGATTATGAGAAAATAAGTGAAAAAACACTGATTTCCTTGTTTTATTCCTCATCAGCTTGCAATGCCACAGTGCTATAAAGACTCTCATGTTACCAATAATCCTGTTATCTGTAACTTTTGAGCGGGTTTACCGTTTGTAAATAGGGCCTGAATAGTATTGGCGCTTTGGTAATGGGCCTGCACTGCCCCATGGGACAGTGTACAGTGTGGCTCTACTATGTGTCAGGCGCCGAGGGACAGATCGCCACATTTTACGAAAAAGTGGCCGATGACCACTTCTCTGCATTTGTAATCTACTTAGTTCAAAAATGTCTGAATTTAATTGATTAATCACTATATGACCGATTTAGGAAAACAAATCAAACGCATCCATAGACCCTGGAAGGCCAGTACATTGTAGCTAATCCCGAGTATTAGATATTTGTGATGAACACATAACTCCTATTTCATCATCTTTGATAAACGTATCCTAACCATGATCTGGCATCTGTGGTAATGGCTGCCCACCAGCCAATCACCTCACACCTTGAGCACTTTGGCCAGGGTGACCAGATGTTCCGGATTCGCCCGGCCAGGCCGGAGTTTTCACCAGTTGTCCCGGCAGATTTCGGCAATTTTGGCTCATGTCTCGGTTTTTAGAGAGGGTTGACTTAAAACAGTGAGAGGCATTTTTTTGGGTGTGTTAAAGCTTTGCTAGTTACCAGTTGTTATAAGTAAGCAATTTAATTAAAAGGTATGATTTTGGTTGGAGAAATTACATTTTATTTACTTTCTTAATGCATCTTCTGTGATCCTATGTTGATGACGCTGTCATTCTGTGCCATTCCGTGGATGAAAAATTGTAGTCCTTCTATTTTTCCCAAATTGCCTGGTTTTTTGTTCTGAAGATCTGGTCACTCTAACTTTGGCTCTCATTTTCGGGAGGGCATTGAACAACAGTTGTCAGCTGCAGCAGCCTTTAGCAGCACAACGGCACTGTGCATAAGACAGAGTTGAATAAAGAAAATGTGCAGGTCCTTAAATCCTGATTAACCATGGGTCTTGCATTTGTAGTGTAAGGATCAGTAATACTCGTTTCTTCTAATAAAGGACATCCGATTAAACCTGTTACCTTCGTGGCACATACAGGGATGATGCCAAGGAGCTTGGCTCCGCCCCTGCAGTGGACCAGCAGGCACAGGCTATAAAGATATGGATTGGATATTGGACTTTAACATACCTCGGCCGATTCATAAAAGTATTTATGAGTACAAGTAGACCTATGGGTGCGCTCTTTTGCGTACGCTTAAATCCTTCTGTGCATCGGCCCAAAACATCCAGCTCCGCGTTACTAAAAATGTCCTTTCGATTAGTAATAATTGTATAAGAATATTCCCTGAATAGTCCCATTTGGTTCCTTTTTAGGTCTCGCCTGGCGTAGGCTGCACGCATGCGCAGTCTCGCTGGCGAGATTTAATGATATGGGGATTTTTTAGTAAAGCCCCGCCCCTCTTTTCCATTGGCTGGTGTCACCGTTTATGCTAAACGGTGGCCAGCCATTGGAAAAGAGCTCCTTGTGACGTATTCGCTCAGCTTTTTCAGCCATCCCATTTGGACGGCCTCGCCTGCTTTGCGTTCGTCGCAAAAGGTTTCTTATCTTTATAGGGCCAAACACATGGCCCCATAAAGACAAGAAACCTTTTAGCAGGCGAGGCCATCCAAGTGGGACGGCAGAAAAAGGCAAACGAAAACGTCATGGCGTTTTCCTCTTTCCCTCCTCTCTGGCGTCGCACAGCGTAAAGGGGGGAAGTCCGCATAGTTGTCGCCGCTCAGCCCATTCACGTCGCCCGTTTCTTCTCAGACTTTCATTCGGTGAGTTGTGACCGAGTCCTTTGGTACAGTGTAAGGCATGAGCATGCTATTTTGCTTGGATAGGGGCTGTCCAGTCTTTCCTGGCCACGGTGGCAACTTGTTTTCTGAGATAGGTAGCAACTGATACACACATCCACCCCTACAGTAAATAAACACTTTAGACTTGTGAATTATAAACAAATCAATGCATTGTGACCGCGGTGTGCTGTTACAGTTGAACATTAGATTTCATTGAAGTTTGACAGAGCACATCAACGGGGCGTTTCCGAATGCCATGATAGGATCATGCAGTGCTTACTATGTGCCAAAAGAAGACTTTGACAGGGACGTTTTCTCTGCGATGACAAGCAATATTTTGAGCGAGCGCATGCGTACAGTGAGAAATGCGCGTCTGGTGGTTTATGAAGTCTATTCAACGCGACAGGAACCCTTGTGCTTCTCTCTTCTATGTCTATGAAAAACACCTTCTGCTTCTGGAGCGGAGGCGAGGTCGTGAGCATGCGCATCTTTGTTGGTCGTCACCCTCGCCTTCTCAAGCTAGTCCAGTTTTCAGGATACCCTAAGCGAGTCACGATGGCGGCGGGCGTCGCGCGGCCATGAGATAGCAACAGAGCGAGTGCCGGACCTTCCGGAAACAGATGCAGCGGCGATGGAGTCCCGGGGAGACGGCCTCATGCAGATCACCCTGAAGACCCTGCAGCAGCAGACCTTCAAGACAGAGATCGACCCCGAACTGACGGTACAGCAAGGGCCTGGGCGCAGGAGTGGGCTGAAGAAGGGGTGGTTTGGGGGTCTCCTTTTCATTAAGTTCCTGTGAAGTTGGAAGAAACCCCACCCACGGTAAAGCACACACGCCTTCTTTTCTTAATATTTGAAATATTTCAGGTGTGCCGCGTATTTCATTTTTGACTGGGACTTCTACGTGTCAGTGGGCTCTGTGGTTTACTTCAGATTAGCTTCTAAGTCTGAAGTAACGCAGAGACTGTAACCCACCACTTCTTCCTTGTTTTGGCATGATGTACAGCTCAGATTCTCTGCAGCATGACTAAGGGAACTACATTTAAAAAAAGGTGCTATGACGTGGTAGTTTTGTTATTTTTATGAGCGTGTACTTCACGCACGCTTGAGCCTACAAAAGCACGTGAGTGGTTTTTATTGGAATGTAAATGGGGGGATGAGAGGCAGATAACACGGAGGGCCAGGGTGGGAGGTAAGCAACATGGCAGCAGCCTTGAAAGCTAGCTGCGGGGGAAGCAGGGCATGTGTATGCGGAAGGAACACAGGGGGGTGGTAACAGATAGTTGGGGGTGCCACTGGGCACAGAGCATCATGGAGCGGGCCAGGAAAGAATCACACATACGAGAAAGCAGTGTGAGAAGGAAGAAGTACACGCTGCCGAGCACATCACAGAAGTGGATGGGGAGAAGCACACGGCAAGGGTGCTCAGTTCAGCATTGGGAAGGGTAAGAGAAGCACATTAGAAAGACAGTTGGAAAATGCATGTACTCTTGGGGAGTGCTTAACTCAAAAGAAACAAGCATTGGCATAGCCAAAAGGTCTCGCCTTTAGGACCGTACAAGTGTTTAGCCATACATGTCATTATCCTTGATGCTGTGCCACCAGGGATTGAATAGCTATACAATAGCTACACACTAGATCTTGCAGTCCGATAAAGGAATATATGCTTGCCTTAGTAACAATTTTGAACATATTCCAAGGCTTTTTAACGCCATGGCAGAACAAGCATTGAAAATGCAATAGGTCTTGCCTTTGATTAACTTAAAAAGCCATTTGCTTTGCTGTACAATACCATTAGCAAAGCAAATGGCTTTAACTTAATCAAAGGCGAGACCTATTGCATTGCAGATGTTTTGGTATTGATTCTCAAAGGCATGCAAGAGCATGTATTAGAGTACCACAGGAATATTACTTATATTCTCCAGAATCCTTTTTAGGTCGAGTCTAGCGGCAGCGCGCATGCACTGCTCGCTCTGCGAGGCATGCTGTAATAAAGTATGTTGTAGAAGTGCTGTGGAAGCCCCGCCCACTCTCCTCCCATATTTGTAATTGGCTTGTGTCATTGTCCTTGGTAAACGCTGGCTTCTGATTCATTATGAGGCTTGTTAGTCCAGCCTTGGTACCGCCCTGTCTCCATTTGTTACTGCCCTGTATCCATTTGTTACCGCCCATAAAGACTGGACCTTTTACTTCGCTCGTTCCACGGCATGCTTTATCTAGTGGGTGAGCACTAATTAGTTTCAAGGCATGAAAGATGAAAATGCTATCCCTTCTCCTTGAACGTTTGGAGAGGGCAGGTGCACCTGCACTCGTCGTGTTTCACAATCGGTCACTTGGGTTTACCTCGAACTGGCTGTGGCTACCCAGAGCTCTGCACTTCAGTTCAATAAACTTTATTCAGTCATAATAAATATGTCCCAAAAAAGTGTAAAGCTCTGCGCTTTAAAACGTGGACTTTGACTAAAAATCAAAGTACATTTTGTTGCCGTGCGGGGAGGTGAGCAAAGTTAAGCGCCTTGACGCCTCCTAGGGAAAGAGTGAATTGTAGCGCCTCTGCAAGGAAGGAAGTGAGCTGGGAGTCCCATCAGAGATGCCTGTCTGGTGCAGATTTGGGGCTGGGAGGTGAGCAGCATCCACAAGTGTGAGGCACTACTGTGATCAGAAGTGTGGTTTCACGAAAGTGAGTAAGGCTGACGGGCGAGGGTATGTGCATGCTAAAGATCGAGTGTGAGAATTGGGCTTGGTGGGGGTACGCATGGGTTGCTACTGTGAGACCTCCGAGTGTAGGTCTTTGAGACCTCCCAGTGAGAGTGATGGAGTGTAGGCAGGTGAGTGAGATCCACTGAGATGTACGCAAGACCCCCCCTTCCTATGTAGGGCTTAGAGGCCTTCTAACAAATGTGAGTATAGGCAAGTAAGTGAGACTAGCTGAGAGATGAGAGAGACCCCAGGCGTAGGGCTCGGAGCCATCCCAGAGAGTGAGTATTCGCAGGTGAGTGAAACCAGATGAGAGGTGAACCCAGTGAGTGAGATCAGCTTAGAGGTAAGGCACACCTCTTTGTTACTAACACGCCTGCCCAGGAATGAGGAATGAAGGCGAAGCCTTAACACAAAGTAAACCTTGCCCCCTTGTAACAAGTTTTTTGCTGGTGAGTGAAAGTTGAACTCAAAACCGGTGAAATAATAAAACATGCATTTTCACTCACTTGGCACAAACACTTCAGAGTTGATTTCACATTAACAAAGTAATCCTTGACAAAGTGCTTAAGAGTGGGTTTGTGTCTTGGCGCTTGAATACTCTCATTACCAATGTCCTTTGATCTGATTTGTTTGAACATGTATTATACAAGAAAAACAGGAGCAAGCCCGTTAGCCCAGCTGAGACCGGGTATATGTGGTAACAAAAAACAATGTCTCAACAGGGAAAATGAATAAGAGGACCAATCGATACACAATTCAATCAAGGGAAGAGAAGACAAGAGAGATCAAAGGATAGAAAGGGAACAGATTTAATAATTAGATACACAATTGGTATATACAATTCAAAATAACCATAACTAACACATGTGCACTGACAGTGAAGTGAAAAAGTGAACGGCGCAGTGACATAAGTGTAAGGGTGACAACAAGGTACGGCAAAATGATTCAAATAAATTCAAGGTCGAGGAGAGTTATATACAATGGATAATTTACACATAATCATGAAGGTCTCACAGGACCCTGTAATTAGCCGTCAATAATGCTGTCTGGTCGACGACGTTTCAACCTCCTTGCGTTGAGGTCATCATCAGGACTATGGTTATTGCAATATTTTAAAATACCTATGTGTAAGAAGAAAGGGGGAAGATAATGAATAGAGAAGCCCAGGAAAAAACAATAACTTACAGCACAGAGAATGAAAACATAATGAATAAGTGAAGAGCAGGTCAGGGGGTAATAGTACCTGTGTCCGTGGTAAATCACCACCTCAATGTTAATTGCAGGAAAATGTGGAACAAATAAATATGGTCCGTCACATTTAGAGGGGGATCTTCAAGTGTCTGAAATGATAATAAAGAAACTATAAAGGAGGAGGTTTGAACATGTAAGCATGACCGTCCGAGTTGGCCCCGTCGTGACTCAACCATCAAGCATGGGGGGCTCTTGCCAATAACAATGTGAAATGTGTTGATGCTGCTCGGAGGGCCCGTGCGTACCCACCCAGTGATCACAATCCGTCTCCAAGCTAATGAATCCTAGAAAAATCAGATGCAAACAGTGCAAATTAATATTCGGGTTCAAGGTCACAATGTTGCCACTTCAAGTGTTTTTCCTTACTCCAGTTTTGATGATAACTTGTCGGAAACAGTTCCTACCGCTTCCTGGTTCAGCTTCTGGTGGGTGCTGCTGTTAATGGGCCGCAGGAGGCTCGATCCAGCTATGTTGTGCACACAGGTGCACATGTGCAGGCACACCCACTGTGGGAAGGGGGATTGAGATTGAGGGTGAGGTAAGGCGAGGCCGTCCAGCTCAGGGCCCAGCAGAGTCCGGTGCACCTTACTTCACCTTTCAACTCTCTGAAGTGGAGATGCTATTCATAACATACAGAACAAGGACCGTGTGTCTGAGAAGATAGAAGAGCTGGGACAGAGTTGCTGCCTGTCAGGCACGCCTTACTCTGCAGGTCAATAGAAAGGACGCCACAGAGTGGATAAAACAAGCAATGGAAAAGCTAACCATTCTCCAATTCGAGTCCTTACTAAAACATTTACACGGAGAGAACGCGTATTTTGGGGTTCAACCATACCGCAAAAGCTGGCACAGGAGCCGAGAAATAGTAAACCTACCCTGGATACAGGAGGGTATAGTTCAAACGAGGGAGCTATCTGAACTGGCCAGCATAACTACAATTTCTACTATCGACGTAAGATTGAAAGTTGATTATGAGCCCTGATGAAGTCCACTGAAGCTGGACGAAACGCGTTGGCTGCTTGGCTGTTTTTACTATGAATGAAGAATAAAAGAGACTGAACAATAACAAATATTTGACAGACCCAATAATTGTATGATTTGGATTTGATGGTGCAACCCACATTTGTGACAAATCTATTATTGGTCTTGGAGATTTCTCTCTGGAAACGGGGGGAGCAGAGGAGATGCACACCGTCAGAGTAAAATACTCACTGGACTCTCTGTGGGGGATTTTTGTTTTTGTGGGAGGTGCGTCACATACACACCAAAGTGTGGATGTTAGGCTTGCTGTTTCAGGTTTTGTAAAACATTTAAACACGTTTGCTAGAGTGGAAACATAAACACAAAAATGTTACGCATCTCTGAGATAAATAAGTTAATGTGTTACGGTTCAAAGTACTTTTGGGGTGTGAATAGTCCCTCTTGGATTGCAGTAGCAAGCACAGGCTAGAGGGCAGAATGTTACACCAAACAGCCGAAAGCATGAGGTGGGCGTGAAATGCTTCTCTTGGCTCAGCCAAAACAGTGTGTCAAGAATTGGTAGCAATAGGTCTCCCTGACGGCTCCTCTCTTACGTGACGGCTCCTCTCTTACGGCAGACCCAATAAAATAAAGGAGATTTCTTTTCAGGCTAGTGCCTTTGAAAAGTATGCAGAGCCCAGCCAGTTCCTGAAAGGCTGGTAGGGCAGGGAAAGCGCTATTTCCAACATGGCTGTGAGAGTGGGACATTTTATGGTTGGTGCTTGCGGTGTTCCTTGTAAAGGGCTCCTGGGGACGGAGGATGGAACAATGCTGCACTAAGGCCGAGAGGTATCCTGTTTTGTAAACTGATAATGCTTTCTCAACAACACCTGTTTTCGTAATTTTTTCATGTATATCCAATATTGACAGTCCTCCTAACTGTACGGTAAATAAATACTTTTTGTAGTGGGCGAGAAGTCAACTAATGTCAGTAGAAAACCATATGGCAGGGACTTCTCAGGCTACTTCACAATTGTTTTGCCTTTTTATTTAAATGTTAATTTTTTCGTATGTTTAATTATCACCGTAAAATGTATATATGCAAAAAAGAGAAAAAGTTGCCCTTCTCGGAAAGACATACTATGATTGTTTTGAAAGTAAAAAATGAGTGTAAAACAAATCACCAAGGCCACTATATTTGCAAATGTGGTTTTTAAAGCGAAATAGTATAATTTGACTAGAGCACCTAGACACTGAAATTGTTGATATTACTTATTTGGTCTGTAAGCACTATGGGGCATATTTACAAGGCGGCGATAGAAAATTATCGCCGCTTTTGCGGCCGTTTTCAGACGAAAAGCAGCGATAATTTTATCGCCTAATTAGCAAGGTCACGCTAACGCGTGAAACCTTGCATTAGCGCACCTATTTTTAACGCCCAGCTTTGCATCTCTAATGAGATGCAATGTGGGCGTTCCTGACCTGACCTGACAGGAGAAATGTCGCTAAGCGACATTTCTCCTATCATCAAGCCCCACGCTATGAAGCATAGCGGCAGGAAAAGTAGCGATAACCCCTGTTATCGCTACTTTCCTTACGCCTGCTTCAGGACTGACTTAGCCATGATAGCCTATGGAAGGTGGATATCATGGCTAAGTTTGTGAGTCCCTATCAACAAGCTAACGCCATATTTTGTGAGATTATCGCTGGGTTTCCAGCGATAATCTCACGTTAGGCAGTTAGTGCTAGGATTTTTATCGCTTTTGAGATAATTGTTGCTAATAGCACGCTATCTCAGCGATAAAAATCCACGCCAGCCGGCGATAATTATCCTCACGCTAAGAGCGCTGAGCGATAATTATCGCCGGCCCTTGCTGATATGCCCCTATTTTCTTTAATGAGTTTCTCCTACTACAGGCACGACATGCTTTCCTGCAACATTAAGTGACCATGCAAGCTTTCACTTTCCACGCAGCCCGGGACAATGGCGGAAGTTTCTTTGAAATACAATAGGTCTCGCATTTACAAGAGTTTGAGCTATTGGCATTGTAAATGAATTTGCCTTTTATTTGTTAATTATCCAAACAGATCAATAAAAGTCATTGTCATTTACAATGCCAATAGCTTAAACTCTCGCAAATGCGCGACCGATGCATTGCAAATGCTTGTTGTCATTATGGCCCACATGTACGAATGGATTTTGCGTTTCGTAACGGTCCGAATCCCTATTTCGGGTGGTTAGGAAATGCAAAATTGCCTTTCGGTATGTACTAAGGCATAAGCTACATCGCAAGATGCGGTTTCTACACAGTATGGAGCACATAAAATACTCCAGGAGAGTCTAGAAATACCCTTTTCTTTACAAAGAGAACCGTTTTTCTTGCATAAAAGACGCCTCAGATTCTCAACTGTGTTTTTTTACTTTCGGTTTCGTGGCTCATTGAGCACTTGGGGGACAGTCTAACGCCCTGCTTGACCAATAGAGGCCCCGCACGGCCGCCGCGATCAGCCACCCAACCGGCGTTAATAAAGACGCGCATCTGGCCCCATCTGCTTCACTTCTTCGAGTCATCTCATGGGCTCATATCCTTGTTTTCAGACAAGAACAAAGTGCATGACTGAGCAAAATGCTCCCAAAATGTGAACATGACAAGCAAAAACGGAAAAGAGAGGATGTGGTCCATCGGCTTAAACTGCCGACTTTGGTGCAGGAAACCAGGGTTCGAGCCTCGAGGTCGCGTCCACATCCTGTGATTCTGGGCAAATCAATTAATCTCCCCGTGCCTGAATGTGTAATGTAAATACGTTGCTCATATAAGGCGCTCCAGTACCTTTGGGTCGAGTTCACGCTATATACATATGCACAAAAAAAACGCTGAGGCAAACCTCATAAGCAGTGGCTCAAACACCCCCACCCAGGGCCGCCTTTAGTGCTGGTGGCGCCCTGTGCGACAATGTTTGTTGGCGCCCCCCCCCACCCAATGACCACCTCCACCACGGATTCTCTCACTAGCTGTAGTGTATATATAAGTATTGTGATTCCTTATAGTTCATGTGTGAGATAAGTAATAGAATACATATATGTCATTGTTGGAGGTTTGTGGTGCGAGAGTTCTAGAGTGGGAGAGAGGAGAGGATCTGGGCTGGAGAGTGGAGTCGTGTCCCTGGCACTCGCCTGTTCCTGTAATTCAAATGTACTATTAATAAATCCTTTTGAATACCTATCCTGCTTGCGATCTTCACAACAAACTGGCGACGATCGGGATTCGAAACTTCAGAACGAGGAAGTGTTACGAAGCATTATTTCAGAACGAGGAAGTGTGAAGATCGTGTTTTTACGAGTCAAGCCTGAGAGACATTTTACGAAACACGCATCGGCGTGCGGGCTCATCATACACATTGGAAAATAAATGAAATACGAAGGAAAGAGGTATGAAGGATTTATAAGGTAGGATTACCTTACTAGACTTTGACTTAATAACGGTTGTTAACCGTCATTGGAGGCATCATTCAGGCGGTGACAAAGTTCCAGAGCTGAACGCGCGCTGAACAATCTACTATGCAGTGAGGCGCGCTG
Source organism: Triturus cristatus (assembly GCF_964204655.1). Lineage (NCBI taxonomy): Eukaryota > Metazoa > Chordata > Amphibia > Caudata > Salamandridae > Triturus > Triturus cristatus. The sequence goes on from NC_140585.1 coordinate 267,466,762, forward strand.
GCAACACCGACGTATGACGTTGGCACGCTAGTTCACGCTTTATGACCTTGCGTGGCGGCCATTTCTGAATCGGGCGATGCTAATCTAAGGTACGTGTTGACACTCGTATGGTGAATTTGAGCGCTACGAGAAAAAGCTTCAACTTGTTTGCTCAAGGAAGAACTGTATTAAGAGACACAAACAGGAACAGGTGAGACTGTCGGGGCACGTGTTTTTTGACATATTTATTTAGTTTTGTGCCTTTTCGTTCACTTTGTTTACAAAAATCCTGCATAGTGAAGGGGGAGCAGAACTTTAATGCAACATACTGGGCAAGGAAAAAATAAAATAAAATAATAAATAAATAAATGAAGAAGTTGCATGGATCAAGGGGATCAAAGTGAATGTTCAACTGCAAGTGAGAGCTCAACTGAAGGTACAATGGCACAACAAAGTTTTAGCATCAGCTCTCCTCATCCATTTTGGGTTAATAGCCCACAGCCTGATATGAAATGGCTTGAGTGGAAGGAATATTTTATAAACTACGTGGGTGCAATTGATGAGGCAGGTAAAATGAAGCCTGAACAAAAGAAAAGAATTCTTCTTCACTCATTAGGACCCATGGGAATAAAAACGTATTCTCGCATGACAAAAGCAACTGTGGCTGGATTAGATGTTTTTGAATGTGCACTTAAAGATATGGACAAATATTTTGCGCCAAAAGTGTGCATTGGCGTAACGAGGCATAAATTCTTTCAGAGGAAACAAAATAAAGAGGAATTAGTAGATGAATGGCTGGATGACCTAAAAAAATTAGCCATTGATTGCAAATTCGGAGATCTCCACGACGACTTAATTAGAGACCAATTAATTGTACACAACAACAACTCACCTATTCAAGATCGGTTATGGGTGAATGGAGATGCACCTTTGGAAGACGTTTTAGCCATTATGAGAAAGTCAGAAATGTCGGGTAGATGTGCCACAGTTTTCAAGGAATCTGAGAAAGACCCAATGAAAGACTCCTCTGGTGTTTTTAAGTTACAGGTTATGTTAGGGTAGCTTATATAGCGCATGGCTACCCCAGCAACGGGGCGTCCCAGCGCTTTGCAGACAAACTAGATACGCAGCAACCAGGCCAAAGGTGGGAAAAGCCACAGAAAGTCGAGCTTAAAGAGCGGCAAATAGCCAGGTCTTAATTCTCTTCCTGAAAGACAAGTGATTCGTGGTCGCACGAGCTTCGAGCGGGATTGTGTTCCATAGTTTCGGGGCCAAATATCTGAAGGATCGACCTCCTGCTCTGCTCTTCCGAATCTTAGGAATGTGGGCCAGAAACAGATCTGCAGAACGGAGAGCCCGAGTGGGGACATATAGAGAACTTAGATTTTGCAGAATTTTGGGGCCCGAGGAGTAGAGGATTTTATGGATGAGGCAAAGTGCCTTAAATTGAATGCGCTGCTTTGCAGGCAGCCAGTGCAGACGATGAAGGATGGGGGAGATGTGGCAATTTTTTGGCAGACCGAACAGACTGCGTGCGGCCACATTCTGAGCTCTTTGAGGCCTGTAAATCGTGGATTGATTGGAACCCAGCATGAGGACATTGCAGTAATCAATATTTGACAGCACCATGGCCTGGATGATCGTCTGACGGACTAGGGGTTAAAAAAAAACCAAGATGGGTCTTAGAGACCGTAGATGGCCATAGCACATGCCTGCCACCTTTTTGGCGTGGGAATCAAGGTCTAGTCGGTTATCGACCATAATACCCAAGTTTTTGACTTCCTTCTTAGGGGTGGGTGCAGGGCCCAGTGAAGACGGCCACCACTGATCGTCCCATTTTTGAATCTCCTTTCCAACCAGTAGTACCTCCGTCTTGGATGAATTAAGCTGGAGACGATTCTCAGTCATCCAGTTAGCAATGGCCGATAGATCTTCCTGGAATTTAATTTTGTCGGCGTTGGTATCACTGGAGAAGGAGAAGATAAACTGTGTGTCGTCCGCATAAGATGTTAATTTGATGTTACGAGCTCTGGCCAGTACGGCAAGGGGGCGGACGTACACATTAAATAACGTGGGGCTAAGTGCGGACCCCTGGGGAACGCCACAGCACAGCGGAACCCTTCCTAATTTATACGGTGGAGCATGGACCTGGAAGGAGCGGTCTGTCAAAAAAGAAACGAACCACTCTAGCGCTCCATCACGGACCCCGATCTCCCACAGTCTTCTTAAGAGGATCTCATGGGAGACCGTGTCGAACGCTGCACTCAAGTCCAGCAGGACCAGTACCGCTGTACCACCTTGGTCCTGTACCTCCCTCAATTGCTCTGTAACGGCTAAAAGGGCCGATTCAGTACTGTGATTCGCCCGAAAACCGTTTTGGGAGTAATCTAAAATTCCATTAACCTCTAGATAGTTAATCAGAATGGAATTTACATGAGATTCCACTATCTTGGAGAGATAAGGTAGCAAGGATATCGGTCGGAAATTTTCCGGCTTGGAGGGATCCAAGGTGGGTTTTTTTAATAGAGGGACGACCTTAGCATGCTTCCAGGATCTAGGTATTGCGGTTGATTCCAAGGTTTTATTGATCAGGTTCAGACCTTCTGACAAAATGGGATCCTTATGAAGTCGCGCCATTTCGGGTTTAACAGGATCCTCAGGGGATCCGGATTTAATTTTTACAGTCAGCCTATCCATCTGGTCCGCTGAAATAGATGGGAGGGTGTGGAGGAAATGTGGAAGATCTTGTAAAGTCTCGGCTACGGTAGAATCAGGGCTTGCAACATTCGAGGGAAAGGACTTATAGATACCCTGTACTTTATTTATAAAGAAGGTGGCAATCTCATTAAAGTGAGCATAGAAGTAATCGTATTATTGGGGCCTTCAGGTGGTTTAGTCATGTCTTTCACCATAGCAAATATTGTTTTAGATTGATTTGCACTTGACAGGATCATGTCAGTATAATATCTAGCCTTAGCTCTTTTTATTAGTTTATGGTACATTTTGGTTGCAGACCTAAATGTAATTTTGGCTTGGGGATCATAGGATTTTCTCCAAGTGCGTTCAAGCAGCTTACATTGCTTTTTTTGTTCAGCAAGTGTCTCTGAGTACCAGAGATGAGGTTGTCCACGTTTGGATTTGGACAGAGTTACGGGAATCAGCTGGTCTAGCGATTTATTAATCCACTCTCTGTATGCGGCATCTGCTTCCTCCAGATTCACCGGCCTATCACAGGTCTATCCTAAGAACCAAAGTCAACGAGCTACAGGACGATGGCCTAATCAGTCAAATAATTTTTTTACCAGCGATAAGAAATTGGAGACATGGAAGTGTTATCGTTGTGACAGCAGTGAACATTTAGCTTTTAGCAAGAATTGCCCTGCTCTAAAGAAGAAATGTGGGATATGTGGCTTACTGGGACATTTTAGTAAAATGTGTCGTAGGCGCAGTAATGTCAAGTATGTGTGTGAGGATGAACATGACACAGAGGGTGTTGTAGAAGGGGTAGACATTGGTGTTAATAATTTACAAGGGAACTTTGTTTTGAACATTGATGAAAGTTATTTAAAGAACAAACCAATCTGTGAAGTGTCCTTAGGTGGTGTAGTTACGAAAGTATATGCTGATTCTGGATCACCATATACTATCGTATGTGAAGATGTATGGAGGAAGAATTTTGTGGATAAGATTGGGAATTATCTCAATGTTTCTGATGTTAACCCGGTAAGTTTCACAGGGGAGAAAATAGACATGCTGAGTTACAGATGGCTTACGTTTCTTTTTAAAGGAAGGTTAGCTAGAGGCAAGCTTTATGTTGCTAGCTTGGACCGTCAGTTTTAGGCTGGCATGATCAAAAAAGCTTACACATCATTTTAGACCCCAATAGCCAAGAAAAAGTGTTGATAATGGATGAAACGAGTAAAATGGGCGATGTCCTTTGTAAGAAGTATCCTACGGTCTTCAATGAGCAGTTGGAGGCGCTCAAAGGATTCGAGCACCATATTGTGCTTAAAGACAGTGCAGAACCTAAGGTACATAGAGTAAGACCAATCCCTATGTTAGTAAGGGATGAGGTTAATAAGGAACTCCAGGAATTATTATCCAAGGGAGTCATCGAGGAAATTGACACTTCAGAGTGGATTTCTCCAGTCGTTGTCGCAAGGAAATCGAATGGAAAAATCCGTCTCTGCATTGACTTGCGCCATTTAAATAATAATATTGTGGTTGAGAAATTTCCACTTCCTAGAATCAATGAGATGGTATCATCATTAAAAGGGGCGACATGGTTCTCCACTATAGATCTTTCAAAAGCTTACCATCAGGTCGTACTGGAACCGCAATCAAGGAAGTTGACTGCTTTTATCACTCCTTTTGGTTGTTATCAGTTTAGACGCATGCCTTTTGGGCTTGCATCAGCAGCCGCTGTTTTTCAACGGTTAATGCATAAGCTCTTAGGTAATTTAGAAGGAGTTTCCTTTTTTCAGGATGATATTCTCATTGCCACTAGAAATAGGGATGAACATGATACCATCTTGCACAAGGTTTTACATACATTACAGGGAGCGGGGTTATCTGTTGAGTTATCCAAGTGCAAGTTTGCAGAAAGAAGTGTTTCGTATTTAGGGCATGTTATAAGCGAGGAGGGTGTAAAACCAAAACCTTCGCTGGTTAACACTATTGTGATGACACCTGCTCCTAAGTTTAAAGAAGAAGTCAAATCATTTTTGGGTATGGCAGAGTATTGTGCGAAATATATACTTAACTTTGCAGCTAAAGTTTTTAAGATTCATTCTCTCTTAAAGAAACATGTGAAGTTTGAGTGGTCAACGGATTGTGAAAAGGAGTTTTTGCTAATCAAAGGTGATTTACAGCATGCTAGTGCTTTAAGCAGTTTTGACCCAAGTTTGGATTGTTTACTAACTACGGATGCAAGTGATAAGGGGCTTGGGGCTGTTCTCTCACAAAAAGAGAGTGATGGGGGCAAAGAAAGGATCATCTTATTTGCTTCTAGAGCCTTATTGTGAGAAGTTGGCCTGATGTATGATGTCACTAGTTCTAGTGTACACCTTATATCAGTCCAAACAACCCTTATGGTGATTGGTTGTAAAGTCAACCTTATAGACCAGCTATCCTAGTGGTAGCATGGACAAGAGCAGTCTTAGGCTAAACTCTGAATGGCATGTGAAGCCAGCTGTGATACCATATATAATCCCTTGAATACCAAATGAAAGGACACCACAACAGATATATATATAAAATAAAGTGTATTTATTCTAGTCAAACCCTCAGCACTCTTTATGAGATTAGAGGTAAGTACAACACAGTCTTATTTAAGCATACATTAAGTCACACAGGTAAGTAATACAGTTAGGCCCTAGGGGCCACGCAAACCATATACTAAAGAAGTGGTATAAGGACCACTGTCACGGAAATAGGATAGGCCTAGGCCTAGGGAATCGCTGGGGCTACACTACACTAGCAACAGTTAGGGAGTGGGAGGCCCACGGGATTCAGGTGCAGAGTGGAAACACTTCCGCGTAATGCGTAAAAGTCAATAGAATTACTAGCAGTTAGAAATTAACAGTTTAAGGACACTTCTGAAGCAGCTAGAGAGTCGAGACTCGGAAACTAGACCCTAGGGTAGTCACTACCCTTGTGAGCACCGAAGTACCCAAGTTACCTAGCCCACGGGCTGCGGGTGCATAGGTGTGAACTTGCGTCGGGTTTCGTCGTGGACTTCTATGGATGCCTGAAGGAAAGTTGCTGACAGGCAGTCAGTGAAGAGTGTCCGGTGGATCCCAAGGCTGGGATAAAGAAGAGAGGATACCTGCAAGCAGAAGGGACAGAGTCAAGGTCACTAGCCAGTGACCACGTGGAACCAGGAAGGAACCAGGCGATGTCGTGAAGATTGCAGGTGAAAGGTGAAGCTTGTCACTGCAGCCAGGGTACCAGGAGACGTCGAGGACGACCAGGACCAGGAGGCGAGCTGTCCCACGAAGGCTCTTGCTGTCGGCGGCGTCGAAGTCGAACTAGGACTCACCAAGCCTTGGCAAGCGGAACCCACGAAGAACGGAGGACTTGCTTCTGGTGCAGACCAGGAAGGTCTGGGGTGCTTCTCTTTTGCAAAGAAGCGGGAGCCAGTCTGGAGGAGCCAAACCAGCAGTGAAGATTTCAAGGTGTGTCGTCACAAAGGCCGCTAGCCAACGGGCAAGCAACCGGACAGACGCGGCAAGCAGGAAAATGCAGAAGGGCCCCACGCAGGACTCGTGGAGTGTGGGGGGCTGATCTTCGGTGCAGATGGTGCCTGGGGTTGGGGCTTCTCAATCCCCGGTGCACAACTTCGAGGGTGCCTCAGAAGCTGCGCTGGAAGATACTCGCCACTTTTCCCAGGTAGCCGGTCCCACGTCTCTCGTCGCCTCCACGGATCTCAGCTCGGCTGTGGATGTGGATCAGGGTCGGAGAAGTCTGGAAGTCAAGGCTCTGGTCGGGCTCTGCAGTCGGTCCCTCGTAGAACTTCAGCAAAGCAAAGGGTAGTATCTTGATGGTGCCTGTTTGCACAGGGTAGCCACTCCTTGGCCACAAGGGAGATTCTTCAGTCTTCTTCTTTCGTCGAATGTCGAAGGTCCAGAGTTTCTGTTCAAGTTGCAGGTTCAGGATAATCTAATCTCCTGGGGCCCAGCTACCACTCTTATACTAATCTGGGGGGCTGGGTTGCCTGCTAGGTCACGTCTTATGGGTGGGACCTGGGAGGGGGGTGGTTACACCCCCTTCCCTTTGTCCAGTTTCGCGCCAGGACTGGGGCTGGAGTGCCCCAGCACCGGTTTGAACTGGACTATGCACGGGACACCTTGTGTGCCCCAGGCATGTCTCATTCTTTTCATCCCTCCCTGCCCCAATACACTAAGGCCTGTCTGGGGTGGTGCTCGCACCTCCCAAGGCAGGAAACCTATTGTCCAAGCCTCCCTTGCCGGGATCACTCCCAGCAGCAGGAGGTCAGACTCGTGTCTGTGGCAGCAGCATCCATTTTGTGATGCTGGGGCTCTGGTTAACTTTAACCGGGTAAGTAGGTTACAAAATGTCTTCTCCCTCTAGAAGGGAGGGATAATATCCTCATTCCCAGAAATGGGATGGGGGTATTATTCCAAAGTGTTAGACACCTTACACGACATGTTTTGATAAAGCCAAACCATAGTTACCATAACCGTTTAAGATTATAAGGCACTTTAAGAGTATATGGTAGGCTATATCATAGAACAGCTATAAGGACATGGTTCCGAAAGCTGCAGACAGGCTCAGCTCATGCTAGAGCACCATCTCACATGTTACCAAGCACTCTGCCTCCAGGATTGTTAAGGCCTGCCATAGGAGTGGCTGATAGGTACACATGTGTCTATATGTAAGTTAGGTATAGGAATACTACACCTAAGCAAGGAGTGATTACACGACCTTGCCCCAGCTGAGTGATCAGCCAGTTGTGTCATAATGGAAGGCCAGGCCAGGGGTGGCATAATACATGCTGCAGCCCCTGGTAGGCCTAAGGTACACCTATGCCCTGGGTACCTAAGGTACACTGTACAGGGACCAATAAGGTGATCCTATCCAAATGGGTTATGCACCTAAAGTACATAGTATCAATTTAGAGAGAGAACAGCAGGGCTGTGGGTCTGATTAGCAGGCCCACAGCCACATCTAAGTCGAAAACCAGTAAAGCAAAAGCAAAAAGTGGGGGTGAACATAGAAAGCAGACCCTACTCTCCTACACAACACCCCCCCCCCCCAAACTTAGGGACATTAAACTAACCTTGACCAGTTGAGTCTTCATGTTCTAAGTGGAAATATCTGGAGAGTCCATCTGCATTGGCATGGTCAGTCCCAGGTCTATGTTCCACTGTGAAATCCATCCCCTGTAGGGAAATGGACCACCTAAGAAATTTGGGATTTTCACCCTTCATCTGATTTAGCCACAAGAGGGGCTTATGGTCTGTCTGAATCTTGAAGTGAGTGCCAAACAAGTATGGCCTCAGCTTCTTCAGGGCCCAAACCACAGCACAGGCCTCCCTCTCAATAGCTGACCAACGTTTCTCTCTAGGGGTCAGCCTTCTACTTATAAAAGCAATGGGCTGGTCTCGACCATCTATATTAAGTTGTGAAAGAACAGCTCCCACACCTAACTCAGAAGCATCTGTCTGGACAATGAACTCTTTGGAGTAATCTGGACTTTTCAGAATAGGTGCACTGCACATGGCCTGCTTCAGGTCATCAAATGCTTTTTGACAGCTTACTGTCCACTGAACTTTCTTTGGCATTTTCTTGGAGGTCAAGTCATTAAGTGGTGTCACAATGGACCCATAGTTCTTAACAAACTTTCTGTAGTACCCAGTCAGGCCCAAGAAAGCTCTGACCTGAGTCTGGGTAGTTGGAGGAGTCCAGTCCTTTATGGTCTGGATCTTGCTTTCCAGTGGTTGAACCTGACCCCCACCAACTAGGTGGCCCAGGTATACAACCTTGCTCTGCCCTATCTGGCACTTAGTGGCCTTGATAGTGAGGCCTGCCTTTTGCAGGGCCTCTAAAACATTCCTCAGGTGGACCAGGTGATCCTCCCAGGTGGAGCTAAAGACAGCAATATCATCAAGATAAGCTGCACAATAATCATCCAACCCAGTAAGGACTTGATTCACCAACCTTTGGAAAGTGGCAGGTGCATTCTTCAAACCAAAGGGCATTACCACAAATTGATAATGTCCTCCTGGGGTCGAGAAAGCAGTTTTGGCCTTTGCATTCTCAGCTAGTCTGATTTGCCAGTAGCCTGCTGTCAGGTCAAATGTGCTCAAAAACTTAGCAGCTGCCAGTCTGTCAATGAGCTCATCTGCCCTAGGTATTGGGTGGGCATCTGTCCTAGTGACAGCATTGAGACCTCTGTAATCCACGCAAAACCTCATCTCTCTCTTACCATCTTGGGTGTGAGGTTTTGGCACAAGGACTACAGGACTAGCCCAAGGGCTCTCTGAAGGTTCAATGACTCCCAGCTCCAACATCTTTTGTACCTCAACTTTTATGCAGTCCCTGACATGGTCAGGTTGCCTGTAGATTTTACTCTTCGCAGACAGACTGTCACCAGTGTCCACCTCATGGGTGCACCAGTTTGTCTGACTTGGGGTCAGAGAGAACATATGTTTGTAGGATTGCAGAACCTGTCTGCAGTCCTGTTGTTGATGGACAGTGAGGCTGTCAGAAAAGACCACACCATCAACTGAGCCATCATCAGGGTTCTGAGTCAACAGGTCTGGGAGAGGGTCACTCTCTTCCTCCTGCCCCTCATCTGTAGCCATGAGTAAGCCCATGTCTGCCCTGTCAACATATGCCTTCAATCTGTTGACATGAAGCACCCTGTGGGGGCTTCTGGGAGTCCCAAGGTCCACCAAGTAGGTGGCTTCTCCCTTTTTCTCAACAATAGTGTGGGGTCCAGACCATTTGTCTTGGAGGGCTGCTGGGGCCACTGGCTCCAACACCCACACTTTCTGCCCTGGCTGGTAAACAGTCAGCACAGCCTTTTGGTCATGCCAAGCTTTTTGGAGTTCTTGGCTTGCCTCAAGGTTTTTAGAAGCCTTCTTCATATACTCTGCCATCCTGGAGCGGAGACCAAGTACATAATCCACTATATCAAGTTTGGGTTGTCTGAGAGGTCTCTCCCATCCTTCCCTTAGTAAACATAGGGATCCTCTTACAGGATGCCCAAACAAAAGCTCAAAAGGGCTGTAGCCAACCCCCTTTTGTGGGACCTCTCTGTAAGCAAACAGAAGGCAGGGTAAAAGGATGTCCCATCTTCGCCTAAGCTTGTCTGGTAAACCTTTTATCATTCCCTTTAGGGTCTTGTTGAATCTCTCAACAAGCCCATTGCACTGTGGGTGATAGGGTGTGGTGAACTTGTAGTTCACACCACACTCCTTCCACATTGCAGTCAAGTATCCTGACATGAAGTTGGCACCTCTGTCAGAAATGACCTCCTTTGGAAAGCCCACTCTGGAGAATACTCCAAGCAGGGCCCTTGCCACAACAGGAGCTGTTGTGGTCCTCAGGGGAATAGCTTCTGGATACCTGGTGGCATGGTCCACTATCACCAGTATGAATCTGTGCCCAGATGCTGTTTGTGGGTCCATTGGTCCTACACTATCTATGCCCACTCTTTCAAAGGGAACCCCCACCACAGGTAGTGGTATGAGGGGGGCCTTTGTGGTGCCACCTGATTTGCCACTGGCTTGGCAGGTGACACAGGAGCGACAAAACTCCTTGGTATCTTCTGACATATGGGGCCAGTGAAAGTGAGGGACAAGCCTGTCCCAAGTCTTGTTCTGGCCTAAGTGTCCTGCAAGGGGAATATCATGGGCCAAGGTAAGAAGGAAGCCTCTGAACTTCAGTGGTATGACCAACCTCCTGGATGCACCAGGCTTGGGGTCTCTAGCCTCTGAATACAGTAGCCCTTCATCCCAATACACTCTATGGGTACCTTGAACATTCCCTGCAGTCTCAGCAGCAGCCTGCTGTCTGAGGGGTTCAAGAGAGGGGCAGTCTAATTGAGCCTGCCTCAGATCTGCCCTTGAAGGTCCCCCTGTCCCAAGAAACTCAACCTGATCAGGTTCAAGTTCTTCTAGGACAGTTCCTTCAGGGCTCTCAGAATCATCCTCCTGGGAGGGCTGATCTACCACCTGAGGCAGGGGGGAAGGCACAGCCTTAACCCTACTGCTCTTTCTCTTGGGTTGTGACTGGTCCATAGTTTCAGGATCCAGCACTTGTTCAGTGGTGCACTTTTTGGCCTGTGACCTGGTCACAGCAAGGACATGTGCATCTATTCCCAGCATTTCTGCATGGGTCCTATACTCCACTTCAGACCAAACTGAAGTTTCAAGATCACTGCCCAGTAAACACTCTACAGGAAGGTCTGAACTAACAACAACTTTCTTGAGGCCAGTTACCCCTCCCCAGGAGAAGGTAACAATAGCCACACTATGGGAGGTAGTGGCATTGCTAGCGTTGGTCACTAGGTAATTCTCACCTAGTATGATCTGTCCAGGGTCCACAAAGGCAGGTGTCACCATTGTGACACTAGCCCCAGTGTCCCTGTAGGCCTGAGCCATTCTCTGGTTGATAAAAGGAGTCTGTCTGTACTTGCCCAGGTTACTGGGGCCTACAGTAGAGGACAAAGCTAAGTCCCCATCACAGATCAGAACAGCCTGAGTAGGTATCCTGACTAGGCCAGAATCCTCCTCAGTTCCCAGGGTTAACCCTACTACACCCTTTTGCTGGGAACCACCACTTACAGCTGGACTAGGGGGTACAGTTGCCTTAGGGGCAATGGTGGCTGGGGGCTTATCCTTTTTGGTGCATTCACTAAACCAATGTGAGTTGGACTTACAATAGTTGCACCATGGTTTCTTTTGGCCATCTTTCTTTTTATCCTTTTTGGGACCACCCTCCCCCTGAGCCTTTTGGGGGCCTGGTGAAGACTTCTGGTCTTTTTGTTTCTGATCATTACCCTTCTGGTCTGCCTTTTTCTGATCACCGCCCTGGTTCTGGTTTTTCTGCTTAACTCTAGCCCTGACCCATCTATCTGCCTTCTTTCCCAATTCTTGGGGAGAAGTCAGATCAGAATCAATCAGGTGTTGATGCAGTAGCTGGTTTTGACAGTTGTTAAGGATTTGTTCTCTCATGATCAAATTATACAATCCTGTATAGTCCTTAACCTTACTTCCCACTAGCCAGCCTTCCAGAGCCTTAGTGGCACAATCTACAAAGTCAGTCCAGTCCTGAGTCTGTGTTTTCTGGGTATCCCTGAACAACAACCTGTATTGTTCAGTGGTTAGGCCAAACCCATCAATTAGAGCACTCTTCAGGACAGTGTAATTGTCTGCATCCTCATCACTAACTGTGAGGAGCTTGTCTCTACCCTTCTCAGAGAAGGAGAGCCATAAGATAGCTGCCCACTGACTTTGGGGTACCTGCTGTACTTTGCAAGCTCTCTCCAAAGCAGTTATCCATTTGTGGATGTCATCCCCACACTTGTAGGGAGGGACAATCTTGCTCAGGTTTCTATTATCATAGTGCCTGTCTCTATCCTTAGGGATATTGCTGCCACCAGTGGGTTCTGACCCACTTAACGTTTGCTCTCTAGCCAGAGCAAGCTTCTCCTTGGCAAGGGCAAGTTCTTCCCTCTGAATCCTCAGATTAGCTTCCCTCATTCTGGCTTCATGCTCCTTTCTCTCAGGGGAAGTCATTCCCCTGTGAGAGGAAGCATTAGAGATGCTAGAGACATGGGAGTGGACAGATTCCCTTGAAGGGGATCTGTCTCTCCTGCTTCTCTGGGTAAGCCCACTTGGGGGTCTGTATGGGGGGACCCCATGCAAACTCCCATGTAAGCTTAGGTTAGCCTGGCTAAGTCTTCCTACTTGGCCTGGCTGTCTACCTCTTCATCTGAAGTCTCTTCTGACTCATCTGTGGTGGGTAGACCCTCCTTTGTACCTAGGGTACTGGCCTGTGAGGCCCTAAAAGTATCATACTCCTCTAGGAGTTGTACTAGCTGAAGGAGGGTAGGGTTTGCACCCTGTTTTAACTTTCTAGAGGTACACAATTGTCTCATCTCCTGAAAAGTTAGGGTATCATATCTAGAGGGGGTCTTCTTCAGACCTGCCCCTCCTGAGAGAGCATCTACTTGATCTCCTCCCAGAGACATGATCTAGTGAGGGTGTGGTGTGTGCACCTACCTACACTAGTTGTTTCTACTAAACCTCTCTGGTAGTTGTAGTCAGGGTGTGTTACTCCCTTCAACCTACAACCACTACGTCCAGTAGGACTTAAGTATTATAATCTATGTTATATGTACCTAAACAATATCTGTGTGATCTTTCAATTTAGTATCTCAAGATTACAATGGTATTACAACAGCAAGCTCAGATCCCAACCGCTGCTCACCAATGTGAGAAGTTGGCCTGATGTATGATGTCACTAGTTCTAGTGTACACCTTATATCAGTCCAAACAACCCTTATGGTGATTGGTTGTAAAGTCAACCTTATAGACCAGCTATCCTAGTGGTAGCATGGACAAGAGCAGTCTTAGGCTAAACTCTGAATGGCATGTGAAGCCAGCTGTGATACCATATATAATCCCTTGAATACCAAATGAAAGGACACCACAACAGATATATATATAAAATAAAGTGTATTTATTCTAGTCAAACCCTCAGCACTCTTTATGAGATTAGAGGTAAGTACAACACAGTCTTATTTAAGCATACATTAAGTCACACAGGTAAGTAATACAGTTAGGCCCTAGGGGCCACGCAAACCATATACTAAAGAAGTGGTATAAGGACCACTGTCACGGAAATAGGATAGGCCTAGGCCTAGGGAAACGCTGGGGCTACACTACACTAGCAACAGTTAGGGAGTGGGAGGCCCACGGGATTCAGGTGCAGAGTGGAAACACTTCCGCGTAATGCGTAAAAGTCAATAGAATTACTAGCAGTTAGAAATTAACAGTTTAAGGACACTTCTGAAGCAGCTAGAGAGTCGAGACTCGGAAACTAGACCCTAGGGTAGTCACTACCCTTGTGAGCACCGAAGTACCCAAGTTACCTAGCCCACGGGCTGCGGGTGCATAGGTGTGAACTTGCGTCGGGTTTCGTCGTGGACTTCTATGGATGCCTGAAGGAAAGTTGCTGACAAGCAGTCAGTGAAGAGTGTGCGGTGGATCCCAAGGCTGGGATCAAGAAGAGAGGATACCTGCAAGCAGAAGGGACAGAGTCAAGGTCACTAGCCAGTGACCACGTGGAACCAGGAAGGAACCAGGCGATGTCATGAAGATTGCAGGTGAAAGGTGAAGCTTGTCGCTGCAGTCACGGGTACCAGGAGACGTCGAGGACGACCAGGACCAGGAGGCGAGCTGTCCCACGAAGGCTCTTGCTGTCGGCGGCGTCGAAGTCGAACTAGGACTCACCAAGCCTTGGCAAGCGGAACCCACGAAGAACGGAGGACTTGCTTCTGGTGCAGACCAGGAAGGTTCTCTTTTGCAAAGAAGCGGGAGCCAGTCTGGAGGAGCCAAACCAGCAGTGAAGATTTCAAGGTGTGTCGTCACAAAGGCCGCTATCCAACGGGCAAGCAACCGGACAGATGCGGCAAGCAGGAAAATGCAGAAGGGACCCACGCAGGACTCGTGGAGTGTGGGGGGCTGATCTTCGGTGCAGATGGTGCCTGGGGTTGGGGTTTCTCAATCCCCGGTGCACAACTTCGAGGGTGCCTCAGAAGCTGCGCTGGAAGATACTCGCCACTTTTCCCAGGTAGCCGGTCCCACGTCTCTCGTCGCCTCCACGGATCTCAGCTAGGCTGTGGATGTGGATCAGGGTCGGAGAAGTCTGGAAGTCAAGGCTCTGGTCGGGCTCTGCAGTCGGTCCCTCGTAGAACTTCAGCAAAGCAAAGGGTAGTCTCTTGATGGTGCCTGTTTGCACAGGGTAGCCACTCCTTGGCCACAAGGGAGATTCTTCAGTCTTCTTCTTTCGTCGAATGTCGAAGGTCCAGAGTTTCTGTTCAAGTTGCAGGTTCAGGATAATCTAATCTCCTGGGGCACAGCTACCACTCTTATACTAATCTGGGGGGCTGGGTTGCCTGCTAGGTCACGCCTTATGGGTGGGACCTGGGAGGGGGGTGGTTACACCCCCTTCCCTTTGTCCAGTTTCGCGCCAGGACTGGGGCTGGAGTGCCCCAGCACCGGTTTGAACTGGACTGTGCACGGGACACCTTGTGTGCCCCAGGCATGTCTCATTCTTTTCATCTCTCCCTGCCCCAATACACTAAGGCCTGTCTGGGGTGGTGCTCGCACCTCCCAAGGCAGGAAACCTATTGTCCAAGGCTTCCTTGCCGGGATCACTCCCAGCAGCAGGAGGTCAGACTCGTGTCTGTGGCAGCAGCATCCATTTTGTGATGCTGGGGCTCTGGTTAACTTTAACCGGGTAAGTAGGTTACAACATGTCTTCTCCCTCTAGAAGGGAGGGATAATATCCTCATTCCCAGAAATGGGATGGGGGTATTATTCCAAAGTGTTAGACACCTTACACGACATGTTTTGATAAAGCCAAACCATAGTTACCATAACCGTGTAAGATTATAAGGCACTTTAAGAGTATATGGTAGGCTATATCATAGAACAGCTATAAGGACATGGTTCCGAAAGCTGCAGACAGGCTCAGCTCATGCTAGAGCACCATCTCACATGTTACCAAGCACTCTGCCTCCAGGATTGTTAAGGCCTGCCATAGGAGTGGCTGATAGGTACACATGTGTCTATATGTAAGTTAGGTATAGGAATACTACACCTAAGCAAGGAGTGATTACACGACCTTGCCCCAGCTGAGTGATCAGCCAGTTGTGTCATAATGGAAGGCCAGGCCACGGGTGGCATAATACATGCTGCAGCCCCTGGTAGGCCTAAGGTACACCTATGCCCTGGGTACCTAAGGTACACTGTACAGGGGCCAATAAGGTGATCCTATCCAAATGGGTTATGCACCTAAAGTACATAGTATCAATTTAGAGAGAGAACAGCAGGGCTGTGGGTCTGATTAGCAGGCCCACAGCCACATCTAAGTCGAAAACCAGTAAAGCAAAAGCAAAAAGTGGGGGTGAACATAGAAAGCAGACCCTACTCTCCTACACTTATCTCCTGCAGAAAGCAAATACCCAATTATAGAAAGAGAGGCTTTAGCCTGTGCATGGGGTCTAGAACATTTTAGTGCATTTCTATGGGGGAAACCGGTAACCATTCGCACGGACCATCGACCTTTAGTGCGTATTTTAACCACGGAAGGTAGTGTGGGAGCCTCGGCCAGGTTAGCAAGAATTTCGATGCGCATGAAAGAGTTCATCTATAAGATTTGTTATGTACCTGGCAGAGATAATGTGGTGGCGGATTGTTTGTCCAGACTACCGGTTCCTTTGGAGGAATGTGTTGATGATCCCTGGTGTAGCTACAGTATAGCTCTTGTTCATGACTCAGGTGCTCCAGCTATTGCTAAAGAAGAATGGTTAGAAGAGTGTTACAAAGACAGTGACTTAACTTCAGTGGATGATTTTATGTGTAAAGGATGGCCTAGGAAAGACAGAATTAAAGCGGATTGGAGACCTTTCTGGGAGGTGCGTATGGAATTATCAAGTGATAAGGATATATTGTTGAGAGGTGACCGTATTATTCCCCCTAAATCATTGCGAAAGAGAATTTTACAATTATGTCACGAAGGGCATTCTGGAATTATCAGAACTAAATTAGTGGTTAAAAAAGATTTTTGGTGGCCTGGTATTGATAACGAAATTGAGAGGTTTGTCAGATCCTGTCCAGTATGTTCCTCAGCTGCTAAATCCTTCAAGACACTAAGACCTCCAATGTCTGAAGGCTTAATTCCCAACCTTCCCTGGGAGACAGTAGCGATTGACATTTTTGGACCTGTGGGTGATTCAAAAGAATATGGATTGGTCTTAATTGATCTTTTTTCTAAGTGGCCAATTGTTAAGATTGTGGAAAAGGTGGACACCCGTGTGGTTTTAGAGTTTTTAGATCACATTTTTATTACGGAAGGACTTCCAAATTGTGTACTTAGTGACAATGGTGTGCAGTTTACATCAAAATTGGCAAAAGATTATTTTGAAAGGTGTGGTATAAGACACAAAACCACTTCGTTGTATAATCCTAGTGGAAATGGCACTGTGGAGAGATTTAATAGAGTGGTAAAAGGGATAATTCAAGCTGCTATGAATAAACAATTGGATTGGAAGTTACAGGTACAGAAGGCTGTTTGGGCCTATAGGATCACTGCTCATACATCTACAAGATTGTCTCCTTTTCTTATGATGAGGGGTAGAATTCCGAGATGTACGTTTAATCCTTTTTGGTCTTTTCAAGGGGAGGTACAACAATGGTCCCCAGTACAAGTTAAAAATGAGTTAGATTCCAATCATACAAAGAGTAAAATATTTTATGATGTTCATCATGGAGTGAAATCTACTTCGGTAAAGGTGGGAGACTGGGTCTGAATAAGAAGGACTATCAAAGTATCAAAAGGGGAGAGTAGATTTGAGGCACCGAAACGAGTGGTTGAGGTTCTTTGCAATTCTGTGAGATTAACTGATGGGAAAGTGTGGAATCTTAAGAATGTGGCATTAGATGTTAATAACATTGATGTACAAGGTGATCAACAAGTTGTTGCCCCTTCAAAAGATGATTGGGTGGAGGATTTATTTCAAAACAGTGGTGTACAGTCTAAGTTATTTTCGGATGATTATTTGGGGGAAGAATTCAACCCTATAGAAGGAAATCCCAATGCTGCACTTTCCAATGGAGAGGATGTTCAAAACAGATTTACTTCTGTTACAACAGGAGGGAAAGGGTCTCCCGTCGTTCCTGAAGTTGTTCAAGATTCTTCTGTTAGTTCTGAAGCAGTTCAAGACTTCTTTGTTTCTGATACTCAGAGGGTAAATTGTTCAAAAAGGAATAGGGTTCCTTCAGTGTGGTTAAAAGATTATGTAACATGAGGTATTGTAGAATTATTTGTAGGTTTCTTGTTTTTTTGTTTGTCGCTTTTATTTGTTTGTTTTTTTATGTTTGTATTTTGTATCCTGGTTCCTTCTTTGGGTTATTAAGGAAGGGGGATGTGTAGTGTATATATAGGTATTGTGATTCCTTATAGTTCGTGTGTGAGATAAGTAATAGAATACATATATGTCATTGTTGGAGGTTTGTGGTGCGAGAGTTCTAGAGTGGGAGAGAGGAGAGGATCTGGGCTGGAGAGTGGAGTCGTGTCCCTGGCACTCGCCTGTTCCTGTAATTCAAATGTACTATTAATAAATCCTTTTGAATACCTATCCTGCTTGCGATCTTCACAACACTAGCACTCTTTAACAGTGACCAAATCACCATAACCACACTCTCTCAGATGCATTGAATTAGTCATACAGCGCCACTCATACCAGTGTAGGGTGTCCGAGCACTTTGCATCACACACACATTACACAGAGACAATCAATCATACGTGTATAAATCAGTGTATAGGAAGTGTTACTCAAGCCAAAGGACTGAAAGTGTAGGAGTCACATGTCATCCATACTGGAAGGCAGTATAGTTTAAGAGTGCTTGGTGTGGAGAAGCACACACGCAGAGTCGAAAAAGAAACAGAATAGTTGGGAGTTTTCTTTAATTATAAGAATCGATTCCAAGCCAAATTAACCCTTTTTGCAACATTAATCAATGCTCTAACAATGTATACTTTGCAGTGTGTATGCAGTTCTGGGATGAAAGTTAATAGCTCGCTGTTCTATATTAGGACTTTAAGCTATAAATTGCAAGTTACAAAAGGATGTCTCTTTTGAAAGCAGTAACCTGCTGATCTGTTTACATCATACGCACTCTGTGATCTACTTGGTACACGTTCTTTGCAGCAGGCATATTAACCCTCTGCACTAACTTCACCGAAGTCAAAACCTCAACTATACAAAACGCTGATCTCTCTCCAGGAAGATAATTAATCACACGAGTTTTCTTGACATTTATGTGAGGCCTGGTAATTGCTGCAACAGGTGCTTCAAAAGCATAATAAACTTTCAAACACGGCGCCACCAGCAAGCCAGCACCCGGTGCGGTGGCTCCGGTCGCACCGCCCTAAAGCCGGCCCTGCCCCCACCACTCTGTAACTTGAGAGTGAAACACAAACTCTCAAAGCAGAGACTCCAACACTCGGTCCTTCCTTGACCTGCTGTGATGACTCTAGTATCGCCATGAGAAAGGAGAAAAATATAAACCAAACCTACGGTCTTGGCGGCGTAGGTGCCAAGTCCCAGCACTGGCATGGCGTGCCCATCGTTCAGCTGAACACGAGTGTCCTTGGTGAAAGCCATGACCTTGCCTGAAGCAGAGGGGGCGAGGTGTGCCCGGCGCTTCTGCCTACTACAAACCGGACGCTCTCCAGGCAGCCGGTGTTGAGTAATATCTGGCATCCCCTGCTCTTCGGCTGTCTTCGGACTCGGAGAATAAACTCAGCCTGGGCAGGATCAGACAAAAGCAGTCGATCTCTGCTCGGGCTAAGTGAGGGGTGACACGCTTTCACTGGATACCAAACAGAGCTAAAGCAATTACTCACGTTTCTTTAATTTAGGAGTAAATAAATGCTGCACATGAAGAGACAGGAAGCAATGAATTACCCGACGTTTCTTTAATAAGAGTCAATGCTGTAAATGAAGAGACAGGAAGCAAATCTCGAGTAGAACAAAGAAGGAAACGTGAAATAGATAAAAAATTATACGCATGCACGGAGTGAAAGAATGAAGTATATTTTCGAGGCATGTATGGAGTGAAATAATGGAGTAAGTTTTCGAGGCACGGAGTGAAAGAATAGAACGAGGCATGCACGAAGTGAAAGTATGGAATACATTTTCAAGGAGAAAACGAAGAGATGCTCACTGTATGGAAGCGCAAATAACGGCCACATTACATAATTGAACTCTTATTTCATGGATTCCACATTCTAATTTTTTTCGTTGTTGAAATTATAGTGGTTATTTATTGTGAATCTTTTTAATTTGCTCACACCGTGGCTCTTCTCTGAGCGTTCTGTCATCAGTACAATTAGTGCGACTCTGCGTTTAACACTTTTTTGACAACACATCTGCCCATCTTTGTGTACTGTGCAGTGCGGCTGAACTCAATATTACAGCATCAAAAATGCAAGTGAACAACTTCCACCAGTCGAGTTTTGGATTTAAAAGAGGCCAAAAGACGGGAGAAAACAATGCTTAACCCCGAAATAAGAATATTTCTGCTTAAATATCAGACGACATTCTGAAACATGTGAAATAGGTTGATGGCTGATGTGCTCTGATGCTGTGAGTGCTAGAATTGTCTTCCTTTTGTTGATCAATGCAAATGTGACCCTGGAATGAATAAAAAGTTAAAAGTAGGAGGAAGAGTTAAGCCATGATCAGAATGGATATATTTAGCCCCATGCGAAATTTAAATTACACCAGCATAATTCACGCAATTTCAGGAATTGTTTGCTTTAAACTTAATTCCTGAGAATAACGGCAGTACGCGACTGCGTCTTACTACACACCATTTGCGGTAAAAGTTTAGCACGAAACTCACCATTCTCAGTAAAAATGTACTGCAAATATACATGAGCAGCTGTTTCTCAGGTTATTTGTTTAACTGCATCTGTGCACCAAAAAATGATTGAAGGATGCAGTTTGTGCTAAAATTTAGTAAAATGTGATGAATTTGAATTTCACATAATTATGTGCAATTTTGTGTAATTGTGCTGAAATTTCACGTAGTCATGCAAAAGCAAATTACTCAAATTTTGCATATGCCTAGATATGTTATATGGATTGAATGTTGAAAACAAAAACAAACTCTGAGGAAATTATAACATGAATTCAAAAGCACTCAAATTTCCCAGGTCTGTGCATGAGTATCTAAACCAGGCCAAGATGTTTCTTTGATTTGTGAGACATCTAGTCCTGTGTTTATAGCAGGATCAAAAGGACTACAAATCCCAAGATACAAACAAAAAAACCTTTGTTTTACTCATGGTATTGAACCCCATAAATTTAGATTTTATTGTTTTATGACATGGAACTTGCAATTCACCACTGTATAGGTAACTGTTAGAAACGGGGTAGCGTGGTGCAGAGCGGGTAGGCCAAATTCCAGGGCATTGTGTAAAGCATCTGCACAGCACCCTCACAGGCGACACACCAGGCATACTACAAAACGAGACCACACCAGGTGATGTGAAAATAACTTGTGTATTGTGAAATAAAAACGTCAGAATGTAATCACAGTTGCATAATTATTGTGCCAACCGGCACTGGTAATCATATACAGGGGGAATTATTTACAGGGCAGGGCCAAGCAGGCCGCTGCCAGAAGCATCGCCCGTACAATTAGGATAAAGGTAAGTGTTGTGGTAAATAATTTAATTACCGGTACTTAATTTGATGCGGAAAATCTATAATAATAGCTCAGTAAAATAAGAGGCAGAATCCGTGGTATTAGAGGTTCGGAACGGGCTTTATTCCAAAATCAATTCGAATTGAGGACTCCATATTCCATCACCACGAAGGTTCAGGAAGTGAAGGAACATACTTTATTGACAAGTCATCATTTTTATACAATAGGTAATACAGTGAAACAGATGCAGGAGGCGTAACAATTGATAACTAAGATAAAACATCCATGCGTAACTAAAGTGGGTGTAACTGGGCGTAACTAAAGAACGTCATCAGGTATGATGTCATAAATGGGTGGTTTCATGAAAAGAATTTCGCAATGTCAGCAGAAATACTTGGCAGAGATGCGCGCGCAGCAGCATGACGTGCAATTGACGTGCAACTAGGGGGTGAAGGGGACTTGACATTTAGCTCTACATGTGGAGACAGAAGTCTGGGGGGTCAAGTCAACCTAATCCTAAATCATATCTAACATCATATGTTTAAAGAACTATGTTATCCAAAAGGAAAGGTCTTTCGAACAAAATCTATTCTATACTGACTGTGAGTGCGTGTACAAGCGTCTAAGTGTCTACACTAGATGCGAGGACAGAAATCTTCCATAGTAACAGGGCTATGAATTACTTGCATAAAGACAGAGAAGCCGGGCCCTTTGCTCGGTAGCTGGAAGAATGTTTACTTAAACTACTAGACAGGAATGCATTGGATAGGGAGCGGAGCAGATAATCTCGAAGGTGAAATACAGTTTTGGCAGGCAACAGGCTGGAGTCAGGCACCGTTAGCCGCGCAGGGAGTAGGACAAAGTTCATGGATACAGATGCGAGCTCAAACTGGAGCTTTCAGAGGCAGAAGGCAGGAAAAGGCTTGATGGCAGAATCAGGGCCTACTCGCCTGGACTGTAAAATGGGATAAATGAACCATATAAAGCCGGTGGCCTTTCATACTTAGGAATGGAATATCCGACCCATTCATGGCGGATCTGAAAGAGGACATGTTGACGGTGGACGCACATGTGTTTGCGTCTTCATAACTGGAACTGGAGGAAACATACATGTACTTGTGGTTTATACATGAAACCGTTGGGGTCCAAGATAGGGGACATAACTGACCATAAGAATCCATATTTCCACATTCCCTCCTTGTCCCCTACTTGCCTTTAAGAGATATCAATCTTCATCAATCCGTTGATCTGTTCATATAGCATCATTTGTTCTTCTTTCTTCTTCCGGGATGAATGAAATCTTGGTAGTGGAATACACGATGTGGCACACAGACCACAAATCGCTGGTCCACATTGTAGGCATAAACAGCAACTGAATAGTATGAGAAAGCCAATACCTAGGAAGGATAGGACCCTCCATCCAAAGGTAGATAATACACTCCAAAACCAACCGGACCAAGTCCAGGTACCTGGATTCTGGTGTATCTGGCTTACAATCTTATGAAGACGAGTTATGGCTTTATATACAGATGGCGAATTTTCTGGTATGAAAATGCAACAGCTTGATCCGATGACCCTACAAGCTCCGCCCCTATCGGCCAGGATGACGTCAAGGACAAGACGATTTTGAAGCACAACAATCCGCATAGCAGACTGCTCTTCTGTTAAATTGCCTAAGGCGGAAATAGTTTCGTTCACTACTGCTTCAAGGGTTCTGGTTAATCTACGTATCAGCTTACTATTGGTAACTGTACCTATATAGGGAAAGAGACCTTTATTGAAATCTGTGTATTTTTCCCATGCTGTCTCAGTGTAATCGACTATTGGGAGATCTCTCCGTTCTCTATTGTGTACTAAATGAGTATTTCTATGATAATCAGGAGGAGCTAGGAAAACAGGTGGCAAAAGGAATCCGATGTAGCAGGTACCATCCCAATCTAGAGGCAAACGTATATATGCAGTCTGACCACATATGAAGTAGGAATGGCGAGAAGCTCTAAATGTAGACTTGCCTTGATCACTGAATTCTATTACAGTGGTGCATTTACTATGGCCCATATGTATGGAACCATTCTTTCTTACACATAATTCACCTTTAACTGGAAATACTGACATAGCGGGCAAAATTGGTGCAGCTTCGGATTCGACATTCAGGATCATGAGATTAAGCGTAAAATTACCTAATCCATATACTTCATTTTCTAGATCAGTTCCTGTTCTTTTGGGAAGTCCCTTCTTGTCAGGGTAGCAGATTTTGAGCAAAACTAAGTTCAGGTTTCCCCATACCCAGTTGTCTTGATAAACTGCAGACTTCGAATCTAGGGAATTAATTAAACTAAACCATGCTCCACAGGAGCCATTGTGTGTGAACGGATATGGGAAGAGAGGCAGAATTCCCCTATAGTTCTGATAGGGAGGGAGTCGGCCACATATCCAACAATTTGTAGCATTGCTAACCTGATGGGAATGATGTAACATACTAATAAAAGTGTTATTGCGCAGCGCAAATCTATAGGACAACTCATGCGGGGGTAATTCACTAAAAGAATGTTCAGCAGTAACATTGTAAACATGTTTAGAAATAGGATAATATATGTGCAACAATATACTTGCAGTGATTATTAAAAGACTTAAGAAAAACAAAATTAATAACGTCACTGTGCAATGACTACGCAGTGATTTACTGTACGCATGTTGTTTCAACTGCATTTTTCGGTTTCTTTCTCTATTCAGGTCTAGAGGATACATGTCAGAGACAAATTCGACCGATTCACCTTGGAGAGGACTTAAACAATCAAATTGCCTGACTTTTTAGACCTTAGTTTTAGTTTATATTGTTCCTTGTCATTCAGTTCAACCAAAGGAAGCTTTGAGTCAATCGGTGAAGACACGCGAGGTGTGTCGTTTACATCGGACGGTAGTCCATGAAATTTCTTGATATGACTTGAATGTATCCAGCCTTTTCGACCTTCGATCTTCACGGCTGTCCTCGTGGTTAACAGTACGAGTTGAGGCGATTTCCACCTAGGATCCAGCTGAGACTTCCGGTCAAAGTTCCTCACTAACACCAAGTCCCCTGGAATTACGTCATGGGGTTTCACCTCGGTGTTGTCGGGAAAGGCTGCGGCTACCTGTGAACGATAAGATTGTAGTGCAGACATCAAGGAAGCCAAGTAATCTGTCAGCATATTACAGTCAACATCAGTTATTTTGCGTGGTATAGGCGTCCCCCACATATTTGGTGGTCTACCGAAGATCACCTCATAAGGGGATAGCCCTGTTCGAGAGTGTGCTACCATTCTCATGTAAAAGAGTGCAACTGGTAAGGCTACTACCCAGTCGACACCTTTCTCTCTACATATTTTGGACAATCTAATTTTCAGAGTTTGATTATGTCGTTCCACGAGACCTGCTGCCTCGGGGTGTCGGACACAGTGAAATCTCCACTGATAGCCTAACAAAAGTGAAACGTGTTTCATTAGTTCGGATGAGAACGGCTGGCCGTTATCTGAGTAGACAACACGTGGTAAACCTACCGTGGGAAGAATTCTCGAACCAACTGTTTGGCAGTAGTCGGGGCAGTGTAATCTGAAACCGGGTATGCCTCTGTCCAACGGGAAAGAGCACAGACAACTACGAGAACATATTTGAATCCTCGACATCGTTCCATCTGGATATAATCCATCTGGAGAACTTCAAAAGGGTGATCAGGAGGCTGAAATCCACCTTGTTCTACGGGAATGCTTTTACCTGGGTTAAACTGACAACAGATCATACAGGTACGAACTTTTTGTTTAGCTGCTGCTCGTAAATGTTTGTTGAACCAAATGTGTTGAATGCTGTCTAGCATAGCTTTTTCTCCTAGGTGCGCTGGACTATGTACAGTGTTAATGATAACTTGGACCATCGAATCAGGAAGGAACCACACAGATTTTTCCTTCGTCATCCATCCTTGATCCGTTTGGATCCCTCCTAATTCAGTCCATTTCTTTATTTCATCTGGTGTAGCATGTGTCTGTATGTCAATTACGTCAAGAGCGGGATCCTTAATCATCATGCAATATGTTGGTGTCGGGACTATTGTCTTTGTCATGTCAGATGTTTGAGTTTGAGCAGTCTGTTTAGCTGTTCTGTCAGCTAGGTCATTGCCTTGGGAAATGATATCAGTAACTTTCGTATGAGCTTTACATTTCATAATTGATATTGCAGTGGGTAGATGTATTGCATCTAATAAGGCATGAATGAGGGGTCCGTGCTGAATGTGGGCACCGTGAGAAGTTAAATAACCTCTCTCTCGCCACAGCACGCCGAAGTCATGTACAACTCCGAATGCATAACGTGAATCAGTATATATGTTGACTTTTTTATTTGTGGCTTGAATACAGGCTTGTGTCAGAGCGATGAGCTCTGCTGCTTGAGCGGACAAGGTATTTATGCTATTTGTTTCAATGACTTCAGTGTCTGTTGTGACTGCATAAGCGGCCACTAGCTCTCCTGTATTTGTTCTCATACATGAACCATCTACATACAACGTTAGGTCTGGGTCTGACAATGGGACGTCTGTCAAGTCTTGTCTGGGTTTCGTCGTGATAGTGATAACTTCAATACAATCATGTGCAAGTGGGTCTGTTCCATTTACTGGTAACAGTGTGGCAGGATTCAATGTACTACAACGTCTGATTTCTATGTGTGGCTGAAACAATGTTAATTCGTAACCAGTGAGTCGTGCTATAGTCAAGTGTTGTGTTTGTGTGCGGTTCAGGAGAACCTCTACTGCATGTGGTACTTGTACTGTCAATTGGTGTCCTAACACTATGGCATCGCTTTGTCGTATTGCTAAAGCTGTCGCTGCCACTGATTTCAGGCACGCAGGCAGAGCCTGAGCTACGGGGTCTAATGTACTAGAAAAATAAGCACATGGTTTGTGTGATCCTGCTTGTTCCTGTGTGAGTACTGACAAGGCAGTACCTTCGCGTTCTGTAACAAAGAGTGTAAACTGTTTATTGTAACATGGTGTTGCTAAAACAGGTGCTTGACATAAAGCTTTCTTTAGGCTTTCAAAAGCTTGTGTATGTTCCTGAGTCCAAGGGAGAGCAGTCAATGTGGCTGCCTCCTGTGTTGTCAACTGAATGAGTGGTTTTGCTAGAAATGCATACTGCGGGATCCACTGCCTACAATATGAAGTGAGGCCTATAAATGCCCGCACCTCCTTTTGTGTCTTGGGTATTTGCATGTTAGCAATTAACTGGATGCGATCTGGTGTAAGCTGCCTTCCCTCCTTGGACAGCGAGTGACCAAGGTAAACAACTCGCTGGACACAGAATTGCAGCTTAGAAGGGGACACCTTGTGCCCCTTTTCGGCCAAAAATTGTAAAACCGTCAGTGAGGCTTTTTCACATTCAGGTTCGCTTCTAGCGGTGATCAGCAGATCATCGACATATTGAAGCAGGGCAGTGTTGACTGGCATGTGGATACTGTCAAGTTCTCTTTTTAGTGCTTGGCTATAGATGCTGGGGCTTTCTGTGAATCCTTGAGGTGCGCGTGTGAATTTAAAGCTTCGTCCATTTAAACTAAATCCGAACAAGTATTGGCTTTCCGGATCTATTGGGACGCTGAAAAAGGCATTCTTGAGATCAATTACAGTAAAGAATGTTGCTTCGGAATCAATGGCTGTCAGTAATGAAGAAATGTCTGGGACTACGGGGTATTGTGGTACAATACATTTATTTAATTCGCGCAGATCAATAACCAATCGATATACTGGCGGGGCTTTTGGATCAGTTCGTTTAAGAATCGGAATTATCGGTGAATTACATACATTGGAGTCGGTTTCCACAACCACTCCTTGAGTAATAAGCTCATCAATGATTTGCAGTAAAGCCACTACAGCATCTGGTGGTAACTTTTATTGTCGCATTCGTGGTAGTACCACTCCTGCCTTTAGTGTGACTCGATATGGTGTAATGTTCATGCAACCAACATCTGTAGGGCCTTGTGCCCATAAATGTGTGGGTAAAGTCTGCAGTCGGTCGTCCATGTCTCGGGACACATAGTGCCCTTTGAAATCACGTAAAAACAATCTTACTCCTTCCGGAGAACAACACATTATAGCTCCTAGAGCTTTCAATGTTTTTATACCTAACAAGTTTTCTGGACATGATTTAGTAAGTAATAAATCTGTAGTTCGTGTCAAGGGACCAATCGTAAGTGGAAGAGGCTGGGATACTTCGTTAACGATAGGTTTTCCTGAAAAGCCAAGGGAAATATTCTGTGAGCCTGAGAGGGGTGCCCCTGGAACTTCACTTCGTTTTATTGTTGTTCGGCTTGCCCCTGTATCAAGTAAAAATTTTCTATCTTGGCCTAATAGTTCACTGTGTACATAAGGTCCTTCTTGATCTACAGGGACCTCGATAAGGGGTAAGCCAACTTCCTTCTCTAGGCTGTTTCATGAGTATCGTTGATAATCAGGATAGTCATACTGTGCGGTCTGGTACATTTGTCGTGTCGTTGTTTGTGTGGCAGCAATAGGCTGCGGTGGTGGAGCTGGCATAGACTGTTGCGGAGCTGGCATGGACTGTGCATGCTGCGGGGCTCCTTGTTGGTTCTGATCCTGTCTAAGTGGCCGTGGTCTTTCTTTTGTATTACCTATGGCGATATTATGTTTTAAAACTGGACAATCGTGTACATAATGACCTGGCTGTTTACAATAGTTGCATGTCCCTTTTACAGGACCTGTTGAAACACTGGACTGTGTCATACCCTTTTTATGACCGTCAGCTGGAACTGTCTGGGAAACTAGCATTTTCATTTTCGTGTCTTTCATGCGTCTTTGTTCATGTTCTTGTTCCTCTCTAATTCTATTGTGATGGTACTGTAACATTTGTAACATTTGTGACGGAGTGTTACCTTGCCAGGTGCTCTCGAATTTCAATACTCTATTCTTAACTTGGGGCAAGGAATTTTCAACTAACTTTGTCACAAACAGATGTGGATACGATTCGCTACTTGCTTTTATTCCACTATTTATACCAAAACATTTTTCGAATCGGGCATAGAAATCACTAGTGTCCTCATCTGGTTTTTGTTTACAGGCTGATATTGCACCCCAGTCTTCCTTTTTCGTAGTTAATAAACGTGGCAGTACCTGTACTAGTAAACCTGGTAGTGTTTTGGTCTTTTCCCCAAGCCCTGCACCTGGACCTCGAGCTTTTTCTTCGTTTTCTAATGCTGTCCAATCTATCTTTTGGTCTCCCACCTCCCAATCCTTTTCCTTGAGTTTTTCGTAAATGCCCGCAGGCATTAATACCTTCAATATTGTCATAATGTCTGGATAGGTATATTCTCCCATGAGCAACATGTCTTTAATTTCACGGTGGAAACCCGCTGGGTCTTTGTCATGACTGGGTACCACCTTCTTCATTTCCAATAGTTCTATTTTAGATATGGGTGTGTATACAAACACACGTTTAAACTGATTGTCCTCACCTTTTATCGGGTGCACTTCGCATAAGGGATTCTGTCTATCCATATAATACGTCGTTCTTTCCTTGATGGGCAGTGAGACATGTTCGGGGCATACAAAAAGAATGTACTGCTTTCTGGATTCTAGTATTTCCCTAATTAACTCAGTACCTGAACCTCTCCATTTATTCGTGAGTAATTCAGTCAATATATCAGGTAAGGGGCCAGGATCGGAGTGTTGGCTTTTATATAATATAAGGAGTTGTTGAATCATATAGATACCAGCTAAACGCTGTTCATCTGGGGCGAGGTTCAAAAACGTGTGCGCTAATGTATCATCACTATATTTTCCGGGACATCAACCCAATGAACGGCTGACCTGGCTAATTCTTGTTCGTCCATAGAATCGAGTATATGATAACCCCTTCGTTCTCGGAGTAATTTGTCAGCGGCTTGGAACGAATGTTCGGGGGACCTTATATTTATTATAGGAGTTTGGAAATTTCTGCTATTATCTGGACGTATCGGACGTATCGGATCAGTAAAGCATCTAGTATTATTGCAAGATCTTCCTCTACCTACATAGGCCATGGTTTCTAACTGTCCTGTGGGTAGTTCTAATTCTTCCTCCTCCTCGGTTTGTTCAAGCTCGTCTACTGCTAATCTTTCTTCGTGTATTCGTTCTACTTCTTTGCGGATCTTGCGGCACATAGCTACTATACATGATCGTTTATCATGTCTCCCCTCTGATATATTCCTACTCCATGTGGTAAGAATTTGCATTTCTTCCGGATTTACCCCTGGTCGGTCTTGATTTCTGATCACACAGTTTATGAGGAAACGTAACAGTTCCCCCTGGATCTCCACTTTCTGGTACTCCAAGGCTCTATTGATACTCTCAGAATCTCGCCCTGACTGGACAAAGTGATATATATTTTCTAAATGTGTAGTCATTCCTGGTAGCTTCCCTAAATATATTGCAGCTCGTCGGATACGTAATGATGCCAGCAGCATTTCGTCCCCTTTTCCGGGCACAGGGTCATATCTACAATCTATTAGAAGTTCCTTGAGCGTGTCGGGAGTTACTAGTTTGGGCGTACGTTGGTGGGCTAATTCTTGAAAGGAAAGTTTATTTACTCTGGGTGGCGTGGAAAAAATGTTTGATGTACCTCCGGTAGCACCACCTGGGGTGCTGGATGTGAAAGGATTCGTTGAACGTGATATAGCAACCATAGGTGTGGATACAGATGTAGAAACAGATGTGCTTGCCGGAACTTGTGTCGGAGTTTGCTGTTGCGGAGGTACAGATGGAGGAGGGTCTTGGCGTTGAACCCCCTCGGCAGGCGGTCTATGTGGCGCAGCATTAGCATACTCGGGAGCTGCGTCGTCTAAATAAGAGGAAAGGAAAACATCTTCTGCGGTTCTGGGATGCCCTTTGGGATGTACTTTTATCGGAAACAATGGGGGTGGCAAGTCTTTTGGTATCTCCGGAGTAGCCTTAGGTAACCCTTCGGCCAGAAGAGGATACATACCATTCATAAGGGCATTTCTTTGTCTGTCTGTTTGTTCTGACTTTACTCGAGTACCTTCTTCAATTAATAAATTTTCTCGAACTTTATTTGAATTCTCCTTACTTTTCTCTTCCTGTCTGAGCGCTTTTTCTGTACGTCTATATGATTCTTTACGCCATAATTCAATGGCATCTTTCTGTGACTGTCTAGCTTTCTTTTTCCATAATTCTTCCTCTACCTTCATGATGCAGTCTGCATCCCAGGTCCCAGCTGCGGGCCACCTCTGACTTTCTGGTAATTCCTTGGTGTAGTCTACCCATAAATCAAGAAATAATATGGCGTCTAGGCCATGTTTATGATACATGAAGTACCCTGGAGTGTCCCTAGGAGGAATGGGAACAGCTTCTTCGAGTACCCCTTTTCTAGTTTTGATCTGTCTTAATTTCGAAAAGAGCGGCATATTGAGAACTGATCTGATACCTAATTTTGAACACGTTTAATACCACAAAACACAATAATGAACAGTCATTCACACCACAATATACAGAACGTATTTAAAACATTTTAACATTTAACGTTTAACGAATAAACAATGATGGCCATTTAGGGAACTAGTCACTAAGCATAATACTCGGTACTAACTAGATAATTCTGAATTATATACTAGACATACTTGATATACTGCTAAACAGTACAGATACACTGCTGAAACAGTGCAGACCGGATTTGTGTACCCAAACCCGTCTTGACCGGCACAAACTATGTGCACGTCAGAACGCCTCCCCGACAATGGTACTCACCGGGTAGCTCGGAACGGAAGGCCTCGGAACTGAACTGAACTGGACTTGAACCGGACTGGACTCGACTCGAAACTTCGGAACTTCGGAACTGGTGGGCCTCTGTATACCTCGGATCTTGCTCTCTCAGCTAGGCTCTGGTCGGGATACTTCGCACTTCTCACCGCCTCGTCTGGGTGTTGATCGCAGCCTCAGTTACCCCCGCTCGGCAGGAGGGAGATACAGGAAATCCTGTGGGTACGCGTTGTTGTCCGTCCAGCTGTGACAGGAGACCGGGCCTGCAACGCACCTCCGGCGCGTGAGATGAGAAAGTGTCCCTATTCGGGCGCCATATATGTGGTAAATAATTTAATTACCGGTACTTAATTTGATGCGGAAAATCTATAATAATAGCTCAGTAAAATAAGAGGCAGAATCCGTGGTATTAGAGGTTCGGAACGGGCTTTATTCCAAAATCAATTCGAATTGAGGACTCCATATTCCATCACCACGAAGGTTCAGGAAGTGAAGGAACATACTTTATTGACAAGTCATCATTTTTATACAATAGGTAATACAGTGAAACAGATGCAGGAGGCGTAACAATTGATAACTAAGATAAAACATCCATGCGTAACTAAAGTGGGTGTAACTGGGCGTAACTAAAGAACGTCATCAGGTATGATGTCATAAATGGGTGGTTTCATGAAAAGAATTTCGCAATGTCAGCAGAAATACTTGGCAGAGATGCGCGCGCAGCAGCATGACGTGCAATTGACGTGCAACTAGGGGGTGAAGGGGACTTGACATTTAGCTCTACATGTGGAGACAGAAGTCTGGGGGGTCAAGTCAACCTAATCCTAAATCATATCTAACATCATATGTTTAAAGAACTATGTTATCCAAAAGGAAAGGTCTTTCGAACAAAATCTATTCTATACTGACTGTGAGTGCGTGTACAAGCGTCTAAGTGTCTACACTAGATGCGAGGACAGAAATCTTCCATAGTAACAGGGCTATGAATTACTTGCATAAAGACAGAGAAGCCGGGCCCTTTGCTCGGTAGCTGGAAGAATGTTTACTTAAACTACTAGACAGGAATGCATTGGATAGGGAGCGGAGCAGATAATCTCGAAGGTGAAATACAGTTTTGGCAGGCAACAGGCTGGAGTCAGGCACCGTTAGCCGCGCAGGGAGTAGGACAAAGTTCATGGATACAGATGCGAGCTCAAACTGGAGCTTTCAGAGGCAGAAGGCAGGAAAAGGCTTGATGGCAGAATCAGGGCCTACTCGCCTGGACTGTAAAATGGGATAAATGAACCATATAAAGCCGGTGGCCTTTCATACTTAGGAATGGAATATCCGACCCATTCATGGCGGATCTGAAAGAGGACATGTTGACGGTGGACGCACATGTGTTTGCGTCTTCATAACTGGAACTGGAGGAAACATACATGTACTTGTGGTTTATACATGAAACCGTTGGGGTCCAAGATAGGGGACATAACTGACCATAAGAATCCATATTTCCACATTCCCTCCTTGTCCCCTACTTGCCTTTAAGAGATATCAATCTTCATCAATCCGTTGATCTGTTCATATAGCATCATTTGATCTTCTTTCTTCTTCCGGGATGAATGAAATCTTGGTAGTGGAATACACGATGTGGCACACAGACCACAAATCGCTGGTCCACATTGTAGGCATAAACAGCAACTGAATAGTATGAGAAAGCCAATACCTAGGAAGGATAGGACCCTCCATCCAAAGGTAGATAATACACTCCAAAACCAACCGGACCAAGTCCAGGTACCTGGATTCTGGTGTATCTGGCTTACAATCTTATGAAGACGAGTTATGGCTTTATATACAGATGGCGAATTTTCTGGTATGAAAATGCAACAGCTTGAACCGATGACCCTACAAGCTCCGCCCCTATCGGCCAGGATGACGTCAAGGACAAGACGATTTTGAAGCAAAACAATCCGCATAGCAGACTGCTCTTCTGTTAAATTGCCTAAGGCGGAAATAGTTTCGTTCACTACTGCTTCAAGGGTTCTGGTTAATCTACGTATCAGCTTACTATTGGTAACTGTACCTATATAGGGAAAGAGACCTTTATTGAAATCTGTGTATTTTTCCCATGCTGTCTCAGTGTAATCGACTATTGGGAGATCTCTCCGTTCTCTATTGTGTACTAAATGAGTATTTCTATGATAATCAGGAGGAGCTAGGAAAACAGGTGGCAAAAGGAATCCGATGTAGCAGGTACCATCCCAATCTAGAGGCAAACGTATATATGCAGTCTGACCACATATGAAGTAGGAATGGCGAGAAGCTCTAAATGTAGACTTGCCTTGATCACTGAATTCTATTACAGTGGTGCATTTACTATGGCCCATATGTATGGAACCATTCTTTCTTACACATAATTCACCTTTAACTGGAAATACTGACATAGCGGGCAAAATTGGTGCAGCTTCGGATTCGACATTCAGGATCATGAGATTAAGCGTAAAATTACCTAATCCATATACTTCATTTTCTAGATCAGTTCCTGTTCTTTTGGGAAGTCCCTTCTTGTCAGGGTAGCAGATTTTGAGCAAAACTAAGTTCAGGTTTCCCCATACCCAGTTGTCTTGATAAACTGCAGACTTCGAATCTAGGGAATTAATTAAACTAAACCATGCTCCACAGGAGCCATTGTGTGTGAACGGATATGGGAAGAGAGGCAGAATTCCCTTATAGTTCTGATAGGGAGGGAGTCGGCCACATATCCAACAATTTGTAGCATTGCTAACCTGATGGGAATGATGTAACATACTAATAAAAGTGTTATTGCGCAGCGCAAATCTATAGGACAACTCATGCGGGGGTAATTCACTAAAAGAATGTTCAGCAGTAACATTGTAAACATGTTTAGAAATAGGATAATATATGTGCAACAATATACTTGCAGTGATTATTAAAAGACTTAAGAAAAACAAAATTAATAACGTCACTGTGCAATGACTACGCAGTGATTTACAGTACGCATGTTGTTTCAACTGCATTTTTCGGTTTCTTTCTCTATTCAGGTCTAGAGGATACATGTCAGAGACAAATTCGACCGATTCACCTTGGAGAGGACTTAAACAATCAAATTGCCTGACTTGTTAGACCTTAGTTTTAGTTTATATTGTTCCTTGTCATTCAGTTCAACCAAAGGAAGCTTTGAGTCAATCGGTGAAGACACGCGAGGTGTGTCGTTTACATCGGACGGTAGTCCATGAAATTTCTTGATATGACTTGAATGTATCCAGCCTTTTCGACCTTCGATCTTCACGGCTGTCCTCGTGGTTAACAGTACGAGTTGAGGCGATTTCCACCTAGGATCCAGCTGAGACTTCCGGTCAAAGTTCCTCACTAACACCAAGTCCCCTGGAATTACGTCATGGGGTTTCACCTCGGTGTTGTCGGGAAAGGCTGCGGCTACCTGTGAACGACAAGATTGTAGTGCAGACATCAAGGAAGCCAAGTAATCTGTCAGCATATTACAGTCAACATCAGTTATTTTGCGTGGTATAGGCGTCCCCCACATATTTGGTGGTCTACCGAAGATCACCTCATAAGGGGATAGCCCTGTTCGAGAGTGTGCTACCATTCCCATGTAAAAGAGTGCAACTGGTAAGGCTACTACCCAGTCGACACCTTTCTCTCTACATATTTTGGACAATCTAATTTTCAGAGTTTGATTATGTCGTTCCACGAGACCTGCTGCCTCGGGGTGTCGGACACAGTGAAATCTCCACTGATAGCCTAACAAAAGTGAAACGTGTTTCATTAGTTCGGATGAGAACGGCTGGCCGTTATCTGAGTAGACAACACGTGGTAAACCGTACCGTGGGAAGAATTCTCGAACCAACTGTTTGGCAGTAGTCGGGGCAGTGTAATCTGAAACCAGGTATGCCTCTGTCCAACGGGAAAGAGCACAGACAACTACGAGAACATATTTGAATCCTCGACATCGTTCCATCTGGATATAATCCATCTGGAGAACTTCAAAAGGGTGATCAGGAGGCTGAAATCCACCTTGTTCTACGGGAATGCTTTTACCTGGGTTAAACTGACAACAGATCATACAGGTACGAACTTTTTGTTTAGCTGCTGCTCGTAAATGTTTGTTGAACCAAATGTGTTGAATGCTGTCTAGCATAGCTTTTTCTCCTAGGTGCGCTGGACTATGTACAGTGTTAATGATAACTTGGACCATCGAATCAGGAAGGAACCACACAGATTTTTCCTTCGTCATCCATCCTTGATCCGTTTGGATCCCTCCTAATTCAGTCCATTTCTTTATTTCATCTGGTGTAGCATGTGTCTGTATGTCAATTACGTCAAGAGCGGGATCCTTAATCATCATGCAATATGTTGGTGTCGGGACTATTGTCTTTGTCATGTCAGATGTTTGAGTTTGAGCAGTCTGTTTAGCTGTTCTGTCAGCTAGGTCATTGCCTTGGGAAATGATGTCAGTAACTTTCGTATGAGCTTTACATTTCATAATTGATATTGCAGTGGGTAGATGTATTGCATCTAATAAGGCATGAATGAGGGGTCCGTGCTGAATGTGGGCACCGTGAGAAGTTAAATAACCTCTCTCTCGCCACAGCACGCCGAAGTCATGTACAACTCCGAATGCATAACGTGAATCAGTATATATGTTGACTTTTTTATTTGTGGCTTGAATACAGGCTTGTGTCAGAGCGATGAGCTCTGCTGCTTGAGCGGACAAGGTATTTATGCTATTTGTTTCAATGACTTCAGTGTCTGTTGTGACTGCATAAGCGGCCACTAGCTCTCCTGTATTTGTTCTCATACATGAACCATCTACATACAACGTTAGGTCTGGGTCTGACAATGGGACGTCTGTCAAGTCTTGTCTGGGTTTCGTCGTGATAGTGATAACTTCAATACAATCATGTGCAAGTGGGTCTGTTCCATTTACTGGTAACAGTGTGGCAGGATTCAATGTACTACAACGTCTGATTTCTATGTGTGGCTGAAACAATGTTAATTCGTAACCAGTGAGTCGTGCTATAGTCAAGTGTTGTGTTTGTGTGCGGTTCAGGAGAACCTCTACTGCATGTGGTACTTGTACTGTCAATTGGTGTCCTAACACTATGGCATCGCTTTGTCGTATTGCTAAAGCTGTCGCTGCCACTGATTTCAGGCACGCAGGCAGAGCCTGAGCTACGGGGTCTAATGTACTAGAAAAATAAGCACATGGTTTGTGTGATCCTGCTTGTTCCTGTGTGAGTACTGACAAGGCAGTACCTTCGCGTTCTGTAACAAAGAGTGTAAACTGTTTATTGTAACATGGTGTTGCTAAAACAGGTGCTTGACATAAAGCTTTCTTTAGGCTTTCAAAAGCTTGTGTATGTTCCTGAGTCCAAGGGAGAGCAGTCGATGTGGCTGCCTCCTGTGTTGTCAACTGAATGAGTGGTTTTGCTAGAAATGCATACTGCGGGATCCACTGCCTACAATATGAAGTGAGGCCTATAAAGGCCCGCACCTCCTTTTGTGTCTTGGGTATTGGCATGTTAGCAATTAACTGGATGCGATCTGGTGTAAGCTGCCTTCCCTCCTTGGACAGCGAGTGACCAAGGTAAACAACTCGCTGGACACAGAATTGCAGCTTAGAAGGGGACACCTTGTGCCCCTTTTCGGCCACAAATTGTAAAACCGTCAGTGAGGCTTTTTCACATTCAGGTTCGCTTCTAGCGGTGATCAGCAGATCATCGACATATTGAAGCAGGGCAGTGTTGACTGGCATGTGGATACTGTCAAGTTCTCTTTTTAGTGCTTGGCTATAGATGCTGGGGCTTTCTGTGAATCCTTGACGTGCGCGTGTGAATTTAAAGCTTCGTCCATTTAAACTAAATCCGAACAAGTATTGGCTTTCCGGATCTATTGGGACGCTGAAAAAGGCATTCTTGAGATCAATTACAGTAAAGAATGT
The DNA here is from genome assembly GCF_964204655.1 of Triturus cristatus. Taxonomy (NCBI): domain Eukaryota; kingdom Metazoa; phylum Chordata; class Amphibia; order Caudata; family Salamandridae; genus Triturus; species Triturus cristatus. The sequence goes on from NC_140585.1 coordinate 267,503,465, forward strand.
TGCTTCGGAATCAATGGCTGTCAGTAATGAAGAAATGTCTGGGACTACGGGGTATTGTGGTACAATACATTTATTTAATTCGCGCAGATCAATAACCAATCGATATACTGGCGGGGCTTTTGGATCAGTTCGTTTAAGAATCGGAATTATCGGTGAATTACATACATTGGAGTCGGTTTCCACAACCACTCCTTGAGTAATAAGCTCATCAATGATTTGCAGTAAAGCCACTACAGCATCTGGTGGTAACTTGTATTGTCGCATTCGTGGTAGTACCACTCCTGCCTTTAGTGTGACTCGATATGGTGTAATGTTCATGCAACCAACATCTGTAGGGCCTTGTGCCCATAAATGTGTGGGTAAAGTCTGCAGTCGGTCGTCCATGTCTCGGGACACATAGTGCCCTTTGAAATCACGTAAAAACAATCTTACTCCTTCCGGAGAACAACACATTATAGCTCCTAGAGCTTTCAATGTTTTTATACCTAACAAGTTTTCTGGACATGATTTAGTAAGTAATAAATCTGTAGTTCGTGTCAAGGGACCAATCGTAAGTGGAAGAGGCTGGGATACTTCGTTAACGATAGGTTTTCCTGAAAAGCCAAGGGAAATATTCTGTGAGCCTGAGAGGGGTGCCCCTGGAACTTCACTTCGTTTTATTGTTGTTCGGCTTGCCCCTGTATCAAGTAAAAATTTTCTATCTTGGCCTAATAGTTCACTGTGTACATAAGGTCCTTCTTGATCTACAGGGACCTCGATAAGGGGTAAGCCAACTTCCTTCTCTAGGCTGTTTCATGAGTATCGTTGATAATCAGGATAGTCATACTGTGCGGTCTGGTACATTTGTCGTGTCGTTGTTTGTGTGGCAGCAATAGGCTGCGGTGGTGGAGCTGGCATAGACTGTTGCGGAGCTGGCATGGACTGTGCATGCTGCGGGGCTCCTTGTTGGTTCTGATCCTGTCTAAGTGGCCGTGGTCTTTCTTTTGTATTACCTATGGCGATATTATGTTTTAAAACTGGACAATCGTGTACATAATGACCTGGCTGTTTACAATAGTTGCATGTCCCTTTTACAGGACCTGTTGAAACACTGGACTGTGTCATACCCTTTTTATGACCGTCAGCTGGAACTGTCTGGGAAACTAGCATTTTCATTTTCGTGTCTTTCATGCGTCTTTGTTCATGTTCTTGTTCCTCTCTAATTCTATTGTGATGGTACTGTAACATTTGTAACGGAGTGTTACCTTGCCAGGTGCTCTCGAATTTCAATACTCTATTCTTAACTTGGGGCAAGGAATTTTCAACTAACTTTGTCACAAACAGATGTGGATACGATTCGCTACTTGCTTTTATTCCACTATTTATACCAAAACATTTTTCGAATCGGGCATAGAAATCACTAGTGTCCCCATCTGGTTTTTGTTTACAGGCTGATATTGCACCCCAGTCTTCCTTTTTCGTAGTTAATAAACGTGGCAGTACCTGTACTAGTAAACCTGGTAGTGTTTTGGTCTTTTCCCCAAGCCCTGCACCTGGACCTCGAGCTTTTTCTTCGTTTTCTAATGCTGTCCAATCTATCTTTTGGTCTCCCACCTCCCAATCCTTTTCCTTGAGTTTTTCGTAAATGCCCGCAGGCATTAATACCTTCAATATTGTCATAATGTCTGGATAGGTATATTCTCCCATGAGCAACATGTCTTTAATTTCACGGTGGAAACCCGCTGGGTCTTTGTCATGACTGGGTACCACCTTCTTCATTTCCAATAGTTCTATTTTAGATATGGGTGTGTATACAAACACACGTTTAAACTGATTGTCCTCACCTTTTATCGGGTGCACTTCGCGTAAGGGATTCTGTCTATCCATATAATACGTCGTTCTTTCCTTGATGGGCAGTGAGACATGTTCGGGGCATACAAAAAGAATGTACTGCTTTCTGGATTCTAGTATTTCCCTAATTAACTCAGTACCTGAACCTCTCCATTTATTCGTGAGTAATTCAGTCAATATATCAGGTAAGGGGCCAGGATCGGAGTGTTGGCTTTTATATAATATAAGGAGTTGTTGAATCATATAGATACCAGCTAAACGCTGTTCATCTGGGGCGAGGTTCAAAAACGTGTGCGCTAATGTATCATCACTATATTTTCCGGGACTATCAACCCAATGAACGGCTGACCTGGCTAATTCTTGTTCGTCCATAGAATCGAGTATATGATAACCCCTTCGTTCTCGGAGTAATTTGTCAGCGGCTTGGAACGAATGTTCGGGGGACCTTATATTTATTATAGGAGTTTGGAAATTTCTGCTATTATCTGGACGTATCGGACGTATCGGATCAGTAAAGCATCTAGTATTATTGCAAGATCTTCCTCTACCTACATAGGCCATGGTTTCTAACTGTCCTGTGGGCAGTTCTAATTCTTCCTCCTCCTCGGTTTGTTCAAGCTCGTCTACTGCTAATCTTTCTTCGTGTATTCGTTCTACTTCTTTGCGGATCTTGCGGCACATAGCTACTATACATGATCGTTTATCATGTCTCCCCTCTGATATATTCCTACTCCATGTGGTAAGAATTTGCATTTCTTCCGGATTTACCCCTGGTCGGTCTTGATTTCTGATCACACAGTTTATGAGGAAACGTAACAGTTCCCCCTGGATCTCCACTTTCTGGTACTCCAAGGCTCTATTGATACTCTCAGAATCTCGCCCTGACTGGACAAAGTGATATATATTTTCTAAATGTGTAGTCATTCCTGGTAGCTTCCCTAAATATATTGCAGCTCGTCGGATACGTAATGATGCCAGCAGCATTTCGTCCCCTTTTCCGGGCACAGGGTCATATCTACAATCTATTAGAAGTTCCTTGAGCGTGTCGGGAGTTACTAGTTTGGGCGTACGTTGGTGGGCTAATTCTTGAAAGGAAAGTTTATTTACTCTGGGTGGCGTGGAAAAAATGTTTGATGTACCTCCGGTAGCACCACCTGGGGTGCTGGATGTGAAAGGATTCGTTGAACGTGATATAGCAACCATAGGTGTGGATACAGATGTAGAAACAGATGTGCTTGCCGGAACTTGTGTCGGAGTTTGCTGTTGCGGAGGTACAGATGGAGGAGGGTCTTGGCGTTGAACCCCCTCGGCAGGCGGTCTATGTGGCGCAGCATTAGCATACTCGGGAGCTGCGTCGTCTAAATAAGAGGAAAGGAAAACATCTTCTGCGGTTCTGGGATGCCCTTTGGGATGTACTTTTATCGGAAACAATGGGGGTGGCAAGTCTTTTGGTATCTCCGGAGTAGCCTTAGGTAACCCTTCGGCCAGAAGAGGATACATACCATTCATAAGGGCATTTCTTTGTCTGTCTGTTTGTTCTGACTTTACTCGAGTACCTTCTTCAATTAATAAATTTTCTCGAACTTTATTTGAATTCTCCTTACTTTTCTCTTCCTGTCTGAGCGCTTTTTCTGTACGTCTATATGATTCTTTACGCCATAATTCAATGGCATCTTTCTGTGACTGTCTAGCTTTCTTTTTCCATAATTCTTCCTCTACCTTCATGATGCAGTCTGCATCCCAGGTCCCAGCTGCGGGCCACCTCTGACTTTCTGGTAATTCCTTGGTGTAGTCTACCCATAAATCAAGAAATAATATGGCGTCTAGGCCATGTTTATGATACATGAAGTACCCTGGAGTGTCCCTAGGAGGAATGGGAACAGCTTCTTCGAGTACCCCTTTTCTAGTTTTGATCTGTCTTAATTTCGAAAAGAGCGGCATATTGAGAACTGATCTGATACCTAATTTTGAACACGTTTAATACCACAAAACACAATAATGAACAGTCATTCACACCACAATATACAGAACGTATTTAAAACATTTTAACATTTAACGTTTAACGAATAAACAATGATGGCCATTTAGGGAACTAGTCACTAAGCATAATACTCGGTACTAACTAGATAATTCTGAATTATATACTAGACATACTTGATATACTGCTAAACAGTACAGATACACTGCTGAAACAGTGCAGACCGGATTTGTGTACCCAAACCCGTCTTGACCGGCACAAACTATGTGCACGTCAGAACGCCTCCCCGACAATGGTACTCACCGGGTAGCTCGGAACGGAAGGCCTCGGAACTGAACTGAACTGGACTTGAACCGGACTGGACTCGACTCGAAACTTCGGAACTTCGGAACTGGTGGGCCTCTGTATACCTCGGATCTTGCTCTCTCAGCTAGGCTCTGGTCGGGATACTTCGCACTTCTCACCGCCTCGTCTGGGTGTTGATCGCAGCCTCAGTTACCCCCGCTCGGCAGGAGGGAGATACAGGAAATCCTGTGGGTACGCGTTGTTGTCCGTCCAGCTGTGACAGGAGACCGGGCCTGCAACGCACCTCCGGCGCGTGAGATGAGAAAGTGTCCCTATTCGGGCGCCATATATGTGGTAAATAATTTAATTACCGGTACTTAATTTGATGCGGAAAATCTATAATAATAGCTCAGTAAAATAAGAGGCAGAATCCGTGGTATTAGAGGTTCGGAACGGGCTTTATTCCAAAATCAATTCGAATTGAGGACTCCATATTCCATCACCACGAAGGTTCAGGAAGTGAAGGAACATACTTTATTGACAAGTCATCATTTTTATACAATAGGTAATACAGTGAAACAGATGCAGGAGGCGTAACAATTGATAACTAAGATAAAACATCCATGCGTAACTAAAGTGGGTGTAACTGGGCGTAACTAAAGAACGTCATCAGGTATGATGTCATAAATGGGTGGTTTCATGAAAAGAATTTCGCAATGTCAGCAGAAATACTTGGCAGAGATGCGCGCGCAGCAGCATGACGTGCAATTGACGTGCAACTAGGGGGTGAAGGGGACTTGACATTTAGCTCTACATGTGGAGACAGAAGTCTGGGGGGTCAAGTCAACCTAATCCTAAATCATATCTAACATCATATGTTTAAAGAACTATGTTATCCAAAAGGAAAGGTCTTTCGAACAAAATCTATTCTATACTGACTGTGAGTGCGTGTACAAGCGTCTAAGTGTCTACACTAGATGCGAGGACAGAAATCTTCCATAGTAACAGGGCTATGAATTACTTGCATAAAGACAGAGAAGCCGGGCCCTTTGCTCGGTAGCTGGAAGAATGTTTACTTAAACTACTAGACAGGAATGCATTGGATAGGGAGCGGAGCAGATAATCTCGAAGGTGAAATACAGTTTTTGGCAGGCAACAGGCTGGAGTCAGGCACCGTTAGCCGCGCAGGGAGTAGGACAAAGTTCATGGATACAGATGCGAGCTCAAACTGGAGCTTTCAGAGGCAGAAGGCAGGAAAAGGCTTGATGGCAGAATCAGGGCCTACTCGCCTGGACTGTAAAATGGGATAAATGAACCATATAAAGCCGGTGGCCTTTCATACTTAGGAATGGAATATCCGACCCATTCATGGCGGATCTGAAAGAGGACATGTTGACGGTGGACGCACATGTGTTTGCGTCTTCATAACTGGAACTGGAGGAAACATACATGTACTTGTGGTTTATACATGAAACCGTTGGGGTCCAAGATAGGGGACATAACTGACCATAAGAATCCATATTTCCACAGTGTAAAGAATAAATGTAAAGTCCATCAGCTTTCGATGAGTAACAGCCAGTAGTTACTGGCTAGGTCATGCACTTAGCATAAATCACATTAGTATTGGCATAAACTTGCAAGCGGAAATCACATTAGCACGAAATCATTAGGCCTAAACATAAAACCAGCCATGTAGGCATTAACATGGGAATATAGCGGCATCTCTGCAAGATCATTAGGCATACATCATATTAACACTGAAGGAACAGCATTAGCATGCGGCATCCCGATAGCATGAAAACACTAGACCCAGGACCTGCATTAGCATGAACACATTAGCGCAGGCCTGGAATGAAAACCTTAGGCCTGGAGACATATTAGTATGTGGCACCTCTTCCGCAGGAACACACTAGGCCTAAAATCAACACTACAACCCTAAGGGGAAAAACATTCAGCATCATCCTAGGTACAAATGCATTCTACAACCATATTCAGATGGGGCATAAACCATGAGCATAAGCACATTTGCATACCCATAGGCATAAGTACATTTTCATACATCTCTTTAGCATGAGGCATGAAAACCACCACAGCATGAAGTGGGCATAAAACCTCATTAGCATAGGTGCCGGGTCATTAGGCATCAACCTAGGCACTAGCACAGGAAGTCAATAGGCATGCCAACAGTCCCCCAGTGGCATCATGGGCCAGCGTCTTCCTCACCAGCACGGGGCTCCCAGCGCTGACGGGAGCCCCGCTCGGCCACGTTACTCCTTCCTGCCTCAGCCCCGCCCACGCCAGGCAGCCTGCAAGCCGTCCAGGTCGCCGCGGGCAGAGCGGCGGTCCCAGTTAATCCATGGGCCGCGGCGGGGATTTTTGACAGTTTTGAAGTGCGGGGTGTGCTCCCGCTATTAGGATAATTTCCAGCGTGGCAAAAGTGCGGGGTAGGCACCCGCGATAGGCTGCAACATGCGGGGTGGGCACCCGCTGGTTTTAGAAAGCATGAAAAGGGCCGTCATAACACGGGGGTGGGCACCAGTGATAAAAATAGGCACATGTGCGGCAATACGCAGTTTTTTTAAACGAGCCGCTCTCCCGGTTCATACGCGGGGTGGGCACCCGCTCTCCCTTGCAATGCAGGGCCCTCTCTGGCACACGGGGGCCTGCTGGGATTATGGATTTTCCTCCTGGGGGCACGAACGCGGGGTAGGCTCCCGCTGTTTTTGAAGGACAAGGCGGGGTGGGCTCCCGCCGATTTCAGGCACGCAGGGGACAGACGCTTCTCACCTCCGGCCAATGAAGACAGAGCGCTCACGAGGCGCTAGGAACCTCACATGTCCAGGGCCCCACAGAAGAAGGTCGCGCCCACACTCCTCACCTCCTTGGAGTACAGGCAGTCCCAGTATAGCGCCCACTTCTCTAGCGAGTTGAATATAGCGCTCATGAGGCGCTAGGGCAGCAGAGCAGCAGCTCCTAAAAGCATTCATCTCCCATAAAGTGGCACTTCTCCTGATGTGTCACTATAATTTTACTCCAACTGACCAGAGGAACCGGTCAACATCAAAGTGTGTAGATGGAATATTATGATGAAGTTTTTGTGGGGGAGTGTTGACTTCACCGGTAGGTGAGCAAGGAAGCAATTCCTTTTGATTTAGGTACCCTCACACACCCTAGTGGTGTCATGCTTCATCATCGGGTCACCCCGACGCCTAAAAGTCGGGGTGGGCTCAACCACAATGTTGGGAGCTCTTTGAAGATGTTACAGACCGGGGGGGCTAGAAAATCTTAAAAAACCTCAGACAGATCCCCAGTATTGCTTTTATTTGTGGGTCTGTCTGGGATGCTAAAATACTTCAAATAGGATCTTTGTAGGATAATTATGGTCCTAAGACCCTAGTGCCAACATGTTTCAGTCCTTGAAATGGCCTTAAAGGTCCAGGACTTCCATCAGGGCTAACCAAAAGCCACCCAGGAAAACAGCTCTGGGGATTCCCTAACCTGTTTATTGATGCAAGGGCAGAGTAGCTGCTCCTTGAGAGAGTGACTGATTAATTAATCCGTCATAATTAGTTTTCCATCTGAAAAGAGAATAAAAGAAAAAGAAAAAACAAACAGCAACCAACTTATATTTGTGCGTTTTCTTAATAGCCATTCTCATTTAGTTAGCCACGTAGTACCTACATGTGTCAGGTGATTATTAGGCCAGGTGGTGTACAACTCACTCCATCCATGTGCCACTCATACCTGTATCTGTACACTTAGTCAGTGTGCCAGGTATATTGTGCGGTGGCGAAATCGCTCGCATCCTAACTGTATTTCCGTGCCAGTTAGTATACACTATCAATGTAAAAACACTCTCCTATGTACCACTCACACTCATCACTCATATAACATCCGTGATTGAACATGGTACTGTCGTAACCATGCGTGATTCATTACAAAACACTTATATGTGGTTCCTGTGATTTTTCACAACCATGCACGCTCTCTTACCCGATTTTCGAACGGGATCTGGTTCTCAGGGGATCGTAGGACTGTTTAGGGGTAGCTCTGTAGTCACATTCTTTTTGTAAGGACCCCCGAGTATGAGTGAAAGTGTATTGTATTTCAAACCGGTAGGGTATGGTCTAATGGAATTGTAAACCTTCTCTACGGTTTTTTACGTATATTTCACAACTGCTAGATTGTCCATATAGCACATTCATGTTCCATAATACAAGGCATACCATGGTTGATCTGTATTGGGTATAGTTTATGTCAGTTTGAAGTGTATCCCCACGTTTCACTGATACTACACAATTCTTTGGGGTGAATACAAAGTCTCTATTTATTAACTTGATTCCAGGGTATGGAATCATTGAGACCCGTTTCATGAGTTTTCAAGCGATAAACCCATCGTTGCTCTCTCTCTAAGAGTTTTTTTTGGGGATTGCCTGTGTTTTTTACTTTTTCTAGTACAGTCCATTTTAATTCAGTATCCTTAAGATTTTTTTCGTTGTAGTGTGCTGTCAGTTTAGTAGCTGTAATTGCTCTCCTTATAGTGCTCCTGTGTTCGCTAATGCGGACCTTGATTTTTCGAGTTGTAATCCCAATATATTTTAATCCGCATGGGCATTTTATCATATAGACGACAGAATCGGAATTACAATTAGTATGTGACCTTTGCTCCCATGGTGAACGCAAGCCCAGGTCTAAAGTCTTAGTGTGTTCTGTGAATGGACAAGCTACACATGAGCCGCAAGGGTAATGTCCCATAACAGGGGATGTACCCCAGAGTGTCATCTGATTCGTGCTGCTAGATGCCGAGGTGTTGGTGTGTACTAGGGCATCTTTCAAACTACAGTTTTTTAAAAAAGAAAACATAGGTTTGTCAAAGGCCAATTTGTTTGATGTCAATATGGGCCATTTCTTATTTATTATTTTCTTCAATTCATTTGATGATGAATTGTACGTGGTTACGCAAATCAACTGGTCCAGTTCATTTTTCGCATGTGTTTCCAAAAGAGCCTCTCGTGGAGTGTTTCGTGCTCTTTTGTTCGCCCTGTCCACGATCTTAGTTGGATATTTCTTCTGTTTCAGCTTGTTTGTCAAAATTGCTGCTTCCTTCTTATAGGTCTGGATGTTGGAACAGTTCCTGCGAACTCTAAGGAATTGTCCTACTGGGAGATTTTCTCTAAGGGAGCGAGGATGAGCACTGTCAAATCTTAGTAGACTATTCCTATCCGTTGGTTTGGTATACAGGAAGCTTTCAAGAGTACCATCTTTTGCTGTGAATGTAACATCCAGGAAGGAAATTTTCTCCCTGTCCATGTTCATTGTGAATTGAAGGTGAGGATTCAGGGGATTTATCCATGTCTTAAACTTGTCAAGGTCAGTTAAATCGCCCTTCCAGATCATAAAGACGTCGTCTATATATCTGTACCATTTGTGGATGTTCTCACTAAATGGGTTGTGTGTCCATATATGTTGGTCTTCGAAGGCGCTAACATATAGACAGGCCAGACTGGGGGCGAATGTACTGCCCATCGAAGTACCGTGTACTTGTAAATACATTTGATCCTCAAAAATAAAGACGTTTTCAGTCAGGGCTAGATGTATAAGGGTAACCACCCATTCAACAGGAGCTGCCCATTTCCAATCTTCTTGTGTCAAAATCTCTCGTACTGCTCTAATACTCTCTACCTGTGGTATATTCGTATTAAGAGCTTCCACGTCCAAGCATACCAGAAAGTTCTCCATAGGGTTATATTCAACCTGTGTGAGAAGGTTGAAAATATGCTTGGTATCTTGGACGTATGATTTGATCTTCTTCACCAAGGGACGTAAAAACCAGTCTGTGTATTTAGACAATGGCTCCAAAATGGACCCAATCCCGGAAACAATAGGTCTGCCCGGGGGAGGGATCTTTCCTTTATGTATCTTGGGAATGGTATAAAATAGTGGGGTTCTGGGATCTTCCTGATTCAAAAAGGCATGTTCCTTTTTAGTGATCCACTCTTGGGTAAGGGCATCTGTTGTAAGTGCCAAGATGGATGTTTTTAGACGTTGTGTTGGATCCCTGTTGATCTTTTTGTAATATCTGGTATCCGCCAATAGATTTAGACACGACGTTCTATATGCGTTCGTGCTCTGAATCACGGTTGCTCCTCCCTTGTCAGCCGGTTTTATTACTATATCCGGTCTTATTTGGAGGGATGTCAACGCTTTACGTTTTCTGTTGCTTAGGTTATTGAATCCATCTCTCTTAGGTTGTAGTAACTCCACTTCCTTTGTGACAGACTCCTCAAACGCCAGTACTTCTGGAGGCATCATATTTGTAGGAGGAAGAAAAGTGGATTTCAGTCTTAGATCAGTATAGTTATCCTTTTCCATGGGTTTCTCTTTATTCAAAAAGAAGGTTTTCAATCGTATCTTTCTGAAAAATTCGCCCAGTTCACAGTGGAGGCGAAATTTGTCCAGATAATTAGTAGGGACAGATCCCAATCCCTTGTTCAGGACACTTAGTTCTTCTGTGGTTAGGTCAACATCCGTGAGATTAACCACTAGTCCTTCGTCTTGCTCGTGCTGGGCTGTTGGTCCCTGGAGTTGCTCCTCGTGTTCATCGTACTCCTGTCTTCTTCCCATTGGATTCTCTTGTTGCCTCTTCTTCCACGTCTCCCTCGTCTTCCGCCCTGACCTAAAAAATGTTGGTTAAAGTCAGGCTGGAAGTATGGGCCTGTTGGAAACTGGGGGGGTCCATGATACTGAATGGGGCCAAAGGGTCCTGGCCAGGGATACATCTGTTGATGTGCATATCTCTGGTTATAATATCCTCTTCGTGGTCTCCTTGCCTTCCCTCTCCAGCTTTTGTTTGATCCGTCACTTGACCAGTCGTCATATTCAGAATCAGACGATGCTGTCTGATCACTCCTTCCTGATCCTGAGTCTGAAGGTTCCTGACCTTTGTAATCGTCTTTAATGTATGGGTAGACCTTTTCGTGGCTGAATTGTTTCAGGTCTTTTTGTAGCTTGTTGATCTTATTCTGCATAAGGTAATCTTTATGCTCGTTGATTTCTTTGTTAACCTCTTCAAGTTTCTTTTTATACAGGGTTAGTTTAATTTCCGTAAGCAAAGAGTCCTCACTGACTTTAATTTTTATCAGCAAGGCTTCCGAGAGGCGTTTAGCTGTATTTATTATTAAAATCAGCCAGTCTCGTGAGCACCTCCAGGCGATTAAAGACCATTCCTTCTTGAATTGAGGATCATCAAGAAATATCCTTGGTGCATTTGTCACCAATAGCCCTGTTGGTGCTACATTGCCACGGAGATATTCTGTCATTATTGCCCCATGTAGAAGAATTTTCATTTGATTCCGTTTTAATTCTTTAAGTTCATCCCAATTTTGGGCCTGTGTGAGAGACTGGTTAATATTCGTATCGGTTAGGAGGGATGGACCTGCTAATATAGCGCTTGCCTCCTCATCAGAATAACCCATACCGTATATTTCCGCCATTGTTACCATTATTCAAGAGAGGTAAAATGAATGTTCTGTAGATGGTGAGAATGTCACTTAAGAGTGGTAGGTGAAGGTGCTGGAGAGTTCAAATACAGTGATGTGTATTATTCAGGTACTTCCTGTGAATTATCCCTACAGCTGTGCGCTGCGCTAGTTATATATACACAAGAGGCTTATTGAAAAACCGTTTTTCAATTTTGCCAAAAAGGGTGGAGAGGATTCTAGGTCAGAGTAATACCTCCCTATATAATCAGTGTCACTATAATTTTACTCCAACTGACCAGAGGAACCGGTCAACATCAAAGTGTGTAGATGGAATATTATGATGAAGTTTTTGTGGGGGAGTGTTGAATTCACCGGTAGGTGAGCAAGGAAGCAATTCCTTTTGATTTAGGTACCCTCACACACCCTAGTGGTGTCATGCTTCATCATCGGGTCACCCCGACGCCTAAAAGTCGGGGTGGGCTCAACCACAATGTTGGGAGCTCTTTGAAGATGTTACAGACCGGGGGGGCTAGAAAATCTTAAAAAACCTCAGACAGATCCCCAGTATCCCTTTTATTTGTGGGTCTGTCTGGGATGCTAAAATACTTCAAATAGGGTCTTTGTAGGATAATTATGGTCCTAAGACCCTAGTGCCAACATGTTTCAGTCCTTGAAATGGCCTTAAAGGTCCAGGACTTTCATCAGGGCTAACCAAAAGCCACCCAGGAAAACAGTTCTGGGGATTCCCTAGCCTGTTTATTGATGCAAGGGCAGAGTAGCTGCTCCTTGAGAGAGTGACTGATTAATTAATCCGTCATAATTAGTATTCCATCTGAAAAGAGAATAAAAGAAAAAGAAAAAACAAACAGCAACCAACTTATATTTGTGCGTTTTCTTAATAGCCATTCTCATTTAGTTAGCCACGTAGTACCTACATGTGTCAGGTGATTATTAGGCCAGGTGGTGTACAACTCACTCCATCCATGTGCCACTCATACCTGTATCTGTACACTTAGTCAGTGTGCCAGGTATATTGTGCGGTGGCGAAATCGCTCGCATCCTAACTGTATTTCCGTGCCAGTTAGTATACACTATCAATGTAAAAACACTCTCCTATGTACCACTCACACTCATCACTCATATAACATCCGTGATTGAACATGGTACTGTCGTAACCATGCGCGATTCATTACAAAACACTTATATGTGGTTCCTGTGATTTTTCACAACCATGCACGCTCTCTTACCCGATTTTCTAACGCGATCCGTTTCTCAGGGTCAAATGTATTTACAAGTACACGGTACTTCGATGGGCAGTACATTCGCCCCCAGTCTGGCCTGTCTATATGTTAGCGCCTTCGAAGACCAACATATATGGACACACAACCCGTTTAGTGAGAACATCCACAAATGGTACAGATATATAGACGACGTCTTTATGATCTGGAAGGGCGATTTAACTGACCTTGACAAGTTTAAGACATGGATAAATTCCCTGAATCCTCACCTTCAATTCACAATGAACATGGACAGGGAGAAAATTTCCTTCCTGGATGTTACATTCACAGCAAAAGATGGTACTCTTGAAAGCTCCCTGTATACCAAACCAACGGATAGGAATAGTCTACTAAGATTTGACAGTGCTCATCCTCGCTCCCTTAGAGAAAATCTCCCAGTAGGACAATTCCTTAGAGTTCGCAGGAACTGTTCCAACATCCAGACCTATAAGAAGGAAGCAGCAATTTTGACAAACAAGCTGAAACAGAAGAAATATCCAACTAAGATCGTGGACAAGGCGAACAAAAGAGCACGAAAAACTCCACGAGAGGCTCTTTTGGAAACACATGCGAAAAATGAACTGGACCAGTTGATTTGCGTAACCACGTACAATTCATCATCAAATGAATTGAAGAAAATAATAAATAAGAAATGGCCCATATTGACATCAAACAAATTGGCCTTTGACAAACCTATGTTTTCTTTTTTTAAAAACTGTAGTTTGAAAGATGCCCTAGTACACACCAACACCTCGGCATCTAGCAGCACGAATCAGATGACACTCTGGGGTACATCCCCTGTTATGGGACATTACCCTTGCGGCTCATGTGTAGCTTGTCCATTCACAGAACACACTAAGACTTTAGACCTGGGCTTGCGTTCACCATGGGAGCAAAGGTCACATACTAATTGTAATTCCGATTCTGTCATCTATATGATAAAATGCCCATGCGGATTAAAATATATTGGGATGACAACTCGAAAAATCAAGGTCCGCATTAGCGAACACAGGAGCACTATAAGGAGAGCAATTACAGCTACTAAACTGACAGCACACTACAACGAAAAAAATCATAAGGATACTGAATTAAAATGGACTGTACTAGAAAAAGTAAAAAACACAGGCAATCCCCAAAAAAAACTCTTAGAGAGAGAGCAACGATGGGTTTATCGCTTGAAAACTCATGAAACGGGTCTCAATGATTCCATACCCTGGAATCAACTTAATAAATAGAGACTTTGTATTCACCCCAAAGAATTGTGTAGTATCAGTGAAACGTGGGGATACACTTCAAACTGACATAAACTATACCCAATACAGATCAACCATGGTATGCCTTGTATTATGGAACATGAATGTGCTATATGGACAATCTAGCAGTTGTGAAATATACGTAAAAAACCGTAGAGAAGGTTTACAATTCCATTAGACCATACCCTACCGGTTTGAAATACAATACACTTTCTAAGTATACCTTATGATATTTGTGCACTTTAGAATAGTGTTAATACACGCCCGCCATTGAGTCTGGTGTCAAAATCCCTATTTATGATTAATGACACCCTGATGAATCAAGTAAAAATTAAAATAGGGAATCCAGCTCTCGCTAAAAGTCAAGACCTGAGGCGTTTCAAACTACATTTCCCTTCGTTTACAGACATTGGGACTACAAATTCCGTAATGACGTGATTGGACGAGGACCCGATCACGTGTATTGCATACACGGAAGAGAATCAGCAGACTGTTCCTGTACTGGAAAGGGGTCTGGTATAAATCTGGTTTAGAATAAATGAATGTCTAACTCTGCATTTATCCAAAGATTCAAATAATCGGCCAAAACTGTTTTACAAACCGCAGATGGGATGATATGATGACGTGAAACATCACGTGAGTTTAATGACCAATCATGTCTAGTGACATCACATGCGGAAGTATAAACCCATCATTCTAACAGTACACAGCGCGAAACGCCGGGGATCGAGACCAAGTAGGTGGACAAACGGGGCAGGACTCTTGAGGAAGTAAGTGGGGAGACAGAGCGGGAGAGGTTTTTGCGCTTGAAGAGTTTATCGTCCTCATCGAGGGAGGTGTTTATTATTAGACTATCCTTACATTACTTTCATATATCTCCTCTCACTCATACTCGGGGGTCCTTACAAAAAGAGTGTGACTACAGAGCTACCCCTAAACAGTCATACGATCCCCTGAGAAACGGATCCCGTTCGAAAATCGGGTAAGAGAGCGTGCATGGTTGTGAAAAATCACAGGAACCACATATAAGTGTTTTGTAATGAATCACGCATGGTTACGACAGTACCATGTTCAATCACGGATGTTATATGAGTGATGAGTGTGAGTGGTACATAGGAGAGTGTTTTTACATTGATAGTGTATACTAACTGGCACGGAAATACAGTTAGGATGCGAGCGATTTCGCCACCGCACAATATACCTGGCACACTGACTAAGTGTACAGATACAGGTATGAGTGGCACATGGATGGAGTGAGTTGTACACCACCTGGCCTAATAATCACCTGACACATGTAGGTACTACGTGGCTAACTAAATGAGAATGGCTATTAAGAAAACGCACAAATATAAGTTGGTTGCTGTTTGTTTTTTCTTTTTCTTTTATTCTCTTTTCAGATGGAATACTAATTATGACGAATTAATTAATCAGTCACTCTCTCAAGGAGCAGCTACTCTGCCCTTGCATCAATAAACAGGTTAGGGAATCCCCAGAACTGTTTTCCTGGGTGGCTTTTGGTTAGCCCTGATGAAAGTCCTGGACCTTTAAGGCCATTTCAAGGACTGAAACATGTTGGCACTAGGGTCTTAGGACCATCATTATCCTACAAAGACCCTATTTGAAGTATTTTAGGATCCCAGACAGACCCACAAATAAAAGGGATACTGGGGATCTGTCTGAGGTTTTTTAAGATTTTCTAGCCCCCCCGGTCTGTAACATCTTCAAAGAGCTCCCAACATTGTGGTTGAGCCCACCCCGACTTTTAGGCGTCGGGGTGACCCGATGATGAAGCATGACACCACTAGGGTGTGTGAGGGTACCTAAATCAAAAGGAATTGCTTCCTTGCTCACCTACCGGTGAAGTCAACACTCCCCCACAAAAACTTCATCATAATATTCCATCTACACACTTTGATGTTGACCGGTTCCTCTGGTCAGTTGGAGTAAAATTATAGTGACACTGATTATATAGGGAGGTATTACTCTGACCTAGAATCCTCTCCACCCTTTTTGGCAAAATTGAAAAACGGTTTTTCAATAATCCTCTTGTGTATATATAACTAGCGCAGCGCACAGCTGTAGGGATAATTCACAGGAAGTACCTGAATAATACACATCACTGTATTTGAACTCTCCAGCACCTTCACCTACCACTCTTAAGTGACATTCTCACCATCTACAGAACATTCATTTTACCTCTCTTGAATAACGGTAACAATGGCGGAACTATACGGTATGGGTTATTCTGATGAGGAGGCAAGCGCTATATTAGCAGGTCCATCCCTCCTAACCGATACGAATATTAACCAGTCTGTCACACAGGCCCAAAATTGGGATGAACTTAAAGAATTAAAACGGAATCAAATGAAAATTCTTCTACATGGGGCAATAATGACAGAATATCTCCGTGGCAATGTAGCACCAACAGGGCTATTGGTGACAAATGCACCAAGGATATTTCTTGATGATCCTCAATTCAAGAAGGAATGGTCTTTAATCGCCTGGAGGTGCTCACGAGACTGGCTGATTTTAATAATAAATACAGCTAAACGCCTCTCGGAAGCCTTGCTGATAAAAATTAAAGTCAGTGAGGACTCTTTGCTTACGGAAATTAAACTAACCCTGTATAAAAAGAAACTTGAAGAGGTTAACAAAGAAATCAACGAGCACAAAGATTACCTTATGCAGAATAAGATCAACAAGCTACAAAAAGACCTGAAAAAATTCAGCCACGAAAAGGTCTACCCATACATTAAAGACGATTACAAAGGTCAGGAACCTTCAGACTCAGGATCAGGAAGGAGTGATCAGACAGCATCGTCTGATTCTGAATATGACGACTGGTCAAGTGACGGATCAAACAAAAGCTGGAGAGGGAAGGCAAGGAGACCACGAAGAGGATATTATAACCAGAGATATGCACATCAACAGATGTATCCCTTGCCAGGACCCTTTGGCCCCGTTCAGTATCATGGACCCCCCCAGTTTCCAACAGGCCCATACTTCCAGCCTGACTTTAACCAACATTTTTTAGGTCAGGGCGGAGGACGAGGGAGACGTGGAAGAAGAGGCAACAAAAGAATCCAATGGGAAGAAGACAGGAGTACGATGAACACGAGGAGCAACTCCAGGGACCAACAGCCCAGCACGAGCAAGACGAAGGACTAGTGGTTAATCTCACGGATGTTGACCTAACCACAGAAGAACTAAGTGTCCTGAACAAGGGATTGGGATTTGTGCCTACTAATTATCTGGACAAATTTCGCCTCCACTATGAACTGGGCGAATTTTTCAGAAAGATACAATTGAAAACCTTCTTTTTGAATAAAGAGAAACCCATGGAAAAGGATAACTATACTGATCTAAGACTGAAATCCACTTTTCTTCCTCCTACAAATATGATGCCTCCAGAAGTACTGGCGTTTGAGGAGTCTGTCACAAAGGAAGTGGAGTTACTACAACCTAAGAGAGATGGATTCAATAACCTAAGCAACAGAGAACGTGAGGCGTTGACATCCCTCCAAATAGGACCGGATATAGTAATAAAACCGGCTGACAAGGGAGGAGCAACCGTGATTCAGAGCACGAACGCATATAGAACGGCGTGTCTAAATCTATTGGCGGATACGAGATATTACAAAAAGATCAACAGGGATCCAACACAACGTCTAAAAACATCCATCTTGGCACTTACAACAGATGCCCTTACCCAAGAGTGGATCACTAAAAAGGAACATGCCTTTTTGAATCAGGAAGATCCCAGAACCCCACTATTTTATACCATTCCCAAGATACATAAAGTAAAGATCCCTCCCCCGGGCAGACCTATCGTTTCCGGGATTGGGTCCATTTTGGAGCCATTGTCTAAATACACAGACTGGTTTTTACGTCCCTTGGTGAAGAAGATCAAATCATACGTCCAAGATACCAAGCATATTTTCAACCTTCTCACACAGGTTGAATATAACCCTATGGAGAACTTTCTGGTATGCTTGGACGTGGAAGCTCTTTATACGAATATACCACAGGTAGAGAGTATTAGAGCAGTACGAGAGATTTTGACACAAGAAGATTGGAAATGGGCAGCTCCTGTTGAATGGGTGGTTACCCTTATACATCTAGCCCTGACTGAAAACTTCTTTATTTTTGAGGATCAAATGTATTTACAAGTACACGGTACTTCGATGGGCAGTACATTCGCCCCCAGTCTGGCCTGTCTATATGTTAGCGCCTTCGAAGACCAACATATATGGACACACAACCCGTTTAGTGAGAACATCCACAAATGGTACAGATATATAGACGACGTCTTTATGATCTGGAAGGGCGATTTAACTGACCTTGACAAGTTTAAGACATGGATAAATTCCCTGAATCCTCACCTTCAATTCACAATGAACATGGACAGGGAGAAAATTTCCTTCCTGGATGTTACATTCACAGCAAAAGATGGTACTCTTGAAAGCTCCCTGTATACCAAACCAACGGATAGGAATTGTCTACTAAGATTTGACAGTGCTCCTCCTCGCTCCCTTAGAGAAAATCTCCCAGTAGGACAATTCCTTAGAGTTCGCAGGAACTGTTCCAACATCCAGACCTATAAGAAGGAAGCAGCAATTTTGACAAACAAGCTGAAACAGAAGAAATATCCAACTAAGATCGTGGACAGGGCTAACAAAAGAGCACGAAACACTCCACGAGAGGCTCTTTTGGAAACACATGCGAAAAATGAACTGGACCAGTTGATTTGCGTAACCACGTACAATTCATCATCAAATGAATTGAAGAAAATAATAAATAAGAAATGGCCCATATTGACATCAAACAAATTGGCCTTTGACAAACCTATGTTTTCTTTTAAAAAAAACTGTAGTTTGAAAGATGCCCTAGTACACACCAACACCTCGGCATCTAGCAGCACGAATCAGATGACACTCTGGGGTACATCCCCTGTTATGGGACATTACCCTTGCGGCTCATGTGTAGCTTGTCCATTCACAGAACACACTAAGACTTTAGACCTGGGCTTGCGTTCACCATGGGAACAAAGGTCACATACTAATTGTAATTCCGATTCTGTCGTCTATATGATAAAATGCCCATGCGGATTAAAATATATTGGGATGACAACTCGAAAAATCAAGGTCCTCATTAGCGAACACAGGAGCACTATAAGGAGAGCAATTACAGCTACTAAACTGACAGCACACTACAACGAAAAAAATCATATGGATACTGAATTAAAATGGACTGTACTAGAAAAAGTAAAAAACACAGGCAATCCCCAAAAAAAACTCTTAGAGAGAGAGCAACGATGGGTTTATCGCTTGAAAACTCATGAAACGGGTCTCAATGATTCCATACCCTGGAATCAACTTAATAAATAGAGACTTTGTATTCACCCCAAAGAATTGTGTAGTATCAGTGAAACGTGGGGATACACTTCAAACTGACATAAACTATACCCAATACAGATCAACCATGGTATGCCTTGTATTATGGAACATGAATGTGCTATATGGACAATCTAGCAGTTGTGAAATATACGTAAAAAACCGTAGAGAAGGTTTACAATTCCATTAGACCATACCCTACCGGTTTGAAATACAATACACTTTCTAAGTATACCTTATGATATTTGTGCACTTTAGAATAGTGTTAATACACGCCCGCCATTGAGTCTGGTGTCGAAATCCCTATTTATGATTAATGACACCCTGATGAATCAAGTAAAAATTAAAATAGGGAATCCAGCTCTCGCTAAAAGTCAAGACCTGAGGCGTTTCAAACTACATTTCCCTTCGTTTACAGACATTGGGACTACAAATTCCGTAATGACGTGATTGGACGAGGACCCGATCACGTGTATTGCATACACGGAAGAGAATCAGCAGACTGTTCCTGTACTGGAAAGGGGTCTGGTATAAATCTGGTTTAGAATAAATGAATGTCTAACTCTGCATTTATCCAAAGATTTAAATAATCGGCCAAAACTGTTTTACAAACCGCACATGGGATGATATGCTGACGTGAAACATCACGTGAGTTTAATGACCAATCACGTCTAGTGACATCACATGCGGAAGTATAAACCCATCATTCTAACAGTACACGGCGCGAAACGCCGGGGATCGAGACCAAGTAGGTGGACAAACGGGGCAGGACTCTTGAGGAAGTAAGTGGGGAGACAGAGCGGGAGAGGTTTTTTCGCTTGAAGAGTTTATCGTCCTCATCGAGGGAGGTGTTTATTATTAGACTATCCTTACATCACTTTCATATATCTCCTCTCACTCATACTCGGGGGTCCTTACAAAAAGAGCTACCCCTAAACAGTCCTACGATCCCCTGAGAAACGGATCCCGTTCGAAAATTGGGTAAGAGAGCGTGCATGGTTGTGAAAAATCACAGGAACCACATATAAGTGTTTTGTAATGAATCACGCATGGTTACGACAGTACCATGTTCAATCACGGATGTTATATGAGTGATGAGTGTGAGTGGTACATAGGAGAGTGTTTTTACATTGATAGTGTATACTAACTGGCACGGAAATACAGTTAGGATGCGAGCGATTTCGCCACCGCACAATATACCTGGCACACTGACTAAGTGTACAGATACAGGAATGAGTGGCACATGGATGGAGTGAGTTGTACACCACCTGGCCTAATAATCACCTGACACATGTAGGTACTACGTGGCTAACTAAATGAGAATGGCTATTAAGAAAACGCACAAATATAAGTTGGTTGCTGTTTGTTTTTTCTTTTTCTTTTATTCTCTTTTCAGATGGAATACTAATTATGACGAATTAATTAATCAGTCACTCTCTCAAGGAGCAGCTACTCTGCCCTTGCATCAATAAACAGGTTAGGGAATCCCCAGAACTGTTTTCCTGGGTGGCTTTTGGTTAGCCCTGATGAAAGTCCTGGACCTTTAAGGCCATTTCAAGGACTGAAACATGTTGGCACTAGGGTCTTAGGACCAGAATTATCCTACAAAGACCCTATTTGAAGTATTTTAGCATCCCAGACAGACCCACAAATAAAAGGGATACTGGGGATCTGTGAGGTTTTTTAAGATTTTCTAGCCCCCCCCGGTCTGTAACATCTTCAAAGAGCTCCCAACATTGTGGTTGATCCCACCCCGACTTTTAGGCGTCGGGGTGACCCGATGATGAAGCATGACACCACTAGGGTGTGTGAGGGTACCTAAATCAAAAGGAATTGCTTCCTTGCTCACCTACCGGTGAAGTTAACACTCCCCCACAAAAACTTCATCATAATATTCCATCTACACACTTTGATGTTGACCGGTTCCTCTGGTCAGTTGGAGTAAAATTATAGTGACACTGATTATATAGGGAGGTATTACTCTGACCTAGAATCCTCTCCACCCTTTTTGGCAAAATTGAAAAACGGTTTTTCAATAAGCCTCTTGTGTATATACTCCTCCTGACGTAGCAGTCTTCACTCCAGCAAAGGCTCCCACTAGCGCGGTGGACAGCAGAGGGGTACAGATGGGCTCAGGGGCCAGCACACAGGCCCTTGTGGCGGTACCACCTGGCAGGGTGGCCCCTCTCAGTCAAGTCCACGTTCAGTCTGAGCACATGGAGACACAGCCCCCCTACATATAACCCCCTCACCCCACCTACCAGAAGGGGCTAGAACCTTCTAGAAGGCTCCTGGCAGTTCCAGTCCCAACTGTCACTGTGGGGGAGGTGTAAAGCACCTTGTCACTTCAAAGACTAGACCGCCAACCCACCACAGGCAGGCGGCACAAACACACAGCAATGACGTCCATTTTAAAAGTGACATTTCTTATAATGGTGAAAATGAACTCACGCACACCATTGCGCAGCTTTTAATCACACACATATAGCAACAAGCATTTGCAATGCAATAGGTCTCGCATTTACGCGAGTTTGAGCTGTTTGCATTGTAAATGGCAATGCCTTTTATTTATGTTTTGGTTTTTAAAATATAAATAAAAGGTATTGCCATTTACAATGCCAGTAGCTTAAACTTTCGTAAATGCGACACCTATTGCATTGCAAATGCTTGTTAATTCTGTACTTGAGGAACGATCATGACGTTTGTGAAAGATAATTTGAATATGGAGTGAATCAGATAATTGGCTCAAGGAAAAGACATGGATTCACCCTCCTTATTGCCTGAATAATGATCTCGAGTGACGAGTATGATAGAAATAAGATAACAAACAGTACAATATTCTCTTTAGTTTTAAGTTATTAAGGACTAGTTACCCACCGCCTGGCTGCATGCCGACGCTATGCGTCATGACTCCATAAAACTCTTGGACGCAATGTACTTTGACATTAATTTACACAGCTCACCGATTACCTGTTGCACATGTTAATCTAAAAAAATCAGCTGCTCTCCAATAATCCAACTCAATCACAGAACAAACGTTGGACACAAGCAATCGATGGTGTTCTTATCCTTCAACACAGGAAACTCTGAGTATAACTTAAAAGCTGTGGAAATTGTCTTTGGCGAGAAGTAAAAGAAAGCGTGGCGCTTGTGGGATGGGCGCTGCGCTGATAGTTTGAATGTTTACAGTGTGACGGGTGGGAGCTGCGGGCGCCATTGTTGACTGTGCACCCATGTTAAAGTGAAAGCGGATGCCGCGCTAAAACCTACCGCACGGGGCCCAGTAGAGGGAGGGGGCGGTTGCCATTGTTGACTGTGTGCCCGTGGTATTAATCTAAAAGGGTGCATTTTCGTAGGTCTGCAAGTAATTTAAATAAAAAAATACTGTTTGTATGCTGAGTCCACAATCATGTGCGCCCATGCTATTAATCTTAAAGTGTGCATTGTGCGGCCCCATTGTAAAAGTAAAAGAGCGCGTAGCGCGCTGCGAATAAATAAAAGTAACAAGTCTCGTACCCACAATAAATGTCAAAAAAATTCTTTAGTTAAATACTTTCCAATTTACACTCCTGTATTGCTACTTGGATAAAGTCCAAAACGAGAGTTGGAATGTATTGCATTTAATGTTAGGAATAACAAGCGGCCGCGAAAGTAAAAGTGATCGCGATCAAACATCAAAGTGGCCGCGAAAGTGAAAGTAATCACCGTCAAGCGCGGCGCGCGCGCCCGCGCACTTGCACTGTAGCTCTAGGCTGGCCTGGTAGCCCTTTTTGGAGCCCTCTCAATAAGTTTCGCCAGACCAGCGCATTCGCTGGGTCAGGCGAGACCTAATTACAGCAGGATGGGAAAGACTGAACCGACTAGAGAACCATCTCTCTCATAAATACTCGCCACAAAGTAAGTCAACAGGCTGAAGGTTGAGCTATGCACAGTGATACTGTACACAAAGAGCGGCTGGGTTTGTGCAAGAGAGGTTTCCAGAGATAACCTGAGAAGACTACAGCACCTTTCATGGCATGTGAGTGTCAGCCCCCAAAGTCATCATTTGTCACGACGAGAATGGGGCTGTTCATCCACGGTAGCAGAGTTTATGAAGTGGTAGAAGCTGTATATGCACAAATGACAGCAAGTGCAGGTCCAGAATGACTGACCTCTCAACATGTGTCAACCTGAAGAGGCACTGGATGGTCTCACTGCATTAGACACCCTAGCAATGCTTTTAGCATGGTAGGCAGCTAGTAAAATAACACAAGTGACAGAAAGAGAGGTTAAATCCGCCATATACGTATCCTTATATTATTAGCAAAACCAGAGGATTCAGTAGAGGATGAGTTTATAAAGTTAAGGTAAATCTTTTCTCGACATGTTACAAGACTAATAGGAAAAATGTGAAAGCCTGGTGTCAAATAGACACGAGGTGTGAGTTTTAATGGGTAGTGAAACATTTGAAATCTCTAGGAATAAGTTAACAGAGGTCTGGTTAAAACGATGAGGGGCAATGTGGCAGCAGTTTGTGAAAAGATGAAGTGTAGCCTAGCCAACTAGAAGAAAGCTGGAACTCTTTCTGTGGGGCAAACTACACACATTTTTTCTTTTTTAAGATATAAGAAGGGCAGTAGAGCTTCGGGTGAAATATGTGTTAAGGACGATCCCACTTATGCTAGTTAAGGAAAGCTTTATAAGGGGGTCTGAAGACCTTTATTAAGGAAGAGCTGAGACCAGACTAAATATCTCCACGCTGAAAGCACCTTTGTGTTGGTCTTCATAGGGCAATCACTAAGTGCACTACAGGGCACGTCAATAATCACAAAAAACATTTATTCTCTATAACAATCAGAAAGACAATAGAGCTGTAATACGGGGCCAGACGTGGAACCCATGGTTTACGGGTGGAGTAGTAACGTGGTGCACCTGACCTTCAAGAGGAGTAAAGCTGCAGGAAGGGGAGGTCTCAAAAGGCAGGCGATGCAACAAGAAATAACACAGCAAAGAGCTGCAGTAGGAAGAGGTGAGCGAGAAGCAGCTACAGAGACTCACAGACTTGGCGAACTTCGTGGAGAAGAGAACTCGCGCAGAACAGGTACAGAAACATAATACAAGCGAAGTATTGCTGGGCGACCAATAAAATAAGTTTTCCCATAGAGGTATAAACGGAAAAAACAGGATAAGATACACAAGGCACACAGAACTCAAGAACGAAGAAGGTGAGCAAGTGAGAAAAAAAGAAAGACAGCAGAGTGACAGCTTGGATGGAAAGAGATGACTCACTTTGACCCCTTTACAAGAAAATAAAGAGAGGAAGTGCAGATGGAGACAGCAGGTAGATAGATGTGTGATAAGAAGAAATGTTAACAATACAATATCAATGACCAATAAGTGGACAAGGTAGGCGACAGACAGTGCGGTACTCCGACTGCAAGAGCAGACAATAGATAGGTCCATAGCAGGCAATGAGAAACCAGAAAGAGAAGAACATAAAGGAATGGACAGTGTAATTGTATGTTCGGAAGGAAATGAGTGCAGCTGTATAGGCACTACACCAATGACTTTCTAACAAACGAAAAACGCTTTCAAATCCGCAAAAGAAAATAAGCACTGGCAAGGTCATTGGGTCTGGCTATTGTAAGTGAATATGCTCTTTGCTGTAATGACAGTCCAACGAGTAATAAGTGTGGCCCCCTTGCTTTAGCCTGACTGCCACACATCTGTAAACTTCAGAGAATCAGGGTGAAAGAAGTGGACCATTTCTATAGAGGGCTGTGTGTTCCTATTTACGCACTGTTCAGGAGAGTGAGGCCAGCAGCCTCCAAGACAAGGAAGGCATCTCTAACAAGTCCCAATACAAGCCCATTTACAAACGGTTATAGACGTTTGCTGGTATGGAAGTCCAATGGTGCATATATCAAGAAGATGGAGTAGAACGGCTCGGAGTGTCCATTAAAACAACTAGGCCAAAGACGGTAGCCATGCCGTTTGTAAAGTGAAAGGCTTTTGGTGTTGATACAGTGAAGCCTTAGATTGCAACCATAGACACTTCACTGCCAACACCAAGGGCTTTAGGGCCCCGACTTTCCCCCAGTCTTAGTTGGCAGACTTCCTCTTGATATACATGGTCCTTTCTGGAAGAATAGCTAGTTAAGTAATTGGTTGTTTTTCATACTAAATACACGGAGAACATATGGTGGGCCTATGTGCAGGTCACGTGAGACCCATCAATGCGGAGTGTGTCAATGCTGCTTCGTTCACTCCTAAGCCACGGTTACACGTGCACCTGCACTGAAGATGCAGGTGGTTGTACTAGGGCTACATAATGCAATCTCACATTATTCCTTTCCCTGGCTGATGCACAGACTGGACTCAGGAGATTGGCAGAGGAGGAACCAAGACATGGAGTCCTTGCATGGCGAGAAATAGAGAATGAGCAAAAGGAGAGAAGGAAGGCAGAGAGGAGCAGCATGAATAGTGGCGTGGTAAGTAGATGAAAGAGGAATACACAGAAAATCAAACAGAACAGTCGAGCGCTAGGATCAGCGGAGGAATGGATTGAAGAGAATCACATCAGAGAAGGGGTGGAAAGAAGATTGTTATAGAAAGGAGAATGGAGGAAGCGAAAGATGGGCAACTGCGAATGACCATCTACTGAAAAAGAAAACTGCAACAGGCGGACTGACTAGCACCTCAACCGAGAAGCCAAAGACTAACTTGTCATAGTATCCAAACTCGGCTCACAGTTTTTGGAGGAGATTTAATGTGCACCTCAGGGGAGTGCGAGGCGAAGACACTGGCGAGCGGTGTGAGAAGCTGGAACAGACGGGTACTGGGAAAACTGGCACTGATGGAAGTAGAAGGCTGTCACTGGCAGGAATTCTGAGGCGCTGCACTGGTGAGGGTGAGTGGAGCTGCCATTTGGAGCCAGTAAGTTACGCAGGCATCGAGGGGGAGTGCAGAAAGTTGGCACTTGTGGCCACTTCCAAATGTTAGAATAGGTTGACAGAATGGGGAGCACACAAAGTGTGAGAAGCCTACACTGGCAGGCAGTGGGAGCAGCTATGATTGGTGGGTAGAGTGAGCAGCTCTGATTGGTTGGCAGCGTGATCAGCTCCGATTGCTGGGCAGCGTGATCAGCTCCGATTGGTGGGCAGTGTGACCAGCTCCGATTGGTGGGCAGTGTGACCGTCTCCGATTGGTGGGCAGTGTGAGTTGCTGCCCCTGAAAGCAGTGTGAAAAGCAGGCACTAGTGTGCAGACTAGGGAAAAGTCATAGGAGGTCATGTGAAAGGCAGTCACTAGGTGAAGTTGAGGATGCTGGCCCTAATGACAAGTGTGGGGAGGAGGCATAGTTAAGCAGTATCAGAAGTTGACACAGGCAGGCAGTGAGGAACTGCTCCTTATGGGCATAGTGAGGTGGTGGTGGTGCAAGGCCCAGCTTGCAATACCAGCGAGAGTGCTAGAGTCTACTACAAAGGGGTAGGTCTGTCCATGCACCTACAGCTGTTTCTTGTGTGGCAGGGCAAAGAGTCCGAAGCAGACAGTTGCTCACACTTTACCTAATGGCAATGCTTGGAGCCATCTAATGCATTTAATGTTAGGAATAACAAGCGGCCGTGAAAGTAAAAGTGATCGCGATCAAACATCAAAGCGGCAGTGCGGCCGCGAAAGTGAAAGTAAGCACCGTCAAGCGCGGCGCGCGAGCCCGCGCACATGCACTGTAGCTCTAGGCTGGCCTGGTAGCACTTTTTGTAGCCCTCTAAATAAGTCTCGCCAAACCAGCGCATGCGCTGGGTCAGGCGAGACATAAAAAGGGTAGGGGGAAAAGCGAAAAAGTTCGGGATGACCCTGCAAGCAGGGTCAAGTCCAACACGACCCCCTCCCAGCCAAAAGCCAGGGTAGACCAATCAATGCCTTGATGGGCTTCCCTGCTTGGGGCGAGAAAACATGGACGCGGGCCTGCAACTGCAGGGGCACCCGCAGGTTCTCCGCCATTCTGGAACCCGGTGGTTCCCTCTGTCAACACTCCCAGGACCAACTAAACCACCCCACTGGCACTCTCTAGTCGGTTGCAGCCAGGACCGGCACCTCAGCCCTCCAGCTGTCTGTGGCCCTTGCTGTCTCACAGAGCGGGGGTCAGTAGCCCTCGGCCCGTAGTACCCGTTGGCTACTCTACTTCTCCTCCGTGCAGCTCCAAAGTGCCACTGGTCCTTCCACCTGGGGTCCGCACCCTCAGGCTGACCATCCATCAGGTGCGAGGCTCTCCTCCCCCTACCTCTCCTTCGGGGGTTCCGCCCTCTCCTCCTATGCAGGGCACCCTCAGACAACCACTCTCTCACTCGTCCAGGGCCGTTACCCTGCAACTGATCCACCAACCCAGGGTCTAAACCCTTAGGTTGCACCGGTGCCAGAGGAGAGTCCTCCCTCCCTCTGCACCCCCTTCCAGAGTTCCACACCCTCCCACCTGGAGAAGTACCCCTGGAAGACAACTCTGGGGGGACACTGCTTGCAGACGTCCCTCCTGCCAGGTCGGGCAGTACCTGTCCCTGGCCTCCCAACCCAGGATCTAAGCCCTGTGGCTGAGCCGGTGCCAGAGGCGAGTCCTTCTTCCCTCTGCACCCCCTCCCAGAGTTCCGCATCCTCCCACCGGGAGAAGTACCCCTGGAAGTCAGACCGGTAGGGACCCTGATTACAGGCAGTCCCTGAACCTGGCATCCCCGCCCAGGGTCTAAACCCTGTGACTGAGCAGGCCCCAGAACCCCTGGAGCTCTGATTACAGATGCCCCAAGTTCTCCTGACACTAGGGGATCCCCTTCACTGGACGGCCTATCAGGACAGCCTAGGCTCCCAACCTGGGCTCCCTTATGGAACTCTCCAGGCCCTGAGACTGCGGTTGGGGCACCTCGGGACACCTCCCCGTCTCACGCCTTCTTGTAGATAGGACGTGAGGTCCTACAACCCTCCCACTACACTGGGACCTAGCTGGGCTATTTTGCACCTCCCCCACCTCGCTGGGGTGGAAAATCCCTGCACCATTCCCTTCAGGATTACTCCCATGCCCTCTCAGACTCTCTGGCACTCACCCACAGGTCTGCCTCCCGTGCAATCTCCCTGGGATCGGAGAGCCCACGGTCAAACAGGTGGTGGCGCAACCTTGGGAAACAATTTTTGAGCATGTGCTCCCTGATAATAATATGGACCAGCCCTTCCCAATCATTCACCATGCTACACACCATCCAATCCTCCAGTGCAGTCCAACACACCTCCACAAACTCCTCCCAGGACTGATGAGCCAGTTTTCCACTGCCCTTGAACTCCAACCTGTCCCCCTCTTCCTGGGAACCAGGCACCATCTTCCGGGCCCTGGGAGTGGGACTCCCTGCACTGGATTCACTCTCGCTGCCAGCACTGGAACCCACCCTCACTGGTGAATCCAGACCACAGAAACCACTCTCAGGAGACAACCTACCCTCCTGAGCTAGTATCTCCCTGGCAAAGGCCCTTTCAGCCTCAGCCATCCTTTCCTGTGCAAGGACCTTTTCGGTCTCCAGCTTTTTCTCTTCAACCCTCAGCTGCGCTATCTCCTTGGCGTGCTCTAACCTGAGCCTATCCAAAGCCAGCTGGTGCTCCCTTTCTTCCCTCCTATCTACCCACTCTTCTGGGGACAGGGAAAGGGAAGGGGCAGTGCCCCCGGGACTGGACCCAGCACGGGACTCCCTGTCTATGGTGTCCTCATTATCTACTGGCGTCTCCGCCCTGTCATCTTCTTCCTCCTCTTCAGAGCCACCACCCTCCAGTGTTATGGACTGGGAACCCTCACTCTCAGATTCCTCCTTATGTCTGGGATCCTCCTCGGGGTCTCCCCCTAATCCACCACTCAGATGTGCGGTGGGGTAATCTGAAAGGTCCCCACAGAGCTCTAAGGGTTCTCCCCTTGTAAATACTTTGAAGAGGAACAATTTTCTGCGGAAGTCACCTTCGATTGGTATCCCCCTCTCTCTGCAGAAATCCATCACTTCCTCCTCAGTGTACTCCCAAAGTTGGTCCTCATCGTAGATCAACCCCATCTTGGTGAGATACACAGGCACAGTGACCAGGGGAACACAATTCAAAAATGACACTTTGGGAGGCGTGGCCAAGCCGTTCATGGAGTAAGGCGCGGGCTGTTGGAGCTCCGGGCTGCCGCTGGGGAAACGAGCATCCCACAGCGATTTGGCGGCCGGTGCACGGTCTCCTTTGGGGGCGAGAGGCCAGCGGAGAGGAGAGGGCTGCTTCTGGACATCGTGGTGAGCCCGGAGAGTGCAGCTGGAAGCGCCGGAGGCCGGATCGGGGAGAGACCCCGGGCGCAGCGGAGGCGGCCGCCATCTTGGGTGTCCTGCATCGGAGGGCGGCGGAGGGCTCCTGCGGGCTGTCTGGGTGCCCGGCCCCGCCGGAGGGGCTGCCTCGTCGTCTTGGGCGAGACCGGAGGCGTCTGTGAGCGGTGGCCGAGGGTCCCTGGAACTGGCTGGAGGAGGAGGCGCTGGAGGGGCTGCTCCGGTAGGCGAGTCCGCCATTTTGTGCCCCTGTGCCACCGACGCTGCGGCCCCTGCAGTCGAGAGCTGGAGACGAGGAAGATTTAGCCTGAGCGGCTTGGGAGGCTGGAATCGAGGTGAGGAGGTCGGCGGGCGGCATCGGCCCGAGCCACGGCTCACTCGGACTTCTGCG
This sequence comes from Triturus cristatus, assembly GCF_964204655.1. Taxonomy (NCBI): domain Eukaryota; kingdom Metazoa; phylum Chordata; class Amphibia; order Caudata; family Salamandridae; genus Triturus; species Triturus cristatus. The sequence goes on from NC_140585.1 coordinate 267,533,653, forward strand.
GGGGAGGACTGACTGCGGTGGCGGGCGGCGCCCTGGCGGAGGTGGGCCCGGCTTCTGGAGAACCCCTGGGAGTGCTGCCTGCGCGGGGGGGGCGGTGGAAACTGTGGAGGTGCCCAGAGTTCCTGTGCGGGGGCTCGCCCTGCGGAGCTGGACTAGAGCCCCGGACCGGGGGCGGCTTGGCTGGCTGATTCTCCGCAGTGGCGCCGCCGCCCCGGGTGGTGGCCGTGTGCCCGAGCGCCGGATTGGTGGCTGATCTCTGAACGCATCCCGGGCCTGTCTGACGGGGCGCGCCTTCGTCCGGAGCTGGGGGAGACCTGGGGGATACACTGGGCACTGGTGGTGTCCCCGGCCGCTGGATCGCCTCCTCTGCTGGACGCTAGTGAGGCGTGGGGCTGAGCTGTGCGGCGCTGGCGGGGCCTGGGACCGTGGGACTTCCTGGCCGTTGGGCTCCCCCTGCATGGACATCGACGCGCCTGCCTCTGCCTGTTGAACGGTCTGTGTTGGCACACTGTGGGGGTACATTGGGATTCCCTGGAGGCGCCGCGTGAGGGCTGCTGAGGAGACGGCGCGCCCCCTGTCCCGCTGATTCTGTGACGTTCGCTGCCTGCGAGAGCGGGGGAGGCCCTGGGTCGGAGCCTGGTGGGCTTGGGGACTGGAAGCGTCCTTGCTCCGAGGGCGGGCTGTGTCGGTGTGGACCTCGGCGCCCTGTCCCCCCGCTGCACCCGGAACGCCCGCATTGTGGCGCTGCGACCAGGGCACGCGGCCTGGAGTGTGGGGCAGCCTTAAGTCGGACGCGATGCGGACTGGCCCGTGTGCCCTTGGATGCCGGCTGACCTACCGGGTGGTGGCCCCGAGCTGACTGTCCGATCTGCGGCCGGGGTCCTTCCGTGGAGGCGACGCGGGACTGCACAATGACGCGCACCAAGCCGGGAAAGGAACCATCGGCGTCCACGAAAGACGCCTCGGTGAAGGACCTTTGGAATAAGCCTGGTGGGGCGCCGGCGGGCTCGCAGGCGCTGGGGACCGGGGCGTCGGCGGAGCCGGTGACGCAGTCCTTTATGGCGCTCTTCATGCAGGACCTCAAGTCTGAAATAGGATCGCTGCACATGGAAGTCCAGGCCTGCGTTAAGGAGCTTCGGAGGGACGTGGGGGAGCTCGGGGACAGGGTGGACGACATGGAGAAGACCCTGGACGCTCGCACGGAGGACCAGGAGCGCCTTTGGCAGCGAATAGCGGCCCTGGAGGAGCAGAATGTCGAGCTGCAGATCAGGCAGGAGGACCTGGAAAATAGGGGGCGCCGCAACAACATCCGCATTCGAGGCGTCCCGATTGGAGCGGAGGGGGCGGATATTATGACGTTTGTGGCGGACCTTCTTCATGAACTCCGGGGGGATGATGATGCCTCCACGCCGGCCTTGGATAGGGCCCACCGAGTCTCTGGTCCGCCTGGGAGACTTGGCCTAGTTCCCGACATCCTGACGCGGGTCCACTTCTTTGTCGAGAAGGAGGCTATTATCAAGGCGACCAGGGATAAGACGGATATCAAGTACAAGGGAGCTACGATCCAGCTGTTCCAGGACCTGGCCCCCACGACCCTCCGGCGTCGGAGGGCCTTCCGGCCGGTTATGGACAAGCTGCGAGACCTCAACATTCGTTATCAATGGGGCCATCCCTTCGCCCTCATCTTCCACTGGGAGTCCAGACGACGGGTGCTGCGGTCCTACAGGGAGGCGGCGCAGCTGCTTCAGATCCCGGACTCCCCTCCGGCCAGCCCGGTGCGCGGTGCCGCAGGGCCTCGCGCCTCGCTCAAGCCTAGTTGGTCCAGGGTGCGCCGGGCGGGGCGATCTCCTTCTCCTGCGGCTAGCCGATCATCAAGGGACAAGCAGGACATCATACGCCACATTCGGTCCCTGGAAGCCGGCTCGTCGCCGGTGGGATCACAGGAGCCCGCTCCCCAGTGAACTTCCCTGTTTGCAACGCTGGCTACCTTTTCGGAAACGCGAGGTGGCTCTCTCCGGGACTAAAAGTCGCCTTTTGGGGAGAGAGAGAGCGGCCTACTCTCTGCGGTCGCCACTGCAGCTAAAGATGTAGGGCGGCAGCCCGGGGCTCCTCCTGATGTGTTCAGTGGATGGCGGAAGTGCCGACGGACCCCCACTCCTATTCTTGGGAGAGTGACTTCTCCGGGATAGCCTGTGCCGTTGTGCCTGGCCACTCCCTAGACTGGAATAGGACTTGCTGGCCCTGTTGGCCGTATTGTGGTTTCTGTTCTTCCTTTCAACCATATCCTTACCCTATCCTTCTTCCTTACTTCCTAACCCTCTGGTGGGGGGGTTCCGTGGGTGGGCTGGGGCCTGGGGGGGTGAATAGCGGCGTCAGGTGACCAGTGTATATGTCTACTGTACCCTCCTGGAAGGTTGTATCTCTGAACGTGAAGGGGCTCAACTCTCCTAGCAAGCGGCATCAGATCTGGAGATATCTGCTGCAACAGAACGCTGACATTGTGTTTCTGCAGGAGACGCACCTCCTCAAAGCTGATGTGGTACGGATGGTGCACCCGCGTTTCCCCCATAGGTTTTTGTCATCTGCGGCCACTAAGACAGCAGGGGTCGCGATCTTTTGCCGGGTGGGACTTTTACATGGGGATGTGCAGGTTCGTAGGGACGCTGAGGGCCGAGTCCTGAGGGTTGAGCTCATGAGGGGACACAGACGGCTTACACTTTGCAATCTCTACGCCCCCAATCAGGGACAAGACGCCTTTCTGCGCGGGGTCATCCGGGAGTATCTCGAGCCGGTGAGCTCGGACCTCATAGTGGGGGGCGACTTTAACTTGGTATGGGATGCGGGGCTGGATTGTTGTGGGGGAGGATTGCATGGGATGGGGGCCTTTTCGGCCACTGTGAAAAAATCCCTTACTGCACTGAACTTAGTAGATGTCTGGCGTTATCATTCCCCGGGGCTGACAGATTTCACCTATTACTCGCACGCACACTGATCATACTCTCGCATAGACATGCTCTTTGTCTCCCACTCCTTGCTTAAGGACACCATCTCAGCATCACACTCGAGTATCTCAATCTCTGATCACGCCCATGTGGAGGTGCTGCTCCATGCGCGTCTTTCCCACACACTCGGTCCGCGCCGCTGGCGGTTTCCCGATCATGCCCTGCGGGACCCGGTCGACAGGGAGGAGATACAGACAGCCATTCTGGAATATTTCGAGAACAACGCCTTGCCAGAGACCCCTCTCCCCCTCGTGTGGGATGCCTTCAAGGCCATGATACGGGGCACCCTCACGGCTATAGCTGTTGCTCGGACGCGGGAGGCTCAGCTATATGAAGCCAGACTTGATCGTGAACTCAAGGCGCTGGAAAAAATGGACCAGGCCCGCCCGTTGGCGGCCCATAAGAGGCGCTTGGCGGTTCTTCGGGGACAGCTACGGGCACATAGAACGAATAAGGCGGAACGGGCGCTGCTCGCGCTCCGGCAGCGCTTCTACGTCGGAGGGGACAAGGTGGGCACCGTTCTCGCGCGGCAACTACGTGCACGGGCGGCCAAGGCCCACATCGCTAAACTGCAGGGGGCGGGGGGGGTCCTGGGCGACCACTGAGGCTGCGAAGCTCCTGGATTTCCATGCCTACTACTCCGCGCTGTACGCGAGTGATCCGCCGGACCCCGCATTGATCTCGGAGACCCTGGGGGAATGTGAGTGGGAGCCATTGAGTAAACACAGTTCCGAGCTCTTAGAGGAGTCTATCACATCAGAAGAAATAGCGGGTGCCCTGAGGGATCTCCCATTAGGCAAGACGCCTGGGCCGGATGGGCTCCCGGTGGCGTTTTACCGTGCATTCCTGCCACAGCTCCAACCGTACCTCTTGCGGCTCTTTAACTCATTCGCAGACTCGGGAGGGCCATCTCCAGACATGGCGATGGCTGAGATAGCCCTTATACCGAAGCCGGGGAAGGACCACACCCTCTGCTCCTCGTACCGGCCCATTGCCTTACTAAATACGGATCTTAAACTCTATACCAAGATCCTCGCCAAACGCCTCGGTGCCCACCTCCCCCGCCTTGTTGACCCGGATCAGGTGGGGTTCATACACCAACGACAGGGCGCGGACAATGTGCGTCGCATAGCCCACATTGTGGCTAAGGCCAGGCATTGGGGAATCCCGGCTTGCCTGTTGTCGCTAGATGCTGAAAAGGCGTTCGACCGGGTAGACTGGGCGTTCCTCCGGGCAGTCTTGCGGAAAATAGGTCTTGGACCTAAAATGGAGGCGCGCATTATGGCCCCCTACGTCTCCCCCGCGGCTAGAGTGCGAGTGAACGGCCAGCTTACACAGCCCTTCCCCATCTGCAGGGGTACTCGGCAGGGATGCCCCCTGTCACCCCTGCTCTTTGCTTTAATAGTGGAGCCCTTTGCTATTCTCCTTCGCCAATCTCCGGAGGTCACAGGCATTTCCCTCCGGGGCCGAGACCACAAGATCGCGCTTTTCGCCGACGATATGCTTCTCACGCTGTCTGCTCCCTCTGTCTCGCTCCCGGCAGCGCATTCGTTGCTTCAGGCCTACGAGCGTGCCTCAGGACTAAAAATTAACCACACGAAGTCCTGGGTTCTCAACCTCACGATTCCGCTGGAGGAGGTTGCAGCGCTACAGTCTTGTGCCCCATATCAATGGGCGAGCGGCTCAGTGAGATACCTTGGCCTCAACCTGACGCCGGACCTAGCTACCTGGACGCAGGCCAATTGGCAGGAGTACAAGCGCTCGGTTTTAGAGGACTTGTGCACCTGGAAGACCCTGCCGCTCTCCTGGCTCGGTCGCCTCAATGCGATTAAGATGTCCGTTTTGCCGAAGATTCTCTACTTGTTCCAGACCCTACCGACTCCCATTCCGGAACATTGTATTCAAGGGCTACAACGGGACCTGGTATCCTTCATCTGGGGGCGTAAGAAACCGCGGTTTTCTAACAAAATCCTAAAGCTCCCCCGTGATCGGGGTGGTCTAGGCTGTCCCAACCTATTGGAGTACTACTGGGCCTCGCACCTCCGCTACATTTTGGAATGGGGGGCGTGGGAAAGCGAAAAAATCTGGTTCCATATGGATAGGGCAGTTTCCTGTCGCCCGATATGGGACCACGTCTGGCTGCCACGGCCGGCGCGCCACCGCAGCGCGTACATGGCGGTCCCCACTAGGACGGTCTTGGAGATCTGGGACAAGGTGGCGGTTTGCAGGGGCCTCACCACCTTCCCCTCACCACACACTCCCATAGCTCGCAATCCGCAGTTCCCGCCGGCCTGCCACCCGCCCTACTTTGAGAACTGGACGGAAAGCGGCTGCAGGACGATCCGGGATCTCTTTGTGGGGGGGGAATTCAAATCCTTCCCGCAATGCCAACGGGAATTTTGACTGACGGACAAGGACAAATTCCAATACACACAGCTTCGGCACTGGGTACAGGGCTCCTCGTTGGCCCAGGCGGCCACCCGGCCTCTTACCCCGTTCGAGCACTTGGCGCGCACGTTCGGTGCGTATAGGGGCCTCATCTCTCGCGTCTATAGGGTGCTACAGCACACCCAGTCACCGGGTCTCCACCTATACCAGACCCGATGGCAGAACCTCTCCGGCTCGGGGATTACCCCTGCGCAGTAGGCAAGACTTTGGAGCGATATCCCCAAGACCTTCCGTAGCATCCCCCAACAGGAGTCGGCCTACAAGGTGATGACCCAGTGGTACTACATCCCCGTCCGTCTCCAGAAGATGTTCCCCAAGGCGTCCCCGCTATGCTGGCGCTGCACGCAGGCGTTGGGAGACTTTATCCACATTTGGTGGACGTGCCCACGTGTGACTACCTTTTGGAAGGAAGTCCTCAGTCACATCAAACGAGTGCTGGGTTACTCCTTACCGGAGGACCCGCTTACGATCATCTTGGGCCTACGGCCAACGTCACGGCGGGCCATGACGGGTCGAGATTGGCATTTGAGCCTTCATATGTTGGGTGCAGCAAAGCAAACAGTGGCGGTATACTGGAAGAAAGCGGAGACGCCTTCCGTCAACGTGTGGTTCACCCGCCTTTGGCAGGTGGTGGCAATGGAACTGCTCATGGCCCGCCCACAGCTCAGGGAAACTAGGTTCAGGGCCCTCTGGAGTCCCTTGGTGGAGCACTTGGGTAGGATAGAGCATGCACGATTGCAACCGCCAAGACTGCGAGCCCTCAAGCTGTTTGACGATGCGGTATGCCCGATGACCCCGGGATTACTCGCGCGGTCCGTGGAGCCGATGCTCTTTCCGCCGGCAGGCTCCTAACCCTTGGCGAACACGCCAGGGTCTTGCACCCTCACTGCACGGGCACGCATTACCTCAGGGGTACTGGGGGTCCCGGGAGACAGTCGGCCCTGCTCAAGCGAGACCCGTTGCGACCACTTGATTCCCCTCCCTGGCCTGCGGCGCCCCGCCTCTCCTTTCCCCCCCCCTTTTTTTTTTTCCTCCTTCGTTTGTTTGGTTCGTCCTTTGTTTTGGACCTGTAGAGGTTAAGTGATGGGATAGTGCTTTGGCGCCACAGCACGCCGCGTTAATTGGCCCACTTTTGCATTAGGTGAGTCCGGCTGGGAACACTATAATGCGTTATGTGCCCTGTCTGGGGCACACAACCCTACTATAGGTTTGCTCTCGAGAGCACTGAATCCCTGTCCTGGGCAGGGTAATGGCAGACACTGGATTTGGAGCTGGGCCCTGCTGACCCCCGCTCCCTGGGCCTAGGTTGGAGGCTAGGTTACGCCGCCGGCTGCACCCGCTCTGTCCGCCGAGCCGGCTAGTGAACGCGGCGGTGGGCAGGGACTTGGGGTCCCGGCCACACTGGGTGAGCTGGACTGGGCTGGGGTGCGGTGGATGGGACAGGGCTGCAGGTCCATTAAAGAGAGCGACTGCTGGGGCAATGGAGGGGCGTAGGGTTCAGAAGACGAGGGGTAGACCCTGGTTATGGAGTATATTGTGGAACTGTGAGGGGAGGTGGCTGAGAGGTCTTCTGTTGTATGGATCCCACTTGCTGGTATTGTACTCTATTCGCTGCCGGCCATGTTGGTTGTAGGCGCGTAGCTGTGTACCCCAACTAACCTCACCTTTAATAAATACAAAGTTGGTTCAAAAAAAAAAAAAAAAAAAATGACACTTTTAGGAGGCAATAGAATCAGAACAAATAATCCCCAATTCTGTGATTACTCTAAATGCACCGTTTGTAGTGCAACCAGTTGTCGCTGTGTAAATGCGCAAACACAAGTCCGATCCCACCGCTTCTACCAATGTTAGAAACGGGGTAGCGTGGTGCGGAGCGGGTAGGCCAAACTCCAGGGGATTGTGTAAAGCATCTGCGCAGCACCCTCACAGGCGACACACCAGGCACACTACAAAATGAGACCAGACTAGGTGATGTGAAAATAACTTGTGTATTGTGAAATAAACACGTCAGAATGTAATCACAGTTGCATAAACATTGTGCCAACCGGCACCGGTAATCATATACAGGGGGAATTATTTACTGGGCAGGGCCAAGCAGGTCGCTGCCAGAACCATCGCCCGTACAATTAGGATAAAGGTAAGTGTAAAGAATAAATGTAAAGTCCATCAGCTTTCGATGAGTAACAGCCAGTAGTTACTGGCTAGGTCATGCTCATAGCATAAATCACATTAGCATTGGCATAAACATGCAAGCGGAAATCACATTAGCACGAAATCATCAGGCCTAAACATAAAACCAGCCATGTAGGCATTAACATGGGAATATAGCGGCATCACTTCAAGATCATTAGGCATACATCATATTAACATTTAAGGAACAGTATTAGCATGCAGCATCCCTGTAGCATGAAAACACTAGACCCAGGGCCTGCATTAGCATGAACACAATAGCTCAGGCCTGGAATGAAAACCTTAGGCCTGGAGACATATTAGTATGTGGCACCTCTTCCGCAGGACCACACAAGGCCTAAAATCCACACTGCAACCCTGAGGGGAAAATTATTCAGCATCATCCTAGGTACAAATGCATTCTACAACCATATTCAGATGGGGCATAAACCATGAGCATAAGCACATTTGCATACCCATAGGCATAAGTACATTTGCATACATCGCTTTAGCATGAGGCATAACTTAGAACATCAAAACCTGACATTAGGCAACTTCATATGCATTAGGCATCAGTAGGCATGAAAACAGTACCTCATCTCAGGCATGCACCTTAGGCATGAAAACCACCACAGCATGAAGTGGGCATAAAACCTCATTAACATAGGTGCCGGGTCATTAGGCATCAACCTAGGCATTAGCACAGGAAGTCATTAGGCATGCCAACTGTCCCCTAGTGGCATCAAAAACATCAGCATGAATGCCTTACACCACCATAAGTACATGGGCCACCTACGTTGCAGCTGCCCCCTCCTGTGGTGCAGCTGTGACGACCAGACACAGTCACTGGCGGGTGGGACCCCCCCCCTTTGGGACTCGGAAGTTCCAAAAATGGCCAATCGTTGCAACTGCCCGCCGCAGCGGTGCAGCTGTGTTGCCAGAAACCAATGGGCAAATGGGAGCCCCTCACACATGGCAGCGGCCCGCAACTGCTGCACGGCTGTGGAAGGGGCCCAACACTGGCACTGCTGGTTTCCCCCGGGGCCCTAGGCACCGACAATGTGCCTCGGCCGGCCCCCCAACACTCTCCCACGCAGCCCCACTCACCGTCTACCTCTCACCTGGGGCAGCGCTCTCCTCGGGCTGGGTTCCTGCCACCGCGGGGAGAGACTTCGACCAGGCGCCTCAGGCTTCTCCAGGACTCTGCTCCTCCTGGGCGGGACACGGCTCACGCGGGGCTCTCCTCAGCGCATGAGAGCCCCACCACCAGCAGCACTATGCCGGACTTCACCCGGGCCCCTGAAGAACCAGGCTGAATTAGGCCTGGCGGCGCAGGGTACGCCTGAAATCTTCTGAGTTCGCCTTCTAAATGTACAGAGACACGGAACACTCTGTTGGAATAGGAACTTAAATTTATTAGCTGCAGCTAGGTACAGTTGTCCTAGAAGTACATCAGTGGTAGGTTCTCAGGAGACTGCCACTTCAATCCGTGGCTCACAGTCTTTTATAGCGCTTGAATCCCCTAAAGCAACAACCCCCTCAATGTGCAATAAAAACGAACAAATCATCCACTAGCAAACATTCTTTGTACAAGATACAGGATAATAGGTAATAGAAATTCCTTCCCTAGGGTCGTGTTCTCTACCTGACCCTATAGGCCAGGTGGCATGAGCATTCCTAAGTTAAATTAATTTACAACAGGACGTGTTTGCGTGTTGCAGGTGGTGATTCGTAAAACAATTGGAGAGGCAGAGAAGGATCACCAAGGGTCAATAGATAGTTATCACGGGAATTAGAATGTACTTTGCTCAGAGAGACAGGAAAAGGTCGTTTAACATGTTACAGTACAGAGTATGAAAGAAACGCTACGAAGGTTGTCGGTGCCTGAGTGAGGGCAACATCGCAATGGTGTCAATGCGCAAGATGGAGCCGTAATCAAATTTCCTCAGACCCTCCTTTTGCCATTACTCAGGCAAAAACACAGAGGCTGTTGTTAATCAGAATCGACTTCAATAGCCATGAAATCTACAAGCTGTTGTTGCAGCATTATCTTCGTGTTCTCTGCTTTCTGGGATACAGGATTTGGAACACACAGGGTGGCGCAGAGCCCTCATATAGCGGGACCACATTGTTGGCAAAGGCAACATGAGAAGAGAATAGCCAAAGTTGCTCCTACAAAGGTAAGAATCTTCCATCCCCATGTAGACAGTAGTCCTCCAAACCATCTCATCAGAGACCAATTCCCTTCATCCTGGTGAACGGACTCAGCGATCTTATGTAGTTTAGAGATGGCTTGGTATACTGTAGGGGCGTTGTCTGGAATATAAATGCAACAGCTAGATCCGATCAATTTGCATACGCCCCCACGGTCAGCAAGAATAATATCTAATACCATCCTGTTCTGAAGCGTGACAAGGCGGTCAGCAACGAGTTCTGCAGTGAGATTACTCAAAGCTCCAGCTGTCTCATTGACAGTGGCTTCTACAACTCGAATTAGTTGTCTTATGTCTCTACTGTTGGCTATTGGACCCCAGAATGGAAAAAGTCCTTTCAAGACATCCCCGACTTCTTGTCCTGACGTATCCTGGTCTGACGCCACCCTTCTTTTCTGTAAATGATGCTTGGCATCTGCTATATATGTAGGGGGCAACAACCAAGCGATATAAAAAGTGCCTCTCCAATTACCAGGTAGAGAAGTGTAAGCCTTATTTCCACACACGAAGTATGTATTACGTGAGGGAACCATGCGAGGCCAATCTGTCCCATTCAAGGTCACAATATGTTGGCATTTGCTTGTACCTTTATATTCTAACCCTCCTTTCCTAATACAGAATGGTGCTTGTCCAGGTACCACTAGGAAAGTTTGTCCTTTTCGAGAAGTTTTATTAGAGGGCAGGAAATACAAATCCGTAGATCTGGTTTGGTGATCAGCATATTCTGACTTCTCACTATTCGTCCCATATATCCTTTTTCTGTCCCGCCAACATAAATGGTATAGATGTACTCCCAAGCTCCTTACATCTCGGGTATCATCATCTCCAGAAAATACCCAACTGGCACTCAATTCCCACCATGCACTACAAGAACCATTAAATGAAAAAGGAAGGGTAATGTATAGTATTCCAGTGTTCACCGAACTTGGCAGAAGACCACAAACCCAACAGTTCGTCGCATTAGTAGCCAATTGATGTTGGTGTAGCATAGAAACAAATGTGTTGTTACGGAATTCACTCCTTGACTCAACATGAGGTGGTAGAGCGACATGGGTATGCATTTCAACGGTAACTTTGGGAATAGGCTGCGTAAAAATTACATGTAGTCCCCATCCTATGCAAGACAATATAATACACATTAAAATCAATATTATTAAAGCCACTACAAAACGATTATGCGATAATTTACAATGCTTCGTGCTCACTGTTTGTATTTTGTCCATTCCCTTTTGAACAGTCATTTCCATCTCTAAATGTTGCCCGTGACGGGAGGTTGCTTCACTCAGCTGTGATTGTCTGTAGTTCTTTTTATTTTCCTACAAGTCCCACAGGCCTAGAGCCACACCTTGGGTCATAATTCTGAGACTACGATCACGGCCCTGCAACATGTGGAAATCGGGATAAAGACAAAGTCAATGAGGCACTATTGAGGTATTTTTGTTCAGTCTGGGCCTCAAATCGTACCTCTGGGAACCAGGTACAGTTTGTTCTTGGAAAAGGAGATGTGGTTTAGTAGTGTCCAATTACAATGCCGGCGGTATAGCTGTTTGGAGGACCTCGTCGTCGTCTTTCTCTGATCTGGCAAAGTCTAGGTGTGCATCGCTAAACAGTCCAAATCTTGGTATTCTTTCGCTTTCAGAGTCGCTAATTGGGTTGCGAACCCACTGATCATAAGGCAATGGTAGGGGCACTTTCTTGCAATGTACCCCATGTACCCAGTTCTTTTTGCCGGCCACCTTCACTGCAGTATGCGTCGCTAGAAGTACTTGACGAGGTTCTCTCCAGCGAGGTTCCAAGTTCTTCGACCTCCGGAAGATTGTAATGCAGACCCAATCTCCGGGCCGTATGGTATGACCAGGATCCGTTGAAGCCTGAGGCAAAGTATCTTGTACCTGTTGGTGAAGGACACGTAACTTAGTGGTGAGATCATGCAAATAGTCAATTAACAATGGATGCTCTATCTCGGAGTATTTCTTTGGCTTTGGGACTCCCCAAACATTTGCAGGGTGTCCAAACACAACCTCATAAGGACTAAGCCCCATATGGGAATGGGTGGTTGTTCTGGTGGATAAGAGAGCCAAGGGCAAGGCATCAGGCCAAGCAAGACCCGTGCTGGCTTGTATTTTTGCGAGTTTAAGCTTAAGAGTGCCATTATAGCATTCCACCAAACCTGCTGACTGAGGATGGTTTGCTGCGTGGAACTTTTGTTTAATGCCAAGGCCTGTACATACTTTCTGCATGATCTGACCCACAAATTCACTTCCGTTGTCACTCCAAATAATTCTGGGTAACCCAAATCTCGGCAGAAACTCCTTCAAAAGGACTTTTGCGGTGGATAGAGCAGTATTATCTTTCAGGGGATAGGCCTCTATCCATCGGGAGAAGGCACATACCACAACAAGAACATACTTCAGATTGTTACATCGTTCCATGTGAATGTAATCTATTTGCAAAACCTCAAAAGGGTACGTTGGGGGAGCAAAGTGGCCTGCCGGTGTTGGTGTTCCCTTCCCCGGGTTATGCATCAAGCATATAATACAATGCTTAACCAGATTGTCTGCACATTTAGGGATCCCCACATTCTGCCATACCGGAGCCAGAAGTTTGCATATACCTTTAGCGCTAATGTGGGCTGGACCATGTGCCATGGTAACTACTGAGAGTACATAAGCATCTGGTAACAACCAGCGTTGATGTTCCGACAAGTCTGTCCAGCACCCTGTCACATCCAACCTTCCTATACTCTCTTTCCACGTACTCAATTCTTTCTCTGTGGCCTCTGCCTGGATCATTTTCATACTGTCCACAGTATTCTCACACATCCCTCCTTGTGCAACCCATCTAGCAGAGCCCGCAACATACATGCGGCTTGTAGTGTCTCTAGCTGTCTCTTTCGCTATCTGGTCTGCGAAAGCATTTCCTTGACCTACATCCTCAGTGATCTTATGTCCACTACACTTCACAATCGCTATCTGAGTGGGCAAGGTGAGTGATTCAAGAAGGTCATTTACCAATTGGCCATGCTGTATCTTAGTGCCATGGGATGTGAGAAACCCTCTTTCCTTCCACAGGCGGCCAAAACTATGGGCCACTCCAAACGCATACTGACTATCAGTATACACATTCACCCTTTTTCCTTCAGCCAACACACAAGCTCTAGTCAGTGCTATCAATTCAGCTGCCTGGGCTGAATTATGTAAAATACGCGCTGTTTCCACAACAGTGTACAAGGTAGTGACTGCATAGGCTGAGGTCGTTTCACCATTGGGAAGCTTAAAACAAGAAACGTCCACCCATAGGATCCCATCCGGGTCCGGGAGTAGAGTATCCTTTAAATCAACTCTGCCTCTTGTCTCTTCCTCCGTGTGGAGGAAGCAATCATGCTGCTCCTGAGTACCATTTTCTACTGGAATTGGCAGCAATGTTGCCGGGTTCAGGGCATTACATCGCTTAATGTGTATGTGGCTAGCCAAGAGCGTCAATTCGTACCCCGAAAGGCGGGCACTCGTGAGGTGTTGAGTCTTTGTTCTATTTAGGAGGGTGTCTACTGCATGCGGCACCATGACAATAAGGGTATTATCTAATACCAATCCAGCAGACTGGCGAATGAAAACTGCCGCTGCTGCTGTAGCCCTCAAACAGCTAGGTAATGCCTTGGCCTCTGGATCTAACGTGGCCGAAAAATAGGCACAGGGACGTTGCTTGTCCCCAAATCGTTGCGTTAAAACTGATAATGCGCAACCTTCTTTCTCATGAACATAGAGTATGAAAGGCTTACTGTAATCAGGAGTTCCTAACACAGGAGCAGAGCACAAGGCAGTACGTAAATCAGTGAAACTTTTCTGACATTCCGCAGTCCATGGGAGAGGGTGCGGTGTATCTTTAAGAGTAAGTGCCAACAAGGGTTTCGCCAGAAGGGTAAAATTGGGGATCCATTGTCTACAATAAGAGGTAATACCTAAAAAGGCACGCACCTCTTTTTGCGTACATGGAATAGGCATTTGGGCAATTGCTTGGATACGTTCTGGGGTCAATCGCCGTCCCTCCTTTGACAAGAGATGACCTAGGTAGGTAACCTCTTGGCAGCAATATTGCAATTTTGATGGTGAAACCTTGTGGTGGTGGTCAGATAAGTGGTGTAACAGTGAAATGGTAGCCTTTTTACAAGTGTCCTCAGAATCTGCTGCAACCAACAGGTCATCCACATATTGAATGAGAGTGGCCCCTGGTGGTAAAGACAAAGTATCGAGCTGTGATTTTAATGCTTGACTATAAATGGAGGGGCTCTCGCAATAACCTTGAGGAGCCCGCTTGAACCGGAAGCTTCGGCCTTCTAAGGAGAAGCCAAAAATATCCCTACTTTCCTCAGCAATGGGAATGCTGAAGAAAGCATTTTTGAGGTCAATGACAGAAAACCAGGAAGCTGAGGCTGGTATCATTGTCAACAGGGCATTAATATCCGGGACAACAGGGAATTGAGGTACTACAATCTTGTTGACCTCTCTGAGATCAATCACAAAACGATAGACAGGTGGCTGAGAGGGGTCGGTTCGTTTAAAAACAGGCAGAACAGGGCTATTGCATACATTTCCCCTAGTCTCTTCAACCACACCATTTTGTACCAAATCATGAACTATAGTCAAAAGAGCTTTTTCGCCGTCACTGGAAATTTTATACTGTGGAATGCGAGGAAATTTAATATTAGGCTTGAGGGTTACAATGTAGGGCGGGATCCGCAGGAGGCCCACATCATTGGGGCCGGTGGCCCAGAGGGTGGTGGGAAGAGATTGTAATTCAGGGGGAAGCTGGTCTTTAGACAAGTACATCGGTGAGGTCAATTTCTTACATTGGGTAAGACGTACACCAGAAGGGGAACAGTGTAATGTCGCATACAATCTCTTCAATAAATCCAAGCCCAACAAATTTTCACCACAACCAGTTGTTAAAAGGAGCAGGGCCTCCAATTTGTAAGGACCTATTGAAATGGGCAAAGGGCGTGAAACTGGGTTTTGAACTGGGGCGCCAGAACAACCTACCGAAACATTCGTACAGCCAGGCAAAGGTGCCCCAGGGAGTTTAGAGTGAATCATAGAGCTCTTCGTCGCACCAGTGTCTAATAGGAATGGCTCTGTAACACCTAGTGCTACCACATCAACATAAGGCCCACTTTGGTCCACTGGAACTGATACTACTCCCTTACTTTGTCCATGGCTGTCCTAGCTAGATTGGGAATTCTGGCTCTCATCCTCGGTATAATAATCATCATTGTAATAGTTGGTAGACTGAACATTTTGCTGATCAAAATAATTTATGGAGTTTCCAGGGGGCATGGAACGTTGGTTATTAGGCGGCGTACCCCGTCCTCTACCCCTGGGTGCTGACTGATAACCACCCTGGTAATGCCGCTCGTGCGCTGTAACAAAACTGGGCAATTATACTTTAAATGGCCTTCTTCTTTACAGTAGGCGCATTGATTCTGGCCCAGTGGGGGTCGGGGAACAAAAGGCCCAGGCCTCTGCAACTGTCTCTGAAATTGTGGAGGCGGCAGATATTCACGTTGGGCAGGGCGAGGAGGATAAGCTTGTTGCAAAATAACTTTTGTTTTCAGCTCTTTAGTCTTTTTATCAAGTTTCTCTCTTTCCTCTTTATCCCTATTTTCATAATACTGAGCAGTAGCCAATATCTTGGCCGAAGAGGAGACCGCCCACGCACTTTCGGAATTCTTCAATTTATTAGATATTTCCGGAACCAAATTTGACACAAATTTGTCTACAAACAGTCGTTGGCCACCTTCCGTGCACATATCCTGACCACTATGATCGATAAACGTCTCCTCAAAACGAGTGAAGAAATCAGAGACGTTTTCATCCGCTTTCTGCTTACAAGCTGCTAACTTATCCCAATTAACTCGCAGAGGGGGCATCATAGTTTTCAGTAAGGCAATGATCCTAGCTGGGAGTTCTGTAATTAAAGCCTCAGGTTTGGCACCACCCACTTGGAGTCTGTCCGCGGTAAGTATGGCAGCCCAATAACCCCCCAATCCCCGGGGATGGTCCTCCTTTCGAATCCTAGCCCATAATGGTTGTGGGACCACATTACCCATTAGCATGTCTATATCGGCCAAATTCATAATACATGCATCGACAGTTTGGGACAACTCTTTGTAGTACCCAGCAGGATTTTTACGGGGGTCCGGTAAGGACTGTTTAAGGGCCAATACCTCAGATCGTTTCCAAGGAACGTGTACCCACACACATTGAAAGTGAGCAGGTATAAGAGGATTACCACCCTGAGCTGCAACCTCCTCTCTCCACACTGGGGGAACCTCTCTCATAGGATAGTGTTTTAATTTTCGTCTAACAGAGGAATCGCGTTTTGGCAAAGACCGGCAAGCAAACATCATTCTAAATGTGACAAGCGTCCTTACCGCATCCTCAACCTCTGCGCCCATGATCAGCCCTTTATCAAACTCGGTCTGAACATCTAGCAGGCCCTGAGGGGCTGGTCCCAATCCCATATCCTCCCACTCTTGACCTAAAATGTTACACATAGTATCAAAAACATATCTCTGCGTTGGTGTCTCCCACTGTTGAAAGGTGACCATAATGTCTTGCGCACTATACTGGGGGCCATTCGTTATCCACCTTCGGGCAAGGAGATCTAGCACTTCCCGTTCATCTGGACCTGGGAGCTGACTACGAGTTTGTCTACGAGGAGGAACAGGGGTCATTTGAAGTGTCCCAAAGAGAGGGGACAAAAGGCCAGAAACGGTATCAACCATTCGCCTCCGAGCGGAGGGAGAATTCGTCATTAGGACAGGAGACAGAATATTAGGCGGGGCAGAAGAGGGAGTAATAGGTACAAAGGGAGACGAAGGTAGGGGAGAGCTCGGTAATACCGGAAGAGGCTGTGATGGGGGTGCAGGCACCGATTGAGGAGCGACAGGTGGAACAACAGGTGGAACAGGTGGGGCAGGTGCTAATAATAAAAGTGCATTCGCTCCCGGAGCAGGCGGTAGTGCAAAAGGTACATTAGCCCCCTGCGCATAGGGCGGAGGTAATCTCAACAGATGGGACATTAAAGGATCCTTCTCAGGATCCACATTTTTCTCTGTAGGGGAAGTTGGCAACACTGGATAACATTTATCTACCGCCATACGATGTTGCCTATCTGAAACCTCAATCGAATGATCGGTCTCATTATTTTTAAACTGTTGGGCAGCTTGTAAAATAGACATATCCCTCCTATCTCTTTTAGCTTGTTTTATTTCTTTCTGTTTGGCCTCCTTACGCCATAAGCGAAAAGAGTCAAACATAGCCGGCCGGGCTCTTCGTTTAAACAAAGTGTCCTCCAAATTATCTAAGATATTGAGCTCAAAACCGCCATTCTGCAGCCACCGTAAAACACCATCTTTCCTAGTATAGCGAACCCACGCCTCATTAAAGGCTATGGGGCCAATACCATGTTTAGAATATAATACATAAGTGGAAGTCCCGGCCGGAGGAATTGGACAGGAGTCCTCCAGTCGGGAATCCCTATCGCAACAACAACAAAACCATCTTCCAAACTTACTGAAACCAGGCATCGCTATCACACTAGTTTCTTTACAAACTTCAAGGGGTTAATTAGTCACTTTATAGTACAAAAACTGCACTCACCCCTCGGTTTCGGCTTTTGCAAAAGTCGAACAAAGACAAAACAAAGACAAAGGAGTGGCCACTATACTTAACTTAACCAGATGTTTTCTTACGCCAACAGAGGTCCGCCTAATGTCTCGCAATGCCAATCACCAAGGGAGCCAAAGCGTGGCGGCAGTCAGGGCAGCAGGTCTTCGCAGCCATTGGAAGGGAGAAGCCACACTGTAAAAACCTTCGGTCCACTTACGACATGCAGGGGTCGATCACGTGGTGCGCGTCCTCCGGAATTTCCTTGCGGGGCTCCTCACGATCCTCGGGCTGGACCCACGACCTCTGAAGCCACCTCACAGAGGGCAACATTTGAAGAACCAGGCTGAATTAGGCCTGGCGGCACAGGGTACGCCTGAAATCTTCTGAGTTCGCCTTCTAAATGTACAGAGACACGGAACACTGTTGGCATAGGAACTTCAATTTATTAGCAGCAGCTAGGTACAGTTGTCCTAGAAGTACATCAGTGGTAGGTTCTCAGGAGACTGCCACTTCAATCCGTGGCTCACAGTCTTTTATAGCGCTTGAATCCCCTAAAGCAACAACCCCCTCAATGTGCAATAAAAACGAACAAATCATCCACTAGCAAACATTCTTTGTACAAGATACAGGATAATAGGTAATAGAAATTCCTTCCCTAGGGTCGTGTTCTCTACCTGACCCTATAGGCCAGGTGGCATGAGCATTCCTAAGTTAAATTAATTTACAACAGGACGTGTTTGCGTGTTGCAGGTGGTGATTCGTAAAACAATTGGAGACGCAGAGAAGGATCACCAAGGGTCAACAGATGGTTATCACGGGAATTAGTTGCTTCGAGCCGGGTCTCAGAATGTACTTTGCTCAGAGAGACAGGAAAAGGTTGTTTAACATGTTACAGTACAGAGTATGAAAGAAACGCTACGAAGGTTGTCGGTGCCTGAGTGAGGGCAACATCGCAATGGTGTCAATGCGGATGCAGCCGTAATCAAATTTCCTCACCCCCTCCTGGGACCCGGGCCTTCACCGAAGATCCCGCTTCCTCTCAGGGCTTCACCCAGGTCCTCTCCTGGGACCCGGGACTTAAATGGGGAGTTCGCGAGGCTCCTCGATGCGGGGGAGGCTCCCGCCGGCAAGTCGGCTCCTTCTGGATGCCAGACGTCGGGGTGGGCTCCCGCCTGACGGTCGATGGGCTGGCGTTTTCCTCACCAGCGCGGGGCTTCCAGCGCTGACGAGAACCCCGCCTGGCCACATTACTCCTTCCTGCCTCGGCCCCGTCCACGCCAGGCAGCCAGCAGGTCTTCCAGGTCGCCGCGGGCAGAGCAGCAGCCCCAGTTAATCCCTGGGCCGCGGTGGGGATTTTGGACAGTTTTGAAGTGCGGGGTGGACTCCCTCTATTAGAATAATTTCCAGCGCGGCAAAAGTGCGGGGTAGGCACCCGCGATAGGCTGCAACATGCGGGGTGGAAACCCGCTGGTTTTAGAAAGCATTAAAAGTGCCGCCATAACACAGGGAGGGCACCCGTGATAAAAATAGCACACGTGTGGCAATACGCTGGGTGGGCTCCCGTGGTGTTTTTAAAAGAGCCGCTCTCCCGGTTCATACGTGGGGTGGGCACCCACTCTCCATTTCAACGCGGGGCCCTCTCTGGCAGACGGGGGCCCTGCTGGGATTATGGATTTTCCTACTAGGGGCACGAACGCGGGGTAGGCTCCCACTGTTTTTGAAGGAAAAGGCGGGTTGGGCTCCCGCCGATTTCAGGCACGCAGGGGACAGACGCTCCTCACCTCCAGCCAATGAAGACAGAGCGCTCACGAGGCGCTAGGGACCTCACAAGTCCAGGGCCCCACAGAAGAAGGTCGCGCCCACGCTCCTCACCTTCTTGGAGTACAGGCAGTCCCAGTATAGCACCCACTTCTCTAGAGAGTTGTATATAGCGCTCACGAGGGGCTAGGGCAGCAGAGCAGGCAGGCAAGGCTTGGCAAGATCAGCAGACAGTGGGCACTCATCAGTACAGGACAGCAGCTCTTAGAAGCAGTCATCTCCCATAAAGTGGCACTCCTCCTGACATAGCAGTCTTCACTCCAGCAAAGGCTCCCACTAGCTCTGTGGACAGCAGGGGGGTACAGATGGGCTCAGGGGCCAGCACACAGGCCCATGTGGCACTACCGCCTGGCAGGGTGTCCCCTCTCAGTCAAGTCCACGTTCAGTCTGAGCACATGGAGACACAGCCCCTCTATATATACCCCACTCACCCCACCTACCAGAAGGGGCTAGAACCTTCTAGAAGGCTCCTGGCAGTTCCAATCCCAACTGTCACTATGGGGGAGGTGTAGAGCACCTTGTCACTTCAAAGACTAGACCGCCAACCCACCGCAGGCAGGCGGCACAAACACACAGCAATGGCGTCCATTTTAAAAGTGACATTTCTTATAATGGTGAAAATGAACTCACGCACACCATTGCGCAGCTTTTAATCACACACATATAGCAAAAAGGGTAGGGGGGAAAAGCGAAAAAGTTCAGGATGACCTTGCAAGCAGGGCCAAGTCCAACAGTAACATTACACATGTCATCTGCTTTGAAACATATGTAATAAACGGTTGCACAGGGAGTTTTTTGAACAACACTGAATCATATTTCCAAGTAGTACAAGAATAGGGTGGCACTACAGGGGCACCATAACCACTGCAACTGGGTTGGATTATAACTCTATGCTGTGGCACTCTGAATCACAGAAATATATCTCTAGAAGAACTCATTAAAGCAGTTACATGTATGCTTAGTTCTCAATAAAATTTAATAAACACTAGAACACTAAAAAAAACTCACCTGTGTCCAATATCAAATGCAATAGTTTGACTATCAGGCCAAACGCCTAGATTTCTATATGTCCAGTTAATGTAATTGGGGCAAAGGGGAGGAAGGAAGTCCAACTAATGTCAGCCTCAACACAGTCTTTAAGGTGGGTGAGTCTAGTTTTTGGGAAGTTCGGCCAAGGAAGGGTGTCTCCCCCTACTGTGGACCTGTACACGAAGCAGATACACCTTCAATCTCTAAAAGGATTGTTTCACAGCCACTCGTAAGATCAGGCTTTCTCAGGCTCCCTGGCACTTCCATGTTTAGAAAGGCACTTTCATAACCAGTCCATTCAGCTTTTGGGTGGGGCCATCTTCCTTTCCAATTCAAGGCAATCTGCCACTTGGCCAAAAGAAAGGCCACATCAGCAAATCTGGTTGTAACTACAGTAATTTTCTTCTTCTTAGGGTGAATGTTTTGATTTGTTCTGCATTACGTCCATCAATTGTGTGTCTTTTGCTTTCTCTGCCTAAGTGTGCCAGGTATGCCCAGACGTGGGTCCTGGGCTCACTGTGCCACTGGAATCAAGCTATCCTGGCTGAAGAGGGGTGAAACCCCTTAACCGGTCCTAGGATGCTTGTTTTCGGTCCACGGAGGACCTGGCTTGGCAGTTCAGGTTGGACTGTTCCCATGAGGCACAGGGTCAAGACTGATTTGCATATGGCCAGGTCTAACCTGGGGTGGCATGGGGAGCAAAAGAATGATGGATTTAACCCAGATCTCTTGACTGGGGATGAATGTTTTGATTTGTTCTGCATTCTGTCCATCAATTGTGTGTCTTTTGCTTTCTCGCCCTAAGTGTGCCAGGTACGCCCAGACGTGGGTCCTGGGTGCACTGTGCCACTGGAATCAAGCTATCCTGGCTGAAGAGGGGTGAAACCCCAAAACCGGTCCGAGGATGTTTGTTTCAGGTCCAGGGAGGACCTGGCTTGGCAGTTCGGGCTGGACTGTTCCCATGAGGCACAGGGTCAAGACTGATTTGCATATGGCCAGGTCTAAACTGGTGTGGCATGGTGAGCAAAAGAATGATGGATTTATCCAGATCTTTTGACTGGGGGTGAATGGTTTGATTTGTTCTGCATTCCGTCCATCAATTGTGATCTTAGGGTGGGAAAGTATTCATGAGGCTCATCTCTCTGGTGCAATTGATAGTCCTAATGAATAACTTGGTTAACTATTCATGTAATCTGGGTCCAGCATGCTGTGATGTGTGGGCAACTCCATATCATGTGATTGAAATTGGCATCTATCAGCCTACATTGAGGGCATTCAGATCTAAGATGCAAAGAAAAAACCTGTACTGAATCAGCTACGCCGCATGGAACTAGAAAATTAAGAGCTTTTCAAAAGGAAACCAGAAGAGGGTGTAGTACTGCAGATGCATGGCAAGGAAAACCAAGGAGAGATGTCTAGCCCTGCCAATGAACCCACCGCCAAGTTGGGGAATGCAGCAGGACCCACTAGGAAGCCCCAAACTCAAAGGTAGAGCCCACCTCTGCATTGTAACTCACAGAAAAGGGGCAGGCACAGAATCTGGCAGGAGTCACCAAAATCTCCATGAAGTAAAGCGTGACGGGTAGCAAGGAAGCTTCTAAGCAACCCACCTGAGTACATCAACATGCTATGTGCTGCCACAACTCTCTTGTGAACACGTGGCATCTTCACATTCTCCGATGTGCGATGCCAAAGAGCAAATAACATGAGTTTAAGCTCAAGCGAGATCTGTACTGAGCTGAGTAACTACAAGATGACTGCGTCCCCCCAGAATTGTATTCCTTACAGAGAATCCGCAGGTTCTGTCATTATCTTCTCGGGTCATGCTTCATTGTAGGAGTCGGGCCCCCACAATTTCCTTAGGTCCTTAGTTTATTTCTTAGGATCTCTTTTTGAATATTACAATACATTCATCAAGGACAAAGGAAGGATAGTTGCATCCATTACGATACCTCATGTTTTGTTGGCAGTCTCTTCAACTCTTGAATCTTCTTCAGTCCTCAAGGTGATGGTCCTTGATGGACTTACATTCCCTGTGATGGAGAAATCCTACCTTCCTGTGGTGCACCACCTGAGTTTTCCGCTTTCTTCAACTTCTGTGTGTTTTTTTACCTTCCCTTGAGCCTCAGCTCTGCTGAACAGACTTCATTGCTTGCTCGTCAGCTCAAATGGAGACCCTACAAATATGGGGCTAGCCTAACACGTGGCGTGGCTCGTCAGTAGGAGCGGTTAGGACAGCGACCGTACAGTGCCAAACATTATGTGTTTTTATTATGTTTACTCACACTTTTTGTTTGTCCCACTATAATAAGGCTTCTGAGTTCATACTGAGAAGGAGGTGTGGCCATTCGATAAATGATCACACAGAGTGAAAGTTGATGTATCGAGCCTGGTGGATTAAAAGTGCAGATGTGGGTATGGCAGTTCAGCCAACCCAACATTCACACTTGAAAGGCCTGTCAGTATCATTTATCCCATGTTTTATCAGAAAACCGAAGTGCAGACACCCCAGCACCAACATCTCTGGTATGGTGCTGGGCTGTCTTTCCCAAGACAGCCTGTCAATCCCAATATGCTGCTCGTTTATACTAATTTTTGTAAAGAATGCTTTCTGGATTAGATCGACTGGGTTTGGCTGGAATTATGGGCTGCATACAGTAAGGCCTCTATGCATTCACATTGTGAGAAATTGGATTGTTGGTTGACCGGGGTGTGAGTCCAGCTCAAGCAGCAACCACAATCATTGTGAGGTTTAGGCACAAGCAAACCCCAAATTAACCTGCGCTCAATCCCCTGGTAGTCTGGCACAAAAGAGTCAAGCTTAATTTAGAGGCAATGTGTAAAGTATTTGTGCAACACTTCAAACAGTAAAACAGTGAAAACATCACACAAAACGATCCCACTCTAAGTTAGAAAATAGAGCAAAATGTAATAAATAAAACAAGACTAAAAGGACAAAAATCCAATCAGTTATGAATTTTTAGATTTTAGTGAAAATAGCTCCAAAAAGTGCGAAGCACCAACTTGGAATATCTGGTTGCCCTGGACTGGGTCAAAGTCATACTTTCAGGCAGCCCGCGATAGAGCACAGGTCAGATACAGTCACCAGGTTAGTCCTGCTGAAGTTTTATTGTCTCAAGACAGCGCCCAGTATCCCTTTTGCATTGTAGAGGGCCACAAGGAGCAAGGAGAGAGTTGCAGGAGGCTGTTGACATGGTGCGAAAAGCAGGCTGGGCGTCAGGGACAGGCGGGCTGGAGGTTCGTGTTGGCGGTCCCAGCAAGCAGTCAATGCCGGAGTGAGAAGAGTCAGACTGGCGGCGCTTCACATAAAATCACTGTGCGAGCGGCAAGGTCTTAGTGGGACCAGGCCTTTTCACAGTCATGAGGAGCCCAATAGCATGATTTCCGTGCCTGTGAGCCACACCAAGGGTCCAGGATCTGAGAGGACCACTTGGAGGTCAGGAACACACTACAGCTTAGTCCAGGGGTTGGTACAGGATGTTGGGAGTCTTTTATGTCCCTGAGGCTCAAGTTAGGAGGACAGCAGACTAGCCTTTGGGGAAACTTTGGGGTCCTGGGTTCAAGATGAATTTGCAGGTCCAGTTCTCCTTCTCCTGGCACGAGAGCAGCACGCAGCAAGCCAGCAGAGCAGTACAGCAGAGTGGAAATCCTTTCAGAAGCACAGCAGTCCTTCTTTGTGGTGGAGTATCCTCAGGTCCAGAAGTGTACGGAAGAGTTGGTGTCTAAGATCGAGTATTTATTCCCAGATGTTCCTATAGTAGTGTGGGAGAAATTTCTACAGGTTTCCCTTTGAAGTCCCCAGGCAATCGGCCTTCCCTATTTTGACTCCAGACTAACTATGGGGTATGCAGCCTTTTGTGTGGAGTCAGGACACAGCTCATGCAAGTGTAATTGGAGTTGTGCCTAGATCCTCCATCCCATCCTGCCGTGATGGCCCATCCAGGCACACTTAAGCTCCCTACTGTGTGGCTGTTTAGAGTAGGAGGAATACACAAAGCTCAACTGTCAGCTACACCCAGTTATGTTACCCAGGTGCAGGCTGCAGGCACTAAATGGCTATGGCAGAAAAAGGGGAACTTTCTAAAAGCGTCATTTTCCGAATTACAATTTGAAATCTGACTTCACTATAAGTTAGGATTTTAAATTGTGATTCCAGAGACACCAAACATGAACTGATTACCTATTACGATTTGGAAATGACACTTATAAAATGTAATAAGGTAACTCAAACGCTATCCTATAGGAGAGGTAGGCCTTGCAGCAGTAAAACTCGAATTGAAGAGTTTTTCACTACCAGGACATGTAAAACGTAAAAGTACATGTTCTACTTTTTACATACACTGTCCCTTGCCCCGTGGGATGTCCAGGGCCTAGTCTACGGATGATTTATATGTATAAAAAGGGAAGGTTACAATCTGGCAAGAAGTTTAATTTAGCAAACACAAGGAGATGATGGACGGAGCGCTGAAACTTTTCAGACACTCACCCCAGTCACAGATCTGGGTTGAATTCATCATCATTTTTCAGCTCTCTTCGCCACCCCAGTTCAGACACAGCTATATGCAAATCAGTCTTGACCCTGTGCCTCATGGGAACAGTCCATCCCGAATCCAGTGGTAAAGTGAGCAAGGGACCCACGTCTGGGCATAGCCTGCCAACTAAGGGTGAACAAAGCAAACACAAGGAGATGATGGACGGAGCGCTGAAACTTTTCAGACACTCACCCCCAGTCACAGATCTGGGTTGAATCCATCATCATTCTTTAGCTCACTTCACCACCCCAGTTCAGACACAGCTATATGCAAATCAGTCTTGACCCTGTGCCTCATGGGAACAGTTCAGCCCGAACTGCAGAACCATGTCTTCCCTGGACCGGAAACAAGCATCCTTGGACCGGATTCTGGGTAACATCCTTCATCAGCCAAGCTAGCTTGAATCCAGTGACAAAGTAAGCAAGAGACCCACGTCTGGGCATACCCTGCCAACTAAGGGCGAACAAAGCAAACACAAGGAGATGATGGACAGAGTGCTGAAACCTTTCAGACACTCACCCCCAGTCACAGATCTGGGTTGAATCCATCATCATTCTTTAGCTCACTTCGCCACCCCAGTTCAGACACAGCTATATGCAAATCAGTCTTGACCCTGTGCCTCATGGGAACAGTCCAGCCCGAACTGCCAAGCCATGTCTTCCCTGGACCGGAAACAAGCTTCCTAGGACAGGTTTCTGGATAACACCCTTCATGAGCCAGGCTAGCTTGAATCCAGTGGCAACGTGAGCAAGGGACCGACGTCTGGGCATACCATGCCAACTAAGGGCGAACAAAGCAAACACAAGGAGATGATGGACGGAGCGCCTAAACTTTTCAGACATTCACCCCAGGCACAGATCTGGGTTGAATCCATCATCATTCTTTAGCTCACTTCACCACACCAGTTCAGACATAACTAAATGCAAATCAGTCTTGACCCTGTGCCTCATGGGAACAGTCCAGCCCGAACTACCAAGACAGGTCTTCCCTGAACCGGAAACAAGCATTCTGGGACCGGTTTCTGGTTAACACCCTTCATCAGCCAGGCTAGCTTGAATCCAGTGGCAAAGTGAGCGAGGGACCCACGTCTGGGCATACCCTGCCAACTTAGGGCGAACAAAGCAAATACAAGGAGATGATGGACGGAGCACCTAAACCTTTCAGACACTCATCCCCAGTCACAGATCTGGGTTGAATCCATCATCATTCTTTAGCTCATTCGCTACGTCAGGTCCGACCCAGCTATATACAAATCAGTCTTCACCCTGTGCTTCATGGGAACGTGGGTCCCTTGCTCACTTTGCCACTAGATTCAAGCTTGCATGGCTGATGAGGGGTGTTACCCCGAAACTGGTCCCAGGATGCTTGTTTCTGGTACAGAGAGGACCTGGCTTGGCAGTTCGGTCTAGACTGTTCCCATGAAGCACAGTCATTGTACATTTATTATCAATATGTTGGCTGTTTCACTGTAATCTGAAACTAGTTAGGCATTTGCGTTCCTGGACTGCTGAGTCCATGGTTCAGCAATTATCTACAATTACTAATTTACAAAAGCATCAACTGATTATTGTTTGAGAGTTATTTTTCACACCCCCCCCACCCTCGTTGCTTCTGGCACCTGGCACTTTTATTGATTCTATACCTCAAGGGCAAAATTAGACTCTGTGTACCAGCCACTTCTGCAATTTCTTTTTGTAGTTATTCGCAAAGAAAGTCCAAATAAAAATCTGCAATATTCCATTGAAATGCGCAAATGAACCAACTCTTAGAATTAACTGAAAAGAAAACACATCCTTGGTATATTTCGTCTAAGGTCCAAACCACATCTGAAGAGCTTTAGACTGCCACCCCTGTAGTGAATTTAAATTGAATTAAAAAATCTTTACACTGGAACATGAGGAAGGAAAGATGTGGATTTAAATTATTTCACTTCTCCTAACTTTTAATGTCTTTTTGCAATGCTGAGCCACTCTGAAACGCCTTGCAACAAATCTTTTCATTTGCGTTCTTATTTGAACATGTGTAATTAGCGTGCATAAAATATTCCTCTTTAATGTATAAGACACTAGGAAGACAGCAGTTGATATCGCACTTGTTTTAGATTAAAAAAAAAAAATCTGCCTGCACAGTTTTGTGGGCAAATAGTTTTTTTCTAAATGTTACTCAGTCAATGAACACCATTCTTGACATCTTGACATATATATAAATAAATAAATATAAAAAACAAAATACAATCCAAATACAATAAAAAAGAATATTCCAATAAAATATTGTAAGTAAAATACAGCCACAGTAAAAATACTTACGACAATCATGTTTATTTTTCTAAATCTATTCTAACAGACATTAAGAAAAATACATACGGTAGTGGGAAACATAATCTATTCTAAATTACATCTAACAAAGGTTGCAGAAAGTGCATATACTAGGGCTCATATTTTCTTACCTAACACCTGTCTAACAAATACTGGGTACATAAATTGGGGTGTTAGAGTTACTATTCTAACTACAGTATAAGAAACATTGGGGAAAGTGCATGCATGGGGCGGATTTACTGGTCTAACTCTAGCATAAAAAGCATTGGGGAAAAGGCTTTCATTGTGAGGTTTAGATATACTATTCTAAACTGAGTCTAACAAAAGTTGGGAAAAGGTATACATTAGAGGGGCAGATTTACTATTTGAACTGGAGTTTCACAAATATTGGGAAAAGTGCATAAACTGAGGCAGGCAATTTACTATTCTAACTCCATTCTTACAAAAATTGGGTAAAGGGCATACCTTGGGAGCAGATTTTCTACTCTAACTGTCTAACAAAAGTTGGGAAACATGCATCGCCTGGCAGGGCAGATTTACTAATCTAGTTCCAGTTGAACAAACTTTAAGGAAAGTGCCTACAGTAGGGGATGGTGAGACTTACTGTACTAGCTGCATTCCAACAAACAATGGGGAAAGTGCATGCATGATGGGTAATCAGATTACTGTTATTTCTCCAATCCAACTAACATTTGGGAAAACATATATGAGGGGTACCATTCACTAAACGTAAGAGATATTACTTCATTTTAAAATATTATGAAAACAACACAACATTTTTTTAAAAAGGCAATAAAGAACTAGATATACATCAATACAAAAATATTAAAAATAATATTTAAAATGAAAATTAATTGCACACCCGGAATGTCATATATATATATATATATCGTCAAAGTCACACAGGTAGCGACAACTCCAGGGGCTTAGTTAATCAGTAGATTTTATTTATATTCTTTCATCAGAATAGCATTACGCTTTTTGGCAGTCTCAGCTGCCTTGCTCACATGTAAAAGACATTCTTTATGGTTTCATTATTTAAATGTGCATTATCCAATGCCTATTACTTCCTTGGCATGGAAAAGGAAAACATACTACTGATCTTTTGCTTTGTAGTTCGTTGATAATTTTTTCATTTTTATTTTTATTGTTGTATTTTCCTTATTGTGTATTTTTTTAAATGAATAAAAAAAGTTCAAGTGCTGTAAGCATTCACCTAATATTGTAAAAATAGTGCTTTTTTCTCACCATAATATTCGTTCAAAAGATCAAACAAAGCTTGTATCAAATGCTTGTGCTCAATTAAAACATTCACAAGAAGTTGATTCTATTCTATGATAATACAATGCTAGTGCGTATTGATATTGGTTCCTATGCAATTCTTACAATATATACAAATCATCTTTACTTATGTTCACATTGGTCACATGTCAAAATTATTTCACCATAAAGTCCACAATGGTGCCCAAGAGATAATACCAACAAGAACCTGATAATACTTGTTTGTTTGTTAAGATGTTAGTCTTCTGTAAATATGTGAGATTAAAAGAATTGTAAAAAACAAGAGAATCAATAATAGAATCAAACAGTACTAGCTGCTTTTTCCTTCTCCATATTTGTGCTTCAATTAAAGTGCCCAATGTGCATCTACATATTCACCTATATGATAACCTATTTCCTCATGTCTCATACTCAAACTTGGTGTACTGTTAACAGGACTCAGCGCAGGTATTTAATTCTGATCACTCTTTAAATATGTATATACAGTGCTTCATCCGAATTTAAGCCTGAGGGAATTTTAGAGTTTAAAATGATGCTGTACCTTGATTCAAGCTGTCCTAACTTTAACTCTCTGTTACCCCCACTCCTATTCTTCAATACAGAATCAATGACAAAATACTGCAAATCTTCACTTTGTCCATTGAGATGCTCATGTATGTGACGTGGTACCGAATAACTTTGATCCTTATTTCTAATTGCCCTTAAATGCTGTAGTATTCTTACGTGTACGGTATAAATGGTACTTCCTACGTATAATTTAGGGCAGGTGCATTGCATCACATATACCACGAAATCACTGCGGCATGCGTAGGTGCTACGGATTTTCGATGAAGTTCTTAGTATTGGAGATATTATTTCTTTTTTTATTAACTTCATGCTTACCCGCATTACATTTATGGCATTTCTAAAATCCTGGATTGCCTTTTAAACAACTGTCTGCTTCTTGTGCTTCTGGGCTGTTGACTACCAACTCTTGGCGCATCAACTTTGCCCGTTTGAATGTGAGTAGCTGTTTATTCATAACATCGCATCTAATTACCAGGTCACTCCTGACCAGATGCCAATGCTTAGTTAGAATTTGTCTCACTTTCTGATGGTAAATATTATATCCTGTTACCATTGCTTGCGCTATACAAATATCATTCTAGGCTCGTTCTTACGTCCCATTGCTTTTCTCTTTTCTGTTTCGCTCACATCTAACAAAAAGGACTGTCTAGGCACTCTACTTGCCTTGTTTTTTGCTTGTTTTAAAACTAGTTTATTGTAACCTCTCTCTGTAAACTTTTTTTCTAATTCCTCTTGTGCTTCTCTTAAATTACCAGCCTCACTACAATTCCTTTTTCATTCGGAGATGTTCCGCATACAGAATGCTTTGTTTTAATGTTGATGGATGAAAGCTTTTAGAATGCAAAATTGCATTTCCTGCCGTGGGCTTTTTATACGCTTTGGTGTGTAGCTTTTTGTCTTTTACAAACACTACCAAATCAA
This sequence comes from Triturus cristatus, assembly GCF_964204655.1. Classification (NCBI taxonomy): domain Eukaryota; kingdom Metazoa; phylum Chordata; class Amphibia; order Caudata; family Salamandridae; genus Triturus; species Triturus cristatus. The sequence continues at coordinate 267,563,636 of NC_140585.1, forward strand.
GGAAGCAAATTTCTGTTTGACTAATATTAGATGTAAAGTTTAAGTTTAGGCGGTTATTATTGAGGTTTGGGGCAAAGGTTTGAGCAGATTCAGGAGTGCCTCTCTACAACACAAACAAATCATCAATGAAGCACATCCATAGGACCACATTTTCACTCCATTCTTTTGAAAAGTTTATTCTGAGCACCTGCTCTTCCCACCATGCCATATGTAAGTTGGCATAACTTGGGGCAAAGCAGGTACCCATTGCAGTGCTTCTAATCTGCTTAAACATATCTTTGCCATAGAAGAAGAAGTTGTTATCGAAGCACCATTTTGCCATTTCTAAAAGCATACTTGTCTGTTAATGGAGCTTCATTGGCTTGGAGCCCAGTAAGTGCATGGCTTTAAGGCCATCTTCGTGTGCAATACTAGTATACTGTGACATCACATCAAGTGTCATTCCTACATAATCATCTGCCCATGCTATATCATAGATTCTTTTCAAGAAATCCCTTGTGTCCTGTAAATATGATAGTGTAATTTGGACAAATTGCTGCAAAAAATGATCTACATAACAGGACATTGTTTCAAATAAACTGCCAATTGCCGATGTGATTGGCCTTCCCAGGGGATTTGTGGATTTTAATGAATTTTAGGAATCAAATATATGATGGGTGTCACTGAAGTGTCAACTTTTAAATACTTGTATTCGTCATCTGAAATCAACCCCACTCCTCTCCATTTAGACAGTTCTCTTTAACATCTGTCATATCTGTGTGCCTTACCTTACCATAACAATTACAATCTCTTAGCTGAGATCTATCTTCTGAATCATACATATTCGAAGGCCACAATACGGTATTTCCCCCTTTATCTGATTTTTTTATTACAACATTGTTAGAACTGGGGGTCTATAGTTGGCTGAGGTAGGTCCCTCAGTCCAAATAGGTTACCCGTGCTTCTAGCAAGGGTAAGGAGGGACACACTCTTAGATAACCCCTGCTCACCCCCTGGTACCTTGGCACAAGCAGCCAGGCTTATCTCCAAGGCAATGTGTAAAGTATTTGCAACCACACTCCCAGTAACACAGTGATAATACCACAAATGAACACCAAACTGGTTTCAGAAAAATAGGGGTATCTTTATAAAAAGGAATACGATGCGACCAAACAATAGAAATTCAACATATGCATATTCGTAATATTTTGCTTTGCCGGTTATTAGGCCAGCAATCACTTGTAGGTTCTTGCGGTATTAATGAGCAATTCACGATCTCTAGTGCTGTCCTAATGCAATGCTAAGCAGTTCGTAATACAGTTTGTAATATAGTAGTAAGACAGTCCTTAATGCAAGAATCAGGCAGTTCGTAATGCAAGAATAATGCAGATCGTAATGCAAGAATCAGGCAATTCGTAATGCAAGAATAATGCGGTTCGTAATGCAAGAATCAAGCAGTTCGTAATGCAAGAATAATGCGGTTCGTAATGCAAGAATCAGGCAGTTCGTAATGCCAGAATAATGCAGTTCGTAATGCAAGAATCAGGCAGTTCGTAATGCAAGATTAATGCGGTTCGTAATGCAAGAATCAGTCAGTTCGTAATGCAAGAATAATGCGGTAAGCCAATGTGCGCGGTCAACTCGGGCACCACTAGGCCCCCACAGCAGAGACAATGGTCCTAAGCTTAAAGGGGCAGCCCGGTACTGCTGGGCAGGTACGGGCCACTCGGGGACTCAGCGTGTCTAACGAGGTGCAGCGGGATAGAGATCGGAGCACTCCTGTACTCCTCCTGCATGCCTCCCCAGGCCACACACGCTAGCGGCTCCCGACCGAAGTCCAAGCCTTACCTCGGGGGTGCACAGCCTCACTCTCTCTCTCCGCTCGTCGGGCGTCCTGCTGGGCGATCCCAATCCCATTGCAGCTCTGTTGCTAGGCGACGCTGTAGCCGGACGGGTTACAGCGCTGCCTTCTCCTTCGTTGGCGATCTTGGGCAGATTCCTTTCGACGAGCAACAATCACGAACCCTTTCACCTTGTAGCTTCCATAGCTTCAAGAAATCCTTTAGCACTTTGCGGCTCGGGCCGGCGGCGGCAATCTTTACTCACAGCCTCAGTTACGATGACGGCTTGGGCCACAAACAGCAATGCAGCAGCGCGGACGATGTTTCACACTGGGAGGGCAATGCGGTCACAGGGCACTCCGTAAACAGCACAGGCGTGCAAAAAGCACAAGCACCAAGCGTCGCTGAGACACGGCCCTTTGTTTCAAGTAAGCCTTTAGCACGTTGCGGCTCGGGCCGGCGGCGGTGATCTTTACACACAGCCTTAGTTACGATGACCGCTCGGACCACAAACAGCAATGCAGTAGCGTGGACGATGTTTCACGCTGCGGGGGCAATGCAGTCACCGGGACCCTCGCAAACAGCACCACGAACCACACGGCATTCTCAGGCATGCAAAAATAACACGCACACAGTGTCGCAGCGTGGACGATGTTTCACGCTGCGGGGGCAATGCAGTCACCGGGAACCTCGCAAACAGCACCACGAACCACACGGTAGTCTCAGGCCTGCAAAAAGAACACACAGTGTCCCTGAGACACACTTGGAAACTTTTATATTCCTGATGTGAGAAGTTGGCCTGGTATATGCTGTCCACTAGTTATAGTGGGCACCCTCTACCAGTCCAAACAACCCATTATTGGTTATAGGTTAAAGACAACCTTTACTGAAAGCTATCCTAGTGGAAGCTATGGAGAGCAGCCTTCAGACTAAGTCTTGAAGGAATGTAAAGCAGCTTGTTTTACCAGTCTGTAATCTCTTGAATGGCTAAATGAAAGACAACCACACCAGGTATATATATAAAATATTTGTATTTATTTCTAAACACACCCTCCTAGTCTCTTCATGAGGCTAGAGGTCAAAACACATAAGTTACTCTTCAAATATGACAGTAATAGGCACAAACACACGTCAGGCCCTAGGGGCGAGACAAACCATATACTAAAATAGTGGTATAAGAACCACGACTTAACTGGACACAAGGCCTAGAGCCTGTAAAATCGCTGAGACCCCAAGGAACCACCCAAGGTAGTGACACAGGGGACCCACGGGGGCCGCGTGCAGTGTGAGAACACAGGCGCGAGCTCCTGTTAGCTTCTATGGGGAAAGTCGCGGTTAGATTTTTAAAGATTAGGGACACTTAGAAACGAACTAGGACCAAACCCTTTGGGACTTAGGAAGTTCTAGGGTCAACACCCATGGAGGCACTTGAGTACTCATGTTACCTCACCCAGGGAAGCCGGGTGCATAGGTGTCAAATGGTGTCAAATGGTGCCGGGTTGCGTCGTCAATTTTAATGGGAGCTGGCAAAGAAGTGCTGCTGCCGGGAAGATGCGAAGTGTCCGAAGAGATCCAAGCCTGGATTGAAGATGAGAAGAACCTGAAAGCAGAGGGGACAGAGTCTGAGTCACTTGCCAGTGACCAGGAGGACGATAGGTGAATGCTCACCGATGGCGGGTGTTTCAGATGAAGAAGGTGAAGCTTGACTCTTCAGCCACGAGGACCAGGAGGCGTCGAGGACAACCAGGAGCTGGATTCGAGCTGTCCCACAAAGGATGTTGAGTGCTGCAGCATCGGTGCCCGGATTGAACACAACAAGCCTTGGCAACAGCAACCCACGCAGAAAGGAGAAAGATGCTTCGGCGCAGACCAGTAAGGTCTGAGGGACTCACCACTTGGTTGGAAGTCAGGGCACATTCAAAGCAACCAGAAAAGCCCAAGGAAAATCAAAGTTACCCCTCAGGGACCCACCAGTCGACGGACCAGGAATCGCGAAGGGACCTCGAGAGGAAACACAAAACGGCAGCCCACGGGTCACTCGGGGTGACTAGGCCAACAATCTTCAGTGGATCTTCTGCTCGAGTTGGGGGCTACAAGTAGTTACTGGTGTGGAGGTATGATTCCAAGGTGTTTGACACCAAACACGACATGTTTCCGTGCAGCCAGTCCAAACTTAGCATTAATCGTTTAAGATATAATGCACTTAAGAGTATATGGTCAGGCTGCACCACTGACAACCCCGGAGAAGAGATTCCGAAGGCTGCAGAGGGGCTCAGCTTATGCCTGGGCACCATCCCACATATAACCAAGCACTCTGCCTTCAGGATTGTAAAGGCCTGCCATAGGAGTGACTAATAGCTTAGCATGTGCAGTGATAGGAGAGGTATAGTGAACCTATACCTCAGTAAGGGGTGCATGCACCACCTTACCCAGGCTGCAGTAGCAGACCTGTGGTGTCATTTTGGGTGGGTTTCCAGGGGTGGCACAATACATGCTTCAGCCCCTGGTAGGCCTCTTGGGTACCTATGCCCTGGGTACATAGTATACCATATACTAGGGACTCACAAGGGTTCCTCAGGATCCAATCGGTGGTGTACCTAAAGTACATGCAATCAATTTAGAGAGGAAGCAGCTAGGCTGGGGCCCTGAATAGCAGGGTCCCAGCCAGACTAAAGTAAAAAAACAGTGAAACACCAGCAAAAAGTGGGTGTAAACATGTGAAGCAGATCCTACTCTCCTACACAACCCCCACCCCCCCCAAACGCAGGGACATTAAACTAACCTTGACCAGTTGAGTCTTCATGTTCTAAGTGGAAATATCTGGAGAGTCAATCTGCATTGGCATGGTTACTCCCAGGTCTATGTTCCACTGTATAGTCCATCCCCTGTAGGGAAATGGACCACCTGAGAAGTTTGGGGTTTTCACCCTTCATCTGTTTTAGCCATAAGAGGAGATTATGCCTGTCTGAACAATGAAGTGAGTATCAAACATGTATGGCCTCAACTTCTTCAGAGCCCAAACCACAGCAAAGGCCTCCCTCTCAATGGCTGACCAACATTTCTTTCTGGGGGTCAACCTTCTGCTTATGAAAGCTACTGGTTGATCCTGACCTTCATCATTCAACTGTGACAGTACAGCCCCTACCCCTAACTTAGATGCATCTGTTTGGACAATGAACTTTTTTGAGTAGTCAGGAGAATGGGAGCAGTGCACATGGCTTGCTTCAGGTCATCAAATGCCTTTTGACAGCTAGCTGTCCACTGAACCTTTTTGGGCATTTTCTTAGCGGTTAAGTCATTCAGGGGTGTCACTATTGATCCATACCCCTTGACAAATCTTCTGTAGTACCCAGTCAGGCGTAAGAAGGCTCTCACCTGAGTCTGGGAAGTGGGAGCAACCCAGTCCATTATGGTCTGGATTTGCTCTGCAATGGTTGAACCTGGCCCCCAGCTACAAGGTGGCCCAGGTACACAACCTGACTCTGCCCTATCTGGCACTTAGTAGCATTGATAGTTGGGCCTCCTTTTTGCGGGGCCTCCAAAACATTCCTCAGGTGGACCAGGTGATCCTCGCAGGTGGAGCTAAAGACAGCAATATCATCTAGAAATGCTGCACTATAGTCTTCCAGGCCTGTATGGACTTGATTCACCAACCTTTGGAAAGTGGCAGATGCATTCTTCAAACCAAAGGGCATTACCACAAATTGATAGTGCCCACTAGGGGTAGAAAACACTGTTTTTGGCTTTGCATCATCAGCTAGTCTGATCTGCCAGTAGCCAGCTGTCAGGTCAAATGTGCTTAGAAACTTGGCTGAGGCCAAAGTATCTATCAGCTCATCTGCCCTGGGGATGGGATGGGCATCAGTCCTAGTGACAGCATTGAGACCCCTGTAATCCACACAAAATCTCATCTCTCTCTTGCCATCTTTGGTGTGAGGTTTAGGTACCAGGACTACTGGACTAGCCCAAGGGCTATCTGAGGGTTTAATGACTCCCAAATCCAACATCTTTTAGACTTCTGTCCATATACAATCCCTGACATGGTCATATTGCCTGTAGATCTTATTCTTCACAGGCAGACTGTCCCCAGTGTCCACTTCATGAGTGCACCAGGTGGTCTGACTTGGGAGTCAGAGAAAACATATGTCTGTACTGACTGAGAAGCTTTCTGCAGTCAGTTTGCTGCTGGACAGTGAGACTGCCTGCCAAGGCTACACCATCAACTGACCCATCATCAGGGTTCTGAGAAAGCAGGTCAGGGAGTGGGTCACTCTCTTCCTCCTGTCCTTCATCAGTAGCCATGAGCAAGCCCATGTCTGCCCTGTCAACATATGGTTTAAGTTTGTTGACATGAAGTAAGTACCCTGTGGGGACTCCTAAGGGTTCCAAGGTCTACCAAGTAGGTAACCTCCCCTTTTTGTTCAGCAATGGTGTGGGGGCCACTCCATTTGTCATGGAGGGCTGCTGGGGCCACAGGCTCCAACACCCACACTTTCTGTCCTGGCTGGTAAACAGTCAGTACAGCCTTTTGGTCATGCCAGGCTTTTGTAATTCCTGGCTAGTCTCAAGGTTTTTAGTTGCCTTTTTCATGTATTTAGCCATCCTGGAACGGAGACCAAGTACATAGTCTGCTATGTCCTGTTTAAGGGGTTCGAGAGGTAACTCCCATCCCTCCTTCACCAGACACAAAGGACCCCTAACAGGATGACCAAACAAAAGTTCAAAAGGGCTGTAACCAACCCCCTTTTGTGGCACCTCCCTGTAGGCAAACAAAAGGCAAGGCAAAAGGATGTCCCATCTCTGCCTAAGCTTCTCTGGGAGACCTTTAATCATGCCCTTTAAGGTGTTGTTGAACCTTTCAACTAAACCATTACATTGTGGGTGATAGGGTGTGGTGAATTTGTAATTCACTCCACACTCCTTCCACATTGCAGTTAAGTAACTTGACATAAAGCTTGCATCTCTGTCTGATACTACCTCCTTAGGAAAGCCTACTCTTGAGAATACACCCAAGAGAGCTCCTGCCACCACAGGTGCCGTAGTGGTCCTGAGGGGAATGGCTTCTGGGTACCTGGTGGCATGGTCCACCACCACCAGTATAAACCTGTGCCCAGATGCTGTCTGAGGTTCCATGGGACCAACAATGTCAATCTCTACCCTCTCAAAGGGAACCTCCACCACAGGTAGTGGTATCAGGGGGGCCTTTGTGGTTCCTCCTGCCTTATCACCACCTTGGCAGGTCACACAGGAGCAACAAAACTCCTTAGTGTCTTTAGACATATGGGGCCAGTGAAAGTGAAGGACAATTCTGTCCCAAGTCTTGTTCTGGCCCAGGTGTCCTGCTAGGGGAATATCATGGGCTAGTGTCAATAGGACGCCCCTAAACTTCAGAGGTATAACCAACCTCCTGGAAGCACCAGACTTGGGGTCTCTACTCTCTTAGTAAAGGAGTCCATCATCCCAATAAACGTTATGTGTGCCACTAGCATTCCCAGCAGCCTCATCAGCAGCTTGCTTTCTGAGGGGTTCAAGAGAGGGGCAGGTTCTCTGCTCCTGGCTTAGATCAGACCTGGAAGGGCCCCCTGTCCCCAAGGACTCAACCTGATCATGTTCAAGCTTCTCTGGGACAGTTCCTTCTTGAGGCTCAAGATCATCTCCCTGAGGAGACTGATCTGCATTCTGAGGCAGGGGGAAGGCACTGCCTTAACCCTACTGCTCCTCCTCTTGGGAGGCACCTGGTCCATTCTTCCAGAATCCAGGGTCTGTCCAGTGTTAGACATTTTGGCCTGTGACCTAGTCACAGCAAAGACATGAGCAGGGATCCCTAACATTTCTGCATGTGTCCTGAGCTCCACTTCAGCCCAAGCTGAAGTTTCTAGATCATTGCCCAGCAAGCACTGTACTGGTAGGTCTGCACTTACTACAACCTTCTTAAGGCCAGTTACCCCTCCCCAGGAGAATTTAACAACTGCCAGGGAATGGTCTGTTCTGACATTGCAAGCATTGGTCATTTGGTACATTTCACCAAGTATAATCTGCCCAGGATCCACAAGATCTTGTGTCACCATTGTGACACTTGCTCCTGTTTCCCTGAATGCCAAAACCTCTTTTCCATTTATTAAAGGCTGTTGTCTGTATTTGCCCAGATTACTGAGGCTCACAAAGGGGGACATATCCATGCCCCCATCACAGACTAGAACAGCCTGTGTTGGAACTCAGGCTAGGCCAGAGTCCATCTCAGAACCCAGGGTCAACCCTAATACACCTTTATTCTGAACATTACCACCACCAATTGTAGCTGTACCAGGGGGAACAGTTGCCTTAGGGGCAATGGTGGCTGGAGTTGACTCTTTGTACTTGGTGCAGTCACTTGTATAGGGAGTTTTCTGCTTACAGATTTTGCACCATGGTTTGTTTTGGCCTTCTCCCTTGTTAGACTGTGAATCCCAACCTGAAGAAGATTTTTGGGGCCCCTGTGAAGACTTCTGGTCTTTACCTTTCTCCTCACCCTTGTCAGAGCTTTTAGGATCTTGCTTCTTGGGTTCACCACCTTGGTTCTGTACCTTCTGCCTCACCCTGGTTCTGACCCACTTGTCTGCCTTCTTTCCCAATTCTTGGGGAGAGGTCAGATCTGAGTCCACCAGGTACTGGTGCGGTGCAACAGCTGATTTTGACAGTTATTAAGGATCTACTCCCTCATAATCAAATTGTACAATCCTTGGAAGTCATGCACTTTGCTGCCAAGTAACCAACCCTCCAGAGCCTTAGTAGCACAATCTACAAAGTCTACCCAGTCTTGATTCTGTGCCTTTTGGGTATCCCTGAACTTTAACCTGTATTGCTCAGTGGTTAGGCCAAACCCTTCAATCAGGGCACTCTTCAGACTGTTGTAATCATCTGCCTCCTCCTCTCTAACAGTGAGGAGCTTATCTCTACCTTTGTCTGCAAAGGAGAGCCATAAGATTGCTGCCTACTGCTCCTGGGGGGCCCTTTGAACTTTACAGGTCCTTTCCAGAGCAGTTATCCATTTGTGGATGTCATCCTCACTCTGGTAGGGAGGGACAATCTTATTACGGTTTCTATGGTCATGAGACTTCTCCCTATCTCTAGGGATGCTGCTGCCACCATGGGACTCTAGTCCCAACTTTTTTCAAGCTCTGCAGAGCTTCAGGGCCACCTTATCTAGGGCCACCTGCTTCCTTCTGATTTCAAGCTGAGCTTCCTCATACTTAAGCAGTCTCTACCTCTTCTCCTGAGAGGTTTCCCTCCTATGAGAGGAAATAAAGATCCCTATTGATGAACCAGAATGGTTAGACTCTACTGAGGGAGATCTAGACCTTCTAGGTCAACCGCCAACTTTGTCTCCAGGAGGGACAAAGAGGGGGCCAGTGTGGCCCTCCCCCTCATCTTCCAGGGGAGCTGGATTTTCCAGGTCAAGATCATTGTCATCTTCCTGGTCAGCATTAGAGGTCAGGTCATGGGGAATTTCACCCCTAGGCCCTTCCTCATGTGCTGTCCCACCCACTCTGCCTACCCCTTCAGACCCTATAGGTCTTCTGAGATCATCCAGCCTGAGTACCTCTATGAGATGCTGGGTAGTTGGACTTTTGCCTGTCTTCAGTTTCCTAGCTGTGCATAATGCTCTCAGTTCAATGAATGGGAGGTTATCATACTTGGAAACTAGAAGCCCATTGGCTTCTGGCAGGGACCCACTGATTCCTGGCCTTGAAGACATTACTAGTGAGGTGTGGTGTATTGGCCTACTAAACTCTCTTGAGTTGTAGAAAGGGTGTGCTAAGCCCTTCACACACAACTAAGTTCAGTAGAACTTACTGTATTCTAAAGCTTGTATTATATGTACCTAGGGTACCTTTAGTGGTTTTCAGTTAGTCACTCAATTGAGATCATCTGGTAAAAACAATAGCAAGCTGGAATCCCACACGCTGCACACCAATGTGAGAAGTTGGCCAGGTATATGCTGTCCACTAGTTATAGTGGGCACCCTGTACCAGTCCAAACAACCCCTTATTGGTTATAGGTTAAAGACAACCTTTATTGAAAGCTATCCTAGTGGTAGCTATGGAGAGCAGCCTTCAGGCTAAGTCTTGAAGGAATGTAAAGCACCTTGTTTTACCAGTCTATAATCTCGTGAATGGCTAAATGAAAGACAACTACTCCTGGTATATATATAAAATATATGTATTTATTTCTAAACACACCCTCCTAGTCTCTTTATGAGGCTAGAGGTCAAAACACATAAGTTACACGTCAAATATGACAGTAATAAGCACAAATATACGTCAGGCCCTAGGGGCGAGCCAAACCATATACTAAAATAGTGGTATAAGAACCACAACTTAACTAGACACAAGGCCTAGATCCTGTAGAATTGCTGGGACCCCAAGGAACCACCCAAGGTAGTGACACAGGGGACCCACGGGGAGCCGTTTGCAGTGTGAGAACACAGCCGCGAGCTCCCGTTAGCTTCAATGGGGAAAGTCGCGGTTAGATTTTTAAAGATTAGGGACACTTAGAAACGAACTAGGACCAAACCCTTTGGGACTTAGGAAGTTCTAGGGTCAACACCCACAGGAACACCGGAGTACTCGTGTTACCTCACCCAGGGAAGCCGGGTGCATAGGTGTCAAATGGTGTCGGGTTGCGTCGTCGATTTCAATGGGAGCTGGCAAAGAAGGGATGCTGCCGGGAAGATGCGAAGTGTCCGAAGAGATCCAAGCCTGGATCGAAGATGAGAAGAACCTGAAAGCAGAGGGAACAGAGTTTGGGTCACTTGCCAGTGACCAGGAGGACGATAGGCGAATGCCCACCGATGTCGGGTGTTTCAGGTGAAGAAGGTGAAGCTTGACTCTTCAGCCACGAAGACCAGGAGAAGTCAAGGATAACCAGGAGCTGGATTCGAGCTGTCCCACAAAAGATATCACGTGCTGCAGTGTCGGTGCATGGATTGGACACAACAAGCCTTGCCTACATTAGAGGTCAGGTCATGGGGAATTTCACCCCTAGGCCCTTCCTCATGTGCTGTCCCACCCACTCTGCCTACCCCTTCAGACCCTATAGGTCTTCTGAGATCATCCAGCCTGAGTACCTCTATGAGATGCTGGGTAGTTGGACTTTTGCCTGTCTTCAGTTTCCTAGCTGTGCATAATGCTCTCAGTTCAATGAATGGGAGGTTATCATACTTGGAAACTAGAAGCCCATTGGCTTCTGGCAGGGACCCACTGATTCCTGGCCTTGAAGACATTACTAGTGAGGTGTGGTGTATTGGCCTACTAAACTCTCTTGAGTTGTAGAAAGGGTGTGCTAAGCCCTTCACACACAACTAAGTTCAGTAGAACTTACTGTATTCTAAAGCTTGTATTATATGTACCTAGGGTACCTTTAGTGGTTTTCAGTTAGTCACTCAATTGAGATCATCTGGTAAAAACAATAGCAAGCTGGAATCCCACACGCTGCACACCAATGTGAGAAGTTGGCCAGGTATATGCTGTCCACTAGTTATAGTGGGCACCCTGTACCAGTCCAAACAACCCCTTATTGGTTATAGGTTAAAGACAACCTTTATTGAAAGCTATCCTAGTGGTAGCTATGGAGAGCAGCCTTCAGGCTAAGTCTTGAAGGAATGTAAAGCACCTTGTTTTACCAGTCTATAATCTCGTGAATGGCTAAATGAAAGACAACTACACCTGGTATATATATAAAATATATGTATTTATTTCTAAACACACCCTCCTAGTCTCTTTATGAGGCTAGAGGTCAAAACACATAAGTTACACGTCAAATATGACAGTAATAAGCACAAATATACGTCAGGCCCTAGGGGCGAGCCAAACCATATACTAAAATAGTGGTATAAGAACCACAACTTAACTAGACACAAGGCCTAGATCCTGTAGAATTGCTGGGACCCCAAGGAACCACCCAAGGTAGTGACACAGGGGACCCACGGGGAGCCGTTTGCAGTGTGAGAACACAGCCGCGAGCTCCCGTTAGCTTCCATGGGGAAAGTCGCGGTTAGATTTTTAAAGATTAGGGACACTTAGAAACGAACTAGGACCAAACCCTTTGGGACTTAGGAAGTTCTAGGGTCAACACCCACAGGAACACCGGAGTACTTGTGTTACCTCACCCAGGGAAGCCGGGTGCATAGGTGTCAAATGGTGTCGGGTTGCGTCGTCGATTTCAATGGGAGCTGGCAAAGAAGGGATGCTGCCGGGAAGATGCGAAGTGTCCGAAGAGATCCAAGCCTGGATCGAAGATGAGAAGAACCTGAAAGCAGAGGGAACAGAGTTTGGGTCACTTGCCAGTGACCAGGAGGACGATAGGCGAATGCCCACCGATGTCGGGTGTTTCAGGTGAAGAAGGTGAAGCTTGACTCTTCAGCCACGAAGACCAGGAGAAGTCAAGGATAACCAGGAGCTGGATTCGAGCTGTCCCACAAAGGATATCACGTGCTGCAGTGTCGGTGCATGGATTGGACACAACAAGCCTTGCCTACAGCAACCCACGCAGAAAGGAGAAAGATGCTTCGGTGCAGACCAGCAAGGTCTGAGGGACTCACCAGTTGGTTGGGAGTCAGGGCACATCTGGAGCAACCAGGGAAGCCCAAGGAAAATCAAAGTTACCTCATCAGGGACCTACCAGTCGACAGACCAGGGATCACGAAGGGACCTCGAGAGGAAATACAAAATGGCGGCCCATGGGTCACTCGGGGTGACTAGGCCAACAATCTTCAGTGGATCTTCTGCTCGAGGTGCGGGCTACAAGTAACCCCAAGCACGACTTCAAGAGATGTCGAGAAGTCAATTCACTTGCAAAAGTGCCCGGTGACCAGGAGTTCCGGTTCCATCCTACACACGAGGGCTGCAGGTCTCAGCTTTGCTGGGGACTCAGGTTGGCCTCTGAGATGTCTGGAAATGCTATTCCTGGGCTGCAAATACTTCGGAGTTCGGCGGGAGCTTCGGAAATGCAGACCGGCAAAATGCTTCGTTGGTGCCTGCCAAGCAGGGGAGTCACTCCTTGACCCCAAGGGAGATTTCTTCAGTCTTCTAGTCTTGAGTAGAGCGTCGAAGTTCCAGGATTCAGCTTCAGAGTCTCGTCCAGGGATATCTAAAATTCTGGTTACAGAGGTTCCTTACTTATACCTAAGGAAGGGGTTGGACTAGCTCTGGGGACCCACCTATGAGAGGGTTTGGAAAGAGGGGTGGCTACACCCATTTCCGGTTTGAGCTTGACTATGCACAGGGACACCAAATGTGCCCCCAGTGCAGGACTTCAAAGCACTCTGAGAGTGCTCCCACCCCGCCCCAATACACATCAGCCTGTCTGGGAGGTGGTTACACCTCCTTGTGATAGGAAACCTATTGTCCAGGCCTCCCCTGCCGGAGTTTCGGTCAGCAGCAGGAGGCCAGACTTGTGTCTGTGGCTGCAGCATCCATTTTGTGATGCCAGGGCTCTATTAAGTTTCTACCGGGTATACCAGTGCTGCCATGTCTCTCCCTCTAGAAGGGTGGGATTATACTCCGACACCAGTTACTGGTGTGGGGGTATGATTCCAAGGTGTTTGACACCAAACACAACATGTTTCCGTGCAGCCAGTCCAAAGTTAGCATTAACCATTTAAGATATAATGTACTTAAGAGTATATGGTCAGGCTGCACCATGGACAACCCTGGAAAAGAGATTCCGAAGGCTGCAAAGGGGCTCAGCTAATGCTTGGGCACCCTCTCATATATAGCCAGGCACTCTGCTTTCAGGATTGTTAAGGCCTGCCATAGGAGTGACTGATAGGTTTGTATGTGCAGTGATAGGTGAGGTATAGTGAACCTATACCTCAGTAAGGGGTGTATGCACCACCTCACCCAAGCTGCAGTAGCAGACCTGTGGTGTCATTTTGGGTGGCTTTCCGGTGATGGCACAATACATGCTTCAGCCCCTGGTAGGCCTCTGGGGTACCTATGCCCTGGGTACATAGTACACCATATACTAGTGACTCACAAGGGTACCTCAGGATCCAATCTGTGGTGTACCTTAAGTACATGCAATCAATTTAGAGAAGAAGCAGCTAGGCTGGGGCCCTGAATAGCAGGGTCGCAGCCAGACTAAAGTCGAAAAACAGTGAAACACCAGCAAAAAGTAGGGGTAAACATGTGAAGCAGATCCTACTCTCCTATACCTGAGATTCCACAACAGGGGACCAGCTCTCCTCGGGCTCTTGGAGACAAGTTACTTCAGGACACAGAACACAGCAAAGTCCTCTCAAGCAGGGGGACAGAGCACACAGCAAAGTTCCTTGTCCTCTCCTCAGTCAAATCAGCAAACTTCTGGCCAGCCCCAGAACACACAGCAAGAACTTCAGCATCTTAAGCTGTTCTTCTTTGGCAGAGGTTCCTCTTGATCACAAAGTAGTTTCAATCATTTTTCAGTCTGGATTTCACCTCTTACAATTATACCCCTAAATGCCTTTGAAGTCTTTGTGTTCAGGGGGCTCTGACCCCGGTCCAAACCAGACCTGGGTGTCTTCCTGCCAGTGCACACCCTCTTCCTTTGTTAGTCAGGGTCTGGGGCCCAGACTCTCAGCAGGAGGTGGGGCCATCCTCTGGGGGCAGCAACACAACCCTTTTCACATCCAGGGGGCTACTCCTCCTCCCCACATCAAACGTAGGCCATCCTGTTGCTGTCTCACCTTCTCCTCCCTGGGGTCAGGAAACTTCACCAGACCCTGTCACATCCAAACCCAGGCAGGCAATGCACAACCAGGCAGATGCACACAGGATGGTTTAAGACAAGAAACCAGCCACTTCTAAAAGCGTGGTTTCTAAACACACAATTCAAAAACCATCTTGACAAAAAGATGTGTTAATAAATTCTGAGTTCAGGCACACTAAACTCCATGTCTCCATCTTATGCCTATGGGAAGATATGCTGGAAACATGGGACATAGCATTCCCCATTCTGTCCTATTAGGCAAGATGGCCTTGCAACAGTGAAAAACGAATTTGGCAATATTTCACTGTCAGGACATGGTACGCACCTGAGGACACTGTACCCTGCACAGGGGGGGGGGGTACCTTGGGCCTACTATAGGGGTGTCTGATGTGCATAAAAAGGGAAGGTAAGGCCAGGCAAGTGCACCCACAACAAGTCAGTTAACAAACTGCGTGCAGGCTCTGCAGCGGCAGGGCTGAGATCTCTTTTTAGGGCTACTTATGTGGGTGGCACAGTTACTGCTGCAGGCCCACTAGTAGCATTTGCATTACCAGCCCTGGCACACATAGTGCACTTTACAAGGGACTTTACTAGTAAGACAAACATACCAATTATGGATAACCAATTACCATAACACTGTATACAAAGAGCATATGCACATTAGCACTGATCAGCAGTAGTAAAGTGCCCAGAGTCCTAAACCAACAAAAACAGGTCAGAAACAATACAAGAGGAAGGCAAAATGTTCAGGGATGACCCTGTAAAAAGGGCCAAGTCCAACAAACATATTTTCTCTGTTTGATCTTACTCATTAGTTGATGGTATCTGAGTTCTTGTGTGTCCTTGGTATTCATATAATTTCTACCTGAATGTACAGAGAGAGATTTCAAATCTGAAATTACTAATTCAGAGAAGATGTCTGATGAGTCCCTTGCTGTTACTGGGAGGAATGCCGGCTTGGGTTTGAAGTGGGTTTTCACACTAGCATATATGTCAATTCCCAATTCAGTGGTAGGGCATGCACCTGCACCTGTGTTTAAACATTCCAGTTGGTCTACTCTAGTTCCATTAGTAGCTCCTTATCACTGACAGCCACATTTGTTGCTAATGAAGCCCTTGATGTTCCTGACTCAGTGACTGAGCAGCCTTTATGTGAAAGAAAAATCTGGAACTTCAACTGTCTAATACATTTTTAGAAATCAATTCAGGTTTGCCCGTAGTTGAAATTGATTGAAGTACAATAAGATAATCCCAGAGATAAAAGCATTTTTCTTCACTATCAGTTAGATCAATATCAGAGAGATTTATTATTGCTTCTTGTGTTCCTGCTGCCATTACTTTCGTTGGCGCATTTGTTTGGGTTTGGTCCCAGATCTTCTTTGACGTCACAACAACTTTATTGTATGATTACTTAAAATCCTTTGCAAAAGCAGAGCAAAATAAATTAAATACAAATTAAACAAGAGTAAAAATAGAATAGATAAAATCTAAAAGGGGGGTTAAGATGCAAGGACGCTGTCATGATCACCAGTACATAAGTATGGTTACTTTGTGCAAAAAGGTGCATTTAGAATTAAAACACGCGTAGGATTTAACATGCAGATGGTATGCATAGCAGCGTCACCAAGGAGGGCTAAGAGGCGGGAGTGCGTAGGCGTTCTAGTGGGTGTCTTAGTAACTTATAATAGGATGTTGTATGTTTAGCTGTGCCCCTTTTAGTCAGTTCAATGTCCGGTTGCTAAAAAGTTAGTGTGGACAATAATAGTATTAAAAGTGCGATGCTGTACAAATAAAAGTGTTGGTAATCCGTGAATCATAAATTATTTTACTATCAATTCTCGGGCTGATCGTAAAGTCATTCCAGCAACCGCATAAAACTTCCCAATTTGTGCAAGTTCCATCGGCACTATGGTAGTGTAAATATGCCTTAAGGCCTCCTTGCATGTTCTAAAGCCATTTTGAATGAACATGGTTCTTAAGTACAAACGCCTTGGGGACAGCAAAGCTGGGCAACAGCAGATGACATGCTCCGCAGATTCTGTATGGTATTGGCACAAACAATATCCAGTCCAACTTGACGACCAATTTTTCCAGTGCGCTCTATAATCTTGTATTGGCAAAGTTAAGAGCCTCACCATCATGGTATTTTGTAGAGCCTGCCTTCCCAGTCCTGCTTTTAGGTAGGGCTGACAAGAAGTTGTTTCATATGAGTTAATAAATCCCTCTGCACCCCGAACAGGTCTGATCCGTTCGAGGTTTTGTTGCCTCGAGATGTTCTTGCCACATTTTTTTAGCAGGTTCTTTAGACTAAGCTTTGTTAATGGTATGTTAAAAGATCAGCTGGTAATCCCAATGTTTTTTTGGCCATCAAGAAATACCTTGCCCAGCGACTGTTGTTGTCTGTAAAAACCACCTGTAGCACTGCCCTTCTTTGACGTTTCCTTTGATTGTTTTTCCTTTTCTTTGGGGAGAGGCTTTGTATTTAGCGACCATTCTAACCGTAAAAAATTTAATTCTTTAATGACTGCGGGTGGATCCCTCTGCACCCCTTGTCCTCCTACTGCTCCTTCTTCCAGGTCAGTTTCGACTTCAGAGCTTAGTTCTGAGCTTGTTTCCATTATTACTGGCTGTCCACGACTCACATGACCTAATGATTTGTCAGTCACTTGTCTTCTCAGGCAATCAAACCTTTTCCAATTCATATATCTATCCCCTTTGATAACCAATATTATCTCTCAAAAATTTTACTGAATTTCTTTCTTTTATTCTTTGTTCATACTTCTTCAGATTGATTTCTATTTCTTTCTCAAATTTCTTAATTTTGTCCTAATACTCATGTTTGCTCAAATCATCTTGCAAGGATTTGATTTCTTCCAAAATCTCTTCTCGGTCCCGTGTCACATATTTCACTAGAATTTTCAACTCTACTTTGGAAGACTTAGCACTATTTTCAGTCCATTTTCTGAGCATCTCTGGGTTCTCATAAGTGGGTGCAATTAATAAACGCAGACCTCTTGGGACTCTGCCTACTTCCAGATATTTCTGGAGTGACTTGCACTCCCACCATTTTGAAGCTTCGATTTTGTTTATTTTTTCTGTTCTCTGCATTTTAGATCGTAAATCTTCTGTCTGAAATGACAGGCTCTCAAGTTGAAATACTCATTTGTCTGTTGCATTTCTTCTGACGCTTCATCCCGCTCTTTTAACCAGTTTGATGCCATTTTATACAATGAAGCTTCTTCAACTCAAATGCGCTGGTGCACTTTCTACTGATCCTCCTTTAACACTGTATTTACAATACCGATCCCTCTCCCTTCTGCCACAGGTTTTCCATGTGCGTAGGTGAGCTGAAACGCCGAATAGAGTCTCCTACCTGTCCTCTGGGTGTCCTCCGGCAGCTGGCTTTCTACTTTTCTGCGAATATACAGCCAGACATCATTTACATTTTCAGGCAGTCCTCTGCACGGGGGGTTTCGCTGTATTGGCACGCTACAATCACATCCACAATGCTGGGCTCCGCATAGCTCCAGAACGAGGTTGTGTTGGTTTGTTGCCGAGACCAGCTGACTCAGCACATAGAACGTCCACTCCTGCTTCAAAAAAAATTACACAGGTACTGACAACCCCAGGGGCTTTGTTCATCAGTAGATTTTATTTATATTCTTTCATCAGTATGCATTGACACGTTTCAGCAGTCACAGCTGCCTTACTCACATGTAAAAGACATTCTTTACGACTTCATTATTTAAATGTGCATTATCCAATGCCTAATACTTTCTTGGCATGGAAAAGGAAAACATACTTCTGATCTTTTGCTTTGTAGTTCTTTGATAATTTTTTTCATTTTTATTGTTGTATTTTGCTATTCTGTATTTTTAAAAATGGATAAAAATAAATAAATAAATATATATATATATAGCACCCACCCCAGACACCTCATTAAAAGCATCCCCTATGGGGAGATTTTTTGAGTCAAAAGAATTTGCAGCAATGAAAGTGACCTAGCTATTTGTTTGAATGACTCTGTGCAGAGGTTTGAGGCTCGAGGGTACAGATCAAGCGATTTACAGACTGCTATTGCTAAAATACACAACATAGATGATGAATCGCTGAGGTCATTTGACGATGATTGTACAGTATCAGAGACCCTTAACAAATTGGAAATTAAAAAAACAGTGGTCAGGCTCATAACTACTTTTAGTTGTCAAGAAAAGCAGGTAAGAAACATTATAAATAAAAACTGGTCTATTTTAAAGTCAGATATTACACTTGCCCCTGAGTTAGATGTATTGCCTGTTATTACTTTCAGAAGGGCTCCCTCTATGAGAGATGCCCTTGTAAAAACTAGTCCTGAAGTAATTGAAACTGGACATTGGCTATCTAACAGAACAGGTTTTTCCAAGTGTAGTTCCTGTAGGGCATGTACATTTGGGGTACATAAACAGGAATTTTTTGATGGTTTCTCCCCCACCCCATGTAAAATCAAAGGATTATTTACATGCAAAACAGACCATGCAATCTATGCATTAGAATGTACTTGTCATTTACACTACATCGGTAGCACTAAATTACAAGATTTTAACCGTATCCTGCAGCACTTACGTGCAATTGTGAATTCTGATCCTACGTATCCAGTTGCACGTCAATTCAAATTGGTGCATCAGAACAACTTAAAAGACCTTAACTACTTTGTAATTGACGAAGTTCCACGATCAATAAGGGGAGGAAACAGAGAGAAAAAATTGCGTCAATTAGAAAGTCAGGATATCCTACAGTTAGATACTAAAATGCCAAATGCCCTAAACACTGGGGAAGACCTGTACAATTTCCTTTAATGTAACTTTATTGCTGCTATGTAATCGGATTTTCCTTTTATATATTTATATAATTTTTTATATATTTATATATACTGTTTGAAGCATGACCAATATTCAAGATTTTAGGCCTTACTTTTATCGGATTTTAACTGGTTTTACTAGTTTTCTGGTTTTACTGGTTTTTATTCGGTGTCTGTGAGGTAGTGGGATCTGACATTTGTTGGTTATTTGCTGTTGTCGGATTAGATTATATCTAATGAACATATGATCCATTTTGGTGGTAAAGGGACTGTACTGTCTGTTTGATGATTTTTTTGATGTTTTGCTTTATGATTCTTAGCAGCTGAAATCTAGCGTTTTTTGCATATATTTTCTACTCTTAGAATGGGTATTTTGCACTGTATATGCTTTTGTTTGTATATGCTTTCGATATGCATTAGCAGTTTTGGTCTACAGTTTAATAGCATTAAGTCTTCTTGAGAACAATCTTCTCTTTTTTTCTTGCACTAGCACTTTATATTGATATTTACATTTATATTGATGGCATTTTAACCCCTTCAGTGCCCGCCCCTTTCCCCGCCCTGTGCCGGCCGTTGCATTAGCGGGCGGGGTTTATGACGAGCTGGTCTCGTCATGGGCACAGCGCAACCGCGGCCCATGACGAGACCAGCTCGTCACGGGCATTGAAGAGGTTAACTCTGAGCGTCCAGTCCATCCATTTAAATATATTTTTTTAAGAAGTGAGTTTACTATGGTTTTAATAGTAGACTTGCTTACTTATCACTTGTGGTTCATCATGCACTTTTTATTATAACACAAGATTTTTGCACTATGTATATAAGTTGAATTAACTGACAGACAGGTTTTTGTAATTTTAGGTGGTCAACATATATATTTTTAAGCAACGAATGGGCACTTGCCCTCTATTTTTTATATGCATTTAGCATTGAAGAATCTATTGTTGATAAAATATATCTACATTTGTCCAGTGTTTATTTGTTTAAACGATTACCCTGATGGGAAAAGTATTTTTGGAATACTGTAATTGTATGTAGAGATTGTGTTTACCACTAACTTAAACCATTAAGTCTGTTATCTAGCCCTATGAATCAATTAGGCGGAACTTACTCGTGTAAATAGTATTTATTGCACCATTGGTCTCGACATGTCATGTGATCAAGACCGGGGAAACCCGGTCGAAACGCGTCATGTTGCTGAGGGAAGAATAAAAACAGCACTGAAGATACTTTACTGTGTGGTCCGTTCCTGCTCGTTTGGTGAATCAAACTTGAAGTAGCCAGGATTGTGCTTTTGTTTTGATATATATATATATATATATATTTTCACACTGAAGTTACTCCTTCCGGTGATTGTAGTCCGTTGAGAGGTGGCGCGATGTAGGTGGGGAAAACCACTATTCAATATCATGCACAAACGGAGTTCAAGTCGCATTCTCAGGTCATCGCACAAACCACCAGTACTCCAAAGGTTAGCAAAGGGGGTTTATTCACCTCATAAACCCGTCGTGATGCGTTTCACCCTCAAAGGGGCTTGTTCACACAACGGTTACACAAGTGGCACGAACTTACATATATTTTCTGGTACGTAATGAGCATAGATGATGGACTTGTCGTAAAAGACAATGCATTATGCCAAATACATGATCGCCATCTTGGAGTTGACAAAATTGCATCAAAACACATAAACACCTGTACAATTACAATCATTATGCTTGTGCATCTTATACATTGGTGAGAGCATGTATATTTTAAAAAAAAACATGAGACCATAAAGTAGTGTTGTCTGAGTAGAGTATTGTTTGAAATGTTAAAAACCAGGGGTGGTGTTGCGCGAGTGACGTGTTATGACTGCCCTTTATGATGCATGCTGGAACTCAGTGATATTGCGCAAGTGACATGAATCTAGTATGCACATTGTATACCCTTTGAGGGTGAAACGCATCACGGTTGGTTTATGAGGCGAATAAACCCCCTTTGCTAACCTTTGGAGTACTGGTGGTTTGTGTGATGATCCGAGAGCGCGACTGGAACTCCGTTTGTGCATGATATATATATAAAAAAAAAAAATAATAATCTTTTGGGGGTAGGAAATACACACAATCTTGCAAGAAACAAAGAATACGAATAAGTGCATTATTTAATTAATCGTAGTATTTTATACACAGATATTTCGGATTAAAATGTCCTAATCCATTTGCACATATCCACAGAAAGTAAGCATGCGAGTAGTGTGTTTTGGCATGATTTGCACAAATGGGATTTAACCCAGGATTGTATAAAAAAGATTAGGCATAATTTGTACATATGGTATTTAACCAATGATTACACACAAAAGAAGATTTAACAAAGGTACTCAGTAACAGACCGCTCGGTTTACAATTGGGTGGTAAAGTATCAAAGCGTTCTTTGCACAACATGAGGATTGCCCCATAGCTGTGAAATCCAATGATGATTTGACAACTTACATCATGGGTAGCAATCTCAGTTACAATGGCTGGGAACTGCGGACTCCTAATATTCACGCAAAATGGGGGAACACCCATCATTGAAAATTAATATTATGTTCTATTCGACTTATATAAAGATTTGCACTACTTGCTGATTTGCACAATTGTATTTAATTGAAATCAACTGTAAATTTTCTGACCAATGAAACAATTTTAATGTGTGAGATATTTATAAAGTATTTGAATATGCAATTTTAACACATGATTTCAATTCTATGCTGTAGTATTTCTTCTACCTCTATCCGTAATTCAATCACATGTTTGAACTTTGAACCTTGAATAATTTGCACTGTCACTTTAAATACTGTGGTCTAACTCATTCACATTGTCAGGTGAACAAGGCTCGGACGAGCTGAAACGTTATGGCGACATACCGCACAAAATAAATCTTTTGCACTAATTACCTGGTCCGTGTCCTTGAATGCTTCGAAGCTCAACTACGAATGTTGGTGAATATATATATATATATATATATATATATATATATATATATATATATATATATATGTGTGTGTGTATATATATATATATATCACAAAATGCTCCTTAAACAAAGAGGCACACCGACTCTGGCTGAAAGCTGCATTTCATTTATTCATGGAAAAGCACGAAGGCAATAGGCATCCTTTTCCCAACGTTTCTGCTTCTGCAAGCCTTGATCACGGGAGGAGTCTCTGGCTTTTGAATGACCCACGTGGTTCCTTTAAATCACTGCATACGGCTTCCTGGAATGCAAACATCCAAGATTACCAACATTTTACCATCTTCCCAAATTACATAAAGACGCCATCAACCCACCCGGCCGTCCCATAGTTTCTTCTTTGGGAAGTCTGACTGAACACATGTCTACATTTGTGGATTTCTTTCTGTCTGAATTATAGATTTTTACTCAATGCTTGCGTGATAAACTGTTCCCTCGATCTGCTGCTCGTTCTGACCTTTGCCAAACGATATGATTTACCCAGGAAACAGATGTCAAGTAACAAGAACAAATCAGTGATAGAACAAAGAGACACCTCTGAGTCCGAAGTAACGGACGTGGATTTGAGCAGTGATGAAAGAGAACCTCAGTCCACAGGAAGCGAGGCGATTACCCCTTTTCACGAGGAGTTTCGGATCATAAGACAGACGTGGGGCAGAGGTGGAAGAGGAAAACCTTCAGAACTAAGGAGAAGAGCAAACGCCGGACGAGGAGAGGCGGCTGGCGCAAGCAACAGTACCGCATCGCCTCGGATAACTCGGAGCAAACGGGGGGCGAGACGGTAGAGTCACAAACGATCACTGTCGTAAATTTGACACCAAGACGACTGAACGACGCAGAATTGAAGGTGCTCCAACTTGGATTGGGCTTCTGCCCCTCAAGGAAATCTGAATATACACAGACTAGGATCGATCTATTTAAATTTTTGAGAAAATTGAAACTGACCAAGTACTTTAAAGGAAAGGGATCTACCCAGGACAGAGGAAGGGTCACCCAAACGGATATGGATAATCTCGTAGCGGGTGACTTGGAAACATTGGCTGTGTTGGAAGAACTCCAAGATGAAGGAGACCCGAGGGAATTGATCCCTAGCATTGCAGGAACCATGGAAAAAGCAGGCATAAGTCAAATAAATCCGGGTAGCCCCTTTAAGCCTACATCAAGGTTTGTCCTTATGATGCCGTCAGATTCAATCGATGTTTTCTCTGAGATCGTCACTAAAGAACTGATTAAACTGCGAGGCAGAAACAACTCCAAGAAGAAATGTGGGAATATAACTGCAAACCAAAGAAAGGCGATTAAAAACTTGCAGGAAGATAAAACGATTGTCTGCAAACCATCGGATAAGGGTGGCAACGTGGTGTTGATGACATTGGAACACTATCAGTGTGAAGCCTTCAAACAACTCAACGATGAATTGAGTTACACGAAAGTAACACGAAAGGAGTTTGAGAGCAGTATTGCGTCTTATCGAACACTCCTCAACAAGTGGTATTATAAAGGCATGCTGTCCAAAGAAGAGTACGGCTTCCTGGAATGCAAACATCCAAGATTACCAACATTTTACCATCTTCCCAAATTACATAAAGACGCCATCAACCCACCCGGCCGTCCCATAGTTTCTTCTTTGGGAAGTCTGACTGAACACATGTCTACATTTGTGGATTTCTTTCTGTCTGAATTCGTGATAAACCTTACTTCCTACATTAAGGACACCAAGGACTTCCTGATCAAAGTGGAAAATATGCCCTGGGAAGACAATTATGTAATGATGACTCTTGACATATCAAGCCTGTATACCAGTATCGATCATTCGCAAGGACTAGAGGCAATCAAGTATTTTCTGGACAATCGTCCTATGAATCTGGCAGAACATAACAGTATGCTAATGGAGTTTATAACATTTTGCTTGAGCAATAATATCTTTCTGTTTCAGGATTTCCTATTCAAACAGGTACGAGGTACCGCGATGGGGACCTGCTTCGCCCCCAGCTACGCGAATCTCTTCGTGGGCTGGTGGGAGGAGCAGGTTGCCTGGGCGGAGTCCAATCAAAACTGGACGCAAATGGTCATTAGCTGGACCAGATACATTGACGATCTGTTCATTGTGTTCAAAGGTACAGAAGAACAGGCAAACGAATATGTGAAAGTGCTAAACAACAATGAACTTAACCTCAAGTTCACGGGGGAAATAAGCAAGGTATCTGTGAACTACCTGGACCTCACGGTGTTCTCCGCGGAGGGCAGACTGTGCACCCGGTTGCACAGGAAGCCCACCGCGGGTAACTCCGTGTTGCATGCTCGAAGTTGCCATTCGGAAAAAACTAAAACCAGTATTCCATATGGCGAACTTCTTCGGATTAAGAGGAATTGCACACGTAATTGCGACTATCTAGTCGCAGCACAAGAGAGCATGGATAGATTCAGGCTTGGAGGGTACCACCAGGAAATTCTAGAAGATGCCAAGAGAAAGGCTGAAGTCAAACCCAGACTTGATCTGATCACTGAGGAAGGGAGCATTAACAAGGAAAAAAGAAGTAAGAAGGGCAGAAATAATAACTTCAGAATGATCACTGAATTTTCAGATGATGCCCAAGCCATTAGAGACATTTTTAGAAAGAACTGGCACATATTGAAAGCAGATCCCATAATTGGTAGAGATATACCCAAAGCTCCACTCATTACATTCAGAAGAGCGAGGACATTGCGGGACGATTTAGTCCAGAGCCACTGTAGTAAAGTAAGCAAAACATCACCTTTTGGGAAGATTACAGGCTTTTTTCCATGTATGAAATGCAGAGCATGTAAGAACAGTAGGAAGGTTACCAATTATAGTGCACCTGGTTTAGATCACCCCAGAAAAATCAACAAACTATTGAATTGCAATACCTGCTTCACGGTGTATTGTCTGGTGTGCCCGTGTGGCTTACGCTACATAGGTAGCACCATACACCCCACTAAGGTGCGTATCCTAGAACACCTGAGGGCCATCAATAACAAAGACGTAAATTACCCGGTGGCAAGACACTTTGAAAAATTTCATCAGAGTAACAGGGATTTGTTAAGATTTTTCTGCATAGATCATGTACCATCCAGTGTTAGAGGGGGTGATAGACAGCTCCAACTGAGAAGATTGGAATCAAGACATATAATTGATAATCAGACCAGGATGCCTTTTGGTTTAAACAGTGGAGAGGAAATGGCCGTTCATTTGTAATTACTGCAAGAATGAATCTGTTTTTGTAATATACATGCAACACCATAGTTAGAGGGCAGCCGTAACCCATCCAGGGTTTGAGTGTTCTATTTTTCTAAGTTTGTTTTTTTGTGCTTCAAATTGTTGAGAAAGCCCATTCAGGGCGGGATGTTTCAGTTTGAAAACAACAGTATATGTTAAGCAAACGGTAGACTTTGCATGTTTAATAATGGCTGCCATTCTAGGACTGATGGAAGTCCTATTTTCATTTCTATGACATGTGTAAAGTATTTATGTTTACCAAACGTGCACGCCGATCACAATTGACAAAGGCGGCAGCCGAAACGCGTTTTGTCGTGAGGTTTGTCCTTCAATAAACTGAAGACACTGTTCCCGTGAGTGCTGGTATTTTGTTTTGGTACCACGAGCCTGATTATAGATATATATATATAATCTATAATCAGTGAAATTAACAGGTTATAGGGACATTATAGTTAGTAGAATTAAAAAAACCTTACAAATTCTCTAAAACACCAAAGGTTATAGCTACGTTATAGTTGGATCAGATTTTACATGCAGAAAACAGCAGTCATAGTTACACTTATCTCAAGAAACTATAACTTGTGCCCCAAAGTAACTATAACTCGCGTCTCCAAGGCAAGGTTGTTAGGAAACAAAAAAAAAGGCAACAGTAACCTTGAATGAGGGGGATAGGTAAAGGGAGGTGTTTTATATTGTGAAAACTCAGGGAGAAGAGGAAAGACGATTAAGGAGGAAACTTTCCCTTTCAAATGATAAATAATAAAGATGGTAAAGAATGTTGTACTGCGCTGTTACTTGTTTATGTGGCGAAAACAATAACAAAAATGTAAAAAAAAAAAAGGACGATAAAGGTGAGGGTGGGGAGTTAAAGTTGGTAATCCCCTTGAAAAATCTAAAAGAAAATGCAACCTGAAGAAATGTTTTCATCAAGAAGGGAATTATCCATAAAGCTCTCATCTTCGTCTTGATTCTCTTCGCACAAAGGGAGTTGTGTGTTAAGTGGATCCTCCCTTGTTCCCAAAATGAAGACGAATGGATCCGCTGTGTACAAAAAAATTAAGGTCTTGATCAGGTGGACAAAACTGTCAAGAGAACCAAATTTTGGGAACTTTGGGATGATTGGTTTCAGCTTCATGTCTCCAGCCTATCTCACTGAGCATGGAATCTTTCTCTTTCACCTTTTCTCTTCTTTCCTAATTTTTGCTCAGTTTTATGTTTCTGACCTTGCATGACTATAGTTTGAGCTGTTGTTTTTCTTTTTGAGATCTTATGGAACTATGATTATATGTATGCTATACAGGTTGCCTTGGTGGTCTGAAACATCTACTTTGAACACCTGTCTTTTTTTGAGGGGTCAGTGCCATCGCCTTTCCAGGAGGTATTAGCATCTTTTGGCCCCGGGATATTCTTATCCCTCCTCCCTTGCGGAGAGATTGGGTGCCTCTTTTGGATTTCCTTCCGATTCTGGTTTTGGCTTTCTGAACCCAGAGCATAGTTTGATAAATGAGGACTAAAAAAAAAAAAAAGAAGGGAATTATCAGATTGTGAAAGCCATTCTAGATGAAAAAAAACTGTAAAATAGGTTTGACGTCAAAGATTAGTCAGACCCGGTTTCTTCAGGTTGTATTTTTCATTTTCCTAGGAATACACATACAACCAATAAAACACACATTATGATTATTCCACCATGGTGATGTTGAAAGATCTAGTGAATATAAATACTCTCGGGTAAGAGGTAGACACTATCATGACCTGTTGTGGCATCGTGACTTAGTGGTCACTTTTGCCTAGCTGCTCGTTTCTCTCTGGTCACCTGGAATCCTTCTAGGTCACAGAGAGAATGCAGGCGCGTGTGTGGGGGGACGGTTATTGGATAGTTACGGAGCTGTGACAGACGGTCTTGGATGGTGTGTGCTGGAGTTAAACCTAGAAAAGTACTTGTGGACACTTTCAAGTCTCTACAAGAACCTCAAACTAAGAAGGAACTCTCTTCTTTTCTTGGCATGGTAAAATACTACAGTTGGTTTATCAAGGACTTTGCTTCAAAAACATACAATATGAGGAAACTATTGAAAAAGAAATTTGATTTTGAATGGGACTGTTCAACCAAACAGGAATTTGATAATGTGAAATGTGAACTGAACAATGCACTTTCACTACAGGCATATGATCCACTAAACATCACCAAAGTGGTGTGTGATGCTAGTGCTAAGGGTTTAGGAGCTCTATTGAATCAAAACAGAGGTGGGAAGGAAGAACTTATTGCCTGTGTGTCATGCTGTCTCAGAGATGCAGAATATAACTAATCTGTTATTGAAAAGGAATCTCTTGCCGTGCATTGGGCTATTAATAGATGTAGAAACATTTTGTGGGGAATCAGGTTCACTGTTCAGACAGATCATAAGCCACTAGTAGAAGTATTTTCAAAAAAAGTTCTAGATGCAATTTGATCATGCATAGGAGATGGGTTGTAAACTTACAAGAGTATTGTTTTGATGTGCAATATGTTCCGGGTTTGAGCAATTTCTCGGGAGATTGTTTATCCAGAATGGTGAATGTTGACGTGTTGGATGCCAGTGGGATAGAGGAACAGGATGAGGAAGAAGTGGTGAGAGGATGTGAAGTCACTGAAGGCATCATCAGTGAACATGAGGGGCTGTCTGAACTTCTACTTGATTTAGAACTAAACTGCATGATTCAAATTTTAGCTCTGGCAGGCTTGACAAGTCAGGAGAAGGTGAGTACAAGGACAATTGGTGCAAGATTTTACACGAATTAGCGTTTGACATAGGATTCCTTTTGAGAGGCACAAGGCTTATTCCTCCAAAGAAGTTAAGGCAGAGAGTTTTACAGATGGCCCATGAATGTCACATGGGAATTGTGAAAAACAAGTGTTGGGTCAGAAGAGATTTTTGGTGGCCTGGTCTTGATCATGATGTTGAGCATATGGTGAGAGAATGTGTGGAGTGCATTAATTCATACAAAGGTTTAAGAACTAATCATATTCCTATGGCATGTAGAGATTTACCTAAATACCCTTGGGAGGAAGTTGCCATGGATATTTTGGGCCCAGTAAGAGGTGAGCATGTTACGCCATATGATGTAGTTTTGATGGACTTATACTCTAGATGGGTCGATGTGTCATGCGTACAGGACAAATCTTCAGGTGCCATCATAAAATGTTTGGAGAACATATTTAAATGTTAGAGTTTTCCACATTTTCTTCTCACACATAATGGGGTGCAGTTTTGCTCAAAAGAGACTAAATTGTTTCTCAGGAGTTGTGGCATAACCACAAAAAGTCAGCTTTGTACCATCCGGAGACAAATAGTGCAACTGAAAGAGTCATTAAAACTTTAAAAAAGGCATTTATTTAGCAATAGCGAATGGTACTGATTGGAAAATTGAACTATCTAATAGGTTATCTGGTTATCGTCTTGCACCACATTCAAGTACTGGCAAATCCCCTTTTGAGTTGTTTAAAGGGAGAGTCCCTTCTATAATGATGTGTCCTGGTTGGATGAATTAGAAGAAAGGCTGTGTTGACAATTCATTAGGAGGGTGGAGAGAGAAAGGGGTTTCAGCGCAGGTCAAGAGGAAACAGCTATTTGATAAAGATATGAAAGTAAAGGATGTAAGAGTTGAAGTTGGCGATTTTGTTAAAATAAGAGCCACCAAAGGGTGTGCGGATTGGTCCAAATTCAGAAGGGGATTGGATGTGATCAAGTGTTTTAAGAATGCGGTCAAAACACATGATGGTCGTGTGTAGAACAAAAACAGAATAGTTGTCATTGATCATGCGCAAAACCCACAAATTACAAGGTGTACAATACTTGTACATGCCAGTTGTAATGTGCATAGTTTAAGTTTGCACGAGTCCCACAACAGTGGGTTAGTCTCTCAAAGGAAGAGTGTCAGAGAAACTAGGAGACCTGCTTATCTCCAGGTTTTTGTGGTGTAGAGTTTTAGGTGTATTCAGTCCATGTGCATGTAATTTCTTTTTTTTTTTCCTTTGTTGCTTCATTTATCTTTCAAATATTTTACCATTCTTCTCTCTACTTACACTTACCATGTGTGGTTCAAGTTCATTGATTCTTTAGTGTTTAATGGGAGGGGGAAGTGTGGCATTGTGACTTAATGGTCACTCTTGCTGAGCTGCCCATTTCTCTCTGGTCACCTGGATTCCTTCTAGGTCACAGAGAGAATGCAGGCGCGTGTGTGGGGGGGACGGTTATTGGACAGTTACGCAGCTGTGACGGACGGTCTTGGATGGGGTGTGAATAAAGGACTAATATACCTTAATTGCCTGTGTCTCGTCTTTGAAGAACAACACCACACCTGTTCTATATCAAAACAAAGATGTGTAAAAATTCTGAAATCATCAGGCTATTATTGCTACTGGTCCCACACATAATTAAGGAAAAGCTGATTGCAGCATTTTTGCATAATATTGAGGGTTTACCAGGAACGTCTGACTAATGACTTTGAGCAATATGCTTTTTATAGATATTTGTTTAGTCTTCCAAACAGCACCATCAAGTTCCACATTAGGCTTGAATTTGGCTTATATAAACCATACAATGCTTTATAATCTCAGGGCTGGATGAACAATGCTGTCTTGAGGTCACAAAGTCGGCGATTTAAAAAAAAATACAGAGCTTGCCGCTGCAAAGTACTAAAACGATTTTCTGAGTTTGAAAATCATTTTGATTTGCAAATAGGTTTATTGATCCATTTTGAACCACATTTAGGAGTGGCCATGAAAGAGGTGCCTCAGAATGGTATGTATCAATGGTTTGCAACCCCAATCTCATTCGCAAACCATCGAAAAGTTATCCATCCCTTCACCCATTAACTGCTGAAGCTTTTCCACTTCCAACACTCCTTACCCTTCATAGCTTTTTATTCCACATAAGGTAGCCATGCCAAATTTGCTTCCTTTTTCCAATATCCTAGGGATTTTAAAGCTACCAGGGGTTTGTTGATGGATTGTCCACTAGAATTAAATTATGTATTTTGAGTTAAAATGTGAAAAAAGTGCTTTGCAAGAAGTTGTATGTTTTATTAAATTGGCATAAACAAGCATTTTGCGGTGCAAAGAATATCATCTTCTCAGCTTCCAGGAACAAGCAGAACTGTGTAAAAAAAGAATTGTTTACTACGGTTTTAGAATTTTTCTAAAAGATAGTCTATTTTCATAATTTGTATAGTTTCTACCTGTTTGCAGTTTATACTGTAAACAGGTAAGAAATACATCGGGGATTCAACAAAGCTATCTGTTTTGAAAAAGTAGAAAACAAATCTGAATTCAACAAGGGGCCATGTATGTAGATCCCTGAATGTTTTTCGAAATAAACTAATTGGTGAAATAAATCAAATAATCAGAATAAAAAAAAGAATTAAACAATGGGTGACAACGTTTTCATATGTAATTTTTGGTCACAATTGCCCATTTACAAAAGTATCACACTTGTGGGATCTGAAATAATAATAATAAGAAATAATACCACAAATACAGTTCTCTGTCACCACAGAAGATAGCAGAATTTATTGGATGCCAACAAACAATGCAAAATATGTGCGGCACGAAGACAGACAGCATAGATACTGAATGTCCAACAATGTGAAGTTTCTGGCAGCTTTTATAGGCCCAAACCGCAAAGCATGCAGCATCATAACATCCGTACTCCGGGACAACTGCAAGAATACTGATGTGTATTATTGTACTCTGTGTCCCCTTCCCAGCTATTTATCTTTGATGCCCATGAGGCTGCTTGTATGGTTTTTCGGAAAACCAATACAAAATTTGTTAAAAAAAAAATCATAACATGCGTAGTACAAATTAAGCATAGTTCATTTGACCAATTAGCAAAGGCCTAAGCTGTGCTATACTATTTAAGGTCCGAAATATAATGTTGTTGACCACGTGTCCCAAGTAGGCAGTTTCTGGGACTTTTCACTGTAATGTAAGATATCAGTTTTGGTACTTTTTCAGTTAATAATTGCAACATAATAGCAATGACCGGAAGTATTGTGAAATGTGATATGCTGAAACGTTTGTGTACAAGCGACCATCTTGCTTTGTCACGTATCTGTCTTGAGCAAGCCTTGCGTTACTAAAGCCGTTTCTCTGAAGCCAAGGAAAAGTACAAGCATCTTGTGCACTGATTTTCACGTCAATTTAATAGGGCCTAGAAGCTTACTGCATTTGTTATCACATAAGAAAGATGGCTTCTACACCCTGTTACGTCCATCAGATCTTTGTGGTCACAAAAATATACAGGATTTGCAGGTTTTCTAAAACCACTTGATAACCACAGTCAACAACTGAGCAACACCTTACAATATTTCTTAATTACGTACTGACCATTCAGCAATTCATATGGTAAAATGTAATGAATGAAAAATGGGTATGAAGGCAACCTATGTATACCTGGAATGTGCACAAGACAATGCGTTTAGAAACTGTGGTTATTTGTACAGCTCTGAATTTGGGGTACCCATACTAGCATGTGATTCAGAGGGCATTTTGTAAAATATTTTTGTTTTTGAACATTTCCTTACATTTGGACCCATAATAGCAGAGAAATCAAATTAGTAATGTTTTACTATTCTGTGGTCCTACACATCTCCTGACAAAAATGGTACCTCACTTGTGTGGTTGAGCCTAGCACACAGGACTCAAAATACCCCAATACGCAAGCATGAGACATCACATTTCACCAAGCGAAATCAAAGGTTATTTTTCAAATGTGGCCAGCTGCTGAATCTGGGCTCTAGCTCAGCCACCACCCAGAGAAATCGCCCAAACCCAGATATTTCTGAATGCTAGACACCAGGAGTGTCCAGGGTGGTTTGACATTTTTATTTTATTTATTTTTTATTGGTTTCACAGCAAACGCAAGCCTGTATACAACAGATTACAGCTGGAAACATCAAAAGGTAGAATCACAGTAAAAATTCACCACAATTCTCTTCATGGACTGAAATAGCAGGGGCATCATCATGTATCAGAGTATGGGACAATGTTTCCTCCCACATTTGGGATGAGAATATGGAGAACCTGGATGTACAAGCAGAAAATCAACCACTTCAACAAATCGAATCGCGACAGTACCTCCCCTCTCACGCCCCTCCCTCCTCCTTCGTAAATCACAAGAACACACGTAATGGGTCGCTTCAGGAGAGCAACTGCAGACATAGGCCTCATACCTGTGCTACTGGGCACCAGTCATCCCAGTCTAATTGATCCTTCAGATCATTCAGTAAGTCATCCCACTGTTCCAGAAGGTTACAACCTCCTATCTCTAGCTCATGCGTAAGCTTTTATCGATTGTTCAGCTTAGGCCCAGCGTATAACAACACTCCGCCATGCCATGAGTGAGAGGACAGTCGCTACTTTCCAAAACATGGCAATACTACATTTCACAAGGAGAAGCGCTAGGCCCTGTAAGCTCACCAATTGTTTTGTCTTTTTCATCACTACCCCATGTGCAGGAGGCAGCAGGCGGGTTTGCAGGGCAGACTGGTATTCATAATATCTGAGATACAAGAGGACACTGATTGCCAATACTTTAAGACCATCGGGCATACCCAAATCATATGAAGAAAGTCTGCTCCTATCTTTTGGCATTTGGGACAGTGCGTGTTCGCACCTGGGTACATTTTACCTATTCTGTCTGGGGAAAGGTATGCGTGATGTAGATAATTGAATTGGGTAAAGCAGAACTGAGTTTTTCGTATAATCGATTTGACAGACCCCAAACATCTCAACCACGTTGTGTCTGAGTCTGGAAGCACGGGTCAGAAGGATCCCAACATAGAGCTCTGCAGATTACAGAAATTGCTTATCTCAAGTAAGTTGTTGCTAACATAAATTCTAATGATGATTCACTTGCGGTAATTATCTATCTAGGTCCAACATTTTACCAGCCACCTCGCAGATAGCCGAGTATAATAGAAACTGCCCCGGGTTCAGGTCTCCCCCGCCATCAAGTCCTCGAACATGCGTACTCCACCCTCCACAACCAGATCCCCCCTTTTCATATACCCCGTCATCCCCCAAGCATCTACAGGGTGGTATGACTTGTGCGGATCTTAGGTTTGTTCCACCCACATTAGACCGTGGAAATCTTAAGCTTTAAAAATTCTGGAAGCTGGAAGGATCGACAACATTTTCCCAACCCAGCGTTCCCATACTTTTGATAAAACACCCCTTCATTTAATCTTCCTTTGACAGATTTGGGGCAAACATTACTATGTGTGAGTGTTTTTCCAACAAAGCAAGCAAATATTCATAGACCATCTCTAGATCTGATTGTGACTGCTTTTCTCGGCAGGACTCTAATCGGGCAACAGAGATCACTAAATGCTATGGTGAAGCCTATGAATGGGCAAATCTACTTGGTTCACCACATTTCTCTTCATGGACTGAAATAGCAGGGGCATCATCATGTATGGGACAATGTTTCCTCCCACATTTGGGATGAGAATATGGAGAACCTGGATGTACAAGCAGAAAATCAACCACTTCAACAAATCGAATCGCGACAGTACCTCCCCTCTCACGCCCCTCCCTCCTCCTTCGTAAATCACAAGAACACACGTAATGGGTCGCTTCAGGAGAGTAACTGCAGACATAGGCCTCATACCTGTGCTACTGGGCACCAGTCATCCAAGTCTAATTGATCCTTCAGATCATTCAGTAAGTCATCCCACTGTTCCAGAAGGTTACACCTCCTATCTCTAGCTCATACGTCAGCTTTTATTGATTGTTCAGCTTAGGCCCAGCGCATAACATAACTCCGCCATGCCATGAGTGAGAAGGCAGTCGCTACTTTTCAAAACATGGCAATACCACATTTCGAAAGGAGAAGCGCTAGGCCCTGTAAGCTCACCAATTGTTTTGTCTTTTTCATCTCCACCCCGTGTGCAGGAGACAGCAGGCGGGTTCGCAGAGCAGAATGGAATTCATAATATCTGAGAGACAAGAGCACACTGATTGCCAATATTTTAAGACCACTGGGTGTAAGGATCTTACCCGTAATAGATTCTGCAGGAGCGCCACGGAGTTCGAGAAGACGTTGTAGCTGGCCCCTGCCTTCCACCAGCACCTAATGCCTCTATCAGAACCTAGAGAGCACAGGTACTAGGGGAAAACAGGGAAACAAAACAAGGTAAGAGGGGAAGAGATCTCCGCAGCTATCGTCCACTGCTCTTTCTGGATGTAACACCACTGTTGATGTTTGGTCTCGGTAGGGTTCCCTGGATGCTGTGTCTAGAAGGGAAGGCCAGAATTAGGAAAGAAGAGGGGGAGAAAGCAGTGGAATGGTGTTCAACAGTAATACAGAAAGGGAAATAAATGAATACCTAAGATCTGCTGTCAGGGGCAGTATGCTTGCGGTGAGTAGTCTGAGGAGAAGCCTTCTATATGTCTTCCTAAACTTAGAACATAAGAGACAATATAGGAGTTCCACTATTCTCCCAATGCCTCCCCTATCCCTCCTACATGCTTTTCCCAGTTACCAGATATGCAAGCAGGGCGATGATCTGACGTAACGCTGCTTCCCGATGGTTCAAGTCGTAGACAGCAAGGCTCAGGAAGCAGTGTGAGTAGGTGGTGTTTTCGTAGTCCCCCGGGGCCAATAGGATTGCTAAGTTAAGCCTCAGAAGCCCAACTCCAGAGAGGTCCAAGGACGACCCCAATCCAGGTGAGAGCGACACCAGCGGAGATGACGCCAGGAGGGAGGAATAAGCAACAGGGGTAAGTAAGCACCCCAGACACCCGGCCGGTCCTCGGGAGACAGCTCTGGCAAGGCGGGCGGAGCGCTGGGTATGCGGAAGCAACGGCAGTGCCGGGAAAGCACCCCAGACACCCGGCCGGCCCTCGGGAGGCAGCTCCGGAAAGGCGGGCGGAGCGCTGGGTATGCAAAGGCAACAGCAGTGCAGGGAAAGCACCCCAGACACCCGGCCGACCCTCGGGAGGCAGCTCCGGAAAGGCGGGCGGAGCGCTGGGTATGCGGGGCTGTCGAAGGAGACGGGAAAAGATAAGAAGAGGAATGCCTCAATAACGGCAATGAGGGTACAACAGGTAGTCCGCCCTGCCTCGGGGAAAACCCGGTAGGCAGGCGAACCGAAGTTTGGGATCCAAGTACACGGAGTAAAGACTCGGGAACGGCCAAGTAGAAGTCTTTAATCCAAGAACAGAGTCTCCAACAAAGAAACGCCACGGAAGGCGTCGAGCATCCAAAATCAGGAAATGCACACAGGAAACGGACAACACAACTACGGGGCACACACTAGAACGCGAAGCCTCGAGTCCTTGCGCGTTCCGCTTTTCTACAGTCTCGTAGCTTACTGAGCATGCGCACCGGTACAGACACTGATCACTGTGTCCTGCGCTCGGCAATCCTGACACTGGGCATACCCAAATCATATGAAGAAATTAGACTCCTAACTTTTGGTATCTGGGACTGTGCGTGTTCGCACCTGGGTACATTTTACCTATTCTGTCTGGGGAAGGGTATGTGTGATGCAGATAATTGAATTGGGTAAAGCGGAACTGAGTTTTCCGTAAAATTGATTTGACAGACCCCAAACATCTCAACCACCTAGTGTCTGACAATACGTCTTGCCGCCACTCACTAAGAGTCTGGAAGCAGGGGTCAGAAGGATCCCAACATAGAGCTCTGCTGATTACAGAGATCGCTCATCTCAAGCTAGTTTTTGTTAACATAAATTCTAATGGTGATTCACTTGTGGTATTTCACTGTCTAGGTCCCACATTTTACCAGCTACCTCACGGAAAGCCGAGTACAATGGAAACTGCCCCGGGTTCAGGTCTCCCCTCTCCATCAAGTCCTTGAACATGTGTAGTCCACACTCCACAATCCACAAACAGATCCCCCCCATTTCATATACCCCATCATCTCTCAAGCATCTACAGGGTGGTGTGACTTGTGCAGATCTTATGATGTTTCATCCACATTAGACCTTGGAAATCTTAAGCTTTGGCTAAACAACACACATTCGCCTCACATTTCTGTAAAAAGTCTGGAAGCTGGAGGGATAAACAACATTTTCCCAACCCAGCGTTCCCATACTTTTGATAAAAATGATGCCCCACTTGTGTGGCTGGACCCGCAACACAAAATGTCCCAAAAAAATGATGTGGAGAAATTCAAAAATCGGACTCAGTTTGGCTATGTTGGTATCTGCGAAACTTGGTCCTAGGCTTCTCCGCCTCCACGAAAATCTTTTAAACCCGGATTTTTTTCAAAGTAGACCCTCGAGGGAGTCCAGGGTGGTGTAACACATATGGCTCTCACGAGTTTTTTTTACCCAAACGTCTTTTCGACCCGAACACATCGGCTAAAACACACATTTTCCTCACATTTCCGTGAACAGTTCAGAATCTGTGGGGATTCAAACAGTTCTAGATTTTCCAATTTTTTCCCAATAAAAATGTTACCCCTCTAGTGTTGGTGACCCTAGCATCCGAGACAATAAAGTCGCCAAAACACAACATGGACAGGTCAATTTTGTTCCACTCAAAATCAACCCTTTTTGCAATGTTGGTATCAAAATCAACCCTTTTTGCAATGATGGTATATGTGGATTTTAGGCCTGAGCTCGACCATCACAGAGGGAACCTGTTAGACCTGGCACCATTGGCGTGAGTCTCCCTTCCATTTTTTCGCTGTGCCTCCTCTGTTTTTTCTGGTGATAGATGCTCTGGGCGCTGCACCACTGCCATTCAGTGCTGCAACGCGGATGCTCCCATTGTAAAGATGACATATGAATTGATATATCCCTGATTGGCTTATTTGGTCTACCTGTTAGTCCCTAGTAATGTGGCCTGTGTGTGCCCAGGGCGGTAAACCAAATGCTGCTGGTGGGCCTGCAGCGCTGGTTTGTGCCACCCACAGAAGCAGCTTGTAAAGTGTGTCTCAGACATGCCACTGCAGTGTCTGTGTGCAGTCTAGAACTACCATCTTGGCTGTGAAGTGCACCCACTTCCCAGCCCCTGAACCTTCCCTTGGCCTCATGTAAGCCACCCCTATGGTAGGGTGCATTGTATGTGTAAGGTAGGACATGCTCTGATGTGTGTAGCATGTCCTGGTAGTGAATTACACCCAATTTCGTTTTTCACTACTGTAAGGCTACCTGTTCTCCATAGGCTAGAATGGGAGGTTTGGCTATTACATTCTATAGTCCTAACTGACCCATAGAACATGGTAGAAAAACGAATTTAGTATGCCTGAGCTCAGAATATTAAAATACATCTTTTAGTGAAGTTTATTTTTATATTCTGTGTTTGAAAATACCACTTTTAGAAAGTAGGTATTTTCTTGCCTAAGCCTTCCAGTGTGCTCTGCTGTTATGTGTATTGGCTGTCTGGTTTTGGAGGAACAGGGCAGGCTGAGTCATACCTGGGTTGAATAGAGAGATCTGCATTGGAGTATGGGGAGGGGTAGCTCCTGGACGTGAATAGGGCTGTGCCTGGCAAGGTGAATGCTGGCTCCACCTACCACTGTGTGTCTGATGGCAGACCCCCTCTTTCTGAAAGGAAGGATGAAGCCTGGTAAACAAAGTGCTCCAGGGCTGGGCAGAACTGGTTCTGGCTGGGTCCAGTGACTTGTAGCTTCTGAGAACAAAGACTTTTGGGGTATAAATATCTGTGCTGAAACCCCTACAAATTGTATTGCCCCTGGATCTCAAGACCAACCTCTGTCCGTGGAACTGAAGGAAGCTGCAAGAGAGGACTGTCTTTGTCCTGTGTGCTGTTCCCTGGACTGGCCTGCAGTAGTTGTCATTGGACTGGAAATAGGAGGGAAAAGGAGCTGTAAGAGAACTTTTTAATCTTGAACCTGCAATCACCCAAGGGCTAGAGAGAGAACTAGCCTCCTGACTGAAGTCTCAGGCCCAGTAGACTTCATTTTGTCGCTAAAGCCTGTTAGCGAGCAGCCGCAGCCAAGGAGCGTCAAGAAATTCATCTCACTGCTGCCGCTGAGGGCTTGCTGGCCTGATCATCGCCCCGCATGTTTGTGGGCCTCAAAATTGTCGCTAAAGCCTGTTAGCGAGCCGCCACAGCCGCGGAGCGTCAGGAAATTCATTGCGTTGCTGCCACTGAGGGCTCGCTGGCCTGACCATTGCCCCGCACATTTGCGGGCCTCAAAATTGACGCTAACACCTGTTAGCGAGCGGCCGCGACCAAGAGCGTGAGGAAAAACATCGCTATCCCGCCGTAGCGGCATTTTTGTGGATTATTAACAACAACATCCAGGAACTGTGAGTAAAAGGGTCGCAGTGACCATTGCCCTGAACTGAACTTTGCATTCCCCATTTGAACTATTTTTCCAGCATTCAGAGAGAATTATTTTTGTACAGTATTGTGGCTTTCTTGTTATTGGGTCTTGTGATAAGCCTATATATAAAGATAACTATTTTTTTATACCTACCTGTGTTGTGTCCCTTTGTAGTGTTCCTCACTGTATTACTGTGTATGGTCATAGACGCTTAACACACTGCCTCTGAGATTAGCCTAACTGCTCGTGCTATGTTACCACAGGGTGGAGCAGGGGTTGTCAAAGGGGTGCAGCCCTTCACTCTGACTTAGGAAGAAGGGTCCCTGCTTGGACAGTGGCCATCCACTGCCAACCAGAGAACCCCATTTCTAACATTGGTGGTCAGCGGTGGGGTCTGGACTTGCGTTTATGACCGCATACAGTAATTATAGTGTACACTACTAGTGAGTGCAGACCATAACGTACCACATACATATTTGAGGATTTGGTTTTTTTTGTAGTCTATTTTTGATTAAGAGTGCCAGTTGTTGATACAATGGCCAAGCCCAGAGCTGTTGACCCAGAAGTGTTCTCCTGGGAAGAGGAGAAGATAGATACCTACACTTCCAAGGAACTAAAAAAAAATTGCGAGACATTTACAGTCCCTACCACAGGTTTTACCAGGAAAAAGGAATTTTGCAAGGCACTGAAGGCCTGGCTAGCAGCCAGGGATGCCCCTAGGAATATGGGAGAGCCTGTGGTGGAGTGAGAGAATGTGGAGGAAGTGATTGATGTAGTAGGTGGTAAAGCGCTTTCCAGCCCGGGCACGAGTGTGTCGGCGAGGGGTCTGTCCCCAGAGGAGATGGAGGACAGGGAAAGAGAGAGACGCCATAATATGGAGATGGCTAAGATGCAACTAGAAGATCAGAGAAAGAGAGATCTTGAGAACAGGAAGCTAGAGTTTGAAATGATGAAAATGAAGCTTGAGCATGAGAGAGCATTGAGGGAGCTGGAGATTAAGGCAAAGAATGGAGAGACCTCCAGTCCCTCTGGTGGCAGCATAGCAGTAGTACAAACAGAGAGCAGAGTATACATTCATAAAGAGGTTATTAAGGATTTCCACAAGAGTGAGGATATTGGGCAATGGTTTGCCGCTTATGAAATAGCTATGGTGTCCC
The DNA here is from genome assembly GCF_964204655.1 of Triturus cristatus. NCBI lineage: Eukaryota > Metazoa > Chordata > Amphibia > Caudata > Salamandridae > Triturus > Triturus cristatus. The sequence goes on from NC_140585.1 coordinate 267,603,709, forward strand.
ACCGGGTCCCTGAGAAGGATTGCGGAGCGGGGTTGTGGGGACGATTTGTGAGTGAGGGGAGAGACACCTTGTTGGATCTGCCCCCAGAAAGTAGAATGGTTTATGAACACATGAAAGAAGCGCTGATGACCCGCTATGGGTTGACCCCTGAGATGTACAGACAAAGGTTTAGGTCCTGTAAGAAGTTTGAAGGTACCACATGGGTGGAATATGTGTCTTTTTTTGCAGAGACATGGAACACTGGGTAAAAGGTAGCAAAGTAGAAACTTTTGAGCAACTGTATGATTTGATTGCATGGGAGCATCTATCTGAAAACTGTTTTTCTGAGCTACGCCAACACCTCATTGATTGCAGGCTGACTAAACCTAGGAAGCTTGCTGAGGAGGCGGACCGCTGGGTCAGCACCAGGGTCCACAGGGGTCCAATGGGAGACTCCTCCAGAGGTAGGCAGGGTCCCCAGCAGAGAAGTGGGTGGGAAAGGGGTCAACCAAGGGAGTTCCACTGAGGGCCCCAAAGTAATACCCAAGGGAACCAAGCAATGGTATCCCAGCCTCCCCAAGAAAGGAAGCCAATGCCCCCGACAGGTAGGCCTGTTCACAGGGGGGCCTCCTACTTGTTATCATTGTGGCCAAGTGGGCCACCGATCCTTTGATCCCCAGTGTCCTCAGAGGGCTACTGCCGCACCCCCACCCCCGTGTGCCACCCCACCAGATGGCTAGTGTAGCCTTGGAAGGAGAGGAGATGTATGCCCAAGAGGGGTGGGACCCTGTACAGTTAACCCTTGTCTCCCTAGGAGACTGCAAGATGGTCCCTAAACCTGCACTGCCTGACAACACTAAGAAATACAGGCAGTGGGTGACCATCAATGGCCATAAAGTGGAGGCTCTCAGGGACACAGTATAGCTGCTGTCAGTTCCCGGTTGGTGTCCCAGGAGCAGATCATTCCCCATGCATTCTGCCCAGTAGTGTCAGCCGACAACTCAGAGAGCCAATGTGAGGTGGCTCAGGTTCCCTTCGAGTGGGGGGGTCTCAGGAACTCTTCAGGTAGCTGTGAGGCCCGCCATGCCTGTAGACTGTCTGTTGGGCAACGATTTGGAGAACTCCCCGTGGGCTATGGTGGAGAGGAGTTCTCACTTGGAAATGCTGGGTCTGCCTGAATGGGCGTGTGCCACCACCTGGTCCATGGCAGCCAAAGAGGGTGTTGAGAAAAGTTTGGAGCCTGAAAATATGGCCCAGATCCCTGCCTTAGAGAGAAGGAGCAGGGGGTGTGGGAAACCAGCCCCCTTAGTTCCCACGGCCCAGGAAGGAGCAGCCCTTCAAGGGGATGCCCTGGAGCCTTTTCGGGAGCAAAGCACCGACTTGGGGGACCTGCCTGAGCTGACCCATTGGCAGCAGGAGGGGGGACCCACCAGGGAGGACTTTTGTGAGCAGCAGAAAGTTTGCCCTTCTCTTGAGGGTATGCAGCATCAGGCTGCAGCCCAGGCAGCAGGTGATACGTCTGGTTCGCATCTGATCTATTGGGAGAACAGTCTCCTGTATAGTGAGCCTAAGGCTGCTGAGCCGGGGTTGGCCCGTGTGCTGGTGGTACCAGAGTGCTTCAGAGCCTTCCTACTGGGGTTGGCTCATGACATTCCGTTGGCAGGACATCTGGGGCAGACCAAGACCTTTGAGAGGCTGGTCACCCACTTCTATTGGCCCCAGATGCACAAAAGTACAGATACTTATTGCAGGACCTGTGAGACTTGCCAGTCAAGTGGGAAGAGTGGGGGAAGATCAAGGTCCCACTCCAGGCCTTTCCAGTTATGAGTACCCCATTTGAGCGAGTGGGAATTGACATTGTGGGTCTATGGACCCCAAGACAGCCATGGGCAACAGGTACATCCTGGTCTTGGTGGACCATGCCACCCAGTACCCTGAAGCCATCCCGCTCAGGACAGTAACGGCCTCCGTGGTGGGAAGTGCACTGATGGGGATCTTCAGAGAGGTGGTGTCTGACAGGGGGACCAACTTCATCTCCCAGTACATGAAGTCTCTGTGGGAGGAGTGTGGGGTAACTTATAAGTTCACCACTCTTTACCACCCCCAAGGAAATGGTCTGGTTGAAAGGTTCAACCGGACCTTGAAAGGTATGATTATGGGCCTAGAGGAGCCCCTGAGGCATAAGTGGGACGTCCTCTTGCCATGCCTGTTGTTCGCCTACCATGAAGTGCCCCAGAAGTCCTTAGGGTTCAGCCCCTTTGAACTACTCTACGGTCACCCGGTTAGAGGCCCTCTGAGTCTGGTCAGGGAAGGCTGGGAGCAATCTCCCAGGAAACCTCCCCAAGACGTATTTAGCTACATCTTGGCCTTCAGGAACCAGACTCGGCGTTTCAGAAAGATTGCTGAGGCACATCTGGAAGCCAGCCAGGAGGAGATGAAATGTTGGCATGACCAGAATGCCACTCTGGTTGAGTTTCAACCTGGTCAGAAGGTTTGGGTACTGGCCCCAGTGGAGCCCTGCGCGATTCAAGATAAATGGATCGATCCATTTGAGGTGGTGGAGCGCAAAAGTCAAGTTACCTACTTTGTGTGCTTTCAGTCGCCCTGGAACCCCCTGCGGGTCCTGCATGTGAACCGCCTGAAGCCCCAATTTGTGAGGTCTGAAGTGGGTATGTTGCTTGCCACAGATGCTGGAATGGAGGAGGAGAGTGAGCCTCTTCCTGACCTCCTGTGCGCAGAAAAGAAGGTTGGGTCAGTTGAAGGTGTGGTCCTCACCACCACACTGACCCCTGAGCAGCAGAGAGATTGTCACCAGCTGTTGGGACAATTCTCAGATTTATTTTCCCTAGTGCCTGGTGTCACTGACTGGTGCGTCCATGAGGTAGACACGGGGGACAGCCCCCCTGTCAAGCATAAGGCTTACCGAGTGTCTGACAGGGTCAGGGCCTACATTAAGGAGGAAGTCTCCAAAATGTTTGCCCTAGGGGTGATTGAGTCCTCTAGCAGCCCTGGGTCCAGCCCAGTGGTCTTGGTACCAAAGGCTGCCGTGCCTGGTGAGGCCCCTGAACTAAGGTTCTGTGTGGACTACCGAGGTCTCAATTTGGTCACAAGGACCGACGTGCACCCCATCCCCAGAGCAGATGAGCTCATTGATCGGCTAGGGGCTACCCGGTACCTCAGCACGTTTGATCTAACGTCTGGGTACTGGCAGATCGCCTTGACTGATGGGGCAAAGGAGAGGTCAGCATTCTCCACACCAGATGGGCACTACCAGTTTCGTGTGATGCCCTTTGGGATGAAGAATGCCCCTGCCACCTTTCAGAGGTTGGTCAACCAGGTGTTGGCTGGGCTGGCGTATTTCAGTGCCGCCTACCTGGACGACATTGCAGTTTTCAGTTCCTCCTGGGAGGATCACTTGAGCCACCTCTGGGAAGTGTTGAAGGTGCTGCGCAGAGCAGGCCTCACAATCAAGGCCAGTAAGTACCAGATTTGGCAGGGTTCTGTGGTGTACCTAGGACACCAAGTGGGGAGTGGTCAGGTGGCACCCCTGCAGCCCAAGATTGAGACCATCCTGGCTTGGGAGCCCCCAAGGACCCAGACGCAGGTGAGGGCCTTCTTAGGACTCACGGGGTACTACAGGAGGTTTGTCAAGGGGTATGGCAACATTGTTGCACCCTTGACTGAGCTGACATCCAAGAAGCAGCCAAAGATTGTGAACTGGACTGACACCTGTCAAAAAGCTTTTGATGCCCTCAAGACTGCCATGTGTACAGCGCCCGTACTCCATGCACCCAACTTTGCTAAAGAAATTATTGTCCAGACAGATGCTTCAGAGCATGGGTGGGGGCTGCTCTGTCACAGATCAATGAGGAGGGACTACACCAACCTGTAGCCTTAATCAGTAGGAGGTTACTGCCACGGGAACAGAGGTGGAGTGCAATTGAGCAGGAAGCATTTGCTGTGGTCTGGGCGCTGAAGAAGCTGAGACCATACCTGTTTGGGACTCACTTCCGGGTTCAGACAGACCACAGGCCCCTCAGATGGTTGATGCAAATTAGGGGTGAGAACCCCAAGTAGTTGAGGTGGTCCATTTCCCTACAGGGGATGGACTTTACGGTGGAACACCGCCCTGGTACAGAACACACCAATGCTGACGGTCTGTCCAGATTTTTCCGCCTTAGTGATGAGAACTTCCCAGGGAATGGGTAGTTCTCCCCACATTTCAGCTGGGGGGGGACAGGTGTTAGACCTGGCACCATTGGCGTGAGTCTCCCTTCCATTTTTTCGCTGTGCCTCCTCTGTTTTTTCTGGTGATAGATGCTCTGGGCGCTGCACCACTGTCATTCAGTGGCGCAGCGCAGATGCTCCCGGTGTAAAGATGACATATGAATTGATGTATCCCTGATTGGCTTATTTGGTCTACCTGTTAGTCCCTAGTAATGTGGCCTGTGTGTGCCCAGGGCTGGTAAACCAAATGCTGCTGGTGGGCCTGCAGCGCTGGTTTGTGCCACCCACAGAAGCAGCTTGTAAAGTGTGTCTCAGACCTGCCACTGCAGTGTCTGTGTGCAGTCTAAAACTTCCATCTTGGCTGTGAAGTGCACCCACTTCCCAGCCCCTAAACCTTCCTTTGGCATCATGTAAGCCACCCCTATGGTAGGTTGCATTGTATGTGTAAGGTAGGACATGCTCTGATGTGTGTAGCATGTCCTGGAAGTGAATTACACCCAATTTCGTTTTTCACTACTGTAAGGCTACATGTTCTCCATAGGCCAGAATGGGTGGTTTGGCTATTACATTCTATAGTCCTAACTGACCAGTAAAACATGGTAGAAAAACGAATTTAGTATGCCTGAGCTCAGAATATTAATATACATCTTTTAGTGAAGTTTATTTTTATATTCTGTGTTTTAAAATACCACTTTTAGAAAGTAGGTATTTTCTTGCCTAAGCCTTCCAGTGTGCTCTGCTGTTATGTGTATTGGCTGTCTGGTTTTGGAGGAACAGGGCAGGCTGAGTCAGACCTGGGTTGAATAGAGAGATCTGCATTGGAGTATGGGGAGGGGTAGCTCCTGGACCTGAATAGGGCTGTGCCTGGCAAGGTGAATGCTGGCTCCACCTCCCACTGTGCGTCTGATGGCAGACCCCTCTTTCTGAAAGGAAGGATGCAGCCTGGTAAACAAAGTGCTCAATGGCTGGGCAGAACTGGTTCTGGCTGGGTCCAGTGACTTGTAGCTTCTGAGAACAAAGACTTTTGGGGTATAAATATCTGTGCTGAAACCCCTACAAATTGTATTGCCCCTGGATCTCAAGAACAACCTCTGTCCGTGGAACTGAAGGAAGCTGCAGGAGAGGACTGTCCTTGTCTTGTGTGCTGTTCCCTGGACTGGCCTGCAGTAGTTGTCATTGGACTGGAAATAGGAGGGAAAAGGAGCTGTAAGAGAACTTTTTATTCTTGAACCTGCAATCACCCAAGGGCTAGAGAGAGAACTAGCCTCCTGACTGAAGTCTCAGGCCCAGTAGACTTCATTTTGTCGCTAAGGCCTGTTAGCGAGCCGCCGCAGCTGAGGAGCGTCAAGAAATTCATCGCACTGCTGCCGCTGAGGGCTTGCTGGCCTGATCATCGCCCGCACGTTTGCGGGCCTCAAAATTGTCGCTAAAGCCTGTTAGCGAGCAGCCACAGCCGCGGAGCGTCAAGAAATTCATCGCACTGCTGCCGCTGAGAGCTTGCTGGCCTGATCATCGCCTTGCATGTTTGCGGGCCTCAAAATTGTCGCTAAAGCCTGTTAGCGAGCCGCCACAGCCGCTGAGCGTTAGGAAATTCATCACGTTGCTGCCGCTGAGGGCTCGCTGGCCTGACCATCGCCCCGCACGCTAGCGAGCCTCAAAATTGTCACTAACGCCTGTTAGCGAGCCGCCACAGCCGCGGCGCGTCAGGAAATTCATCGCGCTGCTGCAGCTTAAGGGTGGGCGTAGCTACGCAAAGTGAAGTTCGCACTACGCGAGCTACGCGTAGCACTTCGCGAACTGCGTAGTAACATGTTCGCACTGTGCAAGATGTTGTTTTCAATGATTGCACAGTGCGGACAAGCAACCGGCACTGTGCAATCATTGAAAATGGCATCTTGCACAGTGCGAGCTGTAGTTTTCTGCTGCTCGAGTAGATTTTTACTCGAGCTTCAGCTTTCTCAACGCGAACTGGTAGTTTCTCATCGCGAGCTGTCGCGAGCATACGCGACCACTCGCAATGAGAAACCCGACCTCGCGTTGGGAATCTTGCCGGGAGGTTTATTTTCCATGCTCGCGATCGCCAACTTGCAGTTGCTGATCGCGAACAAGGAAAAAGTCTCGCCGGGATGTCATTTTGCTTGCTCGCGGTCGCCAACTTGACGTTGAGGACCGCGAGCAAGCAAAAAATGACCGCAGCACTACGCAACACTACGCTACGCGTGTTCGCACTGTGCTACGTGCAGTTCGCGTAGTGCGAAGTAGCGCGAACTTCGCAAACTACGCGAGCGTAGCGTAGTGCTTCGCCCAGGCCTACTGCCGCTGAGGGCTCGCTGGCCTGATCATCGCCCTGCACGTTTGCGGGCCTCAAAATTGTCGCTAACACCCGTTAGCGAGCGGCCGCGATCAAGAGTGCGAGGAAAAACATTGCTATCCTGCCGTAGCGGCATTTTTGTGGATTATTAACAACAACATCCAGGAACTGTGAGTAAAAGGGTCGCAGCGACCATTGCCCTCAACTGAACTTTTCATTCCCCATTTGAACTATTTTTCCAGCATCCAGAGAGAAGTATTTTTGTACAATATTGTGGCTCTCGTTATTGGGTCTTGTGATAAGCCTATATATAAAGATAACTATTTTTTTATACCTACCTGTGTTGTGTCCCTTTGTAGTGGTCCTCACTGTATTACTGTGTATGGTCATAGACGCTTAACACACTGCCTCTTAGATTAGCCTAACTGCTCGTGCTACATTACCACAGGGTGGAGCAGGGGTTGTCAAAGGGGTGCAGCCCTTCACTCTGACTTATGAAGAAGGGTCCCTGCTTGAACAGTGGCCATCCACTGCCAACCAGAGACCCCCATTTCGAACAGAACCCTACCAAACCGAGACATTTCTAAAAACTAGAAAACGGCAGTCCAGTGTGGTGTGGCTCGTGTGAATCTCATAGGGTTTTTATACCCAGAAGCCCTTGCAAACCTCAAACATTAGCTAAAAAACAAATTTTCCCTGGTTGGCAGACGAGCCTGGGCCCAAATACCGCTACTACCATTATTGTTCATGTTTCCATTTGGCTTTATGAGGCCTTTTGTGTCACAGGTGCTAAGCCGATCAACACAAATGTGGTAGCATTTTATCATGCATAGTGTTTAAATGTTGGGTGTTGAGAAATTTCTGGAACTTTCTCTCACAGAAATGTGAGGAAATGTTTGTTTTCAGCCAATGTTTGTGGTCTGCGAGGGCTTCTGGCAAACAAAACCTTGTAAGATCCACACACATCCACAATAGACTCCCATCGCCAATGTCTCCACGTTGCGTTTTCTGACTGCTTGTGTTGCGGGTGCTAGGGTAGGCCGCGCACATGGGGTACCATTTTTACAAGGCAAAGGGTGGAAACACTGCATAGTAGGAATTTTGTGGATACCACAGATCATGGAAGTTATCATCACAGAAAGGAGAGTAAGATGTTTGATTTTTGCCATCGAGGTAAACTTTGAAGGATTCAGGACAATGTTGGTAAGTGAATAGGAGCAATGCAAGTTACACCATCCTGAACACCTCCAGGTGCTCAGTTTAAAAAAATGAGAGAGGCTGTTATTGTTCCTTCACAGTTTTGAAGTAGTTACTTATACCGTCTGGTTCTAGCAATAATGGAAGTAATAGGACCAAAGAGTAAATACCAATAACAGAATCAGAATATTAAACCCACCACTTAGTGTGGTGATCCGTACAGCCATGTTAACCCATCAGTACAGAAAAAGTTGGTCCCAGTGAACAATACTATGAACAAAAGACGTTACACAAATATTCACAATGCATAAAAAGAAATCCATACAATAAATGACTGAGAGATGTTATTTAATCACACCCTCATCTTTGCAAACATATGAAAAAACCTTTAGGCTTGTATTGACATTGTGCCCAGAAGTAAGGAAAGGGAGTTAAGGTAAAGTGCGTGAATTTTTGTGAAGGATGAAGTGATGTAGACAGATAAAGTAATCAGTGCAATCAAACTATTCACATTTGGCGTCCAATATACTTGTTATTTCGCCACATGAAATGTTACAGTAGTTACTAGCCAAGCCCATGTAATAAAACACAGTAAAAATTGTCTGTTGTTTATAGGCTGGTTTACATAGGAATGTTGACGTTTCGACCCCAGAAAAAATTTAGGTTACTGTCCACCTTACAGCGGGGTCTTCCTCAGGACTGTGACGGGGGGGGGATAGGGGCACCTAGGATAGAGTAAAAAAGTATTTTTAAAAAAAGGGAAGATAATCTAAGTAAAAATTATTTATAACATATGCTATAGGCCGAAACTCACAATAGTTACCAAATAAAGCCCTACACGGAGGGCTGAGCCACGAAGGGATCGGGCGCGTAGGCTCCGAGAGCAAGAGAGCGCAATAACTGCACCTGCAAAAGTAAGATGTAGTTTATACGGCCACCCGTCCAAGAATGAAAGATGTGCTGGCGGCCAACATCTAATGTTCACCCAAATCACAGACGAAAATGAGTGCTAGAGCACTTACATATGGCGGAGAATATCCGGTATATCTCATGGTTGCCAGCCACGTTCATCAGCTTGTGGCCACTAGTTAGGAAATCTAGACAAACGGAGGGGTGATTGTCATCCATTAACCAAAGAAAGGGAAGAGTCTAAAAATGGTTACAGGGTATTTGGGGTGTTTTTTGCACCGGCACACAACATCCACCAAGTTACCTGCTCAGCTCCCAGAAGTGCAGCACACGAGTGCACTCGATCTGGGGAGAGAGGGAGATGGTATAAGGACATACCTTAATGATACTTAAAGTAAAATAGATGATTGTATGGGTGCGGCAGATTTATAAAACAAAGGAACTCACCGCTCCTTGGTGGTCCCGTCTCATTCAACTGGTGACGTCGTGCATGAATCTGCAGTATGTTAAAAAGGGCAGGATTAGGTCGTAGCCGCCACAGCCAAATGGAGAATAACGTGTAAAGGGCATCACAAATGGAAAAACAAGCAGAGTGCTCAAATGTGCTTACCGCGAGTCAGCTGCTAGCTATCACTAAGGACATCGAGGGAAACGAACCAGACTACCTATGACGTTTATAAAACGCATGTCCCGCGTCATGGGCAGAACGTAGCTCTCGCAGACGCTGGATGCTGCTGATGCAGTATCACCGCGTTACCGTCCCATGCATGGAAAGGGACAAGAGACTCATTTACCTAGTTCAGGGTGTAAAAATACAGGTGTGCAGGTAGGGTTATTGAGTTTATAGACTCATTCAAAATAACCTTGTATGTAGGAATGAAACCCGCTAATCAGACTTTGAACATTATACATTTCATAATAAGGAAAACTTAAAGTACGAAACAAAATACACACATATAGTCATTAATAGGCATTGCAAGTACAGTTGGTCCATATAATGAAAGTCACACGTTTGAGCATAGATCAATAGAACTCATTGCCCATTGAAATCATAGCAGATGCTCATATATAGGTAAAAACACCATAGACAAATGTCAATATTCAGAGACACATTGAGTTTTGCTGTGTTGGCCCCTTATTAGTCAAGTGGGGAAAGAATTACGTTAGTTCACAGCAAGTTGGAAATACATAGTCACACATGCCAAAGCCATTCTCATCACGGATAGTAGTACAATGGAGTCAAGGCAGCCCTCCAGTACGGATTATACTAAATCTGGTGATTCGTAAAGGGTCCCAACCATTATTGTCATGAGAGGCAAGCTAGTTGAGCATAACTAGCGGCTTGTTCATTTACTCCATCACTAATAGAGTCAAAGCGTGTCATTCATTTACCCTCCCTGAGATTTAAGACAGTCCCTATGTTCCCTCCTCTTGGGCCAAGGGTCACCTTCTCAAGCACAATCCATTGGAGTTCCTCAGGTCCATGTCTCGCAATTTTGAAATGTTCGACAAGTGATGCCCCCTGGACATCACACCTTATTCTGCTGCAGTGTTGCAGAATCCTTGCTTTAATTTTTTTCTGGGTTTGTCCCACATAGATGAGCCCACAGGGGCATGTGATACAGTAGATCACGTTATTGGTGTTGCAGTTTGTCAATGACTTCAAATCAATGGTATGTTGTTTGTATGTGAAGCGCTTGGTCTGTATAGTCATCTTGCAAGCTTTGCACTGTCCACATCTGAAGTGTCCTAGTGTTACCGGTAAATTCCAAAGAGTTTATATGGATGGTGTTTCAGGACCTTCCAGGAAAGAGCGTCCCACATGGTCCCTTATGCTTTTTGCTTTCTTGAGAGAATGCATTGGTGGGGTTGGTTGCTCAATATCCTCCGATATCAGACCCCAATGTTTGTTTATTATCTTCCTGATGGCATTACTCTGGGTACAATATGTTGTCACACAGACCATCCTCTGGAGGTTGTTGTTGCTCCTATCCTGCATAGTGAGTAGGACTTCTCGAGGACTGTACCAAGCCCTCTTCTGAGCCTTCTTAATCAATCGCTTAGGATAGCCTCTCTCCAGTAGTCTTGGGCTCAAATCGTCAGACTCGGACATGTAGTCTTTTTTTCTTGTGCAGTTCCTGCGAATACGCAGGAATTGGCCTACTTGCAAGTTGTCCCTCAACCCACGGGGGTGATGGCTATTATATCGTAAGAGTGAATTCCGCTCCGCAGGTTTCCGGTATAGGGTAGTGGATAGTCTGTCCTCTTCATTGAAGATAGTAATGTCTAGGAAGTCAATCCGGTTGTTGTCAGACTGCATCGTGAATTGGGTATCCTGACTTTGCTGGTTAAGCCAATCATGGAAGGAGCCCAGCTGTCCTTTGGTGCCTGACCACAGCATCAACACGTCGTCGATGTATCTTTTCCACATCGTGACCTGGTTGTGGTACGGGTTGGTCGCATTAAGAACATATCTACGTTTAAAAATCATTCATTAAAATGATGGCTAGGTTAGGCGTGAAGGCTGCCCCCATCGCAACTCCTTTAGTCTGTAGGTAGAAATTACCTTGAAAGAAGAAGAAATTCTTCATCATGGCGATTGATAGTAGGTCAATGATGAAATTGGTTGGTAATGCCATGGGTGCTGGACGTTGGTCTAGAGCGTGCCGGATAACTTCAAGGACTGCCATTTGAGTAATAGTGGTGTAGAGTGATATGATGTCACACGTCACCAGTAGTTGTTTATTAGGGTCAAAGGGAAGTTGATCCACAAGATTGATGGTCTGGAGTGTCTCCCTCAGGTATGTTTCTGTGGCTTCTGCAAGTGGTTTCAAGAAGAAATCAATATATCTGCAGAGTGGCTCCAACATTGAGCCACACCCAGATACGATAGGCCTCCCTGATGGATTGAGCATGTTTTTATGAATTTTGGGCAGAGTATATATGGTGGGTAGCCGAGGGTTTTTCTGATTCGGATGTTAACCCATCAAGCACATTTCAGTCCAGTCACACACCTTTATTCATGCCACACAAAACCATTCACACCGCCAGCCATGTTCTCAACATACATAACACTGACATCAACAGACCACCACCTTCCAAGGGCCAATCACATTCATATGCCCACAGGAATGAAACGCCCATAACACTGCCACTCAAGCAATCGTCACCGAATGCACATACAAACACATCTCAAGCAAATCAATACACATATTTAGTTAGCCAACAGACACATATTCAACTGGCAAACAGCTACACATATCACCAGCAAACAGCCACACATGCTGCCAGACAAAAGCCACAAATTCTGCCATTCAACTGCCACACAATTACCACTATATACATATCGCCGGCCATTGTTGGGGGTTAGTACCTTGACCAGAGTTTCACGTCAACCTGGACCATCTAGATCCCTATAAAACAAACCAATGTTAAGCTTTACCTACCTGTTCTCACCTGAAGTCCTAATAACTCAGGCTAGCATGTGCACCTTTACTAAAGCCTCATCATGGCAGCTTGATGAGGCTCAGAAAGACTTTTCTTACATGTGTCTTTAGCTCACTTACTTCACTAAATCCAACTCCTTTCTGTCTCGGAAGTAATTTTGAGGTGTCTGTGGATTCCATTACAGCCCCTTTCCCAGAAAGCATGAGCAAATCTAACTTTGAAAACTGAGCTAAACATTGTGGGGCTGCCTCTACTAACTTCCCTAAAGGGCCTTAGGCTTTGGTGGCCAGAGTACTCAGTCCAAACATAGAGCTTGTCTTGTCCACTGTTATATGCAGTGCTTTGACTGAAATACCCAGTAATATGGTGAGACGATAATTCACCATGTTGTGACAGAATGAAGGTGGCAAACAGGGCCAAGACTATGGCATATGTAACTAGTGGTGGGTACAATGATCTGTATGTCACTCCTACCTTGACCCTCTGCCTTCTACCTGCACAAGATCCCTACGAAAACAAACCTAGCCTAAGTTTCGATTACCTGTTCATGCTGTCTCAATCCCAGAGTCTTAATAACACAAGGGTACCATGCACACTTTTACTAATACCTCCCCGTAACAGCATGCTTAGGATTAGTGAAACTTGTCTTTGAGGTGCTGTCAGCATACTCAGAGCAATAAATCTAACTCCTTCTAGCCTGTAGAAGGTGGGCTTTCTGAGGATGTATTTGGGGCCCATTCCATGGACTGAGTGAGCAAGCCTACCTTTGAAAACTGGGCTAACCATGCATGGGGGCAGACTCTACTAAAATTCCTAAAGAGCAGTTCTGGAAAGATTAAGGGTCTTAAGATTTAGTGATAGCATACTCAGTCAAAATGTGGTGCATGTCCTGTCCACCATTATGTACAGTGCATTGCATGTAATGCTAGGAATGTGTCAAGCAGCCAAATCAAGACCAATGTGCCTCTTTGTTGGAGTCAGTAAAGACACAGTAGCACAAATCTAGAAGAAAACATCTTGAATTAGAGTCCTTCTTTTCAAATTATATGGAAAAATCTTAAAAGCTACACAGCTAATTGAGTATTGTGCCATGGATGGTATGTGTTCATAATAAGCCATTTATGGCAGCTAGTAACGCTTAAACTGTACGCTCCACCGCTGTCAGTTTCCCAGTACGTCACTTATAAGTGGTTCAAAGTGAATCAAGTTGGAAAGCACAGGCCAGGCTGAGATGGGCACTGGGGATAATAATATCTACTCTCCTGCCTCTATCCGTGCCAAGCACAAACACTGCATCAGCGATATCGGTGACTCTTTTGCTCTGTTGTAGGAATGCGGTCAGCAAACTACTAATTCTGAATCCTTGAAATGTCCACCACAACAGATGACGTAAAAGCTACTGCTTCTAAGCTGTAAGATTTTCAAACACAGCCCACTAAATTTCAGAAAGAGGCATCAGTCTTCCTGTGGTGTTTTGCTAATGGACAACATACACATTGCATGTTGTCATCTGAATCAGGTGAGTAGCCAATTTCTTATACCATGTGCAAGCTTTGCAACTAACAGTATACAGTTGAAGAACCTAGTGATTTTTTTCCCACTCCACCCATGTACTTGTTGTAATCAAGGATACAGGTGGGCTTGTGTACTGCTGCCAGGTGACTGCAAACCATGACCGAGGAGGTACTCTCATAGTGAAGGGTAATTCGCATATATATTTCCAGCCTGTCTGAGAATTTTACAGTGAGCATTTTGTTGCAACTTAACACTCTGCTCTGGCCTCCTTGGAGGTAATTATCTGTACTGCTTTTTAATTGTACCGCAAGCACCAGTGCTAGCTTTGTGCAGTTCACTAAAGAGCTGAACTCCTGTATAGATGTTATCTATGTCATGTGATTAACAAGGACCCCCTGTAGTTCCTAGGACAGGGCAAATTGGCAATAGACAATATAGTTCATAGGACAATATGAGCACTTAGTGTACCAGGTATATGCAAGAAACGAGTTCAAGATCATATATATATATAAAAAAAGAGCTTATTTTTAATTATGAAAATACCAAAATTGTAAAACAAACAGTCAAACTAAAAATATTAATTAATCTTTGTAATCGTCACATTATCATAAAAAATACATTAAAAACATTTGGGTGGCAAGTTATAATCTTCAACGCGCGTTTCGGCGCTATGGGCGCCTTCGTCAGGAGTAACCACAAATCAACCTAAAAATGATTGAAAATACATTTAGTACTCATTCTCGTATTTTAGACAATAATTCATTTCAAATAAACACAACTGTGGTAAACGTCTGCCAAAGAGGAAATACATTTTGAAATGTCTCATGTACATCTAGAACTTAATCAACATCTATTACGTTAAATTAACATTTCAAAAACATGTAAGAAACATGTTGATAAACAAAAAAGATAGAAATAAGAAAAGAAAGAGGTGAAAAATAGAGAAGGTCAAGCCAAATTCCCACTTATATGTTCACCTGGTGCCCTATGGTGTCTTTAACATTTAATATATATATTCCTATTTAAGATTTAGTAGTTTGCTTACTTGTCAGATTTAACTGTACAACGCTGTATTCCCTTTTTTTTATAAAAAACGAAGACTGCAAAATGAGGAGTGCTTGTCAATCTGCAATATTTTAAAACAGGCAATAAAATATGTGTGTAATTTTATAAGTTGTCTATTTGAGACTATTTCTTTTAAAAGAACACAGGGACCTAATTTGCTTCAGGATTAACGTCAGGGCAGATGGTATGCGGTATGTTTGCTTCTCTATCTGATATCCAGATTTTATTAAAATCTAAAAATGACAATAAATCAAATTGCGTTTGTTGCATATAGACTGACGATATTACATCAGGAGTTTACAATAATCGCGTGTATAATGACTTCTTTAGACCACCTTAAAAATTATGAGTTCACAAACTACTTATCATACCGTGGTCCAGAAATGTTGTTAATCCCATATTTACTGTAGACCAACAGCAAGCTAAAGAAACTAGAAGCTGTGTTTTTATAACACCGTAAATATAGTTCTACTATCATGCGCAGTGTTTTCATGTTTACCTATTCAAATCTATGTAGCACATACATTTGCGAATGATCCTGTTTACTAAATTTACAACATCCAACTTATTACGATATAGGTGAAATTAGCATTTCTATTTGTATGTGCATGTCATTACCGTACAGTGTCTCATGTATTCCGCTAAATACAATCTATTTTCCTACTTTTGTAATATCCCCTTTAAATCAATGCCTTACCTCAAAAACAATATGTGAAATTAGCAAATAAAAATCCAACGTCGAGATGACGATACAGCCGGTTGTATTGATAAATAACGGCCGTGTGTGACTCAAAACAGTTATTATGGGCCCTTTTTCCCTTCAATTTTATAAGACCTGGCCAAAAACGATTAAGAAAAAGCCAAAAGGCTGAGTGAGTTAAGTCGATTGTATTATTCTTTTAACCGTAGTTGACTAGCATGGTCCTGCTAACACTATCCACGTACCTCAAAATCGGGACCTCCGGATCGGCGTTCTTTTTGGATCAGTAACGGCGTAGATGACGCTCAGTTAGACCCGGAAGGACTTCCCTCGGTCGTTTAAATAGTGCAGACGGATAGGTATAGAAAGTCACGTGACATCATCACTGTGTATGCTCTCAGGATGTACACGTAGGCAGTACTGCTTTTACACAGCATGTACATCCATTACAAGTTCTTTTGCTTGAAATGTACTGCCTGAACAATTGTCCAGTTGAGGCCGGCATGACTCGTGGGTGGTGTGCAATGGCAGCATTGTGATTGGAGGGGTCAGCTCCCAGCCGGGCACCTATGTGGATGCTATTTTCTCTATGTAGGCTGCATGCAGCCTACATAGAGAAAAGAGAGAGTGCGCATGACTGGTTTGGTCGGCCCCACAGGGTTGACCAAACAGTCAGGGTCCAAAGCACTGGGCTAGCCACTCTTACCCTGCTTTCCAGCAGACCCGCCCACCCGCCCACTTCCAACCAGGCACTTCTGCTTTCTCGTAGTTTTACCATTTTATATTTCTGCTTCTCACACTGCGAGAAAGCAGTGGGGTGACGCTCCTCTGCCCTAATGGAGGAGCTGCCCCTGCAACAGTTGCCCCTTGTACAATATGAAGGACTTACCCACTGCTATATTCTTTCCAGGAGTAACAATCTCTAGAAACTTGTTAAACAATTGTTCCACAAAAGGCCAAATGTTGAACAACCAATAGAGGTATGGGTAGTTGAACTATCACTTAAATGCAGCACACACTGCAAAATCTAAATCATGCCTCTTCTAATGACCGATGTGAAATTGGGTGTTGCCCAAACAGTACCATTAGGCTAATAGGACTGTACAGTTGGTTTGTGCACAATCCCCATATTCATTGTTATGCCCAGAAAGTTTTTCAACTGTCCCAGTGAAGTGGGAGTCCAAAGGTGTTCCCTAGAGTGAGGCACCAAAGTTACTTCATGCTACCTCAGAAACAGTTTGCCACTCAAATTTGTTTGTTGCACAATTTCCTCAAGGAAGTCCTCATCCAGAATAGGTGGGAGTAATCATTAGGCAAAAATGTGCAGTTTTGACCTTGCATCCAGCATCTGCAATTCAAGAGGGAATTTATGGCTGTACAAAATTAGGAGCCTTCCAAGGGAACATTCTGCTTGTGCTCAGTACGTTACTTTCCTGCTTTCTGAATTTGTCTACCCCGTCACTGGCTTTCTGCTGCACAGGCAGTGCTTGCACATTTGCATCACAACTGCCATGACCATGTTCATTCGAATCACTGAAAGATGACTCATCAATGTAGCGTCCTCCCTAGCCTGGGTAGTCGAAAATGTCTATGCCACAGACGGTGCTTTATATTACACGTTTTTATTTCTCTGCATGTAACTGTGAACTCAATATTTTTTTTGAAAAAAAGCTTTCATTGCATTCTGCTGACACCTACATCACAGCTCTAGGGAGTCCATTAGGAGTCAAAAGGTTTCCATCATAAAACTCGCAAGGCACTACATAATCACCCCTGTTAAATAAACATTATTTTTACAAATCAATATATATTTATGTATGTACAATTGTATCTCTTCAATCAACCTTCTTGGTGCTTTAATTGTTTGACCTGATCTAGTTATTGGAAACTGTAAGCTGTCATCTTCAGTGTCCGAGATTCTCAAAGAGGGTGAAGAGGTAACAGCAGTCACTGAGTTTTCAGGTTCAGTCTTTCCTTCACCATCTTGATCAGAAGACCTGTTAATCAAATGTCGAAGGTGAGAAAAGTCTCTGGTAACACTATGTGGAAATGTACAGTATTATATGGCGCATCAGATTTCCACCTTCGCATTTGTTGGACAATGATTAGATCTCCTCTGTTAAACTCAATGTTCTTTGCATGTCGCCTCTTGCTTGCAAAGGCTTTAATTTTCTGCTTGTTTACCATGACCTTTGTATGAGTTGTGTTATCATCATTTACTTCTCTTTTGTTGGTATATTGGGGTAACTTAGCTGTCATTTCTCTCTCGAACATCAAAGTTGCATGACTATCGCCTGTGGTCGAGTGCGGTGTTGTGGGGTGAAATTCAATATAGTTTCTAAACTGAGCCTCTCAAGAGTTGAACACTGTATTGCTTTCTTTAGCATACTCATAAAATACTCAACGAGCCCCTTGGCTTGCGGCCATAAAGGTGTACTTGTCTGATGCCTTATATCCAGCTGCTCCAGGAAATCCTTGAATTCTCGACTGTTAATTATCAGACTTCAAAATGGCTGGAACGCCCCATGTCGTAAAGAGGGCATCTAGTCTCTCAATAACTCGCTCATGAGTTGTGCATTGAAGATCTTTTATTAATGAAACATGTGAGTACTCGTCCACAATTACCATCAGATGTCCATTCTAGAGTGAACCAAAGAAGTTGATGGCTATTCCATCCCTTGCATGCTTAGAGAGTTCTGACATGTTAAGAGTATGTTGAGTAAAATATGTAGAAAGGCAGTTGCATAAATGACAGGCCTTTATTTCCTTTTCAACCCTCTCATCTAAATATAGAAACCAAACTCGGTCTAGGAGAGTTCTCTTGGTGGCAACAATATCATTATGTCCTTCGTGAGCTACCTCAATTATTTTCTCTCAAGAATCAGCATTCTCGACCTTTGCAGTATAACTCCTTCCTAGTTTTGCACAGTTTATCTTTAATATTTTTATATTTTTGATAGTCACGATCAATGGTTAGAGGTCGAGTGTGTCGATTCCATGACTGATGCATAATTATAGTTTTCACCTTCAGCGTGTAACTATCATGGCTTGTGGCAGTGATGGTCTGGGCTAATGATATATCAGATGGTGTATTTGATTTTCCAATAAAATTAATGTTGGCTACAGCCATCTTGGATGGAGTATCATGATCTGGTATAGGCACTTTGAAAAAGTAGTCAGCAGGGTTTTGATCCTTCCATGGACAAAGCACAAAGGTATAATTTTTCTCTTGTAATCGTAGTCCCCACTGTTCAATACGAGGAGGAATCTAGGCTTTTTGATTGCCAAATATAGTTAGTAAAGCTTGATGATCAGCTACCAGCGTCAGAAACTTTCCGTACAAGAATGCACATACCATGGCTAAATCTTTTTCTCAGGTTGTAAGTGCCTTCTGTCTGGGACAAACGTCTCCTGACATATGCCACAATATGAAAACACAAGGAGCTGATGGGAGGAGCGCTGAAACTTTTCAGACACTCACCCCCGTCACAGACCTGGGTTGAATCCATCATTGTTCTTCAGCTCACTTCGCCACCACAGTTCAGACTCAGCTATATGCAAATCAGTCTTAAATCTGTGCCTCATTGGAACAGTCCAGCCTGAACTGCCAAGCCAGGTCCTCTCTGGACTGGAAACAAGCATCCTGGGACCGGTTTTGTGGTAACACCCCTCATCAGCCATGCTAGCTTAAATCCAGTGTCAAAATGAGGAAGGGATCCACATCTGGGCAGACCCTGCCATCTTTGGGCAAACAATACAAACACAAGGAGATGATGGAAGGAGTGCTGAAACATTTCAGACACTCACCCCAGTCACAGATCTGGGTTGAATCCATCATAGTTCTTTTGCTCACTTCGCCACCCCAGTTCAGACTCCGCTATATGCAAATCAGTCTTGATCCTGTACCTCATGGGAACAGTCCAGCCCGACTGCTAAGCCAGATCCTCCCTGGACTGGAAACAAGCATCCTGGGACCGGTTTCGGGGTAACACCCCTTATCAGCCACGCTAGCTTGAATCCAGTGTCAAAATGAGCAATGAACCCACATCTGGCATACTCTGCCAACTTTGGGCAAACAATGCAAACACAAATAGATGATGGGCGCAGCGCTGACACCTTTTAGACACTCACCCACAGTCCTAGATCTGGGTTGAATCCATCATCCTTCTTTAGCTCCCTTCACCAGCGCATTTCAGACCCAGCTATATGCAAATCAGTATTGACCCTGTGCCTCATGGGAACAGTCCAGCCTGAACTGCCAAGCCATGTCTTCCCTGGACCGGAAACAAGCATCCTGGGACCGGTTTTGGGCTAACAGCCCTCATCAGCCAGGGTAGCTTGTATCCAGTGGCAAAGGGAGCAAGGGACCCACAT
Organism: Triturus cristatus; assembly: GCF_964204655.1. Classification (NCBI taxonomy): domain Eukaryota; kingdom Metazoa; phylum Chordata; class Amphibia; order Caudata; family Salamandridae; genus Triturus; species Triturus cristatus. The sequence continues at coordinate 267,623,433 of NC_140585.1, forward strand.
CTGGGCATACCCTGCCAACTTAGGGCAAACAAAGCAAACACAAGGAGATGATGGACGACCCTGATAAGCAACTAACAGCCTTTGCACCTGCCATGCAAGGGAGAAGAGGTGGATGAGGTACGAAAAGTGAAAAGAAGACGAAGAGGACGGTGTAGGTAAGCGAAGAGGAGCTTCTTTATTGCAGTCCAGACACTCGGATTCCCCGGCAGCAACTGCCAACCCTGACCGCTCCACATTCCCTGCACGGAACCTTCATTCCAGGTTCCGTGCAAAGAACCCGAACGCGGTAACGTAAGAACCCCACACACCCCCCTTCCTTCACAAAAAAAAAAACACAAACCCTCCATTCCGTAAAACAAAAACTACCCACACATAGACACATTAACCCCCAACTACAGAAAGTCAAAATCTAATATAATCCCTCAACTTAACAGGGGATGACCTAGACCTAACAGGAAGAAACTTGGTTCTCGAAGGGCCTTGTTGAGAAGCAAGATTACTCTCCGAAATGCGACCACCATGCACATAGACGCTGGAAGGTGGAATTGTACCCTGAGTACCAACACCAAATTTGGCTCTTACAAACTCCACCTTAGACCTAGGTACCACAGAAACCGCAGACTTATTCCAGACCTTGCCATTATCCAGGACAACTACATGATCTCTCACCTTACTGACCCTCATAGGAGCAGAAAAACGAGAAGAACCCTTACGAACAAAAACAGGTTTTTTAATCCTCACCCAATCCCCTTCACACACAGAAGACTGCTTAGGACAATTAGAGCCATACTTGGCTTGAGTGGCAGCTCTAACATCCGCCACCGCACCCAACCTCAGTGGATCCACAACCTTCCTTGACATCCAATCCTTGTTGAGCTTCGAACCGGCAACCCTACCCCTTAACAAAGAAAATAGAGACACACCCGTACTACAGTGTGGAGTTGTCCTCATTGCCCACAACACGTCCGAAATCACAACCTTCCAATCCAGACCATTAACAGAGGCCAACTGTAGCTGTTCCTTGACAACACGATTAAAACGCTCAACCAACCCATTACTGCGTGGGTGGTAAAGGGAGGTAAGTGTGTGTTTGATGCCGTGCTTGCACAAAAAACTTTGCATCTCAGTAGACACCAACTGTGTACCATTGTCAGTCACCAATTCCTCTGGAAATCCCTCCCGAAGAAAAACCTCCAACAAAAATTTAATAACCACACTAGAGTTAATACCATCCACAAATTTGACCTCCGGCCACTTGGACATATAGTCAATCAGAACTAGCACGTATTTGGGAGAAGCCCCTAGACCGCTGAATGGACCAGCCACATCAAAAGCCAATTTAAACCATGGTGCCTCCTTGACTACAACGGGACTGACAGAGGACGGACAAGTTACCTGAGATTTGTCGCTCAACACACACGCACCACAATCCCTGACACAATGTTCGATGGACCTGTCAACACCCGGCCACCAAAAATCTTCCCTCACTCTCCGCTTCATTGCTCGAATGCCCAAATGACCTTCATGAGCTAAATCTAAAACTTTTTTCCGTAAAGACAAGGGAACAACCAGTAACCCACCCCTGCGTAAAATCCCATCAACCAGAGACAACTCGTCACTAATTCTTGAATAGGGGATCAATTCCTCGGGAATAACAGCACTGTTGGGCCAGCCCTGGATTACCAAATCGATTACCCTGGAAAGCTCCGCATCTTCAGAAATGGCCAGTTTCCAATCCCCTTCGGATAGAGCAGCTCCCGTATCAGCAATAGCGCTGACTGCACACACCATTTCCACAAAGTCATTAGCAGGTTCACTAACACTGGCAGAAAGAGGCAGCCTAGATAAACAGTCAGCCACACAGTTCTTCACACCTGCAACATACTCCAGGCAATAATTGAATTCATTCAGTCTGTATTGCCATTTGGCAATACGAGGCGTAGCTCTGCCACCTCCTTTGGTGGTGAACAGATCTACCAAAGGCTTATGATCAGTTCTAAGAACAAAATTGTTACCCCACAGAAAATTACGAAAATACTGTACACCCCACCATAGTGCCAATGCCTCCTTTTCGATGGTAGAATAAGTTCCTTCAGCACCCCGAAGTGTTCTGGATGCAAAAGCAATGATTTCTTCCTTATTGTCCGATCTCCTCTGCATTAAAACAGCACCAAGGCCAACATTGCTGGCGTCAGTGGTAACAATGCATTTGTCGTTGATGTCAAAAAGTTTGAGTGGCTGAGCCTGTACAATAGCCTCCTTGAGAGACCTAAAATCAGACGCACATTGCTCAGACCAAGTGTACTTCACATTCTTCTTAAGAAGACTACGCAAACACACAGTTCTGTCTGAAAAGTTGGGTACAAATTTAGCGTAATATTCAACAAGCCCTAGAAAGGAGCGTAACTGGTCTTTGTTTATGGGTTCAGGTGCATCCTCAATGGCATCCAGTAACTTCATTTTTGGTTCCACCCCCTTAGCGGAGATATGGTGACCAAGGTAATCTACTCCTTCTTGCAGAAATCTGCATTTGTCCCTCCTTAATGTCAGACCACTAGATTTAACTATGTCCAACACATGCTTAACCCGGACATCGTGCTCCTGTATGGTCTTCCCGTGAATAAGAATGTCGTCCTGGAAAAACACCACACCCACAGTGTTCCTGAATAAGTTTCCCATGAGACGTTGGAACACTGCAGAAGCCGATGCCAATCCAAACGGCATGCGTAGATAACGGAAAGCTCCATCAGGAGTCACGAATGACGTAAGATGTCTGGAGTCCTTGCACAGTTCGACTTGATGGTATGCGGAGGATATGTCAAGAGAAGTAAAATACTTGGCACCCTCCAAGGTTGACAACATCTCATTGATGTTGGGTAGAGGTTGTCGATCGACCCAGATGCACGCATTCAGATCGCGCAAGTCCACACACATCCTAAGGGACTTATCGGCCTTGCGCGCTAAAACAATGGGTGACAACCACTCAGAACCTTCAATAGCCTCGATCACACCCAGTGCGCATAACCGTTCTAACTCAAGCCTCAATTCCCCACGCATACTGAGTGGTACCTTCCGTACCTTGTGCGCCACGGCAACAGCACCATCCTTGAGACCTATGCGGTGTTGAAATCCCTTGAGTTTGCCCAACTTACCACTAAATACCTCAGGATAACTTTTAATCCAATCATTCATAACGCACACATCAGACGTGATAGTATGTATTGGAGGGACCTCTGAAAGACTAGCATAGTACTGTCTAGCCTCCCGTTTAGATAACACCATGTCAACATGATTAGGATCAAGAATGATCCCAAGTTCGCCTTGTTCATGCCATCCTAACAAATTCGCACCTTCCTCCACTATGAATATAGTACAGAAGATACACTCATCCTTGAATTCTAACTTTCCCTTGAATTTGCCAACTACTTTCACTCTTTTACCACCATACGCAAAAATTCTTATGTTAGAGTGAACTACTGAAACATTGCCCAAAGTTTTAAAATCCTTGACATTAACCAGAGTAAAAGGGGAACCGGAATCAGCAAGAAACTTCATGCCATTCCCATTCACATTTATGATGCACACAGGACTTTTCCTTCTTTGACCCTCACTGATGGAAGCTATTTCTACAACCCCTTCTTCATGTGTCGAAGATGAAGATAACATTAATAATTCATAGCGCTCGTCATCCTCATACACACAGTCCTCTTCTATGACCCTCACAGTACGAGGAGGTACCCTCTGTGGTACAGTTGCCTTGCACATCCGTGCTAAGTGTCCTTTTTTGCCGCACTTGAAACAAGTTTGATTTATGGCATAACAAAATTTGAAGTTTCCCAGATGAGAGGTGCTACCGCAGCGATAACACGCAGGATGTTGTTCAAGTCTTGTTTTCGGAAGATTAGACGAGGGTGGTGTCCGGGAAGCATTGATACTCTTGGACGATTTGGGTGAAGCTTTTGTGGTGACCAGCTTGACCTCAGACGCAGAAGTCGTTTCGGATGTCGACACAGGAGTATTTAATTCTTTCATGCAGAGTTGAGAATGTTCAACACTCTTTGCTAAGATAAGGGCAGTCTCAAGGTCAGGATCATCAGAAGACAGAAGCTTTTGTTGCACTTTCTTGTCACAAGTACGCTCAATTAGCTGATCGCGAATTATTTCATCCCGAAATTCTCTATAATTACATTTAAGAGCTAAAATTCTGAGAGCCGCAACAAAGTCATCAATGGATTCACCAGGCATCTGTGCACGTTGTAAAAACTTGTGTCGTTCCAAGACTACATTGCGCTTGGGATTGAACCTTTTATCGAGAGTTTTTACCAAGGAAGCATAATCATCGGTAACTAGTGCATCCCCATCTTCACCACGGCTGGTGCACACCCACACTGACTCCAGAGGTAAAGTTTGAAGAATTGACCTTGCCTCAGCACCAACATTGTACATTAATAAAGCCTTCTTTTTCTTGGACGTGAAGGTGTCACCATCAATTGCTTCTAAATAGGCCTCAAAAGTGGCCTTCCATTGTGGCCATAGCATAGGAGGAGGACCAGGTAGCTGTAAAAATGGGGGTGGAGCAGCAATGTTATCCATAATCAATCTTGCGTGGGTGAGTTGCTGCCACAAAGATTAACACTATGCTGCAAATGTCACTAAAAAAAAATCGGTACTATCAATGAAACCTCCAAAGAAATGCACTCTTCTGCTTAGGGAAAAAAAAAACTACATGTGCACATAACTGTAAATTTCATATCCAAGGAAGGTGCTTTCATGTACATAGCACAAAGCTTAAAATTCTGAAGCTTTCAAATTGCACCGTGTGCCATCAAGACACTTCGAGTAGCTGGGCTACACGCGCTGCTTCAAATCAAAGCGCATGGCACATAACTCCAGATTACCAAGGCAACAGTACACAAGGAGACGAAGGACGACACGCGCTGCTTCTAATCAAAGCGCATGCCTCGTAACTCCAGGTTGCCAAGGCAACAGTACGCAACGAGACGAAGCACGTCAGAACGTGACGCTCACACATACGCCGCGCGCCGATCTACGCGCCGAGGAACAGAAGAGGCAAAGAAAAAACCAAAATAATCTCACCGGCGAAGATGAGATTGGAGAAAAACAGGAGGCATTCCAAGTCCGGCGATCATCCAAGCTTGGCCAGACTCAACTTCGACGATTCGTCGTCACCCAGGAGTGCAGGCAGGAAAACCACATCGCCGGACAAATGGAGGGGAACTGAGAGCTGGACCAGCCCGTCGCCAATGAAAAGAAGACGAAGAGGACGGTGTAGGTAAGCGAAGAGGAGCTTCTTTATTGCAGTCCAGACACTCGGATTCCCCGGCAGCAACTGCCAACCCTGACCGCTCCACATTCCCTGCACGGAACCTTCATTCCAGGTTCCGTGCAAAGAACCCGAACGCGGTAACGTAAGAACCCCACAAAAAGAAAGGACCAAATTCCTGGGGGAAAGGCCAAAAGGCTGAGAGCCGAGGGGACAAGTTAGAAGGTACACAATGACCAAGTAATTACAAAGGTTGATATGGCGATTGTACTGGAATCCTTTCAGAACTCATTAAGGGCTATATTGGACTTAAAATTTTACTCACTTTTCCAACATCTCACCTCTATAGAAAAGGGACATTCTGACCTCAAATATTGTATTTTTTTGAGGGTGGAGGCCTTTCATATGGAATTAAGAACTCCGACGGGCCAATTGGTAACAGAGGGACCTAATCTGGCTGCTTTACATCTAAACACCAAGAAGCATCCATCCCCTCCTTTAAAGCAATCCATGGGGTTTGCCATCAATCGCCCACAGAATTCACGGTCCTCGCCTTCCTTACATAATCAAATGGACTTAAGTTCAGGCCCAAGTTTAGGACCTGTGGGAAGAGCGGTCATCACCGATCAAATCATTCTTAAGACTCACAGTGAGGGGGAAATATCCCATGGAAGAGAGGGGGGTCCTGACCGGAATTTAGTTGATGTACGTCTCCCGCCGGAACCAATGCTGTATGTTGTGATCCTGGGGAACGTGCCATCTCTTTCCCCGGGTGTTAAGGAAGATTATTCTCAACTGAAGAATAAAGCCCTACACTGGCTGTTCTGTAACACCCCTTTCAGCATGAGAGTGGAAAAACACATCAACATGGTGCGAAGGATCAATTGGGTAGGAAATTTGGGTAGGAAATTATGGCCCTCCCTCTCGGATTCTTCTATAAACCTGAATCCTCTGGTTGGAATAACAGGATCCATAACAGTGGGACCCCGTTTGGAAGGCAGTTCTCCTCTCATACTCTCCCCAGGCTCAAAAACCTGAATCTTCACCATACACAATGGACACTACAAGGCGGGCAGCAGTTTGTACCACCTCTTATTGAGCTATCAAATCGCTTTGCACCTCTGGGTGCTTTGGACACTTGTGATTGACTTAGTGGGGCTGTTCCTGTGGAAACAAGGTCACCAAATACTCAGTAGGATAATTGTCTGCAAGGCAACAGGACCTTGGGCAGAACAAATTGTAATTTTATATCATGGAATGTTGCTGGTTTAGCCAATATGTTCCTTGACCCCTCATGGATCCTATTTATAAAAAAGTTCAGTTTGATCTGTTTGCAGGAAATGTGGGTGACCAGGAACAGTTTCCCCTTGGAAGGTTATAAGTCATTTTTAGTCCTGGCTACTCCATCAACCTCAGGAAGATCCAGGGGTGGTCATGTAATTTATGTTTCCCTAGCAATAGAGTGTAAGATATCAGTGTTGTCCACTGAGAGCCCGTATTTACAGTCGTTGTTGCTGTGCCAGGGGTCCGGTAAATTGGGGCGCTTGTATTTTTATAATACAATGTCTTGTGCAAAGGGCATGGGTAACATCTCCTTGTTGGGCTCTTTTGTAAGGAAACAGCTTCATGTCATTTTCACATTTTTTTGTGATTGCTGGGGATTTTAAAACCCACTTATGTGGGGATCCAAGGATTACCAGTTTGATTGATTTGGGCTGCCCACGTGTGAGGGGGATTCACTTTGAACATACTGCACAACACGATTTTCTTAATGATTTCTTATTTGAATTTGATTTATCCTTGCCTATGTGCACAATAGGTCCCTGCTATAAGGCCCTCACTCCGTCTTTTGACGGGTGGGGAGGTGGTTTATTTAACCTGGTGTCAATGCCTCTCCTCAAACAAATTTCAGGATTTACCATCAAGGCCAGTATACACAGTGACCATAACCATTTTTGTGTCCTTCTTGCTCACAGAGATGGGCAGATTGAGATATTGAAAACAACGGATGGAGAAAGAAGGTTAAAATGCGCCAGATAACCCCAGTGCCATTCTATGAATCACTAGCGACTATGTGTGTTAATGAGTTAGCACTGTGTACAGCTCCCCTAATGGCCTCGGGTGAGGTTATCAAAGCTTTAAAGACTATCTCTGCTAAAATAAGAGACCTTCTTAGTGCCCCCGCACGGCGACCCTCAATTCAGGTCCCTAGATGGTTTGATCCTGATTGTTCCCGCACAGCCAGGAAATTAGGGGAAGTACTAAGCAAGAGCCCAAGAGATATCACTCTACTTCGAATTTGTCAAGGGGAGTATAAGACAGGATTGGCCAGACATAGGGCAACGTTAAAGGAGGAATTATGGAGGGAGCTAATTGAGGCTAGTACCCTGGAGAATAGTTCTAGGTTTTGGAGTATAATAAACAGCCCTTTTTTGAATCAAGATATGGGAAACAAGGTGGGTGCTCACATTACAGAGGAGGAACGGGTGCTCCATTTTGAAGTCATGTTTCAGTGTCCCCCTGATATAAATAGTTTCCCTGGACGTGAGGTAGGGAATTCAGCACTGGTTTTTAATGTAGAAGAGGTTAAGAAAGGTATTGTCGGGTCATCAAATAACAAAGCATCGGGCCCTGACGGTATTCCGTCCTCACAGCAGTTATTAATGCAGCAGAAAAACAGGCCCTCCTGAATCTTGGGCAACCTCTACCACAGTGTCAGTATTTAAAAAGGGTAACAGAGATAGCGCTCATTGTTATAGACCAATATCTTTGTTGTACTCTGTGGTTAAAGTGGTCGACCGAGTTCTCCTTAATAGATTGACTAGCTGGTCAGGGGATAATTATATTTTAACTGATGTCCAGTATGAGTTCCGTCCTGGGCGCTCTACCGTAGCTCAGTGCCTTTACTTATTTATGATTCTTAATAAATACACGGTTACCCTCCTCGGTACCATCTACCTGGCCTTCATGAGTCGTTCGTCCACATTTGATTGCGTGAAGAGAGTCAAGCTTTGACAGACCATGCGGGCCATCGGGGTGGATCGAGGTCCATTTTTTGGAGGACCTCCACAGAGACACAAAGGCTGAGGTCAGATATTCAGAAGATCTAAGGGTCTCCACAGAGACACAAAGGCTGAGGTCAGATATTCACAAGAGCTTAGGGTCTCCCCCCAGTTTTCAATAAAAAGAGCAGTATGCCAAGGGTGTATTTTAGCCCCTTTTCTTTTCAATTTGTATATTGACAAATTGGGAAAAAGTTCTTTTGGAGAAAAATGCAGATTACCCTCAGGTGGGTCGGCGTGGCCGGATGGATTTATTACACATGGATGACGCGGTCCTTATGTCCCAGGCCGCAAGAGGGTTGCAATCACTGCTCGACTCCTTTTCCTCTTTTATGGTGGATTTGGACCTGTCAATAAATGATTCCAAATCCTACGTGATGCAGGTGGGACTTCGTTCCAGAAAGCCTTATCGGTTTATGGTTGCCCTGCTCAGGCTCCCCGTACAGACGTTTTTTCGTACTTCGGGGTCCTGATAGGCAACAAGATGAAATGGGGGCCACAAATCAGAGAAAGAGGGGAGACCTTGAGTGCGCTAATATAGCTATTTTTAATTTTGCTTCAAGATTAGGCAGGAGACTGATCGCGGCACTCCCTCAGTTATATCAGGCTAAATGTGTTACCTCCGGAGGTAGTGAAATATGGGATTATGTTGCTATAGACGAATTACAAGTGGCTGAGAATACCTTCTTGAAATGTCTTTTGGGTGTGCCACAGGGAACATACAACATGGTAGTACATGAAGAGCTGAGGGTGCCCTATCTCTTCGATCTGTTGGCTCTTTGCCCCCTAATTTTATGCTTGAAGATCTGGCTGAATAAAGGATCGTCCTTAAGTAAATTGATCTTGAAGGAGTGCATGGCTCTGACTATGCTCACCACATTCTGTGGCTTAACCAAATAAAGAGTTGTTTTGGAAGACTGGGAAGAGCCGACTTACCAACCCTAAATTAGTGACTAAGAAAGTTCTGGGTTGGGTGTGGGAGACTTTTTATAACCAGAGGATACTAGACAGTAAAGAGTGTGAACTGAGGAAACCCAGTGTCCGTAAATTCATTATGTTGAAAACTGTGCAATCAACTGAGTCATATCTTCTAGGGCCTTTTAGTACCTATGAACGTTTCTTATTGACTAGGCTTCGCTTTGATCTTTTCCACGTTCTATTGGCACACCCAGACAGGTGTAGTAGAGGTCACATCTTAGAGTCCTGTGGCTGCGACGGTAAGTCTCCACAGGACATGCTTCATTTTCTAATGTTTTGTAAATATTATGAGATTCCTCTGAAAACTTTTTTTATCATCCCTATTTTGGAAAGGTTGGAGTTTAAGCAGGTGCGATTGCTGGAGCGGGTAGAACAACATTTTGTAAACCCCCCCCCATTCTGCATGTTTATATTAATCTGAATAATCAACTAATAGTAATCTTATTGATTTGTTTGCAGTGAAAGACTTACCAATTATATTAACAATAGAATTACACGTGGGAATTGCACTTTGCATGGCTAAACTAATTGTATACTAACTTATGTACGCATACTAATAGTAGAAAATTAGAATATTGCATGATATATGTTTCTTTTGTGGTGTAATTGTAAGTTGCGCATCATTGAGTGAGTATAAACGACTTGGATGTTGCTATTCTGCTATATAATTACTTACACATAAGGAAATTAGTGAGGGTTTAACATTTATTAGCCATTTCCATGTTTTAATTACATTTTTGTGTTTGTCTTGCTTAAGTTGACCATTTCGGCCTAATCCAAGATGGCTGAACGAGACGTTTAACGTGACTGCTCCTGACAAACGAGGTTCTGGGTGAAGTGCGCATGCGTCACCGCCAGCAACAATGGCCTAGTCCTGACCCCAGGAGATGATGTTCTTGTCAAGGACACTCTGGGAGCTTCGCCAATGACAATACAATAAACTGTCTTAAAACCGGAACCAGCAAGTGCGATGACTTCATTTTGCGGACTATGTGAGAACTTTACCGCTTGACCCCATGTCCGCCAATGAGGACTTTCTAAAACCCCAATCTTGATACTTTTTGACATTATTTTCATTATAAAAGTAGGTAGGAAAGTGAACTAAAAAAACTCTTCCTTCTTTGACGAACTTGATTTCCTGACGTTATGCTGACGGAGAGGACGGTGACACTGCTGGACAGGTGTTATCCTGAATCTATGAGAGACTGAATTGCGGCTTGACTTTGATGAATTTTAAAGGTTTTTCCACAACTTGACTGACTTAGAGGACGACTATTAGCCAGATTAGGTAAATAGAATGTTCTGCGGTTTTGATGATGATTTCTAACAATTTGCAATTTTCTTAGATAAACGATAATTGATTAATTGATAAATGTGTTGTGTCGATTATTTGAAGAAGAAAACTAGGATAAAGAGTAGAGTATAGATAAATGAATGGTTTCACTAAACTACAAAAAAACTAAATGATTCATCTCCCAATGAGGGGAATATCACAAGATTGGAGTTAAAATTGTATTCAATGCATTTAGGGTTTTAGGTAAAGATATTCCTTTCATGTCAGCGTTTTGAAACCTATTCCTCTAGGGAAGCAGATCAATGAAGTATGAGTGTTGGTGTTATGGGCCCCACCAATTAATGTATTTGAGTGAATTTGCTACTGTACTATTTGGTCTGCGACGAAGGGGGAATTTGATGTTCCACGCTGCAACACGATCAGCTGTTATTTATTTACTATTGTTGTCCGGTGTTATTGTCTTTTTTGTTCTTAACTTTTTTAAATCAGCAGTGAGGCTTAGAGCCTGTTGTGATTAATTGAAAGTGTCTTTTAAATGACGGAATAGTGCTTTCTAAGCATGCTGGTTTTATATACAGTTTAGTTAAGGTCCCTGTGTTTATTCTCCTTTCTGCTTTTCATTTTAATGATCTATTGTATATGCACTTTATATTATATTTGTATGTACTGTATGAGTTTTTTAAGCTAGACTTGTTATTTATGTGATTTTTTAACAAATATATTGTATTAGATATATTCTTTACTAGGTACAGTTTTAGAATACTTTTACGGTTGTATGCAGAAACCGAATAAAGTGCATTTGATTGATTGATTGATTGATTGGTGAGCAAAAGAACAATGGGTTACAATGCTACCCAGAGCGATTTTCAGTGGTTATAAAAATTTCCTAAACAGCATCACGCAACGACCCGGTCTTTAGGGTTGGGGACATTAGCAGATAAAAGAGCAATTACATTAAAATGGAAAGCAGCATTCCTGTTCATGGACATGGCATGCACCACACAATGAAAAAATGGGCCCAGGCTGCAAGTAAATCAATGTTTAGAAAAGAGACTAGAGACATCGTAAGCAGCCGATTGCTAGCGCTTGGGACAAGCAGTACTCTGCGATGAAACCATACCCTGTAGACAGCCATGTTGTTACTTGATGGCTGAAATTGTCACAGATCCACTGTTTAACAATGTCAGTGATCCAGGGATGATCCCAACACCTTCCATCCACATAGCTCAATGCCCACTTGTTCCTTGTGGGACTACTCTCATCCTTCAGCACTTCCTATAACCAAATGCTTATCGCTGATTGTTAGATCATGAAAAACACACCCCAACATACTCCCCACCTTGCGTCACTTCAACTCATTTCCAACTATTACAAATAGTCCTTAGCACTCCTCCATACTGCATAAGCCATTTCATGCACAATTGTCTCTCAAAAGTAAAAAAAAATGGGAATATTTCACCAAGCAATGTAATGTAATCATGCTAGAGTTTCAAAACAGATGACCTAGAAGCCATAAATCATTCTCTTTCAGTTTAATATTACACTATTGCAGAACAACAGTGCGCTGGAGTAATTCCTACCCAAGTGGTCGAGATGGGTGTTTTGAGGTGTGTTCTTCATTGAAAGGTTGAGTACAACCTCAAACATGTTAGTTTGTGGCCCTTCATGTTCTACTCGCTGATCCTTTCCCACCCTGAGTATCCTCGGGGATTTGTTTCTGTCATGGGCAGGAGTAAATCTTCCTTTCCAAGGTGGAAATCAGAATGAAACCTCGACAAACAATACAGGATGTAAAAGAAGGGGTCTCTACTTAGGGAAATATATTTCTTCTGTAAAGAAAACAAAAAAGGAAATTATATGATTGCACAAATGCATTTTTGATTTACAGGATGTATTGCACAAGTACACTAGCGCCCGCAACTAGGCAAGAAGTATTATGCCTAAAACATTTTGTGGATTCCAAAAAAGCATAACGCTCCACGCTTAGATTTATGGGTGCTGTTTGTTAATCAGACCATTTTATTATTTCTGTATGTCAGAATAATGAGGACAGAATTATGTTCCTACAAAAATATTGAAGCCATTATACCACCAACCCAATACTGTGAAGAAAGGATGAATAGATAACCATAGCTTTACTATTCTTATCTCCACATCCCCATAACTTGAAGAGATATATTGTAAAAGAACAGATATGCAGAGTTGAGTGCAGAGTTGAGTAAGAGAAACCTATACATACCCATATCTGCTCACCTTCGCGATCGTTCGGTAGTCGAATTTTGTGTCTTGATATTGTTGAAGTGCGATATTCTGATAGTATATCCTTGGGGACACCCTCGAAACTCTCTTCCCTAAACAGAATCCCTGTTCTGTGCAAACCTAGGCTCAGATGTCTTTGAACAGCAAGTGATTGTAGGTTAGGTCAATATTCTCTTGCACCGATGTATGATAGAATTTACATCGCTGATCCCATGCGTACCATGCGATAATTTCTTCCTTAAGGATATCAATAAAGGCAGTGATACACCAATGTCCTCCACCAAAGGCTGGACAGAGTTATGTTTGTAACTGTAGGTTTACAGCCATAGTTTGTGACACAATATACAGTCAAATATATTGTGTTTAGAAAATAGTCAGTAGTAAAAGTGAGTGTCATTTAAGTTCTACAACAAAAAATTAGCTCAAATTAATACAACTACAAAACAGACTTTATTGATTTTGACAAGGGATTGCTGTGAATATGACACCGTAATTTTAGCTATATACAGTGATGAACATTAAGATGATATGCACAATGTCTTTTTTCCAACAGCAATCTTAAGGGTGACTTATGTTATGGTGTTAGATGACACGTTCAGGTCACATGCAAGACTGGCAGTGAAAGCATTTAATAGTTTTATGTCAATAAATGTTTGTTTATCTTCATGACTTCAACAATTATCAAGGACTGTCTTCAGTACTCATCGTGGAATGGGTATTCTGGGTGGTCCTTCATTCTGCAAAAGAGATAATATAAAATCTTTAGGTTCACAGTAAAGGCTGGGTTTTGGGGTCATAATTAAAATATACATGTGGAACATTGCAAGCAGAAACCTAGCATTCTAGATCACTTTTGAATGAAGACTGGAGCAAGAAGAGAGTGTTACTGTCATACATGGGAAAGATGATTCTTGACTTAGGTTTAACAAAGCGGTGTGTCTAGCTGGAAGCTGTATACCTCAGCTAAGCAGTGGAACTCTGTATCTGTGAACAACGACCTGCCAGACTATCTCACATAAAGACTAGGCCTGGGCGGAGTTCACGGAGTTTCTCATAGCGGAACGCCGCGGAGTGACAAAAAAACTCTGGCACACTCAACGAAGTTCCGCAAGTGGTGGAGTGAGGTAAATCACACTGCTCGCACTGATATTTAGCGCTGGTTGTTTGGCCCATGTTGTAAAATCAGCAAGAACAGCACCATCTGCAGCGCAAGAGGGAGCAGCTTCTTTCTGCAGCTCGAGTATATGTCATACTCAAGTAGCAACTTACTCAACACGAGCGGCAGGGTTCTCAATGCGAACAGCAGGGTTCTCTATGTGAACGGTAGCGACCTGCCGTGACCGTCCGCGTTGAGAAATCTTGCTGGGAGGTGTCTAGCATTCGATTTTCCTTCCTTATGCTTGGCAACTTAATGTTAGCGAGCCACGAGAGAGGAAAAACTCTGCTCCGAACCTCTCCGCAGAGTTCTTCAGAACTCTGCACTCTACACAGAGTGCAGAGTGGGAAAACTCTGCAAACTCTGCGAATGGAGTGGAGTTTAACACCCAGGCCTTATAAAGACTACAGCCACTCCAGAATAATATGACCCACTTAGTATTGGTTTTCCGGAATGTGAGAAGGAGACACATGGATATAAATTGGCTTCCAGCATGTGAAAAAGCAAAGTTCTAAAGTTTGGTGCTGGTATTTAAATGCCCTGTAGACTCCTGTGAAGTCCGCTTATACCCCACCACTTACATACTCCTTAATACACCATTAATACGCTGTGCTCTTGATGGTGTTCAATGGCATGTCATGTGTGACACCCTCAGCTATTCCAAAGTTTTCAGCTAACAGCACTTTACCTGGAGGGTCTTTGTAGCCAATACTTCTTATTGAGGAAACAAAAATTTAAGTTGTATAAAGGACTTATTGTTGGCTAGTAAGTGAGAACAGTTTGCAGCAGGATTTCAACTGATATCTGTTCCAGTACCACTGTAGAAAGACCAACATCAAAGCAAAAGCTCTTTCCACCTGTACTCATTGTAAAGAGCTAATAGATTAGATTCTACGGTCCTTATCTTTTTTTTGGACATTTTGTACATTGCACCAACGCCTAAGCATAGTTTTTTGTTTACCCCATTAGATAATATTTAGGGGCGATCTTTTCTCTGGATCAGAGTTGGCTGAGAAATATTAATCACTGCATATACTGGTGTCAGCAGACAGAGAACAAAAAGGTATGTTGTCAGCCTGTGTTTTCACAAAAAGCAGGGATTTAGGGCCATTTATTTGTTTGTTCATTACAGAGAAAATGGACTGTGCTCTCTTTATTTAGGGATACAGACATTGGCTGTCCATATAATTGTTAAGGTGGCTGATTACTACCAACTAGTGACCACACCGTGGGGATAGTGGATCTTATAAGAGGTAAGATATTACTGAGTGTTCAAATTGGAGAGTGACGGTTATTTACATATTTTTGATTAACAATTGGGTTTGTGCTTCCCTATTCTTATGAACACAGAGTTTGGCAGTTTAAACACTGATCTGCAGTCGTTTCTGGAGGCGTTTTTTGCCCTGGATTTTCAGGTATTATATTAAGTATGAGTTTTTTTAACTACTTGATGCATATTAGTGGTTATCCGAGCTCTCTACTGGTTGTTGGTGATTTGAGGCCAATGCCTTATAGTAGATATTAATAATGTATAGATGAGATCAGTATTGACATTCAAAGAGATCAAAGCAGTTCAATGATAATAGCTTGGTATACTACCTATGGGGATCTAAAGCCCCTTTTTAATGTACCTCATAGGTTGGTGTGTTGTATGTCTGTGCCTATGAGATATAAGTAATGCCACTATCTGTTGGCACTTTATCACCAGTGTCTTTGAGGAATGCTTGAGCATTGAGGGTATGTATTAGTAATCATTTTTAATGTCAATATTACATTGTTTTTTATACTATCTGTATTGTTTCAGATTTTAATACTACTGTTGGGACTAAATGTTGTCTTCCTGAAGAAGGTGCTGGCTGCATACTGATTGCCCACCGAAACGCGTCAATGCTTTGAAAAAGGAAACCTCATCAAGCCTGAGGGGACAATTACACTGATTCGAATTAGTTGATATAATGATCTCAGTAATCAAAAATTGATCCACACCTAAACTGATGAAGTGTTTTCTGAATGATAGGAATCACCATTTTTTCCTTTGCTGTGTTCCCAATTGTGTATATGTTTTAACTGATATAGGTTATAGGGTACTGTATATTGATGAATAGCATTGCTTTTTAATGTTAGAAGTGGTCACAACAACTTGATGAAATACATGTGTGTATATATTGTGTTCCAAATGATATTGTGAATAAACTAATGATTTTTTATTTGTTTTAATTACATTCCCTCTCTGTTCATTTGTTCTCATCTACCTGGTGTATAAATGTTGTGTGTGTTAAAGTGAAGTGTTGTGCATGAGGTTTACCCGAAGGGGATTTTCTTTTAGACCTTGCTCATTGTAAAGAGCCCAAGTGACTGACTAAACTGTCAGCTGACGTAGTCAAGCTCCCCTGCAGAGGCATGGATGCCAAACCCACCCATGTAGTGGTAAGCCAAATCCGCACCAAACTGATGCCTTCCCACTGCTATATGTCAGTATCAGTAATTTACATGTTACTCCACGTCTTGAGCTACATCATGAGGACATTCCAGCAAATCAAGTCTAATGATCCCAGCATCCCGTGATCCTAAACCCCAAGAAGCTTGTCCAACATGGCATCACAATTGCTTCGAGACACTTTTTTAGTGCTCACGAGTACCGGTCACCTGTTTAGAAGGAGTTTTTTCTCTTTAAAGACTATTTACTTTCTGAAATGTTTGTCCAATACTCAAATGTGCCCTAGACACTTTGGGCACCTTTCCAATATCTACTCTCTCTAAGTAGTTATTCACCGGTTAATTTCTTGTAGAGTCAGCCAATGAAAGTTCAGGTTCAGTTTAATTGTTTATAGTCTTTGGTGAGTATGTGTCTGACAAAGCCTTCACCAAAGTCAAATTAAGGATTCTGGATTTGATCTTTTTTTATTTATGATCTAATAGTTACAACATAGGTCAAGGGAACAACCATGTATCAGTAATCTCCACTTCCATAGGCCTGTAGCTTGGTTCCTACCAGAGAGAAGGATTTCGAGCAGATTAGAGGAATGAGCAGTACTTACTGAAATTGAGGGTACCCTGTTTTGTGAAATTTTCAGCCATGCAAGAGAATGCAAATGGATTTTGCAGTTTTTTTGTATTTACAGTTTGTATAAAGTAGTGGTTACTATGCTTCTGTTTTGCTGAAGTTGAGGTAATGGTGCAGTGGTGTTATGAGGCGGCTTGAGTGCTCGGCATGGATGCATTACTATAACAGAAAAAGTAAATAATGGAAACCATAGAAACATCTTACAGTATAAATAGTCCATAGTGAAGATTTTTGTTAAGCCCATCAATAGTTTTCATGTCTTCAGGGGTCAGCTCAAAATCAAATATCTGCCAAATAAAAAACAAAGAGTTTCTATTGCGAGGTGTAGTCATATTATTTCAAGGTCAAGGGGTAAATAGTAACCTTTTATGAAATGTCAGTAACGTTCACTTAATACCAATAAGTAAGTCCTATGAGGCAGCTGACATTATCGATTAGAAAATACAATCAAACAAGCATAACAGCAAAGAGTCAAATAGTAGAGGGTAACATTCTTTAAATTAAAACCTTGAGTCGTGTAAATATCAAAATATTTACTTTAACTTATTAACTTGTGTCTTTTGAAGAACTTTGTCAGTGTTTAAATAATTTGACATTTTAAAAATTTCCATTACATCAAGAAAATCATAAATAAATTACTTTCCCAACCACATCCACAAAGCAAAAACAGTTTTTATGATCCTTGGATCACATTACTCATTAGTACAAGTCCCCCCTTTTAGTCAGTGGTTTCAATCACTGCCTCAGTATTTGGGGTAATGGGGTGCCTACCTACCCCAAGAAATAATTACAAACCTTGCCAGGGTCATCCACCAAAGTCAGTAAATTAACCTGAGCTCAACCCCCTGGTAGCTGTGGCACAGCACACAGGCTTAACTTAGGGAAATGTGTAAAGTATTTATGCAATACCAAAACAGTAATAAAGTCGAAATGAAAAACAATAAAAGTCCCAAACAGTATTAGAAAAATAAAGTAAACTTTAATGAACAAAATGACACCAAAATGACATATATCCTATAACAAGAACCGGTAGGTCTAAAGCCATATTTGCACTGCCACTGTAGTGGATGGCAAATAGCTGCTGCTATCCACTAGTGGCATTTAACTTCCATGCCCTCAATAAATTGTGTACGATATACTAGGGGCTTATAGGTGTTTCAAATATTCCAATCAGAACTATGCCATTTCGACATGTATAAAGGGGAGCACAGGCCCTTTGACAATGGTTAGCAGGGGTACAAAGTGCAGAGTTCTCACCCTAGCAGAAATATAGGGTCCAACAGAAATAGAAAAAATCTGGGGTGAAAACGCAGCAAAGGCACATTTTCTACAACTGGCATGAATGTCCTGATGAGGGTGGCAAGTGATATAGGTGCATGCTCCTGTCAAGCCCCATAAGTGTCAATCATGTGTTTAATTTGTGCCGATGTTTGCCAGTGATTGACACCGGCACTTGTTTCAATACACAGAACCTATGGCAGTCTACCATATGGTGGCACTGCCTGTCTGTTATTAAGCAGAGCTCATAAGCAGAATGTTCAATATGCTTTAAAAATAACACCAGTGGCCCTAGCCCATCCTTAAGAGCTTAAGGTGATCTAGAATAGTATTTGCTATGTTCGCCCAAAGTGGCCATAGATACGCCTAGACGTGGGTCCCTTGCTCACAGTGACACCGGACCGGCTGATGAGGGGTGATACCTCGAAACTGGTCCCAGGATGCTTGTTTCCAGGCCAGGCAGGACCTGACTTGGCAGTTCAGGCTGGATTGTTCCCATGAGGAGCAGGGTCCAGACTGATGTGTATATGGTTGTGCCAACTGGGGTGGCATAGTGAGCAAAAGAACAATAGATTAAACCCAATATCTTGACTGGGGGTGAGTGGTTATAAAGTTTCAGCACTCCGTTCATCATCTTGTTGTGTTTGCTAGCTAGCTAGTGTGTGGTGATTAACATTTGTCAGTGCTGGCAGGGACAGTATGTAGTGTCAAACACTTTGGGCTCCTGAGAAATACCAAGGGCCTGGCACTCATATGTTTTTTTAGAAAGCATTGATAGCACTCATAAATCTATTACAGGTGTAGTAAATTATTAATTTGCATATGATTACATTTCTGAATGCATGGCTAGATTATACTACAGGATCACTCATACATGAAATAAATGTGAAAATATATTAGAAACTGTTTGGAATGTACCAATAGTATGTATATGTCATATTCTTGCTGTGCTAAACAAAGTAATATTATTGTGTATTACGTTATGCATATTTAGCAAACTGCAGATGTTCTAAGTGATATGAGTTGGTTTGTTTATGCCGCAACATACAATGTGGAAGAACCCCTTAGTCAACGGTTGGGCAGAGTATTTCAGAGAGCTGATTGGAGGCTGGCTACAATATTATGTATGTAATAAATTGCAGTTCAGGGCAGCTGAGTTAAATAAAAAGTTCTCCACATTCACCTGTATAGCTGCAATATGTTCAGAAGAGTTTTACCCATGAGCAGGAATAATACATGGTTTCAAATTCTCAGCCTAAGTATTCAGGAGTTGACAATGAACTCTGAACTGAAAGTTCATTTTGATAGCTGTAGAAAAAAGAGAAAGTAAACATAGGGAATAGGTTTCTGAATCTTTATAGATTTTTTTGAATCTCTGCATTTGCCCCAGTAGGGACCCAAGGAAGTAATGATTACTGACCACATTCAAAACTTGAACAGTAAGTGTACATTTATTTTCCTAAAATGAACTGCAATTCAGTTTGTTTGGACAAAGTGAACTGAACTCGCAGTCACAGCATCCGAGGTTCTCAATAGAAAATTTACTTGGTTTATAAAGGAGGAATGTATATATAGTTATGGTTCAGCCACACTTTCCATAGAAAAGGCATTTTTGATTTACCTCTTACTTTGGTTCCTGTTGACAGTTCTGCACCAGATTTGGGAAGCCCAAAATATAGTTAGCTAAGGTCCAGCATGCCAACTTGCTAGCAGTTCTGTGCACGGAATACAAATTCAATGGGGAAAAAGTGTTTTCCTATTTTAGCTGCCCTAGATAATATTGCTTGTGCCTACAGTAAGAACTGCAGAGAACATATTCATGCTAAATTAGGCATGAAAGTATAACTTCACTCAGAAAGTGTGCTTCCATTGATTTAGTGTAAACCTGTTCAATAGTTTAAGATATGATCATTTTTAGAAATGGGGGTCTCTAGTTGGCAGAGGTAGGTACCTTTGTCCAAGTAGGGACCGTTCTTCCTAAGAGGGTAAGGGGGATACACTTCTAAAATAGCCCCTTCTCACCCCCTTGGTAGCTTGGCATGAGCAGACAGGCTTATCTCAGAGGCAGTGTGTAAAGTATGTTATGCATGCATACAGTAACAGTGAAAACACTACAAATGTACACCACACCAGTTTAGAAAAATAAGCAAAACTTTAAACTAACAAGACAAAAAAAACAGAAATCCAACATACAATAATGTTAAAATTAGTTACTTTGCAAGATAACCTTTAAATTGCAGAAATAGCTGGAAAAAACAGTTCATCTGAGTCAGTAGCTCCGTCCGGGGATACGTCGATGCTAAAAACAACAGAGTCTAACAATTACAGCTGACCGCGTCGGTGCGTGGTCAGCTAAAGTGAAGACAGACTCGAAAACAGTACCTTTACTCGTTGCGGCTGACACAATGGTTCTAGCCGGTCAGGGGCAACAATCGCGTTTGTGATGTGAGATGGAAGCGTTACAGGGTGCAGTGTCCTCTTGGCTCGGTACAGGCAGCAGCTAGTTGAAGTAGTCGGTGAGACCAAGACTTGCATTGCAGGGTGAGACGGTGCTCGGTGTGGTGCTGGCAGGTGACTGTGCGGTGACGGATTCGATTGATGTTTGAGTCGGGCAGCAAAAGAGTCAGTGATGTTTGTGCAGCGTGTAGCGAAGCCGTGCGGAGTGCGGTGCCATAGAACGCGGTCCAAGCAGCGGCTCGTTGACTGAGTCGGTGATATCAGGGTTGCATTTCGAAGCGAGGTGGTGCTCTCTGCAATGCCTTCAGGACACGGAGTCTGCGATGGACTAGATGACGGAGTCCGCTGTTCTTTACTTCTGTAGCGACCGGAACCAGCGGAACCAGAGAAGGTACCCAGAAGAATGGTGAGGTCTTTGCTGTACCTGAGACCTCTTGAACAGGGGCCAAGCTCCACTTCAAGCCCTTGGAGATACTGTCTCAAGCAGGATGCACACACAGTTCCTCTCCTTGGCAGAAACAGCCACTGCAGGCCAACCCCAGACAGCACACAGCAAAGGGGCAGTACTCCTCCTTCAGTTTCTCCACCTCTTCTCCTTGGCAAAGGTTCCTCTTAAAGTCCTAAAAGTGATCTAAGGTTATCGGATCTGGGCCCCAATATTTATACAGCAAAATCCTTTGTTCTGTCGTGGCAGAGAAGCCCTGTGCTCAGTCAAAACCAGTTCTGTCCTCTGTGGTGCAGCTTCCTGGCAGGAGGTGGAGACAGCATTGTGGAAGGCCGACCACGCCCATTCAGGTGAAAGGAAATCTCCTCCCTCTACTCTAAATGCAGCCCAGGTCTATTCAGCCCAGCCCTGACTCATCCAGACTCTCTGGAGCCACTGCACACCCCAAGTGCTTGTCACTCCAAAGCCATGCAGTCAATACACATCCTAGCAGAGGCCCACTGGATGGCTAAGCAAGAAAAGACCTACTTTCTGAAAGTGGGATTTTCAAACACAGAATGTAAAAATCACCCTCACTAAAAGATGCATTTAAACATTCTGACTTCAGGCATACTAAACTTTACTTTCCTACCTTATTCCCAGGGGTAGTTATGTTTATAAGATGTTATAAGAAAACTCCCCATTCTATCCTATGGGAACAGGTAGCCTTGCAATAGTGAAAAACTAAATTGGCAGTAATTCACTATCAGGACATGCCACTCACACCAGGGCATGTCCTACTTCTGACATACACTGCACCCTGCTCATAGGGGTACTTTGGGCCTACCTTAGGGATGACTAACATGTAAGAAAAGGGAAGGCTTGGACCTGGCAAGTGGGTGTGCTTGCCAAGTCGGCACAACAGTACTAGACAGCACACAGATACTGCAGTGGCAGATCTGAATCACATTTACAGGCTGCTCATGTGGGTGGCACAATCAGTGCTCCAAGCCCATTAGCAGCATTTGATTTAAAGGTCCTGGGCACATACAGTGTGCACTTTAGTAGGGACTGACTAGTAAATCAAATATGCCAATCATGGAGTCACTAATCCATACAATAATTTACAAAGGGAGCACTTGCACTTTGGCACTGAACAGCAGTGGCAAAGTGCCCAAAGCATCTAGACCAGCAAAAACGAAGTCCAACACACAGCAAAATAACAGGAGGCAAATGCAAAAATACAGGGGAAACCCATGCCAATGGTGTCAGGTCTAGCAATCATTTTTTAAAAGTTGACAAGCAGGGCTTAAAAGGGTTTACACTTTGGTATAGCTCAGTCATTTAAAACTGTGATTCAAAATATCTTACCCAATGTCAATCACACTTGAATTTTTCTCAAATGTGATTGGCTGATGAAAGAACTCATTTTTTTCTACCATTTTGAAATCGTAATTTTTTTCCCCAGTGGAAAATTATTTCAACAGCAATTGGGTTGGAGGATAATGTGAGAGGTGCCCAACCCGGAGGAGTGCTGGGGACGTTTTCCAACATATAAAAAGAATGGTAAACATGCAGCTGCAATTTTATGCTCCAGAAAATTGGAACCATTTTGTGTAGAAAAATTGCCATTGTTATGAAAATCACTTTTTTACTCAATATTATTTTTACTCAATATATATACATTTTTTAAAGGAAAAATAAATAAAACAATATATATATATATTGAAGAAATGTGGCCGGAAAACAAGACGGGGCGGCCACACAAAGCCAAAATCAAGGAATCGCCTGGCAAACCCGCAGCAAGAGAGGATCCAAAAACTAGAGAGCTCTGACAATCTCACTATTGTTAACTTGACTCAAAAACAATTAACGGAGGAACAAGAATCTGTTCTTAAAAAAGGCCTAACTTTCTGTCCAGCAAAAAGATGTGAATATACTCAAACACGGATCGACCTATATCTTTTTTCCAGGAAGTTAAAATTGATGAAGTTTTTCAAATCCAAGAATGTGCAAGGAAATATCAGAGATGCGCCTCATCAGATCTCCGCCCCTGATCCAATAACAACCCTTACAGGGGATGACCTTGAAACATTATGTGTATTATCCAGTCAAGAAACAATGGGATTAGGCGCAACTAAAGATGTTTCCTGTATCCAAAGCTTTGGTATAGAACAAGTTGCTCCAAAAACTCCTTTCAAGCAAACATCAACCTTTGTTCCAGTTACTCCTTACGACTCTATAGATATCTTCGAGGAATCAGTGAAGAAAGACCTCATGGAATTGAGACTCTCGGAATCTACGAACTTATCTAACAACCTTACTTTGAAAGAAAGGACTGCTCTTTCACAATTAATGGATGACCCAAATTTAATCTGTAAACCCTCCGACAAAGGAGGGAACGTGGTATTAATGACAAGAAAGTTCTATGTGGAGGAGGCAATGAGATTACTCTCAGATAGATCATGTTACTCTCCAATTGTTAAATCCGAGTATATTGCAAGTATCAATGAATATCATATACTGATTCAGAAATGGTTTGATCAACATATGCTCAATTTTGATGAATTTAAATATTTAACATGCCCATATCCCACTACAGCTACTTTCTATCATCTACCCAAAATCCATAAAAACTTGGACAGACCGCCAGGCCGTCCTATCGTGTCATCCATTGGGTCATTAACAGAACACATGTCTCATTACATTGATTTTTTCTTGAGGGAGTTTGTGGTAACATTATCCTCGTACATCAAAGATACGACGCATTTCATTTGCAATATTGCTAATACACCTTGGGAACCTGACATGCTCATGATTGTCTTGGACATCACAAGCCTCTACACAATCATTAAGCATGAGCATGGTGTGAAGGCAGTAGAATACTTTTTAAAAGAGAGATCTCTCCAATTCGCCGAGCATAATATCATGCTCAATGAATTTATTCTGTTCTGCCTCAATAATAACATCTTTTTGTTTGACAAACAACATTATCGTCAGATCCAGGGTACAGCCATGGGCACCTGTTTCGCCCCCAGTTACGCGAACCTATTCGTAGGCTGGTGGGAGAGGCAGGTGGCCTGGGCTGATACATATGAACATTGGACTAAAAATATTATTTTATGGTATAGGTACATAGATGACCTGTTTATCTTGTGGAAGGGACCCAAGGACGAAGCTGAAAAATACATTTCAGCACTCAACACAAATACCCTGAACCTTCATTTATCTGGACAAATCAGCACGCAACAAGTCCCCTTCTTGGATCTTAAAGTCTTTGTCCAAGATGGGAGTATCTGTACTACTCTCTTCAGAAAAGAGACTGCAGGGAATTCAGTACTAGAAGCACAGAGTAGCCATCAAAAATCTTTAAAAAACAGCATCCCTTACGGTGAATTATTACGTTTAAAAAGAAACTGTTCCCGTGAGGTGGACTTTCAATGCGAAGCATCAACTGCCATTGAAAGATTTCGATCGCGTGGCTATTGTCCTAACCTACTTATGAAAACTTTAAGCAAGGTTAACAAAATCTCTAGACAATCCCTATTAGACACAAACCATGCTAATGCCAGAACAAAATCAGATATTTGCAGGTCTATCACAACTTTCTCTAATGAGACAAAGACCTTGAGAAAGATCCTTTGCCGTAATTGGCACATTCTGAAAACAGATGTAATAATAGGTGACATCTTACCACCCTATCCACAAATAACCTTCAGAAGATGTAGATCCCTAAAAGACAAATTGGTGAACAGTCACTATGAACCTATTCCTTTTGTCCAACCTATTAGCAAAGTTGCCGGTTTCTTTCCTTGTCTGAAATGTAAGGCGTGTAGGAACAGTAAAAAGGTATCTTCATACAATGTCCCTGGTATGAAAAAACCGAGATCAATTAACAAACTGTTGACTTGTAATACGCCATTCTGCGTCTACTGTCTTACATGTCCTTGCCCAAAGCAATATATTGGCAGCACGATCCACCCCACAAAAAAGCGTATCCTAGAACATGCCAGAGCAATTGAAAAGCAAGACTCCTCATACCCTGTAGCGAGACATTTCGCACAATATCACAATAGTGACAGAAATCTATTGTCATTTTTCTGCCTTGATCATGTCCCAGTCAGTGACCGAATGGGAAATCGGGAATTGAGGTTGAGGAGATTAGAATCTCGCTTTATTATTGACCTCCAAACCACTACACCTTATGGTTTGAATACAGAGGAGGAACTGTCATGTCATTTAGGTAAACGCTGAAATATTTTTTGATATTTGTGGACCGAGATGGTAGAGTGTTTTTCTGCTTCACTGTGACGAATAAATTATTGTCACTTTATGCCCATACAGGGCTCAATTATGTTTAGAATGTTTGAAATGAATTACATGTAATTACTTATTTTTGTTGTATGCAGAATTTTGACTTGTCAATCATTGTAGGCTGATTTGACTCATCTAGGGTAACAATTCGCCTAAAATTGACCGCCTATCGATGTATTTACATTATTTGTTCCAAAGTGCTTTTTTCACTTGTATTAATGAACTTCAGAACTGTATTTAATTTACGATGCAACATATATATTATTTTCCTCAAGTGAACAAAAGTCCGATTTATAACTGCATTGACAGTCTTTTCACTATGTTTATGCTTAAGTGAACCGGAACTAGATTATGTGAACCGGATATAATACTGCTCACGTAAACTGCACGTTGTAACTCAGTCGAAAAAGGCGCGAACGCCGAAACGCGTCCTGCTGTTACTGCTGCTATCTCGAAATAATGCAATAAATTATCGCATCGAGAAACCTTGCTGAGTGCGGTCTCCTTCATTCTTCGAGTGGAGTCCTTGGAGCTTAATATATATATATATATATATATATATATATATATATATACACATATATATATATATATATATATATATATATATATATATATATATATATATATATATATATATATATATATATATATATATATATATATATATATATATATATATATTACCTACTGGCAGTCGCCAGTAGGTAGTTATAGTTAGGACCTATTGACCATAGGAAATCTGCAACATTTCCCTATGCATTTTCCCATAGGACCTGTTGACGCAGCTACAGCCCGAACTGCTGAACGGAATTACACCAAATTTGGCAAAGAGGTGGTCCTCAGTTCAGACTTGTGCCTTTCGCTTAAATGGTGTACAGCCGTTCAGTAGTTCCTGAGAAAATTAGTTAAAAACATTGATATATCTGGGCGGGGCCTAACCACACATCTCATCGTGAGATCTGATTGGCTGTCAGTAATTCATCCAAGAAGTGTTGGTAGCCATCTTGGGACCAATATACATGATAGCACCTCATTAAAAAGCAATGCAGTTAATAGAAGGTTTTAAGACTTTAGTTACATTATAAATCATTTGTTGATGGTACCATACTCATTTTAGGAATTGTGGTGTGTTCTAAGGTGATTTTACCATGTGAAAAAGCCTTCTGCTGTGATATCATGAATAATGTTTGAGAGAAAACTATTTTCTCATGCTTTTCCCACAAAGGTTTGGAAGGTGATCTATAAGCTAAACTGAGAGCATATTTTCTGTAAATTCACATTATCTTTCTCAGTCATGTGAGCATGAATTCTGACATTCTCAGTAAAACATGTACATCCAACAAGGGCAGAGACTGTCAGTTGATTCCTTTGTGTTCTACTGCAGATTCCCAGAGTGTTCTAAAGAACAACTAGAGTGCTAACAGTCCTACTTATGACAAACCTATTGCACACCTAGAGCCATCTTGAGTGGAATAAAGTGGTAGCTCTTAAAACATTTAATTTAAAAAGGAACAAAATGAGGGGGTTCATTTTGCCATAGTAATTATGATTAGTGCTGCAGAAAGAAAAATTAGGGCACATTTTGACTTCTCTAATCCTCTTCTATTTCATAAAAATATTCTGACATGCAGACTGAAACATGCATTTTGAATACCAGCAGCAGACTTCCCTGGTGAGCAGTAGCTTTACTACAGTGATCTAATGAGCAACTAGAGTGCTAACATTTCGAATTTATGGCAAATGTGTGACATATCTGAATGCCTTCTTGATGGAACCAAAGTAAAAACTGAAAGTATTTCCTACTGAGGAGACTGCAGTAAATGAGGAAATTAGGAAACTTCATAACAAATAAATCTCCCAAGATGGCCACAAGAGACAAAAGAGCACAAATGTAGCCCACATATCACCCAGATGTAGCCCAAGTATAGCCCAATGACAGAATGTCCCAGAGTGTTCTAACGAACAACTAGAGCGCTAACAGTCTTACTTATGACAAATGTATGGCACACCTGAAGCCATCTTGATTGGAATAAAGTGGTAACACAAAACATTTAATTTACAAAGGAACAAAATGAGGGGGTTCATTTTGCCATAGAAATTATGATTAGTGCTGCAGAAAGAAAAATTAGGGCACATTTTGACTTCTCAAATCCTCTTCTCTTTCATAAAAAAATTCTGACATGCAGACTGAAACATGCACTTTAAATACCAGCAGCAGACTTCCCTGGTGAGCAGTAGCTTTACTACAGTGATCTAATGAGCAACTAGAGTGCTAACATTCAGAATTTATGGCAAATGTGTGACATATCTGAATACTTTCTTAATGGAATCAAAGTAAAAAACTGAAAGCATTTCCTACTGAGGAGACTGCAGTAAATAAGGAAATTAGGAAACTTCATAACAAATAAATCTCCCAAGATGGCCACCAGAGACAAAAGAGCCCAAATGCAGCACAAATATCACCCAGATGTAGCCCACATGTAGCCCAATAACAGAAGTGTGCAAAACACTTATTTTTTGTGTATTTGCAGTTTTATATAGTGCAGACTTGTCAGGTATTGGAGTGCTTTATATGAGCATTGGTTACATCACACAAGATCAAATTCATTTTGGTTGTAGACATGGGGAGATTAAGTGATTTGACCAGAATCACAGAATGTTGAGCTGAAGCAGAAACTCCAACCTGGTTCCCCAGTTGCAAAGTATGCAGCTCTGGAAGTAACACCACATCCTCTCCCATAGGTGCAACATTTAATCAAGTGGTCAACTGGATAAAAAAACATAAAGATTACAAATAATTTAAAAGTTCTTTGTTTCTATTTGAAAACTCTGAAAATATGTCCTCCTTTTAGTTTTTTAGAGCACTAACCATAATTTTGATGCACATAAGACCCTCTCATATATGTAATTTCTAAAGGAAATGCTCTAGGTATTACAGTTTTGATTACATCAAGATGACATCAGGCGTTCCACACTTTTGTAATAAATATAGAATGTTAGCAATCTAGTTGTTCATTGGGATACTGTTGAGAGGCAGAGGCCAGGGGCACGGACTCTGAAAATTGAAGGGAGGTAGGAGAGTGCAGAGGCAACAATTTAACCACACTGGGCAGGCAGGAAGGGCAGTGGCAGCACAACAGACTATGCAGGTCAGTGGAAAGGGTGGCGGGGCAACAAACCAACAATACAGTACTGGCAAGAGAGGCTGTGGCAATATAATAGACCATTGTGGGCAGAAGGAAGAGGCAGTGGTAGTACAACCATACGTGCCAACAGACCCGTTTCAGCCAGGAAACGTCCAATGTTTTTAAGCTCAAATGGGCTTTATTTGATCTGTCTCCTGTCTACAATCTCCTCTTTCTCAATGTAACTCAAAGGGGAAAATCAATAACCCAGTTTTTTTTTCAAAATCTCCCTTTTACCAGGTTCAAAATGTTCGCAAGTATGGTACATTGGATCATGGTAGGCAGGAGGAATTGGGGTAGGGACATGGACTCGGATAACAGAGGACAGGAGGGACATGGAGAGGCGCACCTAACTGACCCTACAGGGCAGGCATCAGGGTTTGCAGCAGCACAATACACAACAAAGGGCATGCGGGACGGGAGTGCAGCACAACAATCCATAGAAAGCAATAGGGAGGGGACAGGACCATGCACATGGACAACAGAGAACAGAGGGGAAAGAGGCAATGGTAGCTAGCTGACCATAATGGACAGACAGGAGAGAAAGCTGCAGCATAACAGACCATAAAGGGCAGGAGGAACAGATCAGGGGCATTACAATGGAACAGACAAGCCAGGAGGGAGGGAATAGGGGTCTGCACATGGAAACAGAGGGCTGGGGGCAAGGGAGTAGGGCAGGAGCAGCAAGATGACCATGGAGGTCAGGCAGGATGGTCACTAGAAACAAGACACACCATGGAGAGCAACAATGAGACTATGATGGCATACACACAGACCATGGAGGGAAGGTGGGAGGGGGACAGGGGCAGCTAGCTGACCACACAGGGAAGGTGGGAGGGGCCATGGCAGCACAGAAGACCATGCATGGCAAGCGGGAGAGTTAGTTGCAGCACAATGGCTATGATGGGCAAGAAGGAGGGTGCAGGGGCATGCACAAAGGACCATGGAGGATAGAAGGGAGGGTCAGGACCTGGTCACAGACAAGAGAGTTCAGGGGAAGGGGCCTCACAACATACCGCGCGGGGCAGGCAGGAGGAGCAGTTGCAGCACAACAGACCAGGGAGGGCAGAAGGGTGTGGCAGTAAAATGGACCATGGAGGACAGGAGGAAGGGGATAGGGGCATGGCATGTGGACAGGCAGGGTGGAGGTGGCAGGGACAGGTTACAGCCATCTGACAATGCTAGGCAGGTGGTAGGGGAGTTGCAGCTCAACAGAACACTCAGAGTAGATAGGAGTGGCAGGTCCATGGAACATGGTGGGCAAAAAGGATGGGGCAAATTCATGCGCAAAGACATCGGAGGGGAGGGGGAAGGAGAATAGGGGCAGCAAGCTAAACACAGAGGCTAGGCAGGAGGTCAATGATGGGCCATAGAATTGGGCAATGGAGAGCAGGAGGAGTGGACTGGTACATAATGCTAAATGGAGGGCAGTGGCAGCACATCAGACCATGCATGGCAGGAGGGAGGAGGCTAGTCCATGGATTCAGACAACAGAGGATAGGGAGGAGGTGGATGGGGCAACAAGCTAACTGTTCAGAGAAGGTGGGTATTAGGAACTTTATTGTTTTTAAAATGTGTGTCTGTGCAAACTACTTAAAATATGAACAAGTATGCAGCATAATCTCACTTTTATTCAGGAAGAAGAGGACATTTGTGACTGTGACTCCGGACTCACTTGGCAGAAACACCCCCTGACCCTCCACCCCCCATCGCAAAATGTAATGCCCGTGAAAAGGGTAGGTGGACGCAGTGTTATATAGAAAATAGTCCTGAGATCACGATTGAAAATGAAAACTAGATATAGTATATGGTATAAACTATGCACCAAAAAGTGTGATATAAGATGAACCGGGGCGTGAAATATAATATGCAATACATTGTGCGCAATGACAGATTCATTGGAGAGCGCGAGATAGCACAGGCACTAGCGCGTGCTATGCGATATGCGCCTTGGTGTGTAATATGCACAGGGCAGTGTTGTGTAACCTAACTAGTCTCTAAAGTTGTAATATAAAATATGTGCTGGGGAGTGTAACGTTGCATATGCACTGTGACAAAGATATGGATCCCAGATTGTAATATGTATGGCATAGCGCTGTGCGTAATAACATAGGCATCAAGGAAGGCACGTTAGATGGGGCAATATAACCCGTGCAAAGGCAAGTGTGGCATGACATATTCACGGGGTGGTGTTACAGTGCACATGGGCTAGAGAGTGTCATAGCATACGCACTAGCTGGTGGAATACAACACAGAGGTGTGTGGCACTCGGCGGGCACTGGTGGGTGTAACACAGCATTGTGAGGAAATTCGAATTTCGATCGTGATCGTATCGACCCACCATTTTGTGCTCCGCCGCCATTTTGTGTTGCCCTCACTCAGGCAGCACGGTGAACAAAGTCTTTTCTGCTTTTTCTGCAGCATCGTGTCGACATAAGCCTTCTGCCTCTATTTACAAAGCTGGTGTTAGGACTGGCCGAGTACACTAATCCCTGTCTGGTTTTTCTAATCCCTGTCGTAACTATCTGTTGGTTCACACTATTCTCTTCTGACTTTATCTTATTGTCTGGCCTTCGCTATCCTCTGCTCGTATTCTCTCGTTTCACAACTGTCCTCCAAAACACATAAACGTATCTCGCCACCTGCGAGTCTGTTACAAACCTGTTAATGAATTAGTTCGTGGGGAGGGGTGACAAACACAGTTGGAGGAGAGGCTTCTTCGAGTTACTTGATACTTTATTTTCAAACCTTTCCTATTGGTTCTGTTCTGTTTTCCAACCTATCTTATTGGTTCTTTTTTATGTGTTTTAGGTGTGTTCTTAGTTAATTTATATGTCACCTATGTACTATATAAGATTGTGCGCCACGGAGTGAAGTGGCAGTCTCATGAGAACATACCGTGTGTACTTCTAGAACAACTGTACTAGCTGCAGCTAATAAAAATCTGATCTTTTACGCCGACAGAGTGTCCCCGTGTCTCTGTTAGCTGAAGCAGGAGAACCCAGGAGATTAAGGCGTACCCTGCGCCGCCAGACCCAATTGGTTCTGGTTCTTCAAATGGCGCCCAACGTGGGGCGGCTTCAGAGGTAATGGTTCTGCCTGAATGTCGTGAGGAACCCCGCAAGAAAATTCTGGAGGAATCGCGAGCCACGTCAAGCGACCCCTGTATGTCGAAAGTGGTCCGAAGGTCTTTTGCAGCGTGGTTACTCCTTCCTGACGGCTACTGACAACTGCTGCCCTGACTCCTGCCCTGCCTTGGCCCTTCCTTTGTTGATGTATGGTAAGGCGAGACGATAGACGGGCCTCTGTTGGCGTAAGAATACATCCTTAGTTAAGTATTTGGTGGGTCGCTCCCACAATTTTGGTTCTTTGTTTTGTTTCTTTGGTCCTTAGATTCGACTATTGCAATAGCCGAAGCCGAGGGGTAAGTGCATTTGGGCTGCGTAAACTGAGTTTTACCCCCTTGAAGTTTGTGAACAGTCAGGTGAAATCACGAGATGCCTGGTCTGACTAAGTTTGAGAAACTTTGTTGCTTTGGGTGTAATAGGGATTCCCGGCTTGAGGGCTCTTGCCCGATTCCTTCGGTTGGAACTCCCACATATGAGCTCTATTCAAAACATGGTGTTGGCCCCATTGCCTTTAACGAGGCATGGACCCGATACACGAAGAAAGATGGTTTTTTAAAATGGCCAGAAAATGGTAGTTTCGAGCCTGATGTGCTAGATAATATAGAAGCAGTTTTATTTAAAAGAAAAGCTCGGCCGGCAATGTTTGACTCTTTCCGCCTTTGACGTAAGGAAGCCAAACAGAGAGAAATTAAGCAAGCGAAACGAGATAGGAAAGCACAGGGTATGACAATTATACAGGCTGCACAACAATTTAAAGATGATGAAATTAATAATGCGATGGAAATTTCAGAGAGACAGCATCGTATGGCGATAGATAAATGCTATCCGGTGTTGCCTGTTTCCTCTTCCGATAACAAGAAAGATTTAGAAGAAGATCCCTTGATGTCTCACTTATTGAGATTGCCTCCGCCCTATGCACAAGGTGCTAATGCACCCCAGTTGTTACAGCCTGTTCAGCCGCCAGCAGTACCTCCGCCTGCTCCGGCTCTTCCGAATTTGCCCCTCCCAGTATTACCGCCTTTACCAGCTTTGCCTTCAACTTCTTCTACTTTGTCCTCATCTCCTGAACTTCGATCTCCTTTGCCTTCTGCCCCTTCTGCAATTACTGGTTCTCCTTCAGTTAGTTCGCCTAATACCTTGTCCCCTATCCTTATGTCCAATTCTCCGTCTATGTGTAAGCGACTCACGGACACTGTCACTGGTATTCTATCTCCTTTCTTTGAAGCTTTAAATGTGTCTCCGGCTTTTGCTCGAAGACAATCTCGTAGTCAATTTCCAGCTGCCGAAGAACGAGAAAAGTTGGACTCTCTCGCACGCAAATGGATCAAGAGGGGTCCACAGTATAGTGTACCCGATATTATGTCTACCTTCTAACAGTGGAATGCGCCTACGCAGAGATATGTTTTTAATATTATGTGTGATATTCTCGCTAAAGAATGGGAGGATATAAATTCGAGTTCGGTTCCACAGGGTCTGTTAGATGTTCAGACTGACTTTGATAAAGGACTTGTTGTGGGTCCTAAGGTTGAGAACGCTGTAAGGACACTTGTTACCTTTAGAACCTTGTTGTCCTCCCAGACTTTTCTTGACTCCGACCCTTCGGTTAGACTGACAGTGAAAAATTATCCCATGAGAGAGGTTCCTCCAGTTTGGAAGGAAGAAGTTGCAGCTCAAGGTAATAATCCAGCTATTCCTGCTCACTTCCAGCGTATATGGGTACATGTCCCCTGGAAGAGATCTGAAGTTTTAGCACTTAAACAGACTCTACCAGATCCTCGTAAAAACCCTGCGGGTTATTATAAAGAATTATCACAGACTGTTGATGCTTGCATCATGAATCTAGCTGATATAGACATGTTGATGGGGAATGTAGTTCCACAAGCTTTATGGGCTAAGATTCGTAGAGAGGATCATGCTCAAGCATTAGGTGGTGATTGGGCTGCTATAATTGCAGCAGATACAGCTCAAGTGGGTGGTGCCAAACCGGATGCTTTGGTCTCGGAACTCCCAGGTAGGATTATTACATTAATGAAAACGATGATGCCTGCCTTAAGAGTTAACTGGGATAAATTAGCGGCATGCAAACAAAAGAAAGTTGAGAGTGTCTCCGATTTCTTTACTCGTTTTGAGGAGACATTCATCGATCACAGTGGTCAGGATATGGCTACAGAGGGTGGACAGTGGTTATTCGTAGACAAATTTGTATTTAATTTGCTTCCTGAGCTGTCACACAAATTGAAAGATTCTGAGAGTTAATGGGCTGTTTCTTCTTCTGCCCAGATATTGGCTACTGCACAATATTATGAAAACAGAGACAAAGAAGAAAAAGATAAACAAGAGAAAAAGATTAAAGAATTAAAAACGAAGGTTCTCTTGCAACAGGCTTATCCTCCTCGTTATGCTCAGCTTCAGTCTCAACAGCCTCCGCAGTTTCAGAGGCTTTATCAAAAGCCTGAGCCATATATTCCGCGACCTTTGTTAGGTCCTAATCAATGTGCCTATTGTAGAGAGGAAGGTCATTTTAAGACTAGTTGTCCGGTTTTATTGCAGCGAAATGGGACACTATCTGCTTCACGAGGTCGTGCTGGCCTCCAGTCAGCAAACAGAGGTGGAGGTCGAGGTATGTTGACTCAAGAACAGCGTTCCCTTCCTCTTTCTAATTCCATGAATTACTTTGATCAGCAAAATGTTAGGTCTACACAGTATTACAAAGAGGATTGTTATGTTGAAGGCGAGAATGAAAGTCCTCAAGCTAACTAGGACAGCCATGGACAAAGTAAGGGAGTTGTGTCGGTTCCAGTACATCAGAATGGACCTTATGTTAATGTCACTACAATGGGTGTTCCAGAGCCATTTCTCCTAGATACTGGTGCGATGAGAAGTTCTATCAATCATTCAAAACTCCCTGGGGCACCTTTGTCTGGCTTAACGAATGTATCTGTAGGATTTTCTGGCGCCCCAGTTCGTAATCCGGTTTCTTGCCCTTTGCCTATTTCAATTGGCCCTTATGATTTAGAAGTTCCGCTTCTCTTAACGAATGGTTGCGGTGAGAATCTATTGGGCTTGGATCTGTTAAAAAGATTGCATGCCACAATATCTTGTTCTCCTTCTGGTGTATATCTCACTTTAGGACAAAAACTGACTTCTCCAATGTATCTGTCTAAAGACCAATTCCCACCTGAATTGTCTTCCCTTCCTGCAACGCTTTGGGCTACGGGTCCGAACGATGTATTCCGCAATACAGAATTTCTACTGAAGGTGAAAAAGCGCTTTTGGAAATCATGTATGATTTGATTCAGAAGGGTGTAGTTGAGGAAACAAGAGGAAACATATGCAATAGTCCTATTCTTCCTGTTCTTAAACACACTGATCCTTCTCAGCCTCCTGTATATCGTTTCGTAATTGATCTCCAGGAGGTAAACAAGATTGTTGTACCACAGTTTCCTGTTGTCCCAGATATCACTGCGCTGTTGACGATGATACCTTCTACAGCGGTTTGGTTTTCTGTTATCGATCTAAAGAATGCTTTCTTTAGTATTCCCATTGCTGAAGAGAGTAGGGATATTTTTGGCTTCTCTCTTGGAGGCCGAAGCTTCCGGTTCAAACGCGCACCTCAGGGCTATAGTGAAAGTCCCTCTATTTACAGTCAAGCTCTAAAATGTCATCTTGATGCTTTTCATTTGCCGCCTGGTGCTGCTCTTATACAGTACATGGACGATTTGTTAATCGCTGCTGATTCAGAAGATATTTGCAAAAATGTGACTGTTGCATTCTTACGTCATTTGTTTGATCTGAAACATAAGGTTTCACCTTCCAAACTACAATATGTTCGTCGAGAGGTTACCTACTTGGGTCATCTCCTATCAAAGGAGGGACGGCGATTAACCCCAGAACGAATTCAAGCAATTGCCCAAATGTCTGTACCATCCACACAAAGGGAGGTACGTGCCTTTCTGGGTATTACTTCTTATTGTAGGCAGTGGATTCCGAACTTTTCTTTGTTGGCCAAACCTCTGTTGGCACTTACCCTGAAAGATACACCTCAGCCCCTTCCATGGACTGACGAATGTCAGAAGAGTTTTTCTGACTTACGTGCTGCTCTGTGCTCTGCTCCTGTATTGGGTACTCCCGATTACAGTAAGCCGTTCACGCTCTATGTCCATGAAAGAGAGGGTTGTGCATTGTCGGTTTTAATGCAGCGATTTGGAGATAAACAGCGGCCATGTGCATATTTTTCGGCTACGTTAAATCCAGTAGCTAAAGCATTGCCTAGTTGTCTTAAAGCGACAGCAGCAATTTCTATTCAACAGTCGGCTGGAGTGGTGTTAGATAATACTCTCGTTGTCATGGTACCACATGCAGTGGATACTTTGCTAAACAGAACAAAAACACAGCATCTTACGAGTGCTCGTTTGTTTGGATATGAGTTGACACTTTTGGCTAGTCACGTGCACATCAAACGATGTAACACTTTGAATCCAGCTACTTTGTTGCCTCTTCCAGTAGACAAAGATGACCAAGAACAACATGATTGTTTCCTCCGTACTGAGGAAGAAACAAAAGGAAGAATTGACTTGAAAGATACACCGCTAGAAAATCCGGATGGAATTCTATGGGTGGGCGGTTCTTGTTTTAGGCTTCCTAATGGAGATACAACTTCAGCCTATGCTGTTACTACTTTACATACAGTTGTGGAAACAGTACGCATTAGACACAATTCAGCTCAAGCAGCAGAACTGATAGCTTTGACAAGAGCCTGTGTGTTATCCAAAGGAAAAAGAGTGAACGTGTACACCGATAGCCACTATGCTTTTGGTGTAGCGTTCAATTTTGGACGTTTATGGACAGAAAGGGGATTCATTACTTCACATGGCACTGAAATACAACATGGTCAGTTGGTGACTGATCTTCTTGAGTCACTTTCTTTGCCTACCCAGATAGCGATTGTGAAATGTAGTGCACACAAAAAGATTACAAATGATGTTGGTCGAGGAAATGCATTTGCAGATGAAGTAGCGAAAAAGACAGCGAGAGATGCTACAAGTCGAATGTATGTTGCGGGTCCTGCGAATTGGGTTAGAGAGAGAGGAATGTATGAGAATACAGTAGAAAGTGTAAGGTCGATTCAGGAAGAAGCTACAAAGAAGGAATTGAGCAAGTGGAAAGAAAGTACAGGAATGTTAGATGAGATGGGATGTTGGGTGGAATTGTCTGAGCACCAAGGTTGGCTGTTACCAGATGCCCATGTACTACCAGTAGTTACTATGGAGCATGGTCCAGCCCACTTAAGTGCGAAGGGAATATGCAAATTTCTGGCTCCAGTATGGCAAAATGAAGGGATTCCAAAGTGTGCAGATAATGTAGTGAAACATTGCATTGTTTGTATAATGTATAATCCTGGAAAGGGAACTCCAACTCCAGCAGGTCATTTTGCTCCTCCGACATATCCATTTGAGGTGTTGCAAATCGATTACATTCATATGGAAAGATACAACAACCTCAAATATGTTCTAGTAGTAGTGTGTGCCTTCTCTAGGTGGATCGAAGCATACCCTCTAAAAGACAATACAGCCTTATCCACAGCCAAAGTTCTACTAAAAGGATTTTTCCC
The DNA here is from genome assembly GCF_964204655.1 of Triturus cristatus. Lineage (NCBI taxonomy): Eukaryota > Metazoa > Chordata > Amphibia > Caudata > Salamandridae > Triturus > Triturus cristatus. The sequence continues at coordinate 267,660,930 of NC_140585.1, forward strand.
CAGGTTTGGTTTGCCGCGCATTATCTGGAGTGACAATGGGAGCGAATTTGTGGGCCAAGTCATGCAAAAAGTTTGTGCAGGTCTTGGTAGCAAGCAAAAGTTCCATGCGGCAAATCATCCACAGTCACCGGGTTTAGTAGAATGTTACAACGGTACACTAAAACTCAAACTAGCGAAAGTACAAGCTAGTACAGGCCTTAGTTGGCCCGATGCTTTACCATTGGCTCTTCTATCCACCAGAACAGCAGTACACTCTCGTTTGGGACTTAGCCCTTACGAAGAGGTTTTTGGGCGCCCAGCTAATATATGGGGAGTCCCTTGCCCTAAGAAATAATCAGACTTGCCATATCCAATGTTGATTGATTACTTGCATGACCTTACGACTAAATTGCGTGTTCTCCATCAACAGGTTCAGAGTGCTTTGCCGGAGGTTTCCACAGACCCAGGTCATTCCATCCAGCCAGGTGACTGGGTTTGCATAAAGAATTTTCAAAGGACGAAAAATTTGGAGCCCCGGTGGAAGGAACCCCGATTGGTCCTATTAGCAACGAGAACAGCGGTGAAAGTCGAAGGAAAGAAGAACTGGATTCACGGCGTGCACTGCAAGAAGGTTCCTTTGCCTTTGCCCTTCGATCAGTGGGTCCGTAGAGGTATTAGAGACTGAGAGCGAGAAGGTTCCACGATTTGTATCTTTTAGTGATGCACGCCTGAATGGAACATTGTCTGAGAAAGAGGACGACGACATTCTCCAAGAAGCGATACCACCACATCATCTCTTAAATACGACAAATCCGCGAATATTGTTCCGAGACCAAACTGCACCCGATAAAGAACGCTATAACCTAAGACCTAGACTAAAGAACACTTAGGAATTTCTCTCTCCTATGTAGTATTCTATCCCGGTTGCAGGGTCACGGTAGGAGTCTTAATTGTGACCTGAGTAGTGGCAATAGGCCTGCAGGACTTGCAGTGTCATAGAACGGTAGATAATGATAATTAAGTGATTGAGGAAGATTGCCGTGAGCATCCACTTAGAAAGATGGAGACTACATTAGGCGAAAGAGAGAGAAAGGATAAGATGAAGGATAAACATTACGAATCAATGTACAGTCGTTGTGGTATAGCTTTATGTATTATTATATTATTGTGTATTCTTTTGGCGTGTATAAATTGGATTGTTATTGCTCTGCAGCGAAAAGTTGTCTCTCCTTCTACCTCTTCGTCTTCTTCTACTGTCTCTCCACATCTATTTCATACACTTCCTCAACATGAACTCATAAGAAGAACTGAATATTACAATAACTCATTTGTCCAGTTATTACATCAACACCAATTAGTAATTGTTAGATCTGGGGGTCTCTAGTTGGCAGAGGTATACACCTTAGACCAAATAGGGACCCTTGCTTCTAGTCAGGGTACAGGGACACACACGGTAGATAACCCCTGCTCACCCTCTAGGTAGCTTGGCTCGAGCAGACAGGCTTATCCCCAAGGCAATGTGTAAGGTATTTGCACGTAGACACCACAATGATCCCCCCTCCGCACACCACAAACTTAGACCACACAGGTGAGTTATATCAAAAATAATATATCTTTATCTAGTTTCCGCAGTTGAAATCAAGCATCACAGGTTTACACAATATTCGCTTTCTTGGTTGGTCGGGATCGTAAGACGATGGTCTCTAGTCTCTTGTGTGATTCGATACTCACTGAGAAGGAATCAGTTTGTAGGCTCTTGATGTTTAGGCAGCTACGTTGCTCCGGCGGTGTCGCTGCACTCGTTGTACAAGCGCTCCTCGAGCTGTTCGGTGCAATGTTTCCACAACTCCCTCGACGAGCCCCCAGTGACGATGTCGACGTCACCGGAGTCAGCCACTCACAGCGCGGCTTCGTAGAGTAGGGAAGTGCGACTCTCGATCTGCTTCAGGCCTCCGGATCGCGGCAAGGCACGTGCCGATGAGCACGTCGATCTTCTTGATGCGGCAACCGGTGTCAGGCCCGGGTCAGTGCGGTACTCTCCAGCAAGACATAGAGCAGCCAGCCCACCTCACAGGCAGATGTTGAGAAGCTTGGTAGAACAGTCCACGGTCCCTGCGGCACACAGCAGCGCAGGGGGGACACAGCAGAGTCTTGGGTTCTTGGCAACCTTTCTATCCCTGGGTTGCGAAACAGGAGGCCAGCTCTTCTCAGGCCCTTGGAGATTCAGTTGAAGACACAGCACACAGCAAAGTCTTGTTTGGTCAAGTGGATAGGGTCAGCACACAGCAAGACCCCTTCTCCTCCTCAGCTTCAGTTGTACAGCAGAACAGGTCAGCCTTTAGAGCACACAGCACGGCAATCTTCCTTTAGTTCTTCAGCGGTCCGTCTTTCAGGAGAGGTTCCTCTCGATGGTCGAATCTGAAAATCTGTTGTCAGGGGTCATATACTTATACCCCTAAAAAGTCTTTGAAGTCTTTGTGCAAGGGGGTCCTGAGCCCGGTCTGATCCAGTTCTGGGTGTTGCTGGAGCACTTTGTTTTCCTGGCCTCTACATTCTTTTCAGAGCGAGGGGCAGAGTCGTCAGCCGCCCAGCAGGAGGTGGAGCCAGCAGAGTGGCAGGCAGGCACAGCCCTATTCAATCCCAGGTGCTATCTCCTCCCTCCACTCTCCTCGCAAATGTCGCCATTCAGCAGAGGGCTGACTCAGCCAACCTCCCGGGGAATCCCCAGCCCCTGTCACTCTCAAACCAGACAGTCAATCCACAAGCACGCCCAGGCACACAGAAGGGTCAGACAAGAGAACAGCTACTCTCTAAAAAGTACTATTCTCCAACTCAGGATTTAAAAACAACCTCTCCTAAAAGATGTGTTATTAAATGCTGAGCTCAGGGATATCAAACACTCATGTCTTATCTTATTCCTATGAGAAGATAGGCGGATAGCCATTGGCACCCGCCTCCCCCATGTTAGCCTATGGAACAAGATAACCTTGCAGTAGTGAACACACAAAATGGCCGGTGTTCACTACCAGAACATGTTACCTGCACTAGTACATGCTCTACCTTCTACATACACTGCACCCTGCCCAGGGGGGTACCTTGGGCCTTCCATAGGGATGACTGACGTGTACGAAAAGGGAAGGGTTAGGCCCGGCCAGTGTGGACACTGGCCAGGAGGACATGGCAGTCCGGGGACTGCAGGCAGGCCTGCGGCGGCAGGCCTGAGACACTGTTTTAGGGCTACACAGGTGGGTGGCGCAATCAGCGCTGCAGACCCACTAGTAGCATCTGTCATCACCAGCCCTGGCACACACAGTGCACTTTACTAGGGACTTCACGGTGATACAGATATGCCAATCAGGTATATCCAATCAATACGATATTTTACACAGGGAGCACTTACACTCTGGCACTGATTAGCAGTGGCAGAGTGTCCAAAGCATCTAAACCAGCAAAAACGAAATCCATCACAGCATCAAAAATTCAGGTAGCAGAGGCAAAAGATAGGGGAAAAACCCACGCCAAGGATGTCAGGTCTAACACGTGTCCCCTCCAGCTGAAAGTGGGGAGAACTACCCACCCTCTTGGGAGTTCTCATCGCTAAGGTGGAAAAACCTGGACAGACCATCAGCATTGGCGTGCTCTGTACCGGGACGGTGTTCCACCGTAAAGTCCATTCCCTGTAGGGAGATGGACCACCTCAACAGTTTTGGATTCTCACCCCTCATCTGCATTAACCATCTGAGGGGCCTGTGGTCGGTCTGAATACGGAAGTGAGTCCCAAACAGGTAGGGCCTCAGCTTCTTCAGGGCCCAGACCACAGCGAATGCTTCCCTTTCAATAGCGCTCCACCTCTGTTCCCTGGGAAGTAGCCTTCTACTAATGAAAGCTACGGGTTGGTCCCCGCCCTCGTCGTCCACCTGTGAGAGTACTGCTCCCACACCCTGCTCTGAAGCGTCTGTTTGCACTACGAACTCACTCGAAAAGTCAGGCGCCTTAAGCACCGGTGCTGTGCACATTGCAGTTTTCAGGGCATCAAAAGCAGTTTGACAGGCCTCGGTCCAATTCACTTTCCTGGGCTGATTTCTAGAGGTTAGTTCCGTCAAGGGGGCAACAGTGGTGTCGTATCCCTTGATGAACCGTCTGTAATACCCGGTGAGTCCTAGAAAGGCTCTCACCTCTGTCTGCGTCTTGGGGGGTTCCCAAGCCAGAATGGTATCGATCTTCGCCTGTAGGGGCGCCACCTGGCCGCTCCCCACCTGGTGTCCCAAATACACCACCGATCCCTGCCCTATCTGGCACTTACTGGCCTTGATAGTGAGGCCTGCCTTCTGCAGCGCCCTCAACACTTCACAGAGGTGTTGCAAGTGTTCCTCCCAAGTGGAACTGAACACAGCAATGTCATCCAGGTACGCGGCGCTGAATTGCTCCAGCCCGGTCAGTACCCGGTTGACCAGTCTCTGGAAGGTGGCAGGGGCATTTTTCAATCCAAAGGGCATGACGCGAAACTGGAAGTGCCCCTCTGGTGTGGAAAATGCCGACCTCTCCTTTGCCCCTTCAGTTAAGGCAATCTGCCAGTACCCCGAAGTCAAATCGAAGGTGCTGAGGTACCTGGCAGCTCCCAACCGATCCACGAGCTCATCAGCTCTGGGGATGGGGTGCGCGTCAGTCTTGGTGACCGCATTGAGCCCGCGGTAGTCCACGCAAAACCGAAGTTATGACGGGCCACCGGGTGTAGCAGATTTCTTGGGAACGAGGACCACTAGGCTAGCCCAGGGACTGCTAGAGGGCTCAATTACCCCTAACGCCAACATCTTGGAAACTTCTTCCTTGATGCTGGCCCTGACCTTGTCAGCTACTCTGTAAAACTTCTGTTTCACAGGCAGGCTATCTCCAGTGTCCACATCATGGACGCACCAATTGGTGACACCTGGGGTCAGGGAGAACAGGGAGGCAAACTGACCCAACACCTGGCGACAGTCTCTCTGCTGCTCTGGGGTCAGGGTGGGCGAGAGGACCACACCATCCACTGACCCGTCTTGCTCCTTGGTTGCCAGGAGGTCAGGGAGAGGATCACTATCCTCCTCCCCACCGTCGTCTGTAGCCATGAGCATCGTCATTTCAGACCTCTCGAAGTGGGGTTTGAGGCGGTTCACATGCAAGACTCTAAGGGGCTGCCTAGGAGTCTTCATGTTGATCAGTTAGGTCACCTCACTCTTGCGCTCTACCACCTCATATGGCCCGGTCCACTTGTCACGGAGCGCACAAGGCTCCACCGGCGCCATTACCCACACTTTCTGCCCCGGATGAAATTCTACCAGAGTGGTATTCTGGTCGTACCATCTTTTCATCTCCTCCTGGCTGGCTTCTAGGTTCTCCTGAGCGAGCTTCCTGAAGCGCTGCGTTTGGTTGCGGATGGCCAGCACATAGCTGAACACATCCTGGGGGGTTTTCCCACGGGATTTCTCCCACCCCTCCTTCACCAGTGTGAGAGGTCCTCTAACAGGGTGGCCATACAGCAGTTCAAAGGGGCTGAACCCTAAGGACTTCTGAGGCACCTCCCTGTAGGCAAACAACAGGCATGGTAACAAGACGTCCCACTTCCGTCTCATGGGCTCCGCTAGGCCCATAATCATACCTTTCAGGGTGCGGTTGAACCTTTCAACCAACCCATTTCCTTGAGGGAGGTAAGGAGTGGTGAACTTATAAGTTACTCCACACTCCTCCCACAGAGACTTCATATACCTAGAGATGAAGTTGGTACCCCGGTCGGAGACCACCTCTCTGGGGAACCCCACACGGGAAAAGATCCCCATCAATGCACGGCCTACCACGGGTGCAGTGATTGTCCTGAGAGGGACTGCTTCCGGGTACCGAGTGGCGTGATCCACCAAGACCAGGATAAACCTGTTGCCTAAGGCGGTCTTGGGATCCAGGGGCCCTACGATATCAATGCCCACCCGCTCTAAAGGGGTGCTCACTACAGGAAACGGCTGGAGGGGCGCCACGCACTTCCCTCCGCTCTTACCACTGGCTTGACAGGTTTGGCAAGACTTACAAAAGGTACCGACGTGCTTCTTCATCTGGGGCCAGTAGAAGTGGGTGACAAGCCTGTGATAGGTCTTGTCTTGCCCCAGATGTCCTGCGAGAGGCACGTCGTGAGCCAGACCCAGTAAGAAGTTCCTGAAGCGCTCGGGTACCACCAGCACACGGGCTGCACCGGGCTCAGCGAACTTAGGCTCACTATACAGTAAGTCATCCTCCCAGTAAATCAGATGTTCCTTGGACCCTAGGCCTGCTGCCTGGTCTGCAGCCTGCTGCCGCACACCGACGAGAGAAGGGCACTCCTTCTGAGCCTGGCAGAATTCCTCCCTGGAGGGGCCACCCTCTTGCTGCCAATGGGTCAGCTCAGGCAACTCCCCCAGTTCGGCCACCTGCTCCCCTGTAGGTTCCAGGGCATCCCCCTCAGGTTCTGCTTCCTCCTGGACCGTGGGAACAGTGGGGGCCGGTTTCCCGCGCCCTCTGCCCCTTCCTCTCCTGGCAGGTTCCTGGGCCATTGTTCCAGGCTCCAGTTCTACTAATCCACCCTTACTGGCTGTCATGGCACGTGTGGATACACAGATCCACGCTGGCAGTCCTAACATCTCCAAGTGAGTTCTGTGCTCTACGTCCTTCCATGGAGAACTCTCCAGGTCGTTACCCAACAGACAATCTACTGGCAAGGCATCGCTGACACAGACTTCCAAGGTACCAGAGACTCCCCCCCATGTAAAGGGAACACGCGCCATCTTGCAGAGGCGAACTGAAGTGTCAGCTGCCACTACTGGGCGGAGCACATTGGGAATGACTTGCTCTTCAGACACCCACTGACACCTGACAGATGTCACACTAGCCCCGGTGTCTCTCAGAGCCTCTATCTCCCTCCCATTGATGGTCACCTTTTGCCCGTATTTCTTAGTGTTAGCGGGTATCAAGGTATCCTGGACCATCTCTTGGTCTCCTAAAGAGACATGGGTCATCATAGCTAATCCCTCTTCCCCACTGGAAATCAAATCCCCTCCCAAAGCTACACTAGCTAACCCTGGGACTGGAGCAGCAGCTGGTGCTGGGGGTTTCTTGGGACATTTAGGGGCGATGTGCCCCACTTCCCTACAAGCATAGCAAGTAGGCGGTGGTCTGTTGCCCTTAGGGGGCCAAGACCTCTTAGGCTTGGGGGCTTGGGACTCCTTCTCCTGGGAACTGTTTTGGGGCCCTTTAGAGAACTCCTTACTGTTACCCTTGTCCTCCCCACCTTTCTGATGGGGACCCTGTCCACCCTTGGCTGGCATACTTACCACCCCTTTGTTGACCCTGGTGCTAGTCCAGTGGTCTGCCTCTTTAGCAAGCTCACTGGGATCAGTTAACTTGCTGTCTAAAAGATGCTGGTGCAGCTCTGGAACACATAGACTACTCAAGTGCTCCCAACTAATCGAGTGACACAACCCCACATAATCAGTAACTTTGCTGCCCTTTATCCAACCTTCCAGTGCACGCGTGTACATACTCATACACTCCACCCACGTACTCGAATCAAGCTTCTTGAAGTTCCTAAACTTCTGGCGGTACTGTTCTGGTGTAAGCCCATACCTGAGGCATAAGGCCTCCTTCATAGTGGGGTAGGTTAAGGTCCCTGCTGCTTCTAAGGGTGCTAAGACATCCCTCCCAGGGGCCTCAAAATGCTTCCACAAACATGCTCCCTCCCCAACTCTTCTCAGGCACTTCATTCATCTTCAAGACAAGCTCATAGGATCTAAAGCACGCATAGATATCCTCACCCCTCTGATAATTCTGCACCAAATCTTTCGGTATGTATACTTTACCCGCCTGTACTGGTTGTGCGCTGCCACCATTCGGACTGGACGCCACTTGTTTGGCTTTAATGTCCAGCTCCCTCATGCTCAACTCATGAGCCAACTGGAGTTTCTTCTCTTCCAAAGCGAGAGCATTCCTCCTCTCCTCCGCCTCTTTCTCACTGTCAAGGCGCAGTTTCCTTTCTTCCGCTTGAGCTTTGAGTTTAAAAAGTTCAATCTCATGGGCCCTAACCCTCTGGTTTTCCTCCAGCTCCTCTGGAGAGAGGCTCCTACTGGAATGGCCACTGCCAGCCCTAGACGCTGGCCTATTCACTGGCAGATCATCGGATCCAAATCCGTGCTCCGGTGTGCCATCTCCTTCAGTTTCCTCGGTTGCGCCATTCTTGGCCTCCCACCAGGCCCTTAGAGCTTTCTGTAGCTCCGTCTTGTTGGCGCCGCCCTTCACTGGGCATCCAAGCTGCTTGCAGAATTGCTTTAGTTGATCCTTCTTGTACGTGAGCAACTTTTTCACCTCGAATTGCAATTCCGACTCCTCACCTACTCCATTCAGAGACATGATGCTTCGTCGATCCTCCAAGAATAGTCTTCGCAAAAAACTTCGTGCGATGCAACTGCTTACTAGATTAGTGATGTACGAAGAATCACTGCAGGTCAAGTGCAAATACTGGTTCTAATCCGCACCGCTGACCACCAATGTTAGATCTGGGGGTCTCTAGTTGGCAGAGGTATACACCTTAGACCAAATAGGGACCCTTGCTTCTAGTCAGGGTACAGGGACACACACGGTAGATAACCCCTGCTCACCCTCTAGGTAGCTTGGCTCGAGCAGACAGGCTTATCCCCAAGGCAATGTGTAAGGTATTTGCACGAAGACACCACAATGATCCCCCCTCCGCACACCACAAACTTAGACCACACAGGTGAGTTATATCAAAAATAATATATCTTTATCTAGTTTCCGCAGTTGAAATCAAGCATCACAGGTTTACACAATATTCGCTTTCTTGGTTGGTCGGGATCGTAAGACGATGGTCTCTAGTCTCTTGTGTGATTCGATACTCACTGAGAAGGAATCAGTTTGTAGGCTCTTGATGTTTAGGCAGCTACGTTGCTCCGGCGTTGTCGCTGCACTCGTTGTACAAGCGTTCCTCGAGCTGTTCGGTGCAAGGTTTCCACAACTCCCTCGACGAGCCCCCAGTGACGATGTCGACGTCACCGGAGTCAGCCACTCACAGCGCGGCTTCGTAGAGTAGGGAAGTACGACTCTCGATCTGCTTCAGGCCTCCGGGTCGCGGCAAGGCACGTGCCGATGAACACGTCGATCTTCTTGATGCGGCAACCGGTGTCAGGCCCGGGTCAGTGCGGTACTCTCCAGCAAGACAGAGAGCAGCCAGCCCACCTCACAGGCAGATGTTGAGAAGCTTGGTAGAACAGTCCACGGTCCCTGCGGCACACAGCAGCGCAGGGGGGACACAGCAGAGTCTTGGGTTCTTGGCAACCTTTCTATCCCTGGGTTGCGAAACAGGAGGCCAGCTCTTCTCAGGCCCTTGGAGATTCAGTTGAAGACACAGCACACAGCAAAGTCTTGTTTGGTCAAGTGGATAGGGTCAGCACACAGCAAGACCCCTTCTCCTCCTCAGCTTCAGTTGCACAGCAGAACAGGTCAGCCTTTAGAGCACACAGCACGGCAATCTTCCTTTAGTTCTTCAGCGGTCCGTCTTTCAGCAGAGGTTCCTCTCGATGGTCGAATCTGAAAATCTGTTGTCAGGGGTCGTATACTTATACCCCTAAAAAGTCTTTTAAGTCTTTGTGCAAGGGGGTCCTGAGCCCAGTCTGATCCAGTTCTGGGTGTTGCTGGAGCACTTTGTTTTCCTGGCCTCTACATTCTTTTCAGAGCGAGGGGCAGAGTCGTCAGCCGCCCAGCAGGAGGTGGAGCCAGTAGAGTGGCAGGCAGGCACAGCCCTATTCAATCCCAGGTGCTATCTCCTCCCTCCACTCTCCTCGCAAATGTCGCCATTCAGCAGAGGGCTGACTCAGCCAACCTCCCGGGGGATCCCCAGCCGCTGTCACTCTCAAACCAGACAGTCAATCCACAAGCACGCCCAGGCACACAGAAGGGTTAGACAAGAGAACAGCTACTCTCTAAAAAGTACTATTCTCCAACTCAGGATTTAAAAACAACCTCTCCTAAAAGATGTGTTATTAAATGCTGAGCTCAGGGATATCAAACACTCATGTCTTATCTTGTTCCTATGAGAAGATAGGCGGATAGCCATTGGCACCCGCCTCCCCCATGTTAGCCTATGGAACAAGATAACCTTGCAGTAGTGAACACACAAAATGGCCGGTGTTCACTACCAGAACATGTTACCTGCACTAGTACATGCTCTACCTTCTGCATACACTGCACCCTGCCCAGGGGGGTACCTTGGGCCTTCCATAGGGATGACTGACGTGTACGAAAAGGGAAGGGTTAGGCCCGGCCAGTGTGGACACTGGCCAGGAGGACATGGCAGTCCTGGGACTGCAGGCAGGCCTGCGGCGGCAGGCCTGTGACACTGTTTTAGGGCTACACAGGTGGGTGGCGCAATCAGCGCTGCAGACCCACTAGTAGCATCTGTCATCACCAGCCCTGGCACACACAGTGCACTTTACTAGGGACTTCACGGTGATACAGATATGCCAATCAGGTATATCCAATCAATACGATATTTTACACAGGGAGCACTTACACTCTGGCACTGATTAGCAGTGGCAGAGTGTCCAAAGCATCTAAACCAGCAAAAACAAAATCCATCACAGCATCAAAAATTCAGGTAGCAGAGGCAAAAGATAGGGGAAAAACCCACGCCAAGGATGTCAGGTCTAACAGTAATCAATACAACTGATTGTTGGGTGTGTGGACTTATGCCACATACCACAGAAAAAGGGATGCCATATTTAGTTCTTCCGTTCTCTTATGAGGGTTCTGCTTGGGCTTATTTTGTTGTCTTCTCCAACGCCTATCAAAGCAAATTCAGACGATCCGTTAGTTCATATATTGGTGGTCCAGATTTTAGTCACAGCTCATTGATAAAGGAAATGGTAGCTATGGCTAAAATCATGGAAAATAGTAAAATTTCCATTGATGAAAGAAAAGCGTATACTAATTGGAATGTCACCCATTATATCGCTAGCCTTAGTGATAAGGTTAAACAGGGAAAATCTCCACCGATTTGGACTATACCACATAAAGGAAATTTCTGTCTACAGATAAATGGTCAGTCTACTGATTCCATACAAGGAAACAACCGTTCCCACACATACGTCTACTCCTCTCAGAACTCGCCGCCTCTAGTACCATCTCAAGGCACGTATTTTATCTGCCACGATAGGGCTTACACGTGGTTGCCAACTGGTTTTTCTGGTACCTGTTATATAGCTTTCCTTCTTCCACCTACATACACCGCTTTTGCAAATCATCATCGAAACAGATATGGCAGAGGGATTATTGATTCCAAAGACACAGCAGGACAAGAGGGAGGAGATTTCCTCAAAGGATTTCTTCCTTTTTGGGGTCCTATGGCCAACTGCAGAAATATAAGACAACTGGTTCGTGTCGTAGAAACCACTATAGACATCACTATAGGAGCCTTGAGTAATATCACGGCAGAACTACGGGCGGATCGTCTTATGACCTTACAAAATCGAGTTGCCTTAGACTTTGTTCTTGCGGATCGTGGTGGAGTATGTAAATTGATCGGATCAAGTTGCTGTATTTTCATACCTAATGACGCTCCGACAGTATACCAAGCCATCTCTAAGTTACATGTAATCTCCGAGTCAATTCATCAGGACGAAGGAGATTGGTCATTATTGGAGTGGTTTTGGGGACTACTGTCCAAATGGGGTTGGAAGTTATTGACGTTTCTTGGAATAGTTTTAGCCATCATTTTCTCTTGTTGCCTTTGTATGCACTGTGGCTCCACCATCTGCGACCTTTGTGCTACTATGTGTATCCCTAAACCCAAGTCACAAAGAACAGAGAATATTAGAATGATGCTACAGCAACAGCTCGATGATCTCATGGGTATCGACATTGACTCAGATTAACATGAGTCTATATATCTTGCCTGAGTACTGGCAAAAGGAGGGTCTGAGGAAATTCTAATTTCGATCGTGATCGTATCGACCCGCCATTTTGTGCTCCGCCGCCATTTTGTGTTGCCCTCACTCAGGCAGCACGGTGAACAAAGTCTTTTCTGCTTTTTCTGCAGCATCGTGTTGACATAAGCCTTCTGCCTCTATTTACAAAGCTGGTGTTAGGACTGGCCGAGTACACTAATCCCTGTCTGGTTTTTCTAATCCCTGTCTTAACTATCTGTTGGTTCACACTATTCTCTTCTGACTTTATCTTATCGTCTGGCCTTCGCTGTCCTCTGCTCGTATTCTCTCGTTTCACAACTGTCCTCCAAAACACATAAACGTATCTCGCCACCTGCGAGTCTGTTACTAAATTAGTTCGTGGGGAGGAGTGACAAACACGGTTGGAGGAGAGGTTTCTTCGAGTAACTTGATACTTTATTTTCAAACCTTTCCTATTGGTTCTATTCTGTTTTCCAACCTTTCTTATTGGTTCTTTTTTATGTGTTTTAGGTGTGTTCTTAGTTAATGTATATGTCACCTATGTATTATATAAGATTGTGCGCCACAGAGTGAAGTGGCAGTCTCCTGAGAACATACCGTGTGTACTTCTAGGACAACTGTACTAGCTGCAGCTAATACAAATCTGATCTTTTACGCCGACAGAGTGTCCCCGTGTCTCTGTTAGCTGAAGCAGGAGAACCCAGGAGATTAAGGCGTACCCTGCGCCGCCAGACCCAATTGGTTCTGGTTCTTCAATTGGGCTCAGCCAGGAGCACGCTGTGACTCTCAAGTGAGGTTTGTCTCCTTTCCAGAGAGTAAAATAAAAAGTATTATACATCCGGCGGTGGATGTGTGTTTTTTTTTTTTTTTTTTTTTTTTAAAAACCTTTATTCGTGCATCTTAAAAGAACAAATACGGGCCTACAACCGTCAGGCCGGCCACGATACAGTAAAGCACTGATACCCACATTACAGCCCCCGTGCATCAACGGTCAGGATTAACAACAGGTTATGAGTCACATACTGGAGATATCTTCGAAACCCGGGGAAGGAGAGGTGAAGGTTAATTTTAAGTTTTTTGATAATTTTATCAGAGAAAAAAGTCAATGAAGGATAAGAGCAAAGTAGATTCGAGTCCGCAAGATAGCTTCACCACACGGGCGAGCAGCAACATCAGTAAGAACAACAATGGGAGTAAAATCTCAATCAGTGAGGCGGTGCAGAGATATATCAGGATAGTCACATGAGCAAGTACGCGCCCCTCCAGAGCCGCCCACACTCGATCCACCCCACACCCGGACCCCGAATCGAAGAAAGTAGAGCACAGAGACATAAAAGAAGAAAGGCCCATAGAACTAATTGAGAACAGAGTATTACCCCCCCACCCTACACCAATGCGGAGGCTACGGCCTACCCCCCCCCCAGCATAGTGCCTGTCGCCCAATGAACCCGAAATATAGAGAAGAGAGAAAGTAGGAACAGAGTAAAGAAGGGAAGAAAACAGAAAAGAAGGTGGGGAGGAGCCCACTGGACACCAGAGCGCCCCGAACCATCAGCCAGTTATGGCCCCCACACACTGAGAGCCCTCTACGCCAAAAAACGGCATGCAAAGATACCATGGCACCACAGTTTAAGCAAGGGATACAAGTCGCGACGAGTGCGCGCAAAACATACATACAGTCCCAGTCCCAGGCCAGCCCGTCCATAAACCATAGCGATAGAAGTCAGTCTAGCCCTGGCCCGATCGCGGGCTTGGGATTAAACCAGCTCCTGCGTGAAGGCCCCGTGTCCCGAGCAGACAAAGACAAGATGGCCGCTTGTGAGAGGATGGTGAAGTAGGATCACGAAATGGCCGCCGACCATCGATTGAGGTCCCTCGTTGCACCACATAAAATCCAAACCTGGCAAGTAAGGTACAGGAGTTCCACAAAAAGGCAGCAGTGGGCCACCGCGGACGGTCCCTCGAAGCCGTTAGGTATCGCTCAGCAGGATAGCCTCGCGGACGCGGTGAGGCAGGGAACAATGAAGCAGGCAGCCATGACCAGGGGGACAAAGTATCCGCAGTTGAGGTGGAGAGCGGTGGACCCTGGGCGCCGGGAGCGCTAGATGAAGGCACCAGTGTAGCACAATCATACACCGCCGCTGCGTCCCCGCAAGAGGACAAGAGCCCCGGGAGGCCCACGCCCTGTGGATGACAAACAGTGCGCTCACGGCCCGCAGCCGACAGTATGGGGCCAAACCTCTCACTCAGCGCCTGCAGGCCAGCGCACATCTGTAGTTGAAAGTCCCGCAGGACAGCCAGAACGGAGCCGCATGTCAGCGGAAGCTGGGCCCCAACATCGGCAGCAATCCGGGACGGCACTGTGGAGCTGGTGTCCGGAAGAGGGAGGGCGAAGTGGGCAGCGGGCGAGACCGGAGTATCACCCCCCAGCCGCGAGCAGGCACTCAACGCCATGTTTTGCCGCTATACGGTGCAATGGCCAGGGGGGGGGGTCGTGGCAAGGGGTCAATTCCCCTCAGGTCTACGCCGCAACAGGAAAGGCCGACAGTCGCTTATCTTCTCGCCGGTCCCCCCCGCCGCTGGCTAGGCAATAGGCAAAGGGGGCAGCGGCCCCCCACAGCTCGGTCCTCAGAGCGGGGCAGGAGACTCGTCGCACCGGGGCCCACCCCACAGCTCCAGCCCGTCAGGCACAGGGTGCAGAAGGTGTCCGGCCGTCTCTCCCCGGGCTCATCCGGCAACGATCCATGGTGCGAGGCGAGATCGGGACCGCAAGGCTCAGGTTAGCGCTAGCTGGTCCGGTAACTGCGGAGCTTCCAGGAGGCCGGCAAAGGCCGTACGGGCGCAGGGTTTCAGTGCCGAGGACAAAAGCACCCAGAACTCGGGCATCCGGGCGGGCTGAGACTCCGGGAAAGCAGCAGCGCGGTCAGTGCGTCTTCGCACACGGTGCACCTCGAGAATCGGCGAGGATGGGCATCAGGATAGTAGTCCGAGGCCACGGACCGACGGAGCCGGGCGCTCAAGCGTCTGCTCCGGTCGCCATCTTGGCTCCTCCCCCCGTGGATGTGTGTTTTATTAACCGTGAGGGGGGTTTCTTGCATAGTTTGGTCGAATTTTTGTCGAATCCCCTTTGAATGGCTTGGTGTGCGTGTGTATTAAATGTGCCCGTCAATAGCTATCCATGTTTGTATAAATAAACGACAAGGGTGTCTACTTGAAGAGTACCCACCAGCGGGGGCGCCGGGATTAGGCACGGTAGGGCGTCAGACACGTCAGAGCTTCACTAGCAGTGTAAATACATTCCAAGAGGATTCATTGTATGCATAGTCGCCTTTTAATGCATATCACGCAAATCGTCATGGTGATAGGTACATACGGTTTGTCCACCATGTCCTAGGTGTTTCTATAAATATATTAAAAAAAAAAAAAAAAAACAAAGGCCGGCCCCGGGGGATGGGGTCCCCGGGGCCATAAGTGGCCTGAGGAGGGGGGCAACGCAGCCCCCCTCCTAAAGAATTAAAAAAAAAAAAAGGCCATGACCCGGGGCCGTGGGAGGGCCAATTAATTTTTTTCACCAAAAAAATTTAGGGTGCAGGCCCTGAGGGATGGGGTCCCCAGGGCCAATAAATTAGAAAAAGAAGGGGGGCCACACAGCCCTCCTTCTCAAAAAAATAAAATAAATAAAAGACCGGCATCTCACCAGAGGCCACGCCCCCTCCTTGCAGCACTCTGCAAACGCGCCCCCTGGCCAGTTGTAAGTTGGGGAATTAATTCACCTTCAATACTTAGGGTCCCTGAGGGCCAACTAGCCCAACAGGTATCTCCAGTATGCGACAGGTGTTCTGAGGCCACGTCCCTTTTTACACCTCTATGCAACGCAGCTCTGTGGCGCTTACTGGAGGTACCTAGTGGGCTAGTTTGACCCTAGGGACCCTTAGGATTCAAGGGGACTTAATCTCTCAACTTAGAACGGCCACAGGGCGTGTTTATACAGTGGTGAAGGGAGGGGACGGGGCCTGAGGTGACGTGTGCAAACACGCCCTGTGGCACGTTTTAAGTTAGGGAAATAATTCCCTTTCAATCCTGAGGGACCCTGGGGGCCAATTAGCCCACCAGGTGCTTCCAGTAAGTGCCACTGCTCTGTGTTGCAGAGAGGTGGTGCAGGCCGTGCCCCTTTTTACACCTCTCTGCAACACAGCTCTGTGGCGCTTACTGGAGGTACCTAGTGGTCTAGTTGGACCCTAGGGACCCTCAGGATTCAAGGGGACTTAATCTCCCAACTTAAAATGGCCACAGGGCGAGTTTACACAGTGGGGAAGGGAAGGGACGGGGCTTGAGGTGACGTGTGTAAACACGCCCTGTGGCGCGTTTTAAGAGGTAGTTTTAATCCCCTGCACTATTATATACTAGGGGCTTACAGAGGAGGTTGTGCTAATCACAGGGGGACCCCAACGCATAGTGTTCCCTAGTGTATGTAGGTGTTTTCACTGTATCTTTTAACATAGCACTGGCTCTAGGACTGGTTAGTCAGACTCAGTTACCACCAGTATCCGTCTGAAAAAGTTGAGGGTACAGGATGATTTTGCAACAAGGCTTCTTTCTGCTCTTCTGTTTGTTCTTTCTGCACGTTATCCTTCTTCCTGCACTTTTCTTCGTCTTTGAGGACTTCTGTGGCTTCTTTCTGCATTTCTTTTTTTTCTTTCTGTGCGTTTTTTCTTCTTTCTTCACTTGTCCTATCTCTGTAGGCATAGTTAGAAATTAGCATTTAAAAAACCTTTGAAATTCACTGAAAAAACCATAGGTTTCAGGCACGTTATAGTTAGGAATTAGCATTTAAAAAACCTTAGAAATTCACTGAAAAAATCATAGGTTTCAGGGGCGTTATAGTTAGCTGGACTTTTCACTCGTTCAAAACCATTGAAATTCCCCGTTATAGTTAGTTCAGCTAACTATAACTCGCGCACCCGCAATGCACTGCTGATGACGTTACATATTACATCACTCATGACATGGTCAGTGACATCACTCATGACATCACTGATGACATCTCAAATGACATCACTGATGACATCACTGATTACATCATCCTTGTGATAGAGTGGCAGACCTCCTCTCCCCCTAATATAACCTTTGATCCACACATTCAAAAATAGAAACTAAAATTTTCAAAACAATGGACATACCAATACCAGTTACAACAACCTATTCAGTAATTCTAAGATCCACATACACATCCACTCATTCACCAACAGTCCTTTACAGTCACTCATACATGTACTCACTCATCATATGTACTCATACAGCTATACATCCTGTTACACAACGCCACTCATCCATAGAGTTACTCACACACATAGTCACTCATGCTAATAAAGAATCAAACATCCATTTACTTGCATATACAGTTATACACTCACGACCACACTTACTTCTACAGAAACTTACACATACTTAGTCTTTTAAACAATCACTTATAGAAACATATACTTATTCATACAGGAACTCTTTCAATCTCTCACTCTCACATATTCTCACTCATATACACCAATAGTCACATATACTAGTTTAAAACATATGTAGTTACTCATAAAGACACTATTGAGACAGTCATTCACTCACTAACACACCCATGCACACACTCATCCACCCATACAGTCCTGCACACATGCTGTCTTCAACACATACAAACAGTGAGTCACTCATTCATGCACCTATGCACTACGTAATACCCCCCACCAAACCATACAGACACTCAGACACTCATCCTGATACTCCAAAAACCAACTAATAACCTATAATGACACTCATGTAGCTACTCACCCACCCATGCAGCCACTTATACACAAAGTGAGAGACTGATACAGATATTTACATATTTAAACATTACTCACTAAGCCATGTATTCACTAAGATACACTTAATCAGTCAGTTATACAATCAATTTTTCAAAAACAAATCATCCATTTAGACACTTATATACCCATGTATTCTTCCATCGACCTTGAGATATACATATATAAAACATATGTATTTTTCAGAAAAACACACATTCACTGGATGATGTCATTAGTGATGTCATCAGTGATGTCATTTGTGATGTCATCAGTGATGTCATGAGTAATGTCACTGACCATGTCATGAGTGATGTAATATGTGACGTCATCAGCAGTGCATTGCGGGCGCGCGAGTTATAGTTAGCTGAACTAATTATAACGGGGGAATTTCAATGGTTTTGTACGAGTAAAAAGTCCAGCTAACTATAACGCCCCTGAAACCTATGGTTTTTTCAGTGAATATATATATAGTTAAGGAACTCCTGTGGTGCACTGCACAGATGGGTCTGCCACCTGCAGAGGGTGGGGGCAGGCTCTGTGGTCAACCCCTACATGGGTTTGCCATTCAGTGGTGGGTTGGATACAGGGCAAACCCCTGCTGCACACTGCCAAAGACCATACACAGAAGAGGTTGACTGTCAATGGCAGAGTGGACACAGGGCCTAGGGCCACACCCACTGCCCATGCTGAAGGCCTTGAATAGCCAATGTTGCTGTCCATGGTGGGTCTGATGCAGGGCATAGCTGCAGACCAGGCCCTGCAGGAAAATACCACAGGGCATGTCCGAAGGCCGGTTGAGGACAGGTTGGGTGCTCTACATGGCACCCAAGTGTTCGACCACCTGAGTGCATTCCCTGTTCGCAGGCTAGGTCTTGAGACCAACTCCCACTGTGAATGACCATAAAATATATAGTTAAGGAAGCCCTGTTGTGCACAGCACAGTAGGGGTATGCCATAGCAGAGGTTGAGGGCAGGCTCTGTGGTCAACTCCTAAATGGGTTTGCCATTCAATGGTGGGTTGGGTACAGGGCAAACCCCTGCTGCACACTGCTAAAGACCATACACAGAAGGGGTTGACTGTCAATGGCAGAATGGACACAGGGCCTAAGGCCACACCCACTGCCCATACTGAAGGACTTGTGTAGCCAAAGTTGCTGTCCATGGTGGGTTTGATGCAGGGCATAGCTGCAGACCAGGTCCTGCAGGAAAAACTACAATAAATGTCCGAAGGCAGGTTGAAGTCAGGTTGGGTGCTTCACATGGCACCCAAGTGGTCGACCACCTGTGTGCATACCCTGTTCGCGGGCCAGGCCTTTAGACCAACTCCCATTGTGCATGACTAAAAGTCATGCACAACTCAGATTGTGTATAAAATGCATCATAAATAAAAACTAGAAATTCACTGAAAAAAACCAGTTAAAACTGAGTTTTAGTTCTGGCTCAAAAACATAAAACCGCAAAAATGTTCCATTTATAGAGTTAATTGGTGTCCTTCATCATACTCAAAAGATCAATTTGTTAATGTCACAGGAGAAAAAGTCAATCTAACAAAAGCAAAATATGGTGAGCGATGTCAGTTATGGCACGTGTTGTGTGCACTCAAAACTGTAACTGGCAATTGTCAGCAGTTTTACACATTTCAGCCATAACCATAACTCACTTTTTAACTATGTTTTTTCAGTGATTAAAGTTAAGTACAAGCATCAGCCAATAAGCCTCCACAAGAGGTGAGGTATTGTTTTTATGTACAAGTACAGAACTCCTGTCCTATGGTCAGACAAGTATGGACAATGTAGAGAATATGCTTTATTTAAGTACATATTTATATAATTACATGATTTTATTGTGCTAGAAGCAACACTTATTTATGCTTACAATAATATAAATATTAGTGATTTAGGTTCTTAAGTACTCATGCATGTAATTATTCTGTATAGCACAGGGACAAAGTATGATTAAACATTTGTTTTTACTTACATTTGTTTATCCAAACATTAATGAAGCATGGTGTGCAATATTAAAGCACAGTAATATGAATGCATTGTAGATCTATGTAAGATATTACCAATAGCAATTTTTATATGACTGTATATCATATATTTTTGGATTGGGATTTTCTCTGCCTGTTACAGGAACTTATTCTTCATAGGGATTATTTATAGAGCCATCATGACCAGCAACCCCACTTATTTTAGAGACACACAGCCATCTTTGGTAGTTATCGGCATCCCCACAGCCAAGAAGCCATCATACTTCAGACTAAGAAGTGAAAAAAGTTTTTTAAAAGGCGAAAAAAATAAGGGCCTGATTCACAAAACTAACTTAGGACAAAATCCTAAACTTACTACTTTTGGTATTCACAGAAGGCATTTAGTAGTGTTAAAGTTAGGGTTTGGTCTTAAGTCTGTCTTAGGTCTGTCTTACGTCTGTCTTAAGTCTGTCCTAAGTGTGTCTTAAGTTTGTCTTAAGACTGTCTTAAGTCTGTCTTAAGTCTGTCTTAAGTCAAACTTAAGACAAAATACTAACTTTACTACTACTAAATGCCTTCTGTGAATACCAAAAGTAGTAGGACAGACTCAAGACAGACTTAAGACAAACTTAAGACAGACTTAAGACAAACTTAGGACAGACTTAAGACAAAATCCTAACTTTACTACTACTAAATGACTTCTGTGAATACCAAAAGTAGTACGTTTAGGATTTTGTGTATTTGTCTTCCATTCATCCAGGGTTTATAACAGCAGCCACATATTCATAAAGACAGCCCAACTGAAGACTCACCTCTTTAAAGAACACTACATAACAATGCAATGACAGTCAATAACTCAACTACCTCTGCTATAACTCAAGCGTACGGCTTATCCTGAGTCTTTAATAATGCCTTGGGATGGCCTGGCTGATCTTCCAGAACCACTCTTAACCACAATATAGCCCAGACCTGGCAAGAGACAGTTAGTAAGACTGACATTATTATTATTATTGGTAGTAGTAGTAGTAGAGATTTATGGAGCATATATTTTGCTTATTATTATTAGAGATTTGTAGAGTGCATAGCTACCCTATCAGGGTTTCCCAGCACTAAGTAATCCAGAGTGGATCGACCCAGACTAACACCACACACACACTCAGAAAGGCCAGGTCTTTAAAACCTTTCCAAAAACCTTGAAAGATCGGCACAATCCCACAGCAGTAGGCAAAGTATTCCACAGCTTGGGACCCAGATAGGAGGAGGACCGGTCCCCTTCACGCCTTCTCCTCTCTTTGGGGACTTTGGAGTGATTTTTATCACAGGAGTGCAGAGAGTAGTTCGACTTGTAAGGTGACAGCAAAGATCTTAGATATTGGGGACCTGAATTTGAACCTGAATTTAGCATTACCTTAGGAAAGTCAACGATAAGTAAGCTGGGCACAGGAACAGGCCTCTGTGTTATGTCTTGCGTACATTCAGTCTCTGTCCTAACCATTTGCCAGGGAGAGCTTCAATGTACCGAGCGGGGAGACGTGGTTAGCCCAAACCCGGAGTCATTTCTCTTGCTGAAGATGAGTGAGAGGGTACCACTTCACTGTGATCCACAGGTTTTTATTGACTGTTCTGCAGAAATGTTTCAATTCGCCTAGCTAGTACATGAAGCCCTTGGGTAGGGAAACCCAACTGGTAAGATGGTACCGCGTGCTATTACCACATGCCTTGTATGTGTCTGCTAATCTACTTAATGCCAATACTTCAAGCCTTGAGCAAAGGGACAGCGGTCTTTGTGGGACCCCTGGAATTACATAGTCTCTGAAAGGTTCTTCTTCTTTCTGATGTAGAGAAGGCATGTCCAACCTTGCTCATGAGAGCCGGATCCATGCCAGATTGACGTAGCCGTTAAATATGTAAATACATATGTTTTAAATTGCTTTAAATATTATGTGAATATCACTAAAATCTTGCATTGAACATCATTTTGTAGAGCATTTGTCCCGGGCCTCTAACCTAATATGTAAGGATGCATTGCTTCTTACACTTTTCTGTTACCCTACTTTAGGTGAGCATTGAAAAAGTCACAGAGTGACTTCAGTCAAACGTAATCTGACGGTTCATGGTGCTAGAATGCAGTAGAATCTTGTAAACTGCATCCCTGGTGTTCTCTTGATAGCATTGTTTTTAAGAGTTAAATAACCCAGAGATAAGCCTATAGAGATCTTTGCTTCTCCAAAGCTGAAGAGTTGTACTGATCCATCCAAGATGGTTTTGCAGAGGCGTTCAGTTTCAGGGCACACAGAAGAATCTTTCATTAAGTTACCATGACTTACAGCTGAGACCTGTGAAGTGTATTCTTGCCTCTCTACAAAATAATAAGTGTATTTATTCAAACCCAGACAGAATTATCAGGAGGTACTGAAGACACCTCGCCTTCCTCAACCAATTGAGCCATTAAGCCAAGAAATCAAGTGCAAATTATATTCCAGTAAAAGCTGGGTCACACAATTATTTACAACACCTAGAAATGACAGAACTGTGGTTATAATTATGTTCCCTGGCTTAGCCAGTGTAGAACTGTCTTGAGTAAGGAAAGATGGCCAATCAATCAATCAGAATCTTGTAAAGCGTGACTACTGACCTGTGAGGGTCTAAAGGCGCTGGCCAAGATTTACAAAGGAATTTGTCCTACAGTACAAAATCCCTAAAGCTGGTATTTATCATTTCAAATTAAGATTGTCATAAACCAGGCAAAACAACATAGTAAATCTGACCACTTCCTAGCCGCTTTCGTGCTTTCTCTGGTGGATTCTCTTTTGACTTCATTTCTAATTCAACTTTTCCATTAATGTTTCTTAGGAATCCTAGGGTTGTCAGCTCACTGGGCTCGTGCAATTGTCTTTTGGCTTGGTTTCCATGATGCACTACAGTTTGGTGCTAGCTCCTTGTTTAGATCTTGGCCAAGGCATATCGATATAAAAACGCTTGTCCATACTTCATGCAGCAGAAGCATTCTTTCTACAACCCCTATCCTCCCAAATCCCAATGTTCTCCAGTGCTTTACCTGTAGGTTTTGCTTGAGACGTTCTGGGTTGAAGCTCTTTGCTAGGACAATAACACCTGACTGCAGTACATAGCGCATAGCCACAGCCGCAGCGGACTGGTTGTATTTTTTGCCAATAGCAATCAAGACAGGATCTTCCAGCAGGACAGGAGTGCTCGGATCCACCCTGAAGAAGGGAGCAGGACATAGAAAATGCATTTTGTTACTCGCTGTTGTCAAAAAGAGACAGGGCACACACAAGTGACTGTGGAGTGAGAGACTGATTCAGGTTCTACCTTACTCGTTAATAGATTCACATTTTGCATTTTTTGTTAAGCCACTTTTGCGCTAACATTTCCACTTACAAACCAGTGCAAAATTACAGGTCCCCGCTGTATCAGTGGCAATATATTCAAAATGTCTCATACGTTTTATTTTGTGGAATGCTGAAATACTAATTGTGATGTTTTGTTCTAATGGTTCCCTAATACTATGATGCTAGAAAGAAATCTTGAAAGTGTAGAACTCGTAAGTAAGACCATTTAGTGTTTATAAAGAAAATATACTTGTATAGAATCCCTGAAACATCTGACTATTTCTACACAATATGACATTGAAATGCTCAACGTAAAATAGACAGTTCTGTAATATGATACTAGTTACTAAAAATAGAATAGTTCGAAAATATAATTTTAATATGTCATTAACTGCCCTGGTATTAAATTGTCTGGAAAAATTGAGAAGTACCTACTATTATGATCTTAAATTGCAAAGGCCTTCTCTCTATTCTATTTAGTACCAATACATGTTTATACATCTATAATCAAAGGATTTTTGTTTAATAAAATGAGTTTGTTGTATTTGTAGCTACCTTTATTCCCCAAACATCTATAGCAAATCATGGAAGAAATAAAAAAAGATACTCTACTTACTGATTTAAATTAATAAATAACTACAGCATCGCATTATTCGCATTCCGAGGTGAAGGGTTTAAACCAGTTTTGCTTGTATATTTGACATTTTATTGGATGTAAAAAAAACAATTCTACAAACTTTGCAATTTCTAACGTCTGTAGTAAGGGATTTTGAGAACCCATGGAAGGACAAGAACAATTTTAGCAATTCTCTGAAGACATGCAGAATTAGTATAAAGTCTGTGTGGCAGGCTATATCTAAGGATGTAGGGAGGTCAACGAGAACTAGATATGCGACTGCTTACTGGTCTTTTACACAGAAGTCAGCGCTGCATTTCTCCTGTACATAGCGCATTCGTAATAAATTGCGTCAAGGATGACGCAGGCTTGGAGATGAGCCAGTATAGGTTGGTCATTAGATGGCAATTTGATAGCATGTGTTTTGTAATTGTTTTAGGAAGGCAAATGTTTGTGGCATAGAAAAAGTCCCTTTTGGGGGTGTTAATAATTGTCAAGATGCCCTCTGGATCACCAGAGACGAATGCGACATCATGCGGCTCAATGTGCAGGCACAATTAGTCAGGCTGCGGGACGACATTTCACATTGGAGACACTTGCCGGTCTCTTTGATGGGCAGGGCGGTCATCTTTAAGATGATGGCAGTCCCACGCCAACTGTACATTATCCAGAACATCCCATACTTGATCCCGGACTCGTTCTTCCAGTCGTTGGAATCTGAGCAGCGCTTGCTGCTCTGGAGGGGTGGTAGCCCAAGAATCACACTTGTTAAGCTTATGCGAGGTATTTATGATGGTGGTCTTGCCGTCACTGATATTCAGAAGTATTATTGGGCTTCCCAGCTGGTCAATATGAATGGCTGGGTCTCCTCTCCCTTGGATGAACCCGGGTATAGAGTAGACCGCTTGGCATTTGGCGCTAACAGTTATTTAACAGAGCTCTATCGGAAGGGAAGATCGAATTCGCTCCTCCCGGTCCACACTAGGACAGTTCTTGTGACACATGTGTTCATGGCTGTGGCGAGGTGGGATCATTTTTTCACATCTTATGTTCCTGTCCAGTGATCCAAACGTACTGGGAGGGAGTCACCTGAGTAATGACGCATGTAGTGGGGGAGGATGTCCCGCTTGATCCACGGTGGCTTATCCTGGGGGTGTCACGGGAGGATAGGTGGCCACAATGGGTTGGGACATGGTTGTCCCTGGCTGGGGGAGTGGCGAAGTGCAATGTTGCCGGGGAATGGGGGGCGTGCGCACCTCCTACAGTCGCAGTTTGGAAGAAGGAGCTAGACTGGTGCTATGGGGTAGAGCGTGTGATCTACCAGAGTCGGGGTTGCCCACGGAAAGGAGCGAAGATTTGGGACGTATGGGTTAAATACAGGGCGCTCAGCTAGAGGCTGGGGGGGGGGGTGTATTCTGGAGATGGGATAAGATTGTTATGTAGGGTTTCCTGGGAGGGTAATTGTGATATGAATCATCTTTGTGGACATATACGCCGCGCTATGTAACTTTTGCACTGCCTGCCTGCCCGATTCTGTACCTAACTCAAGTAACCGTGATGAAGCTTGTTTTTGTTTCAATAAAAAGACTCTTTCAAAAAAAAAAAAATGTCAAGATATGGGAATAGAGTAATCATCCTATAGTAACAAGGCTGATATCAGATCTGAAAGTCTGATTATTTGGAGGAGTGTGCATAGGCTTTATGTGTAGATCTTTTCCATACGGAAGTGTGTTTTTGTGTGTGTATGTGATGCAGTAATTATACTTAGGTTCTAGTTTTTGCAGTCAAAGGGGGCCTAATGAATCCTGAGGAAAACATCTCACCCTTTAACTGCATTTTCCTTTGAGAAACTATTTCAGACCACATATTACTTTTCTCAAAGGAGGACCTCCCTACAAAATAAGATACATCCTCTGTTCTCAAATGCCAGCCCACCCCTCTCTCTCTTTTGAATCCCTTTACCTACTATTATCCATCTATTAAGGGAACACTGCTCTGTGATGAGCTCTGCATTTTACAGTACTTGCAGTCACCAGGTTCGGAATGCCTCCCTGTTGAACCACAATGAGTTCCCATTTTGCAATATAATGCCAGTCCGCCTAGCAAGCACCTGTCACTTTCTGCCATGTTCAACCACCATGGCAATATCTGGAGGACTTTGTGTTTTTTGAATGCAACAATTGGATCTCTTCTATCAGTCTCTTTCAGCCATGTTTTTTTTAAAGAGTTTGGCAATGAGATCTTGGCTTTTCCTAGTGAAGTATTCATCTCTCATCTAATCTTATTGACTGTTTGAGGGCATCCTTCCGCCTCCACCATAGTGCTTGAATTCAACTCCTAACAGGACTAATTTAACTCCAAGTCCGCGCCTTCAAGTTCTCAAACAGTCATGTAAGACTACTCATGCGTGGGAAAGCTACACCTTTCATAGTGTGTGTACACATTTGGATTTACAGAGGCTTTGCTTTTTGTCAGCCCTTGTATTGGAACAGTGCACAGGTACAGGAACACTGTTAGTCCAACAGAATCAGTGTGCTCTGTCTTTGCACTTGTTGCGCTGGTGCTCTTGTGGCTGCCTGGTGCCAACAAAGGCACCTTTGTGCCATAGTGCAAGGGTGTCTGCGTTATGGTCAGGATAGGTTTTGTGCAGGAAGACATCAAAATCCATGCATCACCCATGGAAATCCTACCTCACACAAAGTAACATAACGCAGCGCAATGTACTGCATTGAATTACTTTTTCTTACAAAGCCATTTGGGTGGCTTTGTAAACATCAAAAAGGATATTGCAATAGGGGCTGCATTAAAGAATTGACACAACTCTGACATAAAATGTTTGTAAATCTGGACCTTGGTGTCTAAGGAGTAAAAGACAGAATCAGCCACTTCTCAATACTACAGTTTGGCCAATAAATGATAAAAAAAGGTCAGTTAACCCACCTGCTGCATACTAAATTATGAGTACTACTAAACAGCCCTAAAAGCCTTCAGCACTAATTATGCATGGTGATGCTGCTTGGTGCCGGAAAGTATATGCACTACTAGTGGTCTGTGTGACTCTCTGTATCATGTCCTTTGGTGTCAAGGAATCCATGAAGTGCCCACAATTTGAGCAGACAACTACACCAGTAAGCAAACTGGATTTTCTCTTTGTTCTCAGCAAATAAACTAAGATAAAATTTTGCTCATGACGTGAAGCCTTGGAAGTATTGTATTGTACTGTATTGCAACATTTACATAGCACTAACTGACCCTATATGCTTCACGGAAGCGCATTCCTGCCTGCATAGCAAGCTATGCCGTGTGAGGTATGTAGTTAGAAGGGTGTTGTTTTAGGTTTTTATCCTATGTGGGAACTATTTCCATGTCATACTTGATGACCAATGAGGTGTTAGAGGACTCATTTCTTAGCAGTGTGGTGGATGAAGAGATGTGAGAGACAGAGGCAGTATGTAAGGGTTTCAGTAAGCTCACAGCTTTGAACAGCTCTGCAGGTCCTTTATGGTATTTGTTATGACCACAGTGTAGTCAGCTGATTACTCCACTGGGTTGTTCATCCTGATATTTTGCTTAAATGTTATTGTCCCGAGCAGGTATCATTGGAGAGAGAAGTGGTAGGGCAGTCTGCTGTGAAGGACTCTGTTACCGTCATACCACACCTGCATGCTGTTGTGATATGTAAAGAAGCAGTCATAGTATGTAGCTGGTTACAGCCTGCTGTGATAGACTAGATTAAACTCCTTTGATTGTTCAGCAATATGTGGCAGATCTCTTCAGTTATTCCATACCTGTCCGGTTGGTGATGGCAGGTTTATATGCTGGTACAGCACAGGGAATGGATAGGACCCCCATAGCTGATATACCATATGTATGCATAAGATCATTAGGCAGTATAAAGATTGTGCAGTCAAGCGTATCTACAATTGGCTGTCAACTGCTGAGTGTTATGGTATTAGTATTAGGGATGGCCAGAAAGGTTATATATGAATTAACATTGTTTTAGATGAGCCATAGTGCAGCCCTTCTTAACTTACCTGGATATAGATTGATATTCAAACACTCTGACAGGGGTTTATGATGGTGGAACAGCCATACCAGGTGTTCACAAATATTACTGGCCACCACAATTTTTTAATTTAATAAAAGTAAAGTTTCTGAACATTATTCGTAGTCACCACTGTTGTAACTTTGTGAAGATTAGATGAGTAAGTTATGGTAAAAGACGTTACAACCATTAATGGTCCACCTGTCAAGAATACCCATAACAGGTTTTGAACATTTATGAATGGAGTTTGTCAGATGCATGATGAGTGCTACCTCCATTAGACAGCTTCATCTATCACATCATTCATTTAGTGCCTGTCCATGGGAAACACTTGAATGGGGAGTGAAAATGAAGAGAAAGGCATTCACAAACGGTGATGGTGCAGTGAGAGACCCCAACACTTACTACAGTGGGATTTAAACAATGCATTAGTTCTTTGTTGTTAACTTAAACTTTGAAATGTTTGGTAGTTTATGGGTATGTCTGACTTAAATGAATCACCGAACAGCGATTGGCTCAATGATAACATGCAACCATTAAAAAACTGCACTTCGAAGAACGTAAAATCTGGGGAAACGCACATAGATACTCATGCCAAATATTACTCACAGCACAGAAACAATTTTCAGCTTCTCCTGTCTTTGCAGGACTACATACTTTCAACTGTATAATACCCTCAAATAGCCAGGCAAGCTAGACTTATACAGCTGGCACCAAAAAATGTAGGCTACATAATGTGGCGTGTGGAGTTACGGTGGTCAATACTGACATCAAGACAGACCTTTCTCCTGTGGTGATTTGTGGTTATACCCATATACAAAGTGTTTTTCTGGATCTTCTCCAAATACAACTTTTATTTGTATTTGGTAATTTAATTACAATTTCCAACCATATCACCCATGTTTCTCATATGGTCTTTAGGCAAATTATAGTCAATAGGTAAATAACCTTTATTTTTCACATTCTACAGCAGTTGGTGGAGCTATTGGGTAGGTCATGATTTTAAAGACTTCTCCCATGTGAATTTTACATTATTGTGTCGAAGGGAGTAATATTTTGCTTTAGAAAATGTTTTTTGTTTAATGTATGTTTCCCCAGATTGTGTCTGCTCTGCTTACTGTCCTCTTCTCAAGGATCGGGTCTTTTATGGGGGATTTTTAGGTTGTCTTAGAAGGGCAAGTTGGGCCAGGGTTGTATGTTGGAACAACGAGTTCCACAACTATCCTAACAATGAGGTTGCTACCAGGACCTTGTCTAAACCACGATTCTTTTACCATGCAGTCCGAAAAATTGTGGTAAAGGCATGCATGGGAAATAAAATGCATACCAACTACTACCCGATCCCTCCCAAACCCCCCACCCCCTAAAAACTAATCTCAACTTCCCCATCCCCTAAAAACAAACACAATCACCCACTCCCCCTTAAAAACTATCACAATCCCCTTTAAACTCACCCCAACCCCTCCTACCCCTGAACACTAACCCCAAACCCTCCAACCCCTGAATACTAAACCCAAACCCCCCACCCCTTACAAACTAACCACACCCCCTTAAAAACTAACCCCATCCCCTCCAGCCCCTGACAACGTACCCCAAACCCTCCCACTCCCTGAAAACTAAACCCAAACCCCACACCCCCTAAAAACTAACCACAAACCCCTCTTACCTGTTCCTGTGCGACGCTCCTCCGAACTCCGCCCTGTGCGACGCTCCTCCGAACACTAGACCGAATCAGCCTTAACCACGCACATGCCTGGTTATGGCTGAGTCGTTGTTCGGGCAACTCAGTGTTAAGGAGTCGTGGCAAAGGTTGTTTCCCAGTGAAAGATATGATTTGAAGGACGGTAGGTACACAAAGGGATCTACCTTGTCAGGTTCATATTCATGGTTTTGGGCTTGTGGGATATGGAACAAATTGATTTAATTATCTCTCCACAAGCACCTTTCTTACCAATTTTCATCCCTGTGCGATCCTAGAACACTGTAGCCAACCACCACAATATTCTTGGACTTGCAGAACTCCACGAGTTTCTTCTGATTCAGATACGGGTGACATTCCACCTACAAGGTTGAAGTATTACATGGATAAGATCAAACGCCAACATTAGCAGCCGCTCCAATGCAGGGGTGGGGTCAGAAAGAGTTAGAGCGGGTGACTAAGGCACGCAATGAGACAGGGAAAATGATTAAACCAACCAGCATATGTATGGTGAAACAAAATACAAGAAATAATTAGTAAGCTAGAGATGTGGATCAAATTTCTATGAATCTGAGTTGAAAGTTGTATAGGACCTAGTTCAGTCTTCATCATTCTTAAAGTACGCAGAGCAGTAATGAATAGTTTGCACGGATTCCAGTAGTAAAGTATATAAACGGAAAAGACCCTTTAACTGTAAACATATAGTTACAGTACTTATACAGTATAAGCACCCACTAAAGAATATGATCACAGTTCTGTTACAAAATTGCTGTGTTGTTCTAGAACAGACTACAAGCAAATCAATCGCATTTGGGCATGTTTTTCATCTTCTTTCTTTTTAGATGAATTCTTATGCTTAGTAGATTACATTGTTCATCCAAAACATGTTTCGCCCTTTGTGATAGTACCTTAAGGCCTTCTTCAAGGCTGAAAGGTATTATGCAACCATGTCTATATATTTTTTTTTTACAATTGATACTGATATATACACAGAGTATGTGAGTGATCGGGCCACCAAGAACACACAATACATGCTGTGAGCATTGCAACATGAACATTTAGAGATATGAAGGTAAGCAACATGAGAATGATTATACTATCTCTCCCACTCAACTCCTTCCTATATTGCTTCCGTTTCTCACTTTTAAAATTGATCACACTATACAGTTCAACATAAATGGGCACTGCGCACGCCAGTCACTTTAGTGACACTCACTTTTCATAAACAATAGAATAGTCTGAGTGATATATCACTGCGGTATGCAGTGCTCATAGCTTGTATGTTCTACAATGCTACAAAGAGAGGCACATTTAAGAGCAGGCATCAAGAAAGAATTTTTTAATATGTAAATATTGCCCAAACATAGGGACCACTGAAAGCACATTGGTTAGCTTGTGTGCATTCACCTGTAATAATACTAATATTAGTACATTACATCACTGATGTCCAAGCGCTGTATTTAGCAGGTGTTCCTAACTGTAACTTTTGTGGCCCTCAAGAAGACAAGCATGTGATGAGGGGTTGTTTGATGAGATTAGCAAATGTCGTTTAAAAGAGTGACTTGAGAGTGTGAACTAGGGGCTGCTTAATACTGAATAGGGTATGGGGATGAATGTTAGGCGAGAATGTGGATGAGTGAAAAGAACAAGTGATGTTGATGAAAGTGATGTGGGCGAGTGAGAAGGTAATGACAATCTCACTTCAGGTTGAAACAGCTATGGAGAACATTAAAGAATGTATCAGGTATCTAACGTCCCCAGATTCATACTCCTCCAACTTATGTGTGAGAAATTTATGGTGAAAATATTCAACTTCATTGCCTTAATATTGAAGATATCCTAGCTTTATCCAAACTACCTAATAATTCACATGTCTAGATCAAGCTGCTTTTTTAACGTTGTGCAGTTGGGCAACCACACTGGAAAGCCTACACACTATACATGCTAGCAGTGATGTGTACCGCAGCTATTACAGTACATTTGGTACCAACCACTAAATGGAAAGACAGTATTATGGGTTGAATTTGGCAAAGTAGCAATCAAATTGTTTTCCACATTGGCAGCTCAGAAAAACAGGCCCGATTTCTGTGTGAAAAGATAGATCATCAGGGATCGCTGACTTGAACAGGATTAGATCTTACGTGTCCTCATTCTCTCGCACTGGTGGCATTCTGTCTGGGGCAGTCTACCTACTGCCCATCAACAGTATTTGTTACAGAGTATGAGTTTGTTCTTAGTCTTCCTGAACATATTAACATTGATACTCCAGATCCATTCATAAAAAGACAGTAGATATCTAGAATTTAAACATATTAAGTCCACTTACTTGGTTACAGACCGGTGCATACTTGAGTCCTGGTTTGCTTAAAAGCCGCTCCAGTTGCCGGCGATTAAAGTTTGACACCCCAATGGATCTTACCAATCCAGCATCCTTGCATGCCTCTAGGACCTGCATGGGAGTAGTAGAAATTCAATTTAGATACAAATCTACTGGCCAATATGAAAATGGATTCTACTTCTTGTATAGATGGGAGCTGCAGCACTTCTTTCCATGGTGAACAGTGAATGAGTCCCTGAGACTTGACTGAAAAGTACCTTACCATACAGGTTCTATGACCATAGTTTCTGCTTGTGATATTATAGCCCTGAATGTCATGATGCCCCCTGGCCATCTGACCTCCAGAGTCACAGATGTATCTTACCAACCGAGCCTGGAGATTGAGTTAGAAAAACTTTATAGTAGACCCACTGGTTGCTGCTTCTGCATTCTCATCATACCTGTGAGGCACTCTCTACAGCGAAGCTGATGTGAGGAGTTTGAGACGCAGGGAAATAGAACCGTTCTGAACAGTGTACTCGAGAAAAATCAGAACAGCAGAATATTGAGGGGAAAATAACAAAATAGACCAGATTTATTCATAAAATATTGGTGCCTGTTTTTTATAAGTTATAGGAGCAAGCTGTTTCAAACTGAGACTTCGAATTACTCAAAATTGAACAATAACGCAAAAGGAGGGAATATATATTACTGGAGTTGAACCCAAAAGAGAGCTGTGGCTTGAGCAATTTCAGTAGCCCAATAAAAGTGCAATGAACTTTAAAATGTTACTCCCAATGTACTTGTGTTGACAGCAGCTTTGTGTAACAGTATTGGCATTGTAATGAATAGTGTTGACCATATATAGGGATAGCTTTATAAAATTTCCTGGTTTGACAAATTTAATAAGCACTATGTTTAAGTCAACAAAGTAACTAATGGAATAGTCGCAAATGTTATAGCAACACACCTGTGGATTTAAGCACCATTTGGATATAGCAGTAGGTCAACTGAACTTTGGATTAAAGCTAAAAGACTTTAGGCCTGATTACGGGTACAGGTGCTATTTATCGCAACTGATAAATGATGATACCACGGAGCAAGGGTGCAATAAATATCACATATTACAAGTTATTGGGTGATAACATACAGATGTTTGTGTTTACCGGCCCAAAAGCCACATAATACGGTTAATCCCGTAGGCTTTTTCAATCTTAAATTTTGTCAGGTCTGACCTGCACGAATCTAACGAAGATGGAGTTATTTAAAGCATCCAATAATTATCAGATGCAATGAATGAATCCAAACTCATAATTCCGACCTGTGCGTAATCCGGGGTTAACAAACAGTTTGGAATTAACAGAGCCACTCATAATCAGGTCCTAACACTCTGTCTCATGTTAAATCTACAGTGCTAATGGATAATGTAGAAAGGTAGAGTCTACATCTGCCATAAATTTACCAATTTGGATAGCAATGGGCATAGGGCTAAGATATTTCTGTCTACCAGTGAACAGGAAGTGAGTAAAGTGAATATAACCATCCCACTTTCACTTAAAATACACCTGAACTGAAGCTACATAGTAATCCCAAGAAAGAGCAGTATTAGCTCTAACTGACTGCACAGGCGTTTTGTATTTTTAATATGTATGCAATAGCACTCAAACTTCTAATGATCTTACTGCTACGAAACCACAAACCAAAGTGAAAAACAATTTAGAAAAGGAAGTGATTAGGAAGTCCAATATTCTTACTGAAACTTCCCTTAATCACATATTAATCCAGATAATTCAAACATATAAATTCTTCTTATAGATCCTATATAACGCAGCCGCCATGATATGATATTCCAAAACAGATTTTCTTTATTCTTCACAACAACAAACTGAAACCCAGCCAATGCGTTTCGTCCTGACAAGGGACATCATCAAGACTGTAAACAAACAATGCATACATTTATGAACATATATAAAATACATATTAATTAACCAAACTGAGGCTACGTAGCCATGCATAACTGGAATCCATAAACAAATAAGAGAAATCCCAGAACCATTTTCCTTATGATTGGATGTTAAAGCTATTTGCCAGCATGCCCAATACTGTCAGTGATTTTTTTTTAAAGTGTACTCTAATTAAACATTTCAGTTGTTTGAAATTAAAGCACCAAAGAACATATTTCATTAAAAAAAGTATTTTGTAGTACACAATTTTTAAATGTTTATATTTTACCTCCCACGTAGAGCAAAAGTCAACGTTATTATGAACAAATTTGTCGTCGCTTTCTCTGGTTATTTCAGGTCCTGAAGGCTGAGAAAATGATTAGAAACATAGTTTTAAAAAAAGTAACATGGACATTTTGTACTTTCGAAAACATAATCGAACACTCTCCTCTAAAGGTGGAACACATTGTGATAAACTCATTAGTTCAGTAATTTGGCAGCACTGCCAGGGGCAGTGGGTGGTGCAGGTTGCGGTGGCCTCCTAAGCATACTTTGGGCCCTGGCACTCATAGTTTTACAAATTAAGGACTAGCTGCGCTCACCCCAGTAAAGCAGCAAATTGATGCAATCTAATTTACATAGCCATGCCACATAAGTATTTCAATTATTCATTCCTAAGCTTACTTTTATGAATATCTGCCTTAGGATCTGCCATCAAGCTGACTGAAAGTATAGGATCCCCTGATTTCTTGAGGAAGTGCTAAATCCAGAGGTAAATGCATCTCAGGAGTAGGTGTGAGACATGCCACACTGAGGGCATAATGGAACTAGTAAAAACGCCAGGGGCCCGATTCACAGAACTAACTTAAGACAAAATCCTAAACTTACGTCCATTTTCGTATTCACAGAAGGCACTTACTCATTTTGGTATTCACAGAAGACACTTACTCACTTCGGTATTCACAGAAGTTAGGAGTCCTAACTTTAGGACTCCTAAATGCCTTCTGTGAATACCGAAAGTCTTAAAATTAGGATTTTTCTCAGTTTAGGAGTCCTAAAGTTAGGACTCCTAACTTTACTACTACTAAACTCAGAAAAATCCTATTTATAAGGCTTTCGGTATTCACAGAAGGCATTTAGGAGTCCTAAAGTTAGGAGTCCCAAGTTTACTACTACTAAATTAAGAAAAATCCTAATTTTAAGACTTTCGGTATTCAGAGAAGGCATTTAGGAGTCCTAAAGTTAGGAGTCCTAACTATACTACTACTAAACTGAGAAAAATCCTAATTTTAAGGCTTTCGGTATTCACAGAAGGCATTTAGGAGTCCTAAAGTTAGGAGTCCTAACTTTACTACTACTAAATTGAGAAAAATCCTAATTTTAAGACTTTAGGTTTTCACAGAAGGCATTTAGGAGTCCTAAAGTTAGGAGTCCTAACTATACTACTACTAAACTGAGAAAAATCCTAATTTTAAGACTTTCGGTATTCACAGAAGGCATTTAGGAGTCCTAAACTTAGGACTCCTAACTTCTGTGAATACCAAAATGAGTAAGTGCCTTCTGTGAATACCAAAATGAGTAAGTGCCTTCTGTGAATACCAAAATGGTAGTAAGTTTAGGATTTTGTCTTAAGTTAGTTCTGTGAATCGGGCCCCAGGTCTTCAGCTTCTTGTGGAATTCAATAACTAAGGAGGAGACTCTACTTTGTAGCGGCAGGTTGTTCCACGCTTTATGAGCAATGTAGGAGAAGGTTCGACCACCAGATCTGTTTTTACGTATGCCTGGTGCATGTGCAAGTAGGAGGCCAGACAAACAGAGGTGTCTGTAAGGTTCGTGACAGCAGATGCAATTGCTGAGGATTGTTGAAGAACAATAACAGTGGGCACACTGTACATATCATGAAGTGCCCATGAACTATAACGATGGCCACAACAGCATAATTACAAGGACTCATGCCCAAAACTATGGACTAGGAGATATTATTGGTTATTAGCAATTGGATGATGTGGATGTGTATATCTGGATATAATATCAATGTTTTAGATGTTTATCAAAGATGGTATGCTTTGGAAAAATATATAAATAAAAAGAAGAAATTACAGGCTTTTGTCTGTGGGACACTGTTTAATACACATGGAGCAACGTATCTTTGGTTATATGAGACGTGTGAGTGGACGGACTGTGGGATGAATGTATTTGAGTTTTAAATGAGGGAGGGTTGGGGGTATATAATTCAATTAAGGATAAATGATCTGCTTTATGTGATGTATATTATATGATATCAATATGATTACAAGTATTATTAGCTCATGAATTTTATTATAGAGTTATTGATATATTGAAGAATATTTTTGACTGCTGACATTTTGATTTATACAAGTGGGAGGTGGGTGTTTCTTTTGTTTACTTGTTTATTCCCCTGTTCCGCTCCTCCATCATGTAGTTGGGGAACGCTTTCTGTTTTATCCTGATTTTCTGTAAGACCTTAGCTGGGAATCGTAGCAGGGATATCAGTCAGTAGTTGCTGAGCTTTGACGGGTCAACAGAGGGTTTCTACATCAAAGGGAGGACCGTTGGGAGTACCGTTGGGTGTTTTCTGGTGTCACCTGGTAAGGTCGCATAAGAGGTGGAGGCATTTAGAATGGGTAAAAGCATGGCGCTGATGATTAGCAGTCGTCTTAAGTAGGTGTAGTTGGAGCAGGTGTCCGATGGTGCCCCTGAGTGGTAAACTTCATGGTGGTGGTGGTTTCTTCTGGGGTGATGATGGACCATGTTGTTAGCTTTGTTTTTTGGATAAGATCCAGAGGTGTTTGGCGAGGATAGAAGTTGTTGTAAATGGTGGTAATTTTGTTGCTGAAGAATTGAGAAACATTGTTGCAGAGGTCCTGTGAGGGGGTGATCGAGTTGGAGGTGGCCACTGGTGAAGTGAAACCTTTCACAAGGGTGAAGATTTCTCTGCTCTAATGGTGCTGGCGCAGGTGCGGTCCACCAGAATAGTGCGTTTGGTTAATCAGATCACTTAGTGATAGCGTGTTTGGGCAGATTTGAATGTGCTCCTGTCTGCATTGTCCTGATTCATTCTCTTTTTGAGCTACAGTTGTTTACAATGGCATTTCATCAGTCTAATTTCCTGTGTATACCAGCTAGCCTGGGGTCTGGATCTTATTGTAATGCTGTGTTTGATGGGGGTCAGGGAGTCGGAGCAGAAGGTGATCCAATAGCTGAAAATCTTGATGGCTTTGGGGAGCTGTTGCTGTGTTCGTGTTTATAGTTGTTGAGAGCAGTGTTCAGGTCTATGTCAGTGATGCTGTTCCAATTTTGTCAAGCTGGTCTGGGGGTGGTGCGTTTGATTGGGAAGGGGATGTCGATCTTAACAAGAGCATAGTCTGTTCAGGTGACTGGTGTGGGATCATCAACTCAGATGTTCTCACCACCACAGCATTAATATGGTGAAGGAGATTACACCATTGAACTATCTTATGTATTTAGCACTTTCTCTAGAAATTGGAGGATTTTCCATTGCCTCTGAAACCTGAACCAAGTCTTTGGGCCTTATTTAGGGTTTGGCAGATGGGGACCTCTCTCACAATATGTTCAATGTTCTGCCTGCCATACTTAGAGTTCCATGGACTATAATGAACGTTTAATACAGTGAGAGGGACATTTGCCATGTTACTGATGGACTACAGTGTCCGCCAACCTAATAAGCCTCTTGGGGCCTATTTTAGATTTTAGCAGATAGGATACTCTGTCACAAACGTGACAGATATCCTTTTTGCTCTCTATTAAAAATGGCATGTGATATAATGGCAGTCGCGACCAGCATGGCTCGCGGGTGGTGGGGTGGGGGAACGGGTGTCACGCGGGGGATGGTGGGGGCGGCTGCCGCAAGGAGGAAAATAGGAAAAAATTAAAAAGTTACAGCGAGGCCGGGTCCCTCGTCTTCTCTGCTCCTGCTCTCCTGCCTCTGATAGGAACAGGCTTCCTTCCCTAAGCCAATCACCAGGCAGCATTGTGATTGGTCTGAGCGCCGTCAGACACTACTCAGCCAGGGGCTGGAGGGGTGGGTACGTTCTCCATGCAGGCTCTAATGCAGCCTGCATGGAGAACAAGGAAGTGCCCAGGAGTGGTTTGGGTGGCCCGGGAAGGGCCGACCAAACAGTCACATCGCACTCAGAAGTGGGCAAACAACTCCTCCCCTGCCCTGCTCGGGAAGCATGGCAGCTCCGTCCACCCACCCGCCGCAAAGCAGCAGGACTCGAAACATAAAATTACTCTAAGTTATTGTCATTTTATGTTTCTCACTGCTTAAAAGCAGTGGGGCAACACTCCTCTGCCATATCGGAGGAGCCGCCCCTTCATAATGGAATTTCAAGTATCATTGGCTGTAATGCACTTGTAGCATCTGCAACATTTGTGATAGAGCATCCCATTCACCTTAAATTTCTGAATTCTCACCCCTCATCTTTGTACCTAGATGACACGGAGGTGCCACTGCTTCCACAGCAAAGCCGGCACCACCTGCACAGTGGTAGTTGCCAAATCTAGGGCCGCTCTCATTTGTGATACGAAGCAGACTTCAGTAGCACTGTTACCAAGCCAAGAAATCAAAACAAGCACAAATAGTTGTAAAAATACCAATGTTTGCAATGGGACCAAGGACTGAGTTTATATGCTATTAAACAAGAACAATGCTTGGATTTTGGCAGATGGCTATGCTTCTCTCCTGAAGCAACATGGCCAACCATAAGCCACCTATGGGAAGAAGCAAGAGGGGGCATATAGGCATCACTCCTCCAAAAGACCCAGTCATGCACACAATACCCAGGCTCTGCACATCTTTCCTACACACACTGCAAATGTAGTGTTCACAGTGCACATTACCCTACATTATCCCCCCCAAATATCACGAGAAACATCAAGCACATCTACATATCTACCTTACTGAAGGTTCAACGAGGATCCAAACACCGATGTTGCAACTTCAACGTCTTGCCTACATGTGGGGTAGAAGCTGCTTAACTTCCTTTTTTCCACCACCAATGAGGACCCAGTAAATTCCTTGGTGGGTTATGTCAACTAATCTTCCTGCCATCCTTTGGATACATGCAATCAGTAAAACTCACAAGCATATATCTTCTTGCTAAGATATTTCTCCCAGAATATCTACCTTCATGGAAAAGGGGAAGTGCATGATGAAAAGGTCCAGGTAGTCCAACTGAAGGTCACTCATGGATTTTTCTAGGGCTTTCCGAACCATATCAGGTGAGAAGAACCTGCACCAAAGCTGCAAAAAAACCAGAAGAAAGGTAAGTCTGCGTCATTCACAATGTAGTTCTTCTCCCGCTTGTAACATATTTCACTTTTTAGCTTCAAGCCATTACAGTTGGTAACAGTTCATATGGGCCAAAAAGTCCAATACATATAAACCTAGTGAAACAAAAGACATAAATATATATATATATATTCACTGAAAAAACCATAGGTTTCACACACGTTATAGTTAGGAATTAGCATTTAAAAAACCTTGCAAATTCACTTAAAAAACCATAGGTTTCACACATGTTATAGTTAGCTGGACATTTTACTCGTAAAAAACCATTGAAATTCCCCCGTTATAGTTAGTGCAGGCAACTATAACTCACGCGACCGCAATCCTCTGCTGATGCTAATACTGTATTTAGACACTTGTTTACCCATGTCTTCTTCCATACATTTTTAGCTATACATATATTACAAATATTTTTTTTTCAGAAAGACACATATGTAATCAGTGATGTAATATCTTACGTCATCAGCAGAGGATTGCCGTCGCGTGAGTTATAGTTGCCTTCGCGCACCGAGAGCCCACGTGGCGCATTTCGTACCGTGCACGCCTCGCCATTTTTTACAAAATATCAATTGTTTTTTTCTCTCTTGGGGGTCCTTAGATTTATATATTAAATGTGATTGTTAATTCTTTTTTATTTTTTTATTTTTTTTTACCGTAAGCTTACAGTACGCGCACCCCGCAATGTTTTTTAAAAAAAATTAAATTCATTTTTCATACTTTTTGGTCCTTCGTGAACCCCCTGACGAACGCTAGGGGGTCTGCAACTCTCTTCATGGCCCCCTTTTCGTGTTATGAACCTTTTTTTCTCAGTGCGAGAGACAGAAAATGGCGGCCGCTACTTCCTGGTTTCGACCGATTCGAATGTTTACTTTGATCTAACAACCAATCAGAAACGCGCTCGCGCACGGCACC
This sequence comes from Triturus cristatus, assembly GCF_964204655.1. Classification (NCBI taxonomy): domain Eukaryota; kingdom Metazoa; phylum Chordata; class Amphibia; order Caudata; family Salamandridae; genus Triturus; species Triturus cristatus. The sequence continues at coordinate 267,700,898 of NC_140585.1, forward strand.
GTACGCGTACGGTAAGCTTACGGTAAGCGCACGGAGCGCGCTTACAGATATATATATTGATTTAAATGCTATTTTCTCAGGAACTACTGAACAGATTTACACCAGACCTACAAAAGGCACTTCCTTGAACTTATGGCTACCTCTCTGCCAAATTACAAGTAATTCTGTTCAGCCGTTCGGGCTGTAGCTGTGTCTAAAGGTCCTATGGAAAAATGCATGGGGAAAACGCGTTTTGGGACCCCCCTTTTTCTCAGCCCCCGCTTGACGAATCACCCCGAGACTTTCAGGGTAGGAGCGGAGCGTAGCGCCCCATTAGTTTTGAAAATTTCGCGAGGATTCGTCAACCGGTGCCAAAGTTATTCCAAATAGAATGTTGCGGATTTCCTATGGAAACAGGGTCCTAACTATAACTATCTACTGGCGACCGCCAGTAGATAATATATATATATATATATATATATATATATATATATATATATATATATATATATATATATATATATATATATATATATACATATATATATATATATACATATATATATATATATATATATACTTTCACTTAACAAACCATACGTTTCACACATGTTATAGTTAGGTGGATATTTCACTCGTAAAAAACCAATGAAATTCCCCCGTTATAGTTGGTTCAGATAACTATAACTTGCGCGCCCGCAATCCTCTGCTCATGACGTCACATATTACATCACTCATGACATGGTCAGTGGCATCACTCTTGACATCACTGATGACATCATCCTTGTGATAGAGTGGCGGTCGCGCGAGTTATAGTTATCTGAACTAACTATAACGGGGGAATTTCATTGGTTTTTTACGAGTGAAATATCCACCTAACTATAACATGTGTGAAACCTATGGTTTTTTAAGTGAATTTGCAAGGTTGTTTAAATGCTAATTCCTAACTATAACGTGTGTGAAACCTATGGTTTTTTCAGTGAATTTGTACGGTTTTTTAAATGCTAAGTTATGTATGTATTATTATTTTTTTTTTATATTTATTTTACGATAAACTAAGTATTAATTTTTTTTTTTGTTATGTTTTTTTACCGTGCGCGCACCCCCGCGTTTTTAGAAAAAACATTTTTTTTGGTTTTTTTCTGCCTTGGGGGTCCTTCAGGGACCCCCTGACAAAGGCTAGGGGGTCAGGAACTCTCTACCCTGCCCCCTTTTCACGTTCGCCACCTTCCTTTTCCACTCTCGCACTGAAAACAAACAAAATGGCGGCCGACACTTCCTGATTTCGACCGATTCGAACGTTGACTGACATGTAACCACCAATCAGGATTACGCTCACGCACGTTAGGGTGCGCGCACGGTGCGCGCACGGTGCGCGGCTATAGATATGTATGTGCTTTTAACTGCAATTTTCTCAGAAACTACTGAACAGATTGACTCCATATATGCAAAAGGCACATCCCTGACCTGAGGACTACCTCTCTGCCAATTTTCAAGTAATTCTGTTCAGCCGTTCGGGCTGTACCTTCGACTAAAGGTCCTATGGGAAAATGCATGGGGAAAACGTGTTTTGGGACCCCCCTTTTTCTCGGCCCCCACTTGACGAATCCCCCCGAGACTTTAAGGGTAGGAGCTGAGCGGAGCGCCCCATTAGTATTGAAAATTTCTCGAAGATTCGTCAACCGGCGCCAAAGTTATTCAAAATAGAATTTTGAGATTTCCTACGGAAACACGGTCCTAACTATAACTATCTACTGGCGACTGCCAGTAGATAATATATATATATATATATGATCGACGATGCAACTCATGTCCAGTATGTTTTCACTTTCTACTCCTTTTTTTTTCTTTTTAAAAAAAATGTTTTCTTTAAAAAAGACATTCTGGACATTAGGACTCTATGGTCCAGTTGAAGGCTGAGTGCCGAAAACGCGTCGACCGTCCTTTTGTGCGTGTTACTGATGTCCATTTGCTGAATAAACACTGATTGAGTGTTCTCTGTGGTGCCGTGCTTTCCTTTATTGCGACGAACCCCAGGATCAAGGGTGAAGCGAGAGAGAAGTTTGTTCCATATTGAGCGATGGCTGCCTGCGCTCTACGTGCACCCGGGAACCGAAACGGCATGGCGTTCTAAGCAGCCTCTTGATACCGGAAGGAGAAGTTACTCGCCGGCTGTTCTGGTCACTGTTTGCTGCCTACTACTTGGTTATTACTTGCTTGGAGACTCCGCGACAGGATCGTGTATTCACGGAGGAGCAACACGAGAACTTCGGGTGAGTGAGGTGACGGGGGAAGCGGTTGGTGGTGCCTTGGTGACTGCGGGTGCAGCTTCCGGGTTACCCCCGCCGTATACCCTGTACCCTCGAAGACCCTTTGCTCTCTTAATTTGCTCAAGTGCAGAGGAACTGTGTCACAGAATCGTTATTGACAAATCCTCGTTCCACTTTTTCCCACATACCGGAACGTAATAATACATGCCATTACTATTGAAGCAGCGTACTATGACCATATTCCCGGAATTGACCAGTACGAAGTACTAGTCAAGTAACAGAGACACTATTCCATAAGGAATAATCATCCATCTACACGCACTAACAAATCGTAATAACCTTGCATCGCAACTACATCAAATCGAACCACAATACCTATAATCCACCATGGCTGAGAGAGTCAAAAATCGAGCACAGAGAGCATGTGATCTTCTCAACGACGACTCCAATCTTTCTAATAAAGCTGGCAACGGTGCATCTAGCGGAGACAAGAAAAATAGAACCGTCTCCTGCATTTTAAAGGAACTACAAGCTGCTCGCATCCAAGAAGTCAATAAATGGTGGGAGAAAACAACATTAGAAAAATATATTGAATTTAAAAGAATTCCCAGAGGCTTGAGAATTCTCATCATGCCCACCCTCAATGACTTGGATGCAGACCTAATCAAACAATGGCAAACCAATACCAACGAATGCTCATTCAGATTGACGGCCACCTTGATTGCCCACGCAGATAGGAAACTAGCCACGATCGCCACAACCATCAAAGATTTGGAGACAGAGTTGAATCAAATTCCTACTGATGAGGAAATCACTAAATCAATTGAATTAATGGAAAAGAAAGTCAATAAACATGAAGATGATGTGGAAAAACGCAAAGCTAATAAATTTAACAGGGACAGACTTGACTACACCTATGGCCGAATTTATACTTTCGCCAGAAAATACGACACATTTAGAAATCGTGTAGTCATGGACAAATATAGTGGACAAGAAACTCCTGTGTCAGAAGAGAGCTCTGAATTAAGTTCAGCTGATGAGGATCAAACCACCGCTAGTCTGGATTTTTCCGGGGAAATGCGCCTCATGCAGATGACAACGCGACAAAGAGGACGCGGCCAAGGACCATCACGGGGGAGAGGACGACCACAAACCCGAAACGGAGAACCAGGAGAGGCGGTCAGACCCAAAAGAGGAAGAGGAAGAGCAAAGCAAAACTAAAACCACAAAATCTCAACCTCATTGTTAATCTCTCCAACAAAATTCTCAATAAAGCGCAAACCTCACTGCTCAACAAGGGCCTATCTTTCTTCCCCAACAAAGATATGGACTTAGCTAACATACGTATTGACCTGTATAAATTTTGCCGTAAAATCAAACTTAAGAAATATTTTGAAGAAAGACCTTCCCAACCATCTTCTACACTCCCACCAAGCGAAATTACTCAATCCCTAAGTATCAAAGATATTCCAGCATTGAGAACAGCTACCTTATTACAAACAGAACCTCTTACACAAGTTGGTGCCAGCAACCTCTCCTCCATGACTGATTTACAATACTGCCAAGACACTGGCCTTGAAACTAACAGAGGAGGAGATAGCGGTTCTAAAAACCGATCAACCTTTTGTTCACAACTTCCTCCTGGCAATAAAATCGATCTCTTTCAGGAAATTATGGTGGAGGAGATCAATAAAATGTCCACCAATTGCCCCATGTCATCTAACAAAAAGCTCAAAACCATTACTAAATATAAGAATATGAGCAAGACATGGAACCTCACTTTTGAAGAACATAATGCATTAAAAGAACTACGTAATGATCAAAACATCATTATCAAAGCTTCTGATAAAGGGGGTAACATTGTTATTCAAAACTGTGAGGATTACATCAAAGAAGCTGCTAGACAACTCAATAATAAGGATCATTATGAAAAATTTACTAAGAATCCAATCAAGGATTGGACAGAGGAATACCATCTGAAACTCTTGGCTTGGAAAGAGAGAGAACTTATTGATCTGGAAGAATACTTATACTTAAAAACTAATCATCCTATTACGGCAACCATTTATTTCTTACCAAAGATCCACAAGCCAATCATCAATCCACCAGGTAGACCCATTGTTAGCTCCATTGGCTCTTTACTAGAATCCACATCCCGGTTCATTGACATCTTTTTAATGAATTATGTTACAGCCCTCCCATCATACTTGAGGGACACAATGGACTTTTTGCAAAAAATTGATCAGCTACAGTGGAAAGACAACTACATCATGGCCTCCATTGATGTTTCATCACTTTACACTTCCATTCGTCACCCTGATGGCATTGCAGCAGTAAAAAAATTCCTTGATACCAGAGCAATTTGTTTTTTGGAACATTCTGAGATGTTGATTGAAATGCTAACTTACTGTTTGACACACAACGTCTTCCTGTTCAGAGGAGAAGTGTTCCTGCAAAAACAAGGGACCGCGATGGGCACATCCTTTGCCCCAACCTATGCCAATCTCCTCATGGCAACATGGGAAACTGAAGTCTTAAATGATGTTCGCGCAAAAAATATCAAATTTTGGTCAAGATACATTGATGACCTGTTCATCATTTGGGAAGGCGACATAGAGCTCTTTACGAACTTTCTGGACTCTCTCAACACCAACAGCTACCAATTGATCTTCACATTCACCACCAGCACTACTAAAATTGTGTTTCTGGATGTCGAAGTATACATACTGAATGGTAAATTCTGTACTAAAATGCACAGAAAACCCACGGCGAGTAACAGCATCCTTCATGCTAATAGTGGACATCCAGCCAAACTCAAATGGAGTATCCCCTATGGGGAGATGTTAAGAGCCAGAAGAAATTGCTCAGAAGTCTCAGATTTCAGCACACAAATAGTCGAGATGAGTCAACGTTTTCTACAAAGAGGCTATCCTATGGATGTAATCCTAACTGCAATTAACCGAGTTAAAGACAAAAACAGAGATGAATTACTCCAAGTAGGCCGAAATAAAGAGGACACTGCTTCCATAACTAGACTCATAATTGATTTCAACAACCAAAGTAAAGAATTCCAAAAAACCATATCCAAATATTGGGATGTACTGCTACTTGATGACACCCTCAAAAAAATTCTCCCTGCCGGACCAAGAATCACTTACCGCAAAACTGCTTCTCTGGGAGATATTCTCACTCACAGTCATTTTGAAATCAAACCACAAGCTACCACGTCTTGGTTAACCACACCGGGATTCTGGAAATGTTCAAAATGCAAGGCGTGTGAACAGGGTAAAAACATTACTTCTTACCAACTACAGAATGGCCATCACGAAAAGATTCAAGATCACATTACTTGTGAATCCAAATATGTAATTTACAGGTTGGAATGTCCATGTCAAAAATACTACATTGGTAGCACAATTAATAAACTTAAACTCTGCATCCTACAACATCTACGTGCAATCAAGAATAAGGACTTTACATATCCCATGGCCAAACATTTCTCTGATTTCCACTCAAGTGACAGTAATCAACTTAAGTACTCTGGCATCAAAATTGTCAAACAGAAAGAAAGGGGTGGAAACCGTATTCTTGAGCTAAGAAGAGCAGAGTCGAGAATGATACTACTAATAGGTACAGAAAACCCATTAGGACATAATTTGGATGCTGAACTGCATGTGCACCTCTGAAATACCTTGAATTGATTATTTATGATGGACTCCTCCCTGGTCTTTCTTTTGCACTTGTATATAATTTCCACTGTTGATCAATAATATTGCAAATCGTCGCCTGTCTTCACAATATCTCTCATCATCTATTCCTCCTTTGATTGCTGCTGTGATTTACATATGAACTTTACATTGCCATAGTTGAAATTGTCTTTAAATTATTTTAGGTTGGTAACATTATGAAATTTTTTGACAAATAATTAACCTTGTCCACTGACATCACATACTTTATGCAAACTCTTTATAGAAAATTATCAGTGCGTGGTTAAAAATTCTGATCACTTACTTCGTGAATTGTCAACAGGACTTCTTTATTTAAAATTGTCTAATTCCAATTGACTCCTCTAGAGCCTAAAGGTACTTTACCGTGATTGTGATTTGTTTCAATTTCTACAAAATCCCCTTTTTCTTTAATTATAATAACTTTATAATACCATTTAAATTCACAGCAATCACCATGGTGGATGAACTATTGTGGTTCTTTGTGATCTAAAAACTTTATTTACCTTTAAATCACATACCTGATCGACGATGCAACTCATGTCCAGTATGTTTTCACTTTCTACTCCTTTTTTTTTCTTTTTCTTTTTAAAAAAAATGTTTTCTTTAAAAAAGACATTCTGGACATTAGGACTCTATGGTCCAGTTGAAGGCTGAGTGCCGAAACGCGTCGACCGTCCTTTTGTGCGTGTTACTGATGTCCATTTGCTGAATAAACACTGATTGAGTGTTCTCTGTGGTGCCGTGCTTTCCTTTATTGCGACGAACCCCAGGATCAAGGGTGAAGCGAGAGAGAAGTTTGTTCCATATATATATATATATATATATATATATATATTTTTTTTTTAATATATTACCTACTGGCGGTTGCCAGTAGGTAGTTATAGTTAGGACCTATTTTCCATAGGAAATCCGCAACATTCTGTGTTCAATAACTTTGGCGCCGGCTGATGAATCTTCGCGAAATTTTTAAAACTTGTGGGGCGCTCCGGTCCGCTCCTATCCTGAAAGTTACAGGGTGATTCAAGAAGCGGGAGCCGAGAAAAAAGCGGGATCCCAAAACGTGTTTTCCCCATGCAATTTTCCATAGGAAACTTTAGCCGCAGCTACAGCCCGAACTGCTGAACGGAATTACCCTAAATTTGGCAAAGAGGTAGCCCTTGGTTCAGAAAGGTGCCTTGTTGTTAAATGGTGTAAATCCGTTCAGTAGTTCATGAGAAATTATAAAAAGACAAAATATCGATATCTGGGCGGAGCCTAACGACACATCTCATCATGAGATCTGATTGGCTGTCAGCACTTCATCCTGGAATTGCTGGCAGCCATCTTGGGACCAATATACATGATAGCACCCTATTGAAATGCATTGTAGTGAATATAAGGTTTTGAGGGTCACGAAAAGGAGAACTATAAAAGGTAATAACAGACTTTAGTTACATTAGAATTCGTTTGCTGATGGTACCATACTAATTTTAGGAATAGTGGTGTGTTCTAAGGTGATTTTACCATGTGAAAAACCTTCTGCTGGGATATCATGAATCATGTTTGAGAGAAAACTATTTTCTCATGACTGTGCCATAGATTTTTGGAAGGTGCTCCAAAAGCTAAAATGATAGCATATTTTCTGTAAATTCACATTATCTTTCTCAGTCATGTGCGAATGAAGTCTGACATTCTCAGTAAAACATGTACATCCAACAAGGGCAGAGACTGTCAGTTGATTCCTTTGTGTTCTACTGCAGCTTCCCAGAGTGTTCTAAAGAACAACTAGAGTGCTAACAGTCTTACTAATGACAAAATTATGGCACACCTGAAGCTATCTTGATTGGAATAAACTGGTAACACTTAAAACATTTAATTTAAAAAGGAACAAAATGATGGGGTTCATTTTGTCATAGAAACTATGGTTAGTGCTGTAGAAATACAAATTAGGACATGTTTTAATTGAGATCTCAAATATCTTCCTGCTATATTTCAACAGGAGCTGCCTGTCAGTTGATTCCTTTGTGTTCTACTGCAGCTTCCCAGAATGTTCTAAAGAACAACTAGAGCGCTAACTGCCTTACTTATGACAAAAGTATGGCACACCTGAAGCCATCTTGATTGGAATAAGCGGGTAACACTAAAAACATTTAATTTAAAAAGGAACAAAATGAGGGGGTTCATTTTGTCATAGAAATTATGGTTAGTGCTGTAGAAAAAAAAATTAGGACATGTTTTAAGTGAGATCTCAAATATCTACCTGCTATATTTCAACAGGAGCAGCCTGTCAGTTGATTCCTTTGTGTTCTACTGCAGCTTCCCAGAGTGTTCTAAAGAACAACTAGAGCGCTAATAGCCTTACTTATGACAAAAGCATGGCACACCTGAAGCCATCTTGATTGGAATATACTGGTAACACTTACAACATTTAATTTAAAAAGGAATAAAATGATGGGGTTCATTTTGTCCTAGAAATTATGGTTAGTGCTGTAAAAAGAAAAATTAGGACATGTTTTAAGTGAGATCTCAAATATCTTCCTGTTATATTTCAACAGGAGCAGCCTGGCAGTGGATTCCTTTGTGTTCTACTGCATCTTCCCAGAGTGTTCTAAAGAACAACTAGAGCTCTAACAGTCTTACTTATGACAAAATGATGGCACACCTGAAGCCATCTTGATTGGAATAAATTGGTAACACTTAAAACATTTATTTTAAAAAGGAACAAAATGAGTGGGTTCATTTTGTCATAGAAATTATGGTTTGTGCTGTAGAAAGAAAAATTAGGGCATGTTTTAAGAGAGATCTCAAATCCTCTTCTATTTAATTAGAAAATTCTGACATGCAGACTGAACAATCACGTTCAATACAAGCAGTAGACTTCCTCGTGAGCACTACCCCCTCCACTACCCAAACAGCACTGTACTACACTAAACCCTAAAACACTAGCCCCAGCATGACCCCCTACACTACACAAACACCACTGCACTACCCTAAACCCTAAAACACTACCCCCAGCATGACCCCTACACTACCCAAACAACACTGCACTACCCTAAACCTTAAATCTACCCCATCACGACCACCTACACTACTCAAACACCACTGCGCTACACTAAACCCTAAAACACTACCCCCTACACTACACAAACACCACTGCACTATCCTTAACCCTAAAACACTACCCCCAGCACGACCCCCTACACTACCCAAACACTACTGCACTACCCTAAACCCTAAAACACTACCCCCTACACTACACAAACACCACTGAACTAACCTAAACCCTAATACACTACCCCCAGCATGACCCCCTACACTACACAAACACAACTGTACTACCCTAAACCATAAAACACTACCCCCAGCACAAACCCACAAACACTACACAAACACCACTGTACAACCCTAAACCCTATATCTACCACCAGCACGACCCCCCATACTACCCAAACACCACTGCACTACCCTAAACCCTAAATCTACCCCCAGCACGACCCTGTACACTACCCAAACACCACTGCACTACACTAAGCCCTAAAACACTACCCCTACACTACCCAAACACCACTGCGCTCCACTAAACCCTAAAAGACTACCCCCAGCATGACCCCCTACACTACCCAAACACCACTGCGCTTCCCTAAACCCTAAAACACTACCCCCGGCCCGACCCCCTACACTACCCAAACACCATTGTGCTACCCTAAACCCGAAAACACTACCCCCGGCATGACCCCCTACACTACACAAACACCACTGATATACCCTAAACACTAAAACACTACCCCCGGCACGACCCCCTACACCACCAAAACACCACTTCGCTATCCTAAACCCAAAAACACTAGTCCCGGCACTACACCCTACACTACCCAAACACCACTGCGCTACCCTAAACCCTAAAATACTAGCCCCGGCACGACCCCCTACACTACCCAAACACCACTGCGCTACCCTAAACCCTAAAACACTAGCCCCGGCACAACCCCCACACTACCCAAACACCACTGCAATACCCTAAACACTAAAACACTACCCCCGGCACGACCCCCTACACTACCCAAACACCACTGTGCTACCCTAAACCCAAAAACACTAGCCCCGGCACTACACCCTACACTACCCAAACACCACTGTGCTACCCTAAACCCTAAAATACTAGCCCCGGCACGACCCCCTACACTACCCAAACACCACTGTGCTACACTAAACCCTAAAACACTAGCCGCGGCATGACCCCCTACACTACCCAAACACCACTGCGCTACCCTAAACCCTAAAGCATTACCCCCGGCATAACCCCCTACACTACCCAAACACCACTGCACTACCCTAAACCCTAAAACACTACCCCCAGCACGACTCCCTACACTACCCAAACACCACTGCACTACCCTAAACCCTAAAACACTACCCCAGCACGACCCCCTACACTACCCAAACACTACTGCACTACCCTAAACCCTAAAACACTACCCCAGCAGGACCCCCTACACTACACAAACACCACTGCACTACCCTAAACTCCAAATTTACCCCAGCACGACCCCCTACACTACACAAACACCACTGCTCGACCCTGAACCCTAAATCTACCCCCAGCACGACCCCCTACACTACACAAACACCATTGCATTACACTAAATCTTAAATCTACCCCCAGCACGACCCCTTACACTACTCAAACACCACTGCACTAACCTAAACCCTAAAACACTACACCGGCATGACCCCCTACACTACCCAAACACCACTGCGCTACCCTAAACCCTAAACCACTATCCCCAGCATGACCCCCTACACTACCCAAACACCACTGCGCTACCCTAAACCCTAAAACACTACCCCCGGCAAGACCCCCTACACTACCCAAAAACCACTGCGCTACCCTGAACCCTAAAACACTACCCCCAGCACGACCCCCTACACTACCTAAACACCACTGCGCTACCCTAAACCCTAAAAGACTACCCCCAGCTTGACCCCCTATACTACCCAAACTCCACTGCTCTACCCTAAACCCATAACACTACCCTAGCACGATCCCCTACACTACCCAAACACCTCTGCACTACCCTAAACCCTAAAACACTACCCCAGCACGACCCCCTACAGTACCCAAACACCATTGCACTACCCTAAACCCTAAATCTACCCTCAGCACGACCCCCTACACTACCCAAACACCACTGTACTACCCTAAACCTTAAAACACAACCCCCTACACTACACAAACACCACTGCACTACCCTTTACCCTAAATCCATACCCCCAGCATGACCCCCTACACTACACAAACACCACTGCACTACCTTAAACCCTAAAACACTACCCCCGACACTACACAAACACCACTGCACTACCCTAAACCCTAAAACACTACCCCAGCATGACCCCCTACACTACATACACACCTCTGTACTACCCTAAACACTAAAACACTACCCCCAGCATGAACCTGCAAACACTACACAAACACCACTGCACTACCCTAAACCCTAAATCTCCCCCCAGCACGACCCCCTATACTACCAAAACACCACTGCACTACCCTAAACCTTAAATCTACCCCAGCAAGACCCCCTACACTACCCAAACACCACTGCACCACACTAAGCCCTAAAACACTACCCCCTACACTACCCAAACACCACTGCACTACCCTAAACCCTAAAACACTACCCCCAGCATGACTCCCCTACACTATGCAAACACCACTGGGCTACCCTAAACCCTAAAGCACTACCCCGCGACGACCCCCTACACTAAACAAACACCACTGCGCTACCCTAAACCCTAAAACACTACCCCAGCAGGACCCCCTACACTACCCAAACACCATTGCACTACCCTAAACCTTAAATCTACCCCAGCACGACCCCCTACACTACCAAAACACCACTGCACTACCCTAAACCCTAAAACACTACCCCAGCACGACCCCCTACACTACACAAACACCACTGCACTACCCTAAACTCTAAATCTACCCCCAGCACGACCCACTACACTACACAAACACCACTGCACTACCCTGAACCCTAAATCTACCCCCAGCACGACCCCCTACACTACACAAACACCACTGCACTACCCTTTACCCTAAAACACTACCCCCAGCACAACCCCTACACAACACAAACACCACTGCACTACCTGAAACCCTAAAGCAATACCCCCAGCACGACCCCCTACACTACATAAACACCACTGCACTGCCCGAAACCCTAAAACACTACCCCATACACTACACAAACAGCACTGCACAACCATAAACCCTTAATCACTACACCCAGCACGACCCCCTACACTTCACAAACACCACTGCACTACCCTAAACCCTAAAACACTACCCCCAGCACTACCCCTACACTACACAAACACCATTGCACTACCCTGAACCTTAAATCTAGCCCCAGCACGACCCCTTACACTACTCAAACACCACTGCACTGCCCGAAACCCTAAAACACTACCCCATACACTACACAAACAGCACTGCACAACCATAAACCCTTAATCACTACACCCAGCACGACCCCCTACACTACCCAAACACCAATGCGCTACCCTAAACCCTAAAACACTACCCCCGGCACGACCCCCTACACTACCCAAACACCACTGCGCTACCCTAAACCCTAAAACACTACCCCCGGCCCGACCCCCTACACTACCCAAACACCATTGCGCTACCCTAAACCCGAGAACACTACCCCCAGCACAACCCCCTGCACTACCCAAACACCACTGCGCTACCCTAAACCCTAAAACACTACACCAGGCACGACCCCCTACACTACATAACTACCACTGCACTACCCTAAACCCTAAAACACTACCCCCTACACTACACAAACACCACTGCACTACCCTAAACCCTAATACCCTACCCCCAGCATGACCCCCTACACTACACAAACACTACTGCACTACCCTAAACCCTAAAACCCCACCCCCAGCACGACCTCCTATACTACACAAACACCATTGCACTACCCTAAACCTTAAATCTACCCCCAGCACGACCCCCTACCCTACCCAAACACCACTGCACTACCCTAAACCCTAAAACACTACCCCAGCACGACCCCCTACACTACCCAAACACTACTGCACTACCCTAAACCCTAAAACACTACCCCAGCACGACCCCCTACACTACACAAACACCACTGCACTGCCCTAAACTCCAAATTTACCCCAGCACGACCCCCTACACTACACAAACACCACTGCTCGACCCTGAACCCTAAATCTACCCCCAGCACGACCCCTACACTACACAAACACCATTGCATTACACTAAATCTTAAATCTACCCCCAGCACGACCCCTTACACTACTCAAACACCACTGCACTAACCTAAACCCTAAAACACTACACCGGCATGACCCCCTACACTACCCAAAAACCACTGCACTACCCTAAACCCTAAAACACTACCCCCAGCACGACCCCCTACACTACCTAAACACCACTGTGCTACCCTAAACCCTAAAAGACTACCCCCAGCACGACCCCCTATACTACCCAAACTCCACTGCTCTACCCTAAACCCATAACACTACCCCAGCACGATCCCCTACACTACCCAAACACCTCTGCACTACCCTAAACCCTAAAACACTACCCCAGCACGACCCCCTACAGTACCCAAACACCATTGCACTACCCTAAACCCTAAATCTACCCTCAGCACGACCCCCTACACTACCCAAACACCACTGTACTACCCTAAACCTTAAAACACAACCCCCTACACTACACAAACACCACTGCACTACCCTTTACCCTAAATCCATACCCCCAGCATGACCCCCTACACTACACAAACACCACTGCACTACCTTAAACCCTAAAACACTACCCCGACACTACACAAACACCACTGCACTACGCTAAACCCTAAAACACTACCCCAGCATGACCCCCTACACTACATAAACACCTCTGTACTACCCTAAACACTAAAACACTACCCCCAGCATGAACCCGCAAACACTACACAAACACCACTGCACTACCCTAAACCCTAAATCTCCCCCAGCACGACCCCCTATACTACCAAAACACCACTGCACTACCCTAAACCTTAAATCTACCCCAGAACGACCCCCTACACTACCCAAACACCACTGCACCACACTAAGCCCTAAAACACTACCCCTACACTACCCAAACACCACTGCACTACCCTAAACCCTAAAACACTACCCCCAGCATGACTCCCCTACACTACGCAAACACCACTGGGCTACCCTAAACCCTAAAACACTACCCCGCGACGACCCCCTACACTAAACAAACCCCACTGCGCTACCCTAAACCCTACAACACTACCCCAGCAGGACCATTGCACTACCCTAAACCTTAAATCTACCCCAGCACGACCCCCTACACTACCCAAACACCACTGCACTACCCTAAACCCTAAAACACTACCCCAGCACGACTCCCTACACTACACAAACACCACTGCACTACCCTGAACCCTAAATCTACCCCCAGCACGACCCCCTACACTACACAAACACCACTGCACTACCCTTTACCCTAAAACCCTACCCCAGCACAACCCTTACACAACACAAACACCACTGCACTACCTGAAACCCTAAAGCACTACCCCCAGCACGACCCCCTACACTACATAAACACCACTACACTGCCCGAAACCCTAAAACACTACCCCATACACTACACAAACAGCACTGCACAACCATAAACCCATAATCACTACACCCAGCACGACCCCCTACACTTCACAAACACCACTGCACTACCCTAAACCCTAAAAGACTACCCCCAGCACTACCCCTACATTATACAAACACCATTGCACTACCCTAAACCTTAAATCTACCCCACGCACGACCCCTTACACTACTCACACACCACTGCACTACCCTAAACCCTAAAACACTAACCCGGCATGACCCCCTACACTACCCAAACACCACTGCACTACCCTAATCCCTAAAACACTACCCCCGGCACGACCCCTACACTACCCAAACACCAATGCGCTACCCTAAACCCTAAAACACTACCCCCGGCACGACCCCCTACACTACCCAAACACCACTGCGCTACCCTAAACCCTAAAACACTACCCCCGGTCCGACCCCCTACACTACCCAAACACCATTGCGCTACCCTAAACCCGAGAACACTACCCCCAGCACAACCCCCTACACTACCCAAACACCACTGCGCTACCCTAAACCCTAAAACACTACACCAGGCACGACCCCCTACACTACATAACTACCACTGCACTACCCTAAACCCTAAAACACTACCCCCTACACTACACAAACACCACTGCACTACCCTAAACCCTAATACCCTACCCCCAGCATGACCCCCTACACTACACAAACACTACTGCACTACCCTAAACCCTAAAACCCCACCCCCAGCACGACCCCCTATACTACACAAACACCATTGCACTACCCTAAACCTTAAATCTACCCCCAGCACGACCCCCTACCCTACCCAAACACCACTGCACTACCCTAAACCCTAAAACATTACCCCCTACGCTACACAAACACCACTGCACTACGCTAAACCCTAAAACACTATCCCAGCATGACCCCTACACTACCCAAATACCACTGTGCTACCCTAAACCCTAAAACACTAACCCCCAGCATGACCCCTATACTACCCAAACCCCACTGCGCTACCCTAAACCCTAAAACACTACCCCAGCACAACCCCCTACATGATAGGGAATTTATGCGGTGCCTCGTTTTGTATCCTCCTTTACAAAGATGTCTGTTTGCAGTTTCATGGTTTCGCTTTTAGCATAGTTTGTTTCCGTGTCTCTAGACTGAGGAAAAGTATTTCACTAGAGCGATGTCACATAATTGAGCCCTCCATTCAGACCTATGAAAGTGCCTCAGTCCTTTTTCAAAGGTTTGTCACGGATATTTCTGCAGGCAGTTTGTGCAAATGTAGACATTATTCAGAACATGCTAAGCAGTAGCACAGTTGAACTCTGATAGATCGCTCACCACTTAAATGGTAAGGCAGGTGTAAAAAGGGGCGTGGCCTCGGACCACCTCTCTGCAACGCAGCTCTGTGTCGCTTACTAGAGGTACCTGGTGGGCTAGTTGGCCGTCAGGGACCCTCAAGATTCATGGGGACTTAATCCTCAAACTTACAACGCAGGGGGCGCGTTTGCACAGTGATGCAGGGAGAGGGCGGGACCTGATAAAACAAGTGTGCAAATGCACACCCTGGCTCGTTGTAAATTGGGCGATCAAGTCCCCTTGAATCCTGAGGGTCCCTGGGGGCCAACTAACCCACCAGGTACCTCCAGTAAGCGCCACAGAGCTGCGTGGCAGAGAGGTGTAAAAAGGGGCGTGGCCTCGGAACACCTCTGCAACACAGTTCTGTGGCGCTTACTGGAGGTACCTGGTGGGCTAGTTGGCCCGCATGGACCCTCAGGACTCAAAGGGACTTAATCCCCCAATTTACAACACGCCAGGGGGTACGTTTACACATGTTATAGTTTGAAATTAGCATTTAAAAAACCTTTGAAATTTACTGAAAAAACCATAGGTTTCAGGGACACTATAGTTAGAAATTAGCATTTAAAAAACTTTTGAAATTCACTGAAAAAACCATGGGTTTCAGACACGTTATTGTTAGGAATTAGCATTTAAAAAACCTTAGAAATTCACTGAAAAAAACATAGGTTTCAGGGACGTTATATTTAGCTGGACATGTAATATGTGACATCATATAATGGAGGAATTTCTATGGTTTTGTACGAGTGAAATGTCCAGCTAACTATAATATATATATATATATATATATATATATATATATATATATATATATATATATTCACTGAAAAAACCATAGGTTTCACACATGTTATAGTTAGCTGGACATTTCACTCGTAAAAAACCATTGAAATTCCCCCGTTATAGTTAGTGCAGGCAACTATAAATCACGCAACCGCAATCCTCTGCTGATGACATATGTGTCTTTATGAAAAAAAAATATTTGTAATATATGTATAGCTAAAATTTAATGGAAGAAGACATGGGCAAATAAGTGTCTAAATACAGTATTAGCATCAGCAGAGGATTGCGGTTGCGTGAGTTATAGTTGCCTGCACTAACTATAACGGGGGAATTTCAATGGTTTTTTACGAGTGAAATGTCCAGCTAACTATAACATGTGTGAAACCTATGGTTTTTTCAGTGAATTTGCAAGGTTTTTTAAATGCTAATTCCTAACTATAACGTGTGTGAAACCTATGGTTTTTTCAGTGAATTTGTACGGTTTTTTAAATGCTAAGTTACTTTACGCCGTTCGTGGCGTGTGCGCCCACTTCACGCAGTTCGTTCCGTGCGCGTGCGGTGCGCTTCGCGCACCGTGCGCGCACAGTGAGCACGCGGTGCGCTTTGCGCACCGCTCGCCCACTTTATGCAGTTAGTGCCATGCACGCACGGTGGGCACGCGGTGCGCTACGCGCAACGCTTGCCCACGTTACGCTGGATGGGCCATGTACGCACGATGCGCTTCGCGCACCGTCCGCACACGGAGGACATATTATGCGCTTCGTTGTGAAAGGTTATCTATTAAATGTTCATATTGCTAATATGCAATGCACAAAAGGTGCCCTGCGGGAACCTTTTGCACACGGGGTGGGGAAAATGTGGATATATTTTTTTTTTTTACCGTACGCATAGGGTAAGCGCAATCGGCGTTTTTTCACAAAATAAAAAAATTGAATTTTTGGCCTTGGGGGTTCGTTTGGGACTCCCTACCCATGGATAGGTGGTTAGGAGCTGTCTAGCCTGCCCCTTTTCATGTAATCCAACTTTGTTTTTCCTCCCCCCTCAGAGTGCGAGAGAGAAAATGGCGGACGGCATTTCCTGGTTTCGACCGATTCGAATGTTTACTAAGATCTAACAGCCAATCAGAATCGCGCTCGCGCACGGCACTGTACGCGTACGGTAAGCTTACCGTAAGCGCACTGTAAGCTGCCACAGATACATATATTGATTTAAATGCTATTTTCTCAGGACCTACTGAACAGATTTACACCAGACCTACAAAAGGCACTTCCTTGACCTGTAGACTACCTCTCTGCCAAATTTCAAGTAACTCTGTTCAGCCGTTCGGGCTGTAGCTGTGTCTAAAAGTCCTATGGAAAAATGCATGGGGAAAACGCGTTTTGGGACCCCCCTTTTTTCTCAGCCCGCGCTTGACGAATCCCCCCGAGACTTTCAGGGTAGGAACGTAGCGTAGCGCCCCATTAGTTTTGAAAATTTTGCGAGGATTCGTCGACCGGCGCCAAAGTTATTCCAAATAGAATGTTGCGGATTTCCTATGGAAACAGGGTCCTAACTATAACTATCTACTGGCGACCGCCAGTAGATAATATATATATATGTATATATATTGATATTTAGTAATAAAAATACAGCAGAAAAAGAACGTAAAAATATACTTATTTTGTAATATACAAAATAAAGCAAGACATTATTGTGAACTAATTATTTTTCATTTAACCTTTTAATAGAACAAAACAGTGAAAAAATGTTCCACTGTCCATTTTAGGAACTTGTTATTTTCCTTCCCCTCTGCAGCAGGGCCAAATTGACAAAGTTACAGACCAGTTCAGCTGGTCCTAATTCTTCAAACAATGGTCTATAAAGGCTACCACAATCATTTTTAAACAACTTTATTTAGTGTGGCTAGAACGGGTAACACACAAACCTCATAATAAGCAGGATATGAGTATTAGTACATAGTATATAACCAAGTACATCTTGGTTATCAATTGTTGAAAATACACATTCTCTTGTGGCTACTGAGTTTCGTATTAAAGGAGCCATTGGGCAACAAAGGCAGCATTCATAGGCTCATATACAACTACTGACAAGGTCAGCATAGCAGAGGACAACATTACTACATCTGCTGTAAGGATCAGTTGATTTGGGGGGAGCGTGTGCATTGTAGAGGATTGTCGTTTTATATACATACCGGAGGGGGTGTCCTTATATTCTAAAACAGTATCATTTTATTCCCAACCATCTCCATTCACTTCTCCATGGTATACTGATGCCAGATCTTGGTCCACCACAGTCCTGAGGAGGGCAGGTCTGAGGCTTTCCAGTTCTGGGCGACTGACAGTCCGGCAGCCAGCAAGAACCGAGACATCAGTTTCCCGGTAGAAGAGGACTGAGGATACAAACCCTCACCATCAGCATCACCCAGCAGAACCATGTGCAGGTCCATCAGTGATTGTATGTTAGAAATATATTTGATTTAAGATAGGACTTCCCTCCTAAACATCCTATGAAGTTTGCACTTTTACTTCACATGAAAGTAAATTCCCCTCACATCCCATCCCAGCCAGCTCATGGCCTAACCACTAAACCCTGTTTTCAGTTTCACTGGTTTCAAGTACCATCTACAGATTACTTTATGTACATTGTAGGAGAGTAGGGTCTGCTATCCTATGGTCACCCCAAATTTTTGCTTTTTGCTTCACTGGTTTTTGACATATTGAGGCTGTGGGCCTGCCAATCAGACCCCCAGCCTGCTGTTCTCTCTACTAAATTAAAACTATGCACCCTAGGTGCATAACCAATTGGAAGTGGATCACCCTGTCAGCCCCTGTACCAGTGTACACTAGGTACCCAGGGCATTGGTGTACCCAAGGCCTGCCAGGGGCTGCAGCATGTATTATGCCAC
The DNA here is from genome assembly GCF_964204655.1 of Triturus cristatus. NCBI lineage: Eukaryota > Metazoa > Chordata > Amphibia > Caudata > Salamandridae > Triturus > Triturus cristatus. The sequence goes on from NC_140585.1 coordinate 267,720,589, forward strand.
CCCAGGCTTGGCCTAACAATCTGACACAACTGGCTGATCACTCAGCTGGGGTAAGTTGGTGTAATCACCTCTTACTTAGGTGTAGTATACCTATACCTAACCTTAAATGGGACACCTGGTAACCTATGAGTCACTCCTATGGCAGGCCTTAACAATCCTGAAGGCAGAGTGCTTGGTTCCATGTGAGATGGTGCTCTGGCATGAGCTGAGCCTGTCTGCAGTGGTCGGAACAACTTCCTTCTACTGTTTCCAGATATCGTCATACCATATACTCTTAAGTGCATTATGAACCTCGCGGTTAAATGCTATCTTTGGTTTGGCTTTATCAAAACATGTCGAGTAAGGTGTCATACGAATTGGAATACTAACCCCTCGCCAATTCTGGCGACGGGGTTAGCATTCCACCCTTCTAGAGGGACACGACATGTACAGTACCTGAAACCCGGGTAAAATCAGACATAGCCTCAGCTCCACAAAATGGATGCTGCCACCACAGACACAAGTCTGCCCTCCTGCTGCTGGGAGTCCTTCCAGCTTGGGAGGTGTGGACAAAGGGTTTCCTGCCAGGGGAGGTGCATGCACCACCCCAGACAGGATTTTGTGTATTGGTCAGGTAGGGCTTGAAAGAAACCAGACATGCCTGTGGCTCACAAGGAGCCTCGGTGCATATGCCAGTTCAAACCGGTCCTGGGGCACACCAGTCCCGGGCCTGGGGCGAGCTGGACAAAGGATTGGGGGTGTAACCACCCCCCTTCCTGGTCCCACCCTTAGGGAGGGACCTAGCAGGTAGTCCGGCCCCTAGAATCCGCTTAAAGGTAGGAGCTGTGTCCTAAGACTTCAGACATCCTGGAATCAACTTGAAACTAAGAAGAAGACGGGAACTTCGACATTCTGCTGCACAGAAGACTGAAGAAAATCTCCCCTGTGGTCAGGGAGTGACCACCTTGCTAACGCAAGCACCATCCAGCGAATCACCGTCTGCTTTGCCGCCGCCTCCCGCCGGAGCCCGAGCCCAGAGACTGACAAGACCTGGACCTCCAGACCTCTCACCGCCCGATCCACAGTCCCTGAAAAGAGGAGACCCGTGGAGGCACCGAGACACGTGGAGCCAGCCATCTTGGAACGACTACGACAAGCTGACCAGTGCAACAACCGAGGCTCCCTCCAAGTTGTGCTTTGGGTCCTGAGAAGCCCAACCCTCGAGCAGCATCTGCACCAAAGGTGAGCCCTCCAGCATCTCCACGATCTGCGTGGGGCCCTTCTGCATTTTGCCACTCGACGCGCCTAACCGGTTGCTGGCCCGCTGGCTAGTGGCCATCTTGGCGACGAAATCTACGACAAACACCGCTGGTCTGGTTGCTCCAGACTGGCCCTTGCTCCCCTCCAAAGGAGCAATCCCTCTGACCTTGCTGGTCAGAACCAACAGCTGATTTCCGAATCCTCCTGCAATTGCTTTTGCCAAGGCTTGTTTGCTTCGATCAAGTCGCCGACACCGCCGACAGCGAGAGCCTGCGTGGGACAGCTCGTGAGCCGACTCCTGGACGTCGTCGACCTCCAGGGACCACGTGGCTGCGGAGACAAGCTACCCCTCATCACCTGTTTGCACCCGACATCGCCTGGTACCCACCTGGTGCCACGCTGGTCACTGGCTAGTGACTGTGAACACTGTCCCCTCTGCTTACAGGTCTTCAACATCTCCGATCCACTCTTGGATCCACTGCATCTCTTCCCGACCGACCGCCTGCAGCATCTTTGTCCCAGGCTCAACGGAACAGATAGAAGAAACCCGACGCACTTTGAGGCCTATGCACCCGCTTCCTGTGGGTGAGGTAAAGCTGGTACTCCGGTGCCCATGTGTAGTAATACATCTCTAGTGCCTGTGTTCCAAATCTTAAGTTCCTAGGTCATCCGGAAGATTCCTTTTGCAGTAACTTTGTACTTTTTACGCACCCATTGAAACCTATGGGAGCCCGCGTGTGACTATTTGCTCTGCACACGCCACCCGTGGACCTCCTGGTCACTAACTGACGTTAGCTCCTCGTAGGCCCAGCGATTCTAGAGGCCCTAGGCCTTTTCCCTTTTCTGTTCGTGGTACTTATACCACTATTTTAGTATATGGTTCGAGTGGCCACCAGGGCCTATCCATATAAAGTGCAACTTCTGTGTATTCTGTGATAATCTTGTTTGACGATTTGTGCTCCTGTGCTCATAAAGAGACTAGGGGTTACTTTGAGAAATAAATACATATATATTTTGAATATATATCTGTGTGGTGTCCTTTCATTGGTATAAAAGGGGGTTGCATTTGGTAAAACAGCTGGCTTAACACGCATCACGAGTTTAGCCTCAAAGACTGCTTAGCCTACGCTACCACTAGGGCAGCTAGTCCGAAAAGGTTGACTTACAACCACACCATAAGGGTTGCTTGGCATGGTACAAGGTGGTCACTAGAACTAGTGAACAGCATATACCAGGCCAACTTCTCACATTGGTGAGCAGCGGGTGGGATTTGAGCTTGCTGTGTTTTACCATTGTAATCTCTTGGTTACCAATTGAAAGATCACATAGGTACCTGTAGGTACATATAAAACAAGATTAGATATACTTAAGTTCTACTGAACTTAGTTGTTGTAGAGCAAAGGGAGTAGCACACCCTGACTACAACTACTAGATAGGTTTAGTAGGTAAACCCAAGTGTAGGTAGATTGCAACACATCCACCCACACTTAAGAGCAATGGCCGGGGCAGAGGGGTCCACTGTACCCATCTCTGTTGAGAGTGACCCCCAGAGGGCACCATCCAGCTTTGCTACCCTTAATCAGAATGAGCTCAGGCATTTGGCAACTCTTAGAGGCCTTAAACAGCCCAAGAACCCAAACTCTGCTGAGCTCAGAGAGCTCTTACAGAATGATGAGAATCAGAGAGCACTCAAGAAAGCTTCCCAGTTAGCCCCCTTAGGGTCAGGAACAGGAGGCCCCCCTTCTGAAGATACTACAGAGGTACCCAGTTCCAATAGTCACCCCTTAGATGGGATGCCTACCACAGAGGATGAGAGTGAAAAGGATACTGACAGTAGTGAGGATGAAGGGAGAACTAGCCCAGTGCCAAGTATTATACTTGGCCCAGCTAAACCAAGGCTATTGGGGACTGACAGTGGGTTCAACCCACTGGATCTCCCCAGTGGACTTAACACAGGGCTTGGAAGGCAAAGGAATCGCTCAGGTGACTCCCATGCTTCCCATGGCTCTAGAGGCTCTCAAGGTCACTCCAGGAGAAGGATGACCACCCCTCAGAGGAGGGAACATGAGGCCAAGATGCAAGAGGCTCAGCTGAGGATCAGGAAGCAGGAGCTAGAAGTAGCCCTGATGGAAGAGAAACTTAGCAAGGCTAGACAGCATAAAGAGAGTGGGTCTATACCCACTGGTGGCAGCATTGTCCCTAAGGACAAAGATAGGGTCTTTGACAATAGGAACCTGTCTAAGGTTGTGCCCCCCTACAAAAGTGGGGATGACATCCACAAATGGATAACTGCTCTTGAGAGAGCCTGCAAAGTACAGCAGGTTCCTGAAGACCAGTGGGCAGCAATCCTCTGGCTCTCCTTTGAAGGAAGAGGCAGAGACAGACTCCTCACTGTTAGAGAAGAGGATGTCAGAAACTACAGAGTCCTGAAGAGTGTTCTGGTAGATGGGTTAGGCTTAACCACTGAGCAGTACAGGTTAATGTTCAGAGACACCCAAAAGACACAGACTCAGGACTGGTCTGAATACATTGAATGTGCCACTAAGGCTTTGGAGGGTTGGTTGCTGGGAAGTAAGGTATCTGATTTTACAGGATTGTATAATTTGATGATGAGAGAACAGATTTTAAATAACTGTCAAAACCAGCAACTGCATCAACACTTGGTTGACTCTGATCTGACCTCTCCCCAAGAATTGGGAAAGAAGGCAGACAAATGGGTCAGAACCAGGGTTAAGCAAAAGAACCAGAACCAGGGCCAAGGGGGTGATCAGAAGAAAACAGACCAAAAGGGTGGAGATCAGAAACCTAAAGACCAGAAGTCTTCAACAGGGCCCCAAACTACTGCTAAGGAGGGTGGGTCCCAACAGTCCAAGAAGAAGAAAGAAGGTCAGAAGAAACCCTGGTGCAATCATTGTAAAAATACAACTCACTGGACTAGTGATTGCAAAAAGGGTGGAGCCCCCAACACTGTTGCCCCTAAGGCACCTGCTCCCAGTACTACTGTTAGCAGTGTTGGTCCCCAGACAAAGGGTGTAGTGGGAATCACTATGGGAACTGAAGGAGATTCTGACTTAGACAGAACCCTTACACAGGCAGTCTTGATCTGTGATGGGGACATTGATTTGTCCCTGACTGTGAGCCCCAGTAACCTGGGCAAGTACAGACAGACTCCTTTAATTAATGACAAAGTGGCTCAAGCCTACAGGGACACATGTGCCAGTGTCACTATGGTGACACCAGGCTTTGTGGATCCTGGACAGTACATACCAGGTGAGAACTACCTGGTGACCAATGCCAGCAATGCCACTACTTCACATAGTGTGGCAGTTGTTAACTTCTCATGGGGAGGGGTAACTGGCCTCAAAAGGGTTGTGGTTAGTGCAGACCTCCCAGTAGAATGTTTGTTGGGCAATGACCTAGAGAGTTCTCTATGGTCAGAAGTGGAGTACAGGACTCATGCAGAGATGTTAGGTATATCATCACATGTCCTTGCTGTGACCAGGTCACAGGCCAAAAAGTGCCTCACTGAATCACAGGTCTTGGATCCTGGAACAATGGACCAAGCACCTACCAAGAAGAAGAACAGGAGGGTCAAGGCTGTGCCTTCCCCCCTGCCTCAGAGTGATGATCAGCCTTCCCAGGAAGCTGATCTAGAGGACCCTGAAGGAACTGTCCCTGAAGAGCTTGAACCTGACCAGGTTGAGTTTCTGGGGACAGGGGGACCTTCAAGGGCTGACTTGAGGCAGGCTCAGTTATCCTGTCCCTCTCTTGAACCCCTCAGACAGCTGGCTGCTGCTGAGGCTGCTGGGAATGCTCAAGGTACCCATAAAGTGTATTGGGATGAAGGGCTCCTTTATTCAGAGGCTAGAGACCCCAAGCCTGGTGCAACCAGGAGGTTGGTTATACCTCTGCAATTTAGGGGCTTCCTTCTTACCTTGGCCCATGATATTCCTTTAGCAGGACACTTAGGCCAGAACAAGACTTGGGACAGGCTTGTCCCTCACTTTCACTGGCCCCATATGAATGAAGATACAAAGGAGTTTTGTCGCTCCTGTGTTACCTGCCAAGCCAGTGGCAAATCAGGTGGCACAACAAAGGCCCCCCTGATACCACTACCTGTGGTGGGGGTCCCCTTTGAAAGAGTGGGAATAGACATAGTGGGTCCCATGGATCCTCCCACTGCATCTGGGCACAGATTTATACTGGTGGTAGTGGATCATGCCACCAGGTACCCAGAGGCAATTCCCCTTAGGACCACTACAGCTCCTGTTGTGGCCAGGGCCCTGCTGGGAGTATTCTCCAGAGTGGGGTTTCCTAAGGAGGTAGTATCTGACAGAGGTACCAACTTTATGTCAGGATACTTGACAGCTATGTGGAAGGAATGTGGTGTCAACTACAAGTTCACCACCCCTTATCACCCACAATGCAATGGGCTTGTTGAGAGATTCAACAAGACCCTAAAGGGTATGATCAAAGGATTACCTGAAAAGCTCAGGCGAAGATGGGATATCCTTCTACCCTGCCTTCTGTTTGCTTACAGAGAGGTCCCACAAAAAGGAGTTGGCTACAGCCCCTTTGAATTGTTGTTTGGGCACCCTGTGAGAGGCCCACTGTGTTTGGTGAAGGAAGGATGGGAGTTACCTCTCAAAAAGCCTAAGCTAGACATAGTGGACTATGTACTTGGTCTCCGCTCCAGGATGGCTGAGTATATGGAGAAGGCATCTAAAAACCTTGAGGCAAGCCAGGCCTTACAGAAAGCTTGGCATGACCAAAAGGCTGTCTTGGTTGAGTATCAGCCAGGACAGAAGGTATGGGTGTTGGAGCCGGTGGCCCCAGCAGCACTCCAAGACAAATGGTCTGGACCCCATACAATCCTGGAAAAGAAGGGAGAGGTCACCTACTTGGTCGACCTAGGAACTCCCAGGAGTCCCCACAGGGTACTCCATGTTAACAGGCTTAAAGCATATGTTGACAGGGCAGACATGGGCTTGCTCATGGCTACAGATGAGGGACAGGAGGAAGAGAGTGACCCTCTCCCAGACCTGTTGTCTCAGAACCCTGAAGATGGCTCAGTTGAAGGAGTGACCCTTGGAGGCAACCTCACTGCCCATCAGCAGACTGAATGTAGACAGGTTCTACAATCATTTTCACATATGTTTTCCTTGATACCTAGTCAAACTGACTGGTGTACCCATGTTGTGGACACTGGTGACAGTCTGCCTGTAAAGAACAAACTTTACAGACAACCTGACCACGTCAGGGACTGTATAAAGGCTGAGGTACATAAAATGCTGGAATTAGGTGTCATTGAACCCTCAGAGAGCCCCTGGGCTAGCCCAGTGGTTCTGGTCCCCAAACCTCACACCAAAGATGGCAAGAGAGAGATGAGGTTCTGTGTGGATTACAGAGGACTCAATGCTGTCACCAGGACAGATGCACACCCTATTCCAAGGGCAGATGAGCTCATAGACAAACTAGCTTCTGCAAAGTTTTTGAGCACATTTGACTTGACAGCTGGCTATTGGCAAATCAGGTTAGCTGAGGAGTCTAAGGCCAAAACAGCATTCTCAACCCCAGGTGGGCATTATCAGTTTGTGGTGATGCCCTTTGGTCTGAAGAATGCACCTGCCACCTTCCAAAGGCTGGTGAACCAAGTCCTTACTGGGTTGGATGACTTTTGCGCAGCATATCTTGATGACATTGCTGTCTTTAGTTCCACCTGGGAGGATCACCTGATCCACCTGAAGAAGGCTCTTGAGGCTCTGCAAAGGGCAGGCCTCACTATCAAGGCTACTAAGTGCCAGATAGGGCAGAGTAAGGTTGTGTATTTGGGCCACCTTGTAGGTGGGGGCCAAGTTCAACCACTGGAGAGTAAGATACAATCCATCAAGGACTGGTCCCCTCCAACCACCCAGACTCAAGTTCGAGCTTTCTTGGGCTTGACTGGGTACTACAGGAAGTTTGTTAAGAACTATGGGTCCATTGTGACTCCTCTTAATGATCTGACATCCAAGAAGATGCCCAAAAAGGTTCAGTGGACAGTAAGCTGTCAAAAGGCATTTGATGACCTGAAGGAGGCCATGTGCTCTGCACCTATCCTGAAAAGTCCTGACTACTCCAAAGAGTTTATTGTCCAAACAGATGCTTCTGAGTTGGGTGTGGGAGCTGTGCTGTCACAACTTAATGTAGATGGTCAAGACCAACCCATTGCTTTTATTAGCAGAAGGTTGACCCCCAGAGAGAAGAATTGGTCAGCTATTGAGAGGGAGGCCTTTGCTGTGGTGTGGGCCCTGAAGAAGCTGAGGCCATACTTGTTTGGCACTCACTTCAAGATTCAGACCGACCATAAGCCCCTCTTGTGGCTAAATCAGATGAAGGGTGAAAACCCCAAACTGCTTAGGTGGTCCATTTCCCTACAGGGGATGGACTTTACAGTGGAGCACCGGCCAGGTACTGACCATGGGAATGCAGATGGTCTCTCCAGGTACTTCCACTTAGGACATGAAGACGAGACTGGTCAAGGCTAGTTTAATGTCCCAGCGTTTGGGGGGGGGTTGTGTAGGAGAGTAGGGTCTGCTATCCTATGGTCACCCCAAATTTTTGCTTTTTGCTTCACTGGTTTTTGACATATTGAGGCTGTGGGCCTGCCAATCAGACCCCCAGCCTGCTGTTCTCTCTACTAAATTAAAACTATGCACCCTAGGTGCATAACCAATTGGAAGTGGATCACCCTGTCAGCCCCTGTACCAGTGTACACTAGGTACCCAGGGCATTGGTGTACCCAAGGCCTGCCAGGGGCTGCAGCATGTATTATGCCACCCCAGGCTTGGCCTAACAATCTGACACAACTGGCTGATCACTCAGCTGGGGTAAGTTGGTGTAATCACCTCTTACTTAGGTGTAGTATACCTATACCTAACCTTAAATGGGACACCTGGTAACCTATGAGTCACTCCTATGGCAGGCCTTAACAATCCTGAAGGCAGAGTGCTTGGTTCCATGTGAGATGGTGCTCTGGCATGAGCTGAGCCTGTCTGCAGTGGTCGGAACAACTTCCTTCTACTGTTTCCAGATATCGTCATACCATATACTCTTAAGTGCATTATGAACCTCGCGGTTAAATGCTATCTTTGGTTTGGCTTTATCAAAACATGTCGAGTAAGGTGTCATACGAATTGGAATACTAACCCCTCGCCAATTCTGGCGACGGGGTTAGCATTCCACCCTTCTAGAGGGACACGACATGTACAGTACCTGAAACCCGGGTAAAATCAGACATAGCCTCAGCTCCACAAAATGGATGCTGCCACCACAGACACAAGTCTGCCCTCCTGCTGCTGGGAGTCCTTCCAGCTTGGGAGGTGTGGACAAAGGGTTTCCTGCCAGGGGAGGTGCATGCACCACCCCAGACAGGATTTTGTGTATTGGTCAGGTAGGGCTTGAAAGAAACCAGACATGCCTGTGGCTCACAAGGAGCCTCGGTGCATATGCCAGTTCAAACCGGTCCTGGGGCACACCAGTCCCGGGCCTGGGGCGAGCTGGACAAAGGATTGGGGGTGTAACCACCCCCCTTCCTGGTCCCACCCTTAGGGAGGGACCTAGCAGGTAGTCCGGCCCCTAGAATCCGCTTAAAGGTAGGAGCTGTGTCCTAAGACTTCAGACATCCTGGAATCAACTTGAAACTAAGAAGAAGACGGGAACTTCGACATTCTGCTGCACAGAAGACTGAAGAAAATCTCCCCTGTGGTCAGGGAGTGACCACCTTGCTAACGCAAGCACCATCCAGCGAATCACCGTCTGCTTTGCCGCCGCCTCCCGCCGGAGCCCGAGCCCAGAGACTGACAAGACCTGGACCTCCAGACCTCTCACCGCCCGATCCACAGTCCCTGAAAAGAGGAGACCCGTGGAGGCACCGAGACACGTGGAGCCAGCCATCTTGGAACGACTACGACAAGCTGACCAGTGCAACAACCGAGGCTCCCTCCAAGTTGTGCTTTGGGTCCTGAGAAGCCCAACCCTCGAGCAGCATCTGCACCAAAGGTGAGCCCTCCAGCATCTCCACGATCTGCGTGGGGCCCTTCTGCATTTTGCCACTCGACGCGCCTAACCGGTTGCTGGCCCGCTGGCTAGTGGCCATCTTGGCGACGAAATCTACGACAAACACCGCTGGTCTGGTTGCTCCAGACTGGCCCTTGCTCCCCTCCAAAGGAGCAATCCCTCTGACCTTGCTGGTCAGAACCAACAGCTGATTTCCGAATCCTCCTGCAATTGCTTTTGCCAAGGCTTGTTTGCTTCGATCAAGTCGCCGACACCGCCGACAGCGAGAGCCTGCGTGGGACAGCTCGTGAGCCGACTCCTGGACGTCGTCGACCTCCAGGGACCACGTGGCTGCGGAGACAAGCTACCCCTCATCACCTGTTTGCACCCGACATCGCCTGGTACCCACCTGGTGCCACGCTGGTCACTGGCTAGTGACTGTGAACACTGTCCCCTCTGCTTACAGGTCTTCAACATCTCCGATCCACTCTTGGATCCACTGCATCTCTTCCCGACCGACCGCCTGCAGCATCTTTGTCCCAGGCTCAACGGAACAGATAGAAGAAACCCGACGCACTTTGAGGCCTATGCACCCGCTTCCTGTGGGTGAGGTAAAGCTGGTACTCCGGTGCCCATGTGTAGTAATACATCTCTAGTGCCTGTGTTCCAAATCTTAAGTTCCTAGGTCATCCGGAAGATTCCTTTTGCAGTAACTTTGTACTTTTTACGCACCCATTGAAACCTATGGGAGCCCGCGTGTGACTATTTGCTCTGCACACGCCACCCGTGGACCTCCTGGTCACTAACTGACGTTAGCTCCTCGTAGGCCCAGCGATTCTAGAGGCCCTAGGCCTTTTCCCTTTTCTGTTCGTGGTACTTATACCACTATTTTAGTATATGGTTCGAGTGGCCACCAGGGCCTATCCATATAAAGTGCAACTTCTGTGTATTCTGTGATAATCTTGTTTGACGATTTGTGCTCCTGTGCTCATAAAGAGACTAGGGGTTACTTTGAGAAATAAATACATATATATTTTGAATATATATCTGTGTGGTGTCCTTTCATTGGTATAAAAGGGGGTTGCATTTGGTAAAACAGCTGGCTTAACACGCATCACGAGTTTAGCCTCAAAGACTGCTTAGCCTACGCTACCACTAGGGCAGCTAGTCCGAAAAGGTTGACTTACAACCACACCATAAGGGTTGCTTGGCATGGTACAAGGTGGTCACTAGAACTAGTGAACAGCATATACCAGGCCAACTTCTCACATACATGTTCTCTATATTGTGCGGAGATTGAGATTTCAGGTACTCTCTGCCCTCTTAACCATTTCCATAATAGGACACAGCTTAACTTTCTTTTCTGTTTTTTGCGAGTTTTCTATAGGGCGAACTCGACCCGAAGATATCAGGTATCAGAGCGCTTTACATGAGCACCAGTTTCGTGACAGAAGGACACATTCATTTTTGTTAGGCGCACCACTAGCCATAGCTTTGGGACAAAGAAGCGAATTGCCGTTCATGATGTTTAAGATTTCCAAGACACTCCTAAATGACCTTCCAGACTGTCTCCTGAGAAAATTATAGTATATCCTTCAAGAGACAGCCACGCTGTGTGGGAAGTAGAAAGAAGGGGACTGATCTGAAGTCATCCATACACGGATGTCGCATCTTTGGAATGCTGCCGCAGTCAAATTTGTTGTGAACTCATGCTCAACCATACTTGACCAAAAACAAACAAGGAGGAAAAATAATTTTAAATGAACATAAAAACAAGACTGGATTTACAGAGATAAGTTTGTTTTCTTTGAAATCTTGTGTAACCCTCTCTGTGCTGACTGACCAAGGAGGATGTGGAGCGTCCAACATGGAGGGTAAGTGGCACAGAATGGGTCTACCCTCACACATCTGCCGGACAGATGGCTAGGATATATTTGGCAGACCTTCACAGGGTATGTTAGCGTCACACATTTAAAATGAAAGGAGAGGCAGCAGTTAAACGGAGGGCTCTTCAGTACAATATTGTGTTGGGAATTGTAAGACCTTTTTAAGCTGTTTTAATTCATTATTGCACTGAAAGGAGCTGTGTTAAATGCTCGAAGGGGCTGCTAAGTTACTGCCGATCAATTCCTAAGCACTCAATGGAAATTCACCTGTTACTGGAAGAAGAGGGCCCAACGTATTATTCCTAACAGACACATGGCTGAACAAAGATGCTGACCCTGCCATTGTCCAAGCTCTCCCCCCGGGCTATGCGATACAGAGGCTTGATCGGGACACAGGTAGAGGAGTCAGAATAGCCATTATTTATAAAAATAAATGTAATTGTCGCATCACTATAAATCCTCTACCCGATTGTGAAAATATCTACTTAACCATCGGCATATCCCATGTTAGTACTTTCTCAGGGATCCTAGTATACCACCCTCCAGGCCCTTTAGGGCAATTCTGTAAGGATCTCCCTGATATTGTAGCGAATCGGGCTAATACTCTCCCCAATTTCACCATGCTAGGGGATTTCAACCTTCATTTTGAAGACACCTCACTCTCACCCACACTGGAACTAGTGGAGGGGTTGAGGGCGCTTCAATTTACTCAACAAGTTTCCGGTCCCACCCATTGCAAAGTCCATTAACTTGACCCCATTTTCTCAAACAATCTAAATCTTCTGGTCATGGACTCTATTCCGGTGCCTTGGTCGGACCGTTTTCTGATTCCATTACATGGCTATCGCAGGATGTTATTATTCCGGCTGCGAGAACCAACCGACAGGTACGCGTTTGGTCGAAACTGCCAACAAAGTCTTGGGTGACAATTCTTGAAGACACCATTCCTACCCTCGACACAAATCCTGTCACTGCGAATGATAATTTCAATAAATGACTAGAGTCATCATGACACAGTTCTCCCAAAGAAATGGACTCACAAAAAAGTAGGAGTCAATCAAAATGCCTGGTATTCACCCAAACTTCGGGAGCTCAGACAGTCCAGTAAAAGGCTGGTAAGACACTGGAGAAAGGATCCCTCAGTAATTAACAATGTTAAATACAGAGAGGCAATAAAAACCTACAAAACTGAAATAAAAGCAGCAGCCAAAGCTCTCTACTATGAAGAGAGAATCACATTGGGGGTAAATTACCCACGAGAAATCTTTTGGATTGCAAAATCACTCCTGACTTCTCCCGCACTCCCATATTTGTTGATATCCCTCTACGCTGCAACCAAATTGCAGAGTTTTTCTTTGACAAAATACAAAGTATCTATAATTCCTTTCCTTTGGTCACAGCCCCACAAACCTTACCACCATCTGACTGGCTAGCCCAACATGGAGATTGTCCATTGGAGGCAATCCCCCCTCTGAACTCGATCTCTCTTCGAGGGATTCTCAGTCAACTTAAATCTAGAGCACCTACAGATGCTGCCCCCCGCTAATATTTTAAACGTAATCTCTAAGACTGTATCTCCAGTGATCTTGGATGTGATAAATGCCTCCTTTGTGATGGGATTAGTGCCCCCCGCTGGAAACAGGCAATGGTCAGAGCACTCTTAAAAAAGCCTAACCTAGATCCTGACGTGTTGGCTAACTAACGCCCTATCTCACTATTACCAGGAATTGGCAAAATAGCTGAGAAACACGTCAACCATACTCTCTCAACTTTTCTTGAAAATAATAACCATCTTCATCCCTCACAGACTGGTTTCAGACCACAGCAAGGCACAGAGACTGCACTTTTGACAGTGGTGGAAGAATCAAGAAAAATTCTGGTTGAAGGGGGCTGCGCTGCTCTTATTTTATTGGATCTCAGCGCAGCCTTCGACACGGTGAACCATCATTCACTAATTCAAAGAATTAGGAATGCAGGAATGCCCCGTAAATGTGGGGTTCCTCAGGGATCCTCCCTGAGCCCCACTCTATTTAATATCTACATGAGCTCCCTGGCAGAAGTAGTAACACCTTTTGGCATTCAGATCATCACTTATACTGATGACACTCAGTTGGTGGTCTAGCTCAATCAACTGGATAATCCAGGCTCTGGATTAGCCTCATGCCTTGAAAAGGTGTCTAGTTAGATGGACAGCTCATGCTTAAAACTTAATGGAGCTAAGATGCTCCTGGGAAATCCCGTCACCCTGAGCATAGGCTCATTTTGGCCTAGCTGTCTGGGTCCACCACCCTCCCCAAAAGAACAAATCAAGAGTCTGGGTGTATGGCTGGACCGCAATCTTGATTTCAAGGAGCAAGCACGTAAGGTTGCAGCCTGTTATGGGATTTAAAAAAAATTTAAGAAAGATCCTCCCCTTGCTACCTTTTTTTGCCAGAAGACTGCTGGTCCAAGCATTGATCTTGTCACGCATTGATTATGCTAACACCCTATATTTGGGAGCCCCACACCCCACCACCCAAAAATTACAGATCATGCAAAACTGCGCTGCACGTATGCTCACGAATAGCCCCAAACACCTTTCAGCTAAGCCTGCGCTCGCCTCGCTCCACTGGCTTCCTATCCAGGAGAGAATCCAGTTTAAGGCTCTGTGTGTTACACATAAAGCACTTTCAGGCAAGGGCCTGCCAATTATCAGTTCCATTATTCAACCCTATCGCTCTAATAGGTCCCTGAGGTCAGATAATAAACAATTGGCGGTAGTCCCAAAAATAAGAAAAACACGAAGTGGAGGGCGTCGCTTTTCGTACAATGCCGCTAAGTTGTGGAACCTCTTTCCCCTTTGTATCTGCCTTGAGCCAAATTACCTGACTTTTCGAAAACAATTAAAAACATATCTGTTTCCTTAAAACTGTCCGGAGCTGAAGCTGCACCGCTATTAGTGCTGGGATGCCCCCGGGTAGCCATGCGCTTTAGAAATGCCTTTTCATTCATTCATCCATTCATTCATTCATTCATTCATTCATTCATTCATATTAGCTTAAACTCTCAAAGATCAATAGACCTGCAATGCAGCTTGCATCAGTGGATGAATGCAAAAAGACGTAACCTAACAGAACCTCACTTGCTTTAAAGGGCGTCTTAAGGATGAAACCGGACTCCACTAAACAAGCAGAGCAATTAAAGAGTGGATAGACCCCCACTTGAAATTAGAAATTGCAGAGAAAAGTTGCAATGTGGTAACAGAAGGGAACAAACATTGGCAAAGCCAATAGGTCTCACCTATACAAGAGCAATTGACTTTGCCAATGTGTTTTTGCCATGTTGTCCACCAGTGTGGCTGCTGTTCAGCATGGCTAAAAGTTAATGGTGGCGTGTATCGTAGAGTGGAGTGGGGAAGTAGAATGTTGTACAGTGGATTTGTTGGAGTAGAGTGTCGTAGAGTGAAGATTGGGGAGTAGAGTGTCGTAGAGTTGAGTAGAGTTCCGTGGTTCAGTGGCAGAGAGTGTTGTAGAGTGCAAGGTCATGGAGTGGAGTGGGGTGGAAAATGGTGGAGTGGATCAGAATGAATTGAGGTAGTGGGATGGATTGGATTGGAGTAGAGTGAGATGGATTTAGTTAGGGTAGAGTGGGGTGGATTGAGTGGAGTGAGCTGGATTGAAGTGACAGGACGGAATTGGATGGATTGGGTTGGAGTTGGATAGGATGGATTGAATTGGAGTGGGTGGATTAGATTTGATTGGGCTGGTGGATTGAAATGGAGTGATGGGACTGGGGTGGGTGGATGGTATTGAGGTGGCATGGACTGGAGTGGAGTGGGGTGGATTAGATTGGACTGGGCTGGGTGAATTGGACTGGAGTGGGGTGAATTGTGCTAGAGTGAGATGGATTGGACTGGAGTGGGATATATTGGATTGGAGTGGGGTGGGATGGATGGATAGATTGAATTGGGATGGGGTAGACTGAATTTAACTGGGGTGGGGTGGATTGGGGTAGAGTGGGGTAAATTGGATTGATTAGAGCGGAGTTGGGTGGAATGGGGTAGACTTGATGGGGTGGATTGGAGTGGGATGGCTTGAAGAAGGGTGGGGGATTGGAGTGGGTTGGATTGGATTAGGGTGAGTTGGATTGGGGTGAGGTGGATTGGATTGAGTGGGGTGGGGTGGATTGGATTACATTGAGTGGGGTGGATTAGATGGGGTGGATTGGATTGAAGTGGGTTGGACTGTAGTGGGTGGACTCCATTGGAATGGACTGGACTGGAGTGGGGTGGAATAGATTGGAATGGGATGGGATGGGGTGGGTTGGAGTGGGGTGGCTTGAAGTGGGGTGGGTGGATTGGAATAGGTTGGATTGGAGTGGGGTGGATTGGATTGAGTGGGGTGGATTGGATTGAGTGGGGTGAATTAGATGCAGTGGATTGGATTGGAGTGGGTTGGACTGTAGTGGAGTGGTCCAGAGGGGGTGGACTGCATTGGGGTGGACTGGATTGGAGCGGGGTGGACTGGCATGGGGAGGAATAGATTGGAATGTGATGGGGTGGATTGGAGTGGGGTGGAAGGATTGGATTGAGTGGAGTGGATTGGATGGGGTAGGGTGGATTGGACTGAGATGAGTTGGATTGGAATGGGGTGGGGTGGATTGGAATGTGGTGGGGGCATTGGGGTGCGGTGGATTGGGTTGGGTGATTGGATTGAGGTAGCTTGGATTGGGGTGGATTGGAGTGGGGTGGGGTGGTTAGAAGTGGGGTATATTAGATTGAGGTGTACTGGATTGGAGTGTTTTTTTGGGGGAGTGGGTGGATTTTGTGGAGTGGGTTGATTGGATTTAATTTGACTGGATCTGATGGAGTGGATTGTAGTGTATTCAACTGGAGTGGGATGGATTGGAGTTGGGTGGATTAAGGTAGACTCGATTGGATTGGAGTGGGGTAAATTAAGGTGAATTGGAGTAGAATTGATTGGAGAGGTTTGGGCGCACTGGATTGGAGTGGGGTGGATTGACTTGTGGTGGACTGGAGTGGGGTGGATTGGATTGGCATAGAGTGGGGTGGAATGGATTTGAGTGGGTGGGTTGGATTGGATTGGAGTGGGCTGAGTAGGATTGGGGTGGTTTAGATTTGATTGCAGTGGGTTGGAATGTGGTGTACTGTTTTGGGGTAGATTGGATTGAAGTGGGGTGGTTGGAATGGGCTGGAATGAATTTGAGTGGGTGGATTAGATTTGACTGGATTGGAGTGAGCTGGGTAGTATTGGAATGGGTTGGATAAGATTGGAGTGGGTTGGATTTGGTATGGGTGGGGTGGGGTGGATTGGACTAGAGTGGGTAGATTGAATTGGAGTGGGGTGATGTGGATTAGATTGGTGTGGGTAGATTGGAGAGAGGTGGATTGCAGTGGGGCAGATTGGAGTGGGGCGGATTGTTTTGGATTGGAATGAGGAATATTAGAGCAAAGAATATTAGAGTGGGGCAGATTACAGTGGGGCAGTTTTTTTGGGACTGGAGTGGGGCAGATTGAAATGGGGAGGATTGGAGTGGGGCAGATTGTTTTGCATTGCAGTGGAGCAGGTCCAAACTCATATCTATGTGGTCTTGCAGATATGGAGTAAGGGAAGGCAGCGCAAATCTCTGTGTTGCCTTACTCTGCGACCGGTAGATGTTCCATGGACATTGCAGTGGGTTATCCCATGCAACTCCCATGGATTTTGACACTTCCCCAGATCTATGAGAGCAGGTAAAGCTAAGGAAGTGCCAAAACCTTATGCCTCCTGAGGTGAGGCATAACGAGGAGAAATAACTTTATTTCTCCTTGTCTTTTCCTCTTTCTATGCTTGCTGCATTCTGCAGCACACATAGATAAAGGTAAACACCTGTATGGATTGTTTTTGTGCAGGAAGGTGTTCCTTCCTGCACAAAAACAATCCTGGCGACAACACAGGCACCCTTGCACCATAGTGCAAGGGGTATCTGCGTTGGTGCTAGGAAGGCACAGTATTGTATAGATATGGTGCATTCCTAACCTTTCACTTTGGCGCAGGGTGACTTGCTGCGCTGCCCTATGCCAAATTACAGTAAAAGAGCGTTATCGTCCTATTGGCACGAAGTAGAGAGAGGGATCGCTGGGCTGAGCTCACGAGGGCCGTCTTTGAGGGCGTTTTGGTTTCAGTCATGGGCAGGTTCCGATCCTCAATTATTTGACGCTTGTGCATTCCTCGTGAGGTCAAATGGCCACAAAAAAGTGGAAGAAATGAATTGTGGAAATAAAACGAGTTT
This sequence comes from Triturus cristatus, assembly GCF_964204655.1. Classification (NCBI taxonomy): domain Eukaryota; kingdom Metazoa; phylum Chordata; class Amphibia; order Caudata; family Salamandridae; genus Triturus; species Triturus cristatus. Next base: position 267,738,021 of record NC_140585.1, read on the forward strand.
TGGCAAAATTGACAAGTTGCTTCAGACATCGAGCTGGCCCTTGATCCTGTTGATCCCAGGGTCCCATCCTAGTCCTTGGAACTTAAAAAAATGTCCATCTAGCGCCCAGCAACCATTCCTGTGAGAGTTAAGACACGTCTCTGCTGGAGCCGAGAAGAAAACAACATCCTAGTCTTAGCACTCACAGATTCCCAGAAGCCTTTCTTTTCAGGGCCTTATTGCGATATTGTATAAATATATTTTTCTGCCAAAGGAGTACAGATGCTTGAAAACAAGTGACTATAACGCATTCCCTTGAAAAAGTCAAGAGCGCTGGACCATCAGCGTGCCAACACCCGGGCCATGCTGACTGTTCTCCCTCGCCCTGCCCTTACAGCACTTCAGGAGCGGTCAACAACATGCTGACCTTGTCTTCATAAGGAAATGCTGTGATTTAAGCTTAAGAACGAAATCTTAAAAAAGAAACTTTAAGGATGGGGTGAAGAATTGTGCTCAGGTTGTAGTTTCCCTTTCTCGCACACTTATCTTGCTTTTTTATATTTTTGCTGTGAACCATTTGTTCTTGCATGTGATTGTTTCAGGGAAAGAGCCATGCACCTCTGTAAAAAGTTCGGCCCAGACAGATGTGTGCTTCAAACCGTGTTATTTCCGAACAAAGTACAGACAACAGATCGCCTAACAGCGCAAGCGCTGCTAAGGCTCGACCTAAAAATGGATCAAAAAGACCGATTCTTAAATCCTGTGCTCAACAGTCCATGCCAAGGCCCAGCAAGATTGAGATGTGTTGGACTGAGTACTTCATTGCAATAAAAGAGCAGGATCTTGCTATCAGGCCGCCCCACTTTGCTATTAAAGAAGCCTTGCTGATCCAGAAGGTGCGGGATGTATGTGAAGACAGTGACATTTAAAGCCATTCTGCTGGCCTCCATCTGCATGCATCTTCCATTTTCAAATCTGGTGTCCATTGATGTATACAAGAGCCAGATTCCTGCAACAATTTTAGGATCTCTACAGGAGATACATTTGCATATGCTGAATCTAAATGGAATTCATTTGGATAGTCATTGGTTATTCTGAAAATCTGGGTATTTCCCACAAACAAGGGCACCAGCCACATTTAGCTGTAGCAACATCACGTTAGACTCACAGAAATCAGGCAGTGAAGAAACATCACGATCCAGTCAAGTCAGCCATTTTTCAACCATGACATTCTACGCTTTTTAGGTCAAGCCTAGCGTTGCAGCGCATGCGCTGTTCGCTTTGCGAGGCATGCTGTATTAGGGTGTTTTAGAAGTGGTGTGGAAGCCCTGCCCATATTTTTCATTGGCTGGCGTCATCGTCAATGGTAAATGCTGGCTTCTGATTGATAATAAGGCTTCTTAGTCCCTCCTTGTTACCGCCCTGTCTCCTTTTGGGACCACCTGTGAGAAGGTAGCCTGATATATGCTGTCCACTAGTTCTAGTGGGCACCTTGTATCAGTCCAAACAACCCCTTATGGTGATAGGTTAAAGACAACCTTTATTGAAAGCTATCCTAGTGGTAGCTATGGAGAGCAGCCTACAGGCTTAGTCTTGAAGGAATGTAAAGGAGCTTGTTTTACCAGTCTATAATCTCTTGAATTATCAAATGAAAGGACAACCACCCCAGGTATATATTTAAAATATATGTATTTAAGATCAAACACACCCCTCTAGTCTCTTTATGAGACTGGAGTTCAAAGTACTTAGTTTACAAGTCAGCAAATATCAGTAATAGCACAAATACACGTTTGGGCCTAGGGGCGTACCAAACCATATACCAAAAAAGTGGTATAAGAACCACGACTGAACTAGACACAAGGCCTAGAGCCTGTAGAATCGCTGGGACCCCAAGGAACCACCCAAGGTAGTGACACAGGGGACCCACGGGGACTGTATGCAGTGTGTAAACACAAACGCGGGTTCCCGTTATCTTCTATGGGCAATGTCGCGGTTGGAAATTTAAAGATTAGGGACACTTCTAATCGAGTCAGGACCAAACCCTTTTGGACTCAAGAAGTTCTAGGACTAGCACCCACGGGAGCACCGGAGTACTCGAGTTACCTCACCCAGGGAAGCCGGGTGCATAGGTGTCTTTTGGTGTCGGGTTGCGTCGTCGATTTCAATGGGAGCCTGCAAAGAACTGCTGCTGCCGTGAAGAGGAGAAGTGTCTGAAGAGATCCAAGCCTGGATCTAGGATGGAAGGAACCTGAAAGCAGAGGGGACAGAGTCTGGGTCACTTGCCATTGACCGAGGCCAGGATGGACCAATGCCCACAGATGTCAGGTGCTTCAGGTGAGTTGATGGGTGTCTTGACACTTCAGCCACGAGGTCCAGGAGGCGCTGACGAAGTCCACAAGCTGGATTCGAGCTGTCCCACAAAGTCTATTGAGTGCTGCGGTGTCGGCGACCAGATTGGACCCAACAAGCCTTGGCAACGGCTAGTCACAGCAATTCAGAAAAAGGACTACGGTGTAAACCAGCAAGGTCTGAGGGACTCACCCAGTGAGGGTAAGTAAGGACACGTCTGGAGCAACCAGGAAAGCTCAAGCAGAAAAGGAGTTGCCTTCGTGGGGACCTGCTAGCCAACGGGCTAGTGATCACAAAGGAGCCTTGAGTGGTCGCACTTGAAGCTGGCCCTCGGGTCACTCATGGAGTGGAGGCCAACAATCTTCGGTGCGGGAGGTGCTCAAGGCTGGGGCTACTCGGAGCCCAAAGCACAACTTTGAGGAGGACCAGGAAGATAGTGTTGCTGCAAAAGTTCACGGTGTCCAGGGTCACGGTTCCACATCACCCACGATAGCAACAGGCCTCAGCTTTGCTGGGGACTCAGGGTAGCCTCGGGAAAGTCTCGAAATCCACCTCTGGTGATGTAAAGACTTCGGCGTCCGGCGGGAGCTTCAGCGATGCAGACCGGTCAGTTGCTTCTTTGGTGTCTGCCAAGCAGGGGAGTCACTCCTTGACCCCAAGGGAGATTTCTTCAGTCTTCTAGTCAGGATAGAACATCAAAGGTCCAGGATATATGTAGCAGAGTTTCGTCCAGGGTAATCTAAAGTTAAAGGGACTGGATACCTATACTTATAATAAGTTTAGGGGATGGACTAACTCTAAGGCCCCACCTATGGGTGGGCCTGGAAAGAGGGGTGGTTACACCCATTTCCTTTGTCCAGTTTCACGCCAGAGCAGGGGCAGGTAGCCCCTGCAACCGGTTTGAACTGGGCTATGCACAGGGACAGCAAACGTGCCCCCAGTGCAGGACTTCAAAGCACCAGAGATTGTTCCCGCCCAGCCCCAATACACATCTGCCTGCCTGGGGAGGTGGTGACACCTCCCTTCAACAGGAAGCCCATTGTCCAGGCCTCCCCTGCCGGAGTTTCGGTCAGCAGCAGGAGGCCAGACCCGTGTCTGTGGCAGAGGCATCCATTTTGTGATGCCAGGGCTCAGGAAAGTCCTACCGGGTTTAGCCAGTGTGAACATGTCTCACCCTCTAGAAGGGTGGAATGCTACCCCCACCGCCAGAATTGGCGGGGGTAGTATTCCAAAGCGCTTGACGTCAAACATGACATGTTTTGATGCAGCCATTTCAAAGTTAGCATTTACCGCAAGGTTATAATGCACTTAAGAGTATATGGTATGGCTGTATCACAGAACAGCCATAAGGAAGTATTTCCGAAAGCTGCAGAGGGGCTCAGCTCATGCTTGGGCACCCTCTCACACAAAACCAAGCACTCTGCCTTCAGGATTGTCAAGGCCCGCCATAGGAGTGACTAATAGGTTTATATGTGTCTGTATATATAGGTGGATATAGGTAGCCTATACCACTGTAAGGGGTTCAAGCACCACCTTACCCAGGCTGCAGTAGCAGACCTGTGGTGTCATTTTGGAGTGCTTCCCAGGGGTGGCATAATACATGCTTTAGTCCCTGGTAGGCCTCTGAGGTACCTATGCCCTAGGTACATAGTATACCATATACTAGGGGCTTATAAGGTACTCCAGAATCCAATTAGAAATTTACCTAATGTACATGGAAACCATTTTACAGAGAAAGAAGATAGACTGGGGCCCTGAATAGCAGGATCCCAGTCCAACTAAGTCATAAACCAGCAAAACACCAGGAAAAAAAGTGGGGGCAACCATATAGTCAGATTCCACCTTCCTACACCGCCCATCAGGACTGGATCTTTTACTTGCGGCGTTATAGTGTCTCCTTCAATTACTCGGTAATCGTTTTTTTTTCATTTGCACAATGGCGACAGCTTGTTTTCTTCATCCATGTTGTAAAGCAGCAACACTCTAGTTTTTTATTTTTAAAGCGCTATGACGCAGTCAACGATGGCGCGTCACAGCTTAAATATAATAAAAAACAAAATATAAAGTTAGAAAAAAACACTAAGCCACGGATAGTGGTGTCCGTGTTGCAGCGCTTTTTTAAATTATGCGTTTAATTTTCTTTACGCTGTGACGCCCTGCCCCGGTGTTGTTGGCCCATGTAATCACCTTCCCCGACCTGCTTGCTCCTCCCATCACACCGCAAAAAAACAATAAGAAAGCTAATAGATTTCGAATAGCCGAGACCTATCGGCTTTACCAATGATTGTTAGAACTGCCGGCGTTGAGCCCGATTTGGTTTCGTCCAGGGCACTCTTTGTTCAAAGGCGAACTCTGGGTATAGTGTTCTAGAGTGCTTTGAAGCGCCTTTGTGTCACTCGTTGGCACTGAAAAATGCAATGCACCCCGCATTATCTTTTTATATTAGTGCACCTGTATATTGAGATGGTGAGCAGTAAAGGAATAAGGGGTGAGCTTTGATGGTAAGAGCTTTCATTATCTAAACAAAACACTGCTTTTAAACTCCGATTCTTCATTTGGATAATTCACTGTATCTTCATATGTGGATCGCTCTGAGTGAATGTAGCTCAGAAGCGCGTAGGTGGCCTTTATTGGCAGCTACGGTTACACATGTCTCGTGGCACTATATGGATATGTTAGTGGTATTAAAATAGCACTACCTTGGCCGGCTTCACTATTCGTTTGCGTACCACTAAGCATGCAGGTACGCCCAATAAAATCACCCTTGCTTATGATTTGTCATGAAACTAAGACTTTTGGGGGGGAAATCAACTGCTTTCTGAAGTTACGAGGCAGGTACGCAGAAACCCAGTGAAAGGATGGGGAAGATTTGACTCACGCGCCTCTCTCGCAGGCTGTGATGTCACTGACACGCTTGGTGTCGGTCCTTTACCTGGCACGCAGGGCTCGGCACGAGCACACATGTGACATGTGCCCTGTGCTCTGGGAGGGACAGGGAGCGACTGGTGGCAGCGGATGTGAATAGACAGGCTCACTCAGGTGAAGCCGAGCCTCTTAGAGTGGTAATTTTTCTGCATTGTTGTGGATAGTTTTAAAAGATGTCTGATCGTGCTGACTGTCCGGGGAGCATGTTTTTTTTTCTGCCGGCTCGATATTTTTATTAGATGTGGTATGAGATTGCATTATATTTTCATGAGTTGGGCTTTATTTTAAACACAGCCTGGGAGTGCATTGAAACAAAAATCTATATGCTACAGAACCGGTGTTGGTGGTTCTTATTTCAAATTTTCTTTTCATTAATTTCATTTATCATCTTTATTTCGGTCACAAGGACCATAAAAGAATTACACAGTATAATAATTCACACATAATTAAGAACAAATTGATTATAAAACAAATGACCTTAAATTTACAGACAAGTTCATTCAATAGGTGTTGACTTAATACATCGATTGCGGCTGAACCACATAGCTGTTAAAATTTTTGCGACTGCAAATACAGTTGGAGCCGACAGATCTTCTTTTAGAATCCTGAATGCCTGGAGATATCGTCTACAGCCCAGGTTTTTGAGGAGTGGAACAAGCCAGTAATTCCTTGCTCTTCGATAAACTGGACAAAAAAATATAATATGCAAGTCAGTCTCGCTTGGATGAGCACAGGCTGGACATTGTGATGTAGGCTGGGAATTTGTCCAGTGAGCAGTGTGCGCTCTAAGGGGGAGGGTGTTATACCGCCATTGCATATAAAGCTTCCTTGATAATGAAGGGGCTATATTATCAAATGCAAGCTCTAATAGGTATAAGTCTTTAAACCCCAGAAATCTTTTCGATAGGGACCTCTCCCGTACACTCTTGATTAGAACGCCTAAATGATGCTCATAATAGACCTTAGAGATGGATTTGCGTGAGGTTCTGGGACATGTTTTTTCAGGATCAGACCACAAATCCGGTCTGCCTATTGACTCGCATGTTTGTTTAATGTGTCTAAGCCAAGAAATTTGTGCAGGTTTGGCAAGACGCATGATCTCCTGGAGCTCAGCTCAATAGTTTGACAATTCCGGTGTGCACCATAGTTTTCGCCAGTAGATTATGGGCTTAAGGCCCAACTCCTCAGTGATGGGTCTGAGACCTAAATCAAGTCTTAGTGGGAGAAGAGGGGTACTAGACGGAAGACCTGTCAATTGCCTTAGGAAATTATTCTCCGTGACCTGCAGTTTTTGGGTTGCGGTATGCCCCCATAATTCGCCTCCGTAGGTCACTGCCCCTTTTGCCTGAATTCTATAAATTTGGAGGCGGGGAGAAAATGGCCTATAGGTCAATCCTCGCGTCATCCTTGATATACCACCTATCAACTGGGTCAATTTAAGGTTTACCCTGGTTAGATGTGAGTCCCAGGTCATGGACTGGTTGATCGTTACCCCCAGGTATTCAAATGTATAAACCCTCTCTAGTCTGGAGGGCCCTAGGACAGGGTTTGCACGTGTAGACGAAGGTGGATTGAAGATCATGTACTTAGTTTTAGAAGCATTAATCTCCAATCCACGTATCACGCAAAAGTTCGCAAATCCGTCCAGGACCCGTTGTATACCCATGGGGGATTTGGAGAGCAGCAGGGTATCGTCCGCAAACAAAATAGCGGGCACCCTGCTGCCATCCAGCCTGGGGGCATCGGTATCACTCAACCCGTTCAGATGGTTAATCACCCCGTTGACAAAGAGGCAAAAAAGAGTCGGCGCAAGCACGCAACCCTGTCTGACCCCCCTGTCAACGGGGAAACCATCCGAGAGAGCTCCTCCTCTACCACACCTAACCCTGGCAAAGTTCCCCTGGTGCAACCTTCTCAGAATTAATAGAATATCAGCTGGGACCCTGAGGTCCATTAGGACAGCCCACAGTTTATCCCTTGGGACTAAATCGAATGCAGCACGCAGATCCACGAATACCGTATATAAGCTGCCGCCCTCCATTAACACAGTCTTCCAATATATAAGATTTAAACGGAAGATCTGGTCAGTAGTAGAAATGCTTCTCCTGAAACCAGCTTGGTATGTGCTCATAATTCCACATTCGTCTATCCAGTCTTGTAGACGGTTAAGAATAAGTCTGCCAAATAACTTTTGGGGGACGTCAATGAGGCTAATAGGTCTGTAGTTGGCTGGGAGCAGAGGCGAGCCCTTTTTGAATATAGGGACAATCTCTGCGCCCAGCCAAGTATCTGGCAGCTCCATGCCCCCCAGGATGGAGTTGAATAGAATCATAAAATAGGGTGCCCAGGCGTCTGGTTCTTGTTTAAATAAATCGCCAGGCAAGCCATCCAAACCTGGTGCCTTGCCTGATGCCAGCCCAACAATAGCCGTTCGGACCTCCTTTAGTGTAAATGGCGACCCCTTCGGAATAATATTAGCCGTCTGGATGGAATTTATTCTGGCCCCATCAGGTAACTTATAGAGGTACTGAAAATGATCCTGCCAAGCCTTAGCTGAAATATTGGGCTCTATAGCAGAGACCAACTCCTCAGAGCCTGTATTCGCGCAACGCCAGAATTTGCGCGAGTCCCCGCATGCCAGGGCGACAGTAAGTTTCTCCCATTTTTGGTGTTCCCATTCACTCTTGGCATTAGTGGTCAGGGTTTTATAGGCCGTTCTCCTGACCCTAATTTCCGCACTACGCTTCCTCTCCTTAATTGAAATCAGAAGATTGGTTTTAGCCTTCCGACAGGCAGTGTTATACCAGAGGGGACCAGGAACAGATCCATTGGCCCTTTTGGGTGTAATAGTGAGGATATCAGATGCTGATTTAATAAAATCACCATGTAGTTGCCCCAATTGATTATATGCACCCTGGGTGCTACCTTGCACATTTAGGACCTGGACCTTTTCGAGTATGGGTATTAGGTGGACATACAACTTAAATATCATCCCTGGTTTTGCTGCTAGTTTCTCCCACCTTACTCTGCGTCTGTTGTTCGAGAGGGATAACCCCACCTCAGATACATCCCTCTTCTTCCCCCGAGTCTCTGGACCAGGATGGACATATTCTAGTTCCAAGGCATTGTGGTCGCTGTCTTCTCTCGGGATTACCCGGAAATCTCTAATAAGGGACAACAAAGGCAGTGGGACCAGGATATAATCTAGTCTAGATTCTCTACCCTCTCTATTGAAGGTACATCTTGGGGGAATATCAGATTTTAACCTTCCGTTGCAGGCCCGAAGACCGTGCTTCAGAGTGAGGGATGTAATTTGCAGAGCCAGAGGGGACCAGACTTTAAAGGCCGGTGCTTGCGACGGTGGTATAGACCAGGCAAGATCCTCGTCCTGAGCCAAATCGTCCATTGTGCCCAATAACGGCTCGAAGTGACAATTCAAGTCGCCACCTATTAGAATAGGGGCTGGCCTCCGGATTTGTGTTTAGGACAGATGCCAGCTCCTCAATAGTGCGCGACTCATGTGCGATGTTAACTGGCCTAGAATAGACATTCAGCACCATAAGGTTGTGGGAATTTGGCCATTCCAGTAATACAGCCAGGTGTCCTCCGTGTTCAATGGGAAGACAGCGGCCCTACACCCCAGATCAGTGGCCACCCAGACTGCAAGGCCACCCGAAGGGCGGCCTCTACCCCCCCATTTTGCATGTGTAGAAAATGCAGCGAAGCCTGTGCGGTTGAGATCTTCCCTCGCCCATGTTTCTTGAAACAAGCATATATCCTTGTCCTCAATAAAGGAACTCCAAGTCGGGCAATTCAGTTTGTTGGCCAAGCCCGCTACATTCCAAGATAGGATTTTAAGGGAGGGCTTGTTAGTCCTCTCTGCTTTGGGAGTGGAGGGTACAGCAACATCTAAGTGCGTCTCCGTGGGGGGATGTAGTCAATCAAACCAACTTGGGCAGCCATCACCGGAGATGTAATAGGTGGAAAATTAGGAGTCCCCGCACAAACTTCCCCACGTGTTGGTTTCTGCTTGCGATGGTCTATCTGTATGGGGGTGGCTGGTCGTGCGTTGTGTGCCGAGAGCCTTTTATAGGCCAGGTCCTCCCCAACCCCTGCCTCGCTCCGTCAGTCCACCATGTCAAGGTAGCTGAACCTGTTATATGTGGGAAAATAATCATACGGTGGAATTCTGGAAGTGGGATAATCTTTCCTTTCGCCTGTTAGCCGTCTGGCTCCTCTCCTAGACACAAGTTCCCATCCCTCCTCTTCCTGCTCGTATCTTGCCGAGGGATTAAAGAATGATAGGGGGAGGGTTTGATTGGCAGACCCGTGGGTGTGATGGGGCCAGCTGCATATATACGAGACAGTGGCGGGGTCCCTGAAGTTAATCACCACACAATCACCTTGGATGGATTTCCTAGTGTTGCCCAACCAAGGGAGTCTTCTCACCATGAGAACCTCGCTATGTTTTCCTTCTGGGAGGGGTCTGTTGTTAGAAAGCCAGTGAATTACCTTATTTTTTAAGGCTTCTACAGGTTCTCTAGTGGATGTTTTTAATTCGGGGATGCCTGTTAAGATTACTGTGTATGGAATGGCCTCCGGTGGCAGATTGACTGTTTTATATTTTGTGCCATTTCCATATACCCCTACTGTGGGCGCAACCAGCTCCTCTTGAGAGATTACATTTACACATGGTAGAATTGGTGGTCTAATAGTTTCTGATGTAGTCAACAGGGATTGTTGTGTTTGAGTGAACTGAGGTATGGGAAGCCCTTCCTTGGGTAGGGATGCAGGTGTGAGCTCACTGCCCCTATTGATCAACCCTCCACTGATGGATGCACTAGATGTATGCTTGGTCTCTATTGATTGTGTGATTCCCTTTTGGATATTCGATAGGCATGTTTCCAGCTTGGCTATGCGGTCTGCTAAGGGATTGAATATTTCCCCCAGGAGAGTGTGAATATCCGAGAGGGTAAAAGCCACTTCCCTCATTATAATATTAGAACTGGGGGGCATCTGGGCTGGAGTAAGGGTGGGTAATGCCCTTTTTTTCGCAGGCGGGATCAGCCCCTTACTTGCTGGGACCTGATGGTTGGCTTCACTATTGGGATTATGCTTTGGTGTTTTCGACTTGCGCCCCCCTATAGTTTGGGCCCTCCTTTTTCTTTTTGGGATAGCTCCTAACCTTTCCCCCTGTGGTGAATGCACAATCTGGCAAACTCTGGATCGGGCATGCCGTTTGTCCCCCCCAATGTCAGGTGATATACGAGCAGAAGTATGTTCTGGTGTAATGGCGTGTGCGAGGGGGCCTAAAGACGATCTCCTGACCCAGTCAATTTCTTGTGATAGTCGCCTTTCTAAGATGGTAATTTCATCAATGAGAAGCGAGCCTGCTTTAGCGAAATAAGTATCCAAAGTACCTTTTGCCGTCCCAGCGGCTAGTGTAGATCTGCTCCGCGTTTCCCTTGCGGTCATGGTTCGTGTCTCAGCTACACTGTTGGGTGGACGGCTGTGGTCCAGATGGAGGGGCCCGGGCCCTGCCTCGCCCGTACTCGAACGGCTTCAAACGGCCCGCTCTTAGCCCGGTCTTCGCCCCGAGCTTGGTCCCGCGCGCGTTCCGCTAGCGCGTCAGGGTGTGGCCAATTTTATTGAAATACGGACGTGATGGGGAGTAGGCGGGAAGAGGCACCAGCTGCGCCGATGGTGATGAGTGCGCTGTGCAGGCTGGTCCTCGCAGTCCCGACCTCCGGTAAAGTGCGAAGCAAAGTCTCTCCCTGGTCGTGCGGGATTCAGGTAGGCTGTGATTCAGGGCACCAGTCTTCAGAGTCAGAGATGGCAATTTATATCCACGAGCGGCTCCCGCGAAGCGGGGGCCGCGATTCGTTACCGCGTTGTTGCAGGGAGTGGGCGGGAAGAGGCCCCAGCTGCGCCGATGGTGATGAGTGCGCTGTGCAGGCTGGTCCTCGCAGTCCCGACCTCCGGTGAAGTGCGAAGCAAAGTCTCTCCCTGGTCGTGCGGGATTCAGGTAGGCTGTGATTCAGGGCACCAGTCTTCAGAGTCAGAGATGGCAATTTATATCAATGAGCGGCTCCCGCAAAGCGGGGGCCGCGAGTCGTTACCGCGTTGTTGCAGGGAGTGGGCGGGAAGAGGCCCCAGCTGCGCCGATGGTGATGAGTGCGCTGTGCAGGCTGGTCCTCGCAGTCCCGACCTCCGGTGAAGTGCGAAGCAAAGTCTCTCCCTGGTCGTGCGGGATTCAGGTAGGCTGTGATTCAGGGCATTTTCTTTTAGGCAGCTCTAGAGTCACAGCCTTTAAGTAGTGATGCTTTCCACAGCCGATACCCTCCAGTCTGGAGCAGGCACAACAAAGGCACAAAGAGGTGTGAAGTTTGACCTGGCTGACATCAGCCCAGTTGAAAGTGTAATAAAGTAGGACAAATGGCTGGCACCCACCTGAAGGTTCCCATTTACCCTGCACAACAAAATCTGTATTTCCACCCCTACCTCTATGCTCCACGATAATCCCACTGCGTTAGGAAGTCTAATTAGCAGCCCCATGCTAACAAAGTCTTTAATGAATTTCACTGTCTGGATCTCCATCCTTCAGCCCCGGGAATGCAGGGAGTACATACACATCCACTGACTGAGGAAGCTGTATTTGCACTCCATCTTGTGCCATGTCAAACTACAGGTATCCAAAATGGATCCCACTTTGCTATACAATTAATATTGTGAGCCAAACTTAAAAATAGTTGCAGAATCTCCATTCAAGGTGTGCAAACACCAATTATTTCAGCTTCTAACCCCTGAGCTTGTCAGTTGTCCTTGCTGAAGCGGTGGTCTAGTTAGCCAGCAATGGGCTGACTGCTCACCTGACTTTGGTGTCTATCAAAGGTACTGAATAGAGCACCATCTTCACATACACATATGGTTGCCCTTTAAGATATTTTATGGGGTTAAAGAACCTTTTAGGAGATGTGTATCCTGCAAGTTTTGGGATATAATCGTAGTAAGGTAAACATGCTGATTAAGGCACTTGCTGGAGATAAATGTCAACAATCTGGTCACAGGTTTGGCTCATAAATGGCATCGAGAGTAATGTGCCTGCTGCAGAGCACAGCTTCCAACACACAGGTCAAAGATTTGTATTTTATGTAAGATAGCTCAGTAGGTGATTTTGTTGAAAGATCCTTGCGGGTCACAAGTTCCAGTCTTACTAATATAGTTCAGTTGCCTTTACTCCAGCATTAATGAGCTGCATGTAACTCGCAGACACAAGCCATAAGTTGAGAACTTAGCAGTTTTTTCTCAATCTTTTGTCATACTAAGGATGTTAAAATGGGCTCATTTGGGGGCTAATGGATACTTAGGAAGTGCACATATAAGCAGATATTCCTCAATTCTTGCAGGGCATGCATAGACCTACACCTGTAACATACAAAGCTTTAAAAAGTACAGATCTGTAAAATGCAGTTTATCTCTTAGCAACGCAACAAGTTGAGGGTCCTTGTTTGCCCTGATGGGCACCTTTCTGAGTGTGCTGCAAGGCACTAGGTTCTTGGTGTGATCCTTTGACCTTCAACAGCTCCCAGCCTGGGTAAGCTTCAAAAGCTGTCGATGATAGCCCTTTTATTTCAAGCCTGAGTAGCGCACGCGCTGCTTTGCGAGGCATTTTGTATTAGAGTATGGACTTGAAGCTTCACCCTCTCTCCACCCATATTTTTTATTGGCTTGTGTCATTGTCCTTTGAAAATGCTGGCTTCTGATTCGTTAATAGGCTTGTTAGTCCCTCCTTAGTCCCGCCTTGTCTACGTTTCTAACCTCCCATGAGGACTGGCCCTTTTACTTCTGTTGTTACACGATATGTGTTATTTAGTCTGTAAGCACTATTTTCTTTAATGAGTTTCTCGTACTGCAGGCATGACATGATTTCCTGCAACATTCAGCGTGCCACGCGTGCTTTCACTTTCCAAGCAGCCAGGACAATGGCGGCTAATTTTTTGTAAGGAAATAAGTCTCTCATTTACAAGAGTTTGAGCTATTGGCATTGTAAATGACAATGCCTTTTATTTATTTGTGAATTAGCAAAACAGATAAATAAAAGGGATTGAAATTTACAATGCCAATAGCTTAAACTCTCGCAAATGTGAGACCCATTTTATTGCAAATGCTTGTTCTATTTGCATTCCGCTCATCAGCATCCTTCATCTTGCACTGTCAGGATTGCATTGTTGTGCAGTGGCATATCACTACAGCCAGAAAAATGAGTTTACAATCAGCAGTGCTTGTGCTCAAATTGTTGATTTTCTCTTTTTTGGGTAGAGTATGTAATTTAATTGATTTAATTTTTCATCATGTTGTTAGAGAAAGGGGGAAAGCTTGCCAAGGCTGTGTTACTGAGACATTCGCGGCCACACATACATGTTTATAAGGTGCAGTACTACTGCTGATGAAGCCAGTCTTCACCAAGAACTCTTGCCTCTCACCTAACACATGAAGTGGGTAGAATATGGAGGATGGGGGCCAATGGGCAGTAAATGCACACAACATTCAGATAGATATAGAGATCTAGGAGCCATTTGCAGCACGAGCACAAGGGTCAGCGTAGCTTTTCCAATCTTTCATCAACCGGTTTCGAAATGAGGATGTACTGGAAGACAGCTCCAAAGACAGAAATGTGGTAATGCAGTGATATACCCATCCAAAGCAAAAAATGTTGGCTTTTTATTTAAATTTTATTTTTAGCCCTGTTACACCCCTAAGAGTGTGTTTGGTGGAGTTTGAATATTTTCCTTGAGGTTTGAGAGGGCATTCCAGGTACTAAGTCATTCACTGAAAAGGTGGACTTGATTGTGGACTATTTTTAATTGAAGTGCTTTGAGAAGTAGTTAAGATATGTTTCTTAGGTTGTGTTTTTTACCTGACAGTTCTATGTGAGGTGGGGTATGATGCACGTTGTTTCCTAAGTGGACAAAAGTGTGACTCAGCACCCACACCCCAACGATATAACAGTTTATGATAGCTATACCAATAACAACAGTGATTTGCCCAGCAAAGTGCACATACACCCAGAATTTTAATAACAAGAGATTCTTTATTCATAAGTTATTTCATTAAAACATTTGAATTTCTTCTTTGGATTTCTACCGTAGCCAACACATTTTGTCCAACAGGACTTCTTCAGGGCTTGTTAATTGTTTATCCTTGGAGTTTCTGCAGCAAATTCTCCATTCACGAGTCAAGAGCGCGGGATTATTCAATATTTTGATCATCTGTATGTACATTGAAATGTTCCTGCAAACCAATCCAAGAATGGAGGCAACCAGATGACCGGAGAGTAACCAGACATCAATTTCTATATGCTCCACTCTATAGTCCAATGAAGATTTAATAATCCATTGATAAATTAAGTCTTAATGAAAACGTGCAAGACGGTCCAAGGGCAGACCTGTATAACGTGGAGTATGGTGACTCCCTTGAAAGTCAAAGCAACTGCAATTCTGTTGTGTGTGGTATCTATGTGACTCAGCCTCCTTGTGTGAATCGCATGTTTTCTAAGTCGAGCGAGATTCAAGTGTTAAACACTTTAGGAGGATTACAATGGGAGTAATGCTGTCAAATTATCACCTGTGAGTGTTGTTCAGGATGACTGCAGAATGGAGGATGGTTTTGAGAGGATTTAGGTGGGACTTGAGTATAATGGGTATTGGTGATTTCCTATATTTTATGCAAGATATCATTAGTGCCTTTGCACTGCATGCTGGATTATTGGTATATATCATATGCAGTAAATATTTAATCCCATGCCAGGCCATTCATAATCAGGAACTCTGTCTTGTAAAGAGAGGGTGTCTGTGGGGATGAAAAGTTACCTTCCCTGTGTAGAATATGTCCTCTCTTTTCACTGTTCCATCAGATATCTTGGCACGAATGGCTCGCCCAATCTCTACCTCATTACCATAAATGTATGCACAGTCGATGTGTCTGTAGCCAAGTTCAATGGCCACTTTTGTCGCTTCTTCTCCCACACTTTTTGGAACCTAATAAGGAAGAGACAGGAAAGCAAGATGAACCATTGTTACTATTATTTCAAGAAAGTAAATCATTTTCTTTTTTAGTTCAAATATTTTTATTGCTTATTTAAAAAGAAGTACATTTGTAATACAATAGCAGTACAGCAAATCCAAGTCAAATATATAATAACGAAAAATTTAAAAAAGGATTTCATGACAAAGAGCTACTGAATTAGCATAAAACGATGTGAAAATGATCATTTAAAATTGGTCAGGTAAATATCATAACAAACGATAAATATTGTAAATTTATCAAATATTAAGTATAAGTCTCAGGAGTATGGAACAGTTGTAGCAATTACATATATAGCAACAAAGTCATGCGTCAGTTGTATTGCTTAATACAAAAGAAACATCAGCGAGAAGAAAGGAGAAGGAAAGAAAGTGGAAAGAATACTAGAGAAAAGGAAGAAGATTAAAAACGGAGCAAAGGGACATCTGCTACACCTCTAAGAAACTAAGGAGTCCATTAGGATGTAGGGCTGATCGCAACCGCCCGCATGGAGGTGGCGATCTGCCCTACATGTTTCCCTGCCCGCCACCCATTTCCCACACGCCATATTAGTATGGCGGGGGGTACCGCGCGGACGGGAAGACCGTCCGCTGCTTTTCTGCCGGGTTGATTCGTCAATCGGGCACAAAAAGGGTTTAATATGGTGGCGTTTTTGGCTAGACACCGCCATCCATATCAAGATGCAGGCGGGAGGCAGCCTTTCGTCGCCACGAAAAGGCATGCAGATTTTGAAGTTGGGGGCACGTTGCGGGCCCCCAGGATGTTGGGGAGGTTGGTGGGGCAAATGGGGGGTACCAATGGTACCCCCCAGCATGTGCATGCACAACATGTCAGGTACCGCGCGGTGCCTGCCATGTTGTGCATGCATATGCACAACATGCATTTTTGGCATTGCGGTGGGTGATGCTGAAAGCACCGCCCGCCGCAATGTTAAAAATGCAGGATGTGCCCGCTGGTGTGGCGGGCGCATCCTAATCACCCCCACGGGACCGCCACACTTATGGCGGGCGGTCCCTTTTTACGTCAGGATGGCGGGCAGACTTCCTAATGATGCCCTAAGTTAAGAGATGGAATCAAAGGGATATTGCACTACCAACCCCTCAGAAGACAAATTCCTGTAGTTATCCAAAGACCGCCAAACATTACTAGCAATTGAAGGCGAGTAATGCTTCTTTTCAACAAAGGTATGAGCTCCACGGAGATATGAAACACATGCCCACCAGGTATGATAAGACAGGAGATGAAAAGATTTCTATTCTGTAAGTATAATTTTGACAGCAATGGATAAGAGTAAATCTAAGAGCTCCAAATCTGTATTGTCAAGAGGTAAAGGGGACCTGTAGCCCATGGACCTAGCAAAATCATAGGTAGAGAGAGAACTATAGACGTATTAAAAATGAGTGATACATGTTTCTGTATCAGGCCCCAAAAGGAGCTTAATAATGTACATTCAAAAAACATATGTTGATGGGTGCCTGGTACTAAATTATAATTCTAGCAAAGATCACCATCTCGTAGTTTCAACTTATGTAAACGAGCAGGGGTCCAATGCAAGATATTTAATGTGAAGAATTTAGATTGGATTAATGAAGGAGCAATTTTATTACTTAGAGATAATTTCCCAATCAGTTTCTAAGTGTCTTGTGAAATATGTTTAAAAATCCCACCTTCAAAATGGTGAGACAATTTGACATAAGTAATTGTAGAATGTGAAGATAATGGAGCGGATAAGAATTTATACATTTTAGAAGCGGTATGACCTGAATGTATCCACATAGACAAAAGTGAGACAATAACCGGATCTATAGAGAGGGTTAGTTTAGAGAGTTTAACCTTTAGTTTAAAAAAAAAAAAATCCATGTTACTGAGATTATATTTCCTGGCTAGGAAAGAAAAAGGAAGAGGATCATGATTAGTATCATAGAGATCTTTCACTAGTCTGATACCTTTGGCAGCCCTCGAGAGAGCAATGCTGTGATCAATGTCAGTGAGAAGTTTAGGATTAAACCATAAAGATGACCATCTTGATTTATGAATAGGTTTGGATAAGTTCTTATCAATATATTTTAACGCACTAGCCGTGTCTGATATAATACGTTAAGAATGAGCTAAAACAAGTCTAGAGGCTGTGAGTAAGGAAGGAGTGGAAAAAGGAGCGCATAACTCTCGTTCAATACGAATCCATGGAGCTATATGTTGGAAATCCAGTAAGAACCAAAGTGCAACTTGAGACACCAAAAAGGAAATTTGGTATAGATTCCAATCCGGGAGATTACAGCCACCAATGACAGAAGGCTTCCTAAGGTGTTTGCAAGCAATTCTAGCTGTCTTATCATTCCATAAGAATCTTGAACTGATTAAATCAATCTCATGAAAGAAAGCAGAGGAAAGCTTTCTAGGTAGCATGGAAGATAGAAAGTTAATGATTGGGGTTATCATCATTTTAAGAGTTTGTAACCTGCTCCACCAAGAAATATATTTAGGAGACCAGAGGTTAAAAGATCTTTAACCTTAGTTATGATGTGGGATTTGTTATAGGTGATAGTATCTGAAAGATCCTTACAGAACCAAATCCCTAGATATTTAATATGAGTAGATTGCCATTTAAAACCCGAATCACCCATATGAGAAGGAAAACACAAAGAGTTTAGAGAGAACAATTCTGTTTTTTATTTGTTAAGAGTGTATCCAGAGACGACTGAGTAATCACTGATAATAGTAGAGATAGAAGGGATTGCTGATACAATATCCTCTGAAAAAATAAGGACGTCATTGGCGTAAGCGGGCGTTTTAAGTGTATACGATCCAAATTAAAAACCTTTAGGTTCAGATTAAGTAAGCGAAGAAGTGTGTCAATGGATAGGAGAAAAAGAAGGGGTGAGAGAGGGCATCCTTGACTAGTACTTTGTCAAAGATTAAAATATGAAGATGTAGCACCATTAATCCGGATATTAGCTTTTGGTTGGGCATAGAGAGCCATAACCATATTAATAAAGGAATCACCACGGTTATGGGATTCCAATACTGCTTGTAAAAAAGGCCAAGAGACTTTGTCAAAAGCCTTTTCAGCGTCAAGGGCAATCTTTGCCAATGCTGATGAGGAAAGTTTAGTTTTTTCTAAAATGTGACAGAAAGTCCGAATATTGTCTCTGGCCAGCCTACCCTTAACAAAACCTGTTTGGGAATCATGGATAAGATTAGGAATATGACCTTCTAGACGTCTTGCTAAGATTTTGGTGAAGATTTCAGCTTCCATGTTTAATAAGGAAATGGGTCGGACGTTTTTGGGATCGGAATGATCTTTGCCTTCTTTTGGTAGGACTACAATAGTAGCCTCAGCCGCCGAACCTGAAACATTGCCAGAAAGAACATAATCATAGAAAATCTTCTTAAGATATTTGACTATAGAAGAGCTAAATGTTTTATAAAAGACAATAGAAAACCCATCCAGGCCGGGAGCTTTCCCCAAACGGGTAGCCTTGATAGCCTGAATTATCTCATCAGTATCCATTGGTTTTCCCAGTTCAATCATATCAGCATGCAAAATAGTAGTAGTAGGGAGAGAATTAGGAAATTGTTGACAGGGAATCTTGGTACACTGATGCCGAGGTGTATATAGAATTTCATAGAATTCCCGAAAGACCTCAAGAATTTCTTGAGTGTGAAATTTGTTAGAGCCGGTTCTATTCCGTAACAGTAATTTACAGGATTTTTGAGCGTGCACTACAATATAAGATCTTTTTGTGACTATGGAATGAAAATAATATTTTAAATGTTTAATATCCTGCAAGATAGTTTATCGTTAGTATGCCTATATAACTCCTCTTTCCACCTAATGTCATCCCCCAGAGACTGAAGAGACTTCTTAATGTCACTGTTTCCTTTGGCCATCTTTTTAATAATGTGACCTCATATAGTAGATTTAAATGCATCCCACAATACTATTGGAGAATCCACCTATGATTCAATTATCCTTGTAAGAATTATCAATCTCCTCATTAAGTTCTTTGACTTTATCATTATCTTCTAGAATTTCTGTGTTGAGATGCCAATTACGAGGACCTCTAGTATTCGTGAGATTAAGGATGGTTAAAGAGACTGATACGTGGTCAGAAACAACAATTGGATGAATCATAACATTTATATTATGGTTTAAAAGAGAGGCGTCAACCAAAAGGTTATTAATACGAGAGAAACCAGAATGTGGAGAGGAGAAAAATGTGAAGTAACTACTTAGGATTATGTAACCTCCATGCATCTACAAGATGGTGAGACGAGCACATACTAAGCATATGTTTGTGCACCCAAGGAGGTCAAAATTTAAAAGCAGAGGGTCTATCCAAAATAGGATCAAGGGGGAGATTAAAATCACCTCGAACAATTGATCTTGAATTTTTTGGAATGTCAGTAAGTTTTTTATTTACTGCTCTCCAGAAAAGTGAATCATCTATATTTGAACCATATAAATTCATAATATATAGATCATTCTAAACATTAGTCAAATGAGTAAGTAACCATCTACCATTGATATCATGTTCAGCTGTAACTATAGACAAACCAGAACCTTTAGATACAAGGGTAATAACCACATTCTTCTTCTCAGAAGCTTTGGAACATGTAACATCGAGTACCAAATCTTTCCTCATAAGAAGAGCCTCTTTAAAACCTATTTTAGTCTTTTTAAGTAGGACTAAATCACCAGATAAGCTCTTACGATAGTCTAAAATCTTAGCCCTCTTAACAGGGTGGTTCAAACGTCTAACATGAAGAGAAACTAAATTTAAGCCAATCATTGATAACCATGGAACATAAAGAGTGAATGCTTCTGATAGGAGAGTGCAAGGGCAGTCAAGACATAATTAGCAACTAAAGGAGACGAAGCATATATCCCAAAGTGAAATGAAGCAGATGTCCCAAAATTAAGGTGGACAAAAAGTAAAAAGAATGAAAAAAAGGAAGAAGAAGAGAAAGAACAGATGTACTCCAAGAAAAAACAGAGCAACATCCAGGTTCAACTCCACCAGGGGATGTCTGTTAGAGACATTTTGCATGGGGGAACAACGTGGAGGAGCAACAGCAGAGACTATCAACAACGGTGTAGACAGCTCAAAAATAAACAAGCCGCAGAGCAGCGAAACTAGTATTGCCTTCTCAGATGTATAACTATATCACCTATATCTTTAGCTAGTAACCATAGATAATATAATACTGAATAAATATAACTGGGACATTTGAAAAAAGATAACATTCCAGAGGCACATAGAACAAGACTGTAATAGCACATAAATACCAGCCTTAGCTTATTATAAACCCGTCCATAAAGGTCATACAAATAAGATCTAAAAAGGTACATACAATATATAGAATAAATATCCAGCTGTAAAGTTGTAGAATGGAAATATCATGAACAATATTATACAATTAGAGCAAATATTAGATAATAATTCAATATAAATAGAATGTCTTTTCATAAGAAACCATCAGAACTATAATAACATATAACTTTCAGTTTAAACATACTAAAAAAGCTAAATAGCAAAAAATCAAATAAATTCCAACTAAGACATATAATACTATAAAACAGCTGTATAATTGCCATACTATTGGTGATCAAAGATGTCATTGAATAATATAGCTTCAATTACAAGAATTGGGATGCACACCGTTTTTGTGTGTTTATCCATACATTGTCCTTTGATCCAAGAGTGCGTGCATTCTGGCATAAGTGTCTTTGCCCAAACGACACCAGGTAAATACAAACATAGGGATGGGGCGTCATCTACGCCCCTGCCAGTTGCACTGCTATATATGCCATCATGGCTTTTTTTGTTCACAATACTTTTTTCTCACTTAATCTTTATAAACCATTTTTTCAATATTTCTTTTTCAATTGCATGTTAAATTCAGCCGCACGCGGAATTATTTGCCATTTTCCAAACTTCTTATGCTCCAATCGTGACCATCCGGACCTCAAAAAGGAACACGACCAATGCAACAATTTATCCAAAGCAGTGCTTTTATTAAAAAACCCAATGCATTTCGGGCAATCAGGTGCCCTTCTTCAGGGGTCACTATAAAATGACAATAAGAACAATAATGTCAATTACTATTTTAAATTAATAATAATATATCTATTCACAATATGACTTTAACATGTTCGTTGTTTCAATATGTCAATTCCGAATCAGCCCTCGCCTGTTTACCCACTATACCTTCACTATATATACTCAAAAGAAAGCTAGCCCTCCTCCTGCCTAATCATTATACTAAAGAGAAACATTCCCTAGGTTGTTTCCACGGGATACCCATCCTACTAAACAGTCAACTTTCCCTCCCTTTTCTTCGAATTCCATTTCACATATCCTTATGCTTCCTTCCACCAAATCACCCTCCGACACCCTTCTCCCGTCATTCTATCTCG
Source organism: Triturus cristatus (assembly GCF_964204655.1). Classification (NCBI taxonomy): domain Eukaryota; kingdom Metazoa; phylum Chordata; class Amphibia; order Caudata; family Salamandridae; genus Triturus; species Triturus cristatus. Next base: position 267,759,778 of record NC_140585.1, read on the forward strand.
TTATCAAACTAAACAAGACATGCTTCCCCCAGAGGTTGTATACTGTACTGAAGCTTCCGTGATCACATTATTTACTCAGATTTTGTCCCTTATATTCACTTCCATGAAGACATGCTTCAACTTCTCCCCAAGTATTCTGTTCTTACTATGTACATCTTAGCCACCTTATCTCTTTTCATCCCACCATAACTCAAACATCAGTTAAATTACACAACCCCTGAATAATATAGCACATGTAAAGAGATATCACTAAGAAAAAAGCACTTAAAAAAGATAAGAAGTAGAAGTAGAATAAAAGGTTGAATAAGAAGTAGAGTAAATGGTAGAATAAAGGGTAGAGTACCTACTTATAGCAAAGGGATTAAAACAAGAGAGAATAAAGAAGAGTAAAAGAATAAACATGGATATACAATCAGTCAAATAAAACAATAGACATGAAAAGAACCATATCAACTAGTTAGACCAGCATTGTACCGAACACCTCTGTAGGGATGTAATCCCAAATAGAACTAAATACAGCAGAGAGAATTGCATAGTACTGTGTCCATAAGCAAATCGAACAGGACTGTAATATCACATAACTACCAGCCTAAGCTTATTAGAAACCCATCCATTAAGTTCATAAAATAAGATCTAAAGAGGTACGTACAATATATAGAATAAATGTCCAACTGTAAAGTTGCGAATTAAAAATATCCTGAACAATGCCATACAATTAGAGCAAAAATTAGATAAGAATTATGCGTAAATAGAATGTCTAGGTAAACCATCATAATGCAGTAGAAGTATGTAGAGATGTTATTCTGAATATAACTCAATACAGCACAGAGGATTGTATAGTACTATAAAAAAGAATGTTAATTCATAAAGTATGACTAATCTATAATGAGCGAGATATCAATATAATGCCACCAATTGTAGAATGAGCTCAAAATCTAGCAAAGACAACAGAGAGTGTGAACAAAATATAAAATAGAACCAGCGTATATATTAGATAAATGGAAAAACATTAGAAGCAGACCAGGTCAATAAATACAAATCATTAGGAGCGAGAAGTACCAGGAAGAGAATCTGAGTCCATCTGAGATTCAAATTGATTATCCAAGAATGTCGAAAGATCTGAAGGTTCATGAAAAATCTGTGGCCAACCTTTGAAAGTGATCCGGAATCTTGAAGGTCCAGAAAAAGAGAATAGAATGTTCATATCAGTCAGTCTCTTGCGTAAATTCAGGAAGCCTTTGCGACGGATTGCAGTGTCTCTGGCAAAATCTTGTGAAATAGATGTTCTGTGACCTTCCCATTGTATTGTCTTGTTCTTCCTCATTTGTGCCAGAATTTAATCTCTATGCTGAAGGCGCAAAGCTTTAAAAATCAGAGGCCTTGGAGAAGACATTGCTCTGGGTGTAAAAGTTGGGACTCTATGAGCACGCTCTATCTCAAAGTCTTTATCAAAAGAGAGATTCAGGACATTTCAGATCCAGGTAAGCAAGAAGTCAATCACTGAAGGAGCAGACTTCTCACAATCCTCCAATAATCCACAAATACGAAGATTACTTCTTCAATTCCTATCTTCGTGCTCTGTGAGATCTCTCCTTAACAAAGTAATGGAATGCTCCAAATTTTAAATGTGCTTTGCTTGCTTGTTTGTAAAGTCTTCCACACTACTTATTCTCGTTTCCGCATTAGAATCACGTAATGAAAGATTTTTTAGGTCATTAAAAATTGCAGCCACCTCTACCTGAAGCAAATCTGTATTTGTTTTGGTACTTTGTGCAATATCGTGGACAGTATTGAGCTTGAGTAGTATAGCTTCCAAAGTTGAGGCAGACTCAGGACTACCCTTAGCTGGTGATTTCGGGGTAGGTGAGGTCTGCTTGGAGCGTTTCAGATTACCCTTGGAGTCTCTGTCTTTGGTGCTAACACCCATGCCTTCCACCATTGGATAAGGTTGTAACAACCACAACCAGATAACCTTAGCAGGCAAAGCGATATATGGTCATAATAGTAGGGGTTGAGAATATACCTGCTGTGCGTAAAAGTTTGTGCTGTAACACACACGTGAAAAGAAGCACAGGTTTTTTTCGAGAGAGGAGAGATACTAGTATTAAACCTCCAGGAGGCGAACCAACTGAAGAAAATGTGGCAAAAACAAATCAAGCACTGGCTCATAACTCGTTACTGAACTCGACCTGACAAGGGCAGCCAATTAGTAATGATAAAACAGTTATAATTGCAGACAGCCTTAAAAAGCAACGCCACAGATAAAATACCTCATAGTGGTAGGCCGCCAGTGTTGCAGTAAATGCCAACAAAATTATTAGTCCTTGTGTTTAAAAATTATACCACACAGAAGAGTTCCTGTCAGCGGCCGCCATATGGTATATTCTACTTGCGCCAGACCAGTGCTTCCTTGACGGGAAGGTGGAAATTCCAAGACCAGTGGTCTAATATTGGAAATGTTGGTGCACACAGTACCTCATGTTTAGCATAAGAAGTAAGCCACAAGTATGCTCAGATAGGCAAACTCCGACTTCTAAACGTCGAGCAGTGACTGCACTGCCATATCAGACGCCATTTCCGAGTCTCGTCACGGTCAGAATTGCCTCACGTGAAATGACACCCAAAGAGGCAGTGCAGAGCACCATTGAGCTGCCTCCTGAATTCACGGGTCATTCCGCCGCTGTTCTGTGTCTAAGGGTGTTCAAAAATCACCCAAAAGACATCTTTAATCGAGCTTCGCACCGGTGATAATGCAGAGCTCAAGGAAGGGCCACCATCTCCGTTGAGTGCTTAGCCACGCCTCCCGCAAGAAAGTAAACCATAAAGGCAGATTGCGGTATGTGCTATTGTGCAGAACCCTGGTGTTACAGTTTCTGAATAATGGCTCACGCCCCGACGACACATGACAAGGAACTTCGAACAATCTAATGATTTATTGTAAATTTAGATACAAGGGAACCACTACTTACGGTAAGCATACACTGAATTAAGCAGCACCTGACTTACATATAACAAATTTGAATATACCATAATATCCTCAATAAAGTATGGTTTCACAATTGTTGTAACCTCATAAAAGTACCCTTTAGCTAAGGTGTTTTAAGACGACATCTGAATTTTGCTTCATAAAGAAATCCAAATATCCAATCTAAGTGCGCACTGGCAACCTGAAACAAGTCACTTGCTTAAATTGAGGTTAACATCTTGTCCTCCTTGTTTCTCAATGGACCACAATGATTGCCTTGCTTCAGAAACGTCAATAAATGATCCACAATTGTGATTAAGACAGTGAAGAAAAAAACACTTTAAAAGAGATGCAAAGTACACGAGGAACTGACAAACTAGTCTTGCTTATTTCAGGAGCTCATATACATTGGTGCTGAACCCTTGAATTGCATATTAGTGGATGGAGAGGAACAGACCTATTTTGCTTGGGTATAAAATACATACTAGAACATCATAGAAACCTTTAGACTTTAACACAACCAATTTACAGAGTACAGCACATGATTTACTTTATTTTGTGACTTTGTATTTTCAGACTCTGTCATTATGTATGGAACACTTTTTCTATATGTTTGATAATGTAACATCCAATGGCGGACATCAAACGATGAAGTTTAGGTAAATATGCTGGCACCTACCCCTGAATAATGTGTGACTACAGGGGGTTTATGGCCCTCTTGGTGTTCAAGAACTGCCAAAAAAACTAAGTAGGGTATCCCTATAACAGAGCAGCAGTCCACTTTATAAACATTCTGGAGCTGGTTCACAAATCAACCTACACATACATTAAATAGCTAAGGATCTGCAGCTAGACATCACCTAGAAAAATATCTTTGATTTGACCATATGGGCTCTTAAATAGGCCGATACATGTTGGTGTGTGGATGTTCTAATCACTGTATTCAGGAGACATTCCAAGATAATTGTTTCTAATCATTCCACGGGCACCCAATAATAGTAAGAAAAGCTCTCAGTGAATGCCCGCGAGATATCTTTAATCACCGAATCCTAGCTTTAATCCCAAAAACATTTCACCTAGAACTCCCACCAAGCTGAGTCCCTCATGGTGGCATTAACCTACCTCGAGGGAAAGGGATTCCCATGATGAAGCATGTCACGAAAAGGGGGTGAGGTGTCTCCTTCCAAAATATCAGGATAGCTGGATATGCTGCCAGAACCTAAAAGGAAGGATCTTACTATCTAGGAGCTAAGTACTTATGGTGTTTAACTGATGATGTGAAATGTCTCAGGCCTTCATACATGTTAAAATAATTGTGTACTGACTAAATCTGAGTGCGAGACAGAAGTGCTGGGCCTACTTTTCAGGCCTTCATTAACATGACCTTTTTAGCTTTATTTCTGCTAACAGAAACTATAAAACTGTATGTGCTGTATGTGCTAAATATTTTTGCTGCTTATGGTGGAATAGTCAGAGAAGGATTTTTTCCATTCTCTACAGCATTTCAAGGGTGGTAGAAATCTGTGTGCAGAATGACCTTGCTCAAGTTCATGTTCTTTGCGGCCTACTTTTGCCACCTGAATTGAAAGGTACAACACAGTAGCTTCTTAATAAACTAAAAGTAACATTGTCTCATAACCTGTGCAGCAAAGGCAGGATCCATGGGAGAGGGCCCCCATTTGCTCCCCAGACTCTAATGTGTCTAAAGGTTATTAAAAAGAACTAGAAATTTGAGCAAGTCAAGCATACTAACTCGTTGCTGGGAGAAATGATCATAATTGGAGCTCTGATTTGAGGCCTATTAGCATACAAGTGCGCTTCAGGACTTTACAAGACTATAAGCCAGCTAAATATATGTTATGCATTTTACTAATGGGTTAGGGATATTTGATGAACAATTTTTGCGGCATAGCTAGCCTTCACCCTTATTTCATTTTTGATTGTCAAGATGTTTATTATTAGGGTGATAATTCGTATTCACTTGACTTATTTGAAAAAAACACATAACGCAATCTAAAGTACCAATATTTGTGTTTGTACTAATTCTGGGTTTCTGGGTGAGCTCTACTACATCAAATGAACATGTAGGAGATTCTCCAACAGGTTTGTTTGACTCCTAACACCCCATCCTCCACAACAGCATTGCACAGTGAAAGGAGTAGGAGAACAATGAACAGTTTTCTTTTTGTTCGGCAAAGGTCTTCGTTTCTAAAGTGACTTCCAGGGATGCCATCATGTGTGTCCTGCCCACCAATGCTACAGAGAGTTCATGGTAAGTGGGTGGAATGTCCTGTTCCCCCTGCATGGCCACAGCAGGGAAATTTGGGGCAGCGCCAGCGGGTCACGGAATGGAAGGACACAGCTTACTGGATGAAGGCTGACCTGCTGGTGTGGGTTACCCCTGCCACATTTTCCTCCATGGAGAGAATTCCTTGGGTGCAACTTTCAGCATCGCAACCAGCGTGGCCTTCTCCTTCCCAGGGTTCCTGTGAGACAGCCTCTGGGATTCATCCCAAACACAGATGGCCGCCCACCTGCCGTCTGCCTAAAAATTTGCCCAAACCAAAATGAAGCCTTTTAATTATTGAAATGATTTCCTGTCCCTACAAAAAGAGACCTTCAGCTAGTTTTTGTGCCGCAATGCTTCAAGTTGTTTCTTCTTTGTGTTTCGCACTCCTAACTTCATCCAGGGTTTTCCTCATCTTCCTGAACCTGCATCAGCTCATTTTATATTCCTCCAGTTCTTTATTTGGCGACTTCAGCTTTCAAGCTTCAGTCCTTTCAGCTCAATAACCAGTTACTCCTTTCGACAACTACAGGTTTTAAGCATCACACCATCCTGCTCAGCAGTCAGCTTCAACGGTTGGCGTCTTCTGATGACAGTTCCTTCCTGTCTTCTCCAGAGCTCTTCCTGTCCGTCCTCTGGAGTATTTTTGCCCTATGGGCCTTTCCTTCCTTGGGGCTCCTTCCAGAAGACATAAACTGCTTGGCACTATCTATGTAAGAGGCACAACAGCTATTGGAAAGGGTCGCCCTCGGCTGCGTCAGAATAGGTCTGTGAAGACCAGACTATCCAGGCTGAGAATCAGCGGCAGAGATCCATTCACGCATCATGTCAGTAACAGTTTGCTTAGCCCACATGTCAACCCTGAGGAAGAAGAAATGGATACTCAAACTCAAGTCTTAGCCCAAACTGTCCATCAACAGGTGCAGAATTTAAAACTGTTGCAAAACAAAAATCTAGCCATGCATCAAGAGCTAACTTCCAGGTTCTCCAACATCCCAAAGGTCTCTCACGTGACTCCACATTTCTCAGGTGATGTGAACAAACTGAAGGAGTTCCTGGACTCTACCTGCTTCCTTTGTCTAAACCAACTGTTGCAGGATCGAGAAAAAGTGTTTTTAGGTCTCTCCTTCCCAGCGTATTAACCAAAGCATCTGACAACGCTGTTTTTAACAAATAATCCCCCCCGTGTTTTAACCCACCATGTCCTCCTTCCTGATCGCTGTTGATTTAAATCCCTCCCCCCCCCCCACTTCAGCCACTTCCCGCACTATCACTCGAATCCCCGAAGGTATCGGAGTGCTTTATAAAAGCACCATTTACATTACAAAGACACTTTCAGTTTGAGTTTTTTTTTCTATTACACACACAGGCATTAAGTGATTTGCCCAGGATCATAGGATGTCGAGCCAACGCAGAGACTCAAACCCGCTTCCTTAGGTCGAAGGAGGAGGCACGAATGAGAACCATCCTAAAATGAAAGGGTCGGTCAGCTTTCTTTTAATACATTTTCCATGTGTATAATGTCCATTCCAGTCCCACATGCATGACGCTCACCACGCCTGCAAACACTACTCCACCCATTAATCATGTCTACTTGTCACTCAGGCCTTCAATAAAGCTTCCACTTTGAGATTGGTTGACAACGCTTTGCCAAGTACTTGCTATCTTTTACCAGCCCACTCCATGGTTAGTACTCTTATCGGGGTTGCAGACCATAAACAAATCGCCTGGAATGCGCTCCCCCCGCCCCCGCCAAGCGCGCGCGCCACGCTCCGCCGGGCCTGTCTTGTTTTGCATGCCATGCCAAAATAAAAAACATTACCAAATATTGGTCATAACGTGCTGGCAATATTAGACTTTGGAAAGCATGGAAGGTCTATTGCTGCGCGAAATTTCTCAAAGGAACCCACCGCAGCACTCAAGAGGATACACAACTTGCCGCCAGCCAGCTTTGCCTTTGACATGCATTGGTTGTGTTAACTCACCCTCCCAGCCCCGCCATTGTTTTTAACAACTCCTCCTGCTTTTAAACCACCACCTCCTCCTCCCGCTCTCTGCTGATTAACCCACCCCACTTCTTCAGCCACCTCCTGCGCCCTCATTTGTGTCCCCAAATGTATTGGAGTGCTTCCTGCAAGCTATTTACTTCACGCACAAAAATCTGGGGTTTCCACAATTCACAGCTACTTTTCAGTATTAAGACACTAATCCCACTGCTGCGCCGGATAGTGCCCCGTCACCAGGCACCTTAATTCCACATGAAAACACACTTACAAACACAGGGCAAAATGCAAAGTACTGTGGTGGGGGCGGGAGGGGAGCGTGCACAAGCCCAAAGACGTGCAAGCCCGCTCCATTCATCAGCTTTTGGATGTGTTAAAATCCACAGTAGTTTAATACACCATAACATAACAAAACATAGCCTAGCCTAACATAAAATAACAGCATAACATAACAGAACATAGCCTAACATAACAAAACATACCATTACATAACACAATAAAATATAGCCTAGCGTTGCATACCATTGCATAGCATACCATAACTTAACAAAACATAACATAACATAACAAAACATAGCCTAGCCTAACATAACAAATCATAACATAGCATAACAAAACATAACATAGTATAGCATAACAAAACAAAGCATAGCATAACAAAACACAACAAAACATAGCATAGCATCACAAAACATAGCATAACAAAACAAAGCATAGCATAGCAAAACACAACAAAACATAGCATAGCATAACAAAACATAGTATAGCATAATAAAACACAACAAAAAATAGCATAGCATAACAAAAAATATCAAAACAAAACATAGCATAGCATAACAAAGCATAGCATAACAAAACAAACATAGCATAGCATAACAAAAAATAGCATAGCATAACAAAAAATAGCATAACGAAACTCAACAACACATAGCATAACAAAACATAGCCTAACAAAACAAAGCATAGCATAGCAAAACAAAGCATAACATAGCATAGCATAACAAAATAAAACATAGCATAGCATAAGAAAACACAAAACATAGCATAACAAAACATAGTATAGCATAACAAAACACAACAAAACATACCATAGCATAACAAAGCATAGCATAGCAAAACAAAACACAGCATAGCATAACAAAACAAAACATAGCATAACAAAACATAGCATACACAAAACATAGCATAGCATAACAAAACATAGCATTGCATAGCATAACATAACATAAGAAAACATAGCATTAAGTTTGATAAACTCATAGTAGCGGGCTAGCTAGCTTTAACGGCCAGTGAGTGTAAGCAACTCCGTCAACCCAGAAGCAGTCACTCGGTCACCTTTGCTCTTGTATTGCAGTGGCTTCGTTTATTAAACAGTGCCCATATTTATACTGTTAGCACTTTACTTGTGCAAATTTCAGGGCTCACAAAACTTTGATGAATCGAAATTCACAACTGAGGCTGTTAAGTTCGTGCTATATAAAACCCTAAGGATAAATAAAAAACATTGCCATTTACAATGTGAATAGCTCCAACAAACACAAGACCTTTTTCAAAGTACAAAACATTGCAATTTACAATACCAATAGCTCCAGCTCCAACAAATGCGAGACCTATTGCATTTCCAATGCTTGTTTAAAATAAGTGCCTTGTCTGGAGCCGCACGACCCTGGTTAACTCCTGTAGTAACCACTGATGATCCTAGCCTTTCTAACTATGCCACCTTCCTGACAGTCTTAAATAGAACGTTCAAAAGGCCAGACCTTGACTTCTCTGCAAAGAGGCTCCTTGTGAGATTCAAAAATGCAGTCAATTCTGTTTAAAATATATTACCAGATTCCACCAACTTGCTGCTAAAAACACAAGTTCTTCAAGTCTCTTTTCCTGAACTCATTTATCAAGCCGTGCTAACTGAAAATCGCCTCTGAGAAAGCAGAACCAAGAGACGGAAGTCCTGTGCTGTCCCTGGAGTTGGAAAGTCCTGAGTTGAACCCAGAAGAACAGAAACTTCTTCTAAACAGTTGTCAACATCCTCTAGTGAAGAACCAGTGCAGATCAACACAGCCCGTGGCTCCCTTTCAGAGACCCAGAGAGACCATCGCTTTAAACATGGACTATGCACATGCTGTGGTTCCACTAAACATCTGGTTTGTTCTTGCCCAGTTCATCTACAGAGATCTTCTGGAAACGGAGGGTCCGGTCCCTTGTGAGAGAGAAAAGGGTGGGAAAACATCAGGTCCCTTTCTTTGGGGTTTCTGGAGATTCCCATTTTTCTTTTATTCTCCTACCAGTCCATATTGGTCTTCCTGACGGAAAGCCTATTAAAGTATCAGCTCTTATGGATTCTAGAACCAGTGGATTGTACTTAGATGAGAAATTGGTTGCGGAAAGGAATATACCACAAATAACAAAACTATCCCCATTGCAAGTATAAAAAGTAGATAGGACACCCTTAATTTATGGCCCAGTACAGGGGATGATAATTCCCTTAAGGCTGATTTTCTGCACCCAACAAGAAATAGTTTCTTTTGACATCATTTTTTCTCTCAAATATAATTATTTTGGGAGTTCTGGGGCTGGTAAGCCATAATCCTTCCAGTAATTGGGAAACCTAAACAATTTCCATGTCCTTCCAAATTTATAACAGACATTGTTGCTATTCAGAAGGCTATTGGACCTTCAAGGAATAGGAGTCGAACAGTTATCCTCATCCTATGATTATAAACCAAAGAATCTATGCCCAGTATCTTCACTGTTCAGACTCAAGGAGTTGCCTTTGTCTCCCCACCGGAAATTTGAGTGTGCCATCCCCATTGAACCTGGGCAACAGTTTAATTCGGAATAAATGACTCTCTCTTGGCATTAGAAAAGTAGGTTTTAGTGCATGGGGGCTTCTATGTTTTTTGTCCAAAAACAAAAGAGAGAGACCCTTCTCTCACAAAAGGAACATGTAACAATAAAATGTTTCCTGTGACGTTCTATCTAGTTATACTGTCATCTGCATACATGCCCAGTCATAAATATTGCATAATACAGACTAAGGACCACATCAAACTTAGGGATTGCGATTCCTAAATTGTGATTTTTAAGACATCGCAATTTAGGAATCGCAATTCCTTATGCATGTAGTACACAATCCTTATTTGCAACTCGTAAATTGCGAATCTCAAATAAGGAATGGCTTCCCATTCATTCCTTTTGGCCTAGAGGTCCAAACGAATCAATGTGAATTGCATGCACAATTTGTGAGTACCAAATAGGTACTTGCAAATTGCGCATGCAATTTCAAGGGTGCGAGGGTGCCAAAAGGACACCCTGATGCACCCCTGAAAGTGCAATTAAAAAACATGTTGCACACACACATGCCCCAAGGGCATGTTTGTGGGCAACATAGAACTTTGAAAAATGCACTTTTGTGCATTTTTCAAAGTTTTCGCAAATTACCATCAACTTTAAGTTGATGGTAATTTGTGTTTCTTAAAAATGAAATTGCAATTTGTTTTTTGTTGCATTGCATTTAGGGAATCACAATTTGCGATTCCCTAAATGCAATTGCAATTTAAGTAATCACAAACTTTGAGATTACTTAAATAGCGATTTTTGCATTTGGGATGATGCATCCCAAATGCAAAATTACGTTCCCAAAGGGGCAGATTCGCGACCGCAAAAAATCATGATGCATGTGTCCCTTAATGCCTTGCTTTAGTAAAGAGTATCTCCTCCTTTATTGAAAATAATTCTGTTTGTACACCATAAAAACTGAGATCAATACATACAATTTCAATTTCATTAAAAATATATACAGTTTCATAAAAAGAAGAAGCAAAATTAGTTTCCACTGTCTCATTCACATATAGGTGACATTAATCTATATAACAAATTAGAGAGAAGCACATTCCTTATGATCCAAGCCACATGAATAGTTTCTATTGCTTCAACATAGTTGATGATCATACATAGATAAAGTATGTGATTATAGCCATCACCAAAATACACAATATAATTAAAAACAGTACTCTCAGAGAAAACAGTCGTCGACGCTGCGTTTCGGTGGAATAAGATTGGTTGACACCACCTTTTTCAGGACAGACTCATAAGTTAAAAACAGTATTGTTGAATCTATAAACACAAATGGAAACAATGCATGTATAAATATTCAATGAAGGAGGTATTCTACCATCTTCAAAACAAGAATGCACTTTGAAGGCTATCAATCCTCTTACTATCTTAGTTGGAACAACAGCGTATAAATCGCCAAGCCCCAAAACGGGCCCACAAGTCACTCACCAGGAATCTGAAGACTACGTATAATCCGATTAAATAGTCCCCTGATAGCTGGTCTCTGTACGGGTAAATTTGACACCGTATTTATAGTGCTTTACTTATGATCACGTATGGCGCTTCCATCTTCAAGATGACGCTCATTGTTTTATGAAATATTTTCTGCTATCAATTTGACCTGTATCTCTCACAGGACGGCTGGTTCTTTCTGTACCTGTTACCTTTGTTATAAGATGCTTAGACCCACTCTCTAGAGCAACATTCTAGGATGTATTTATTTGTGGGTCTGCATCAGATGATATCTTTGTATTCTATTGATGTCCATCATCCTTTGGTTACAAGTCATAATGTCAGTTTTCAGTCCCACAATAAAATACGTTTAAACATGTGGGCATGCACTGGATGTTTTAACTATTCCTGCTAATGGGAGGTGCTTTCAAGGTACTTTAGTGAGTTTTGCCATGAAAGGAGTTTCGTCCTCCAAGATGGCGTCCATCCAACGACGGTTTACATTGCAATGAATATCCTCTTTCTCTTTTTACTAATGACATGCTCCGGTCCAGGCTATATAGGCTTAGCCACGCAACAGGCCACTCGCCACTCGAGGGCTCTTCCGATGGTAGCTGGGAGCAACACGGACAGAGGTAAGGTTACTGCAGAGACTGTTGACTGTTTATTGATTTACGCTAGCGTTCCTTACGCCTAGTGTTCAAACCCGCCCTTTTTGCATATAAATTTGACCCTGATTCTCTTATCTGTTAGGCTGCCCCGCACCGACAATGGACACTTTACTCTGTTAATGGAGTTCTTCGGATCGCAGTCTCATCTACCACAACGAGTACCTCAGACCCTAGTTTTTACAAGGTAAGATGGGCCTAAAATACCTGTTTTGGCTCCTAGTAACGTCTAACTATGAAGGCGAGGTACCAGCCTAGATATTACCTGGTCTTGTTATCTTTATACTTGTTGCTTACCGCTTTATGCAATGCTCTCACTGTGTTTTTTAAATACGGGACATTTGCATAACTTGTTAAAACGTATACCATAATGGACGTTTTTAATCTTGGATACATTTTGCATACGTCTCAGCTGGCTATGCACTAATAGCTCTTTATATGACTAGATCGTGGGTAAATTTTTCCCATATACAATATTCATCTTGTGACATATGAGTTAACTGGTCTCAATAGATCCATACTTCAAGTAATTCAAGAAGCTACACAGTTTTCAGGTATATGTCAATCTTCGTGTACTTCTTTTATTCCTCAGTGTGACTCTCGCATTTGAAAGATAACGTTTGAATTTGGAATATTATCCGCTGCACCTAGGATAGTCTTGAAGCTTGCACTGTCCAAATTCCCCAGTACACCAAGGGGATTGGAATCTATCCTGAATCTACTTATTACAAATGAAACAGTTACGGTCGAAGGTAAAACTCATCAGTTCTTTACTCGAACTGCTTGCTCTTCTTCCCAACCTCTGGTGTTTGGTGCTTGAAACTTCTCTAGTTCACCTTCCTTTAGGGATGAATTCCTATTGGATATGTGGAACACACTATGGACTTTCTACATGGAGTGTCCCGCACTAAGGGCCCGATTCACAGAACTAACTTAAGACAAAATCCTAAACTTACTACCATTTTGGTATTCACAGAAGGCACTTACTCATTTTGGTATTCACAGAAGGCACTTACTCATTTCGGTATTCACAGAAGTTAGTAGTCCTAAGTTTAGGACTCCTAAATGCCTTCTGTGAATACCGAAAGTCTTAAAATTAGGATTTTTCGCAGTTTAGTAGTAGTATAGTTAGTAGTCCTAACTTTAGGACTCCTAAATGCCTTCTGTGAATACCGAAATTCTTAAAATTAGGATTTTTCTCAATTTAGTAGTCCTAAGTTTAGGACTCCTAACTTTAGGACTCCTAAATGCCTTCTGTGACTACCGAAAGTCTTAAAATTAGGATTTTTCGCAGTTTAGTAGTAGTATAGTTAGGACTCCTAACTTTAGGACTCCTAAATGCCTTCTGTGAATACCGAAATTCTTAAAATTAGGATTTTTCTCAATTTAGTAGTCCTAAGTCTAAATTTAGGACTACTAAATTGAGAAAAATCCTAATTTTAAGACTTTCGGTATTCACAGAAGGCATTTAGGAGTCCTAAAGTTAGGAGTCCTAACTATACTACTACTAAACTGCGAAAAATCCTAATTTTAAGACTTTCGGTATTCACAGAAGGCATTTAGGAGTCCTAAACTTAGGACTACTAACTTCTGTGAATACCGAAATGAGTAAGTGCCTTCTGTGAATACCAAAATGAGTAAGTGCCTTCTGTGAATACCAAAATGGTAGTAAGTTTAGGATTTTGTCTTAAGTTAGTTCTGTGAATCGGGCCCAGCCTGACTATATCTTTTTTGCTTCTTCCCTTTCTTTTCATTTGGGTATTTTCTCTTTTTCTCTTTCATCTTACAACATGGTCAAGGTAGACTATGTGTCTATCAAGCACTTTCTATGGATTAACTATATATGAGATACTTCAGCATCTTAGCTATATGTGATATCATTTGCATGAAGTGGTTGACACTGTGAGATTTATTCATATTTTCCAATTACCTGGTTTTTAGTGGTATTGTGTATATTTTCTACCAACATCCTTGAGAAAGTCGTCTACACGACAAAACACATGTCGGCTGTCTGCATCTACGCTCCACCTACGTGTCAACTCATCAAGAACTAGCTTATCTTTGTATTTATATGTGGACTAAATTTCTCTTTCACTTTGTTTTCCTTGGTGTATTATTGGTGTTTTATTGAAATTAAAATCTAGTTTAAAACTAAGAGTCAGTTTTAAACTACTTTGGTGCTGTGCTCTGAATTGTATTTTGAGTTTAATTTACCAGATCGCTATGTTAGGTGCTTTCCTCCTGGTTACCAACTACAATAAAGCACATTATAAGATGGCCGCCCCATGGACATAAGTGAAAGGATAGCAATATTGGGTAGTTTGACCCCGGACACTATTGCGGTTGAACCGATCGACATGTTGGAAACAGATGAGCCCAATCTAAATAGGGCGGTCCAACTCATACTATAAATATGGTGTCAAATTTACCCGTGTAGAAACCAGCTATCAGAGGATCTTTTTATCGGATTATACGTATTCTTCAGATTCCTGGTGAGTGACTTGTTGGGCCGCTTTGGGGCTTGGCAATTTATATGCTGTTGTTCCCATTAAGCTAGTAAGAGGATTGGTAGTTTTCAACGTGCATTCTTGCATTTAATGCCGGATATAAGACCATATATCTTCTTGAACTTCTAATTGGGACTTTTTGATACATTTATGATACACCCATGATTTTAGGGAAGGACACATATTTATATGATAATAATTGTGCTCCAATGGGCTGAACCATGCCGGATTAAGAATGTTGTGCTCGGTGTAGTGATTAAACGGGGTGACAATCTTCAATTTGAGGAGTTTTAAAATCTTATTTGATGGTAATACTAAGTTAGGCCATTTAATATGACAGTCTATTAATTCTAGACTGTTGATCAACATAGCTCATTTCAGAGTGTAAGAATATGCACACATATAGTTCAAATCATATTCTAATGTATACAATTATTTGATTTAAGTTGGTTGGATTTAACACCGACTTGGCTTTACATGAGAAAGTATTTCTCTTCTTTCTCCATTTTTGTAGTCAATAGCCACCAAGATAGAGAACCTATTGAGACGGGGCCATGAAAGACAGGTTATCGTGTGGAAAAATGTTATAAAAACCATGCCAGAATACTAAGACAATTCCCCACAAGATAAAGTGTGGGGTCCAGGAATTAGCTATACCTGACTGAATTTAAAGGTGAGCATATATTCACTTTTATTTCTGAGAGAGTTAGACCTAATATTTAAACAGGTCCAAATTATGAAAACGTAACTTTGACAACTGGCAAAAGATATTGTAAGCAGACATGATGAGAGGGAGGTGATCTGACCACCCTGTCCCCTACTTGGTACAACAGACAGTGGTGGTGTAAGAAGCAGTGGTCATGAAGGTGCTACACAGAGCCCCCTTTGACAGAGAGCTCAGACTTTGGTACCTGACCCCGTTTCGTGCCATCAACAGGGATATGTCCATGGAGCAATGGAAGTTGAGGGGATGTGAGGTGGCAGGTGACCTATACCCAGGGGAGATTTTCCTCCTCACCTTTTAGAAAGCAAAGGAGGCATTTGGGGTGGGCCCTGGTCACTTCCTTCACTATGCCAGATTGGAGAATACAGCAAGAGAGGTGTGGGTCTAGTTCCCGGTGACGCAGCAACACTCCCATGTTCCCAGGTGGGGGGACGGGTGGCATCTTATTACCCTGTTTTATGGCGTGGTACGGGAAGACAAGGAGAACACAGAGTGCGCAGCATGAGGGACTTAGGCTGGGGAATTGGGGGAGCCTATTACAGATGCAGACTGGTCAAGTGTGTGTGAGCAGCTGAGGCGGGTGTCTTGTAATCACAGGTTCAAACTACTGCATTTTAATTTCCTGCACCGCACTTATGTGACCCCAAGGCAGTTGAACATGATAGACCTCCTAAGATGAGCTAGCATTATGCAATGTGGAGAGCGGAGGGCCTCTTTTCTACATTTGGGTTGAAACTGCGCTGGGATTCAGAATTTCTAGAGAGCTGCGGTACGAGCCATAGTGAGAGTGACTGGCTTGGAGGTCCCCCTCATCCTGCTGGCTTGCTTCTTGGGAGTGGTGGCAAAACCAAAGGGCCACAAGATCTCTTACAGGTTGGCCCAGCTTGCATTGCTTTTTGCGAAACGGAGAATAGCCATTGGGTGTATGAGAGATAGGTTGCCACAGTTGACTTCATAGCTTAGGGATCTCAGTGAATGGGAAACCCATATGAGCCTCACTTGTACTGATAAGAAAGCAGAAGATGAAATCATGACCTCGGGGTTGGTTCTGAATAATTTTAATGAGAATGGTGATGCTAGCTTACAAGAGGGCACGGACACTGAGGAGTGAGATTTCTCTTTCGATTTTTGTGCCATGTAAAGAACAAGATGGCCAAGTGTGATCATTCATACCCTTCTGTTTTCACCAAGAAATTGGATAACATCTTAGACTCATCATTCTATTAGTCTAAGTGGATGTTTGTATGCCTCCTAAGACCTGCAACTGTACTGCCCTGATGATTATAGCCTGGGCTGGATGCAAGACAGCAATATTCCTATTGACCGTATTTTTGCACTGCTTGTTTCTTTGTTTTCTCTTATGTTCTATGAAAAACTTAATAAAACAAAGTTAAAAAAAATAAATACATTACCCGAAATCAGAAGAAAAATGGTTAGCTAAGAATTCTGTTGGGGCTCTTTAGCCGATGAAGCCTTCAAGAACCTGAAACAAACTTTCACTCAAGTACCAATTCAGCGGCACCCCAAAGCAACCAAGATGGACGCATCTGATATCAGCACAGTTCTCCTACAGCTACAAGAGGATGATGGTTAAGAACATGCTAGTGTTTATTTGTAAGGGTGGGCGGAGTTGGCGGAGTGGCACTACGCAGAATTCCGCAGAGTTGCCTAAGAACTCCGTTGAATTTCGCTCTGCTCTGCCCTATGTACGCAGACCTCAGCTTACCTCTGCCGTCACCAGTGGCAGTGATCCTAGTGTTTCCTCCTCTCCACTCCTTAATGACTCCTGGCTGGGACTCCTCAGTGCAGGATTCTTCTTCTCCTCCAGTCCTGAGCAGTGAAACCCCTTTGCTGCAGGACTCACAAGGACTGCACATGTGTGCCTGTGGAGGGTGGAGACCATAACCCAGTCTCCGCTTTCCATGCGCGTGCACGCACAGTCCTTACGAGTCCTGTAGCGAAGACGTTTCACAGCCCAGGACTGGAGGAAAAGAAGAATCCTGCACCGAGGAGGCAGCTCGGGCACGGAACACGCCACGCCGAGATCCAGGTAAGGAGGACTCGTGCAGCAGCAGGACTTGATTGCTTGGTTAGGGTTGGGTGGCAGGGGCAAACTCCGCTGTTGGAGCAGAGTTCGCCTACCTGGTTATTTATTTGTCCCATAGTCTACCAGACTGAAAGCTATTATTACGTCCTCGAAAGAGAACTTTTGGCAATAAAGCTGGCCTCTACTGAGTGGAGACATTTGCTGATAGGAACTCAATATCCGGGGCACGAATCGGGATAAACGCGGGTGGACGGCGTCCAACACTTTTTTGACTGGGTGAACGCCGTTCACCCTGCCAAGAATTTGGGCCAAACTGAATAATGTGCTGAACTCGTCCCAGTGTAATTTCCAAACACTGGGACACTTTCAGAAGCATCTGCACGCTGTCTCCTTTCCTTCTGCAACAAGCAATAACGTGCAGGCGGGTGAGGCTTTCTTATTTAAGACTCCTGCTGGTCCCATGACAAAGGCTCAATTAGAGGGGTTATTTGGCCTCCTTTTGTTCGAATCTCTTGGCTGGGAGCAGCCAGAAGCCTCACACCTGATGCAAACGAAGCAGAGGGGGAACAAAGGCTCACACCTTGTTAGCACTTCACGCATTCTTAAGAGAGGCAGCTTTTCTCTTTGTTCAGTCCCTGTTTCGGAGATATGCATGCCTTGTAAGAATATCAGATGTGTTGGCCTTTCCCAGTATTTACAACTAAACAAATTGCATTTATATAGAGCTTACTTTCCCTGAGGAGGCATTGAACAAATGTAAGTACCGCTATTTTTTCTTTTATAGCCCTACTCATTCCAATGCAGGGTGTCAGAGCGCTTTACATCAACACATGCATATTACATGTACAATAAATTATACGTTTGTAAATGAATGTACACGATGTGTTACATAAAACTGGGGGATTGCAAGGTGTAAAAGTCACATATCATCTTCCATAGATCACTGTGCTATTATCCTTGCAACGCGCTCAAACGTGCACTTGATGGACCTGCTATTCATATATGTGAGGGCTTTAGATCTGATGTCACTCCTTGTGATGCCACTTCCTGTAAAGTCGTGGCTTGTGATGCCACTTTCTGTGATGTCAATTCCAGTGATGCCATGTGTGATGTCATGTGCTGGGATGTCGTGCGCCGTGATGTCGTGCGCCGTGATGTCATGCACCGAGATGTTGCATGCTGATGTTGCGCACCGGGATGTGGCACGCCGTGATGTCACTTGCATACTGCCTAACTAGGTTAGTCCCCCGACTTAATTTTTTAGGACTTGTGCCCTGTCAATATCCCTTCGAAAACCAAACTGGCCATCAAAATCTGCAATGTTTCAGGAAGATGCAATGCCGGAACAGTTAACAAGTACGCTGGGCATATTTTTCTATCAATATGACTTTTTCATCACCCATAGTCCTGACTATAAGGATATTCTAATATTCTAATTGACGCTCTCTCAAGAAGATATCCAGAGTCATCTTCTGATTATGGTCAGAACATTGTTTCCACAAAGGATAATAGGAGTTGTACTGTCCCTTCTTAATAAGGTTCAAGCTTGATATTCCAAGATCAAAAAGAAAGAAGGGGAAGCATTTTGGGGATAAGTGCACATACAGAAAAATGTAGTTTGAAAACAAAAACTTCTAGTCATTCCTCCTAAAGAATTAAGGATTGAGATTTTCAATTTGTGCCCTAATTCTCCTCTAGCTGATCACAGAGGTGTTAAATCAGTTTTAGAACTGATATGTCCTTTGTGTTGGTTGCCATCCAAGCTTGAAGACACAGAATTTTATTTTAATTATTTTCCAGTTTGTAACCAGGTGGAAACTTCACACTCAGGACTTCTTCAAACTTTACAAATTTCACCAGAGCTTTGGCATACGATGTCCATCGATCTAATCATGGTTTTGCCCCCATCTGAAGGAAATTAGTAATCATGATTACCATTTCCTCAAAGATGGCTAATTTAACAGCCCTGAAGAGATTACCTTCTGCTAAGACCTACTATTGATCTCACTTCCAGAAGCTGTTTTGAAAATTTCTTCATTTTGAAGTGGTGTTATTATCTGTTATTACCACCCTTAGACCAATGGCCAGACTCAGCAACTTAACGCAGGATTTGACCAATAGCTTTGGTGCTTTTGTGCCTCTACTCTAAATAACTGGTCCTCCTTTTTGGCACTAGCTGAATTTTCTTACCATTCACAGCACAACTCATACAACTCATTTTTTGCTGTCTTAATAATCTTCATACTAGAATGATTCCTTCTGTATTTCAAGGTAGAAACTTGGTACCACCTGCTACATATTTCGGCAAGCAATTGCCTTATGCAAAACATAAGTTGTAAGATACAGTAAACTTTCCAAGATTGAAAGATGAAAAGTTTCTGCGTCCATCATCCCCTTGTGTCTGTTTTGTTTGCCCTAAATTGGCTGGTTATGCCCAGAGTGGGTCCCTTGATCACTTTGCCACTGGATTCAAGCTAGCCTGGCTGATGAGGGGTGTTACCCGAAACCGGTCACAGGATGCTTGTTTCCAGTCCAGGGAAGACGTGGCTTGGCAGTTCGGGCTGGACTGTTCCCATGAGGAACAGACCCTAGACTGATTTGTATATGGCAGGGTCTGAACTGGGGTGGCGAAGGGAGCAGAAGAACAATGATGGATTTAACCAAGATCTGTGACTAGGGGGACTGTCTGTAAAGTTTCAGCGCTCCATCCATCATCCCCTTGTGCTTGCACTATGCCAATAACCACTGTAATACTTCTTCTCTTTGTGAAATTGGAGCTAAAGTTTGGTTGACGTCCAGGTTTCTGCTTACCCACCATCTGTCACTTAACACATTTTAACCCTGATTTTATGGAGCATTCAAGATTACTCAGATTAAAAACTCTGTGGCCTTCAAACTTCTGTTATCACTAAATTTGGATGATCCATCCAGTCTTTCATTCATCTCAATTGAAGTCGAACTGACCCTGTTCGATATCTATTTACTCTTCCTTGACCAGTCTTAGTGAACAATGTTACAACTTGAAATTCAAGAAATGTATGACTCTTGGATTTTTAGAAGGAAACTGCAGTTGTTTATTCACTGGAAAGGATACCTACCAGGTGAACGATCTTAAGAAGATGCCGACTCAGTTCATGCCCTATATTAATATGTCAAGTTTTTAGACAATTTCCAGATAAACCTGGAACTTCAGGAAAGGGGTATAATGGTATGCCGCTGCTGCGGTTCCAAGGTAGCTGCCATTCATGTCTTGCTCGCCATGCTCCAGGGAGTTCCAAGTAGGCGGAGAGGACATCCTGCTATTCCTGCATAGTGGCAGCAGGAAAACTCAGTAATGCGCCAGTGAGTCGCCATATGGAAGAACACGACTTACTGGACAACGGGGCTGCCCATGCACATTTTTCTCCCCGGGAATATTGGCTTGGGAAATACATCCAGGGTCTCACACCAACACTGCATTCTCCTTCCAAGAATTCCTCAGAGAGAGTCTCTAGGAAGGAATTATTTGTCCCAAACAAAGATGACCCCCACCTGCAGCCTCCTTAAAGGTTTCCCCAAGCCAAGATGGGAGCTTTTAATTATTAATATGATGTTCTGTTTCTCTCCCTACAAAAGGAGAAAACCATCAGCTACTCATTGCGTTGCAATGCTTTGAGTTGTCTCTTTTTTGGGTTTCACTCTCTTGACTTCCTACAAGTGTTCTTTTTCCTCCTCCTGAACCTGCAACAGTTCCTCTTATATTCCTCCAGTTCTCCAGTTGGGAGCTTCAGGTTACAAGCTTCATGCTATCCAGCACATCATTCCGTACCTCCTGTTGGCCTGTTCCGGCGACAATTCCTTCCTGCCATCTCAGGACCCCTTGCTCTCTGTCTTCTGTAGGATTTTTGCCCTTTGGGCATTTTCATCCTTGGAACTTTTTCCACAAGACACCAACTGCTTGGTGCAATCTGTGAAGGAGGCACTATGGCTTCTGGAAGCAGTCATGCTTACCTCTAGCACACTAAGAGGCCTATTGGGATGGTGGGCGGATCCCCCCCCGCCAGGCCGCTCGCCATCCATGCCTGAATGACCCCCCTCCATATTAGAATGGCTGGGGGGTCTGCGGCGGACGGGAATACTGTCTGCTGCTTTTCCACCCGTCGACGAGTTGACCGGGCGGAAAAGGGGCTTAATATGGTGGCGGTGTCTGCAAGACACCACCATCCATATTAACATGCAGGCGGAGATTGGCCTTTGGAAAGGCAGGCGGTCTTCGCTGTTGGGGTCCAGGATGTTGGGGGTGCACATGGGAGGTACCTATGGTACCCCCCAGCATTGGCATACACAAGATGGCATTGCAAATGGACTACATGCATTTTTAACATTGCGGCGAGTGCTGCTTACAGCACCGCCCGCCACAATGTTAAAAATGGGGGATGCACACGCCAGTGTGGCGGGCGCATCCTAATTCATATGGCGGGACAACCGCAACAATGGCGGGTGGTCCTGTTTCCCGGTACGGTCGCGGGGGCGGACATCGTAATAGGCCCCATAGTCTGTGAAGACCAGAATATCCAGGCTGAGAATCAGCGGCAAAGATCCATCCAAGCTCCTAGTCAATGACACTCTTTGGGGCTCAAGACATCTACCGATTGTCACCACAAAAGTATCAGACATCAAGAATAAACTTCCTCCGAAGGTTCCATGATAAGTTCTGGGTTGGCAATGCAGCTGTGAGCAAAACCTATTCAATACAATATACAAGGGCTTTGAGTCGGCCCCTTTCAATCATCGGCTTGCTTGTTAAATCAGCCTTTTTCAGTCACTGTTTGAAAGCATTGCAAATCACATCTTATATCAGCCCAAGGAATATTTCTCTCTCACCACATGCTGATGGCGCCACATGCTGCTGGCACCACATGCTGCTGGCACCAAATGCTGATGGCACCACATGCTAACGGCTTTTGGGTGTATTAGTTTGTCTCCTATGGAAAAGGCTGCATTGCATTTGTGAGAGGCTGTTTTACATTTATAACATACACCTAAACATTTCTTTTTGTCACATTATATATTTTATCTAATAAATGCATTTTAGCTTTCTTTTTTCTTGGTGGAATTTTTTTTTGGAATGTTTACTTCATGACTTGGGTGTGAGCCTTATCCTAACATGGTGCTCTCATTGCCTTTTCTTTATCATAAAACCAATACCACAACAACTAATGCCATGCCTCCACCAATTCCACACTTCCACCAATAGCATTACCACCACCATCACCATCCATACCACACCACCATCAAGCATTTCAAAACCTATAGGGCTGACAATAATGTTCTATCAAAGTGAAACATCATTTCTGCATACCTACCACATTAAACCCATAAATATTATATTTGCCAATGCTTGTATTTATTTACTGTTTTTTGATAATAAGTTTTGCAACCCATACTTTTTTTTAAAAATGTAAAGGAGGATCCGGTCTTCCAGCACCTTTATTTACTTTTACATTTGCTAATTAGTAGTTACATGGTTAAAACTTTCTGCGGTACAGGGTGAGACTGACAGTTTAATTGAGATAATCTCCGTTAGTACAATTCAAGGTTTCATGCACTCGTGTAAACTATTCTGAATACCTCCGAGATGACGCAACAGGTAAGAGCCTTTTGTTTACTCCACCTCCGCTGTGGGTATCAGCTGTACGATATTTAATACTTTGCAGTAATGTTCAGTTTTTCAATACAATGAATGGAGTACCTCCCTAATCCTTCTAATTAGTCATACTTGGGAAAACCCAATGTATTCTTTAAATGAAGGTTTAAGTGCGCCAAACTTCATTATCTTACATGAATCGTGTTTTCACGGTACTCACATTTGGTTTCTTTGGTATGCTTTTTTCAACTGAGAAGTAGTTATGACGAAGAAACTCGGGGGGATTTTCAGACCTTAACATTCTCAAAATAGCTAAAAATGAATTAGAGTGTCGTACTAGAAGAACATGTAAACCGTGACCCTCTTTACACAATGTTGAGTCAGTTACTGATATGATAACGCTGACATCGGGAATGTTGAGAAACTGACCAGCGTTACATTCTCTTGGGACAGCGAGACAGCTGTTTGTACCTCATAACAGTAACAGATTAGCAGACCACAGAGGCCAGGTGCAGAGAACAGCAGAGAGAATCAAAATCCCAACAATAGGGCTGGCACGCAGTACTATAGTAAACAAGTCATCACCGGTTGGTCACTAAAATACCCAATAATTGGCTGAAATTGTGCAACTGTCCCCCATCTATCTTAAGGTTTCTTGATAGATGTTAAATGGTATAGTTATCTGTGAATCTGGGTTAACATGCAGCCTAAGGTCTGGAATGTGATCTCTGTTTGCCCCTTCAAATGGTACATTTACTACGGGTAATTAGGCACAGCGGCACATTTTAAGACATTGTTCAGCTGTTTTCAGGATTTTGGAAGTTGATTTGGGGGTCATAGTGTATGGAAATCCAGCCATCTAGACACCTAACTGGTGGCCTGGCTCGGTGGGACCCCTGCCTTAGCCGTCTCTAGGGCACAGGATCTTAGCATCATTTTTAACACAAAAATTACATTTGAAGAGCATACTAGTAAACTTACTTTTACCTGTTGTTTTTTCATGCTGAAAATAGTAACGTAAATTGTTCCACTGCTACCCCACTCCTCCATGAAAATCTTAATTCAGACCCTTTTCCCCCCCACGGTGGTCTAGAGCTATTCTATTGTTGTACGTCTCCTTAAATTGCAATTGATCCAAAATGTGGCTGCTCTTCTTATTCTTGGCTTGAGGAGAAAGACCAGGATTTTTTTTGGTCGTGCTCTAAGTCCATGGCCATAAGTGCCGTCTGTTTTAGGCTTTATGTTTGTAACACAAAGATTTACACTGTCTACCTTGCATGTTTCCTTTGTTGGTCTCTGTATGTCCAGCTTTGTTTCCTTCAGCGCCAGGACGCCCTCTTTTTTGGGTAATCGCATGCTCTATAAATATTAAATCGAATTATGACATCACTGAAGCGGAAAGGGGTTCACTGACAAAATATCGATAGCAAAAAATAAATATGACAAAAATATCGATGAAAAAATATAGAATGCGAAAATATTGACTCCCTATACTTAAACAGGTGAGTACAAAAATATAGAATTAAAAATATCGAAGTTAAAAATAAAGATGTCAAAAATATCGATTTAAAATTATAAATAAAATTAAATAATATATATTAAATATATAAAATATTAATATTATCTTTAAACAAATACCTTACATTTAAAATACATTTTAACTAAATATAAAAAAGAACCTTAATTAAAAAAAATATAGACACATAAACATAAGAATGTATACATATGCATATATTTACTTTAAAATAATGTATGAATTTTTTCTTTATTTAATTTTTAAACATTTAAATTATATAAAAATAAAATATATAAATATATCAATAATTATATAATAGCGGAGAGGTAAAAATTACTATTCCCACTCCAGTGATTGCAACAGTAGTGAAAGAGCTGGATAGCGAAGGGGTCAAAATTACTATTCCCACTCCAGTAAGTGCAACAGGAGAGAAAGGCTGGATAGCAGAGGGTGAAAAATTACTATTCCCTCTCCAATGAGTGCAACAGTAGGGAAAGTGCTGGATAGCAGAGGGGTAAAAATTACTATTCCCACTCCAATGAGTGCAACAGTAGGGAAAGTGCTGGATAGCGGAGGGGTAAAAATGACTATTCCCACTCCAGTGAGTGCAACAGTAGGGAAAGTATTGGATAGCAGAGAAACAAAAATCACTAATAGCATTAAAAGAATTGAAAAAAATTAAATAATCTTAAAAATAAATAAACAATATTTTAGAAATATACGATTAAATATATTAAACATATAAAAAGAACACATATTATAATCTTGCTTACATACAACAAAAAGGTGCAAATATTATCTAAAATAATTTAATAAATACATTTATAAACAATATTTATTTAAAAGGAGCAAATATTAACAAACACATTTTTTACAACATAAATGTATTTCTTTTATTTCCTACCCTATAACACCACACCAATAAAAAAAGACTTCAACATTTTTATTTAAATGTATTTCCATAATTAACATAATTAATAATGAATTTAAAAATATTATTAATAAAATTTAAAAAACATTTATTTAGTACATATTCTTTAACACTATAATATCCACAACACACACCTACAATTAATTACACAATTAACATAATTAATTACTGGCGGAGGACGACCCGGCGGAGCCCTCCCGTGCGGAGTTGTTAAAAGCGATACAGGGGTCCCACTCGGCGCTGGAGCGGCAAATCGAAACGGTCTCCATTGATGTGAATTTGCTCAGGACAGACCTCCGAAACGTGGCGGATAAAGTGGCCGATGCAGAAGGGAACATAGAGCACCTAAAGGGGGAGGTGAAGACCCTCACACAGACAGTCGTGCAGCTCAGGGCTACGACAGCTGCCCTGGAACGGAGGGCGGAAGATGCGGAAGGGAGGGCCTGCCGCAGTAACATCCGGGTCGTTGGTGTACCGGAACGGGCGGAGGAAGGCAACGCGGAACGGTTCCTAGAACGCTGGATTCGCACGAGTCTGTGCCCGAGGGGGCTGTCGGACGTTTTTGTCATCGAGAGGGCACACAGGGCACTGGTGCCACCGCCAAGACCGGGGGCCCCTCCACGGGCCATCATCGCCAAAATCCTTAATTACCGCGACAGGGACTGTATTCTAAAGGCGGCGAGGGAGGTGGCGAATCTTATGTATGAGAACCGCAGGATCTCCATTTACCCTGACTATACGCAGCAGGTGCAGGAGCAACGAAAGTCATTCCTGGGGGTTAAACAGAAGCTACGGGCGATGACCCTGCAATACATGCTGCTCTATCCCGCCAAGCTAAAGGTACTGTGTCAGGGGAAGGCTCACTTCTTCGAAACCCCGGGAGAGGCTTGGGAATGGTTGGAAGCTCGGGGAGAGGATGTCCCGTCGGGAGCGGGGAGGGGCCCCCGTGAGGCGTGGGGCATGCGGCCACAGCGGAAACGTCCTAACAGGCGCAGGTATTCCGCGGGGCCGGTGGCAGGCCAGGATGGTGGCAGAGTGACAGTGGGAGCTGATGGGGCACTGCAGCTGGGACAGGCGGGAGCAGAGGAGGGGCCGGAGCCTTCCGCAGGACGCCCGGCGGGCCCCGAAGACATTTTGGTCCCGGATACGCTGCCGGCCTCGGAGGGAGAGGTCGTGGCCGCAACCCTGGTGATCCCGGAAACAGTGGGGGTTGAGACTCCGGGCCGGGGGGAGCCCTCTTGAAGCGACATGGTGCCCAGGCTTGGAGAGTCTGGGAAGGGATGTGACACTACCCTGGGTTGCGGTGTCTGTACTAGGCTGTGTGGGGGCTGAGACATGGACCCGGGAGGGGTTTGCCGTTTCTGTGGACTTTGAGTAATGGGGCGGGAGGGAGTTGGGTGGGGGGGACTGGGTGTTGAGGGGAGATTTGGTCAGGCTGCGCCTGGTATGTATGGTTGGTAACGGGGTCAGAACGGGGGTCGGGTGGGGGGGGAGTGGTGGTTTGAGTGCGGGGGTCTAGTTTGGGTGTGTGAATGGGGTGGCTGTGCACGTCCTGGCACCAGCGGGGTAAGGGCATATGGGCATGTTTGGTTGTTGCTGGCATAGTGCTCGTGGGTGGGGGGAGGGGGGCATTGTTGGGGGGGATGTTGATGGGGAAAGTTGATGACATCAGTTCTATTGCAGGTCAGGTACCGGAGTGGGGCTACGTTGGGAGGGGGTGGCCGAGGCGGGGTGGAGTGATTAAGAGATCATGGGATACAAGTTTTTGAGCTGGAATGTGAGGGGGCTCGGCACGTGCACAAAGCGATACAGGGTCCTCTCCATCCTCCGGCGGCACAAAGTATCGATAGCGTGCCTACAGGAGACCCACTTAGTGGATGAAGGGGCGCAGAAGCTGGGGAAAAAATTGCGGGGACAACTGTTTCATTCATCCTTCTCTACATACGCCAGAGGGGTCCTGATATGGGTGGCGCCGGGGGTGCCGTTCGCCATCCGATATATAGAGGCGGACGTCGAGGGCCGATACCTGCTCCTTCGGGCGCAATTAGATGGCAGGGACATAGTCATTTTGAATTCCTACGCGCCCAATATAGATAACCCCGCATTTTTCGGGGCCTTGCAGGACGTTTTGACTTACGATCTGGGGACCCCGATACTCTGGTGTGGTGATTTCAATTGTGTCCTGGATCCGGTACTGGACAGGGCGCCCCCCCCGGGAGGGGACGAAACCGCGAATGACTGACCAACTCAAAAGGGTAATGGCCAACATAGGGGTGGTGGATGTTTGGCGCCAAAAGCACCCCACGCAGAAGGTGTTCACCTGCTTTTCACCCACGCACAACACACATAGTCGGTTGGATCGGGTTTTGGTGGCGGATGAGCGGCGGGGTATGTCGGTGGAGGTCACACACCTGGCTTGCTTCTTATCGGATCACTCGCCGGTGGCATGCGTGGTCCAGTGGGGACCCCCGGTGGTCCGTCCTCAGACTTGGAGGCTGCTGGCGGACCTCCTCCGGGACCAGGTGGGGAGGGAGCACGTGGCGGCAGCCATAGGGGACTATGTAGCCCTCAATTGGGGAGCGGGAGACCTGGCAGTAGCCACGAAGTGGGAAGCCCTAAAGGCAGTGGTGAGGGGCGCATGTATGGGGCTCACCTATGGGGTCCGGAAACAGCTTCTCCGGGACCTACAAAAGGAGGAGGACCTCCTCCAGCAGATCCAGAGGGTGGGGGACCCCGATGCGGCGCAACAGCAGGAGGAAGGGGAGGCTCGGGCACGGGTGCAGGACACCATAGACAGGTTGGATAAGTTCACTCTGAGCCAATATAGGCAGCGCCTCCATAGAGAGGGGGATAAGTCGGGACGGCTGCTAGCATGGATCCTGCGGCGAGAGCAGGCTCCCGAGCGTATTGTGGCTCTGCGGGACTCCGCCGGACGTGTGGTATGCTCGGAGCAGGACATGCTGGGGGTACTCCAGGCTCACTTGAGGCTGCTGTACGAGGCGGCCCCAGATATCTCGGAGGCCCAATATTTGCCATATTTTCAAGGGCTGAAGATGCCGACCCTGGCGGACTCGGATCGGGAGGGTTTGGAGGAGGGCTTGTCCTTGGCGGAGGTCCGGGGAGCGCTGGCCCGCTTGCCGCGTGCTAAATCGCCCGGAAGTGATGGTTTTCCATCAGAGTTCTATCAAGAGTTCGCGTAGGAACTGGCGCCGCTCCTGCTGCAGGTGTTCCAGGCGGCGTTAGAGAGGGGTGAACTCCCACGGACCATGGCCCAGGGCGAAATCTGTATGATTTTCAAACCGGGGGGTGATAAGTATGACCCGTCGTCCTACCGCCCGATCACCATGTTGAATATGGACGTAAAAATCCTAACGAAATTGTTGGCCACCAGGCTGGCTCCCCATATGGCACATTTAGTGCACCAGGACCAATGTGGGTTTATCCCGGGGAGGAATACGGCGATGAATCTCCGACGCCTGAACCACATACAGCATGAAGTGAGGAGTCGGGAAGATCAGACGGTGTTGGTCTCTATTGATCTAGCTAAGGCGTTTGATACCGTGGATTGGGCGTACTTACAGGAGGTCCTTCGGAGGGTGGGCCTTGGGCCCAACTTTAGTCGGTGGATACAGATTTTATATAGCGCCCCGAGGGCAAGGGTGTGCCTGGGTGCTGCGCGATCGGAGGAGTGGCTGGGACGGGGCACGAGACAGGGATGCCCCCTCTCGCCGCTACTTTTTGCGCTGGCGATTGAGCCGTTCGCTGTCACGATTAGGGCGGAAATGGAGCAATGGGGAATCCAGGTGGGGGATACGCGGAATGTGATATCGCTCTATGCAGATGACGCCTTGTTTTATCTGAGGGCACCGACGGAGGCACTTCCGGTCCTGCTGCATCACCTGGACCGTTTTGGGGAGGCGTCGGGCCTAAGAATTAACCGCAGTAAATCTCTTATATTCCCGCTTTCGGGCTTTGATGCAACGCCCTGCGAGGCCCTGCCGGAGCTGGGGTTGCACTGGGAACGTGCGAGTTTCCGGTATTTGGGGATTCAGGTGGCCGCCACGGAGGGATTGGCGCTCGCACGGAACATGGATCGAGTACTTGCCTCACTGTGGCAGTCTGTGACGTTTTGGAATGCCCTGCCGCTGTCCCTAATGGGACGCTTGTCTGTAGCCAAGATGGTAATGCTGCCACGGACCTTGTACATCCTGCAGAATACGCTATGCCCTCTCCCTCCTAGGGTTTTCCGGATCCTCAATTCACTGCTGACCTCCTTGCTTTGGGCGGGGGGACGCAGTAGGGTGGCCCTCAGGACGGTCATGCGCGCCTATGAAGAGGGGGGATTGGAGGCCCCACGTTTCGATTTATATTATTATGCAGCGCAGCTCCTCCCGGCGACGGACCTTCAATAGGCCTTGATGCGGGGGTCGGGGTCGGACGCGGCGCTCCCCTACGTGGTGACACATACGGCACGGGTATGGCAGCGGTTTGTCGAGCGGGTCTTGGGTGCGGCACCCTTCCATAGGGATTTACCAATTTGGATCCTGGCCCCCATGGTGGAACTAGAGCGCCAGGTGTCATACCGGGACTGGAAAGAGGGGGGTTGTGAAGTGTTGGCAGACCTGTACCCCTCGGAGACCTTCCTGTCATTCGAGCAAGCGGAGGAATTTTATGGCCTTCGGGGGGGACAAAACCTACATTATCAAGGGCTGCGGGCGGTGGTGCGTTCGGTCTGGCCGCAGTGCCCGGAGATGCCCCCGATGACGCAGACTCTTAATGTAATCCTGACGTGCGGCCGGGGCCGTAGATTAATTGCATTGTTATACGCGGCGATGAAACGCGATTCGGCTCCGGTGCCTCCGGCGTGGGCGGCCTGGGAAGCGGATTTGGGAGAGCCTTTAGAGCAAGGGCAACGAACGCGAATCGGAGCCTTGACGAGGAAAGTTTCCTGTAACGCGCGGTTTAAGCTCACCCATTTTAATTTCATGCATCGCACCTACCTTACCCCGAAGGCGCAGAGTAGGTTTGGAACGGGCAGGGGGGACGACTGCCCTCGGTGCAGCGCAGCAGGGGCGGGATTTTTACACCTGGCCTGGGACTGCCCGCTGGTAGAGACGTTCTGGGTAGGAGTGGTGGGCCACGTTGCGGCCGCCACTGGCCTCCGAATCCAACGGACACCCCTACACTGCCTGTTAGCCCTGGTTCCCAAACCGAGGAAACGGAGACTTGCCTATAAATTGCTGCAATTAATGTTGGTTTTGGTGAGGCGTAGGGTCGCGATTACCTGGATGGGTCGGAAGGCCCCGGAGCTCGATACATGGCTCAGGGATGTGAGGGAATGGTCGCTGGCGGAAGAAACACATATGCAGAGCTCTAGGAGGGACGAGAAGTTGCAGGGGGACCTTCTGGCGTGGCGAGTTCTGTTTATGGAGGGGTTGGCGGAGGAGGGGCAATCGCCACAGAGTGAGTCGGAGGGAACGAGTGGGGAGCTGTATTCCCCGCTACCTTCGGAGGGGGAGGGGGGAGGTGATGAAGGCGAGGCTGATCCTGTGCAGCACTGAGCGGGGCTGGCCCGGATACTCTCACGTTACAGCCGGTGGCCTGCCTCACTCCAAGGTATTCCATATGTATATGTTTGCTGATTGGACCTGTATGTACTGCTTATTTCTGATGTCGGGGGGAGGGGGGAGAAATCTGATTGTTTGTATTAAAATGAAAAATAAAGTTAAAAAAAAAAAATCATAATTAATTACTAATTAATTCATTTAAATTAATTAACAACTAATAAAAATTCATCAATAAAAAATAAATTACTTTCCACCAATTACACCTATAAACACCACAACACACACCTAAAATTAATTATACAATTACCATCATTAATTACTAATTAATTTATTAAAATGAATTAACAACTAATTATTGGTAATATGTGTAGGGCACTGACAAGATGAAGAATTTGAGTGGTGGCACATTCAGGATTCACTTCGGGCTTCAGGGGGATGGGAATAATGATTAGACGATCCTTTCCCATGCCAATCGATCATACCTGGAACGATGCATCCGGGAGATATGCAGCCATGGCAGGAAGATGGGAGTGAATGTCACACACTGGCATTGATCTATGTGCCCCCGGGGCTGCTTAAGGATCTGGGGAAGGTTATGCTGCCATTTCCCGAAGGGCGACTATTAGTGGGTGGCAACTTTAATGCAGTGTTTTCCGCCCATAGAGCCCAAAGACCGCCACGAGATTTGGGACCTGTGCAAACTGTCCTCCACACCTTCATGGAAGTGCTTGGGCTTGCAGACGTGTGGTGGATTCACCACCCGCTAGACGCCCAGTTCACGTTCTATTCTGGGGCGCACAATAGCCTCTCCCGGATTGCCTACATCCTTACACCGGCAGATCAGGCGAGGCACATCACAGAAGTCAGACACTTGGCACGGGGCATCTCGGACCACTCTCCGATCTGGGTGCAGGTGGGGGGCGAGGGAGGAACAGGCGGGAAGAATAGCTCCGATTAATCCCTGGCATCTCCGTAACCCAACTATAAAAGCAAAAGTCACACACAAAATAGAGTCTTACTTCCAAGAGAATGAGAGATCAGTGGAGTCAGCACAGATGCTTTGGGAGGCATTTAAGACAGTGATTCGGGGCACGCAATATTACAAATAGCGGGGATAAAGAAAGAGAGAAACGCAGAACTGAGTAAACTAGAAACAGAAATCCTTAAACTAGAAGGAGACCTAATAAATAGTGGAAACAATGAAAAGATGCACATACTTAAACTAAAAAAGGCAGAATATAAGGACGTGGCGACAGAAAGGGCAAAAACGCTAAGCAGAGATAAAATGAGTAGAATATATGAGTTGGGGGATAGAGCTGGAAAACTGCTGGCTTGGTTGGATAGGAGGGATCACGCAAGTCGACTAGTCATAAAACTTCTGACAGATGCGGAAAAGGTGCTCTCCGATACACAACTAATAGCAGATGAGTGTGCCAACTATTATAAGCAAATATATGCCTCACATGTTACCCTTCCAGAAGAAGAATCGGCAGCACTGTTGTCGGATATGACATTGCCAACATTGACAGAAGAAGATAATACACCATTAGAAAGCGATCTTACAAATGACGAGGTGGCACATGTTTTCAGGGGGTTGCAATCAAGAAAGGGGTTGGGTCCCAATGGCCTCCCAAAAGAGCTCAGCAAATTAAAACCAGATAGGATCACTCCATACCTTAAAGGCATGTATGAAGAGAGCCGAGAAAGGGGCGGACTGCCCCGTGATCAGAGACTCGCCACTTTGGTGGTGATACATAAAGAAGGTAAACCCCGAAATAGATGTTCCTCTTACAGACCCATCTCCCTACTAAACGCAGATGCTAAGATATTGGCAACATTGTTAGCCACCCGCCTGCTGGAGTAATCTCCAAATTGGTGGTCCCGACCAATCTGGCTTCATGCCTTCAAGAAACCCATCCACTAATCTTCGAAGATTACGTGGAGTAATGGGACGGATAGATACCATCAGGGAAGACTCAGTGGTGGTGTCCTTGGATACCACCATGATGTTCAATACAATTGAATGGCCTTATCTTTTTGCTGTGCTGAGAAAGTTGGGGTTTGGCCCTAATTTCATTGGATGGGTAAAACTATTATATACTGACCCACTGGCACAAGTAGTGGTAAACAACAAAAAGTCAGAGACCTTCACCCTGCGGAGAGGGATGAGACAGGGATGTTCCCTGTACCCGTTGCTCTTTGCGCTAGCATTGGAACCCCTGGCAACATGGATCCATAAAGACCCCATTATCAGGGGCTTGCCGTGGTCGGTGGCATGGGAAGACCATATTTCCCTCTATGCCAATGATATATTATTATATCTGGCATCGCCCCGATTGTCGATACACAGGGTCCTTAAAAATATTTACCAATTTTGGTAAATATTCAGGATACACAATTTATTGGGCCAAATCACTGATCTTTGTCTTAAGGGGGAGGTTTCCACACCTGCCTAGCGAATTCCAAGTGGCAGAAGCAAGGAATGGTCTTAAGTGCCTGGGAATTTACATTACTAAAGATCCTGAACTAGTCTACACCCACAATCTACTCCCACCACTGCAGAGATCAAAAAATGACATAGAACACTGGAAGGCTCTCCTGGTATCCCTATTAGGTAGAGCAGCACCCTTTAAAATGATGTCCCTACCCAGCTTTCTTTATGTCCTACATAATTCTCCTAACCCTGTCCCATCAACATATTTTGTGGCAGTGGAAACTGCACAGCGGGCACTACTGTGGATAACGGGGCACATCCGAATAGCGATAGCAAAATTGGTAAGGGGTGGTACAACAGAGGAATAGGACTCCCTGATATTTAGAAATATTACTGGGCGGCTCAATTGGCAGCCATTAACCAATGTATGTATCGGCCACAAGAAGACCCAGGGTATCAAATGGAAAGGTGGCTGCTACTGAGAAGATCCTACACCAGGGCACTCTATTCCAATCCCGCAAAACTGCAAGTGACTGGACCCACAGCACACTCTGTCCAGATATGGCATACGGTACAGAAGAGTTTGGAATGGGCCAAGAAACTTACACAAGTCCCCCCTTTGTGGGACTTGGAACAATTAAGCATCCAGAGGAAGAACAAGAAGGGATTTGATACATAGGACATCATAGGCCTCAATGTTCACATAAACAATTTGGCTAAAGGAGCACTCTTCAGTTTCCGTCATCTCCAGAAAATTAAACCCTTTATTCCAACTGATGACTTTAAACTTGTTGTCCAATCTGTGGTCCTCTCACAAATTGATTACGGCAACGCTATCCTCACCAGAATCCCCAAGGTCCACCTAACCCCACTCAAATCTGTGCTCAACCTAGCGGCCAGGCTAGTCACTGACTGCAAACGTTTTGACCACATCTTCCCCAGTCCTCAAAACTCTTAAATAGCTTCCCATTGACAGCAGATCCTCCTACAAGACTGCTTGCATTTCCCACCAAGCACTTCACCAAAATACCTCTCTAATAAACTCAGCAAAGCGGGCCGATGAAATGCACTAACACTCTACTCCTCGTCCCACCCCTGCTAAAAAAGAAAACTACACAATCTCGCTCCCTCTCCGGCAATGCCCCAAACATTTGGAACGCCCTCCCTAAAGATCTGCGATGTAACCCTTCCTACTTCAGCTTTAAAAAAGACCTCAAAACACACCTCCTTAACAAATATTGGGGGACATAATCCCGTGCCTCAAATTCCTCCTCCCGCCTCCACCATCTAGGTCCCCCTTTACTCTCCTACTATAGCCCTTCCCCCTATATTCCACCGGCTCTACTCGCTCCCTCACCCACTGCTTCCCTCTGCTCCTTCACCCAGTTTTTCCCTTCCCTCATAACTGTCCCCATCTAAAATACCCCCTTCCCCCTTTTGTTACACTCCCTCCTATTCATGCCTTTCTACTTTCTGCCTGTAGCCCCTTACGCTTATCTCCATCTCATATCATATTTTATAATTTGATCTCCCATATCTATGTTAACTATGTTAATAGCCCTTGTCTCAGCTATCTGTTAATTCGATTTGTATAAACTCTAGCTTCCCTCTTTTATTAACCTATTGAATTCCTACACTACTGTAAAATTGTTCTTCTGCCCTTACTATCCTCATACTTATTTAAAGCGCTCTGATATACCAGGTTCAGCCAGCGCTATATAAAACTTTTAAAATAAAATAAAATAAATAAATAAATAGGCCTCTCCTGGGTGGGGGACTTGTGGAGGGGCGGGAAGGTGATGGCCCTTTCGCAACTACAGCAAGAATACGAGTTGGCAGACACAGAACGCTTCATATACTTGCAGATGCGACACGCATTACAAGCTAATATCCCATTTGTTTTGTGTTGTTGAATCTATGCAATGTTTCCTGCTGTAAAGCGCTCCGATACCCTAGGGTCAGGCCAGCGTTATAAAAAACTTCTTAAATCAAATAAATAAATAGGTAATCCCTGAGGCTTCGCCATTGGAGGATAGGCTAGGCTACTTGATGAATACATGCCCAAAAAAGCGATATCGCTGACCTACCGGAAGTTAATTAGTCACACCCCAGACCCTCTTGCACAACTCTTTAGAAAATGGGAAATGGACTAGGTAGAATTCGATGAAGAAGACTGGCTAGAAGCGCTAGCTTCACCAAAAGAAGTTGCAATCTCGTCTAGATTAAAATGAGTGCAGTTAAAAATATTACACAGAATATATCTGTCGGGACCAGCAATGGGAAAGATGGGTTACGGGGTGGACCCACACCGTAGGAGACAATGCAGATGCGACGGTACATTCCTACACATACTCTGGGAGTGTACCCACATTCACAAGTATTGGGAAAAGGTCATGCATTGCATGGGAGAAGCCTTGGGACTAAGTCTAGCCCTAGAAGCAAAAAGATGTCTGTTAAATATTTGGGAGCCAACTGATCTAAACAGTAAAGAGAAAACATGGGCAACGCTTGGGCAGATTGTCGCCAAACGAAATATAGCTAGACTCTGGGAAGCACAAGAGGTCCCAACAGTGAGGGCATAGAAAGAAGACATGGACTGGTGCATGTTCAGACAAAAAACTGTGTATATCTCTAAGGAGTGACCGAAAAAGTGCACACAGATTTGGGGAAAGTGGGATGTATATAGAGGTAATATCTGTGCCCCGCCCCCCCATTGCCTCCCTCCCTGGATGGATCGCAATAAGTTGTGAAATGTAATGAATAAATTACCCACCACCTGTTAAAAACCTGTAAATTCGGTAATGCAAATGTGGATCAAAATGTACTCCCAGCAGCAAAAGTGTGTAAAGTGTTGTGTTGATATTTGTTATCAATAAAAAGAATTATCCCCCCCAAAAAATGAACAACTAATTATTAATTCATCAATTACAAGTAAATTACTGACCACCATTTTTACCTATAAACACAACAACAAACGCCTAAAATTAATTCCACAATTATCATAAATATTTGCCAATTAATTAATTAAAATTAATTAACAACTAATTATTAAATGATTAATAACAAATGAATTTACACATTTAAAACTAACATCTCAATTAAACAAATATTAATTAATAAAAATGATTCAATAAATGTAATATAATTGAATTACTTTCCACCCTATTCCCCTATAAACCCACAACCTGCTACGGAACTAAAAACGCAAAATTCATATAAAAAAATAAGAACTACTAGAAATAATCAATACATTTTATATAATTAAATTACTTCCCACCCTATTCCCCACAACCCGATACGGAACTAAAATGCAGAATTCAAATAAAAATTTTTTATAACTACTAAGATTTTAACACATATAATAAGCATACAAACAATTCTTATAAAAAAACATACATTACACACATATAAAATACAAAAATACATAACATTAATAAAAAAATTGATATTTTTAACAACTATGGGGCCGATTCCGATCCGTGTAAAATTTTCCCCGTACGAATCATATCCGGATTTTTTTACGTACGAATCGTACAAGTCCCGTACAAACTTGCAAGTACGATTCATATGTACAAAACTCCATACGAATCGCATTGGGAAAATTCCCCGACACGTCCCCGGGTCGGAAAAAGTGTCCAACACGTCCCCGGACAGTTTTACCTACGAATCGGGAAACCGAAGTCCGAACGCGCAAGTACGATCAGTCCCGTCCGTCCGAATGCACAACCGTATGGTAAAAACACCGTACGGAGCGAACCTCTATAGCAACCATGTAGACGTCTAAACATGTGCCCGCATACGCGCCGAACACCCCCCCAGCCCCCGCGGATGTACGCGCCGGACCCCCAGCCCCCCCGTGGACGGACGCGCCGGACTCCCAGCCCCCCCGCGGACGGACGCGCCGGACCCCCAGCCCCCCACGGATGTACGCGCCGGACCCCCAGCCCCCCCGCGGATGGACGCGCCGGTCCCCCAGCCCCTCCACGGGGGTGGGGGTCCGCGCCGTACAGACTAGGGTGGGGGTCCGCACCGTACATACGGGGGTGGGGGTCCGTGCCGTACAGACTCGGGGGGCTGGGGGTCCGGCGCGTCCGTCCGTGGGGGGCTGGGGGTCCAGCGCGTCCGTCCGCAGGGGGGCTGGGGGTCCGGTGTGTCCATCCGCGGGGGGGCTGGGGGTCCGGCGTGTCCATCCACGGGGGGGCTGGGGGGCTGGCGCGTACATACAGGGGGCTGGGGGGTGGTGTTCGGCGCGTACCAGGCCCCCTTTTCCTCACGCTTCGCGGCGTACTTGGCTTTTCCGGCACTTTTTGGGTGCCGTAAAAATATTGCCGTCCGGAGTGCTGTCGGTACGAATCGTACTTGCTGGTACGTAAAAGGCTGCCTAACTCCGTCCGCATGTCGCGTATGCGCTGTCCCGGATCACATTCGGATGTATTTTTGTGTCGGTCGGTGTTTTGTACGATTCGTACGGAAATGGTGTTTCCGTACGAATCGTACTTTCATGTTTGTATGGTGTTTTTACCGGGTTCGAGTCGGACAGAGAAAACGCTCCGTCTGACGATTCGTACCCGGTTTCTCCAGGATCGGAATCGGCCCCTATATTTTTGCAAATGATATTAAACACTTCGATATTTTTTAAATCGATATTACTTACCTAAAATCGATATTCTTGACCACGAGAATTTGTCTGTCGATATTTTTGACACGATATTTGTGCAATTCAATATTTTTTACTCAATATTCTGTCTCTGCACCTAAAAAAGGGTCTCTCTTTAATATCTGTTGACTGGGTCAGGCTAAAAGTTAGGACTTTCTGAACATTTCCAACAGTTGAGATCAGCATTCTTCGAGAAGAGGTGTGGAGAGTGCACGACCTGGCTAAAGCCAGGGCCTGCCCTGCACCAAATTCTTATGGGTGTATCCAAAGCTTACGTCCAATGGACAGTGGCTGAAGGTGTATTGATCCCAAGGCTAGGCCTAAAGCCAGGCCCTGCACTCATGTCAGCATGCGTGAAATGTGCCCAGCGTCTCTTGCTGTGTGTTGCCGCTTATTGGTCCTGGTTAAACCTAGAGAATGTGTTCAGAGCACGAAGGGAAAAGCTGAAAGCCGTAGCAAGCAAGCGCTGAGGAAACTGATGCTGGGCACAGGGCCTTCCCAAAAGTGAAGTCAGACCTGGTCCTTGATTCCGGTTTGCAGCAAATTATTAAGCTCAGGAGGCTCTTGGGTGTTGAACAGTTTCAATGATATCATTAATGATTTAAATTTTGATGTGATATGTGATGCTATCTGTCAATGTTGCTAAGAGACCATTGTGGGGCAAATAACTGCTCTATGCCAGCTATGCTATGAAACCAGAACCATTCTTGCTTATTATTGTGTACTATCTGCAGTGTAGCTGATATAAGAGCTTCTATTCAATAAATACTAAGGAATCCGAGAAGATGCTGGGGTACTGTTCCATACTCTGGGCAGTAATGATCGAGCATCATCCTGCTTCTTGAATAATATTGCTATTGCCGGAGTCAGACTTCAGAGTTAGGCGTCATCTAAACACAGAAGTGATGTTTTAGCAGTGATACTTGCATTGTGAATGGAAGGGGGCTTGTGTCAGCTACGGGCTTTGGCTCTCCATGGTAGATACTGACGAGGTAGAAGCTATTCATTGATATTTGATGTACACGAGTCTAACTGTAGTGACACTAGTTTTGTTAAAGTTTGAGAAGTTGTTAGACACTCTACGGTGAGAAGCACAGAGCATTGTATAAGCACAGCATTTATTGGTCTGCACGTGAACTGGGGCTAGAATCAGTAACAGCAAGTCACAGCTTCTTATCTTGTGGTTACCAAGGCGACAAGTTTAGACTGGGAAGGTACCCAGTACCTGAAGTTCCAGGCTATAAGAAGCTGACAGGTGAGATGCATGCAAATAGAATCAATATGACTTCCACATCGCCTTCCAAGAAGGAGTTTCTCAAGGTGAAAATTGAGTAAAAAACACAGTTTCATTGAAAAAATGCAGGTGCGGTAATCCCACATTTGTTACCTCCTACAAACCCCCAGGTTACACCACGAGACCTAAGTCCTTGGTAAAACGCTGGAATTACAGGATTTATGAGGCAATAAGTGCAAAAACACAATGATTTCCATGTTTTATTCCCCATCAACTTGCAACACCACAGTGCTATAAAGACTCTCATGTTACCAATAATCCTGCTATCTGTAACTTTGTGAGTGGGTTTACCGTTTGTAAATAGGGCCTGAATAGTATTGGCGCTTTGGTAATGGGCCTGCACTGCCCCATGGGACAGTGTACAGTGTGGCTCTACTATGTGTCAGGCGCCGAGGGACAGATCGCCACATTTTACCAAAAGTGGCCGATGACCACTACTCTGCATTTTTCATCTACTTAGTTTAAAAAATTTCTGAATTTAATTGATTAATCCCTATATGACCGATTTAGTCAAATTACTTGTATCACATCCACATACCCTGGAAGGCCAATGCATTGTAGCTAACCCCGAGTATTAGATATGAGTGATGAAGACACACACCTCCTATGTATTTATCTTTCATAAGAGCATCTTAACCATGATCTGGCATCTGTGGTAATGCCTGCCCTCCAGCCAATCCCATCACACCTTCAGAACTTTGGCGCGCACTCTCGGGAGGAAATTGAACAACAGTTGTCAGTTGCAGCAACCTTTAGCATCACAACGGTGGTGTGCATAAGACACGTCAAAGAGAGATGCATAAGGAAATCACGCAGTGCCTTAAATCCCGATTAACCATGGGTCTTGCATTTGTAGTGGAAAGACGAACAATACTCTGCTCCTTTCCTCTGATAAAGGACATCTGATGAAACCTGTTGCCTTCATGACACATACAGGTCTGATGCCAAGGAGCTTGGCTCCGCCCCTGCAGGCACAGGCTCTAAAGATATGGCATTAAGGTTAACTGCATTGGATACTGGGCATAACCATACTACGGCCGATTCATAAAAGTATTTATTAATACGACAAGTAGAACCACATGTGTACTATTTTACGTACTCTTGTGTCATTCTGTGACTCGGGCCTAAACATCCAGCTCCCCATTACTAAAAGTTCAAAGAGGGCACAGTCCTTTCGATGTGGAATAATTGTATAAGATATTCCATGAATAGTCCCATTTTGTTCCTTTTTTCGATGTTGTGATGTTGATTCTCAAAGGAATGCAAGAGCATGTGATAGAGTTCTACAGGAATACAACTTAGAGTCCACAAAATCCTTTTTGTCATTAAGGGCCATATGTGCAAATTGATTTAGCATTTCCTAACGGTCCGAATCCCTATTTCGGGCGGTTAGGAAATGCAAAATCGCAAGATGCGTCGCAAGATGCGGTTTCTACACAGTATGGAACACAGAAAATAGTTTGAGTCCAGCACTCCCCTTCTTTGGTCTCGGCTAGCGAAGGCTGCGCTTGCGCAGTCTCGCTCGCGAGATTTAACGTTTTAGAAGTAGGGCTTTAACCCGCCCCTCTTCTTCCCTCTTCTCCATTGGCTGGCCTCTTAAATGCTGGTCAGCCATTGGAGAAGAGCTTTGTCTCTCCAAAGAAGCCCCGTCTTTTTCGGATTTGGGGGCGTGTTTTTTACTTTCTTTCTCTCCTCTAGAATGTAAACATTCCAGCCAATGGCAAGAGGAGAGAAAGAAAAACACGCCCCCGAATCCGAAAACTCCGCTGCGTTTCTCCGAGGCATTTCTGCTTGACCTCGGAGAAAGGCGGTGGTGTTAATGGCGTCCTCTTCCCCTGCTCTCGGCTCCCGTGTTCGGCTGCTGCTCTGGTCTCCTCCCCCCTGTCCTCTCAGGCTGTGCACCCAGTGTGGCATTAAGTCAGCCTACTCGGGAAGGGACCGAGAAGCTTCCCTAACAAGATATATCATAAAAAGCTTTAGTGAATAAATTCAAGGACTTCCAAACATCTGCCCGCGGAACTACGGCGAAGAATACATCGATCAATCTGACATACACTCCACCATCCAATCAGCAAGAGGCCTGCATGACGTCAGGGCCTGACGTTGCTCCCGCCCCCTCGGTGCGATATAGCTGCTGAAGAGCGCAGGGCGCGCGCTTGCGACACAAGAGAGTGAGTGGGGGCATGCGGAGACCATCAGGCACAGATCCATCAACCCCACCGCTGTGTAGTGCGACGCTTCTGCCAGCGAGCATCTACCTGTTGTTCCACCATCGGAAGCAGTAGATCAGTGGAGCCTTGCGCGCGCACTCCCCTCTCTGAAACGCAAGTTACATGCATAATTGATTATCTTCTAGGACGCATCCTTGGGAAATTGAAAGTGTTCGCCTCGTTTTGCACAAGGTGCTTGAGAGGCGGGGTCTTAAGGGGTCGCATCTCCTTCTATTTTGACTTCCCGAGTTACCGATACCCATATTATACTTTGTGTTTCATACATTGTTTACGAATGCGCAGATTGCCGTGGGCTAGACTTGTTTCCTGCAATTCATAATGTGTTCTGCTGTCATTTGTTTGGGCGAAATGTCAGCATAAACTTGACTTGGAAACAGCACGCATATAGGCCATTCTGACTGGTGAAAAGTAGCTTTCTAGTCATACCAGGCTTTTAGAAGAGGTGGATGGTTTATCATGCTCAATTACATTGTTTTTAGTGAGTGATGGATATCTTGCAACACGTTATTTGGTACAATATGTAGGCATTTGCAGAAAACGTGGGTGTAGCTAAATGTTGCTTTGTGTAGCGAAGTGTATCCGATCCTTGGGTAATATTCATTTTACATTTAATCGGGGAAAGCACTATCATGGCACGCAGAATTTGGAGAAGAAATGGATACAATAATATTATGAATAAAATGAACAAAGGCACACACACTGTTGGCTGAAGTCGTAATTAGACGAAAGTGCACCGTGAATTTTAATAAGCTGCTTAACGGAAACAACTAGCATGATTGGTTAACTGATGGCTGTGAACGTGGGCCTATTTCTCTTTTTTGTATTGCTAGTTTGTGTTTCTAGGTTTAATACAGATGCACTCAATATTGTGCATCTCTGCCCCAGGAGATGCTCAAAATGTGTGCAGGCCTTCATTGCAGCCTTTACCTTTCCGATGCATAATACAGTTTTTTAGAAATGCTCGCTGCCCTAATTTCTGACTGAAATGACATTTCTTTTTTTGCTTAATAATATGGTAAATAGGTTGCCCATTGTGGTATTGGAGAAACCCATTGTCTTTAAACGTGGTGGTATATTTGTCTTTGCATAACAATTAATTTGCACTCTTTTTATGGGAGACTTTTCCTTATAAAGTAAATTTTTTGCGATTGATAAATGTAACCCCTTTTGTGGTGGTTGTTTTGGTTCTGCTTGCCACAGAGGACGCAGTGCTTTAGTGCACTCTAAATATTTGCACGTTTCCGCCTTTATCGTGTTGTCTGCGAGTGCCCGAGGCAACCTTGAAATAGTTTAGCTACAAGCTTCCCCATTCAGTAACGCGTTTCTAAGGTCTTGGTCTCTGCCGTTCTGTATGACAGATTTGCGGTATACGCTACTTAAAAAGTAGGAAAATTGTACACCCTTCTTCCACTAGTCAATAACAATAAACAAAATGGAGCAAAAAAATATTCGTATTGTGGGAGTGAAAAACATTAAATATGTTTGTGCATCTAAATGGGATATAAACAGTAAGTCTCTCCATGGTAGGGCCTAATAAGACAATTATGAAGATGACATTTGTTTAATACTTTTTGTTGTTTAATTCTACCTTTTGGTACTTTCTAAAACTGTATTTAGAATTTATGAGCCTAACAGCAAATCCAGATTGCTACTTCGATTTAGAAAGAAAGAAAAAAGACTCCAGCGAGTAAAGAGCGAGATAGTTAATCCTTTCTTGTAACGCATGCACACGAAATGGGTCAACTGCACAGATGTAGCCAGCACCCAAAATGGGCCTGCAATGTATGAGAATACAAAGGCCTGTTGGCAACATACGTTAATAAAATAATTTTATATATATTTAGGGCTTAATGGATGCACTATGCTAGTTTTAAAAAACAATCCTGCATTTAAGTAGTTAACCTTTACTTCAGTGGTACAGTCCTCTATTTGTGAAATTAGGTGGCTGCAGATGTTGGAAGGAGCGCCAACAGAGTGGACAGGTCAGGATGCAAAAGCAGAAAACTCATAATGAGACACGTATATGCTGGTCAGGTAACATGCTGAGTGAAGCATAGCATTGTAGTTCACATGTTTTAAGCTACACCCTTAATTGCTTAGGCCATGAAAAGCACACTCTTGAGAGAGATTAAGCTATTGACATTGTAAATAACAATGCCGTTTCTTTAAATGTTTTAAAAACGAAAACATAAACAAAAATAATGTCATGAGCAATGCCAATAGCTCTAACTTTAACAATGCCGAGACCATTGCATTGTAAATGCTTGTATTTACATGGAGAACCGTTTTCCTTGAATGAAAGACGCCTCAGATTCTCACTGTGTTTTCCACTTTCGGTTTCGTGGTCATTTAGCCCTTGGGGGGGACAGTCTGCTTCTTGACCAATGGAGGCCCCGCACGGCCCGCCCAACTCTGCCACCCACCCAGCCCGGATACAGACGCGCATCTGGCCTGCTGCTTCGCTTCTTCCAGTCACCTCAGAGGCTCTCTTCCTTGTTTTCAGACAAGAACAAAGTAATGACTGAGCGAAATGCTCCCAAAATGTGAACATGACAGGCAGAAACAGAAAACGCTGAGGCACACCTCAAAAGCAGTGGCTCAAACACCGCCACCTCTCTGTAACTTGTGAGAGAACCAGTGAAACACAAACTCAAAGCAGAGAGACTCCAACACTCGGTCCTTCCTTGACTAGTATCGCTCCGAGAAAGAAGAAATATATAAACCAAACCAAACGTACGGTCGTGGGTGCGTAGGTGCCAAGTCCCAGCACTGGCATGGCGTGCCCATCGTTCAGCTGAACACGAGTGTCCTTGGTGAAAGCCATGACCTTGCCTGAAGCAGAGGGGACCTGTGTTCAAGGTGTGCCCGGCGCTCCTGCCTACTACAGACCGGACGCTCTCCAGGCAGCCGGCTCAGCTTGCCTTATGCGCTGTTTGCACGGCGC
Organism: Triturus cristatus; assembly: GCF_964204655.1. Taxonomy (NCBI): domain Eukaryota; kingdom Metazoa; phylum Chordata; class Amphibia; order Caudata; family Salamandridae; genus Triturus; species Triturus cristatus. The sequence continues at coordinate 267,804,466 of NC_140585.1, forward strand.
CAAAGCTTTTATAGGTTGGGACGGCGGCTAATGGGAGTGGCTGGACTCTGTGCTGACTTGTGTAACAGTGAAAGCTACGCACAAAGCAAAGAAAGCAGAATGTGCCTCGACCTTGGAGGCAAAAACAGGTCCTGAACCCGATCTGCAACAGTATCAACACTGGAAGGCGGCAGCACAGAACCTGGCCCAGCTGCGCGCCTCAGCCAGGCTGCAGAGCCCTTCAAGTGGGAACACACTGATACACCACTGCCAGTGAGGGAGAACACGTTTGGTGAGGTCTGAATTCTTCCTCTGCAATCCTAGTATTCTAATCTGATAACCAAGATTATAAAACCCACAAGGCAAAGGAAAAAACTGGACTGGCTCAGCATGCGTCCTCATGTGGCCCAGGGAAACTTGGCTGCGTTAGGGAGCAGTATCCAGAAAATCTGGGACCACTGAGGAAAATGGCCAAATACGGGGGAAAAACTCAGTACGGGCAGAATTTGAGATGACTAGAGTAATAATTCCAGTTGAATATTGATGAAAGGTGAGTGTAGGAAGGAATTCCTATGCAGCGAGCAATGAAGAAACTGTCAATCCAATCTATGATGCTGTGGGTGCTAGAATTGTCTGTCAATGCAAATGTGACCCTGGAAGGAATAAAAAGGTGAACAAGCATTGGCATAGCCAATAGGTGTAAGAAAGTGCCCTCTTTCTTGCATGGTATGCCCCCACTTTTTGCTAAATTGCTGAATGTACTTTGACTGAGTGTACCCTGGACTCCTGCCAATCAGGTGCCCAGGGCCTATGTTCCTTCCTTAAAACACACAAACTCCAAATTGGCAAACCCTGGCCACATGTCAGCCCCTAGTAAATGATACCCTAGGTACCCAGGGCCAAAGCAAAACCAAAGGAAATGATGGACGGAGTGTTGAACATTGAAAGCACTCACCCCCAGTCAACTGATCTGGGTTTAATCCATCACCGTTCTTTAGCCCACTCTGCCACCCCAGTTCAGACATGGCCATATGCAAATCAGTCTGACCCTCTGCCTCATGGGAACAGTCCAGCCCGAACTGCCAAGCCATGTCTTCCCTGGACCGGAAACAAGCTTCCTAGGACCGGTTTCTGGCATTTCAGCCGTCTTCAGCCAGGCTTGCTTGAATCCAGTGGCAAAGTGAGCAAGGGACTCACGTCTGAGCATACCCTGCCAACTTCTGGCGAACAAAGCAAAACCAAAGGAAATGATGGACGGAGTGTTGAACATTGCAAGCACTCACCCCCAGTCAACTGATCTGGGTTTAATCCATCACCGTTCTTTAGCCCACTCTGCCACCCCAGTTCAGACATGGCCATATGCAAATCAGTCTTGACCCTGTGCCTCATGGGAACAGTCCAGCCCGAACTGCCAAGCCATGTCTTCCCTGGACCGGAATCAAGCATCCTAGGACCGGTTTCTGGCTATCAGCCGTCATCAGCCAGGATAGCTTGACTCCAGTGGCGTAGTGAGCACGGGTCCCACGTCTGGGAATACCCTTCCCACTTAGGGCGAAAAGCGTTACAACAAACAAATGATGGACGGAATGCTGACAATGCAGACATTTTCCCCCAGTCAAGAGATCTGGGTTAAATCCATCGTTCTTTTGCCCACTACGCCACCCCAGTTCAGACATGGCCATATGCAAATCAGTCTTGACCCTGTGCCTGTCGCGATCCTCGGCCCACGGTCGAGACGTAGAGCAACACCCATGAACCGAAAGGCTATCATCCGCCAAAAAAGAGAAACAAACTACATTACCCAGACGCCCCGCGCAAACACGAACCGGAAGCAGGAAGTCGCTGCCCGACCTCTGTCGCTACAAAGCCTCGCCGCTCCCACGGCTGGGGGCTTGTCAATTTCCCCTATGCCTGAGTCAAGCTCCCCGACCCGTGTTCCGTTAAAACCCGTTCCAGCCTCCAGTACGTATCCGCTCCTCTTTCGCCCAAAGCAGATATAATCCCCGAGCCCAGATTTCCCGTCCATAGAAGCCTCCCGCGAGACTCGGTCGGCGGATGGTGTTGTCCCCGCAGGACGAGTCTTTGCAGAACCCTCATTCCCATCTGGGGAGCGCTAGGGAAGCGTTCCTGCCCTCGGAAGGACTTCGCGTTCCCGCTGGTGACGTAACCGCGGGTGCTACGCGACATCCGATGCACCCAGAAGGACAACGAGAACTGTCAGGTATTTCTGCTACGCTGTGGGCCTAAGTATCCTGCTAGACAAAGGGATGTTATTTGGCCCCCTGGTGGGTTCCCAACTGATGATTTTGGTTTTTGTGCTTGTTTGTTTTGTTTGAGTTTTAGAGTATGCACGAACCATTGCTACGTGCTATACTCCCTTAATTGCCAATTGCTGATTTTGTTACGAGATACTGCTACCACCTCCCGAGTAGCCTACTACAGGGGAACTATTCATCCTCTCCCGGAATGCCTCTGGGTTAGCGTTTCTAAGAATCATCGCCACACCTTCCTCAGCCAAGATCCCTGTGCTTCCCATCGTGTCATTCAGGTACAGAACCCTCGAGCAGTTATTGGAGTGGGAGGGATCTGGGGAAGGTCCTTGTTCCCCATTTACGTTGGACCTCTTGTCTCTCTCCTTGTGCAGTGTTCCCGGATGGCGTGGCCTGACTGATCTGCTAAAGACGCCTTGGTGGTTATTCTTTGTCCCCTTTTCCTTTTCTTCCCTAGGGGGCAATCCATATAGTGGCGTTATCAGGGCCCTGTGTGCGGTTGCGCCCTGGGGAATTAGGGGAATCTTGAGCTGATCCTCGTTCCTGCTGATGTTCTACCGAGGTTAGTGGCTCTCCTTATTCCCGAGCTACTGGCACCGTGACAGATTGACAAGCCCACGTTTTATCATCAGCCTGAGCGATGGACACTAACGCTGTGTTAACCTCGCTGGTGGAAAGCCTGGCGGCTTTGCAGCAGGAGGGTCACACCTCTAGACAGGAATCCCATGAGCTAAGAGCTGAGATAGGGACTCTACGTAGGGAGGTAGCAGGCATCTCCCGGAGTGGTAAGGCCCCGGTAGCAGGGAAAAGCCCGTACATCAAGGACTGGACCCTGCCCCCACCTACCACCTCTACGGGGGTAGGTGCCCAGGCCCCGGGGTTCTTTTCCCCACACACAATCAGTTCCCCTTCCCTAGGGGCTCCTCCCACAGTACAAGTGATACATAACCCGGGTATACCCTTGGCCCCACCTGAACGATTCTATGGTGATCCGAAAAAATTTGAGACCTTTCTTAATCAAAGTCGCCTTAATTTCCTATGCAAACCTGCCATCTTTCAAGAAGACGCTGCGAAGACTTCATTTATGATGTCTTATATGGGAGGAAACGCTGTGAACTGGACAATCCCATTAATGGAGCGGAATGATCCCGTCCTGCATGATTTTAAGGCCTTCTGTTTAGAGATGAGGAAACTGTTCGATAGAAAAACGCATATGTTAACCTTGGATAAAGAACTCCTCACACTCTGTCAAGGATCGCAGGATCTGTTGACATATCTTACGGCCTTCAATCGACTGTTGGTAGAAACCGACTGGCCACCAGAGAAACGAACCACACTGTTGGAGGGAGGACCACCGGGGAGTCGGGGGGACCACTCCGGGGCACCTTCCTACCGCAAGGTTATAGCCGAGCGCCGCTGAGAAGCCTCCTGGGAGAGGTCCTTCTCTTGGGGTCGTACTAGGCCCAGTAACACCACCACACAGGACTCCGTATCAGTTGCTTATCTCGGTACTTTATCAATGGTAGCACATTCAATATATTTACAGTGGGATCGAGTGATCCAGAAAGAGTCTCAATGTCTTTGTAGGGACAGGGTAGCGGGACAGTCTTAGTACCAGCCTGGTACGGGGAGGCTCTGCGCCAGACCTTGCGTGCTGGTCTCCAAGCAGCTCGGACGTGGAGAGCCGAGACGGTGTCTGCAGGGCTCGGAAGGTAGTTCCGCTTGGGTCGAGCCGCGACACGGTCAGCGGGGCTCCGGTGGTAGGTCCGCTTTGGTCGAGCCGCGACAAGGTCAGCTGGGCTCTGATGGTAAGATCCACAAGGTCGGGCCGCGACAGCGTCAGCAGGGCCCCAAAGGTTCGTGAAGGTCTTTAAGCACGGTGGAGCCGCGACATAGTCAGCAGGGCTCAGAGCGTGGTTCCAGGATGAGTCTTTCTCCGTAGGGTCAGCCGCGATCCGATCAGCAGGGCTCTTGACTCCGGGATACAACTGCTGTCTTGTTGCCGGGTCACCCCAGATATAGGTCTGGAGCCCTTTGATGTCCGGACCCTTGCGTCCGGGGGGCGGAGAGGCCGGGTTGGGAGCGGCCAGACGCCCAGCAGGAGAGGCGCCAGGCCCCAGAGAGCTGGAGGGCGAGCGCACCTAGGTGTGGGAGGACGGTTGGGGGTCCCATCGATACTGCCCTCCGCCGGGAGTGGGGAAGGGTTCACGTGGTATCCCCCTGGCCAGGGGTTGGCGCCTCGATGTCGGACCTTGCTGGGACCGAGGCCGGGTGGAGCGGGGTCACGTAGGCGATTGCGTAGAGTCACGTACAATCCAAAATGGAGGAGCCCCGAGGTGCAAGAGACCTCGTGCGGCTTAGCGAGGGGGAACAGGACCACGCCACGAGGCCGGCTCCAACACACACTGTTCTACCAAGGGCTCCGGAGCGAACTCAAGGACGTCCTTTCCCAAGTAGTGCAACTTCCCCAGTCCTGTGAGGAACTTATTGAACTTACAGTGCAATTGGATCACCGAGTGCAATAGCGCAAAGGGGATCGAATCCGAGGAGAGATGCGTCCCATCTCTGTCAGACCACGACTTATGCAGGGAGACTCGCTCAAGGCCTCAGAAAGACCCGAGCCTATGCAGATAGGAGGAATCAGAGGGCCCTTGACAGCAGACGAGAGGGAAAAAAGGAGACAACAAAAACTGTGTTTATATTGCGGGAAAGGTGGACATTTCATTAGAGAATGCCGAGCCCGGGAAAGAGGTCCAGACAGAGGCACCACCCCAAGAACACAGGCCGCTACTCAACAGGAGCCGGAAAACTAAAGAACCCAAGGACAGACGGGACCAATGCCTTGGGTTTGGGTTTATCTACGGTCCCAGCGCTACTAGCGAACACTATCCAACCTGCAGTAGCCCATATCTCTGTAAGCGTCGAGTTGTGGGTCTCACAATCCTCTCCTCTTAGTATCTCAGCCCTGCTGGATTCCGGAGCCACCGGAAACTACATGGACCAGCAGTACGCAAGAAATATTGGAGTTCCTTGCGAACGCAAGAAAACCCCAGAAGCCGGGAATGCCGTCGACGGGAAGGCCTTAACCTCCGGACCAGTCACACACCATTCCGTGCCACTGACCCTGCAAATCGGGAAAGATCATTACGAAACCATACAATTCGATCTTATCGACGCTCCCCATTTCCGCCTCATCCTGGGTATGCCCTGGCTTACATTACACGACCCGGTCATCCGATGGACGGAACGTACCGTCTCCCTGACGTCCCAATTTTGCCAAGAACATTGTACCAAACAACATATTATGCCAGAACAACATACCAACACTCAAGCAGAGTTGCTAGCCACAGGATGCAGCACCGTTGGTTACTGCTGTTCTACCTTCTTACCCGAAGATTATCAGGAATATGGAGAGGTGTTCGACAAACAAAAAGCTACTCGGTTGCCACTCCATCGACCCTACGATTGTCGAATAGAACTTGTTCCTGGAGCAGACATCCCCTGCAGTCGAGTGTACGCCCTTACTGAACCGGAGACACAGTACCTCAAGACGTACCTGGAGGAAAACCTGGCTTCAGGGTTTATAAGACACTCTACTTCTCCTGCATCTTCGCCTCTTTTTTTTATTTCGAAGAAGGACTGTGACGAGCTCCGAACGTGTATCGATTACCGGGCGCTTAACAAAGTAACAATTAAGAATCGATACCCGTTACCTCTGATTCCTGTTTTACTGGACCAATTACGAGGGGCACGTATCTTTACCAAGCTAGATCTGCGGGGGGCATATCACCTGGTACGAGTGAAGGCTGGAGATGAATGGAAAACCGCCTTTAGAACCAAATACGGCCTTTATGAGTACCAGGTGATGCCTTTTGGGTTGTGTAATGCCCCCGCAGCCTTCCAATATTTCATGGACGAAGTGTTACGCGGCCTGTTGGACACTCATTGTATCGTATACATTGACGACATCTTGGTGTATTCGGACAACCTTCCCGAACACATACTCCACGTCAAAAAGGTACTAGAAAGACTCCGCGCTCATTCCTTGTATGCCAAACTAGAGAAATGTTTGTTCCACGTAGAGGAGGTTACCTTTCTGGGGTATGTCATTAACTCCCGAGGCTTTCAGATGGATACCGGAAAAGTAGAAGCCATAACAGGATGGAAGCCACCCCGAAACGTGAAGGCAGTGCAAAGTTTCTTGGGGTTCGCAAACTATTATAGGCGGTTCATCAAGGACTTCTCCAAGGTGATACACCCCATTACCAGCCTCCTGAGAAAAAACGCCTTGTTCCAGTGGAGCACAGAAGCCAACCAGGCCTTTGAGACATTGAAAAGTCGTTTCACTCATGCCCCCATCCTCAGGCACCCCGATACTTCTCTGCCATTTGTGATGGAAACGGATGCGTCACAGTACGCACTAGGGGTAATACTATCCCAAAGACACCCTGAAACAGGACAGCTCCATCCTGTCGCTTATTTTTCCAAAAAATTAACCCCTAGCGAGATCAACTATACTGTGTCAGATAAAGAATGGCTAGCCATCAAACGAGCATGTGAGGAATGGAGGCATTACTTGCTTGGTGCACGACATACGGTGGAAATCTATACGGACCACCGAAACCTCCTCTTTTTAAAAACAGCACGAGCCCTAACCCCACGCCAGCTGCGATGGTCCTTATTCTTTTCTGATTATGATTTTCTGATTAAATACAAACCCGGACCCCAGAACGGAAAGGCAGATGACTTGTCTCGAAAAGAAGATGAGACCAGTACTTCCCCGGATGAACAACAAGAGCCTCCTACCATAATCCTGGCTGCAGCGTTCCAGGATAACACCGTCGCCTTTGTGATCTCCCAGGATTTCATCGAAGATGTTAAAGTTGCGCTAACCCAAGTGGATAGTCAAACATGGCTACAGGAAGCACCTGAAGTCAGGACCATCACAGGGGACTTATTATACCACCAACATGCTCTGTACATACCTCACGTAGCACTACAGCAACAAGTGTTAACCTGGGCTCACGACTCCAAGTTGGGAGGTCATTTAGGGGAATATAAAACCATAGCAAACGTCGAAAGGTCGTTCTGGTTGCCTACATTGCGTAAGGATACGAGGGAGTATCTCAAACACTGCGCTGTGTGTGCTCAGGGAAAAACCAGCAATTCCAAACCGGTGGGGCTACTACAACCCATACCAATACCTCCAATCCCCTGGCACACAGTCTCTATGGACTTTATAGTTGAAATGCCTCCCAGTGAAGGATACACTACCATTCTCGTTGTCATAGACCACCTAACAAAGATGGGACGCTTCATTCCCCTCAAGAGACTGCCTTCTTCAGCAGAGTTGGCTTTGCTATTTGTACAACACATAGTGAGAGCCCATGGGATTCCCCGGATCCTTATAACAGACCGAGGATCCCAGTTCACTTCCCGGTTTTGGAGGGCGTTGTGTACCGCTATGAACCTTGACGCCCGGTTATCCTCAAGCTACCATCCCCAAACAGATGGGAAAACCGAGCGGCTCAACCAACGTTGGAGCAGTACTTACGATGTTTCACCCTCCAAAACAATGATGAATGGTATTCCTTGATATGGACTGCTGAATTCGCGTACAACAACGCAGAACACTCCACATTGGGATGCTCACCCTTCTTTTGTTTACATGGGTTTCACCCTAACATACTACCGTTCGAATGGCCTATGGAATCAAAACACCCCTCTATACAGGAACATCACGCTCATTTGAGAGCGGTACTCATAGATGCCAAACGGCATTTAGCCCACGCACAAGCCACACAGAAGAAGGTGGCAGACACAAAGAGGGTTCAGGAACCTCCATATCAGGTGGGTGACAAGGTGTGGTTGTCCACTAAGAACCTCCACTTAAAAGGGGTGGGCAAGTTAGCTCCTAAATACATAGGGCCTTATGGGATAGAGGAAATCATCAACCCTGTGGCTGTGAAGCTCACTTTACCCCCTGCATGGCGGATTCACCCAGTGTTTCACGTTTCGTTGCTCCGACCATGCCCTGTGAATATGCGGGTGCCAGGTAAACCTGCTTCGCTGGATATCGAAGGACAAGAAGAATACGAAGTCAGAGACATCCTTGACTCTAGATTAAACCGAGGCAGGGTGCAGTATCTAATCGATTGGGAAGGATATGGGGTTGAGGATAGAACATGGGAACCAGCCAGCAACCTACATTGTCCCCAATTGTTAGAGCGTTTCCATGCTAGACATCCCGGTAAACCTGGACAACCGCCGAGACAGCCGTCCGTAAGGGGAGGTTCTGTCGCGATCCTCGGCCCACGGTCGAGACGTAGAGCAACACCCATGAACCGAAAGGCTATCATCCGCCAAAAAAGAGGAACAAACTACATTACCCAGACGCCCCGCGCAAACACGAACCGGAAGCAGGAAGTCGCTGCCCGACCTCTGACGCTACAAAGCCTCGCCGCTCCCACGGCTGGGGGCTTGTCAATTTCCCCTATGCCTGAGTCAAGCTCCCCGACCCGTGTTCCGTTAAAACCCGTTCCAGCCTCCAGTACGTATCCGCTCCTCTTTCGCCCAAAGCAGATATAATCCCCGAGCCCAGATTTCCCGTCCATAGAAGCCTCCCGCGAGACTCGGTCGGTGGATGGTGTTGTCCCCGCAGGACGACCGAGTCTTTGCAGAACCCTCATTCCCATCTGGGGAGCGCTAGGGAAGCGTTCCTGCCCTTGGAAGGACTTCGCGTTCCCGCTGGTGAGGTAACCGCGGGTGCTACGCGACATCCGATGCACCCAGAAGGACAACGAGAACTGTCATGTATTTCTGCTACGCTGTGGGCCTAAGTATCCTGCTAGACAAAGGGATGTTATTTGGCCCCCTGGTGGGTTCCCAACTGATGATTTTGGTTTTTGTGCTTGTTTGTTTTGTTTGAGTTTTAGAGTATGCACGAACCATTGCTACGTGCTATACTCCCTTAATTGCCAATTGCTGATTTTGTTACGAGATACTGCTACCACCTCCCGAGTAGCCTACCACAGGGGAACTATTCATCCTCTCCCGGAATGCCTCTGGGTTAGCGTTTCTAAGAATCATCGCCACACCTTCCTCAGCCAAGATCCCTGTGCTTCCCATCGTGTCATTCAGGTACAGTACCCTCGAGCAGTTATTGGAGTGGGAGGGATCTGGGGAAGGTCCTTGTTCCCCATTTACGTTGGACCTCTTGTCTCTCTCCTTGTGCAGTGTTCCTGGATGGCGTGGCCTGACTGATCTGCTAAAGACACCTTGGTGGTTATTCTTTGTCCCCCTTTCCTTTTCTTCCCTAGGGGGCAATCCATATAGTGGCGTTATCAGGGCCCTGTGTGCGGTTGCGCCCTGGGAAATTAGGGGAATCTTCGGCTGATCCTCGTTCCTGCTGATGTTCTACCGAGGTTAGTGGCTCTCCTTATTCCCGAGCTACTGGCGCCGTGAAAGTGCCTCATGGGAACAGTCCAGCCCGAACTGCCAAGCCATGTCTTCCCTGGACCGGAATCAAGCATCCTAGGACCGGTTTCTGGCTATCAGCCGTCATCAGCCAGGATAGCTTGACTCCAGTGGTGTAGTGAGCACGGGTCCCACGTCTGGGAATACCCTTCCCACTTAGGGCGAAAAGCGTTACAACAAACAAATGATGGACGGAATGCTGACAATGCAGACATTCTCCCCCAGTCAAGAGATCTGGGTTAAATCCATCGTTCTTTTGCCCACTACGCCACCCCAGTTCAGACATGGCCATATGCAAATCAGTCTTGACCCTGTGCCTCATGGGAACAGTCCAGCCCGAACTGCCAAGCCATGTCTTCCCTGGACCAGAATCAAGCATCCTAGGACCGGTTTCTGGCTATCAGCCGTCATCAGCCAGGATAGCTTGACTCCAGTGGCGTAGTGAGCACGGGTCCCACGTCTGGGAATACCCTTCCCACTTAGGGCGAAAAGCGTTACAACAAACAAATGAGGGACGGAATGCTGACAATGCAGACATTCTTCCCCAGTCAAGAGATCTGGGTTAAATCCATCGTTCTTTTGCCCACTACGCCACCCCAGTTCAGACATGGCCATATGCAAATCAGTCTTGACCCTGTGCCTCATGGGAACAGTCCAGCCCGAACTGCCAAGCCATGTCTTCCCTGGACCGGAATCAAGCATCCTAGGACCGGTTTCTGGCTATCAGCCATCATCAGCCAGGATAGCTTGACTCCAGTGGCGTAGTGAGCACGGGTCCCACGTCTGGGAATACCCTTCCCACTTAGGGCGAAAAGCGTTACAACAAACAAACAAATGATGGACGGAATGCTGACAATGCAGATATTCTCCCCCAGTCAAGAGATCTGGGTTAAATCTATCGTTCTTTTGCCCACTACGCCACCCCAGTTCAGACATGGCCATATGCAAATCAGTCTTGACCCTGTGCCTCATGGGAACAGTCCAGCCCGAACTGCCAAGCCATGTCTTCCCTGGACCGGAATCAAGCATCCTAGGACCGGTTTCTGGCTATCAGCCGTCATCAGCCAGGATAGCTTGACTCCAGTGGCTTAGTGAGCACGGGTCCCACGTCTGGGAATACCCTTCCCACTTAGGGCGAAAAGCGTTACAACAAACAAATGATGGACGGAATGCTGACAATGCAGACATTCTCCCCCAGTCAAGAGATCTGGGTTAAATCCATCGTTCTTTTGCCCACTACACCACCCCAGTTCAGACATGGCCATATGCAAATGTCAGCATTCCGTCCATCATTTGTTTGTTGTAACGCTTTTTGCCCTAAGTGGGATGGGTATTCCCAGACGTGGGACCCGTGCTCACTGCGCCACTGGAGTCAAGCTATCCTGGCTGATGACGGCTGATAGCCAGAAACTGGTCCTAGGATGCTTGATTTCGGTCCAGGGAAGACATGGCTTGGCAGTTCGGGCTGGACTGTTCCCATGAGGCACAGGGTCAAGACTGATTTGCATATGGCCATGTCTAAACTGGGGTGGCGTAGTGGGCAAAAGAACGATGGATTTAACCCAGATCTCTTGACTGGGGGAGTATTTCTGCATTGTCAGCATTCCGTCCATCATTTGTTTGTTGTAACGCTTTTCGCCCTAAGTGGGATGGGTATTCCCAGACGTGGGACCCGTGCTCACTGCGCCACTGGAGTCAAGCTATCCTGGCTGATGACGGCTGATAGCCAGAAACCGGTCCTAGGATGCTTGATTCCGGTCCAGGGAAGACATGGCTTGGCAGTTCGGGCTGGACTGTTCCCATGAGGCACAGGGTCAAGACTGATTTGCATATGGCCATGTCTAAACTGGGGTGGCGTAGTGGGCAAAAGACCGATGGATTTAACCCAGATCTCTTGACTGGGGGAAAATGTCTGCATTGTCAGCATTCCGTCCATCATTTGTTTGTTGTAACCCCTTACACACACACACTGCCTTTGCAGGCGGAGTGTCTGGGTGCAGGACAAAATGAAGAGTCGACATGGCACACATCTCTGTGTGCCATGCCCAACACCCACACTGCCACGGCATATGTCAGTCACCCCTCTGGCTGGGTGCCTTATGCCCATGGTGTGGGCACAGGAGCAGGAGGCCTGTGCCCCTACAGTACCCAGGTCCATTCCCGGGCACTGGTCTGAGTGATTAATTTCCCTCTTTTTCCTTGTCTCCCTGACCGAGTGTCCCAGAGTGCGTGCTGACCCCTTCTCTCTCCTTGTACCCCGAGTGCGTGCCCCCCCCCCCGAGTGCCCGGTCCCTTTAGTGCTCGTTTCCTGTTTTTTCCGCCTTTTTTTGGCCGATTCCCTGGCCCCTCGCCGTTTTCGCGGACTTCGCTGTTTTCCCGCCTTTTTTCTCCACCCCGCCTACCCTCCCGCCGCCCTCCTCCCAGCTGACCCCTCCTCCCCGGCTACCCCATATATGGTGGCTGCTGTGCGACCGCGCCGCTGGCGCGCCGAAGGCGCCTAAGGCAAGCCCGTCTGCGCCCGTCCGAGCCTGGACCGCGCCCAGCGCCACGACCCCTGGTCCCCGTGACCCCCACCCCCCCGCCGCCTCCGCCTGACCTACGACACCGCCTCCCTCACCGCTCTCAACCCCGGCTGCACACCGGGCTGCTGCCGCGCCGCCCCGAAGCGAACCCACGGAGCCTTCACCTGCCGCAACTGCCGCTTCACCTGCCTACGAACACACAACACACCCAAGAAGAAAAACTCCTCCAGAAATAACCTCAAATGCATCCTGATCAACACCCGATCCGTCCACAGGCACGCCATCGAACTATGGAACCTCATCGACTCAACAAACCCGGACATCGCCTTCCTCACCGAGTCCTGGATGAACCCCTCCTCGGCACCCGACATCACCATAGCCATCCCCGACGGCTACAAAATCATCAGGAAAGACCGCACCAACCGCACTGGAGGAGGCATCGCCATCGTCCACAAGAGCTCCATCCGTGTCTCGACCTACACCGACGACTCACTCCCCGACGCAGAACACCTCCACTTCTCTATCCACAGCAACCCCAAGACCACCCTCAGAGGCACCCTCATGTACAGACCACCAGGACCACGCACAAAGTTCAGCGAAGACGTTGCAGACTTCATCAGCCCACACGCACTCCCGTCCACCGACTACATCCTCCTAGGGGACCTCAACTTCCACCTGGAGAACCGCGCCGGCAACAACACCACCACCCTACTGGACAACCTCGCCAACCTCGGAATGAAACAACTGGTCAACACCCCCACCCACTACGCCGGACACACTCTCGACCCCATCTTCTCCTCCAGCAAATACATCTCTTTCAGCCACACCTCCGAACTCTCCTGGACGGACCACAGCTGTGTCTACTTCAGCTTCAAGAAGACCACCGTACACCACCACGTCCAACAACCACCGAGAAGGCAGTGGAACCGTATCACCACCGAACAACTCACAGCAGCCCTCTCCCAGCACCCCCCCGCCAGCACTACAGACCCCGACGAAGCCGCCAACAACCTCACAAACTGGATCTCCGAATGCGCCAACACCCTGGCCCCCCTGAAGACCCAAGCAAACAAAAACAACCACAAGAAAAACTCCTGGTTCACCCCCACCCTCAAGGACTCCAAAAAAGAATGCCGCACCCTCGAGAAGTCTTGGCGCCTCAACCAGACCGACGAGAACATGTCTGCTCTCAAGAACGCCACCCGCAAACACCACCAACTCCTCCGCGCCGCACGAAAATCAGCCTTCCAGAACAGACTCAACGACAACGCCCACAACAGCAAGGAACTATTCGGCATCGTTAAAGAACTCTCCAACCCCGACGCCGAAAACAACGCCATCCCCCCCTCACAGGATCTCTGCGACTCCCTCGCAGCTTTCTTCCACCACAAGATCACCGACATCTACAACAGCTTCGCCACAACCAACAAGAACCCACCACCAGAACTCGCCACCGACAACACCGCCATCCACACCTGGAACCCAACCACCACCGAGGAAACCACCCACATCATGAACTCCATCCACTCAGGATCACCATCCGACCCCTGCCCGCACCACATCTTCAACAAAGCCGACAACATCATTGCACCCCACCTCCGAGACGTCATCAACGCATCTTTCACCACCGCCACCTTCCCGGAGAACTGGAAACACGCCGAACTCAACGCCCTCCTAAAGAAACCAACAGCAGACCCCACCATACTCAAAAACTTCCGGCCCATCTCGCTCCTCCCGTTCCCCGCCAAAGTGATTGAGAAAATCGTCAACACTCAACTCACCACCGCCCTGGAAACCAACGACTCACTCGACCCCTCACAATTCGGCTTCAGAGCTAACCACAGCACCGAGACCGCCCTCATCGCAGCCACGGACGACATCAGATCTCTGACTGACAAAGGAGAGACCGTGGCCCTCATACTCCTGGACCTCTCTGCAGCCTTCGACACGGTTTGCCACCGTACCCTAATACGTCGCCTCAGCAACGCCGACATCAGAGGCAAGGCCCTGGAATGGATCATCTCCTTCCTCTCCGGAAGAACCCAGAGAGTCCGCCTTCCCCCCTTCAGATCCACTACTACGGAGATCATCTGCGGCGTCCCCAAAGGATCCTCCCTCAGCCCAACCCTCTTCAACATCTACATGACCCCCCTGGCGAACATCGCACGAAAACACGGACTCAACCTCATATCCTACGCCGACGACACCCAGCTCATCCTCTCCCTCACCAACAACCCCACCTCAGCAAGAACCAGACTACACGAAGGCATGAAGGAAGTAGCGCACTGGATGACAGACAGCCGGCTCAAACTTAACACAGAGAAGACGGAGGTCCTCATCCTCGGCCCTACTCCCACCACCTGGGACGACTCCTGGTGGCCCCCCGCCCTAGGCAGCACTCCCCAACCCACCGACCACGCACGCAACCTCGGCTTCATCCTGGACTCATCCCTCTGCATGACCAGACAGGTCAACTCAGTGACCTCGGCATGCTTCAACACCCTCCGCATGCTCTGCAAGATCTTCCGCTGGATCCCCACCGACACCAGGAAGACCGTCACCCACGCCCTCGTCACCAGTCGCTTGGACTATGGAAACGCTCTGTACGCCGGCATCACTACCAAGCTACAGAAGAAACTACAACGAATCCAGAACGCGGCCGCACGACTCATCCTGAACATACCTCGCCACCACCACATCTCCGGACACCTGAAGAAACTTCACTGGCTTCCAGTCAGCAAGAGGATCACCTTCAGACTCCTCACCCACGCACACAAAGCCCTGCACAATATCGGACCAAAACTCATCAACCACCGCGTCTCCTTCTACACCGCTCCTCGCACCCTACGCTCGACCGGACAAGCCCTGGCAGCCGTGCCTCGCATCTGCAAAGCCACCGCCGGAGGCAGGTCCTTCTCCTACCTGGCAGCAAAGACCTGGAACTCTCTTCCCAGCCACCTGCGCGCCACATAGGACCACCTCTCCTTCAGAAGGCAGCTCAAGACCTGGCTCTTCGAGCACTGACTTCCACCCCACCCCCCCCAGCGCCTTGAGACCCCTACGGGTGAGTAGCGCGCTTTGTAAATGCAAAATGATTGATAAGTGCAGTGCTGTCATTTAAGAGTACATGGTGCTGAGAGCTCCTCAAACACGAGCTCCACAGCACCATAATGGCAACACTAAAGACTGGGAAGTTTGGCATCAAACTTCTCAGCACATTAAACCCACACTGATGCCAGTGAGAGATTTAATGTACCAAGCACCCCAGAGGGCATCATAGAGATGCCCCCTTACAACTAACCTACAATCCACGTCTGCTCTGAGGCTGCCCAGGCTGCCACACAGCAGACACGTTGCTGGACCCCTGGGTGGGAGAGCCCCTGCTCTCCCGGGCCTGCAACAATGCACATAATGGGTGAGGTGATAGATCTCCTCCCCCAGGATGAGCAAAGGGAAGCTTCAAAGGCATGCCGCCTCTAGGAGTTTCCCCAGGCCACTGCAACCCCCCACTCTGGCGGGAAGCTTGGCCGGAAAACCAAGGACAGGGGATGTGCCAGCCTGCCCATCCCACCCCTCAGGTGGGGAGGCGAGGTGAAGCACATCTCCGGGCTCTCGCCATCTTCAAGATGGGAGGCCCTACCCTATCAGGATTAGGCTACTGCCCCCCTCCCACAAGAGAGGGGCAGGATAGGGGGTGTACCCACCCCAGGACAAGGACCCATTGGTCCCGGGCCTTCACCTACCTGTAACGCCCCTAAATCTAGTATTTAGGGGCACCCTGAACCTTCCTACCCCAGATTCCGAAACTACAAGAAGAGCGAGAAGAAAAGAAGACCTGCCCTGCAGCTGCAAAGGAGAGGGAGACACCAACTGCTTTGGCCCCTGCCCTACCGGCCTGTCGACCTCGGACTTGCTCCTGCTCCAAACCCGGCATCTCTTTTGGCCAGCAACCTCAGAAACCCCGGAGGACCTGGCTACCTTTGAACTCTGATCCCCTGGGACTCATGAGTAGAGGCTCTACTCAGAACCTACCTTTCACCCCTGGCAGCAGCCCGGAACCGCGATCCCAACCCACTCTGCACCCGCCAAGCCTGGCCGGTGCCGGAGTGAACCAAACCCACGAGGACGACCCCACGGCGACTGTGACCCCGAGTCCAGCACCCAAGGACCCCCCTCAACAATCCTGAAGAAGCCTGCAGCCTCAGAACAGAGTGCCACCCCAACCGCGATCAACAAGAGGGTAAGATTCCCGACATCAAAAGGCACCCCGGCGCCCCACGGCCCTCTGTGCCCAATCCCGGGGTACCTACCTATCCTCCAACTACCCAACTTACCCCTCGAAGTGGTGGTGGCACCTGAAGAGTCCTCGTTCCCGAGCCTGCAGTCTTTTTCCAAACCAGAGATTTCCCATAGAAATCAATTGAGCGCCCGACGGCTCAAAAGCACTCTGCACCCAGCCGCCCGAGTGGCCCTGGCAGTGAAAACTCTACTCTAACCTACTTCCCCACTTGCCCTGAGTAAGTGACCAGCAGCCCAGCTCCAACAGCCGCGTGGCTTGCCCGACAGCAACCACCAACCCAGGCTCCCCTATTCCTCATAGGATAACATTGGGCCTAACTCTCTCTGCACCCGGCCGTCCTGAAACCGCTGAGGGTGAACTGACTGTACCTACCTGACACTGGGGGACCCCTGAGTCTATGCCCAGAACTTCAACTCTGCCAGTCGAGTACTTACCCTTAAACCGCTAACTTCATTTTCCTCATAGGGTAACATTGACTGGCTTTTTCTTGGAAATTCTTCCAAGTGTGGACTTTTCAAAAACTCAAAATATTCACCAAAAATCAGCCGAGTGCCAAAAACGAATTTACTCACCTGCTCTTAGGTGAGCTCCCAGTGCTGGATCTTGGTGCCCAGCACTGACTCTGAAAAGTACCCACAACTATACTTACCTTTAACTCATTTTTCTTCCATAGGAAACCATTGACTGTTTTTCTGTGAAATTTCGTCTAAGTGTTGATTTCTGCAATTTCTAAATATTCATCAAAAATCGTATAACATCTGAAAACGTAATTACTTACCTGTTTTGGATAAAGGTCCCAGTGCTGAGTCTAGACACCCAGTACTGGATTACAAAAGTAACGATAACCTACTGTACCTGTAACCTACATTTCCTTCCATAGGGAATCATTGATTGTTTGCTCTGAAATATTTTCTAAGTGCTAACTTTTGAAATAGCTAAATATTAGTTAAAAATCATTACAGTACCAAAGTCGACTTTCAACAGCTGATTCTGAGAACTGACCCAGGACTGGATCTAGGATCCAAGCCTGGAATTACAAAAGTAATCTAAAAAGTAATCTGTTGCATATAATTTGAATTTATCATTGAGCTCAATGTATTGTGTTTAGAAATAGAGTTGCCTACTGCAACTACTTGTAACTGTTTACTAAAAAGTCTATTCCATATACAAAAGTATTTTTATGAAACATCTCCTGTCGAGAAAGTATATTTTAATTCCAAGTGTTGGTTCTAAAATAAAACAAGCATATATTTTTTATATACAAACCATTATGGCAGTGCGCTACTGCATGAAACTACAGCCATTTGCGGTATAGGTTTACCAAGCAACTCAACATTCGCAGTAAAAATGCAAACGTACATGAGCAGCTGTTGCTCAGGGTTTTTTTTTATGTTTAAATCTTTTTTATTAATATTAACAAAGTATCGTCAACGGCATCAGCAACTTTCGCCTACAACCCTACGGGCCGGCGTATTACTGCGCTGGGGAAGAAGCATGTCAAAGAATC
Organism: Triturus cristatus; assembly: GCF_964204655.1. NCBI lineage: Eukaryota > Metazoa > Chordata > Amphibia > Caudata > Salamandridae > Triturus > Triturus cristatus. The sequence goes on from NC_140585.1 coordinate 267,822,520, forward strand.
CACAGGGCCCCTGATGGTAAGTCATTATTATACACAGCATGTCGCCTACAACCCCTCGGGGCCGGCCGCGTCTCTTATGCGAGAGAACCACAAAAGTCCCCCTGCCTGCAGGTTGCTAATGTAGAGAGACTTTCCTCTAAGTGTAAATCTGGTATGGAATATCTCCTACAGAGACAACCCCAGGGCGAGGCGCCGGGGGTGGGTCACCACTTGGCGACCGAGACCCCCGTCCGTGCTATAGGCGTTATCATTAAGACCCGTCCGGTCGGACTGCAACCCGTTTCGATACTTGAATAGAAAAACAAAATCCCATCCCAAAACCTCCCCTCCAACTCTCTCCTTCCTAACTCCCAGATTCTCCCTCCCCCAACTCCCCCAACTCCCCCCCCCCCAAGTCCAGTGCGTGCTTCTGGTGTGTCCCGGTTGTATTCATGGCCCTCTTCCAGTCGCCCCCTGTTAAGCACATTCAGGAGGCCCCTTCGTCCTGTGCAGTAAGCCGCAAGAGTCGAAGATATCTCGGGCAGGTCAGTTCTCTGAATTCTGTGACCAGTAGGGACCGGAATGGCTGCCAGAGGTCATTAAACTGCTCCGCTTCCCCTGCCACTGCCAACGACATTTTCTCCATACCCAGCACATGCCACAATCTATGTAGCCATCCGGTGACCGTGGGGACTATGGGTGAACGCGAATGTACCAGAATATTCTGAACTGCCGACCCTAGCGCTATGGCTATTTGCCTGCCCCTGCGGGATTTTAAGGGATACATCAGCCCATTTGGGAGACCCAGTAATATATAGGCCGGGAGGCGCGGAAGTTCGGTGTCAAAATGGGAGTCCACCTCATCTATCACCGCCTTCCAGTAGTCGGCGAGAAGGGGGCACTCCCACAGGACGTGCGTCAATGTTCCTACCTGCCCGCAGCCTCTCCAACAGGTGGCCTCTTTACTATGGTCCATAGCGTGTATGCGTTCGGGAGTGTAGTACCAAGATGTGGAGACTTTAGTGAAGGTTTCAGTGAGGCCTGTGTGATAGGCTGAGTGCCTAGCTCTGTAAGCTATCTGTTCCCATTCTGCATGTCTCAGGGACCTACCCAGTTCCCTCTCCCAGCGCTCCCTTCCCGGATTGTAGAGGTGCGAAGCGGGTGTTTGGAGGAATTTGTAGAGGTCACTTATGAGCTTAGTGTCGGACGTGCGCGATAGGAGCCAGCGTTCGTAAGGGAGAAGTCGTCTGTCTGCCGACTCTCACACCTGAGGGTGCAGCGCCCAGTGGCGAACCTGTAGGTATCGGAACCTCTCGGATTCTGGAAACGCGTATTCCTGCCGGAAGCATGTGAAGGGAAGGACCCCTTCTGGACTGTACAAATGGCACAAAGCCCTGCATCCCGCCTGTCGCCAGTGCGCAAACGCACCTCTTTCCATTCCCGGAGTGAAGTCCGGATTATCCACCAGAGGCGTCAGCGGAGAGGGGAACGTGGTCAAGCCGTGCGTGAGGTTTGTGGCATCCCAGACTCTGAGGGGCACCCTGGTGATAAAAGAGGCATAGAGATTTGCGGGGCGGTGATCTCTGCGCAAGAATGGCACCTCCTGTAGGGGCCGTCCGGCCACCGCTTGATCTTGGAAGAGCCAGTGTTTGTCGGACTCCCACCTGCTCCATTCCACGAGATAACGCAACTGCGACGCGCAAAAGTATTTGCGGAGATCCGGGATGCCGAGTCCTCCAGCCTCTGGCGCCAGCATTGAGAGCGTCCTCCTCATTCTGGGCTTCCTACCCTGCCAGATAAAGCGCCCTAAGTCGGACTGCATCCCTCGGACCCAACCCACTGGCGGCTGCAGCGGAAGTGCCCGGAACAGATATAAAATCTGAGGCAAGATTGTCATTTTAACGGCCGCTACTCTACCCAGTAACGAGAGGGTGTTGCGGTCCCACCGAGCTAGTTCCTCCCCAATCTTCCTACCCAAGGCGGTGTAGTTTGCCGTTACCATCGCGGGCAGGGTAGGCGCCAACTGGATTCCTAGGTAGGGCACCGAGTCCGTGGACCAGACTATCGGGACACGATGTTGCAACAGGGTTCTGGTCTCCGGCGCTAAGGAGAGATCTAAGGCCACCGACTTTCCCACATTGATCCTGAATCCCGCTACTTCCGCAAAGGAGGCTAGCTCCTCCATACAGGCCGGGAGGGCAGAGAGTGGATCATCCAAGGAGAGTATGACGTCATCGGCGTATAGGCTAACGGCATGACTAAAGCCGCCAAACTTCACCCCTCTCACCGCCGGGTTGTCCCGGATCCGCTGCGCGAAGGGCTCCATGTAAAAAGTGAAGAGTAAAGGTGACAGCGGGCATCCCTGCCTCGTGCCCCTTTCAATGTCGAAACTCTTGGAGCAGTACCCATTCACCCTCACCACGGCTGTCGGAGATCGGTAGCAATTGAAAATCACGCACCGGAACTTGTCCCCCATCCCCACCTTCACCTGTTCTAGGTACGGCCAATGAACTTGGTCAAACGCTTTTTCGGCGTCCACCGATAACAACATTCTCTCTCCCTTGATCCGCGAAGCTTTTTCTATGAGATGCGTTATTCTTTTGGTGTTGTCTACTGTTTGCCTTCCTGGGACGAAGCCTGCCTGGTCCGGATCTATAAGTCCCGGCAACAGGGGGGCTAAGCGGGCCGCCAGGATCCCGGTGTATAGTTTGAGGTCTATGTTTAAAAGAGATATTGGCCGGTAGGAGCCGCATTCTGACCGGGTCTTTCCCGGTTTGGGGATGACTGCCAGGGACGCCTGCAACATGTCCGGCGGTATGGCTCCCGGCACAGCAAAGGTGTTGAAGAGACGCGTGAGGATCGGCGCTAGCGTCGTACAGAACGTCTTATAGAAGAGGGACGTATAGCCGTCCGGGCCAGGGGATTTACCATGTTTAAGATTGGCAATGGCTGAGATAACTTCTTCGGGCCGGATTTCCTTGTCCAGCGCCTCCGCCTGTAAAGGTGTCAGGGATGGCAAGGAGACTGACTCCAAATACCTCGCTATGGCGGGCGCATCCGTGGGCTCCCCTGAGTACAGGTCGGCATAGTACCTGCGGAAGAGCTCTGCTATATGGGCATCCTCCGTGACTGTCGACCCTGTGGGGTCAGAGAGCGCCTTCACCGTGTGTTTCTGTCGCGCCACTCTGAGCTTGCTCGCTAGTAGTCGGCCGCATTTGTCCCAGCCGGTGTAATAGGCATGCTTGAGGCGTAGCGCTGCGTATTCCGCGCGGTCCATATCCAGAGCCGTCAGGAGCTTTCTCGCCCCCTGGAGCTGCCGCCAGACCCGAGGGGCACCTGTCTGCCTGTGCATGTATTCCAATTCACGGACCTGCTGCGTGAGTTCCTCTCGTTTTTTTCCGCCGGATTGCGTTGTCAGCCGAGGAGATCGCTATAAACTCCCCTCGGAGCACCGCTTTCAGCGCCGCCCACTGAGTCACACGAGAGGTGATGGGGTTCTCATTGTGGGACAAGTAGTCCCGAATCGCTGTCGTTACTTGCTGGACCACCTCTCGTCTGTGGAGTAATGCGTCCCGTAGACGCCAGATGCGAGGGGGAAGAGAGAGCGGTGGCACGCAAAAGGTAGCCGCCACCGGGGCGTGATCCGACATGGAAACCACCCCTATGTCCGCCTCCATGGCCAGAGCGCTGACAGGCCCGGTGACCAGTAGGTGGTCCAGCCGTGCATAGGTTTTGTGTGCGTGTGAATAGTAAGAATAGTCCCTTTCGGACGGGTGTAGATGACGCCAGAGGTCCGTTAAATCCAGAGCCGCCATTTGAGCCTTACATCCTGCCGGGAACTCCCCGGCCTGCGGAGAACGAAGGGCGGACCTGTCGAGAGTAGAGTCAAAGACCATGTTGAAATCGCCCCCTAAAATAATGTGCCTGTCCGGTGTAGCCGTAACCTCTCCCAGCTAAGGAAGCGCTCTTGTCGTTCGTTTGGACTATAAAGGGACCCAATTGTGAAGGGGAGGCCGGCCACTCTGAATCTATATGCCAAGAGCCTGCCTTTCTGTTCCGCCTGCTTGTGGAGTACTTCTCCGTGGCAGTGCCGGGCGACCAGTATCGCCACCCCCGCCGTTTTAGTGTTGCAGGATGAGAAGAACTGTGTGGGGAATGTGGGTGAGCGCAGCTTGGGACAGTCTCGGGGTAGGAGGTGTTTCTCCTGAAGAAGACAAATATCGGCCCGAGTATTCTCCAGGAGAGACAAGATGGCTCGCCGTTTAATCGGATTGTTGAGGCCCCTGACATTAAGCGTCACAATTTTAAGTGTTGTGGGTGTCATGTGGAGGGGAGGGATGACTGCAGAGCCCCCTCGGGGACCCATGGGCTATGTGATGTGCGCCGCCGCTGCGGCCGTGTCCTCGTACACTCACTGGACTTCCCCCCCTCCCTTCCTGATTCCCCCCTCTCCCTCTCCCCCCATCCGTAGCCCTCTCCCCCTCCCCCTCCCTTCCCGGTTCCCTTCAAAAAACTTTCCAACTGCCCCTCCCTCGGCAACGTGCCATCCCTTCTGGGCCCCCCCCGTCCACCCCTCCCCCCCAACCCCCCCGCCTGAATCAACATTGTCCAAGTCCAGTCCCCGAGGGAACAGGTCTTTGGTGAAGTACTCTAGTGGACGTCCAGCCACCAGACCCACCCCGCCCGCCCCCACCCTACCCCAGCCCCCAAACCTGCAAATGAGATGGGCTGTGATGATCTCCCCCCGGAGCAGTCCTACGCTGTCGGCGCCGTGTCGCCGGAACCAGTGTTCCCAGCCACCTCCAGTACCGCCTCTGCCATGCTAGCCCTGATGGTGGGCGAGTCCGGTCTCAAAGGCCGTTCAGATGGGCGCCGTCTCGACACCCGCTGCCATCCGTCCCGTCCGGAGCGTCCCCGCCGCTGTGGGGCTGCATCGTCCTCCGTCGCGGTTAGGCCCAGGACTCCGCATGTCTCCTGCAGGGAGCGTAATTGGTGAACAGTGCCATTCCATCGGAAGATAAGTCTAAAAGGGTGACCCCAAGCGTATGGCGTTCCTTGTGCCCTCAGGAAGTCCGTGGCGATTTTGAACGTTTTTCTTTTCTGCAGCGTGATGACAGACAAGTCCTGGTACAATGCGACGGGGTGGCCCCGGAAATTTAAGGGCTGCCGTTTCCTGGCCTCCGCCAGAATGCGCTCTTTGAGCGGGAAGTCCGGAATAAAGGCCAAGATGTCTGGGGGGGGCAGCGACGCCCTGCGTTGCGGTCCCACTCTATGCGCCCTGTCAATGCGGATGGGGAATTCTTCCGACTCACCCAGGACCTCTCGAAACAACTCCCGCAAATAGCCTGCCGCATCCGTCCCCTCTTCCATGGATGGTATTCCTCGAACCCGAATGTTGTTGCGCCGGGACCTGTTTTCAAGGTCTTCGGCATGTGCTTGGAGGTCAATCTGTTGGTCCCTGAGGCGCAGCACCTCTTGTTGCAATTGTTCAATCTCTTCATCCCTTCGTCGTCCGGCATCCTCCACTGTGGCCACCCGGTCTCCCAGGCCATCCACCTCCCGACGTACCTCCCGCACCTCGCTGGCCACCTCCTTTTTCAAGGCTTGGAAATCCTCCCTGAGGGAGCCGAAGAGGTACTCCATAAAGGATCTAGTGAGCGGAGGCTCCCCGCTGTCAGTGTCCTGCGTCCCTCCGGAAGAGCCGGGGGACCGCTGCCCCCGGTCCACTCTCTGTTGCTGCTTGCCCAGTAGTTCAGGGAGAGTGCGTTCGCCTTTTCTGCTTCCTTTGCTGCCCGCCATGGCCACGGGGACCCCACGCTGATCAGGCCGTCAGTGTCCCGAGTCTCCCGTGGGGGCCTCCACCCTTCTCCGTCGTCTCTGGGCCCTCCGTTCAGCCTCCGCGGTCTCCTCTCTCTGTGTCTCCCCTTCCGACTTCCGAGTGCTCCGTGGGCGCGACAAGAGCCCCCCCCGGGCGTCGGCAACCCCGCTCCTTGCTTGCTACATCATCGTCGCGGTCAGGGGCTGCGATTCCCGCCCAAAGCCGTCCACTCTTCACTCCCGGCCCCCCAGTCGGTGGCGCTCCGGCGGCCGCTCCGGTCAGCGCACGTGTGCTGTCTCTGGGATTGCGCAGATCCCAGTCCTTCCCCTACTCCTCCGGCCTCCTGTGGTCGGGGGCCCTCGGTCCTCAGCCGCCTCCCCGCCTCCGGTGTGGGCTGCCGATCCGCAAAGCCGTCGTTGAGGGCGAGGGGGGGGGGTGGGAAAGGGGAGGCCCCGGTCGTCGTCTTCCCTGCGATCCGGCTTGCCCCTGTCAGCTCTGTCTCTCTGGAGCAGTCAGCAGGTCGCGTTGTACATGGGCGCGTTTGGTCGGCCCTCCAGTGAGACCCTTCAGCATGGGCCCTTCTCCCTGCGGTCAGCTCGCCCCCGCTTCTCTGGCCTGGCAGTGCCCCCCGTGTTATTCCGTCACCGGAGTTCCGGCTCACCTTCCGTGCTCTGTGGGGGTCGAGGTGCCCGCTGGTGCCGTCGATCTGCCCAGTCCTGTCCACGAAGCCGCTGTCGCGGTCAGCCTCCAGCTCTTTCCCTCCTGCGGCGCCTCAGCCGGCCGCTGTGGTGCTTGGGTGTCACTCCCGGGTCGGAGCACCACGTGCGTTCGTCGCTCGCGCCTGCCGGTGAGGAGGCTACTCACCCCCGGGACCGAGTCCCCTCCGCGAGAGCTACTGGATCGGTGCTCACGCTGCTGGGGTCGCCGCCGCTCCTCCCAGCCAGAGTCCGGAGCGCGCCACTGTGTTCCTGTAGGCCCTCAAGCCAGGGCACTTGCGTAGTCAGGCAGCCGAGAGCGCTCCTGCCAGGTCCGGCCCAGTGCTCCGCCCCCTCATGGCGTCGTCCCTCCGGCGGTCCGCCGGGTGTCGTAGGCGTCTCTCAGGCGTTCCGGGCTACCAAGCAGCTCCCCCCGGCTCTCCGCCGCTGATTCCCCGCCGATCCGGGGGAGACTCAGCGCTTAAACCAGGTTTAGGAGCTCAAGTGAGCGGGAGCCGGCAGAGAAGCCGTCCGCTCACCACGCCATCTTGGCCACGCCCCCCAGGTTATTTTTTTAAATGCATCCGTGCACCAAAAAACGGATTGAAGGATGCATTTTGTGCTAAAATATAGCAAAAAGTGATGAATTTGCAGTTCGTATAATTATGTACAATTTTGTGTAATTTCGCGTAGTCATGCAAAAGCACACTACGCAAATTTTGCATATGCCTAGATATATTGTATGGATTGAATGTTGAAAACAAAAAGAAACAAAAACAAACTCTGAGGAAATTATAACTTGAATTCTAAAAGCTCTCAAATTTCCCAGGTCCATGCATGAGTATCTAAACCAGGCCAAGTTGTTTCTTTGATTTGTGAGACATGTAGTCCTGTGTTTATAGCAGGATCAAAAGGACTACAAACACCAAGATGCAAACAAAAAAACCTTTATTTTTTCATGGGAGTGAAAGCCATACATTTTGATGTTATTGTTTTATAACATGTAACTTGCAATTCACCACTTTACAGGTAACATCACGCATGTCATCTACTTTGAAACATATGTAATAAACAGTTGCATAGGGAGTCATTTGAATAACACTTAAGCATATTTCCAAGTAATACAAAAATCGGGTTGCACTAAAGGGGCACCATAACCACTGCAACTGGGTCGTATTATAACTCTACGCTGTGGCACTCTGAATCACAGAAATATATCTCCAGAAGAACTCATCAAAGCAGTTACATGCATGCTTAGTTCTCAATAACATTTAATAAAACACTAGAACACCAAAAAAAACTCACCTGTGTCCAATACCAAATGCATAGTTCGAGTATCAGGCCAAACGCCAAGATTTCTATATGTCCAGTTAATTTAATTGGGGCAAAGGGGAGGAGGGAAGTCCAACTAATGTCAGCCTCAAAACAGTCTTTAAGGTGGGTGAGTCTAGATTTTGGGAAGTTCGGCCAAGGAAGGGTGTCTCCCCCTACTGTGGACCTGTACACGAAGCAGACTCACCTTTAAACTCTAAAAGGATTGTTTCACAGCCACTCGTAAGATCAGGCTTTCTCAGGCTCCCTGGCACTTCCATGTGTAGAAGGGCACTTTCATAACCAGTCCATTCAGCTTATGGGTGGAGCCACTCCTGCCTTCCAATTCAAGGCAATCTGCCACTTGGCCAAAACAAAGGCCAAATCAGCAAATCTGGTTGTAACTACAGTAACTATCTTCTCCTTGGGGTGTGGGAAATAACTCATGAGTCATATCTCTCTGGTGCAATTGATAGTCCTATTGATAACGTGGTTAACTATTCATGTAATCTGGGTCCAGCACTCTGTGATGTGTGGGCAACTCCATATCATGAGATTGAAATTGGCATCTATCAGCCTACATCGAGGGCATTCAGCTCTAGGATGCAAAGAAGAAACCTGTACTGAATCAGCTACGCCGCATGGAACTGGGAAAATTAAGAGGTTTGCAAAACGGAACCAGCAGAGGATGGAGTACTGCATGGCAAGGAAAACCAAGGAGAAATGCCTAGCCCTGTGTTGAGATCAAAACGAAGTCCTGTTCCTGGTAACTTAAGGTGGTAATTTATTAAGATAAAAGGTTCAAGATAAAGTTACAGAGATCCCCATCAGGAGCAGCCTTCTGCTGCTCAGCCCATTCTCCCAACTGACACACTCATTCACCCAACATTCCACAGCATCATCCGCACCAACATTCCAAACCACACTCACACTGGCTGAGCAGCAGGTACAACACCCTGCCAATGAACCCACCGCCAAGTCGGGGAATGCAGCAGAACCCACCAGGAAGCCCCAAACTCAAATGCACCTCTGCATTGTAACTCACAGAAAAGGGGCAGGCACAGAATCTGGCAGGAGTCACCAAAATCTCCATGAAGTAAAGCGTGACGGGTAGCAAGGACGCGTCTAAGCAACCCACCTGAGTACATCAACATGCTGTGTGCTGCCACAACTCTCTTGTGAACACGTGGCATCTTCACATTCTCCGATGTGTGATGCCAAAGAGCAAAGAACATGAGTTTAAGCTCAAGCGAGCTCTGTACTGAGCTGAGTAACTACAAGATGACTGCGTCCCCCCAGAATTGTATTCCTTCCAGAGAATCCGCAGGTTCTGTCATCATCTTCTCGGGTCATGCTTCATTGTAGGAGTCGGGCCCCCACAATTTCCTTAGGTCCTTAGTTTATTTCTTAGGATCTCTATTTGAATATTACAATACATTCATCAAGGACAAAGGAAGGATAGGTGCATCCATTACGATACCTCATGTTTTGTTGGCAGTCTCTTCAACTCTTGAATTTTCTTCAGTCCTCAAGGTGATGGTCCTTGATGGACTTACATTGCCTGTGATGGAGAAATCCTACCTTCCTGTGGTGCACCACCAGAGTTTTATACTTTCTTCAACTTCGGTATGTTTTTTTACCTTCGCTGGAGCCTCAGCTCTGCTGAACAGACTTCATTGCTTGCTCGTCAGCTCAAATGGAGACCCTACAAATATGGGGCTAGCCTAACACTTGGCAGCGTCCTAGGCTACTACATTCACTGAAGTGGCTCGTCAGTAGGAGCGGTTAGGACAGCGACCGTACAGTGCCAAACATTATGTGTTTTTATTATGTTTACTCACACTTTTTGTTTGTCCCGCTATAATCAGGCTTCTGAAGGTCTGATTTCAAACTGAGAAGGAGGTGTGGCCATTCGATAAATGACCGCCCAGAGTGAAAGGTAATGTATTGAGCCTGGTGAATTAAAATACAGATGTAGGTATGGCAGTTCAGCCAACCCAACATTCACACTTGAAAGGCCTGTCAGTATCAATTATCCCATGTTTTAACAGAAAACCGAAGTGCAGACACCACAGCACCAAAATCTCTGGTAAGGCGCTGGGCTGTCTTTCCCAAGACAGCCTGCCAATCCCAGTGCTGCTCCTTTATACTATTTATAGTAAGGAATGCTTTCTGGATTAGATCCAGTGGGTTTGGCTGGAATTATGGGCTACAGTAAGGCCTCCATGCAACCATTATAAATTAAAACTTGATCGGTTCATCGTAAAAAGGACCAGTGAGTAGAGATCCACTAGAACATTCAGATAAATGATGGTAAATTAGAAAACATGATCGATTTAAAAAAATGAAGAAATCGCAGGTTTAAAAATAGAATACAGAACTTATACATTGTTTAAAACCTTCGATGCATTGCGGGCAGCTAATGTTCGCCTTGGGGACCGGGAACAGTATGGCTGATGTTAGCAGTCTAAGGTTCTGGTGTTAATCCACCCTGATGAGATAGGGAACATTTGCTAATATCTTCCAGCAGCTTTGACGCTTTGTTGACAAATTTTGTGAGCCCAATGTTCAACTTGGTGTTTTCAGGGTTTAGGGCTGCTATTATGGCCTGGCGGCAGGTTCGAACTCCTAGCCTGATCCATTCACCCCGCAGCAGTAGCCGTCTGTCTTTAAGCACGGCGGGGCACGCACAAACGATGTGTTCCTTTGCGTCTGAGTGATAGCCACCCATCCTGCATTCAATGTTATTACCTGGATGGCGCCAGTCGGGCAGGTTCTTTAGAAGTGGCCATTCACCCATCCTTAGAGCTAAGAACTTTTGTTTCAAGTAAAATGAAAAAGTGCTTGATAAGTGATGCGACTCAACTCCTGGTTTGAAATTGGAAATTACTGCCCAGCCATGTTTCCTTTTTGACAGAGTTGCCCTGTCTGAATGAAATGACCACAATCGGACGCTCTTCTTAATAACAGCCTTTAGCACCGGCTGGGTGGGGTTTGTTACCCAGAGATCTTTGACTCCTAGTAGTTTTAAGTTGTGGCATTTCACTATTTCTTGCCAAAGTTTGGCCTCCAGGGAGCCCTCCCTTGAATGGCACAGTCTATTGCAGAACTTTATAAATACGCCAGCCTCAACACCGTGGTGATCCAATAGGCCCAGTTCAAGACGGACCTGCGAAGGTGAACTTGATTTTGGTAGACGAAAGGCACGTTTAAAGATTTTGGTTGTTAATTTGTTTAATAAAGAGCTAGTTGTGCCCTTCATGATCTCGTGCCCATACGACAGAGAGTTGTTTATCCTCGCCTTCATCACTTTCAGCATGGGAGTTAGACTTGGGAAAAGTAGCTGTTTTGATAATTTCGTGGCGGAGCAGCCTCTAGTGACAGGGCTTTGGTCCTTAGCTTTTCTTTTTTTTTTGCCGAAAGAACATCCGTGGTCCAAAAAGATGCCCAAATATTTATAGTAAGATGTTGATTACATTTTTGTTTTGTTAAAGAACCACCCACCACGTGGACCTTTTTTGCTTCCCGAAAGATATTGTTTTGGTTTTGGACAAGTTCAGTTCCAAAGAGTTTCTTATAGTGTAGGGAAGCAGTTCGTCAAGAAGCCTTTGTAGGCCCACTTTAGTATGACTTAGTAATACCAAGTCGTCGGCATAGAGCAGGTAGCTGATGTGGGTTCCACCTAGTTGAGGGGGATGGCAGTTGACACTGTCTAGAGACGGGGAAAGGTCTGATATAAACAAGTTAAAAAGAAGTGGAGCCAGCACGCAGCCTTGTTTTATGCCGGAATTGGTTTTGATTTTTTTGGACACATGGGAGCCTTCGCCCAGCTTGATTCTGATCCATGTTTCGAAATGGAGTTGGACGATTGCGTGTACCAGGATCGGGGTATGCCCCAGAAATCTTATGTTTGCCACAGTACAGCCCGGGGTACGCGGTCAAAGGCCGCTTTGAAATCAACAAAACAGCAGTGCAACTGGGTTTGTTGGGTTGCAGCTATCTCCGTCAAGACAGTCAGGGTGAATAAGTTAGTTGTTGTGCCAGAGTAAGCCACAAATCCGGTCTGGTTAAAAGGGAGTCGCTTTGTTGAATCAGCCCAGGCCTGCAATTCTTCTAGCAAAATTCTGGCGTAATGTTTGGACTCAACATCTAGGAGTGCTATCATTCGGTAATTGTTAGGGTCGTTTCTCTTCCCGCCTTTGTGAATTGGATGGATGATAGCACCTTGCCAGGACTCAGGGACGGTGTTGTTTAGCCAGCAATGGAGAAACAGGGGGGTCAGATAAGCTGACCATAAGTCCACATCGAATTTGAACATGGCCTGGGGAAGACCGTTTGGCCCTGGAGCTCCTTCAGCCCTGGCTTTCCTTATGGAACATGAAATCCTGTTTTTTAACCCGTCCGATGTCCCAATGGGCTCTGGCGAAAAGTCGTTGTTAATTGCCGGGCCCTTGATTGTTGGTTGAATTGCCAAGTAAGCTGAGCTGGCTAAGCTATGGACTTCAGAATGGTCATCCTTTGAGTTCTGGGCTTTAAACTGCGTTGATAAGAATTGTCTCCATTCGTCTGCACTGATGTTTGCGTTACCGACCTCACTTCTGCCACGTAGCCCCCGGTTAACAAGAGACCAGAATTGTTTTGAGTTGGGGTTCTTGCTTTCGTGGATGAGTTTCAGCCAAAATTGATCCGAGGGCGCTTGTTTTTCCCTGCGTATTCCGACCTTGAAGGCTGCCTGGGCTTGCTTGTAGGTTGAAAATTTGGTTTTATCGCCTGGGCTCTTCCTCGATTAGCGTAGTGCTCGATTTTTTGGGACTTTTAATTGCTTTGTTGCGGGGGAGATGCGGAATTGAAATGCTTGTTGCCTTATACTCCGCTTTGGTGGCAAGTCTTCAAATAGTTGGTTTACGAAGTTAGCCCCGCTAATAATGATCGAAGTGTCAGCCTCCTGTGATATGTGTAATAAAGCTCTACATTTTTCCACCATGGGGAGAGCCGTGGCATCCGTCCATTTTATTCGCTTTAAATTTTCTATTTGACAATCTGAGTGGGTGTGGACGAGTTCATGGTAATGTGGGGTAGTAGCTGACAGTGTAATGATTTGTGGTTGGTGATCGCTCTCCGCTTGTGGTAGGATGTGGTAACTCTCGATCAAGGGAAGTACCTCTCTGCTCTCTACAGTGAAATCCAGAAAGGAATGTGTTCGACCGTCTGAACGGATCCATGCAGGGGAAATGTCCGTATGAAGACACCTATTCAACACGGTGAATCCTACACTACGAAGCTGTATAACCGCGTACTCCCCCAGTTTAGATGGTCTGTTTCCAGTGGGAGTCGGCTGTGGAGCAAAATGTGCGGGAACCGCTGGGGGATCGATCCTTATGTCCGCTAGAGGGTTGCAATGGAGACTGGTGTTGAAGTCTCCTGATATTATAGTAGGTATGCTGCCGTACTTACTTAGAAGATTGCAGACTATGTTGGTTACATTGTCCATTTTGGATTTTTCACCGACGGTGGATGGGGAAATGTAAACATTAACGAGAAGCAGCTGCCAATCGATGGGTGAGCTTCCTAACACTATGCCAGAGAGCCAGGTTTCCTCAAGTTTTATCTGTGTGATGTGTTGGGATAGTTTGGTCGATACATATATCGAAAGGCCGCCACTCGGCCTGCCGAACTTCGATTGTCTTGAGGCAGATGACGTAAATTCCAGGTAGCCGTATATGGGGATGCTCTCTACTGTCCAGGTTTCCTGTAAGAGAATGATATCGTATTGCTTTAGGAAACCGAGGGTGGCGGCGGGTTGATTTTTCTGCCCAAATCCGTTAATATTTCAGGAGCATATTGTTAGGCCATGGTGAGTAATGTTTCAATCATTCCGTGTTCTTGATAGGGCCACTGGCAGCCATGACCAATCCACCCTCTCGGCGATTTGCTGGTTGAATGTGCACTCTGGAGTTGCTTTTGGCGAATTACTTCTTGCTGACTTTAGAACTGAGAAGGGGGCCGAGGTTGTACTAAGGGGGTGAGCCTGGTTGTTTTCTAATATTGATGGATAACGGGAGACACTTGGCGTTGTAATTATTATGCCCCAGTTTTTAAATTGTTCGGTTTTTGACTGAACTAATTCTCAGATTGCTGGAGATGCTAATGTGAGTTGGGTTACTTCACCCATATTTGGTCCTGTGGTTGGTAAAAATTAAATCACAACTATGTCTTTTGATTGAAGGGTACTTAAGTCCAGGGATGTTTTAAAGAGCCTGAGGATGTTTCCTTAGTTGAGGATGTCGTGAGGGCCTCTTGAGACATATTCTGGGGTTAGCAGTAGTTTGGTATCTGAGCTGTTGATTGCATGGGTAAAGGCCTCGGTCGTTGCCAGCCTTGTTTGTTTGAGATTTTCTTTGGTTGGCAGAGTTGTTGTAATTATGGCAGGCAGTTGGGAGACAGTTCTCAGTAAAGGGTAATCAGAGGTAAAACGGGGGTTCTAATACTTGTGGCCACCGACTTGTGACGATTTGATAAATTTGAGGAATCAAGGTGAGATTGTTCTTCGGCTGTGCGCTCTGGACCCAGAGTGTGATCCTCCACTGTATGAAGTGGCGTTGGATGGTGTACGGGCCCTAGTTGCTCTGTATTGGGTGCTGGTGCCTCTGTGAGGGATTGATTAAAACCCGGTTTTGCTTGAGTGGGTAACAGCGGGGGAGGCCATAGAACTTGCACTGGCCCTTTCAATGGACTGTTCTGTCGTGAGAGTCCTTTCTGTATAACCTGTTCCGGTGCCGTTGGCTGGTGGCTCAGATTTGCTCCTGTCGTAGCTGGCTTGGCTTGCTCTACCATTGATGTTTCTGAGTTGGTCTTTAGGAGGTAACCAACTCTAGAGCTTTTAGTTTCCAATATTTGTTTATTCCGGCTCTTCTGCTATCTTTTTTTTCACGCTTTGACAGTTGTTGTGGTTTATGGGGGTTAGGTGGTTCTGTGTGATTTACATTGCAGTCTACTGGCTCCATGAGGTGCGGAGAGAGGAGTTGCGCTTCAGTGGGAGTAGGGTCCTGGACAGAACACGGGGCCTGAGGCTGGGAATCATGGAGCCCTGACTCTGGTCGCTTCTTGATTTCCGTTAATATTGAGGAGAGAAATTGGGGTAGTGACGATAAAGAGTCAATTATAGGAGAACAGCAGCATACTGATTGGACCAGTTGGGCTTGAGATTGGGCTTTTATAATAAGTGAGTTTAGCGCCTCCAGTTTTTCATCAATCCCAGCGGTGTATACCGCTAGTATGTTTAGAAGGTGTACCTGCAGGTCCATCTTATCAAAATGGTATGTCAGTGCCGTGGCCGTGGTTTGAAGGGTTTGCAGTAATTGAGACTATAGGTCATTAAGATCGATTGATGGTGGCTTTTCATGCATGATGGACTCGTTAGGTTCATTGGTGAAAAAAGATAAATCTAGAGAAGTGAGGATTACATTCTTGTTGGGCCACTCTTGATTGACCATTTGATCTCCTTGGTTGGCGTTGTTGTGGGAACTTTCTCTGCATGACTGGTTGGGTTTGCTGAGGAGGGCACTTGGATAGGTCATGAGCTGTGGTGACAGGGCTCTAGTGCTCCTAATTGGATTGTCTGATAAGGTTAAGTTTGGGAATTTTAATGCTATTGGAGAGAACTGACTCGAGTTCGAGACAGTCAGTAGAGTTGGCTAAGATGCATCTTGGGAGGTGATAACTTGAAGAGAAGCCCGTTCAATTTGAGCTGTCTGGGAGTCAGGAGCCAGATGTGGACGTCTGTCATCTGAGGCGTCTGGAGCGTCGGTTAGAAAAGGCTCTGTTGTTGCTGGTGGGCTTGTTGGTGATGAGCTCCCGAGACCTCCAGCTGCTGCATGAGTTGTGGGCTGAACCAGAATTTGATGGGGTGCAACTTCTATCTTCGTGAGAAGGGGGGCTTGAAGTTTATCGAAGGGACTGGATTTTCTCCTCGAGGCTGTCGCTGGTGTTGAATTCCTGAAATAATCTCTTAATGAGACTTTTTTAATTGTTGAGTTTGTGGTGTCTGTCTGGCCTGTTTCTGGCTTGAAAGTGGTCAGATGGTCATAGCCTGGGTCGAAAACTGGTTTTGAGTTAGCTGGTGAATGGGTTTGCGTGGTAGCCATTGAGGACGCTACCTTCGTCTTTGCGCTTTTTTTAGGAGTCTTTGTTGGAACTTTCCTTACTCACCCGATCTCATTATAGGGGTTTTGGTTACTGAAAACAGCCCTGCATCTTTCAATGCTTTCCTGGTAGATAGTCAACGTTGGGCTTATGTATTTGAAACAGGACACTTATTTTTGTGATTGATTTATTGTTTTGCTGTTTTGCTTTTTTGCTGATTTGCTGTTTTGCTGTTAACTGTCCCGCTTGGGAGCTAATGAGTGATGAGAGATGGATGTTGGGTGATGAACAATGTATTGGCCGGGTGGCCGATGGCTTGGACAGCAAGGAGCGGCTGTGGAGCGCTCTTGATGTCTCCGATCCTGAAACCTGGCTTCCCCTTTTTGCCTGTCTGTTTGTTGGTTGCTGGTGAAGGTAGTCTGTCAGCTGAACAGCAATTTGCACCTCGGTGAGTCAGTAGCTAGTTTGGGTCAGGTCGGGGTGTTGTCGTTGTTGTTGTGGTTTTAAGTAACCACACACATAAAGAATTCATTCATTCATTCATTGTTGTTGTGATTGTTGGGATCGTTGTCAGACCAACTTTGGAGCTTCAACTAAGGTGGTGTAGCGATGTTTTTTTGATGTTTTTTGATGCTTTGATGTTTAGTTGTATATTGTGGAACAGTATGGCAGAGGCACTGGAACAAGGGCGGGGGCAAGCCGGGCTCTCAAGGTTGAGTTGCTGGCTGCACCCAAACTATTCGGGCTGCCTCCACAAGACGCCAGGGGCACACGCTTACTGCGGCTGCCTGCTAAAGGGCAGCCGCGCTTGCCTCCCGCGAACACAGTTGCCATCTGGTCTTGAAGAACCAGAACCTTATGGGCCTGGCGGCGCAGGGTACGCCTTAATCTCCTGAGTTCACCTGCTTTGTCAAACAGAGACATGGGACACTCCGTTAGGCGTAGAAGATGAGGTTTATTAGCTGCCGCTAAATACAGTTGTCCCAGAAGTACACTCGGTATGTTCTCAGGAGACTGCCACTTTACTTCGTGGCGCACAATCTTTTATAACCCACATGTTGACAAAAAAACACTCCCAATGCATACAGGGTTAACCAATGAGAAGAGTGTGAAAACAAGATATTAAGTAACTCAAGTAAGCCTCCCTCCCAACTGTGTTTGTCACCCTTCCCCACAAGTTAATCAGTGGTAGTGTTGATAAGTCGACCTGCAGGTGGCAGGACACATTTGTATGCCCCGGAGGACAGTTGTGAAATGAGAGAATACGAGTAAAGAATAGCGAAGGCCAGAGGATAAGATAAAGTCAGGAAAGAATGGTGCGAACCAAGAGATAGTTGAAACAGGGATCAGTCAGACCAGACGAGGATTAGTGGAGTCGGCCATACCCTGACACCAGCTATAAACAGAGGCAGGAGGTTATTTGACACGTTGCAGTAGGATGAGGGAAAACAACACTTCGTTCACCGTGCCGCCTGAGTGAGGGCAACACAAAATGGCGGAATGACATAAAATGGTGGCTAAATACGAACGGGATCGGAAACAGAATTACCTTAGACCCTCCTTTTGCCATTACTCAGGCAAGACACACAGACTCATTTTAATCTGAGTCGACGTCAATGGCCATGAGGTCATCAAGCTGTTGCTGCAACATCATTTTAATGCTCTCTGTCTTCCGTGGCACAGGCTTTGGGACACACATAGTGGCACAAAGATTACAGATGGCGGGGCCACACTGCATACAGAGACAACAAGAAAAAATGATGGCCAAAACCACTCCAAGGAATGTTAATACCTTCCATCCCCATTTGGACAGTAATCCCCAAAACCATTCCAATAAAGACCAATCTCTTTCGTCCTGATGAATCGACTCAGAGATCACATGTAATTTGGAGATGGCTTGGTATACCGTAGGGGCATCGTCAGGTATATAAATGCAACAGCTAGATCCAATCAATTTACAGACTCCACCACGATCCGCAAGAATAACATCCAAAGCAATCCGGTTCTGTAATGTCGTGAGACGATCCGCCTGAAGTTCAGCTGTGAGATTACTCAAGACTCCCACAGTGACATCTATGGTGGACTCAACAACACGAACCAATTGTCTCATGTTTCTACTGTTGGCCATTGGGCCCCAAAAAGGGAATAATCCTTTAAGGAAATCACCTCCCTCTTGTCCTGCCGTGTCCTTTGAATCAATAATCCCTCTGCCATATCTGTTTCTGTGATGTCCCGAAGGAGCAGTGTATGTAGGAGGGAGAAGAAAGGCTATATAGCATGTCCCTGAAAAATCCGTCGGTAGCCACGTATACGCTCTATCGTGGCAGACAAAATACGTGCTCTGGGATGGTACTAACGGTGGTGAATTCTGAGATGTGTGAATGTATGTATAGGAACAGACACTTTTTTCTTGTCCAGTGTCAGTAGTCTGGCCATTTATTTGTAAACAAAAGTTACCTCGATGAGGTACAGTCCAAATTGGTGGAGATTTTCCCTGTTTAACTCTATCTGTAAGGCTAGTAGCGTAACGAGTCACGTTCCAAGCATCGCATGTCCGTTTCTCATCAACAGGAACCCCACTATTCTCCACAATTTTAGCCATAGCCACTATTCCTTTTATTAGAGAACTGTGACTAAAATCTTGTCCACTACCATATGAACCAGCTGGACGTCTAAATCGGTTCTGATATGCATTTGAAAACATCACGAAATAGGCCCAAGCGGAACCTTCATAAGAAAATGGAAGGGCTAAATATGGCATCCCTTTTTCTGTGGTATGAGGCATAAGTCCACACACCCAACAGTCGGTTGTGTTGACTACCAATTGGTATTGGTGCAACAACTGGACAAATGAATTGTTAAAATATTCTGTTCTCCTGATTAGTTCATGTTGGGGAAGCGTATATAATTGATGTGGGGAGATAGTAGAATGAAAAGGCAAGGAAATAGAAGTAGGAACAGATTTGTGCTGCATAACATGAACAATCCAACCTATACAAGCCAATAAAATACTAGAAAACATAAGAACACACAATGCTATGCCACATTGACTGTACATTAATTTACAATATTTCTTTCTCATCTCTTCCTTCTTATTATTCTTTCCCGATTTGACATCCATCCTCTAAAATTGTTGCTCACGGCAATCTTCCTTACTCACTTGGCTGTGATTATTAGCCGTCCTATGACACTGCAAGTCCTGGGGGCCTAGCCACTATACAGGTCACGAACCAAGACTCCTACCGTGACCCTGCAACCTGGACAGATGATACATGTCACGAAAAAGATGAAAATCTCAGGTGTCCTTGACCAGTCTAGGCCTTAAATTATATCGAGTTCTGTTCAGTACAGTTTGGTCCTGAAATAGTGTCTGTGGATCTGTAGTGTTCAATCGGAGATGTGGCAGTACTGCTTCTTGTAAAACGTCGTCATCTTCTTTTTCAAACCGAGCTCCATCTAGGTGTGCACTACTGAAAGGTACAAACCGAGGGACCTTTTCGCCTTTAAAATCACCTACACCCTTACGGACCCACTAGTCAAAAGGCAAGGGCAAGGGCACCTTTTTGCAGTGCACGCCATGGATCCAGTTCTTTTTCCCCTTGATCTTCACTGCTGTACGCGTTACCAGAAGAACCCATCGAGGCGCCCTCCAACGAGGTTCCAAATTCCTTGTCCTCTGAAATTTTTTCACACAGACCCAGTCTCCCGGCTGGATAGAATGACCTGGGTCTGTGGAGGCCTCTGGTAAAGCGTTTTGAACCTGTTGGTGGAGAACACGTAATTTAGTGGTGAGGTCATGCAAGTAGTCAATCAGCATTGGATACTGTATGTCAGAATACTTTTTAGGGCGAGGGACTCCCCAAACATGACCTGCTGGAGTTGGGGTTCCCTTTCCTGGATTATGCATCAAGCAAACGATACAATGCTTCACTAAATTATCTGCACATTTTGGAATCCCTCGTTCAGCCACACTGGAGCCAGAAGCCTACATATTCCTTTCGCACTGATGTGGGCTGGACCATACGCCATAGCAACTGCAGGCAGTACATAGGCATCTGGTAACAGCCAACGCTGATGTTCTGAAAATTCTATCCAACATCCCATCGCGTCTAACATTCCTGTACTCTCTTTCCACTTACTCAACTCTTTCTCTGTAGCCTCTGCTTGAATCGATCTCACACTTTCTATTGTATCCTCACACATTCCTTTTTCCTTGACCCAATTTGTAGGGCCCGCAACATACATGCGACTTATAGCATCTCTGCCTGTTTCTTTCGCTACCTCATCCGCAAAAGCATTCCCACAACCAACATCATCAGTAATCCTCTTATGCGCACTTCACTTTATGATTGCTATCTGGGTAGGCAAAGCAAGTGACTCAAGGAGATCAGCTACCAACTGACCATGCTGTATTTTAGTACCGTGGGAGGTAAAGAATCCTCTTTCTTTCCACAAACGACCAAAGCTATGTGCCACACCAAACGCATACTGGCTGTCGGTATATACATTCACTCTCTTCCCCTTAGGTAACACACACGCCCTGGTCAAAGCTATTAGTTCAGCCACCTGAGCTGAATTATGTCTGATGCGTGCTGTCTCCACGATTGTATGCAAGGTGGTAACAGCATAAGCTGAAGTTGTTTCACCATTAGGGAGTTTAAAACAAGAACCATCCACCCATAGGATCCCATCCGGGTCCATTAGTGGTGTATCCTTCAAATCAACCCTACCTTTTGTCTCCTCCTCAGTACGGAGAAAACAATCATGTTGTTCCTGAATATCTTTCTCTTCTGGAAGAGGTAACAATGTGGCTGAATTTAAAGTGTTACATCGTTTGATGTGCACATGACTAGCCAAGAGCGTCAGTTCATACCCAGACAAGCGAGCGCTTGTAAGATGCTGCACTTTTGTCCTATTTAGCAAGGTATCCACTGCATGTGGTACCATGACAATAAGAGTGTTATCAAGCACCACTCCAGCAGATTGACGAATAGAAATTGATGCTGCTGCTGTAGCTTTAAGACAACTAAGCAATGCCTTGGCTACTGGATCTAATGTAGCCGAAATGTAGGCACATGGCCGCAGCTTGCCACTGCTTGTATCCAAATCGTTGTGTTAAGACTGACAACGCACAACCCTCTCTTTCATGGACATAGAGCATGAAGGGCTTACTGTAATCCGGAGTACCCAACACAGGAGCAGAGCACAGGGCAGTACGTAAATCAGAAAAACTCTTCTGACATTCATCAGTCCAAGGAAGGGGTTGGGGTGTGTCTTTCAAAGAGAGGGCCAACAAAGGTTTAGCCAACAAAGAAAAATTTGGAATCCACTGTCTATAATAAGAGGTAATGCCCAGAAAGGCACCCACTTCTCTTTGTGTGGATGGCACAGACATTTGTGCAATTGCTTGAATACGTTCTGGGGTCAGTCGCCTTCCCTCCTTCGACAAGAGATGACCTAGATAGGTAACCTCTTGGCGGGCATATTGTAATTTAGAAGGTGAAACCTTATGGTGAAGGTCAGACAAGTGACGCATTAGTGCAAAAGTCACGTTTTTGCAAATATCCTCTGAATCAGCAGCAATCAATAAATTATCCACATACTGAATAAGGGTAGCACCTGGCGACAAAGGAAAAGCATCAAGCTGGCATTTCAGAGCTTGGCTATAGATGGAGGGACTTTCGCAATAGCCTTGGGGTGCACGCTTGAACCGGAAACTTCGGCCTCCTAAAGAGAAGCCAAAAATGTCCCTACTCTCTTCAGCAATGGGGGTGCTGAAGAAAGCATTTTTCAGATCGATAACAGAAAACCAAGCTGCCGAGGCAGGTATCATAGTTAACAGGGCAGTGATATCTGGAACAACAGGAAACTGTGGTACAACAATTTTATTAACCTCCCGGAGATCAATAACAAAACGATAAACAGGAGGCTGAGAAGGATCAGTGCATTTAAGAACGGGGAGAACAGGACTATTCCTCGACCACGCCCTTCTGAACCAAATCATAAATAATAGCAAAAAGTGCTTTTTCACCATCATTGGGAATTTTGTATTGAGAGATGCGTGGCAATTTAGCATTAGGCTTGAGGGTAACAACATAGGGTGGGATCTCAAGACAACCAACATCATTTGGGCCCGTAGCCCAAAGTGTTGCGGGGGGAGAGAGCAATTCAGGTGGAAATTGATCTTTAGACAAATACATTGGAGAAGTCAGTTTCTGCCCCAAAACGAGATGCACTCCAGAAGGAGAACAATATATCGTTGCATGCAATCTTTTCAATAAATCCAAACCTCTCTACGAATCCGAGCCCATAACGCTTGTGGGACTACATTTCCCATCAACATGTCAATATCGGCTAAATTCATAATACAGACATCAACAGTCTGGGACAATTCTTTATAGTAACCAGCAGGGTTTTTACGGGGATCCGGTAAAGATTGTTTGAGGGCCAAAACATCATATCTCTTCCAGGGGACATGCACCCATATACGCTGGAAGTGAGCGGGAATAGCTGGATTATTACCTGCTTGCGCAACCTCTTCCCTCCATATCGGAGGAACCTCTCTCATTGGGTAATGTTTCAATGTCTGCCGAACAGCAGGATCAGAATCAAGAAAAGTTTGTGAAGGAAATGACGACCTAAAAGTAACAAGTGTCCTTACGGCGTCCTCAACCCTAGAACCCACAATGAATCCTTTATCGAAATTAGCCTGAACATCCAACAGACCCTGGGGAAGTAAACCCAAATCCATATCCTCCCATTCTTTAGCGAGAGTGTCACACATAACATTAAATACATATCTCTGCGTGGGCGCCTCCCACTGATGAAAGGTGATCATGATATCTTTCACACTATACTGGGGACCCTTCTCGATCCATTTGCGAGCGAGAGAGTCCAATACCACCCGTTCGTCGGCACCTGGAAGTTGACTACGAGACTGTCTTAGAGGAAAAAGTATCTGTTATTCGTTTGCGCACAGTAGGAGAATTAGACATAAGGACAGGGGACAAGGTATTAGGGGATACAGGAGAGGAACTGGCAGTTATAAGGGGAGCCGAAGGCAAAGAAGATTGAGGTTCAGGAGATGGAGACAAAGGAATCGGTGGCACGAGAGGTGGGAGTGGCAATACCGGAATGGGCAAATGTGGAAGAACCGGAACAGGTGGGGGAACAACAGGCAACTGAACAGGTTGCAACAACGGGGGTGCATTAGCACCTTGTACATAGGGTGGAGGCAATCTCAATAGGTGAGACATCAAAGGGTCTTCCTCCAGATCCTTGCTTTTATCAGAAGGGGAATTAGGCAACACCGGATAGCATCTATCTATTGCCATACGATGCTGTCTCTCTGAAATTTCCATTGCATTATCAATCTCATTATTTTTAAATTGCTGGGCAGCCTGTATAATCGTCATATTTTGTGCTTTCTTATCTCGTTTTGCCTGTTTAATTTCTTTCTGTTTGAATTCCTTGCGCCAGAGGCGGATAGAGTCAAACATTGCCGGCCGGGCTTGTCTTTTGAACAATATCGCTTCCAAATTGTCTAATATGTCAGGCTCAAAACTACAATTTTTTGACCACTGTAGAACGCCATCGTTCTTCGTGTATCGGATCCATGCATTATTAAAGGCAATGGGGCCGACACCATGTTTTGAATAAAGCTCATAGGTGGGAGTTCCAACCGGAGGAATCGGACAAGAGTCCTCCAGCCGGGAATCCCTATTACAACCAAGGCAACAGAACTTCCTAAACTTACTCAGACCAGGCATCGTTATTTCACTGGACTGTTCACAAACATCAAGGGGTTAAATCAAATAATATAGCACAAACGTACTCACCCCTCGGCTTCGGCTTTTGCAAAAGCCGAATCACAGACCCAAATCAAAACAAAAATAGTGGGAGCTACCCACCAATACTTAACTAAGTGTCTTCTTAAGCCAACAGAGGCCCGTCTAATGTCTCGCGATACCAAACATCATCAAAGGGACCAAAGCAGGGCGGCAGTTAGGGCAGCAGTCGTCAGCAGCCGACAGAAAGGAGAAACTGCGCTGCAAAAGACCTTCGGACCACTTCGACATACAGGGGTCGCTTGACGTGGTTCGCGATTCCTCCAGAATTTTCTTGCGGGGCTCCTCACGATCCTCGGGCAGGACTGCTACCTCTGAAGCCGGCCCACGTTCGGGCGCCAATTGAAGAACCAGAACCTTATGGGCCTGGCGGCGCAGGGTACGCCTTAATCTCCTGAGTTCACCTGCTTTGTCGAACAGAGACACGGGACACTCCGTTAGGCGTAGAAGATAAGGTTTATTAGCTGCAGCTAAGTACAGTTGTCCCAGAAGTACACTCGGTATGTTCTTAGGAGACTGCCACTTTACTTCGTGGCGCACAATCTTTTATAACCCACATGTTGATAAAAAAACACTCCCAATGCATACAGGGTTAACCAATGAGAAGAGTGTGAAAACAAGATATTAAGTAACTCAAATAAGCCTCCTTTCCAACTGTGTTTGTCACCCTTCCCCACAAGTTAATCAGTGGAAATGTTTATAAGTCGACCTGCAGGTGGCAGGACACATTTGTATGCCGCGGAGGACAGTTGTGAAATGAGAGAATACGAGTAAAGAATAGCGAAGTCCAGAGGATAAGATAAAGTCAGGAAAGAATGGTGCGAACCAACAGATAGTTGAAACAGGGATCAGTCAGACCAGACGAGGATTAGTGGAGTCGGCCGGACCCTGACATCAGCTATAAACAGAGGCAGGAGGTTATTTGACACGTTGCAGTAGGATGAGGGAAAACAACACTTCGTTCACCGTGCCGCCTGAGTGAGGGCAACACAAAATGGCGGAATGACATAAAATGGTGGCTACATACGAACGGGATCGGAAACTGAATTACCTCAGTCTTTTCCCAATTTTCCTGTTCCCATTCCAGCGGGGGATTTTTTCCCCAAAGCCCAAGGTCCAGGGGTCAGGTGCACACTGCCCAAAGTTTCCAAATCTTTTGGCTTTCCAGATGCAATAGGTGTGATGATGTTTGGCTGGGCAGTGGCTGGGCATTGGCTAGGGGTTGGCTGGGGGTCTTCAAGAGAGTAGCGGGGGATTAGCAGAAGTTCTTTGGGTGAGGTGGAGCGAGCTAGCGGCCAGAGCTGATGTAAGGAGCCAGAGAAAAAAGGGGGGAGGGGATAGCGGTGATAGCGGTGAGCGGTAGGCAGTTTGTGTTTTTGCCGTGATGGCTACGGGCTTCGGGTTTGCCGTTATCGCTGCCCAATACCCACACGCACTCACCCAGGCTCTGCGATCCCCTCCTTCCACGCGGTCTTGGCTCCTAAGCTGGTGTATCGGCAATTTTTTCTCCCACGGCTTTCCTGCTCCGCTCCGCCCCTGCTCACACGGTCGCAATCACAGGTCAAGAATAAGGTGCACATTGTGAGAAATTGGATTGTTGGTTGGCCAGGGTGTGAGCCTTTACACTCCACAGCAGGTAAAAAGTTCCAGTCGGCCGAGGATTCTTAAAAGTGGTAAGAGATGGTAAGATAAGATAAGAATCCGGCGTTATCAGATTCAAATGCTCTTTGACATTGTTCCACTGAATTATTGACTCATTAACATTGAGACAAGACTATAGGCTAAGATCCTGCTTGAGGAACTTGATGCAGGGGCACAGGAAACCAACCTGATTAATTATACCAAACTCGTCTTTGTGCAGGCTGTGGAACATCTGATAACATTGTACCTTTATCAGTAAACCCGTACACTCTTTATGTGAATAAAGCTCGCTCTTTGCATGCTCAATAGACTTTAAAGCTGTGTACAGTACAATGGGAGAAGCTTTGGAGTAAGTTACTTGCCTGAGAAACTCCTATTAACTTTTATGGGATGTTAAAGTTTTTTACACAACGCTTGAGCCACTATTCATTGGGATCATCTATGATTATCTCTAGCATGATAACCACTAAACAAAGGGATAAAACACCCCATCATTTAATCTTTCTTTGACAGATTTGGGGCAGACATTACAAGGTGGAAGTACTTTTCCAACAAATCTAGTAAATATTCATAGAACATCTCTATAATCTGTTTATGACTGTTTTTCTCTGCCCAAATCGGACAACAGAGATCATGAAATGCTGTGCGGAAACCTATGAATGGGTAAATCTACTTTGTCTCGCCACGCATACGGTTAAAATAATATTGGGCATTGTACATTTATTATCAATATGTCAGCTGTTTCACTGTAATCTGAAACTAGTTAGGCATTTGCATTATTGGACTGCTGAGTCTATGGTTTAGCAGTTATCTACCATTACTAATTTACAAAAGCATCAACGGATTACTGTTTGAGAGTTATTTGTCACAATACCCTCTCGTTGCTTCTGGTACCTGGCACTTTTATTGATGCAATGCATTAAGGGCAAAATTAGACTCTGTGTACTAGCCACTTATGCAATTTCTTTTTGTAGTTATTCTCAAAGAAAGTCCAAATTAAAATCTGCAATATTCCATTGAAATGCGTGAATGAACCACCTCTTATAATTCATAGAAAAGAAAACACATCCTTACAATATTTCTTCAAAGGTCCAAACCACATCCGAAGAGCTTTAGACTGCCACCCCTCTAGTGAATTTAAACTGTACAATTGAATTAAAAAATCTGCACTCTGGAACTTGAGGAAGGAAAGATGTGGATTTAAATTATTTCACTTACACTAAATTTTAATGTCTTTTTGAAATGCTGAGCCACTCTGAAATGCCTTGCAACAAATCTTTTAATCTGTGCTCTGACTTGAACATGTGTAATTAGCGTGCATAAAATATTCCTCTTTAATGTATAAGGCACTAGGAAGACAGCAGTTGATATCATATTTGTTTTAGTTAAAAAAAGAAAAGCACAGTTCTATGGGCAAATTTCTTTTTTTTTTAAATTTTACTCAGCCAATGAACGCTATTTTTCAAATTTTGACATATATATATATATATATAAATAAATATAAAAAACAAAATCCAATCCAAACACATTAAAAAAGAATATTCCAATAGAATATTGTGAATAAAATACAGCCACAGTAAAAATACCTACTTTTTGGGGGGGGGAAGGGAGGACGATCACATTTATTATTCTAAATCCAATCTAACAGACATTAAGAAAAATACATACAGTAGGAGGAAAATATTCTATTCTAAATCAAATCTAACAAAGGTTGTAGAAAGTGCATATATTGGGGCTCATATCTTCTTTCCTAACACCTGTCTAACAAACACTGGGTACATACACTAAGGACATTTGCTGGGCGCCGGGTTTCTCTCTACCCCTGCTCCGCGTACATCAGTGGTGTCACAGTCACCCGTGGTGTTGCGGCCATTTTTGATTCCCCGGGGTGAACACTTGCGGGCGCCATCTTGGGTCGGCGGTCTAGTTGTCTGTCTGACCTCAAGAACCCTATTTAATGGCTCCCGTGGCACGGACACGCAGCGGGCGTGCCTATGGCAAGCCCCTCTGCGCCCGTCCGTATCGCGGCCAGTGCCAGCAACGCTGCATCTTTTGTCCCAGCTACTAGATTAATTTGGACAAGGGAGCAGCTCTTAAATTTGAGCACAACAAGATGTCCAGGCCCTCCTTGTATCGTTCTCAACACAAATTTGGACTGCCAGGACATCTTAGGTCAAGTGCCTCAATGTAGCACCTGCACCTTTTCTTTGAGGCACAAAGAGGAGTGGAATAACAGGTGTATCCCACCCCTAAAGTCACCCGCAATACATCATATGGCCACAAACCATGTACTCAAGGCCTGCTTGCTAAATTGTAGATCTTTGTCAAAACATGCTGATGAGGTTTGGCAGCACTCAAGTCAAACTCTTGGGACCTTATGTTCCTAATGGAAACAAGGTTAAAAGATAGTTCTAATCCAGATATTTTCCTGGCGATACCTAGGGGTTTACGGTTCGTTACCTCTAACTGGTTGGGCAACAGAGTGGGGGGCAGGCTCGCTGTAATTCTGAGAGATGATTAAGAAATCTCAAGCAAGAGAATAGATGGCTCTGGGATGATCGAGGCCCTGTCTTTCTGCATTAAAACTTCCCCAGCATTGTCCTTAGCAGTGTTGCTGGTCTGTAGACCCCCGAATACTCCTTCCTGCCACCTGCTTGACCTGTGTGGCACTATTGCAGACCTGTCTATTAGACGTCCCAACTTTGTTGTCCTCGGAGACTTCAATGTCCATATGGACAACAGTAACTACTCCTTGGCCTCTCAGTTGGCAGATACTTTTGTGGCATGAATCTAGCTCAGAAGGTGTGCGCTCCCACTCATGAACCTGGACACATGCTGGATCTTATTTTTACTAATGATCCCACTCTGACGGTAGAGGCTCCACTCCCTCTTACTTGGTCAGACCATTGATTAGTTCCTTTTAGCTGGACTACCCCTACATGGTTAAATAACTGAAGTTCCTTGTATGAAGAGATGAGAGATTGGAGAAAGATCTCCCCTGAGTTCATTGATTCCATGCTAAAGGCTGACCCACTTGAGCTATCGGATGACCCAGCTCCTTCAATTCTTGGGTTATCGCTGCCTTGGACAAAGTTGCCCAAATTTAGAAATTGACCGGCCAGGACGAAATCCTCCACCCTCTGGTTTACTGCTGATCTCCGGTTGGAGAAAAGCTCTTGTTAGAAGCTGGAGCGTGCATGACGCAAAGTGTACAATCCTGAGGCCAAGTGTGCCTACCGTGCAGATTTAAAAAAAAAATCATAAGATGAAACATAACGCCATCAGAGACTACATGGCCTGCCAAATTAAGGCCTCTGACAATTCACTCAAAGAAGTTTTTTAGATTGTCCAGGGCTTTATTACACGTACGGCGTTGGATAGAACTATTGTTCCCTCAGCTCCCCTCTGTCTACTACTACATCTACTCCTCCTTATCCCCAGCTGGGACACTTACGATTCCCAAACCTACTCTTGACCTCCTTAGGCGATGATCTGAGTTCAGCCCGTTTAGCTTTGCTGTATCCCTGCTGGAACTGGGCAAATGCAGATCAGGTTCTCCTGGCGACCCCTGCCTGGCTAAGTATTTTAAACAGCTGGCTGATGGGTTTAATCGGCACTTGAACCATATATGGAACTGCTCTCTGAGGACAGGTATCTACCCCACTATCTGGAAAGCAGCCTACGTCCTGCCTATCTTGAAAAAAGCTGACACCAATCCTTTGGAGCTCAGGAACTTCAGGCCTATTTCCCTTTTGCCTGTCCCAGCTAAGATCCTTGAGAAGGAAGTTCAGAAGCAATTATCTAACTTCCGTGAGTCTAACAACTGCTTGCAATACTCCCAATCAGGCTTTAGATCGGGAAGCCTGAGAAGGTACTCGCGCTTTGCATCGCGCTATGCGCCTCAATACCGCGCTATCATTTTTAAAGCTACCCTTATAACTATTTGTGTTTTTCTTAGTTGTATTTTGCCCTGATTTTAATAGGATTTATTGTAACCCCCTCACCTGCACTCTAATCGGTTCCTTCACCGCTGTTTTGGCGGGTCCGGTCTCTGGGGTGGGATTGGCTTTGGGCGCCATCTTGGAGTGGTGGTCACTTTGGGCACCATCTTGGAGTGGTGGTCACTCTGGGTGGGTGTTGCTGACGAGCGGTCTAGCGCTCCGGCTGAGTGGAGGGACGCCTATTTAAAGCTCCCTCCAACACGCAGCGGTTACGCGCAGTGGGCGTGCCTTCGCTGTGCCGGAGTCATGCCAGAGTCCTGCCCATCTGCGCCCGTCCGCGCTAAGGAAGCGTGGCTCGCGGCAGAACTCTGGACCTGGCCATCATGACTATACTTTTGAGAACTTATAGTAGAGCTGATCTACTGGCCCTTCGGGACCGATGTGTACGCTGCGAGTTTTCACCTGTAGTCCCGCTGTGTGGCCCATATCATTGTAGGTGTGGTGCTTGGTCATTGGAACCCCCCTCTCTTATACGCTCCTTGGGGCCTGTTATAAAGAGGATAGGACAACGGGACCTGAGTATCTGGAGCTTAAACGTCAGATCTGTGGTAAAGCATCATCAGGAGGTTTATGACCTCTTATTGATGGTTCGCCGGATGTGCTTTTTCTGATGGAAACGTGGCTCCAGGACTCTGACTCCTCGATAATTAACCTAGCCTTTCCCCCAGAGTATGCTATTTTCACTTTAGATCGGACGACTAGAGGTGGAGGCATTGCGATGGCCACCAAACGGTGTTATCCCTGCGAGTGGAAAGCCGCTGAACTTTTGGGGTGTGAGGGTGCCCTATTTAAAATAGCATTTAGTCACCAGTTTACCTTCTCTGGGCTATTAATTTACCGGCCTCCGGGCTGTGACTCTGTTTTTAGGGCTGCTCTTCCTGAGTATATTAGCATAGAGGCACTAGGATGCGCAAATTTTAATGTTGTGGGAGATCTTAATCTCCATTTGGACTGCCCTTCTTTACCCTCTATTAGGAGCTTTCTGGCGGATCTTGAGTCTTTACAGCTCTCGCAGATGATTACTTTCCCCACACATAAAGGTGGTCATATTCTTGACCCGTTCTTCACAAATCTAGAAGGACTCAGAGTTCTTGGTTCCTCCCAGTTGGTCTGGACAGACCACATGCTGGTGAAAACGGCATGCTCTTTGTCTGACTCTCCTTTTCTATCTCAGGATAGACTTGTTCTTAAACGACACTGGAACAAATTAAGACTGGAGGATTTTTACCATCAGCTCGAGAAGGTTCCTTTAGGTCCGCTCACCGAGGTCGATTGTGGATACGACTCTTTCTGTGAGTGGATATCTGGTGCCCTCGATTCTCTGATTCCTATGTGTTGGTCCAAGTGTCACCGGAAGGAGCCGAGCCCTTGGTATGACACTTCCTTGGCATCTCTTAAGAGGGCCTGTAGACAGGCCGAAAGATTATGGAGGAAGTCGTACGATCCAGATCTGAAAATATGTTATCTGGCCAAGGTCAAGATTTATCACAGGGCAGTGTTTCAAACTTGCACTTCCTTTTATGCTCAACAGTTTCAGAACTCTGCCAATCCATCGAAACTTATTTTTAAAGTATTAAAGGACTTGATGGCGAAGAGAGCAACTGCAGTGGAAATATGCTCGGACTCACATTATGAGGGTTTGGCCTCTTTCTTCCATGAAAAAGTGCAAGCCATCTATCGCACTTTCCCAACGGGCTCCCTGATGCTAGAGCAGGTTGGTCGCACCTTAGGTGAGGGGGAATGTCTTTCCATCTTACCCCCCTTATTTCTGGAAGTGTTTGACTTTCTCAGCACCAAGATCAAGTCTGGATCTCCGGCAGACCCGCTGAAACCGGCCCAACTTAAGACCCTGGCACCGGTTTGCCGTACCCCGGTGCTGTCCTTGATCAACCTGTCTCTCTCTTCTGGAGTGGTTCCCGTTAGATGGAAGCAGGCAGTAGTCACGCCAATTCTGAAGAAGGCGTCCCTTACCCCCCTTAAACCTGAAAGCTACCGCCCTATCTCCCTTCTCCCTTGGGCCACGAAAATAGCGGAGGCCCATGTGAATGCCACTCTTACAGACCATCTTGGTGGTTTAACATTCTCAACCCTACCCAGAACGGGTTCCGTGCGGGTCACAGCACGGAGACGGCCCTTCTCTCGATGGTCGAGCATCTGCGTTCCGTGCTGGATTCCAGTCGGACGGCGGCACTACTGTTATTAGATCTTAGTGCCGCCTTCGACACGGTCTCGCATGGGATTCTGATTCGGCGTTTTGAGGAGGTGGGCGTTTCTGGCTCCGCCTTGCACTGGTTTCGTTCCTTCCTTACGGATAGGTCATTCCAGGTGGCAATCCCGCCCGGTAAGTCGTCATCCTACCCGCTAGACCAGGGAGTCCCACAGGGGTCTTCACTGAGTCCCACCCTTTTCAATCTGTATGTGAGACCGTTGGCTGCGGTCGTCAAGCGGTGCGGCCTGACCATGGTCTCTTACGCAGATGACACGCAGCTGGCGGTCACACTGAGTGGGGACTCAGACCTGGAGGCTCCCAGGTTCTGTGATGGTCTGCGGGAAGTGGCTAACTGGATGAATTCCAACTGTCTCCAGTTAAACACCAAGAAGACGGAGATTATGGTGGTTGGTAAACAGGTGGCTTTGTGGGATGACAAATGGTGGCCTTCAGAGTTGGGTGTGACTCCCCTCCCAGCGGCAGAGATAAAAAACTTGGGGGTGTGGCTTGATCCTTCTCTGAGTTTCATCTGTCATACCAAGAAGGTGGCGGCTTCTTGCTATGGCATCATCAGAGGACTTCGACCCATCCTCAAATTCTTTGATGCACCCACAAGACAGCTGGTGGTCCAAGCATCAGTGCTGTCCAGGCTGGATTATGCCAGCTCCCTACTGGCGGGGATAAACCAGTCAGAATTTCTGCGGCTCCAGCGGGTTCAAAACGCTGCGGCCCGACTGGTGACAGGTCTGCCTAGGCGATGCTCGGTGTCCAATACTCTGCGCTCTCTCCACTGGCTCCCTGTGCAGCAGAGGATTAGATTTAAGGTTCTCTGCTTTGCATTTAAAATCCTAAAGGGTACTCCCCCACAAATCTTGGAGAAATTGCTGATCCCCTATGTCCCCTCTCGCACTCTTAGATCGCTAGGCCAGAACTTAGCAGTGGTCCCGCGTTTTAAGTTGAGCAGAATTGGTGGCCGCTCCTTTCGAGTTCTAGCAGCAAGTTGGTGGAATTCTCTTCCTCCACAAATCCGGGCCATCGATGAGCTCCTTCAGTTTAGACGGGCTATCAAGACCTTTTTATTTGTTTAGTTTATCTGTTGTGTCTCGTCTCCTTTTGTCCGCTTTTAGTGCTGTGTTGTGTTCACCTTCTCAAAGCGCCAGGACGCCCCTTTGCTGGGGCAGCTGTGCGTGGTACAAATAAAAATAACATAACATAACATAACATATAGTACAGAGACTGCCCTATTGGAAGTGACAGAAACTGTACGTGAAGCCTCAGATCAGGGAAGCTCAGCCATGCTTGTGCTGTTGGATCTCTCCAGGGCATTCGACACAGTGTCTCACCAAATTCTACTGGAGAGACTTGAGCACCTGGGAGTGACGGGCACTGTGCTGGCATGATTCCGCTCATTCTTACAGGGCCGGTTATAGCAAGTATATCTGCGCCCCCATGTCTCAGCTCCTAAACCCCTGGTGTGCGGGGTGCCCCAGGGTTCTGCCCTGAGTCCCACCCAGTTCAATGTTTATCTGGCCCAGCTGGCCTCCCTTGTTGAGCATTGGGGAGTGAAAGTGGTCTCCTATGCTGATTATACTCAGCTGGCATTCACTTTCAAAGAGCATTCAGAAGCAGCATTCGATAACTTTAAGACCTGTCTGGTCAATGTCTCGACCTGGATGACGGAATGTTGCCTCAAATTAAATGCTGAGAAAACAGAGGTGCTGTTTTACAACCAACCCTCTCCTCCGTCTCCCGATTTCTGGTGGTCCTCGGAATTGAATCCCCCTCCTTCCCCAGTTGAGGTGGGTAGAAATCTTGGTTTCAAATTCACTACTCACCTTTCCTGTAAAGCTCAGATCTGCCAAGTTTCCTCTGCTTGCTTTTGGATATTAAAAGCCTTGCGGAAATTTCGACACTTCCTCTCCATGGACTGTCAGAAGACTGTAGTCCATGCCATGGTGACATCAAGGTTAGACTACGCTAATAGCTTGTACCTGGGTCTTCCTGCCTATCTAACCCATAGACTGCAGGTTGTTCAAAATGCGGCAGCCATACTTATTAGAAATGTGCCGTTTCGTCACCACATCTCCCCCTTTGCCTGAGGAGCCTTCACTGGCTGCCTGTCCTAAAATGGATAGAGTTCAAGGCACTTACCATCGCCTTCAGAGTAACCAGGGATAGGGGCCCAGGAAATACCAACAAGCATGGGCCCTCAGGTCTAATATTCAGCAACTTCTTTGGATCCCTCGCTTCTCTAAAACCAGGATTAGTGGTACAGCTTTTTCAGTGAGAACCGCATCCTTGTGGAACTCTATGCCGGTCCACCTTCGGAAGACAGAAACTGAACAAGCATTTTGGAAAGCGCTGAAGACCTGGCTATTTGCCTGCCCCTAATTCTGCAGTTCTTCTCTCTCCCCTCCTCTGCAGGATCCGCTGTCAGTGCCGGGACACCTCCTTTGGAGGTAGCCAAGTGCTATACAAGTGCCCATGACTTGACTTGACTTGTTAGAGTTACAGTATAAGAAACATTGGGAAAGTGCATGCATGGGGCTGGGGCAGATTTACTGGTCTAACTCTAGAATAAAAAATATTGGGGAAGAGGCTTACATTGTGGGGTTGAGATATACTATTTCAAGCTAAGTCTAACAAAAGCTGGGGAAAGGCATACATTAGAGGGTCAGTTTTACTATTTTATCTTGAGTTTCACAAATATTGGGAAAAGTCCATAAACTGAGGCAGGCAATTTACTATTCTAACTCCATTCTTACAGAAATTGGGGAAAGGGCAAATTTGGGAAAGAAATTTGGGAAGAGATTTCCTACTTTCACCGTCTAACAAAAGTTAGGGAAAATGCATCGCATGGAAGGGCAGATTTACTAATCTAGCTCCAGTTGAACAAACTTTAAGGAAAGTGCCTACAGTGGGGGGTGGTAAGACTTACTGTACTAGCCGCAATCCAACAAACAGTGGGGAAAGTGCATACATGAGGGAGATTCAGATTACTATTATAACTCCAATCCAACAAACATTTGGGAAAACATATATGAGGGGTTACATTCACTAAACCTAAGAGATATTATTTCAGTTTGAAATATTCTGAAAATAAAAAAATGAATAACATTATTTTTTTTTTAAAAGGTAATAAAAAACCTGATATACATCAATACAAAAATAATACAAATAATATTTAAAATGAAAATTCATAGTACACCTGAATGTAAACCATAAAACACAGAAACCTTAAAACAATTAATTGTATCATAAAATTATGATTTATGATATAAATAATTTCATTTTTAAATTTAACCCCTTCGCCGCGGCGGGAATTCCGCCGCGGCGCTGGGGAGTGCGAGGGGGCAGCGCGGTGGCGCTGTGCTCATGACGGAGCCGCTCCGTCATGAGCCACGGTTGAGCTGTGCTCATGACGGAACGGTTCCGTCATGACTCCGCCCAGTTGCGTTGTCCCCCCGCACAGGCGGGAAACAGCGCCGCGTGGGCGGAGTGGCCGCCAACGGTCGTGGCATGACGGAACCGTTCCGTCATGAGCACACGGCAACCGTGGCTCATGACGGAGCGGTTCCGTCATGAGCGGGGAAGGGGTTAAATATAAATATCAAATTAACAGTAAACAAAATAAAAAAAATCAGAATCAACTATATATATATATATATATATAAACTACAAGTCCCAGCGTGCATGTTAGAAAGTTACTAGAAAAGGCACTCCTGAGGCCAATTAATGTATGCAGAAACTTGAGGAACTGTGGGAACCCTGAACTTGATGTGCTGACAAATGGCTTCTGAGGAAGGAGCACGATTGCTTTGAAACGCGTCAGGCCACATGGATAGAATTTTCGGACTTGCAGCGCTGTTTCAGATGAATAAAAGGTTTTGTAAACCAACAGCTGGAGGAGTGCGCCTCTCATTGCATGGGCAACCTAGGGGAATATATTACGCGGCAAGTCCAGCCGCGGAGAGATCGCTCCGCCCCTTAAAATCATACTGGGGATCGTCTTACCGGCATTATCTGGTAAAGGACGGCGTAGCTGTTTCCAGAGCAAGGAACAGAACTTTGAATCCGATGCTAACTGGAGGGCGACTACTAATCCATTATTGATTGTACAGCACACAGCCACTAGAGGTTCTAAATGGGTATGGAAACTACAAGTCCCAGCGTGCATGTTGGAAAGTTACTAGAAAAGGCACTCCTGAGGCCAATTAATGTATGCAGAAACGTGAGGAACTGTGGGAACCCTGAACTTGATGTGCTGACAAATGGCCTCTGAGGAAGGAGCACGATTGCTTTGAACGCGTTAGGCCACATGGATAGAATTTTCGGACTTGCAGCGCTGTTTCAGATGAATAAAAGGTTTTGTAAACCAACAGCTGGAGGAGTGCGCCTCTCATTGCATGGGCAACCTAGGGGAATATATTACGCTGCAAGTCCAGCCGCGGAGAGATCGCACCGCCCCTCAAAATCATACTGGGGATCGTCTTACCGGCATTATCTGGTAAAGAACGGCGCAGCTGTTTCTAGAGCAAGGAACAGAACTTCAAATCCGACGCTAACTGGAGGGCGACTACTAATCCATTATTGATTGTACAGCACACAGCCACTAGAGGTTCTAAATGGGTATGGAAACTACAAGTCCCAGCGTGCATGTTGGAAAGTTACTAGAAAAGGCACACCTGAGGCCAATTAATGTATGCAGAAACGTGAGGAACTGTGGGAACCCTGAACTTGATGTGCTGACAAATGACCTCTGAGGAAGGAGCACGATTGCTTTGAAACGCGTCAGGCCACATGGATAGAATTTTCGGACTTGCAGCGCTGTTTCAGATGAATAAAAGGTTTTGTAAACCAACAGCTGGAGGAGTGCGCCTCTCATTGCATGGGCATCCTTGGGGAATATATTACACGGCAAGTCCAGCCGCGGAGAGATCGCACCGCCCCTTAAAATCATGCTGGGGGTCGTCTTACCGGCATTATCTGGTAAAGGACGGCGCAGCTGTTTCCAGAGCAAGGAACAGAACTTCAAATCCGATGCTAACTGGAGGGCGACTACTAATCCATTATTGACTGTACAGCACACAGCCACTAGAGGTTATAAATGGATATGGAAACTACAAGTCCCAGTGTGCATGTTGGAAAGTTACTAGAAAAGGCACACCTGAGGCCAATTAATGTATGCAGAAACGTGAGGAACCCTGAACTTGATGTGCTGACAAATGGCCTCTGAGGAAGGAGCACGATTGCTTTGAAACGCGTCAGGCCACATGGGTAGAATTTTCGGACTTGCAGCGCTGTTTCAGATGAATAAAAGGTTTTGTAAACCAACAGCTGGAGGAGTGCGCCTCTCATTGCATGGGCATCATCCTTGGGGAATATATATATATTCCGATCTGATGTGTCTCCACGGAATGATAGAACATTAAATTAAAAGGACAACATACGGGCATAAATATGTCATTTTCTATAGACGGATTCAAAAGGAGAGACAAACAACAAAATAACAAAAAAACTAAGCTAAAACAACAAAAAAATGCTTAGCCAATGTTATGATGGATGTTGTGAAATTTGTATATACACCTAAAAACAATTATGTATAGTAACGGTTGAATATATGTATATATTTCTTCTATGTCTATACATGGTGTGTGGTCACGTGGTTTTTTGCATCACTATTTAAAAATTATTGAGTTACCTGCCTCGTTGATGTGAACAAGGGCGAGTGGCGCCCGAAACGCGTCTTCTAGAGGACTTACAGCTTCAATAAACATCTTGTTGCTTCAAATCGGTGGTTCGTGGTTCCTTGGTGTGGAGGTGGGTGTAACGGACGTTACTCACTAGCTGAGGACCAGGTGTGTTTGAATACCAATTGACGGAAGGTGGTTGCTTCTGTGACGAACCCCCTCCCCTGGAAAGTGGCTGCCTCCCTCAACCGGCTAACGTGTGGATCCGAGAAAGGAGTTTTGGCGGCAACCCCCTTACGTTATTGCATCCTGCTTCTGTGGTAACACCGGATTACGGCTTCGCGGTACAAACATTGGATTCCGTGGATAAACCAAGATCCGTAAGCACAGCAATACGATTGTAAGGTGGGGAGGTGATTTCTAGCAACGTTGGACCTGCAGCTTACGCTGCGGTCGGATATTAGCTGTTGGTTCCTGCTATGATGTCAGCCGAGGTGGTCCGCACCCGAGAGGCTGCGGCAGAAGAAGTATTTAAAGATGTACCCAATAACCATGCTGCACGGGAAAATACAGAGACTGTTAATACTAGTGCAGAAACGGATGCAAAGAACTTACTTAAAAAACTGGAAAAATGTATGAAAGCTGAAATAACTAAGTGGTGGGAACATAAATCACTTACTAAATATATTGAAGTTGGCCGTGTTCCCAGAGGCTTGCGTATCCTGTTGGCTCCTAGCTTTGAAAATCCTAACCCGCTGATGTTAAAGGAATGGGGAGAAAGCAATCTAGCAGCATCGAGAAACCTGGTATGCATCTTGGTAAAATATGCTGAGATAGACCGCTTGGCAATCTTGGAAGAGATGGCCACAATAACAGAGCAATTGGCAAAACTAGAACCAAGTGAGTTTATTACCAAAACGAAACGTGACATTGAGGAGCGAATTAACAAACAGGAAGAAAAAATTAAGAATCGGAAGGCACAGAAATTCCTTCGTGACAAATACGACTATGAAGAAGGTCGTATTTTCACTTTCGCGCGTAAATATGAAAACGCGAAGAAATCAATCTTTCAGACAGGCCCTCAAAATGTGAGCAAACCGATGATGACAGGACCAAGTTCTACTATAAATGCAATTACCGATAGCGATTCTCTGACCAGCGAAGTATCATCAGAATGTGAAAGCACAACCAGTCTGGAAGTATCGAAACAAACAAAGATCCTGAATTTGGGAGAGGAGATTGATTTTTTAGCTTTCGACAGACGCCAAACGCTAAGGCCTCGGAATCCAAACAACAAGAGACCAGAAAACGTAAAAACATACGAAGAAGGGAGCGGCGCAAAAAGAGGAAAAGCGCCAACAAGAAAAGCGTATTGGCGAAGGAAATAAAATCCAACACCATCATCAACCTCTCTCCATTAATTTTATCAAAAGCTGAGGAGCAGCTATTGAGCTTGGGACTTTCTTTTTGTCCGGTAAGCGATTTTAATTATTCCCAGACTAGAGTTGATGTCTTCTGTTTTATCAGAAAATTAAAACTTAAAAAGTTTTTCGCCATCAAGGATGGGTTAAAAGAAATACAGACGGATCAGGATCAAAGGCAGGCTAATGTAATGACGCTTAATAAGGATTTAACTGCCTCCGACGCTGCTCTCTTACGAGATATGCAACATCTTAATAGAGAAGCAACTATGGGGACAGATTTGGAGATAGATCTATGCTCCACACAGGAAGGTCTGCGCATGGAATGTATAGCGCAATTGGGAGCGGGTATTAGCCCGTTTAAAGCAAAATCGAAATTCATTCCCATTATGCCTAAGGATGCGATTGATATCTATCATGAAGTTGTCATAGAGGATATAAAAAAACTTCATTATCGCACTAGGCATAAAAAGCGTCATAAAAGTCAGCAGGAAGTTGAATACTCCAAACTAATCAAAAAACTGAGAAACATGCATGAAATTATTATCACTAAATCAGATAAAGGCGGCAATGTGGTGATCTGGCCCCAGAAAGATTATATTTTAGAAGCCAAGAGACATTTGCAAGATGTGGAGTGCTATGAGAAAACTTCCATGAACCAATATAATGTGGCCAAACAGACTTTAAAGAAGGAGCTGATGTCT
Source organism: Triturus cristatus (assembly GCF_964204655.1). NCBI lineage: Eukaryota > Metazoa > Chordata > Amphibia > Caudata > Salamandridae > Triturus > Triturus cristatus. Next base: position 267,861,978 of record NC_140585.1, read on the forward strand.
TGGAAAAGAGAAGGGGTCATTTCTATGGATGAATTCAAGTTTCTCAATATAGAACATCCCACAATGGCCAAGCTTTATTTTATTCCTAAAGTGCACAAAAAAGCAATGCCAGTTCCTGGGAGACCGATCATATCGGCCATTAACAGCATAGGGGAAACAATAACGCAATATGTGGATTATTTCCTACAGGACTATGTTAAAGCATTACCGAGCTACATCAAGGACACTGGGGACTTTTTGTCTAAAATAGAAAATATCATGTGGTCAGAGGACTTGCTTCTTATTACATTAGACTTAGAGTCCCTATACACTAGTATTGAGCACTCCACAGGTCTAAGGGCGACCAAATTCTTTCTGGACCAAAGACCAATTGAAATGTATCACCACAATAAGATGCTTTTAAATTTGATTTCCTGGTGTTTACATAATAATTTCTTTATGTTTGGTAACGATTTGTATCTCCAGAAAAGAGGCGTGGCGATGGGGGCCTGCTTCTCTCCTAGCTATGCATGTTTGCATGTTGGCTGGTGGGAGGAGCAGGTCCTCAAACTTAGCCATGCTAAGGTGTTTAAGGAAAATGTTTTATATTGGATGAGATACATCGATGACATTTTTTTAATCTGGAAGGGTAGTGAAATGGAAGCTTCATATTTTATCGAAGAAATGAATACTAACTCTGCAAATCTTAAATTTACAGCCAATATAAATAGCAAAAGTGTTGACTTTTTGGATGTGAAAATATATGTAAAGGATGGAGTATTAGCAACAACACTATATAGGAAAGAAACAGCAGGTAATCTGACTTTACATGCCAGCAGCTCACATCCTAAACATATGATTGACAATATCCCATATGGGGAATTTTTACGTTTAAAAAGGATTTGCAATAACACTGAAGACTTCGATAGATGTACAAAAGAAGCTTACAGGAGATTCAAAGACAGAGGGTATAGTGATAAGATCTTAAAAACTGCCTTAAATAAAACCAAGGATAGACCGAGGGAATCTCTTTTTAATAAGAAAGCAGACCCGATACCTGATGACAATTCTGCCCCCAGATTAATCACAGCCTTTAACAAACAAGAGAGGAACATCCGTGCCATTATAAAACGTCATTGGCCTATCATTCTTACTGATGGAGTATTATCAACTAGGTTACCACCCCAACCAACTGTCACATATAGGAAGGGTATTTCCATGCGAACCCAAATAGGGAAAGCCTGCCCAGAACTAACCACAGCCAAAATGTGGCTTCAGCCGAAGAATGGGTTTACCAAGTGCTCTACCTGCAGGGCTTGCAAATTTGGTATTAATACGACACATTATCTTTCCCCCTTTAGACCTGACAAAATAGCTATTAAAGGTAATCTTACTTGTAAAACTGAGTTTGCGGTATATGTCCTGACGTGCACCTGTGGACTTAGGTATGTGGGTAGTACCAAGTTGCAGGTGCATGTCAGGATATTGCAGCACCTACGTGCCATTGTCAATAATGATACTTCATATCCAGTGGCCCGCCACTTTAAATCAACACATAATAATGATCTCAGTTGTCTTAACTATTTTGTGGCAGCTGCAATTCCAAAACAACGCCGGGGCGGGGATCGTGAAAAGGCCCTGAGACAGTTGGAATCCAAACTCATTTTGGAATTAGATACCAAGTTCCCTTCCGGCTTGAATAACACTGAGGATTTACATAACTTCCTATGAACCAGTATCTTTAAATGAATTTTTACAGCTCCTTGCATTCGCTTCAGTATTGTATATAGATTGTTTTATATTCTCTTTCACATTTTTGTGTATACATATTCAAAATTCCGCTCTATTTGAGAGGAGGGGGAGAGGATTAATACTTGTGTCTATATGTAGTTTGTATATTTACAATTTTCACACATGGTAGATTATGTATATTATGACCCAAGGTGTCCATAACATGGTCCAAGTATATGTGAAAATTCGATTTTTGCTGCTTTCAAATATACAGACACATTTATGAACTTTTTTATATATTTTCCTTGTTTTGCACAATCACACCACATCGTAATTTGCACATATTATTTTGCTTTTAGGTGGCTCCTTGTAATCTAGAAATCAGCCCTATAGTTATGTCAAAAGTATGACCCATTTTCAATCTTTTAAGTCCTATGGTAGAGCATTATTTTTTCTCTATAAGTTCACACCATTTGGGAGCACATCGGTGGACATAGTCAATGGACTTTTTTCAGATATAGGTGATAGGTGTGACAGCAAAATTTGTAATAAGAGTTGTATTATTTACATGAAACAGTTCTTTTAATGTTTTTAATATATTTATATATATTTCTAAATTTTACCATTTGCCTTGTTACAGATAGAAATTTGGATTCATGAAATTTATCACCGCACTATGTCATGAGATTTAACTCGGGATATTCCGATCTGATGTGTCTCCACGGAATGACAGAACATTAAATTAAAAGGACAACATACGGGCATAAATATGTCATTTTCTATAGACGGATTCAAAAGGAGAGACAAACAACAAAATAACAAAAAAACTAAGCTAAAACAACAAAAAAAGGCTTAGCCAATGTTATGATGGATGTTGTGAAATTTGTATATACACCTAAAAACAATTATGTATAGTAACGGTTGAATATATGTATATATTTCTTCTATGTCTATACATGGTGTGTGGTCACGTGGTTTTTTGCATCACTATTTAAAAATTATTGAGTTACCCTGCCTCGTTGATGTGAACAAGGGCGAGTGGCGCCCGAAACGCGTCTTCTAGAGGACTTACAGCTTCAATAAACATCTTGTTGCTTCAAATCGGTGGTTCGTGGTTCCTTGGTGTGGAGGTGGGTGTAACGGACGTTACTCACTAGCTGAGGACCAGGTGTGTTTGAATATATATATATATATATATATATAGCCAGACATTTTAAAGCCTGTCATAACAACAATTTGAGCTGTCTGAGCTACTTTGTTATAGATTCGGTACCTAAGCAAAAGAGAGGGGGCAACCGTGAAAAAACCCTTAGGCAATTGGAGTGTAAATATATACTGGAGCTAGATACCCGTATACCAGGAGGTCTGAACAATGGGGAAGATTTGCACCATTTTTTATGAGATTTTTTAAGATCAGTATTGAGTATTGCATATTTTTGGGTTCATTAGCATAACGTGTACATATGGGTCCTCTCTCTGTTTCCCTCTAGTCTACCAATATTTGTATGTACAGTTATATCATTATGAGTTTTCTATAGTCATGAAGATGTGAGAGTAGCAACTTTGACATCTCATATCTTTCCCGTGCACTGGAGTTTAGTTTCATGAGTATATATTACGGGTATTTTAATCTATCAGCTTCCTCGCGGCCTACATATATTTACACATTATGTGGTTTTATTTGTGCTTTTACAACAATGTCAGTGTGCCATCTTTTTTGTGACTCTACTAGACATTAAGTATAAAGAGTATAGGGTCCCTTTTATTTTTCCTTTCTTTCCAGACTTATTTTAGAATTGTTCCATGTATAATGTATTTAGGATATAATGTTGGTTTATAATATATGCTTTGCATATTTTGCACAGTATATGGGGGTTATGTATATCGAGCCGTATTTGCACATTCAAATATATAGATTGCTAGATTTGCACATTTTCTTTTGCAGATTTGCACATCTTGCTGTATTTGCACATATACTTCCATTTAGCGTATTTTTGCACATATATTGCGTATTTTGCACATCATTGGAAATTGAAGTCTTTCCAATGTCGATCTCCCCATTCATCTTAACATACCAACTAATTTTGTGCATTTGAGCAACAACCTTGTTTTTATCTTTTTTAATTGTATATGGACGCATTCATTATAATAGTACATTTCTGGAAACTGTCATTTATAATAGAGTACAGGATTTATCCTGTTATAGTCATATGTGAGAGAATTTCAACAAAGCGACAGTATGTTTTCTATGCCTATACGTAAAGTATTTTTTCCATGTCTATTCGTAAGGTGTCACACATTTGATTTAAAAGCACTACGTTCTGTTCGTGTAAAGCATGTGATCAAGACCGCTGTGTCGGTCGAAACGCGTCAGAACCGGATTGAAGTTTGCGTGGAAATAAACTGAGCTAAATACCTGTACCAGCATACCTGTGTCCGTGTCTTGCAGCAACACCGGCTGGTGTTGCGAAAGGAGGAGTTGATATATATATATATATATATATATATATATATATATATATATATATATATATATACATATATACATATATATATATATATGTATATAATATCTACTGGCTATAGTTATAGTTAGGACCGTGTTTCCATAGGAAATCCGCAACATTCTATTTGGAATAACTTTGGCGCCGGTTGACGAATCCTCGCGAAATTTTCAAAATAGGTGGGGCGCTCCGCTCCGCTCCTACCCTGAAAGTCTCGGGGGGATTCGTCAAGTGGGGGCTGAGAAAAAAGGGGGGTCCCAAAACGCGTTTTCCCCATGCAATTTTCAATAGGGACCTTTAGTCCAAGGTACAGCCCGAACGGCTGAACAGAATTACTTGAAATTTGGCAGAGAGGTAGTCCTCAGGTCAGGGAAGTGCCTTTTGCAGGTCTGGTGTCAATCTGTTCAGTAGTTCCTGAGAAAATCAAAAGTAAAATCATATATATATGTGGGCGGAGCCTAACCACACATCTCATCCTGAGATCTGATTGGCTGTCAGCACTTCATCCAAGAAGTGTTGGCAGCCATCTTGGGACCAATATACATGATAGCACCTCATTAAAAAGCATTGCAGTAAATAGAAGGTTATAAGACTTTAGTTACATTATAAATCATTTGTTGATGGTACCATACTCATTTTAGGAATTGTGGTATGTTCTAAGGTGATTTCACCATGTGAAAAAGCCTTCTGCTGGGATATCATGATTGAGAGAAAAATATTTTCTCATGCTTTTCCCACAGAGGTTTGGAAGCTAAACTGAGAGCTTATTTTCTGTAAATTCACATTATCTTTCTCAGTCATGTGAGAATGAAGTCTGACATTCTCAGTAAAACATGTACATCCAACAAGGGCAGAGACTGTCAGTTGATTCCTTTGTGTTCTACTGCAGCTTCCCAGAGTGTTCCAAAGAACAACTAGAGCGCTAACAGTCCTACTTATGATAAACGTATGGCACACCTGAAGCCATCTTGCTTGGATTAAAGTGGTAACTCTTAAAACATTTAATTTAAAAAGGAACAAAATGAGGGGGTTCATTTTTCCATAAAAAGTATGATTAGTGCTGCAGAAAGAAAAATTAGGGCACATTTTGAGTGACTTCTCAAATCCTCTTCTATTTCGTTAAAAAATTCTGACATGCAGACTGAAACATGCACTTTCAATACCAACAGCAGTTTCCCCTGGTGAGCAGTAGCTTTACTACAGTGATTTAATGAGCAAAAAGAGTGCTAACATTCTGAATTTATGGCAAATGTGTGACACATCTGAATGCCTTCTTGATGGAATCAAAGTAAAAAACTGAAAGTATTTCCTACTGAGGAGACTGCAGTAAATGAGGAAATTAGGAAACTTCATAACAAATAAGTCTCCCAAGATGGCCACCAGAGACAAAAAAAGCCCAAATGTAGCCCAAATATCACCCAGATGTAGCCCAAGTATAGCCCAATGACAGAATGTCCCAGAGTGTTCTTAAAAACAACTAGAGCGCTTACTGTCTTCATTATGACAAAAGTATGGCACACCTGAAGCCATCTTGATTGGAATAAACTGGTAACACTTAAAACATTTAATTTAAAAAGGAACACAATGAGGGGGTTCATTTTGCCATATAAATTATGATTAATGCTGAAGAAAGAAAATGAGGGCACATTTTGAGTGACTTCTCAAATCCTCTTCTATTTCATTAAAATATTCTGACATGCAGACTGAAACATGCACTTTTAATACCAGGAGCAGACTTCCATGGTGAACAGTAGTTTTACTACAGTGATCTAATGAGCAACTAGAGTGCTAACTTTCAGAATTTATGGCAAATGTGTGACATATCTGAATACCTTCATGATGGAATCAAAGTAAAAAACTGAAAGCATTTCCTACTGAGGAGACTGCAGTACATGAGGAAATTAGGAAACTTCATAACAAATAAATCTCCCAAGATGGCCACCGGAGACAAAAGAGCCCAAATGTAGCCCAAAATCACCCAGATGTAGCCCAAATATAGCCCAATGACAGAAGTGTGCAAAACACTTATTATTTTGTGTTTTTGCAGTGTTATATAGTGCAGACTTGTCAGGTATTGGAGTGCTTTACATGAGCATTGGTTACATCACACAAGAACAAATTCATTTTGGTTGTAGACATGGGGAGACTAAGTGATTTGACCAGAATCACAGAATGTCGAGCTGAAGCAGAAACTCCAACCTGGTTCCCCAGTTGCAAAGTCTGCAGTTCTGGAAGTAACACCACATCCTCTCCCCTAAGTGCAACATTTAATCAAGTGGTCAACTGGATAAAAAAACATAAAGATAACAAATAATTTAAAAGTGCTTTGTCGCTATTTGAAAACTCAGAAAATATGTCCTTATTTTAGTCTTTTAGAGCACTAACCATAATTTTGATGCCAATAAGACCCTCTCATATATGTAATTTCTAAAGGAAATGCTCTAGGTATTACAGTTTTGATTACATCAAGATGACGTCAGGCGTTCCACACTTTTGTAATAAATATAGAATGTTAGCAATCTAGTTGTTCATTTGGATACTGTTGAGAGGCAGAGGCCAAGGGCACGGACTCTGAAAATTGAAGGCAGGTAGGAGGGTGCAAAGGCAACAATTTAACCACACTGACCACGTGGCAGCACAACAGACTATGGAGGGCAGTGAAAAGGGGGGCAGGGGCAACAAACCAACAATACAGGACTTGCAAGAGAGGCTGTGGCAATGTAATAGACCATTGTGGGCAGAAGGAAGAGGCAATGGTAGTACAACCATACATGCCAACAGACCCGATTCAGCCAGGAAACGTCCAATGTTTTTAAGCTCAAATGGGCTTTATTTGATCTGTCTACTGTCTACAATCTCCTCTTTTTCAATGTAACTCAAAGGGGAAAATCAATACCCCAGTTTTTTTTCAAAATCTCCCTCTTACCAAGTTCAAAATGTTCGCAAGTATGGTACATTGGATCATGGAAGGAAATGGGGTAGGGACATGGACTTGGATAACAGAGGACAGGAGGGACATGGAGAGGTGCACCAAACTGACCCTGCAGGGCAGGCATCAGGGTTTTCAGCAGCACAATACACCACACAGGGCATGCGGGACGGGAGTGCAGCACAACAATCCATAGAAAGCAAGAGGGAGGGGACAGGACCATGCACATGGACAACAGAGAACAGAGGGGCAAGAGGCAATGGTAGCTAGCTGACCATAATGGACAGACAGGAGAGAAAGCTGCAGCATAACAGACCATAAAGGGCAGGAGGGGCGGATCAGGGGCATTACAATGGAACAGACAAGCCAGGAGGGAGGGAGTAGGGGTCTGCACATGTAAACAGAGGGCTGGGGGCAAGGGGACAGGGCAGGAGCAGCAAGATAGCCATGGAGGTCAGGTGGGAGGGGGTCAGGGGCAGCTAACTGACCACACAGGGAAGGTGGGAGGGGCCATGGCAGCACAGAAGACCATGCATGGCAAGTGGGAGGGTTAGTGGCAGCACAATGGCTATGATGGCCAAGAAGGAGGGTGCAGGGGCATGCACAAAGGACGATGGAGGATAGAAGGGAGGGTCAGGACCTGTGCACAGACAAGAAAGTTCAGGGGAAGGGGCCTCACAACAGACCGCACGGGGCAGGCAGGAGGAGCAGTTGCAGCACAACAGACCAGGGAGGGCAGAAGGGTGTGGCAGTACAATGGACCATGTAGGACAGGAGGAAGAGGATAGGGGCATGGCATGTGGACAGGCAGGGTGGAGGTGGCAGGGACAGGTTACGGTTATCTGACAATGCTAGGCAGGTGGGAGGGGAGTGGCAGCTCAACAGAACACTCAGAGTAGATAGGAGTGGCAGGTCCATGGAACATGGTGGGCAAAAAGGATGGAGCAGGGGCATGCACAAAGACATCGGAGGGCAGGGGGAAGGAGAATAGGGGCAGCAAGCTAAGCACAGAGTTTAAGCAGGAGGTCAATGATGGGGCATAGAATTGGGCAATGGAGGGCAGGAGGAGTGGACTGGTACATCATACTAAATTGAGGGCAGTGGCAGCACATCAGACCATGCATGGCAGGAGGGAGGAGGCTAGTCCATGGATTCACACAACAGAGGATAGAGAGGAGGGGGATGGGGCAGCAAGCTAACTGTTCAGAGAAGGCGGGTATTAGGAACTTTCTTGTTTTTAAAACGTGTGTCTGTGCGAACTACTTAAAATATGAACAAGTATGCAGCATAATCTCACTTTTATTTAGGAAGAAGAGGACGTTTGTGACTGTGACTCCGGGCTCACTTGGCAGAAACACCCCCTGACCCTCCACCCCCTATCGCAAAATGTAATGCCCGTGAAAAGGGTAGGTGAACACAGTGTTATATAGAACATAGTCCTGAGAGCACGATTGAAAATGAAAACTAGATATAGTGTATGGTATAAACTATGCACCAAAAAGTGTGATATAAGATGAACCGGGAGTGAAATATAATATGCAATACATTGTGCGCAATGACAGATTCATTGGAGAGCGCGAGATAGCACAGGCACTAGCGCGTGCTATACGATATGCGCCTTAGAGTGTAATATGCACAGGGCAGTGTAACCTAACTAGTCTCTAAAGTTGTAATATAAAATAGGTGCTGGGGAGTGTAACATTGCATATGCACTGTGACAAAGATATGGATCCCAGATTGTAATATGTATGGCATAGAACTGTGCGTTATAACATAGGCATCGAGGAAGGCACGTTAGATGGGGCAATATAACCCGTGCGAAGACAAGTGTGGCATGACATATTCACGGGGTGGTGTTACAGTGCACATGGGCTTGAGAGTGTCATAGCATATGCACTAGCTGGTGGAATACCAAAGAGAGGTGCGTAGCACTCGGCAGGCAATGGTGGGTGTAACACAGCATTGGGCTCTGCCAGGAGCGCGCTGTGACTCTCAAGTGATGTTCGTCCCCTTTCCAGAGAGTAAAATAAAAAGTATTACACATCCGGCAGTGGATGTGTGTTTTATTAACCGTGAGGGGGGTTTCTTGCATAGTTTTGGTCGAATTTTTGTCGAATCCCCTTTGAATGGCTTGGTGTGCATGTGTATTAAATGTGCCCGTCAATAGCTACCCATGTTTGTATAAATAAACGACAAGGGTGTCTACCGGGATTAGGCACAGTAGGGCATCAGACATGTCAGAGCTTCACTAGTGGTGTAAATACATTCCACGTGGATTCATTGTATGCATAGTCGCCTTTTAATGAATATCACGCAAATCGTCATGGTGATAGGTACGTACGGTTTGTCCAGCATGTCCTAGGTGTGTCTATAAATATATATGTTTTAAAAATAATAAAAAACAGTGGCCGGCCCTGGGGATTGGGGTCAAAAAAATATAATTAGGAGACAGGCCCTGGGGGATGGGGTCATCAGGGCCAATAAATTAGAATAAGAAGGGGAACCACACAGCCCCCCTTCTTAAAAAATTAAAATAAATAAAAGACTGGCATCGTGCCGGAGGCCACGCCCCCTCCTTGCAGCACTCTGCAAACGCGCCCCCTGGCGAGTTGTAAGTTGGGGAATTAATTCCTCTTCAATACTGAGGGTCCCTGAGGGCCAACTAGCCCAAAAGGCATCTCCAGTATGCGCCAGGGAGCTGCGCTGCAGACAGGTGTTCTGAGGCCAAACCCCTTTTTGCACCTCTCTGCAACGCAGCTCTGTGGCGCTTACTGGAGGTACCTAGTGGTCTAGTTTGACCCTAGGGACCCTTAGGATTCAAAGGGACTTAATCTCTCAACTTAGAACAGCCACAGGGCGCGTTTACACAGTGGTGAAGGGAGGGGACGGGGCCTGAGGTGACGTGTGCAAACACGCACTATGGTACGTTTTAAATTGGGGATATAATTTCCCTTCAATACTGAGTGCCCCTTAGGGGCTAACTAGCCCACCAAGTGCTTCCAGTAAGCGCCACTGAGCTGCATTGCAGAGAGGTGGTCCAGGCCGTGCCACTTTTTACACCTCTCTGCAATGCAGCTCTGTGGCACTTACTGGAGGTACCTAGTGGGCTAGTTGGACCCTGGGGACCCTCAGGATTCAAATGAACTTAATCTCCCAACTAAAAACGGACACAGGGTGTGTTTACACAGTGGTGAAGGGAGGGGACGGGGCCTGAGTTAACGTGTGCAAAAACGCCCTGTGGCCTGTTTTAAGAGGTAGTTTTAATCCCCCTGCCCTATTATATACTAGGGGCTTACAGAGGAGGTCATGCTAATCACAGGGGGACCCCAACGCATAATGTTCCCTAGTGTATGTAGGTGTTTTCACTGCATTCTAAGTGTCTTTTAACATAGCACTGGCTCTAGGACTGGTTAGTCAGACTCAGTTACCACCAGTATCCGTCTGAAAAAGTTGAGGGTACAGGATGATTTTGCAACAAGGATTCTTTCTGCTCTTCTTTTTGTTCTTTCTGCACGTTATCCTTCTTCCTGCACTTTTCTTCGTCTTTGAGGACTTCTGTTGCTTCTTTCTGCACTTCTGTTTTTTTCTTTCTGTGCATTTTTTCTTCTTTCTTCACATGTCCTATCTCTGTAGGCATAGTTAGAAATTAGCATTTAAAAAACCTTTGAAATTCACAGAAAAAAACATAGGTTTCAGGCACGTTATAGTTAGGAATTAGCATTTTAAAAAACTCAGAAATTCACTGAAAAAACCATAGGTTTCAGGGGTGTTATAGTTAGCTGGACTTTTCACTTGTACAAACCCATTGAAATTCCCCCGTTATAGTTAGTTCAGCTAACTATAACTCGCGCGCCCTCAATGCACTGCTGATGACGTCACATATTACATCACTCATGACATGGTCAGTGACATCACTCATGACATCACTGATGACATCTCAAATGACATCACTGATGACATCATCCTTGTGATAGAGTGGCAGACCTCCTCTCACCCTAATAGAGCCTTTGATACACACATTCAAAAATAGAGACTAAAATTTTCAAAACAATGGACATACCAATACCAGTTACAACAACCTCTTCAGTAATTCTAAGATCCACATACACATCCACTCATTCACCAACAGTCCTATACAGTCACTCATACATGTACTCACTCATCATATGTACTCATACACCTATACATCCTGTTACACAATGCCACTCATCCATAGAGTTACTCACACACATAGTCACTCATGCTAATAAAGAATCAAACATTCATTTACTTGCATATACAGTTATACACACACCACCACACTTACTTCTAGGGAAACTTACACATACTTAGTCTTTTAAACAATCACTTATAGAAACACATACTTATTCATACAGGAACTCTTTCAATCTCTCACTCTCACATATACTCACTTATATACACCAATAGTCGCATATACTAGTTTAAAACATATGTAGTTACTCATAAATACACTATTGAGACAGTCATTCACTCACTAACCCACCCATACTGTGGTAAATAAAATATTACGCTCTATGTATTTCAGAATATCAATAGGATCATGCATAAAGCAAGAGGCTGAGTCTGTGGTATCAGGTTCTAAAAGGGCTTTATTCCAATAACTCGAGTCAAAGGGAGAATATTACCATCACCAAAAAAGGATCTGGAAAGGGACTCAAAAGTATTCTCAATATTCTCAAAACATTATTCACAGAGTACAGTATATATACATTTCTCAATTGTACGTAAGCAAAAGAGCAAGAGAGAATGAGATAAGAGCATGTGGGCGTGTAAGTAGGCGTGAAGGTGGGCGTCCATGTGGGCGTCCACTTGATGATAATGGGTAATTTGTCATGTGTGGGTGGATACCTGGAGGGGGTTGCGTGATCTGCTGGAATTGTACTGGAACTTTGCCTTACTTGTGCTCAACTCGAGCATGACGTGTAACTGACGTGGGGAGGGTTGCTATGCAACCGAACAAGTCTGGAAGTGAGGCCTTCAGTTAGTGAGGCCTTCAGTGTCAAGACGACCAGCACATCTTGTATTATCTGATATCCGATGTCTGGAGCAGGGACTGATTTGTGACATAGGTTGCTCATCACCAAGAGCCGATGTGGCATCTATTTCTTCATTTACTTCATTTACTGCAGAAGCCTTACATGGGGGCTATGGGCTTTTTACTGACGTGAGCTTTGCAATCTCACAAAGAGAGACAGTAGGGCTGGGCTCCCTCCTTGCAGATGGGTCGCGTTCATTCCTCCTTCACCAGGCAAGAATGTGGTTTCAGTAAGAGTAAGCAGATAACCGTGCTCAATACTGTCTCGACACCTCGGTCGGGGCCCCTTTGGCTGAGGCCCAAGTGTGCAAGGCCAAGGATACGTAGCTGTAGCTTTCAGAGCGTTCTGAGGCATGAAACCTCTTTTTGGCTCTGGCAGAGCCATAAACATGAGCTTCATGAAAATGCAGGAAAACATGATGAAAAACGTGTAGGCCTCAATACAGATTTGTCGTTTCTCTCATGGGAGACTGGATGATGGCAGGCCACGTTATAGCATAAGCATCATGATAGAAAGGCCATGGAGGGGAAATACATAGGTTACATGTATGTGCACATAAGCGTTCGGGGGGGGGCACATGGGGACACATAGGCCTCATAGATTTTTATTTTCCTCATTCCCTCCTTGTACCTTAGTGAACCCCCTATGTAACGTCTATTTTCATGAGACAGTCGATCTGTTCTTGCAGCATTATTTTTCCATTTTCAATGCTTTGTAAATAGGGATGTGGAACACATGCAGTAGCGCACAGGCCACAAATGGCCGGGCCACACTGCAGACATAGGCAACAACTGAATATCATTAATAGTATCAACCCACAGACGGTCAACACTTTCCATCCCCAAGCCGATATTAATCCCCAGAGCCAACCGGACCATGTCCACGTGCCTGGGTCTTGATGTATGTTTTGGGCAATCTTGTGGAGCCTTGTTATTGCTTTGTATTCTTTGGCATCACCGTTGATGGATGTCATTAAGGCAAACCATGCTCCGCAAGAACCATTATGGGAGAACGGAAAAGGAGAAAGAGGCAACACTCCCTTTACCTTCTGATACGGGGGAAATCGGCCACAGACCCAGCAGTCTGTAGCATTGCTAGTCTGATGTGAATGGTGCAGCATCTGAATAAAGGTATTGTTGCGTAAGGCAAGTCGATATGATAGCTCATGGGATGGCAGATCACTAAATGTGTGCTTTATGGTATCATTAGTGGAGGAGTATAAGAGTGAGGCAATAGGAGGAAAAATAGCATGTAGTATTAAGCTGATACATATTATCGTGATGCACATCTTGCTCTTTTTATCAATGTTATTGTCCAAGATCTTTATGCAAGCCAGAATACATGTTCAACCGCTTCACCACCTAGTGGACTTAATTGATCAAACGGGTTCTGACTTTTTAGATCTAAGTTTAGCTTTGTGGAAACTGCTGGGGAGTCTCCTCTTAGAAAATGGTGTTCAAAGTCCAAAGTCCAAGTTCAAAGTCTTTTTCCTTTGTAAAAGAGTGGTGAAGGTGCAACCATCCTTTCCGCCCTTTGACTTTAACGGCCGTCCCCGTGGTCCAGAGCACTGACTTTGGCGCCTTCCATCCAGGAGCGATGGAGTATTCTTTGACCTGGGTGTTGTCAGGGAAGGCGGCAGCAACCTGCGAACAACAAGAGAGTAGTGCAGACATCAAGGAAGCCAGGTAATCTGTCAGCATCAGTAATCTTTTAGGCATTGGAGTGCCCCACATATTTGGTGGTCTACCAAAGACCACTTCATAGGGAGATAAGCCTGTTCTAGAATGAGCTACCATTCGCATGTAAAAGAGAACCATATATTCTGTAAGCTGTCTAGCATTGCTTTCTCTCCCAAGTGTGCAGGACTATGTGCGGTATTTATGATTATTTGTACCATTGAATCAGGAAGAAACCATGTGGATTTGCCCTTTGTCATCCAACCCTGATCAGTCAGTACCCCTCCTTGTTCCGATCATTTCTTTTTTTTTTTTTTTTTTTTTTTTTTTTTGAAACCGTTTATTGCAGTTCGTAAAAGTTACAGGTATGGGCCTACAACCATCCGGCCGGCCGCTAGAATGACAAAAACATATTGCACACATACAGCAAAAGTCTCTAGGCAGTGCAGAGCAGTGAAACAGGAGTAATCAATGGTGCAGGCCACACAGCTCCAAGCCCACAGTACGGTTCCCTTTTCTTGAAACAAAACAACACCAAAAAACCACACCCGAAAAGGCAACCCGCGATCCAAAATAACAGCACGTGCTCCATAAGTGGGGGATCCAAACCAGTAGCAGAACTCTGGAGGGGGGAATGGGAATAGATCAAGGACTGGGGGACCGCGCGCCCGCGGCTGAGGGAGGGGGGCCATCTAGGGAGATGGAGCAGGCGAGTCAGCCGGCAGCAGTGGTGGCTCACAAATACCCCCGCGGTAGGCGTTCCAGGGGCCCCAGAGTTTCACCCACGCCCCAGGCTTACCTCTCGCCACATACACCACCTTTTCACGAAACATACACCAATCCATATGCTCTTTCCAGGCCGACACCGCAGGGGGCCTCTGGGATCCCCACAATTGAGCAATGTCGCGCTTGGCTATCATATATCCCAGAGTCACCCACCGCGTCTGCGGGACCGAATAGTCATTCGGTTCCCATACATTCAGCAAGCATCTCCTCGCTTCAGGCAGCAGCGCAACACGCGTCACCACACGCAGGACCTCATGCACACCACGCCAGAATCGCTCCACCTTCGGGCACTCCCACAGTATATGCATGAAAGTTGCCAACGCACCACAGCCACGCTTACACATTCCGTCACCAGCAAAACCCATACGCAGAAGCCTTGGCCCCGTCACGTAAACCCGGTGAAGGATCTTGAGCTGGACGAAACGAAGGCGAGCCGGGATGGCCACCTCTTTCGGAGAGGCCACCGCGGAAATCCAATCCTCATCGTCCAGCTCCAGCCCGTCGGCAACCCAAGCCTCGCGGAGATTGGCCAGCAGGCACGATCTATCGTTGATCAGTTTTTTGTATATGAGGGAGATCGTGCTGTCCGGGACATGGCCATCTAGGACTCTGTCCTCCAGGGGGGAAGACTCCGGAATGGATGCGACATCCGGGAAGACGGAGCCCAGCGCATGCCGGACCTGTAGGTACCGAAAGTACTCACTGCCCCGCAGCTGGAACTCCGCCTGCAGCGTCTCAAAAGTTTTGAATCCCCCCCTCGTCCAGAGATCTCCCACCGTGCTGATTCCGATCGTGTCCCACTTCTCGAAGCCCTTCGACGTCCACAGGGAGCCCAACCTCTCAGACGCATACAGCGGTGATGCCCGGGTCAAACGGTCCTTCCACCCCATAGCTGCATTAGCCGCGTGCCAGACACGCACCATGACACGCGTCGGTCCCGTCAAACGGGAGTCGGGCGCGCCCGCGTAGAGCGCTCGATTGTAATCGCCACCGGGCAGGAGCATCTTATCCATCTCAAATGCCGGGTTCAAGGCGGGCCCGTAAAGGCCATGATTAATTGCAGCTAGCTGGGAGGCCCAGTAATACCGTTTAATGTCAGGGAGGGCGACCCCCCCATCGTACCACGGGAGCGTCAATTTAGCCAGAGCAATGCGCGGCCTCCCGTCCCAGAACAGGCGCCGCTGGAGGCCCTCCACCTCACGGAAATAGCGTGCCGGGACCAAGTCCATAGTATTCTGGAGGGCGTAGAGGAAGCGTGGCAGGGACATCATTTTAAACAAGGCCGCTCGGCCGAGCGGCGAGAGCGGCAGACGCCGCCAGCGCACCACGTCCTCCCTCAAACGCCGGAGGGGGGGTAACAAATTCCGCTCATAGCGGGCCTCCGGGTCAAGAGTGATATAGATACCCAGGTACCGAAAACCTTGGGAGGCAATCTGGATCGGACAATCCCGTGGTAAGGCCGGAGCCTCCCCGGAAAGCACATATACACAGGATTTCGCCCAGTTGATGACCAGGCCTGAGTTGCGACCGAATGAACGCAAAACATCAACCAGGACGATCAGTGACTTACGCGGGGAGGCGAGATACAGAAGGATATCGTCAGCATAGAGGGACACACGGTCCTCATGCTCGGGGGTCCAGCGGAGACCACGGATAGAAGGGTGCCACCGCAGCCACTCCGCCAGGGGCTCCAGGGCCAGAGCAAACAGGAGAGGCGACAGGGGGCAGCCCTGGCGCGTACCCCTCCCCAGCGCGAATGGGGCCGAGACTCGCCCATTCACTACCACCTGCGCCAATGGGCCCGAATATAGCAATTTGACCCAGCTAATGAAACCCGGGCCAAACCCGAATTTTGCCAGCATCGCCCAGATGTATGGCCATTCAAGCGTATCGAACGCCATGGTGGCGTCCAAGGACGCCAAGATGGCCGGCTCCCGCACAAATGGGACACGCGCGAGCACCCCGTGCAAGCGCCGCAGATTGAGCGCCGTGTTGCGGTGCGGTATAAAGCCAGATTGGTCCTGGTGGACCAAATCGCCTACCACGCCAACCAACCTGTTGGCCAACACCTTGGCGAGGATTTTGGGCTCCGCGTTCAAAAGCGAAATCGGCCTATAGGATGTGACCCGTTCACGGGGCCTCCCCTCCTTGTGGATCACCACAATTGTGGCTAGACGCTGGTCCGGCGGGAGGGAACCCCGCGAGTGGGCCGCCAGGAACATCGCGCGCAGGTGAGGCGCCAACACATCCGGGCGTAGCTTGTAGAGCTCGATGGGAATACCATTGGGGCCCATGGCCTTGCCGGATGCAACCGAGCGAATAGCCAAGGCAATTTCGTCCGAAGTGGGAGGGGCATCCAGCGAATCCCTGTCCTCCACCGTTAGGGAGGGCAGTGCGATGTCCCGAAGCAGGGCATGGGAGTCTGCCTCCGAGCAGGGGGAAACCGGGGAGTAGACTTCGCGGAAATAATCCGCGAAGCAGGAGACAATGGCTTCCGGCTCAGTGACACACGCACCATCAACACTCTCAATCAAAGGCACCACACGGCTCGCTCTCTCCCTCTTATCCAACCACGCAATCAATTTGCCAGCCTTATCACCCACATCATACAATCGCCCCTGCTGCTCTCTACTGAGGCCCCTGGCCGCCTCCGTGACGAGGGCCCGATAGGCCGCCTGCTTTAGGTGTAGAACATGCAACTTGTCGTCTGTTACCCCGCTTCCCAGGGCATCCTCCAGTTCTGCAATCTCGGCCTCTACCCGGGTCACCTCCTCCCGCTCGCGCCGCCGGGCATGGGAGATAAAGGAGAGGGCCTCCCCTCTAAGGACTACCTTGAAAGCCTCCCACAGGGAGATGGCCGAAGAGACCGACCCCACATTCTCATCGAAATATCGCTGTAGGGATTTAATCAAATCGGCACGAATGGTGGGGTCGCGCAAATACCATGCATTGATTGGGGCAACCCTGCCATCCCCCCTCGGGAAGACACCGAGGTGCAACAACAATGGGGAGTGGTCTGAGATACCCCGCGCCAGATGGCGCACCTCCCCCACCCTCCCTGCGTGGGCTGCCGGGACAAGGATGTAATCAAGCCGCGAGAGGCTACCATGGGCACCCGAGTGGAAGGTGTACTGTCGCAATGCAGGATGCTTTAATCGCCAACAATCCACCAGGCCAAGCGTGTCCAGAAGGCCGGGCAGCCACGCCTGTGCCCGGGGGAGGTCCCTAGGGGGATGGCGATCCATAGACCCAGAGGCCACCGCATTAAAATCCCCTCCAACCACCAGCAGGCCACTCGGAAGGTCCAGAAGGAGGCGCCCCAGGTCCGCAAATGTGGTGGCTTGTAACCCAGGCGGGACGTACACCGATATAAAGATAAACACTCTACCCTCCATTCTTCCCACCAGAACCGTGTAGCGTCCCCTCTCATCATGGCGCACCTCATCAATCTCCAACGGGAGCGAGTTCTTGATCATAATACCCACCCCCCGCGACCCCGAGGTGAAGCCAGAATGGGCCGCCAAACGATATCCCCGCCGGTTCATTGCATGAAAGGAGTTACCTATAAGGTGCGTCTCCTGCAGGAAGACAACATCTGGTGAAATACGTTTTAAGTACTGCAGGACCACACCACGCTTAATCCTATCCCCCAGGCCGTTAACATTCCATGACAACACAGCCAAATCCCTACCCCCCATCATACGTCGAAACAATCGGTCGTCCCCCATCGAGCATCCTAAAAACAACAAGATAGTAGCGGGTTTGCCCTGCGGTGCTAACAAACAACACACCCCCCCCACCCCCCGGTCCCAACAAAACTCCCCCCTCCGTGCACCCCTGCATGAGCCCAGACAGCCCCCCCAAAGTGCAGTGTGCCTGTCGCCCCATAGCTAAAATACTAACTAGTCCCCCAGAGGAGGAGGGAAGCCCCCAACAGACCCCGCACGACCTCCATAGGAGGGAAAAATACACAATCAATAAATGGTGAAGGAACAACGTCCAGAGCAAGGCCTATGCAGTCACCCCTCAATTCTGCTCCGGCGGGCCCTCCTCGCCAGCCGCGCCCCCCCCGCCCCCCCGGCCCCGATCTCCAGGCAGAGTGTCCAGCCAGTCCCCAGCCGCCTCGGGCCGGTCGAAGAAGTGCGTGCGACCATCCACCTCTACCCTCAGCTTAGCTGGAAAGAGCATTGAGTACTTGAGGTTCAGGTCCCTCAGGCGACGTTTAACACCAAGAAAGCTCTGCCGCTGCTTCTGGACCGCCGGGGTAAAGTCTGGGTAGAAATGTACCTCCATGTTGTCAAGCTTGACCGGGCCCTGTTGTCTGGAGGTCTGGAGGATAGCATCTCTGTCCCGGAAATTAAAAATCCGGGCAATGAGAGGCCGCGGCGGGGCACCAGTCTTAGGTCTGCCCCCGGGGACCCGGTGAGCACGCTCCACCGCAAAAAGCTTACTCAGCCCTCGGGGCTGGAGATGGGTCAGGATCAACTCTTCCACGAAAAGATCCGCTGCCTCCGCCTCTCGTCCCTCCGGCACCCCCACAATACGGACATTATTCCTCCGGGCCCGACCCTCGGAGTCCTCCAGTCGCCGGTCCATCAGGGCGCTCGCCTGGCCAAGCCGGCGCACCTCCTTCTGGAGGGCCACCACGTCTGTCGTGAGGCTCGTCGTGGTGTGGGCCAGGGAGTCGACTCGGTCGTTTGTTTTGGACAAGTCTGCCCTCACAAGGCTCACATCCACCAGGACCGCCGATCATTTCTTTAATTCGTCTACAGTAGCATGTGTCTGTATGTCTTGTACATCCTTGGAAGGATCCCTAACTGTCATGGCTTTGGACAGTGATAGTATCTGTGATTTTGTCATGTCTAGTGGGGTCTGAGCTGTCTGTTTAGCTGTTCGGTCTGCCAGATCATTGCTTTGGGAAATGGTATCTGTGGCTCTAGTATGTGCTTTACATTTTAGGATAGCTATGGCTGTTGGTAAATGTATTGCTTCCAGTAGGGCTTGAATAAGGGGGTCATGCTGTATCTTGACCCCATAAGAGGTCAAGAAACCTCTTTCTCGCCACAGAATCGGTGTAAATGTTTACTCTCAGGTGCTTAGCTCTTATGCACGCTTGTGTCAGGGCGATGAGCTCTGCTGCTTGTGCTGACAATATGTCTATTCTTTTAGTCTCTATTATTACAGTATCAGTAGTCACTGCATATGCTGCCACTAATTCTCCCGCCCCTGTCCTCATGCATGAGCCGTCAACTTATAGTGTTAGGTCGGGGTCTGGGAGTGCAACGTCTGTCAAGTCTTGTCTTGGTTTAGTCACGGTATGTATTACTTCAACACAGTCGTGTGGTGAAACGCTTTCTGTACTGGAGGGCAAAAGGGTAGCAGGATTCAGTATGTTGCATCGTCTGATCTCTATGTGTGGTTGAAATAACGTTGGCTCATAGCCTGTCAGTCTAGCTACAGTCAGGTGTTGTGTTTGTGTCCGGTTCAAGAGAACCTCTACTGCGTGTGGTACTTGTACTGTCAGAAGGTGGCCCAGCACTATCAAGTCACTTTGTCTTATGGCTAAGGCCGTTGCTGCAACTGATTTTAGGCACGCAGGCAAAGCCTGTGCTACTGGGTCTAATGTACTAGAAAAATAAGCACAGGGCTCGTGTTTTCCTGCATGATCTTGTGTTAGGACAGATAGTGCTGTTCCATCCCGCTCTGTCACAAAAAGCATAAACGATTTGTTGTAATCAGGGTTTGCTAAAACTGGTGCTTGACATAAAGCTCTCTTTAATTCTTCAAATGCCACAGTGTGTTCTTGTGTCCAAGGGAGGACTTTAGTAGAAGCTGTATTAGGGGCTTGGACTAATACCCCTGAAAGATCACAATAAAACATGAGAAAAAGGGGAAAACACCATACCTATTTCCTCGGCTTCATTTCTAAGGGGGCTAATTTCTAAGGGGCTTAATTTCTTAAGGGGCTAGCGGGAAGCGAACATCCTCAGGGGCCAGCAGAAAGCCAATATTCTCCTCCTTCCCCCCCTTTTTGACAGGAGGAAATCTGAAACAGATTTCACTGCTGTCAAACACTATCAAACCCTGTGTCTTGTCAACACTATTAATCCCTGTGTGTAGCTACTGGGCGTAAGCACAATTATAGGAGATACACAGCCTAATAGGAAGGCTAAATTACCTAAATATTCGGAAAATCAAGTTTAAGAACAGTTGTTAATGTTGATAATTAATAATTCATCTGCTAAAGAAATCAGTAATTCTGCAATAATTTCCACCTATACAATAAACAGCCTAATTTAAAAACAAGTCAACTTTTGGGGCCACCACTTACAAGAATGAGCTTACTAAAGCAAACTTTAAAAAGGAAATCCTGTCAGATATTTTCTCATTACCCTAAATACCGAGCCTCATTTGTCACTCTGGGGTGGCAGTCCTTATTTAAAAAAGGCCTTTCAAGAGGTAAGATGCGAGTGCACAGATCATAATGGTTCCTCAATGTCCAATCTGGAAACATATGACCGAGGCTGCCTGTCTATAAGAGAAAGGCAGTCATGTGATACATATTTAAGTCTTGCATAACTATTTTCTTCTTTTATTCATCACCAATACCAATTAGACATACACTGATAACGTGTTGTCCGCTATTTTGACAGCATGATAAAGGTAATATCATGTCTGTGAAATTTAGTAATTGTGAACAAGTTCCAGCCAAGCGCTGCGCAAAGATTTACGTCGTCACGTCCATCTCCGTAACGCCCAGGAGAACTTGTATTAATGCCAAACATACTGGTCAATACAACACAAAAACAAAACATATATAAAATACATATGCCAAGCCATCAGTATACCAAGCACAGAAAGCATAGACAATTACACTAACATATATAAATGAGCAGCGATGCGCAATTATAGTACTTACAGCTCAGAGGCGAACACTCTGGCCTGCTTAATTTGTCAGGCTTATAATCAATAACTTATTTACCTGCCCTATACACCCCCATCTGAAATCACCGTGTCAAGTCTGACACACAGAATCAGCAAGAATAATCAAAAACAAAGAACACACGAACCTGTTTGTTTTTTTTTCATAAAAATGAGCTATGCATCTTCGTCAACACAATGTACCCTAATGTCCCAGACGAAGACGCACCTCTCATCTCTCCCCACAGACTTTTAACCACTGGATCATTTATCCAATGCAACTGGTGGCAGCTTGTGGCCACAATTCAAAAATGTCTGAATTTGAAAATCGTTTTTATATAGGCACATAGCCCTTAAAATTCCAAGCAAGAGCAACATTTTACTTTCTGGCCAGAAGCAATATAACAATTGCTAAAAAATAAAACAAATCTTCTCCATAGACATTTCCCCGGGGCACTGGTTTAGCACAGAATAGACCAAGGGAATCTTTCTCGACTTACATTTCTCAGCTGCCCTGTCTTATCAGAGAAGCTAAAAATAGCCCCTCAGCGCGGCCTGAGCCTGGGCTGCCAGCCAACTTTTTTGTTGTTCCGGCTGCAGGCATTACACAGATGCGATGTCAGAGAAGCTTTCTAAGCAGTGCCTCTGTTCTGCTCCTCTCACCGGCCCCCACCTACACTGGCTACAAGGTCAGAATCTGTCTCCGATTTCTGTATCACATACTGCTCTACACAGCCCCCACCTTCTCCTCACTCTGAAGCTGTCAAAGACAAAAAGACTACTCAATTCCATAAAAACTGCAATAATTCGCCCAATTGAAAAATTATTTTTACATACAATTTGCTCTCAGGGGGTCATAATCTTACCGACTTGACCCAGCACATTGGCTCACTGGACCACCAAGAACACAAACCTGGATTCTGGAACAATTTTGCAAATTCGAAATACCCACAATTTTTCTCAAGCTAAACTTTTCACTAATTATTTTTCATTAACACTTTGTACATTAGGGGTGTCATCAAATCACAGGTGTTGCTCCTTCTCTAGCTACACCCCTCTCAATTTCCTATTGACAACGTAGTCAAATGTTGGACCATGTAAACACCGGCTATGCGCTGTTCGTTTGGTGGGAGGCTCAAGAACCTTTGGGCTACTATATCATTATTATATGTATCGTGGTACTTGCGGTGGCACTCTAACTGGTCATTTTACTGGGGCCACTCTTGCTAGGTCCTCTGAAAGGACGGGATAAATACCAGCAACGTCAGTATTTCTTCCTCTGTCAGCCTGCACTCATTTCACCTGCTCCACTTCCTCCTGTAACATCTCTTCCTTGGCTTTTCCAGACTCCAGTCTACTTCTCTCTGCTTCGTGAAACACTTACTCTGTCCTCCTATGTGACTCCTTGCGACAAAACTCAATGGCATCTTTCTGTTACTGTCTGGCTTTCTTTTTCCATAATTCTTCTTCTACTCTCATGATGCAATCTGCATCCCATGTCCCAACTGCGGGCCACCTCTGACTTTCGGCTAGATCCTTGGTGTAGTCCACCCATAAATCAAGAAATAATACGGCATCTAGGCCATGCTTATGGCACATAAAGTACCCTGGAGTGTTCCCAGGTGGAATGGGAACAGCTTCTTCGAGTACCCCTTTTCTAGTTTTGATCTGTCTTAATTTTGAAAAGAACGGCATCTTTAAACTTTGCTACTTGATTTTGAACACAGTAAATTACAATAAACACAATAATGAACACTCATTCATACCACAATTTTTAAAACATATTAAAACATTTAACATTTAACATTTAACGAACGATGATAACTAATAGGAAACTAGTTACTGACATAATACTAACACTAGAGAATACTGAATTATATGCAAGACATACTAGATATACTGCTAAACAGTACAGATACACTGCTGAAACAGTGCAGACCGGATTTGTGTACCCAAACCCGTCTTGACCGGCACAACCTAATGTGCACGTCTAACTGCCTCCCCAGCAACGGTACTCACCGGGTAGCACGGAACGGAAGGCCTCGGAACTGAACTGGACTAGACCAAACTGGACTGGACTGGACTCGACTCGTGACTTGGATACTTCGGAACTTCGGAATCTGGTGGGCCTCTGCATACCTCGGACACAGCTCTCTCGCAGGTGGGCTCTGGGTAGGACAATCTGCGTTCCTCACCGCCTCGTATGGATGCCTGGTCGCAGTCTGTCCCCTTCGTTGGCCTGAGGGAGTTGGCGGGAAGACCCGCGACGTGCGCGCTTGAAGTCCGTCACGGCTATGGAAGGGGGCAAAACTGGACCTTCATCTCCGGCGTGTGGGGAAAGAGATGTCCCTGTTCGGGCGCCATTATGTGGTAAATAAAATATTACGCTCTATGTATTTCAGAATATCAATAGGATCATGCATAAAGCAAGAGGCTGAGTCTGTGGTATCAGGTTCTAAAAGGGCTTTATTCCAATAACTCGAGTCAAAGGGAGAATATTACCATCACCAAAAAAGGATCTGGAAAGGGACTCAAAAGTATTCTCAATATTCTCAAAACATTATTCACAGAGTACAGTATATATACATTTCTCAATTGTACGTAAGCAAAAGAGCAAGAGAGAATGAGATAAGAGCATGTGGGCGTGTAAGTAGGCGTGAAGGTGGGCGTCCATGTGGGCGTCCACTTGATGATAATGGGTAATTTGTCATGTGTGGGTGGATACCTGGAGGGGGTTGCGTGATCTGCTGGAATTGTACTGGAACTTTGCCTTACTTGTGCTCAACTCGAGCATGACGTGTAACTGACGTGGGGAGGGTTGCTATGCAACCGAACAAGTCTGGAAGTGAGGCCTTCAGTTAGTGAGGCCTTCAGTGTCAAGACGACCAGCACATCTTGTATTATCTGATATCCGATGTCTGGAGCAGGGACTGATTTGTGACATAGGTTGCTCATCACCAAGAGCCGATGTGGCATCTATTTCTTCATTTACTTCATTTACTGCAGAAGCCTTACATGGGGGCTATGGGCTTTTTACTGACGTGAGCTTTGCAATCTCACAAAGAGAGACAGTAGGGCTGGGCTCCCTCCTTGCAGATGGGTCGCGTTCATTCCTCCTTCACCAGGCAAGAATGTGGTTTCAGTAAGAGTAAGCAGATAACCGTGCTCAATACTATCTCGACACCTCGGTCGGGGCCCCTTTGGCTGAGGCCCAAGTGTGCAAGGCCAAGGATACGTAGCTGTAGCTTTCAGAGCGTTCTGAGGCATGAAACCTCTTTTTGGCTCTGGCAGAGCCATAAACATGAGCTTCATGAAAATGCAGGAAAACATGATGAAAAACGTGTAGGCCTCAATACAGATTTGTCGTTTCTCTCATGGGAGACTGGATGATGGCAGGCCACGTTATAGCATAAGCATCATGATAGAAAGGCCATGGAGGGGAAATACATAGGTTACATGTATGTGCACATAAGCGTTCGGGGGGGGCACATGGGGACACATAGGCCTCATAGATTTTTATTTTCCTCAATACACACACTCATCCACCCATACAGTCCTGCACACATGCTGTCTTCAACACATACAAACAGTGAGTCACTCATTCATGCACCTATGCACTACGTAATACCCCCCACCGAACCATGCAGACACTCAGACTGATACTCAAAAAACCAACTAATAACCTATATAGACACCCATGTAGCTACTCACCAACCCATGCAGCCACTTGTACACAAAGTGAGAGACTGATACAGATATTTACATATTTAAACATTACTCACTAAGCCATGTATTCACTATGATACACTTAATCAATAAGTTACACAATCAATTTTTCAAAAACAGATCATCCATTTAGACACTTATATACCCATTTATTCTTCCATCGACCTTGAGATATACATATATAAAACATATTTAATTTTCAGAAAAACACACATTCACTGGATGATGTCATCAGTGATGTCATCAGTGATGTCATTTGAGATATCATCAGTGATGTCATGAGTGATGTCACTGACCATGTCATGAGTGATGTAATATGTGACGTCATCAGCAGTGCATTGCGGGCGCACGAGTTATAGTTAGCTGAACTAACTATAACGGGGGAATTTCAATGGTTTTGTACAAGTGAAAAGTCCAGCTAACTATAACACCCCTGAAACCTATGGTTTTTTCAGTGAATATATATATATATATATATATATATCAACACAGATTGGAGTCCCAAACGCGCTCTCGGAGTCAAGAAATCACCAGGGAACGGGAGGTCACTTAGACACAGGTAGGTTTATTAACGTCATAAACCTGCTGCAACGCGTTTCACCCGCGAACGGGCTTGTTCACACAGCGTGTTCAAAACAAATGCCACATTACATACTGATTCGTATAGACATAGTTGTCATAGAGAGAGGACTTCGTAGCTCCCATTCAAAGGTACATGTATCAACAAATTGAGTTACATACAGCGCCATTTTGCACTCTGTTAGTACTACTGGTCAGTATTGTTAAATAAACATTGAATGCATTTCAATCTTAGCAATTCGTAATTGTACAAAGTAAAAACCAATACTCTAAATAGTAATACAATAGTGTGGCAAGGTAGAGCGATAAAATAAGAATGACACAAAACCTAAATTCATGGTCCAAAAATCGCGTAATAATTCGTAAATTTAAGTGTTAAGTTGTCCTCCGCTATGTGTCATTGCCAGCGTGGCATCTATTGTGGCACCTTGGAATCAAGCAAAGTTACTTTTACTTTGTACAAAGAAAACTTTATACAGCCTCGTGTTCAATACACAATCTATTGTAGTCGCCTAATAGTGGCAAGAGACTGCCTGTTATAAAAAACGCTTTGCCGCCCCTTACATATGCATATCCAAAGAATGTGTAAGAAAATACTAAGGGGCGCTGACCCAACAATGCAAATAAGGCGATGTAAAAATAGTAACATTTAAAACCAAAGGAGTGTTATGTTCGCCCAATAGTGGCACAACACAGAATCTATTCATTCAGTCATATACGTAAAATGTTTAAAGGTGTCTAGGTGTATTCAAATAGTGCAACCAACAGGATCCATCCAAAGGGATTACCTTATCGTGACAGGGATCAAGACACCTAACTCACGTCTCTCAGATAGATGTGGTCTCAAAGTATGTAAGTGGCAAGTTGAGTTGCCCTGTTCACTCTATATTCCTTAAACACCATCAGTGTAGGCCACAATCAAACAATATAGAAAAACTGAATCATATTAGAGAGGGAGAAGAGAGTGCATCTTTGTTTACTAAATAACATGAGGTCAAATGAGAGGTTAGAGCATTAACATATCTGATTAGTACATATAAGATTCAATTCATTGTTAAATACTCGGAACCGCAACTTAAAGTCAAGTGCTTGATAGTTGTCAAAAGGCCAAATGCCCGGAAGTGAGAGCGAAGAAAAGGGTAGGGACCCCCTTGGATCCTCTAGGCAACAGTCCCTTCCTTTCCTCCTGCAGACAGAAGAGCAAGACAAAAGAGAGAAAAGAAGCACAATGAGAGAAAGCCAACGGAAAGTCATTGGTCATTAAAAACACATGGTCAAGTTCAAAAACAAGTTCAACTGTGAGAAACATGTCAACACATTGCATATTCTGTTCCTCTGGAATACTCTATGTTGCTAACCAAAACGAGAACATTATAGTTAAGCCTCATGGTTATGGTCATATAAAAAGGTTAATTAAAACACAGGGAGAAACACATGGTAAAAAGCGTAAAGGGAACTTTTAGGCAAAGAAGAGGGAATTGCAATACTTTCTGCATGACATTCAATCTGATTGTAAGTGAATTGCCATCTCTTCATCCATGTTATGTCCATTTGGAAATCTGGTACACATCCCAATGATGTGTCTTGATTCCCTTTGCCTAAGACGTAGGGTGCGGTCCCCGCCTCGTTTGTTCGGTAAGACTTGTTCTATCCCATAATAGGATAGTTTTTTGTAATCTGAGAAATGAAAGCTTTCGAAGTGTCGAGCGATAGGATATTGTTTGTCTTTATTCGTAATCGCTCTCATATGTTCCAGAATACGTTTTTTCGCCATATGTGTTGTACTTCCCACGTACCTTAACTTACATGGACATTCTAGTACATAGATTACAAAGGTAGTATTGCACGTAAGGAATTGGTTGATGCTGATCATAGTATTCGTACTGGTGTTCCAGAATTCCTTCACCATGCGACTATTGGCACAGGCCTTACAGTGTCCGCATGGGAAGAAGCCTTGAATGTTGATACCTCTCGGGACAGTACTAGATATTAGGTCACTATGGATCAGCAGGTCTCTAAAAGTGCGGCCCCTCCTATAGGTGATTTTCGGTCTGTCTGGTATACTGTTACCTATTATGGGGTCATTTTTTAGAAGCTTCCAATTTTGTGTCAGAATCTTTTTTATAGGTGCAGAGTTCCCATTGAATGTTAGAATCATGCGTGCAGCGTTAGATTCATCATCGTTATCTGAGTGTTCTTTCAATTTGTCTTTTAAGAGAGTGTTTCTCTCAACATTGGATATTTTTTCCATTGCTCTTTTGAGTACCCACTGCGGGTAGCCTCTTTCTCTGAATCTTTTCACCATTGTTTTTTCTTCATTCTGGTAGTCGGTCAGATTACTGCAATTTCTTTTAGCTCTGAGAAGTTCTCCGTACGGAATGCTCCATTTCAAATTATCTGGGTGGCTACTCATGGCATAGAGCAGTGTGTTGCCTGCCGTACTTTTGCGGTAAAGAATCGTTTGTAACTTGTTCTCCACAACTCTTACTTCGGTGTCCAGATAGTTGACTTGCTTGTGACTGATGGTACTTGTAAACGTCAGATGTTTATCATTCTGGTTCAGAGATTGAATGAAGAGACTCAATTCATCCTCTTCACCCTGCCAAATGAAAAAAATATCATCTATATACCTTAGCCAAAGAGCAACCTTGGCTAAAGTATCGCAGAAGATAGAGCTCTTGTGAAGGTCCTCCTCCCATGCTCCCATGAAGAGGTTCGCAAAACTAGGGGCAAAGCATGTACCCATTGCCGTCCCTAGAGTCTGCTTGTACATCTCGTTATTGAACATAAAAAAGTTATTGCATAGGCAAAACTTGATCATGTCAAGAATCATGGCTGAGTGACTTAAAAAACGTATATTCCTCCGTTTGAGAAACCTGGCGCATGCCTCAAGGCCTTGTTCATGGTCAATCACTGTATATAAGGAATTGACATCCAAAGTGACCAAGATGTAGTTTCGCTTCCATTCGAATTTCTCTATTTTTGCCTATTTTGCCTAAGAAATCCTTGGTGTCTCTGACAAATGAGGGTAATGCGTGAACGAAATCTCTCAGGAAATGATCTACGTAACGGGAAACGTTTTCTGATACACAACCTCTCGATGAAATGATAGGTCTCCCTGGCGGATTATCCCTATTCTTGTGTATTTTCGGGAGTAGGTACATGACTGGCAGTATAGGATGGTCTTTTTTAAGGAAACAATATTCCTCCCACTCAATCAATCCTTGATCTTTCCATTCAGATAATTTCTCCCAGATGTCATTGATACTTTCATTGTACTCAGCCCTGTTGGGCGGGGTATATGTGGTACTGTCGCTGAGTTGTCTCAAAGCTTCTGCGATGTACATGGTTTTAGTTAGAATTACGATATTGCCCCCCTTGTCTGCGGGTCTTATGACAATACTGTCATCTTTCGCCAAGTCCTCCATTGCTCTTTTTTGGGAGTATGACAAATTATAGCTAAAATTTCGTAATTTCTTGGGCCAGTTCTTTTGCCTAAACTTGAGAAGATCACTGCCTACAACCTCCTGAAAAGTATCAATATTATCATGGTTCATTTTGGGTAAAAATACAGACTTGGGCTTAAATTGGCTACACGCTGCTTTGTCATGTTTAATTTCTAGCTTCTCCAGTATGAGTAACGAGTCTGCACTCATTTGTGAGCCATCTGGGTTATTTTGTAATTCATGAATCGTTACCATAGCGTCT
Organism: Triturus cristatus; assembly: GCF_964204655.1. Classification (NCBI taxonomy): domain Eukaryota; kingdom Metazoa; phylum Chordata; class Amphibia; order Caudata; family Salamandridae; genus Triturus; species Triturus cristatus. The sequence goes on from NC_140585.1 coordinate 267,891,574, forward strand.
ATGTCACCAATTGAGAGATTGGATTCTTGTGAGGGTCTTTCTGGTTGATGGAAGTCACGGTTTTTAACTGGCTTGAGTTTGTGCCACTTTTGTAATTTCAACTTCCTGCAGAATTTAAAGATATCAATCCTACTATTTACATAGCTCATAGGGGCAGCTGGACTAAATGATAACCCCAGACAGAGAGTTTTCTTATCTCTATTGCTAAGAACTTTAGAAGTTAAATTAACGATAGTTTGATTTACCATTTTTTCTTCCATCAATAGTACTTACAATCAGATTGAATGTCATGCAGAAAGTATTGCAATTCCCTCTTCTTTGCCTAAAAGTTCCCTTTACGCTTTTTACCATGTGTTTCTCCCTGTGTTTTAATTAACCTTTTTATATGACCATAACCATGAGGCTTAACTATAATGTTCTCGTTTTGGTTAGCAACATAGAGTATTCCAGAGGAACAGAATATGCAATGTGTTGACATGTTTCTCACAGTTGAACTTGTTTTTGAACTTGACCATGTGTTTTTAATGACCAATGACTTTCCGTTGGCTTTCTCTCATTGTGCTTCTTTTCTCTCTTTTGTCTTGCTCTTCTGTCTGCAGGAGGAAAGGAAGGGACTGTTGCCTAGAGGATCCAAGGGGGTCCCTACCCTTTTCTTCGCTCTCACTTCCGGGCATTTGGCCTTTTGACAACTATCAAGCACTTGACTTTAAGTTGCGGTTCCGAGTATTTAACAATGAATTGAATCTTATATGTACTAATCAGATATGTTAATGCTCTAACCTCTCATTTGACCTCATGTTATTTAGTAAACAAAGATGCACTCTCTTCTCCCTCTCTAATATGATTCAGTTTTTCTATATTGTTTGATTGTGGCCTACACTGATGGTGTTTAAGGAATATAGAGTGAACAGGGCAACTCAACTTGCCACTTACATACTTTGAGACCACATCTATCTGAGAGACGTGAGTTAGGTGTCTTGATCTCTGTCACGATAAGGTAATCCCTTTGGATGGATCCTGTTGGTTGCACTATTTGAATACACCTAGACACCTTTAAACATTTTACGTACATGACTGAATGAATAGATTCTGTGTTGTGCCACTATTGGGCGAACATAACACTCCTTTGGTTTTACATGTTACTATTTTTACATCGCCTTATTTGCATTGTTGGGTCAGCGCCCCTTAGTATTTTCTTACACATTCTTTGGATATGCGTATGTAAGGGGCGGCAAAGCGTTTTTTATAACAGGCAGTCTCTTGCCACTATTAGGCGACTACAATAGATTGTGTATTGAACACGAGGCTGTATAAAGTTTTCTTTGTACAAAGTAAAAGTAACTTTGCTTGATTCCAAGGTGCCACAATAGATGCCACGCTGGCAATGACACATAGCGGAGGACAACTTAACACTTAAATTTACGAATTATTACGCGATTTTTGGACCATGAATTTAGGTTTTGTGTCATTCTTATTTTATCGCTCTACCTTGCCACACTATTGTATTACTATTTAGAGTATTGGTTTTTACTTTGTACAATTACGAATTGCTAAGATTGAAATGCATTCAATGTTTATTTAACAATACTGACCAGTAGTACTAACAGAGTGCAAAATGGCGCTGTATGTAACTCAATTTGTTGATACATGTACCTTTGAATGGGAGCTACGAAGTCCTCTCTCTATGACAACTATGTCTATACGAATCAGTATGTAATGTGGCATTTGTTTTGAACACGCTGTGTGAACAGGCCCGTTCGCGGGTGAAACGCGTTGCAGCAGGTTTATGACGTTAATAAACCTACCTGTGTCTAAGTGACCTCCCGTTCCCTGGTGATTTCTTGACTCCGAGAGCGCGTTTGGGACTCCAATCTGTGTTGATAAAATTGCCGGTTGTCTCCGCCGGTCCGCGCCACCCCTCCCATAAGGGGCTTGAACTTCAGAAGGAGTAACTTTGTGGACTAATATATATATATATATATATATATATTTATATATATATATACTTCTGCTTCAAAATCAAAGAGGTACCGACAACTCCGGGGGCTTTGTAATCAGTAGATTTTATTTATATTCTTTCATCACAATAGCATTACGCGTTTCGGCAGTCACAGCTGCCTTTCTCACATGTAAAAGACATTCTTTACGACTTCATTGTTTAAATGTGCATTATCTAATGCCTAATACTTCCTTGGCATGGAAAAGGAAAATATGCTACTGATCTTTTGCTTTGTAGGTCTTTGATAATTTCATCATTTTGGTTTTAATGTAGTATTTTTCTTACTGTGTATTTTACAAAAAAATGAATAAATATAGTGCAAGTGCTGTTAACATTCACCTAATATTGTAAGTAAAGTCCTTTTTTCCTCACAACAATATTCGTGCAAAAGATCAAACGAAGCTTGTATCAAATGCTTGGGCCCAATTAAAATTCTGGGCTGTTGACTACGAACTCTTGGCGCATCAACTTTGCTTGTTTGAATGTGAGTAGAGGTTTATTCATAACATCACATATACACATATTTACCAGGTCACTCCTGACCAGATGCCAATGATTAGTTAGAATTTGTCTCCTTTTCTGATGGTAAATATTATATCCTGTTACTATTCTAGACAGGTTCTTACGTCCCATTGCTTTTTACTTTTTACGCTTCGCTCACATCGAACATAAGGGGCTCTCTAGGCACTCTGCCTTCCTTGTCTTTTGCTTGTTTTAAAACTAGTTTATTGTAACATATCTCTGTTAACTGTTTTTCTAATTCTTCTTGTACTTCACTTAAAGTACCAGCCTCAATGCAATTCCTTTTCATTCGGATATGTTCCGCAAACAGAATACTTTGTGTTCATTTTGCCGGATAAAAGCTTTTAGAATGCAAAATCAAGGAAGCAAATTTCTGTTTGACTAATATTAGATGTAAATTTAAAGTTTAGGCAGTTATTATTGAGTTTTGTGGCAAACGTTTGAGCACATTCAGGAGTGCCTCTCCACAATACAAACAAACCATCAATGAAGCGCGTTCATAGGACCACATTTGCACTCCATTCTTTTGAAAAGATTGTTTTGAGCACCTGCTCTTCCCACCATGCCTTATGTAAGTTGGGACAACGCAGGTGCCCATTGCAGTGCTTCTAATCTGGTTCTTTATATCTTTCCCATATAAGAAGTTGTTATCTAAGCACCATTTTGCCATTTCTAAAAGCATACTTGTATCTTGATGGAGCCTAATTGTCTTAGTGCCCAGAAACTGTGATATGGCTTTAAGGCCAACTTAGTGTGCAATACTAGCATACAGGTATTTCACATCCAGTGTCATTAATACATAATCATCTTCCCATGCTATATCATAGATTCTTTTCAAGAAATCCCTTGTGTCCTGTAAATATGATGGTGTAATTTGGACAATTTCCTGCAAGAAATTATCTACATAACAGGACATTGCTTCAAATAAACTGCGAATTGCCAAAGTGATTGGCCTTCCCGGAGGATTTGTGGGATTTTAATGAATTTTAGGAATCAAATATAAGATGGCCGTCACTGGAATGTCAACTTTTAAATACATGTATTCTTCATCTGAAATTAACCCCACTCCTCCATTTGGACAGTTCTATGAAGTATTTCTTTATAACATCTGTTAGATCTGTGTGCCTTACCTTACGATAACAATTACAATCTCTTAGCTGAGATCTAGCCTCTGAATCATACATACTCAACGGCCACAATACGGTATTGCCCCCTTATCAGATTTTCTTATTACAACATCTTTTCTCTGTTTGATCTTACTCATTACTTGATGGTATCTGAGTTCTTGTTTGTCCTTGGTATTCATATAATTTCTACCTGATTGTACAGATAGAGATTTTTGCAGTGTTGGGGCATTTGTCTGCACCTGTATTTAAACATTCCAGTTGGTCTACTTAAATTAGTAGCTCCAAATTACTGACAGCCAAATGTGTTCCTAATGAAGCCCTTGATGTTCCTGAATCAGTGACTGAGCAGCCTTTATTTGAAAAAATGTATCTGGAACTTCAACTGTCTCATAAATTTGTGGAAATCAAATTGGGGTTGCCCGTAGTTTAAGTACAATAAAATAATCCCAGAGATAAAAGCATTTCTTCACTATCAGTTAGATCAATATCAGAGAGATTTATTATTGCTCCATGTGTTCCTGCTGCCATTACTTCTGTTGGCGCATTTGTTTGGGCCTGGTCCGAGATCTTAATTCCATACTTTTGATTTCTTCTCTGACATTTCCTTTGATTGTTTTTCCTTTTGTTTGTATTTAGCAACCGGGCGAGCCGTAAAAAAAGAAATTCTTCAATGACTGTGGGTGGATCCCTCAGCACCCCTCGTCCCCCTACCGCTCCTTCTTCCAGGTCAGTTTCGACTTCAGAGCTTAGTCCTGAGCTTGTTTCCATTATTACTGTCTGTCCACAACTCACATGACCTAATGATTTGTCAGTCACTTGATGTCTTCTCAGGTTTTCAAACCTTTTTGCAACTGCATATATCTGTCACCTTTTATAATCAATTTTATCTCTCAAAAATTTCAGATTTGCGTTCTTTTATTATTTGTTCATACTTCTTCAGATTGATTTCTATTTCTTTATCAAATTTCTTAATTTCATCATAATCCTCATGTTTGCTCAAATCATCTTTCAGGGATTTGATTTCTTCCAAAATCTTTTCTCTGTCCCGTGTCACATATTTGACTACGATTTCTAACATTACTTTGGAAGACTGAGCACTAATTTCAGCCCATTCTAGAAGTATTTCTGGGTTCTCATCAGTGGGTGCAATTAATATACGCAGACCTCTCGGGACTCTGCCTACTTCCAGATAGTTCTGGAGTGACTTGCATTCAGTTTCAATATTGTCGAATATTTCCAGTCTCCGCACTTTAGATCGTAAATCTTCCGTCTGAAATGACAGGCTCACGTGTTAGAATGCCCCTTTGTCTGCTGCAGTTCTTTTTTCATCAAACATTTCTTCCGCCGCTTCCTCCCACTTCTTTAACCAGTTTGATGCAATTGTATACAATGAAGCTTCTTCAACTCAAATGCGCTTGTGCATTTTCTTCTGATCCCTCTTTAACACAGTGTTTTCACTACAGATCCCTCTCCCTTCTGCCACAGGTTTTCAATGTTCGGAGGCGAGCTGAAACGCCGAAGAGTCTCCTACCTGTCCAGGGCCGGACTGGGAACTGAAACCAGCCCTGGCAAAATTTGCTAGACCATCCCCCGCCCAGGGCGTGCCCGACCGCTACTAGGAGGGTTTGGGGGGGGGGTCTGCCGTCAAAGGAAATTTTGGAAAACAACAGACCAAAATGGTGAATTTTAAAGCACATTTTTTATTACATATTCAATTGTATCAACTTTCAAAGCACAGTAAATAGTAGATGATGACCTTAAAGAGCACCAGGTTACCCATTGTGGTCCCCGGACCCACGAAAACTTCTGGCATGCCTGAGAATCTGTGCATTTTTGAAGGCCTCTATATGTTGGTACATGCAGATAGAAACAATGCAGAGCTGCTGTGCAGTTGCGGTTAACATGCATGATTCACTAATATTGAAATAAAAATATTACGAGGACTTCATGTTAGATTGCGAAATACCTTGCTGTGCGTGCCAGAAGTTGTGCTCAAGTTGTAACTATGATGGACTCGTTCCGAAAATTTCAATTGGAAACAACAGCAAATAAAAATGTGCAAGTATGTGTACAAAAAAGTGACCACAGCAGAGAAAACACCAATGCCACATGCTTTTGGGTTGTATATTGCTTTCAGTGGCATCTGTGAACACAAAAACAAAACCTTTAGATTAATTGTTCAGACAGTCCCTTTATAGCAGGCCCTGGGAGCCCTGGGTTCATTAGCTCTCAATACTTCTTCACTCTCTGACCACACTTCCACCCAGGAGGAATCGCGTTAGCACTCAGAGGCTGCAGAACATCGATCTCCTCCAAAGATCTTAAGGATCTGCCAGTCATCTTGAAAAAGTCTCCCAGGAGGGAAGCTTATGTCTAGAGAAACTTTAAAGGGTGGTTCGTCATTCTCTTTCCTTGGAGAGATACTATGAAACACAGTAGCATTAAATTCCTCATAAGAGGAATTATTTATTTTCTCTGGGGTTAGATGCGAAGGTGGTATGTGTAGAACCACAGCACCCACCTTTAGAAATGTTTTCACCTTTTTCTTATATTTTTTGCCTGAAGGGAATATGTTCTGATGTCAATTGTGAAGACTATTTTGATTTAGAAGCTTTCCTCTTTAATTTCATCACGGGTGTGGCGGAGTAGTTTCATGTGTCCTGCGGTAGCAAAGCACCTTTGCTGCGTACCCCAATACTGATTGCCTAATACTGTAAACAAGGGCACAAGCTTGCACACCATTGTACAGTATTTGCCAAAGACTTGGGCTCTAGGTGCAGGATCATTTTCAGGACAGTTGGGGCACAGTTTCGAGAAAGGAGCAATCACCTACAGTATTGCTCAGGTTCAGTTAGACATGAATAGGCCATCCGATAACATTAAACCAGAACTTGGGAGGAAGTATGGGGGGGTTGTAGGATATTTACTAACAAGAGGATGCTCCCAGAGGTTTCGCTCCGAATCATGAAGTAGAAAGCCCTGGAACATGTGGAAGCTACCTCTTAAAGGGCCAGACGTGTTTACGGCTATGTGACTGTCCCTAGTATAGAGTCTTCTTACAATGCAAGTTCTTGGGAGATGCAATCAACAACAGAAATGCCATTTAAAGAGTACTCTTTTGAAGCCTGAAGAATAACAAAAGAAAAAATTAGTTCCACTCAAAGCGAGGGATCACTGGAGAAGCCAATCACTATGTACTGATCGATCGATGGAGAAAGTGGTGAAGTGGCGGGTGACACATGACTAGGACGCAAAGCTCAATTGTCAAAGAGGACTTGCACTTTGAGGGCACATTTTTTTTCAAATTAACAGTGTTCATTATGGGGACTCTTTTTTCAAGCCCAGTCTGTTATTGCTGGTTATGACCACACAACTTTGAGCTTCTCTGTTATTGTTTTGTCTACATATGACTCTACGTGAATCACTAGTCCAGTTCTTTACATCACTCTTCTAATTAAAGCACCACTCAGCCCTTTTACAATGTTATTATCATCCACACTGTGCACATGCACACAGGTATGTATACAGACCTATTTCCAATCACAGAATGTCCCAAATACGCTTACAAGTGGAAGCACAAGCCATTTGTCTGTGATCCATGGAGATTCTGTTATCAGCGCTTCTCCCTTTTTCTACAAGAGCAGTTCAAACATGAATGGGAAAAATATCCTAGTTTGCAAAAGTTTTCTATATAATTATGACTCTGCCATATTTGCCACATAATACAACATCTGCTACATTATCCGACAATTTTAACTAATAAATTGTTTTTAGCTCAAACGGATCAAAAGTTACTAAAAAATGTGACTAGTGCTGCTGCGAAGTGGACGGCCCTTTGCAAAGGTTGACTGATCACCTTTCTCATTGATGCATTTGTATGTTACACTGGTACTAATAAGGCAAAATCTTTCCAGAGATTGTTAGCATGTGTAAAAATGTCAAAATAATAAAGTGTCAGAAAATATACTGCATTACGTTGCAGCCTTTTTTTGCTGCATAATTTAGTCAACTCTGCGGTGTAATTCTGTCTTCTTTTGCTGCATAATTCCAGTGGCCCCAATGCAGGCAGCACATCTTAAAAGTGCTTGTGAATGAAGCAGAGAGAATGTGAAGTTTGTGAACATAGTTTGGTGTGCGTGCAAATCCTGTATTGCCAATCACTGGTGAATTCCAGCTACTACTGCTGAAACAAGGTCAATAGCGATACCAATGGGTGAGGCAGACGGGCCTCAAGGGCAGGGCCGACTTTAGCGCTGGGGGTTCCCTGTGCAACAGTGTTTGTTGGTGCCCCCCAATGACCACCTCCATCACAGAGTCCCTCAATTCCACCCTTTAACAGTGCCCCTCAAGTCTCCATAACCACACTCTCTCTCAGATGCATTTAATTTGATTTACAGCGCCACTCAATCCAGTGTAGGGTTTCAGAGCACTTTACATCACACAGACTACAGAGAGACAATTAATTATATATTTGTAAATCACTTTATAGGAAATGTTACATAAGACAAAGAACTAAAAGGTGTAGAAGTCACATGCCAACCATGCTAGTGGGCAGTATAGTTTAATAGTGATTGGTCTGGACAAACACAAACTCCGAATTTAAAACGTAATACCATGGTTGGGGATTCTCTTTAATGATCAGAATTGATTTCTATCCAAATGAACACTTTTTGCAACATTAGGATAATCAGTCAGTCAGAAAAACTTTATTTCGGCTACAAGCCATAAAAGTGATAAAATATCATGGTACAATATTTACAAATTTAAGACATGATTGATAAAACCAACACAGTAATACAATTCACGAATTAAAACAAATTAATAGCAGGGATTGGTGCCAATGTGATTGAGTAGTTGTCTTCTGGTTAGCCACATAGAAAAGAGAAATTTAGCAAACACAGTAACATAGAGGGGAGAAGGATCATATTTCAGCAGCCTGAAGGGATCTCTATGATTCGTAACCCCTATATTCTTGGCAAGTTGGATTATCCATTTCCTACGAGGTATTTTATATGCCAAACAGAAAATTACGACAGGATAATCAAAGACTGGGGAAAAAAAGATAATGCTCTAATTTGTTCCTTGCAATTTGCATGCAGCTCTTAGATGACAATAGCTCACTGTTCTATGTTAGGATTTTAACTTCTAAACTACAAGCAACCAACGATCTGTCTTTCAAAATCAGTAACCCACTGACCTATTCACATTATTTGAACTTTGTGATCTGCATAGTACATGTTCTTTGCAGTAGGCACATTAACTTTCTGAACAACCTTTCCATGAATCAAAACTTCCACTAGACAAAACATTTCTATTGTTGCCGAAAATTGCTGGAGGCCAGGAGGGAGGCAGCAAGCACTTTTAAAAATTAATATACTTGCCACCCAAAGTCAGCACCCGGTGCAAACACACCGGTCGCACCACCCTAGAGCTGGCACTTCTCAAGGGTCCTGTGACCTCAGTGACAGAGTCACTGTTGCTCTAGGGTGTGCTACTTCATAAGCCTGCCCGCAAGACTAGAGGTGAACTTCAGTATGGATTGTGGTAGACAGGCCTCCAAGGTTAATCCACACTTGCCCCCACTACGGTAAACCTGCTGGTGCTAAGACACCGGGGCTTTTATGGCCTTGTGGGGCCTTCTTAGGCCTAGCATGGGAATGTGCTCCCTCAGGAGAGTGGTCTGGCGGACTGGTCATGAAGGCTGAACCTGGTTCCTCAGTTCCAAAACCACAAGCTCTGACCATAGTGCCACATCCTCTCCCCCACTGAACACCATACTGCCCCACTGAGAGAAACTCGCTCTGCCTTCAGCTACAACCTAATTGTGCCCTGCTATAAATACCTGGATGTGACTCAGTTCAAATTACGCACTAACCAAGAGCAGTATATGCTGCCTAAAAAAACGTAACAACATCCGGAAAAAAGCAAACACCCATAGGGAATGCAAGATTAAGTAAAGCACGTAAAATGTAAGCAGGAACAACATGGATAACTTAAAGCATTTATACTCACTATTCAGAAATCAGTGTGTGCTTGTGCCTGAAAAGTTCAGGACATGACTACAGGGCCCGGAAGGGACCTGTTTCAATGTCCATTGCTTATAGCCTTTCAAAACGCAAGCAGTATGGTTTACAAAGACCACATCCATGACCACCGAGCCACAGTACACATTTTGTTTTCCAATCCACCCATCAATCCGGCATTGCAGTAATTCCAGGAGTCTTGCACTTCCTCATTCAGGTAAAACAATGCTGTTCAAAGAAAAGATAAAACAAAAGTTGCGTTTCACTGTCAAACTCTGTATAGTGGCACTAATGTATTTGGGTGTGAATAAAATCAATCTGTCTGCGTTGTGAATACTGTCTTGCTTTATTTAGTTATTTATTTATTTTTTATAGATGAACCTTTTATTTCTCTCACTCCTGAGGCTGTACTTTGGAATAGACTAAAGTCAGAAAAAGACAACATTTGCAGCAAAAGTTTTCTTTGTTTTTGGATCCATTTCACAGTGAAACAAATAAACGAAAGGAGGAAAGAGAGGGTGAGAAGTAGGCCAGCCCAGCCACCACCTCGCTCCCTGCTACAAATGACACACAACAAACAAAACTCACTGCTCTGCTGAACCGGACAGGGGCCTAGGCCCACCTTGCCCCTTCCTTAGGCCCCGGCCCTTTTGCTTTTGATTCTGGCCCCGGCCCAGTTGCGACGCACCCGTCCCCGGCCCCAGACAGTGCCACCACTGCCACCAGTCACCCATAAACCAGATCTGTCCACGGCCAGGAACAAATAGCACTCACCTGCAGACTGGGGGAATTAAATCTCAGGGTGCCTACCTTCTCTTTCCCTGTTCCTGACGGTCTCCCTCTGGCCTCTGAATGCCTGCCTCGACCTCACCTCAGAGGCACATCAGGATGATGCTGTAGACGAGCGCAGCGTGACAGGTCAGGTGGTGTTGGGGGGGTTTTAATAAAATTATAATGAGTAGGGCGGCGGGCGGCGGCTGATCATACTAGCCTAGTAGCAGAGAATCCTTGTCCTGCTCACACCAGGCCTCAGTCAGACAGGCTTAATGTAAGCACTGTGTTCTGTTGTTGGGGCTGATTTGGGCCGACCGTGACTCACGGAGTCACGTCGGTCCAAATCGGCCCCAACAACAGAACCGGCCCCCTGTCACAAAACCGGCCCCCACCCCATCCAGCCTACCGGGGGATTGCCCGGTGCTCGGAATCACCAGTCCGGGCCTGTACCTGTCCTCCGGGCATCCTCCAACACTCTGACGGCTGGCCTCCTACTCTTATGCAAATATACAGCCTGACATCATTTACGTTTTCAGGCACTCTTCTGCGAGGGAGGCTTCGCGGTATTGGCATGCCACAATCACATCCACAATGCTGGTCCCCGCATAGCTCCAGAACGAGGTTGTGTCGGTTTGTCGCAGAGACCAGCTGACTCAGCACATATGGCATCGATTCTGATCCTGGAAAAACCGGGTACGAACCGTCGTTCGGAGCGTTTTCTCCGTCCGACTCGTACCCGGTAAAAAAACATTACAAACATGGAAGTACGATTCGCACGGAAACACCATTTCCGTACGAGTCGTACAAAACGCCGACCGACGAAAATATACATACAAATGTGATCCGGGGAAAGCGCCGACGTGACGTCGGGACGCTTTCAGTCAGCGTTTCACGAACCAGGAAGTACGAACCTCACCGACGTCACCCCGCACGGATAAAATTCTCCGCCTGCCAAAAACAGCCGGGAAATCAGGACGACGCTCGCAAGGAGCACCTGTACGCGACGGACAGCCATGGACCCGAACCTACGTGTCATCCCAGCCCTCATAGCAGTCCACCTGCTCTCCAGGAACCGTTGCAGACGCCGCAGAAGGTCAGAACAACACCCAGGGGCAAAGGGGGGGGGGCAGGGGCAGGACACAAAACCCCCACCCAAGTCACAAATCATACATGCCCTGGACATACCTGACCTTCAGGGCCTGGTCACTTCGAGGGGGTGGGGGCGTGTCCAGCAACGGAAGTGGATGTACACGCGAACCGGCAACACAACAAGTCCGGTACGTACCGTACCCACGCCTTAAGAGCGTGGGTACGAGTCGTACCACACCCACCCCTACGTCACCCCAATAATGGCGGTACGGCCCATACCCATGTTCCAAAGGCATGGGTACGGGCCGCATCCCCACCCGTGCATGTACGGCGCGTACCAACACCCAAACAGTGCATGTACGGACCGTACCCCCACCCGTGTATGTAGGGATCGTACCCACACCCGCGTACGTATGGAGCGTACCCCCACCCCAACAGTGTATGTACGGACCGTACCCCCACCCGTGTATGCATGGAGCGTACCCACACCCGCGTACGTATGGAGCGTATCCCCACCCCAACAGTGTATGTACGGACCGTACCCCCACCCGTGTATGCATGGAGCGTACCCACACCCGCGTACGTATGGAGCGTATCCCTACCCCAACAGTGTATGTACGGACCGTACCCCCACCCGTGTATGCATGGAGTGTACCCACACCCGCGTACGTATGGAGCGTACCACCACCCGAGTATGTACGGACCATACCCCCACCCGTGTATGCATGGAGCGTACCCACACCCACGTACGTATGGAGCGTACCCCCACCCGAGTATGTACGGACCATACCCCCACCCATGTATGCATGGAGCGTACCCACACCCGCGTATGTATGGAGCGTACCCCCACCCCAACAGTGTATGTACGGACCGTACCCCCACCCGTGTATGCATGGAGCGTACCCACACCCGTGTACGTATGGAGCATACCCCCACCCTAACAGTGTATGTACGGACCGTACCCCCAACCGTGTATGCATGGAGCGTACCTACACCCGCATACGTATGGAGCGTACCCCCACCCCAACAGTGTATGTACGGACCGTACCCCCACCCATGTATGCATGGAGCGTACCCACACCCGCGTACGTATGGAGCGTACCCCCACCCCAACAGTGTATGTACGGACCGTACCCCCACCCGTGTATGCATTGAGCGTACCCACACCCGCGTACGTATGGAGCGTACCCCCACCCCAACAGTGTATGCACGGACCGTAACCCCACCCGTGTATGCATTGAGCGTACCCACACCCGCGTACGTATGGAGCGTACCCCCACCCCAACAGTGTATGCACGGACCGTACCCCCACCCGTGTATGCATGGAGTGTACCCACACCCGCGTACGTATGGAGCGTACCACCACCCGAGTATGTACGGACCATACCCCCACCCGTGTATGCATGGAGCGTACCCACACCCACGTACGTATGGAGCGTACCCCCACCCGAGTATGTACGGACCATACCCCCACCCATGTATGCATGGAGCGTACCCACACCCGCGTACGTATGGAGCGTACCCCCACCCCAACAGTGTATGTACGGACCGTACCCCCACCCGTGTATGCATGGAGCGTACCCACACCCGTGTACGTATGGAGCATACCCCCACCCTAACAGTGTATGTACGGACCGTACCCCCAACCGTGTATGCATGGAGCGTACCTACACCTGCATACGTATGGAGCGTACCCCCACCCCAACAGTGTATGTACGGACCGTACCCCCACCCGTGTATGCATGGAGCGTACCCACACCCGCGTACGTATGGAGCGTACCCCCACCCCAACAGTGTATGTACGGACCGTACCCCCACCCGTGTATGCATTGAGCGTACCCACACCCGCGTACGTATGGAGCGTACCCCCACCCCAACAGTGTATGCACGGACCGTAACCCCACCCGTGTATGCATTGAGCGTACCCACACCCGCGTACGTATGGAGCGTACCCCCACCCCAACAGTGTATGCACGGACCGTACCCCCACCCGTGTATGCATGGAGTGTACCCACACCCGCGTACGTATGGAGCGTACCACCACCCGAGTATGTACGGACCATACCCCCACCCGTGTATGCATGGAGCGTACCCACACCCACGTACGTATGGAGCGTACCCCCACCCGAGTATGTACGGACCATACCCCCACCCATGTATGCATGGAGCGTACCCACACCCGCGTACGTATGGAGCGTACCCCCACCCCAACAGTGTATGTACGGACCGTACCCCCACCCGTGTATGCATGGAGCGTACCCACACCCGTGTACGTATGGAGCATACCCCCACCCTAACAGTGTATGTACGGACCGTACCCCCAACCGTGTATGCATGGAGCGTACCTACACCCGCATACGTATGGAGCGTACCCCCACCCCAACAGTGTATGTACGGACCGTACCCCCACCCGTGTATGCATGGAGCGTACCCACACCCGCGTACGTATGGAGCGTACCCCCACCCCAACAGTGTATGTACGGACCGTACCCCCACCCGTGTATGCATTGAGCGTACCCACACCCGCGTACGTATGGAGCGTACCCCCACCCCAACAGTGTATGCACTGACCGTAACCCCACCCGTGTATGCATTGAGCGTACCCACACCCGCGTACGTATGGAGCGTACCCCCACCCCAACAGTATATGCACGGACCGTACCCCCACCCGTGTATGCATGGAGTGTACCCACACCCGCGTACGTATGGAGCATACCACCACCCGAGTATGTACGGACCATACCCCCACCCGTGTATGCATGGAGCGTACCCACACCCACGTACGTATGGAGCGTACCCCCACCCGAGTATGTACGGACCATACCCCCACCCATGTATGCATGGAGCGTACCCACACCCGCGTACGTATGGAGCGTACCCCCACCCCAACAGTGTATGTACGGACCGTACCCCCACCCGTGTATGCATGGAGCGTACCCACACCCGTGTACGTATGGAGCATACCCCCACCCTAACAGTGTATGTACGGACCGTACCCCCAACCGTGTATGCATGGAGCGTACCTACACCCGCATACGTATGGAGCGTACCCCCACCCCAACAGTGTATGTACGGACCGTACCCCCACCCGTGTATGCATGGAGCGTACCCACACCCGCGTACGTATGGAGCGTACCCCCACCCCAACAGTGTATGTACGGACCGTACCCCCACCCGTGTATGCATTGAGCGTACCCACACCCGCGTACGTATGGAGCGTACCCCCACCCCAACAGTGTATGCACGGACCGTAACCCCACCCGTGTATGCATTGAGCGTACCCACACCCGCGTACGTATGGAGCGTACCCCCACCCCAACAGTGTATGCACGGACCGTACCCCCACCCGTGTATGTATGGAGCGTACATGGCCAGACACAGGAGGGGTGTGTGCTGAGTCCTCCCAGCAGTGCCCAGACACAGGAGGGGTGGGTGCCTATCACTTCCAGCAGTGCCCAGACACAGGAGGGGTGGGTGCCTATCACTTCCAGCAGTGCCCAGACACAGGAGGGGTGGGTGCAGAGTCCTCCCAGCAGTGCCCAGACACAGGAGGGGTGGGTGCCTATCACTACCAGCAGTGCCCAGACGCAGGAGGGGTGGGTGCAGAGTCCTCCCAGCAGTGCCCAGACACAGGAGGGGTGGGTGCCTATCACTACCAGCAGTGCCCAGACGCAGGAGGGGTGGGTGCAGAGTCCTCCCAGCAGTGCCCAGACACAGGAGGGGTGGGTGTAGAGTCCCCCCAGCAGTGCCCAGACACAGGAGGGGTGTGTGCAGAGTCCTCCCAGCAGTGCCCAGACACAGGAGGGGTGGGTGTAGAGTCCCCCCAGCAGTGCCCAGACACAGGAGGGGTGGGTGCCTATCACTTCCAGCAGTGCCCACACACAGGAGGGGTGTGTGCAGAGTCCTCCCAGCAGTGCCCAGACACAGGAGGGGTGGGTGCCTATCACTACCAGCAGTGCCCAGACACAGGAGGGGTGAGTGCAGAGTCCTCCCAGCAGTGCCCAGACGCAGGAGGGGTGGGTGCAGAGTCCTCCCAGCAGTGCCCAGACACAGGAGGGGTGGGTGCAGAGTCCTCCCAGCAGTGCCCAGACACAGGAGGGGTGGGTGCAGAGTCCCCCCAGCAGT
The DNA here is from genome assembly GCF_964204655.1 of Triturus cristatus. NCBI lineage: Eukaryota > Metazoa > Chordata > Amphibia > Caudata > Salamandridae > Triturus > Triturus cristatus. Next base: position 267,907,233 of record NC_140585.1, read on the forward strand.
GCCCAGACACAGGAGGGGTGTGTGCAGAGTCCTCCCAGCAGTGCCCAGACACAGGAGGGGTGTGTGCAGAGTCCCCCCAGCAGTGCCCAGACACAGGAGGGGTGTGTGCAGAGTCCTCCCAGCAGTGCCCAGACACAGGAAGGTTTTTGTGTGCAGAGTCCTCCCAGCAGTGCCCAGACACAGGAGGGGTGGGTGCAGAGTCCTCCCAGCAGTGCCCAGACGCAGGAGGGGTGTGTGCAGAGTCCTCCCAGCAGTGCCCAGACACAGGAGGGGTGGGTGCCTATCACTACCAGCAGTGCCCAGACACAGGAGGGGTGTGTGCAGAGTCCTCCCAGCAGTGCCCAGACGCAGGAGGGGTGGGTGCAGAGTCCTCCCAGCAGTGCCCAGACACAGGAGGGGTGGGTGCAGAGTCCTCCCAGCAGTGCCCAGACACAGGAGGGGTGGGTGCAGAGTCCCCCAGCAGTGCCCAGACACAGGAGGGGTGTGTGCAGAGTCCTCCCAGCAGTGCCCAGACACAGGAGGGGTGTGTGCAGAGTCCTCCCAGCAGTGCCCAGACACAGGAGGGGAGTGTGCAGAGTCTTCCCAGCAGTGCCCAGACACAGGAGGGGTGGGTGCAGAGTCCTCCCAGCTGTGCCCAGACGCAGGAGGGGTGGGTGCAGAGGCCCCCAGCAGTGCCCATGGAAAAAAAAGGTGGAGTACCCACAGATCCAATTGCCACAATTGTCAGTCAGGTGCACAAAGACCCTGCAGTACATGTAACACATGTGTGCGAGGCTGGGAGTACACACATGCATACAGCCTAAAAGGGAACATGTCCACTTGAAGTCATGTCAACAGACTACATACACAAGTACAGTGATCACCAAGGATGCCACGAATGATACAGGTGGAGACATCGCTCTGCATGCATGGCCAAAGTTGAAGGGGTCCGTCACACACCCAGCTAATGTAGACACAGCTCAGCGCAACATATTGGGAACACCCTGCAGGGAAGATGTCAGGGTACACAGAGGAAGGAACACACCTTGGGACAATTTCACCATGCAGTAACTGCTTACATGAACAGAGAAACTTAGCTAACACCTTGTGATGGCACACAGATACCAGGGTACCCCCTATGACCAGCACACAACTACATTTCCCACTCACCCAACACATGATGATCACCACCCAAAATCATGTAGCAGCCCCACCAACAGCAATACCCCAAAAGCAGTAGTGTTCTAAGGGAAAAAAAAGGCTTTATTCAGCATTTTCAAATAAAGTGTGTGTGGATAAAGTTCAATATTTACAAAGCCCATAGGGCAGTCCATGAGTCACAGCTGGATGGGGGACACAGTGGGACGCGTGTCCCCTAGCTTGCCTGCACGGTTCAGACCACCCTGTCTTCCACAGGGGGGGGGCATCATGTGGGGGGAAGGACCAGGCACCGCAGGGACAGGAGGGGCAAGGGCAGGCGTTGTGGGTGTAGGGACAGAGGACTCCACCACAGGGGGTGGGGCAGCGCCAAAGGAGGTGGTGAGGATGGCGCTGCACACGTCAGCAAGGTCCCCCAGCGTATCCCCTGCACCCGAAGGAACCACAGGCCCCAAAGAGGGGGGGGGGCGAAGAATGGGTCGCAGCGCCACTGGGTGAGGGTGTGGACAGGGGAGGGCACTCAACTACCCTGACCGGGGACTCCTTTGCCCGCTTGCTGGGTGGTGTCACTGTTGGGCTCTGGGACAGAGCGGCCATGAAGGAATCCTTGCTGGATTCGTGGCCAGGAGAGCTGAGGGGAGTGGATTTGGAGGGAGTGGATTTTGCGGAATGCGGACTCCCACTCTGGCTGCGTGACTTACGTTTGCCCCCCCACCCAGTGGGTGTGCCTACCTCACCCTGTGTGTGCGTGCCAGGAGGTGTGCGCTTGCCCTGCCCTGCTGGTGTGGTGCCTGTGTCTGGTGGTGTGCGTGCATGCTGACGTCTGGGTGTACGTGGGACAGTCATGGGAGTGGGAAGTGTGGATGGGGCAGGGGTAGGGGGTGGGATGTAGCGCAGCAGGAGACCCACTGCTGCAGTCAGTGTCGAGTCGATGGACCTCAGCAAGTTGCGTTGGTCAGACTGCGCGGCTGAAATGCCCTCCAAGTATGCCTCCATCTGGTTCAGCACTTGGCTGTGGCCATGGAGGACATTAAGCGTCGCAGTCTGACCAACCCGTAACTGCCGCAGGATGTCCACAGACTCGGCATTGATGGCAGCAGTGGAGACAGGTGCAGGGGGTGTGGTGCCTGGAAAGAAGTAGACACGTGCTGACCGAGCACGGCGGGAAGGGACACGAGCAAGTGGGAGGCCGGTGATCGGAATGGAGGGGGCGGGTAGTGATGGAGTGCTGGTGTCAGCTGTGGGACCAGCCTCCGCCCCCTCGGAGTGCTCAGCCTCGGACCCGTCTGCGTCATAGTCGGTGGTGGATTGACTGGACAGGTCCTCCGCTGCACTCCCGTCGGCCTCCGTACCACTCGATGTGCCAGACAACTCTGCACTGATGGCACTGGTGCTCGATCCCTCCTCACGGTCCGTGCCAGTGTCTCCCTCGGTGTCCCCCGACGATGCTGTGAGCAAGGTGAAGAGACAGGAAATAATCAGACACATGTATACATATGTCACATGAGTCAAATCCACATAGGTCACAGTGCATAGCCTGAAAAGCAACACGAGTAACATCTACAACACAAGGCACATATGTAGGCCTTGCAACACACAGTTGGTTGACCCACCATGCCAATGAACAACTATGGAGAGCATGACACAATAGCAAATAACATGATATGGATTTGGACAGAGGAGCCAGGCACTGGGGACAATCCAGCACAGGATCTGCAGCACACAGCGTTGGCGTAAAAAGGGTTGAGCAGGAACCATGTCTATTAACTGTAGGCACATGCTGCAAAGGCAACACTTAAAAACATGCCCAACATTAATGGGTCACTGCACCTTGAGTGTATGTCCACACAAACATCACACACTGGCCAGACCTAGCAAGGAGACTTCAGGTCTAGACATGTAGGCCTTGCCCGCACCAACCACCCCCTACATGAGACAATTTATTGAGACACAGGAAGCACTTACATCTCTTAGTCTGGAATAAAAACACATGGCCTGCAAGAAATCCAGATTGGACACAAAATACCCCTGGTGCGCCCGTACAAATACATCATCTACAAATGGCCATCATCAGATCATTTTACCATTACACACAGGCACTGGCCCCCGTGAGTATGAACAAGGGACATTTGGTCAGCCTGTACAGTGGACACATGTAGCCGAGTTTACGTAGACACAAATGGTGACAGGGTACAATGGCACAGAGCACAACCTATGCTGGAGACACAGGGATTGTCGAGATTTTTGGATTACACACATGATACCTAGGAAAAGATGCCCCAGGGGACAGTAGTGGCCACACTACTCCACGGTCCTGAATGGTACTGACTGCAACACAAGCCACCATCCCTGCACTCTGCATATCTCACACTCATGCACATCATGTCACAGGCCACAAAATAGGACATGCATGCTGTAAAGCAATACACTTTAGAGACACACTCCTATGTCTGGACTCAGCATCAGTGACAACTGACATGGACCCCACAAGTACTGAACTGGACAGGGCACAGGCAAGGTCCCAAAACCTGTTACACACCACCCCCACACATGAAGCTGCAAGCATTGGGCACATCGATAAACTGGCAGCCTAGATAACCTTGTGCAAGTGTGATTACACACAGACCAGGGTACACATGCCAAGGAGGGGAAGGGAGGAAGGACAGCACCGCTACACTTTGGGGACCAGGAACTGCACTGCACATGTAAACCCTGGCAGTGTATCCATGCAACTGTGCACTTACAAATGCTGGTGACACACAACAAACACACATGTACCTACCCCCTTTCTGCTGCTGCTTTTCCCGTAAGCGCCTGTCCATGTCAGGGAAGACGACCGCCAGCACACGCTTGTGGATGTGGGTCAGACGTCGGCGCCCATGGTTCTTTTGGCTCACAGGTGAGTCCCCAAGCAGGACCCGTGCGATCCTCCGCGTCCAGCACCAGATATCCTGCCAGCGTTTCCTCACCTGGGCTAGGCGCCGCTTCCGACCATCCGTCTGTCTCACGGCACTGACGGCGTCCTTCCAGATCTGCTCCTTGGCACAGGCGCCTACCTGTGAGGGTGAAAAAGTGAGACAACATCAATACACCTGCGACATGTCACAGAGACACACATTAGAACAATTTGGCTGGTTTTAACAGGGCATAGAATGCATCAAACTCATTACACCTGTGTCATAGGGACACTTTCCTCTGTGGAAGGCAAAAAGCACTAGGTGGCATTGTAGAGTACACAGGTGGCATGAGGGGTACGACACAATCAATCATCCAGGCTCACACTGTGCATCACAAGCGACACCAGGATTATGTGCAGCACCTCAAAGCAGTCACATGCCACAGGCCACTGAGGCACCCTCAGCCGAGTACACAGACACACACAGCCACAGGACAATCACCTGCCATTGACACTGCAGCTACACACCTCACTCTGCACATGTGCCACTAGACTGGGGGGTGTCACAGGTGTGGGGCTGGCCCATCACCGCAGACACACAGCACTGCTCCCTGCTCACATCAGATGGGCAGGGTATATCCATCCCTCATGCAGCTGGGGTGCTACACTCCACATATGCACTCACCCACATGACAGGGGACTTACACACACACACCAATGTCCAGGGGACAAACACATCTTTTGGACACTCTCAGCACATGTACACTAAACAAACACACATCTGTGGGTACTGCCACCTGTCACACTGGGGGGGACCACAGATTCACATGAGGACTGTAGTAACAACATTCCCAGGAGGATTAGACAGGCAGAATGTGTAATGCCACATCCAGTGATTGTCACAGTACACACAATGCAAGTGAGGAGAGCAGACATGCACCACAGCATGCTCTGGCTGGGAGACATTAGGCATTCCCCCACCCGGGACCCACCCTACAGTACATTGCATGTGTGTTACACCTGGACACAATGGCAGAAGTCACAGTCACAAAAAAGGGGCACAGTCTTTGCTAGTGGACACAGCACTCACCTGAACCCCTGGTCGACCGTACAGCATGGGGTACTGTGGGAGGATCACATCCAGCAGGGCTTGGTTCTCCTCCTGGGTGAAAGGCTGGGCCCTCTCCACAGACCTGGACATGGTGCCAGAGGATTCACGAGCAGCAGCAGTGTCGTTGAATCAAAGGATGTGCAGGCAAGTGCTCTCTCATGGGACCTGGCTGCCTTATATCTACCTTGCTGCCCTGTTTCATTCACAGGAGTACAGAGTGATTGGTCACTCACATTTGCATCCTATGTTTCCTCCAACCCCTTTAAACCTACCACAGTCAGTGGCTTTGCTCTTTTTTTTTATTGAGCATGATGTCAACTCAACAGCCACTTTGCAACACTGTAGATTCTTTCAAACCGACTTTAGCTGGGCACCTGATGAAAAAAATTCAAACTTTAAACTCGGTCTCCATGACAACCAGCATGCATGTAGGGCTTTATACTTGTCCCTCATGTGTCCCCTATGTAATTTGGACATTCACACACAGGTATGGTGAGTCCAGGGCCCTAGGGCACCCCACATGCATAGAAACGGGCCGTACACGCGCATGTACGGGGCGTATCACTATGGGTACGCATACGCGAGCAAAGCCATAGTGAAACGGGCCGTACACGCGCGTGTACGGGCCGTTTCACTATGGCTTTGCTCGCGTATGCGTACCCATAGTGATACGCCCCGTACACGCGCGTGTACAGCCCGTTTCACTATGGCTTTGCTCGCGTATGCATACCCATAGTGATACGCCCAGTACATGCGCGTGTACGGCCCATTTCACTATGGCCTTGCTCGCGTATGCGTACCCGTAGTGATACGCCCCGAACACGCGCGTGTACGGGCCGTTTCACTATGGCCTTGCTCGCGTATGCGTACCCATAGTGATACGCCCCGTACACGCGCGTGTACGGGCCGTTTCACTATGGTTTGCTCGCGTATGCGTACCCATAGTGATACGCCCCGTACACACGCGTGTACGGGCCGTTTCACTATGGGTCGGCCTACGGCAGCACTCCCATAGTGATGGGGAACGTACACACGCCCTCAGAGCGCATGCACGGTGCATTTCACACCTGACAGTGGTGACAGGCAGCACACAGAAAGGAATAGAGCTGACATACATGTCCAAGGCTGGACATCAAGGCATTGTCTGTGCAGTACTACATGTGTCGGGCACAGGTGTGTCAGGCTGTAATGTGGCACATTACTCCTGAGTTGTGAAGGCAATAGATGTATGATGAGATGTGTACAGGTGTCATGTGTGATGGTGGAGTATGTGCCAGACATCCCCTTCACTCCTTTGACATGTGTGCATGTAGTACAGAACACTTGTGAAAAGCGTCACCGCCATGGCACAGTCAACAACACACGCAACTGTCCCCTGATGCCAGCTACAGGGGTTTTCACACCTGACATGTGACTACCCGCGTTGCACGATGTGACTATGTCATGTATGTGTCGTGTGTTCCCATGGGCTTGCTGTAGGTGTTTGGTCAAATGCATCTGCAGTTGCTGCAACCAACATGTGTCTGTGTGTAGATGGCCATGGCACAGTGTTACGCATACCACGCCACATGTGGAATCCGACGTAAGGTGTGTGTGTATGCATCGACACGGAGTTTCACAACAAGGACATATCTGCATACTCTCAATGTATGTGGGATCATTCTTGAAATGTAATCCTTAATGGCAAGGTGTGTGGTGTGTCATTTTTCTAGTACATGTGACCTGTGCCTCTAGTGTTCCGCAACCTGTCTGTACAATAAACATCCTTCCTCTGCACATATTTGGTTGTCTGTAACTCCTGTAATGCGTCTGCCTGCTCACTTACACTGGCCCACAGCTAGTTTTATGGCATGGCATTATGAGGTTGAGAATAAACGTTTGGAGCTGTCTCTTGGTAGGAGTGTCACATGGCTGCCATACGTGTCCAGGGCATATTGCACAGACCTGACTCTGTATGTAGCATATGTGTATTGCCTGTTGACCATGTGCTGAGTACATTGACATTGGTGGTGTACTGTACTCACTCTTCGTTGTCCCTTCTAATTCACTGCAGGGCTCCGCCTCTCCCTCGAGCAATTCCGGACTTGGCTGACATGCGTGAAAATGACTGTATACGCCGCTACCGCTTCCCCCAACGTTTGATTGAGGACTTGACGACACGGCTGGCAGCACACCTCCAACAGCTACACAGGTATCCTGGTGCACTGACACCCAAGGTGAAGGTGATGGCAGCCCTACATTTCTTGGCCACGGGTACCTTTCAACATACCATTGCCCATGTGGGTGTGATGTCCCAAACCATGTTGAGCCGTGCTCTGCATGATTTTTTAGAGGCCATGTTGCAGCACCTTGATGAGTTCATTAAATTCCCAACTCCTGAGCAGTTGACAGCTGTCAAGCGTGAGTTCTATGCCCTGGGAGGGATGCCCCATGTCATTGGTTCCATAGATGGAACACATGTGGCTTTGGTACCACCACAGGCACAGGAGGTAGCCTTCCGTAACAGCAAGCATTACCACTCCATTAATGCCCTTGCGGTGTGTCTTGCCAACATGGGGATTTCACATGTCTGTGCTCGTTTTCCAGGATCAGCACACAATGCATACATCATGAGGCGTAGCAGGGTGCCTGAAATGATGCTGCAGCTGCGCAACGAACGAGCATGCATTGTTGGTGGGTATACTCTGCCAGTCCTGTATTTAACGTCATCTTCCTGTCTTACTGCTTCTCTGACCCACTCTTGTCCATGATGTTTCCATGTAGGGGACGCTGGCTATCCCGACATGCCATGGCTGATCACGCCTCTCCGCAACCCCAGAACAGCTGCCGATCACCGCTACAACAACGCCCATGGGCGGACCAGGCGAGTGATAGAGAGGACGTTTGGCCTCCTGAAGAGCCGATTCCGTTGCCTCCACAAGACCGGTGGCGCACTCCCATATGCACCGGTGAAGGTCTGCAAGATATTCCTCGTGTGCTGCATGCTGCACAACATGGCAGTGGAGAAAGCTGTGCCACTCATCCTGGATCCAGATGAGCAGGACCATCCACCCGTGGAGGATGAAGGGCTTGGGCACGAGGCAAGTGATGTGGAGGAGGAGGAGGCGGCGGAGGACATGCGGAGTCGGCTCATACGCGACTTCTTTGCTTAGTGGTGAGTTCCAGTGTCTGAGTGTGCATGCATTGGGCTGTGTGTGGCCTGTGTTGCAATGTGTGTGTCCATCTGCATGTCTTCCAAGTGAGTCTGAGGTGTGTTTGGATGTGTCACTCGAGTGATGGTGCAATAGAAGAATGTCTTTCCTGAGTCATCATTGTCACCTAGCATGTTGACAACCTAATACGTGTCGAGTACATGCACATGCATGCGGATGTACTTCTTTTGGCTGACTTCTGATGTGTCTCCCATCCACAGGTACTTGCGCATGCTGTCTGCTGGTGGCATTGTTGTGCTCCTGCTATTCCTCATGATCACAGCAACATGTGCTGAATCAGCGTTACATGCACGGACAAGTTTGAAAATCTCCTTCGGGTAAGGGATGCAGCACGGCTTTTTGGGAGTGGTATTTGTTTTGAATGTGTGTGCACTGCTCCTGTTCATGCTTGGTTACTTTGCATACATGTAGAATCACCATGGGGCACATGACCTGGAGCAGAATTCACCTGAATTGATGGTCAGACTTGGTGACAGTCATCTGTAATGGGATTGTGGATTGTGATGAAGCCATCAACGTGTGTAACACTGCCCTCGGAAACATACGGGTTGCACCGGGTTGACATGGTGTGTGAATTCCCCATTAGGGGCTCAATGGTGTATAGCAGGCTCTCCGTGAGCAGCAGGGGGTGTTTAGCTGTCACCCGTCACTTGTGTGCCAGTGCCATGGATTTCCAGCATCTGTGGTGCTAAGGGGGGTGCCAGTGTTGGTCCCACGTCTTCATCCACATGACCTGTGTATGTGTAGACAGAGTTGCATTAGCATTCCGACACACATGACTAATAAAGGTGTCCCTCTGCCTCCAAGGTGCCTCATCTCTGTCAATGGTGGTCTGTTGCCAATGTGCATGCGGCATGTCTGGCATTGTTCTCAGAGATGGTGCATATGAGTCTATGTGTAGAGTAGCAAGATGCAAGCTGTTTGTCAGGGATTAGATTCTGTATTGTGCATGATGTCCATGGCTGTGTAGGTTTTGTGGCCTGTCAGTCTCCACGACGGCCACTGTGCCGCATGTGAATCCATTGTGTGTGTGTGTGCCATGTTGAACCAGACATTCCTTCCTTGACATGCACCTTTTGCATGGTTCCTTCCTGAGATCCTTGTCTTTGTGTGCTACTTGTGGCATTGTTTCCTTGACATGGCGCATGCTGCTGCAGGCCCTGCTGCAAGGGCACCCAGTGTCCACGCAAACGAGCTGGTGTCCATCATGGATTGCTTGCTGACATGTGCAATGCTGATCAGCAGCATCTGTGCCTCATGCGGCAGCACACTCTGCATTATGCACAAGATCCCCAGTTCCATCCACCTCAAGGCAAGAGGGAGACCAACCCCCAGGTCAACTATGACATCCGTGTCTACTCCTACCCTGCACTCTACGGACATGTGCGTTAGAAATCCCATGATACTTGTCCACATCCAGGGTGCATCTGCAAAGCTCTGCTACTACATCCGGCGACCAGGCCACATCAACGTCAAACAGAGATGGGGGGAGTGGATCACTGCCAGCTGCAGGATGACCTTCTCAATCCACGCACACCCTCAGGATGCAGCCCACACCCACAACACAACCTTGTGGCACTGTGATCCAACACCCTATTGTGCCATCTCCATGCATCCAACCTTGGCTGGCCCACCATTCGCCACATCCACCTGACTCAAGCATGCAGGACATGGTTCTGCCACATGTCTACACATAAACACACTGAGAGGGGGGGACCAGGAGCAAGAGTTAAGAAGGAGGTCCTGTACCAGCGCTCCTAAGTTAGCTAAATACACAAAATGGTACCAGTTCCTATGGTGGGCAGTCCCAAAGTGGTGAACTGCTGAGGGGTTGGGAAGATAATGGTGAGTGGAAAGGTTCGCGGTGATGTCTAACGTGTAGGCCAGGTACTCCTGGGTGGTTTTCCAAGTGCCCTCACACACCCTTGCGGGTGCAAAGCATCATCATCGGGCGTTGCTCCTCGTGGGGGTGGCGCTGCAGTCCCTCACGGGCCCTTCAGGAGGGCTCTCTGTCGGAGATCTTTTTACTGGAGTAGCCGTAGTTGTGCGTGCGGGTGTGTGGGGATAGTGGGTGATGTGGTGAGGCTAAAAAGACCTGTAGGAACCCCAAACGGTTTATTAATGGGTCCTGCGGGTCTGGTTAAAATCTAACGGGGAGTGGTGCCTAAGTAGCACTCTAAAAAAGTAGGGGAAAAGTAGATAGTTCTGTTACTCTCGACCCGTATGTGGTAAAGTTAGAGTGAGAGTGAGAACGTGAGGTGGGTGGTCAACATGTTTCGCGCTTCCCAGCGGTCCCTAACGGATCCGTAGCGCTTCGTCAGGACCAAAAGGAAAGTGGTAACAAAATTTGATATAGGTCAGAATGTATCCTATATGTCCATAGTCTAGGGATCACGTTTTATTCGAGTCCCTATGAGCGAACCTAAAAGGAGAGGGAGGAGAAAAAGGGGACAGGGAGACAAAAAAGAGGCAAAATGTAGTGGTCAACAACATATCCAGGGGGCGTAATACATATCCCTGGTATCAAAACAAGTCGGTGCGGAGAAATACTCGCATAATGGTTGTGCCACATGCCAGGGGAGGGGGGGCGGGTGCAAGAAAGACTAGTGGTTCTATCGACTCTGTCGGTGTACTGGTCACGCAAGCTAAATCAGTGCGGGACACATGCATTGTAGACAGCTCCACAGTGCAAAGTACATGCAGGGTTTCAGAGGGAGGCATAACTGCATTAATAAACCGTTTGGGGTTCCTGCAGGTCTTTTTAGCCTCACCACATCACCCACTATCCCCACACACCCGCACGCACAACTACGGCTACTCCAGTAAAAAGATCTCCGACAGAGAGCCCTCCTGAAGGGCCCGTGAGGGACTGCAGCGCCACCCCCACGAGGAGCAACGCCCGATGATGATGCTTTGCACCCGCAAGGGTGTGTGAGGGCACTTGGAAAACCACCCAGGAGTACCTGGCCTACACGTTAGACATCACCGCGAACCTTTCCACTCACCATTATCTTCCCAACCCCTCAGCAGTTCACCACTTTGGACGTGTCTACACATACCTGGGACTCCCACCCCAGGACACCCCACATGATCCCTGACCTCTGCGCATGACTGTTGCTCTTCTAAATAGGTCTGTGGGCACAGTTGTGCGGGCACCCCCTCAGCTGGTTGGGCCCATCACGGGTGAGTATGGTGCTCCATGTCTGTCTTGGATGGTACGTTGTGACCCATGTGTGTCCTGTGCCAGACTCAGACCCCAGGGTATGGTGGTTCGGAGTTAATTCAGAAATCAGGCATGGTTGGACTTTACAACACACACATGTAGTGGAATAATGCAAAATGAAGGCATCATCTTGTGATTGTGATGAATTTTATTAGTGCTGGGGTACGTGTTTGGGGTGGTGACAAGAGGTGCTTGGCGGGAGTGTAGAATCCAAAGTTTACAGGGGGAGTTGGTGTCCTTGCCATTGACAGTCATCAGAGTCTGTGCCACAGTCTTTGTCAACATTGGTCAGACAGTGACCAGCAAGGCCATGTGGCAGAGAATGTCCTTTGCTGCTGTGCTGCTGTTGGGCCATAGGGCCAGGTGCCAGGCCAGGTGACCTGGGAGATGGTGATGTTCCGCTGACTCTCACGTTTTCTTGCGTGGACAACCCACCTTCCTGCGGGGACCCTCAGACGCCTGGCTTGACGGTGCAAGGGACGCTCCGTCAGATGATTCCTCCTCCTCCTCCCTCCCTGGGGCTGGTACTGCTCTACGCCTGCTGGCACAGGGAGGGTTTGCCAGGCTTTGGGCGATCTGACGGAGGGATTGGCTCAGGTCCCTCTGCACCGCCAAGTGCTCTGCATGTCTTGCCTCCATCCTGGCATAATGCTCAACCTGCAGGGCCTTCATCTCATTGAGGGTCTCCACTACCTGGGCGATGCCTCTGGAGTCACGCCGGTATGCGTCCAGGATGGTTCTGACGTGTGCCATAGCCGGGTCCTGAGCCAACTGGGCAGGTTCGTGCCTCCGCCATCCTCCACTCCCACCACCCCTGCCCACTTGCGCCTGGCCTGCCGTTGTGGGCACATCGAGTCTCCGGGACCCCTGAGGGATGGCATTTGCGGGGTCGCCTGCCTCCTCCTGGGTGCCCGAAGAACCGTGTCCCTCCTGGACAGACTGGCTGCGTTGTTGTGTGCGGGCAGGGCTCCTGGGTGTCTCCTGGGATGTGGCAGGAATGGGGGTAGTGGTTGGCACAGTTGTACCTGACGCAGGTGCTGCAGGTGGTTGGACACCAGAGGGGCCAGGTTGGTCTGGGTCATCCACGGAGTGGTGAGAGTCGTCGCTGGCATTGGGGTTCTCTTCACGCAGAGCCTGGTCCTGTGAGTCTTCCCCCCCAGTGTTGGGGGGAGATCGACGACGTTGACCTGTGTGTGAGAGAGACAGTGTTAATTGTGTTACATGCGACATCCATGTTTCATTATTTTTTGATTTGGCACAGTTCCTCTGGGTGGTTGGATTTGGCTAGCATTCCTCACACATTGCACTTGTGCATGGGTATGTCCCTTGGCCACAGCTTTCGACACTTTACCTATGTGTGACACAATCTTAGTTGATGCATATTTTGTCAACGCAGTCAGCAGTGTAGTGAGTGGGCGTAGCAAGTCATGCAGAGCCGCCTTACGTGTTGCACTGTACGTGGCCAAATGGTGTTTTTTCCATGCTATTTGAGAATGCAGGTAGGTAACTTAACAATTTGTGACAGGGTTCTGACGAACACAGTGGGTAGGTATACTGGGTGTACGGTTCTGTTTGTGCCTGCAGCACGGATGTACTCGTGCACAGATTGACACATGGCCTAGTGTTTATCAAAGGTTGAAGGGGGGGTTAAGGCACTGCCAAACCTTGTCTACATGCACACAGGCCACCTGCTGACGAGCGGACATGGCCACACCACCCAAGGGTGATTTGGTCTCCCTCTGTCTCCCTTACTCCCTCCCTCTGTCAGCCTCCTCCCACTGTCCGTCTCCCTCTATCTCCCTTTCTCCCTTCCTCTATCAGCCTCCTCCCTCTGTCCGTCTCCCTTTACTCCCTCCCTCTGTCAGACTCCTCCCTCTGTCCGTCTCCCTTTCTCCCTCCCACTGTCAGCCTCCTCCCTCTGTCTGTCTCCCTTTCTCCCTCCCACTGTCAGCCTCCTCCCTCCCTCTGTCTGTCTCCCTGTGTCCACCTCTGTCTCTGTCCCTCTCTCTGCCCCTCTCCCTCCCTCTGTGTGTCACCCTCTGTCACCTCAGCCCAGCTTCCTGGGCACATAGAGTTTGCAGGTCTTGCAAAGGCCATTGGCTTGTTCATGTGGGTTTGTTTCTTCTCTGCGGGCACCCATTGGGCGGAGTGTGTGAGTCTGCACTGCTGCTGTGGCGGTGTGTGCTGACACTCTTTCAGTGTGCTGCGTCTTCATTGGCTGCTGTTATGTGCAAATTGTGCCTTCATACCCATGTCGTCCTGCAACGCGGCCACCATTAGCAGGCAAAACAGTACTGTGTGGGGACACACTGTTGGTATGGCTGTGCCCTAAGCCATATGGGCTGAGGGCATTGTTGTGTGCTTCAGAGTTGCTCTATGTTAGTTTTGAGGCCCACCCTCCCGGCATCGGAGACATCCTGTCTTGTGTTTGTGTTTTGTGTGGCCTGTGACTTGGCCTGGCCTTGCTTTGGGCATGGTGCATGGAGGCGCTAGTGGCATGTGTGTGTTTTTGGAGTGTGGTTGTGTCCGGTGCTGGCTTTGTGGGGGTTGCGTGCATCATTGGTATTTGGGTTGTATATGGCGTTCCCCCCATGTGAGGTGAGTTGTTTGTGTACTCACCAGGCTCTCGGACTCCTTCTAGTCCGTCACATGCCAACGGCTCCAGCGTGGTCATCACCTTCTCCTCCCAGGGATGGTAGTGTACCGGTCTGCGGGATGGCCCTCCTCCAGTGATGTTGGCCTGGTTGTGCTCGTCCGTCATTTTGCGCCGGACCGTCCTCCGCAGATCGTACCACCTGGCTTGGCACTCATGCATGGTCCTTCTGGTGGACCCAACAGCATTCACGGAATTGACTATCCTCTCCCACATGGCAGTTTTTTCTGATATACTGGTCCGTCTGATCAATGTTCCGAAGAGCTGTGGCTCGACTCTGATGATTTCGTCGACAAGGGACTCCAGCTCGTCCTTTGTGAACTTTGGATTCTTGTTGGTGGGCATGGTGTGGGGTGTGGGTGTGGATGGGTGTGGGGGTGGGGGTGTGGATGGGTGTGGGTGTGGATGGCTGTGGGTGTGCAGGTGTGTGTGTGTGAATGTGATGAGGGTGTGTTTGTGATGGTGGTTGTGTGAAGGAGTGCAAGTGTAAGGTGTATTGATGTTTCAAGTATGGTGCAGTGCGTTGTCTCTGGGGTCTGGCAGCAGTGGATCTGTTGCAAAGGATCATTGTTTGTGTGTGTTGGGCCTTTTTATTGGTCCATTTGTGGGTGTGGCTGTGTTTGAACTTTGGGTGGGTGTGTTATAAGGAGTGGTAGTGGTTTGGCCCTCTGTTTCTCTGTTTGTCAGTTACAGGTCAGTGTATAGGATGTATTTGGCCTTGTGATATGTTTTGTGGTGTTGTGTGCCTCGGATTGACTGTCCTTGTATTTTTTTGGTTAGTTCTGGTTCAGTAGGAGTGTTATTGGCGTCTGTATGGTGTGTACATGGGCCATGTTTTTGTACAGTGCTGTCCTTTGCTATGGCTTAGTATGACTCGTACATGCCCGATGTTGGGTGAGGGTGCTGGTGTGTGGGCCTGGGGTAGGGTGCGTACGAACACGGGTGGGGTGGGGGTTCGGTCCGTACATACACTGGTGGGGTGGGGGTACGGTCCGTACATACACGGGTGGGGGGTACGGTCCGTACATACACGGGTGGGGTGGGGGTACGGTCCATACATACACTGGTGGGGTGGGGGTACGGTCCGTACATACACTGGTGGGGTGGGGGTACGGTCCGTACATACACGGGTGGGGGGTAAGGTCCGTACATACACAGGTGGGGGTACGGTCCGTACATACACTGGTGGGGTGGGGGTACACTCCATTCATACACGGGTGGGGGTACGGTCCGTACGTACACGGGTGGGGTGGGGGTACGGTCCGTACATACACTGGTGGGGTGGGGGTAAGGTCCGTACATGCACGGGTGGGGGTACGGTCCGTACATACACGGGTGGGGGGTACAGTCCGTACATACACGGGTGGGGGGTACGGTCCGTACATACACTGGTGGGGTGGGGGTACGCTCCATTCATACACGGGTGGGGGTATGGTCCGTACGTACACGGGTGGGGTGGGGGTACGGTCCGTACATACGCTGGTGGGGTGGGGGTGCGGTCCGTACATGCACGGGTGGGGGGTATGGTCTGTACATACACAGGTGGGGGGTACGGTCCGTACATACACTGGTGGGGTGTTGGTATGCTCCATTCATACACGGGTGGGGGTATGGTCCGTACATGCACGGGTGGGGGGTACGGTCCGTACATACACGGGTGGGGGGTACGGTCCGTACATACACGGGTGGGGGTACGGTCCGTACATACACTGGTGGGGTGGGGGTACGCTCCATTCATACACGGGTGGGAGTACGGTCCGTACGTACACGGGTGGGGTGGGGGTACGGTCCGTACATACACTGGTAGGGTGGGGGTACGGTCCGTACATACACGGGTGGGGGGTACGGTCCGTACATACACGGGTGGGGGGTACGGTCCGTACATACACTGGTGGGGTGTTGGTACGCTCCATTCATACACGGGTGGGGGTACGGTCCGTACATACACTGGTGGGGGTACGGTCCGTACATATACTGGTGGGGTGTTGGTACGCTCCATTCATACACGGGTGGGGGTACGGTCCGTACATGCACGGGTGGGGGGTACGGTCCGTACATACACGGGTGGGGGTACGGTCCGTACATACACTGGTGGGGTGGGGGTACAGTCCGTACATACACGGGTGGGGGGTACGGTCCGTACATTCACTGGTGGGGTGGGGGTACGCTCCATTCATACACGGGTGGGGGTACGGTCCGTACGTACACGGGTGGGGTGGGGGTACGGTCCGTACATACACGGGTGGGGTGTTGGTACGCTCCATTCATACGCGGGTGGGGGTACGGTCCGTACATACACGGGTGGGGGGTACGGTCCGTACATACACGGGTGGGGTGGGGGTACGGTCCATACATACACTGGTGGGGTGGGGGTACGGTCCGTACATACACTGGTGGGGTGGGGGTACGGTCCGTACATACACGGGTGGGGGGTAAGGTCCGTACATACACAGGTGGGGGGTACGGTCCGTACATACACTGGTGGGGTGGGGGTACACTCCATTCATACACGGGTGGGGGTACGGTCCGTACGTACACGGGTGGGGTGGGGGTACGGTCCGTACATACACTGGTGGGGTGGGGGTAAGGTCCGTACATGCACGGGTGGGGGTACGGTCCGTACATACACGGGTGGGGGGTACGGTCCGTACATACACGGGTGGGGGGTACGGTCCGTACATACACTGGTGGGGTGGGGGTACGCTCCATTCATACACGGGTGGGGGTATGGTCCGTACGTACACGGGTGGGGTGGGGGTACGGTCCGTACATACGCTGGTGGGGTGGGGGTGCGGTCCGTACATGCACGGGTGGGGGGTATGGTCCGTACATACACAGGTGGGGGGTACGGTCCGTACATACACTGGTGGGGTGTTGGTATGCTCCATTCATACACGGGTGGGGGTATGGTCCGTACATGCATGGGTGGGGGGTACGGTCCGTACATACACGGGTGGGGGGTACGGTCCGTACATACACGGGTGGGGGTACGGTCCGTACATACACTGGTGGGGTGGGGGTACGCTCCATTCATACACGGGTGGGAGTACGGTCCGTACGTACACGGGTGGGGTGGGGGTACGGTCCGTACATACACTGGTAGGGTGGGGGTACGGTCCGTACATACACGGGTGGGGGGTACGGTCCGTACATACACGGGTGGGGGGTACGGTCCGTACATACACTGGTGGGGTGTTGGTACGCTCCATTCATACACGGGTGGGGGTACGGTCCGTACATACACTGGTGGGGGTACGGTCCGTACATACACTGGTGGGGTGTTGGTACGCTCCATTCATACACGGGTGGGGGTACGGTCCGTACATGCACGGGTGGGGGGTACGGTCCGTACATACACGGGTGGGGGTACGGTCCGTACATACACTGGTGGGGTGGGGGTACAGTCCGTACATACACGGGTGGGGGGTACGGTCCGTACATTCACTGGTGGGGTGGGGGTACGCTCCATTCATACACGGGTGGGGGTACGGTCCGTACGTACACGGGTGGGGTGGGGGTACGGTCCGTACATACACGGGTGGGGTGTTGGTACGCTCCATTCATACGCGGGTGGGGGTACGGTCCGTACATACACGGGTGGGGTGGGGGCACGGTCCGTACATACACTGGTGGGGTGGGGGTTCGGTCCGTACATGCACAGGTGCGGTGGGGGTTCGGCGCGTACATCCGCGGCCGGGGGGCATTTTGCGCGTACATGCGGGGTCTGTGGTAGGGTGTTCAGCGCGTATGCGGACACGTGTCTCCATGCTTGCTGTGGGAGTTCGGTCCGTACGGTGTTTTTTGCATACAGTTGTAAAATCTAAAGGACGGGAGTGATCGTACTGGCGCGGTCGGACTTCATTTTTCCGAATCGTACGGTAAATCGTCCGGGGATGTGTCGGACACATTTTCCGACCCGAGGACGTATGGGGGAGTTTTCCGGATGTGATTCGTATGGAGTTTTTCCCATGCGAATCGTACTTGGCAGTTTGTACGGTACTTGTGCGACTCGAACGTAAAAAAATACGGATGCGAGTAGTATGGTATTTTTTTTTACCGGATCGGAATCGGCACCTATATAACGTCCACTCCTGCTTCAAAATCACACAGGTACCAAAAACTCCAGGGGCTTTGTTAATCAGTACCTTTTATTTATATTCGTTCATCAGAATGGCATTACGTTTTTCGGCAGTTACAGCTGCTTTGCTCACATGTAAAAGACATTCCTTCTGACTTCATTATTTAAATATGCATTATCTAATGCCTATTACTTCCTTGGCATGGACAAGGAAAACATACTGCTGATCTTCTGCTTTGTAGTTCTTTGATACATTTTTCATTTTTATTGTTTTATTTTCCTTAGTGTGTATTTTTTTAAATGAATAAAAATATATATATATATATATATACATATACATATATATATTTAAAATCATCTAACATTATAGTTAGAAAAGAATTTCTCTAAAACACCAAAGGTTCCAGATAAGTTATAGTTGAATCAGGTTTTACTTGCACAAAACCATAGGAAAGCAGTTATATTTACACTTATCTCAAGAAACTATAACTTGTGCCCCAAAGTAACTCTAACCCGCATCCCCAAGGCAAGGTTGTTAGGAGACAAAAAAAAGGCAACAGTAACCTTGAATGGGGGGGGGGATAGGTAAAGGAAGGTGCTTTATACTGTGAAAACCCTGGGAGAAGAGGAACGACGATTAAGGAGGAAGCTTTCCCTTTCAAATGATAAATAATAACGATGTTAAAGAATTGTGTACTGCGCTGTTACTTTTTTAAATGGCTAAACAATAAAAAAGATGTGGAAAAAAAAGTTGGTAATCCCCTTGAAAAATCTAAAAAATAATGCAACCTGAAGTAATGTTTTCATCAAGAAGGGAACTATCAGATGGTGACAGCCATTCTAGATGAAAAAACAAACTGGTAAAATAGGTTAGACGTAAAAGATTAGTTAGACCCTGTTTCTTCAGGTTGTTTTTTTTATTTTCGAGGAATACACACACAATCAATAAAACACACATTATGATTTCTTCACCATGGTGGTGTTGAAATATCTAATGAATATAAATACTCTCGGGTAAGAGGTTGACACTATTGGCACCTGTCTTATATAAAAACAAAAGACGAGTAAAAAAAAAAATGAGTCCTCGGGCTATTATTGCTACTGATCCCACGGATACTTAAGGAAAAGTTGATTGTGGCATTGTTGCATAATATTGAGGGTTTACCAGTAAAGTCTGACTAATGACTTTGGGCAATGTGCTTTAGATATTTGTTTAGTCTTGCAACCAGCACCATCAAGTTCCACATTAGGCTGGGATCTGGCTTATATAAACCATACAATGTTTTATAATCTCAGGGCTGGATGAACAATGCCGTTTTGAGGTCACAAACCCTGTTATTTAAAAACATATTACAGAGCTTGCCACTGCAAAGTGGCTCTTTGCTACGTACTAAAACGATTTTGAGTTTGAAAATCATTTTGATTTGCAGATAGGTTTATTGATCGATTTTAAACCACATTTAGGAATGGCCATTAAAGAGGTGTCTCAGAATGGTATGTATCAATGGTTTACAACCCCAATCTCTTTCACAAACCATCGAACAGTTATCCATACCTAAACCCCTAAACTGCTGAAGCTTTTCCACTTCCAACACTCCTTACTCTTCATAGCTTTTTATCTCACATAAAATAGCCATGCCAAATTTGCTTCCTTTTTTCCAACATCCTAGGGATTCTAAAGCTACCCGGGGTTTGTTGATAGATTTTCCTAGAGCGAACCTAGCATATTGCCAAACTAGAATTCAATTATGTTTTGTGAGTTAAAATGTGAAAACAGTGCTGTGCAAGAAATTGAGGGGCATATTCTCAAGGACTTATTGCCGAGTTATCGTCACTTTATCTCAGCCAAATTGGCGATAAATTTATCGCCCCATTCACAAGCTGGTACTAACAGCCGATATCACCAGTATTCACGTGATAGCAGCCGCAAAAAACATCGCCACAGATGACACCGGCAACTATCGCTAATGAGATGCAGAGTAGGCGTTTCCGTGCAAAAAGCATCGACAACACCACTTCGCAACATTCACAACGACCAGCCAGATCGGCGATAAGATAACAAAACAGGCGATAAGGCGCGTTAGCAGCCAGAATTTAACACCTGCTCTTACCTGGTGTAAAGTCGGATGACAACCTGCACCATAAAAGGGAGCCCAGCCCAGAGCCACACCAGAAGAACAACAGATGCCATGGAGCTACTGATCATGCAGCTCAGAGCCCCAAGAAGGCCACAACACCCACCGCCACCACCCCCAGGCCCGCCATTCCCCTGGACTGACCCCCGCCCAACCCCCAGACTACCACAGAGGAAGCGCAGACAAAGACAGCGGACCTTCAGAAAACGAAAACAGCCTCACAGACTTAACACCAGAGGATGTCACAGGCTCAAAAGGACAACCATACTCCGTATCCTGAACCTCATTGCCCACAGGCCTACAAACACAGCAGACAAAACTGATGGCTGTGCTGCACTTGGTGGCCTCTGGCACCTTCCAACCAACAACCACCAGAGTTGGGTGAGTCTCACAGCCAGCCCTATCGAAGTTCATCACAACTGTCTTGGATGCCATCATCAGCTTGGTACCCCAGCACCTTCACTTCCCCCACACTGTGCAGGAACAGCTGGAGACCAAGCAAGGCTTCTATGCCATAGCAGTGTTGGGGGCAATTGACTGCACACATGTTCTACTTGTGTCCCCTGCCGACACTGCACACAATTACCGCAACAGAAAGCACACACATTCCATCAATGTGCAGGCAATAGTGGACCACCGAGGACTTTTCACCAATGTCGTTGCCAACTACCCACGTAGTGTGCATGATTCCTACATCTTCCGACAGTCCATCATCAACCAGCGCTTCCAGGATGACACCTATGGGAATGCACTGCTCGTTGGGAAGTACCAAATGAACACACCACACACCTCAACTCTACAATCATGCAACTCACAACTCTGGGGATGCACAGGTTACAAACTCACACACAATATGCCAAACAACATGCCTACCTACCAGACATGACAGCACAACTTACTGTGGTAACCTGGGCTTGCCATGTACATAGGCCATCAACGGTATGGCACCTCAGCCACACAATAGCAGATTGTGGGGAGAGGTGGGAACCAGGCATGTGCGAAGGAGGCAAGTGACCCATGAATGAGAATGTAGACAATGCCAAGTGTGGCGTGGATGTGCTGGACAGACTACAGTATGCAGGCCACAGACATATCCATGTTGACATACACTGCTGGTGTTTGGAGTGTAGTGGACGCAACCATGATACCTCAGCCAGTGGGGAAGATCGCGGAAATGTCGCTTGTTATGTCCCCCCCTGTAAGCGTGAGCATAGTGGGCTGGCCGGGCGTACGCCAGGCTAGCGTAGCGGTTTGAATAAAAAGCACGTAGCTCTGGAGGTGGTTCTCTTCCGGAATGGCCAACGTGTCTGCCAGGGCGGCGCCTCTCACCTCTCCACGAGGCGGACGCCGTGAGCGGTGTTGCCTGCGCTCCTGTGCGCCTGCTGCATCCCTGGCCACTGGTCCCCAGACCCGTCTTGCCCACCCCTGCGCACCCAGGCCTCACTGCTCACCTTCCTACACCGGCGTGTGTCAAAGAGGGCCCACCACGTGCCGGTGCAAGCTCCAAGCCCAAGGACCGCTACCTTGGCAGCCTCCTCAGACCATCACGGCCTCCACAACACAGGCCCGCAGTACTCCTTTCCCGTTGACGTACTCCACCGCTACCTCATACCTACACTGCGGTCTAGTAGGTCACACATTTGGAACTGAGTCTTGATATCATGATGGCCGAGTTCATATGTCAATGGCCGCTTTTTTATCACTATACTCCCTTCGATGTGGTGACACCAACTCTGTGAATAGCATTCCAACGACACCGTTCTGTGGGTCCCTGCTGACCGCTGCCTCCGGCCTACACTGCGGTCGAGTAGGTCACACATTTGGAACTGAGTCTTGATTTATTTACGGCACAGTTCATATCATTGCACGCAAGGAGAGGAGTAAAAGGAAGACGCGGTTCAGTCCGGAGGAAAAAAGGATCATCATTACGGAGGTGTTCGAACACTACCAACAACTGCTCCGGTGCCACTAACTCTATGCATCGCAAGACAACAACACGTGGCAGTGGGCCCCTGCTGACTGCTGCCTCCAGCCCACACTGTGGTCGAGTAGGTCGCACATTTGAAACTGAGTCCTGATTCATTTATAGCAGAGTTTATATCATTGTACAGGCCTCATCGCAGACTGCATCCCCTTTCAGCTCTGGTGCCACTAACTTTGTGCCATGAAATTCATGGACACTCTCTGGTTGTACTTTGGTGGCATCTGAGTATATAGCCTGGGGGTTGTCTTCATCATCATGTAGCTGATACTGACTTGGTGTTAAGAATGAGTCTGTAGCATTGGATCTCCTCCGTATTGCCTGTTCCTGCTTGGTTCTGCCCTCTGCATCATGCCCTGGAAGAACACCTTCCACTGTCCCCCAAAACACTCTGTGACATTCACCTTGGACATCGACGAGGACCCGCCCAGCTCTCGTGGCCCTACCTCAGTGCACCGCAAGTCACCGTCCCATGGCGGTGTGCCTGTGCCGGCCGCAGTGCATCTGGGGCCAGTAACTCTGTGCAGCTCAAGTCATGGGCCCGGTCTGGTTGAATATTGGATGGCCTCTGGGTCGATGGCCTGGGGGTCATCAACGCCATTTGTCTGTGGCCCTGCACTGACCGCTGCCTCCGGCCTCAACTGCGGTCCGTCATGGCTCTCACATCAAATCGAGTCCTGACCTGCTCGGACGATGCATCACCACAGGATGCACACGTCACCACTGCCAGGACCACCTCCAACCAACAACTGCCGGTGTTGAAAAAGTCTTACAGCCAGACGAACAGAGTTGCTCACACCTGTCGTGGATTCCATCATCAGCTTGATGACCTGCTCAGCTCTACAGGTGCCACTAACTCTGTGCACAACAACTCATGGACCCTTTCTGATTGAATTTAGTGCTGTGGACAGCTCACGCAGCAATGTCACCTCAGGCAGTGGGGAAGACCTGGGACGATGATGAGGAAGATGATGCAGCTGCAACAGGAATATCCCGAAGGGACACAATCCTAGACAATTTCTCCACATGAGCACGCTTATCTCAGGTGCCCCTACCTCAGTGCACTGCAACTCAGGGACCCTTCTGATTGCACATAGTTTTTCAAGTCCATTGTGTCGGCTGAAGGTTTCTTAAGGAGGGGTTTTACTTCCGCCTGTTTCCAGTCATCTGGGTAGATCCAGGATCTGAGGGAGGCGTTGATGGTGCGCCCTAGTTCAGGTGCAAAGACAGTGGCGGCCCTGTGGAAGATGTGCGGCAGCGGGAAAAGGGGGAAAGACAGCGGGAAGAAGGGGAAATGGGCAACAGTGGAGGGGCAGGTACGAGTGTACCACAGAAGGGATTAAACAAACAGCAGAGTAGAGGTCAAATAATGGTAAATAAACCAAACGTCGGAGTGAGAGTCAACGGAGGAAATAAGACACAATCAGGCACAGTAAAGGGTCAGGCAGTGGGAATTCAAAAAACAGACGGCAGAGTAAAGATGGAGAGAAATTAGACAGTCAGGGACAATGCAGCACAAGTAAGGTATAAGCTTTATTCGATATAAAAAATATCATAAAAGCAGTACATTTCCAAGTATACACATTATTTACATAAATAAAAATAGGTTAAAAAGTCATTAAATCATCACCTTGAAAGCTTATATAATACAAATTCCACAATTAGTTGAAAATTCATGGTTCGATTGTTAAAAGAAAAAAGACTGAATCTAAAATATGTAGACTAAAATCCAGTATATGAGAGGGACAGGTGTTCGCCATCAGCGTCTACAGGCTTCCTGGCTAATAACTTGCTTCTAATTAGCCAGGCGGATCCCAAGAATTTGGCTACCCCACAGATCAGAGTGAGGGAGGAGGTATCAGTGCAGAGGATGCAGAGAGCGTTACGATGGCACATTGGGCCCAAAAGTTTGCAGACCGGTTTTAGCCACCTCATCCTGGGGAGCCTATACGCCGGACAGGCAAACAAGAGGTGAGCCGGCGTCTCGTTATGGTAGGCACAACCCGGACAGGGTAAAGATGGCATAGTTGGCCCTTTCCAACGCGAAACAAAGCTGTTGGTCGGCAAGGTCCCGAACCTCAGCTTCATATATAGTACCCTGTGGCTGGGGGCCTGAATAAAGTCCAGATAAGGTTCTAGTGAGCGAGTATGTTTGTGTTGGAAGAATCCCTCCGCCAGTTTCCCCAATCTGGGATTTTGAATGACCAGCTTCTGGACCCATTCCCAGTACAATTTTTTGATAACCTGTTTTGTAGGTGGTGATTGAGTGCGCCAGGCCTCCTTTAGACCAATAGAAATTAGAAGTTTTCGGAGGTCTGTTAGCCATATTATCTTGCTCCCAGAGTCCGCTGCAACTAGTTTGTCAAAAGCTGCAGCGTAATGGGAGAGTTCTGGAGTCCTTTTTATGCGGGCCCAGAACAAAAGGGGGCGCAAGCGTACTATATCCTGGAATGAGTGTCTCCCTAGGTCAAAAAATAGGGGCTTCAAGGGCGTCGAGGAAGGTAGGGAAAGCATGTCTCTCATAAACTTGTTTTCTGTCAGAACAAGTTCACTCACATTCTGAAAGCCCCAGAGCTCGGAGCCATACAAGGCTGAGGACAGTGCTTTGCCGGCGTAGACCGCAAGGACAGGAGCCACAGGCCTACACCCAGTGAGACGCTGCTCTCTCAAAATAGCACCAGACGTCCTCTTGTGGTTTAAGAGCATCTTAGCAAGGTGTGGGCCCCATTTCATGTCTTTTGCAAGAGAGATTACCAGGTATTCAAAACCCTCCACCTTGTCCAACGGGACCCCATCTAGGGTAAAGAGGTTTTTAAAGCGATTGGACGGGTTGATGCACATGGTCTTAGTTTTGGTGGTATTAACTATCAGACCATGTGAATCACAAAAAGAGGCAAAGTTGTTCAAAAGTTTCTGGAGCCCCCCCGGGGATTTTGAAATCAAGAGAGTATCGTCTGCGAACAGGAGAGTCGGGATCTTCTCCCCGGCCAGTGATGGAGCATCGGCCGGGTCCTGGCTTAAAAAGTCAACCACCCCGTTGAAGTAAAGAGAGAACAGGGTGGGTGCCAACACACATCCCTGTCGAACTCCCCTGTTCACGGCGATTCTCTCAGTCAATTGCCCCTGGGACCCCCATCTAACCTTGGCGTAATTGCCTTGGTGTAGACGCTGGATCATGTCTAGGACCAAAGGGGGAGCACCAAGTTGTTGTAAGGTAAGCCAAAGTTTCCCCCGGGGAACTAAATTGAAAGCGGTCTTCAGATCTATGAAGGCAAGGTACAAACTGCCCCTGCCCAGAAGTACTATCTTCCAATAAATCATAAAAAATCTGAAGACCTGGTCGATTGTTCCCATCTTGGTCCTAAAACCTGCTTGAAAGTGGGAAAGAATGCTGTTGTCTTCCATCCAATTGCCTAACCTAGCTAGTAAGACCCTGCCAACAACTTTCTGAATAACGTCAATTAGACGGATTGGCCGGTAGTTGGCAGGGTCTTCCCTATTCCCCTTTTTAAAAATGGGGACCACCTCGGCGCCCTTCCAAGAATCAGGTACTGGTGCACCTCTGGCTATCAAATTCAGAATCAGAAGGATAAGAGCTGCCCAAGGCTCAGCGAAGTGTAAAATCAAATCTCCAGGGAGGCCATCTGGACCTGCCGCCTTGCCAGGGGCTATGCTTTTGATTGCTGACGTCACCTCGCTTAAGGCAAAGAAATCCCGGTGGTGACTGGGGGCTCTGGTAGGGGATGAATGAGCCATATCAAGGGAAGAGGGAGCATTAACGTCCTCTGTGTATAGTTTAGAAAAATGAAGCAGCCATTGGTTGGCGGTGATATGATTGGCCAGTGGGGGATTAATGGTGCTAGCCCTCTTATTGATTAAGTCCCAGAAGCCTTTCGAGTCTTTCTCGGATGAAGCATGTTTTAATTTAGCCCAGTGACCCTCCTCCCAGCTTTTCTTTGCCTCCCTCTGTGCCTTGGCATACTCCTTCCTAGCTCTAATAACTGCGGCGGAGTCTTTTTTCTTAACTTCCAGAATGAGTGCCGCCCTTTTTTCCTTACAAGTGACAGAATACCAGGGGTTCGAAGCCTTGGCCTGTAGGCCTCCAGTGATGACCTTGCCTCTAGTTGTAAAGAAGGCGCTCAGATTCAAAATAAAGTCTTGATAGATTTTATGAAAATTAGATAGGGGCAAAGCGGAATTGGCATAAGATGTAAAATTGCTAATCTCAACTTCTAGATTGCCCTTTATGCTTGCCAGTTTGTGTTCCTTAATCACAACTTTCTGCCATTTAAGGCGTCTACAACAATTACTAGGGACCACTTCTCTAGTAGACAGGAACGCTCGGCTAGTTGCGTCGGCACCAGGTACTTGCCAGACATTATTTAATTTTAAGCATAAGGGGTTGTGATCACTATCTGTGGAGGGTTTAACTTCCATGTCTAGCAGATCACACCATAGCCTGACATCTAAGAGGATATAATCTATCCTAGATGGAGAACAAATCCTATTAAAAGTGAATGCCCCGTGGGGGTCTGAAATGGATCTTCCATTTACGGCTCTAAGGTTGAACTCTTGGACGAGGGCATTTAATTGGATAACCCTCTGGGACCACTTTCTGATCGGAGGGAGATTGAGGGTCGGGATACTCCATTTAGCATCTAGTTCAGCGGTACCCAAAAAATCCTCCGCATCAAGCGGTTCGAAAGTGCAATTTAGATCACCCCCTATAAGAATGTACGAAGACGGGGAGATGCCGGAAAGAATGCTTTCCAGCGTTGATATAGTAGCGGATCCCAGTGTGCCCTTGGTTCCCCTAGCATAGATGTTAAAAAGATCCAATGAGGGTTTATTGTGTGCTCCACCTACTGTTAAGTGCAAGATGTCATGAGAGATGAAATTGTGAGAGGAAATTGACCAATTCAATGAAGCACTAACCCATATATGCAGGCCTCCAGAGGGACGTCCCTTTCTTGATCTGACTGCCGGGCAGAAATAGGTGGTATAACCTGACTTGTGTAGGGGTTTCCAGCTCCAAGTTTCCTGGAATAGGCAAATTTCGTATTTTTCAACCTGGGCGTTCCATTCGGGGATGGCTAATTTCTTTTCCAGGCCCGCTATATTCCAAGACATAATGTGGAGTGTGGAAGTATTTGGAGCATGGGATGTCGAATTGGAAAGAGTGTCCACAGTCTCGAATTCATCTTGGGGAATGAGGATATTTGAGATTCTAGGACCGGGGCTGAGTAATGTTGGCAGTCAGTCCACCTTGTTCAAGCCAGATTCCCCCCCTATTTCCCCCGATGGCATGTGGGGTATAACTCCTATTGGGGGCCATAGTGGTGATCGTCTAATTTGGATGGATGAAAAATCGGGAGAAGAAGAGCGAAATTCAAGAGCCACTAAATTCTCCGCCAGATTTTCGTCCACAAGTTCCAGCTCTAAGCAGTCAAACGGGGAATTATGGGTCGATAGCCTTTTTACCCTGATGATATCCTCCCTAATGATAGATCTACAGCCCCGGACCTGGCGCAACCAGTGTATAGCCTTATTACAAAGTGATACACTCCCTTCCAGACCCCGATTGTGGGGAAGTTTGGGAACTTTGACCAAGAAAACTGTCTTCTTATGATTTGGGGCCAAATGATATGCGCCAGGTGCCTTATGAGTAAATACCGGGGCGTCCTGCTTAGCGGCGGGGTGGGTTTCAAAGTCCCTGGGAGAGCCCCCTCTACAGGTTCCAATAGGACGAGTGGAACTAATTACACTAGCTTTCTTCGCATAGCTAGACGTAGAGATAGAGCTGGATGGCAAGGGGGAAGACGTGCTTGGAGGGTGGGGCAAAACACCAGGTCGTCTAGGGGGGACCAATTGGGAAGAAACCGTCCGCAAGCTAGCAGTGTGTGCAACTACAGGGGGAATAGTTGGAAAGGGTTGGGCGGTATCAAAAGGCAAGGAAAGATTTAGCTTTACATTGAGAGCCTCAATGATCTTACTGAGAGTGATCACTGTACCCTGGAGTGAGTCAACCTTCTCCATAAGGCTCTCAAGAAGTTCTTTGCAGCTACATGGGGGCGACAGAGGAGCCTTTTGCTCAGTGTGACCACATCTACTGGGAAGGAGGCAAGCTACAGTCTCAGCTATATCTGATGCAGATTCTAGCACTGAGAAGCGGTTGGAGCAGGGGATAGATTGAAAGGAATCATCCAAAGCTTTCTTGGATTCGTGATCTCCTTTAACTGGAGACTTAGGGTGGGAAACCGAGGTATCCCAAACTAAGGTAAGTCTAGTGTCCTCCATTAGTGAGCTGTGGGGAATTGGATTCGGGTGTGAAGCAGTTGTGTTAGGAGTTTTTTTCTTTTTTAAAAACATAGAAGGTATACCCTTTTGGGGAGTTTTATCCAACCCCTCCACATTATCCCCAACAGGCCCAGTAGAGTTCCCACTCTGAATGTCCTCACAATCCAAAACTATGTTCTCGATTCTGGCCATAACACAGTTGCTAGCGGCATGCTTTAAAACCTTAGATTTTTTCCCCTTCTTGCTTCCTGTGGGGCCCCCGCTCTCCATTGCCTTTCTCTTGCCCATTTCCCAGCAACTGCAGGAATCGCTGTGTTATCTCTAGACACTGCAACAGTGATACAACACTGCGACCAATCGGCTATAGCAACAGGGGAAGGTGTATTAAAGCAATAAAAAAGTTACATAACCAAACCCTCAAAATAATCCAGTCTCAGGAATTGGCTGATGCGCAAGACACAGTACCTTATGGCTCGTGGCCTCGGAAGTTAGAGGGGATGCCCTGTCCTGTCTCTTCCTGGCTCCGACGGGCAAGGACGGGCCCGCCCTTGGCCCGGGCTTGGCCCGGGCGCAGCCCGCGCGCGTCCCGCGCTGCGGGAGGCGTCCCGGCCAGATGAGGCCCACGAGCTATGTCACGTGAAGCGTGCGGCGACAGATGCGCTGAGGCTGCTGGGGAGTGTAGTTAGGGGCTCACACTGCCGTTCCCCTCACGGCGTTTCTGTGCAGTGTCTCAGGCAGGTGGAGTGATCGGGGCGCGTTCAACGTGGCAGCCGTTTCCCTCACGGCGGGTGTGTATTTCGGAAGATGTGTCCCGCGCTGCGGGAGGCGTCTCGGCCAGATGAGGCCCACCAGCTATGTCACGTGAAGCGTGACGGCGACAGATGCGCTGAGGCTGCTGGGGAGTGTAGTTAGGGGCTCACACTGCCGTTCCCCTCACGGCGTTTCTGTGCAGTATCTCAGGCAGGTGGAGTGATCGGGGCGCGTTCAACGTGGCAGCCGTTTCCCTCACGGCGGGTGTGTATTTCGGAAGATGTGTCCCGCGCTGCGGGAGGCGTCCCGGCCAGATGAGGCCCACCAGCTATGTCACGTGAAGCGTGACGGCGACAGATGCGACAAGTACTAGTATCAGGGTAGATTTGAACTCTGCAACGGAGGGGCTGGCAGGCAACACACAGCACGCAGGTCTCAGGTTGGGTTAATTGCCAACCCGGTCCCATCCTTCTCTTCCTTTCCTGCTCATTCGTTCTCCGCCTCCTAATTCAACAAAGCTACATGTGTTGGAAAAGTAGAAAACAAATCTGAATTCAACAAGAGGCCATGTATGTAGATCCCTGAATGTTTTTCAAAATAAACTAATTGTTCAAATAAAACAAATAATCAAAATAAAGAATTCAACAATTGGTGACAACATTGTCATATGTAATTTTTGGTCACAATTGCTCATTTACAAAAGTATTACACTGTTACGTCCATTCGCCCTTTGTAGTCATAAAAATATACAGGAATTGTAGGTTTTCTAAAAACACTTGATACCCACAGTCAACAACTAAGCAACAGCTTATAATATTTTTTAATTACGTACTGACCATGCAGCAATTCATATGGTAAAATGTAATGAATGACAAATGGGCATGGCGGCAACCTATATATTTCTGAAATGTGCACAAGACACTGGGCCATATTATCAAGAACGGCGATAAAATTATCGCCGCTTTAGCTGCAGGAAACTGCCGCTAAAGCGGCGATAAGGGGCTTGATAATATGCCCTAGAGAATTCCAATAGAAGCCCAGGTTTGAGGTCCTTCACACTAGAACCTGGGCTTCTATTGGAATTCTCTAGGGCATATTATCAAGCCCCTTATCGCCGCTTTAGCAGCAGTTTCCTGCCGCTAAAGTGGCGATAATGTTATTGCTATTCTTGATAAAATGGCCCACTGGGTTTAGGATCCGTGGTTATTTGTACATCTCTGAATTTGGGGTACCCGTACTAGCATGAGATTCAGAGGGCAATTTGTAAACTATTTTTGGTTTTGAACACTTCTTTACATTTGGACCTATAAATGCAGAGAAATCCCATTTGTAAGAACAAATGTTATACTATACTGTGGTTCTACACGTCTCCTGACAAAAATGGTACCGGACTAGTGTGTCTGTGCCTAGCACCCAGGACTCAAAATACCACAATACGCAAGCTTGAGACATTACATTTCACCAAGCAAAATCAACGGTTATTTTTCAAATGTGGGCAGCTGCTGAATCTCGGCCCTAGCTCAGCCACCCCCAGAGAAGTGTCCAAAACCCAGATATTTCTGAATTCTAGACACCAGGAGTGTCCAGGGTTGTAGTGAGGAAATGGGGTTAACTGCAGACATTGCTAAGTTAGCATTAGTAGTATATGCTTGGCTGCCATATTGCCGCTTTTACACACGACACTACATGGCTCTGTTCTGGTTAAACACTTTGCTGGCCATGAGAACTGTCTACCTTTCACATATCCAGCTGGGCACCTCGCTCTCTGTCTGCATAGCCTGTTCAAGGTCGAATAACAATGTATGCTGTTGATTCACTTTGGTCAGTCCCACGCACATAGACATAACATGAAGCACAGCGGTCCAACTGAAACTGGGTGCTTTTAATATGGCATTACATGCATGAGAAGGCCCTTGAAGAAAACCTTTCCAACATAGAAGAGCTGTGCTGATCCTGAGATGTAATTCACTGCATCTGATCTCGTAGGTATGGGGTCTGGCTGACAAAGCCAGAGGTCTTCTATAATTATTCTAAACTGGCTCATGAGCATGGGGAGGGTGGTAAAAGGAGCTATAGTCCTGTCTCCACTGTCATTATTATATGATTTCCTCTTTTGTGTTTATGGAATTGTAACAATGCTAATTATATTTATTATTTTTATGCATTATGCTGCTCGTATTGGCTAGAGTACTGCACCTTAGAGCACTTTAGTTAAAATAAACATTTGAAACTATACAGTGTCTCTGATCACTCATGTTGTGGACAAGTATGAGTGTGAACGAAAGAGTATTCTTGTTACCCATTATTCCTGAGAGTTTACGAAGTCGCATATTCTAGGTTGTCTAATCATTGGTAGCTTTGCTGTAGTACGGAGAACGAATGAGACACTAATAGTCGGATTGGGGTTCTGGGCACTGAGGTGGCTTTTTTGGTACAAAGCAATACATCGAGGTCCTGGTTTCCTGCGCATAGTTCTGTGCATGAGCAGAATCCCTGCAACAGGGTGGTGTGACTTTTTAAATGTATTTATTTTTTATTGGTTTCACAGCAAACACAAGCCTGCGGACAATGAATTCCAGCTGGAAACATCAAAAGGTAGGTTCACAGTAAAAATACATCACATTTCTCTTCATGGACTGAAATAGCAAGGGCATCAGCATGTATAAGAGTATGGGACAATGTTTCCTCCCACATTTGGGATGAGAATATAGGGAACCTGGATGTACAAGCAGGAAACCATTTCAACAAATCAAAGCGCAACAGTGCCTCCCCTCTCACACCGCCCCCTCCTCCTTCATAAATCACAAGAACACACGTAATGGGTCACTTCATGAAAGCAACTGAAGATATAGGCCTCCTACCTGTGCAACTGGGCACCAGTCATCCCAGTCTAATCGGTCCTTCAGTTCAGTCAGTCCGTCATCCCACTGATCTAGAAGGTTACACCTCCTATCTCTAGCTCATGCATCAGCATTTATCGATTGTTCAGCTTAGGCTCATCATACAACATCACTCCGCCATGCCATGAGTGAGGGGGCAGTCGCTATTTTCCAAAACGTGGCAATACCACATTTCACAAGGAGAAGGGTTAGGCCCTAGATGTTCACCAATTGTTTTGTCTTTTTCATCACCATCCCGTGTGCAGGAGGCAGCGAACGAGTTCACAGGGCAGAATGGAATTCATAATAGCTGAGATACAAGAGGACATTGATGCCAATAGTTTAAGACCACCGGGCATACCCAAATTATATGAAGAAAGTCTACTCCTATATTTTGGCATCTGGGGCAGTGCTTGTTTTGCACCTGGGTACATTTGAGCTATTCTGTCTGGAGAAGGGTATTTGTGATGTAGATAAATGAATTGGGTAAAGCAGAACTGAGTTTTCTGTATAATCGATTTGACAGACCTCAAACATCTCAACCATGTCGTGTCTGACAATCCGTCTTGCCAACACTAACTAAGAGTCTGGAAGCAGGGGTCAGAAGGATCCCAACATAGAGCTCTGCAGAATAAAGAGATCGCTCATCTCAAGCAAGTTGTTGTTAACATAAATTCTAATTGTGATTCACTCGTGGTAATTCCTGTCTAGGTCCCACATTTTACCAGCCACCTCGCGGATATCCGAGTACAATAGAAACTGCCCTGAGTTCAGATCTCCCCCTCCATCAAGTCCTCGAACATGTGTAGTCCACTCTCCACAACCAAACCCCTCCATTTTGTATACCCCGTCATCTCCCAAGCATCTATAGGGTGGTGTGACTTGTGCGGATCTTATGATGTTTCACCCACATTAGATCTTGGAAATCTTAAGCTTTAGCTAAAAACACACATTCTCCTCACATTTCAGTAAAAATTCTGGAAGCTGGAGGGATCGACAACATTTTCCCAACCCAGCGCCCCATACTTTTGATAAAAATGATGCCCCACTTGTGTGGCTGGAACCGCATAACAAAATGTCCCAAAAAATTATGTAGAGACATCCAAAAATCTGACCCAGTTTGGCTATGTTAGTATCTGCAAAATTTGGTCCTGTGCTTCTCCGCCTCCACCAGAAATCTTTTAAACCCTGACATTTTTTAAAAGTAGACACTCGGGGGAGTCCAGGGTGGTGCGACTCATATAGATCTCATGAGGTTTTTTTACCCAAACGTACTTTCAACCCTAAAACTTTGGCTAAAACACACATTTTCCTCACATTTCAGTGAACAGTTTAGAATCTGTGGGGATTCAAACAGTTCCAGCCCTTCCAATTGTTTCCCAATAAAAATGCTACCCCTCTTGTGTTTTTGACCCTAGCATCACCTTTTTCTTTGTCACCTTGAGACAAAAAAGTCCCCAAAACACAACATGGACAGGTCAATTTTTTCCACAAAAAATCAACCTTTTTTTGCAATGTTAGTATATGTGGATTTTAGCCTGCTCTCGACCACCACAGAGGGAACCCTACCAAACTGAGACATTCCTAAAAACTAGAAAACAAGGACAGTCCTGTGTGGTGTGGCTCGTGTGAATCTCATAGGGTTTTTATACCCCGAATCCCTTGCAAACCTCAAACATTAGCTAAAAAAACAAATTGTTCCTGGTTGGCAGACACACCTGGGCCCAAATACCGCTACTACAGTTATTGTTCATTTTTCCATGTGGCTTTTTGAGGTCTTTTGTATCACAGGTGCTAGGCCTATCAACACAAATGGGGTAGCATTTTGATCATGAGGAGTGTTGAGAAGTTTGTGGAGCCCCACAGATTCTGGAACTTTCTCTCACAGAAATGTGAGGAAGTGTGTGTTTTCAGGCAAAGTTTGTGGTTTGCAAGGGTTTCTGGGTGAACAAAACCTTGTAAGATCCCCACACGTCACTCTACCATAAACTCCCATCGCCAATGTCTCCACGTTGTGTTTTCTGACTGTTTGTGTTGCGGGTGCTAGCGTAGGCCGTGCACATGGGTTAACATTTTTACAAGGCACAGGGTGGAATGCATAGTAGGAATTTTGTGGATACCACAGATTATGGAAGTTATCGTCACAGAAAGGAGAGTAAGATGTTTGATTTTTGCCATTGAGGTAAACTTTGAAGGATGCAGGCCAATGTTGGTAAGTGAATGGGACCAATGTAAGCTACACCATCCTGAACACCTCCAGGTGCTCAGTTTTATAAAAGGTGAGAGGCTGTGATTGTTCCTTCACAGTTCTAAAGTAGTGACTTATACCGTCTGGTTCTGGCACTAATGGAAGTAATAGGATCAAGGAGTAAATAACTATAACAGAATCAGAATATTGAACCCGCCACTTAGTGTGGGGAGCCGTTAACCCATCAAGCACATTTCATTCCAGTCACACACCTTTCATTCATGCCACACAAAACCATTCACACCGCCAGCCATGTTCTCAACATGCACAACACTAACATCAACAGAACACCACCTTCCAAGGATCCATCACATTCATATGCCCACAGGACTGAAACGCCCATAACACTGCCACTCAAGCAATCATCACCAAATGTACATACAAACACATCTCAAGCAAATCAATACACATATTTAGTTAGCCAACAGCCACATAGTCAACTGGCAAACAGCTACACAAATTGCCAGAAAACAGACACACATGCTGCCAGACAAAAGCCACATATTCTGCCATCCAACGGCCACACGATTACCACTATATACATATCGCCGGCCATTGTTGGGGGTTAGTACCTTGACCATCTAGATCCCTATAAAACAAACCAATGGTAAGCTTTACCTAACTGTTCTCACCCAAAGTCCTAATACCGCAGGCTAGCATGTGCACCTTTACTAAAGCCTCATCATGGCAGCTTGATGAGGCTCAGAAAGACTCCTACCTTGACCCTCTGCCTTCTACCTGCACAAGATCCCTATGAAAACAAACCTAGCCTAAGTTTTGATTACCTGTTCATGCTTTCTCAATTCCAGAGTCTTAATAACACAAGGGTACCGTGCACACTTTTACTAATACCTCCCCATAACAGCATGCTTAGGATTAGTGAGACTTGTCTTTGAGGTGCTGTCAGCACACTCAGAGCAATAAATCTAACTCCTTCTAGTCCGTAGAAGGTGGGGTGTCTGAGGATGTATTTGGGGCCCATTCCATGGACTAAGTGAGCAAGTCTACCTTTGAAAACTGGGCTAACCATGCTTGGGGGCAGACTCTACTAAATTTCCTAAAGAGCAGTTCTGGAAAGATTTAGGGTCTTAAGGTTTAGTGACAGCATACTCAGTCAAAATGTGGTGCATGTCCTGTCCACCATTATGTGCAGTGCATTGCCAGTCAGTCAGTCAAAAGAAGTCTTTATTCGATTTTCATCATAAAAGACATACTATACATAATATAATTCATATAAAATAGTTATATCGACATAACAATACATATGTAGATTATAAAACAAATAAAAATTATTAATAAATAAACATATTGTTAAAACACAATTACTGTACATATTAGGTAAATATAATAAACACCTAAAACCTAACCCAGTAGCCATTGAAATCACTGTTATTAAAATCAACGGAATGACATGTATGACACAAATTAAGTTTTGACTTTCCGAGTCCTAAGAATCCAAGCCCAGCTGATAAATTTAGCAACACCTACAACCACAGGTTTTGAAGTGTCAAATTTCAAAATTCTACTAGCAACCTGTGCAGAACGAGTTCCCAATAGTCGGCATACTGGACGGAGCCACACACGCCGTGGAAGTAAATAAGCCGGACAACAGAAGAAAAAATGATCCATGGTTTCTATCAGGTCCAC
Source organism: Triturus cristatus (assembly GCF_964204655.1). Lineage (NCBI taxonomy): Eukaryota > Metazoa > Chordata > Amphibia > Caudata > Salamandridae > Triturus > Triturus cristatus. Next base: position 267,943,480 of record NC_140585.1, read on the forward strand.
ACAAAAGGGGCACTTATCACTACCAAGAGGGCTCCAGCTTTTTGTTAGCCCTCGCAGTGGTAGGGAGCCCACTCTAAACTGATGATACAGTTTGCGATCAAGTTGCTTCGTAATAGCGAGAGGTCTGTACCTTACCATATCCTTGATTGGCTGAAAGCCTAAATCATATAGTAATGGGATACAAGGTGTTGACTGGGGAAGCCCTAGTGTGGACCTAAGAAATTTGTTCTGTGCAGACATTAGATTAGACAAGTTGCTAAATCCCCACAATTCAGCACCGTACATAATGGCAGGGAGAATCTTGGAACCATAGATCTTCATCAGGGGGGCAATAGGTTTGGTTAGAGATTGGCTATGCTCTTTCAACAGGGCTCCACCTAATTGAGCATGTTTAAGAACAAGGAGATCCAACTGATGCTTCCAGCAGCAGACCTCACTAAACGTAACCCCCAGGTAGGTAAACACAGGCGTCTGTTCCAGGATAGCACCTCCCATACTAACCTGCGCACTAACACGCCTTGGGCCACGGAAAACCATAAACTTAGTTTTGCCTACATTTATTTCCAACTCATGTTCACAGCAAAATAACTCAAAACGAGACAGGGACAACTGCAGGCCCTGTCTGGTCTTTGAAATTAAGAGAGTATCATCCGCGAACATGAGGAGGGGGATCTTCATACCAACCAGAGTAGGAGCATCCGTCGGGTGATTAGAAAAATAACTTATAACCCAGTTAATAAACAGAGAGAACAGGGTAGGAGCAAGCACACACCCTTGACGAACTCCTTTTGATACCTTAAATCTTTCTGTCATCTCCCCTGGTTTACCCCAGCGGACACGAGCATATGTGTAGTCGTGGATAGTTACCAGGATCGACACCAACTCTTTAGGCATACCCATCACCAAAAGAATTTCCCAAAGCTTAGCTCTTGGCACAAGATCGAACGCGGACCGTAAGTCCACAAAGGCCGCAAAGAGCTTACCACCCCCGAGAAAAATCTCCTTCCAGTACAAAAAGACAACCCTAAATGTTTGATCCTGGGTCCCCATATGGGACCGAAACCCCGCCTGAAGGGGAGTCAACACATCAGTTTCGTCATCCAATTCTGTATGCGACCCAGTACAAGACGGGCTATGATTTTTTGTACAGCATCTATGAGGCTGATCGGCCGATAGTTGGCCGGGGCAGAGCGATCGCCTTTCTTATAGATCGGCAATATCTCCACCCCAAGCCACGAATCAGGGACCGAAGCTTCACCCGCAAGGCCATTAGCAAGCATCGTCAGGTACGGGACCCATACGTCATGCTCTTGTTTAAATAAATCAGCGGGGATACAGTCTGGTCCCGGGGCTTTGCCGCTCCGAATGCTTTTTAATACAGACTTCACCTCGCAAGGAGTAAATTCCAGGGGGCTTTCAAATACAGGGGAAAATGTAACGGAAGCGGGTATATCGCTAACCTTAAACTGCTCTTCAAAATACGCAACCCACTGCTGAGGCTCTACATGAGTAGTGGGCCGCATATCATGGGGACGATTGCCCCATTTAAGAAGATGCCAAAATTGAACCATGTTGCGACCGTCACAAGCCTGGTATAAATCCCTCCAACGGTCCTCATCCGAACTACGCTTAGCCTTTAATTGGGCGAGTTTATAATCGGCCCTGCATTTTTGGATGGGTACGGGTAGTCTAGATTTAATGGCCTGAATCAGAGCACTTTGGGCCTTTCTACAATCTTTATCAAACCAGGTACAGGGTCTCAACTCTTTACCTTTGTTAGAAGGTGGTAAAGCTCTAACAAAAAAAGATTTAAGCTCTGTAAATAGGGCATTATGGATATCACGAATTTTATCCTTAATCGCTTCCTGGGACTTCAAGCAGTTGAGTGTTACCATGGTATTGCTAACCAGGTTCCTAATTGAAACCTGTGTATCCTCACTTGTGGCTATCTTAGGCCAACGCACCCTTCTTTGATCATTGGTTAGAATTACATCTACAGGTGCAAAAGCATCATCAGTCAAAAGGGAGCTAGTGAAACTGTTGTCATTAATGGATACGACAAGGGGTTTATGGTCACTCTCTACTCTACTTATTACCACCATATCAACAATAAGGGGCCACATCTCCAGGTTAGCTAAAATATAATCGATACGACTCCCGGTTCTGCCATTATCAAAAGTCATCCTCCCTAGCCTATCTGACTTAGTTCTCCCATTAACTGCCCTCAGGCCCATGTTTAAACATAATCCCTTCATATACAGGGCAGCTTGTGTCCATTTCCTTATGGGGGTCAACTCCAACTGGGGGACACCCCAAAGAGAGTCCTCAACCTCGGTTAGATCCCCTCTGTCCACACCCAGGGGCTCAAAACACGTGTTAAAGTCCCCAGCCACTAACTTGTTGGTGGGCTTCATTTATGTCCCCAGGAGGCTCTCCAGAAGTAAACAGGTTGGAGAACATCTCCCACCTGGGAGACCCCTCACATAGATGTTAATAATGAGGAGATTAAGGCCTTTCGTTGATTGAACCCTAGTTACCATATAATGCACTTGTAATACAGCAGACAAAACATCCACCATGTTTTGATGGATTAGGAATGTGTCAAGCAGCCAAATAAAGACTAATGTGCCTCTTTGTTGGAGTCAGTAAAGTCACAGTAGCTCAAATCTAGAAGAAAACATTTTGAATCAGAGTCTTTCTTTCCAAATTATATGGAATAATCTTAAAAGCTACACAGCTAATTGAGTATTGTGCCATGGATGGTATGTGTTCATAATAAGCCATTTATGGCAGCTAGTAACTCTTAATCTGCACGCTCCACCTCTGTCAGTTTCCCAGAATGTAGAATGGTAGGGCAGCCCTGATCCTATTGGATCTTTCTGCCGCATTTGATACGGTCCATCATGGGATTTTGATGGACCGTCTCAGGGACTGTGGGGTACAGGGTAAAGCCTGGGATCTGCTCAAGTCTTTTCTATCAGACAGAGGCCAGATTGTATCCCTGGGGAAATTTCAGTCAACCCTCTTTTCACTGCCATGCGGTGTGCCGCAGGGGTCTTCATTGAGCCCAACACTCTTTAATGTGTATGTCTCATCTTTGGCTCCTGTTATCAGTGCTTATGGATTTGGGATTACATTTTATGCGGATGACACACAAATTGTGGTGTCTCTATTACCCAGCCATGAACTAGGAATAGATATCTGTTTTCAGTCCTGCATGGAAGCAGTAGGAAGATGGATGACGGGAAATTGCTTAAAATTGAACTCGGATAAAACCGAAGTGATGCTATTTGGGAATGATCCTAATTTTTGGACTCCCAACTGGTGGCCGGCCTCTCTGGGATCACTCCCTTCACCCTCTAAAAACGTGAAAAATCTGGAAATTCTGCTGGATGAGAAATTGTCCCTGGGAGCCTAGGTCAATGCAGTAGTTTCAAAAACAGTGCATGTTCTGAGAACGGTTAAGAAGGTTGTGCGACTCCTTCCGTTGGGGTGCCAGAAACAGTAGTCACAGCTTTGGTTTTATCGAGGCTGGACTACTGTAACAGCATCTATTTGAATATTCAGCAAAAGTTTTTGTATAAACTTCAGCTGCTCCAGAATGCCGCAGCCAGACTTTTTACGGGCACATCTAAATTCTCCCCAATCTCAAATGAGATTAAAAAATTGCACTGGCTCCCGGTGAGGAACCGGGTGCAGTTTAAGTCCCTTTGTATAGTTTTTAAAGCTCTACAAGGGTGGGGACCTGACCATCTAAGATGTCAATTTCAGTGGTATAAACCTCTAAGAACTCTAAGATCATCAGAAGCTAAACTGGTCGTAGTCCCACCCACAAAAAAAGCCCATTTGTGTGGCAGAAGCTTCTCCCTATGTGCAGTGAAGGCCTGGAACAGTCTTCCATTCCATATGGGAAACACCACCAATCTTCTAGCTTTTAGGAGGGGGCTGAAGACCTGGTTTTTTGACAAATAACTCCTTTTTTCCTAGCTGCGCTGCACGAGAAGTAACTAGCGCCAGGACACCCCCGGGAAATCGCGCGCTTTAGAAATCTCCATACAATAACATAACATATAAGTGGTTCAAAGTGAATCAAGTTGGAAAGCACAGGCCAGGCTGAGATGGGCACTGGGGATAATAATATCTACTCTCCTGCAATTAACACTGCATCAGTGATATCGGTGACTTTTTTGTTCTGTTGTAGGAATGCGGTCAGCAAATTACTAATTCTGAATCCTTGAAATGTCCACCACAACAGATGACCTAAAAGCTACTGCTTCTAAGCAGTAAGATTTTCAATAACAGCCAACTAAATTTCAGGAAAATACATCAGTCTTCCTGTGGTGTTTTGCTAATAGACAACATACACATTGCGTGTTGTAAACTGAATCAGGTAAGTAACCAATTTCTTAGACCATGTGCAAGCTTTACGTCTAACATTATATAGTTGAAGAACCTAGTGATTTTTTCCCACTCCACCCACTTACTTGTTGTTATCAAGGATACAGGTGGGCTTGTGTACTTCTGCCTGGTGACCGCAAACCATGACTGAGGAGGTACTCTCATATGAAGGGTAGTTAGCATATATATTTCCAGCCTGTCTGAGAATTTTACAGTGAGCAGTTTGTTGCAACTTAACACTCTGCTCTGGCCTCCTTGGAGGGAATTATCTGTACTGCTTTCTAATTGTACCGTAAGCCACAGTGCTAGCTTTGTGAAGTTCACTAAAGAGCTGAACTCATGTATGGACGTTATCTTTATAAAGGTTATAACCTTCATGATGGAGATATTGGGTGAGCTCCCTTATGATCTTCTCACTAACATCTAATTTGGAAGGACAACCTGCAGGGTTTATTGCAGAGTCCTTCCCTGTGTATGCTCTCAGGATGTACACGTAAGCAGTACAGCTTTTACACAACATGTTCATCCTGATGCCATTACAAGTTCTTTTGCTTGAAATGTACTGCCTGAAGAACAGTCCTGTTGCGGCCGTCATGACTCGCGGGTGGGGTGCAATGGCAGCGTTGTGATTGGTGGGGACAGCGCCCAGACGTGCGCCTATGTGGAGGCCATTTTCTCTATGTAGGCTGCATGCAGCCTACTGAGAGAAAAGGGAGAGTGCGCATGGTCGGCCCTAGAGGGTTGACCAAATAGTCAGGGCCCACAGCATTGGGCTAACCACTCCTCCCCTGCTTTCCAGCAGACCCACCCACCTCCAACCAGGCATTTCTGCTTTCTTGTAGTTTTACCATTTTATGTTTCTGCTTCTCGCACTGAGAGAAAGCAGTGGGGCGACGCTCCTCCGCCCTAATGGAGGAGCCGCCCCTGCAACAGTCGCCCCTTGTACAAGATGAAGGACTTACCCACTGCTATATTCTTTCCAGGAAAAACAATCTCTAGAAACTTGTTAGACAATTGTTCCAAAAAAGGCCAAATGTTGAACAACCAATCAAGGTATGGGTAGTTGAACTATCACTTAAATGCAGCACACACTGCAAAATCTAAATCCTGCCTCTTCTCATGACCGATGTGAAATTGGGTGTTGCCCAAACAGTACGATTAGCCCAATAGGACTGTACAGTTGGTTTTGTGCACAATCCCCATATTCATCGTTATGCCCAGAAAGTTTTTCAACTGCCCCAGTGAAGTGGGAGTCCAAAGGTGTTCCCTAGAGTGAGGCACCAAAGTTGCTTCATGCTACCTTGGAAACAGTTTGCCACACAAATTTGTTTGTTGCACAATTTCCTCAAGGAAGTCCTCATCCAGAAAAGGTGGGAGTAATCAATAGGCAAAAATGTGCAGTATTGACCTTTCATCCTGCATCTGGAGTTCAAGAAGGGATTTATGGCTGAACAAAATTAGGAGCCTTCCAAGGGAACGTTCTGCTTGTGCTCAGTACGTTACTTTCCTGCATTCTGAATTTGCCTACCCCCTCACTGGCTTTCTGCTGCACAGGCGGTGCTTGCAAATTTACATCACAACTGCCATGAGCATGTTCATTCGAATCACTGGAAGATGACTCATCAATGTAGCGTCCTCCCTAGCCTGGGTAGCCGCCAATGACTATGCCACACACAATGCTTAATATTACACGTTTTTATTCCTCTGCATGTAACTGCGAACTCAATATAAAAAAAAAAGCTTTCTTTGCATTCTGCTGACACCTACATCACAGGTCTAGGGAGTCCATTAGGAGCCAAAAGGTTTCCATCATAAATCTCGCAAGACACTACATGATCACCCCTGTTAAATATATATATTTTTTTAAATCAATATATATTTATGTATGTACAATTGCATCTCTTCAATCAACCTTCTTGGTGCTTTAATTATTTGACCTGATCTAGTTATTAGAAACTGTAAGCTGTCATCTTCAGTGTCAGAGATTCTCGAAGAGGGTGAAGACTAGGTAACAGCGGTCACTGAGTTTTCAGGTTCAGTCTTTCCTTCACCATCTTGATCAAAAGACCGGTTAATCAAATGCCGAAGTTGAGAAAGGTCTCTGGTAACACTACGTGGAAATGTTCAGTATTATATAGAGCATCAGATTTCCTTGTTCGCATTTGTCGGACAATCACTAGATCTCCTCTGTTAAACTCAATGCTCTTTGTATGTCACCTCTTGCTTGCAAAGGCTTCAATTTTCTGTTTGTTTACCGCGACCTTTGTATGAGTTGTGTCATTGTTTACTTCACTTTTGTTGGTTCATTGAGGTAACTTGGTGTCATATGTCTCTCAAACATCAAAGTCGCATGACTATCACCTGTGGTCGAGTGAGGTGTTGAACAACTGGCTAGTAAGGTGAAATTCAATATAGTTTCTAAACTGAGCCTCTCAAGAGTTGAACACTGTATTGCTTTCTTTAGCGTACTCATAAAATGCTCAACGAGTCCCTTGGCCTGCGGCCATAAAGGTGTACTTGTCTGATGCTTTATATCCAGATGCTCCAGGAAATCCTTGAATTCTCGACTCTTAAAAGGTTGGCCATTATCAGACTTCAAAATGACTGGAACGCCCCATGTCGTAAAGAGGGCATCTAGTCTCTCAATGACTCGCTCATGAGTTGTGTATGAGAGACCTTTTATGAATGAAAAATGGGAGTACTCATCCACAATTACCATCAGATAATGTCCATTCTAGAGTGGACCATAGAAGTCGATGGCTATTCCATCCCTTGCATGCTTAGAGAGTTCGCACATGTTAAGAGTATGTTGAGTTTTATTTGTAGAAAGGCAGTTGGATAAATGACAGGCCTTTATTTTTTTTTTCAACCCTCTAATCTAAATATGGAAACCAAACTTGGTCTAGGAGAGTTCTCTTGGTGGCAACAATACCAGTATATCCTTTGTGAGCTATCCCAATTATTTTATGCCACATTCTCGACCTTTGCAGTATAACTCCTTCCTTAGTTTTGCACAGTTTATCTTTAATGTTTTTATATTTTTGATATTCACGATCAATGGTGAGAGGTCAAGTGTGTCGATTCCATGACTGATGCATAATTATAGTTTTCACCTTCAGCATGTAACTATCATGGCTTGTGGCAGTGATGGTCTGGGCTAAAGATATATCAGCTGGTGTATTTGATTCTATGTCGGCTACAGCCGTCTTGGATGGAGTATCCTGATCTGGTATAGGCACTCTGAAAAAGTAGTCAGCAGGATTTTGATCCTTACCTGGACAAAGCACAATGGTATAATTGTTCTCTTGTAATCGTAGTCCCCACTGTTCAATACAAGGATGCATCTAGGCTTTTTGATTGCCAAAGATAGTTAGTAAAGCTTGATGATCAGCTACCAGCGTAAGAGGCTTTCCGTACAAGAAAGCATGGAAATGTTCACAAGGCTAAACCATAGCTAAACTTTTTTCTCAGGTTGTGAGTAAGCATCTTCTGTCTGGGACAAACGTCTTCTGGCATATGCCACAATATGCAAACACAAGGAGATGATGGGCGGAGCACCGAAACTTTTCAGACACTCACCCCTGTCACTGATCTGGGTTGAATTCATCATCGTTCTTCAGCTCACTTCGCCACCCCAGTTCAGAATCAGCTATATGCAAATCAGTCTTGACCATGTACTTCATAGGAACAGTCCAGCCCAAACTGCTAAGCCAAATCCTCCCTGGACCGGAAACAATCATCCTGGGACTGGTTTCGGGGTAACACCCCTTATCAGCCAGGCTAGCTTGAATCCAGTGTCAAAATGAGAAAGGGATCCACATCTGGGCATACCCTGCCAACTTTGGGCAAACAATGCAAAAATAAATAGATGATGGATGCAGCGCCGAAACTTTTCAGACACTCACCCCCAGTCACAGATCTGGGTTGAATCCATCATAGTTCTTTAGCTCACTTCGCCACCCCAGTTCAGACTCAGCTATATGCAAATCAGTCTTGACCCTGTACTTCATGGGAACAGTCCAGCCCGAATTGCTAATCCAGATCCTCCCTGGACCGGAAACAAGTATCGGGGGACCGGTTTCGGAATAACTCCCCTCATCAGCCAGGTCAGCTTGAATCCAGTGTCAAAATGAACAAGGGACCTACATCTGGGCAGACCCTGCCAACTTAGGGCAAACAATGCAAACTCAAGGAGATGATGGAGAGAGCGCTAAAACTTTTCAGACACTCACCCCCAGTCACACATCTGGGTTAAATCCATCTTCGTTCTTTAGCTCACTTCGCCACCCCAGTTCAGACTCAGCTATGTGCAAATCAGTCTTGACCCTGTACTTCATGGGAACAGTCCAGCCCGAACTGCCAAGCCAGATCCTTCTTGGGTCAGAAACAAGCATCCTTGGGACCGGTTTCAGTGTAAAATCCCTCATCAGCCAGGCTAGCTTGAATCCAGTGGAAAATTGAGCAAGGGATCCACGTCTGGACATACCTTGCCAACTTAGGGCAAACAATGCAAACACAAGGAGATGATGGACAGAGCGCTGAAGCTTTCAGACTCTCAGCCCCAGTCAAATATCTGATATAATATTAGGGGTGGGCGTAGTGGGCGTAGTGGGGCTACGTGAAGCAGCACGTAGTGTGCCCAAATCTACGCACACTACGCGCTTCGCGTAGCCCCACTACGTGCCACCCACCTCCCACCCGCCATTCTTTTAAATAATATAAGCAATGAAAAATAAAGTAAAGTACGTCGACTTACCCGTAAGCGCGGCGTCTCCGGGGCTCCCTCTTTCAGTTTCTAATTTCTTCTGGCAAATGCGCATGCGCGGACGCCCGCGCATGCGCATTTCTCGCGAGAAATGCGCATGCGCGGGTGTCCGCGCATGCGCATTTGCCAGAAGAAATTAGAAACAGAAAGAGGGAGCCCCGGAGACGCCGCGCTTACGGGTAAGTCGACTTACTTTACTTTATTTTTCATTGCTCATATTATTTAAAAGAAGGGCGGGCGGGAGGTGGGTGGCGGGTGGCAAGCAGCTACGCTTCGCCCTCGGCGTGTGCGTAGCGCTGCCCTGCTTCGCCTACTTCGGAAAGTGCGAAGCAGGCAGCGCTACGTACACTACGTGGGCGAAGCGTAGTGCTACGCCCGGGGTTATATAATATGCCTTCGAGCATTTGGGTGTCCGCTGTGCTGTGCAAGGGTAGCGGCTAACCCAATTGGGCTAGTGTCAACACCAACCCCTGTATTAAGCTTTGAATTGAAGTAGGTAATTTAAGCTGAAGTTTCAATGGCTTGTTGATTTTCTAGAAACTTATCTCACAGTCTTGTGACCACTTGAATGGAACATTTTTCTTTGTTAACTGTCGTAATGGAGCACTTACAGTAGCTAAGTCTCGTATGTATCTTGAACAAGAACTTGCCACGCCAAGAAAGAACGTATCATAGAAACATATTATGAGGGATCAGCATGTGACAGGGCTTGTACGTTTGCAGGATCGGGTGTCATACCCCCATCTGAACAGATATGGACAAAGAACTTCAACTTTGTCTTGTGGAACTCACACATGTCTGCATTCAAAGTCAAACCTGCATCAGAAAGTAAACAACAGACTTGTGTGAGATCTTTATCATGCCGATTCTGGGTGGCTATGAAAATCAATATGTCATTGTTATAATGTTGTGTAGGTCTTATAAACCTATATAGGATCTGCGCATTTAGACAACATAGACTGTGGGATTGGTGTCCAGACTGATTCCAGAAACCCCCACCGGGTATGTTTGCCTGTATACCAGCTAGCTCACAGTGCCACTGTAAACTCCTCCTACCAAGGAGAGAATAGTTCTTGGCAACTATGGAACATGGCAACTCTGTCACATCAGGGATCATGGAAACAGAGCAATACTTTTCTCAGAGAGATACACAGAATAAACGGTGGGGACGTTTTCTATAAGCATTTATTGAAACAGAGTCATTCTAGTGTAAAATAGGTGTGCTGAAACAACCATAAGACAGAAACAGATATAAATGATTATAAGCACCAACAAAGTAAAAGGATGGTAGATTCTCCACCATAGTGCTAAAACAATGAATACAAGCAGGTATAAAAAATACATGACAGTAATAATGCGTACTCCTATGATGCGACCCTAACTAGATGTACCTAAGTGTACCTAGCATGTATGTAGGTTTAGAGCAAAGAATCCCTCTAGGATAAAGTCAACCCCATTACCTGAAGTGAGAGACTGTGGGACCCCATCTTGATCTCAAGATGGACACCGCGCGAGGGATGTCAGACCACTAAGAGCTGGAGTGCCTGCGTGTAGGAACATCAGCGTCTTGTGTCAGTGTGTCAGCATGGAAGTCCTTTTTCTCCTCACCCTGCCTCAGCAAAGATATGGTGTTTATATACACAAAGTGGTACCCTCAGGGGATCTACCTTGCGGTGTCATGTCGGACTTAGGATGAAGGGAGGAATGACCCTTATACATAGTTATTATGCAGGAGATGGTAGTCCTGCTGAGTTTCCAAGAATCATCATGCATAATAAATGAGGCTACTTTTCAGGGAAAACTCCACATCCTGTGTGTAGTACCGTAACTAGGTAAAAGGTCATTCCCAAGAACTGTTATGTAGTGTAATGGCAGGGGAAATATAAGTGAAAGGTTTGGTTGCTACCTGAGCCTATATTGTGGTACCTATATGAAGCATAACAATAGTTGAATGCATTCACAATAGACTGTGTGACACATTGAATGACGTCTTGGAAAACTTCTGCAGCCGATGACAGACCAAAACTGAGTCTCCTGTTTCGAAAAAGACCAGCATGTGTAGAAAAGGGTGTAATGTACCAGCTGATGATAACACTATTTAAATCAAGGTGAGAGAAGCGTTATACAATTTAATTGCATTAGCATGTCAGCAATATGTGGACTTGAATGTTTTTCTCGTTCAATTGCCTTGATTGCTTGATGCATGTCAGCGCATATGTGTACAGCTCCGTCACTGTCCTTTTTGGGCACTACCACTATGAGAGGAACGATTGCCATCTGACCAGAAGAACGCTCAATCATATCATGCTAAAGTAACGATTTAAGTTCTTTCTTAACAGCTTCTTGGAAACAAAAAGCAATTTGTCTATGCCTCTGAGCAACAGGATGGACATCTTCATTAATATACAACTTTACTTTCATAGTCTTAAGCTTTCCTAAACCATGACAAAACAAATTGAATTGACTTACTATTTAATAGTGAGCATTCATTTTTTTTTTTTTTTAAATAGTGAGCATTCATGTTGTGATTCACAGAAATCAGTCCCATATCAGCATTGGTACTGAAACTGAGAAGACATGCACTTGACGCTGTACCTTGAAGCACATGAATGGGTTCTTGCACCTTCGTTTACTTGAGTTTCGTTTTCGCTACAAATGAACCTTGACTTTTTATGAGTGTCGATGCAGCTCATGTGTACACTTTGGTCTTCGAAGGTATAAGTTGGGGCAATGGAGGCATTTCATTGCATTTATCTTCAGACATTATGTTTATCGATCAAGAACAGTATCGTATAATGTTTTTATGACTTTGATGCTTTTGCACGTCGACTTTTCTTTGACGGACTCTTTTCCTCACATGCAGCCAGTCCTACATGCACCCGTTTCTCTGAAGTAAACATCGACATGGCACAATCATTTTCCTCATTTTCAATTGATATTGATGCGGAAGAACTGTTTGACAATGATTTAGATGACAATCAGCTTGGTTCAGTGTTGACTTGCCTCAATTGATGTCTTCAATTGGCCTTGTGGGTGGGTGTCGAATGTTGCTTCTGAACAATCTGGCGGCTATTTAGTCTTTGTGCTGTGGATCACTTACTTTTCCCTTCACTTTAGAAACCATCACAAAATGTTTCTCTTTCCCACAGCCTTTACATATCTGTCCAATGGCAGGACATTTCCCTTTGAGTGGAAACAAAAAAACACATCTAAAACATAACTTTTTACGTGTAGACATCACTCTGTGTCATTCAGTCTTTTGCTTTGGCTTACTTTTTATACTCATGAATAATTCAATCTGGGCACCTCCGGCCCCAAAGCTCTGGCAGCCAACAACACTCGCTCCAGACTAAGAGTTTCTCTCAACATTCGTCGTCTGAATGAATCTGACAAGCTTCTATCAATAACTCTAAGAAACATAGCTTATTCATCATTAAATTAATTGAACTTACAGTGTTTGATGAATGTATCGAGTCTCTCCACAAATTCACCAATGGTTTAACCAACGTTTTGGCATTCTTAACTGAAAATGAATCTTTTGTTATCAACATTTGGTATTAGGTTGAGCTTGAGATTCAGCCGGCAGTATTTCCTCAGGACTTCTTTCACACCATCACCAGGAAGATTTTTGAGAAACTTGATAATGTTTTTGTTATCAGTCTCTTCAAGTGTATCAATGAAATGATCAAAAGTGTCTATCCAAGAAGGCCATCAATTGCTAATATTTTGCTTTTTGGTTGTATCAAACGGTGGTGGTGGTTTCAGGAACACAGCAGCATTGTTGACCAGTGTGGAACTTACTGACAGCACTGGTGGATCAATATGACTTGTTTTAGGCAACTCATCTGTGAGACCTTGCAACGCGCTGGCCTCTGAATCATCTTTAATGATAGCTGGAAACTTGATTTGTTTTCACTGCCATCTGAAAAATGTCACTATTCTAAGAGTTGCTCTTGGCTGTTTATTCTTCGAAGACCTGTGAAGTTGTTCTGAGCCCCATTCTGAAACTTTGTGAATTAAGGGGCATATTATCAAGGACGGCGTTAAAATTATCGCCGCTTTAGCGGCAGGAAACTGCCGCTAAAAGCGGCGATAATGGGCTTGATAATATGCCACAGAGAAATCCCATAGAAGCCCATGTTCACACCAGAACATGGGCTTCTATGGGAATTCTCTGCGGCATATTATCATGCCCATTATCGCCGCTTTTAGTGGCAGTTTCATGCAGCGAAAGCGGCGATAATTTTAACGCCGTCCTTGTTAATATGCCCCTAAGTGTTTTCGGTATGGACGGCTCCATAAGCACAACACCAAGCACTTACCCTTGAGACAACTTTACAGAAGGCTGTGGTACAATAACTATCTTTAGTGTATTCAGTAAGTCATTTATTTCTTCTTTTCTAAATGTCAGTTTGCATTTTCTGACACCTGACTGATCTCCGCTTTGCAGCACTTCTGTTCACAGAGTATTTTGAAAATTATGAATATCAGTTGCTGCACTTCGTAAACCGAGTTGAATCTGCCTTCAGCGTTAACACTCTTTATAAAGTACAACTTTACCTTTATGTATAGCCTGAACAGCAGGTTTTCGAGCATCGATGTGTAGATTCTTTGCAACGCTTTCGTTGTCTTCACCTGCTTTACAGCGGCTTGAGCTGTGCTTCGACTCCGCATGCATGAAGTGTTGATTCCGTATTTCGACAGCAACAAACGTTACATGCAAAAGCAGTTTGCTTGGAAAATGGCAAACTCACTGGGAGAGCACGGTCATTCTTTGGGCTACTTATCCCATCCTTGTCGCCAGTTGTAGAGTCCTCCCCAGCCTGGGCACCCACCAATGACTATGCCACACACAGAGCTTAATTAACTCAACATTCCAAAACAAGCTTTCATTGCATTCCGCTCTGACACCTACATCACAGCTCTACGGAGTCCGATAGGAGCCGAAAGGGCTCCATCATAAAAACCGGAAGACACTTCATCAATCAGAACGAAGTCTGACTGAAAAATCACTATTAGATTCTGCTCCATGACCCATTCTCTTAGATTCTGTCACAATATCAGCCCTTATCTCTGAGCTCTACTCCATTATTTGGGTATGAGCCTCGAAAGCAGTTATCCAACAAAATGTAATTTCTGTTTTCTATCTAAAACTTTTTGCCCTAGGTAGAATGCAGGGGTATTCATAGAAATTCATGCTCTGTGCATGCTATAAACTAAACTAATGGAATGAAATGCTGTGAGAGCGCATTAAAGTGTGATCACAACAACAACAGTCTCAAAAGGGAAGAATTACTTATCCAAGTCAATGCTCCGAAGAACTTAACTAAAAAAATATGAATACTGCAAATAACTAATCCAAAGAGTGAAAAAACAAAACAAAAGTTCAAGTTGCATCACATCCAATATGCCAAAAGCACATTATGCTAAATGTGTCCACTGTGTCAGGAGAAACGTCTTTGTGGCACATGCTCCTTGCGAGAGAGACGAATGAGGGTGACACACAGTGAAGTTGACCATGTGCACCACAAGTCCCTCTACTTCCACTCACCACAGCATACTGCATCAACCCACGTGAGCCATTGATCAGATATTGTGCCATTTACATTCTACTTTCACACAGCACAGCATAAATCATCATGGAAAGTGGGTCAATTACATGTCACCTCTACCGAGCATGGTCATCATGGAGCATTTGCTGTACCACTTCAGCCACTGATCAGTCATTCAGTTATTTAGTTTACCCCTGCCCACCACAGCTTAGGGTAATGTGTCAACCCATTTCAACAATTAGTTATTGCACCATTCGCATTGTAAATCCGCCGGCCATAACATCCATCTTGTGGAAATGGGTGTGGCCACTTCTGCTATAATGTTCTTACTTCCACCTACCACAACATATATTTTGTGGGTAACGGCACACCTCCTTTTTTTGTTCTAAACAGACCTCTTCAAGTCTGTCCCTTAGAAAACTGGGCCTCCCATTTTACGTTAGGCGTCTGTCAATCATTAGTCCCCTAGACATCTAGACTGTCACCAGTCAAAGAGAGAAATTTGCTGTTAAAGTATATTAAAAAAGTCTGGAGTACTAGATCAGCACGGAAATGGAGCATGCATCTGCCATGCAGGGTGCACAAAAGTTTAATTCGAAAGCAGATGCAAGAAGGAACTTTTCCAACTTGTCTGTTCCTAAGGTCAAGACACATCTGCACCCTATGGTGATGTCCAGAAGAGGCAACACATTGCACTCTCAGAAACCATACCTGCAGTTGGGTAAATGGGGCAAGGTTCATGTACGTGGTGAAACATACTCTGAGTCTGACATAATTTCAAATATCAACCTCTAAGTTCACAAAAAATATACTAACGATTCCTGTGATTGTGGCACTGACAGGGCAGGTGAGATGAGCATTTTACATGGCACTTGAGGCAGTTGTTAGGTTTATTAAGCAGGATGTTAATAATAAAAAATGGCCTAATACACAACATCTAGATTAGTATATTTTCATATTTTTCCTAAATGTTGTTTTTAAAGAAGAGGATTGTTGTTTTTAAAGAAGAGGATTGCCCTTTTCAAAGTGGCAAGTCAGAAGGATATATTCTATGTGGATTTCATTCCATTACACGGAAGAAATTGGTTATCAAAAGAGTTACTCCACCCGTTATTCCACTTGGTCAGGTAGGGAGTAGTGTTCGATTGATCACTGTCACTCCAAGCTGAGGGTGAGTGAGAGGTTGAAGTAGGATCGAGTCATATATGAGGCCTGGACTCAGGCCTTCTTATTCCCATGTTTTATATCTGTTTGTTTGCAACTGTTCATGGAAGCCTGCAAACAAAATGGAAAGGGAAGCAGCCTCCATTGTATTCATCTGCACATTAATTGAAAGATATATATTTCCATATCGCACCCTTTACTTATTGCTGCCATATCTCACATGTACGAGGCTCGTGACCTTCGCCAGCCCACTTCCTTGGCAGCCAAAGTACAAACAGATTTCCTGAGCCAAGCTGCTTTTGTTCCTAAACGATAAAACCATTGATTTCTTGGACGCCATCCGGAGGCTCCTGAGATATGCAGAGTCATGCTGAGTCAAGGCTGTATGACGTCATCTCTAGTGGTTGCCACTGACTAGGACTCACAGACCGCTTTCTGCAGTGCGGATTTTCAACTGACCAATCAACGGGCTGGTCTTATTTATTGCCTGTATGACTTCTGCGTGCTAGCAAATTCTGTTTTAATACTCCTCATATGACTACTCCTCCCCTAATATCAATAATGCTAACAATAACTTATTTTAAATAGTGTTTCATATCATACTTCTACCCATTTTATGCCCTAATAGATGAAAGAGCACTTGGAGCAGTAATTGTGGTGCTAAGTCCTCTTGCTGGGTTAATGAAAGTTTAATGGTGCTGGTATATTTTAGGAATACTTTAACAGCCCAGAACCTGCGTTCAGTTAGTGAAAAGAAAGGATCACAGAAGAAAACTGTGCCACGAACAAGGCAGATGTTACAACATTACAGTTGGACATGGCCGCTGGAAGTAGGCTGCAGTGGTGCTGAAGCACACCCACAATAACCATGCTGGAGTTCAGAAGGTGAATTAGCCATTAAATGCTTTTACATTTTGTTTTTGTCTTGTCACATTTGGTGTGCTTCAAAGACAGAGGTCAAATAACAGGCTGTGTCTTCTGACAAATTGCTGAATATTCTTTTAACATGAAGATTGGTGTTTACTTTTCTTTCTGTGACTACAAAGTTAGAGGGTTTTGTAAAGTGAACTATCTGACAATCTTGCAGCTGTACAGGGAGTGTGAAAGGAAAGGCTGGAGGATGTCAGTTTTTTAACTAACGCATAGCAACATTTAAGTACCTGCAAATGAACTGTCCACACATTTCAAATGTTATCATCAGTTAGGAAAGCACAAATTAATTGAATTTTTCTGTAAATCTGAAAAATGATCAAAACAAATGAAGACACCTTACTTGGTGATGTGCAAATGATTAACATTTGCTGAAAATCGATTTCCAACCATTATCATTTGTGCGCTATAAAACTTTGTCAGAAAAACTGCATGCAAGTGCGAAATTTGTGAATGAAAATGTGCTGTTTGTAAATGATAGTGCAATACTGCACCACTCTTTAGTAATATATTTGGAAAAGTGTGCTTCAAAATGCCCCACCATCTACATACCCTTACCACTCTCCTGCTGAATATGCATGACACATTCTTTGCATGACGCTTTAATTTTTCACAATCCCTATGACTTCAGTGATGTTACATTGATGGCAGCATTCCCCCTCTGAAAATTGTTCCCGCACTATTGCAGTCGGATAAACTAGGCGACCACATAAGATTTTTGGAAAATAACAGAGGAATATGTTAGGGGCTGCTAGAGGAACACCACCCTAGACCCTAATGGTGTTGTGCAGTTCCTTGGAATCCCCAGGACCTGCACGTTTTTGGATGACCTAAACTGAGGGATTGTTGTCCCAACCGGCTTACGGACACCCCACAGGATATGTAAGCCGTCAGACCACCTAGCCCCACCGTGCCACTACCCCCCCACTATATTTTACAGTGAAGTAGGTAGTTTCTGGCAACCAGTGAACTTGACATCCCTGATTCCTCAGGGATCGTGAAAACAGTACAGTACATTTTGCTCATACACTCGTGCTTGCTTACTCTCAGAAAACACAGGTTGGCTATTAGGATGTTTCAAGAAGTATTTATTGGTCCAGCGACAGCCTTGTGTGTAAAAGTAAAACATATGTGCTGCAACAATCAGGAGACAGAAGCATACGAAAGAGATTGCTAGTACCAATACAGTAAATACTAGATACATTTATACCAGAGTGCTAATAAGATTAACAAAAGCAGTTCAGATAAAAACAATAGCAAATGCATATTCCTAAAATGCACACCCAAAGTAATTTGCCTAAATGTACCTAGCCTAGATCTGTGTGTGTAGCATGTATATGCTTATATGTATGTATGTAGCCAAGAAACCCTTAGGGAAGAACCAGCACCCTCACCTGATGGTTGAGAATGAAGAACCTTGTTTCTGCTTCGAGGATGACAGCCCACAAGGGATGTCAGATAGCTGCATGTCGAAGATTCAGCATGCAGGACCCCATGTCAGCTTGAAAGGAATTCTCCTCTAATTTGCAGGGGGTAACAAGGGTCTTATATACTGGAGTTGTCACTCCAGGGTTTCTTCTAGAATCATTATGTTTTGATAAACAGTCATAAATGTTTTAAAAACAATCATACACTTTTTTTCAAACAACTGCGGTCATGCACAGCGGGCTGTTGGCCAAGGATGAAAAAAAGTGGTGACCTTTATAAAGAGTAATTATGCCGTGCCTGGGGACATGTTTATGTACACACAAGGAGATGATGGACATAGCGCTGAAACTTTTCAGACACTTACCCCCAGTCACAGATCTGGGTTCAACCCATGTCTTCCCTGGACGGAGCGCTTTGTATGCTTTGTTCAGGGAAGACATGGCTTGGCAGTTCGGGCTAGACTGTTCCCATGTGGCACAAGGTCAAGACTGATTTGCATATAGTTGTGTCTGAACTGGGGTGGCAAAGTGAGCTAAAGAACAGTGATGGATTATACCCAGATCTGTGACTGGGGGTGAATGTCTGAAAAGTTTCAGTGCTCCGTCCATCATCTGCTTGTGTTTGCTTTGTTTGCCCTAAGTTGGCAGGGTATACTGAGACGCGGATCCCTTGCTCACTTTGCCACTGGATTTAAGCTAGCCTGCTGATGAAGGGTGTTTCCCTCAAACCGGTCCCAGGATGCTTATTTCCGGTCCAGGGGAAGACATGTTTGGCAGTTCGGGCTGGACTGTTCCCATATGGCACAGGGTCAAGACTGATTTGCATATAGCTGTGTCTGAACTGGGGTGGCAAAGTGAGCTAAAGAATGGTGATGGATTCAACCCAGATCTGTTACTGGGGGTGAGTGCCTGATAAGTTTCAGCACTCCATCCATCATCTCCTTGTGTTTGACATGTTTATGTACGTCAGGTACAGGGATTATGATAGAATACTAAGAGCCTGGTGTGGAAGAGACAGGAGCAAGCTACTAGGCAAAAGGTCACCTGTTTAGAATTGTCATTGTCGTGTGGATGGGACAAATGTATGTTAAAAGGGGTGTACATGACAGGACTAACCTAAAGGACATGACATTGGTATTAATGCTGCATTATTTAAGGACTCGGCAGTCATTCAGGCAAATACTCTTTGCCATTGTTCCATTCAATTATCGACTCATTGACATTGAGGCAAGATATAGGCTAACATACTGCTTGAGGAACTTGATGCAAGGGTACAGGAAACCAGCCTGAATAATCCTACCAAATTGGTCTTTGTGCAGGCTGTGGAACATCTGTCAATACTGTACCTTTATCTGTCATCCAGTACGCTCTTCATGTCATTTAAGGCTCGCTCTTTGCATGCTTCCGAGACTTTAAAGCTGCGTTTGCCCTGCTGCAATGCTGCATGCACCTTGTTCCTGTGAACTTAATTAAAGAAGATTAAATCAATTGCTGTAAGTGTGATTACTACAAGCTCCCAAAGAGAAGCTTTGGAATAAGTTACTTGCCTGGTGAATAACTATAAACTTTTAATGGCTATTCAAGTTGTCCAAGCGGGCGCTTGAGCCGCTATTATTTTGGGATCAAATATTGTTATCTCGAGCATGATAAGCACCAACAAGAAATACAACCTCCCATCTTGTAATCTTTCCTTACCAGATTTGGGGCAGACATTCCTTGGTGGAAGTACTTTTCCAACAAAGCTAGTAAACATACATAGATCACCCCAATAACCTGATTATGACTGTTTTGCTCGGCAGGACCCAAATCCGGCAACAGGGATCACTAAAGGCTGTTGTGAAAGTTATGAATGTGTAAAGCTATTTAGTCCAGGCACATATTAGATTAAAATAATATTGGGGGTGAACATTTATTAGCAATATGTTGGCTGTTTCACTGTAATCTAGAACTTGTGAGACTTTTGCCGCTGGGGCTGCTGAGTCTACGGTTCAGCAATTATCTAACATTATTAATTTACAAACAAAAAGATGTTTAAAAAAAGATGATAAAGGCAAGGGTGGGAAGTTAAAGTTTTAATCCCCTTGAAAAAACAACAAAAATGCAAACTGAAGAACTTTTTTCACAGAGAAGGATTTTATCAGATTGGTTTCAGCCTGGTGAACACCATTCTAGATGGAAAAATAGGTTCGACGAAAAAAGATTAGTCAGAACCGTTTTCTTCAAATTGTATTTTCGAGAAATACACATACAAGCAATAAAACGTACAGAATGGTTGTGATGCTGAAAGATCTAGTGAATATAAATACTCTCGGGTTTGATACGAAGTAAGAGATAGGCACTATCGGCACCTGTCCTGTATTAAAACAAAAGATGTGTCATAAAATGATGTGCTCAGCCCCCTGTTGAAAACAATGCAAGGGCTATTATTGCTGCCGATCCCAAGGAAAACTGATTGCCCCTTTACTGCATAATATTGAGAGTTTACCAGGAAAGTCTGACAAATGACTGTGGACTATGTGCTTGTTTTATGGAATAAATCTTTTTATTTGTTTCATATTAACATGACGTTTTACTTGTCTGCAGCCTATGGCCAGCAACGGATTTCAAATGTATCAATAAAGACACAACAATGCGCCTACAACCTGGAGGCCGGCCGCAAACATATTAAATGACAACAGTCCACATAGCAGACTACATGCGTATGTTTATCAGATTATTACGCCATTTCCTGCAAAACATAAAAAGAATAATAAACAACATCGAGAATGGGCACACGGACGAATCCAAAGGCCCATAACTCAAACATAAAACAGTGCGCCCCCCCCCCCCCCCCCAACCCCTTATCCCATCTCCTCCGCACCCATGGATGTTCCCATGTTGCTTCTGAAGTGTTGACTCTAGTATGTTCCGTGTCAACTCCCTTGGGGATCCGCACTTTGAGTGGTAGAAGTGAGACGCAAGATTTGTAGGAGCTTGGGGCAGGTTAATTCCCTAAATCCTTTGTTTAGAATTGAGATAAATGGAGCCCACAGTTCCGTGTATGTTTCAGCTTTGTTGTCTGCCAACATAGATAAGTGTTCCATTCCCAAAACCAACCACAACCGTCGCAACCAGGCAGCATGGTCTGGGACCCCCTCGTAACCCCAATGGGCAAGTAGCTCTAATGCTGTTTAGGGCTAAGGCTGTCTGCCGCCCTCTCAGAGAGCATAAGGGGAAAGTCAGAGGGATATGGAGACCCAATAGTGTGTACCTAGCGAAGCGCGGAGTATCCGTATTGAAGGCCTCGTTTATGTCTTCAAGTATCATGTCCCAGTATCTCACTTGTTTGAGGCAATGCCAGAGCAAGTGTACTAAGGAGCCTGTCTGTCCACAGCCACGCCAGCAATAGGGAGGGGAGGTCTTTAATCCAGTAGTATTGACAGACCGGGGTTAAGTACCAATATGTTGCACCCTTGTAAGCTGCCTCCGTACCCGGAATGTCATGGGCCGTGTGGTGAGTTCTAAAGCCATTCTTTGTCTTTGAAGGGTCTACCTATTTCCTTCTCCCACCGTAGCTGCCCCTTGGACTTTGCAGGTGAGGCATCTACCGAGAAAAAGGTGTATAGTTCTGATATAAGTCACTTGTCATCACTTTGCGTGATGCGCCATTTTTCAAACTGAGTTAATTGGCAAGAAGCACCTGCTCTCATCTCTGAAGAGGATACCCAATGGCATACTTGAGTAGACATATAATGGTCAGATGCGGGGATTGCATAATCCTCCTGAAGTTGCTTTAAAAGGATAATCCCAGCCTGATCAAATAGGGAACATACCCTTTTGCAGCCCTCCTCCCGCCACCACTGAAATGATTCCAATTTAATTTGGGTGGGAAGTCTGGGTTGTCCACCAGCTGGGCCAGCGAGGAGGGGAATGAGGTAAAGCCTTGGCGGATCCCTATAACATTCCAGACTTTTAGAGTAGTCGCTGTGATCGGGGAGGAATAGAGCCCCCATGCTTTGTGCCTACGCGGAAGCCAGATCGCACACCAAATATTTGTTCCTGCTATAGTTTGGTCCGTAAACAACCAGTGTTTCTCTGAGAGGGAACGATTCAACTTCAGACTATAGCGCAGCTGGGATGCCTGGAAATATCTAGACAGCACTGGGACGCCCATCCACCATCCCATTTTTGGTTTAGTAATCTGTGCGAAGCTGAGTCGAGGCTGCTTCCTCCCCCATATAAAGCGGTTGATCGCCCATTGTAGGCTCTGAAATGTAGCTGAGGATGGGGAGAAAGGAATGGCCTGGAAAATATATAGTATGCGTGGCATGATCGTCATCTTGACTGCGGCAATGCGACCCGCCCAAGAGAGGCCCGACCAAGCCCATATAGATAAAGTTTTGTTGGTCTGGTCCAAGAGCGGCCCGTAATTGGCTTTAAGTGTTTTGGCCGGGGTTCGCGCCAGGAGAATACCCATGTATGGTATGTGATTGCTGGCCCAGGCGAATGGAAATTGCCTCATCAGGGTCTCTATCGTATCCGGGTGGGTGGAGAGGTTCAATATTTGAGATTTGGTAAAGTTCACCTTCAAGCCCGATACCTCGCTGAAGCGGGAGAACTCATCCACCAAGGCCAAGATCAAGACTCTGGGTACGTCAAGGACAGTACTACATCATTGGCATACAGGCTGATTGTGTGGGTGCCAACCCCCAGGCAGATCCCCGAAATCGTTAGGTTATTTCTAACTCTCTGGGCCATCGGCTCCACATACAGGGCGAATAGCAATGGGGACTGTGGGCATCCCTGGCCGGTACATCTGTATATGGGGAAGAGCTCGGAGGAGCATCCGTTGACTTTAACGGAAGCCCTATGTGCGTTGTAAATGCACCTCGTCCATCGAAGGAACCTCTCGCCAAAGCGGCGGAGTGTCTCGAACAGGAATGGCCTGAGAACCCAGAGAGCAGAAGGGCCTCCTTCCGGGAACGGTCAATAAGATCTGTGAGGTGTATAAGACGTTTGGCATTATCCCCACATTTTCTCGAGGGTATAAATCCGGCCTGATCCTGGTCAATGAGACTCGCCATATAGGGGTTAATGCGCGCTGTCAATATACTCGTAAATAATTTAGCATCGACATTGAGCAATGAGATGGAACGGTTGGAAGAGCAGTCCAGGGGATCCTTGGAGGGTTTGAGTATTATCAATATAGAGGCCACAGAGAGAGAATCAGGCAACACCCCCGTATGAATAAATGAGTTGAAACGCCTCGCCAATATAGGCACCAGTTGCTGACAGAATTTCTAGTAAAACAGAGGGGTAAAGCCGTCTGGGCCCGGGGATATAGACGTTCTGAGGCGGGCGATTGCCACCACCACCTCATCAACCTGGAAAGGGCGATCGATATGCGACGTGGTGTCAGCCGGCAGCGTAGCCAGCTGCACGTTCTGGAAATAACCATCCAAGTCCTCCTGCGGAGAATCATCCTCAGCATAGAGCCTGGCATAAAAGGCACGGAGAGCTTCCGTAATTTGTAAGTCTGTATAGACGGTTTCCCCGGACGGAGCTTTAATTGCCGGCACCATTCCAGTTACCTCCCTCTGGCGTAGTTTGTGAGTGATCATACGGTTCGAGCGGTTGCTGCTAAGAAAGAATTTTAACCGAAAGTGTGGCAAAGCATATTCTACTCCAGGTCCAAACGGCGAAGTATTAGACATTTCTTTTCTAACTCCCTCCAGATTCGATGAGCCCCGGTGCGTTTATGTATTGACTCTAGCTCCGCTACTGCCGCCTCTATCTGCTTCCTCTGCTTTTTTCGGAGTCTGTTTTTGCCTGCAGATACAGTTCACCCCTTATGACTAGTTTTAAAGCTTCCTACAGAGAGGCCCGGCAGACCCCATTGCAGTCGTTTGTGGCAAGATAGTCCGCGATTGCTTTGTGGTGTGGTTTTGTGTTCTGTTCCGAATGTAGCATTTCGTCACTGTGACGACACCGTTTCTGTCGGGGATGGGAGGAGCCCAGACTCAGGGTTAGCATGATCAGGGCATGATCCGGAAGAGAGCGAGGCTCTATTGTTGCCTCTACTACTCCTCCCATGAGGCATCTGTAATCAGAAAGTGATCTATGCGGGAATAGGACTTGTGGGCTGCAGTATAATAGGTGTAGTCAGTGGTAGAGGGATGTGTCTGCCTCCATATGTCATTAAGGGAACTGTTGGTGAGCCAATGATGTCCCACCTGTGAGAGAGTCCCAGCTTGTGTAGTGCGTTGCCCAGAATGATCCAAGTCCGTGTTCATTACAAGATTCAAGTCTCTCACCACCCACCAGTCGGACATGGACAGAACTTGTTTAAGGTGAGTAACCAGGAAGCATTCCTGGTGTTTGTTTGGTGCATAAAAAGATGCCACTGTAAATGGTGTATGACCCCAGTGAAGCCTAACCCCTTTACTCTGCTCCTATGTTCAGCTATCACATCGGTGACCTTAACCTGGAAGCCCTGGGTGATCAGTATGGCAACCTCATTCTTTTTAGATGTGTCCAAGAACCAATATTGTGTGGGAAACCTGGGTGAGCGCATGCAATGGGTATCTCTGGCTAGTAAGTGGGTTTCTTGCAATAAACAGATGTCCCCCCGCCCCTGAATGCTCCAAATAGGACAGGATTGCTTTGCGTTTCACTGGACTATTGAGGCCTCGCACATTGAGGCTCACTAAGCGAATGTTATGTGTCATAGAGACTCAATAGACCCCAGTACTCCTCGCTCAAGAAGCCCTTGTCGCGCCTATAAGGTGGTAGTGGGATGCCCTGCTGTAAGATTCCTAGTACTCCTGCAGCCCTTGCAGAGCTAAGTTGGAGCGGAGGAGAAGAAGTGAAAGAAGACAGAAAGAACCCCAAAACCAGCAAAAGAAACAAGTGACCAAAGTCTGTTAAAACAATTGTGTGGGGGTGAGATGTGGCCACCTACAGGACGACCAATCCATCGAGGAATCCCTTAGGGGACCATGGAAGAGTACCTTGAGTGGACAGCTGGATGAATATGTCAAAAATCGTCAGTCCTCTAGCACCTCCGCCACTGCCGATGAGTCGATACCAGTACCCCCGTCCCATCCCAGGGAGGCGCCACTATCAAGTCATCAGGCCCTTGAAAGGGTAGATTCTGTAGACAGGGCCTGTAGGACTGCCTGTTGTTCTTTGGTGATGGTGTCCAGATTGGGGCGAGTCCCGCTGCGGTTGTTTGTCACCATCTGTCACGCCAGTCGCTGCTGTTTAGGGGGGCAGGCTGATCCTCAGTGCCCTCCTGTGCCTCGATGTGCAATAGGGAGCAGGCCTCTTTAAGAGATCTGAATTGGTGAAGTGTCCCTTTATAGCGCTGGGACACCTCTGTTTGAGGTAGCTGTTTGAGCTCTATAAATGTCGGTATTATTATTATTATTATTAGCAAAAAATAATACAGAAGGGATGACCCCAGCCCTGTGCAATAACTCTGTAACAGGACGAAAGTATTTATGTTTTTGCAATGTAATCCTGGAGAGATCTTGATTAAAAGTTGGGGAGTGGCCCCTGAACTGAACTGGGTGTGAGGTTCTGGCTTTCTTAAGGATGTCCTTCTTCATCTGAAAATCATGCACACATACCAGGATGTCTGCCGGGGCCCCTTTCCGGACCTCTCGGGGCCCACTCTATGGACCCAGTCCAGCTGCATGGTAGAGTCCTCTGCAAGACACAGGACATGGCGGAAGAGATCTGTGATGTAGTCGTGTATGCTGGACCCTTCTGCTTTAGATGGCACTCCTCTGATCCTGATGTTGTTCCTTCTAGATCTGTTATCTAAATCCTCATTGTGTGCCTGAAGATCTAATTGTTGGTCTTGTAGCTTGAGGACTTCCTGTTGGAGACAAGCAACCTCCTCTACCCTCTCAGATTCTCTTTCTTCTAACTCGGCTACTCTTCCTCCCTCCTACATCGTCCACGTTGTGTCTCATCTTCCGGATTTCCATGTCTGTTTTCATCATCTGAAAGTCAGCACACAGGGAGGAGAACAGCATTTCCATGAATGACTTAGTTACTGTCCCTTCACCATCTTCAGAATCCGACCTGGCGTCTGTTCCTCTGATTGCGTTTCTATCCTCAGTTTGGCTACCACCTGACTTGGCAAACATTTCCTTTAAAGAGCGCTCTTTCTTTGTCCTTTTCCCGGCCATCATGCAAGAGTCAAGCGCAGCGTGTGCCCCGCTGTGGCTTCTTCCCGCTTGCCCTGCGTCACTGGGCAAGTCCAGCAATCTAAGCCATCCGTCAACCACAACGCTTATGGGCCTCCTCTAGAGATGCCAGACGAGCAGGCCTCGAACCTTCCAACTGTAGTGGCAGCTGCAGGCAGTACGATGAAGTCCCCTCAGGCTAACCAACATGTCAGGGAGCAGGTAATCCAGATCAGCACCCGCCCAGCTCTGCCCTTAAGGTACTACTGGATATCAGACATGGTGCATAGGGCCAAGCTACCTCCTTTCTCCTTACCGGTGTCACACGGACCGCCGACTCAGCACTTCCCAGATTAATGGCTTTTAGATGTCTCGGGGGTCCGATCCCCCTTGATGCATTATCCAGCCTAGTTCTTTGTTCATGCCTGCCCTCCGCTGCACTTGGGCATGCAGCGTAATTCCCTGCAATCAGCAACTGCGAAGAAGACCCAGGTGAGTGGCATTCAGGTGTCCTGAGGGCCCGACCCCCATCAATGCACTGGCCTCCTAATTCTTTATTCCTGCCCCCTCCACCGTGGCCACACACCCGGCGCTGTTTTCAACTAACAGGTCATGCAGGAGAGGGGGAGGACTGTTCGCAATGGCAGCTGCCTTCTTCACCGCCACCCTCGTAGGCTGCAGTAGTGTCTCCACAGATCCCTGGTGGGACCGCTGTCTCCCTCAACAGCCTCCAGGAGAGAGGCGGGGCCACTCTCAGGCCGGCGGGCCGCGTGATCCAGCCGTTAGCGAGCAGGAGAAGTCCAAAGACGCGATACCTTGGCTCCCACCGGACTCAAATGCCCCCCTCTACACCAGGTCACTGCAGCCGAAAGGAGAGCTCCTCCTCCCCGTTTCAGGCCACACGGCCGTGCTGGATGGGAGCCTTCTCTGCAGTTCATGCCATCTCCTCTGTAAGCCCCAAGGGCAGGCCATGCCCCACAGGCCCGGCCATGCGCCCTAGTCGGCTCGCCCATCAATTCGTCAGGCCAAAGGCCCTGGGCGCCCCACACCCCTCAGCGGGGCTCTGGACGAGCACACTCTACTCCGCTGGCTATAGGCACCTCCGAGGACCGAGACAGAGGGTCCGTGAGTGCTCTTCCAGTGCTAATGGTGGTGGCGGCGCGGAGCGATAGGAAAGCACGTCCTAGCCATCTGCCATCTTGGCCACCCCCCCTAAGTGCTTGTTTTAGATATTTGTTTAGTCTTCCAACCATGACCCTGGTTTTCTGATGATTGAATAAAACTGTGGAGGACCTTTCGTAAACGTGAACGAAAATGGTACCTGAATCATGATCCCACTGATAAAGTGGGTCACACAGCATTCCTACATCCTGCATCAAAACGAGCTCACCATTTGTCAGGGTAAATCTAATTTTTATACAGATAAAATAGGAGGGGCGGGTTACTCCCCTAAGCAGCTTTTTAGGGTGGTTAGAGAGCTCTCGCAGCCACTTATTCCTGGTCTCACGAATCCTTCACAAATCAGGACTGGAGGAGAGGATTAGGCTACTATGTCTTCTTTATTTTGCACCAGCAGCCATTAATAAACATTTAATAAAACTGTACAAACCACATTTCCGAAAAATTGGAAAAGGAAACAGAAAATAGTCCATCCAATCCGAGGCCAGCATGTCCTTGAAGAACTACCAGAAGACACTTTATTCCCGCTTTCTTCGCTGCTCCAGCAGCTTAATTTAGGTGCTTTATTTATTCTGTGTTTACTCGGTGGTCACCAGGGGTCACTACTGCAACCCCTGGCATGCCCCTTGTGACCCTTGGCACTGCCTTTGTGACCCCTAGCATGAGCAGTGGCAAAATCAATGCCAGGAACAGAAGCAGCTCATCCTTCTGGCTGTCGTTGAAGGCTGTTCGCTGACAAAATATCGCTCAGTTTGTGTGTTGAAAGGTTCGGGTGATTCGTCAAGCGGGGCCGAGAAAAAGGGGGGTCCCAAAGCGTGTTTTCTCCATGTATAGGAACTTTATTACAGGCTACAGCCCCACCTGCTGAACAGAATTACACCAAATTTGGCAAACATGTAGGTCTTGGTTTAGATTGCGCCCTTTTTGTTAATGGTGTAAATCCATTCAGTAGATCCTGAGAAAATTAAAAAAAGAAAAATATCGATATCTGAGCACAGAGGAGGGTTTGCGAACCCTCCTGGGCACGAGCTTCACTGTGATTGGCTGCCAACACTCCAAACCAGGAAGTGTTGGCAGCCATCTTGTGACTCGGTAAGTGAGTCACAAGAAAAAGGGTGAAACAAAGTGAAAAATGAAGAAAAGGGGGCAGGGTAGAAACACCCTGACCCCCTAGGCCTGCTCAGGGGGTCCCACAAGGCCCCCCAGACAAAAAAATGCATTTTTTTAGAACAAATTGGGCAAATTTGGGTTGAGATTTATATAATAAATTATGTGTGGGGGGAAAGATCCCCACCACGTGCCCTGGGGACCACCACCTCTCCGGGGCACAAAATGATTTTAATTGCGGGGGTACGTAGTGGACTCCTTGGCCCCAGGGACCACCACCTCCCCGGGGCTTTAAAGACTTGGGAGGGGGGGGGGGCCACACAGCCCCCCTCCAGGAGCCCTTGATGGCCCGGGGTACTGCCACCCCCACCCCCGGGACATTGCTGTTTGGTATGGCAGTGCGGGAGCACGGCTCTCGCCCTGCCATAGCAATCCCTGCTTTGCTTCATTGAAGCGAGAGCAGGAAAACCTGCTCTTGCTTCAATGAAGCAAAGCAGATTGCGTTTGAGCAATGGGAGCTGCATGTTAGCAGCTCCCCATTCTCAAAAGCAATGCCGGCTCCCGCAGGAGGGGGGAGCAGGCGGGATCGTGGGGGCATTGGGGCTCCAGAAAATAGTCCATCCAATCCGAGGCCAGCATGTCCTTGAAGAACTACCAGAAGACACTTTATCCCTGCTTTCTTCGCTGCTCCAGGGGCGATGAGGTCATCCTGTGTTCTGAAGACCTTAGGACACAAGTGGACTTCCTCCTCCGAGCAGCAGTGCGCCAGAAGCCGCGTTTGCAGTGTGGTGTAAAAAGGGACGTGGCCTCGGAACACCTTTCTGCAACGCAGCTCTGTGGAGCTTACTGAAGGTACCTGGTGGGCTAGTTGGCCCCAGGGACCCTCAAGATTCAAGGGGACTTAATCCCCCAACTAACAACGCACCAGGGGGAGCCTTTGCACAGTGGTGCAGTGTGGGGGTGGGGCCTGATACAACAAGTTAGCAATCCTGCTGTGTGGGACTTACTGGAGGTAATAAAATGGGTTAGTTGACCCCCAAGGTTGACATTGGGGACTAACTATCCCTCCTGTTACGTCCGCTAAATCCCACACAGTGGGAGTGTTAAAAGGTGTTTGGAGGCCATGCTCACCTTTCTCCACCACTCTGCAAATGCGACTGATATGTTATAGTTAGAAATTAACATTTAAAAAACCTTTGAAATTCACTGAAAAAAACATAGGTTTCAGGGACGTTACAGTTAGAAATTGACATTTAAAAAACCTTAGAAATTCACTGAAAAAACCATAGGTTGCAGGGACGTTATAGTTAGTTGGAAATTTCCTCTTATTTCTTTTCATCTCGTACAAAACCTGAGAAATTCCGCCGTTATAGTACAGCTAACTATGACTCGCACCCCCGTTATGCACTGCTGATGACGTCACATATTACATAATTCATGACATAGTCAGTGACATCACTGATGACATCATCCACGTAAAAATCTGATGCACCTCCTCACACCCTAATATAACCTTTGATACACCCACTCTAAAGTACAGACTACCATT
The DNA here is from genome assembly GCF_964204655.1 of Triturus cristatus. Taxonomy (NCBI): domain Eukaryota; kingdom Metazoa; phylum Chordata; class Amphibia; order Caudata; family Salamandridae; genus Triturus; species Triturus cristatus. The sequence continues at coordinate 267,973,725 of NC_140585.1, forward strand.
TTCGAAACCATAGACACACCAATACCAGTTACTACATACGCACTCACTGATTCCTAGGTCTACACACACATCCACTCATTCACCCATACAGTCACTCATCAATACATCACTATCATATGCACTCACACACCTATACAATCACACACCGCCACTCATCCAGAGTTACTCACACACCTAGTCAGTCATGCAAAGAATCAATCACACTTCCATTTACTCACCTATACAGTTATACACACACCACCTCACTTATTCATACAGATACTAACGTATACTTAATCTCTTATACAATCACTGATACAAGTACACACTCATCCATACAGCCACTCTCACAATCACTGACTCTCACGTATAGTCATTTATATACTTCAACTCTCACATACACTGCCTTTTAGATATGTTGTTACTTGGACATGTACCACTGAGACATCCATTCACTCACCAACACACCCATACACCCACTCACCCATCCATACAGCTGTTTCCACATGCACTCTTGAACCCATACACCCAGTGAATCAACCACTCACACATCTATGCACGGTTACACACTTCCCACCCACCCACACACACACACTCAGGCACCCCTACAAATACTCAGGCAACAAATCAATAACCCATATAGACACTCATGTAGCTACTCACCAAACCATGCAGCAGCTTACACAACAACAGACAGACTGATACAGACATTCAAACAGTTTAGCCACTAACCCAAGCATTCAGTAAGACACATTTAATCACCACTTATACAGTCAGTCACACACCTACTAAATATTCCCATCCAGACACTTATACACCCACTAATTCTTCAATACACCTTGGCATATATATAAAACATATTTCAACTTTATAGAAACACACAGTCACTGGATGATGTCATCAGTGATGTCATCAGTGATGTCATTTGAGATGTCATCAATGATGTCATCAGTGATGTCACTGACCATGTCATGAATGATGTAATATGTGACGTCATCAGCAGTGCATTGCGGGGGCGCGAGTTATAGTTAGCTGAACTAACCATAACGGCGGATAATTCTCAGGTATTGTATGAGTGAAATGTCCAACTAACTATAAGGTCCCTGAAACCTGTGGTTTATTCAGTGAATTTCTAAGGTTTTTTAAATGCTAATTTCTAACTATAACGTGCCTCAAACCTATGTTTTTTTCAGTGAATATATATATATATATATATATCTCCGCTCCACTCGCACCATGTCCGAGTCACTCGCGGTCGGGTGCTGTTAGTGCGGCGGTGCCTGCCGCAATTTATTTACGCTCCAATATTTCTCTCTTGCAAAGAAATAAAAAGCACTCACGGGTAACGTGTTGACGGGTCTTTATTGCCAGAACAAACGTGTTTCGGCGATCTGCCTTCTTCGGTGCAAGAGAGAAATATTGGAGCGTAAATATATATATATATATATATATGTGTACAATACATAAAATATAATTAAAAAATTGTATTATAAATTAAAACATTAAACTATTTAAAAATCTTCAATCTTCAAACTTACATTTCCCACTCCAGTGAGTGCAACAGTAGGGAAATTTACTCCCAACACTGTACTCCTATAACAAAAAACCCACACACAAAAAATATAAACAAATACCCTAATTAAATATAAATTAATTAATTATTATTAATGATCAACTAATTTTTAATTATTCAACAAAAAGTACTTCCCACCCTTCACCCCTACAAACCCCACAACCCACACCTTAAATTAATTAAACAAATTCCATGTTTAATTTTCATTTAAATTATTAATATCAATTAACAACTCATTAATAATTAATTAAGTATAAATTACTTCGCACTCCATAAACCCCACAACCCACACCTGAAGAAAATCACACAATTACCATAATTAATTATCAATTAATTAGTTAATATAAATTAACGACTAATTAAACATCAATTACTTGCCGACCTTTACCCCTATAAACCCCACAACCCGCACCTAAAATTAATATAACAATTTCCATAATTAATTTTCAATGAATTAATTATTATAAATTAACAACTAATTATTAATCAAAAATATTACTTCCCACCCTTTACCCCTATAAACCCCACAGCCCACACCTACATTTTTTTACACAATTAACATAATCCATTATCAATTAATTAATTAATATTAATTAACAACCAATTAATAATTAATTACAAATTAATTGCTTCCCACAATCAACGCTATAAAATCTAAATTAAATAAATAAAAAATAATCATTAATTTAATATACTTAAGTTACTTCCCACCCTATTCCCTTATAACCCACAACCCGCTACGGCTCAAAAAAATGCAAAATTTAATTAAAATAAAATTAATTCCTACAAAAAATGTAACAAATATATTAAAAATATATACAATACTTATACAAATAACATACATCACATACATTTAAAATATAAGCTAAAATACATGACACTAATAAAAAAATCGATATTTTAAACACCTATATTTTGCAAACAATATTAATGACTTTTCTATTTTAAAAACGATATTTCGTACCTTAAATTAAAAATTCTTGACCAAGATATTCTTGCTGTCAATATTTCTGAATCACTATATTTACAACTCGATATTTGAGCAAGTCGAAATTTCCAACTGGATATTCTGTCAAAGCACCTTTGAATGCTTTGTCAATTTTTTATTATTCTAATAGTGAATAATATTATATTATTCGCTGTTAGTTTAATAAAAAATAGAGTTAAAATTGCTGGTATATGACTTTCCCTGGCAGAAGATGTAAGTAAACCAAATGCTTTTAAATGTATGTAAGTTGTGTGCATGCTTGCAGTTTTGGGTGTTTATGTAAGAGAGTGTTTGTATGCGTGTATATGTGTGTATGTATAAGCGTGTGTATGTGTGAGTATGTGTTAGTGAAAGTGTAGGTCAAAGGGCATGTTAAGTCACTTCCGCTATCCCTGGCATTTTAGTTAATTGACATCCATGTGTTTATGTTTTCAGGCCAATTCTTGGCTATAAAGTATTGTATGTATGCCCAAGTTCACAGTTAATTGAGCCGATTGCTGCCTAACCATTATTTTGTCCCCCAGCGTGGTCGTGGGAACCTTTACCCCTGCTATGTGGCCGCTCCTTTCAATTTGGGCTATGTCGCACAGTGCGGTCAGCCAACTGCTAGACAGCCCCCACACCCTTGACTTCGCACTCAGCGAGCTCTATCTCCCAGCAGCACCTGTCAAACAAGGTGAAGCGTGACCGGCTGCTCAGACATACTGGGGCTGTTTAAAGGTTTTTGCCTTTCCTTTTGTCCACATTTTGCTTAATATTAATTTCAAACAGAGCCACCACCTGGAGACAGAACAACCGGTTCTGTCAGATTAATATTTGTTGTTGAGACACATCTCAGGTGGCCATTTCAGTCACTAGTTGTTGCACCCAGTGGAATCTAAGGGCTTCTGCCATTACTATCCTCTCATTTTTGGCTTTAGGCATTCCTTGTCACCATGCATGACCCTGGGAAGTAATTGGAGGAGGTTACCTACCTCTCTATAGATGATCACGTCTGTCAGATCATGGACACATCCATATTACAAGCTATATGTCAAAAAGTGGTGCCCTTGAAGCAGAAAATTCTTCTCATGGAGACTCAGTGCCAAAAAACCCTTACGTCGAGGTAAGAATCTGATGGGCCTCAGGCACCCCTACCTCCAGGGCAGCACTTAGCACCATGTTCTGATCCTTAGCGCAAATGAGCAGACAACCTGGTCAATTTTGACACTTTTGCTTGCCTTATGAAGGCATCCCAACTTTCCCACATCGATTTGCAGGATCAAACTCCTGGCACAGCGGAAGGCTCCTCCTTTCCTCTCCCTTCACCTGATCCTTTGGAAAGGGACACTCTTTATAACATCTCTGATGGGGAGGGTGACCCCAACAGGCCTTGGCGTCCTTCTGGGAAACCTGGGGGTAATACTGCTCCAGATAGGCCTTCTCAAAATCGTGACTCTGACATGTTGGACACTGATGAGTTAATGCATCCAAGTTCTGCGGAATGGCCACTGCGCAAAAGGCGGCATCTTATGTGGCATCTCAATTGCGAAAGTCTTTGAATAAGGAGGTCCATAGCCACCTAAGGGTGGAATGTCTCCGTCCTTCTCTTGAGGGCAAGGTAGCCCTTACTCCAGAGATCGACACCAAAATGGCTACGTTTCTAGGGAAATTTGTGAGGAAGGAATAGACCACTTCTAGTGATCATGCCGGGATAAGTTACTAGATGTGGCAGGCCCATTTTCCAAGATCCCGGACATGGCTGAAGACGCTAAAGCATCTGGTACCCTCATATCTCCAGTATCCTTGTCTAGTTGGGCACAAAGGGCAATTGGATTTCTAGGGAAAGCCAACTGGGCACTCTCTACAGAGAGGCGCAGATGCCGCTTGTTTAAAATAGACCCGAAACTGGGTGAATTGGCAACTTCAAGGGTGGGCCCATCGCGGAAGGGAATTTTGTTAAAGATACCTTTATCCGCGAATTGGGAAAGTTTGTCAATACTTTTAATTCTCTTGATAAAACTCAATCCTCTATAAAAATATTCATTAAACCCAGTGTTTTTGCCCGCGCCAGTCGTGGGGCGCTGGACTGGCGGATCCTTTCAACAAGCTTCTGCCAGAGGTACAGACATCCGGATCGGCCAGAGGTAGGACGTCAGCCGGTTCGGCAGCATTTACTCAACCAGAAGTTACCCCTATCGTTGATGTTCGAGAGGAGCTTCCAGGGGCAACAGCTCCTATAGCAATACTCAAGGTGAATTCTTCAAACCCTAAAGTGATTCCATAACTAATTTTATGGCTATCCGTTCCAGCCAGTCAGGCCAAGGACACTTTCTCTTACCCCCCCAGCCAAATGGACCTCCTGGAGGTTGAGATTGGCCAACTCTTGAAGAAAGGGGCTATTACGCCAACATCCTTACACCCTCATGGTTTTCTCAGTAACCTGTTTCTGGTAGACAAGAAGAATGGGGGTTAATAACCTGTCATCAACCTGAGGGATTTCAGTGAGTGGCTGGAACGCATCCATCTTCTGAGAGATTTGCTGCAGGCTAATGACTGGATGGCGCATCTGGATCTGTAGGACACCTGTCTCACCATTCCCGTTTTCCCACTTCAGAGGCGATTCCTGCAGTTTCAGTGGAGGTCTCAGATTTTCAAATTCACCTCCCATCCTTTCGGACTATCCTCCGCTCCATGGCGTTTCATCAAGGTTTTGAAACTGGTGGTTGAGCACTTGAAGTCCAGGGGTATTCGTCTGATCATTTATCTGAACGATATCCTTATTATGCATCAATGACCAGAACGTCTGTCCAGTCATCTACATACTATCAATCTTTTAGAGACTCTCTGCTTTGTGATCAATGAGCCAAGATCTTCTCTGCCTCTGTCCAGGTCCATGCAATTTCTAGGGTTTGTGACGGACTCTGTCAAAACCACCTTGAGTCTTCCATCTTGGAAGCTGATCAAGATAAAGCATGAACTGAGGAAAACTTTAGCAAAACCCTCAATTTGCCTTTGGAATCTTGCCCTCCTAGTGGACCTCTTGTCCTCATCCATACCTGCCATTTTCCCTGGCTCTCTATATTACAGGCCTTTACAACCCTTCAACACCTTCCATATCCATTGAGGTCACCGGTACTCTCAGTCGGTTCCTCTTTCAAATGAGACAAGGGAAGAACTAAAATGGTGGATGTCTCATTGATGCAGCAAGGACTCGTAGAGAAGAGACTTGCTCGGAAGCAATCCTCTCATTTAACTTCGAACCTTGTATTAACTATGTATTGTGTAAATTAATTCGCACCACATTTGAAATAAAAGAAAGTGAAGCTTGCCTACGTGTCTTACTAATAAATAACTCGAGCGAAATTCTAAAATGGCCTCTAACGGGAAATCTTTATTGTGCATGCATCAACTGCATCTACGCAGTATGAAGAGCTGTCACTTGGAGGGAATTTCTTGCGCCTGCGCAGACGCTAATAAAATGGCTGCTAGAAAGCTCACATTCTTGGCAACTGCAAAAGCTGTTTTACTAATGGTAATGTCGGGAAACCATTTATAAGTAAATGGGATTATATAGGAAATAAGTGGTATACAGTGAAACCATTTTATTTTGAAATTAATATTTGTCTTTTTGACTTTCTTATCAGTATGTATTTGGGCCTCTCGTACAAATCCGGAGTCTGTAACCCACCTGATCTCTGCACATGCGTGGTGTGAGTGAGCCAGAAGTGATGTGACTCTTGAACGCAGTCCAAGGACACAAAATATACATACCCTGGGAACCAGCCCCGAAGTCTTCAGAAATAAATGGGAGCACATGAAAATTATACTTTTGTGTCTAATAAGATGTGAATAGGGGTGGGAATAAAGTTTTATGAATAAAAATTAAAGGGGTGAGATCTCTAACAATGGACTGAAAGACTAAATTGAAAAATAAGCATGGTGTGATGATCATCCCCCCTTGCCTGTCCAATTGGAGTTAGTAATTTTGCGATATTGAAACATTAATGGGTGGTACCTGAATACCAAAGAGTGTAATTGAGGTAGTTTTTAGTTAGTTAGTCAGACGGAGATTTGCAGAAGGATGCAGAGCTCGGGATTCTGTCGGAGTGATGAAGAATCAAATGCAGAACAATCTATCCTAAAATTAATTTAGGAGAAGATCGCGGAAGATTCTCGAGGAGGAAGAGAGTGTCAGAGAGGGGTGCTACACAAGCATCGGTGTTAGAGAGGTCAGCTATCCTGTCCTGAAGCCTTTGTCACCTGATCTTTCCCGGGGACCCTTCCCAGCTCCTTGGCCAGGAGGTTGGTTTTCACACCATCCTAGGTAAATGTATTTTCCTGAATGTGCAGATGTGCTTTTCTTTCTATCCTCTCCTTTCTGAGCAACGTCATTGCTGAGCATAATATATCTGTTTAATTGATTAATAATTGAATCTTCCTTCCTATGAGTGATGGAGACTGTACAGTACTCTGAAAGTGGTTCACATGACATTAATTTAGATAAAGCCTTTAAAATGTTCCTGAGTCTGTGGTCATTCATTGCAAAGAGAATTAATTCATGTCATTTCACCATCAACTAGTTCAACTTATGGTCCATTGACCAAAGGAAATACCTTTTTGATCAAACAACACAAACTTTGACTCCAGCGGTTTTTCTGGCCTGTGTGTGTATGTGTGTTTGTGGGCCCAGGTGAGTATATGGTATTGGAGTATCTGTTTGCTGGTTCACCGCTGGATGACCATATGGAGGCCTGGAATGGCTGTGCCATTTTCGGTTCTCAACGTGACATAATAGATTAAGACGCCAGCAGCTTGGCTTGAGGAAGTCACTGTGGGGATTTCTCCACAGGAGGAACATGGCCGTCCACAGAAAGGTCCCTTCACATGAAGTATCTAGAGTTGATTGCGAGATCTTTCGCCATGAAGTGTTGCATCAAAGACAAGATCCAGTGTTGTGCCCTTCTCAAAAAGGACAATATAGCAGCGGTGTGCAACATCAACCATCTGCGAAGGATGAGATCAAAAACTCTCTCAGACTCGGCACAGACGTTTTGGCCAATCAGATCTCAGTCTCAGCGGAACACCTTCCAGGCAAATCCAACCAGGTGGAGGATTGGCATTTCTGACTTTGGGAGGATGGGAGTGTTTGGCAATTACATCCACAAGTATTTCAAGCAATTCAGTCCAGGTGGGGTCCCTTAACGATGGACCTGTTTGCCTCTCGGCTAGACCATCAGCTGGACAGATATTGCAGCTGGCAGATCCAAACACAGTGGCAACAGATTCTTTTCTGCAGAGCTGGCGCAAGGAGAAGGATTATGCATTTTCCCCATTTTCCGTAATAATGAGGTTGAAAGCTGGTGGATCTGGTGGTAATCACCCTGATTTGGAGTTCTCAAGTTTGGTTTCCAGTTCTGATCAAACTTTCTTGGGATTTTCCAAACCCTCTATCCCTATTTACGGATCTCCTCTAGGATCTCTATAGGAATTCTAATTCTAAGATCAAGATCCTTCATAAAATTGGCAAAATTGTTTAGTACTTTTTGGAGGCCAATCTGCGTGCGGGACATAATAACAGCGCTGTCCGCATATAAAAGAGCTGGTATTGGACGATTGCCTATTTGGGGAAAATCTCGGGCATCCTTAAGGAGTGCCTACCCTAGAATATAGAGATTAAAAAGGAAGGGGGCTAGAACACAGCCTTGCCTAACCCCCCTCCTAATGGGGAAAGGGGCGGTGCGCTCTACCCCCAAGCCAAAACGCACACATGGTGCATTCAATTAAAGCATATGAGTCCATGAAAGTAGATGTTCATCACAACAAAAGAGAGAGGGGGACTAGGAGCACAATAAAGGTCAAGGTACCCACGCTCCTAAAGGGGATCTGTGAATCTAATCACATGGATTGGGTACTTGTTCCTATCGACAAGAGAGGAACAAGTACCCTAAGATCATTTTTGGCTTTAGGCATTCCTTGTCACCATGCATGACCCTGGGAAGTAATTGGAGGAGGTTACCTACCCCTCTCTATAGATGATCACGTCTGTCAGATCATGGACACATCCATATTACAAGCTATATGTCAAAAAGTGGTGCCCTTGAAGCAGAAAATTCTTCTCATGGAGACTCAGTGCCAAAAAACCCTTACGTCGAGGTAAGAATCTGATGGGCCTCAGGCACCCCTACCTCCAGGGCAGCACTTAGCACCATGTTCTGATCCTTAGCGCAAATGAGCAGACAACCTGGTCAATTTTGACACTTTTGCTTGCCTTATGAAGGCATCCCAACTTTCCCACATCGATTTGCAGGATCAAACTCCTGGCACAGCGGAAGGCTCCTCCTTTCCTCTCCCTTCACCTGATCCTTTGGAAAGGGACACTCTTTATAACATCTCTGATGGGGAGGGTGACCCCAACAGGCCTTGGCGTCCTTCTGGGAAACCTGGGGGTAATACTGCTCCAGATAGGCCTTCTCAAAATCGTGACTCTGACATGTTGGACACTGATGAGTTAATGCATCCAAGTTCTGCGGAATGGCCACTGCGCAAAAGGCGGCATCTTATGTGGCATCTCAATTGCAAAAGTCTTTGAATAAGGAGGTCCATAGCCACCTAAGGGTGGAATGTCTCCGTCCTTCTCTTGAGGGCAAGGTAGCCCTTACTCCAGAGATCGACACCAAAATGGCTACGTTTCTAGGGAAATTTGTGAGGAAGGAATAGACCACTTCTAGTGATCATGCCGGGATAAGTTACTAGATGTGGCAGGCCCATTTTCCAAGATCCCGGACATGGCTGAAGACGCTAAAGCATCTGGTACCCTCATATCTCCAGTATCCTTGTCTAGTTGGGCACAAAGGGCAATTGGATTTCTAGGGAAAGCCAACTGGGCACTCTCTACAGAGAGGCGCAGATGCCGCTTGTTTAAAATAGACCCGAAACTGGGTGAATTGGCAACTTCAAGGGTGGGCCCATCGCGGAAGGGAATTTTGTTAAAGATACCTTTATCCGCGAATTGGGAAAGTTTGTCAATACTTTTAATTCTCTTGATAAAACTCAATCCTCTATAAAAATATTCATTAAACCCAGTGTTTTTGCCCGCGCCAGTCGTGGGGCGCTGGACTGGCGGATCCTTTCAACAAGCTTCTGCCAGCGGTACAGACATCCGGATCGGCCAGAGGTAGGACGTCAGCCGGTTCGGCAGCATTTACTCAACCAGAAGTTACCCCTATCGTTGATGTTCGAGAGGAGCTTCCAGGGGCAACAGCTCCTATAGCAATACTCAAGGTGAATTCTTCAAACCCTAAAGTGATTCCATAACTAATTTTATGGCTATCCGTTCCAGCCAGTCAGGCCAAGGACACTTTCTCTTACCCCCCCAGCCAAATGGACCTCCTGGAGGTTGAGATTGGCCAACTCTTGAAGAAAGGGGCTATTACGCCAACATCCTTACACCCTCATGGTTTTCTCAGTAACCTGTTTCTGGTAGACAAGAAGAATGGGGGTTAATAACCTGTCATCAACCTGAGGGATTTCAGTGAGTGGCTGGAACGCATCCATCTTCTGAGAGATTTGCTGCAGGCTAATGACTGGATGGCGCATCTGGATCTGTAGGACACCTGTCTCACCATTCCCGTTTTCCCACTTCAGAGGCGATTCCTGCAGTTTCAGTGGAGGTCTCAGATTTTCAAATTCACCTCCCATCCTTTCGGACTATCCTCCGCTCCATGGCGTTTCATCAAGGTTTTGAAACTGGTGGTTGAGCACTTGAACTCCAGGGGTATTCGTCTGATCATTTATCTGAACGATATCCTTATTATGCATCAATGACCAGAACGTCTGTCCAGTCATCTACATACTATCAATCTTTTAGAGACTCTCTGCTTTGTGATCAATGAGCCAAGATCTTCTCTGCCTCTGTCCAGGTCCATGCAATTTCTAGGGTTTGTGACGGACTCTGTCAAAACCACCTTGAGTCTTCCATCTTGGAAGCTGATCAAGATAAAGCATGAACTGAGGAAAACTTTAGCAAAACCCTCAATTTGCCTTTGGAATCTTGCCCTCCTAGTGGACCTCTTGTCCTCATCCATACCTGCCATTTTCCCTGGCTCTCTATATTACAGGCCTTTACAACCCTTCAACACCTTCCATATCCATTGAGGTCACCGGTACTCTCAGTCGGTTCCTCTTTCAAATGAGACAAGGGAAGAACTAAAATGGTGGATGTCTCATTGATGCAGCAAGGACTCGTAGAGAAGAGACTTGCTCGGAAGCAATCCTCTCATTTAACTTCGAACCTTGTATTAACTATGTATTGTGTAAATTAATTCGCACCACATTTGAAATAAAAGAAAGTGAAGCTTGCCTACGTGTCTTACTAATAAATAACTCGAGCGAAATTCTAAAATGGCCTCTAACGGGAAATCTTTATTGTGCATGCATCAACTGCATCTACGCAGTATGAAGAGCTGTCACTTGGAGGGAATTTCTTGCGCCTGCGCAGACGCTAATAAAATGGCTGCTAGAAAGCTCACATTCTTGGCAACTGCAAAAGCTGTTTTACTAATGCTAATGTCGGGAAACCATTTATAAGTAAATGGGATTATATAGGAAATAAGTGGTATACAGTGAAACCATTTTATTTTGAAATTAATATTTGTCTTTTTGACTTTCTTATCAGTATGTATTTGGGCCTCTCGTACAAATCCGGAGTCTGTAACCCACCTGATCTCTGCACATGCGTGGTGTGAGTGAGCCAGAAGAAGTGATGTGACTCTTGAACGCAGTCCAAGGACACAAAATATACATACCCTGGGAACCAGCCCCGAAGTCTTCAGAAATAAATGGGAGCACATGAAAATTATACTTTTGTGTCTAATAAGATGTGAATAGGGGTGGGAATAAAGTTTTATGAATAAAAATTAAAGGGGTGAGATCTCTAACAATGGACTGAAAGACTAAATTGAAAAATAAGCATGGTGTGATGATCATCCCCCCTTGCCTGTCCAATTGGAGTTAGTAATTTTGCGATATTGAAACATTAATGGGTGGCACCTGAATACCAAAGAGTATAATTGAGGTAGTTTTTAGTTAGTTAGTCAGACGGAGATTTGCAGAATGATGCAGAGCTCGGGATTCTGTCGGAGTGATGAAGAATCAAATGCAGAACAATCTATCCTAAAATTAATTTAGGAGAAGATCGCGGAAGATTCTCGAGGAGGAAGAGAGTGTCAGAGAGGGGTGCTACACAAGCATCGGTGTTAGAGAGGTCAGCTATCCTGTCCTGAAGCCTTTGTCACCTGATCTTTCCCGGGGACCCTTCCCAGCTCCTTGGCCAGGAGGTTGGTTTTCACACCATCCTAGGTAAATGTATTTTCCTGAATGTGCAGATGTGCTTTTCTTTCTATCCTCTCCTTTCTGAGCAACGTCATTGCTGAGCATAATATATCTGTTTAATTGATTAATAATTGAATCTTCCTTCCTATGAGTGATGGAGACTGTACAGTACTCTGAAAGTGGTTCACATGACATTAATTTAGATAAAGCCTTTAAAATGTTCCTGAGTCTGTGGTCATTCATTGCAAAGAGAATTAATTCATGTCATTTCACCATCAACTAGTTCAACTTATGGTCCATTGACCAAAGGAAATACCTTTTTGATCAAACAACACAAACTTTGACTCCAGCGGTTTTTCTGGCCTGTGTGTGTATGTGTGTTTGTGGGCCCAGGCGAGTATATGGTATTGGAGTATCTCTTTGCTGGTTCACCGCCGGATGACCATATGGAGGCCTGGAATGGCTGTGCCATTTTCGGTTCTCAACGTGACATAATAGATTAAGATGCCAGCAGCTTGGCTTTAGGAAGTCACTGTGGGGATTTCTCCACAGGAGGAACATGGCCGTCCACAGAAAGGTCCCTTCACAAGAAGTATCTAGAGTTGATTGCGAGATCTTTCGCCATGAAGTGTTGCATCAAAGACAAGATCCAGTGTTGTGCCCTTCTCAAAAAGGACAATATAGCAGCGGTGTGCAACATCAACCATCTGCGAAGGATGAGATCAAAAACTCTCTCAGACTCGGCACAGACGTTTTGGCCAATCAGATCTCAGTCTCAGCGGAACACCTTCCAGGCAAATCCAACCAGGTGGAGGATTGGCATTTCTGACTTTGGGAGGATGGGAGTGTTTGGCAATTACATCCACAAGTATTTCAAGCAATTCAGTCCAGGTGGGGTCCCTTAACGATGGACCTGTTTGCCTCTCGGCTAGACCATCAGCTGGACAGATATTGCAGCTGGCAGATCCAAACACAGTGGCAACAGATTCTTTTCTGCAGAGCTGGCGCAAGGAGAAGGATTATGCATTTTCCCCATTTTCCGTAATAATGAGGTTGAAAGCTGGTGGATCTGGTGGTAATCACCCTGATTTGGAGTTCTCAAGTTTGGTTTCCAGTTCTGATCAAACTTTCTTGGGATTTTCCAAACCCTCTATCCCTATTTACGGATCTCCTCTAGGATCTCTATAGGAATTCTAATTCTAAGATCAAGATCCTTCATAAAATTGGCAAAATTGTTTAGTACTTTTTGGAGGCCAATCTGCGTGCTGGACATAATAACAGCGCTGTCCGCATATAAAAGAGCTGGTATTGGACGATTGCCTATTTGGGGAAAATCTCGGGCATCCTTAAGGAGTGCCTACCCTAGAATATAGAGATTAAAAAGGAAGGGGGCTAGAACACAGCCTTGCCTAACCCCCCTCCTAATGGGGAAAGGGGCGGTGCGCTCTACCCCCAAGCCAAAACGCACACATGGTGCATTCAATTAAAGCATATGAGTCCATGAAAGTAGATGTTCATCACAACAAAAGAGAGAGGGGGACTAGGAGCACAATAAAGGTCAAGGTACCCACGCTCCTAAAGGGGATCTGTGAATCTAATCACATGGATTGGGTACTTGTTCCTATCGACAAGAGAGGAGAATAGAATTATAAGTGAGAAAGTGGTTGGATGAGGGATCATGTGGAGGAGACCTTCCTAATTAGGAAGTGGTGCCCTCACACACCCACTTGGGTGTCATGATTCATCATCGGGATTTTTTGCTCTTCGTGGGGCCGATGCTGCAATGCCCCATGGACCCCGCAAGAGGGCTCTTTCTAGGAGTAAAAGCTGTGATGGTGCATGCGGGTATGTGGAGCCATGTAGTGTAAGTGTAAGCTTAAAATCACCTAGAGAGTATCCTAAGGTGAGTTTAAGGGGGGGGGGGTCGGTGTGGGATCCTTGTTTATTCTAGTGGAACAGCATCAGTCAGAAAGTAACTAAAAACTGCTTTCCCTGAATTATAATATAATCCAACTCCCATGTTACGGCCTAAGTTGCGTCTTAGGCCTAGGCAGAGGCCTTCATGCACTGTGGAGTACAGTCTGGTGCGTGTCCAACCTACCCCTCACACTAGGGTCCTAACTACACTCACTGGTCCTGAAGAAATGCCTTGGATACACTTGGACCACCGGGGCATGAAACTTGTCGACCTGACTATAGATGTTAAACAGCAAGGGCGATATCGCAAATCCTTGAGGGAACCCACAGGTTAATTTCTTCGCCCTGGAGACATTGCCACCCAGCTGTACCCTCTGTGAGTGATCATTCAAACATTCGGAAAGCCACAGAATGGCAGACCCTGTAATCCAATGAGCCAGCAACCGATGCACTAGCAGTTGATGATCGACCAAATCACACACTGCTGTGAGATCCAACAAGATCAGCGCCGAAGATCTATTCTTATCTAATGCCAACCTGAGTTCATCCAGCATAGAAAGCATTACTAACTCTGTTCAATGATGGGCCAGAAAACCAGATTGTGTAGGGTGGATCAGTTGTTGATCCTCCACAAATTTTGTTAGGGTCTTGGTGATATGCGCTCCCCAAACTTAGCTAGGAATGGCAGCAGGGCTACTGGGCGAAAGTTCTTCCATTTCTTAGGTTCCGCCACCAACTTCTTCAGTAGAGGGATTACCATGGCCCTCTATAGATGGCACTTTACCTGTTGCCAAAGAGGCATTCAGGAGCGATAAAATCTCATCCCCCATATCTGGGAATGCTGCTTTAAACACCTTTGGCGGGCAGGGGTCCTCCAGCGAACGAGATTTGACCACTGCCAATAGCAAGGTCAAAGTCTCCAGGTCCAATAGTGGGAATGCAGCTAGGTGTGGACCCAAGTAAGAGGACACAACAGCGGGCAGCAAAGAGCAAGGTTATAATGGAGTATTCCTTATCTCATGCTGAATATCTCCAATTTTATTCATGAAGAAATTCTGCATACGATTGCAGTCCTCTGGATCTGCCACCGGGGCCTTATCTTTAGTCTGGCTTAATTATTTGAGCACCCTAAAGGTCTCTTTCTGCTCATCACTGGCTTCAGCGATTCCATGCTCATAAAAGCTGATTTAGTAGCCACAATAGCTCTTTTATAGGCACCCAACTAGTGTTGTAACTCCTCAAAGCCTCTGGATCATAGTGTTTGAGCCATCTTGTATCAAACTGACGAAGACTGTGCTTCCTCTCCCGAAGTGAGGGGTTGTACCAAGGGGCACGCATAGCCCAATACCTTACTTTTCCCCAGCGTGCCAGAGTACATGTCCATGGTGTCCTAAATCCAATTCAAGAACTGCTCACTTTCCTTCTCCACGTCCTTTCCTTTACTTGGGATATGCATCATAAGGAGGCCACCAGATGTGTATCTTCAATTTTAGACCAACTGAGAACTGTACGCCAAACTGGTGGACAGCAAACAAGCTGGTCTGGCAAGGTGGCCAAAAATAGATCTGGTAATGGTCCGACCAGCTACAGGGTTCAATGCCTGTTAGCCTGGCTATCGACTGAGTGGTCCAAAAACCCCACTTGGAGCCTCCACCTGGCAGTGGATGCCCCGTGGCATGGCTCCTGACACGGACAGCTGTCAGTGGCCTCTGGGAGTTGTGGTCCTTATGGGTAAAAGTTTCCTTGGGCTAGAGACAGGAGTCTGACCCAAGGTGTGGAATGGGTTACATCACTTTGTTGGCCTTGCATGGGGTACTGTCTGTCAACAGGAGTGCATCTGTGGGCAAATTAAGGTTAGGAGACTCACAGATGGGATCCATAGGTGAGAAGAAGGGCTCCCCATGGACCAGCTCAATAGCCCAGGAAGATGTTGACAGAGGGATCAAAGTGAGTTCAGAAGGAAAAAGAAATGACAAGTGCCTCTGTGGTAGAGGCCCACTATCCACGATCTATCGTCTGAGCAGGTAAGCCCATCAAGGTATTGATTAGTCTACCTTGGCTTTTGGCTGGGGGGGCAGGATCATGTTGGACTTGACACTCTCTGCAGCCCAGCCCACACACTTTTTGATTTCAAATCTCCTGTTTTCTGAATTTGTTTTTGTTGGCATTAGGACTCTGTGCACTTTACCACTGCTAACCAGTGCTACAGTGCTTATGCTTTCTCCCTAAATCATGGTAACATTGGCCTACACCCAGCGCTGTAATGGGCAGGTACTGCCCTGTATTGAGTACCTGCATGTGTTTAATTTAAAAGTGAGAGTACCTGCTTTTCTTACCACTGCTGCAATACCTTTAATAAGAGAGTACCAGCATTTTTGTGTTATCATATAAAGCACTGCCTATGCTTGATTGGCACATTTAATTAGCTTATAAGTCCCTATTATATGGTACTGAATGGTACCATTGGCCTGTAAATTAAATGCTACTAGTGGGACTGCAGCACTTATTGTGCCGCCGACTGGAGAAGCACTTAAAACTTGTCTCAGGCTCACCAATGCAGCCTGCAATACAGTTTTCAACTGCCAATACGACCTGACAAAATAAACCTTTTACCAGGGCTAAACCTTAATATATATAAGTCATCCCTAAGGTAGGCCCTAAAGGCTCATAACGCAAGATGCATTGAATTCAAAAGTAGGACATGTGAATTTAAGGTTTACATGTCCTGGAAGTGAAGAACTCCTAAATTCTTTTTCAACTACTGTAAGTCGTATTTCTCCCATTGTACCATATTACAGTTATACTGCTAGCTTTTAACTGAGAGCAATTAGAAATATTATATCTGGACTCAAATGACTAATAATTTAAAATCCTCCTTAATGGTTAAGTCAAATTTTAATAAATTCTGAAGATGCCACTTTTAGAAAGTGGACATTTTCTTGCCCTAACCATTTGCTGGCTGCTACTACTGTCTAAGGTCACATGACTGTAAATGGCTTAGCAGTTGGACTTTGTGTATTCTTCCCAGAAAGAAGACAAAGGTCACTAGATTTTGGCTAGATGGCCGTCCTGCTATGATGGTTGTGAGGTTCTGTAGCGATCCGAACCCGTGAATTCGGTATCATAGTACTGACACGATTTTGGTATCAATGAACCGCAAATGATCCATTATATACATGACAGTGTTTTCGCTGCGCAACTAGCATGAATTCACTGGAAAATAGGGCATTCTGTCAGTAGAGTCATGGCACCCATTTTAGTTACGGCATCCATTTTGTTTCTTGCCCTCACATAGCCAATGAACGGACGATGACCCCGGCAGGATCACCTTGTTAAGGACACGTAAGCTCGAGCCCCGAGAAAGGCTGACGCTACATGACTAGGCAGAATCAAGCTGCCTCCCTTGCCTGAGGCCAGTCCTGCTATACTGGTTCTCGTGTCCGTTGTCCTGACTGAAGGCCGAAGACGATTGCCCTGCCCGTTTATGATCCATAAACACCTCTTATCTTACATTTCAATCCTTTGCACCTGGCTCTGCTCCTTTCTTTCTGGGCTTTTACAATGGGGAGGTTACGATTTTTATGATGGGGAGGATCAATTAGAGAATGAAGAACTGACAAGAGAGCCTGATCGAATACCGAAAACCTACAACTAATCATTGTTTGATATTTATTTATTATCTGTTTGGGTTACCGGGTTGGGCATGAGAAATATTTGTGTAATGTTGCCCCAAGACATTTTTCTTGTATTTAAGAAACAACCCACTGAATGCAATTCGAACAGTCTCCTAGATTCTGCCTCTGTGTGGTTCCTATGATTTCTGTATCCCTGCAGTAAATAAACCTTGGTCTTTGACGCCGCCATCGAGAAGCCCGTGTCTCTGTTTGTTTGTGCACCGGGACAGGGGGAACTCAGGGGTCTTCGGGTGTTGTTTCCCTGACACCTCTGGACTCTTAAAAGTCCAGAACCTCAAATTGGCGCCCAACGTGGGGCGACGTCATCCGGTACCGGTCCAAAGCCTGAAAAGTTCGAGAAGTTTCGTGTGAAGATTCCGGAGGGAGGTACCTCGCTTCATCGATCCCTGCATGTCGTAAAAGTGGCCCGACGATCTCTTCCACGAGGGTTCCCGTTCCCAGACGGCTACAGAGGACCGCTGCCTTGACTGTCGCCCTGTCTTGGACCCGAGGTGCAGACCTTAGTACGGCGAGACGAAGACGGGTTCTCCTTGGTGACGTCTTCCAGATTTCAGTTAAGTATTAAGTGGGTTGTGCTCAGTTTGGTTATTCGGATACGTTTTGGATTTGTAGATTATCATTGGTTGCTCTTGTTAAGATAATCTTGGTATTTGGTATTGGTTCATTTTGGTAGGCCTAAGTTCTCTGCGCATTTTGGTTGGAATTTGTCTTTGTAGTCATGACTAAGGGTAACAATTGTTTTTTGTCCTGGTTACGTTGCAACGGGGATTCACGGTTGGAGGACTCGTGTTTGGTTCCTCCGATTGGGACTCCTACATATGAGCTCTATTGTAAACATGGTGTGGGTCCTATTACGTATAATGAAGTATGGGCCCGTTATACCAAGAAAGATGGTGTCCTTAGTTGGCCACCGCATGGTAGTTTCGAAACGGAAATTCTAGATAATTTAGAAATGAAGTTTTTTAAGAGAAAAGCCCGGCCGGCGATGTTTGATTCTTTTCGCGTATGGCGCAAAGAAGCCAAACAGAGAGAAATTAGGAAAACAAAGAAAGAACAGAAAGAGAAAGGGTTGACTTTAATGGAGTCTGCTAGGCAGCTGCATGTCAACGAGACCGAGAAAGCAATGGAGATGGCGAGTAGAAAACATAATTTGGCAATTGATAAATGTTACCCTGTATTGCCATCTTGTCCTGCTAAGCCGATAGAGGACCCTGAAAAGGATCCCCTGTTGTCTTACCTGTTGAGTTCACCTCCACCGTATGCACAGGGTATTACAGTACCACAGTTACTACCTGTTGTACAGCCAGCTGTTGGTCAGCCTGGGATAGGTGCTCCACTCCCTTTGAATCCAGCTCCTGTCTTTTCCGTGGTCAATGATCCTTCGGCACCCCCTCTTCCTGGGTCGCCTATTCCGCCTTTGCCTATCGTTTCGCAAACTGCTTTACCTACTACTCCTACCCTTACTACTTCATCTGCTTCAGCTGCCCTGTCCCCAAGCCCTGTCATTCTGACTCCGCTTTCCGTTCGTCGGAAAATAACCGACTCTGTAACTAATATATTAACCCCTCTTTACAGGTCCTTAATTGGGACCCCCGTTTCTGACTCTATACAGAGATGTAGCCAGCTTCCTGGTCCCGAGGAACGAGAGACGTTAGATTCAACAGCTCTTAGGTGGATGTCGAAAGCTGTGAAGTATGATGCACGAAGTGTATTAGACACATTTATGCAGTGGAATGAACCAACTCAACGTTATGTTTTTGACGTGATGTGTTCTCTTGTGCGTGAGGAATGGGAAGATGATGACTTAGATTCTGTCCCTTCTGATTTAATAAATATTCAGCAGAAATTTGCCGCAGGAATGGTGATAGGTTCAGAAGTAGGGAGAGCGATAGAATTAATTTTAGCTTATAGGGATGAGTCCCCTTTTCGGGCGACAAGAGACCCTGATGGTACACCGATAACTAGGAAAAGACGAGGTCAGTATCCGATGAGAGAAGTTCCGCCCATATGGCGCGAAGCAGTTGCCGCTGATGTGAACTTGGGTATTGCAGCTGCTCCAGCACAATTCCAGAGAGTGTGGATACACATTCCTTGGAAACGGGCTGAAGTATTAGCAGTAAAACAAGCATTACCAGACCCTCGTAAGAATCCTGCTGGTTATTACAAAGAATTAACACAGACAGTCCAAGCGTGTATCATGAATTTGGCAGACATTGAAATGCTGTTTGGTAATGTAGTACCACAACCTATATGGGCCAAGATTCGGCAAGAGAACCACCCAGTCGCCTTAGGAGGTGATTGGCCAGCTATCGTAGCGGCAGACGCACAGCAGGTTGGTAGAGCTAAACCTGAACCTCTGATTGCTGACTTACCTGGCAGAATAATTAACCTGATGAAAACGCTGATGCCAGCGTTACGAGTAAATTGGGATAAACTATCAGCATGCAAGCAAAAGAAGGACGAAAGTGTCTCTGACTTCTTCACTAGATTTGAAGAGACCTTCGTAGATCACAGTGGGCAAGATATGAGTACCGAGGGAGGTCAGAGATTGTTTGTTGATAAGTTCGTGTTTAATTTACTACCTGAGCTTAGTAACAAGTTAAAGGATTCTGAAAGTGCATGGGCAGTGTCGACGACAGCACAGATACTTGCAACTGCTCAGTATTACGAGAATAGAGAGAAAGAAGAGAAGGAAAAGTCAGAAAAGAAAACGAAAGATTTAAAAACCAAAGTTCTTTTGCAACAGGCATATCCGCCTCGTTCGAATCAGTCAGACTCACAGCAGCGACCCCAGTTTCAGCAGCAGCCACAATTCCAGCAAGGGACGGCCCAGAGATTTAATTATAGTTTTCCCCGACAACAGTTAGCATGGAATCAGTGTGCCTATTGTAAAAAGGAGGGTCATTATAAGAATGAGTGTCCAGTACTACACCCACAAACTAGTGGTGTCCCAGCTCAGAGAGGTAATGTTGGATTTATGCAAGCTCCTAGAGGTAGAGGGCGTGGTACGATGACACCACAGGCTGATCGCCAATCGAATTATTTCGACCAGCGAAATGTACAACCTACGCAGCCAGGTAGATCTCCACAGTATCATGTTGAAGATTACTATGATCATAATGAAGAGATTCAAAGAAACGAACAATAGGACAGCCGCAGGCAGAGAGAGGGAGTAGTATCAGTTCCAGTTGATCAGAGTGGACCTTATGTCACAGTAGTTACCTCAGGCGTGGTCGAACCGTTTCTGTTGGATACTGGTGCGGCAAAAAGTTCAATCATGCGTGCGAAACTCCCTGGCGCACCTTTGTCCGGCTTAACGAACACTTCAGTAGGTTTCTCAGGCGCCCCTGTTCACAATCCTGTGTCCAGTCCTTTATCATTCACTGTTGGGCCATGCGAGCTAGAAGCACCCCTCATTTTAACAACCGGTTGTAATGAGAATCTGCTTGGTTTAGACCTGTTGAAACGCCTGCATGCGACTTTGTACTGTTCTCCTTCGGGAGTACAGCTCACATTAGGTAAAGGAGTCATCTCCCCGATGTACATGTCGATGGACAAGCTCCCACCGGAGTTGCGTTCTCTCCCTGATACTCTTTGGGCAACTGGTCCCAACGATGTAGGCCTCTTGGAAATTCCCCCTTACGTGGTAAGTCTAAAAGCAAATGTTAAATTTCCACGAATCCCACAGTATCAGATTTCAAACGAAGGTGAACAAGCACTCTTACTAATTGTAAAAGACTTGATACAGAAAGATGTGATAGAGGAAACTAGAGGAAACGTCTGCAATAGTCCTGTTCTGCCGATTCTGAAACGTACTGACCCTTCTAAACCTCCAATTTACAGATTTGTGATTGACCTCAGAGAAGTTAACAAAATAGTGATTCCACAGTTTCCTGTAGTCCCAGATATCACTGCATTATTGACGTTGATTCCTGCATCGGCATCATGGTTTACGGTGATCGACTTGAAAAATGCATTTTTCAGCATTCCCATAGCAGAAGAAAGTAGAGACATTTTTGGTTTCTCATTAGGAGGACGCAGTTTCAGATTCAAACGCGCTCCACAAGGTTATTGTGAAAGCCCTTCAATTTATAGCCAAGCATTAAAAACTCAATTAGACGCTCTTGTACTTCCTCATGGTGTTGCTCTGATCCAATACGTAGACGATCTTTTATTAGCCGCTGACGACAAGGAAACTTGCAAAGCAGCTACAATTTCTTTATTGCGTCATTTGTCAGACCTACATCACAAGGTGTCACCTTCTAAACTGCAATATTGTTGCCAAGAAGTGACCTACTTAGGTCAGCTTTTGTCAAAGGAGGGAAGAAGGTTGACCCCAGAGAGAATCAAAGCAATTTCACAGATGACTGTACCAAGCACACAAAGAGAAGTGCGTGCGTTTTTGGGTATTACGTCATACTGTAGGCAATGGATCCCAAATTTTTCTCTCATGGCGAAACCATTGGTAGCCCTGACTGGAAAAGGTGTTCCGAGCCCTTTGCAATGGTCTGATGTATGTCAACAGAGCTTCTCTGACTTACGTGATGCGCTGTGTTCAGCTCCTGTGTTGGGTACTCCTGACTACAGTAAGCCGTTTACACTATATGTCCATGAAAGAGAAGGTTGTGCATTGAGTGTATTAACACAACAATTCGGCGACAAACAACGGCCTTGTGCATATTTTTCATCCACATTAGATCCGGTAGCCAGAGCATTGCCAAGTTGTTTAAGAGCCACGGCAGCAGCCGCAGTGTCTATTCGACAGTCTGCTGGACTAGTCATGAACAACATGTTAGTAGTCATGGTTCCACATGCTGTGGATACACTCATGAATCGAACGAAAACTCAGCACCTCACCAGTGCTAGATTATCAGGCTATGAGCTGACGCTTTTGGCAAGTCACATTCAGATCAAGCGATGTAACATATTGAATCCAGCAACACTGTTGCCGACTACTCAGGAGTCGAGTGATTCAGAGCCCCATGATTGTTGTTTCAGAACTGAGGAAGAGACAAAAGGTAGAATTGATTTGAAAGATACTCCGTTATCAGACCCAGACGGCACGTTATATGTCAATGGGTCCTGTTTTAAACTACAGAATGGTGATGTGACGGCCGCGTATGCAGTTACGACTTTGAGTACGATTGTTGAGACTGCAAGAGTGAGTCAGAATTCTGCCCAAGCAGCAGAATTAATTGCATTGACAAGAGCGTGTGTTTTAGCTGAGGGAAAGAGAGTGAATGTGTTTACTGATAGCCAGTACGCCTTTGGCGCCGCACACAATTTTGGGCGTCTCTGGAAAGAAAGAGGTTTTCTCACGTCCCATGGAACTAAGATCCAACATGGACAGTTAGTCAACGATCTATTAGAATCCCTGACCCTACCGAATGAAGTTGCGATTGTGAAGTGCAGTGCACATTGAAAGATTACGGATAATGTTGGCCGAGGGAATGCGTTTGCTGATGAGGTCGCTAAAGAAACGGCCAAGAACATGACGAGCCGAATGTATGTTGCAACGTCTGCAAGATGGATTGCTGAATCAGGAATGTGTGAGAATACGATTGACAGTGTGAAAGCAATCCAAAATGAGGCAACTGAAAATGAGAAGAATGAATGGAACGAGAAAACGGGTAAAATGGATCCAAGTGGATGTTGGATTGATCTGTCTGAGCAGCAACGTTGGATGTTACCTGACGCGTATGTACTTGCGGTAGTCACGATGGCGCATGGAGCGGCGCACATCAGTTCGAAAGGGATCTGTAAAATGTTAGCTCCAGTATGGAAGAACGATGGAATTACTAAGTGTGCGGAAAGAGTGGTGAAAAACTGCATGGTATGCCTGATGCATAATCCTGGCAAGGGAACCCCAACCCCAACTGGTCATTTTGCTCCCCCTTCTTGTCCCTTTGAAGTGATTCAATTGGATTATATCCACATGGACAGGTGTAACAATCTTAAGTATGTCCTAGTGGTAGTATGTGCCTTTTCAAGATGGATTGAGGCATACCCATTAAAGGATAACACTGCCATGTCCACTGCCAAAATCCTCCTCAAAGAATACTTCCCTAGGTATGGTATGCCACGGATTGTTTGGTCAGACAACGGAAGTGAGTTTGTAGGGAAAGTTATGAAGAGTGTGTGTGCAGGTCTAGGAATTGTACAAAAATTCCACAGTGCGAACCATCCACAGTCAGCAGGTTTGGTGGAAGGGTACAATGGCACCCTGAAGCTGAAGCTTGCGAAAATTCAAGCTTCCACTGGTCTCTCTTGGCCAGACGCACTGCCTCTAGCTTTACTGTCCACCAGAGCGACTGTACATTCTCGAGTAGGGCTTAGCCCATATGAGATTGTGTTCGGCCGCCCTGCTAATGTTTGGGGAGTCCCTAGGCCAAAGGAATTCAAACAGATAGAATACCCAATGATGATTGATTACCTTCATGATCTGACTGCTAAACTGAGCCTTATTCATCAACAGGTATTCGAATCCTTGCCTAAACTGCCGGAGAGTCCAGGTCATACGTTGAAACCCGGCGACCAGGTTGTAGTGCGGAACTTTGAACGCACTCGAAACCTTCAGCCAAGATTCGTGGGCCCGTTCCAGGTCCTCCTCGTAACCAGAACTGCAGTACGCCTAGCTGGCAGGAAAAATTGGGTGCACGCCAGCCACACGAAGCGTGTCCCTCTCCCACTCCCCTATGACAACTGGGTTAGACAGGGAATTGGTGTATCCGAGACAGAACCTGTTCCTAGGCACATCCCTTTCAGCGATGCAGAGTACCTAACGGACCATCCACGAACTAAAACGCAGAACTTTGGCACCTCAGCAGAAACCGCTCCTTTGAATCCTGAACCGAGCATTGTACAAAGTGAACACTTGTCGCCTGTGGAATCGAACATTTCTGCACCTGTGGACCAGCTATTTCAAGACCAAACAAGACCTGGAAAATACAGATATAATCTACGTTCTCATGTGATGAACTGATGACATTGCATTATTACATTTCCGTTTGATAACTGTAAAACTGTTTTGATCGTATTTGCATCCCGTACAGTCAGGAAGTTTGCTTTTATTTTTGCTATCCTCTTGCCTTGCCGTCTGGGTTACCGTAGGGTCGTAACGTGTGCCTTGTTTTAATTTACAGGGAATCAGACATTAGGTCGGTTTCTTCTGTTTGTCTTGGGAACTCCCAGGATAAACAGAGGTAAGTTTTTAACAGGTACAAACCATCCGTTGCGAACGGTTGTAGAAGATGGAGCTTCCTGAATTACGACGGGTTAAAATCATAAAGGTGCACAAGACAAAATTCTATGACATATTGTATAGTAAATGTTTCCTAATGCAATGTGCCCTGACACTTCTGATTGTTTTTATAACTCTGATAGGCGGAATTATTTTTGGTATTCAATTGATCTTTGCACCTGTTACGTCTACAGTATCTCCCCATATTTCTGTTTCCCCGACTATTGGTTCTATTCATTCTTTTCATCCTTTTTCTGCCCACGAGCAAGCTCGACGCTCTGAGTTTATAAATAACACTTTCATTCAGCTCTTGCACCAACATCAACTAGTGGTTAACACAACAAACTGCTGGGTATGTGGCCTGATACCACATACCATGGACAAGGGCATCCCTTATTTGGTTCTGCCTTTCAGTTATAATGGATCATTCTGGGCATTTCAGACCATGTTCGCCTATGCTCTAGAGACCTACCCTCCACAACCTCCGCGTTCCACCCGGTATAACTCTGCTAATAGAGCCTTGGTAAAAGGAATCACTGATATGGTGAGAGATGTCACTAATACTCCGTACATTCCCAAGGATGAGTTGCGAGTTTACATGGGGTGGAACATTACAGAATATGGCATCACTCTGGGTGAGAACAAACGTAAGAGCTCAACTCTGATCTGGGTCGTACACCACCAAGGTCAGGTCTGTTTGCAAGGAAATGGGAGGAATCCGAAAGCTCGACTAGGGAAGAGTGACTGTATTGAAACGTACGTGTTCCCATCACAATCTTCCCCTGCATTCTTAGCCGCTAAGGGTACCTATTTTGTTTGTCAAAACAGAGCATATACCTGGCTGCCCGCTGACTTCTCAGGCTCATGTTATATCTCTCAACTGTTACCTCCGACATACACTGCTGCACCGGATTATCACAAAACGAGAGTTGTGAGAGGTGTATTCAGTAAAGAGGATACTGCTGGCCAAGAAGCAGGAGACTTTTTCAAAGGTTTCCTCCCGTTCTGGGGGCCTATGGTCAACAGTAGAAACCTGCGTCAACTAACACGAGTAGTTGAATCCACCATTATCGAAACTACAGGTGCCCTTAGTAACCTGACAGCTGAGCTTCAAGCGGATCGCCTCATGACGTTACAGAACCGTATGGTTCTTGACGTGTTACTTGCAGATCGAGGTGGGGTATGCAAAATGATCCAATCAAGTTGCTGCGTTTTTATCCCAGATAATGCGCCAACAGTATACAAGGCCATCTCTAAGTTACACAAAATCTCCGACTCCATTCACGTAGAGGAAGGTGACTGGTCACTAATGGGATGGTTCTGGAACCTGTTATCTGCATGGGGGTGGAAGGTTCTAATGGTCATTGGTGTTACGTTAGTATTTTTATTCTTGTGCTGTCTCATAATTCAGTGTGGCCCTGCCTTATGTAGCGTTTGTGTTTCATCATGCGTAAGAAGACCACCTGTTTTCAGAGATACGCCACGGGATAGAGTAATGCTACAACAACATATCAGTGACCTGATGAATATAGAACTGGACTCTGACATAGAGTGAGTTGTTGCCTATGTAAGGGCAAAAGGACGGTCTGAGGTTCTGTAGCGATCCGAACCCGTGAATTCGGTATCATAGTACTGACACGATTTGGTACCATTATATACATGACAGTGTTTTCGCTGCGCAACTAGCATGAATTCACTGGAAAATAGGGCATTCTGTCAGTAGAGTCATGGCACCCATTTTAGTTACGGCATCCATTTTGTTTCTTGCCCTCACATAGCCAATGAACGGACGATGACCCCGGCAGGATCACCTTGTTAAGGACACGTAAGCTCGAGCCCCGAGAAAGGCTGACGCTACATGACTAGGCAGAATCAAGCTGCCTCCCTTGCCTGAGGCCAGTCCTGCTATACTGGTTCTCGTGTCCGTTGTCCTGACTGAAGGCCGAAGACGATTGCCCTGCCCGTTTATGATCCATAAACACCTCTTATCCTACATTTCAATCCTTTGCACCTGGCTCTGCTCCTTTCTTTCTGGGCTTTTACAATGGGGAGGTTACGATTTTTATGATGGGGAGGATCAAGTAGAGAATGAAGAACTGACAAGAGAGCCTGATCGAATACCGAAAACCTACAACTAATCATTGTTTGATATTTATTTATTATCTGTTTGGGATACCGGGTTGGGCATGAGAAATATTCGTGTAATGTTGCCCCAAGACATTTTTCTTGTATTTAAGAAACAACCCACTTAATGCAATTCGAACAGTCTCCTAGATTCTGCCTCTGTGTGGTTCCTATGATTTCTGTATCCCTGCAGTAAATAAACCTTGGTCTTTGACGCCGCCATCGAGAAGCCCGTGTCTCTGTTTGTTTGTGCACCGGGACAGGGGGAACTCAGGGGTCTTCGGGTGTTGTTTCCCTGACACCTCTGGACTCTTAAAAGTCCAGAACCTCAGTTGGGGGCGGAGCTGTTCTCTGCCCCACTTACTTTTCAAAGGGCTTAACTTCAACACACGCGAAGGAACATGACACAAGTTGTTGTTCACCCCAGACTTCTTGGAGTCTTGGCATGGGAAGGGATGAATTTTACAGCCTCGTTATGGAGGTAGCTAGATTATTCCCTCATTCCTAAGGTTTCAAAATATTGGACCCTCAGAGCTATACTTCAGTGCACTCCTGAACCTATGGAAGACTTTAGAAGAACTGTTTTGGACCCCCAGAAGATTGCTCTGCTGCTTGATGCCTGCCTTGTACCTCTGAGTTCTACCCTGCTGCTACAAGATGACTGCCCTGCTGCTTCAGGCTTGCCTCCCAGAGGACTGCCCTTCTACTTGTGGCCTGCCTATTTGCTTGAACACAGGACTACCAAAGTGACTCAAATGGCTAGTTGACTGGCCTCCTGTGTCAGCTACAGGAACATAACAAACTCCAGAGACCTTAATCCCTGTCCCTGGCCTCTACTGGAGTGAGTACTCTAACCCCCCAAATGGTGCCCCTTAAGTCATGGACCTTTGGTTACGATGTTAAAGGTGCTGCTCCTGCCTAACCTTAAATGTTGAGACTTAAAAAAATATTCAGAGGACCGGGATCTACCTGCTTGCTGATCCACCCAAGGTGCATTGTTGGTCGGCCTGAGTATGTGCTTTTTCTGCAGCAGCAAAACCTGTTCAGCGTTTACCTCTCTACGAGGGTACTGGCCTCGTAGAGCCACCACCTGCACCTTTGCCTCGCTGCAGATTTTTGACTGAAAAAGTAGGTGGTAGAAATGCTCAGTACGCCTCCTTTCAGCAGCTCCTCAACGATGAGGCCTCCTACTCTGAAACGGCTGGTTACTGTGCCCCTACTGAATTTTACCTTCTAAGGAACTTTTTTTCAAACTTTTTTCTACTTCCGCAGGTAAGCGGAGACTGGGCCCAGTTCACCTTGTGGATTCCACCGGCACTTAATCACAGTTGGCCACAACTTTTGACTTTGCCACAGTTGTGCGTGACCAGACATCTGTTGTTGGTGCTTTGATCTTTTCGTTGCTATTCTTCACTAAAAACATTAAAAGTTCATAAGTCTGATTCTACTGATTGTATTTAATTTGGTTTGCTGTCATTTTATTTATGACATTTTTCTCTATTTCTCCAAATCATTGTGGCTTATTTTGTGTTGTGTTTTCACTTTATTACTGTTTGAGAGACTTTTGTGCCAACCTGTCAGAGGGTTAAGCACAAGTTAATTTGACGAGGTTTGTGGTTCCCCTGACAAGGACTGTGGTTGTTGTCTGAGTAGTGTTTCCACCCCATTCAACCATTCACCTGTATTTCTAACACCATGCTTAAATACATTTCCAAGTCACAGCATTTTCTTTCTGCTAGTGAGGAATCTAACAACTTTATTTTCTTAAAACATTTTCAGTTGGTGAACATTTCAACAGACTTACTGCGGTAACACTCCTTGTAGAGATTTAAAAAAAACCTTCCAAGTCATTTGTCAAGTGTTTGTTTACAGTATGTATAGCCTGTGAAAGTAAAAATTCTATTTCCCTGCATGGTTTGTTTGCCTGCGTATGGTTATTGTTTGTTGCAAATGTGTAATAATCAGCACTTTTAGAACTAGATACTGCAAAGGCATTTGTCTTGGTTACATGTAAGAACACCTAATAAATTAATTTCTGATTTAACTCTTTTTGAATGTATTCTTTTTTCATACAGTTTACCTCCACTTTCTTTTAAGCAGTACTCCAGAATAATGTCTGCACCCTGGAACCTTTGGATTGTTTATGTAAAGTCATTGCATTCTATTGGGGTATAACCTTACACTAAAAATGTTTACCTTATGAGAAATGGAACTTTGCCTCAATATATTTTATTCTGAGATCTTAGGTCACTCCGAACGAGCTTCACCACTCTAGAGCATCCACTTTCCGCGGTCATTCCATGCTACCTACTAGCTTCTCTTTCAGCATCCGATAGGTACTGCTTAACCCTTAAATAGGTGCCACTTACTCTGAGAATCCTGTTTGAGGGTGATCCTTCCTGTGATAGACAACACTCCCTCTCACTTCTTAGTGCAGCACCGAAATAAGAGACGGTGACCTGAATGTGAGACAGGACTATAGATATCTAAGACGTTTTCCATGATCTAACATTTAAAATATTTATTTGATTTCAGGAGATTTAGAAAGATCTTGACGGGAGGAACTGGTTAACAGCTCCTTTCAGTCTTGAAACAGAAACCAACTGGCCTTCTCTTCATCTGAACTCTCATCTGACTCTCCTCTGGCTCTACCGAGCTTTTCTGCTAGGTTTCCTACATCCAGTTTCCTTGGATGGCAGCATACAATGCCTCAGCTCATTATCCATATGACACACAGCTACCATACAGGCAAAAGTCCATGATAATGGTCACACCAACGCACACTATGCAGTTGTAAATGCCAAGAAGATACCCAAACCAGTGAATCAATGAGAAAATCCAACTGTACCCCAATTCCTTTCGTTAAGTACTGTCTTTGCATAAACCACCTAATTCTAATGCTTCCTATGCAACACGTGGATATGAAGAAACTACAGGAATGGTCCTTCAGTAATAACCAGTCTAATGCAGGCATCGCTGTCTCCCAGTGAGGGGATGGTACCCTACTGATGCTACTGATTTCTTTCTGGGTGATAGCCTGTCACGAAACAAGCAGAACAACTCAACACATGACCCAGGTAAAATTGCCTTTTGTTAGAATTGAACGTGCCACTGCCCCATCCCCCAAATTGTATACTGTGTTATGTTAGCATTCATGTAGCTATTCTGTATTGATCGCTATTGCAAATGTGTGTGACCAGCCCCTTCTAACATTGTGTAGGCTAAAGTTAGCATCTGAGGCACTATTTTCCTTCCATGTGGCCGACATGTTACGCTGTAATCAAGGCCCGGCCTCTGTGCCCCCGCTCTCTGCTCGCTTCAGCAGAAAGCTGCTGTTCAGTAATTCCCTCTTATCTTATTCAAGGTTGAACCCAGATGCACGAAGAGAATAGTTCATTCAGCTTTTCATGCCTATCCCTCCCTGGACATAGTTATGCTCCCACACTAGGGAGAGATGAAACCGAGTAAGATGACCTTGGGAGCCTGGTAATGTATTCCCATTCTGCAGGTGGTAGCTCATCCCTCTGTGCCTTCTTTCTTCAGTCTTTGCCCAAGCTGTAATTTTCCACTAGGGGCGGGACTTGGGAGGTGTTGGAAGGCTTATTTCGTGTTACCAAGTGTTCTGAGGACAGCCCCTCAAGAGCTATCCCAAGAGGCTGGTCAGACCGGGCTCCACTGCAGTGTTAGATTGTATTCTCCACTGTCGTCCCGACTCTTCTTTTCTGGGAAGGCCGAGAGGGGGTCGCGAGTGACCCGGGTGACCCTTTTCGGGTCACTTCCTTCAGTTGGTGCCCGAACAGGGACCCCATTGGACTGACCCATCTTGCCCGGAATTGGATGTAGAGGACGGGGCCACGTTGGGTCGGATGGGCAGATCAAGGATCCTCGCACGATATAGCTTGGTTCTCGCGGCTGCTCCACCTGTCTGATCGGGCGGTGCCTTGCCCAGCGGTCATCCCGGCTGGGGTCCTGAAAAGGCGAAACCCTTGGATCTGAACGTTTGATCCGAAGAGTCGGAGATGGAGAATAACTTGGCTTGACCTGTGTGCACTAGGTGAGTTTGTCTTGGCTTTTGGTAAACATGGAGCCATCTTCAATAATCTTGAATAATCTTGAATATGGTCTGAGGACCATTCCTAGCTTGTTTGAACTTGGTGGGTCTGTGGACCATTGAGATACAGAGTGTTTGCGAACACTCTGCCAGGCCCCCAGCTGAATTTGGTTTACTTTTCAAAAGGTCTGGGGCTGAAGCCTATCTTCTGTTCTTGGTACAGTCTCCGGACTGTCTTGCCTGGATACAGTCTTCGGACTGTCTGGTATTGGTACAGTCTCCAGTCTCCGGACTGTCTGGTTGTGGTGCAGTCTGCGGCTGCCTGTTGGATTTTCTTTGTTTGGTGTGTTATTTGTTTCATGTGAACAGTGAATGTGCCTTACATTAAGATGCCTTTCCTGAGTAATTGATGGTGTGTGGAGGAGCGGCAACCTGCGCCTTTGGAAGACACCCCGAATTTTGATATCTATACCAAGCACGGCATTGGCCCTATTATGTTTAGTACATTATGGCACAAAAATACGAGGGACAATGCCGAGCTTCAGTGGCCACTGACAGGTACCTTTGATGAACAGAAGCTGAACTATTTTCAGGACAATTGTTTGCCAAAAGAAGTAGGCAGTCGATGTTTTATTCCCTTCAGGTATGGCAGAAGGAATCTAGGCAAAGGCGAATGCGAGCAGAGAAGGAGGCCCAGAGAGAGAAAATGCAAACAGTAACTCAGAAAGCCTATGATAGAGAGAAAATAGAGAAAGGTATAGAGTGTGCTGATAGGAAGTTTCGATTACAATGTGATAATTCATATGTTGCACAAGAGGAAGGTGATGCCTTTGTGGATGAACTATTAGAAGCCCGGCCCCCACCTCCATATTCCCCACAAAGGATATACCCTGTTGTTCCGACATCTCAGTCTTCTGCCCTCCTGTTTCTGCATCTGGCCTTTCTGTCACTGACCCGCCTGCTTAAGTTACGGCCCGCCTGTCCCCTCACCGGCTTTGCAAGCTGCGGGTGCAGTAGCTGCGGGTCCTCCTGCTGTGTCTCCTATCCCCACTCATGTTTACCCTCCTTCTCTCACCATCGTTAAGTGCCGGGACACCAGTGCATGGAGTGGGTGAGGGGAATCGGGCTGCAGCACAGGAGCGAATGGGGCGGGTGCTGATTCGATCAGATGTGGGAGACGAGGAGAAAAGATGGTAGCTAACCAGGCTGCACAGTAGGCACGGAGTCCAATCTACAGTGTAGAGGATGTGTAGAGAGTGTTGAAAGATATTGAGCCATTCGTACAGCAGTACGCCCTCAAGCATATGTCGGCTACATTGATAGGGTTGTGGGAACAGTGTTTTTGTGGTGTAGCACCAAAATAATTTATGATATTCGGGACCGCGTATATGCTACTGACATGGCCCCTAATTATGTTTTTAGTAATATTGCAAAGATGGTTTGCTATCGAGGTAGGTTACATCAGAAAACACAGACGACTGTGTCACAATTCCCAATGAGGGAGGTGCATCTTATTTTTCATCCTGAGACTCCAGAACAGCACAATGCGCAGGATGTTGTTGTTCAAAAACGGGTAGAGGCTCGTTTTCAAGAACAATGGGTTTACACACTGTGGAAAAGGAGTGAGGTGTTAACCCTCAAGAGTTAGCTGCCAGACCCTAGGAAAAACACAACTGCATATTACAAAGAGTTAATGGAGGCCGCCTCATCGACAGTGATGACGCTGGCAGATATCGAGATGTTTTTCGGGTTGTTGGTACCAGTGGACATATGGAGGCAGGTGCATGCGCAGGACCATATTGTGAAGTAGGGTGGCACTTGGAATGAGATCAGGGCATAGGATCAGGAGCGAAAGCCTGGTGAAAAGCCTAAGGTGGAGATACTGGCTTTGCCAAGTCATAACACTACTTAGTCCAAACAAAAATGGAAGGTGCACTCTAATAGAAGTCAAAACAGGAAATACACTTGAGGTCCAAATCAATTCTTCTTTTAATCGCAGTTGTTTTTCTAAAAACGGCACACAGCCAACGCGTTTCGTTCCCCAGTGCCACGGGAACTTCGTCAGGGCTTGCTAAGAATATCAAAACAATTTCATAGAGAAGATCAAGGTTCAAGTTCAGTGCTTGTGGTGTATATAGACACTAATACGGAAAATTCGATTCAATCACTCCATGTATTTCTGAAGAATGGACCAATGATTAAGAATATTCAGCTCGTGTCAAGTAAGAGTTCCTAATAGTCAAAGAAGGCAGGTATATATGAAACCTGAAGTCATCCCTTAATGAAGGAGAGTAAGATACGGAATGAATCATCAAAACAGGAACAGTGATTTCACACAGGTAATAATGAGCGAGAACCATTAGGTCCCGCTGTCAATATTCTAGTCAGCAGTATGAGAAAAGGGTCAGCCTGGTAACTGTAGACGGCGTAAATCGGTATAGACTACTTACATGCATTCTCTCATCCCACCTAGACGAGAAGATTGGGATAAGTTAACAGAATGTCGTCAGAAGAAAGATAAAAGTGTGTCCGATTTTTTCACTCAGTTTGAAGGGGTGTTTCTAGATTTCAGTGGACAGGATTTATCAGTAGAAGGAGGTGTCCAGTTATTTGTTAACAGATTTGTTACGAACCTGCTTCCCGAGATTGCCACTTGGTTCCAGGCTTCTTAGAGCACCTGGACTAACTCCTCCCCTTCGGTGATATTGAGTATGGCTCAGTACTATGAGCATAGGGAAAATGAGGAGAAGGAAAAGGTGGAGAAGAAGAATAAGGAGTTGGAGACTAAGGTACTAATGCAACAGGCAGCAAGGGGGTCCGGCAGAGGACGTGGCACTGGTCCGGCTCAATGGTCACAGAGCATTGGCAGAAGTGGCATTTCGGTGGGGCCGAACCAATGTGCGTATTGTAGAAAGGAGGGACATTGACAGAGTGAGTGTCCAGACTTGTTGCAGAAGGTCGCGGCCCCAAGAGGTCAGGGTTCAGGTGAACGGGGTCGTGGTGAGGGCGGTCATGATGAGATCCAGGCTGGTGCATCCTCGGGAGGTCGCTCTGACCAGAACTATTTTGGTTACCCTCGGGGAAGGCAGTACTATCATGACGATTATGATCTGGACAAGGCGTCCGGGATGTCCTATAACTAGGACAGCCAAGGACAGGGTGAGGGACCAATCCAAATACCTGTAGATCAGCGTGGTCCTTATGTCACAGTGGATTTGCATGGTTCAGCTAAGAAGTTTCTGGTGGATACAGGTGCAATAAATAGCTCTGTTTCTCGTTTGCTGATCCCCGAGGCAGCCCTGTCTGGCCATAACAATGTCTTGGTAGGTTTTTCAGGCATACCGGTTGTAAGCCGCATCTCCGAACTCCTTGCCCTGACTATTGGCACTTTCCTTGTGGACTCGCCATTTTTGTTGACAACGAATTGCGGTGAAAATTTGATGGGATTAGATTTGTTGAAGAGGTTGCATGCTACAATTTCATGTTCTCCAGATGGTGTTTATATGACAATAGGACCGGATGTAGCCAATACCAAACAGTGTTTTTCAAAAGATGCACAGCTTCCTGCTGCATTTAAAGACGTGCCGACAATGTTGTGGGCAATAGGTGATACAGACGTAGGGTTGTTGCAGATACCACCGGTTTCTATTGCGATTAAAGACAGCGCCGTGCTACCTCGGATTTCCCAGTACAAAATATCACAGGCGGGAGAACGGGCTTTGATGCAGATTATTCAGGATTTTATAAAATCGGGGGTGGTTGAGGAGACAGTTGCGAATGTGTGTAATAGCCCTATTCTCCCCATCCTTTAAAAGACACCCTTGGATTCCCCTGATGCTCACCCGGATGTCTATTGCTTTGTGGTTGATTTATGGGAGGTTAACAAAATAGTGGTCCGTCAGTTTCTAGTGGTACCTGACATTACTGCTCTCTTAACAATGATTACTTCCACAGCCAAGTTATTTTCTGTTATTGACCTGAAAAATGCTTTCTTTAGCATCCCCATCCACCCGGACAGCCGGCACCTTTGTGGCTTCACCTTGGCCGGCAGGAGCTTCCAATTCTGTCGAGCTCCTCAGGGGTATACTGAAAATCCTAATATATATAGTCAATCCCTGAAAAGTCAGTTAGATTCCCTCGCTCTTCCCGCAGGTAACGGATTATTGCAATATGTGGATGACCTGTTGGTAGCCTCTGATACTGAAGAGGGTTGCAAAGATGTCACAGACAAATTGCTGCTACATTTGGCACAGCATGGACAGAAAGTGTCCCTTTCAAAGTTTCAATATTGTTGACAGGATGTCACCTATTTAGGTCCCTACTGTTGAAGGAGGGAAGGAGGCTAACACCTGAACGAGTTGTTAAGATGCTCATCCCCAGGATTCAGAGGGATGCTCGTGCTTTCATAGGCATCACCTTGTATCGTCGTCATTGGATACCTGGTTATTCTTTACTAACAAAGCCCTTACTCCGTTTTACAACTAAAGATGTGCATGAACCTTTACCCTGGACGCATGAATGTCAGCAAGCTTTTGAGCAATTTAAAGTCGCTCTTTGCTCTGCTCCTGTGCTTGGAACGCCAGATTACCAGAAGCCTTTTGTATTGTACGAGTACGAAATGGCTGGATGTGTGCTTTCCGTGTTAACACAGGCCTTTGGAGGTAAGCAGAGGGCGTGTGCTTGTTTCTCTGCTCTATTTGACACTGTCGCCAGAGCCCTCCTGAGCTGTTTAAGAGCGGCCGCAGCCGTGGCTGTCTCTTTTTGACAATAGGCGGGGCTCCTCCTCAATACTGACCTCCCAGTAATGGTACCCCACGCTGTGGACACACTTCTGATCAAGACAAAGACGTCTGACTGGCTATGAATTGACTCTGTTTGTGCCACACATCACAATTAAAAGATGTGCTACTTTGAACCCAGCCACGGTACTACCCCTCCCTTCAGAAAATGAGGACACAGATGTCCATGACTGCTTATTTAACACAGAAAAGGGGATAAGGGACGGGTAGACCTGACTAACGTTCCCTTATCTGACTCGCAAGGGGAACAGTATGGTGATAGCTCTTGTTTTAAATTGTCAGATGGCACCACCACCGCAGCATATGCTATTACTATGCTGCGCACTGTAGTTGAGACATCACGTGTTCCCTACCAATCAGCAAAGCTGGTCACCCTTTTGCGGGCATGTGAGTTAAGTGAGGGATTGGCTGTCAATATTTATACTGACAGCCAATACGCATTCAGAGTAGCCCATAATTTTGGGCGGCTCTGGCCGGAGAGGGGATTCCTGACTTCCCACGGCACAAAGATACAGCACGGCTCTTTGATACACAGACTTTTGTCAGCACTGGCACTTCCCAAAAGATTGGTAATAGTGAAGTGTAGTGCCCATAAAGCGATTACTGATGATGTGGGGAGGGGAAATGCGTTTGCAGATCAGATAGCTAAATAGACAGCCAGGTCTAAGATGAAGAAAATTTTTCTGGCGGGGCCAGCTGGATGGGTTCCTGAAAATGGATGTTTGAGGACACACTGGAAAACGTCAAAGAAATCCAGAGTGAGGCAACAGTTGAGGAGCTGGCAGCGTGTCAGGAGAGTTCGGGACGCTTAGATGAGGAGGGGTGCTGGACCTATAAATTGGAAAATCAAAGATCGATGTTACCAGATGCATATGTAGGCCCTGAAGTTACAATGGCACATGGCCATGTAAACTTTTGGATCCCGTATGGCGAAATGACAATATCCCTAAAGTAGCTGCACATTTAGTGAAGCACTGCATCTTTTGCCAACACATAATCCTGGTAAAGGTACCCCTACACTTCCTGAAGATTTTGCACCCCCCCCCTTTCCCTTTCGAGGTTACCTAGATGGATTTCACTGAAATGGAACGAGTTAATAGCTTCAAATATGTGTTGGTGGTTGTTTGTGCATTCAGTAAATGGATTGAGGCTTACCCCACTAAAGAGAACACAGCCATAGTGACAACAAAGGCCCTTTTGAAGGAGTTTCTCCCACGCTTCAGCTTGCCCTGTTTGATTTGGAGTGACAACGGGAGTCACTTCAATGCAAAGGTCATTCAGCTGGTGTGCGACGGTCTGCACATTAAGCAGAAGTTTCATGCAGCGAACCACCCCCAGTCAGCCGGTTTAGTTGAAAAGTACAATGGTACTCTCAAGTTGAAGCTCGCAAAGATCAGGTAGAGCACAGGATTGCAATGGCCAGAAACGCTACCCCTTGCCCTATTATCTGCAAGAGTGACACCTTATTCTAGGATAGGATTATACCTGTACGAGGTTGTTTTCGGGTGCCCCGCAAATGTGGGGGTTGCCCCCACCCACGCCCCTTTTCTGAAATTGAATACCCATTACTTATAGATTACTTATGTGAGTTAACAAAAAATTTGCGTTCTATTCATCAACAGATACATGAGGCACTACCGTCATCACTTGAGGGGCCAGGACACAGCATCCAGCCCGGAAATTTTGTCTTGGTCCGGAACTACCAGGGGCGAGGGTGTTTGGAGCCGAGGTGGAAGGGGCCCCTGCTGGTCCTGCTCGTCACCCGGACGGCAGTGAAGGTGGACAGCCGGAAGCACTGGATTCACTCATCACACTGCCGGCGAGTCCCGCTGCCTCTCCACTACAACAAATGGGTCCGTGAAGGCATAGGGGACCACAAGACGGAGAAGGTGCCTCGCTTTGTTCCTTTTTCTGATGCCCAATTGACCTGGGCACAGACATATCTCTGAGAAGTATGACCGATCTTCTATCATTTCGAAATACATTAAAAACATTTCTTTTCAAGTATTGATCTTCCATAGGCCTCATCTCTCTCATTCTATTCCTCTTTGGGTCTTCTCTGAGCGCCAGGACACCTTTTTGGTAACAGTCGCGCTTTATAAATGCTCATAACATAACATAACAGAAGAGGAGAACGACGCTGTTCTGAATGAGGAGGTCCCCCCAGAAAAAAGGGCTGCCCAGGTTTCTCCTCCATCTGATCCACTGGATCTTGAGTCTCAGTCCCCTGCCCCCTCTGAATTTAAGATCCTTTTCCGTGACAAGACAGTGCCTGGAGTGGCCAGGTACAATTTGCGTCCTCGGCGAAGGGACAGTGGACCCAAGGGAAAGTCAGGTTAGTAGGGATGGACTTCATGGAGGAAGAATAGGGTCCATGTACCTTGTCTGTGGTACCAACGATATAGATCAGGGAGATGGAGATTGGTGCATCGTCTGAGACACTGAACAGGATAAGTGTGGGTGTCTTTCCAGGAGGGAAGCTGCCCGATCCTGAGCGAAGAGACAGAAAGGCTTGTGACCGTGCAGCCTCACCGACAAGTTCTCAGTAGCACCATTGTTGATGAACACTTGGGTGCCGATAACGATCCGGCAAAAACCGGGTACGAACCGTCGGACGGAGCACAATCTCCGCCCGACGCGTACCCGGTCGTCAATTTTTACAAACAAGGAATTACGATTCGCACGGGTACACCATTACCGTACGAATCGTAAAAAAGGCCGACCGAACAAAAAAACACCTACCAATGCGATCCGGGAAAGCGCCGACCTGACGTCGGGACGCTCGCAGCCAGCCATTCACGACCCAGGAATCACGATTCGCACCGACGTCACCCCGCACGGTGAATATTTTGCGGCAGCCAAAAACTGCCGGGAAATCAGGACGACGCGAACAAGGACCACCAGTACGCGACGGACAGACGACGACGCGAACAAGGAGGACCAGTACGTGACGGACACACAGGACGACGCCACCAAGGAGGACCCGTACGCGACAGGACGACGCGATCAAGGAGGACCCGTACGCGACAGGACGACGCGATCAAGGAGTACCAGTACGCGACGGACAGACATGGACCCGAACCTACGAGTCATCCCTGCCCTCATAGCAGTCCACCTCCTCTACAGGTTACGACGCAGACGCCGCAGAAGGTCAGAATAACTAAGGGAGGGGGGAAAGTGGGGTGGGGTGGGGGTGGCAGGACCAGGGCAGGCCACAAAACAACCACATAAGTCACACACCACACATGGCCTGGACATACCTGATTCCCATGCCCTGGTCACCACGAGGGGGTGGGGGCGTGTCCTGATAAGCCTGCGACCGCCACAACGGAAGTCCGTCACCACGCGAACCGGCAACACAACCAGACAGGTACGTCCCATACCCACGCCTGAAGAGCGTGGGTACGAGTCGGACCACGCCCACACACGTCACCCCAACAATGGCGGGACGGATCGCACCCACGTGGCAAAGGCCTGGGTACGGGCCGCACAAACATCACATAGCGTGGGGACGGATATGTACGGACCCTACCCCCACCCTGTATGCAAGGAGCGCACCCCCCACCCCAACAGTGAAAGTACGACCCGTACCCCCACCCGCGTATGCATGGAGCGTACCCCCACCCCAACAGTGTAAGTACGACCCGTACCCTCACCCGCGTATGCATGGAGCGTACCCCCCACCCCAACAGTGTAAGTACGACCCGTACCCTCACCCGCGTATGCATGGAGCGTACCCCCCACCCCAACAGTGTAAGTACGACCCGTACCCTCACCCGCATATGCAAGGAGCGTACCCCCCATGCCAACAGTGTAAGTACGACCCGTACCCCCACCCGCGTATGCATGGAGCGTACCCCCACCCCCACCATTGTAAGTACGACTCCTACCCCCACCCGCGGACTCACGGACCGTACCCCCACCCCAACAGTGTAAGTACGACTCGAACCCTCACCCGCGGACGTACGGACCGTACCCCCACCCCCACCATTGTAAGTACGACTCCTACCCCCACCCGCGGACTCACGGACCGTACCCCCACCCCAACAGTGTAAGTACGACCCGTACCCCCACCCGCATATGCATGGAGCGTACCCCCCAGCCCAACAGTGTAAGTACGACCCGTACCCCCACCCGCGTATGCATGGAGCGTACCCCCCATGCCAACAGTGTAAGTACGACTCGAACCCTCACCCGCGTATGCATGGAGCGTACCCTCCATGCCAACAGTGTAAGTACGACTCGAACCCTCACCCGCGGACGTACGGACCGTACCCCCACCCCCACCAGTGTAAGTACGACTCCTACCCCCACCCGCGGACTCACGGACCGTACCCCCACCCCAACAGTGTAAGTACGACCCGTACCCTCACCCGCGTATGCATGGAGCGTACCCCCACCACACCAGTGTAAGTAGACTCGTACCCTCACCTCGAATGCATTGAGCGTACCCCCACCGTGTATGTTCCAAGCGTACATATCCTGAAATCGGAGGTGTGTGTGCAGAGTCCACCCAGCAGTGCCCTGAGACAGGAGGGGTGGGTGTGGAGTCCTCCCAGCAGTGCCCTGAGACAGGAGGGGTGTGTGCAGAGTCCTCCCAGCAGTGCCCTGAGACAGGAGGGGTGGGTGCCTATCACTCCCAGCAGTGCCCTGAGACAGGAGGGGTGGGTGCCTATCACTCCCAGCAGTGCCCTGAGACAGGAGGGGTGGGTGTGGAGTCCTCCCAGCAGTGCCCTGAGAGAGGAGGGGTGTGTGCAGAGTCCTCCCAGCAGTGCCCTGAGACAGGAGGGGTGGGTGCCTATCACTCCCAGCAGTGCCCTGAGACAGGAGGGGTGTAACACATGTGTGTGAGGCCAGAATTATCCACATGCATACTGGCTACAAGGGAACATGTCCCCATGAACTCATGTCAACAGACTCCACACACAAGTACAGTGATCACCAAGGATGCCACGATTGTTGCAGGTGGAGACATGGCCCTGCATGCATGGCCAAAGTAGAAGGGCTCCGTCACACACACAGCTCATGTATACACAGCTCTGCGCTAAACATTGGGAACACCCTGCAGGGAAGAAAGCTGGGTACACAGAGGAAGGAATACACCCTGGGACAAGTGCACCATGCAGTAACTGCTTACATGAACAAAGAAAGTTAGCCAACACCTTGTGATGGCACACAGATCCCAGGGTCCCACCAATGAGCAGTACACTACTACATATCCCACACACCCAAACCCTTACACACCACCCAAAACCATGTAGCAGCCCCACCAACACCAAAACCAGCATAGCAGTAGTGTGATAATGAAAACAAAATTAAGCTTTATTCAGCATGAGCACAATGTCCGTGGATCGCAGGCAGTTCAATCTTCACAAAGCCCATAGGGCAGTCAATGATTCTCAGCTGGATGGGGGACACAGTGGGATGCGTGTCCCCTACCTTGCCTGCACAGTCAAATGGCATCGTCTTCCACACTGGTGAGGGCATCAGGGGGGGAGGAAGCAACAGGCACCGCAGGGACATCAGGGCAAAGGGGCGGCGTTGTGGGTGCAGGGATGGAGGACTCCACCACAGGGGGTGGGTCAGTGCCAAAGGCGGAGGCCAGGATGGCACTACACACCTTTGCAAGGTCCTCCAGGGAGTCCCCTGCACCCGTAGGGACCTCAGGCCCCAAGGAGGGGGGGGGGGGTCAGAGGGATGGGTCGCAGCGCCACCGGGGGAGGGTGGAGACAGGGGGGGAGACTCAACCACCCTGACCGGGGACCTCCTTGACCGCTTGCGTGGTGGTGTAACTGTGGGGCTCAGGGACAGAGCGGCCATGAAGGAGTCCTTGGGGGAGATGTGGCCAGGAGAGCTGAGGGGAGGGGATTTGGAGGGAGTGGACTGGGTGGAATGCGGACTCCCACTATGGCTGTGTGTCACACGTTTGCCCCCCGACCCAGTGGGTGTGCCTACCTCACCCTGTGTGTGCGTGTCAGGAGGAGTGCGGTGGACCTTCCCTGCTGGTGTGGTGCCCGTGTCCGTTGATGTGGGTGCATGCCGACGTCTGGGTGTACGTGGGACAGGCATGGGAGTGGGAAGTGTGGATGGGGCAGGGGTAGGTGGGGGGAGGTCGCGCTGCAGGAGACCCACTGCTGCAGTCAGTGTGGAGTCTATGGACCTCAGCAAGTTGCGTTGGTCAGCCTGCGATGAATGAATGCCCTCCAAGAAAGCCTCGATGTTGGTGAGGGTTTTGCCGTGGGCATGGAGGACATTAAGGATCGCAGCCTGACCAACCTGCAGTTGCCGCTGGATGTCCACAGACTCTGCATTGGCGGCAGCAGTGG
Source organism: Triturus cristatus (assembly GCF_964204655.1). Lineage (NCBI taxonomy): Eukaryota > Metazoa > Chordata > Amphibia > Caudata > Salamandridae > Triturus > Triturus cristatus. The sequence continues at coordinate 268,015,729 of NC_140585.1, forward strand.
AGACAGGGGCAGGGGGTGCGGTGCCTGGCAGGAAGGAGACATGCTGTGACCGGGCACGCTGGGAAGGGACACGAGCAAGTGGGAGGCGGCTGGTGGGAACTGAGGGGGCGGTGCGAGGTGTTGTTCCGCTGTCAGCTGCTGGTGCAGCCACCGCCCACTCGGAGACATCCTCCTCGGACCTGTCAGCTTCGTATTCTGACGTGCCAGTCGACAGGTCCTCGGCCGCACTATCCTCCACCTCTGTCCCACTCGATGTGCCAGCCCCGATGTCACGGCTGGCACTGGTGCTCGGTCCCTCCGCCTTGCCTGTGTCCATGTCTCCCTCTGTGTCCCCCGACGATGCTGTGGGCAGGGTGGAGAGACAGAAATTAATCAGACAGCTGTACACATCAGTCACATGAGTCCAATCGACATAGGTAACACTGCATAGCCTGAAAAGGAAGATCCCTAACATCTACTAAACAAGGTACCGATGTAGGGCATGAAACACACAGTTGGTTGAGCCACCATGCCACTGAAATACCATGGAGAGCATGAGACAATAGCTAAACACAGGTAACGGAGTCTGACATAGCACCCAGGCCCTGGGGACAATCCAGCACTGCATCTGCACCACACAGCGTTGGCGAAAATACCGATGACCAGGGACCATATCCATGAACTTGAGACACATGCTGCATAGGTAATGCTGAAAACATGCCCAACATGACTCGGTCACTGCACATTGCGTGTGTGTCCAGACACATCACACACTGCCCAGACCCAGCAAGTAGAAATCAGGATTTGACACATAGGCATTGCCCGCCCCAACAAGACCCTACACGAGGCAAATTGTTGAGACACAGGTGGCACCAACATCTCATAGTCTGGGTGATACACACAGGGGCAGGCAAAAAGCAAGATTGGATGCCAAACAGCCAAGGTGCGCCTGTACAAATAATGAGGTACCAGTGCCCATCCTCAGATGAGTATAACAAGACACACAGGCACTGGCAACTGTGAGTATGAAGAAGGACAATCAGGTCAGGCTGCACAGTGGACACCTGTACAAAATAGCACGTCTATATACATGGTGACAGGGGACAATGGCACAGAGCACAACCTACGCTGTAGACACTGAGATTGTCCACGTTTATGATGACACATACACCACTGAGGAAAAGGTGCCCCAGGGGACAGTAGTGGGCACGCAACTACATGCTACTGAATGGTAATGACTGCAACACACGTCACCATCCCTGCACTATGTGTATCGCACACTCATGCACATCATGTCACAGGCCACTACATAGGACATGCGCGCTGTAAGGCATGACACATGAGAGACCAACTCCCATGTCTGGAGTCAGCATCAGTGCCAACTGACATGGAACCCACATGCAGTGAACTTGACAGTGCACAGGCAAGGTCCCACAACCTGTTACACACCACCCCCACACATGATGCTACAGTCATTGTTCTCGTGGACAAAGCGCCAGCCTACATTACCTTGTGAAGGAGTGACTACACACAGACCAGGGAACACATTGCAAGGAGGGGAAGGGTGGCAGGGGCGCAGCGCTATACTGGGGCAAACAGGATCTGCACAGCACCTTTAAACCCTGCCAGTGAATTCATGCTACTGTGCCCTTACAAATGCCGGTGACACACAACAAACACACATGTACCTACCCCCTTCCGGCTGCTGCATCGCCTGTAAGCGCCTCTCCAGGTCTGGAAAGACCACCGGCAGCACACGCCTGTGGAGGTGGCTCAGACGGTGGCGGCCACGGTTCTTGTGGCTCTCAGGTGAGTCCCCCAGCAGGAGCCGTGCAATCCTCCGCGTCCAGCACCGGATATCCTGCCAGCGTTTCCTCACCTGGGGCAGGCTCCGCCTCCGACCATCCACACCCCTCACGGCACTGACGGCGGTCAGCCAGATCTGCTCCTTGGCAGTGGCGCCTACCTGTGAGGAGGAACAAGTGACACCACATCAATACACCAGCCACATGTCACAGAGAGACATATGGGTACAAATTAGCTGGTTACAACAAGGCATGTCATGCAGCCAACGCATTGCACCTTTGTCATAGGGACATCATCCCCTGGTGAGGGAAAAAGCAGTACGTGCCACAGTGGGTACACAGGTGGAATGATGGCAATGTCACAATCAATGATCAAGGCTCACACTGTGCATCACACCCACCCCTCCTGTCTCAGGGCACTGCTGTGAGTGATAGGCCCCCACCCCTCCTGTCTCAGGGCACTGCTGTTAGTGATAGGCCCCCACCCCTCCTGTCTCAGGGCACTGCTGTGAGTGATAGGCCCCCACCCCTCCTGTCTCAGGGCACTGCTGGGAGGACTCTGCACACACCCCTCCTGTCTCAGGGCACTGCTGTGAGTGATAGGCCCCCACCCCTCCTGTCTCAGGGCACTGCTGGGAGGACTCTGCACACACCCCTCCTGGCTCAGGGCACTGCTGTGAGTGATAGGCCCCCACCCCTCCTGTCTCAGGGCACTGCTGGGAGACATCAGGCACCCCCCCGGGACCCCCCCGACAGTACATGGCATGTGTGTTACACCTGGACACAATGGCAGAAGTCACAGTCACAACATAGGGACAGTCTGTGGCAGTGGCCTATGCACTCACCTGATACCCTGGTCGCCCATACAGCATGGAGTACTGTGGGAGGATCACATCCAGCAGAGCCATGTTCTCCTCCAGGGTGAATGGCTGTGTCCTCTCCACAGCCCTTGACATGGTTCCAGGGAATCAGTAGCAGCAGCTGGGTCGACGAATGCAAAGATGTGCAGGCAAGTACTCCCTCATGGGACCTGGCTGCCTTATATGTGCCCTTCTGCCCAGTCTCATGCACAGGAGTACAGAGTGATTGGTCACTCACATTTGCATCCTATGTTTCCACCAATCCCTTCAAACCTAGCAGTCTGTGGGTTCTCTATCGGTTTCATTCTCCTGCATGATGTCAGCCCCACAAACACATTGCAACAAAGTAGAATAATTCCAACTGACTTCTGCTGTGCACCTTCCAGAACAATTTCGAAATTTGAACTTGGTCTCCATGACAACCAGCACGCATGTAGGTCTTAATACTTTTCCCCTATGTAATTTGGAGCATCACACACAGGTACGGTGCATTTCGGGGCCCTAGGGCACCCCAAATGCATGGCAACGGCCCGTACATGCATGCCTACGTTCACTATCACTATGGGTCTGCACGCGTATGCGTACTCGTAGTGGTACGGGCCGTACACTCGCATGTACGCTCACTATCACTACGAGTACGCATACGCGTGCAGACCCATAGTGAGCGTAGATGCGTGTGTACGGTCCGTACCACTACGAGTACACATACGCGTGCAGACCCATAGTGATAGTGAGCGTAGATGCGTGTGTACGGTCCGTACCACTACGGGTACGCATACGCGTTCAGACCCATAGTGATAGGGCCGTACACACGCATCTACGCTCACTATCACTATGGGTCTGCACGCGTATGCGTACTCGTAGTGGTACGGACCGTACACACGCATCTACGCTCACTATCACTATGGGTCTGCACGCGTATGCGTACTCGTAGTGGTACGGACCGTACACACGCATCTACGCTCACTATCACTATGGGTCTGCACGCGTATGCGTACTCGTAGTGGTACGGACCGTACACACGCATCTACGCTCACTATCACTATGGGTCTGCACGCGTATGCGTACTCGTAGTGGTACGGACCGTACACACGCATCTACGCTCACTATCACTATGGGTCTGCACGCGTATGCGTACCCGTAGTGGTACGGACCGTACAAATGCCTGTACGCTCGCCATCACGATGGGTACACATACGGCAGCACTCCCACAGTGATTTGGGAACATACACAGGCCCTCTTAGCAGCAGTACGGCGGTTTTTACACATCACAGTGGTGATAGGCGACACACAGGTAGGAATAGGGCGGACATACTTGTCCATGGATGGACATACTTGTCCAGGAATGGACATCAAGGCATCGTCTGTGCATTACTACATGTGTGGGGCACAGGTGTGACAGGCTGTGATGTGGAACATGCCTCCTGAGTGGAGAAGGCACCAGATGTATGATGAGATGTGCATAGGTGTACTGTGTGACGGTGCAATGTGTGCCAGGCATGCCCTTGACTCCTTTGACATGTGTGCATATCGTACTGCGCACTTGGGGTGAGCGTCACTGGCATGGCACGGACACCAACACACGGAAGTGTCCCATGATGCCCGGTACAGGGGTCATGACACATGACTTGTCACTACCCACAGTGCACAATGTGACTATGTCATTTATGTGTCCGGGATTTTCATCAGGTTGATGTTGTAGCACCCTCAAAAGCTGCAGCCGTTGCAGAAACCAACATGTGTCTGTGTGTAGATTGTCATTGCACACTGTTCCACACACCATGCCACATGTGGTATCGGATGTGAGGTGCACATGTATGCATGGGACACGGAGTAGCGTGACAAGGCCATGTCAGCATCCTCACAAGGAATGTGTGGTGAGTCATGACATGTGCACCTTCATGGCAAGGTGTGTGGGCAGGCCTAGTGTAATGTCATGTGACCTGTGGCTCCGGTGTTCCGCAACCAGTCTCTGCAATCGGCATCCCACTTCTGCTGATGTGTGGGTGTATGTCACTCCTGTCTTGCGTCGGGCTGTTCACTTGCACTGGGACACAGCTATTCCCATGGCGTGGCATGGGGAGGTTCTTAATCTCCGTGTGTAGCTGGGTCTTGGAAGGAGTGTCACCTTGCATCCATACGTGTCCTGGGCATGTAGCACATACCTGACTCCCTATGTAGCATGTGTGTATTGCCAGATTTACATGTGCTCAGTAGACATAAGTTGTTGTCGTAGTGCACTCACTCTTCCTTGTCACTTCCAAATTACTGCAGAGCGCCGCCTCTTGCCCGAAGAATTCCAGACTTGGCTGCCATGCAGGAGAATGACAGGATCCGGCTCTACCGCTTCACCCAACCGTTGATCCTGGAGCTGACGGCGAGACTGGCACCACACCTGCAACCGCAGCACAGGTATCCTACGGCACTGACACCCCAGCTGAAGGTAATGGCTGCCCTACATTTTCTTGCCACGGGTACCTTCCAAAATACCATAGCTCATGTTGGTGGCATGTCCCAGAGCATGTTCAGCGGTGTGCTGCATGATTTCTTGGAGGCCATGTTGATTCACCTGGATGACTTCATCAAGTTCCCAACCCCATAACAGATGACTGAGGTCAAGCGTGCATTCTATGCCCTGGGAGGGATGCCCCATGTCATTGGGTCCATAGATGGGACACATGTAGGTTTGGTACCACCACACGCACGGGAGGTGGCGTACCGCAATCGGAAGCACTACCACTCCATCAATGCCCTTGTGGTGTGTCTGTCCAATATGGTGATTTCACATGTCTGTGCTCGTTTCCCAGGATCAGCACACGATGCCTACATCATGAGGCGTAGCGGGATGCCTGATATGATGATGCAGCTGCGCAACGAACGGGCATGTGTTGTTGGTGGGTACAGTCTGTCTGTCCTGTATTCTGTATAGCCGACCAGCACGACCGCTTCACCAGTTCTAACGATGTCCATGTGCTTCCCATGTAGGGGACGCTGGCTATCCCAACATGCCTTGGCTGCTGACACCTCTCCGCAACCCCATCACGCCGGCCCAGCTCCGCTATAACACCGCCCATGGCCGGACAAGGCGAGTGATAGAGAGGACGTTTGGCATGCTGAAGAGCCGATTCCGGTGCCTCCACAAGACCGGCGGTGCACTCCCTTATGCCCCGGCGAAGGTCTGCAAGATCTTCATGGTCTGCTGCATGCTGCACAACATGGCAGTTGAAAGAGCTGTGCCACTCATCCTGAATCAACATGACGAGGACCATCCACCCGTGGAGGACGAAGGGCTTGGCAATGGGGCTAGTGATGTGGAGGATGTGGAGCCGCAAGAGGACATCCGGACTCGGTTCATACGCGACTTCTTTGCTTAGTGGTGAGTACCAGTGTCTGAGTGTGCACGCATTGGTCCCCGTGTGGCATGCGTTGTGATGTGTGTCTCCACCTGCATGTATGGCATGTGGGTCAGAGGTGTGTGTGGGTGTGTCACTGGAGTGATGGTGGCAGTGATGGTAGTATTTCCCCAGTCATAATTGTGACCTAGCATGTTGTCATCCATACATGTGTCGAGTAAATGCACATGCAAGTGGCTGTGCTTTTTGTGGCTGACTTCTTGTGTGTCTCTCTTCCCCAGGTACCTGCGCATGCCGTTTGCTGGTTGCATTGTTGTGGCACTGCTATTCCTCATGGACATGACATCGTGGGCTTACTCAGCGTTACAGGCACGGACACGTTTGGAAGTCTCCATGGGGTAAGGGATGCATCTGGGGTGTATTGGGTGTGGCAGTTGTTCACGATGTGTGCACACTGGCCCTGTCGGGGTTTGGTTCCTCTGCAGCCATGTCGCATCCCCATGGGACACGACATGCAGCTGTGTACACCTGAATAGATGGTCTGCCTGGTTGACAGTCATCAGTGATGGGATAGTGGATTGTGATGATGGCATCAATGTGTGTGACACTGCCCTCGAACACATACGGTTAGCATTGGCTTGACATGGTGTGGGACTTCCACATCAGTGGATCTATGGTGTATGGCAGGCTCTCCGTGTGCAGCTGTGGGTATTTAGCTGTTAGCCGACGCTTGTGTGCCAGTACCATGGCTATCACGCATTTGTGCTGCAGAAGGGGGGTGCCAGTGTTGGACCCACATGTCACTCCACATGATGTGTTCATGTGTACTTCGAGTTGCCTCTGCAAACCCGAATACATGACTAATAAAGGTGTCCCTATGCCTCCAAGGTGCCTCTTCTCAGTCAATGCTGGTGTGTTGGCACGGTGCATCCTGCATGTCTGGCATGGTATTCCCTGATTGTGGCTATGTGTCAATGTGTCGATTCGCAAGATGCAAGCTGTGTGTGTGGGCTGTGACTGTGTATTGGGCATGATGTCCATGACTGCGTGGGTATTGTGACATGTGCCATCCCCATGCATCCAACGTTGTCCAGGCCCCCATTCTCTGCATCCACCGGACTCAAGCTTGCAGGACATGGTTCTGCCACCTGTCTACACATACCTGGGTGCCACCCAGGACACTGGACTGGATCCCTGACCTCTGCGCATGACTGTTGGTGTACTCAATGTGTGTGTCAGCACGGTTGTTCGGCCACCCCCTCAGCTGGTTGTGCCCATCACGGGTGTGTATGGTTCTCCATGTCTGTCTTGCCTAATAAACTGTGACCCATGTGTCCTGTGCCAGACTCAGGCCCCAGGGTGTGGATGGTTGAAGAGAAAAGATGACTCAGGCATGTTTAGACTTTACAAGACACATGTTAGGTAATAATGCTACCAGCAGGCATATACTCTTCATAGTGTGATTTATTATTGGGGGGGGGGGGGACAAAGTGAGGGGCTTTCCGGGATTAGGGAATCCAAAGTTCAGTAGGGGAGTTGGTGTCCTTGCCATGGGAAATCCTCAGAGTCCATGCCACAGTCTTTGTCAACATTGGTCAGCCAGTGACCAGCAGGGCCATGTGGCAGAGAATGTCTCTTGATGCTGTGATGCTGTTGCTCCAGTGGGCCAGGTGCCAGGCCAGGTGTCCTGGGAGATGGTGATGTAGCAGCCACCCTCGCGGTCCTTTCCGTGGACGACCCGGCCTCCTGCGGGGAAGCTCACCAGCAGGCCGTGACGACGTCTGGGATGCTCCGTCGGATGTTTCCTCCTCCTCCTCCTGATCCCTCCCTGTGGGTGGTGATGTTCTCCGCCTTCTGGCACAGGGAGGGTCGGCCATGGTGTCGGCCATCCGACGGAGTGTAGCGTGAATCCCCTGGAATGCCGTCACTTTCTCAGCCTGTCTGTCCTCCATCCTCCGTTGGTGTACCAGTAGACAGGCAATTAGCTCCGCATGTTGCTGGGCCTGCTGGGCCTTGATCCCCTCGAAGACGGACACAACCTGGGCCATGCCCGTTGTGTCCTGCCGGTATGAGTCCAGGATGTTACGGACATGGGAAAATACCGGATCCCCAGCCAACTGGTCAGGCTCGCGCCTCCGCCGTCCTCCACTCCCACCACCCCTGCCCACTTGCACCTGGCCTGCACTTGTGGGCACATGGGGTCTCCGGGACCCCTGAGGGGTGGCATTGGCGTTGTCGCCTGCCTCCTCCTGGGTGCCCGGGACACCGTGTCCCTCCTGGCGAGCCTGGCTGCATTGTGGTGTTGGGGCAGGGATCCTGGGTGTCTCCTGGGATGTGGCAGGAGTGGGGGTGGTGGTTGGCACAGTTGTACCCGACGCAGGTGCTGCAGGTGGTTGGACACCAGAGGGGCCAGGTCGGTCGGGGTCGTCCGCAGAGTGGTGAGAGTGGTCGCTGCCGGTGGGATCGGGCTCCTGCAGATCCGGGTCCTGTGAGTGTTCCCCCCCAGTGTTGGGGGGTGCACCACGACGTTGACCTGTGTGTGAGAGAGACAATGTTAATTTTGGTCCATGCAACATCCATGTTTCATCCGTTTCAAAGTTGGCACATTTCCTCTTGGAATTAGGATCTGTCTTGCATTCCACTCACAGTGCACTTGTGCATGGGTGTGTCCCTTGGCCACCACTTTGGCCCCTTTAACTATGTGTGGCACAGTCTTACTTGCTGCGTCAAGTGTGACTGCAGTCAGCAGTGGAGTGGGCAGGTGTGGCGAGCCATGCATTGGCGCCTTCCGTGTAGCACTGTACATGCGCACATGGAGTGGATCCACACACTTATATGATCCAGGTAGCTTTCCTTGTGCTCGTGTACAGGTTGTGACATGGCCCTGTGTTTTGCCATGGTGAAGAGGGGGGGTTCTGGCACTGGCCACCCTTGTCTACATGCACGCAGTCTACCTGCTGACGAGCAGACATTCACACACGCAACACGGCTGATTAGCTCTCCCTGTGTCTCGCTCCCTCTGTGTCCCCCTCTCCCTCCCTCCGTGTGTCAGCCTCCTCCCTCTGTCCGTCTCCCTCCCTCTCTGTCCCCCTCTCCCTCCCTCTGTCCCCCTCTCCCTCCCTCTCTGTCCCCCTCTCCCTCCCTCCGTGTGTCACCCTCTGTCACCTCGGCCCAGCTTCCTGGGCACACACTGTTAGCAGATCTTTGAGTGGCCCTTGGCTTGTTGATGTGAGTTTGTTTCTGATCTCCAGGCACCCATTGGGTGTGATGTGTGTCTGTGCGCTGCTGCTGTGGTGGTGTGTGCTGCCACTCTTTCACAATGTTGGCTGTTCATTAGCTGCTGTCATGTGCTAAACAGTGCCTTCACCCCCATGTGTTGATGCAAGGCGTCCGCCATTTGCTGGCAAGTCATTCCTGTGTTGGGACACACTGTTTGTCTGGCTGTGACCTAGGCCATATGGGTAGAGTGAATTGTTGTCTGCTTCTGAGTTGCACTATGTGCTTTTTTGGGCCCAGCCTCCCGCCATCCGGGTTACCGTGTCATGTGTTGTTGTCTTCTGTGCCCTGTGACTTGACATTGTCCAGCTGGGTGCATGGGGCATGGTGGCAGCAGTGGCATGTGCGTGCTCATGGAGTGTGGTTGAGTCATGCGATGGCTTGTGGTGGTTGCGTGCCTGTTAGTGATGTTGGTTGTGGATGCCGTTCCCCCCATGTGAGGTGCGTTGTTTGTGTACTCACCCGGGTCTCGGAGTCCTTCTAATCCTTCTACTGCCTCCACCGACAGTATGGCCATCACCCTCTCCTCCCAGGGATGGTAGTGTACGGGTCTGCGGGAGGGCCCTCCTCCGGTGGCGTTGGCCTGGTCGTGTTCATCCTGCCTCTTGGCTCGGACCCTCCTCCGCAGATCGTACCACCTGTTCTGGCATTCCTGCCTGGTCCGTCTGGTGTCCGCAACAGCATTCACAGCATCGACGATGGTCTGCCACATGGCTGTTTTTGCTGCCTGGCTGGTGTTTCTGACCAATGTTCCAAAGATCTGTGGCTAGACTCTGAGGATTTGATCAACAAGAACCTCCAACTCTCGGTTACTGAACTTTGGATTCTTGGTAGTGGGCATGATGAGGGGTGTGGATGGTGGGGGGGGGTGTGGATGGTGGGGGTGGTGAGTGGATGGTTGTGGGTGTGTGGGTGTGGTTGTGCAGGTGCGTGTGTGTGTGAATGTGATGAGGGTGTGTTTGTGAAGGTGGTTGTGTGAAGGTGTGCAAGTGTAAGGTGTAGTAAAGGTTGAGGTCTGGTGCTGTGGGTTGTCTGTGGGGTCTGGCAGCAGTGGGTCTGTTGCAAAGGCTCATGGTTTGTGTGTGTGGGCCCTTTTTATTGGTCCATTGGTGGGTGTGGCTGTGTTTGAATTGTGGGTGGGTTGGTTATAAGGAGTGGTGGTGTATTGGGCCTCTGTTTGTTTTTGGCAGTTGCAGGTCAGTGAAGGTGTTGTTTTGGTGTTTTTTGGCCATGTTTAGTGGCTTTGTGCCATTCGAATGGTGTATTGTTGTGTTGTTTTGTTTTGTCCTGGTTGTGTCCGTGCGTTTTGAGCGTGTGTACGGTGTGTACATGGGCCATTTGGTTGTACGGTGCTGTCCTTGTGTGTGGCTTGGTACGACTCGTACATGCGGTTGTGATGTTGGGGCCTGGGGTGCGCTCCGTAGTTAGGAGGTTGTGTTGGGGGTAGGACTCGAACGTACTGGGATGTACATACACGGTGGTTCGACACGTACAGGGGTGGGGTTAGGACTCGAACGTACTGGGTACACGGTGGTACGACACGTACTGGGGTGGGGGTACGACTGGAACGTACTGGGGTGTAGGTACACGGGGGGTATGACACGTACTGGGGTGGGGGTGGGGCTCGAACGTACTGGGGTGTAGGTTCACGGTGGTACGACACGTACTGGGGTGGGGGTTCGACTGGAACGTACTGGGGTGTAGGTTCACGGTGGTACAACACGTACTGGGGTGGGGGTACGACTGCAACGTACTGGGGTGTACATGGACGGTGGTTTGACACGTACTGGGGTGGGGGTACAACTGGAACGTACTGGGGTGTAGGTACACGGGGGGTATGACACGTACTGGGGTGGGGGTGGAGCTCGAACGTACTGGGGTGTACATAGACGGTGGTACGACACGTACTGGGGTGGGGGTACGACTTGAACGTACTGGGGTGTACCTAGATGGGTGGGGGTATACATACACGGGGGGTACGTGTCGGACGTACGGGGGCTGGGGGGAGTGTTGGGCGCGTATGCGGGCACATGTACGATTCGTACGGTAAAAAGACCCGATACGAGTCGCACGGGGACATTTTTTACCGGATCGTGATCGGCACCCTGGTCTATTGACGACTTACATATTGAAGGGTTCCACTGTTTTAGTGTAGTAGCCTCAAGCCCCAAAATGGGCAGACCATCGGGGAGCTTATTTATTGGGATCAATGTGACCGCTGGAGGCAGTTTCAAGGCCCTCCCAACTAACAGTAAAAACTATCAATTTGTGTTTTTTAAAAGGGGAGTTTGTTTCTACCTGGTAAATTTTTATAACAATGATTTCCATTCTGTTCCTAACAGGAACTTCATCGTGCTTTTTGATTTTATCTCTAATTTAGACAGTCAGCAAAATAAGGAGGGACCCATTGGGATTCTCTTGGGGGGAGATTTTAATGCCAAACTTACTGATATGGAGTATGATGAAGGGACAAGCAATTCTGGTCCCTCTTTTCGTAGGGGTGCAGAGCTAGCAATGTTCTTAAGTTCGTATAATTTGACCAATGTTATGGATCTGGTGGGTGGTCCTAATGTCACCAACCACAAATTACCAACATTTAGGGGAAGGGGATGTTTCTCAACTATCGATTTTATTTTTATTTCCCCTTCTCTTGAAGATCAACTAATGGCCTCAGAGGTCATTGCCACGGATCATGGGGATCACAACCCTTTTAAAATAGTAATGAGTTCTGCACCTCGGCCCGTGTTTCCTTCTGAATGAGGGGCAAAAAACTTCACGCCCTCAACTGATAACTTAAGATTAAAATGGAAGGGCGTTGATAGTGGAGAACTCTTTAAAACATTAGTTGAGGACCATATGCCTCTCATTAACTCTTGCTTGTCACTACAAACTGCACACACTGAGGTAGTCCATGATTTTTCTAAACTGTGTCTGGCCACCAAAACTCTCCTGTCGAAACCTGTCCCTTCGGCAGGAAACAACCCTTGATGGTTCGACCGTACATTGGCCAATAGGAATCTCTGCAGGGCATTGTCATCTAACCCGAGGTGTTCCATAGATGTACAATTGGCAAGGCGGAAATATAACACAGCGATTTCGAACAGGAAGGAAGCTCTTTTAAACAAACGCTGGGAAACCCTATCACAGGCCGCCAGCATAAAAAAGGGCCACTTCTTCTGGTCCGCAGTAAGGGACCTTCGATCGATGGGCCAACTATTAACCCCCTTCAGCTGCAATATCTCTAGTGAGTCTTGGGAAAATAATTTCTCAAAAATGTATGCTACCCCCCAATCAGAGACAGATCAATATGACCATGGCCCACTTACAACTATAGAGCTAACTATCTCTGAAGTAGAAGAGGCTATCCATCAGAGCTTTGGGAACAAAGCATCTGGCCCAGATGGGTTGCCAATCGATTTAATAAAATGGAAACCAGACTTCTGGCCCGTTGCTTCTGAATGTTTTTAATAGTATAACCCACGCTATAATACCTGATACGTGGGCCAAGAGTATCATAGTTTCAATTTGTAAAAAAGGGGATCGGTCCCAGCCTAGTAATTATAGGCCGATCTCACTAATCGACAATACTCTAAAAATATTGGGAAGAGTTTTATATAATAAGATCTTAACCTGGTCAGAGGAAAATGGTATCTTAGAGCCCTGTCAGCTAGGCTTCCGTAGCAAGGTGGGCACAAATGAACCATGTCTCAAGCTCAATTTGGTCATTGGGAAATATACCATCGCACGGAAGTTCCCGGTCTATTTGGCCTTCAGGGATTTGTCCTCAGCATTTGACCTTGTTAATAGGTCAAAGCTTTGGACAATCCTTTTGGCATATGGGCTGGATGAGCCTTTGGTACACTTTTTAGCGTACCTTCATAAAAACCTCCAGGCGCAGGTGAGGATCGGCATGGGAGGAGAGGTTTCGGGAGCCATTAAGGTAGGAAGGGGGGTCAGACAGGGTTGTGTCTTGGCCCCCCTCCTTTTCATTATCTACATTAATGGGCTGAATAACTCACTAAAAACCTCGAGTCATGATGTTCCCATAATCAATGGGAAAACTCTTCCCGTGTTACTATACGCAGACGATGCAGTCTTCATAGGCCGCACTCCGAACTCCCTGCGTATTTTAGTACAGACTTTTGTCAGGTATATGGATAGCCTGGATCTATGTGTTAATTTAAAAAAATAATTTTTAATGTCCTGTGGTCCTGGGAAGCGACAGCTAAGTTCTATTGTAGTGGGTAGTCAGAAATTGACAAGCACCCACACATTCCCTCATCTTGGGCTGGTCTTTGCTGCAAACGGCTCCTGGACTGAGCATCTCACTCACTCCAGGAGCAAGTTCTCAAAGGCCACCAATTCAATCCTTAGCCTTCCCCGCCCAAAGACCACTGGTGCCATTTTAGCCATCCAAATGTTTTTTAAATTACAGTGTGTCCCTGTGGCCACTTATGGGGCTGAGATTTGGGGTATTGCAAACAGTTCCTGCATTCAGCAGGAAGAAAATAGGTTTTGCAGGAAACTGCTGGGTATCCCAATCTTTACCCCACAATACATTTGCCACAGAGAACTTAATCCTCATTTTATATCGGACTTCATACGTGCTCGACCTGCTCTTTTTTGGTTATCAGTATGGAAGAACCAGGCTGCCTCCCTTACTAGAGAGATTATTAATGACTGTGTTATGTGTGAGAAAGGGATGGAAATTCCTTGGTTGAGTGGAGTGCACCAAAGCTTGCGCAGTGTCAACAAAGAATGTATCTTTTTAAACCAAGTACAGCTGAAACTGTGTCTAACAGGGAGTTAAGAGATGCCCTCTATTCGATATATAACATAGAAAGGATTTGGATTGGAATCTAAGAAATCTTCTGTTCTTAGCTACATGTCTATCAAACAGTATCACCATCCCCTACCCATATATCTCACCCTATGCATGAGTCATTGGGAAAGACGCCTACTATTCTGCTTAAGAGCAGGAACTGTCAGATTTGCACTGTGTTTTCCCCTTGGTTACCACCCTAACCTCGATCATGTACCATGCCCTCGTGATGGAGTGAGTGGCCAATCAATTTTACACTTTTTATTTTTCTGTAAGTATTATATATAATACATAAAGTGGCTTTTATATCAATTTTTTTAAAAGAGAAGGCCTATTAGTTTGTATAATGCTTACTCGTGTTTAGTCTCTCTGGCTGACGAAGAGTTGATTTTTTGTACAAGTACATTTTTGAGAATCGCTACCAGAGCACGTAAGACCATGTCCGACCCCTGAGATTTTATTATGACTGATTATCTTTGCACAACTGTAGGATGACATCATGTTTTATATAATAGTAATTTATTTATTTATTACCAATGAAGTTCTTTTTAACTTGTAATCTAATTCACCAAAATGCTATGGTTATATCATTGTAAATTTTCTCATTGCCATGTATTTCTAAACTCTCTGCTTGTCACTTAATTTGCTATGATGTTGTGCTTTTATGGGTACTAAGCTACCCGAATAAAGTTTATGAACTGAACTGAACTGATGGACGGGGCAGGAAAATGGATCTCCTGCTTTGAAAAGAACACCACAGGTATAAACTTAACTATAGGGGACATCAAATGCCTGCTCAGCAGCCTCATTGGTGAGCAGACTGACACAGTGGTCTCCCAAACCCGCATCCCCGCAGTCACACTCATCAACACTGAGTATGACGGGCCACATTTAATCCATTCAAACACCCGATCTGGACGGCCATGAGGGAGTTGTTCCCTGACCACCCAAACATAGGAAGATTAATGGCAGAAAGCATGAAGCCTGGGAAGACCATGACTGAGTTCCTAGACAGAATGAGAGAATGGTGGGGGCAGGAAACAGAACAGCCCTGGACTGACGGGGGCCCACAGGTTGCATTCTTCTACAACATCCTCAAGAGGTGTCTACCCAAGGAGATCCACACCGGACTGGATAGCATAGTAGGGATGGACACCAAACTCAGGCAGAAAATACAGACCCACATACCCACATACTACACTATTACCAGAAGAGACAGGGAAAGGATAGGGAGAAGCAGGAGCAGGCCAAGAGAGAGACACCTCCAAGCTGGTCCAACAGAAGTTGAAAAAGACCTCCCTCGAGGGGGCCGCCTTAGCCGCGAACCTCCATATGGCACCCGCCTCAAGGGAAGCTCCACATGTGGACCCCAGAGGGTATCTCCCAGTCCTAGTGGCCGAGGTAAGGGAGGCTGGGCTCAAGCCCGCCTCATAGACTACCGCTACTGTCACAGAATGAGCCACATGGCCAACCAGTATCGCCCAGAAAATATGCCATGACAAAAAAGGAATAGTACAGGGACAGCCCCCACAAAGCATTCACTCCCAAAACCAAGCTCACAACGATGCACCTGCATCACCCAATCACCTTCCATATAATCAGGCTGCACCGTGGGTGGCTGAGCACATGGCAATTGCTGCCACAAACGGGGAGTTCAGTCCAGCTGGGGTCGGACTCCCAGTTACGGCAAAATGGCGCGACTGTCTCGGGCGGCAATGCCCTGACACAATCACAGGGTACTAACAAGCCATACGTCCAACCCATTGCCCCAAATGACCCACCCCCTTCATGTCACTCCTAGTCACACTTCCTTACTTGCCCCCACAGCTGGTCTTCAGGACAGCCATTTTATGTAGACTGGGAATCCACTCTAGAGTTCACCATCCTGGTGCCCATAGGAGGCCTGTGCTCCCTCTGCTGATAATCCCCTGGGGTTGGACTGGCTGACCATGCCCCCAGGGGGAAGACAGTATGATGATGGAGCAGGGTGGGCACCCACTGATGCATAAAAACTGCCACCCAGGACCGCTCACCCAAGTCCAACTGTGGGCAGGCTAAGTAAGTCAAGTCTCCGCTGCCACAGGGTTTACCGCCAAACGGAGGCCCTCCTATAGTTCTAAAATAATGCAACTGCTCCAGTGACGGAAGCCAGGCTTCCTGGACATTGGGGGAAAGAGTTCTTTTTTTTTAAAGGCCAGAGAACTCTGTCAGCCATGCACAGATCGGGCAACAAGTCAGTGGGAAAACCTACCCAAGCAGGTAATAGGTTCAGTTTACTTACTCACGGCACTACAAGCCCTGGCTGCCCATCTGACTCCCATCATTGACAGGACATTCAGCCTCCTCCTCCTGCTCTCCCCTAAAAGCTTCCAAAAAACATCCAAGATCTGCCTATTGAAAAGGCCATGTATGAAGCCTCTGTTTACCGCCAAGTGTGCATTACCAGAACATCCTGCAGCGGAGGGAGAGGAGTGCGATGAGACGAAAGGGGTCTCCACAAACTTTCGCAACCTGCACCTGGAGTGCAGGGATAGGCTCACCGACCATGCCCACCAGGTCAAAATTAAATTCAAGGACCCAATGATCATCCGACCCCCAGCCATGGCCACATCAAAGTCATAGAGACCCCAACCCAACAATGGCCACAATGGCTGCAGTATCCCATAGAAAAAATCCATTCAATTCAGTAGCACCACCCCCATCAGGCCGAACACACAAAAGTCCCAACAAAAAGCCTGAATCTTGCCGAGAAAAAACACCGCAAACCAACATAGTCCCAGACATTTTCCCCTACAGGTTCTAATGGAGGTTCACACACAACCTTTTGTTGAAATTCGCAACGCCCAAACACAGGTAACCACCCCCTGGGACCCGCACATAAAAAAAGCCTGACAACAACCCAAAGATTCTCGATCCTTCCAGAAGAAGGGCGGAACCTAGTAACTCAGCCCAATTAGAAAGAAACTTTGTTCAATTCTACGTGCAGAGACCCAAAGGACGCGCATGTGTCAACTAAAATATTAGCCTAAAATTATACATCCGCCTCTCCTCACAATTGCATGCGGCCCATGCAGGTCAAAAGGACACCCCTCTGCTAGTTAAAACATCACACCTTTATGGGAAGCAGCCTCCATTGAGGAGTACTATCCCCGCTGTGGCAAGGAAAGGAGGGGTAAAAAATAATGCAAATAGACTTAAAAAGTTTAAAAGTTATCTTTTTTTCCATAATTAATTCTAGCACCTAATAAAATTAGGTTAAAACCCCACCATTCCACTAAAATTCTATGTGAGGCAGGCTGGTGCAGACCAGTCAGCTGGACAGAAGGGAGTTGACTGCTTTTCAAGGGGCATCTCTAAGATGCGCTCTGAGTGCATTTTGTAATAAGTCCAACACTGGCTCAGTGTGGGTTTATTATGCTGAGGAGTTTGGCACCAAACTCCTTAGCATTCAGTAAAGCCATCATGGAACTGTGGAGTTAGTAATGACAAACTCCCAGCGCATGTACTCAATATGGCTCCACTGCACTTACAAGGTCTGTGAATGGCACAGACACTGTGGGGGCACAATGCTCATGCAGCTGTGCCCTCACCTGTTGCCTAGTGCACCCTGCCTTAGGGCTATGTTGCCTGCTAGAGGGGTGACTTACCTATGCCACTGGCAGGGGTTGGTGGGCATGGCACATGGGGATGTGCGCCATGTTGACTTTTGTCTGCACCAGAACACACCGTCTGAAATGGCAGGGTGTATGTGTTTGGTGAGAGGCCTCCGAGGATGGAACAATACATGCTGCAGCCCTTAGAGAACCTCTCTGGTCACAAGGCCCTTGGTACCACTTGTACCTTTTACAAGGGACTTGCATGTGAGCCAAGAGTGTGCCCATACTGAAAACAAAGGTACAGTTTTGGGAAAGAACACCTCGGGCCTTGATTGGCAAGGACCCAGGGCACACTCAAAGTGCATGAGATATAAGGCAAAAGTGGGGGATAACGATGCAAAAAGGGGCACTTTCCCAAAAAACCTCCCCAAACGAAAAAAGAGGATGAGACTAACCTTTCCCAAGAGAGTCTTTTTTAGGTCTCGCCTGGCGAAAAGCAGCGCATGCACTGCTCTTGTCAGAGAGACCTTTTGGAATCGATTCTCCGCCGTGGGCTCATGCACGCGCCTGCATGGACAAAGATGGCTGCTCTCGCCATCTGTTCACAGGCGATAGCATGCGCGTGTACATGGGACAGTGGACAGTCCGCCCCCATCTTGCTCACGCCGGCTTCCTTCAATTCTGTCTCCGGCGGGCTTTCACTTTAAACAGTGCACGCGCGCCCGACGGACCCAGAGTTGAAGGAAGCCGGCGCGCACTAAATAGCGAGTTCACCACGCTGCCGCGCTCACTCCCCCCACCTTCCCCCCCGTTTAAGGAGGAGGAGACAGGATAAGGAAGGGGCAAAAAGATCGCCTTATACTAAGGAGTGCTCTGTTGTAAGCCAGCGAGATATGATTTTTATGTCTACATCAGACTGGGGAGCGTTTAGGAAGTGGTATTTAGAAGTCAACTGGCATGTTTTGTCTTCTGATATATTTAATGTTATTTAAAGTAACATTTTAATTGATATCAGCACAAGCGCATGTGTCCCAGTCTTATCTATGCAGGCTTGGTGAGAACCATCACAAGTCAACGTGTGAGTCGTTGTTGCGTCCCCTTGCTGTGATGGTCATTCCTGTCCTTGGTGCTGCTGTTTTTAATTTATTACACAGCACCACTCGGTAAATTTGCGCTGCTGTGAGTTGCACTTTCCTCACAGACCCAGCCTCTGAGCCCCCCCCCCACGTTCACCACGCTGCCGCGCTCCCTTCCACCCTGCCCCGCCCCTCTCGTGATTTGCCTACATTCACAGGATGTTGGAGCCGATGCCGAGACTCCAAACACCACATCTCCTCACCCCCATCTCAGTTTTTCTCTGTGTTTTTTTAAACGTCGTGTGGTCGGAGCTGGCATGAAAGCGTTACTGAGAGGAAATGCTTTGTTGTGGCTGGACTGTACTCTCTCCCTCCACCACCCACCTGCTGCATGCTGTGTAACAGTTTGTCTGTTTCCTTTTTTAATTTCTTTTTTTAATTTCATTTTTGTCTTTATATCCTTGCCAGCGCCGTGTTTGGTCCCTTCAGTGCCGTATAAAGTTAAAGACTCTAACCATAGGACTTTGCTGGTTGTGAAATTGCCATGTCTAGGTTTCCAAGCTAAATGTTAATAAGCTTTAATCAGTAAAATAGGATAAATGAGAACTTAGCAGAATTGCAGAAGTCAGCAAAGATCAGGTAGAGCACGCACAGCGCAGGTTGACAGATACATCAACAAGTCGTATTGTAAACACAGTCGCGAGCCAGTGCATACGTCCTCTGGACTTCACCGTGCGCCTTGATAGCGATGGCGCATTCACACCATGCTCAGCTTGCAGTTGGTACCAAAACATGACGTAGACACATAGTCTGACCGAAGTAATTTTCAGGCACAAAAGCGACTCAAGAGACAACCCCTGTTTATTTCACTGAGTTGTTTACTGCATGAAAACCACAAGCTTTCTAAAGAGCACTTAACTAAGCAAGTCAAAATTCGGCAATGAAAGGCAATGTTGAACAGTTAGTTGAGATATTCCAGGTCGCTTTTCTCTAAAAGGCACGCCACTCAAAAACACAGTCCATCTATGTGTTGAATACGGATGGTTGGAAAAATCCATTTGATTTCTGATTTTTATTTTGGCGGGAAACACATGGTGAGACATAGGAAAGAAGATACCATTTTTGCCACATAATGATGTTCAAATCGTTTCACTCCATTTACTGGATTTTACAGAGGCTCTTCTCGTACTTTCCATTTGCATAAGTGCACATCCGTGAGTGTTTGTGTGTATATGCGTTCGTGTGTGTGTGTGTTGGTCTGACATTTTATTAGAGTTGTGTGTATTTGTGTCTTTATTATTATATGTACATATGCATTTCTAAGTATATATAAAAGGTACATACATTCAAGATTTTACTAATAATTGAAAAAAATATAACGAGAAAGTTTTTTAACTTTACTCATATTGCAAGGAAAATATAGTCTTTCGCTCAAACAGAACAGAATGCCCAGGCATTATCTGCAATTAGAAAACTAGAAAACCCTTCTAGCAGCTACTGAGTGTAAGCGTTGAAGGTGTCCAGTGCGATAAATGTTTTGCCCCCCCACACCCAGGGCTTTAAGTGGGCCGGGTCCTGCCGGTGCCCAGCACCGGCATTTTTAAAAAACAGGAGCTGAGACAGGTCCCTATCAGGCTCTCCGTTTTTGCCCTCACAATCAGAATGAAAAAAATTAATCTTAATTCTGCAGTGGTACCACCCATCACTGCCTTTGATGTAACTTTAAAGAGACTTGTAGTTCTTTCACAGTCTCAACATTTCAAAACAGAAGCATTGTCAATGTTATATACAACGAAGCCATGGTTGTTGCTTATATATCTTATGCAACTAACAACCATTGACAAAGCCAATAGTCCTGGTTGTTGTCTGTGTAATGTTACTTGTTGTATTAGACGTCTGGATGCAATGACAGAAGCAGCAAAATACCAGTCAGCGACACACTATGCTAAGCACAGATTTCTAGCTTAAGTATCTTTAAACCACACCCTTAATTACACCGGTCACACCCCTTTGAGAGACCCTCTTACACCTCACTTAAAGTCCTGCCACCCCAATCACTTCCTCCATGGATTCCCTCACTATCACCTTCCCACATTGTCGCTCATCTCTCCATAGCCCCTCTCTCACATAATAGGAATAGGAATTCATTGCTATACAAACTAAAACTTTTTTGTAACAGTAGCATAGTGAAAGACTGGGGGGAAAAGCATCATGTTCTAACCATGCAGTTTGTATGCAGCTCTTTGGTGACAGTTCATAGGTCACTGTGCTATATTCGGATTGTAACTTATGAACTGCAAGTAACAAAAGGATCTCTGTGACAAAAGCAGTAACCGACTGAGCTATCCACATAAAATACAGTTCTGTGATCTGCATGCTAGACGTTTTTTGAAGCAGAGATATCATCTTTCTGCACTACTACTTTGTGATGATTCAAAACTGCTAATCTATTTGGTCTCTTCAATGCAATCCTAGCAGGAATGCCGTTACCATCCACTTGGGCCGGCGCCGAGATCATACCAATACATAAAAAGGGCTCGCCACTTGATCCGGCAAATTATAGGCCAATTAGCCTAATAGATGTCGCCCAGAAGATTTTTGCCCGCATTCTCTTAGGGAGACTACAAACCTGGATGGAGGAAACCAACATCCTGACCCCCCTCCAGGTGGGATTTAGAGCTAGAATGTCAACTGTGGACCAATTGTTTAGGCTGCAAATGATCCACTGGAAAAGTATAATTTTAGAAGGGGGCAGCCTTTACCTCACGTTTGTTGACTTAAAGTCTGCCTTCGATATGGTGGACCGCAGCCAACTTTGGGAGTTATTAAAGGGGATGGGCGTACCTCTCTACCTCTGTGATCTATTAGAACGCCTCCATAAGGATACCTTTGCTAGAGTCAGGTTTGGACTCCATGGAGATCTTACAGATCCTTTCCGGGTCGAAAAGGGAGTTAGACAGGGCTGCGTTCTAGCTCCAACACTTTTTGCCCTCTTCCTGAATGGACTGGTTGAAGATATCTTGGCCTTGAGTGACATAGATTCCCCTAAGTTGGCAGGCAGGAAAATTCCCGTACTTATGTTTGCGGATGATACTCTGCTCCTGTCAAGATCACCTATGGGTATGGTTAGAGTCTTGGATGGCTTTGCCACCTTTTGTAGGAAAAGGAACTTAATTATTAACGTGAACAATACTAAATACATGGTGTTTCACGCAGATACCATCAACCGTCCCATACCGAAACTGGATGGACTGCCCTTAGAACGGGTGAACACTTTTGATTATCTTGGCCTGACCCTCAATAATAAAATGACCTGGGTCGACCAGATCTCAAAAGTAAATTTAAAACTCGTCCAGATATCAGGGGGGATCCTAAAGATGCTCAAAAAGAGCCACCTAAAACTAATCAGTCCATTGGTAGAGATTTACAAAAGCCAGGCAAGGGGGATGGCAGCTTATGGTGCGGAACTATGGGGCCACAACCCATCCTTGATTTTAACTAAGTCAGAAAACAAATTTTTTAGACAGCTATTTGCACTCCCGGTGAGTACCCCTATACAGCCGCTTAGGATGGACCTGGGTATTCAACCAATTGCGGACATGGTCGCCTCCAGACCAGTAATGTACTGGCGACGACTATGGAGCACTCCTGAACTCGCCATCTTTCAGGAAGAATTGAAATCCATCTTACTGCTACTAAGGGTAGGTGCTATCCCTTGGTTAGCCCATGTTAGGAAATCACTCAGAGATATAGGGAGAGAAGACCTTTGGCTTTCACCTGAGGACACTTGTCCCTCTTTGCCAAAAAGATCATTGGCAAAAACACTGCAGGAATTTAAGCTAACCCAGATCATCCGATCAGTCAATACTCCAAATCTGACCTCGGCTTTTCTCGAGGCCAAAATTAGTTATAGCTTCGAGTCTGCAATCGACTTGATCCAACCGGTACTGGCCAAAAAATTATACCTACAATTCAGGCATGGGTCTCTCCCCCTTTTTTCGAGAACAGATAAATGGGCTGGCTCATCCAGGCAATTTTGTCCTGGGTGTGCTGCTACTGATGAAACTGAGGTCCATGTTGTAATCTTCTGTTCGGCATACAAAACATCCCGTAGGAAATGGAAAATTCAACTTGCTAAGAATATAGGGGTTACGAACCACAGAGATCTCTTCAGGTTGTTGAAATATGATCCTTCCCCCCTATACGTCACTGTGATAGCTAAATTTCTCTTTTCTATGTGGCTAACCAGAAGACAACTACTACCCCACTAAGTCAATTACATTGGCACCAATTTTTGTTATTAATCTGTTTTAATTTGTGAATTGTTGAATTGTATTGTTCCCAAGAATCGTGTTTTAAATTTGTTAATATTATACCATGATATTTTATGACTTTTATGGCTTGTAGCCGAAATAAAGTTTTTCTGACTGACTGACTGACTGGCTAATAGACAAAACTCAGAGCTCTCTCCAACAGGAAAATTAATCAACAGAATAACTCAGCATTTTTATTTTTGCCTAAAAATGGCAGGACACACAGGAAACTCGGTAATTGGTGCTTTTAAGACCATAAAATTATTGAAAACACAGCACCCCCTCCCCCCCCCCCCCGAGCTCAGCGCCAGGTACAGCATCACCGGAAGCACCACCCTAAAGCCAGCCCTGGTTTGAGGACCTATTATCTTAGCTCTTGGTAGTTGGTTTGAATTTCTGGACTGTCAGGAGAGAATTAGGGGTTGCGGGTGTGGTACAGGATATGTTCGCACTGACTTCTAATGTCTGGTGGGGGATGTAACTCTGATGGAGTACACGCCTCTTGTGTGACATATATTTTTCGTGAGAAATTAACCTCTGTTGGCGGCGCACACCTCATATGGGTCATAATAAACTCTCTTGTTTTAACCTTGTGACAGGGATAGGTGAATAAACATAGACTTCACCTAACCCTGCACAATTTCAATTTCCTTGATCCAGCAGTGTCAATCCTTTTATTAAGTTTGTCTGCCCAATTCAGACCCTCCATGGGCAGAGCAGAAGCTGAAGCACTCCAGTCATATGTAGGGCACAAACTTGGCCACACATTCCAAAGAGGTCACTAGTAGTAGCCCACCATGGATGGCATGATCCTACCATGGTAGACGCAGACCCTGTGAAGAAGCATGCCACTCAGCATCGTCGAGGGTCCATTGACCAACTCAGCATCCCATTAGTTAGGGATAGCAGTTTTGTTTTTTGCACTCGCGTCCAAGAAGATAAGGTACTTTTGCAGAAAGAGAGTCTTGCACCACGTTATATTTATATGTGTCGCTAAGCAGGGTGTCCTGGAGTCCTTAAATGACTTATCCCATCGCTATGTCCTTATTGTCATAGGTTGAGGAGGTGCAAAACCATTGATGAAGAGAATACACAATCTAGTGCCATCCATAATAAAGATGTGTGGGTGAAGCAAGTGTGAGTTAAACTAAGAGAAGAACAAGCATTAAAAATGCAATAGGTCTCGCCTTTTATTAAGTTAAAGTAATTTGCTTAGCTATACAATACCATTAGCAAAACAAATGGCTTTAATTTATTCAAAGGCGAGACCTATTGCATTTTCAATGCTTGTTTGTCTAAGTGGAAGAACCTGGAAAGTCCATCTGCATTGGCATGGGCAGTCCCAGGTCTGTGTCCGCTCTCAGCCGGATCTTGTTTAGGCATTGCTGTTTGCTTAAATTGTTGTTTTGCTTAATTTGTGCCTTATTTTTTGTGCCTGCACCTGTCCTTTGTGCCCTTGCGTTGTGCCTTACTGTGCCTGCTCTCTTGCGCCTCATTATTCCGCTGCCCTTTTCATGTCCACTGCTGCCCCCACTGACCCCCGACTCTCCCCGCTCCCGCCTGCGCTTTCTCTCCCACCTCCCCTGTTTAATGGCGGCCGCTGTGCGGGCGTGCCGCTGGGTGCCAACTGCGCACCAAAGGCATGCCCGTCTGCGCTCATCCGTGACCAGTCCGCGACCAGTGCCAGGAACCCTGGATCTCCAACCATCCACCGCTACGATTCAGCTACCCTCCTCGCACTCAACCCCGCGAGGAACAACAACTGCCAGCTATCCACGCAGAGCAACACCCACAGACAGTTCTCCTGCCAGCACTGCCGCCAGATCTTCAACACCTTCAGCACCCCTATGGCCACCACCCACACGTCAAACACCAACTCCTCCGAAGCCCTGAGGTGCATCCTCCTCAACATACGCTCCCTGCACAGACATGCCGTTGAGATCTGAGACCTCCTTGACACTCTCTCACCAGACATCGCCTTCTTTATAGAAACCTGGACCAATGCCTCCTCCGCCCCCGACATTGCCAACACCATCCCCGATGGATACAAGATCCATAGTAAAGACCGTCCCAACCGCCCAGGGGGAGGACTCACCATTGCACACAAGAGCTCCCTCCGACTCTCCACCTCCACCATGGACGACTCCATCTCCACCACCGAATACCTACACTTCGTGGGACCCTCCCCTACAGACCCCCAGGACCTCACACCCTGTTGCCACAACCACCGCCAAACTCATCGCACCCCACGCCATCGCCTCCATGGATACATACGCATCGGAGACCTGAACTTCCACCTCGACAACCCTAGCGACCCCAACTCCACCACCCTCCTGGACAACCTCGACAACATCGGCCTGAAACAGCTCATTATCACGCCCACCCACAAGGCAGGACACACCCTCGACCCCATCTTCGCAAGAGGTAACAGCATCCACTTCAGCCACACAACTCAACCCCGCTGAACAGACCACCACTGCGTACACTTCAACGTCGACAAACCCAACGCCCCCAAACCTGCACCGCGCACTCCAAGAAGAAACTGGAGCAAAATCACCGAGGAGCAGATCAACTCCGCCCTCAACCGTGACGCCCCCACCACATCGACCGACACCAACCTCACAGCCAAAGAACTCCACAGATGGATCTTCAACTGCGCAGATGAGCTCACACCCCTGCGCAACTCCGACAAAGAGCGTTCCAGGAAGGTCACCTGGTTCACCACCAACCTCCAAGAATCCAGACAGACCTGCAGACGTCTCGAGAAGAAGTGGAGAAACAGCAAAATGCCAGAAGACCGCACCACCTACAAAAATGCCATGACAGAATATCACCAACGAATCAGATCCACCAAGAGGACCTTCATCCGAAACAAGATCCTCACCAACTCCAGCAACTCCAAGGAACTCTTCAACGTCATCTAGAAATTCACCATACCCCCCAGCGAAACCACAGACATCACTCCCTGCCAGGACCTCTGTGACAAGCTCGAATCCTATTTCCATCTGAAAATCAAGGGCCTCTAAGACCACTTCAACGACCAGACAACTGACTCCGAAACCACCTTCCTCTCCAGCAACACCAGTCAGCCCATTGTCTCCTCCTGGACCACTGTCACCACTGAAGACACCACTCCAACCATGAAAGGCATCCACTCAGGGGCCCCCACTGACCCCTGCCTGCCGTACATCTATCACTGCTATTTGTCCGTGAACTTGCACCCCCTGACCGGCCTGTCTCCGTTCCGCCACGGCTTGTGCCGATTGAGCGGAGGGACTCGAGGCTCATTACCATGGTATTTGAATATCGAGCGGCACATTTTCAGCCGGTCAGCGTTCTAGTAGTTGGCACGCCCACTCTCCCTATTTAACACTGATCAGGGCGCAGACGCGCGCAGACACGCGCCTGCGGCGTGCCTAAGGCGCGCCAAAGGCAAGCCCATCTGCACCCGTCCGCGCCAGACCGCCGACAGACGTCAAGACCTCTGTTTGATTTACATTACACTCCCTGGTAAGCTCATTTTATTGTCATGTTGTGCTACTCTAGTGAGGAGTTGCGATCTCTGAACCCCCTGAGTTTAAATATACATGGAAAGTCCTCCAGAATGATCGAGTCTTTTAGTAATTATCAGCTCACCTCTCACAATAGTAAAGAGATAACTGCACGAACGCACGATATAGCGGACATATGTGCTATGGATATAAAAGCAGTTCCTAAACCCGTCTTGGCGCTATATCTCAATGCTAGGTCTATACCTAAGCATGCCCTCGAAATTTGGAGCCTTTTGGAGGCAGAAAAACCCGATATCTGTTTCATAACGGAGACCTGGCTTCACAGCCTAGCTTCATCCAGTGTCACAATAGCTTTCCCTCTTCAGTATCATCTAACAAGATTAGATAGGGAAGTGGGTAGAGGAGGAGGTATCGCAGTTGCCACTGAGGCCCCCTCTGAGATTAGAGTATTAGAGTCTCTCACATCTACGATGCTGGATATATTGATTTTTAATATAGTCTTTCAATAAACTTTATTCGACAAAAAAAGTCATAAAAGCAACACATATTTACAAATACATTATACATATTAAAAACAGATATATAAATAATTAAAAACCTTTATCACTATATTTAAAAATGAATTATACTGCATACATTTTTTGCCGAAGTACTTTTGAGAATAAAATATAGGGGATAAATCACCTTGCATCACTAATTTCATTACAGACAACTTTTATACGACTTTTATCTTACTGATCAACTTCTTTTAATTGAATAAGCCATGCCCATTTTAAGAATTTAAAACCTGGAGTGGAGCTCTAGTCTATAGACCTCCAGGACCAAAAACGCATTTTGTCAACCATTTGTTGGAAGCAATTGTGCCTTACGTATTAGCTACAGATAACTTTATTTTAATCAGTGATTTTAATTATCATGCGGAATTATTACTGGAAGTTGACTCCGGCCACTTAATTGGGGCAATGAACACGCTAGGGTTGACACAGAGGGTAGTCGGCCCAACGCATCTAGCCGGACACACGATGGACCTAATTTTTACGAACTCTCTCAAACTGACTACTAAACCTCCCTGTCCAGTACTATGGACTAACCACTTTGTCTTAAAATTTGCTGTGCCTACAAGCACACATAGGAAACTTGGACCAAATAGAAGTATTCTGATTCAGCCCTGGCTTAAGGTAACTCCTGACGCTTTTTTAGCATATTTTGAACTCCCGCAGTTATGTCAAACAGATACTGTGGAATAGGCTGCTAGCATTCTAGAAACCGACATTATATCGGCTTTGGATAAAGTCACCCCTTTTTCCAAGGTTCAAGTAAAAAATAATGCTTCACCTTGGTTTACAGCAGCATTAAGAATTGATATACAAATAAGCAGAGCTGCTGAACGCCAGTGGAGGAAAACTAAAACTGACGAAGATCGTAGCAATTACAGGCATTGTCATTTAAATTATATAAAAAACATCAAACTAACTAAAAAGATCTATTTGACCCAGCGTATAAACAACGCCTCGCACTCGAGTAAAGAACTTTATAAAATATTGAAAGAATTTACTTACCGCCGGGTTGAGCAGTCCTCTTTTTCCCCTACCCAAGAGTGGGTTGACTCTGTCTCTTCCTTCTTTGATAAGAAAATTAAAACCATCTATGCCTCTTTTCCTCACCAGGATAGAGACCTTAACTACGCCACCAGTAATATGACTAAGACATCTTCTCTGCTGGAAAGAAATGACGTTCCCCTGTTAATGGAGTTTGAACCCATAACCACTACTGAAGTAGTGGAAGGTTTAATTAAGATTAAATCCGGTTCTCCAGCTGACCCTTTTCCTCCTCGATCGTGTACGAAGATTATGCCTCTTTTCGCGAATGTCTTAACTGTTATTTTTAATATGTCACTAGAGCAAGCCAAGGTTCCGAATAGGTGGAAACATGCTCAGGTTAAGCCAATCCTATAAAAACCTTCGGCTGATCCCAATTTACCAGTAAATTACTGTCCCATTTCATTGCTACCTTATTTTGGGAAGGTACTGGAACACCTAGTTAATAAACGCCTTACTGTCCATCTAGAGAACCACTGCCTCCTTGATTCCTCAAAATCAGGTTTCCGGGCTGCTCACAGTATGGAGACCGCGGTTGTTGAGATAGTGGATAACATCAAGCTCACTTTGGAAAAAAGAGAATCAGCAATTCTGGTCCTCTTGGATCTGTCTGCTGCTTTTGATACCATCTCCCACAGTATTTTGAAACATCGACTGTGGGAGGTGGGTATCAGAGGGAAGGCATTGGACTGGTTTGAGAATTACTTGGCTGACCGATCCACCACTGTTCATGTATATGAAATGGTCTCATGCAGTTACCCAGTAACAGTTGGGATCCCTCAGGGCTCTATTCTCGGCCCCATGCTGTTTAATCTCTATTTAACACCTTTAGCGGGTATCATTAGATCATATGGCTTTGAGACTGTGTCTTATGCCGATGATACCCAATTGCTTGTTACATGTGGCTCTGATTATGTTGGCACACGATCCCGTTTTAAGAGCTGCATGGTCCAAATTAACAGCTGCAGCTAAATGGCAGCAAGACTGAGATCATTCTATTTGGAAGAGCCGGGCAATTCTGGGCGCAGGATTGGTGGCCTCCGGAGCTAGGTACTTGTCCTTCTCGCAAGCTAGCAGTACGCAACCTAGGCATTACCATCGACAATTCTTTGTCCATGAAAACTCATATTAACCAGGTCTTAGGCGTTTGCTTTAGGATTATGCGTAATCTTCGTAAAATGTTCAAGTGGCTACACACCGAAGCGAGGAAAACTCTGGTTCAGGGTCTTGTTATTAGCCGTCTTGATTACGGTAATGCTTTGTTTATGGCACTTAATCAGGATCTGCTTTCCAAGCTCCAAATTCTTCAAAATACCGCAGCCAGACTAATTCTTAATCTTCCCCCCAGATCCCCTTCTGCCCCGATTCTTAAAACCCTGCACTGGCTCCCGGTGCGTCAAAGAGGCCATTTTAAAATCTTAAGTCTTACACACAAGACAATGTATGATACTGGTCCTGGCTACCTAGCAAAAAAACTGCAATGGTATGTACCTGGACGATCCTTAAGGTCTGGTACTAAATCATACCTTGCCCAGCCACGTATTCGAACCTCTCGTAATGGTGGCCGGTCATTTTCCTACCTTGCCGCCATGCTTTGGAATAAACTACCATCAGATCTCTCATCCATAGCTGATCATAAATGTTTTCGTAAAAGGCTGAAAACCTGGCTCTTTTCACAATAAGTTTTCGCTTTGTGTATCAGGTTATTGTCTGTTTTACTGTAATTTTTGCTGCTAGCGCTTGAGACCTTCTGGTGATTTGTGCGCTTTATAAGAATATTTGACATTGACATTTGACAAAGAGCCGCCACCGCTCCAGAACTATGACGCACCATCAACACCTCCCTCAGGACCGGCACCTTCCCGAAGACTGGAAACGCGCAGAAGTCAGACCCCTGCTCAAGAAGCCATCAGCAGACCTCACGGACCTCAAGAACTACAGACCCATCTCCCTCCTCCCCTTCGCGGCCAAAGTCACCCAAAAATTCATCAATGCCCAGCTAACAAAATACATAGAAGAAAACTCTATCCTCGACCCCTCCCAATCCATATTCCGCAGCAACCACAGCACAGAGACCGCACTACTCACCGCCACAGATGACATCCGCAGCCTCCTCAACTAAGAACACACTGCGGCCCTGATCCGACTCCACCTCTCTGCAGCGTTCAACATTGTCTCCCACCGCACACTTACTGCCAGACTCCAAGACGCCAGCATACAGGGAACCGCCTTTGACTGGATCCGCTCCTTCCTCACCGACAGAACCCAAAAGATCAAACTGCCACCCTTCCTCTCTGAACCAATGCAAAACAACTTTGGAGTACCCCAAGGATCATCGCTCAGCCCCACACTCTTCAACATCTACATGGCCCACCTCGCCACCATCGTCAGACAGCACGGACTCAGCATAGTATCCTACGTCGACGACACCCAGGCTCATCCTCTCCCTCATCAAGGACCCGTCACGGCCAGACTCAACTTCCAGGAAGGAATGAAGGACGTTGCATCTTGGATGAGCAGCAGCTGCCTGAATCTCAACTCTGCATGGGATAACACCCGGTGGCCCACCACCCTCGGAAACCCTCCCATCCCACGGACCACCCCTGGAACCTCAGCATCATACTCGACTCCTCCCTCTCCATGACCCGACAGGTCAACGCCGTTGCCTCCAGCTGCTTCAACACCGAAAGACCTTCAACTGGATCCTCCCCGAATAAAGGAAGACCGTCACACACACACTCATAACCAGCAGATTGGACTACAGAAATGCCCTCTACGCAGGAATCAACAAGTCTCTGCTCCACAAACTCCAGACCATTCAGAACACCGAAGCCAGATTCATCCTCTGCATCCTTCGACACGAACACATAACCCAACACCTGCGCAACCTCCATTGGCGCTCCATCAAGAAGAGAATTACGTTCAAGATACTCACCCACGCCTACCAATGTCTCCACAACACCGGCCCCCAATACTTCAACAAAAGAATCTCCTTCCACGTACCCAAGAGAAACCTCTGATCCCCTGACCTCGCCGAAACCCTGCCCATCTGCAGAGCCAGAAGAGGTGGAAGAGCCTTCTCCTACATTGCAGCCAAGACCTGGAACGAGCTCCCGATCAACATCAGGCACACCCCCTCCCTAAACATCTTCAGAAAGACATTCAAGACCTGGCTCTTCACCTGAACGGAGCTGCTTACCCCCCCAGTGCCTTGGGACCCTCGCGGGTGAGTAGCACGCTTACATTTCCCCCGATTGATTGTGTTCCACTGTAATGTCCATTCCATGTAGGGAGATGGACCACCTCAAAAGTTTTGGGTTCTCTCCTTTCATCTGCATTAGCCAACTGAAAAGTCTGTGGTCAGGAAGTGAGAACCAAACAAGTATGGTCTCAGCTTCTTCAGGGACCAAACCACAGCAAAGGCCTTCCTCTCAATGGCACTTAAGTGCTGTTCCCTGGGGAATAACCTCCTGCTTATAAAAGCAACAGGATGATCTTGCCCATAATCATTGGTCTGGGATAGGACCACCCCTATCCCTAGCTCAGGGGAATCAGTTTGCATAATGAACTGCTAGGAGTAACCTGGAGCTTTGAGAATTGGTGCTGAGCACATTGCCTCTTTCAGGGTGTCAAAAGCCTTTTGACAACTAACTTTCCAGTTCACTTTCTTGGGTATCTTCTTGGAGGTAAGGTCAATGAGGGGGATCACTATGGATCCATACCCCTTCACAAACATCCTGTAATACCTAGTCAAGCCAAGGAATGCCCTGACATGGATCTGGGTGGTTGGAGCTTCCCAGTTCAGCATTGTCTGGATTTTGGGTTGTAAAGGTTGCACTTGGCCTCTACCTGCAAAGTGGCCCAAGTATACAACAGTACCCTGCCCTATCTGGCACTTGGATGCCTTGATAGTTAGGCATGCAGACTGCAGGGCCTGTAAAACCTTCCCCAGGTGGACAGGTGATCCTGCCATGAGGAGCTGACGACAGCAATATCATCAAGATATGCTGCACTAAAGTTCCCGATCCCAGCAAGGACTTGATTCGCCAACCTTTGGAAGGTGGCAGGCGCCTTTTATAAACCAAAGGTCATAACAGTAAACTGATAATGTCCATCAGGTGTGGATAATGCAGTTTTCTCTTTGGCTCCTGTGGCCATGCCAATATGCCAGTACCCAGAAGCTAAGTCAAAGGTGCTGAGCAATGTGGTTGCCCCCATTCTATCAGGAGCCTGGGGATAGGGTCAGCATCTGTCTTAGTGACAGCATTGAGAACTCTGCAGTCCACAGAGAACCTAATTTCTTTCTTCCGACCCTTTGGGTGTTGTTTGGGGAAGTAAGACCACTGAGCTGGCCGAAGGACTCTCAGAGGGTTCAATAACCCCTAACTTCAGCTTTGATACTTTCCTTAACTTGTCCAGACTGCCGATAGATCTTTTTTTTGACAGGCAAGCTGTCCCAGTGTCCACATCATGGGTACACCAGTGTATCTGTCCAGGGGTTAAAGAGCAGGGCTCAGCATTCTGTTGCAGGACATGCTTGCAGTCAGCCTGCTATTGGGCAGTGAGGGTTCCTGAATAGATAACTCCATCAACTGACTCATCTTTTGGACAATAAGAGAGGAGGTCAGGGAAAGGTTCACTCTCTGTCTACTGATCCTCACCAGTGACCATCGGCATGGTCACATCACCCCTGTCACAGAAAGGTTTCAGGTAGTTCATGTGGATCACCCTTTTGAGTGTCTTGCCAGTGCCCAGTGCCACCAGGTAGGTAACCTCAGTTTTCTTTTATAAGATAGGGTAAGGACCACTCCATTTGTCTTGGAGAGCCCTTGGTGCGACAGGCTCCAAAGCCCACACCTTCAGCCCTGGTTTGAACTGCACTAGTACAGCCTTTGGCTTCTGGAGCTCTTGGCTGGCCTCAAGGTTTTTTAAAGCTTGTTCCATGTACCCTGCCATACTGGAATGTAGGTCCAGTACATAGTACATAATATCCTACTTAGATTCTTGGAGAGGCTTTTCCCAACATTCCCTCACAAGACAAAGTGGTCCCCTTACAGGATGGCCAAACAGAAGTTCAAAGAGGTAAAACCCTTCTCCCTTCTGAGGCACCTCTCTGTTGGCTAAAAGCAGGTATGGCAAAAGGACCCATCTCCTTTAGAGTTTTTCAGGGAGTCCCATGATCGTGCCTTTCAATGTTTTGTTGAATCTTTCGACAAGGCCATTGGTTTGTGGATAGTAAGGAGAAGTGAACTTATATTTTACTCCACACTAATTCCACATGTGTTTCAGGTATGCAGACATGACGTTGGCACCTCTGTCTGACACCATATTCTTAGTAAGTCCTACCCTGGTGAGTGCTTTGGTTACGCTAGGGTCTGTAGCAGTCCTAGGGGGAATTGCCTCAGGATGCCTGGTAGCATGATCCATTGCTACCAGTATGTTTTTGTTTCTTGATACTGTGGGGGTTCAAGTGGACCCACTATGTCCACACCCACCCTTTCAAAGGGAACCCCCGAACAATGGTAGTGGAATTAAGGGGGCCTTTGACTGTCCTCTGGTTTTGCCACTGGCTTGACAGGTGACACAGGAGCTGACAAACTTCTTTACTTTCTGGGACATAAGGTTTCAGTAGAGATGGCTGACAAGTCTTTCCCAGGTTTTAGACTGGTTCTGGTATTGATCCTAGCTAGAGATTTGCCATACCAGTGCTAACAGGGACATGCTTTTTGGGACAGGCAGAATCTCCAGTTTGGTGTCCTACCTTCTTACAGAAGGGACACCAGGCCTTCAAGGGAACAACTTTTTCATCCTTGTACCCACCACTGAGCTGTGAAGACGTCTGAGGCCCACCCTTCTGTGCAGAATTTTAGGCGCCTTTAGATGACTTTTGTTTTTTATCTTAGGGGGTTAGGTTGGGCTCCACAAGCATATTCTTTGCATACATTATTTTACTCATAGCTGGGATCTTTTTAAGTGGCCTAAAACAACTTCTAAGTACTTTACTCCTAACTATAGTAAGTTGTTAACTTTTAAAATACTAAAGGGACTCAGCCAAGGCCCTAACAAGACTTAAAAATTTTTAGAGGGAATTGTCAATTAAAAAATGAGTTGAACTAAAGGCAATTTTGGATTGTAGTCGTGTGATCAGGTGTTGACTAAGTAGTGCAACAAATGCAAAGTCATAGATCCCACCGCTGATCCACCAATGTAGGAAGCGTGCTCTGTAAATACTATACCAAAATCCCGTATAGTGTGCACAGAGTCCAGTGGAACCCAGAAAGGCTTACAGAGGCTCCAGTGAATAATACTAAAAGCTCTGTGTGTGGTAGTGTGGTCGAGCAGTTAGGCTTATTGAGGGAAGATTTAATACTTTATTGTACACACTCAGGCAAGAAATGCTAGAACACGGCCAGAGACTGAATACAGACCAACTGTTTTGTATAAAAAGTTGTTACTTTTCAAGAACGGTAAGAAATGTTTTGCAAGCCAGTAGAAAGTGTTTTACAGTATTGGAATTACTTTTATAAAATCAGATTAGAACAGTAGAACTTTGAAATAGACACATGCAGACTTTTGTATGCAATATGTTTTGTAAATGCAATGCAATCCTATGGGGGGAATACAATGTTATGCATTAACATGTGAGTATTTGCCGTACAATGCTAGTCTTCGAGGTTTTGATCAACACTGGGCAAGATTCAGTTTCAGGTAGGAACTGCACGACCAGCGTCACTGGGGCAGCTGGGTGCAGAGGTCACTAGACCCACTATAAATCAATGGAGACTGGGGGCACCTTGAAGAGGCAAAGTTTGCAGGTAAGTACCCACGGTTTTAGGGCACACGCTCGAGGGTTAAGATCAGCACAGTGGGGCCACAAAGCAGCACCAAACCTACACCACCAGCGGCACAGGGGCGGCTGGGTGCAGGGTGCAAAATCACTGTTGGGCGCCCACAGTGTTTAAATAAAGGTTGTCGGTTGCACAAAGAGGCTTTAGGCTCGGACAAGGAGGCTGGCCGAAGGTGACCACCAGCTGGCCATGTAAGTCGTAAGGCTGGGGGGGTCGAATCACTGTCAGTTGTGCTCCCCAAGGCCCGGAGGGCTGAGGGTGCAGGTGTACCTTTTGGTGTCAGTTCTTCTGGGCTAGACCCAGTCGCGTTCAGGGGGACCCTTGGTGTAGAGTCTACAGGCGACATTTGTGGAGTCCAATAGAGGTCAACCTCGGACTGAGATGAGTTCATGATCGCTGGGGAGACTTCATTGGGCAGGTGAATCACTCAAACTCTGCCGTGGGTGCGGGTGCAGAGTGGGCAAAGGACGCGCATCCGCCTGGATCCGGAATCCTTTGTGTTGGAGTTTTCTGGACAGGTTCACTCTTCAGGAGCTTTGGTCTTTATTGAAGAACGGCAGTCTTCCTGAGGTTCTTGGAAGTCACTGGCCACAGGACAGGTGTTGTCTTCTTTGCAGGCTCGAGAAGCAGGAGACAGGCTGGTAGGGCTGAGGTCAAGGTAGTAGGTGTCATCTTGCTCTGTTGCATGGCGTCTTCTTTGTCCGTCTTCTTCTTAGGTTGAACAAGGTTTGGGGGTGCTTCTAAATACTGAATTTAGGGGCTTAACAGGGACTGGCAGATGGTAGCCAATGGGCTACTTGCCTTTAGGGTAACCCTGAGCGTAAAACTCCGCTTGTGGAGTTTGTGGAGTATTGGCAACTCTGCGCTCCGTGTAGAACGCAGAGTTGCTAACTAACTCTTTTTGTGTTTGCGCGCATAAAATGCAGGAGCGACTGACCGGGTGCCTGCGATCGCCGACGAGATTTCCCATCCATTCGTGAGCACCACGAGATTTGCTAGCCTGCTGCATGGTCCCGCAAGAGTTCACGAACACGTCATTCGGATGCGCCATCGACTTTCGGCGGAAGTTTTGTGAAGAACATGATCCTGAACACAAAGAATCTGTGATCTTGACACGGTTCTCTCCCGAGCAGCATCAAACTCTTCTTGAAATGACGATTTGGATGAAAAAACTCCTCAGAATTGACATTGGCCTGCTCTTTTTTGTGCAAGGAGTCCTTTTCTTTTTTTCCCCTTTTTTTTTTATAGAGGAAGGAAGAGTCCCAGAGTCTCCAACTTCCTATCCAGCAGGCTCCTCCCAGTGCTTTCTCCATCTCCTGTTCACTTTTCATTTGAATTTAGAGCTGGAAGGATCACTCTTTGTGTCTGCTGCATCATTTATCTATGGATTTGAGGTCTGTTGAATTTGACATTTTACAAGTAAGTTAGAAAACTGTTGTTGTTTGTAGGATTGGGGCCATGCACCTAGATTTTTTTGTACTTTTCATCGTTTTTTAAAAAATGTATTGTGGTGGGCGGCCTGTAGTTTTAGTAAGGGCCTAGTTGTTTCTTTGTAAGTCATTTTTCTTCTTTCACAAAGGAAACATATTGCACAGTTCACTACATTTTCTCCAACTTTTGAAATCAATTTGCAATATTCATTTAATGCACGATGTAGGCCAATAGGCCTTTCAGCCAGTAGGCCCAGAGCTACTTATGGGTGCATGAAGCAACTGTTTCTGTGGTCTCTGTTGAATTTAAACATCATTTAGGGCATGGATGGCATTGGATTGAAATGCAAAATGTGTATTTTTTGGTATTTCACATTTTTTCATGTGTGTTAAACCAATGCCTTTGTTGGATGTGTGTGGTTGTTGTAACTTGCAAACCTTTTTTAGCCCTGTAGATTTTCGTTTTTGGTATCGTTGCGTTAAAGCTGTGTTGTTTAGCATGCCTCCTTTGTCTGGCCAGTGTGTGAGTGTGTTTGTAATAGTGTGTCAACATTTGCCTTGGCAAAGCATCCCCATATGGCCAGGGGCCGTTTTGTAAAGTCTGTGTCCATATAGGACTGCCTGAGTTAATTGCTTTCCAGGCCTCCTGCTGGTTGTTGTTGTGAGTGACCATGTGGCTGGTGGCCATTTTGTGGTGGTAGTTAGTGTGCTTGTGCCATAGGCCTACATGTCTTTCCTTTGTTCCTCTTGTCTTATTGCTTCTTGTTGTGGAAGCCTGGCCATGTGGCTGGTGGCCATTTTGTGTAGACAGTCAGGGTGCTTTTGCCATAGGGCTGCATTGTCTCTCTTCCCTTTCTTGTTGTTGTGACCTGGCCATGTGGTTGGTGGCCATTTTGTGAAGGTAGCACGTGTGCTTTTGCCATAGGCCTGCATTGTTTGTCTTCCCTTTCTTGTTATTGTGGCCTGGCCATGTGGCTGGCGGCCATTTTGGAAAGGCAGCCAGTGTACTTTTGCCATAGGCTTGCATTGTCTGTCTTCCCTTTCTTGTTGTTGTGGACTGGCCATGTTGTTGACGGTCATTTTGTGAAGGCAGCCAGTGTGCTTTTGCCATATGCCTGCATTGTCTGTCTTCCCTTTCTTGTTGTTGTGGCCTGGCCATGTGGCTGGTGACCATTTTGGAAAGGCAGCCAATGTGCTTTTGCCATATGCCTGCATTGTCTGTATTCACTTTCTTGTTGTTGTGGCCTGGCCATGTGGCTGGCAGTCATTTTGTGAAGGGGCAGCCAGTGTGCTTCTGCATTAGGCCTGCAAGCCTTCTTTGGGGTGGCCATGCCTCTTTGCTGGTTGCTGTTTTGCATGCAATGTTTTCTTCTTTTATCCAGCAAAAAATGTAGAACATTTCCATACATTTTCTAATAAATATGCAATATTATCGATTTGAATTGATTCACTATGTGGCCTAGTATGCCAATGGGTGTTCCAACCAATAGGCCCAGAGCTACTCATTGATGCATGAAACAACTGTTTCTGAGGAGTCTGTTGAATGTAAGCATCTTTTAGGGAATGGATGGCATTGGATTGAAATGCAAAAAGTGGTATTTTTGGGGTTATTTCACATTTTTTCATGTGTGTTAAATAAATGCCTTTGTTGGATGTGTGTGGTTGTAACTTCCAAACCTTTTTTAGCCCTGTAGAATTTCATTTTTGGCATTGTTGCATTAACGCTGTGTTGTTTAGCATGTCTCCTTCTTTGACTGGCCAGTGTGTGAGTGTATTTGTAATAGTGGGCCAGCATTTGCCTTAGCTGAGCCTCCCCATGTGGCCAGGGGACATTTTGTAAAGTCTGTGTCCAACTCCATATAGGCTTGCTTGAGTTTATTGTTTTCCAGGCCTCCTGCTTGTTGTTGTTGTGACTTCTGAGTGACCATGTGGCTGGTGGCCATTTTGTGGTGGCAGTTAGTGTGCTTTACTGCTTTTGCCATAGGCGTGCATGTCTTTCCTTTGTTTATGTGGGGGGAGTCTGGAATGCCACATACCTTTTACGAAATGTACGGCTGTATTTTACGATGCTCACAATGATTCAAGCAGGGTGTAGGCTCTGAAATTAACACAAGGATGTTGGTACTGTTCTCAATGACTCAAAATGTAAAAATTTAAATGGCAAGGGATAAAAGCGTGTTAATCAACGAGGGGACATCATTCTAAGTAGAAACGTGTAACGAGCAAGAAAGTCGGCGCGCGTTCCGAAGTATACAAGTTGCTCGCGCTATGCGGGGATTCTCAAGCCTAAATACTTTATTTCTCAGAGTGACCCGATGATGGCATCTCTCTTCGATTACTTGACGGTGTGCCGCAACATGAATCCACAGATTTGTGCGGCTTATAACTGCCGAGCTCCGTGAAGAGACATCCGGTGTCAAACTTTATTAAGCTTCCGTTTTGAAAACTTATCCTCCGGGGCATCTGGGAAATGTAGTCTTTTTCTCTTTTGTTCATTGCGATGCTTCAATATGATAAATTATCGTGTTGCCACAGATTAGCCTTATGCTGAACATTTGTATAAATAATATAAACCAATGTTCTATAGATGTTTCTTTGCGCCTACCACGATATATTTAGGCATCCAAAATGCAGCTTTGCGAGATGTGATCTTTTTACGATGTTTATAACGAAAGTTTAAGCTCGCCAGATGGAACGTGATCGACAGTCCCTCAAATGATGGCAAAATTCGCCATTGTGGACATTCGTTTTATAGTGGTTCTTTTGAAAAAATTCATGATGTAATTCGAAAAGCAGTTCCATTACATGACACGCCCGCGATGTATCATCGGTATGACAAGCACTCAATTGCTCTATCCCAGAACGCTTAGGTGTAAATGAACCTTCCAGTGAAAACAGTTTGTAGGATTAAAAATTGAAAATTCAACTGAATGAGCCTTCATCAAAACGTATTTAAAGCCTATGTTGAATTTGATTATCAACAACGCTTCACGTTGTGTCAGCTTTAGGTTTAAGTCACCTCCACGAGGATCTTGTTCTACTTTGGAAATAACCGTCCACTCTAGATCTTTTTCATCATGATTGTTAATTCTCCAAAGGCTGACCAAGGGAGCTGTTTGGACATTTCTTCTTATCCGAGACTTGTGTTGAGTGATCCTCTGTCTTACTGCTTGGTTTGTTTTCCCAACGTAAAGTTTGGAACAAGGGCAAACAATGCCATACACTACGTTGCGAGTTTTACAGTTGGAATGCGACTCAAGGAGTAGCTATATCAAGAAAGAAAAAAGACAATTGTAACCAATACTCTTGGCAAAACAGTAACACAACATGAAATATACAGTACACACAAAATTATAGTGGCACAGTAGCATTAGCAAGCACAGTACATACCATTTGTTGTATCCTCCCACTTCCACGGCCTCTAACATTTGTGGGAGTTTCAGGCATTGCTAGGCACTTTGGAGAAGACAAGTCTTCTTTTTCTCTCTCTTATTTAGCTAAATTAACCTTGTACATTCTCTTCATCCAGTGACAGTCTCCACCTATGCTATGATTGAATACCATCCAGGCATCCATCTAGTCAAAATAAACATGGCTATCATTCTTCTTAATCTCTCAATATACCTTTCACCAACAACATACATTTGTGATTTTTTTAAACCACCACCCATGCGTCCTTGCTTGCCTTTGAGTTTGACCCATCACCCATACAGTTTCACCCACCCAGACAGGCAATCTTTCT
The DNA here is from genome assembly GCF_964204655.1 of Triturus cristatus. NCBI lineage: Eukaryota > Metazoa > Chordata > Amphibia > Caudata > Salamandridae > Triturus > Triturus cristatus. Next base: position 268,055,939 of record NC_140585.1, read on the forward strand.
TTCACCTTTAACCCATCCTTCAACCACCCATGCATCCTATCAGCCACCTATGCATCCCGTGCCCCCTTCCTTCACCCACGCATCCTTCTCTGCCAGTCATATATTACATGTCACCCAGCCTTCCTCCTTCCATCTTTCTTTCCCTTTTCGTTTAACCCATCCATCAAGGTCGTCTGACTCTTAGTCTTCTCCATAAAACTTTCCCAGCTGAGTTGAAGTCAGATAGAAGAGACCATTAGTTACTCAACTCCTGCTGCTAATGATATTGCTAATGCTAAGTAAAGGGAATCTTCTTCAACCGTTGTTCACAACAACTCTCTCTCAACAGTACAGTGAACACCCTTGCAGCGAGTGTGTATTGTCTTTTTTTTTTCTTTATTGAAATTGATTGGTGTCATACATATTCAAAATTCGACATACAAAATATAGAATAACGAAACCCAGACATATCTCATTGTGCATACCCCGTTTTCGACGGCTGATATGAACAAAATAGTTAATTTACAGTTTTCCATAATCAAAAGACAAAAAAATTTTTTTTTTACAGATTATTCAAAAAATGTCCCTCAAATTTTTTCAAATTTTCTTCCCCCCCCAATCCTCAAAGCATAGCTTCGCTCACTTATCTTTACTCTACGCATTTTGAATAGCCATTCATGCATGGATGAAGTCTGATTTGTACGCCAGTTTTGAAGTAACAACGATCTGGCAACTGCCATGCAAATATAAACCAATTTAGCGAATGATTCGGATAAATTGAGGTGCGGATCGAAGCCATAAAGCATCAGTTTTACATTTGAAGATATCCGAATATGACAATTAGAACTTAAGAAAGCAAAAATGTCTTCCCAGAATGCTTTTACCATACAACAATCAATTATAACGTGAGTCCAATTAGCTGGGGCGAAGTTCAAACATCGGAAACAATTCGGTATATAGTTACTGTACATTTTGGCTATTGCCGCCGGGGTACGATACAAAAGCCATTTTCCAAAAAATAACATTCTGCGCCAGTTAGCTCCCCTTAATGTGGAGAAATTAAACTAATTAATGGTTCGCCACGTATTCAATGACAAAACATGATTTTCTTGTTCCCGCCATTTTTTGACAGCTTTAGAGCCCAGATCGCTTTGTCTGGACTGAGCTAAGCAGCGCTTCCACTCTCCGGGTTTCCTTGTCAAAGTATTATTAAAAAAAAGATCATTATTTAATGAAGAAATCTGAGTAAACGATGTGGGAGCATACTGCTGCAGGGATTGATAAATTTTAGTATAAGACCCGGCTAACAAAACATTTCCTGAAATTAATAATCGCATCTCCGGCGGGGTTATCCACCTTGTATGTTGTAGAAAATCGCACACTTCGCTAAATCCAGCTTTAGTCCAATGACCCATTAAATCAGAACCAGCCACCCGCCCACTAAATGAGAGTAGATTAATCAACAAAGAGGAAGAATTAAACAGAGAGAGAGAATATCTTCTAAGCATGGCCGTACGCTTCCTGAAAAAACAGGCAATTATTTTATACCTAACCAGTTTGGGAGATTTAGGAATTTTTTTTTTTTTTTTTTTTTTGGGGAAACCTTTATTTCAAAAATCAGGACACAGCTATTCAGCCGACAGCCCGAAGGTTCGGCAGCATTGAGAGTTAGATACAGTGACGTGTCCCCAGTACGGTACAAAGAGTAGTGCAAAGGTCCAATTTTAGGTAAACACAAAAAAAAAAAAAAAAAAAAAAAAAACACAACAAACCCCAGCAAGGCAAGAACATTGAAAGCCCATGGTGAAAGCCCCCAGGGAAAGCCGGACCCCACTCATCTACTAGTTACAAGACGGTGTACGGAGGAAGAAGGGGGGCAGCAGAGGCCCAAAACAGTTCCTAAAACCCAACTGTGCTGGAAAGAAGGTCAGGGGGAAAGCTGTTCCTCGGGAGGTTCCAGATCCGGGGCAAGACATAATCCCCCCCAATATTGATTCCACCGCCCCCAGATGGCATGCCACTTCCGGGGGCGACCTCTGGAGCAATAGACCGTCTTCTCCCTAAACATGCTCCAGTCCATGTTCTCTTTCCACGCGGTCAGTGTAGGGGGTCCCGAGGAGCCCCACAATCGCGCGATATCCCTTTTAGCGACCATGTTACCCAGAGTCACCCATTGGGTCTGCGCCTCATCGAGGTCAGTGGGCCCCCAGACGTTCAGGAGGCAACACCGCGCCTCCGGCTGCACAGCAATGCCCGTCACCTCCCCCATAACTGCATGGACTCTCCTCCAGAACTCCACAATGACACCACATTCCCAAATGATGTGCAGGAAAGTGCCCACCATACCACATCCCCTCCTGCACAGGCCATCCTCCGAGAATCCCATGTGGACCAGCCTTGGCCCCGTCACATACACCCGGTGCAGTATTTTAAGCTGCACCAGCCGCAGACGCGACGGGATCGCAACCTCCTTAGGAGAAGAAACCGCTGACTGCCAGTCCTCATTATCCAACTCAAGGCCATCCCTAGTCCACTGTTCTCTCAGCCCCAAAAGCATGTCTGCCCGGACGTTAATCAATTTCTTATATATGAGCGAGATCGTGCTCTCGGGCATATGACCATCAAGGACCCGGTCCTCAAGGGGAGAGGACTCCGGCACCTTCTCACCCTCCACGAGGACTGATCGAAGGGCGTGGCGCAGCTGGATATACCTGAAATACTCGGAGGGCCCCAGCTCATACTCTGTCTGCAACTCCTCGAAGGACTTCACTCTCCCCTTATGCAGCATATCTCCCACCTTGGATATACCTATCAGGTCCCACTTATCAAAGCCCTTCGTATGCCAGAGCCTTCCCAATCTCTCCGATTCAAACAATGGGGTAGCGAGGGTGAGCCTATCCTTCCAGCCCAATGAGTCAGTCGCCATCTTCCACACACGCACCGCCACACCTGTGGGCCCCGTGAGGGACGAGTCTAGGGACCGCGAATACAACGCCCTGTAGTAGTTGCCACCACGCAGCAACCACCTGTCCATGGCATACCCAGGGCTGAGGGCGGGGCCATAGAATCCATGGTTGATCGCGCTCAGCTGCGTGGCCCAATAGTACCGTCGGATGTCTGGAAGCGCTATGCCCCCATCGTACCACGGGAGCGTCAACTTTGCAATAGCTATTCGCGGCCGCCCATCCCACAGCAACGTCCGTTGGAGGCCTTCGACCTCCCGAAAGTATTTGGCCGGGACCCAGTCCAAAGTGTTCTGGAGGGCGTAGAGGAAGCGGGGAAGAGACATCATTTTGAACAGGGCCGCACGCCCAACAAGGGAGAGCGGCAACTTCCGCCAACCTTCAACATCTCGCCTCAAACGTGCCAGGGGGGGAGCAGATTCTTCTCGTAGCGCACAGCAGGGTCCATGGATATAAAGATCCCCAAATACACGAAACCCTGCTGGGCGACCTGTATCGAACATGTTCTAGGGATCGGTGGGACCTCGCCACTAAGAACGTACAAGTACGATTTGCCCCAATTAATAACGAGCCCCGAGTTCCTACCGAACGATGCGAGTACGTCACAGACCACTATAAGTGACTTCTTAGGTGAGGCAAGGTACAACAGGATATCATCGGCATAAAGCGAGATACGGTCCTCGTGATCAGGCGACCACCGAAGCCCCCGTATATCCGGGTGCCAACGTATCCACGCAGCCAACGGCTCAAGGGCGAGGGCGAACAACAGAGGTGACAGGGGGCAACCCTGCCGAGTACCCCTACCAAGTCGAAACGGAGTAGAGGCCCGACCATTCACCACAACATTCGCTAGCGGCCCCTCGTACAGCAACCTAACCCAACTCACAAAACCGCGACCAAAACCAAACTTGGCCAGCACGGCCCATAGGTATGCCCACTCCACCGAGTCAAAGGCCATCGCGGCATCAAGAGACGCCACAATAGCCGGTTCACGCAGCGTGCCCGCCCTGGCGATGACGCCATGAAGACGCCTAAGGTTTAATGCTGTGTTTCGGTGCGGGATGAATCCGGATTGATCCGGGTGAACCAGGTCGCCAAGTACCCTAATCAAACGTGTCGCCAGGAGTTTAGCCAGAATTTTCGGCTCAGCGTTGAGGAGTGAAATGGGCCGATAGGAGGCGCACCTATCTCGGGGTTTGCCCTCTTTATGTATGACCACGATCGATGCCAGCCGCTGGTCCAACGGAAGGATCCCATCCCCCCGCGCCTCCAAAAACATGGCGCGCAGGTGAGGGGCGACCCTATCCGGGAACAGCTTGTACAGATCGATCGGCAATCCGTTCGGTCCAGAGGCCTTACCCGAGTTTAACGCGCGAATAGCCCCCGCCACCTCGTCAACCGTTATGTCACCATCCAAATCGTCCCTATCTATGTCAGAGAGGCAGGGCAACTCGATATCACGGAGGAGATCCGACGAGTCCTCGGGCGGCCTGTCCGACACAGAGGAATAAACCCCATGAAAATACTCCGCGAAACACTTCACAATCCCCTCAGGTTCCGCAATCGCCTCTCCACTCACTCCCGTCCACTCTGGCACCACTCTATTGACCCGTTCTTTCCTGTCCAACCACGCCAGGAGTTTCCCTGCCTTATCGCCAACATCATACAGGCGGCCCTGTTGTTCCCTACTGAGGGTCTTAGCGGCGTTCGTCACCAGGTCCCTATATTCCGTCTGCTTCAAGCAAAGCTCATGCAGTGAGGACTCTGTAACCCCCTCCTCCATAGCCCCCTCAAGGGCCGCAATCTCCTCCTCTACCTGCCGTACCTCGCCATCCCTCCGATTCTTGGCAGCCACCACCAGGGAGAGGGCTTCCCCCCGAAGCACGGTCTTAAAAGCTTCCCACAGCGACACCGCCGAGTCCACAGTTCCCAGATTGTCCTTGAAGTAATTATCTACCTTCTTTACCAGGGCGCTGCGCATCTTGGGGTCTCGGAAATACCACGGGTTGATGGGGGCCACCCTCCCTCCTCCCTCCCGACCTAGATCCAGCCGGATCCACACTGGCGAGTGGTCAGAGATGCCGCGTGCCATGTGCCTCGCCTCGGATACCAACGAGGCATGTGCGGCCAGAGTGAGCAGGTAGTCAATCCTGGAGAGGCTACCATGCGCCCCGGAGTGGAACGTGTATTGACTCTGTGTGGGGTGCCGGAGTCTCCAGCAGTCTATCAGACCAAACGTGTCTAGGAAATCTGGAAGCCATTTCTGAGCCCCCCCTGTGTCCCTGGGCGGGTATCTATCCAACAGTCCGGAGCCCACAGCGTTGAAATCCCCTCCCACTACCAGCATACCCCCCGGGAGAGTCAACAAAGCCCTGCCCAGATCAGCAAATGTGGAGGCCTGCAGGGCCGGCGGGACATAAACCGAAACCAAAACCAAAATCCTTCCTTCCCACCGCCCCGCCACCGCCACAAACCTCCCCCTATCGTCAACAATGGTGGAGTCCACCTCAAAAGGCAACGATGCTCTAACTAGGATGCCCACTCCCCTGGACCCAGAAGAGAATCCAGAGTGTGCAATGAATTTATACCCCTTCCTATTCAGGGCATAGCACGTATTACCTATGAGATGCGTCTCCTGCAGCAGGGCAACATCTGGCATTGAGCGTTTCAAAAATTGCAAAACAATCCCCCTCTTGATGCGATCCCCCAAACCATTAACATTCCAGCTTATAACACTTAAGCCTCTACCCCCCATCCTCGAGATTTAGGAATTTGAAGAGGGGAAGATATTTGACTTTCCGAAAAAATTAAATCAATGAAAAAACTAATGAATACGTTAGAATTTGGAATTGGGACTTTAAATCGGGTCAAATACTGAGCAAAGTAAGCACTATAATATTCTCTAATATTCGGTAGTGCGAGGCCTCCATTGTCTAATTCATCATAGAGAGTGTTCAGCGCAATACGAGGCATTTTATGTGCCCACAAAAAGCGCGAAAATATTGATTCAATTTTAGTAAAAAAAGTGCCCGAAAGAAAGCAAGGAATCGTTGAGAACAAAAAATTAAACAACGGTAAAATTGACATTTTTATCAAAGCAACTCTGCCCAAAATTGAAAGCGGTAATTTATTCCAGCGAGTGAGCATTAAGCCAACTTTCTGAAGAAGGGGATCAAAATTGAGACTATAGAGATCTTTAACTGAAGCTGTAAAAAAAAACCTGAGATATCTTTTAGGTTTATTATTGATACAGCCCCTTAAGTCCGGATATAATTCAGGATTATGATTGCCACAGACCAATATTTCTGTCTTCTTTTTGTTAATACGATAGCCCCCGAAAGTCTCAAATTCCTCAAAAAGCTGAAATGCTCGAACTTGTGACTGCAAATCGGATTTAATAAGTAGCATAATATCATCAGCGTAAAGTTTTATCTTTGACATTAATGGAATCGGAGGCGAGATCTCTGCACACCGCCAAATTGCAATTGCAAGGGGGTCGATAAAAGAAGCAAAAAGAATCGGTGATAAGGGACAACCCTGACGTGTTCCCCGATTAACTGAGACTGATCCTACCGTTTGTGAGTTAATAATAATATTTGCTTTTGCACCCGTGTAAAGATTCCGAATAAAATTAATAATAATTAACGGAATATGAAAATGTTGCGAAATAATAAAAAGTGTCTCCCAGACCACCAAATCAAAAGCTTTTTCCGCATCAAATAACAGAATTAATGCTGGAATCCTCTGTGTCTGAAAGTAATCCAGGGCTTCCGACAAATAATGGGTATTAGTCATCAATTGTCTACCGGCAATAAACCCATTTTGATCTTCGTGAATCAAATCCGTGGCAATATGATTACATCGAATAGCGAGTAGTTTAGTGACGATCTTATAGTCCGAGTTTAAAAGGGTGATGGGGCGATATGAATTAGGATCCCTAGCATCCTTCCCCTTCTTCAGAAAGCTGACCACGGTACCCTCGCGGAACGAGTCTGGGATAGAGGCTCCTGCCAACATAGAATTAAGCAGTTGTAAAAAAAATTCGGAAAAGGCATGAAAAAAAACTTTAAAAAATTCCGCGGGTAATCCATCTGGGCCGGAAGCTTTCCCTGATGGAAGTTCTTTCACTACCGACTCTACCTCTTCCAAAGAAAAGCCACTTGCCATATTTAATTGCTTGGATTGGGAGAGGGAAGGAATCACAGCCTTCCTCAAAAAAACATTTAATTTTTGCTGGTCTATTTCATGCTGATGGCTATATATTTTTTGATAATGGCAGTGCATTATCTTACCTATCCCACCCAAGTCAGTTGTGTATTGATTAGTAACAGGACAAATTAAACCCCAAATTAAATTGGAGGCTGCTTGTTCTTTAGCCTGCCAGGCCAAAAATCTACCCGTAAAATTGTTTTCTTCGTAGACTTTCTGGTATTGACTACGAAAAAACGCCTCTCCTTGCTCAAATAAATATGTACTGAATTCACGTTTAGCTTCATTTAATTGATCTTTAATATTTCTAGAGGGATTTTGTTGTCTTAGAGCACTAAGAACTTGTATACGATATTCAAATGAGTTTTTTATAGCCCTAACAGCGATCGATGTGGCGGCATCTTTCCCAATAATGATTCCACGAATAAAAGCCTTTAAGGCGTCCCAAATAATACTGAGAGGGGCGGTGCCTGTATTACGAATGATAAATTCTCTAATCACGACTTTTAATTCGGAGACCCATTTTTCATCATTGAGATATAATTTATTAAAAACCCATATTTTAGGAGACCTTCTAATATCCCCGAGAATAAATTCTCTGATGAGCATAGCATGGTCGGAAAATACATTATGCACCATATTATAATAACCTAGCCTAAGATTACGTGAGGCTAGAAAAAAGTCAATACGAGATGAAGACTTAAATCTACCCGACCAGCAAGTATATTCTTTTTTAGAGGGATTATCTAGGCGCCAATGATCAGAGAGATCCAATAATCTTTTATAGTTAGAAATAGTCTGGGAAACTTTAGGTTTGAGTTGTTTTTTTGATTGAGACGTTGAATCCAGTTTGGGATCCATCAAGACGTTAAAGTCGCCACCAATCACAATGTCCCCTGACACCATTAATAAGGATTGGAACATATCTTCAAACATATTGGAATCATCATTTAGTGGGCCATAACAACTTACAAAAATAAAGGGTCTCTGTCTACTTTTGACTCTACATGAGACCCAGCAGCAACGCCCTAAGCCTCCCTCTTCTGAATGAATAATTTCAGCATGTATGTTCTTGTTTAAAAATATCGCCACCCCTCGTTTAGATTCGTCGCATGAGGCAAAACACCGAAACGAAGCCCATGATTTGAACATTGAGAACTCATAAGAGAGGAAATATGAGTCTCCTGTAATAGAATTACGGAAGGATTTTCTGCCTTAATCCACATTTCCACAGCTTGCCTTTTCTTAATATTATTTAAACCATTAACATTAAGAGAAAACAATTTCAGACTCTCCTTATTGGACATTGAAATCTTAATTTAACTAATTGAAGGCAGTTATCATCAGACCTCCCCTTACCCATTGTAAACACTCTGGGACTTTGAATCAAAACATAAGTAAATAAACATAGCCTGACACCATCAACTTCATTTTTTGTTATAGCCCACCCATCACCACCCTCAGCCCGCCGAACCCAACTCTCCAGTGGCCCTACTTCCTCACCCTCCTCCCACGCGGACCACAGGAACCTACCCCACTTCATTAGGGTGACCTGTTAGCACCCTGGCCACCTGGGTCCCCATACTCCTCATGCTCTATCCACCCCCCCCAACCATCCAAGTAATTAACCTCTATCGACGTAATGACCTATAATATCCTGTGGCCATATAAACAGCCGTTATGAATCCCTCTATTCTAATTTGTTGGAGAAGCCGAGATCTCCTTAAGAAAATCATGTGCTGCGGCTATATCAGATATCATAAAGAATTTGCCTTTCACTAAGACTTTGAGCTTAGATTGTTGCACTATCGTAGCTTGGGCCCCTTTGGCCTTAAACAACTGTAACATTTGGACAAACTCTTTTTTTCTCTGTGCAGCGGAGGCAGACATTTCGGAGAAAATACGGCATTTAACAGTTTCGTTAACAAAGAATTGTCTTTGCTGAATCGCAATAGAAAGAATAGTCTCTTTTATCCGTATGTCTGAGAAATTTAATAAAATTGTTCGAGGAAGAGAGGAATTTGGAAAAGGCTGGGCAGGAACTCGATGTGCTCGCGTAATTGTCAAGTCGCCCTCATGATTGGGGATCACTTTTTGTTTTAGAAAGGAGGTGGCCCATTGCAGCGTGCTGGATCCTTCAATGCCTTCCGGAACCCCCACGATGCGAAGGTTCGATCGACGATTATAGTTCTCCAAGTCATCCAATTTAGTTTCTAATGAACGTGTTGTAAAAGAAATCCTACTCGCTTCTTTTTTAACCTCATTCATTTGATCCTCCAAATTAGAAATGCGACGTTCGGCTTCTTGAAGACGGCCAAGAAATGTAGAGAAAAGGTCCTCCATTTTGTCCAATCGCTGATTGATTAAAGCCAACTCGGATTTTTGAAACCTCTTTAATTCGCGGACCTCATCAAGAATTAGATTTAACATATCTTTTACTGACATCTGAATTCTCCCCACAGTCTCAGTGTCAAGATCCAGCAGAGGGCTAAGAGGTTTACCATTGGGGGCCAAGTCAGCAGAGGTATTTGATGGCATATCAGCCAAAGGTGTAACCATATTCGTGTTATCCGAGATCAGAACCTCTTCCTGAACGACGTCCGTATTTTTCACAGAGGATACCAGAGAATTTTCTTTGAGCAAAGATGTCAAAGTTGTTGGGGATGCCGAAATATTAGCTTATGCAGTAAGTCTGGGGGTTGAGTAGTTGAGGAAAAGGAAGATATTTGAGCGGAGGTGCCCTGACAAGGTACTGCATTTTTTACCAAAAAGAGGAAATGGTTTAGCGCATTTTAGCACATTCATAGATCTATCTTGCCGAGATATGGCATCCTGAGTTAGGGGAGAGCGAACTACCTCTGCACTGTGAGAGTTCTCTAAATCCGGAATCGGAGTCGGAGTCGGAGATTCCGCAAAAGACTTCTCCAATTCCTCTGAGCTCCCAGTGCTTTCACTTTTTCCCTTTACGTCGCCTTTATCGCCCTTATCGCTGTTATCATTTTTGTTTAATAGTTTGGCATTGTTTTTCGTTTCTCTAGCCTGTATGCGGAGGGCTTTTGCCTTACGAGTGTTGAGTAACTTCCCCATACTGGTACAGGAGAGGCAGCAGTGAATTAAGTGATGCCTGGAGTTACTGGAATTCGACCTTTCCTCCTTTCCTCCTTCCGCCCGAAGCCTCTATGCCTCTATGCCTCTGAGTGTACACGTCCCAACAATTGACGACTTTCCGCAGCAAATCTCCCAACGCTGCGGGGTCTGTAAATCTGTAAGCCACAGCAGCCTGCCAACCAGCCAGCAGCACTCCTTATCCAAAGAAAAGAGGGGGGGCGAGACTCACCACGTACGGTTCACCATGAACTACAGCCCTGGCGACCGAAAACCAACGCGGAGCCGATGCAGAGCCCCACCTGACCGGTGCCTTCTCCAACGCCCGATCCCAGCTGCTACGAATTTTGGGACAGACAGAGGTGAATCCGCTCTACCGTGCTCCGCTGACAACTTGAGCCCGTAGAGATTATCGCTGCCAAAAAAGCAGCATGTAATCAGCCGTAGTCGAGTCTGAGGGCCGATTAAATCACTAAAAACGCTTAGCGTCCACCGCCGCCGCCATCCGCCTCCGCTTCACAACCTTGAGGGGGGGAGGAGCCAGGAGTCGGAACCTCAGGTGTGTACGGAGGCTTGGAACTCCATACACCAGCCAGCCCCCTTGAGTGTGTATTGTCAATAAGTAAGGAATATGACTTACCACTGCCTGCCACTGCTACTGGTTCACCCCCAGCAGCTGACGCATCTGCTCCCTCCTGGCTGGCGTCGCCTTCCCCGCTGGCCCCGCACTGGTGGCGAGTACGCCTATAAAAAACATTACACATTTTTTAGATGCCATATACACCTTCCTCTATTTATTTTTTTCCACTACAAAGATTGAAAATACAATACATACATACACCACACAATCACTAATACAAATCAGGTGCAAATCGGGTACTAGAGTAAAGTAGACAGTATGTCTTATCCTATCAAAAATAATGAAAAATCTGGTTGGGCATTTTGTTGGTGGCAATTTTCGAAAAGCCTTTCAAGAAGAGGACAAACCAAAGGACTGGACTCAGTGGCTAGAGCTATTGGTGAATCTGAGTTTTAAAACTTTTTAAAAAGAAAAACAGTGACCAACTGGGCAGGCAATCAGACATGAGGTCTCTCGAGTCCTCTCTCTTTTTTGGAAAATATAATTTTGCTCTCCTCCTCCTCATTCTTCCTTCCAAGTCATGGTGCACGGTAATCAGTTGTTTACAATCAACTGCTGCTAATAATAATAGTATTAGGCCTAGATGAAAAAAAGTTAAAATACACCACTTTGGGGTGTCCAACGTGACCATCATTTTATTTACTGATTGAGCATGAGAGAGAAAATAAAAGAAAGCCTTCTAATCTCAACAAACATGCGCAGAATACCTTAGTTGGGCATGCAATCTGCACAGCAGAGTAGTAGTACTAGTAGTAATAAAGGATCAATGTGTTCTCTGAGTCTTACAGTAGTACCACCACTAGGCAGTCCACAAATTATAAGGGGAGAGGGAAAGCTGACTGAAAAACCAGAATAAATTATAAAACAAGCTACAGACAGACTAATACTAGTACATAGTTCGAGGCAGTTAGAGTGATGTAAAAAAAAAAACAGACATTAGAAAATAAATAACTAAGTTGGTAGGTAATGCAGGGATCACAAGAATTTAGAAACAGATAGACCAAAGGAGATTTAGTAAAAAATAGAATTAGGTGGATTTAGATAGAACTGGAACAACAGAGATTGTCACAGCGGCCACCTTGCTCTCACATTTTGCTTCTACACTGGGCCTCTCTGATCTGTAGCAGCTCAGGCACCCCACCGATAGAAGATACTCACACTTTTCTGGAGCCCACAGGGTATTTTCTAGGTTGAACTAGCTTTACCCTGGCTGGGGAGGTGGTAGCCATACAGCATGCAGAAGACGCGCTCACCTGTTGCTTGCACCGCCGTGAGGGGAACGGCTTCTCGTCACTCGCTTTCCTCCCATTTCCTGACACCAGCCGTGAGGGGAACGGCTTGCCGGTATACTGCCAGTAAACTGCCCTGCAAGTCCCGCCGTGAGTGGAACAGCACTGAGCACAAGGACTACAATCCCCAGCAGGCATTACCAGACGCTCGCTGAGGGCGTCATCGCGGCGCCAGGAGGTGCGATAATTAGCGAACGCGCCTTCCCGCAGCACGGGACACGCTCACGTGTTGCTTGCACTGCCGTGAGGGGAACAGCTTCTCGTCACTCGCTTTCCTCTCTTTTCCTGACACCAGCCGTGAGGGGAACAGCTTGCCGGTATACTGCCGGTAAACTGCCCTGCAGGTCCCGCCATGAGTGGAACGGCACTGAGCACAAGGACTACAATCCCCAGCAGGCATTACCAGATGCTCGCTGAGGGTGTCATCGCGGTGCCAGGAGGCGCTATAATTAGCAAGAAACCCTCCTGCAGAGCGGGACGCGAGCGGGCGTGTCCGGGCGCTGCCCGGGCCAAGGGCAGGCCCATCCGCACCCGTCAGAGACCGTAGGAGGCCGGGCATGGCCACCCCTCTGATAAGCACCATCTTCAAAAATCTTTGTGGTGAGTTATCCATCTTATCATTACTACGTGTAAAGGATTAACACGCTATAGGGAAAAGCACAACTCTACCAAGCTCTTGTTCATCTATCTCAATAGACAACATGTTGGAAAGAGCGGTTAACATTGTCGCCACCGAAATAGAGTTAACGGAGAGGTGGTTTTCATTGGGACTTACAACCCCCCGGATTGTTCCCTCGAGCCCTCCTAACATGGACAGTGTCCACCTCAGCCCGCCCATTTCATTGAATTTGGCATCAACTTCCACTGGTGACATACTGATTATGTAATCTGGCTAGAACGACGAAAATAGTGGGAACAGTGAGGCTACCCAGACTGTCGCCGAGGGGGACTCTGCAGGCGTGATATACAATAATGTCATCATACCAAATATGAATGTCTCTATAGATTCAGCAGTCACCGGGGCAAAAAAAAAAAAGGAAGGCAACTAAATCAGTGAGTTCCCAAAAAAAACCAACCACCCAGTTTAAACAAACAATGTACTGCCCTGAGCTCATGGATTCAAGGCACTGTGCCCCCTGTGGTCCAGAGCACAACAAACGCTATTGCTACGGTTGATCTGACTGCCCCTGTAACATCAAATCAGTCCACTCACACTCAGACTGAGCCCGCAACAGGCCTTTCATCTTCTTTTCAACTTGGCGATACTGCAATTGACATTATAGCAGATGAGCATATTGAAAGACTTGTGGATAAGAACTTCACAGCCTTCTAGAAACTCTTAGATCATTTGGAGTCATTAATGAACAAATTAGGCTCGCATAACAATACTCACAAGCAGGCCCCACAACAGGGGGAGTCTCTTAAGCCCCAGGCTTCTTGTGTATCTAGCGTAATTAGGCCTAATAATAATCAACATCAAAACCTTACTTCCAAACACCAACCATCTATTAGTACCTCCTGTACATCCAGCATAATTAATTCTAACAATCAACAGTTAAACCCGACTTCCAAACATCCACCATCTATTAACACCTCTAATGCATGTGCCACTTGCTGTAAGATAAGGGAATTTTGTCACACCTATACCTACCTCTGTATTGAACGACCCACTAACGACCGGAGCCATTAACAACACACACCTACCAGCCCATTCAGCCACCCAGGTTGCCACCACAAATCACGTAGCCAACAGTACTCTAGCTCATAACACCCAGTGATCTAAATCCATAACTGTGAATAATGCTAGTGAGTCTGTGATGACTAACAAAGAAAATATTAACCTACCTCCGGCCGCTTGTCCCTATGTCTTAGTCTTAGCAGGTGTTCCCCCCCTAAAGAAAAACCAGACCGAGACATGGGAACAACTGCGTAACAAAAGTGCCGATTGGCTAATCAAGCATAAAGGATTTAGGGTGGCAAACACCAGCGATATTATAATGGTGCGTAGGGTTGGGTGGGTTGGTTCTTCGGTAAAGAATATAGAGGGGGATTGCGTCATTCTTAATTTTCGCCGCCCAGCTCTAGTGAGATCAATATTAATGTCACAGGAAGCTAACAACACCATCCGCACCCTCATTTGGTTACTACACCTGGGTTTCTTTTACAAACCGACCCCGGGGTCATATACGCCTGTCACTATCATGCCCACAGAGTGTAACAGATTTTCTGTTCTGTCTGGTTTGGACAGCCTGGATTGACTGTCATCCATTCAACAACCATCAGAACATATTCTCCCGAGACCAACGCCCAATTCTTTAGCATACGCCATCCTAGAAACACATGACCCAAAGCCCAACCATATAATACATGACATCACAGAACTATATGATCCAAACTTGCATGTCCTTAGTTGGAATGTTGCCGGCTTGGCTTCTAAAATAAGTTCTGAAGATTGGGTAAATCTAGTAAAAAAATACTACATTCTTATGTTTCAAGAAACTTGGGCAACAACGGACTTATATCTAGAAGGGCTTGAATGTTTTAACATTATTGTACCTACCGCTAAGCAAGGTCACCCATCTGGTGGTCTCTCTATATGGGTCAACATCTCCTCAGGTGGTAGTGTTAAAACCCTTGCTACAAATAATGACAATTATCAAGCCGCTATTTATACACGAGGGACCTCAATCTGTTTTATTAACTTTTATAACAACGATTTCTCAGATGTGCCAAATAGGAATGTTTAATTTTATTTCACTCTTACAAAATCAGATTGAGTTTAGCAAACCTGCAGGAATTTGCTTGGGTGGAGATTTTAACGCTAGGATGGCGAGGGCAAATGAAGTAGTAACCGCATCTATTTTAGACACATACACATGCAAAAGAGGGAAAGAACTATTCGACCACTTGTTAAATTACTACTGAATGTAATGGACACTGTAAATGTAAATTACAAAGACAGCCCTATTCCAACCTATAGGGGTCGGGGCTGTGCCTCGATAATAGATTACACCTTAATCTCTGCCTCGTTGGAAGATCTTGTAGTTCAAGCCGAGGTCCGACCAACCGTGTATGAAGACCATAACCCAATTTCAACAGCAAACAGGTTGGCTCCCAGACCTGTCTTCACTAAAGAGCCGGGGGTGAGAAATTTTACACACTCGACGGATAACTTGCGGATAATCTGGAAGAGCATTGATAATGGCAAACTGTTTTTCAATATGATAATAGCATATTTACCATCTATTGAGGTCTGTCTGACGTTTAACAATCCTGACCCGGAAGTAGTTAATGGTTTTTGCCACTTATGTGCTGGCATTAAACGATTAATTTCAAGGCCTGTATCTAATACTAATTTGAATCCCAGATGGTTTAACAACGCTTGTTCTCATGGTAATAGAGAGCTTCGTGCAGCACTGGCAGTGGTACCCAGGGATGTAACTCTTGTTGGAACCATGAGACAACATTATAAACATCGATAAGACAGCACAAAGAGGAGATATTAAAAGAACGCTGGGACAAGCTTGCCTGTGCTGCCAGTTTAAACAATGGAATCATTTTTTGGCAGCAGTTAAAGACATGAGATCCATGGGCATTCCACTTACTCCTATAAGTTGTAACATAAGTGAGGCCTGGGAAACACACTTTTCTCAAATGTATGCAGCTCCCCCCCCAGAGTGAGGATCCTTTTAACTCTTATGATGATGTAGCACCCATCCAGATATCAATAAAAGAAGTCAAGGATGCGATTAATCAAAGCTTGGGTAACAAGGCTCCTGGGCCTGATGGGCTTCCCATTGACCTTATCAAGTACAAATCTGAGTTCTGGGCGCCCCTTTTACTTAATGTTTTTAATAATTTAGAAAAATACTCTTATACCAAGCACATGGTCCACCAGTATTATCGTCCGGATTTTTAAAAAAGTGTATAGGTCTAATCCTAGCTGCTATAGACCTATCTCCCTGATCAACAACACATTTAAGATGCTCGGAAGGATCCTGTTTAATAAAATCAGATCATGGGCTGAGGAGCAACACATTTTAAATAATTGCCAGTTATGATTTAGAAGCAAACTGGGCACAGTCGAACAATGTTTAAATCTTAACCTGATTGTCAATAAATACACCATAGCCCGACAGTCACCAATTTATCTGGCTTTTATGGATCCCTCCTCAGCCTTTGATTTTGTAAATAGGTCACGTTTATGTTCAGCACTTATAAAGTATGGGTTTGATGAGGTTTTAGTTCATTTTTTAGCTTATTTGCACAGGGACTTGAAAGCACGGGTGAGGATTGGCAAGGATGGGGAGATCTCAGGGTACATTAACATCGGTAGATGGGTCAGGCAGGGGTGCGTACTGGCCCCTCTCCTGTTCATCCTGTACATCAATGACCTACATAATGCCCTGTCGGAACTTACTTACGATGTACCAAAAATCAATGGCAATATACTCCCTGTTTTACTATATGCAGACGATGCAGTCCTCA
Source organism: Triturus cristatus (assembly GCF_964204655.1). Lineage (NCBI taxonomy): Eukaryota > Metazoa > Chordata > Amphibia > Caudata > Salamandridae > Triturus > Triturus cristatus. The sequence continues at coordinate 268,072,612 of NC_140585.1, forward strand.
TGGGCCACACCCCAAAAGCACTTCGCACTTTAATTAGGGGTTTTGTTGATTTTATGGCTGGCCTAGATCTCTGCACTAATTTTAAGAAATCGTTTATAATGTGTTGTGGTCTCAAAAATGACCCCATTCGCTCAATCGCCGTACGGCGCGAACACCTTCTATGCACTAGCACTTTTCAATATTTAGGATTAATGTTTTCAGACACTGGCTCCTGGGTAGCTCATCTGGCCCACAGTAGGAGTACATTTTTAAGGGCGGTCAATTCAATTTTATGTCATCCACAACCAAAAAGAACAGAGGTAGTGCTATCAATAATTAAAATTTACAAAGCACAGTGCATACCTACGGCTACCTATAGTGCGGAAGTTTGGGGTTACGCAAAAAGTAGCTGCATTCAGGGAGAAGAAAATTGATTCTGCCGAAAACTTTTTGGGATCCCAATTTCTTCTCTAAATTTTATTTGTCATCAGGAATTACAGTTGCTTTACTTTGAAGAGTATATTAAGTCCCGACCAGCCATATTTTGGTTAGAAGCTTGGAAAAATCCGGCAGCGTCGTTAACAAGAGAAATTATAACGGACTGCCTTAAATGCGACAGGGGTGGTGACATACCGTGGCTTGCTGCCGTTAGAAATAGTTTGTCTTTGGTAAACCTAGAACACATCTTCCTAAATCCCAACAATATAGAGGGCATAACCAAGAAGACTTTACTGGAGGGCCTATATGACCAATATAGCAATTCAAGAAAAGACACAGAACTTGCCAAGTCGTCAGTGATAAGGTATATGTCTCTGGTTTCCACTAATTGCACCTCTACCCGTTTGCCATCTAGTTATCTCCTACTGAATTTAAGTCGCTGGGAAAGCAGCCTGTTGTTTCGCCTTAGAGCAGGCACCTTAAAATACTTACTGTGCTTCCCGATAGGCTTCAATACTAACCTTGGGCAAATGCCTTGCCCCTGAGGCAACCAGAGTAATCAATCAACGTTACACTTTTTTTTTTCCTGCAACTTTTATTTGTTATATACTAAACAGTTTTTGATTCCTTTCTTCAAGGTTACTGCAATTGCTGATTTCAGAATAGCTTACCTGGAAATCTTTAATCTCAATAGTGCAGATTTACCTTTTAGAGTAATCTCCTTTCTGAAACCGGCAGTTCGCTCACGTGCTTCAATGAGCATCTTCTAAAAATATTAGATTTCACTTGTTTAGAATCATAATTATCATTATTCGTTGGTGCTCTTTAAAAACTATTGCCCTGCACATCATGGCTTTTCAGAAATAGCTTATATCTGCACGCTCCATAATATAACACGTTGCTGCCTTTGCACTGCTTCTTATCATACACAGGGGTGGGTGAGATTTTAAAGTGGTGGGGCGCAAACGAATTAGCATACAGCACTGTAGCGAGCGAGCGTAGCGAGCGAGCCCGAACCCCAAAAGGGGGGTTTGGGGGTATTACCCCCCCCCCAAGAAAATTTTGAAAAAAAAGAAGAAAAATCGTGCATTTTCAAGCACATTTGAGAAAGCAGGAAGGTTAATAAAGCAATTGTGAAAGTGCAGTTATTACATTAATAGATGGCATAACATAGGTAGCTGCTTATTCAGTATTACCACAGAGCTTCATACATTCTGTCCTATTATGCTCAGGTGCTGAATTCAGACTATAAGACTCATGGAAATCTCAGCTCTAAGAGTAGAAGAAGTTGCACAGCAGTGTAATGGTTGCCAGGCTCGTTCCGCAGGAGCGTCAGGAACTTGAAGAAAAGTTCACAGTCTTCCCCTACGGCCTTCCGACTCTGTTAGACTCTAGAGTAACGAATGGCACGCAAGGGGAAAACAGGGAAACAAAACAAGGAAAGGCGGGGGAAGAAAAACAGTCTTACAACATACTGAATATTAGACTCTAGAGTAACGAATGGCAAGCAAGGGGTAAAGAGGGAAACAAAACAAGGAAAGGCGGGGGAAGAAAAACAGTCTTACAACATACTGAATATTAGACTCTAGAGTAACGAATGGCAAGCAAGGGGAAAACAGGGAAACAAAACAAGGAAAGGCGGGGGAAGAAAAACAGTCTTACAATATACTGAATATAAAAGAGGCAGCGCAATGCGCTGTTACCGTGATTCTGGTTGAGCTGAACTTTGTACACACACTTCACATAGGTCCACGCAAGTACCCCAAATATAAATGGTATAAAGGTTTTCGCAATTTGCCAAGGGGAAAGGTTTGATAGGCAACACAAGCAACGAATCGTTCACCCTGCGGGAGACAGGTCCGGCCAGTGAACAAAGGTGAGCAAATCTGTGTAGTCTCCAAATAGAACAAACACTACAAAACTTTTAAAAACAGAGATAACAATGCATTTCTTACCTCAATCAGAATTTTTTGTATTCAAACAAGTAGCAGCATTCACTTTTTGTATATGAAATCCGCACGTCTGTCTTTCAGTGTAGCAAACTTGTCAATTACTTTCATGTTGAAGTCCGGTATCTTTTGGACTAGCTTGCTCTCTACAGATAGCATCGCCAAAGCATTTAGGGCCTCATGTAGGTAGCCAAATACCGGTCGGTAACGGCCGATTTTCGGTAATTATACCGTTACCGACCGGTATTTTGGCTTTTGGTATGTAGGGGGTGAATTTCTGTTTTCGGAATTTACCGAATCGGTAAAATTACCGATTCGGTAATTTTACCGAATCGGTAAATTCCGAATACAGAAATTCAGATGTAGGGGGACTGTGTGGGTGTTGTTTCGAGTCGGTATTTACCACCAACTAATAGTTGGTGGTAAATAACGTATAGATGAGTAAAAGCATTTAAAAGCGCTTAGAAGTGTGCACATGTGGCAGATATACATGCCCTTAGGGCATGTATGTGTGCCACATGTGCACACATGGCCGAATCAGGGGTGCAACAGGGTGTCAATGTGACACCCTGCCACCCTTGCATCTGCTCCCCCATTACCGAATCCGTATTTACCGATTCGGTAATGAGGCATACCTTCCCCTCAATGGGAAGGTATGCCTCATTACCGAATCGGTAAATACCGATTCGGTAATTACCGACTCACTCCGATTCGGTAACAATTACCGAATTTTTACCTACATACACTTTACCGATTCTTAAATACCGAATCGGTATGATTCGGTATTTTAGAATCGGTAAAGTGTATGCCACCTACATGAGGCCCCATGTCTTTCCTCTAGCATGGTGTTCCTGAGGAATGTCTTTATGCACTTTAAGGCTGAAAAACATCGTTCAGCTTCTACTGTTGTCATTGGAGTCGTAATCACAATTTTTAGTAAAGTCACTGTCTCTGTAAGTGAGTTTTCCATATGCAGTTTATGAATTAAACTCAGCAAAGTCAAGGCGCTTGTGGTACACAAGCATTCCGTAGAGTACAGTTAACTCAGTTCTCAGCTGCTCTTTTTTGAGCATAGGATATGCTTCCACAGCCTGATTCAGAGCACGCTCAGGGAAGGATTCATCATATTGTGCAAACTCTTTACTTTGCAATAAAGTCGCACTCACCAAATGTTTTGTGAACGAAAAACGTTCTTTCGCCAGCACAATTACAATGTCACATATCTCCTTTCCAATTCGAACCAGAGAGGTGATGTTTTGTCTGCGGTTTGCAAAAACAGAATGCTCCGGCAGTTTGCTCTCTAAATCTTCAACCCCATCTCTCACTTTCATAATCTGTTGTACAAATGCAGACGTATTGGCTTTCACCGAGACAGTATCTAGGTCTTTTCTTTGCAACTGATCGTATAACACATCAACAGGAATCATTATGTCATGAAATAAAAACAGTAAGAACTGAAACTCTTTGTCTTGTAGTGTTCTAATAAAGCCATGGGCTTCATTCTGACTTGTGTGATCAAAGTCTGCTCTGGATGCTATGGCGACAAAACATTTCTCAAGGCCCTCCCTCTGTTCAAAGATTAAGTTGACTGTACGAATGTGAAAGTTCCAACGAGTTGAGGATCCCCTTGGTACGCTTTTGTCCACAATTTCATGAAGGGCTTCTGTTCTTTTGGGGGAACGTGTGAAGAATGCTGCTATGCCTCCGATATCCTGAAAGAAAACTCGTGTCTCTCTGATCTTTGATACCGCCTGTTGCATAATAAGATTGAGTTGGTGGGCGTAACAGTGCACAAAATGAGCATTAGGGTACACATCTCGGATTCTCTTCTGAACTCCACTAAGGCACCCACTCATTACGGATGCACCGTCATAGCTTTGTGCGATAAGTTTTTGTTTTTGAGGCTGGTCCGGGAAAATTAAGTCCAGTTGACACAGTATTGCTTCAGTGATAGTTGCTGCACTAGAGTCACTTAAATGCGTGAAGCCATAAAATCTTTCCACAATGTTTCTGTCACTGTCAAGGTACCGAAACACTAACACGGACTGTGTTTGAGTGGACACATCAGAGGTGTCATCAGCCTGAATAGCCACAAAGTCTGTGTTTCGCAACTCTTGCACAATATGGCTTCTTATAATTTCGAGCATACAGTCAAGGAGTTCATTTTGTATTGTATTAGAGGTGCCCTTAAAGACTGTAGCATGTGCTAAATGTCTTTCGAAATCCTGGTCTATGGTTGACATTAAATCCACTAGGCCTCGGAAGTTCCCGGGTTTTGAGGAAGTTTCTGATTCGTCATGGCCTCGCAATGCCAGTTCGAAAGCACCACAGAAACGAATGCAATCAATGATCTTGGATAGATTTTGTCTGTTCTTATCAACAGCTTCATTGTGTTTTTGAATGGATTTGCGACACGCATCATTTATCTGCTGCTCAATTGGTGCGTCTTCCCCCAACATTCCCAGTCTTGTCAGGTTTTCCAGATGATTTCTTGTGAGCGCATGTGTAGAAATAAAAGGAAGTCCCGTAGACAGTGTCTTGTAGTCGTTGTTTATTCATTAGTATATCCTTACAAGTTCTTTAGTAAGACTATAAGTTAGCCCCACCAGGAGCAGCCTCCTGGCTACTCAGCCCATCTCTCCAACTGTCTTCTTTCAGGAACCAACATCCCCAACATTCTACATGACATCACCAGCATGGGAGAACAGCAGGGCAAGGGAAATGAACTACATTAAAAGCAGATTACTACATATCTCCCCCCTTTAAATATTAATAAAATGAAATAGAATACAATTCTATAAACACAGGACAAGAAGATAAACATTAAGCAAAAAATACACTGTAAATATAATAATAAAATTCACAAAAATGAATTATCATACAATTCTATAAGCAAACCTACTGTAAATATAATAATAAGTAAGTGTAATCAAATAACAAGAAATATCGAATTCTATGTAAAAGGGGAATCCTCCTCCCTTTACAAATAGCAGGACCAGGGAGTTTTACAACCCCCCTACTGCATACAAACTTCACCAACTGGACAGGGGGAATCCACCTCCCTATACTCTTAACCACCTCCGAACACAATGTAAAGGGGGAATCCACCTCCCTATACTCTTAACCACCTCCGAACACAATGTAAAGGGGGAATCCTCCTCCCAAAACAAATGGCCACTTCCGAACAAAATGTAAAGGGGGAATCCACCTCCCCATAAACCACCACACAGCAACCTTCCAAGGGGGAATCCACCTCCCTATAAACCACCACACACAGTAACTTTCCAAGGGGGAATCCACCTCCCTATAAACCACCACACAGCAACCTTCCAAGGGGGAATCCACCTCCCTATAAACCACCTCGCACAGTAACCTCCCAAATCATTGTAAAGGGGGGAATCCACCTCCCTATCTTTAAATATTTTAAAGGGGAAAATCCACCTCTCTATAAAACACTGTAATGCAAATACATATTAATTTAGACTAAAACACCAGTGAGCGAATTCTCTGCTGAAAAGTCAAAACAGGCAACAATTAATCCATTGACCTTTAGGGTCTTACTATAGCTAATAACTCACACTCACAAGAACACCAATGGATAAACTAGAGTGACTTCAAGATGAAAAATAGGTCAAATACACAATCACAGGTGGTCATACAGTGACCAAACCTCAAAAGTCACTCACAACCTCCCTATAATAATACTATAAAATGAAAATATACATTGAGTATCAATTTAGAATATGACACGTTGCAAATCAAAAAGCAGATGTACATAACATTGGCATATATCACCAAATTCAATTCAGTGTCACTGAGTGACTTAGCAGTCATCACACGCACCACAACAAACGAGTGAGTGACTTAATACTTAACAATCATCTCACACAGTACAGTTCTGGGTTTCTCATTTCCTTTGACCCACACTCTAACTCCTTATAGCAATATTTTATTACTGTTCCAGTTTTGAATTCTCCTTTCTCTCCGAGTGAACTAGTTAATTCCATTTCTTGGTGCAATTGCGCTTAATAGCCAGAAGATGGCGATGTTGCACTAGTTCTAAGTTTTCCAAAGCGACATTCTCGGTAATATGTAGTTTTCAATTAGTGTAAATGACAGTACCTGTGACGATCTCCAGGCAGCGACGCTCATGACAACCCTCACATTAAAATCATTTTTATCACCAGAACTTGACTCACAAAATTAACTTTGATGGCAATCCAGGTCAGCTACAGAGCACAGAGACACTACAACAAACTGGGGCCTTCTTGCAATTCCGTTTCAATGCCATGGAGACACCAGTCGTGGTTGGCAAAAAGTGCTGGAAACCGTGTTGGCAAAATAAGCTGGATGCAGGATCCGAATGCCTCGTAGAAATAAACACAAAATGGCAGCACGCTAATCACGTGGTGCCGGGAGGCTCCCAGCACACCTGTGCGCAAAATACATCATTGAGCAGCGATGTTATTTATCGACGTCAGGAAGATCTCCGGTGTAAATCCTCGCGTCCGTCACAAACAGGTAAGCCTCACGCGCGTTGTGTCTCGTGTACAACTTTTCAAAGTTCAAAATGACAGTTAAAATGCGCATTGTAGCGTGTGGAGAAAATTTACCGATTTCCAACCAAAGACTGTCGAAATGGTGCTCATTTAAAATGTAACTGTGCCAAAATCACACAATGTAGGAAAATAGTCTCCGTACATCTAAAGTGGACAGCAGAACACCATCTGATAGCTCGGGGGCACGATCTTCGCTCTGTGGTGACATATGATTACTGCTAAGCACCATTAAACTTAAGGCGTGAATCTGAATAGCATAGCACCTAATGACAACACACCGAGACTCGAAGCTTCCTCACTTGACAGCCACGCAATGTCACAAGGGTCAGCAGGGCTCACTGGGGCTCGATATTTACCCCCGACCAGCACCCTTGAATAATTAACACCGGGAATAATTGACATGCTGACTGACTTTTTTTTTTTTTTTTCTTTCAAGTTGACACAATCACTTCATAGCGTTTCACAAGTTCACAACTGGAGAGTGCTCTGTGCTCAACCACTTCACACCGGGGCTCGATGCTTGCCCCCGACACCACATTTCAAGGGTCAGCACTCAACACAGTGGCACGCTGTTAGTCACTCACTTCGTTGTTGCCTTAATTACTTTTCACACTGCATATTTCCCGATGGTCATACTTTTTAAACAGGACTACAGTTACTTTCAAAACATGACTGCAGTGGATCTGGCACCTTGAATGTTTTTTTTTTTTTTTTTTTTGTAGGGCGACCGTTGTCAGGGTCACTGGTGGGGCGGGTGCCAGATAGTTTAAATAGTTTAATGTCTTTAGTAATATTAGTACCTCCAGTAGCTGCCAAATTTTCTTCTTTTCTCCACGCGTAAGTTCTTCTCCTTTAAAATCGTCGCCAATGTAGAAATAAAAGGAAGTCCCGTAGACAGTGTCTTGTAGTCGTTGTTTATTCATTAGTATATCCTTACAAGTTCTTTAGTAAGACTATAAGTTAGCCCCACCAGGAGCAGCCTCCTGGCTACTCAGCCCATCTCTCCAACTGTCTTCTTTCAGGAACCAACATCCCCAACATTCTACATGACATCACCAGCATGGGAGAACAGCAGGGCAAGGGAAATGAACTACATTAAAAGCAGATTACTACATAATGCTTCTTTATTTTTTCAGCGATGTGCTTCAGGTCGACCATTCCTTGCCGTGTCCAAGAAAAGTCACCGCCAAACAGCAAGCAGGGGAAGCAGAACAGAGAATTTCTTATAGGGCACCCTGTAAGCCAATCAGCTTTTGTGTACCAGGCATTTGAGAATGTACGTTTTGACATTTTTCCTCTGTCCTGGGTAGTTTGCTGTAGGTTTATTTCAGGCTGATGAGGTCCCAATTCTTTAAACTTCAGTTTTTGTTCAAGTGGCCGTGACTGGAATGACTTTGTAATCAGCTCTTGTACTGTATTCATGATGGGGTGTCGGGTGTTGCTGGCCTTACCAATATATATATATATATATATATATATATATATATATAAAAGAAACCTGTCAATAATCAAAGTACAACGTATAAGGTGCAGTGCAATAATATCAAATTTCGGTATAAATACATTATACATATATCTTGTGCATTATCCTAATACATCTCAAATGACTGCTAAAAATAGAGCCGTACTGCCTCCTGCCTCTCTGTGCCATAGTGGTTGCTGGAGGCACTGAAAGACACTGCTTGAGGGCCTTGAGAGTGACCACATGACATACATGCTCTAACTACGATGTAAAAAAATATATAGCATCAGTTGCCTTACCTTTAACACTGGTGTTTGCTGGGTTGTAGCCGGGGTCGGGTGAGAGAGCAGCAAAGGAGGTTGGGGTCCTCTTGTTGTTTGCTGGAAAATTGCCCCAAAATGCGGTAATGTTTCAGGTTGTCAGGTGCTGAAAATGAAAAGATAACAATTTATTTTTGAAACAGTAGGGTAATGAAACAAAGACTGTGGGGAAAAAACATAACGCTCCAATTTTTTCCTAGACATCAGATGAATCTATTGGAGGCTTTGAAAATAAGGAGAAAGTGACAGCCAGGGAAAGAGGTCCCATCACTGCCCTAGAAACAGTTACCCGATTAGAAGGAATGAATTGAGTGCAAAAACCTGCATCCTCTGAGGTCCAGACATCATTCTCATTGTAAGGTCCCTGAAGAGGCAAGTCTGAGTCTGACCCCTAGGTACCAAATATTTAACCTTTGCAGCGGGTGTCATAACTCTGCAGGACGGTCTGTTCTGTGACCTCATCACTACTCTAGAAAAGTGGCTAGGGATAATGGGGAGAGACCCAATCTAGTTAGTAGAGCAAACAAACACACAGAGGAAACAGACAGGGCAACCCTAGTCTTTGTGCTTCTGAAAAGCTGTGTTCTCAGTGTCAATGGGAAATAGGCACATTTTGATTGGTGTCTTGTTTTTTACACCACTTTTTCCCATACATCAAAAGTGTTCCACCAGAATCAGTAACAAAGCAGGCAATTGGACACTGAAAGAGAATGCAGATCCAGGGAGGCTCCAACACAGAAGGGTGTAGAGTCTGGGACATCTAACGTAGTGCAGTTGAAGTGAGTGATGTGTGTTCTGACAGCAGTGAGTGATGTGGACAGTGAGCCTGATGTCTGGGATGTGCCTTCCGTGACTGATATGAGCACCGTGAGCGATGTCAATGGAGTGCGGGATGTGATGATGTCATTGATGCATGTGAGGGGTGTGAATGTTGTGAGTACTGTGAGCGATGTGAAATAAGTGAGCGTTGTGAACTATGTGTGTAATTTGAGTGATATAACTTATGAGACTAATGATACTGGAGTGATCGGTGCTGTTGTTGTGACTGATGAGAGCTGTGTGGGAGCTGTGGTGTAAGATATGCCAGTGGTATGTGTGACACGACTGATGCGAGTGGTGTGAGTACCGGATATGAGAAGGGAGATATAAAAAAAATGAGGACACCCCAATAACCCCTTAAAGAGCTTGGGCAGCAGCACCTACTGAGTGTAATGGTCCCTCCCCTCCCTATAGCAACAAGATTCAACATTCCAGCACTCAGTCAGTCACGTGCACTTCTCCCCAGCTCCAGCTCGGACCTGCCGAGACAGTGTCCAGCCTCCTAGGCTGCAACACAGGTCTGGCCACAAGATCGCACAGAGGTTTTCGATGACTAAGTCCGCCTGGGGACTTGTCAGTCCTGGTGGATGAAAGTTCTCTGTCGTAAATGGTCGCCCCAGGCCTGCACCTCTAGCTTGGACTGCAGAGAGTTTCCAATGGGCGTGTCAATGAATGACCTCTCACCTCAAGGTAAACTGGCCCCTGCTCAGGCCCGGCCACCAAGGACATGTTTGGTATTCGCTTTCTACGGCTGCATGTACCATTACAAATGGAAATGTTGGTAAAGTGCCTCTGTGGTGAAGTGCAAAACATTGAGTTGTGACGGCTCATGGTTTGCAAATGGTTAAACGCAAACAGCCCGGGGTCGCTTTTAAACTCTCAGGAATCATGTACGCCTGATTGTAGTAGTGTGATATGAAAAAATACACCACACACAAAATACCACAAGAGATCTGTTTACTGGCCTCAGCCTTTGTTAGCTCTTCTCCACAACTATCACAGAGAGAACCTCCAACCCTCCTTCATTCTACCACATTCCACAAACCTCTGAATGTGAAATGTAGGTAGATGAGTACATCACCACAGAGTCCCACAGTTCCATTCTACCATTGTAACAACTCAGCAGTCTAATAGTCTAATCTCGTGGTTTTCTTTGCTAATTGCACAGTCCTCCTAATCCTCCCAGTCGTAGCAAGCCAATCCCAATGTCTAGTCTCCAAACCCCAAGTTTATCAATTCCAGCCTCCACATCTAACATCCTTCTTCTCAGACACACTCTTGCAAATGCTGCGATATGTCATGATCAGGAGCATAGATGTCAACAGTGGAGTGGGTGCAGTGGAACCATGGCCCAGGGGTATGAAGGTCCCACTGCACAACAATTATGACTATCTTTACTACTAGAACAGAGGTAAGGTGGTGCCGATGTACTTGTTTGCTGTAGGGCCAATTTAACACATGCTATGCCACTGTTCATGATTTAATTGGTGGGCCTTCAGCATTCATCTGTCTAAGCAACCCTGATCCTGCTGTATTCTAATGACACTACCCTTTACGCCCTGGGCACTCACAGCTGGCCCCAACATAAATGCCCAAGCAGAGTGGCTTTAATTCCCCACAGCTTTCTAGACCCTAAAGAAGACACGCCCCCTTCTACTGCATCCACTTTAGCCAGAGCCCTGCTTAATGCAAGAACGACCATCAAAAATGTTGCAATAGAGACAAACTCACAAATGAAAACCCAATCCATCGTCTTGCTATCACCGAACCCTGCTTCTTAGACTCCATGCTTCCCACTCTTCTTCTCAATGCTTTCACCAGCAAATCATCTTCCAAATGTAGTGCCTTCTCCAGATACTATGGGGGCTTCTTCTGACACCTGACAGTGAACCAGACCCATGAACTCTGAGGAATGGATATCACAAAACATTCACAGACCCCAGAGAATATCCGTGACATTTAAATACATCTACTCTCAAAAACAGTAGTCACAAGATCTGGATTCTCTTCATGAGCTCACAAAGCCACTCATAAAGTTGACTGTCAATCAAAATGAGCGAGCTGTCAGCAATAAGCATTAATAACAATACCCATTACAATTCACAAAACAATAAAGGCAGGCTCGCAACGCACTGGGAAATTCACAGATTTAATTTGAATCAGATTAAATGAGCTCTCCTGCAGTATTTACCAGCATAGTCAGTTGGTAAGTGGGCAGTGGAACGAAGCCTTACTAATCACTGGGCGATCTGTGGCAGAGGGTGGCTAGGCTGAGTGTCGGATGACATCGGGACTGTGCAATGGCTCTGGGTGATTTTTCTAATACTGGCAGGGGACTAGAGTTCATTGATTCTGCTCACGAGAAAGTGCCCCTCTTAGCCGTAGAAATGTCACTCATAATTAATTAATCACACTGAAATTGTGAAACTGTCACGCATTGCCGCCATCTGTAACGTTGGAAGCTGTGAAACACCCTTGCATGTTTTTAAATATGCCCGAATTTCGAAATCACTCCAACATTCAACGGTGCTGGGCAATTAGGACCGACTTTCCGCCTTCATTGTCTACTCTGTAAATGGCCCCCTTTGTCTCTGGTCTGTGTTTCAACTCAACACGTATAACTCCCACCTGTGCACTTCGTAATTCACGACTGGCCTGGGGACGCGAAAAGAGGTGAGATTCAGAGAGATTACGGACGGACGTCCGACGTAATAAGAAAAGCGGGGTACTTTAGTCTTTTCCTTCAGATTTAATAGTGATGGCCAACTTTTAACGTTTTGCGGACATACTTCCCAACACTGTACCTGGAAACACACAGATTCAATGCCGTGTCTCCAGAAACAAGCACAAAATTCCGAAGCTTATCAGCCGGCCCAGCATTTCCCCATGTTTCCCCATCCGATCCTACCTGTGTGTCCTCAGCCACCGTCCAGTCCACGAGTCACGACCACTGTAGGAAGGTGGATATCTGACTATGGTTACCCCCAACTTTTTGCCTAGTGTCTAGCTGGTTTTTCGACTTAGTTGGCCTGAGATCCTGCCATTCAGGGTCTCAGGCTGTCTGCTCTCTCTTTAAAATGGACTCCATGTACCCTAGGTACATAACCAATTGGTAAGGATCACCTTATTGGACCCTGTACAGTGTACCCTAGGTACCCAGGGCATAGGTGTACCCTAGGCCTCCCAGGGGCTGCAGCATGTATTATGCCACCCCTGGTCTGGCCTTCCAATCAGACACAACTGGCTGATCACTCAGCTGGGGCAAGGTCGTGTAATCACCCCTTGCTTAGATATAGTATGCCTATATCTACCCTTATATATAGACACATGTGTACCTATCAGTCACTCCTATGGCAGGCCTTAACAATCCTGGAGGCAGAGTGCTTGGTAACATGTGAGATGGTGCTCTAGCATGAGCTGAGCCTGTCTGCAGCTTTCGGAACCATGTCCTTATAGCTGTTCTATGATATAGCCTACCATATACTCTTAAAGTGCCTTATAATCTTAAACGGTTATGGTAACTATGGTTGGGCTGTATCAAAACATGTCGTGTAAGGTGTCTAACACTTTGGAATAATACCCCCATACCATTTCTGGACATGAGGATATTATTCCCCCCTTCTAGAGGGAAAGACATGTTAAAATCATACTTCACTGTTAGCCTCTGACCAAAGCCTCAGCATCACAAAATGGATGCTGCTGCCACGACACAAGTCTGACCTTCTGCAGCTGGGAGTGATCCCAGCCAGGGAGGCCTGGACAATAGGTTTCCTGCTTGGGGAGGTGCTAGCACCTCCCCAGACAGCCTTTAGTGTATTGGGGCAGGGTGGGCTGAAAGGAATGAGACATGCCTGGGGCACACAAGGTGTTCCTTGCATAGTCCAGTTCAAACCGGCGCTGGGGCACTCCAGCCCCAGCTCTGGCGCGAAACTGGACAAAGGGAAGTGGGTGTAACCACCCCCTCCCAGGTCCCACCCATAAGGCGTGACCTAGCAGGTATCCCAGCCCCCCAGATTAGTATAAGAGTGGGAGTTGGGCCTCAAGACTTTAGATTATCCTGAACCTGCAATCTTGAACAGAAACTCTGGACCTTCGACATTCGACGAAAGAAGAAGACTGAAGAATCTCCCTTGTGGCCAAGGAGTGGCTACCCTGTGCAAACAGGCACCATCAAGAGACTACCCTTTGCTTTGCCCACGTTCTACGAGGAACCGACTGCAGAGCCCGACCAGAGCCTTGACTTCCAGACTTCTCCGACCCTGATCCACATCCACAGCAGAGCTGAGATCCGTGGAGGCGACGAGCGACGTGGGACCGGCTACCTGGGAAAAGTGGCTAGTATCTTCAAGCGCAGCTTCTGAGGCACCCTCGAAGTTGTGCACCGGGGATTGAGAAGCCCCACCCCCAAGCACCATCTGCACCGAAGATCAGCCCCCCACACTCAACGAGTCCTGCGTGGGGCCCTTCAGCATTTTCCTGCTTGCCGCGTCTGTCCGGTTGCTTGCCCGCTGGCTAGTGGCCTTTGTGACGACGCATCCCGTAACCTTCACCGCTGGTTTGGCTCCTCCAGACTGGCTCCTGCTTCTTTGAAAAAGAGAAGCACCCCAGACCTTCCTGGTCTGCACCAGAAGCAAGTCCTTCATTCTGCGTGGGTTCCGCTTGCCAAGGCTTGGTGAGTCCTAGTCCAACTTCGACGCCGCCGACAGCAAGAGCCTTCGTGGGACAGCTCGCCTCCTGGTCCTGGTCATCCTCGACGCTTCCTGGTCCTCCTGGCTGCAGCGACAAGCTTCACCTTCACCTGCAAATCTTCACGACATCGTCTGGTTCCTTCCTGGTTCCACGTGGTCACTGGCTAGTGACCTTGACTCTGTCCCTTCTGCTTGCAGGTCTCCTCTCTTCTTGATCCCAGCCTTGGGATCCACCGGACACTCTTCACTGACTGCCTGTCAGCATCTTTCTTCAGGCATCCATAGGAGTCGACGACGAAACCCGACGCAACTTCACCCCTATGCACCCGCAGCCTGTGGGCTAGGTAACTTGGGTACTCCGGTGCTCATCAGGATAGTGACTATCCTAGTGTCTAAGTTTCAAGTCTCAACTTCCTAGCTACTCCGGAAGTGTCCTAAATCTATCTATTTCTAAACTGTACTATTGCTAGTGACTTTTACGCATTACGCGTGAGTGTTTCCACTCTGCATACGAATCCCGTGGGCCTCCCACTTCCTAACCTTTGGTAGTATAGTGTAGCCCCAGCGATTCCCTAGGCCTAGGCCTATCCTATTTCCGTGACAGTGGTCCTTATACCACTTACTTAGTATATGGTTTGCGTGGCCCCTAGGGCCTAACTGTATTACTTACCTGTGTGACTTACTGTATGCATAAATAAGATTGTGTTGTACTTACCTCTAATCTCATAAAGAGTGCTGAGGGTTTGCTTAGAATAAATACACTTTATTTTATATATATATCTGTTGTGGTGTCCTTTCATTTGGTATTCAAGGGATTATATATGGTATCACAGCTGGCTTCACATGCCATTCAGAGTTTAGCCTAAGACTGCTCTTGTCCATGCTACCACTAGGATAGCTGGTCTATAAGGTTGACTTTACAACCAATCACCATAAGGGTATTTGGACTGATATAAGGTGTACACTAGAACTAGTGACATCATACATCAGGCCAACTTCTCACAACCACGAGGCTCAGGCGACGCGCACGAAGTGAACCCGACCGTTACCGGATCCAAGCAGCACGCTTACCTTACGTCACGCTCGGCATCCAATCAGGATTGCCCCTGCTCATGCTGCGCGGTGACCGGCCAATCCTGGCGCAGTGGCTGGGTGCTGCCCGGCGCCGCTGGAATAATTTTGGTGCTGCGCAGTAAATGGTAATTTGGCAAATGGTAAAAGTTTAAAACATTATATTTTAATTATTTAACGCGGGTCCAAGCAGCAGGGCTGGTGGGGCTACGCCCCTACGCCCCAATGTGAGGTTCTGGATTTTTAAGAGTCCAGAGGTGTCAGGGAAACAACACCCGAAGACCCCTGAGTTCCTCCTGTCTCGGTGCACAAATAACAGAGACACGGGCTTCTCGATGGCGGCGTCAAAGACCAAGGTTTATTTACTGCAGGGATACAGAAATCATAGGAACCACACAGAGGCAGAATCTACGAGACTGTTCAAATTGCATTAAGTGGGTTGCTTCTTAAATACAAGAAAAATGTCTTGGGGCAACATTACACGAATATTTCTCATGCCTAACCCGGTATCCCAAACAGACAATAAATAAATATCAAACAATGATTAGTTGTGGGTTTTCGGTATTCAATCAGGTCCTCTCGACAGTTTTTCATTCTCTACTTGATCCTCCCCATCATAAAAATCGTAACCTCCCCATTGTAAAAGCCCAGAAAGAAAGGAGCAGAGCCAGGTGCAAAGGATTGAAATGTAGGATAAGAGGTGTTTATGGATCATAAACGGGCAGGGCAATCGTCTTCGGCCTTTCAGTCAGGACAACGGACACGAGAACCAGTATAGCAGGACTGGCCTCAGGCAAGGGAGGCAGCTTGATTCTGCTTAGTCATGTAGCGTCAGCCTTTCTCGGGGCTCGAGCTTACGTGTCCTTAACAAGGTGACTCTGCCGGGGTCATCGTCCGTTCATTGACTATGTGAGGGCAAGAAACAAGATGGATGCCGTAACTAAAATGGATGCCGTGACTTTTAGAGAGAATGCCCTAGTTTCCAGTGAATTCGTGCTAGTTGCGCAGCGAAAACACTGTCACGTATACAATGGATCGTTTGCGGTTCATTGGTACCAAAATCGTGTCAGTACTATGATACCGAATTCACGGGTTCGGATCGCTACAGAACCTCAGACCGTCCTTTTGCCCTTACATAGGCAACAACTCACTCTATGTCAGAGTCCAGTTCTATATTCATCAGGTCACTGATATGTTGTTGTAGCATTACTCTATCCCGTGGCGTATCTCTGAAAACAGGTGGTCTTCTTACGCATGATGAAACACAAACGCTACATAAGGCAGGGCCACACTGAATTATGAGACAGCACAAGAATAAAAATACTAACGTAACACCAATGACCATTAGAACCTTCCACCCCCATGCAGATAACAGGTTCCAGAACCATCCCATTAGTGACCAGTCACCTTCCTCTACGTGAATGGAGTCGGAGATTTTGTGTAACTTAGAGATGGCCTTGTATACTGTTGGCGCATTATCTGGGATAAAAACGCAGCAACTTGATTGGATCATTTTGCATACCCCACCTCGATCTGCAAGTAACACGTCAAGAACCATACGGTTCTGTAACGTCATGAGGCGATCCGCTTGAAGCTCAGCTGTCAGGTTACTAAGGGCACCTGTAGTTTCAATAATGGTGGATTCAACTACTCGTGTTAGTTGACGCAGGTTTCTACTGTTGACCATAGGCCCCCAGAACGGGAGGAAACCTTTGAAAAAGTCTCCTGCTTCTTGGCCAGCAGTATCCTCTTTACTGAATACACCTCTCACAACTCTCGTTTTGTGATAGTCCGGTGCAGCAGTGTATGTCGGAGGTAACAGTTGAGCGATATAACATGAACCTGAGAAGTCAGCGGGCAGCCATGTATATGCTCTGTCTTGACAAACAAAATAGGTACCCTTAGCGGCTAAGAATGCAGGGGAAGATTGTGACGGGAACACGTATGTTTCAATGCAGTCACTCTTCCCCAGTCGAGCCTTCGGATTCCTCCCATTCCCTTGCAAACAGACCTGACCTTGGTGGGGTACGACCCAGATCGGAGTTGAGCTCTTACGTTTGTTCTCACCCAGAGTAATGCCATATTCTGTAATGTTCCACCCCATGTAAACTCGCAACTCATCCTTGGGAATGTACGGAGTATTAGTGACATCTCTCACCATATCAGTGATTCCTTTTACCAAGGCTCTATTAGCAGAGTTATACCGGGTGGAACGCGGAGGTCGTGGAGGGTAGGTCTCTAGAGCATAGGCGAACATGGTCTGAAATGCCCAGAATGATCCATTATAACTGAAAGGCAGAACCAAATAAGGGATGCCCTTGTCCATGGTATGTGGTATCAGGCCACATACCCAGCAGTTTGTTGTGTTAACCACTAGTTGATGTTGATGCAAGAGCTGAATGAAAGTGTTATTTATAAACTCAGAGCGTCGAGCTTTCTCGTGAGCAGGAAAAGGGTGGAAAGAGTGAATAGTACCAATAGTTGGGGAAACAGAAATATGGGGAGATACTGTGGACGTAACAGGTGCAAAGATCAATTGAATACCAAAAATAATTCCGCCTACTAGAGTTATAAAAACAATCAGAAGTGTTAGGGCACATTGCATTAGGAAACATTTACTATACAATATGTCATATAATTTTGTCTTGTGCACATTTATGACTTTAACCCGTCGTAATTCAGGAAGCTCCATCTTCTACAACCGTTCGCAACGGATGGTTTGTACCTGTTAGAGACTTACCTCTGTTTATCCTGGGAGTTCCCAAGACAAACAGAAGAAACCGACCTAATGTCTGATTCCCTGTAAATTAAAACAAGGCACACGTTACGACCCTACGGTAACCCAGATGGCAAGGTGAAAGAAACAAAAATAAAAAAATAAAAATTCTAGCAAACTTCCTGATTGACTGGAATGCAGTATGATCAAAACAGTTTTACAGTCTTTAAACAGAAGGGCAATAATGCAATGTCATTAGTTCATAACATGAGAACGTAGATTATATCTGTACTTTCCGGGTCTTGTTTGGTCTTGAAATAGCTGGTCCACAGGTGCAGAAATGTTCAACTCCACAGGAGACAAGTGTTCACTTTGTGCAATACTTGGTTCAGGATTCCAAGGAGTGGTTTCTGCTGAGGTGCCAAAGTTCTACGTTTCGGTTTGTGGATGGTCCGTTAGGTACTCTGCATCACTGAAAGGGATGTGCCTAGGAACAGGTTCTGTTTCGGACACACCAATTCCTCGTCTAACCCAGTTGTCATAGGGGAGTGGAAGAGGGACACGCTTTGTGTGGCTGGCGTGCACCCAATTCTTCCTTCCAGCTAGCCGTACTGCAGTTCTGGTTACGAGGAGGACCTGAAACGGGCCCACGAATCTTGGCTGAAGGTTTCGAGTGCGTTCAAAATTCCGCACTACAACCTGGTCGCCGGGTTTCAACGTATGACCTGGACTCTCCGGCAGTTTAGGCAAGGATTCGAATACCTGTTGATGAATAAGGCTCAGTTTAGCAGTCAAGTCATAAAGGTAATCAATCAACATTGGGTATTCGATCTGTTTGAATTCCTTTGGCCTAGGGACTCCCCAAACATTAGCAGGACGACCGAACACAATCTCATATGGGCTAAGCCCTACTCGAGAGTGTACAGTCGCTCTGGTGGACAGTAAAGCTAAAGGCAGTGCGTCTGGCCAAGAGAGACCAGTGGAAGCTTGAATTTTCGCAAGTTTCAGTTTCAGGGTACCATTGTACCCTTCCACCAAACCTGCTGACTGTGGATGATTCGCACTGTGGAATTTTTGTACAATTCCTAGACCTGTACACACATTCTTCATAACTTTCCCTACAAACTCACTTCCGTTGTCTGACCAAACAATCCGTGGCATACCATACCTAGGGAAGTACTCTTTGAGGAGGATTTTGGCAGTGGACATGGCAGTGTTATCCTTTAGTGGGTATGCCTCAATCCATCTTGAAAAGGCACATACTACCACTAGGACATACTTAAGATTGTTACACCTGTCCATGTGGATATAGTCCAATTGAATCACTTCAAAGGGACAAGAAGGGGGAGCAAAATGACCAGTTGGGGTTGGGGTTCCCTTGCCAGGATTATGCATCAGGCATACCATGCAGTTTTTCACCACTCTTTCCGCACACTTAGTAATTCCATCGTTCTTCCATACTGGAGCTAACATTTTACAGATCCCTTTCGAACTGATGTGCGCCGCTCCATGTGCCATCGTGACTACTGCAAGTACATACGCATTGGGTAACATCCAACGTTGCTGCTCAGACAGATCAATCCAACATCCACTCGAATCTATTTTACCCGTTTTCTCCTTCCATTCATTCTTCTCATTTTCAGTTGCCTCATTTTGGATTGCTTTCACACTGTCAATCGTATTCTCACACATTCCTGATTCAGCAATCCATCTTGCAGACGTTGCAACGTACATTCGGCTCGTCATGTTCTTGGCCGTCTCTTTGGCAACCTCATCGGCAAATGCATTCCCTCGGCCAACATCATCCGTAATCTTTCGATGTGCACTGCACTTCACAATCGCAACTTCATTCGGTAGGGTCAGGGATTCCAATAGATCGCTGACTAGCTGTCCATGTTGGATCTTAGTTCCATGAGACGT
Organism: Triturus cristatus; assembly: GCF_964204655.1. Classification (NCBI taxonomy): domain Eukaryota; kingdom Metazoa; phylum Chordata; class Amphibia; order Caudata; family Salamandridae; genus Triturus; species Triturus cristatus. Next base: position 268,092,533 of record NC_140585.1, read on the forward strand.
GAGAAAACCTCTTTCTTTCCAGAGACGCCCAAAACTATGTGCAACGCCGAAGGCGTACTGGCTGTCAGTAAACACATTCACTCTCTTTCCCTCAGCTAAAACACACGCTCTTGTCAATGCAATTAATTCTGCTGCTTGGGCAGAATTCTGACTCACTGTTGCAGCCTCAACAATCGTACTCAAAGTCGTAACTGCATACGCGGCCGTCACATCACCATTCTGTAGTTTAAAACAGGACCCATCGACATATAACGTGCCGTCTGGGTCTGATAACGGAGTATTTTTCAAATCAATTCTACCTTTTGTCTCTTCTTCAGTTCTGAAACAACAATCATGTGGCTCTGAATCACTCGACTCCTGAGCAGTCGGCAACAGCGTTGCTGGATTCAATATGTTGCATCACTTGATCTGAATATGACTTGCCAATAGTGTCAGCACGTAGCCTGATAATCTAGCACTGGTGAGGTGCTGAGTTTTCGTTCGATTCATGAGTGTATCCACAGCATGTGGAACCATGACTACTAGCATGTTGTTCATGACTAATCCGGCAGACTGTCGAATAGACACTGCGGCTGCTGCCGTGGCTCTCAAACAACTTGGCAATGCTCTGGCTACCGGATCTAACGTGGATGAAAAATATGCACAGGGCCGCTGCTTGTCGCCAAATTGTTGCGTTAATACGCTCAATGCACAACCTTCTCCTTCGTGGACATATAGAGTAAACGGCTTACTGTAATCAGGAGTACCCAACACAGGAGCTGAACACAGCGCATTACGCAAGTCGGAGAAGCTCTGTTGACATTCATCAGACCATGGCAAAGGGCTTGGGACACCTTTTCCAGTCAGGGCTACCAATGGTTTCGCCATGAGAGAAAAATTTGGGATCCATTGCCTACAGTATGACGTAATACCCAAAAACGCACGCACTTCTCTTTGTGTGCTTGGTACAGTCATCTGTGAAATTGCTTTGATTCTCTCTGGGGTCAACCTTCTTCCCTCCTTTGACAAAAGATGACCTAAGTAGGTCACTTCTTGGCAACAATATTGTAGTTTAGAAGGTGACACCTTGTGATGTAGGTCTGACAAGTGACGCAATAAAGAAATTGTAGCTGCTTTGCAAGTTTCCTTGTCGTCAGCGGCTAATAAAAGATCGTCTACGTATTGGATCAGAGCAACACCATGAGGAAGTACAAGAGCGTCTAATTGACTTTTTAATGCTTGGCTATAAATTGAAGGGCTTTCACAATAACCTTGTGGAGCGCGTTTGAATCTAAAACTGCGTCCTCCTAATGAGAAACCAAAAATGTCTCTACTTTCTTCTGCTATGGGAATGCTGAAAAATGCATTTTTCAAGTCGATCACAGTAAACCATGATGCCGATGCAGGAATCAACGTCAACAATGCGGTGATATCTGGTACCACTGGGAACTGTGGAATCACAATTTTATTTACCTCTCTGAGGTCAATCACAAATCTGTAGATTGGAGGTTTGGAAGGGTCAGTGCGTTTCAAAATCGGCAGGACAGGACTATTGCAGACGTTTCCTCTAGTTTCCTCAATCACGTCTTTCTGTATCAAGTCTTTCACAATCAGCAAGAGTGCTTGTTCACCTTCGTTTGAAATCCGATACTGTGGGATTCGTGGAAATTTAACATTCGCTTTTAGACTTACCACGTAAGGGGGAATTTCCAAGAGGCCTACATCGTTTGGACCAGTCGCCCAAAGAGTATCAGGGAGAGAACGTAGCTCCGGTGGGAGCTTGTCCATCGACATGTACATCGGAGAGATTACTCTTTTTCCTAATGTGAGCTGTACTCCCGAAGGAGAACAGTACAACGTCGCATGCAGGCGTTTCAACAGGTCTAAACCAAGCAAATTCTCATTACAACCGGTTGTTAAAATGAGGGGTGCTTCTAGCTCGCATGGCCCAACAGTGATAGATAAAGGACTGGACACAGGATTGTGAACAGGGGCGCCTGAGAAACCTACTGAAGTGTTCGTTAAGCCGGACAAAGGTGCGCCAGGGAGTTTCGCACGCATGATTGAACTTTTTGCCGCACCAGTATCCAACAGAAACGGTTCGACCACGCCTGAGGTAACTACTGTGACATAAGGTCCACTCTGATCAACTGGAACTGATACTACTCCCTCTCTCTGCCTGCGGCTGTCCTATTGCTCGCTTCTATGAATCTCTTCATTATGATCGTAGTAATCTTCAACATGATACTGCGGAGATCTACCTGGCTGCGTAGATTGTACATTTCGCTGGTCGAAATAATTCGATTGGCGATCAGCCTGTGGTGTCATTGTACCACGTCCTCTACCTCTAGGAGCTTGCATAAACCCAACATGACCTCTCGGTGCTGGGACACCACTAGTTTGTGGGTGTAGTACTGGACACTCATTCTTATAATGACCCTCCTTTTTACAATAGGCACACTGATTCCATGCTAACTGTTGTCGGGGAAAACTATAATTAAATCTCTGGGCCGTCCCTTGCTGGAATTGTGGCTGCTGTTGAAACTGGGGTCGCTGCTGTGAATCTGACTGATTTGAACGAGGCGGATATGCCTGTTGCAAAAGGACTTTGGTTTTTAAATCTTTCGTTTTCTTTTCTGACTTTTCCTTCTCTTCTTTCTCTCTATTCTCATAATACTGTGCAGTTGCAAGTATCTGTGCTGTCGTCGACACCGCCCATGCACTTTCAGAATCCTTTAACTTGTTACTAAGCTCAGGTAGTAAATTAAACACAAACTTGTCAACAAACAACCTCTGACCTCCCTCGGTACTCATATCTTGCCCACTGTGGTCTACGAAAGTCTCTTCAAATCTAGTGAAGAAGTCAGAGACGCTTTCGTCCTTCTTTTGCTTGCATGCTGATAGTTTATCCCAATTTACTCGTAACGCTGGCATCAGCGTTTTCATCAGATTAATTATTCTGCCAGGTAAGTCAGCAATCAGAGGTTCGGGTTTAGCTCCGCCAACCTGCTGTGCGTCTGCCGCTACGATAGCTGGCCAATCACCTCCTAAGGCGACTGGGTGGTTCTCTTGCCGAATCTTGGCCCATATAGGTTGTGGTACTACATTACCAAACAGCATTTCAATGTCTGCCAAATTCATGATACACGCTTGGACTGTCTTGGTTTAGTTCTTTGTAATAACCAGCAGGATTCTTACGAGGATCTGGTAATGCTTGTTTTACTGCTAGTACTTCAGCCCGTTTCCAAGGAATGTGTATCCACACTCTCTGGAATTGTGCCGGAGCAGCTAAAATACCCTGAGCCGCATCAGCTTGAACTGCATCACGCCATATCGGTGGAACTTCCCTCATCGGATATTGACCTCGTCTTTTCCTAGTTATCGGTGTACCATCAGGGTCTCTTGTCGCCCTAAAAGGGGACTCATCCCGATAGGCTAAAATCAATTCTATCGCTCTCCCTACTTCTGAACCTATCACCATTCCTGCGGCGAATTTCTGCTGAATATTTATTAAATCCGAGGGGACGGAATCTAAGTCATCATCTTCCCATTCTTCACGCACAAGAGTACACATCACGTCAAAAACATAACGTTGAGTCGGTTCATTCCATTGCATAAATGTGTCTAACACTCTTCGTGCATCATACTTCGCAGCTTTCGACATCCACCTAAGAGCTGTCGAATCTAACGTGTCTCGTTCCTCGGGACCAGGAAGCTGGCTACGTCTCTGTATAGAGTCAGAAACGGGGGTCCCAATTAAAGACCTGTAAAGAGGGGTTAATATATTAGTTACAGAGTCGGTTATTTTCCGACGAACGGAAAGCGGAGTCAGAATGACAGGGCTTGGGGACAGGGCAGCTGAAGCAAATGAAGTAGTAATGGTAGGAGTAGTAGGTAAAGCAGTTTGCGAAACGATAGGCAAAGGCGGAATAGGCGACCCAGGGAGAGGGGGTGCCATAGGATCATTGATCACGGGAAAGACAGGAGCTGGATTCAAAGGAAGTGGAGCACCTATTCCATGCTGACCAGCAGCTGGCTGTACAACAGGTAGTAACTGTGGTGCTGTAATACCCTGTGCATACGGTGGAGGTGAACTCAACAGATAGGTTAACAGAGGATCCTTTTCAGGGTCCTCTATCGGCTTAGCAGGACAAGATGGCAAGACAGGGTAGCATTTATCAATCGCCAAATTGTGTTTTCTATTCTCTATCTCTATTGCTTTCTCGGTCTCGTTGACATGCAGCTGCCTAGCAGACTCCATCAAGGTCAACCCTTTCTCTTTCTGTTCTTTCTTCGTTTTCCTAATTTCTCTCTGTTTGGCTTCTTTGCGCCATACGCGAAAAGAATCAAACATTGCCGGCCGGGCTTTCTTCTTGAACAACTTCATTTCTAAATTATCTAGAATTTCTGTTTCGAAACTACCATGCGGTGGCCAACTAAGGACACCATCTTTCTTGGTATAACGGACCCATACTTCATTATACGTAATAGGACCCACACCATGTTTACAATAGAGCTCATATGTAGGAGTCCCAATCGGAGGAACCAAACACGAGTCCTCCAACCGTGAATCCCCGTTGCAACGTAACCAGGACAAAAAACAATTGTTACCCTTAGTCATGACTACAAGGACAAATTCCAACCAAAATGCGCAGAGAACTTAGGCCTACCAAAATGAACCAATACCAAATACAAAGATTATCTTACCAAGAGCAACCAATGATAATCTACAAATCCAAAACAAACGTATCCAAATAACCAAACTGAGCACAACCCACTTAATACTTAACTGAAATGTGGAAGACGTCACCAAGGAGAACCCGTCTACGTCTCGCCGTACTAAGGTCTGCACCTCGGGTCCAAGACAGGGCGACAGTCAAGGCAGCGGTCCTCTGTAGCCGTCTGGGAACGGGAACCCTCGTGGAAGAGATCGTCGGGCCACTTTTACGACATGCAGGGATCGATGAAGCGGGGTACCTCCCTTCGGAATCTTCACACGAAACTTCTCGAACTTTTCAGGCTTTGGACCGGTACCGGATGACGTCGCCCCACGTTGGGCGCCAATGTGAGGTTCTGGACTTTTAAGAGTCCAGAGGTGTCAGGGAAACAACACCCGAAGACCCCTGAGTTCCTCCTGTCTCGGTGCACAAATAACAGAGACACGGGCTTCTCGATGGCGGCGTCAAAGACCAAGGTTTATTTACTGCAGGGATACAGAAATCATAGGAACCACACAGAGGCAGAATCTACGAGACTGTTCAAATTGCATTAAGTGGGTTGCTTCTTAAATACAAGAAAAATGTCTTGGGGCAACATTACACGAATATTTCTCATGCCTAACCCGGTATCCCAAACAGACAATAAATAAATATCAAACAATGATTAGTTGTGGGTTTTCGGTATTCAATCAGGTCCTCTCGACAGTTTTTCATTCTCTACTTGATCCTCCCCATCATAAAAATCGTAACCTCCCCATTGTAAAAGCCCAGAAAGAAAGGAGCAGAGCCAGGTGCAAAGGATTGAAATGTAGGATAAGAGGTGTTTATGGATCATAAACGGGCAGGGCAATCGTCTTCGGCCTTTCAGTCAGGACAACGGACACGAGAACCAGTATAGCAGGACTGGCCTCAGGCAAGGGAGGCAGCTTGATTCTGCTTAGTCATGTAGCGTCAGCCTTTCTCGGGGCTCGAGCTTACGTGTCCTTAACAAGGTGACTCTGCCGGGGTCATCGTCCGTTCATTGACTATGTGAGGGCAAGAAACAAGATGGATGCCGTAACTAAAATGGAAGCCGTGACTTTTAGAGAGAATGCCCTAGTTTCCAGTGAATTCGTGCTAGTTGCGCAGCGAAAACACTGTCACGTATACAATGGATCGTTTGCGGTTCATTGGTACCAAAATCGTGTCAGTACTATGATACCGAATTCACGGGTTCGGATCGCTACAGAACCTCAAATGGACGCACCGCGGCTGATCATACAGTGTTGTGCTGCTATTTGTTATCTTTAATTGCTCCCGTATTAATTCAAGTTGATATGATAACTGCACATTTGCACTTACCACATCATGTTGCTTATGACATAGATAACTGTGCTATTTAAAAGGAGTGGTTGTTTTAAATATTAGACTCTTTTATGACTTGATTATTAACATCCCTGATTCTGCCAAACTGCAAGTCCTTGTTATCTATTGTTATTTTTGATTTTTTACTGAAATGTTTTAACGTAATTATTATATGCTGTTGTTTTTATTGACTTGTGCTTTTATGGATATTATGTATCCGAATTAAGATTATTTGAATTGAATTGAACATGCAGAATACTTTGCCCAGGAACTCTCTGACCACTCCCCTTTTCTAGTGAGATTGGGTAGATGGAGTAGTGACGGGGCTCGAGCTGGAGATTCAATGCATGGGATCTGAGAAACTGAGATGTTGCCATGGGGCTACAGGTGGATATTGAGCTGTACTTCAAAGAAAACGTAGGTTCAATTACATACAAAGTGGTGTTGTGGGAAGCATAAAAGATGGTGTTATGCGACAGCGCCGAAAAGAAGAGAAAGGTGGTAAGGACCCTGGAGCAGCTGTTGAGCCGACTTCTGGAGCAGGAGAGCTAGATCTCTCCCAGGTAGTTGGAACATACCAAGACCTGACACAGGAAGGGGCAAAGAAGCAAATGCTTGCCGCACTACATAGGCTATACGACACCTGGGATAAGTCCGGGAAACTCCTGGGGTAGGAGGGAAGCATAGGCCAGATGGGTGCAAGGGATAGTGAGGCTGTATGGTGAATGGTATGATACTGATGAGACTATCACCGGGGCTTTCACCCAATATTATGAGTGGTTCTGCAAAGCACACCACATATTGCACAGTATTCAGAGTCTGTAGCCACTCTCATGTTAGACACGGAGGCACAAAAAGCACTGGAAGCTGAAATCATGTTGGCGGAGGTTCAGGCCACCACGGCAAAGACAACAAAACCCTGGGACCCAATGGGATCTCTGTGGAAATGCTTGGACCCCACTTACAGAATATATTTCAAAAGGATGGTATGCAAGGCACTCTTCCACTATACCTCAGGTGAGCTAATATAGCAGTGATCCATAAGGACTGTAAATCAAAGGAACACTGCAACTCATACCACTCAATTTCATTACTCAATATTGAGCCCAAGATATTGGCCACAATACTGGCCTCTAGGCTCCTACAGGTTAGCATGCCTGATCAGTCACTCTTCTTGCCTGGCAAGTCAACAAGATATAACCTGAGGCGGGCGCACAATTGTATGAACGAAGTAATGGACCGGCCAGAGGCATACGTCTTTCTCGTATGGGATGCGGAGAAGGCATTTGAAGCAGTGCATTGGCCTTTTATGGAATGAACACTAGTGAAAATTGGTTTCGGTCCCCAATGCCAGAGTGGGTGGAGATACTTTATCACACCCTGATTGTGGAAGTAAGGGTTAATGGAACGCTGTCCTGAGATTCCCCTATTGGTGGAGGCACCATGCCCCACCTCGAAAATCTCAGAGTCGGATGAGCGCGAAGAAAAAAGCTTGCTTTACGCAGATGATGTCCTCGTATAGATTACTGAGTTGACCAAGACTCTCCCACTAATCTTCTGAGTTGCTCCAGCTATGGGATTATTTGGGACAAGTCAGTGCTATACCTTCCAAGGGGTGGGATAGACATGTGCCTGCTTCCACGGTGCTTGACACGTGCTGAAGACGGCTTTATGATGGCTTTAAATACCTTGGATCTTTCTGGAGAGGGAACTCTGTCTCAACAGGAACCTGGGGAGGGTGGCATAAGCCGTTCGAGAAGAGGTGGAGAGGGCTGCCCCATACGTTGTTGGGTCAAGCTACCCTGTTTAAAATGATTTCACTCCCTAAGCTCACTAAGCTGCTATATGCTCTGCAGAACACATTTTACCAGATTCCTACGGAGGTCTTTGTCAGGTTGGAGGGTGACATGCGAATCTTGCTGTGGAACGGGTGACACCTCAGAATTGCCCTGAAGACACTATAAAGACACTATAAAGCAACCCATATAACTAGGGAGTAGCCTTACCCGATCTGAAAGCTTACTACTGGGCAGTCCATCTAATTAAGGTTAATGACTGTATATTTGCCCCATTAGGTCACTCCAATTTTAGACCAGAATGGACTAAATGTGGGAAAAAGTCCTGCATACACTACTCATATGGGGTAAAGGGGCACAACGTCTTTTCACGGTCACCCAAGTAGCCATAGCAGCATGGGGAATAGCCACTAAATGTCTGGGCTGGTGCTGTAGACCCACTCGGAAAATGCCCCTATGGGAGGGGAACTGACTCCCATAGATGCAGAAGTTACAGGGATTTGAAAGCTGGGATCTTAATTAGATCTCCAAGAAAGGGGATTTGCTAGAGAATAGAAACATTATGCCATTCTCCTCGCTGCAACATGACAATGGAATGAATGCCAACCAATTCCTGAATTGGTTACGGCACGCTTGGCAAGCCGAGGGGCTGCCTGGCAAGGGCATCACAGAGCATGCTCCACTGGATCGGCATTTGTTAACAGAGGTCCTAGGAAAGAGAGCGATCTCCCTAACCTACAAAACATTGCATAACAACATGCTCGACAGCCTATACAGGCTGTGAGAGAGATAGTTGGGGTATGTAGGAGAACTGGAAGATATTGTTTGGGAGGCGGCCCTGATGCACCTGAGAGAAGTGGCAATAAAATAGAGAATACGATTCTTCCAATTTAAAATTCTCCACAGAGTTTACTACGATAGAAGTAGACTACATTCTTTGGGGAGGGCAGAGAACCCACATTGCTTGCGATGTCAAGAGGAGGATGGCTCCTTTTTTCCCCCAATCTGGGGATGCCTGTTAATCCAAGAATACTGGGTAGCAATCACCGGGGTACTCAGTAAAGTCTTTGAAGAATGTACACTATTCTATTCTTGTGGACTTTTATGGAGCATGGCTACCTGAAGTCCTCCCAGTACTACCATTGATGCTGTGGTTGGTCAGAAATAGAACTGAAGGGGAGTTTAAAACTATATCCCACTAGAACTGCAATTCATTCTTCTGGGGATCCCCAACGACATCGCAAGTTACAGCCTAGTCCTTGTGGTAGCATAGAGAGACATAGCCAGGTAAAGTGGTAGGGGGGATGAGGGAAAATCCTACGATGCAGGAGTGGAGATGGGGAAAGGAACTGTATATGGTGGCAGAGAAAGTCACCTATGCCAGTAGGGTTTGACCCCAAAAGTTCCGCAAAATGTGGGGCAGATGGATTAGATAATATTCACTGGATACAATAGGAGAAAGTGTGGGACAGAACCAGGATACCACGATCACCCAACCACGGGTGTCGTAATGAATATATGTGTGATACTTGCATGTGAACTGCTGCTAATGACTCTGCTTTTTTTCGAGAATGTACCGGCCGACTGAGGTCTAGGGGGGAATGGAGGATTGTTTTTTCAATGTCAATATTTTGATTATATTATGGATATTCACCTGTATATATATATATATATTATTTTATTTTTTGCAATACTACCACCTGTCATTATAGCAAAGAAACTGTTTCGTGAATTTGTTCTTACATAATTAAATGAGACAAATGTCATAGAGAGCCAGAGATTGTTTCTTGTTCATGTTTCTTTAATTTATTCTGTAGGAAGGGCTAAGTGGTGGTGGGAGGGCGTTATGACTGAGGTACTCGTCATTGATGATTAAACTCTTAAAATTTCCCTGGTATGCTTACAGTGTCGTTAGCCATTTAAACTGCTAACAACCTTACACAAAAGCAACACAGTCGGCACCATACATCATATGGAGCTACTTGACAAGTATGCTTAGCACTCCGGTCAAGCTCGTAATAAGTTCAGACTAGTAGCAGGAAAAATTAGCAAATTCATCAAAGCATCTTAAACGTGAATACATCAGAAATGTCTTAAAACCATTACCTTACTGTAAAAGGCTCATAGCAGTGCGGTGCAGTGCTGAACAACGTGCTGGTAAATGACTACGCTTATTTGTATCTTCATTTTTCATTTACCACGAAATATTCAAAAATTTCAGTTTATCACTAATTTATGGACCTCTATTTGTTTAGCTAGTAACAGCAAAAGCCAAGCACCGTTTCCTGCTATAAACCCGATACCTAGGAAGGAAACTGCGAGATTCACTATGCCGCTCCGTTTTAGCACATTTTGAAAACAAAGTTAACATTCTAGTTCTCGATTAGAACGCTGTCGCGCTGACCAATAATCGGAGGAGTAGAGCGAGCTGCTCTCAGAATGTTGATTGAAGATATTCAAATCTGTTCTCGGACAGTTGAGGGAGAGTGACCGACGGTTAATTCGCAGCGTTTAATAAGGTAAAGCAAAGAAATGGAACTCTGTGCAGGGTGTCGAATACATTTCACTAGCTTACGTCTAATTTCAACCTTATTGCTGACTGAAATCATTTGAAAGTGATTTCCTTTTCTTAAAAAATGGGCACTGGCACATCATTAAATCCTGTGATGCTGCCACTTGCAACATAAAAGTGACTATAATCCTTTGCTGCTTCACCTTTCCCCTCTTCTCTTCCCCCTTTTTGAGTCACTCACACCACTCATGGGACTAGTGCTTCTTCCTTTCTTTAACTGAGTAATTACTCAAGTTTAAGGGTTGGAATAATTAATACAATTAGTAAATTAAAAAAATAAAAATTGATATCAATATCAAATCATTTAAATTAGTGTATTTTGGAATGTGACAGAAGAAACCAACATGTCCCCCTTTTTTTGTTTGTAATGCAGTTTAATGGTGATGAAACAGCAATTCTACTTTTCGTTGTAATTGTATTTTTTCTTTTGATGTTATTTTTAAGTCACAATTTGATACGTTGGAATAGGTACATGGATTTCTTCTATGTTTATTATGACATGTATTATTTAAATGTTAGAAAACAAAGATGGAGTGGTTTGCACTTTGATAAAGGCTCTGATCGAAACGTCGAAACGCGTCATTGCGCCCATGTAAAATAAACTTTTCTTTACGCATCCTGGAGTGCCTGCTTTTGATTTGGCGATCACGTCGGAATTTGGAGCATATATATATATATATATATATATATATATATATATATATATATATATATATAATATATGTATATGTATATATAAATGTTTATGTATATATATTTATGTGTGTGTGTGTATATATGTGCGTGTATATATATATATGTGTGTGTGTGTGTATATATATGTGTGTGTGTGTATATATATGTGTGAGTGTGTATATGTGTGTATATATATATATGTGTGTATATATATATATGTGTGTGTATATATGATATATATATGTGTGTATATATATTACCTACTGGCGGTCGCCAGTAGGTAGTTATAGTTAGGACCACGTTTCCATAGGAAATCCGCAACATTCTATTTTGAATAACTTTGGCGCCGGTCGACGAATCCTCGCGAATTTTTCAAAATAGGTGGGGCGCTACGCTCCGCTCCTACCCTGAAAGTCTCGGGGGGATTCGTCAAGCGGGGGCTGAGATAAAAGGGGGGTCCCAAAACGCGTTTTTCCCATGCATTTTTCCATAGGACCTTTAGACACAGCTACAGCCCGAACGGCTGAACAGAATTACTTGAAATTTGGCAGAGAGCTAGTCCTCAGGTCAAGGAAGTGCCTTTTGTAGGTTTGGTGTAAATCTGTTCAGTAGATTCTGAGAAAATAGCCTTTAAAGCAATATATATATCTGAGCCAGCTTACGGTGCGCTTACCGTACGCGTACGGTGGCGTGCGCGAGCGCGATTCTGATTGGCTCTTAGATCTTAGTAAACATTCGAATCGGTCGAAACCAGGAAGCGGCGGCCGCCATTTTCTCTCTCGCTCTCTGAGTTGGGCAGCAAAAATGAACCCAAAAAATGGCTAAAGAGCCAGTTTCGTCACATCCTAACCACCCAGCATTGATATAGGGGTCCCCAAACAACCCTCAAGCCCAAAACTAAAAAATAGTTTTTTTAGGAAATTCGCCGATTACGCTTACCGTACGCGTACGGTAAAAATATTAAAAAAAAAAAATTATCCACATTCTCCCCACCCCGTGTGCCAATGGTGCCCGAAGGGCACCATTTGTGCATGGCATATAATACATATCAAATTTACAAAGAATACATTTCAAAAAGATGCGCATAATATGTCCCCCATGTGCGAAGCGCATCGTGCGTACATGGCCCATCCCGCATAATGTGGGCACGCGGTGCGCGCAGCGCACCGCGTGACCACCGTGTGTGCACGGCACTAACTGCGTAAAGTGGGCGCGCAACGCCACGAATGGCGTAAAGTAACTTAGCATTTAAAAAACCGTACAAATTCACTGAAAAAACCATAGGTTTCACACACGTTATAGTTAGGAATTAGCATTTAAAAAACCTTGCAAATTCACTGAAAAAACCATAGGTTTCACACATGTTATAGTTAGCTGTACATTTCACTCGTAAAAAACCAATGAAATTCCCCCGTTATAGTTAGTGCAGGCAACTATAACTCACGCGACCGCAATCTTCTGCTGATGACATATGTGTCTTTATGAAAAAAAAATATTTGTAATATATGTATAGCTAAAATTTAATGGAAGAAGACATGGGCAAATAAGTGTCTAAATACAGTATTAGCATCAGCAGAGGATTGCGGTCGCGTGAGTTATAGTTGCCTGCACTAACTATAACGGGGGAATTTCATTGGTTTTTTACGAGTGAAATGTACAGCTAACTATAACATGTGTGAAACCTATGGTTTTTTCAGTGAATATATATATATATATATATATATATATATATATATATATATATATATATATATATATATATAGCTCGAGTCCACCAATATGCGCAATCAGCATTCAGGAACAGGTGCGGCTTGACGTGGCGGTGGGTCTACGAATCAATAACAGCTCACGCTCCTTTAGTCAAAAAGAAGATGCCGCACTCACGGGTGATTTTACCCGATGTTTATTTCACCAAAAAGCGGTACGCGTTTTGGCTCGCGCCTTCTTCGACCACCATGTGTGTCGATTTGGCTTCGCTATTTTATTTTACATTCACGCATGCGCACATGCGACAACATTAAAATAAAAAGTAGACATCGCTAATTACTCACAAATAGAATACTGCTCTAGTGTAATCATGGTTTGTAAAATTCATGCATTTACAAATGGCGTCTACACTTTAATGCTGATGAATTAGCGATGTCCGCTTTTTATTTCAAGCAGGGCATGGGACTGTCCCAATTACGCACAAGTAGATCAGTGCAGTGCCTTGTCCTCCTATACTCTGGGATGTGGAAACGCCCAGGACATATTATTTGGGGTCAAGGGCAATACGTTTTTTTTATGGGTATTTTGTCCTTGGACAAGTAGGCCCAACCCCCTTCAGCACAATCCCTTTGGCTGCCAGTTTACAATACCACATTATGGATCAGGGAAAGGCATTGCTTGCAGTTAAGGTGATATTTGTGTTTATGTTTTTAATGCTGTTCAAACTTGTATTTATGGTTCATTAATGCAAAGTCTTTATTATTAGGGTGAACGCTTTAAGTAAATGCTGTAAGCTCAGACTGCACAGACAGGGGTTCCAGTATAAAAATGTGTACACACATTTCAATGTTAAGCAATATAGGTCTATGTATAATACTCCCAGAATGCTGTCTGATTAGATGCAAATATTTGCAGAAGCTTGAAGGCAAGATTGAGGATTCTTTACTTTCAAAATAAAATGTTTATTAAAAAAAATGCAAAAACATTTCAGTAAAGCGTGTAAACCTTTAAGTATCATTTCTTTGCAGCACATTTATTAAAATGTGTTGATGTATTCTAGCATTTCCCAAAAATATTCATAATTGAAAATCAGTATACCCAGTTTTAATAAGATTACGGGAAACATAAAAATTAACAAGCATTGGTAAAGCCAGTCGGTCTGAAATTGTTGATCAGCCTTTTGGTTTTGTCAATGCGTGACTTGGTTGGCATGTTTTTTTTTAATTTAAATTCTTTTTATTGAAGGAAAGACAAATAGCACGGATCAAACAAAGTGAGGACTTATGTCCCTGCAGAGAGAACATCAAAAGGAGCCCACATTCCGTGATGCATGATGTAACAGCTGAGGAAAAACATACATATCAAGATCCAGTTCAAGCAAAACACTATCAGGCTGTACACAATAACTTTATACCGCAATGGAAAGGGACGGGGCTCGCTGAAACCTCCTTCCCATTATCCAAACAATAGTCTTAGTATGAAAAGGAAGGAGCAGAAAAGGGCAAATCTAGAAATAAGCAAGCAAGACTCCCAAGATCCTTAGTAATAAACCTGGGCTTAGCAATAATGATATAATGTGGCCTTGGAGACGCCCTGCACCTAACAGTGCAACATCTAAACTTGACCTTTCAACTGGGAGGGTCTTGGGGTTGAAGGGGCTGCAGGGAACTGCCCATGAGTGTACATACAAAAAGAAAAACAGGAAAATGAGGCCAAGTGTACAATTCACACAGAGAAGAGAAAAGAGAAAAAAAGATGTGCTGAACATTCCTGGGAGTCGGGTTTCTGACCCCTAGAGTATGGTATAAGGGAATCTTCGAACAGCTGCAAAGCCTGAAGTCTAGGAGGCATCAACCGGAAATGCAGGGGCATAGTAAAGTAGCTTACGAGGGGCTGCCAGATGCGGTTAAAATGGGTGTCCATGTGGTTAAGGCGGGCGGTAAGCAGCTCGATAGCTAAGACATTACACACTTGAAGGAACCAGGTGGCAATGGGGTGGTGGATGTGGTTTCTTCCAAAATAGGGCTATCGACTATCTGACCACTGCTAACAAGTGGAGAATCAAGCGCCAGTCTGTGTGTGACATCGCGTGCAGTGTTAAAGGTTTAATGCCTAAGAGCGTGACTGATGGGGAAGAAGGAATAGGGTATCCCACTATCTTCTTGATATGGCTAAGGACCACTTTCCGAAACAATGTGATGCTCGGGCATGACCACCAGGTATGCATAAGATCCTCTATCCTTCTGGCATCTCCAGCAGATCTGGGGGGTGGAGTTAAGAAACATTCAATGTAGGCGGGTTGGGGTGTAGTACCACCGCATCATTAACTTATATGCCAACTCACGTTGCAGCGTGCTCTGGTATATCATGGGAATATCTCGCCATAGACGGGCCCACTCCTCAGGAGGTAGCTCCTCTGCTAAATCTGAGGCCCACTGTGTCTGATAGCCATGGGACGTGGGCCACTGTGAGCGCTGTAAGACAGTATAGGTTTTAGGAATTAGCCCCTTCGAGCCCTCAAAGTTACGAACCAAGGTTTCAAAGGCAGTGAGTTGTCTAGTGGCTGCTTGTGTGCAGGTTGGAGAGGCAGTTGTGTAGCAGATAGTATTGCATGTATGTTGCCCCTGTGAGATTAAACTTTTGCCTACATTGGTCGAACGTGAGAAAGTCCCCATCCTGGAAGAGCACCTGGATAACCCGGCATATACCCTCGGTCCATGCACTAGATGCCTGAGCCTGCGATGCTTGGGGGAAGATGGGATTGCGGGCTATAGGTGTATTAGGGATTGTAAATGTCGTCAGACCCCGGGAGACAGCGAACTTGTCCCAGATCTCAAGAACTGTCTTGGTGGGGGTAGCTATATAGGCACTGCGGGTGCCCGCCCCTCGCGGGAGCCAGGCCGGGTCCCACAAAGGCCTACAGGATATCGCTCGGTCTAGGTGGAACCAATGTTTTTCGCTTTCGCGAACCGCCCACTCCGATATATATCGGAGGTGGCAGGCCCAGTAGTATTCAAAAGGTTGGGGCACACCAGATCACCCCAAACAGAAGGCAGCATTAAGATCTTGTTAGGAAAGCACGGATGGGATTTCCCCCATATAAATTTAGTAAAATCGCGTTGTAAAGCGAGAATGTCTGCCTGCGGGATTGGGGTAGGCAAGGTCTGGAAGAGATAAAGAACCTTAGGGAGGAGAGACATGTTATTAGTATTAATACGTCCCAACCAGGCAAGGAGAAGGCCCTCCCATCTTTGCAGTTCCTCCCGGATGTCCACGTCAAGAGTGTGGTAGTCAGATCAAGGCCCAAGTACCGAATTAAGACCTCCGTCCACTGTACCGGGATCAGATCTCGTATTCCTGGACTTCCGAGGTCGGAGAGTAAGATTAAGGGCATGAGGCTAATCCAGGTTGATCCGGTACCCTGATGCAGCCTCAAAGGTCCTTAAGAGGGAAGCCACCGCCGGGAGGGATGGGACGATAATGAAAGGAGGAGGTCGTCAGCAAAAAGAGAGGCTTTATGCTCTTGTCCCCCCATGGGTATACCCCGTATATTCAGATCATGACGAATGACAATAGCTAGGGGCTCCACAAGCAAAGCAAACAGCAGGGGGAGAGCAGGCACCCCTGTTTGGTCACAAGGTGTATGGGAATAGGGGCCATGAGGCAACCATTAAAGCGTATGCATGTAGAGGGTTTCGAGTAGGGCGCCATCAATTTGGAGATCATTCCCGGTCCCAGTCCCACCTTCCGCAGTACCGCTGTAAGGAATCCCCAGTCCACGCGGTCGAAGGCTTTCTCTGTGTCAAGGGAGACCAGACAAGCAGGGATGTCCCTAAAGTGTGCCTTCTCAACGACATGGGGTATCCGACGGATAGTGTCCACCCCTTGGCGATGACGTATAAAGCCTACTTGATCGGGATCAATGAGACCCGGAAGATGGGGTTCCAGTCGGTTGGCTAGGATTTTCGTATAGATCTTAGCGTCCGTATTTAACAGAGCAATAGGGCGGTATGACGTGGGTAGGGAGGGGTCTTTACCTGGTTTGGGAATTAGTACCTCCTTCGCTTCATTCATGGTAGGGGTGAGACCCGAGATGTCTGTGAAGCTATTAAAAAGATGAAGCAAGTGGTCGCAAAGTTGTGGATAAAAAACCCAGTAGAAGGTGACTGGCAGTCCATCAGGCCCCGGGGTCTTACCAAGTGGGAGTTGCTTCAACAGTTTCATAAAATGGGGATCAATCGGGTCCCAGGGGCAAGAGTTGAGAAAGGCATTAACTGCTTCAGGAGAGCAAAGGGAATCTATGTAGAGGTCTCCATAAAACCTCTCCAGTTCTAGGCCTTTGTCCGCCTCCGAAATGGCCCATGAGCCGTCCAGGCGCTCGAAGGCACCGCGCCAAGGAGGCCCCAACCTTGTCCCCCCCGTGTGGAGAACTTCTATTTAGGTTGAGTACAAGTCGCTCAGCCTTATTGGTACGGTGCAAACGCAGTTGGCCTTGCAGTTCAGCTAGGCGCCGCTTATTGCGGAGGGACGGGTTAAGATGGTCCCTGCGTTCCAGATTTTTGATGTCGCCAGAAAGAGTGGTCTCAACCAGCCTAGCCTCTCGGGTCCTGGCAATTGAAATGGACGTGATTACCCCCCGAACAGTTGCCTAAAAGGCATTCCATAGAGTGCCCTCTGGGATGTCCGTAAGGGAGTTGGCAACAAAGAAGACCTAAATCTCTTTTCGGATGTCTGCCACATCCACAGGATCCCGCAGGACCGGGGGCTAGGGGATTGACGGGAAACCAGAAGATGGGCATGATCAGATGAGGATATGTCTTATATCTCTGCTTCCGTCAAAGCGTGAATTAAAGGAAGTGAGAGAAAGTAATAGTCTATGCTGGAATAGGACCGGTGTGCATGGGAGAAAAAGGAGTAATCCTTAGCATCCGGGTGGAGATGTCTCCAGGCATCAACTAAGCCTAAATCTGTGATGGCATTGCGCAGTGTCGCCAACATCGCCCCAGATCGTCGGTGTGCATGCGCAGTGCGGTCCCACTCTGGGTCCCAGACCAAATTAAGCTCCCCCTCCCCCCCCCCCCAAGAATAATCTAGCTTGTGACCGGCTGTAGATGCTCCCCAAGGTGGAGGCGCAGAAAAGCATCCTGGTTTTGGTTAGGGGCATATATATTGACAAAAGTTAAAGACCAACCACACCACGCCATGTGTACAATAAAGAATCTCCCACCCACATCTGTCGTGGCCTTGGGCTTCTTCGCATGCCAGCCTGGTTTGAAGAGAATCGCTACTCCCCCCGTTTTAGAGGAGAAACAGGCCCAATATTGAAGGGGATATTTGGGATGGGACATAAGACGGGTGTCACCAGAGAGCAAGTGGGAATCCGGAAGAAAGATTACATCCGGATCCTGATGGAGGAAATATCGCCAAACCTGACGACGCTTATTAGGGGAGTTCAGCCCCTTTAGAATCAGAGAGAGGAACTTAATAGGGTTCGACATGGTAAAACATAAAGAGAAATACAACCCCTGTAGCCCTCATAGCAGTTCCATAAGCCCAACATCAGCCCCCTCCAACCGCAAGGCCCACCCAACAGAATTATAGAGCCGGCGCAGAGCATCACCATACCAGCCTCTACCCAGGCAGTACGCAGCAAAACACCCACAGCCTCGCTTAAGGAACGGAGGACTTGCCTCTTACCCTCCCAGGAAAACATCAGGGCGAAGGGGTGACCCCATTGGTATTTGATGTTCTGCTCCCTCAGTTTGTCAGTGACAGGCTTGAAGTCTTTTCTCTGTCTGAGTGTAGCTGGCGCCAGGTCCTGGAAGATTTGGATCAACAGTCTGTTGTAGGACACCACTTTGATCCCTTGTACCTTTTTTAGGATAGCTTCCTTGTTGGCGTAGTAGTAAAATCTGGTAAGAATATCCGGGATGAAATCAGGAAGATTGCGTGGGCCAGAGACCCGAAGGGCCCTGTCAAGCATGGGTAGTGAGGCTTCCTCATTCTCCCTGATTGCCTGGAGAAGCTCTGCCGTGCAATCCAGAATATCCTTGCATTCCACCCCCAAAGGAACGCCCCAGATAAGCAGGTTGTTCCGCCGACTGTTCTGTGATTTTCAAGGTCTTCTTGTTTTAGCTGTAGGGTGATATTTTGCTCCTCTAATCCGCCATCCTCTTCCACAGATTTTCATGATCCATCGCTCTAGTGTCCATAGTGCGTTCAAGGTCATCAACACTTCCGCCAATATCGGTGACGTCTCGCCGAACGTCTGGGAGGTCTGTCTTAAGATCTTGACGAAGGGAGCCGATCTCCTCTTTAATTTCCTGCAGGAAGGAGGCCATGAAAGCCTGAGTGACCGGCATCTCTGAGCTGGGTTTCCCCGCTGCCAGCGTTGAGGGGTTGGAATCCTCCGGGGGCTGAGCAGAGGGTTTAGACTTGAGGGAAGTAACAGGGTTATCACGCACCGTATTCGACTCCGCGTCCTTCTGTGCTTTGTTTTTTGGAGGCATGGTAGACCGTCCTATGGGGTTCCTGGATCCGGCAAATGAGAGGGGCTGAGCCACAGGGTCAAGGCGGAGGAGCGGTGGAGGATGGCGATGTGACGAACGCCGCTGGACGTATGTAAGTTCATCCACACACCAGGCCAAAGGGAACCCAGTTTTTCCACGAAGGCAACCTCAGGATTCCTCCAGTGTAGCAAAGTTAGGTCCGGTGCACAAAAGTCAAGATCCCCGCTCAAGGCCAAGAGAGAGAATCACCCCAAACGACAGGGGACACTCTTTCCCGACAGCGTACAAGACCGGGGCAGAGGTTGGAAGAAGGGCACACAGCAAGCAGGAATGACCCTACAGTGTCGTCCACAGGCCAGCAGGAACACGCTTTGGTGGGGGTGGGTACAAGTCCCCTCCCGATTGCACTCCATGACCAGAGAAAATAAACACCGCTCACCTCCTCTACGTCTTGACAAGGGACAGGCTGCAAGTTAGTTGGTGCAAGATGGAATCCCTTGTGCACCGGACAGGGGCGATCCGCCATCCCCAGTCGCAATCAGTGAGCTGCGGCCCCCACTTTAGCCAGTATAGGTGAGTCGGCGTAAATCCAGAGGTCTCCCCAATGTCCAACAGGGCCAGAGTCCTTCCGCTGCCCTAGTATGGGTTCCCACACAGCGGGCCCCGCGCCAACCTCCGCACTCCAACGGTTTGGCTCCGCAGTCCAGCGCGCCCCAGCCAGGTCTCAAGGTGCTGTCCAACCCGCAACAGGGAGAGCGGCAGCAGCAAGGGGATTCTTCCGGCAGGCACACTCCGTGCCAACGGCGCTCCGGGCTCCAAGTAGTGTGCATCTAGCTTCCAAGATGGCGGCTATAAAGTCTGTAGAGGGGCACATCAGCCTCGCGTGGCTCCAGTCTCTGTGGGCTTAGCATCCAGCGTACAAAGGGAACCGCGTTGCCACAGAGCTCTCCAGCCAAGCTTCCCATCCTCTGGGCGTCTCGCCAATGCATCTAGTCGACCGCTCAGGACCCAGCCGCCGGTCAGAGCACTATTCCGGGGCCCTGGGGCAAGCGCAGGGTGTGCCCCGGCACTCCTGCAGCCGAGGCACCCCCAGTGCAGGCGCTGACTCGGGGGGGGGGGGGGGGTCCCCCGTGGGCACACTTGTCGCCGGCGCGGTGGATCTAAGGCCGGATCCTCCCCCGCAAGATGGCGGCCGGGCAGGGCACCGCGTCAGCCACACACAATCCCTCACTTTGTCGACGGGTCCCCCCTTCACAGCACAGGGGGGCTCCACAGCAGCGCAGCACCGGGAAGAACCCCTCCTCACCGGACAGCAAGCCCAGCGGCGTGGAACAGCGGCAGCAGCGGGACTCTATGGAGCGGAGACCCGAGCCTGCATGTCTTAGTCCATGCGCGTCCTGGCCACACCCCTGGCATGGTTTTTGTAAAACATTATTTGTGTGGGAGCTGCCGGGCCCTCACCATTATAACAACCATTGGCAAAAGCAAAAAGTTTTGTTTGGTCTCAAAAAGCACACTTTGCCACAGTAGTTCCTGTCACTGGAAAAAAAGACTGTGCTGATATGCTCCTTGTGAAAGAACAGAATGCTGTCGCTAACAGTAAAGCTAGCTGATAGACAGAGAGATAATTTTAATAAACATAAAAAGGTAATGGTTAACGCCAGACCAATTATTAAATAACGTCTCAAAAGTGCCTCCCTTACAGAATTAGGGCAAGAAATAGTACTCCTAAAAAATATTTGTGAACTACATTGTAACATGAGCAAATATCAAGGTGTAGATTTGCTCAGGCAAATATCCGAGTGTTTGCAAGTTTATTTTCACTCCAACCACTTTTTTCCCAACCTTGGAAGAAGTTTTATGTGTGCCATTGTCAGGAGTAAGTTTCCAACCTTTCTCAATATGGGAAAAGATTAGAGAAGAGTTGGTAAAAACCCTCAAAACATGCAAGTTAGTAGGTTTGCACAAACTCAAAAGGGCATTCCAACCCTGGAACTATTGCTTACCATTACCTTCAGCCTCTGTATGTAGATCTGCAGAAATGTGGTAACATAAGGGAGTTGCTAGTATTCAAACCCTGCTTTGGAAGGAGCCCTGTAATATTCAGAGAGGTTATTTCAGATCTCTTATATAATGAGAGAGCTGCCATAATTTATTGCTGCACTCCATGGCACAAAACTGACTAGTTGATTTTGTTACAGGACAAGTACATTTATGAAGCAACCTGCCCCATGGACAAGTAGATATTTTATTAATTTCAACACCCCTATATACTTACGAATCAGTGACGGTCCCAGCTGAACGGTTACTCTTCCTCCTAATCAGACTAGTAGTTACAGGACACTGCAGGTTCCTAATGCCTTCTCCCGCCTCTTCAGGCTAACTCAGCCCAGTTAGGATGACCCACTGGAATGGGCACAAATTCAGGACAGTGAGTGTAAAATTCAGGACAAAGGGTCAAAATTCAGGAGAAAAATTTCGGGACAGAAGGTCAAAACTAAGGGCAAAACTTCAGGACAAAAGGTACGTTCTAAGACACATCAGTGCCATTGTGAGATGTAAAGCGGCACGCATAGGATGTAGCTAATTGGGAACTGCAGTGCTGGACTAGAATGCGGTCCACCGAGTGACCAGCTTTTTGTCAGATCGTTGACAATTATGCTAGGGTCTGTGGCACTTCATTAAGTGCGGAAAGGAAAGCCACTTTGTTTATGCATTGTCTTGGTCCGGAGGGTCAGGAAGCCTTTGAACATCTCCCTGATCTTCCTAACAGCGAAGCTGCCGGTTTAAATGAATATGAACTATGATTTAGAAAGATGGACAAACATTATCTTCCCAGAGTAAGTATGGTTCTTGAGTGTTATCGTTTTGGGAAAGGAATGCAAAGACAAGAGGAAACTGTAGAGCAATATAGAGTTAAAGCTAGTTTTGATTCCTTGTTAGAGTCATATCTCATGCCTGCCTCATTGCTCTTCCCATGATTATTTCATGGGGACTCAATCCAGTATTCTTGTCTGGAATACTTCTAAGTCCCATCAGAACAAGAGGTAAGGCATCAGGCCAGTCCAGTGGAGTGGATGCACACACTTTCCCCAACCTTGACTTAATTGTGCCATTCAATTGTTCTACCACTCCAGATGCCTATGGGCGGTATGCGCAGTGCAGCTTCTGCTCAATTTTAAATGCTTCACAAATTAATTGAATTATTTCATTATTAAAATGAGACCCTCAGTCTGATTCAATAGTTACTGGAAAACCGAACCGTGGAATGAGTTCTCTTAGTAAGAGTTTGGCCACTGGCAATCTGTCATTTGTTCTGGTGGGGTATGCTTCCACCCACTTTGAAAATGAACAAACTATAACCAGTACATATTTTAATCCTCGACAAGCAGGTAACTGAATGAAATCAATTTGAAGTCTCATAAAGGGACCTTCAGCTTTTCCACTTTTTCCCATATATACTAGTATTTTCTTGTCTGGATTAATTTGTTGGCATGTCAACCACCTTTGGCATAGTCTTTCTGCAGTATTTCTAAATCTTGGATTAAACCAATCTTGTCTGAAAAGTCTCATATTTGCATCTCTGCCTATGTGGGTGTCTCCAAGATACATTCTAGCCATTGGTGCAAGCATGCAGTCTGGCAACACAGGTCTGTCGTCTAAGTAAACCCATACATCATCTTCTGCCCTTTGTGTACAACCAATTTTACCCACTCTTCTTTCTCTTTTGTTTCTGCTTCATCTTGTAGTTCTCTCACTTCTCTCCATGTTTCTAAACCTGACAATAGCATAAGTTGGCAGCTGTTTCCACAATTTTCAATCTTTCTGTTTACTGCCACTCGAACTTTTGCTCAATGTTGGGCAACCTGGTCAGCATACCGATTTCCTGCAGTCACACGGTCATTTCCTGACTGGTGTGCGGCACACTTGACCACTGCCACTTCTTTTGGTAACTGTATTGCTTCAAGTAATTCTTTGACAAATTGTCCATTTTTAATGGGAGGCCCTGAAGAAGTCAGGAAGTCTTGCTGCATCCAAAGCTGGCCAAAGTCGTGCACAACCCCGTAACCATACTGACTGTCAGTGTAAATGGTTACTCTCCAATTTTTTTCCTTTTTTGCAAGCTTTAATTAAAGCAATCAATTTGGCTATTTGTGCAGACCTGACTCCGGGTAAATAGGATGCTGTGACTATTTCAGCCAATGTACACACAGCATATGCAGCACTCAATCCTCACTCTTCATGGTGCATGCATGAACCATCTACAAAGAATTCCTGCTCAGCATCTTTTAATGGCTCATCTTGTATGTCTGGACGTGGTTTTGTACTAAGTTCTGTTACATCAAGACATTCATGTTCGGGCTCATCTTTCACTTCTTCATTGTATGGATCTGGTAACAAAGTACCTGGGTTTAGTACAGTACGTCGGACAATGGTCACATTTTCTGCTCCTAATATGATCCTCTCATATTTCGTTAATCTGCTTGGGGTAAGATACTGAGTTTGAGTCCTTGTTAAAAAAATAACAACTGCATGTGGGACATACACCTTTACAGGGTGTCCCATCACAATTGACTCACTTTGCTCCAGATTTACACACATTGCTGCCACAGCTTTTAGGCATCCTGGCAAAGCGGATGCTACAGGATCTAAGGTGAGAAAGTAAAAGACACACAATTGATGGACGGAATGCAGAAAAAATCAAAACGTTCACCCCAGTCAAGAGATCTGGGTTAAATCCATCTTTCTTTTCCTCACCATGTCACCCCAGTTTAGAGCTGGCCATATGCAAATCAGTCTTGACCCTGTACCTCATTGGAACAGTCCAGCCGAACTGCCAAGCCAGGTCCTCCCTGGACTGGAAACAAGCATCCTAGGACCGGTTTCGGGGTTGCACCACTCTTCAGCCAGGATAGCTTGATTCCAGTGGCACAGTGAGCCCAGGACCCACGTCTGGGCATACCTGGTGCACTTAGGGCAAGAAAGCAAAAGTCACACAATTGATGGACGGAATGCAGAACAAATCAGAACATACACCCCCAGTCAAGACATCTGGGTTAAATCCATCATTCTTTTGCTCACATGTCACCCCAGTTTAGAGCTGGCCATATGCAAATCAGTCTTGACCCTGTGTCTCATGGGAACAGTCCAGCCCGTACTGCCAAACCAGGTCCTCTCTGGACCGGAAACAAGCATCCTAGGACCGGTTTCGGGGTTTCACCCCTCTTCAGCCAGGATAGCTTGATTCCAGTGGCACAGTGAGCCCAGGACCCACGTCTAGGCATACCTGGCGCACTTAGGGCGAGAAAGCAAAAGACACACAATTGATGGACGGAATGGAGAACAAATCAGAACATTCACCACCAGTCAAGAGATCTGGGTTAAATCCATCATTCTTTTGCTCACCATGTCACCCCAGTTTAGAGCTGGCCATATGCAAATCAGTCTTGACCCTGTGTCTCATGGGAACAGTCCAGCCCGTACTGCCATACCAGGTCCTCTCTAGACCGGAAACAAGCATCCTAGGACCGGTTTCGGGGTTTCACCCCTCTTCAGCCAGGATAGCTTGATTCCAGTGGCACAGTGAGCCCAGGACCCACGTCTAGGCATACCTGGCGCACTTAGGGCGAGAAAGCAAAAGACACACAATTGATGGACGGAATGGAGAACAAATCAGAACATTCACCACCAGTCAAGAGATCTGGGTTAAATCCATCATTCTTTTGCTCACCATGCCACCCCAGTTTAGACCAGTTTAGGCATGGCATAAATAAATCACGGTAAACCACCTCGCATTCCATGGTATTTGGTACAATATCACTGCAGGATTGGGCACTACCGGGCAACAATGCACAACAATTTTATTAATCTTTCTTAAATCTTGAACTACCCTATATTTTCCATTTGGTTTCTTAATGCCAATTATGGGGGAATTACAGGGACTACTCATGATTTCTTTTAAAATGCCCTGTTCGACTATTCTGTTTAATTCTGCTACAACACCAGCTTTAACTTCAGGACTCATTTTGTATTACTGGGTGTTTGGAAAAACTACACCTTCCTTTACTGTTTCTTTGACAGGATCTACATCTGTCATTAACCCTACTTCTTTTCCAGTAAACTCCCACACATCTGAATTAACTGTCAATTTAACCTCTTTGGGTAAATCATCTTGGGTTATCACTGAAAATAATTCATTTTCTTCTGCTCCTTGTTTAGCTAGCATGATTTTATATATTCCGTCTTCATCCGGGGTTTAAATAGCAACACCGTCCGGTGTGCAGAAGAGGGTGCAATTCATTTTGCACAACAAATCTCTCCCTTATAAATTCATGGGACTGGAGTCGCATACGACAAACTTGTGCATTTCTTTGAAGTTCCCAATGCATACCTCCATTGGTTTTGTAACAGGGGTCCTTATTTGCTTATTAGAAACGCCCACTACTTGGATCGCTTCTCCCGAGAGGGGTAGGTTTGGAATGTCTGCTGTTCTCACAGTAGAATGGGTAGCACCAGTGTCCAACAAGAAGGTAATGTCATTTCCTTCTACCTTTCCATCTATGTATGCACCTGACTGATCTACCGGTAAGGATGCGCCAAGTACGCAATCCTCACCCCCCCCCCTCTCAGGCACCATCATTGATCTTGGTCTTCAAAGTATGGATCCTGCAAAAGAAACTGTGATGTTAGGTAATTTTTCTAACCACTTCCTTCTTCAAATCCGGTGTCTGTACTGTACTTGGCTTGACTCACAAATTTTGGCATAGGGGCAGGTGGCAATTGACTCTGTAGGTTTACAACCTGTTGTGGTTGACTCATTATCACCTCATTCTGCGTCTGTGGATTTAAATTTTGATTTGGGCTATTATTATTTTGTATATTCTTACACTCGTTTTTCGAATGCCCCAATTTTCTGCACCTGTGACAAGGGAATTTTTTCTTTGCCTCTTCTCTGCTTAATCGCCCTTTTGGTTTACCCCCATTATTCTCACCATTTCCTTGCCCTTTTCCTGGTTTCCCTGCCATGTTAGTTAACTGGAGTTCTTGTTGTTCTGCCAGCTTAACTTGAGCCCACATCACTTTCTCTTCTAAAGTTTTTCGTCTATTGTCAATTTCATCTCCACAGTACTTTGCATACTTTAAAATCTCATCTATGGGTTTTGCATGCCAACACAAATTATGCTGTTTAATCATTTCAGAAATGGCCTTCTTTAATCCGTTCACAAATCGATACACAAAAGAAGTCATATCTTTATTCCCAATACTTTCCACCCCACTATACTGTTTTAACACATGTAGGAGGCGCTCATAGTACGCATGGACAGACTCATCTTTTTCCTGAGTTGTCCTATCTATCTTTATCCAATCTGTCTCCTTTGGGGGAATTTCCCCTTTCAAGAAAGTAATAACCTGGTTATATTTTTTCATAACTTCTTTAGACGGGGCTCCCGTTTTCTTGTCTCTCGGGTACTCATCATTTGGCCAGTCGACCGTGATTTTACACTGAGCCCACAAATCAGCCGGTACCACTATGTCAAACAGACCATCCAGATATTTCAGCAGAACTTTCGTAACCTTCACAAACCTCTCGACTTCTCTATACCATTCCACATGCTTTTCCCTCAGTTTTGGGAAATCATTTGTAAATGACAAAATATCCTGTCTAGTCCATGGGACATGTACATAACCTCCTCCTGGAACTTCTCTCATTGGGTACAGCCCTTCTGCCTTTTCTGTTTCTTTCACTAAATACTCTGATGTTACTCGACTGGTCTGTGCTTCTTCCTTTTTCTTTGTCCACCTTGCTTTCCATCTGTCTTAGTCTCCCCATTTCTGCAGTATCGTCATTAATACTTTCTCCCAGACACGTTAATTTTTTCCAAATCTTTATCAGAAAATTCTGCCCTATAAGGCTTTTGTAGTACTTTGGATTGTCCTTCGTCTATTCCCATTTCGGAGGCCAGATTCATTAATTTTTCATTAAATGCTGTTGTATTTCGAGTTATGCTTCTGCAAATGAACAGTAATTCTTCCTCATTATTGGTATTTAACCTATCCACCCTGGCATTTCCTGCTATCATTTCTTCTAATTCAACTTTTAGTTTAAAAATATCTAGTATTTTTGGTGGTGGATCGGGCTTCTCTATGTCTTGTGTCCATCTTTCTAACTCTTCTGGTGTTATTATGGTGGCACTCTTTGTTCCGGTAGATGTCTCAATTCGTACCTCTGGCGTGACTCTTCAGGGTGTGTCATTTATTTGCCCTCTTATCGGCAAGTCCATTAATGGAATTACAGACTCGCAATCACTAGCTTGGTCGTCGATTTATTATCTTCTCTTTTCTATGCTCAATGATAGGTGTGGTCATGACAGGTGTTTTAGGACAGTTTGATTTATCCCCAAAGAATGAGACAACAGGACCTATAGTCACAGGTATAGTTAGAGCTTCAGGATGCGCGTTTAACTGTGTTATCTTTTGTATTAATTTGTCTCATTCTTATTTATTGCTTCTCTTTTTCTTGGAGTACCCTTTCCATTGTTTTATAATGTACTATTTGTGGCACCATGGGTGTCTCTAGGAGTGGAGCGCTCGGGGTAAATTTGATTGTCTCTTCCTGATATGGCGTAGGATTTTTCTTTAATATCTTGTCTAAATAATTTTCGTCAGATTCTCCGCCACCTGTTCCCATGAAATGTTTTTTCTTTTCTGTGCATTTGCTTCCTGCCTGTTCATCAGCCATTAATACAGGATATAATCCTTCAGTTAACATGGCTTGCCTCCATTGTTTCATTTGTTTATCTCTAGTCTCACGCGGAAATTTGGGGTAAAAACTGCTCAAATTCCTGTTGCACCTTGGTCTATCTCGTTCAAATGCCTCTGTTTCCCACTCTTCTAGTGTCTCATATTGAGTTAATCTAGGTCTGGGCTCTAACTCATTCATTCTTGTGCGTAAATTATGTAACATTCTTCCATTGAATGTTCCGTATTCTGGAAAAGCCAAAATTCCATCATCTTTTGTGTATTTGATTCAATTCTCTAACCATACACAGGTATGATTACCTCTCTCTACCATCATGTAGGATGCGGGAGTTTTCAGAGGAGGAATGAGAATTCCTTCTCTAGTTTTAATGGGCTTATCCTTTTTAAAATAAGTCTTTATTTTCTGCATAAACAACATTTTTCTCTTCGCACCATACATTTTTCGGGATCTTCTTCTCAAGTACTGATGGTAAGCAAACCCTAAATAATTTCTATCTGGGCGACTCCCTGTTAATGTGGGATCGTACATACACAATCCGTTGTCTATTACTATTTTTGGGATTTCTAAGTTTACGTTTCCTCTAATCCTTTTCTCCAATACTAATGCGTCTTTTAGTTTTGTATCCAATCAGAATTCAATTTAATCTGTGCGTTTAGCCAATACTAGTGCGTCTTTTGAGTGACGTCAGTATCACTCTTTTCCTTCAACCCCTCCTTTACAATTTCGCGTTAGTCACGCACCTGCTTTTCTACCAATCCCAGCGCGGCTCTTTGTGATGTCAGTGCAGCACCTGCAACTGACCCCTCCTTTACAAGGTAATGCGTAACTTTACTTTCTCAATAGTTTATACGTATTTTGCATGAATCAACAACATAAAACATTTGCTACTGTGTCAGATTCTCTAAATTCCAAAGAATAGTCAGTTTCTTTTACTGCGAGTAAAGCCTTTCCGTTTACTCTTCACACACTACGAGTAAAACCTCTCCGCTTACTCTTCACTCAAGCATCAGAGATCCTGTTACTCCTTCAGTATTACCCTTTCTAGGTGATATAAGACCAAAGTTCCACCAACGACCTCTTTAGCTACCAATTACTCTCACTTACATACAGAAAATAATACCTAAAACAGTGCTTCTAGTTTTACCTAACTTTCCGAACTTTTCTTGAATCCTGACAAGTAACCTCACTGCAGTGTAGCTTCCATTCACCATCTGCTATTCAATATTCCCGGGAATTTCAAAACAACATGAATAACGACGACAACAACAGGTATTAATGCATATATCAATAATTCAATCCACAGGGGCGTGGCTAGTAGCCCTCGCCAGAAAATCCGACATCTATCCTGAGATAACCGTGTGCTCCACCCAGAAAACTGGGAGAGAAGAGTGCCTGCGCCTTTGTGATCCAGTTGGAGGTACACCGAAGCCCCACAGTGCCCGAACAGCGGAATAGGAACCGGACCGGCGGCAGACTGAGAGAGCAAGATGGCGGCTGCGCTGTGACCCGCGGATCGAGTCACGGAGCCCCAGCGCGATCTGCGGCATACCGGCGACCCGGAGCACCAGCGCGGAGTGTAAGCCTTCTGACACTCCACAGAGAGGACAGCAGCAGTAGATAGCGGGTCTTATCCAGCAGCAAAGGCTATGGGGTGTGGAGGTGCGGTGAGTGCGGGGTGGGAGTGGGGAGCGTGGGGACCCGGTCGCCCTGTTTGAAAATCGAGGCCCCGGCGGGAGCAGGAGGCAGGGCCTCATCGAGGTCCTGGCGCCCCCCCTCCCCCTCAAGCTCTCAGTGTAATAGACAGCTCCCCCCCTGAGAGACACACTTCCACTCCGCCAGAGACGTCCCCAGGAGTACAGCGGGACCACGTGGGAGGCTTCAGTCGAACCGTGGCAGCGGGCGGAGAAGAGGGGGACGGGGTGAGACATTCTGGGAGCCCTGGATAAGGAAAGGGCTGCTTAGACGACCTACACATCAACAAGGTCCATTAGCTGATAAGGCCCGGACATTCGGAAGGGGCCATCCATTGGGAAACCTGACAGGCCGCCGGGGGATCTGGTTTTTCCACCAGGCAGGCGGTGGGGACTACCGGGGCAAGCCACAGGAAGTGGACAACACCCCCAGCCAGCATGGCGAGTGGACGAGGACCTAAAGCCTCGGCCCAAAATAAACTTGCAAAATTTGCATGGAGCAAGGCAGGAGAGGAGTGGGACAAAGAGCTGCTGGAATCATCGACGGAAAAAGCGGCCCTTCTCCTCAGGCAGATCTCATGCTCCACGACATAATTGAGGCCATCTCGGGGCTGCGTACCTCCCTAGAGGCTCGCATAGACTCAGTGAATGTGGAAGTATCCTTGCTCGGGGTGGACTTTCGCAAAATGGATGATAAAGTTAAAAGTCTAGGGGACACAACGGCCGAACTTCAGGCGGATACATCCCAGCTTCAAAAACAAGTCAATGAACTGCAAACGCAACAAGCCTTGATGGCTAAACAGCTAGATGACTATGAAGGTCGGGCACAAAGGAATAATATTCGCATTTTGGGGGTTACAGAACGCGCGGAGGGGCCTGCAGCAGACCTATATGCTGAAGATCTAATTACAAAACATCTCCAGCCCAAAAGACTTTCCGGCTACTTCTCTATTGAAAGGGCCCATCGGGTGCCGGGGGGGTCGCCCTAATCCAGGGGCCCCTCCGCGCCCACTCATTGCGCGGGTCTTCAATTTCAGAGACAGAGATATAATCATGCAGACAGCCAGAGCTGCTCCTCCACTTAAGATTGACAACAGTGTGGTTACCTTTTTCCCAGATTATACAGCGAAGGTAAAGGCCCAAAGGCGCAAAAAGGCGGTCAAAAAAGAACTTGGCGTGAAGTGAAATACGCAATGTTATTTCCTGCAAAACTACACGTTGAATCGGAGGGGAAGACTTATTTCTTCTCCACACTGGAGGAAGCCTGGGAATGGATGGACGTGTGGCGAATGTTAATGTTAATGTTATTGGGGATTTGTAAAGCGCACGTACGCCGGTTGGCTTCATGGCGTTGATGCACAAGGTAGACGAAAGGGCCAAGACTAGCACTGTGAGAATAACCAGGTTTTCAGGAGCTTCCTGAATTGGAGGAGGTCAGCACAGGATCGAATTTCCAGCGGAAAGGAGTTCCACAGTTTAGGGGCAAGAGTGGCAAATCTGCGGCCTCCTAGACGTGCCCGTTTAAAGTCCGGGATGGAGAGAAGAGAAAGATGAGCGGACCTTAGATTACGTGTAGGGGAGTACCTAAATATCAAGTTATTGATAAACTCGGGACTGTTGCCATGCAAAGATTTAAAGATTATGCAACCAGTTTTAAAGATGCAGCGCTGTAATATTGGAAGCCAATGTAGTTTCCTCAACAGTGGGGAGGCAGAATGCCATTTAGGTTGGTGATAG
Source organism: Triturus cristatus (assembly GCF_964204655.1). NCBI lineage: Eukaryota > Metazoa > Chordata > Amphibia > Caudata > Salamandridae > Triturus > Triturus cristatus. The sequence goes on from NC_140585.1 coordinate 268,124,022, forward strand.
ATCAGTCGCGCCGCTTGATTCTGAACTAACTGGAGGCGCTTCAACAAGTAGTGGGGCATTCCCAAATAGACAGAATTGGAATAATCCAAGTGAGAAAGAACCGTAGATATCATGGCTTGGTTCAGGGCGTCATGGGTAAGGAACCGATGGATTTTCCTGATTTTGCGCATTTGAAAGAAGCACTTAGATACCACAGCTCCAACCTGGGTTTTCAGAGACAGGTCACTGTCCAAAAGCACTCCTAGCATTTTGGCTGAAGATGAAGGGGTGGGGGCGAAGAGTCGAGGGTCCGCGAAGGGGTAGGTATGGAGGACCCCGTCCGCCCAACTCCACATGCGGAAAGGAACAGGAAGAAGGCGCATCCTCGGCTGCAAAGGGAGAGACTTTGCGCAGTGGAATAGACTGAACCTCGAGGCTGGAAGGAACCAGAACTGTTCACAGATAAGTGGTTGATGGAGAAGGTGACCGGCTACACAGACTTCGCTAGCGCTAGCAGCGCTTTCTGGATGCTTTCTTGGTTTTTAAAAACCCCGTTTTGTATTTTATTTCATTTGTGTATTTTGTACCTTGTTTTTATTGACACTGACCTCCCTGGCCTCATCCTTGCACCATAGAACCCCCCTGGGGACCATCTACACCGCCTTTGGCGGGTCCGGGATCACGGGGAAGCGGGGGCCACGATTTTGAGCGCCATCTTGCTTTGGTCTGGGGCACTCTCGCGTAATCTCGCGAGATCTCGCACTTTGGAGCCTATTTGAGCCTTCTCTCGGTCGCGCAGCGGTGACGCGCAGCGGTGCGCCTTCATCGCGCCTGAGTCAAGCCAGAGTCTGCCCGTCTGCGCCCGTCCGCGCTAAGGAGGTGCGGGGTGCGGCAGACTCTTACATCTCTCTTATGGCAGCTCTGTCTTTCAGGTATGGTAGAGCTGATTTATTGGCCGTACGTGACCTTTGCTCCGTCTGTCCACTCCCGCCTGTAGCACCACTAAGGGGCCCTTATCGGTGTACCTGTTGCTGTTGGCACCTGCCGCCCCCATCTCGCATTCGCTCCAGCCACAGTTCACCTCGGCAGATCAGCGCGTTGGAGGGGAATGTTGCCAGCATATATAGCCTAAATGTCAGATCTCTGGTCAAACATCAGGCGGAGATCTTTGACATGGTCACTAATGACTCCCCTGATGTGCTTTTTATGACTGAGACATGGCTACAAGACGATGACACAGCGATTTTAAACCTTGCCTTCCCCCCTGATTATACCGTGGTAACTCTCAATCGCGGTTCGAGAGGTGGTGGGATTGCAATGGCGGTGAAACGGCGCTTTCCTTGTGAATGGAAAGAATTAAAACTTCCAGGTTGTGAATGTGCTCGTTTCAGAATCTCTCTGTCTCATTGCTTTAGCTTCTCAGGTCTTTTAATATATCGGCCTCCGGGCTGCGATGCGGCATTTAGGGCTGCTCTCCCGGACGTCATTAGTATAGAAGCGCTCGGCTGTGCTAATTTTAATGTGGTCGGTGACCTTAATTTGCATTTTGACTGTCCTTCTCAATCTTCCATTAGGAGCTGTTTAGCAGATCTGGAAGCTTTGCAGCTTACACAGAGAGTGATGTCCCCCTCCCATTCTGGTGGTCACATACTGGACCCGTTCTTTACCACCTTAGAGGAGATTACTTTATGCCACCCTGTCCAGCTGGCTTGGACAGATCATTTGCTGGTGAAAGCAGTTCTCCCCGTGGCAGATTCTCTTTTCGTGGCACTGAATAAAACATCTCTGTCCCGCCAGTGGTGTAAATTAAAGCTCGATGATTTTTACCTTTTATTAGGTAAATCACCCCTACCCCTCCTCTCTGACGTGGACGGTGGGTATGATGCATTCTGCACTTGGATTGGCACAGCCTTAGACTCTCTTATTCCCTGTGTACGTTCCAAGTGCCGGACCAAGGCTCATAGCCCGTGGTATGATGAGACACTGGTGTCTCTCAAGAGAGAGTGTAGGCAAGCGGAAAGGCGATGGAGGAAAGCCTATGATCCCGCGCTTAAGATCTGCTACCTCACTATATCCAAGGCATATCACAGAGCGGTGTGTCGTACACGTGCCGCTTTCTATGCGCAGGAGTTTCGGAACAGCCCGAACCCCTCCAAGTTAATCTTCAAGGTCCTAAAGGACCTCATAACTAAGAGGACCCCTGCGGCTGAAATATGCACAGACTCCCATTGCGAGCGCTTGGCCATGTTTTTTGTTCAGAAGGTGCAAGCTATTTACCACTCCTTCCCTACTGCCGTGCACTGTTTGAATCCTGTTGTTTGTCCTGAGTTCAAGGATAGGATCCTGGACTGTCTAGCCCCCCTATCGGAGGAGGGTTTTGATCTCCTGAGCCAAAAAATTAAATCTGGCTCCCCGGCAGACCCCCTTAAACCAGCCTTATTTAAAAACATGCGGGATACATGCCGTGCTCCTTTACTTTCCCTCATCAATATGTCTCTGGGTTCAGGGACCGTACCTTCCAAGTGGAAGCAAGCGGTAGTCACTCCCATCCTGAAAAAGCCTACCCTCGACCCCACTAAACCTGAGAACTACCGCCCCATCTCCTTGCTGCCGTGGGCTGCTAAAGTCATCGAAACCCACGTGAATGGGATCCTGGCGGACCATCTTGATAAAGCTAACATCTTGGACCCCACGCAAAATGGTTTCCGTAAAGCCCACAGCACGGAGACTGCCCTGCTTTATATGGCTGAACATCTGCGCTCCGTGCTGGACACCGGTCAAACAGCGGCACTCCTTTTGTTAGACCTGAGCGCCGCCTTTGATACGGTGTCCCATGACATCTTGATGCGGCGGTTAGAGGAAGCTGGGGTTAGGGGGTTGGCATTAGGCTGGTTCCGCTCCTTTCTTTCCAACAGATCCTTCCAGGTTGCGATACCACCCGGTAAGTCCACCTCTCACCCGCTCACGTCGGGGGTTCCTCAGGGTTCATCTCTGAGCCCCACTCTTTTTAATCTTTATGTGAGGCCGCTGGCTGCGGTAGTCAAAAGCTGGGGCCTGACAATGGTTTCCTATGCGGATGACACGCAGCTGGCGGTCACACTAAGTGGGGACTCAGCTATGGATGCCCTCAACTTCTGTGAGGGGTTGCGCTCGGTGGCCAATTGGATGAATCAGAACTGTCTCCAATTGAACACTAAGAAGACAGAGGTGATGGTGTTTGGTAAGCTTCCTGGATGTTGGAATGATAGTTGGTGGCCCCCCGAGCTAGGTATGATCCCTTCTCCTGTAATGGAGCTAAAGAACCTTGGGGTCTGGCTGGACCCTTCCCTTAGTTTCACCTGCCATACGAAGAAGGTGGCTTCCTCTTGCTTTGGCATTATCAGGAGCATTAGGCCGGTGCTCAAATTCTTTGATGCCAGCACGAGACAGCTGGTGGTCCAGGCCTCGGTATTATCTAGGATAGACTATGCCAGTGCTCTGCTTGCAGGCACGAACAAGGCTGAACTCTTGCGGCTACAACGAGTGCAGAATGCCGCCGCAAGAGCAATATTTGGGTTGCCCAAGCGTTGCTCAGTGTCCGGAGTACTGCACACTCTCCACTGGCTGCCTGTGGCGCGGCGCATTGAGTTTAAGGTGCTTTGCCTGGCCTTTAAAATTTTTAAAGGCTTGGCTCCTCCTATTCTCACGAATCTTCTTACTCCGTACATTCCTTCTCGCTCTTTGAGATCCTTGGGCCAGAACTTAGCTGTTGTTCCCCGTTTTCTGTTGAACAGGACGGGTGGCCGCTCCTTTCGAGTAGTAGCTGCCAAGCTTTGGAACGCTCTTCCCTACGACATCCGTGCTGAGGAAGATTTAACTAGGTTCAGAGGTGTCATTAAAACGTTTCTTTTTAATAAAATTTAGTAACCCGTTGCATTCTGTGTTGTTGTGTTTACCTTTTCTGGCGCCAGGACGCCCCTTTGCTGGGGCAGCTGTGCGCGGTACAAAAAACAGTAACATAACATAACATAACATGATGGGGACAGTGAAAACGGGCGGCATACATAAAGGGACAGAGAAATGCCAGAATGCAGGCTTTGAACTTGGCATTGAATAACACGGGCAATACGGCTTGGCAAGGGAATGAGAGCTACCAGCCAACACTCATGAGTACTTTGGGGGTGGGGGGAGAGGCACCCGGGTTCCCGGGGAACTGGTATCCTGGTCAAAAAGAATGTGGCAATTATGGTGAGGCGAACTTGGACAGACCAGCGGGGCAGGTTCGCAGTGGCAGAGTTGCAATGGGAGGGAAGGATACTAAATGTGGTCTCAGTGTACCTCCCCCCGGAGATGGGTAAAGAGGCGCTAGTGGATCTGGGGAGGATACTAACAGATCTTCCCATAGGCACGCTAATACTGGGAGGGGACTTCAATATGACTATGGATGACAGCAAAGATAGACTTCCACCTAGACAAGACCATACACACATATGGCAGAGTTCGCCGGGGCCCTAGGTCTATTTGACATATGGCGTACATGCCAGCCGGACGGTGTCCAGTATACCTACTATTTCAACACCCACAAGAGCTCCTCCCGCATAGACTATTTCCTAACACAGTCAGGGTCCCTGGGCCACTTTCAAAACCCCCGGACTCTCACAAGGGGCATTTCGGACCACTCCCCAGTGACAGTGGAATTCACACTTTTTGAGAGCCAACCGCGCATTACACTGAATCTCATCCCTGGCTGTTGAAGATCCCCGACGTCAAAGAGGAACTACTCGAACATACCAAAAATTATTTCACAGAGAATGTAGGTTCGGTGGACTCAGCGTAGACATATGGGAGGCATACAAAGTTTTAAAAGGTCAAGCCCTGGCTGTGAGGGTTGGTTACACCAAAAAAACTGCAACATCACATTATGCAGGCTGAGGGAGACTTACAAAGATTGGAAGACGAATATAATAGGGCCCCCTCAGACGACATCGGACACCGCCTGGAGCTCAAGCAGGAGGAATATAAAATCCTAGTTATGGAAACGATACAGGCCAAGCTCTTTCAAATGACACATAGATTATACGAATTGGGGGACAGTGCCGGGAAGCTCCTGGCGTGGTTGGAAAGGAGGGAGCGGGAGGAGAGATGGGTACCCCAGTTAACTCTTGGGGGTGGGGTGCACGTCACTCACCCAAGGGATATCGCCAATGCATTCGCGGATTACCTGGAACAAGTTTACACCCCATCCACGTCATACACAACGGAAGACTCCCGCCAACACCTCGAGGATAGTGACATACCGGTACTATCGGACAGTGACAGAGATGCACTGGAGGGAGACTTGACAGATCTAGAAATCCAACAAGCAATGAGCAAGATACAATCAGGAAAGGTGATGGGACCCAACGGGATCCCTATAGAATTTCTAAAAGTAGTGGCCTCCCAGGCGACGCCTCATTTGCGGGCCATGTTTGAAGAGAGTTATGAGAAAGGTCTCCTTCCGGAGGACCAGCGACTGATGTCTATTGTAGTACTCCGGAACCCGGGTAAGCCAGCTGATGCGTGTGGCTCCTATCACCCAATTTCCCTAATTAATGTGGAAGCAAAGATCTTAGCGAAAGTCCTTGCCCTACGCCTGATAGTGGTTATCTCATCACTAGTCCATTCAGATCAGTAGGGCTTTATGCCCGGGAGGAGTACGACACTAAACATCAGACGCCTACCTAACGTAATAGCACGCCGTGAGTTTCTCAAAGAAGACGCAGTGGTCCTCTCCCTGGACGCCTCGATGGTGTTTGATTCCATCGAATAGCCCTACATATTTGAAGTGTTGAGGGGAATGGGCTTCGGTCCCAAATTCATGGGATGGGTGAGATTACTATACACAGATATTCGGGGACAGGTCCGAGTAAATAACTATACATCCAGACCTTTCCCACTAAAAAGGGGCACCAGACAGGACTGCCCTTTCTCTCCATTGCTCTTCTTTCTGATGCTGGAGCCGCTCACTGCTTGGGTCAGACGTGATGTCATGGTAAGAGGTTTGAAATGTGCGGAGGGGCACGTTGATAGAATATCATTATATGCAGATGATATATTGCTCCTCCTTGCGTACCCTCGCAGATCCCTTCATGGGGTTTTGAATATTTTTGAAAACTTCTGGAAATATTTGGGCTATGCTATAAATTGGAGTAAATCAGTGTTGTTCGTTCTGAAGGGTCAAGCTCCCCGATTGCCTTCGCTCTGCATGGTGGAGGTCACCACGGAAGGCTTCCGCTATTTGGAAATATTTGTAACCCCAGACCCCCAACTTTTCTACGACCGTGATCTCGCAGGCCCTTGACTCGACTGCGGGTGGATGTCAAACACTGGCGTTCCCTGCCTCTCTCCCTGGTGGGGCGCGCGGCCCTTTTTAAAATGCTGGCCCTTTCCCGGTTTCTGTACATCATTCAAAACTGCCCCTACAGCATCCCAGACACATATTTCACCGGGGTAAAGAGCAAAATTAGAACACTGCTATGGTATGGTGGATTCCCTCGAATAGCAACGAAAAAGCTGACTAAAGGGTGGTATGATGGGTGCATAGCCCTCCCTGATCTCCGTCTTTATTATTGGGCAACACAGCTGGTGGTGGTGAACCACTGGATCTACAGATCCCCGATGGACCCGGCATACATGCTGAATAGATATCAGATGGGAAGGGCGGGTTACTTGGAGGCGTTGTGCTCTAAGGCTCAAAAGGGTCGTTATGTGGGCCCCACAGCCCACACTGTGGCGATATGACACCTGGCGAACTCCCGTCTAGGTTGGACAAAGACCCTCACCAAGGCCACGCCCCTTTTATTGGGGCTTTTAGGCAATCATCCCGGGTTTGATAAATGGGACTTAATTGGAATCGCAACGATAGGAGACTTGGTAAAAAAGGGGGTACTTCTCAAGTTTGAAGACATACAAAAGACGTACGATCTGGCTCGGGGGGAAGTTTTCAGATATTTACAAGTAAGACACGCTCTCACCACAGCTATCCCAGACATGACGGACATCCCGGACTCATCCCCTCTGGAAGATAGGCTTCTTGACGGACCACTACTTGCCAAGACCATATCACTCACATATAAAAAAACTATGCAATAATCTGCCAGACACTTCAATCTCTCCGGGAGAAATGGCAAAAGGACATAGGTCCAATTGATGACAAAGAATGGCAGGTGGCATTGATGTCCCCTCGTGAGGCATCCATAACACTTAGGTATAGACTCATCCAGCTAAAAATCCTACATAAATCTTACTTAACTAGAATAACCCTCGCAAGGATAGGCTCAAGGTCAAATGCACTCTGCCTTAGAGGGTGTCAACAAGATGCCTCTTTTTACCATATGATATGGGACTGCCCAGAGGTGAGGCCTCTATTGGAGGGGGCCACGGAGCACATCCTAGAGGCATTGGGAAAAGTACACACCCTTACACCTCGGCTGGGTCTCTTAGACATATGGGAGCCGACTGACCTCACGGAAATTGAACAACAATTTATGACATTAGGCTACACATTGGTCAAGAGGGAGATAGCACGGAAGTGGGGAGTGGCAGATAGGCCCTCGCTCCGGATGTGGGTAAGGGAATACGACAAATGAATGATTGCGTAAAAAGAGGTGTTCAAAATTAGAGGGTGCCCGAAAAAATGGGATAAAAAGTGGGGCAAGTGGAATGCTCATCAAGGAGATCTATGTGTGTCCCCCACAATAGAACTTGAATTGCAACGTAAGGAACGGAGAGATCATAATGCACCCTGATTGTAATGACTGTATTAAATTGGTGACTGCTGTGTATTATAAAATATGCCAACCATATATCGATTATATAAGTGATTTGCAATTGTTCAAATTCAATAAAAATATATATATTTTTTTAAATAATTCAATCCACAATTTTCGCTACCTAACTAACTAGAACCTAACCATCCTCTGCTACCAAGAACAACTGATGGAGCAAGGGTTACCAGCTCTGGTCACGCATACACCTAATACTCACCTGGGCCCAAACCTCATTCATACAATAAGCTAGTAAAACCCCGCTGGCATCAATTTTGTGTAATATCTGTAATTTTGTTGTTCACCTTTACCAAGTCTTACCAATTCTATAATAGTATTTTTCCTCTCCTCAATTAATCAGGTTGCTGAGTAAGTTTAAAGTAGAATGACATTTACTTTTATTCTGAATAACCACAGACTCAAGAAGTTTTAAAAACCTTTATCTAAATAAATGTGTGAGTCAAGAATCAATTACAGTAACCAACTTCATTTCAAGAGGCAAAGTAAAAGTCAATTATAGTAAAGTTACAAATGATCAATGAAGACGGTACCTGAAAAGGAAAAAAAGGAAAGAGCAGGCCTAAAAGACAGATTTTGCTGATTATATTTACCTATGGTCAAAGATGAACCCAACTCTATAAAATGGGGGGCCAGATAGAATCTCCAGGACAGGATACAGGTAGGAGATTAGGCAGATTCAGATCTGGGAAGGAGACCTCTTCTAATGTGCAATGCCAGCGTTGCACCCCTCTCTGGTTCTACTCTCCTCGGGTGTTCCTCTTCCGCAATCCTCTCTAGATGATTAGATTATCGATCAGTATCTCAAACTCTGGCAGCAGCAAGGTCTGAGACAGTGTCTCGGACAGAATCTGGAGCAACATACGCGTTGGGTCAGTGTCGAGTCAGAATGATAGATCGGACAAGTTCTCTAACTAACTTACCTCATTTATGCTATTATTTATTCATGTACCTCCCTCAAAAGTGTCACAGTTTGTGTTTTCCCTTATTCTGATTGGTCAAGGCGAGGAGGTTAGTTCATCTCACCATACTAAAAGTAATGTTTTCTCTTAGGGCAATTGTTTTATGTGCCTGCCCCTTAATTTCCTTTCCCATAGCTTTATTCCCACCCGCATTTCATATTATACTCAAACAGAATTTGCAACAAATTATTTTGTTTCAGACTTTTAGGTCCACAAGTTCATTTTCTCAGGCGACTTTAACTTGTTATGTTATGTTATGTTATGTTAGGTTTGCGCATACAGCCAGGTCTTGAGAGCCTTTCTAAACCCCATCAAGTTATCCTGCATCCTGATGTCCAATGGTAAAGAGTTGCAAAAACTCGGGGCAAGGTAGGAGAACATGCACCCTCCTTGGCATTCAAGTTTGATGACCGGGATAGTTAGAAGTCTGAGATGGGCAGACCATAGATTACGGCATGGGACATGATTTACAATCAAGTGACTGATGAATTTGGGGCTCCTACAGTGCAAAGCCTTGAAAATCAAACATCCGTTCTTGAAAGCTTCACGTTGGGCGATGGGTAGCCAGTGCAATTTGGCTAACAGGGGGCTGGCAGATTGCCATTTAGGTTGTTTAAATATCAGTCTCGCTGCCTGGTTTTGTACTATTTGTAGACGCTTGAGTAGGAACACAGGCAGACCGAGATAGATAGAGTTGGAGAAATCGAGACGCGACAGTACGAGGGCTATCACTGCCTGAACGAGGGCCGAATGAGTCAACAAGTGGGCAATTTTTCTTATTTCCTCATTTGGAAGACGCATGAGGAGACTACTGTCCCCACCTGTCCCCTGAGAGAGAGGTCGAAGTTTAGAGTGACTCCCAGGCTTTTCACTGAGGAAGATGGAGTGGAGGGTGGTCCAAGATCAGTAGGCCAGAAGTGTGGGCCCCACTCGATCGCGCTCTTTCCCGGCAAGACTAATTCTGTCTTGCCGGGGTTGAGTTTAAGATGGTTGAGGTTCATCTATCGCTGGATGTGAAGCATGGTGGCTTGGAATTCTAGGGCAGAGTCCGGGAAATCCAATGTATAGACGAGTTGAAGATCGTCCGCATAATTGAAGGTGGTTATCTTCCTGCTTTTTAAGGAGTTAATCAAGGGCTTTAGGTAAAGATTGAATAGGTGGGGGAGAGGGACGAGCCCTGGGGGACACCGCAAGAGGTGGCGATCATAGGAGCAGTAAAAGGGCCAAGGCGGACTGCTTGGGTTCTGTCGTTGAGGAAGGACTTAATCCAACTGTATGCAGAGCCCTGTATGCCGGCCTGCTCGACACGGGCCAACAAGATGTTATGGTCGACCGTGTCAAACGCGGCTGACAAATCCAAAAGTACAGGGGCTTGAGGGACGCCCTTATCTGCGTTTGCTCTCAAGGTGTCCAGTACTGCAAGGATAACCGACTCAGTAGAATGGGCGGGTCGAAAACCAGCTTGGTTAGGTTCTAGATGTTCAGACTGTTCGACAAAGTTAGAGAGGGACTTAGCGACGTGGGCCTCAAAAATCTTGGCCAGATAGGGAAGAAGGGAAATGGGGCGGTAGTTTGAGGGATTCAGTGGGTCAGCCTCTGTTTTTTTTAATAAAGGGACCACTATCGCGTTCTTGAAGGTGGTGGGAACCTTACCTTGGAGAAGCGATTCGTTAAGGAAGGGAAGCACGCTGTGAGGAGGGGTGGACAAGGCGTCCTTTAGAATGTGTGGAGGGCAGCAGTCATTAGGGGAACCAGGTTTGACCCAAGCCAGCAATTCTAGGAGAGTATGGGGGCAAATGGCGGGGAAATGGTCCATAGTAATAGGGTTAGTTGGCAAGGTGACCAGATCATCCATACCAAGGGAAGTAGGGATGCTGGCTTTGATAATGGAGATTTTATCCAGAAAGTAGGTATTCAGGGAGTTACACAAATTTTGAGTAGGTGTCTTATTGGAGTGGGTTCTTTCGGTATTGCAGAGGTCATTGACTATGGTGGAGATTTATTTTGGTTTGTTAGGGGTGTTTAGTATTCTGGCCGAGAAGTAGGTCGCTTTGGCTTCCCGGATAGCTCTTTTATATTCTTTACGAGCTAAAGAGAACTGTGATTTGTCCTCCGTGGAGTATGTTAGCCTCCATTTTCTTTCTTTCTGATGGAGCTCGAGCTTTTGTTTTTTCAACTCGGTAGAGAACCATTTATGAGCATCTATGTGTCGAGTGCGTGTGAATTTAGTGAGTGGGGCATGGGTATTGCAAGCCTTTAATAGCCATTCCGAGATGTTATCGTCCATGGTGTTAACGTCTGGGTTGAAGGTGGGTATAGACCTGGCTAAGGTGTCGATGAATCCCAATTTGTCGATGGACCTCCATTTCCTAGTCATGCCTCCGCCAGTTAAAGGAGTCTTAATCTTCGAATTAGTGGTAATTGTAAAATTGATTAAGTGATGGTCAGACCATATGCAAGGTGAGATAGTAGGTGTTGATATTGTAAGGTTTGAGGACCAAATTTGGTCCAAGGTGTGTCCTTTTGTATGGGTGGGGGAGGGTATGTGTTGAGGTTCAGGTTGGAAAGTAATTCTGATAATTCTGCAGCATGCGGTCCACCCATGGCGTCGTTGAACCAGTAGTTCAGGTCACCCTTCAGCATGACCCTTGCGTAATTAGTGACAAAGTTGGCCATTTGTTCGCTTAAGGAGAGCGGGAAGGCGGGCATCGCTTAAGGGGGGCGGTAGATTAGCACGAAGATGATAGAGCCAGTCGTGGCATCTAACTTGATGACTAAGTTTTCCACCTCAGGGAGGCCAAGAGGAGTAAGAGCGGTAAACTCATGGTCTTTGTGAATGGTACCGGCTACTCCGCCACCGTTTTTACCCGGGGGTCGATTTGCCGCTAGGATGTAGTATTCCGAGGGGAGTGCCGCTAAGATATCTGGGGCAGAATCTTGGGTAAGCCATGTTTCTGTGATCAGATGGACATCTGGTTTCTCGAAGCTGAGTAGCAAGAAGATGTCTAGTTGGTGTTTAACCAAGGAGCGAGTATTAAGGTAGATGATGCGCAGTGTGGTCTGATTCGTGGTTTTTGGAGTAGCGGGTATATGTTGTTGTTTTCCCCAATGCAGGTGTAAGTGATCTGATTAAGGGGTGGAGCGATGATTGGCTAGTGATCGAAGTGTCTCCGAAGAGTATTTAATAATTTGGCCATAGTTTGTGGCCCCTGGTCGCGGACGGGTGCAGACGGGCTTGCCTTCGGCACGCCACCGGCGTGCCCGCAGCGCGCGTTCGCTGCGCTTCCGCGCTAAGGCGAGCATTTGTACCTGGGCCCGTCTCTGGCTCTGCCTCCTTACGGCCGATTGGCTAGAGGCTTGCGGAGGGAAGTGCACAGAGGAGTTAACGCTGGGTGATCTGACAAGTATACAGTGAGTCTAAAATATCTTTTGAGCAGTTCAAAGCGCAACAGTTTTACAATTTTAAAAAGATTTTATAACAGCGCGCTACTCGCAGCAGGTCTGCGCGACAATACAACAATTGCCCGCTCCCGCGCTGAGGCGAGCTTTTGTACCTGGGCCCTGCCTCTGGCTCCGCCTCCTTACGGCCGATTGGCTAGAGGCCTGGGGAGGGGAGTGCACAGAGGAGTTAACGATGGGTGATCTGACAAGTATACAGTGAGTCTAAAATATCTTTTGAGCAGTTCAAAGCGCAACAGTTTTACAATTTAAAAAAGATTCTATAACAGCGCGCTACTCGCAGCAGGTCTGCGCGACAATACAACAATTGCCCGCTCCCGTGCTGAGGCGAGCTTTTGTACCTGGGCCCCGCCTCTGGCTCCGCCTCCTTACGTCCGATTGGCCAGAGGCCTAGGGAGGGGAGTGCACAGAGGAATTAACGCTGGGTGATCTGACAAGTATACAGTGAGTCTAAAATATCTTTTGAGCAGTTCAGAGCGCAACAGTTATACAATTTTAAAAAGATTCTATAACAACGCGCTACTCGCAGCAGGTCCGCGCGACAATACAACAATTGCCCGCTCCCGCGCTGAGGCGAGCTTTTGTATCTGGGCCCCTCCTCTGGCTCCGCCTCCTTACGGCCGATTGGCTAGAGGCCTGGGGAGGGGAGTGCACAGAGGAGTTAACGCTGGGTGATCTGATTTATATGATGAGGCCACGATTTACCAAACAAAATTAGAAGGCGCTGATGACCGTTGAAAATTTCTCTTGATAACCCAATGCAAAATGTGTATTTAGAAATCCATGGCCGGAAACCTCCACATCCACCTCTATCTTTTCTGTGCGGAGATGCCCCCCAATGCGGTGGAGATGTCAGCTCACGTAGGTATATGTTTTAGTAGTAATCGTTGAGTTGATAGAGCCTCATGGGCTTTGTTTTGCTTCATGTTCGTGTTGTTCACTTCCAGTATTTCAAGCGGCATGCTGTTTATTCCTTTGTGGCTTGACTTTTATGAGTATTTTAAAATTGGTGCGGTGGCTCGGGCTGATGAATCAGTCGTCTCCTGGCTTGGCATTTGATGAATTCCTTTCTTTTTCCGGTTCCTGTTGCTAATTTTTTTAACGAACTTGAGGTGACCTTGGACGTGATTCAAGTGTGCCATCATGGGTTCCGGCCAGTCTCTATGCACACGCGCGCGGATCAGGTGGGGTAGGGATTTCAGTCACCCTCTGAGGCCCAAATAAGAACTAATAATAAAGTCAGAAAAAAACACATTAGAACACGGAAACAAATGATTTCACTGTATACCACTTATTTCTACCCTATCCCCATTTACTTATTTAAATCTTTTGCATTAGTGTTTAATAGAACTTACGAGGTTTAATTGAAGCAGTAGCATGTGAGTTAACCTGTGAGTTTAAAGCGGCCATATTTAGTGCCATTGCGCAGCTGCAAAGTTTCCCACCAAAAGCGATAGTCATACTACGTAGATGCAGTAGACGCATGCGCAATAGAAATCCCGCTTTTTTGTCGGCCATTTTAGTACAATCGGGTTACTTGTTAGTAATGCACATAGAAAAGCTTCCCCTGGATACAGTATAAGGTGTGTATTGCAATGTTAATATTTTACAAGACAAAATTGGTTACATTATTATATGTTATTTGAGAGGATTGTATCCAAGCAAAGTTCTTTCACGAATCCTTGCTCCATCAACAGCGCTTGCGTTATCCTTGTTAGGTTTCGCCTGCACAGCGCTTGTGCGGTGCTTGTGAAATCTATTGTTTAGGTCGAGCGTGAGCCACCACGCAAGCGCTGCTCTGGCGATCTGATGTAGGTAGTGTACGGAGTAGAATCCCTGCCCATATTTTTCATTAGCTTGTTTCTTTGTCCTTCTGTAAATACTGGTGTTTGATTCCTTAATAGGCTTGTTAGTCCCTCCTTAGTACTTCCATGCCGTCATTTGTATCCACCAATGGCTGCTGGCCCCTTTACTTGGTTGTTACACGGTACGTGTAATTTTTTTCTTTGTTGAGCTTTTCCTACATTAGGCACAACAACGTGCTTCACTTACATTCAGTGCGCAATGCCCGCTTTCACTTTTGAAGCAGAGATAATGGCAGCCGTTTGTTTGTAATGCCATAGGTCTCGCATATAAATAAGAGACCTATGGCATTACAAATATTTATTTGTTTAAATGTCATTAGGCAGAAAGGGAAGGAACGTGAAGGCAGGAGGCTCCGAGCGAGGTGTTCTTTCTCTCTGCTCCTCAGAGTGCCGGGGAAGCTGCAACACGGCAACATAGTGTCATTTGTGGGGCGCTACATCATTTCAAGGGTAGGAAGGGTGTGCGGAGAGGACAGAGCATCGTCTTCGGGCACAGCTTCCCAAATGGCAGAACAAAGCTTGACACAGAGCTTTAGGCAGGAATCTGAGGTGTGAAAACAAAAACCGCTCCGAAATGAAAGCTGTTCTGGGAGCCCGTCGGTGCCCCTTCACATGGCACAGCCCGTCTCTGAGAAAAGGAATCCCTGCTTCCGTTGCATGTAGACTTCTGCCGCTGTTCACGTTTTAGAATTTTATTTTATTTTTTTATAAATTCTTTTTATTAACATTCATCGATTTATGGTATACAATGCAGAGGAATCAGGTACAATACATTCAGTAAAGGCAATAATGAGTAATCGTCTATGCCAAAGCGCCATGGGTACAAACGATGGGGTGGGGGGATAATCCGGGTCAATGTTAAGCGGAGGATTGCAGATATGTCCTCTATAGGAGTTCCAAGGGCCCCATATCTTGGACCACTTTTTGAGGCAGCCACGGGGTGTGAAGACTGTCTTTTCTCTATGCATACACCAGTCTAGGTCCTCCTTCCAGGCTTCCACTTTAGGTACCTGTGCCACTCCCCACAGCCGTGCTATATTCCGTTTTGCCATCATAAGGCCTAGTGTGGCCCATTGCGTGTGCTGACTATTTAAATCAGTGGTCTCCCATATGTTTAAGAGGCATCTTCGTGCATCTGGGTGTATGACAATTGAGAGCACTTCGCCCAACACATCGTGGATCCTGCGCCAGTATGATGTTCCTTCCTGCCCACACCCTCTCCTACAATCCCCTCTGTCGGCTTTACCCATGCGGACCAGATTAGGCCCTGTGATGTATACTCTGTGAAGAATTTTAAGTTGAACTAGACTGAGTCTGGCCGAAATTGCCACTACTCTTGGTGAGGACACTGCATACTGCCAGTCTTCGTCATCTAATTCGATACCATCTCTCACCCATTTCTCACGTAGTGGCCCGAGTGGGTCTGTCACATTGTTGATCAGTTTTTTTTATAGGTCAGTGAAATGGCTTTTTCGGGTAGATGCCCGTCTAACAATCTATCTTCTAATGGAGAGGGATCTGGAGGGGAGGAGCCTGCCGGGAAGTGGGGTTTTAGTGCATGACGAATTTGCGTGTATCTAAAACATTCTGAGTTAGCCAACTCATGCTGCTGCTGCAAAGAGGTAAAGGATTTCACTTCGCCCTGCTCCCACATGTCTTTGATACATGAGATTCCGATAAGGTCGGACCTATCAAATCCCTTCGATTTCCATAAGCCGCCCAGTTGCTCGGAGTCCCACAGTGGGGTTGCCAGAGTGAGTTTTCGCTCCCAGCCCAGATTTTTGTTAACTGTGTGCCAGATTCAGACCGAGTGGTCAGTTGGTCCGGTCAAGGGGTATCGTTTGGGTTTGGAATATAGTGCCCTATAATAGTTCCCACCCGGCAGAGTCCTTCTATCCATGGCATATCTGGGGTCATCTAGTCGAACATAGGTGCCCTGATTGATGGCTGCGAGGTGCGCTGCCCAATAGTATCTTTTGATATCCTTGAGGCTGATCCCCCCCGTCATACCAGTTCAGTGTGAGTTTGGTCAAAGTAATGCGAGGTTTCCCGTCCCACAACAGGTCTCTCTGTAGGCTCCTTACCTCTCTAAAGTACTCTGCTGGGACCGGGTCCAGGGTGTTCTGCAAAGCGTACAGGAGGCGGGGCAGCGACATCATCTTGAAAAGGGCCGCTTTGCCCAGCAATGAGAGCGGGAGGGTTTTCCAGCTAGCTTTGTCACGTTTAAGCCTCTGCAATGGTGGGATAAGGTTTTGAGTGAAGCGAAGTTTGGGACCTAATGTAATATAAATACCCAGATACTTGAAGCTCGTATTAATCTGGATCAGGCAACTAACTGGTGTGGTGGGAGGGTCCCCACTGAGGACATATAGGAGGGATTTGTTCCAGTTAATGGAGAATCCAGAATACCTACCAAAGATTGCCATGATGTCCAAAACAAATATTAATGACTTCCTCGGGGAGGCCAGGTATAAAAGGATGTCGTCGGCATAGAGAGAGATGCGGTCCTCCCACTCGGGGGACCAACGCAGGCCTCGTATCTCTGGGTCCTGACAAATCCATGCCGCAAGTGGTTCGGGGGCGAGAGCGAACAGGCGAGGAGAGAGGGGGCCTCCCTGTCAAGTACCTCGGCTCAGAGTGAACGGGACTGACTTCTTGTTATTAACCACGACTTGTGCATGGGGCTCCGAATATAAGACCCACACCCATTGGATAAATTTGGGGCCAAAGACCAACTTTGCTAGTACTGCAAATAGGTAAGACCATTCGATGGTGTTGAATGCCATGGTTGCGTCCAACGACACCACCAGGGCATGTTCCCGGATAGTAGTTACTCTCCCCAGCACCCCGTGCAGCCTGTGCAAGTTCAGCGCAGTATTGCGGTGCGGCATGAAACCTGACTGATCAGGATGGACTAGTCCTCCAATTACTTTGACCAGACGGTTCGCAAGGAGTTTTGCCAGGATTTTGGGCTCAGCGTTTAAAAGGGAGAGCGGTCTATACGAGGCACAGTCACTTTTAGGCCTACCCTCTTTGTGAATAGTGACCAACGTGGCTATTCTCTTATCCTGTGGTAGTGCCCCCAACTCTTTGCTCTCTTCAAACATGGCTTTTAGATATGGGGTTAATTTGTCGGGTTTAAGTTCGTAGAGTTCAATGGGTATGCCGTGGGCCCAGGGCTTTCTCTGAACGCAGTGCTCTAATGGACTGCGCTATATCATCATTTGTTGAGGCACTGTCCAAGAAGTGCTGGTCTTCACTGGACAGGGTTGGGAGTGCAATGTCCCGCAGCAAGTCATGTGAGCCCTCCTCCATGTACAGTGAGCTAGTTGTATATACTGTCTTGTAATGGGTGGCAAAGTGATTGGTATTTGCTTGAGGGTCAGTGATGGAAACATTGTCTGCATCTATTAGTTCTGGCACCAATCGACTCACCCATTCCTTCTTATTGAGCCAGGCGATTCGTTTCCCTGCCTTGTCTCCCAAGTCGTACACTCTACCCAGCTTTTCCCTTCCATTTGGCCCTGTCAGTTACTAGAGCTTTATATTCATCTTGTTTGAGATGTAGTGTGTGGACTTTTGCTTGTGTGATCTCATCTTCTAAGTCGTCCTCTAACCTGCCGATTTCTACTTCCATTTCCACAATAGCTTTCTGTCTCTCTTTTTTCGTGCCAACAATTAGTGACAGGGCTTGCCCCCGAATTACGGATTTGAACGCCTCCCATAGGGTTTGGGAATAATCTACTGATCCTCCATTTTCTTGGAAATAGGAGTCAATAGCTGTTGATAATGCTTTCCGGATTCTAGGGTCTCGGAGATGCCACGGGTTGATAGGGGTGACACTCCCCATCCTTGCCTGGCCGAGTACTATCTGGATCCAAACCGGGAAGTGATCCGAGATTCACCTTGCTAGGTGCTTGACTTTGCGGATGTATGCAGCCTGCGAAGCCGGAATCAGGACATAATCAATGCGGGAGAGGCTATGATGGGCCCCTGAGTGGAAAGTATGTTGGATTTTCTCTGGATGGTATGTTCTCCACCCATCAACAAGCCCCAGTGCTTCTAGAAAATCGGGCAGCCACCTGTGGGAGGACCCAAGCTCACGCGGTGGGTGTCTATCTAATGTGCTTGAGGCAATTGAGTTAAAGTCCCCCCGCCCCCCCCTCCCCCAACCACTAGGAGACCTTCCGGCAGTGAGAGTAGAAGAATGCCTAGCTCTTTAAATGTAGTGTTCTGGAGACCAGGCGGTATGTAAACTGACAGCAGTGTGAGCATGTAGCCCTCCCAGGAACCCCTGACCCCTATATATCTGCCTCTGTCGTCGGTCCAGGTTGAGCGCATGGCCAGAGGAAAATAATTTTTCACCATAATGCCTACGCCCCGTGAGCTAGTTGTGAATCCTGCATGGGCTAGTAGCCTGTAGCCCCACCTGTTGAGCGCCTTACAGAAGTTCCCCACCAGGTGCGTTTCCGGAAGAATAATAACATCAAGGGCATGGCGTTTAATGTATTGCAGGACAACACTACGTTTGATTTTATCTCTAAGCCCATTGCATTCCAGCTCAATATTTTAACACTTCTATCCCATTATGTACTCATTGGACCCAAAGTAAGTTACGAGTTCCTCTGTGTAAAGATAAGCATTCACCATCGATGTAACTCCAACAACGAGTAACAATTGTACAGTTTCAACCCAACACCCCCCGCCCCGTCCCTTCCCTGTTCCTCATTGTAAGAAAAAGGGGGATAAACAATAGAAGAAAAACCCTCATGAACGTCTCTCCCCTCCCTGCCACCCTGCTGCGTAGGCTCAAAACTACCCACATCCCCAACTAGCAGAGCGCCTGTCGCCCCAAATAACTTGTCAACTACTACAGGGGTGGGGGGTGGCCCCGCTTTAAGCCCCCCAGAGCCCAACTCCAGCCCCAACTAGGAAAGAGGCTTTGATACGTATCATTGGTCCCGCAGTGTCCAGCACACTTAGTGTCCGCTTTCCCTTATAAAAGAGCAAATAATATACATTACAAAATGTTGCGAAGAGTCCCAGAGTTTGTCACTAGTCGAGAGGAGGTCATTCTCTGCCAGTCACAGATACAGCCAGACTCATGGATCTCGATCTCCAGGATCGCAGGCTCCTCTTGTCGGGTTCTGCTCTGCCGTCTTGGGAGCTTGGCGGACTCACCTGGGAATCCCTAAAGCTACCAGCGTTCACCGGCCTCGTCCTCCGCGCAGCCCCCTCATCTAGCCAAGTTTGCACATCCGATGGGGTAGTGAATAACCATGATTTTCTGTTTACCATAACTTTGAGTTTCGCTGGAAAAAACATCATGTATTTGATGCCCTTGTCTCTAAAGGCCCGTTTTACTCCATCGAAGAAGCGACGTTCTTGTTGGACCTTGAGGATAAAGTCTGGGAAGAACCGGATAGTTGCATTTTCGTACTTGAGATCCCCATGTAGGCGGGCCGCCTGTAGTATTGCGTCACGATCTCTGTAGTTGAGGATTTTGGTTATGATTGTCCTGGGGGCTGCCCCCGGTTTTGGCAGGGTGATTGGGGCCCAGGATTTTATTTTTAATGCCCTTGGTATATCAAAGTTAAAATTCACCTGTGACACCCCACACCACACACTTTCACACCACCCACACACACAGAACGCAGACATTTTAATTTTCTGCCAGAAGTGATTTATATCACCTTGGGGGTCCTCAGAAGTTGACAACATTTTTGTTGTTGAATGGCTTCATTTTGGTGGTGAAATCTGTTTCACACATGGATTGTCAATGTCATTTCTATTGCGAATATAGAGAAAAACATCAACAGAAATGTAATCATTTTTGTTTAATAAATAAATGGGCGTAATCGTATTTATTTGAACATAACTTAAATTAATAAACTGCGCTCAATGAGATACAATAGGAGTGTGTTGGGTTGTTGTAGTATGCTTAAACTAACAACTAGCGTTACAACAACCAAATGATGGACGGAATGCTGACAATGCATACATTCTCCCCCAGTCAAGAGATCTGGGTTAAATCCATCGTTCTTTTGCCCACTACACCACCCCAGTTCAGACATGGCCATATGCAAATCAGTCTTGACCCTGTGCCTCATGGGAACAGTCCAGCCCGAACTGCCAAGCCATGTCTTCCCTGGACCGGAATCAAGCATCCTAGGACCGGTTTCTGGCTATCAGCCGTCATCAGCCAGGATAGCTTGACTCCAGTGGCGTAGTGAGCACGGGTCCCACGTCTGGGAATACCCATCCCACTTAGGGCGAAAAGCGTTACAACAAACAAATGATGGACGGAATGCTGACAATGCATACATTCTCCCCCAGTCAAGAGATCTGGGTTAAATCCATCATTCTTTTGCCCACTACACCACCCCAGTTCAGACATGGCCATATGCAAATCAGTCTTGACCCTGTGCCTCATGGGAACAGTCCAGCCCGAACTGCCAAGCCATGTCTTCCCTGGACCGGAATCAAGCATCCTAGGACCGGTTTCTGGCTATCAGCCGTCATCAGCCAGGATAGCTTGACTCCAGTGGCGTAGTGAGCACGGGTCCCACGTCTGGGAATACCCACCCCACTTAGGGCGAAAAGCGTTACAACAAACAAAAAAGAGATCTGGGTTAAAGCATGTCTAAACTGGGGTGGTGTGGTGGGCAAAAGAACGATGGATTTAACCCAGATCTCTTGACTGGGGGAGAATGTATGCATTGTCAGCATTCCGTCCATCATTTGTTTGTTGTAACGCTTTTCGCCCTAAGTGGGATGGGTATTCCCAGACGTGGGACCCGTGCTCACTACGCCACTGGAGTCAAGCTATCCTGGCTGATGACGGCTGATAGCCAGAAACCGGTCCTAGGATGCTTGATTCCGGTCCAGGGAAGACATGGCTTGGCAGTTCGGGCTGGACTGTTCCCATGAGGCACAGGGTCAAGACTGATTTGCATATGGCCATGTCTAAACTGGGGTGGTGTGGTGGGCAAAAGAACGATGGATTTAACCCAGATCTCTTGACTGGGGGCGAATGTATGCATTGTCAGCATTCCGTCCATCATTTGTTTGTTGTAACGCTAAACTAACAACTAGTGATGCTTTTTCTCGCAGGGCACTCTGCTCAGATTTATACCACCTGTCTCGACATTCCTTGGACAGTTCCTACCTTTTTGGGAGAAAGTTATCATTCTTGTCAATTACGTCTGATTTAAAAAAAAACAGAGTGGGCTGCATGTACCTTAACCTTCAGTAGAAATTTTCATTACATCAGCAAAATATTTTTGTGTGTTCTGTCTTTGGCAGCTCACTTATATTCCTTGAGTGCCCCAAATGCCCCCATATTTAGTCTGTCAGAAATATTTACTTTATTGAGGTTCCTGTGCTAATGGGCTGAAGCTGACAACAGCACATCTGTGTTACATGTCATCTGTACTAAAGCCACCTGACGGGTTGTTTTCAAAAGCCTGTTTTATTAACAATAATAACAACACCCTCACCACCACCACCGATAGCACCATCACCACCAATACCACCACCACCAATACCCCCAGCACCAATACCACCACCACCGATACCAATAATACCGCCAATACCAGTACCACCAATACCAATACCACCACCAATACCACCACCACCAATACCACCACTAATACCACCATCAATAACACCACCACCAATATCACCACCATCACTACCACCACTAATACCACCACTACTACCACTAACAATACAACCAACACCACCAATACGAACACCGCCAATACCACCTCAACCAATACCACCACCAATACCACAACCATCAATACCATCACCAATACCACCACCACCAATACCACCAACACCAATGCCACCACCAATACCACCACCACCAATAGCAATACCACCACAAATATAACCACTATCACCACCAATACCACCACCAGCTATACCACCAATACCAAGAATACCACCACCGATGCCACCACCACCAATACCACCACCACCACCAACGCCACCACCACCAATACCAGCACCACCAATGCCACCACCAGCATTACCAATACCACCACGACCAATACCACCACCATCAATATCACCAACACCACCACCACCAATACTAACCCCTCAGCGCCTCTCGCTCACTAGTAATTGTAGAGGCACTGTACGAGGCCAGAGCTGCAGCCAAGACCATCCCTCCATGCCTGCCATAAAGCACAGCCCGCCCTGCACCAGGATGTGAAGCCAGGGCCCTATTACAGCTGGAGTGTTTTTTATTTGGCCAAAGATAGCAATGACATTACGCAATGCAACACTGCACACTCAAATCATTGAGAGGGCAGGAAATAGACCCCCCTCCCGCTTTTCCTTTTGAGCCGTGACAGTGTAATCACAGAGCGAAAGTTGTTGGAGGGCTTTGTTAGTGTTTATAGCTCGGATCATACGTAACTCTCACTTCACAGTTTGTGTCTGTGTAATTTACAACACTTCTTCTTCACTGCACTTTTTATCACTACTTTGAAGACGTTGCAGGCCGGTTTCTTCCTTTAATATTTACAATCTAACAAGCGGTCGAGAAGGCCCTATATTTCAATGCAATATGTCTCGCATTTGCAAGAGTTTAAGCTATTAGTATTGTAAATGACAATGCCTTTTATTTATGTTTTCAAACTCAAAACATAAATGAAAGACATTGTCATTTACAACACCAATAGCTCAAACTCAGTGAATGCAAGACCTATTGCATTGCAAATGCTTGTTTTTAATATATCAGCATCCCGAGGCCCAAGTACTCATTCCAATCCACTTGAGTGGGTGGCACTTTTTTTTCTTACGTTAAGGCTGCTCATCGTTTACTGATACTAATTATCCTGTGCCTGCACGCATTTACTATACTTATCTTATACTAAAGGGGCATTTTTCACCAGGTTATTACAGACCATATAAACGAAACGTATGGACGTTATAAAAAAACACACTTAATACCTGAACTGGTCTCTGCTGCTTTCTTTATTATGGGGGTTGTTGCATTATCAGCTTGATGTTCCATTGAACAATATTGTGCATTTTCAAAGTGTTACCGTAACCCACATGCTGAATTGCCTGAAATGCAATACAGTAGCTAAATACAAATCTCTGGATGGTAAATTGTCTCTTGATGTGACGATTAGAGGACAACCGTAATTTAAATTGGCGCTTGGGTAAAATAATTGTTTTAATTTAATATCACTTTCCTCTATTATGGGCATTCTCAGTTCATATATATTAAATGCACTCCGGGAAACTTTATAGCCTATATTATATCTTATTTGGCAATTACGTGTGCAGCTGGAAGATTTTAAAGGACAAAAGTACATTTAAGTCTCAGCGTCACAGTAACATTTGGTGATCTTGGGGAATTCACACTGTTTAAGCCCCATTCACTGTTGTGACTCCAGGGACTCTTAAATTATAAGATAAGATCTCTTCTCATAGAAAAGGCAGACAGCTTCTAACAGTATGCGGAAAAGCCCTAGGGACCCCTCTAAACTCAGATTATTGCAAAAATGTTGTACTAAACGGCACAATTGCAGTTATCTTGCAGGCACTAAGGTAATAATTTCAATGGTGCAGCATGTGCACTGACACCACGACGAAAAGCACGAGGCACCCCAATAAGCACCTAATATTTCTATATTTTACTACTAAACAGGCAGTCACAAATGCAGTTACCTTGTAGACAACAGGGTTTGAATGATGCAATAGCACCGGGCCCAAAAGTTGTCAGAACTCCTCTAAACCTCAAATATTGCTATATTTAAGTACTAAACAGGCAGTCACAAGTGCAGTTACCTTTCAGGCATTAGGGTCATGACTTCATTGGTGCAACAGGTACAGTGACACCGGAGCCAAAAGCTCTGGAACCTCTGTAAATACCAAATATTGCAATATTTTACTATCAAAAAGGCAGTCACAAGTGCAGCTCCTTTACAAGCAATAGGTTAATGATTTGAATAGTGCAGCAGGTCCAGTGGCACCGGGGAGAGGCAAAAGTTGTCATAACTCCTCTAAACACCAAATATTGCTATATTTTACTACTATACAGGCAGATACAATTGCAGTTACCTTGCAGGCACTAGGGGCATGGTTTGAATTGTGCAGCAGGTGCAGTGGCACAGTGCCTAAAAGTTGTCAAAACTCCTGTAAACACATAATATTGCTATTACATCAATTAATTCTAATATTTACCTCTTTTATTTCATTTTTCAAAATGTTGCTATTACTTACCCGAACTATACCACTAGTAACAGCACAATATATTGCCTTTTTGTACATAAACAAGTCATAACACTTTAAAAGACTTTCTGTAACTTATATTGTACAACTTCTCAGAAAGCTACAACTTACAACAAAAAAACCTTTTATTAATCACACAGGCCAAACCTAATGCATTTACCAATGTATTTATTTTAGAGGTTTTATATAGCATTGGCTGGACCCAGAGGTATCAGAGCGCTTTACATGATAGAGCTAGTTACGCTAAGAGACCAATTACAACCTTAAAGAATAACAAAAAACATCAGAGCGCTTTACAAGACTGAGATACATATAGTAAAACAAAATTACAACATTTACATCATCCTAATAGGATAAACAGCAGGTAAGACAAAGAATAACAAAAGGCTTGAGGTTATACATATCATGTAAACATATACTCGGAGAAAAGAGTTGAAATACCTATAAGATATGGAAGAGCGAGTTTAACCCCTTCAGTGCCCGCCCCTTTCCCCGCCCAGTGCCGGCCGTTGCATTAGCGGGCGGGGTCTATGACGAGCTGGACTCGTCATGGGCACAGCGCCACCGCGGCCCATGACGAGTCCAGCTCGTCATGGGCACTGAAGGGGTTAAGGCGCAGGTAGAGACTACCAATATTTATTGAGGAGGTGAATTTTGAGATCTTTTTTAAAGCTGGTGTAGGAAGGGTTGCATCGCAGGTCTTTGGGGAGGGCATTCCAGATGTAGGGGGCATTTTCGGAGAAGGTGCGGGATTGAGTGGATTGCTTTTTAGCACGGGTGGGACAAGGAGGAGAGCGTTAGTGCTTCTTAGGGGTCGTGTGCTGCCCGCTTTGCAGAATTTATTGGCAAGGTAAGGTGGTGCATTTTGATGGAGGACTTGGAGTGTGATGAACGTGTTTTTGTAGGCGGATCTGCCTTCGATGGGAAGCCATTTTAGAGTTTGGAGAGCTGGGGAAATGTTTGTTATAAAAGCTGGCACCTGACACTGAAGTCTGTAGAGAACCACCCTCCGGGCTTTAGGGTAATGCTCTGACGTTGTACGCTTACCAGTGTTGGGTATGGCGGAAGGTATAAATAAATAAATGGGTCTCAGACTGATATATGAACTGTAGGCAATCGTACGCTGGCAGCGAGGTGTTAGTGTGTGCTCCACGCTACGCATATCCCTATTTCCAGATGTTGCATGATTGGAAATGCAAAGGAAACTGCTTCCTGCTGGAGAGTAGGCAGCAGGCCCCACCGCTGCACCCGAGTAGTCTAAAGAAGCCTTACCTTAACACGGGCCTGACTGCCGAAGGGGACTCAAGCACTTTCTAATCAGCTCTGCTTCGCCACACCTGAAAGGGACAGTGGTGATGCGGCTCAGCAAAGGACCCTGAAAGCTGCCATTTTTTACGTGACAATGCCATCTAGCGGTGAGTTGCCATGACAATGCCATCTAGTGGTGAGTTGCCGCCACGGCACCATACAGAAAAGGAAAAGACAGCTTGCATACCTTGATGGTGAACAAGCGTGAAATCAACTGACGCCTGCATGATGAGTGGGTCTAGAATGAGCGCAGACAGACACAATCGGATATGAGAAGTGAGAAACGACCCAAACGCAGCAGCTTAGGAGTACATCGCAACCTTACCAGCCCCCAACTTCAGTCAAGAGGGCACCCCACCCCGCCCTCCAGGTGACTGCACAACTATTATAATACTTAGGAATTTATCTCTGTAACTAGGTATTATTTCACTGTGTAACCTGCTAAACATTTTACCTGTTATATGTAATCTGTAAATACGTGATTCTCACCCTGAGAAACCGTAGTAGCCATAAGTTTGGTCCCCTACTACTTTGTTACTCCATGTAACACTCATCACTCTAATGTAAAGCGCTCTGACACCTTTGGTAATGTACGTGCTACATAAAATCACATAAAGAAATAAATAACACATCTATAAAAGGCATTGTACCAAGCGATCATGGCAGACCAACAAAACCGCGCTCATGCTCAAGCACCAACCCTAACAGCAGTAGGGCCTGCTGTCCGCTCGCTCCCCCCCCCACCCCTTCACCTCTCCCACCCAACACAAAAGGAGGACTGGCAGTACACATGATGATGGGAGCCCTTTCACCATTCGGAGAGTTCACCAATCCGGATACGGCGGTGCCCTGCTGGAAACCACTTTAACAGGCTGAACACATACTTTCGTGTAACTTGAGAAAGAAATTCCCTGGTGCAGAGGGCTCTGTTTCTACTCTTTGCAGGTGAGAAGGTCTTCAATCTCTTTGAGAAACTCCCTAGCACACATGACGAAGATGCCTGTGACGCGCCTGTTACATCAATCAATGTGCAAAGCTGAGGAACTAGATCTAAGTTAGTTTGCCAGCCAAGTCCACAATTGCCAGAAGGAGCTGCTCCTTAGAGACTTCAAGCACCCCTTCACTGGTTTAGGGTGCCTCAAAAACTAGCAAGTCAGGCTACATATTTATCAAACAATCATACCGATCGCCCTGGGACATCGGCAAGTGCCCTTCCACCTGCCTTCCCTCGTGACAAAGGAGTTGGTTGTAAAGTTACTCCTTTGCCTGTAGTGCAAGAACCCCTCAAGGATAAGCAGGAGACAGGTTCTGGGTACTTAAACTGCCTTTATTATCTTTACAGATCACTTCTTCCAAGAGAGCGCCGGGCTGTGAGCTCCGTTCGCTTCTCACGCGCCTCGCTATCTTTCACGCATGCGCAGTAGCGTCCAAGTCGGCCGCTACGCGCATTCCTAATCTGACGTAGTGCGCGTCAACTAGACCGCGACACTACATATCTCCCCCTTTTTATACCATGCAACACAAAGTACCTAACCAGGGGGTCATTCCATTTCATAGTCTCTGAACTTGGCTGGTCTCACCACTGCTCGCCCAACCCGGGTGTGTCTTACCGGGGTGGTGTGTCCTTCTTGACCTCTTTCTGCAACCGGGCCCCCTCTTCTACCTTCCGGAGTGCCCTGGCTCTCTCTCACTCCATCCTCATCGTCTTCCCGGGCTCTTTCCTCTGGGGCCCCTCCTTCCGGTATGTCTCTCTCACCACCTTGTCCTTCACTCCTGTTCTCTCCGCTTTCTCTCCTAGGAGCTCCTGCTTCCCTCGTCGCCCCTTCTGGTGGTGTTGCCTCTTCTACGTCCTCCCGGGCCCATTGTAATATTTTGTTGCACTTGGCCATGCGGTCATGGGACCACACGTTGCCATCACTGAGCAACGCTGCTCGGTCGTACACTTCTTCCACTCTTAGGGGTGGGGAGTACTTGCTTTCTCCCTATCGTTTTAGAGTTGCCAGCTTCACTCTGACCAACTCCCCTCTTTCCAACACTGTCTCCTTCACCTTTCTGTTGCGGTTGTAGTGTTCCGTGTAAATGCGTTGTGCCTTCTCCAGGTTGTGTTGCACCACCGCTGGAGACCACTTGCTGGTGATTGTCTTCTCTTGCCAAGCAACATTGTCTCTGGTGAAGGGTTGCCTTCCTCGCAGGATTTGGAAGGGGCTGTACCCCGTACCGGTGGGAGTGATGCGGTATGCCCAGATGGTGCTCTGTACTTCCTTTTCCCAGTCTTTGCCCCTCGTGATGGCGGCCTGTATGGAACCCATGAGCACCCTATTGAACCTTTCCACCTGTCCGTTACTGGCCGGGTGATATATCGATGTGTGCCTGAGTAGAATGCCGTTCCTTTCAGCAAATTTGGATCATTTGTCCGAGGTGAATTGGGGACCATTGTCACTGATTATGGTTCTGGGGATACCTTCCCTGAGGAATACCTCCTTGAGGAAGCACAAAATAGCGTCTGTGTCCATGACCTCTTTGATGTGTACCTCCGGCCACTTTGAGTACTTGTCCACTAATGCACATAGGTATTTGGGTATCCCCTGGTCGTCCAGTATAGGTCCTAAGATGTCCACTGCCACCTCTTCCCAAGGGTTGCTGGGGTTCGTGAATTTCCCTAGTGCCGGCCTCATTGGCTTTAGTATTTTGTCCGCTCCTTGGCACTGCACGCAGTCTCTCACGTGCCTTTCTACTTGCATATCCATTCCCGGCCACCAATACGTTTGTTTGGTCCTGGCCTTCGTCTTCACGATTCCCAGGTGTCCTTCATGTAATATGGATAGCAGGTCCGGTATTATGTTTCCCGGTGGTACCACTCTGTTTCCTCTGTATACGAACACTCCATCGTTCCCCACCGACAGCTCCTCTCGAACTTCGTAGAACTGCCGGACCTTGGGCCTCTGTCGTCTCCTTTCCGGCCACCCTTTTATAATGTACTCCTTGATGTCGCCCAGATCTCCATCAGCTGCGTACGCGTCTTTCCACTCCTGTCGGCTGATGGTCTTTTCCGGATCATCCGTCAAGGCCACCATCTCATCTTCTTCCTCTGTGCCGCTGGTGGCGCTTTCCATTGCTGACGCCCTGCTGAGGTAGTCCGCTATCTTGTTTCTCGCGCCCGGTACGTACTCCACATCGTACCTGTACTCCAGGAGTTTCAGCGTCATTTTTGCAATCCGGGGTGTGGCACTAGCATGGCCGCAGGAGGTTTGTGGTCCGTCTTCACCTGGAAACGTGTGCCCCACAGGAACTGGCGGTACTTCCCCATGGCCCAGACCACGGCTAGCATCTCTTTTTCAATTACGCTGAACTTTTGTTCAGGAGACGTCAATGTTCTAGACGCGAAGCTGATCGTCTCCGTCCCGCCTTCTGGTCTTTCTTGCATGAGCACCGCTCCTAGCCCCTTTTCGCTTGCGTCCGTCATCAATATGGATCTCCCCTGGGGGTCTTACCCATGCAGCGGGATCGTCTGGCTGATTTCCCGTTTCACCGTGTCAAATTCTTCTTGCGCCTCTTCCGTCCATGCAAACGCCGTCTTGTCCCTCGTGAGTTGTCTCATGTTGTGTGTTTTCGTGGCGAAGTGGTGGACAAACTTGCTGTAGTATTCCGCCATCCCTAGGAATGACCTTACTTCTTCCTTGGATGTGGGCGGGGGTGCGTCACAGATGGCCTTCACGTTCCCTGTCTTCGGTGTTATCCCGTGTTCTCCTATCTCGTGCCCCAGGTACGTGACTGATGTCATTCCGAAATGACACTTTTCCCACTCCGCCGTCAGACCATTTTCCTCCAAGATCTTCAGCACCGCTTCCAACTTCTCGTCGTGGTCTTCTAGCTCCTTCCCCATTATTAGGATATCATCCTGGAAGTATTGCACTCCCTCTATTCCCTTAAATAGGCGGGCCATAAGCTTTTGGAACACTGCAGCTGCGGATGCAAGTCCGAAGGGCATGCGACAGAACTGATAGCATCCAAACGGCGTTATAAATGACGTCAATTTCTTGCTCGAGGGGTGCAGCACCACCTGGTGGTATGCCGATTGCAGGTCGATGGTGGAGAACCATTTCACACCTTTTGTGCGGGCCAACATTTCTTCTATGCGTGGTAAGGGGAATTTCTCTACCACGATGCTCTTGTTCAATTCTCGGAGGTCCACGCATAAGCGCACCTTGCCTGACGGTTTCATGGCCACTACCAGTGGCGCCAACCACTCCGCGCTGTCGATCGGTTCGATGATTCCCCCGTCTTCCAGTCGGTGTAGTTCCTGTTGCACCGCCTCTCTCACTGCGATCGGTATGTTCCTCGCTCTGTGCGCCACAGGGCTGACGTTTTCCTTGAGGACGATCTTGTGGGTAAACCTCTCGAGTTTACCGATCTTGCCGCCAAACACTTTCGGGTGTCCGCCCCGCCATTTCGCTGCTGTCAACTCATCTCCGTCCAAGGTCACCAGCACTTGGATGTCCCCTCCTGGGTTCAGCTGTACGCCCAACTCTCCTTGGTCCATCCACCCTAGGACTGATGGTCCCTTCTCCGCGACATATAGTTTACAGTGGGCGCTGCGTTCTTTGAATTGGAACGGCAGTCTCCTGAATCCGACCATCGGAATGGGTTCCCCTGTGTAGGTGACCGGTCGTATATCAGGTGGTTCTAGGCTTGAGCCCAGTGTGGGTTTGAACCTCTCGTTCCACACCGATCTTTGGACGATCGTGTAAGGGGAACCCGAATCCGCCACTATGGTGATTCCTACTCCTCCAATGAGCATGTCGCACTGGGGCTTGCGCGCTCTTCTCCCCTCGATGCCCAGTACCTGGTCTTCCACGCACAGGACTTCGTCGTCTTCCTCCTGGCCGTCTTTCTCTTCGCCTATGTCCTGTGCCACGAATTTCACCACACGTTGTTTCTCTTTCCTTCTGCACACCTTCTCGTAGTGGCCGACCAGGCCGCAAAACGCACATTTGGCTCTGAAGGCGGGGCACCGTTTGTCATGTGCCGCGTGGCTCGGGCTTCCACATCTGTAGCACCTCGCCGTTTCTCCCTTGTCTTGCTTCCACGGCTGTAGCGGTTTTCCTTTCGCCTTGTATGATCCTCTGTATTCTCCAGGCGCCGGTTTTCCTCTTCCTTGCTGGTCTGCGTCATCTACCTTGTTTATCGTGAGTCTCGGGGCTTGATCTCTCTTTGCTGCTTCTGCGCAGCGCTTGGTCAGCTCTGCCCTCTTCACTATGGCGATCACATCTTTCAGCGTCGCATCTCCACTCGCCCACAATTTGTCTTGCACCGATTTGCTTGTCGTGTGCATCCCGATTTGGTCTTTGATGAATTCGTCCTGCAATCCTCCATATTTGCATGTTATCGCCAGCTTCCTCAGTGCCGCCACGTAATCGTCTATCGTTTCCCCCGCTTCTTGCTTCCTCTGCTGGAAGTTGTAGCGGTCGATGGAGGTGCACACTGCGGGACGGTAGTGGTTGTCAAGATCTTCGAGGGCATGTTTGAACACGTCAGTGTCCGCTGCCTGTCTGGCGACCGGTGTGAGGTTCTGGAATACCCGTATGCCTTCGGGTCCCAGGTTGTGCAGTAGTATCCTCTTCCTCCTGGCGCTGGAGAACGCCTCCTCATTCTCATCTTCCAGCACCTCGAGGTAATTTTTGAAGTACTCCCTCCAGTCTTCCCATTTCATTTGGGGTTCTCCTGGTCGCGGGAGGAACGGGACCGGCATCGTTAATGCTGATGCCTGCGCACTCATCTTGGCGTCCGCCTGTTTCCTCGGGCTACCTGGCGCTTCTGTCCTCTCTCCCCTTCTTCGGGTCCCTGGGATCTCGTCGGGGCTGCCTGCGCCGTCTCCACCCGATTCCGCCAGGGTCTCTACTGCCGCACCCCGGTTCGCCCCTGACTTTCTTCTTCCTCGTGGACGGCTCACTTACTGCTCTTGCGCCTCCCTCTGGCGTCCGTCAGCCTCTGCCGCACTCTCTCAGTGCGTTGGTGTCTGTCCTCGACCTCCAGGATCTGTTCTCCGCGTGATGACCCTTCCCCGTCGTAGGCCGTCCTCCTTCGTGCAGATTGGGGGCACCTCTCTCACTGTGGGTCTCCGGGTCCGCTTTTTCCGAGCCTCGTCGCCACTGTAAAGTTACTCCTTTGCCTGTAGTGCAAGAACCCCTCAAGGATAAGCAGGAGACAGGTTCTGGGTACTTAAACTGCCTTTATTATCTTTACAGATCACTTCTTCCAAGAGAGCGCCGGGCTGTGAGCTCCGTTCGCTTCTCACGCGCCTCGCTATCTTTCGCGCATGCGCAGTAGCGTCCAAGACGGCCGCTACGCGCATTCCTAATCTGACGTAGTGCGCGTCAACTAGACCGCGACACTACATTGGTGCGTCTGAAAATACTTGATTTTGTAGGGAAAGTGTCCTGCACGACCCATTCTGTGTCTCATGCAATCATGATCATGCTCAAACTAAAGCAGCCGTGCACGGTTTCCATCTGTATTGACATGAGGCTCCCCAGTGGGCCATAGAGAGCGAATGACACATTACTCATACTGACAGAAATAAAAGGCACACTACACGCGAAGTACATGATGAGATGATAGGCGGCACATTTTAAGGGACAGGCTTATTTTTAACGTTTTATTTATGTTTTCAATAGTAAAATACGAAACAACTGTAGTCACAAAGAAACCGGGGCCCAGTCCTTGTGACGAGATTGACGGCTGGTGTTGGTGCTGTCGGAGCGGCCGGAAGGCCCTGTCATGTCGGGACCCGCGACTGGAGTCTGACACTTGCAGTAATCCCCGGAGGCCCAATGATATTACAAGTCTGCGCCGCGCGCTCACTTAAAGAAACACGCAGACACAGGATTACTGGCAAATCAACCTTGGCCTCAATCTCCACTCTGACGTCACCTCTATCCGAGGTCAGTGCTTTAAATGGGAAAAAAAAGTGCAGGTACTCAGGTACTCATCAAATTGAGCTGGGGTCGTGGCAAGAAGGCGGGGCTAGGAGGCGGGACAATGACACTTTTAAAGGGCGCAAGAATTTTTTGGGGAGCGAATAATTACAAATTGCTTACATCTGTAATATATTTTTGATACCCTTGCATGTATTAAAGATACTTTTAACATTCTCCTTCAAATGTTGAATATGAATTTTGTGCACAAATGGCACATGAATCATATTTATTATGCACAGATTCAGCGACAATCACCATTAAGTATCCAACTAAAAAGGAGAGGCGGTGGACAAAGGTATTAATTTAAAGGGCATACAGATTAAACCAGGGTGGAGTGGGTCGTGGCGAAATGGTTGAAGATGCCAATGCCAAGCCAAGAAACCCCATTCCTTGCACAATAGTAAATTGACCCTTACGTAGTAGCAAAGCAAGTGGAGGAAGTCTGAATTAAATAAATGGGTTTCAATATGATCAGTGGCAATTGGCAGTAGAACCACACACACACACACACACACACACAACAGGAGAAAATGTTGGATGAGAAATAATTAGTAAAGTGTACATTTATCCCTCGAGGTATTTTGGTGCTTTCTGAAAGATGTATATTAACCAAGTCAATGTTACTCATTTTATCGATATCGGAAGGATGAAAGGCTGAGTGAACCTCCGAAGATTTAAAGCTGAGACCAAGAGGTCAAACACACATTTTTTAAGTGGATGCATTAGGCCACTGAGTAAGACCTTTGTAAGAATTTGGAACCCAATAGAAGTCCTTAATGATGGGTGGAGCATGCCTCCTCGTTATATCAAGTGCCTATGGACACACAACTTAGCTCGTTTCTTGCAGCAACACAAGCCCTGGACCCCTCCCAGTATGGTTTCAGAGGGGGACACATCACTGAGTCTCCTCATTAAGGCCACAGAAGAGATCAGAGAGGCCGTTGATCGAGGTTGGAGGGCGGCTCTGATCTTGTCGGATCTGTCTGCGGCCTTTGATACGGTCCATCATGGTATCTTGATGGACCGTCTAAAGGAGTGTGGGATCCAATCCAAAGCCTGGGCTTTGCTAAATTCCTTTCTATTCGGCAGAGGACATACTGTTGCATTGGGTGGATATCAATCTAAACCCTTTTCGCTACCCTGTGGAGTCCACAGGGGTCCTCCCTTAGCCCCACTCTATTTAATGTTTATGTTTCATCCTTGGCCCCCATTATTAGAGTATTTGGGTTTGGTCTTACCTCCTATGCGGATGATATCCAAATTGTGGTGTCTCTACGACCAGCTCAGGAAACGGGTATAGATCAACGTTTCCAAGCCTGTATGCAATCAGTTGGGAAATGGATGGCAGAGAATTGTCTGGAGCTTATTTCAGGCAAAACTGAAGTCCTACTGTTTGGAAAGGATACTAATTTTTGGACTCCAAGTTGGTGGCCGGATTCGATTGGCTCTTTCCCT
This sequence comes from Triturus cristatus, assembly GCF_964204655.1. NCBI lineage: Eukaryota > Metazoa > Chordata > Amphibia > Caudata > Salamandridae > Triturus > Triturus cristatus. Next base: position 268,158,083 of record NC_140585.1, read on the forward strand.
CTGTCTTGAAAAAAGGTGAAGAATTTGGGGGTAATTGTGCATGAGAGACTCACCTTTGGGGATCAGGTTAATGCAGTAACATCATCAACTGCATAGGGGGTAAGAACGGTCAGGAAAGTAATGTCATTCCTACCCCTAGGTAGCTGCCAAACAGTGGTCATGGCTCTGGTGCTGTCGAGGCTGGACTACAGTAACAGCCTGTATTTGAATATTCAACAAAAAAGTCTGAATAAACTTCAGCTGCTGCAAAATGCAGCGGCGAGACTTCTGACCGGTACATCCAAATTCTCCTCCATCTCCAAGGAAATGAGGAGGCTGCACTGGCTCCCAGTAAGGAGTCGAGTGTGTTTCAAATCACTTTGCATGGTCTTCAAAACTCTGCATGGCAAAGGCCCAGACTACTTGAACCAGCTGTTCCAGTGGTACATTCCGAAAAGAGCACTTCGCTCATTAGGGGCTAAGCTGGTTTCTGTACCGCCCAGGAGGAAAGCTTTGTGGGGGGGGGCAGAAGCTTTGCTGTGTGCGTGGCGAAAGCCTGGAATGACCTTCCGTTTCGCCTAAGAAACACTACTGATGTGTTAGACTTTAGGATGGGTTTGAAGACCTGGCTTTTTGCTGAATAAACTCAGTTCCTCCTTGCTCGCTGCCTCAGGATAGATATGCTAGGGCCAGGGCACCCTTGGGTAATCGCCGCGCTTTATAAAAGTTATTAACATAACATAACATTTTGGGAAGAGAAAAAAATGAATCTACAGGTCTTTGCACAGAGACAAACTGAAAGTGTGGCCCCTTGTGTAATTATATCTCTAGCGAAGTTGTATTTTGTAAATTGGAAATAGCCTGGGCTATTCATAATCAAAAACTGGGAAAGGCTCCAAGCCCTAATCAGGTTCCCACAGATGTGTTCAAAAGGAACCTGGAAGCGTGGTTGGGCCCTATGACAGCTGCATTTAATGCCGTTTTACTCGAAGGTGAAGTTCCTTATTTATGGAAAAAATCTATAATAGTCCATATTCACAAAAAAGTGCCTATGGAGGACCCTTCGAATTACCACACAATTTCATTATAGTACAGTGTAGGTAAATGTTTTGGTAAACTGCTGTTGACTCACCTGGAAACATGGATGGAGACTAATGGCATAATTTGTCACCTGCAAGCCGGCAGTTGCTGGGGCCAGAGTACGGTTGATCAAGTTTTGCGCTTGCATTTGATATGTTTGAAATGCATTATTTTAAGGAAAACACCACTCTTTCTGATTTTTTATCAATCTAAAGACAGCTTTTGATAGCGTGGTCCGTACCACACCTCAGCAAATTCTGGAAGTCCATGCGGTCCCCAAGTACTTACTGAATCTGTTAATAGGTCTGCTCGCTGGAAACACATCAGCTGTAAAATATGGTCCCAAAGTTGAGTGCACAAATGCATTTGGAATACTCTCTAGGGTCAGACAGGTGCGTGCTGCCCTCAGCCCTTTTTAAAATCTACATCAACGACATCTGGAAGTCACTAATCAACCTTGTACAGAATGTTCCCAAGTTGAGGAACGACCAAATCCCAATCCTGGTGTTCCCAGATGATGCAGTTATTTTAGCATGCACCGAACTGTCTATGCACAGCTTATTGGAAGGCTTTGAACGTTTTGCACATCCCGAAAATTAACACAAAATGTCCAGAAAACTAGGTGTATGGTAATAAAATCAAAGGCCAAATTAAAATTTAAATCAACCTTTAGGATCTATGGTACCTGAGTAGAACAGGTGAGAACCTTTGATTATCTGGACATATGCATTGATGCAAGTTACTCTGGAGCAGTCAAGTAATTAAGTCTAAAATGGTCCTATTTCAACAATCCGAGGCAGTTAGGGAGATTTCCGCGCAATAATCGTTTGATAAAACCAGCCTTGTCAGCATATAAAACCAAAGCAATGGCCACGAGCACCTGTGTTTCGAAATCTGGGGCTATATTAATGCAAAAGTTATGTAAGTAGTGGAAAATGACTTTTTGAGGCTTCTTTTGCTCCTAAGCCCAGGGACTCCAATGGAGGCACTTAGAGCTGCACTGGGAACAAGATCTGCAGTGGATTACATTGCTTTTCGTCCTGTAAGTTACTGTACCCGTATTTTGTCAACACCGGATCTTTTCGAGTATAAAAAGTGCGTGAGGGACATTTTGAGTCTGATAAACTGTAACAAACCGCTGTGGTTTAGACACAAAGAGCACATTCTTAAAGCAAATGGTTGTTCAGACCTATGGTCTCACCCAGATGATATAACCAAATGTATACTACCATTAGGGAAAAGGAAATACTGAGATGTTATGTGGCAAAAATCTACAGACACAAGTAGTGCCTTGTTAACCGAATATCTGGTCCTAAAGGCCGAATCCGGATGGGAACCCTACATTGATATGACTTTTCCAAAAAGGGCTCTTTTTCTCAGCTTCAGACTAGGCACTTTACAGGTCCTCTCATATTCTAAATCGTGGTCCAAGGGCCTTGGTAGGGGAGATGGAACGTATGATTGCTCCTTAGGTGGCCAAGATACTGTGATGCACGTTTTGTTACTCTGCAATAACTTCTTGGCTCTTTTTAAAACTTACCTTCGTCCTTTGTTTTTTAAAACTAGTACGAGGAGCTGTAAGGATGCTCTCCTATTGTGCCACAGAACTGACCACCCGGCGATTTACCAGGCCGTAGCTTCATATATATATACATTGCCTGGAAAAGAAGACAACCGGCTACAACACAGCCAAAGAGTGCCACGTCTTAAAACAGTGAGCAAGGAGAACTGACATTTTTATGATCTTTTATAACCCTATGCTATTTCTGATTGGAGCACGAGTTGGACATTGGGATTAATTTCTACAAATTGCTGCTATTGACTTAAATTGCATCTACATATTGCTGGATGGAAATGTCTCTTGCCAATCGTATGTACTACTTTATTCCATTTGTTGTACAGATATGTAAGTCCTATCAATTATTTTTGTATTTTTCACGGTTGCACTTTTGTGTATAATTCATAGTAATAGCTGGTTGGCTCCTTTTTATCAGCCTGGAAGATACTTCCCATAACTGTTCATGTTGTTTTTTAGGAAATACTTAGTAGAAGTATATTTTATCCAGACAACATTGGCAATGCACGCAGCATTTTATTTTGTCTGTTACAAGGTCTCATAAGACTCTCTTAAATAACTCTGTTCATGCCTAATTGCGCCTTGCGGGTGAAGTATTTTCAAGCCTATCAGGCCATTAGTTTTTAGTTGTCCTTTAGAGATTGTATTTAGCACTTTACTTCACTAATTGTACCATCCTGTGCTCCTTTTCCAACTGCCTTTTATGCATGGTTGCTTGTTATTTGTTCTGTGCACCTAGTCTCCAAAGACAGCCCTCTCCTCTTTTAACCCTGATCTGATGTGGTTGTATTGAATTTTAATATTAATTTTTATATGTTAGCTATTTAGATGTTATACTATTTATATGGCTTATGAAAGCACATAATAGTATTGATTGCCTTGTCATTGAAGATTATTTATGTACATACCACCTTTGTGTGAGATTCACATCAGTTTTACCATATCTATGCTTTGTACCTTGCAGTGTTTTTTTGCTTACAGGCTTTTGTATGATCAGGGAAATTAACCAAAGCGATTCAACAATTTTTTATTTTTTATTTGTACGTCTGAACCAATAAACCTGATTGATTGACACATTACTGCAACAATGAATAATATAATCACTAATCTCACTGGAGCACAGTGGTTTTCCCAAAGCTAAGTTAAGTGCTGGTTATCACCAATTACTCCTTGAACCCACCAACCAATTCATTACCACATTTTCTACTTACTTGAGATGTTATAAAAGACTTAACTTTATATCTTCCTCAGTGGAAGTGTTTCAGAATGCTATAGTGTCCTAAATATAATTGACAACTGTAAAGAAACAGGGCAATTAGTTTGCAGGATGTGAGGTCGGCCCAAGTAATATGTCCACAATTACCCCCTCACTGGGAACCAAGCACCCTGTTGCAGCACTTTACTCTCTGTTAGAGTAGCGAAGCAGAGCAATCCAAGGCGTACTCAGGGTAGGTGGTGTGGCCTAGTAATCACCACTTGTTGGCACTCAGTAATAACACTCAATAAATGATTGTCCAGTCTGTTCTTTTTATTTGTAAAGTACATTTACTACGCACACTACTTGGTACTATGCAGTGATTTACAAATGACATAAGGTAGGTAGACATACCTTGGTGGCATTACATTTGACCCCAAAAATCACAGTATCCCCCTTGTAATGCATCACTTTATCACTGATGTCAGTAACCGTCATTCATTGGAAGTTATTATAATTAATAAAACATTGCAACTGTTAGTAATACCTCTTTAAATATAACAATCACAAGACAATATTATATGTCCCTGTGTTTTTTTTATTTTTTAAACTTAGGCCATAAAATATTTAACCATAAGACCAAATAAGAGGTCACTGCACTTTCAGGCTGTAGAACAAAAGTTCGTCTTGTGAATGCTTGAACTTTGTCTGAAAAGCCAAGGGCGAGGGGTTCATAGTTTACTTGACCCAGTAAAGTTAGGGTCACCTTTAACACTTTTTGGGGGGGACTGCGGCATTCCTGCAACCTTCCGCACAACTTTGGTGGTGCCCCTGCCATCCTGGGGCCACCACATGCAGCTAAACTTTGGGCCTTGGGAAGCTTCGCAGGGCATTATGAGGTGATCTTTGATGTAACTAGATTCTACGTTCCAGCTTGGAGTGTGCGGCATGTGGGGTTCAAGATTTTTTTCATTGTGGATAGTCGAGGAAAGCTGGAAATTAACAGGATCATCAGTAGTAAGCTTGCTACCACGGTGACAAGCACACCTTAAAGTTGGTTTTTCATTAAGTTTTTTTTATTTTTTATGTTCTTATTTTTGGACTTGGTATCTAATACTGGCTGGACATCTCATATTTAGGGAAACATGTATTGTGTTGTTAAGAATGTGTTGGGCCCGATTCACAGAACAAACTTAAGACAAAATCCTAAACTTACTACCATTTTGGTATTCACAGAATGCACTTACTACTTCTGGTATTCACAGAATGAACTTACTACTTTTGCTATTCACAGAATGAACTTACTACTTTTGCTATTCACAGAATGGATTCACGACTACTAACTTTACGTCCGCACTCGGGCCGGAATTTCCACCTCCGGAGCGGAAATCCCGCACCCGGAGCGGGAAGTCCGCTTACGGGCCGGAAGTTCCGCTTACGGGCCGGAAGGTCCGCTCACGGGCCGGAAAAACCGCTCACGGGCCGGAAGTTCAGATTTGGGGCCAGACTACATTAACTGTGGCCATCGATCATTTGAGCCAAGGATAAACACCTGTCCAAGTCCCTATCATCCCCCACCATGCATCAGCTGACACACTCCAGCCAATCCCAGCCAACAGCTCCAGTTTGCCATGATGTTGCTAGTGCCTACCATCCCCCACCATGATCCAGCTGAAGCCAATTAACACTAATTGACCAGCAGCAAAAAACATTTAAAAGCAGCACACAGTGAATGAACAGGTTTGGCCACAGCGAGTTTGTGTTTGCATGCTGACACTGGCTGAGAACAATGGAGATACTGAAAAGGAAGAGGAATTTCACAGCAGAGGAGACCACCATGCTTGTGGAGTTCATAGTGAGGCACCACAAACGCCTCTATGGACTCCCACCCTACTGCACCAGTGGGGCACAGAAGGCAGCCCTGTGGCAGCAATTATCCACTGCTGTCACAGCATTGGGGGAGGAGAGGGTGCACAGTCCAGGACATCAAAAAAAAGTGGCAGTATGAGTGGCTGAGGGTGAAGGAGAAATACCCCCAAATTGAATTACATCGGATCCTCCCTGCTGCATACTCTGGACCCCGCATCTGCCTCACCCCACTAGAGGAGGATATCCTGACCACGATACACCCCCACTTGGTCCATGGGCTGCCTGTTAGTGACGTCCGCTACGTGGTACCAGGTAAGTGGGATGAAAAGGAAAAGTGCATGAAAAGATTGTCTGTGTTGCACTGTCATTGTGAATAAGGAAGTAGTCCAAAGTGTATATAAAAATCATAGCCAGTCAGAGACTCATGTGTCACCCTCTGTATGTAGCACCACAAGTCCCACAATCCTTAGCGATGGAAATGGCAAATCCCTCCCCCACTTTAGAAAACATGGGCACTGTACTGTTGCAGTAATACACCAGCCTGCTAAGTAGCAATTGACAAATCTCAGCAGAGATGCGCCAGTAACAATGCGACACGCAATCCAACTCTTGTGCAACCGCGGATGCGTCACATTTACAATGCGGTGCACTGTGGCGCAGGGATAGACAGATGTGTGTCGCAACTGATGGCATTAGGGGGGTGCTTTGCTGGAGTAGTGTCGCAAGCGAGACGCAAATCCAACAATGTCCATGGACCGCCTACACCTAACGTTCTGTGCCACTCATTACATGTGCCTCAAGCAGGCGTAAGTTTGCATAGCACCACCCTATGAAAAGTGACTCTGTGAAATCTCGTCGATTACACTGCATCACATGTATGAGGCATAACCAAAGAAACGCACACCCTGCCTACATCACAGCTGATGCATGTTTATTGTTGCGCAGGACTGCACAACGTGACGCATCCCCATAGATGCATTACGTTGTGAATAAGTCTAAATGTGTCACCTGTATTACCCCACCTCTGTGTCACAGAAGTGACGCAACTGCGGTGTAAATGTATTACAAGGGGCGTGTAAACCTGCCACTAAATATCAAAGAAGTAAACCACCCTGTGCCAGCTTAAAGCACAAAGCAGAAGGTGAGAGAATCATCAGATCCAAAAGTCAGACACCTATTCTGTTGTACATTTCCCACCCTGCCACACCATTACGTCCCCAGTGCACCACTGCTCCTACCTGCCCAGTCTGCGGCAGTACTGCACAACACTGTTAGCATGCAGAAGAAATGGGGAAATCACAGAAAAGTTCCACAAGCACATTTCCCATTTGTTTACTTTTCTCTCTTCTCACCCATTGACACATTCAGCCAGAGCACAGACAACTGCCGTAGCAGAGGTCCCTGCATCTACTGGGAGGAATCACCACCGCACAGAGATAGGCATACCACCCTCACCGACTGGTAAGTCAAAGTGGTCAGGCAATGGTCAAAAAGCATACATTGTCAGGAGTGACAGAGGGACATATAGTGGCCACATATGAAAGTCAGTACCAAAAGCTGGAGCAAAGCTTCACTCCTTGACCCGGCGCACAGCTTGTAGCTTCCACATTAATTAGCTTGAATCCTTAATGACGTTTGGAGAAATGAATGATCAAAGTAGACCGTGATTCTTAGTTCATTAATTTTATTTCCTTCGATTTTCACTCGTGAGAAAATTACATCTTAAACTGCTTCTCATGCCGCGGGTATGCTAATCCAAGCCTTTTCCCGGGCACGCCTTGCGGCATAAAACATCCTCAGTTGCGAATCTTATACCCAATGCATTTCGGGCTATTTAAAAGCCCTTCTTCAGGGGTTTGCTACAAATAAAGAAAGATTGCTGTTAAAATGCGATTTCAAAAACACTCTCATGCACATTCTACATACACCATTCAAATCGATGTCATGTATTTATATAGCGCTTTCCCTCTAAATACAAGACTGGGTAACTACTACAATCTTATCTGAGAAACCCACAGACCTACTTCATCAACCCCCTGATTGTAACCTTCTTCCTAATACATGAATAACACACTAATGTTCACCCCTGCTGCTATACTCGCTGCTTACTACCTTCTTAATTGCTGAAACAGTTAATCCTTACCGCTTAGTAGCACCTTAGGCAGCTGAATGTTAATGACGGGGAAGATCATTAACATTCAGCTGCCTAAGGTGCTACTAAGCGGTAAGGATTAACTGTTTCAGCAATTACGAAGGTAGTAAGCAGCGAGTATAGCAGCAGGGGTGAACATTAGTGTGTTATTCATGTATTAGGAAGAAGGTTACAATCAGGGGGTTGATGAAGTAGGTCTGTGGGTTTCTCAGATAAGATTGTAGTAGTTACCCAGTCTTGTATTTAGAGGGAAAGCGCTATATAAATACATGACATCGATTTGAATGGTGTATGTAGAATGTGCATGAGAGTGTTTTTGAAATCGCATTTTAACAGCAATCTTTCTTTATTTGTAGCAAACCCCTGAAGAAGGGCTTTTAAATAGCCCGAAATGCATTGGGTATAAGATTCGCAACTGAGGATGTTTTATGTCGCAAGGCGTGCCCGGGAAAAGGCTTGGATTAGCATACCCGCGGCATGAGAAGCAGTTTAAGATGTAATTTTCTCACGAGTGAAAATCGAAGGAAATAAAATTAATGAACTAAGAATCACGGTCTACTTTGATCATTCATTTCTCCAAACGTCATTAAGGATTCAAGCTAATTAATGTGGAAGCTACAAGCTGTGCACCGGGTCAAGGAGTGAAGCTTTGCTCCAGCTTTTGGTACTGTTAGTCAGCGCGTGAAACCAGGGCAGTTCACGCAACCCAGGAAGCACGCATCAGAGTTAAGAGTCTGTAATATTTTGTGGTAATACGGAAATAATTGAGCAAGTCAGGTGTGCACGGCTACTCGAAGTTCAACATTGTTATCAGACTGCCCGATTTGCAAGTTGCACCCTTCAAGGAAGAATGGACATTAAAACTGATGGAACATGATTACGCACGTGAGATACGTTCTCAGACATTTAAGGAATTTTGTGAATTAACATGTGAATTCATCGTGCTTATGGACATTAACATTTTTTGTAACAACTTATTTGTTGAAATTGCCAGTTCGAAAACATATGCATGTATTTTGAAGAATCGAGTCATCTTGAGCATAGCGCCACAACAAACACAATCGGGGAGGGCGGGGCATAGTTTTTAAGTACAGTGAATTACTACGGGTCTAGCATACATGAGACAACAGGTAGAAGAGTTCAATCAGGGAGATTTACTCACGGAATTAACGAGCGGTGGACTCTGGGACATGTAGTTTTATAAGAGACATAGAGACTACAGGGAGGCTGTGATAGGTTGAGTAGTAGAGGCGGGGCACAGTCACATGGTTTAAACTAATGGGGAAACCTTGGTATGATTTTTTACATCGAGTTACGGAGGAAGCGTTCGTGACGGGGAACATCATTAACATTCAGCTGCCTAAGGTGCTACTAAGCGGTAAGGATTAACTGTTTCAGCAATTAAGAAGGTAGTAAGCAGCGAGTATAGCAGCAGGGGTGAACATTAGTGTGTTATTCATGTATTAGGAAGAAGGTTACAATCAGGGGGTTGATGAAGTAGGTCTGTGGGTTTCTCAGATAAGATTGTAGTAGTTACCCAGTCTTGTATTTAGAGGGAAAGCGCTATATAAATACATGACATCGATTTGAATGGTGTATGTAGAATGTGCATGAGAGTGTTTTTGAAATCGCATTTTAACAGCAATCTTTCTTTATTTGTAGCAAACCCCTGAAGAAGGGCTTTTAAATAGCCCGAAATGCATTGGGTATAAGATTCGCAACTGAGGATGTTTTATGTCGCAAGGCGTGCCCGGGAAAAGGCTTGGATTAGCATACCCGCGGCATGAGAAGCAGTTTAAGATGTAATTTTCTCACGAGTGAAAATCGAAGGAAATAAAATTAATGAACTAAGAATCACGGTCTACTTTGATCATTCATTTCTCCAAACGTCATTAAGGATTCAAGCTAATTAATGTGGAAGCTACAAGCTGTGCGCCGGGTCAAGGAGTGAAGCTTTGCTCCAGCTTTTGGTACTGTTAGTCAGCGCGTGAAACCAGGGCAGTTCACGCAACCCAGGAAGCACGCATCAGAGTTAAGAGTCTGTAATATTTTGTGGTAATACGGAAATAATTGAGCAAGTCAGGTGTGCACGGCTACTCGAAGTTCAACATATGAAAGTCAACCAGAGATGAAAAAATAGCTGCATTACTACTGGAGTTGTCAATGGACATCCACCTTCAGCAAATTATATTTGCGAACAGCAAAAGACAACATATTAAATATCTTGGCTCATCAAACCTTCGTAATTGCGGAACATGACATGTTTTTCAGCAACAGCCCCAGACCTGGGAATCCAATCCTGTTATCAAGTGCCACAACTAGTCAAAAGGGTGTCCCCACTATGTCGTAATGGTGTCTGTAGACATAATCAATAAATCTAATTTGCAGAAATATGGCAATGATGAACAAGAAGTGAGATACCAGGGTCAGTATTATTGACAATGCATACACTGTCCAACTTTGAATGTTTCCAATATAGATCAAATGCCCAGTCCACACAGCTGGTCATGTACCACTTACATTGGCTGGCTTTTGTGTTGTCCATCAACAAAACACGATAGTGGACCTCACATCATGATCCGTAGACATCTCATTGTGATATAGGTTGCATCCAGGTAGTGGGCACATTCGAAGTTATGTGGGAGCAATCATGATATTAAGTATAACACACTTCAGCAACGCTGGTGCCCACAACTGCTTGTGCTCATCCTTTGTGCCAGAAATCTAGTGCATCACATGTGGCTGCAGGAATGTAAAGTAGCAAAACACACTTATCATTGTAGGAACAATGAGGTACTCCCATAATCAAAGACACACACTGACTTCGGCTACAAGGTTGGCTGTGACATCTGTTCAGGGCCCACACACTATTCTGGTGCTGGGCCAAGGGAAGTAAACCCAAGAATAAATCAGGCTGAATGCTCATTAAAAGTGCCTTTCACCTCCGCCGTATGTTGTATGTGTTGTATAACACTGTTCTCTTCCAGGGGATCCTCATCAATAGTCATAAGCACTGAATATTCCCACCCATGTGCGGGGACCCCGGAAATAATAAAATCATATATGTAAAAAACATACATATATACAGCTCTGTATATGTATAAACATATATTATTTTTTCCCAAGCAAATGCAGCCCCTAAAAAAGAAGGCTAGGAAATGTATAAATACACATCCAATAATACATATAGGTATAATAAAACACCTAAATCTCTCTTTTTTTTTTTTTTTAATGAGGTAAACACTCATGAGAAAGCAAAAAAGAGAAAACTGTGGGAAACACAGATCCACAACACATTGCTAGCCTGCAGGCTGCATTGCAATACAATACCATAGAGACTGAAAAGCCCTGTATAGGTAAAAACTGGCACCGTGCCTTTAAGCCAGCCCTGGCTTCCATATCCCATCATGCCTCAGGGGTGACAGTTAGGTCAGTTGTTCTTTCCGGCTCCTTCAGTCAGGACCCTGGAATTCAGCTCTCTTCTTTTTGACTTTTTAGTCAAGAATTATTTGCATTATAGTAATTTTTTGGACTTCCTCTTATTAATTTCTGGGAAGAAGTCAGTATCCTGTATTTTTCTGACTGTTTTTCTGCTATTTTTGTCAGAAATATGCCTTCTTTATTTATTCCATGTCCATCTTGTGGAAAAAAGAAGGACTCTTCAGACACACATGACGTGTGTATTGTCTGCCTGCCGGATTCTCACTCTCCAGCAACATGTCAGCATTGTAAAGACCTTTCTAAAAGGACTTTAAAGGAGAGAGAGAGGATTAGACTCTACGGCTTGTCAGAACGGTCGACGTCGAGGCAGCTGGTCCCTGTTTGCTCCCCATCGGCGTCGGGCTCGGCGTCGAAGACTCCAGCGGCGGGATCGTCGCTGAGAGGTGAGGAGTCCAGGGGTAGTCATGCTGCAAAAAGAAAATCGTCGTCGACTTTAGATGCAGCGGCGAAGCGGATGCGTTCGTCGTCGACGACTTCGACGTCTAAGAGATCGGCGTCGAAGGATCGGCGTCACAGGTCGACGTCTAAAAGGCATCTTTCGACGTCAAGGGAAGATCGACCGACGTCGAAACAGAGACATCGTTCGACGTCGAAGGATAGACATCATTCGACGTCGAGAACTGCGAGACAGTCGACGTCGCAAGAGGTTCGTAGGCGTTCGACTCCGAAGTCTACGTCGACGTCGAGACCAAGATCATCGTCAAGACCAAGTTCGCCGTCGAGGAAAGATCGATCGTCGGCGAAGAAAATGGCGACGTCGAGGCATTCGTCGTCGGAGCATTCGACGTCGAGGCAGGCGCCTCCGTCAAGACCGATGTCGAGGCAGGAGCCTTCGTCGGAGTTGACGTCGAGGCAGGTGCCTCTGTCGGAGTCGACGTCGAGGCAGGTGCCTCCGTCCTTGCAGGTCTCCAAGGCTTTGGAGAAGTCCATAACGTCGAGGCGAGATTCCCCGTCGGGGTCTAGACCTCCGTTCAGACCAAGTCCTCCGTCGACGACGAGGTTCTCGACGTCGAGGCAAGAAAAATCTCCATTGATCCTCGAGGAGTCAAGTCCCAGGTCTCCGGTGATAGACCTATCGCCGTCGAGGCGGTCCTCTGCAGAGGGTACTCAGGAGGTGTCGCATGTTCGCCTTACGATCCGGCCAGTTTCAAGGCGCAAATCCCCTCATAGACTGGTATATACGACTGAATCACCACGTCTTACATCTATCTCGCCATCAGGATCAGAGGGCTCGAGTTCAAGGTCCGAGTCACCGGAAATTGTGAATCAATCTCCAGTGCCTGCAAGAGAAATTAGTCCGCTGGAAGAGGGACATGCTGTACCTCAAAGTCCCGCAAGAGAGATACCTCAGGACTTGGCTATGTCTCACGCAGTCAAGGCCTCACTAACAAGGTTAAGAGGCATGGACTTCCCAGCGAGACCGGTCAGATCACGTTCTCGGGGAAGAGATTCTCGACGTCGCTCTCGAACACCAAGGAGGCGATCCAGATCCTCCTCCCACAGGAGAGAGTCGACCAGATCGGAGAGAAGGCGCCGTAGGACCCCTTCTTCCTCCCCGTCATCTAGATCATCCAGAAGGGATTATTCGCCGACACTCTCGGAGACACCACCCTCCAGGGTATCTCCGGTGGATGATATCTCTACTTTTCAGGAAGTGTTGTGTAGAGGAGCTACAAAATTAAATATCCCTATGCCGGTTCAGGAGATCACCTCCTCCATAATCTTTGAAACTCTTCATGAACGAGCAGTGTCACGTCCACTGTTGCCGTTAGTCCCTGGTTTGCTGCAACCAGTAATGGATATTTTTCTCACGCCAGCGACCACCAAATCTGCACCGGCGCGGATTCTGAAGAAGTACCGTCCTGCCCCGGAAGATCCTCTGTTCCTAAGATCAGATCCTCCACCGGACTCTGTCATCACCGCTGCTGCTAGAAAGACGCATGCAGTAGCGGGGTCTTCAACGGTGCCCCCAGATAAAGACAGTAAGACGCAAGACTCTTGGGGGAGGAGAGTTTGCGGTTCGGCATCTTCTAGCCTAAAGGTGGCCAGCGCCTCAGCGCTTCTGGGGCGCTATGATAGATCTTTGTGGGACTCTCTCCAGAGGTTCATTGAAAAAGTTCCATCAGAGGATAGACGGGACTTTGAAGAAATTTTGCACGAGGGGAGTCTGGTTTCTAACCAGGTCATAAGTGCAGCGGCAGATGGGGCAACACTAGCAGCACATTCATATACCCATGGAATCACAGCCAGAAGATCATCTTGGCTCAGATTGACGGCCTTGAACCCGGAAGCGCAGGCGAGAATTCTAAATCTGCCTTTCTCGGGCAATTCACTTTTTGGGTCTCATGCGGACGAAGAAATGGCCCGTATGAAAGCAGAACTGGAGACCATGAAAGCCGTGGGGCTTGAAAAGAGGAAAGAGTTTCGACGCCGCAGGGGAAATGACAGGCGTAACTACCAACAGAGGGTTCAAACCCCTCAGTGGCAGAAGAACCAGGACCAGCAAGGTCAAAAGAAGCAGCAGTACCAGTCCCGCAGACCATCCAGGGGACGCGGTAACAACAGGCAGTCAAACGCTGGAAACAAGGCCCCAGGGAAGCAATGAGGAACCGCTTCCTCCGATGCTGTCCACCGCTCCGGTGGGAAGAAGTGTTGTGCATCATCTTCCAGAGTGGCAATCCATCACTAAGGACAAGTGGGTTCTCAATATACTGCGGCATGGGTACTCGCTTCGTTTCCGAAGCCACCCTCCATCGATTCCTCCTGTTCATTCGGCCCAGCATCTAACGCAGCTCAGGGAAGAGGTGGCGTCTCTTCTGCTCAAATCTGCAATAGAAAAAGTACCCAAAAACCAAAGAGGAAAGGGAGTTTACTCCAGATACTTTCTGATTCAAAAAAGGAGTGCGAAGGTAGAGTTCAGACCCCTTTTGGATCTACGGATACTGAACAAACACATAAGAAAGGAAAAATTTCGCATGCTGGCGCTCCACCAAATATATCCTCATCTCCGGTTGGGCGATTGGATGTGTTCGCTGGACCTTCAGGACGCATATTTCCATATTCCCATCCAACGGAATCATCGGAAATTTCTCAGGTTTGCGGTGGGGAACTCTCACTATCAGTTCAAGGTTCTTCCATTTGGCCTGAAGTCAGCCCCTCGAGTATTCACAAAATGCGTGGCAGTAGTAGCGGCTGCTCTGAGGCAGGCAGGAGTCTTCGTCTACCCCTACCTAGACGACTGGCTAATAAAGGGTCCATCGCCTCAGAGTGTTCGATCGCAGCTGTCGCTTTGCCTGAACTTATGTCGCAAGTTGGGTCTCAGAGTGAATGCCAAAAAGTCCAATTTTTCACCAACACAGAGGATCCACTACCTGGGTGCAACTATAGACTCCGTAGTAGGAAAAGTGTTTCCTTCGGAGGAAAGACAGTCATCCATTATCCTCAAGGGCAGGCAGATTCTATCCAACAATCTGTCGTCGGCAAGACAAATCTCATCTCTGCTGGGGGCCATGGCATCCTGCATTTTCCTAGTGCCCAATGCCAGGCTGAGGATGCGTCCTCTACAGCAAGATCTCGAGGACAAATGGGATCAAAGGAACTCCCTGTGGGAAGAAAAAGTTTGCCTTTCCTCAGCGGCCAGGCAGTCAGTCAAGTGGTGGCTGAAGCCACTGAATCTGCAAGTGGGGATCCCCTTCCATCAAGAGCCCCCAACTCAGACCTTAATCACCGACGCATCCCTTCAAGGCTGGGGTGCGCATTTCGGGTCTCTGCAAACTCAGGGACGGTGGTCCAGCAGCGAGCAGTTGTACCACATCAACATGCTGGAGCTCAGGGCAGTCCACCTAGCCCTCAAAGCGTTCCTGCCTGCGATCACGACGAGTACCATTCTAGTACAGACGGACAATACCACCACAATGTACTACCTGAACAAACAGGGGGGTACTCGATCCAGGACGCTCTCGCTGTAAGCTCAGTCCCTGTGGCACTGGATCCTAGCAAGGAACATCTCATTGAAAGCGGTGCACCTACCAGGAGAACTCAACGTGCAAGCGGACTTACTCAGTCGTCATTTTCAAGAACCAGAAGACTGGGTAATAAACGACGAGGTGTTAGAAGACATCTTCGGGGAATGGGGGCGTCCGCAAGTGGATCTCTTCGCGGACGAGCACAACACAAAATGCCGAGGCTTCGCCTCAAGATACCATCGACCAGGATCCCTAGGGAATGCCCTTTTGATCAATTGGTCAATGACATTTGTGTACGCTTTTCCGCCTCTCCCACTAATCCCCAAGGTGGTGACCAAGCTGCAGAATTCATCTGCCAAGATGATCCTCATAGCACCGGACTGGCCGAGGCAGTGGTGGTACACGGATCTCCTGCACATGTCGATCCGCCCCCACAAACGGCTGCCGTGCAGGCCGGACTTGTTATCCAAGATGCAGGGGAAGATTTACCATCCCAGCCTTCCCTCGCTGAGCTTAACAGCATGGCTCCTGAAGTCCTCCAGTATGGACATCTGAACCTCCCTCAAGAGTGTATGTCCATACTTAAGGAAGCCAGGAGGCCTTCGACAAGACATTCCTACTTGTGTAAGTGGAAAAGATTTTACATTTGGTGTGCTCAGCATCATTATGATCCAACAAAATGCCAGGAGGATGTAATTTTGCCCTATCTTCTTCATTTAGCGAGGGCAGGGTTGAAATTTTCATCCATAAAGGTTCACCTAGCAGCCATAACAGCATACAGGCGTTCGCCTTCGCAGCAGTCATTTTTTAAGTTGCAGGTGGTGAAGGATTTCTTGCAAGGTCTCAAGAAAGTCTATCCCCCTGTTAGACCTCCCTCTCCTTCCTGGGAGCTAAACTTGGTTCTGTCAAGGCTCATGGGTTCTCCCTTTGAGCCTATTCATAAGGCTAGTCTACAGCACCTCACATGGAAGACAGCCTTTTTAATAGCCATCACTTCAGCACGGAGGGTCAGTGAGATACAGGCCCTCTGTTCTAAAGAACCCTACACTACGCTTCATCTCAATAGGGTAGTGATGAGGACTCATCCATCATTCCTGCCTAAGGTGGTTTCGGACTTTCATGTAAACCAAGCCATCTCCTTGCCAACCTTTTTTCCCAACCCCTCCTCTCCGGCAGAGAGGGCGTTGCATTCTTTAGATGTCAAAAGGGTCCTAAAATTCTATCTAGAAAGGACTAAGAATGTTAGGAAATCTGATCAACTGTTTGTGAACTACGGGGTTGTCCGTATGGGCTTTGCTGCTTCCAAACGTTCCATTGCTAGGTGGATTGTTTCAAGTATTACATTGGCCTACCAACTGGCTCAGAAACCATTGGGGGCGCGCCCTAGAGCGCATTCTACAAGAGGAAAAGCGGCTACCGCTGCTTTTCTCAATAATGTCCCACTCTCCGAGATCTGCAAGGCAGCCACTTGGAGATCTGTCCACACCTTTATCAGACACTATTGTCTGGATTCGGACACCAGAGCAGACACTCAAGTAGGACAAGCCTCCTTGAGGAATCTGTTCCATACATAATCATTTTCATGATTTTCTTTCTCCATGTGTGGTACAATCTTTTTTTCATTTGCCTGCAGGTGGAAGGTGAGCTTGCTACTCTATTCAGTGCTTATGACTATTGATGAGGATCTCCTGGAAGAGAAGGGTAAGTTACTTACCTGTAATCCTAGTTCTCTTCCAGGGGTATCCTCATCAAAGTCATAAGCAACCCACCCACCTCCCCAGGCAAATGAGAAGAAGTGTATTATTCATTATGGAAAGGATATATCTTTGTGTTTAGGACTACGGTCCCGCAAAGAACAACTGACCTAACTGTCACCCCTGAGGCATGATGGGATATGGAAGCCAGGGCTGCCTTAAAGGCACGGTGCCAGTTTTTACCTATACAGGGCTTTTCAGTCTCTATGGTATTGTATTGCAATGCAGCCTGCAGGCTAGCAATGTGTTGTGGATCTGTGTTTCCCACAGTTTTCTCTTTTTTGCTTTCTCATGAGTGTTTACCTCATTAAAAAAAAAAAGAGAGAGAGATTTAGGTGTTTTATTATACCTATATGTATTATTGGATGTGTATTTATACATTGCCTAGCCTTCTTTTTTAGGGGCTGCATTTGCTTGGGAAAAAATAATATATGTTTATACATATACAGAGCTGTATATATGTATGTTTTTTACATATATGATTTTATTATTTCCGGGGTCCCCGCACATGGGCGGGAATATTCAGTGCTTATGACTTTGATGAGGATACCCCTGGAAGAGAACTAGGATTACAGGTAAGTAACTTACCCTTGTCCTGCATCACAAAATGCTCACTAATGGCATTTGAACCCATGCAAGATCAGACCCTTGTGGCTAATGAAAGGATGACACAAAATGTATGCCAAGTGAGTGCAGTATGGACATACAATAGTACAATGTGTCATATGAAGTGACCAAAACACAACCGGCTTGCAATTCAATGATCGGAAACACTATGATGAAAATAGCATGGCTGAGGCCAACACTGATGCCAGTTGTGTACCTTTGAGATGGGTGTAGGGGCTGCTAAGGTGAATCTTCATGCAGTTACACCTGCAAAATGACTTAGCTGAAGAGCAACACTCTAATCCAGTGCAGGCGGAAGGCATCAAAGCTTCTCAGCTTATCCGCATGTGTGATCATAACCAAATGTTACAATCTGCTTGCCTCCTCTCCTACCGTATTCACATGTATAGGTGAGTGTTTGACATATGAGGTTTGGATGTCTGCTGTACAAGACACCAATCGTTGTCAGCTAAGTAGTACCATGATCTTGGAAATAGAGTACGCAAAGAGAGGACACTCAAAGAATGGACCTAAGACATCTGTGTTCTCTCATTCAAAAATGAGCTGTGTGACTACATGCGTGGGGAAGCACAAATGAGCAACATCATGTCCCTGACTATTGCACATCTCACACATGAACCCCTTTCTGACTTGTCAACAGACAACATTAGACTCTGGAAATATGTAAGTCTGAATGGCAAAGGTGAAAGCAGTGTAATGCGGAGGATTCCGGGATCATTCATCCCTTCCTATCAGTAACCTTCTCATGCACGTGTGTCTGTTGATGTGTCATCTTATTGATGTCAGTGCTGTGTGGAGGTAATGGCTGGCAACTGCTGCATGTGAGCAGGTGCCCACATGTAAAGATCATGAGCTAAACATGCTGCAAATTGTTCGTGATTACCCACAAATGGTCATTGAGAATGACATGTTGGCTCAGAGCTACCATCTGTGGTTGAAAAATATAGACCTGTATGTCTCATCACAGCTGCTGACAGGATGACACCACAGCAGCGGACACCATCCCGGGGACTGCATGACATCCTGGTTGCAGCAGTGAAACCCTCGCGCACCCGTCATTCAGGTAATTCTAGCATGAGGTGTGTCTGTTGATGTGTCATCTTATTGATGTCAGTGCTGTGTGGAGGGAACGGCTGGCAACTGCTGCATGTGAGCAGGTGCCCACATGTAAAGTTCAGGAGCTAAACATGCTGCACATTGTTCGTGATTACCCACAAATGGTCATTGAGAATGACATGTTGGCTCAGAGCTACCATCTGTGGTTGAAAAATATAGACCTGTATGTCTCATCACAGCTGCTGACAGGATGACACCACAGCAGCGTGCACCATCCCGGGGACTGCATGACAGCCTGGCTGCAGCGTTGAAACCATTGCGCACCTGTCCTTCAGGTAATTCTATGTCAGGACTGGAGGCGAGGATTATGCCTTCTTTCTCCACTTTAATCAATAGCAGCGAAGTACAACAGAAACTACATTTCCCATGAACCAAAGGGAAAATGTAGTCAAAACAAACACGTAACATTGACCAATCAGAGGGCCAGCACAGTGTCCAATCCGGGGCCGGATGCCCAATATAGTCCATCAACTGTGTCTCCTCCTCCTCTTTCTTCGCTGCTACGCAGCAAGTTAAGTACACGTTTTCTTTTCTGTGACAGTTATTGCTGTATTTATGATAACTTGTGTATATTTCACTGATATTGTGCTTCGGATGTTTTATGCTTATGTTTGGTGACTAGCGCTTCGCGCTACATTGGTAATGGTTGTTGGGTTTGATGTTCGTCAAGCGCGACTTGACTAGATAGCGATCCGATTTGTTTCTCTTCAGTTTGTACACGCTTGTGGCGTGCTCGGTTTCACCAGCGTAGGGACAGCGCTGGGGGTGTTTGGCCGCGGGTACGGGTTTCCTGTGCCTACGCGGTGTCAGCTGGCTGCGCTCCTGGTCCTCCCGCCGCCAGAGGGCGAGAGAGGCTGTGCACCGCGTCGCGTTCGTTTGATCTCACTTCAAAGGGGGATTTTTCAAACGACGCGCGCGCGGTGCACTGGAGCCCTGATCTGAGGAGAACGCCGGGTTCGGTGTAGGCAGCAGTGGAGCGTTTAAAAAGGCTGCGCTGCCAGTACTCTGCTACGCTTGTTGCCCATGTCCAGTTCTGTGGGGCGCAGGCTGTATATTTTATTTGAACGCCTCTGGAGAGGTCTGTAATTATCAGACAAGGGACTTTGCCCAGATCAGTTCACCCGGTGCAGGGTGTGTTTGTTTGGACGTACAGTTGGCCAGCAGGTAGTCCCTCGGGCTTGAACCCGGTATCTGGTGGTGAAAAGTACCACGTTTTACAAATATTAACCGGCTGATACCCAGCCTTGTAAAGAGAAGGTCTATTCCTTCCTGCCTTTTCAGGCCGCCTCTGCTTTTCCCTCTCTTGTGGTGACTGTACCCCTTCCGTATGGAGTATTATGATGAGTTTCCCGAGGAGGAAGAGGATCCCCTCGCCGATATGCCCTGGGGTGATGCCTTTTATGAGGCTATGGACACGTCCATTTACCGGGCAGTGGACCAGGCAATATCCCCCTTGGAGTCTAGGCTTTCTTCTCAGATTCAATCTGCTTTTGCCCAACTCTCCCAACAGTTATCTTCCCAACCCTCCATCCCTTCGGGTATTTCACCGGATCCCATGGGGTCCCCTCCTGCTAAGCGTATCCGCGACGCAGGGGTGGACGGAGATGCCTTTGATCGCCTTAGACAGGCGTTTCTAGATAGCCACAGGTCAGTTCCGGCTAATCTTTCCCTCCCTACGGGCCCGGTTCCTCCTTCAGGTGATACTTCCACCCCCTCTCTCCCGGGTCCGTCTACCACTCCCCCAGGTACGTCGGATATGCTAGATCCCAATGATATTGTCCACCCACGGTCTTCGGACTGGACTCCTGCGGACAAAGTAGCAGCCTATGTGGCCGCCCACATTAGACGTCCTCTAGAAAAAGAGGCCCGTAACTGCCTTCGGGCGGAATGCCCTCGCCCAACTCTGGAGGGGAAGGTGTCCCTCACCCCTGAGATTGACCCGCGTATGGGTACCTTTCTTCAAAAGTTCATTAGAGACCCAAAAAAGGGGATTGACAGATCCTGGAGGGCTTGCCAGGATAAGCTCCTGGACGCTTTGGGGCCCATCACAAAAATCTTAGACATGGCAGAGGAGGCTAAGGAGTCAGGCTCCATTATTTCCCCGGAGATTCTGTCCGGTTGGGCGCAGCGTGTGGTGATTTTCATGGGAAATGCGAAATGTGCCCTTTCCACCGAGTGTCGCCGGTCCCTTCTTATTAAGATTGATCCAAAGTTAGGCGACCTGGCAGACTCCGAAGCTGGTGCTGTGGCCCAGGGTGGATTGTTTGGTGAGCCCTTTGTCAAGGAGCTTGGAAAATTCGTGAACACGTTCACTTCTTTAGATCGGGCACAGTCTACTATCAAGAAGGTGTTCCCTCGTGTTTTTCGCGGGGCCGGCCGAGGCAGGGGTCGCTCGGCCGGTCGTCAGCAACGCCAGCAGGCTCAAAGAGGCTCCGGACAATACCAGGACCAGTCCCGGTTCGGCAATTTTTACCCCACGCGTGGACGACGGGGTAAAGGCAGAGGATTCCGTGGAGGAGCTGCAACCTCTAGTCCAGGTGAGAATTCTCCCTTCTTCCCCTCTAGGCATAGGGGGACGGTTGGCGGGTCGAGTCCAGGTTTGGCAAACCATCACGCGCGACGCTTGGGTTCTGCAAACTGTGAGGGGTTTTCGCCTAGAATTCCAGGGGTCCCCGGTTCAGTCGACTTTGCCCCGGCCCATTCATTTTTCAGCGGAAGACGCGGTCTTGGTAGACGCAGAGGTTTCGTCACTCCTGGCGAAAGGCGCTATCGTTGTTTCGTCTCCCCACCCTCAAGGGTTTTTTAGCAATATTTTTCTGGTCGACAAGACCGACGGAGGCAAGAGGCCTGTGATCAATTTAAGCGACTTCAACCAGTGGTTGGTATATCGGCATTTCAAGATGGAGGGAATCCATCTTCTTCTGGACGTGTTGAGGCCCCTCGACTGGATGGTTCGTTTGGACCTCAAAGACGCCTATATGGTGGTCCCGATTTTTCGACCCCACCGTCGGTTCCTACAGTTTTTCTGGGGTCATCGCACATACGAGTTCACATCCCTCCCGTTCGGTCTCTCCTCAGCTCCCTGGTGCTTCACCAAGGTTCTCAGGCCAGTGGTGGAGTATCTACGATCCAGGGGGTTAGAATGATTGTCTACCTCGACGATTTGCTCCTCATGGCCTCCTGCCCCCGTCAGTTGACGCAGCAGCTCCAGATGGCGGTCTCGCTTCTACAGGAGCTCGGTTTTGTCATAAACGAGACAAAGTCCCTGCTCTGTCCAATGCAGAATCTTACATTCTTGGGGTTCGTCATAGACTCCACCACATCCACCCTCAGCCTCCCGGCCAGGAAAGTTTCCAAGATCAGACACGAGTTGCGGCGCGTGTTAGCGAAGCAACGGATCTCCCTCCGCCAGTTGGCTCGGGTGGTGGGTCTGCTGTCGGCCTCGATCCAAGCCATCTTCCCGGGTCCTCTACATTACAGGGCCCTTCAACGCCTCAAGGGTTTCTTCCTTCGCAAGGGTTACCCCTACACTCACAAGGTCGCTTTATCCACCGAAGCTCGCGCCGAACTTCATTGGTGGTTGGACCATATGGAGGCATGGAACGGGAGAGCAATTTTCGGCTCCACGCCAGACATGGTTATAGAGTCAGACGCCAGCAGGCTTGGTTGGGGTGCACGGTGCGGAGACCTCTCCACAGGAGGTTTGTGGTCGCCCGAAGAACAGCAGTTACATATCAACTGCTTGGAGCTTCTGGCGGGATCCTTCGCCGTTCGGTGCTGGACGAAGGATTCAGTGCAGTCTTGTGTTCTGCTGAAAATGGACAATGTCTCAGCAGTCCGTTATGTGAATCGCCTGGGAGGGACCCGTTCGAAAGCCCTCTCGGATCTGGAGGCCAGTTTCTGGCAGTATTGCCTAGACGCGCAGGTGTCGGTCACGGCGGAATACCTTCCCGGTCGAGCCAATGTGGAGGCGGACTTTCAGTCCCGCCACTTTCGGGATTCCAGTCTTTGGCGGTTGCACCACTCCGTCTTTGCGACGTTGAGAGACCTTTGGGGTCCCTTCTCAGTGGACCTGTTTGCGTCCCGTCTGGATCACCAGATTCAGCGATTTTTCAGTTGGCGTCCGGATCCTCTGGCGGCTGCCATGGATGCGTTTCTCCAGAATTGGAGTGGGGAACTGGGTTATGCGTTCCCTCCCTTTGCGATGATCACGAGGACGACGGCTCAGGTCCGTCGGCAGCAGGCAGACCTTGTCATGGTCACGCCGTTGTGGAAGTCTCAAGTGTGGTTTCCAGTTCTTCTGGAACTTTCCTGGGATTTTCCAATCCTACTCCCCCATTTTCCAGCTCTTCTTCTGAATCCGGACGGGAATCCACACCCTCTAGTGTCCGCGGAATCGCTATGGCTCATGGCGTGGCGGATTTCCGGGGTCGATGGGAAGCCCCTGGCCTTTCGAGAGAAGCTGAGACTTTCATTACTAAGGCATGGGCGAACAGCACGATCAAACGATACAGGTCAGCGTGGGGTAGATGGTCCCGTTGGTGTTTGCGACGGGGTTTCGATCCCTTGGTCTCGGATGTCATTCAAGTGGTGAATTTTCTGGCTCAATTGGCATCTCAAGGCCTGGCGTACAGATCGGTGAATACCTTCAGGTCGGCGATCTCCTCGGGCCTTGTCCCGGTGGAGGGTTCACCGGTGGGTGAACACCCTCTTGTTTGTCGCCTGTTGCGGGGTATCCGCTTATCGTTGCCTCCGGAACCTCGTTATTCTGAGCTTTGGGATGTGAATCAAGTGCTTAACCTCTTTTTATCTTGGCAGCCCAATAGGTTCCTTTCGCGGAAGGAACTTTCAGGTAAACTTGCCATGCTTTTGTGCCTGATTTCTTGCAGGCGGGTATCAGACGTTCGGGCCTTGGACATTACAGGTCGAATTTTTTCCCCGGAGGGGTGACTTTTACACTGTTGAGGCGCACGAAGTGCCATTCTAGGACGATTTCGTATCCTCAGTTTCCTGACTCTCCAAAGCTGTGTGTGGTTCGATGCCTCAAGGCATACGAAGAAATGACTCAGGAGTTTCGCCCTCCGGGGGAGAGACAACTCCTCATTTCGCTTCGAAAGCCTTTTAAGGCGGTTTCTTCCCCTACCATCGCTCGATGGGTCCGCTGGGTGATGCAAGAAGCAGGCATCAACCTTAGCAAGTTTTGTGCACACTCCGCAAGAGGTGCGATGGCTTCAAAGGCCTTCAGTCTGGGGGCGCGTTTGGAGGACATCCTCAGCGCGGCAGATTGGTCTTCGGACTCTACTTTCAAGCGGTTTTATTTCAAACCGGTTTTGAATATGGCTCAGGTTGTTGTGGGCAAGCTTTAAACAAGCATA
Source organism: Triturus cristatus (assembly GCF_964204655.1). Classification (NCBI taxonomy): domain Eukaryota; kingdom Metazoa; phylum Chordata; class Amphibia; order Caudata; family Salamandridae; genus Triturus; species Triturus cristatus. The sequence goes on from NC_140585.1 coordinate 268,182,272, forward strand.
ATCCTCGCCTCCAGTCCTGACATAGAATGAAAAATTTCCTAGCTAACGTAACGGAAAGTTTCAATTCTATTAAGGACTCGGAGGCGAGGATTATCCCGCCCTCACTTCCTAGAGGAGATCCCTCCCCGTACTTATGTAAGTAACTTGGTTTCAATTGAATGAATTGTTCAGTTACTGTTGTGCATAATGCAATTGTCATTTTTCTCTTTTGGACATGTTGCTCCTTAGCAGGTCTTGTATTATGGCTTCTGTACAATTGGGCATGTACACTTCCTGCAGTAATATTCTATTTTCGTCCTCAGGCTCGGATTCTCACAAGCAAGATTCCTGATGGGCTGATGCTTGCTGGTTCCGCGCTCAGAAAGAGGAGGAGGAGACACAGTTGATGGACTATATTGGGCATCCGGCCCCGGATTGGACACTGTGCTGGCCCTCTGATTGGTCAATGTTACGTGTTTGTTTTGACTACATTTTCCCTTTGGTTCATGGGAAATGTAGTTTCTGTTGTACTTCGCTGCTATTGATTAAAGTGGAGAAAGAAGGCATAATCCTCGCCTCCGAGTCCTTAATAGAATTGAAACTTTCCGTTACGTTAGCTAGGAAATTTTTCATTCTAGCATAAGGTGTGTCTGTTGATGTGTCATCTTATTGATGTCAGTGCTGTGTGGAGGAAACGGCTGGCAACTGCTGCATGTGAGCAGGTGCCCATATGTAAAGTTCAGGAGCTAAACATGCTGCACATTGTTCGTGATTACCCACAAATGGTCATTGAGATTGACATGTTGGCTCAGAGCTACCATCTGTGGTTGAAAAATATAGACCTGTATGTCTTATCACAGCTGCTGACAGGATGACACCACAGCAGCGTGCACCATCCCGGGGACTGCATGACAGCCTGGCTGCAGCGTTGAAACCATCGCGCACCTGTCCTTCAGGTAATTCTGGCATGAGGTGTGTCACTAGCTTAGACTCCGAAGCCATGACAGAGATCCTGATTCCCCTCTGCATGTAATCAGCAGTTGTTTACAAAGTGAAATACAAATCAGGAGTGTCATGTGCCTGTCTGTCAATTAGTGATACAGATCATTGATAATGTTGTCTCTTCCCTCTACAGCTGCTGGATCAGGGACAGCTATGCCTACAAAAGCTGTGAGGAGACAGGTCCAGCAGGTGACACTAGGGGGGAACACCAAGGGACAGAAAGTTGTGGCTGGAGCTGGTGAGTTTGCTTGTATCATGTACATCTCTGTGTAACACCTCAGTGCTATGGTGTGAGCTGTCATTTGTGGTAGTACCCTACACAGGTCACATGATCCTCATCTGTTGATGCAAAGTACAGTTAATACAAACCATTGTGTTGCACCACATGTTATACCAGGTCAATCCCTAATACGGTTGCAACCTCTGTTCCAGGGGATGCTGAGGACGAGGATGACAAGCCTATGACCAGTGCGGGCAGACGGGGAATCAGAGGGGAGAATCCCCTGATCCTCCAAGCAGTGATGTCGGCAGCAAGTACTGCTCAAGAGGAGGAGGAGGATGAATTTCCTGACGACGTCTACTTGGTGGATGATGAGGACAACATGTCTGATGACGATACAGATGCCAATGCAAGATTTTGTGCCAGATTGGCAACATCAGTCAGGGCATCACATCCTCTGCCAAGCAACGTTCGTCAGCCTCCTCCCAAGCATAGCATGGCCTGTCCCCAGCATCGACCAAACCAGCCACAGCTCCCACGCATCACAACACAGACATCACTCCCTCACAGCCGTCACGTCCAGGACCAACATGGTGGTTCCCCTACCCGCTCTTCCCTAGACAGTGTATCCCTGCCATCCTCTCCACCATCTGGGGGAAGTACCAGCCCTGTTGTGGTGCCGGTATCCCTTGGGCACCATTCTCCTGCCCACAGGCTCCCACCTGCCACCCCCTCCCCTGCTGTTGGACCTGCTCGTTACATCCATGGCAGACAGCTGCAGAGAGGGCCTGCACCTGGCTGTGATGGCCAGTGGGGGCAGGACTTCTACCAACAGCAGACAGATGTGAGGCAGGACATTAGTGCCATAGGGGCTACCCTGTCCGACATGTCGGAGTCCCTGCAGGACATGGTCCACTTCCCTCAGGTGGTGGATAGGCTAAGCCAAGTTTTGGATAAGATGGATAGGACTTGGCAGGACATGTCCAGAAATATGCGAGACATGCTATCCATCCAAAGGGAAGAGGGTGCAAGACACCATGCCTTGGCCATGAAGATGATGGAGGGCATATTGAAAGTGATCCAAACTCTCCCTTCACGGTCAACGCAGGGAGGGGAGCCATCATATCTGCCCACAGGACAGCACATCCCCACACCTGTACCAACTGCACAGCAACAGAGCAAAGGGAGACATCCACACCAGCGGGCTGAACTGGCACTCCCACCACCAACCCCTGTACAGGCACTTCCGCCACCTGCACAACCACCACCAACCCCTGTACAGGCACTCCCGCCACCTGCACAACCACCACCAACCCCTGTACAGGCACTGCCACCACCTGCACAACCACCGCCAACCACTGTACAGGCACTGCCACCACCTGCCCAACCACCAATAACCCCTGTACAGGCACTGCCACCACCTGCCCAACCACCACCAACCCCTGTACAGGCACTCCCACCACGTGCACAACCTGCCCTTGTCAAGGCACAACCATCAAGTGTGCATACACCATCGGCCCCAGCACATGTAGATGACCCTGGACAGACCCTTGGACAATACCCACCACCACGTAGGCGACGAGCCAGACCTGACCACTCCGAGCGGTCATCCCCCCCAAATTGCGATGTTGCAAGCATGATCGCCGGTGACAGGAACCCAGGACAATGTAACCACGTGAAAGTGTGTTGAACAAATAAAGACCTACAAAAAAAAGATTCTGTTGTGTATAATGTCCTGTGTAACGATGTAGGTGGCCTCGAGATGTGAGAATGTATGTGTGTGTGTGACACAGTTACCAGTGTAACCCATCATTGCAACAAGCCATTATGTGCATAGCAGATGACTCGCCAAATATGTGTCCATATTCTGAACCAGACATTCCAAATGAAGTCAAACAAGTGGAAGTAAGTAGAATTCCTCAAAGATATTTATGTATGAACAGAAGAACAACCGTCCGTTTGGAAGGGAGAAAGGAAAACAAATGATGGTCTTGATGCAGAGGGAGAAGGGAACCTGGATTGGGGTGGGGAAAAAAAATATAACACGCCAGGGAGCGTCAGGGAAAACAGTCTATTTACAAGGGGAAAATGAAATAATAGTTCACGTCAACGTCTCCGTCAAAGGTCAAGTGTCCTTCTGGTCATCCTCTAGGACCACAATGTCCAGATCCTCTGAGTCCGATGCAGGCACACGTCTGGCGGGTGTAGGAACAGGCACCACTTGTGTTCGTGACACACGAGGCGTATGGGGGGAAACAGTGTGGGGCAACGGACAGGGGAAGACATTGACGGTGGTATGGGAAGGGATTTGGGAGACACCAGACGACATGGCTCTGGTCAGTGAATTGATGCTGGTGGTGAGGGTGTCCAGAGATCGGAGAATGTCCGCTTGCATCATGCGTACCTCCATACACACTTGTAGCATGATGCGAGCGGACATGTCTGGCTGACCCTCACACATCCACATCAAGTCCACTGGCACAGCCACAGGAGGAACAACACCAGGAGGGGCCTGGGGGGGACAGGAGGGATGTGGTGCCTAAAGTCCGGAGCCAATGATGTCGTCGAGCTGGCGGCTACGTTGAGGGGGACTGGTTGCAGGGGATGCAGCTGGAGCCCCCGATGGAATGGGGGACTCTAGAGGTAGGGATGGGCTGATGGCAGGACCAGATTGTGTGTTGGCCTGCCCCGAGGACACCTCTTCAGGACCCACAGGTGAAGAGTCTTGGGGAGAGTAGCTCTCCACCACATCATGGGCCGAGGTGTCGTGTTCACCCCCCCCCCCCCCCCCCTTCAATGTCCGCAGCCTCCCCCCGGGATGCAGCACCAGCATCAGGGTGTCCCTTGTCAGTCCGGGTGGGCGCAATCCCCTTGCCTCTTGATGTTGAGGGTCCCTCCTCATCCTCCTCTTCCTCGCTGGTGGAAAGAGGGTGTAGCCGCCGCACTGGTGGCCTTGCGCTCTGGACCTGGTCCTGCTGCCCTTCCGTTTCTCCAGCTGTGCCTGCTGAAATGTAAGCAAAATCCGAATGTTATGGTTGTGTCATGCAGGACGAGACACATACATAGAGGAGCCAAGGTCAGACTTTTATTCCTCTGATCACACTCTATAGTTGTCAGTGTCCATGAGCTGACATTACGTGTATGTTCACTGTCATTTACTGGATTGAGTCTGACATGGCCGTCTCTCGTGGATGTTTATGGCTTACACAACTGTATTGGCCAACCCTCAACCTGGCATTCTGGTGATCTGTGTGTCCTGCCACTGCTACATGTGCAGGTTCCAGAAGAAGGCCACCAATGGAGAACATGAAGAGTCCTGATTTATCGGATTTTGGCCATTTATAGGGAGTCGCAGCTATGGAAGGTCTGGACAAGTGTCATCTGCTGTGTAGCATTGTATGGGACAAGACAAGTAGCGAATGTGGGTCACACATCCACAGGGGCTCTGGGCTATTTCTGTAGCTACATTGTGAGTCTAGCCTTTTGCTGTCCCCACACATGATCTGACAATCCAGTGGCACATATTAGCTTTGGTGACTGATATGGTAATGCAGTACACCGCTGAACAGTGGGGGATTGTTGTGACAGCTACCTGTACATGTGAAATGTCAAACAGGTCACTGAGGGTGAGACGTCTGTCAGTGGACACCCCTTGCAAATTTAGAAGCACTTAAGAGTGATGCAAGGATGTCAAAGTCTGTCTTGACTCCATGGCACATGATGATTTGTCACAATTGGAACCCAAACTCTACAAATGCAATGCAAGTCATAGCATCCGATACCCTTTGGCCTGCCATGCGCACACTGGACAGTGTCTGTACCATTGCTCATCCAATGCACACATGATTTCCTAGTGCCAATTGTAGTGGTGCGGGAAGAGCAGATTTCAGTATAAATGCACAATTGTGGCTCATTTAGCCAGTTGTCATGACGAAACTACAACTCCCAAAATGTACTCTGCCCTGTACAGTCCATATGCCACAGTGTGCCTTTTTAAGCTTGGTGACTGCTGCATGGACACGGAATCTGTGAATGGAGGCATCAGACACACAATGGTACAGCACTGTTTCACTCACATCATACTCCCAGACACATATAGCATATGATGCACTTACCATGTCCCTGCTGCTCACGTTCCTCCAGCTGAGCATGGAGGGTCAGCCAAGCTGCTCGCAGGACCCTCCTGTACAGTGGGGAGAGGCGAGGACGAAGCAGATGGTGCTGGGAAGACTGGCCCACCAGCTCCTCAGCCTTGTGCCGGGACTACCGTTTTAGGTCCTCTCAGCGCTTGCGGCATGCCCTCGCACTCCTGGTGTGGACTCCCACTGCACTGCAGCGCTCACCGATGTTGGCCCACTGCCTGGCCCGGGCTGCATTGCTCAGCTGGTGTTCAGGATCCCCATATAGCTAAGGATATTTGGCCAGCACCCCCTCAGCCAAGATGTCTAACTCACTTTCAGTGAAAGGGGGTGCCTTCCCTTCGTAACCCTCAGCCATTATGGGGAAAATAAGGATGATAAGAGCAGCAGGATGTCAGAGGATCTGATCTGTGATAGAGGATGACTCAGAATGAACACAAAATGGCTGCCAACTATTTTCTGTGATGTATTTCCTGCCTCCCACTTCCTGTAAAACATTTCCTGTATGAAAGAATGTGTTCCGGGTTATTTTCGGAGTCTACGGCCCGTAAGCGCAGTTTCCGGTTCCGGAGCGGAGGGTCCGCACACGCGCCTTACGCTCCGTAATCGGGACTTCCGCTTTCGGGCTGTAAACTCCGAAAATGACCCGGAACATATTCTTTCATACAGGATATGTTTTACAGGGAGTGGGCGGCAGGAAATACATCACAGGAAATAGTTTGCAGCCATTTTGTATTCATCCAGATCCATCCACAATCAGGAATCAAATCTACTGCCATCCTGCTGTTCTGTTGTGGATAAAAAAGAAATGACAGTGCACGTGAGAATTATGAAAATGTAACAAGAGGGGGAAGATACCATTTAATGACATTTCTGCACTTATGGGGGGGGGGGGGCTGACACAACATCAAACCCCTCTTTCAGTTTCTCCTACTTTGCATTATGGCACATGTAGTCCGTATTGGGTCTCATTAGCAGCGTTGTGTAATTGTGTTACGTAACATTGGGGTGGAGCAGTGTGGATATATCACAGACACATGGAGTCTGATTCACCCATGACATCATTCACGTTGTGGGTGCATCATTTGTGGGGGTCACATTGTTGAGGGCACAGACCCGACAATGCTATGGTTATGGCCTTTTCTGATTAAGTGACCCATCCTCATGAGGTCCGGCTAGGTCTCTCAGTACATGTATCATTTTCCATCTGCGTCAATTGATTCTTTAGGGACTTCCACTACACTGATCGCTGACATGGGCACATGAGCTGAAGCACGCTCAACCTTTTGACTACTGTCAACAGCTGTGATTTACATGCAGTTAGTGTGGCTTGCAAAGTTGTCTCAGGAAGGAATTTATTGACAAGGTCGTGTATATCCAAGTTTCATCATTGGCAACAGACAGCAATCCACATTTAGTCCATTCCACTACAGGTTGCTCATGTGAAAAATGTGGCAACAAGCTGCTCACGGACTTGCATGCCCTGACCTCGGTTATGTGCCATGGCCCGGTTTCCCAGATTCAGAGCTAGCCGAGGTTCCAGCGGTATGTGTAAGCCATGCGTTAAGGCAATGTTGTGCAAGACACAACAGGCTAATATGATCTTGCACACGACTTCTGGGGAGTACTGCAGCACCCCCCCTGTACGGTCGAGACATCTGAATCGCGACTTCAACAGACCAAAAGTGCGCTCTATGATGGCTCGAGTCCGTATGTGTGCCCTATTGTACCTACGCTGTGGTACAGTGTTTGCATGCCTGTAAGGGGTGAGGAGATGTGGGGTGAGTGCATATCCAGCGTCACCTGAGGAGAGGAGAAAGGGCAGTTGGTTACATTTCCCTCTTTGAATTGCACAGGACATGATCTATACTGTATTACATGCAGTATCTGTTGGGCCATGTATGTAACTTTATGATTCTTATTGTACAATGGTTAATGTTGGGGGGCATTCAGACATTTCAAAAACACATTTTCCTCATTTCTAACGCTTGGTACTTACCCAGTAGCCACATGTTGCCAAATTCTCCCGCAGCCATCCGCCGGGCAAGAGGTGACAAGTGGAATATGAAGCTGTCATGGGTACTTCCTGGGAACACCGCATGCACATTAATGAACCTCCCACTGGCATCACAGACCGCTTGCACGTTGATGGAATGCCATCGGTGTCTGTTGCAGAAGATGTGTGCAATGTGGCGGGGTGGCTGAAGGGCCACATGGGTACAATCAAATGCACCCAGCACATGTGGGAATTGTGCAATGAGATAGAAATCTCGTGCTGCCCTTTGTCTCAGGGCCAGTGTACGTGGCATTTGTATGTGGTTGTGGGATCTTGCAGTGATGCATCTCAGTACCTGATGCAGGCACCGCGACTGGCTCGCCTGGGATATGCCCACATGGTCACTGGAGACCCTTTGGAAAGACCCAGTGGCAAAGAAATGGAGCGCAGAAAGGATCTTGAGATATGCTGGGATTACATGTGAGCAGCAGGTCACAGAGTCAAGTTCCTGCTCCCACTCACATACCATATCCAAGATGACTTCTGGAGGGAAACGGTACCTGGCCCTTACATCTTGGCTGGAAATTCCAAATAGGTTGATCCTCTGTCTGAAGATCCTCTCTGCTCTCCTCCTCCTCCTCCTCCTCAAGTAGTTTTGCCGCATGGCAAGGGGCAGTGCAACAAACACATTCAGTGACATGTTGTAAGGGTTTGTGTGTGTGTCTGCTCTGCAGTTATACATGCTGCCGAGCTAGGATTGGCTGGAGTGTGTCAGCTGATGCATGGTGGGGGATGGTAGGGACTTGGACAGGTGTTTACCCTTGGCTCAAATGATCAATGAAATAACCACTAAAGCAACCTGGGTCTAGTGCTGAATCAAAAATAGGCAAAACCAGGAGAAAGTATATCTACCCATTCCGACATCTATTTTAAGAGAGAACCCTTCTAGGACAGGACCCATCAATCACAGAAGGTGGTGAATTTGTCATCATTTGGGTCTGTATATCTCAATGTAACGCACCAGGTCTTGACATAACGACTCGGTAACGTTCAGAGAGAATGCAACAAACGAGGGTTGCTGTCAGATCTCAGAAAATGTCAAAAGCGACAGTATGTCCACAAGTTGTGAAGGGGATCCAAAAGTAAGCAGCACTAAATAATAAAGGTGAAAATAAAAATGGCTAGAGGAACTCAAATGTACTTTATTCGGTAGAGTGCCCCTGTCATGATTAAAAAGCAATATGGCAATTTAGCACAAATATTTTGTCATTATGCTAATGTGCATAGCAGTATGGTCGACATGTTTCTGCCCATTGTGATCTACGAGTATCAGGGCTTTCTTCAGGACCTTAGATGCTGCTGTGAATTAGTGAAAAATGTGACAAAGTAATTGTAAGTGAAAAAATACTTAGGTAAAAGAATTCTACCGCACCGGTCAATTCATAAGATATCGAAACCGGGTACCTAGGAAAACAAAAAGACGGTTGGTAATAACAATCAACCTGGTATTCCTAGATTCAGCAAAACGGTCATCTCTATTCAATGACTCTAAAAGAACATTCAATGATGCTTCAAAGCACTTAATTAAGGAATTAAATTGCACTTACCCATAATTATGAGGTGATGCCCTCACCTCAACCTGGTCCTTACTCAGGGAAAGGGGCCCCGCTCTATTTAAAAGGAAGAAAAAATTCAGGCTGCTAGTTATCATGCCTAAGATATATCCTCCCAATAAACGTGGCTAAAAACAGCGAGACCCAGTTCATGTACTGCAAAAAAGGGGGATGGAAAACATGGTCGTGATCTCAACACTAAATATTCTTTAGCTATGTAGTGTATTGGAGAAGCGGTTTATTTAATCTGGTAGAACCACATTCACTGACTAGCAGTAATATTCATGGAATGCAGCGTTTAGAGTAGCCCACAATGAAGTAACAGCCTCTCTCACGACTGGTGACTAAGTCGTTTGCAAATGACCTTACAATCAGCCAAAAGCTAGCACTCTAAATAGTTGGAAAAAAGGAGGACTAGCGCTAAACTTACCTCTCCGTCGGTACCCCAGGGCGGTCTTTGAGTAAAGACCGGAGGTACCGGCGAGAAGGTCTTCGCGCTCTTTATGCCCGAAAAAACTCAATTGGTTGCAGGTTCGTCTGTTGAAACAGGTGGCCAGGTTAGTGCCTGTTCCCAGTTCGAGTTCGGCACGCATGTGTAGAAAAAGTCACTGATTTCTAAAAAAGACCTCGTTCTTGTGCGTATGTGCGGGACACAGCCGCTAGTCAGCAGCGGTATGTGAACCTCCGTGTTTCCTCAATAGAAAGTAAACGGAAACGCGCATGGGTGTAAGAGGAACACAATCTTATGTGAGCTAACCCTATGTCCTTAAAAATAGCTAGACCCTTCAGACAAAGAGTAATACAGACAGAAGGGCCAGAACTGCAGAGGGGGGGCACAGGGTCAGGCTCTAACTGGTTGTCATACGCTCAAATAAGCGATGGATCTATAACAACAGCCAAGGAATATCGTCATTCAGCCCCACGATGTCCGAATGTAATCGATGTACCCATCTTTGTTCTCTGCGTAGCAGAAAGCGTTGGACATCTGTTGTGTGTGGAGGAATCTGGAGTTGTTCTAAGATGACCCAATGTAGATCAGTTTCTTTGTGGCCTGCTGCAATAAAGTGATTTGTAAGTTTCGTCGCACTCTTTTTGCAACGTATAGTGCTCTTGTGTTCTGATATTCTCAACTTGATCTTGCGAGATGTCATACCCACATAGTTCTTCCCACAAGGGCATTGTATAAGATAAATAACCCTTTCACTATTGCAATTAGTGTGTTTTCTTAAGACCCAAGGTCTGCTCGTACCAATGTCTACCTCTGTTGTATGCGAGGTTTGGGGGCACACTGAACAGGTGCCACAGGGAAAATGGCCTTTCACAGGAGGTAAGCCCCATAATGTAGTATTTTCAGAGTTTCTCATTGCTCTGGGACGTGTGTGTACCAACTGGTCTTTTATGTTAGAGCTCCTCTTAAAGGCAAAGAGAGGGGGAGGCAAAACATTTCCTTCAATTTTGAGCACTTTCCAGTTCTTTAAAATGCTCTTTTTCAATGCTTTCGAGTAACAACAAAACGTGTTGACACATGTAATTCATCTGTCTTCATCAGTTGGATTACGAATTCGCTTCTCTAAGAGAGCCTCCCTATGATTATTCGCAGCCCTTTTCATAGATGTCTTGATGGTCTCTTGGGATATTGTCTATCCAGAAGCTGTGTTGAAAGGTGGGAGGCATGTTCTCGATATTTAGAAATGTCGGAGCAATTACGGCGTATACGGAGAAATTGTCCGAATGGCAGATTCTCCCTCAGAGCTCTAGGATGGAAGCTCTGAAAATATAATAGGGAGTTACATGCCATCCGTTTCCTGTACAGTTCTGTACTGAGCACTCCATCATTAGAGCCAATCAGTAAGTCCAAGAAGGGTAAACTTTTCTTGGAGAATTCACAAGTGAATTTTTAAGAATTTGTTTCTGTTATTCAACCAGGAGTGGAAGTTATTGATTGTGTCAGCGGAACCTCTCCAAATGACTAAGATGTCATCTATATATCGTTTCCAGGTCAAAATGTGACCTAGAAACGGATTGGTTGTCGACAGGATCTCAGTCTGCTCAATTTGGTGGACATACAGGTTAGCTAGAGAAGGAGCAAAAATGCTCCCCATGGATGTTCCGGAGATCTGTAGAAATAACTCATCTTCAAATTTGAAGAAATTTTCTTTCATAGCCAATGTGGCACAAGACATGATGAATTCAACTGGTGTGGGGCTCTCTAGGTCTACTCCTTCTAAGAGCATTTTAACAACAGACAATGTCTCATTTGGTGGAATACAAGTATATAATGACTCCACGTCAAAGCTCACCAGGAAATCTTGTGTGGTGTCAAATTTCATCCCATCCAGGATACGTAACAGATCTTTGGTATCCTCAATGTAGGTAGGCATTGTTCTCACAAGTGGCTTCAGGAAAAAATCTACGAAGGTAGAAAGTGGTTCAAGGAGCGACCCTATCCCAGAGATTATAGGTCTCCCTGGAGGGGGAAACACCCCCTTATGTATTTTTGGTAATACATAGAAATATGGAGTTACTGGAAATGCAGTTTTCAGAAATAGCGCCTCATGGTTGGTAATCCAGCCTTGTTCCAGTGCACCATCTACCAGATCTCTGATGGTCGCCATAAGTCTCTTGGTTGGGTCCAGTTTAAGAGGATGGTAAAACTTTACATTGTTTAGCTGTCTCTTGCATTCACATCTGTATGCTTCTGAGTCCATTATGACCGTGGCTCCCCCTTTATCCGCAGGTTTTACAGTGATTGAGTTATCGTCTGATAATGTCTGAAGAGCAAAGCGTTCATTCTTCAAAAGGTTGGTAAAATGTCGGTCATCAGTCTGGAAAAGAGTTTCGGCATCTCTTAAGACAGCCCTCTCGAAAGTGAGTACTTCTGGTGGTACTAAATGAGTAGGTGGAGTAAATGTGGATTTCGGTCGTAAACCTACTCATTTAGTACCACCAGAAGTACTCACTTTCGAGAGGGCTGTCTTAAGAGATGCCGAAACTTTTTTCCAGACTGAGGACCGACATTTTACCAACCTTTCGAAGAATGAACGCTTTGCTCTTCAGACATTATCAGACGATAACTCAATCACTGTAAAACCTGCGGATAAAGGGGGAGCCACGGTCATAATGGACTCAGAAGCATACAGATGTGAATTCAAGAGACAGCTAAACAATGTAAAGTTTTACCATCCTCTTAAACTGGACCCAACCAAGAGACTTATGGCGACCATCAGAGATCTGGTAGATGGTGCACTGGAACAAGGCTGGATTACCAACCATGAGGCGATATTTCTGAAAACTGCATTTCCAGTAACTCCATATTTCTATGTATTACCAAAAATACATAAGGGGGTGTTTCCCCCTCCAGGGAGACCTATAATCTCTGGGATAGGGTCGCTCCTTGAACCACTTTCTACCTTCGTAGATTTTTTCCTGAAGCCACTTGTGAGAACAATGCCTACCTACATTGAGGATACCAAAGATCTGTTACGTATCCTGGATGGGATGCCATTTGACACCACACAAGATTTCCTGGTGAGCTTTGACATGGAGTCATTATATACTTGTATTCCACCAAATGAGACATTGTCTGTTGTTAAAATGCTTTTAGAAGGAGTAGACCTAGAGAGCCCCACACCAGTTGAATTCATCATGTCTTGTGCCACATTGGCTATGAAAGAAAATTTCTTCAAATTTGAAGATGAGTTATTTCTACAGATCTACGGAACATCCATGGGGAGCATTTTTGCTCCTTCTCTAGCTAACCTGTATGTCCACCAAATTGAGCAGACTGAGATCCTGTCGACAACCAATCCGTTTCTAGGTCACATTTTGACCTGGAAACGATATATAGATGACATCTTAGTCATTTGGAGAGGTTCCGCTGACACAATCAATAACTTCCACTCCTGGTTGAATAACAGAAACAAATTCTTGAAATTCACTTGTGAATTCTCCAAGAAAAGTTTACCCTTCTTGGACTTACTGATTGGCTCTAATGATGGAGTGCTCAGTACAGAACTGTACAGGAAACCGATGGCATGTAACTCCCTATTACATTTTCAGAGCTTCCATCCTAGAGCTCTGAGGGAGAATCTGCCATTCGGACAATTTCTCCGTATACGCCGTAATTGCTCTGACATTTCTAAATATCGAGAACATGCCTCCCACCTTTCAACACAGCTTCTGGATAGACAATATCCTAAGAGAACCATCAAGACATCTATGAAAAGGGCTGCGAATAATCATAGGGAGGCTCTCTTAGAGAAGCGAATTCGTAATCCAACTGATGAAGACAGAAGAATTACATGTGTCAACACGTTTTGTTGTTACTCGAACGCATTGAAAAAGAGCATTTTAAAGAACTGGAAAGTGCTCAAAATTTAAGGAAATGTTTTGCCTCCCCCTCTCTTTGCCTTTAAGAGGAGCTCTAACATAAAAGACCAGTTGGTACACACACGTCCCAGAGCAATGAGAAACTCTGAAAATACTACATTATGGGGCTTACCTCCTGTGAAAAGCCATTTTCCCTGTGGCACCTGTTCAGTGTGCCCCCAAACCTCGCATACAACAGAGGTAGACATTGGTACGAGCAGACCTTGGGTCTTAAGAAAACACACTAATTGCAATAGTGAAAGGGTTATTTATCTTATACAATGCCCTTGTGGGAAGAACTATGTGGGTATGACATCTCGCAAGATCAAGTTGAGAATATCAGAACACAAGAGCACTATACGTTGCAAAAAGAGTGCGACAAAACTTACAAATCACTTTATTGCAGCAGGCCACAAAGAAACTGATCTACATTGGGTCATCTTAGAACAACCCCAGATTCCTCCACACACAACAGATGTCCAACGCTTTCTGCTACGCAGAGAACAAAGATGGGTACATCGATTACATTCGGACATCGTGGGGCTGAATGACGATATTCTTTGGCTGTTGTTATAGATCCATCGCTTATTTGAGCGTATGACAACCAGTTAGAGCCTGACCCTGTGCCCCCCCTCTGCAGTTCTGGCCCTTCTGTCTGTATTACTCTTTGTCTGAAGGGTCTAGCTATTTTTAAGGACATAGGGTTAGCTCACATAAGATTGTGTTCCTCTTACACGCTTGCGCGTTTCCGTTTACTTTCTATTGAGGAAACACGGAGGTTCACATACCGCTGCTGACTAGCGGCTGTGTCCCGCACATGCGCACAAGAACGAGGTCTTTTTTAGAAATCAGTGTCTTTTTCTACACATGCGTGCCGAACTCGAACTCGGAACAGGCACTAACCTGGCCACCTGTTTCAACAGACGAACCTGCAACCAATTGAGTTTTTTCGGCCATAAAGAGCGCGAAGACCTTCTCGCCGGTACCTCCGGTCTTTACTCAAAGACCGCCCTGGGGTACCGACGGAGAGGTAAGTTTAGCGCTAGTCCTCCTTTTTTCCAACTATTAGAGTGCTAGCTTTTGGCTGATTGTAAGGTCATTTGCAAACGACTTAGTCACCAGTCGTGAGAGAGGCTGTTACTTCATTGTGGGCTACTCTAAACGCTGCATTCCATGAATATTACTGCTAGTCAGTGAATGTGGTTCTACCAGATTAAATAAACCGCTTCTCCAATACACTACATAGCTAAAGAATATTTAGTGTTGAGATCACGACCATGTTTTTCATCCCCCTTTTTTGCAGTACATGAACTGGGTCTCGCTGTTTTTAGCCACGTTTATTGGGAGGATATATCTTAGGCATGATAACTAGCAGCCTGAATTTTTTCTTCCTTTTAAATAGAGCGGGGCCCCTTTCCCTGAGTAAGGACCAGGTTGAGGTGAGGGCATCACCCAATAATTATGGGTAAGTGCAATTTAATTCATTAATTAAGTGCTTTGAAGCATCATTGAATGTTGTTTTAGAGTCATTGAATAGAGATGACCGTTTTGCTGAATCTAGGAATACCAGGTTGATTGTTATTACCAACCGTCTTTTTGTTTTCCTAGGTACCCGGTTTCGATATCTTATGAATTGACCGGTGCGGTAGGATTCTTTTACCTAAGTATTTTTTCACTTACAATTACTTTGTCACGTTTTTCACTAATTCACAGCAGCATCTAAGGTCCTGAAGAAAGCCCTGATACTCGTAGATCACAATGGGCAGAAACATGTCGACCATACTGCTATGGACATTAGCATAATGACAAAATATTTGTGCTAAATTGCCATATTGCTTTTTCATCATGACAGGGGCACTCTACCGAATAAAGTACATTTGAGTTCCTCTAGCCATTTTTATTTTCACCTTTATTATTTAGTGCTGCTTACTTTTGGATCCCCTTCACAACTTGTGGACATACTGTCGCTTTTGACATTTTCTGAGATCTGACAGCAACCCTCCTTTGTTGCATTCTCTCTGAACGTTACCGAGTCGTTATGTCAAGACCTGGTGCGTTACATTGAGATATACAGACCCAAATGATGACAAATTCACCACCTTCTGTGATTGATGGGTCCTGTCCTAGAAGGGTTCTCTCTTAAAAGAGATGTCGGAATGGGTAGATATACTTTGTCCTGGTTTTGCCTATTTTTGATTCAGCACTAGACCCAGGTTGCTTTAGTGGTTATTGTGTTGATAAGTGAGGGAAACACAACCTGCAGGTCTATTTAAAAAAAAATTCCCTTGGACCTCCCCCTAGTTTGATTCGTGTTACTGATTTATAGAGCGGCCCCGGCCGCAGGTCCTTCTTTTTGAGATTCCTTCAATAGTAAGGAACTGGTACGCTCATAGGCTGGCTCTGTGGGATACTTTCTTGTACTGCATATCCAGTGGATGGTGCATGGTCTCTTTTAGTTCTTTCAGTCTCTCAACTTCAGCTCACTTTAAAGATGTCTGAGAGACACGGTCTTTCATTTGATGATGCAATAGCACTAGACATTCTTCAAACACCTAGTATTATTGATATACCAACCAACACTACTACCATCAATAATGATGATTGGAGTAAAGTTCTTTTTCTTAAACGGACACATACACGCACACAGGTACATGGCGCAATTATGACCGAGTACCTACGATCAGATTGTGCGCCTACTGGTCTAATAGTGACTAATGCACCCAGGTTGTTCTTGGAAGACAAGGCATTTCTCAAGGACTGGTCCTTGGTGGCCTGGCGTTGCACACGGGACTGGTTAATTTTGATTATAACAACAGCCAAGAGAATAGCTGACAGTATCCTGGTTGAGATACAGTTGTTGGAGTCTCAGATCAAGTCTGTACTGGTAACCGCCACCTTCAATAAACAATCCAAAGAGACGGAAAAAAACAACAAAGAATTTAGAGATACTCTTTTAGCAAATAAGATAGTTAAATTCAAAAAAGATCTGGCTAAATTCTCAATGACAAGAGTATACCCTTATACCAGCGACTCTTATGTACCACCTATGTATAACCAACAGGGTAGACAACCTGGTTCTAACTACTCCACATCTGGGAGTGATGGCGATTCATCTGATTCAGACCCAGCCCCTAATCAATCATCGAGAGGTCAGAATTGGAAGAAGAGGGGGCCTAGGAGAGGCAACTTTTTTGGAGGTCCCCCGCCACCACAGTGGTGGCCGCCCGGTCCGTACAATTATCCACAGCCCTTTTACCAACATCCGATGTATCCAGGTTCGAGTTATCAAGATAATTTCCAACAGCAGCCTTTTTTAGGACAAGGCCAACGCCGCTCCAGAGGCAAGAGAAGAACAGCCCATTCCAATGTCCATTGGAGCCCCCCGTCGTCTCGTACACGGAGCAACCAGAAGGACCCGTCATTACCAGGCCCAAGCAACGCGACAGCTTGATTGTTAATCTAAGCGAACGGACACTCACCAGGGATGAGATCAATGTCCTAGAGAAAGGACTTGGATATGTCCCCACATACAAAGGAGACTCCTTCCAGACTAGACAGGAACTAGCCGGTTTCTTCAGGAAAGTTAGACTACGTGCTTTCTTTAAAGATAAACCCCAAGAAAATGATGAAGAGAGTACAACAAATACTGGTTTACGACCGAAATCCACATTTACTCCACCTACTCATTTAGTACCACCAGAAGTACTCACTTTCGAGAGGGCTGTCTTAAGAGATGCGGAAACTCTTTTCCAGACTGAGGACTGACATTTTACCAACCTTTCGAAGAATGAACGCTTTGCTCTTCAGACATTATCAGACGATAACTCAATCACTGTAAAACCTGCGGATAAAGGGGGAGCCACGGTCATAATGGACTCAGAAGCATACAGATGTGAATGCAAGAGACAGCTAAACAATGTAAAGTTTTACCATCCTCTTAAACTGGACCCAACCAAGAGACTTATGGCGACCATCAGAGATCTGGTAGATGGTGCACTGGAACAAGGCTGGATTACCAACCATGAGGCGCTATTTCTGAAAACTGCATTTCCAGTAACTCCTTATTTCTATGTATTCCCAAAAATACATAAGGGGGTGTTTCCCCCTCCAGGGAGACCTATAATCTATGGGATAGGGTCGCTCCTTGAACCACTTTCTACCTTCGTAGATTTTTTCCTGAAGCCACTTGTGAGAACAATGCCTACCTACATTGAGGATACCAAAGATCTGTTACGTATCCTGGATGGGATGCCATTTGACACCACACAAGATTTCCTGGTGAGCTTTGACGTGGAGTCATTATATACTTGTATTTCACAAAATGAGACATTGTCTGTTGTTAAAATGCTCTTAGAAGGAGTAGACCTAGAGAGCCCCACACCAGTTGAATTCATCATGTCTTGTGCCACATTGGCTATGAAAGAAAATTTCTTCAAATTTGAAGATGAGTTATTTCTACAGATCTCCGGAACATCCATGGGGAGCATTTTTGCTCCTTCTCTAGCTAACCTGTATGTCCACCAAATTGAGCAGACTGAGATCCTGTCGACAACCAATCCGTTTCTAGGTCACATTTTGACCTGGAAACGATATATAGATGACATCTTAGTCATTTGGAGAGGTTCCGCTGACACAATCAATAACTTCCACTCCTGGTTGAATAACAGAAACGAATTCTTGAAATTCACTTGTGAATTCTCCAAGAAAAGTTTACCCTTCTTGGACTTACTGATTGGCTCTAATGATGGAGTGCTCAGTACAGAACTGTACAGGAAACCGATGGCATGTAACTCCCTATTACATTTTCAGAGCTTCCATCCTAGAGCACTGAGGGAGAATCTGCCATTCGGACAATTTCTCCGTATACGCCGTAATTGCTCCGACATTTCTAAATATCGAGAACATGCCTCCCACCTTTCAACACAGCTTCTGGATAGACAATATCCCAAGAGACCATCAAGACATCTATGAAAAGGGCTGCGAATAATCATAGGGAGGCTCTCTTAGAGAAGCGAATTCGTAATCCAACTGATGAAGACAGATGAATTACATGTGTCAACACGTTTTGTTGTTACTCGAACGCATTGAAAAAGAGCATTTGAAAGAACTGGAAAGTGCTCAAAATTGAAGGAAATGTTTTGCCTCCCCCTCTCCTTGCCTTTAAGAGGAGCTCTAACATAAAAGACCAGTTGGTACACACACGTCCCAGAGCAATGAGAAACTCTGAAAATACTACATTATGGGGCTTACCTCCTGTGAAAGGCCATTTTCCCTGTGGCACCTGTTCAGTGTGCCCCCAAACCTCGCATACAACAGAGGTAGACATTGGTACGAGCAGACCTTGGGTCTTAAGAAAACACACTAATTGCAATAGTGAAAGGGTTATTTATCTTATACAATGCCCTTGTGGGAAGAACTATGTGGGTATGACATCTCGCAAGATCATGTTGAGAATATCAGAACACAAGAGCACTATACGTAGCAAAAAGAGTGCGACGAAACTTACAAATCACTTTATTGCAGCAGGCCACAAAGAAACTGATCTACATTGGGTCATCTTAGAACAACCCCAGATTCCTCCACACACAACAGATGTCCAACGCTTTCTGCAACGCAGAGAACAAAGATGGGTACATCGATTACATTCGGACATCGTGGGGCTGAATGACGATATTCCTTGGCTGTTGTTATAGATCCATCGCTTATTTGAGCGTATGACAACCAGTTAGAGCCTGACCCTGTGCCCCCCCTCTGCAGTTCTGGCCCTTCTGTCTGTATTACTCTTTGTCTGAAGGGTCTAGCTATTTTTAAGGACATAGGGTTAGCTCACATAAGATTGTGTTCCTCTTACACGCATGCGCGTTTCCGTTTACTTTCTATTGAGGAAACACGGAGGTTCACATACCGCTGCTGACTAGCGGCTGTGTCCCGCACATGTGCACAAGAACGAGGTCTTTTTTAGAAATCAGTGTCTTTTTCTACACATGCGTGCCGAACTCGAACTCGGAACAGGCACTAACCTGGCCACCTGTTTCAACAGACGAACCTGCAACCAATTGAGTTTTTTCAGCCATAAAGAGCGCGAAGACCTTCTCGCCGGTACCGCCGGTCTTTACTCAAAGACCGCCCTGGGGTACCGACGGAGAGGTAAGTTTAGCGCTAGTCCTCCTTTTTTCCAACTATTTAGAGTGCTAGCTTTTGGCTGATTGTAAGGTCATTTGCAAACAACTTAGTCACCAGTCGTGAGAGAGGCTGTTACTTCATTGTGGGCTACTCTAAACGCTGCATTCCATGAATATTACTGCTAGTCAGTGAATGTGGTTCTACCAGATTAAATAAAACGCTTCTCCAATACACTACATAGCTAAAGAATATTTAGTGTTGAGATCACGACCATGTTTTTCATCCCCCTTTTTTTGCAGTACATGAACTGGGTCTCGCTGTTTTTAGCCACGTTTATTGGGAGGATATATCTTAGGCATGATAACTAGCAGCCTGAATTTTGTCTTCCTTTTAAATAGAGCGGGGCCCCTTTCCCTGAGTAAGGACCAGGTTGAGGTGAGGGCATCACCCAATAATTATGGGTAAGTGCAATTTAATTCATTAATTAAGTGCTTTGAAGCATCATTGAATGTTCTTTTAGAGTCATTGAATAGAGATGACCGTTTTGCTGAATCTAGGAATACCAGGTTGATTGTTATTACCAACCGTCTTTTTGTTTTCCTAGGTACCCGGTTTCGATATTTTATGAATTGACCGGTGCGGTAGGATTCTTTTACCTAAGTATTTTTTCACTTACAATTACTTTGTCACGTTTTTCACTAATTCACAGCAGCATCTAAGGTCCTGAAGAAAGCCCTGATACTCGTAGATCACAATGGGCAGAAACATGTCGACCATACTGCTATGGACATTAGCATAATGACAAAATATTTGTGCTAAATTTCCATATTGCTTTTTAATCATGACAGGGGAACTCTACCGAATAAAGTACATTTGAGTTCCTCTAGCCATTTTTATTTTCACCTTTATTATTTAGTGCTGGTTACTTTTGGATCCCCTTCACAACTTGTGGACATACTGTCGCTTTTGACATTTTCTGAGATCTGACAGCAACCCTCCTTTGTTGCATTCTCTCTGAACGTTACCGAGTCGTTATGTCAAGACCTGGTGCGTTACATTGAGATATACAGACCCAAATGATGACAAATTCACCACCTTCTGTGATTGTTGGGTCCTGTCCTAGAAGGGTTCTCTCTTAAAAGAGATGTCGGAATGGGTAGATATACTTTCTCCTGGTTTTGCCTATTTTTGATTCAGCACTAGACCCAGGTTGCTTTAGTGGTTATTGTGTTGATAAGTGAGGGAAACACAACCTGCAGGTCTATTTAAAATTTTTTTCCCTTGGACCTCCCCCTAGTTTGATTCGTGTTACTGATCAAATGATCAATGGCCACAGTTAATGTAGTCTGGCCCCAAATCTGAACTTCCGGCCCGCGAGCGGACTTACTGGCCCGTAAGCTGACTTTCCGGCCCGAGTGCGGGATTTCTGCTCCGGGTGTGGGATTTCCGCTCCGGAGGCGGAAATTCCGGCCCGAGTGCGGACGTAAAGTTAGTAGTCGTAAATCCATTCTGTGAATAGCAAAAGTAGTAAGTTCATTCTGTGAATAGCAAAAGTAGTAAGTTCATTCTGTGAATACCAGAAGTAGTAAGTGCATTCTGTGAATACCAAAATGGTAGTAAGTTTATGATTTTGTCTTAAGTTTGTTCTGTGAATCGGGCCCGTTGTAAGTAAGTCAGGTGTGAATTGCTTGAAGTTAAAATATATAAATATAATTAAAAAAAACAATTCAGGAAAATGCTAAATGTAACTGCACCCCCCTTTTCATGACAAATCCGGTGGAGCCACCGGTAAAGTGGCAGAAGTGGAAGAAAATATTTGAAAATTATGCTAGAGTATGTGGTACAAATTTGAGTGCAGAGAGAAGACAGGCATTATTACTTCATTGTTTGGGTGGTGAGGGGCAAGAGGTGTTAGAGAATGTGCCACGATTAAGCCCTGCAACTCAAAGACGGTTGAATGAATATGAAGTTTGTATAAAGCAATTAGATCTGCATTTTCTGCCTAAAGTAAGTACTATTATGGAGCGTTATTATTTTGGTTTAAGAGAGCAAGGGAAGGAAAAAACTGTTGAAGAATTAGTGACTGCTCTCAGGAAATTAGCGTAAAGTTTGGAGAACTGGTGGGAGACAGTGTTAAAATTAAAGCGTCTGTATGCTGCTTAAACTGGTCAAAGTTCACGGATGTAAAGACTGTGGTGAAGCTGTTCAAATGTGCTGTGAAAACAATTGATGGTCGCATCTGGAATCATAGCCGTGTTGTTCTTTTTAAGTCAAAAGGTGGTGATGCAGGTGGAGGAGCTAGTTCAAGGGGTTCTTCTTCGGAGAAAGAATGTTTGGAACCTATACGCAAAAGCATCAGATCTTGCAAGATTCCTGTTTATCTCAAAGATTTTGTAAGAAGTTGATTTGTTGTATCATTTGGGAGGAAAGGTTTGGGAAGCTTAAAATTGTATCTCACGTGTTTTAAGACTTTTTCATTTTATGTTCTTAGATATTTACATGTTATTTCTATACTGTAATTATATTTCAAATTGTAAAGAGGAAGAAGTGTGATGTAGCTAAGTTCTACGTTCCAGCTTGGAGTGTGGGGCATGTGGAGTTCTACTTGAGTCAGTTGGCTCAGGTCTACTTTGGATGGGGTTGTATAATAAAGATTTGCTCAACTTATAACTTTCACCAGTGTAAGGACTTTATTACACGCTCCCTCCTGGGAGCGTTGTACACGACTTTGTTGACTTCACTTCCCCCCTGTGATTCCTTTAGCTTTGGCCTTTTTATTTTGTTGGGTGTGTTCCACCTGGGCACTCTGTAGCAGATTTGTTTCTTGGAGCTGCACGGAGATCCCACCACTTCCTTCTCCTCGCCCTGCATGGCTGGATTACGTCTAGGGGCTTTGGTTGCCTTTTTCCAGGTATTTCCTCCTCCGCTCTGCTCCTTGACTCAAGAATACGTTGTAGGAGTTCATGAAAAAGAGGAACAAACAAAACGGAGGATTACAGTTGCATCTGACCTTGTTTGGGTAATGTACTAGTGCGCTTCTGCATACATGTTTAAAAACTACAAACAGCAATTCTTATCTGACTCATGCTTTTGCTGCACCTCTCTTGTTCCCTAAGGAAACTTGTGCTTGTTCACATTTGTGGGGGACATGAAAGATATAAACAATATTAGTGATAATTAAGTACTACAATGTTCAGCATGATGTCTCTCTCAACTGTATGTATAACTAATCTGTTATTAAGGTTGTTCGTTTTTGCTTTTGACTCCCGAGATGGCTTGAAACTAGGCGCATAATGTAATTGTTGTGTCTCCTCGTTATAAGTTGCTAGGCCTCACATGGTCGATTCTGCATTGGAATGTGGGCATGGCAGGACAGAAGATTAATGGACTAGGGTCAGATGTACGACCATTTGCGCATGCGCAAGCGGGTTTGCGAACCCTTTTGCACATGCAAAAACAGCACGGGGAATGTACAACCCTATTTTGCGACTCACAATTTTTTGCGACTCGCAAAATAGGGTTTTGCGACTTGCTATTAGGAAGGGGCGTTCCCTTTCTAATAGCGAGCGCAACCTAATGTAAGAATGTTTTGTGTCCCCAATTGCGAGCGCAAAACGCTTGAAAATTACCACCCTCTTCAAGAGGGTGGTAATGGGGTCGCAAAAGGGAAGGGGTCCCCAGGGGACTCCTTCCCCTTTGCAAACGAAGGGGGAAATATTTTTTAAGGGCAGGCATTGGTCTCAGGGACCACTGCCTGCCCTTAAAAAATGAAACGAAAACGTTTCATTTGTTTTTTTCTTGAATGCATCCCGTTTTCCTTTAAGGACATCGGGCTGCATTAAAAAAACAAAACTGCTTTATTTAAAAGCAGTCACAGACATGGTGGTCTGCTGAGCCCAGCAGTCCACCATACCTGGGAGTGCCTGCCATACCCAATGGGGTCGCAAATTGTGAGAGGCTCATTAATATTCATGAGCCTCTCTATTTGCGACCCCATTGGGAATCGCTAACAGTGTGTTGCACACTGTTTTACATCCAAAATAGCGCCTCGCAAATTGCGAGTCGCAAAAGACTCGCAATTTGCGGGGCGCTATTTTGGCCGTTGTACATCTGGCCCCAGGAGATGTGAGGATGGTGTACCTGTGACTCTAGATAATAAAGTGGTACACCTTAAACTGTGCATTATAGTGTGTACACAACAAACTTGGCGACGAGGGTCTGGAGCAGAACTGTATGGCAAATCGTGTCCTGTCTTAAAAGAGAAATGCAGCAATTGTGGCATCATTGGACACTTTGCCAAAGTGTATAGGAGTTAGAGAGATGGTGTGAAATGTGTTTTAAGAAGATGAAGAACAAAATAATAATTTAGATGAGGTTTTTTTGTGACGATAATTCGAACAACATTATGAATTTACCAATACTTTAATTGTCAACATAGAAGATAACGTTGTTATGAATAAGCCTGAGTGTATGTTGAATGTGGGCGGTATTGAAATCAACATTTTTGACGATTCTGGTTTACCGTAAACAATCATTAATGAAAGTTTGTAGAGAAGTAAATTCGTAAGAAAGGTGGATGACAGTTTATACCTACATCCCCAAGGGTATTCAGGAGAAACTATTGAGATGTTAGGATAGAGATGGTTTACATTCAAATTTAAGGGAAGAAGTACACATGCAAAACTATACAAAGCAAAAAAGGGTACACCAGTTTTGGGTTGGATTGAGCAAGGCACACTGCACATTATTTTAAACCCCAATAATGAAGATCCGGTGAAGGTTGTGGATGAAGGGACTAATATGGCGGTTAAGATGGCACATGGATTTCCAGATGTGTTATGCAATGCTCAAGGGAACTTAAGGAATTTTAAACACTGTATTGTTTTAAAAGGAGAATGTAGTACCAAAAATTCATAAAGTGCGGAACATTCCCATTATACTCAGAGAGAAGGTGTCTATTGAACCTAACAAGTTAGTTTCTGCAGGAGTTATTGAACCTACTAAAGTTTCAGAGTGGATTTCTCTATTGGTTGTGGCGCGGCACAGCAATGGCAAGATTCATTTATGTGTGGATCTGCTCCATTTAAATAACAACATTGTAATAGATTGTTTTCCATTACCAAAAATTATTGAAATGGTTAGCAGTTGAAAAACAAATTGCACCTTTTAAACAATGGACTTGTCGGCAGCCTATTGCCAGATTTCACAGACACAAGAATCCGTGAAATTTACAGCTTTTAGCCATTTGGGCTGGCGTCAGCTGCATCTGTATTTCAGAGATTAATGTTTGATTTGTTCAATAAGGAAGCTGGCATCAGATTTTTTTCAGGATGATATCCTTGTTTTTGGTGAAAACAAAAGTATTCATGACAGTAGGTTAAGGAGAGTTATTGGCATTTTAGGTGAGAATGGTCTTACGGTTGAACTATCAAAATGCAAGTTCACTGAAGAGAAAGTATTGTATCTTGGACATGAAATTGGTGCTGATGGAGTTAAACCTAAAACTTCCTTGGTTAATGCTATCAAAGAGGCTCCTCGAATATTGCTCAAAATTCATTCAACATTTTGCATCTAGGAGTTTTCACATAAGTCAATTACTAAAATATAGAGTAAAATTTGAGTGGTCGAATGCTAGCCAAGAGGAGTTTCTGTCACTCACTTCTACCATTGATAAGATACAAGCCTTGGAATGTTTTGATCCTAATTTGGACAGTTGTATTGTCACAAATGCGAGGGGGAAGGGGATTGGAGCAGTACTATGACAAAAAGATAAGGATGGCAAAGAATTGATTGTGTCCTCTGCTTCCCGAGCTGTGACACCCACAGAGGATAAAAATCCTGAAATAGAGAGAGAAGCACTAGCTTGCGCTTGGTCCTTAGACCATTTTAGAGCTTTTGTTTGGGGGAATCTGCCACACCATTGTGTAATCACAAACCCTTAGTTAAATTAATGACTACTGAGGATACTGTGGGGTCATCTGCATGAATCGTAAGACTATCTATGCACATACAAGATTACATCCACAAAGTTGTGTATTTGCCTGGCAAGGACAATGTTCTTGCAGACTGTTTATCTAGGTTACCTACTAAACTAGAAGCATGTGAAGATGACACATGGAACAATTTTCAAGTGGTGTTTGTGCATGGTAACAGGGAACATGTAGTGAGCAAGGAAGAATGGTTGATGGAATGTGGTAAGGACGAAGTTCACAAGCAAGTGAGGGAATGTCTTCAGGACAACCGGACTAGAGAATCTAAATATGACTGCAATTTGAGACCTTATTGGGAAGTCAGGTCACAACTGAGTTTAGATAATGAGACGATCTTAGGAGTGAAAGAATTGTACCTCCTTTTGCGTTACGTAAATTGATCATCCAGCTATGCCATGAAGGTCATTTTGGAATCGTAAGAACATAAAGTGTGGTGAGAGATTTATTTTGGTGGCCAAGAATTGCACGAATTGTGTGGTAGCTGACAAAACCTTACAAACATTGTGTCTACCGATGGTGGAGATGTGTCCTCCCAAATTACCATGGGATTCAGCGGCCATTGATCTATTTGGACCGGATGGCATTGGTCAAAAGTATGTTATTGTTTTACTAGACTTGTTTTCAAGATAGCAAGTAGTAGAAGTGGTAAAGGAAATCAACACCGCCATGGTACTTGAGTTTTTAGATACAATGTTGTTATCAGAGCGGTTACCTAGTACAGTTTTAAGTGACAATGGAGTAAATTTTTTGTCAGACGCAGCCAAAGAGTACTTTAAAAAGTAGGTATAGTGCATAGAACTACCTCTTTGTACAATCTAAGAGGAAACAGAGCTGTGGAAAGGTTTGACCAAAGAATTAAGGGAGTTGTTAGACCTGGAACCTTGGCGTGGGTCTCCCTTCCATTTTTTGCTGTTGCCTCATGTGTTTTTGCTGGTGTTAGATGCTCAGGGCACTGTGCCACTGCTGTCCAGTGCCACAGTGCAAGTGCTCCCCATTGTAAATTGATGTATGAATTAGTGATTCCATGATTGGTTGGTTTGGTTTACCTGTCAGACCCTAGTACAGTGCACCAGGAGTGCCCAGGGCTGGTAATCCAAATGCTGCTGGCGGGCTTGCAGCACTGGTTGTGCTACCCACAGAAGCAGCCTGTAAAAATGTGTTTAAGACCTGCCATTGCAGAGCCTGTGTGCAGTCTGGTACTGTCATACTGACTGGGCAAGTGCACCCACTTGCCAGTTCCCAAACCTTCCCTTTTCTTTATGTCAGACACACCTATGGTAGGCCCAAGGGAAGGGTGCATTGTAAGGATAAGGTAGGACATCCCCTGGTGTGTGTGGCATGTTCTAATAGTGAATTACAGCCATTTTCGTTTTTCACTATTGCAAGGCTACCTGTTCTCCATAGGCCAGAATGGGCAGTTTGATTATTACATTTTATAATCCTAACTGACTCAAGGAACATGGTTGAAATTCAAATTTAGTATGCCTGAACTCAGAATGATAAAATACATATTTTAGTGAAGTTGGTTTTAACATTCTGTGTTTGAAAATACCACTTTTAGAAAGTAGGTATTTCCTTGTCTAACTATTCAAATCTGCCTCTGCTAGGCTGTGTATTCCTTGTCTGGAGTTTGAATGACAGGGCTGAGGAATTCCAGGAGACAGAGGGAGGTAGCACAGTGGTGAGTAGAGAGATCTGCATCTAGATGGGAGGGAGGAGTTGCACCTGGGACCTGAATAGGGCGGTGCCTTCCCTCCACAATGCTGGCTCCACCTCCTGTGGTGCGTCTGATGTCTCTGGACTGCACTCTGAAAGGAACGAAGGAGTCATGTAAACAAAGTGCTCCAGGACTGACCAAAACTGGTTTGGACTAGGCAAAGGCCTCTCTGCCTTCAGAGATCAAAGGAAAACTTAGTATAAATATTGGGACCCCAACCCAAGAACTTTAGATCACTTTGGGAAACAAGAAGAAACCTCTGCTGAGGGGAGGAACCAAGAAGAAACTGGGGAGAGACTATCCCTGAACATGGGGATTGGCCTGCAGTGGTTGCCTACTGCCAAAGAGAGGAGAAAGGAACTTTGTATGTACTTTTGCTCAACTTGTAAGGATCTCCAAGGGGTTGGAAAAGGGCTTGCCTCCTGCTGAAGTCTCAGGGACAACAGACTTCAACCCCCAGCTCCCCAGAGTTCTTTGGAAGTGCCTGCTGCTGTTCTTGGGCCTTTTGAGGGACTGCGTGTCGCAAGGAGCTGGAAGCGCGACTCACGGAGAAGAAACGTGTCGCAGCCGCTGCCGTCGCATCACTGAACAAGGGTGTCGCCGCTGTAGCGGTCGCATTGCACCACATCACAAGAAGCGCCCTGCAACACCGAAGAAGCGTGTCGCCGTCGCAGCCATTGTAGCTGACGCATTGCACCGCATCAAGAGAAGAGTCTCGCATCGAGGAAGAAGCGTGTCGCTGTCGCAGCCGCTGCCATCGCATCTTGGATGACGCCGCTGTAGCTGTCGCATTGCACCGCATCAAGAAAAGCACCTCGCATCCACGGAGAAGCGTGCCGCCGTTGTAACTGCTGCACTTATCGCATCGAGCGGATGCGTCTCGCATCGCTGGAGAAGAGTGTCGCCGCCAAAGCCGCTGTCATCGTATGACTGGACAAGGGTGTCGCCGCTGCAGCTGACGCATCGAGCCGAGATCTCTCGCAGCATCGGAGAAGCGTGCCGCATCAGGAAGATCTTCACGTCTTTATTTCTTTGCACCAAACTTTCATCGCATCACCATCGTTGCAACACTTCCGTTGCCCTGCGTGTCGCATCTAAAGGTACATTGAACTAAAAGTGTTGCATTTAAGAACTGAAGCGAACTAAGCTAAATTCGACCATTTTAAAGTAACAGTATTGTGGATTTGTGTCGTTTATGGTCTTGTGGTAAATCTATATACAGAATACTTTTTTTTATATAAAACTTGTGTGGTGTCCATCTATAGTGTTGTCACTTGATTACTGTATGTGTTCACAAATGCTTTACACACTGCCTTTGAGATAAGCCTGTCTGCTCGTGCCAAGCTGCCAAGGGGGTGAGCAGGGGTTATTTTAAGAGTGTACCCCATTTACTCTGACTAGAGGCAAGGGTCCCTATTTGTCACAAGTACCTACCTGTGCCAACTAGAGACCCCCAATTCTAACAGGAGTCATACAGTCAGCTTGGAGTAGTAGGATTAATTGGGAAGTACAATTACATAAAGCTGTGTGGGCATACAGAGTGACAAAGAATGACTGTAGATCTAGATCTAGGGAACCATGGGAAGAACTTCCTACGTCAAGTTTTGGTGAGGATTTCCAACAGTTGGATACAAATTAGGATAAAGAAGGATGTGAGAAGAGTGTTGGTGAAGGTCAGACAAGTGGAAAGGAAGTGGCGGAAAGGTGTTATGAAGTTGAGGAGGGTCAGGGTCAGGCCAACGTTGGTGGTCAGCAATGATTATTTTTCCCTGTGTGCGGCAGTGAATGGTCTCTGTGCACTGCAGCCAAGGCCATGTGCATCAAAACATGTGACAACTCACTAAGCAAACCTGTGAGCTACTAGAGTCAGTGGTATTTGGCAGAAGTGAGATCACCCACCCTTTAACCCAATATTACACCACAGGGATGACTCCTTGTCTATCCCTTAGCCCTTAAGCAACCATCTACTGATGAGTCAGTAGGGGAAGGAAGGGCAAGAGGTGAACACTACAGAAAGTTAATAGATTCCTTTGTAAGTATTGTATTGCAATTACATTTATATAGCACTTATATTTATATGCTATATAAATTACATTTATATAGCACTCTAACAAGCTGTTGAAGTGTTTTACACCAAGCAGCACACTGCTCTGAAACTGAACATAAATGGTTAATCCAGTGGTTATTGGTTATTGTTGGTACAGAGTATAATACAGTTGTCTCAAGGAGACCATTCTCTGTCTTTATGACCACTCTAGTGTCTTTGAGGTGGATAAAAATTAGTATCCGGTAGGTATGTTCATTAGTGGGGGGTATGTGAGTTCATGCATGTGACCGGTGGGATTAGTAGATGAGCAAGAGGAGATCAGGTATTGATAGGTTGTACTGTCTGACGTTCTAAGAAAGACAGGCTTCGATCTTTGAGATGAGGTGTGGGCAATTTGTATGAATACAATAATAGAGATTAAGATCAAGAGGCACATGACTTAGAGTAGACTCTACTCAGGGAGGAGGCATGCAAAGGATGAAGAGAGGGTCATTCAAAGGGAAGAAAATAGAGATGACAATCAAAAGTTTTAAATGAAGGTCAAATGTTTCTTGCACGGTTTCTGGCACAAAGAGTAGACTTTTGAGATACATGCTCTCCATGGAGGCAAAACTGCAGAAAGAAACATTATTTGCATGCGAGATGACGCTATATTAAGTAAATTTGAGAGGACATAGAATCAGGCGAACAGTCTGCTGGTAGGCTTATCTTAGAGCACTGCTTGAACATGGAACATCTGTTCAGTTCTGGGATTCAAAACATAAAGTAATGGCTGTAAGCATATATAGGGAGGTGTCAAGCACTTTAGGCTATCCGAGAAAGACTCTGTACCCTCATGATAAAGGCAATGTGAGAGAATATACAGGTTAAATAATGCAAAGGAGATTCTGCAAGTGCTGGAGCTATGTCTTCTGATGTTTACCCTTAAAATTTGCCTCACAAATGTTTTCAGTAAGTACAAGAGTAAAGCAATTTGATGCCCCTGGTTTAGCAATCATGTAATTGAGGTGAGAATAGTTTCCCAGACAGTGGAAGTGCACTGCATTGTAGTTGGAGGGAGGAGACCAGTACTCTGAAGTAAGGAGGGAGGTACCAGGCTACATTAAAAAATTCAGCGACACCTTTCATTTAACAAGGAGATGCATAGTCGTCCACCCAAGCACTAACATTCAGTTGATGGCTAGAAGAAGGGATGCAGTTTTTTTTCAAGGTGAGGAAGTTTCTAGGTCAAGTTTTTTCTTTGTCTGTCCCTGATTGCTGCCATGTGCCAGATGACAACAGCCAAGGGCTGAGATCTTACACTTCTTTACCCCTGGGTGCTCTGACTTGGAGCCAGCCCCAGTGATTCCTGCTGTGAGAAACATTACTTTGCAGAAAGGATGTTTCTCAAGGGCAGCTTGGGAAATAAAGCAGAAGTCCCAACCAAGCACAGGGCTCATGTAGGGAAATGAGCACTGCATGCCGAGGACAGGGCTTTAGTTTGGCATGCAGGATTTAATTTCTACTCTTAGGAGTGAAATGATTTATGTGGACCTGTGCAGGTAAATGTGGTACCTGTGCACCAAGTGGAGATGTAAAGATTTTCTGCTTTACCAACCCTAGTGTGAAAAACCTCCTTATGTTACTTCTGATCAGCAGCTGGTTCCTGCCTCACCTGATTTCACAGGTCCTTGTTCAAGTAAAACACTTGCACAAGTTGAACATCAGTGGAAATAGAGTAGGCCTGTTGGGATAGTGTACTTTGCACTTTTGTAAACTCTGCTTGAGTACTCAGCATCTCATAGGGTGTAAGCATTCAACTGCCTTTAAATACAAGACCCCGAGAAACATGGATCATGGAACAGGAAGGGTGAATCTTAATACATGGTCTGACAGGTGAAAGATGGCTGCACCCTTGCACTTCCCGGGTAAGATGCATTTAGTACTGTTTCCTCAAACATAGCCCCACAAGTTAACATAACTCCTGCAGAGAAATACACGTAAATGCTAACTCCAAGATTTTAAGGTATCAGATTGACTCAGCATTTCGTTCTCATAGTGTTAAAATGAGTGCGCTGAGTGGTTGTGGTAACATCACTTGTTAGTACCAAACACATTCACATTTTTAGTATGCACTGCGTAGTCTGTATTATCTTCAACATGGTAGCTGCAGCAGAAACCCTATAAAACATTTGTAATCCACTCACTTCAGCACACTTGTCCCATATAAAAATGTAAATAAGTCAGTTAGCTCTGATGTTTTTGCTATATCCAGGTGCTAGTTATTTGCTTACCCTGTAGTAAATGCAGCTAACAAAACCATACTGGTAAAATGACACACAACTGACACAAATACACACTTTTGAGCAGTTTGAACATGCTATCCTGACTTGTACATGAGGAGAGCACTTCCAGGACTGCACTACCCACATGCACATGGGGAAACAAACTTCAACATCTACGCAGATTACAAAACTAATTTCAAGATAGTATATATGCCTACAAGTCAACCATTAAATGTCTAACAATTCCAACCAGCATCTGGTTGTTTTTAAATTATTAAAACAGCAGAGGAGCAGCTTGAAAAAGTTATTGTGTCCCACGAAAATCATAACAATTAAGTTCTATTTGCAGACCAGTTGTAATACAGTTCCCTCTCACAACACAAGAATGGTATGTCTTTGTGTTCTTAAGGAATGAACAGTCTAACATTATATTAAAAATGACAAGATAACCCGTATTTATAAATTATACCGTCAGAAACTCTAATGCCAATCTATTTGGGCAATCTCTCTTTTGCACCATTTAAGGCACACACTACTCTCTTTTAAAGCTTGTCCGAGAGGATGGAAAATGATTGATTGAATAGGGAAAACAAATATTGCAGATTATAAGTCACTCACCTTTCCACAGAAGAATGGCAGTAGTTTCCGAGTGGGAGCCATAAAGCCTTGCCTGCATACAGGCACCGTGGAATGCAAGAGAAAGGGAATCGGTGGCTCTAGTGCCTCTAGCACATTGTACTAAACAAGACTAACATGTTGTATGAAAAACAATGGAAATGCAACAGCTGGAAAAAACAAAAACTATTACAGTAAAAAAGGTGAAGTAAAACCTGAGAGATGTAAAACCGATTGCATCACTGGCTTGGGTTACTTTCAGGGTTTTAAGCGGTTCTAAAGCTGTTAAGTGCATCTATATAACAATGTACTTCAAATCAGCAGCATTAAAACAGCTGCATGCTCCTGAAGTCTCACTTTCCCATTCTAGAGGCCCCCATAAAATTTGTTGGATAGGAGAAAGAGTGTTGCTCCTAGAACAACAGGATCCTTTCTTGCGCGTAGGAAGAGAAAGCTTCGTTTAGAGCTAATGATTTTAAAAGCTCAGGAAGTCTTTGTCTATATGCGCGCTCCAGCAGAGGCCCTGCGCGTGATGGAGCAGGGGAAAATACAAAAAATGTTGTACCCCCTTCGAAGTTAATGACCTCATAACCTTAATTTTACTAAATGTTTAAACTAATGTACTAATCAACCAATGCACCTTTAATTAGACACTACACGCAGGAAAACTAACTGGCATATGCACAATCTAATGTACTTACAGATGTGAAATTTAACTAACATAGCTTTGTGCTTCGTGTAGAAAATAGAAGTAAAATTGCATGTATTTCATGTGTAGTTAAATATATTGTGGCAAAGAATGCAGATGGTAAGTAAAATGGCTTTAAATGTCGCTTATGCTAGGTAACACCTAACACGGGTCATTAGAATGGTGGGTGGTAAACAGAAAGGCTTATTTTCTATGTCTTAATTTCTGCTATGTTGTTTTCACATTAGTTCCGTTCAGGCCTGCTAGGCCTCGCTGAGAAAATGTCCGCTGCCAAGAAATGTGATCACGTGTGATCAAGATGGCCCCTGCGCATGAGCAGAATGGAAGTTACAGTTACAAGTGTGCCCTATGCCTGGAGTGAGAGATGTCAACGTCACACTGGCCTAGGACAAGAGTGGATGCCAAGATTCTCTGTACTAAAGCCTGGGAACGGATGGAAGAATTTGGACTGCAGCATTTATTAATAATAACAGTTGTTACAAATGGTGGAACAAGACAAGTCACAAGGATGCATGAATATGTAATTTACAGAACTGGTTTAGGCAAGGAGGACAATTAGGTGGCCATCACCACCCCTCTAATGGACCAATGGAAATTAATCACAGCCCCTAAAAAGTTTAAATTCTTGGTATAGCAAGTTAGTGAAAGGGTATAAAAATTAGTGCTAATGATGATGTTATGGCACTTGCTTATTTTCTATTCAACATGACACGCTGTCTGTTGAGACGATTTATCTCCCTGATGCTGAAAAGACTTTGACAGATTCTGAACTTCGAACTCTGATGGGATAAAGGAACGAGACCGTCGCGGGATTCAATCCTGGGAGGGAATACGTCCGAGGAGGTTAGAGGGACAGTCAGTCAGTTTGGGAACCTATCCTGTGATCTGCGGTTCATGCTGTGGTGAACCATTCTCGTCATTGCCCTAAGGCCAAGGATAATGAGTATTTTCTGTTTCTATTTGAATCTTTACTTGAAACACTTATGAAATTAATGATTATAATTGTCTAATAAATTTTACTTATTCAATTTATTCAATGAATCTAGATAAAATGTCATGCTAACTCAAACTAAGTCTGTGGTTATTAAAATTAAAGTTATGATCTATAAAAGTTAAAGGTTTAATTGTGAGTGAGACGGACTTAATCGCTTTCAACTGATTCCTACTAGTTGGTCCATCGACCTAAAATAAGTGAGTACCTTGATGATTAAACTGGAAAACTCTAGAGTTATATGTATATAATGTATATAGTTATTATTTAGAGAAATAATAGTAATAAGGTACCCCGTTTGTCTTGCAGCTCGCCAGCTTGTCACTTATCCGGAAAACTGAGTGAATTAGTGTTTTCGGTGTTATGGGTCCCACGATGAATAAGTGGTGTGTGAGTTTTCCTTGGTTGAGTGGCGCTTGTAAAGGGTTTGTTTTAGTCGCGTTGCAACAGTTTTCTTGGTAGCAGAGTTATGGTTTCTATAGGTCAGTTAAGCGGATTATTGATTATTAATCTCTATGTTTAACACTTCATCTTGAGTCTGTGTCACGTTATATGTAGGCGGAATTTGAAGCTTCCGGGAAGTAGCAGGTGGATTTGTGTGACGAGAGAAGTCATCTGGAATTGTGCATTGTCTGATTTCAATCTGGTGATAACACATGATTGTGTTATGATAGGGAAATTCATGTGTGAATAACGTTGAATGGAATAGCAACAGGTTTTCTTGTGAAACTCTGGCCTTAATTCTCAGGAGCAGTGTAGTCTCCACATGTGTTTTATCTCCAGAGAAACAGGTTTAGTTCTTGTTTGAGAGAAGGGTAAGGTAGAGGGAAGTGCTACTTTATCGGCGAAACGAAATTCTGTGGTAGGGTAGAGGTAAGCGCTGCCTACTGGAAAAACAGAATTCTTGAATGTTTTAGAAATTATCACTTTTGTTTAGCGAAACGGACAATGGAAAACGTGTTTATGTCATAACTAACCGACTTTGCAAATTAAACGAGTTATAAAATTGTGCCGATAATTTGTAAAGGAGGGGTCAGCAGAAACAGGAGTAGAGCTGACGTCAACAAGAACCGCGCGGGGATTGGTCAGTTGCGGAAATACGATGAGCTCTCTGATTGGTACGTAGGTGTGAGTCGCGCTGAGATAGGTCAGTGTGAAGGTGATGTAAAAGCTTTCTGATTGGTGCGTTAGTGTGGTTCGCGCTGGGATAGGACAGAATAGTTAAGCACATTAGAGAAGAGTTGTGTGATTTATTTCGACAAATAATTATGTAATATGGCTTAATATGATGGACGAGAGATAGAGAAACATTCATGGTTTATAAGAAATTCAAGAGTTTTTTTAAGAAAGATAGATTGTGACGAGAGAGGGAGAGGTGCTTCCTCCACCAAAAACACCCGAATCTTACATGATGACAAAATATGGGTATCATACTTGTATTTGGTTGGAAAATTGGGTGAAATATACTCAAAATGATGGAGTATTGGCATTTCCAGAAACCGGTTCATTTAGCACAGCTATAATACGAAATGTAAGAAATAAAATGATGAAGCTTGAACCGAGACCTAGACCAACACAGTTTGAAGCCCTAGGGGAATGGCAAGATGAGATGTATGAAAGAGAGAGACACATAGGTACAAGGGATGATGGTTTTGTTCCTGGAAGAGTATGGGGTTGGAATCATGAGGACAGGATGAGACGATGGCGGTACGCTAATATGATGGATGGTATGTTTCCTGCTAGAACAGTTGAAGAGGGAACAGGGAAAAAGTATACGGAGAAGAAGAAGCATACAATAACAGAAAGATGTGGATATGGAGACAGTGCTACAGATGATGAGTTGCTGGAAGACATAATAAATAAGAGACCCCCTCCATAGCAACAGGTATCTG
Source organism: Triturus cristatus (assembly GCF_964204655.1). Taxonomy (NCBI): domain Eukaryota; kingdom Metazoa; phylum Chordata; class Amphibia; order Caudata; family Salamandridae; genus Triturus; species Triturus cristatus. The sequence continues at coordinate 268,217,937 of NC_140585.1, forward strand.
CGGTGGGGACACCAAATGCACCGCCAATGGAAACTGGGATAAATCAAAATCTAGAACGATATCTGAAGTTAATAATTAATTTAATAGACAAAATATACCACAGACTGTAGAACATGATAATCATAATGTATCTGAACTGGCAAAAACAACAAAAGAATTGGCTGAAAAGATGAAAGAATTGACAAAGAATGTAGACGCTGTAACTGTGCCAGTAACTATAGGTCCAGTGATACCTGTATTTGAAAATCAGAAGATAGATGAACATTTCTTAACGATTCCCTTAAATTCCAGTATGCAAAAAGTATGAGAAAAAATGTATCCTGAGATTAGGGAAACAAAAGATTCGGTCAGATTTACTCCACCTATGGATTTGACAATAAATCAGAGTCCGATAAACAAAATTCTTATGGGAACTGAATCGGCAACAGAAACACCAGAGAAAAGTGTGAATACGGTAGATTTAAATACGACCTCTGTGGGTTCCACGGCGGAAGAATTAAGTGATTTGGTCAGGAATTTGCAGAGAAAAGATACAGAACAACAACCTTTAGATGTAGTGAGATTAAAAATAGACATGGAAGAACTGATTATAGGAACTATTGGTACAGATCGGTTAAAAACAAACCAAGATGAGCAATTGATGTTCATGTGCAAAAGTATAACATGGAGAGCTAGGAATTTGCACGAAAAATTGGAAGAAACAGCAATTGGGTTGGGAGTAGATTTTGCAAACGTTAGAGGATTACAGAAACCTTATAGAGTAGATTTTAGTGAGAAAGATATAGAGAATTTTAACACTTCAGGACGGTTAACTCTGGTAAAATAACTAATTGTGTTACTGAGTAAATGGAGAGATGTAGATAAATGGAGAAGTAGATGGTCGAAGAAAAAAGAAGATATGACTGATAAAATGACTTTAGCTTTCCTAGTAAAGGAAAATGAACCAATAGCGGTAGAATGTCCAATGAGCGAAATTTCAGGAGGAGGTTATGTACATATCCCATGGTCCAGACAGGATATATTGTCATTTACAAATGATTTCCCGAGATTGAGAGAAAAACCTGTAGAATGGTACAGACAAGTGGAAAGATTTGTAAAGGTTTCAAAGGTATTGTAGGAAGATTTGGATGGACTGTTTGAGATTGTTGTACCTGCTGATTTATGGACAGAATGTAAAATTACAATTGATTGGCAAAAGGAAGAATTTCCTAGAGACGCCAAAGCAGGAGCTCCAGGTCCAGAAGTAATGAGAAAATATGAGCACGTAATCACATTTTTGAAAAATAAGATTCCTCCAATAGAAACAGATTGGATAAAGATAGATAGAACGACACAGGAAGCAAAAGAATGTGTGCATGCTTATTATGAAAGATTGCTTCTAGTTTTTAAGCAGTACAGTGGATATGAGAGCTTGAGTGAAAAAGACATGAGTCACTTTGTAGACCGATTTGTGTATGGTCTGAGACCTGAGATAAGTGAAATGATTAAACAGCACATGTTATGTTGGCAGAATAGCACAGTGGATGAGGTGTTAAGGTATGCAAAATATTGTAGTGATGACATAGAAGCTATACAACGTAAGCTCAAAGAAAAAGCAATGTGGGCACAGGTGAAGGTCGCAGAACAACAAGAAGCTCAAATACTTAACCAGATTAATGACGCAGGGCAGACAAAGATGAAACCCAACATTGGTATGGGAAAAGGTCAGATGAATATAGAAGAAGCTAAAAAGAAATGGCGTTGTCATAATTGCGGAAAATTGGGGCATTGGAAAAACGACTGTAAATTACCTCCAAAAGTTAATACCGAAAATAAATAATTAAATCCACAGGTGCAGAATGAGGTGGGTTATCAACAACCGCCACAGCAACAGGTAGTTACTCTACAGAGTCAGGTGCTGCAGCCACCAAATCTTCAAAGATACAGTGCAGAGACAGGATTCTACGGTGGAGAGCAGGTAACGAAATTGCCATGCGCAGCTTCTCTTTCACAGTATCGGCTACGACCCAATGGAAATGAATCGGATGAAAGTTTGTGACGGTGCCTAGGAGGGGAAGAGGAGAGCGTGCTTGGCGCAACTCTAGAGGTAGATCAGTCAGGTCCATTAGTGGATGGAAAAGTGAATGGTGTTAATGTTACTTTCCTTGTGGACACTGGCGCTTCCCATTCTACTGTAAGATCAGTTGAAATTCCAAACCTTCCTCTCTCAGGTGAATTCATCCAAGTTGTAGGTGTCTCCAAAAGACAAATTAAAGCCCCTCTTACTAAACCAGTAGAGGTGGAAATTGGTCCCTTTAAAGACATGCACCGTTTTGTAGTGTGCGATTGCTGTCCCGTAAATTTACTTGGACGCGATATCCTTTGTAAAATGAACTGTGCCATCTATTGTACCCCAGATGGTATTGCATTTCAGACATCAGATGACGATGTTCTGTATAAAGTGACTATGGCAGCACTTGAATCAGAAAATTGTGATACATTTCCTGTGTTTAATGCAGAGAAAATCCCTACCAAACTGAAAGGTACAGTGAAGACTGATGTATGAGATTGTACAGGTGAAGAGATAGGTCTAATGAAAGGAGTTGACCCTGTAAAAATTACTGTCAAAGAAGAGGCAATTTACACAAATACTCCACAGTACAAATTAACACCAGAAATGATTGAAGGAATAACACCAGTGATTGATAAAATGCCTGAACAAGGGATTTTGAGAGAAATAATGAGTAGCCCATGTAATTCACCTATAATGGGATTGAAAAAGCCTAATGGAACCTATAGGATAGTTCAAGACCTGCAAAAAAATGAATACAATTGTTGTTCCCTCTTGTCCAATTGTACCAAACCCTGCTGTAATACTGTATCAAATTCCACATGATGCAGAATGGTACACAGTCATTGACTTGTGCCATGCATTCTTTTCAATTCCATTGCACCCTGATAGCCAATCATTATTTGCTTTCCGGTTTGGTGAGCGTATTTTGGCATGGTGTTGAATTCCTCAAGGGTATACTGAAAGTCCTTCCATTTTTAATCAGCTTCTAAAGAAATCGTTAGAAAGTTTGAGAATGCCAGATAAATCTGTTATGGTCCAGTATATTGATGACCTGTTGGTGGCATCAAGGACCAAAGAGGCATGTATTACCGACGCCATTGCAATGCTGAATCATTTGGCAGAAGGAGGACATAAAGTGTCCCCATCCAAACTGCAGTTCTGTCAACAAGAAGTACACTATTTAGGTCATAAGATTGAAAAAGGGATGAGAAAAGTAACAACAGAAAGAATCAGGATTATCAAAGGAATGACAGCCCCAATGACACAGAGAGAAGTGAGAATATTTCTTGGCATGGTTGGTTACTGTCGACAGTGGATAAATGGATTTTCATTGATTGCCAAGCCTTTACAGCGGTTAACAAAAAGTGATGTAAAAGATCCAACTGTGTTGAATGAGCAAGAGATGGAAGCTTTTGAGCAACTGAGAAACAGGTTGTGTGAAGCTCCAGCGTTAGGAATGCCTGATTATGAGACAGAATTTGAGTTGAACTGTAGTGAAAGAGATGGAGGTGCACTTCCAGTACTAGTACAAAGGCATGGAAGAATGAGACGGCCCATGGCATACTTTTCAGCTGTTTTAGACCCAGTAGCAAAGGCATTGCCTTGATGTCTAAAAGCAGTAGCAGCCACTTGTGTGAGTCTGGAACAGAGTGACGGTATTGTGATGGGATAGCCGTTAAAAGTGTATGTCCCACATTCAGTAGAAATCCTTTTGACCGGAACAAAAACCCAATTCATGACACATAGTCGTTTAACCAGATATGAGAAGGTGATTTTGGGTGCAGACAATGTAACGATTGTGAGATGCATAAGTGTGAATCCTTCTACTTTATTACCTGATGCAGTAAATGCAGAGGTCAAAGATGACGTTGATCACAATTGTCTGGATGTACTTGAAGTCTGTACAAAACCTCGCCCTGACATCAAAGATGAACCTCTGGAAGAATCAGATTATGTGATGTTTGTGGATGGATCATGCTTGAGAACGAAAGAGGGAATTTTTAGTGCCGCATATGCTGTATGTACGGTGGCAGACATCATGGAAGCGTCTTGTTTGAGAGCAATACGTTCAGCCCAAGTTTCCGAGGTAATTGCTCTGATTCGAGCTTGTAAACTGGGAAGAAAATTCCGAATCACTGTAATCACGGATAGCCAGTATGGCTTTGGAGTGGTGCATGATTTCGGACAGCTGTGGTCCCAGAGGGGATTCAGGACTTCTTCGGGATCTCCAATTTGGAATGGTGAATTTGTGAAAATGTTGCTTGAGGCGATATAGCTGCCTAAACGGATTGCAATCGTGAAGTGTGCTGCATACAAGAATAGTGATGACTACATTACAGAAGGCAATAGGTTCGCTGACGAAATAGCTCAATATTGTGCTAGACATACAACCTCAATGAATCAGAGAAGGGACAAATAACATGTTTCGTGTCGTTTGATGTTTACTAACACAGTTGAAACGTGGGAAGAAGTGAGACAATTGCAGGAAGAAGCAGGTGATGAGGAAAAAGATATGGAGAAAATCAGGCTGCAGACAAAGGGAAGAAGATGGAGTTTGGATTTACAGGGATGAAAGACCAGTTATGCCTGATAGCATGATCTCTAACATGGAACGGATGTACCATGGACAGGCACACATAGGTAGAGATGCAATGATCAGACTCTTTAAACAGACTTGGTACAACCCAAAATTTAGGGTTATAGCTGAAAGCCTTTGTCAAAGATGTTTTATATGTCAACAATTGAATCCAGGAAGAAAAACTGTGGTGAGTCTAGGAACAATAGGACGTGAGGGAGGTCCTTTCACCAGAATGCAGCTAGATTTCATTGAAATGCCCCCGAGTAACAGATTGAGATATGTCTTGGTAGTTGTCTGTTTGTTTTCTCGTTGGGTGGAAGCATATCCGACAAGAAGGAATGATGGAGTTACTGTAGCTAAACTCCTACTGAGAGAATTCATTCCTGGATATGGTTTTCCAGCCACGATAGAAACAGATAGAGGAAGTAATTTTCAAAATGAGGTTATCCAGCTGATATGTGAAGCATTAGACATTCAATAAAAACTGCATTGTGCCTACAGACCAGAGGCTTCTGGGGTGGTAGAGCAAGTAAATGGCACAATCAAGAATAGGCTAGGGAAAATGTGTCTCGCAACAGGACTCAAATGGCCAGATGCCCTACCTCTTGTGCTTATGAGCATGAGAAGCGTACCAGACAGAAAAACTGGTTTGAGTCCGCATGAAATCATAATGGGACGAGTAATGAGACAAGCATTCGTACCTGTCAACAAACTGCTGACTTTAACTGATGATCTTATTCTGGGCTATTGCTAAGGATTGGCTGATGTAGTGCATTCTGTGTTCCATCAGGTTGGACTGGATGCGATCACACTTGAAAGAAACCCAGCTCCTGATCTGAGTCCGGGTGACTGGGTCCGCATAAAAGTCCACCGAAGAAGGAATTGCCTGGTTCCTCGCTGGGACAGACCACGATAAGAGATCCTAGGGACTAACACATCAAAGTCCCAGATCCTGGAGATCGACCTGTGAGCAGACATCTGGAAATATCAGACACCAGTTCGGAATCTGAGACAGAAACTGAAACAATCAAAGTTCCAGATCCTGAAGATCGACCTGTAAGTCGACATCTGGAAATATCAGATACCAGTTCGACATCTGAAACAGAACAATCTGAATCTGGTGAAAACCAAACTGAGGACATTGAAAAACAGACAATTGATATTGAAACAGGAGAAACGGAAATAATTCACAGTGATGTTGAACAACCAAGTACAATTTTTGAGGAAATCCCTTCAGAAGTAATTGAAAGAAATCAAAATTCAGATGGTGAAGTTCGAAATTAAGGAGAACGAAGTAAGGACTGAAACAGAATCAGAAGTAAGTGAAGAAGAACTAAGACAAAGGAGAGGACCAAGAAAGAGAGCTTGGAAAGTGGAATTAGAAGAAACAGAGGCTGGACTAAAAAGGCCAAGAAAAGGAGATAATTGGCCCAACGAATATAAAAGACTGAGATACAAGATACTAAATCTGAACAAAGAACAGGAAGAACAAGTGAATGAAATAACAAGTCAAAGAAATCAAATAAATTTGAATAAAAGACAATTGCAGAGACCGAAAAGAGTAAAAAGACCTAATTTGAAATATAAATCACCTGAATGGACTTACATAGTACTGCCTGACATTGAAGAGGTGGATAGCAGTCAAGAGAACTCAAAAGAAAATTGTAAACAGGAGGGTGAAAGTGAATTGTGCCCATCCTGAAGAGACTGAAGAAGCCAGAATAAGTACAAACTGATGAACTTGAAAAAGATTTGAAAAGGACCAAATAGTGCGCCAAGGGCAATTAGTTCAAAGGCCATATACTTTCTGAGTGTGGAGAGATACATTTTTCTGTACATATCTTAGATTATAGTTTATCATGGCAGAAATTGAAAATAGAAGATCTAGATGTAGTTTTCTACACAGATGGTGTAGAATCTGTTTTTACTATACAGGTTTACTGATGCTTATTTGGTTCATTTTAGCAATAGTCATCCCACTTAGATTAACTGCAGAAAATACATCTGGAATGAACAATAAAACAAATAGTGATATGGCACATAACGCAAAGGATACTGCAACACTGATAGATAATACTGAATCACATAGAGACAGGTCAATAAAGGATTTTTCTAAGAATGTTTTTACAAAGCTTTTATATGAATACGTAGAAACAATGGACGTTAGGGATTGTTATGTCTGTATGCAGTTACCTGCATCTGTGACAGAGGGTGTGACATATCATCACCTTCCCTTGACGTATGGAATAACTTGCAGTGTGTTGGCTAGTTTATTTTATAAAACAGGCAAACTAGAATATCACTATACTGATATGGATGCTGATTTTGCTAAAGTTTCTGTAGTTTCTGAACTAAACAAGGTGAAGCCTGGTAAAGTATTTGGAGAATTTTTCCTAGAAACAAAAGAATTAACACTAGAATATGCATTTAGACATAACCTCACTTGTAGATTGAGAAAAGAAGAAAAAGTATTTTTAGACATGGTAGAGGATGGAAGGGTTAAGTTTAAAAGAAAAGTGGCAGGAGAAAAGATAACACCACCTTGGGGTTTTGAGGAAGGAAGTTATGATAAGAGCGAAACTAATGTAGCAATAGGACAGGATTTGCCTGAACAAGGAAAATTGTGTATTCGTAGAGATAACACTATGTATGATAACTATTTCGTGGGTGCTAGTGAATGTCGAGATACATACAGAATTATAGGGGGATGGGAATTCAAAGGTGGTAAAGATCCAGTATTTCCAGGGATCTATTTTATTTGTGGAAACAAGGCTTATTATAGGTTGCCGGACCATTGGTATGGATCATGTTATCTAGGTCTGGTCTTTCCAAAGATATTTCATGTAGATAGAGGAATTAGAGGAACTCATGAGATAGGTAAACCACTAACACGTAGAAGAAGGGAAAGTTTCTCTGAGATAATAGGTGACATTTTTGCAGCATTGATACCAGCCGTGGGTGTATCTTTTAATGCATATAAGATTCGGAAATTGTCAACAATAGTAGATCGTTTATCAACGAATACTGCTGGAGGGTTCTTGATTGTAAATACCGAGATGGTTGCAATGAGAGCTATGGTGATGCAAAATCAACTTGCCCTTGATATTCTTTTGGCAAAAGAGGGAGGAGTCTGTGGAATGCTGAAAGTACAACATTGTTGCACTTACATTCCCGCTAAAAGTCAGAATATACAAAAGTATATAAAGAATATTAGTGAATTGCATAGAGAAATTACACCACTGGAGGTTGATGGTGCTTGGGAGAAACTTGGTGAGAGTTTTTCCTCAGTAAAGAAATGGTTCACAGAAGTAGGTAGTTCATTAGTTTGGAAAATATTAATACCAGTGATAATAGGTATATTAATAACATTAATATTGAAATTAGCATGTGTATGTATTAGAAAAAGAAAAGGAGAAAATAGGGTAAAAAGACAAAATGAGAAAAATAAACAAAGAGAACGAGAAATGGGAGAAATTGAACTATAAGATTTTAATGAGAAAATGTACAACAAAACTAAGAGACAGAATGTGAAGAATACAATTGTTTGAACTAACAAAATAAAAAGTACAAGAAACATGACTTCTGATAAATTGGTAGAGATGGTTTTTGTGGTGATATTAAAAATCACCAAAGGAGGGAATTGATGGAGAAGGGGAAAATACAAACATTTTTGTACCCCCTTCGAAGTTAATGACCTCATAACCTTAATTTTACTAATTGTTTGAATGAATGTACTAATCAATCAATGCACCTTTAATTAGATACTATGTGCGGGAAAACTAACTGGCATATGCAAAATCTAATGTACTTACAGATGTGAAATTAAACTAACATAGCTTTGTGCTTCGTGTAGAAAATAGAAGTAAATTGCATGTATTTCCTGTGTACTTAAATATATTGTGGCAAAGAATGCAGATGGTAAGTAAAATGGCTTTAAATGTCGCTTATGCTAGGTAACACCTAACATGGGTCATTAGAATGGTGGGTGGTAAACAGAAGGGCTCAATTTCTATATCTAATTTCTGCTATGTTGTTTTCACATTAGTTCCGTTCAGGCCTGCTAGGCCTCGCTGAGAAAATGGCCGCTGCCGAGAAATGTGATCACGTGTGATCAAGATGGCCCCTGCGCATGAGACGAATGGAAGTTACAGTCACGAGTGTGGCCTATGCCTGGAGTGAGAGATGTCAACGTCACACTGGCCTAGGACATGAGTGGATGCCCAGATTCTCTGTACAAAAGCCTGGGAACGGATGGAAGAATTTGGACTGCAGCATTTATTAATAATAACAGTTGTTACAAATGGTGGAACATGACAAGTCACAAGGATGTATGAATATGTAATTTACAGAACTGGTTTAGGCAAGGAGGACAATTAGGTGGCCATCACCACCCCTCCAATGGACCCATGGAATTTAATAACAGCCCCTAAAAAGTTTAAATTCTGGGTATAGCAAGTTAGTGAAAGTGTATAAAAATGAGTGCTTATGATGACGTTGTGGCACTTGCTAATTTTCTATTCAACAAGACACGCTGTCTGTTGAGACGATTTATCTCCCTGATGCTGAAAAGACTTTGACAGATTCTGAACTTCGAACTCTGATGGGATAAAGGAACGAGACTGTCGCGGGATTCAATCCTGGGAGGGAATACCGAGGAGGTTAGACGGACAGTCAGTCAGTTTGGGAACCTATCCTGTGATCTGTGGTTCATGCTCTGGTGAACCATTCTCGTCATTGCCCTAAGGCCAAGGGTAATGAGTATGTTCTGTTTCTATTAGAATCTTTACTTGAAACACTTATGAAATTAATGATTATAATTGTCTTATAAATTTTACTTATTCAATTTATTCAATGAATCTAGATAAAATGTCATGCTAACTCAAACTGAGTCTGTGGTTATTAAAATTAAAGTTATGATCTATAAACGTTAAAGGTTTAATTGTGATTGAGCTGGACTTAATCGCTTTCAACTGATTCCTACTAGTTGGTCCATCGACCTAAAATAACCGAGTAACTTGATGATTAAACCGGAAAACTCTAGAGTTAAATGTATATAATGTGTATAGTTATTATTTAGAGAAATAATAGTAATAAGGTACCCCGTGTGTCTTGCAGCTCGCCATCTTGTCACTTATCCAGAAAACTGAGTAAATGAGTGTTTTCGGTGTTATATGCCCCACCGATGAATAAGTGGTGTGTGAGTTTTCCTGGGTTGAGTGATGCTTGTAAAGGGTTTGTTTTAATCGCGCTGCAACACGTGCTAGTAAAGAGCAGTGTAAGTGCGCGCCCACGCGTGCAGCTTACAGGGAACATAGGTGGTCAGACCCATGAAGTGATAGAGGACGACAGCAGCAGCCCAGATGTAGTAGTAACAGAACAGGAAGCTGTTCCTGCAAAATGTATGGAAGGTGTGATGATGAGGAGGACAAGGAAATCTCCGAAAGGTTTGGAGGATTATGTACATGATGGCGTGAGGGCTTGGAGTTCTAAATAATTACTTGATATAAATATTTTGTAGTTTTAAAGGAATATAATATTGTTATTATATTAAGTATAGTGCTATAAGTTCTGTTCCTTGTTTTTTTATTTTGTTGAAGAACTGGGATGTGTCTCCTTGTTATAAGTTGCTAGGCAACACATGTTAGATTCTGCATCAGAATGTGGGCACGGCAAGAGGACAGAGGATTACTGGACCAGGAGATGTGAAGATTAGGGGCCCGATTCACAGAACTAACTTAAGACAAAATCCTAAACTTACCACCATTTTGGTATTCACAGAAGGCACTTACTCATTTTGGTATTCACAGAAGGCACTTACTCATTTTGGTATTCACAGAAGTTAGGAGTCCTAAGTTTAGGACTCCTAAATGCCTTCTGTGAATACCGAAAGTCTTAAAATTAGGATTTTTCCCAATTTAGTAGTAGTACAGTTAGAACTCCTAACTTTAGGACTCCTAAATGCCTTCTGTGAAAACCGAAAGTCTTAAAATTAGGATTTTTCTCAATTTAGTAGTAGTAAAGTTAGGACTCCTAACTTTAGGACTCCTAAATGCCTTCTGTGAATACTGAAAGCCTTAAAATTAGGATTTTTCTCAGTTTAGTAGTAGTATAGTTAGGACTCCTAACTTTAGGACTCCTAAATGCCTTCTCTGAATACCGAAAGTCTTAAAATTAGGATTTTTCTCAATTTAGTAGTAGTAAACTTAGGACTCCTAACTTTAGGACTCCTAAATGCCTTCTGTAAATACCGAAAGCCTTAAAATAAGGATTTTTCTGAGTTTAGTAGTAGTAAAGTTAGGAGTCCTAACTTTAGGACTCCTAAACTGAGAAAAATCCTAATTTTAAGACTTTCGGTATTCACAGAAGGCATTTAGGAGTCCTAAAGTTAGGACTCCTAACTTCTGTGAATACCGAAGTGAGTAAGTGTCTTCTGTGAATACCAAAATGAGTAAGTGCCTTCTCTGAATACGAAAATGGTAGTAAGTTTAGGATTTTGTCTTAAGTTAGTTCTGTGAATTGGGTCCGTTGTACCTGTGGCTCCAGACAATAACGTTGTACACCTTAAACTGTGTATTGTTGTGTGAACACAACAGTAATTCACTTAATTTGTATGGTATATTTAGTTAACTTGTCAATATTTCATTTACTCAGCCATCCCGTATTGAGCCTATAGTATACGGGGCTCAGAGCAGGGGTAAGACGATAGCTAGTTGCTACACCACCCTTTTGACCGAGCAATGAAGTGCTCTGTCATTTTGACCCCGTCGGCACTACTCCCACGATACCTGGGTCTCTAAAGTTCAGGCTATACGCCATGACTCCAGGCAGCACTGCTGGTTACACATAATGCACTGCACCAGCGCTGCGGTAGTGTAAGAGTCAAAAGTACCCTCTCTTTCACTTTTAATACACCGGTCCTGACGAATTGCCGCTAGACCCATTAGGGGTTGTGAGGCAAGAAACATATGGACCACCCTCACTAGACAGACCCTGTAGGATCATTACTTCCAGACAGGGTTCACTCATTTGTAGTTAGGCTTGTACACCCTCAGAATAAAAACCATCACTTAGGACAGTACCAGACCTATTTTAATTCACACCACTCAACTCACTACCTTGTCCATATACCCTCACACACCCAACGGCTTCATAAAAAAGATCTCTGGCAAAGAGATCCTTCGCTGGTGCCCGTTGGGCATTGCAGCGCCGGCCCGACGAGGAGCAAAACGCCCTATGATGAAGCATGACATCCTCCGGGGTGTGTGAGGGCCTGAACTCTCCTCGACTCTCCTTCACTTTAGGAACTGCACATTCCTTCTTTTTCTGCATATTCTAGTTGGGAGTACATGTGCAGGACCCGGATAAAAAGCTCCCTGTTCCTCTTTTTGAGAACCTATGTTATAGAAGGCATGAAGGTGTAAGAGGTAGGTCATTCTAATGTATACTTGATAACTCAGGAAGCGCTATAGTGACATTGCTTCCTACACACCAGTCTTTCCTTCTCTCACCCATACATATGTGGCATTTAAAGTTGACCTTGTTTCTACCACAGTAAACAGAAGAGGGGGTTCTAACAGGTGCAAATAATATAACTGGTGTATGTGTTTCAGCAGGAGTTAGGGATACAACTTTAGGTGCTTTTCTGATAAATTCTTGTTTGTCTTATAACAGGGAGAGCCATAGACGAGTCCCGATAGATGTACCTCCTGCAGCGCAGTCATCAGTGGACACTCACATTTTTTCTCACCCCTTCCCCTCTTCCCCGCTGGTTGGTTTTGAAGGGAAGTGAGAGAAATATGAAAATTCTGGGTGACCCATAAAGTGTACATGTATCTGCTTGAGACTTGCATTTTCAAAACTGGTGCACGTTTCACCCCAGTTCAAAATCTTGCTGGACTTTTTAGGCCTAAGGGAATCAAAACTTTACTATAAGGCAGATTTTCCCCCTATGTGTATAACACAGTGACCCTGCAGAAAAATAGTATACTGCATACTGACTTTACCTATGAGTGACCACTAATATTATGAGGTGAACCAGAGGTAAGCATTTTTCTTGTGAGAGTCCCCTCTGTGCCAGGCTACATGTGTGCAGTTACCGGGCTGTGCACCACAGCAGTCTAACAAGCGCAGCCCTCATACATGTGCACACATATTTGTACACGTTCACATGTAACCACTCAAGTGCCCCTACCTTTGCTGTGTCACAGTGGCCTTATTTTAAAATGTGGATAATAGTGGTAAACATGCGCAGTCCATTTACCATGTGATTACCGAGGGTGAGACACCGGTTGTGAGGCTTACCCACTGTAAAAATTCCAAAACTGGGTGATCCAAAAAGCGAAAAGTCTAGGTGGATTAAATAGGCAGAATCCATTTCTTTTGAATGACATACTAATATATTCAAAGACCGCCGCGGAACACTACCTGCACATCGCTGTGCTGAGGCTCGTAGAGTATGGTGTCACATTGCACCAGGACAAGTGCAAGGTCTTTGAAAACCAGATAACGGGTACGTCTTCTCTAAGTAAGACATCCAAGTCGATCCCAAGAAGTCAGATGACATCAAAAACTCTCCTGCTCCCATCTCTGCGACTGAAGTTAGCTTTTAAGGGATGGCCAACTATTGTGACTGCTTCATCTCTAATCTAGCGATGTTGTCTGATCTTTGAGGACTCTTGAAAAGGCCACACCTAGTTGGAGTGTGGTGAACCCCAAGACAGTCCATTTAAAAGAATCAAAGCAGCATTGCTTCACAATACGAGTTATTTGGACCCTTCGCGAAACACAGAGCTACTACTTGATGCTAGACCCATGGTGCTAGGCACAGTCCTTGTGCAAGAATAAACCCAGGCACTCTGGAAAACCAGGGCCTATGGAAACCAGTGGCATTTGCAAGCCGAGCACTCATTGATACTAAGGCTTCCTGGCCTGGGTCGAGAGAGCAAGGCAGTGCTAATTAGGTTGGGGTGCACCATCTTCCACTTATGCTTGCATGGGAAGAGATTTAAGGTAGTCACCAATCACAGACCCCTTTTCAATCGGTTCCAAGGTACATCTGCTCTACTGAGAATCACAAAATTGGTCGTGCAGTTACACCAATACAAGCTCAATGTCACAGGCCAGAAGCCAAAAAAACCCGCAGACTTCCTCTCAAGACAACGGAAGCGCAGCACAAAAGCAACATCCTGATAAGCAGAAAACATAGAGGAGTATTTGAGACAAGACACATAAGCTGCATGCTTGCAGGCATTAGAACTCAGTGACTTTGCTGTAGAAACTGAAAAGGACAAATGCCTGCTGAAAATTATAGAAGTGCTCAAGTTGAACAAGTGTAAGGCATTTCTGCACCAATTGCAGAAATATGATAAGTCCATATAAACCATGAAACAGCTGTGGAAAGCGAGGTCAGACTTTAGTGCCATGGAAAAAGGGCTCATCCTGAAGGGTCGACAGACTGTTATCCCTCTTACGATGCAAATGATTGTTGTTGCATTCACCCAACAAGGACATCAAGGTAGCCAAAAACCAAATTCTGTTTGTGAGAGAAGTTGTGGTTCCTGAGAATGGACCAGAAAGTGAAGCCCTTATCCAAAGGTGCCATATGTGTCAACTAAACAGCGAAATGGAGCAACCTGCCCCCTTCATCATTGAAAAGTACAACCCATTCATCTGGGACAATGTCAGCGCTGATTTTAGGAGCTATCTTGATGGGATACACATGGTAGTTGTCATTGACACATACTCAGATTCTCAGTCATGGAACTCCAGGAGACATTGGACATGTCAAACTGAAGCTGGCAAATGTATTTGTCACATTCTTTCAAGGGTATGACTTTCAGACGTATCTACACCACCTGAAGACCCACCATTGCCGAATTGCACTCCGAGGGTCTCAGGCCAACGGAGACATAGAAAGGTTTATGAAATACCTGAACACAGTCCTATCCATCAGAGTGGACCAAGGGGAGGATATCGAGTGGTCGCTTTGTGGTAAATATTCTTTTTACCTTGACTGAATTTCATACTGAATCTGAAATAAAGTAGAATAGCTCAAAATAACAAGAGGCAGAATCCGTGGTATAAGAGATTTTCTGAATGGGCTTTATTCCAAAATGGCCGACTCGAGTGGCGGCCTTCAGGTTCCGTCACCACGAGGGTTCAGGAAGTGAAGTACAATACTTTATTGACAAGAAGTAACTTTTATAGGTCACACATTACAATGAAATGAATGCAAAAGGCGTAACAATTGATAAGAGAAGTGACATATTGGTACGTAATCGAAACTAGGCGTAATAAGGAGCAGAAAGAAACATGATTGGCTCTGATTATCATGCATAGGTGGATCTATAAGATAATACTTAACATAGATGCGCGCGCAGCAGCATGACGTGTGATTGACGTGCAACTAGGGGGTGACGGGGACTTGACATTTAGCTCTACATGTGGAGACGAGAAGTCTGGGGGGTCAAGTCAACCTAATCCCAAATCATATCTAACATCCTATGTTTAGAGAACTATGTTATCCACAAGAAAAGACTCTCGGACAGAATCTATTCTATACTGACTGTGTGTGTGTACAAGCGTCTAAGTGTCTATATGAGATGCGAGGGGCAGAAAACTTTCCATGGCAACAGGGCTATGAATTACTTGCAGGAGGACGGAAAGGCCGAGTCCTTTGCTTGTGAGCTAAAGGAAATGTTTACCTAAATCACTGGACAGGAATGCATCGGCTGAAGAGCAAAGTAGATAATTCGAAGGTGAAATACAGCTTCTTGGCAGGCAGGCAAAACTGGCCGAGGCAGGCACCGTTAGCTGCACAGGGAGTAGGACAAAGTTCATGGATACAGATGCGAGCTCAAGCTGAAGCTGTCAGAGACAGAGAGCAGGGAAGGCTTTAAGGACAGAATCGGGCCTACTAGCCTGAACTGTAAAAATGGAGTAACTTAGCCATATAAAGTCGGTGGCCTTTCATACTTAGGAATCGAATATCCAGCCCATTGATGGCGGATCTGACAGAGAACATGTCGATGGTAGACACACATATGTTTGCGTCTTGGAAACTGGAACTGGAGGGAACATACATGTACTTGTGACATGCACATAGAACCGTTGGGGTCCAAGATAGGGGACATAACTGATCAGGAAAATCCACATTTCCACATTCCCTCCTTGTCCCCTACTTGCCCTTCAAGAGATATCAATCTTCATCATTCCATCGATTTGCTCATGGAGCATCATTTCTTCTTCCTTCTTCTTCCGGCATTTTGAACGAGAACCTTGATATGGAATGCATGATGTGGCACACAGACCACAAATCACTGGTCCACATTGCAGGCATAAACAACAACTGAAGAGCATAAGAAGGCCAATACCTAGGAAGGATAGAACTCTCCATCCCCAGGCTGATATCACACTCCAAAACCACCCGGACCACGTCCAAGTGCCTGGATTCTCGTGTATCTGGCTCACAATCTTATGAAGGCGTGTTATAGCTTTATATACAGATGGCGAATTTTCTGGTATGAATATGCAGCAGCTGGATCCGATGACCCTGCAAGCTCCTTCCCTATCGGCCAGGATGACGTCAAGGACAAGACGATTCTGGAGAACAACAATTCTCATCACTGATTGTTCCTCTGTCAGATTGCCTAGGGCGGCTATAGTCTCGTTTACTACAGCTTCGAGAGTCTTGGTTAGTCTACGTATCAGCTTACTATTTGATATTGTACCTATATAGGGAAAGATACCTTTATTGAAATCTACATACTTGTCCCATGCCGTCTCAGTATAATCGACAACTGGGAGATCTCTTCGCTCTCTATTGTGTACTAAATGAACATTCCGATAATAATCAGGGGGAGCTAGGAAAACAGGTGGCAGAAGGAATGCTATGTAACAGGTACCATCCCAATCCAGAGGCAGAAGCATATATGCCGTCTGACCACATATAAAGTAAGAATGGCGAGAAGCTCTAAATGAAGATTTACCTTGATCACTATATTCTACTGTAGTAACGCATTGGCTATGGCCCATATGTATGGAACCAACTTTTCTTACACATAATTCACCCTTAACTGGAAATACTGACATAGTGGGCAGAATTAGTTCAACTTCGGATTTGACATTCAGAATCATAAGATTAGGTGTAAAATTACCTAATTTATACACTTCATTTTCTAGATCAGTTCCTGTTCTACTGGGGTGGCCCTCCTTATTAGGATGACAGACTTTGAATAAAACTAGATTCAGATTTCCCCATATCCAATGTTGTTGATAAACTGCTGTGTCTGGGTCTATGGAATTTAGTAAACTAAACCATGCTCCACAGGAGCCATTGTGTGTGAACGGATGTGGAAAGAAAGGCAGAACTCCTTTGTTATTCTGATAGGGAGGGAGTCGGCCACACACCCAACAATTGGTGGCATTACTAGTCTGATGGGAATGATGTAACATACTAATGAAAGTGTTATTGCGCAGCGCAAGTCTATAAGATAATTCATGTGGCGGTAGGTCACTAAAAGAATGTTCAGTAGCAACATTATAAACATGTCCAGAAATAGGATGATATATGTGCAAAATCACACTTGTAATAATTATTAAAACACTCAATAAAAACAAAATTAATAATGTCCTCATACAGTAGCTACGCAGTGATTTACAATACGCCTGTCGTTTCAACATTTCTCGGGTATTTTCTCTACTCAGGTCCAAGGGATACATGTCGGAGACAATTCAACCGCTTCACCTTGGAGAGGACTTAAACAATCAAATTGCTCGACTGTTTGGGCCTAAGCTTTAATTTATAGCACTGAGAGTCATTCTGTTCAACAAAAGGAAGTTTTGAATCAGTCTGTGAGGGAGTGCAGGGCACAGTGTCTATATCCGAGGATAGTCCATGAAATTTCTTAACGTGGCTGGAATGTATCCATCCTTTGCGGCCCTCCACTTTCACGGCTGTTCTTGTGGTCAGCAGGACTAGCTTCGGTGTTTTCCACCTGGGCTCCAATTGGGTTTTCCGATCGAAATTCCTCACAAACACCAGATCCCCCGGAGCAACGTCATGGGGTTTCACCTCAGTGTTGTCAGGAAAAGCTGCAGCTACCTGTGAACGACAAGATTGTAGTGCAGACATCAAGGAAGCCAAGTAATCTGTCAGCATATTACAATTAACATCAGTTATTTTACGTGGTATAGGCGTCCCCCACATATTTGGTGGTCTTCCGAAGATCACCTCATACGGGGATAGCCCTGTTCGAGAGTGTGCTACCATTCTTATGTAAAATAGTGCAACTGGTAATGCTACTATCCAGTCAACACCTTTCTCCTTACATATTTTAGACAATCTGATTTTCAAAATTTGATTATGTCGTTCCACGAGACCTGCTGCCTCGGGGTGTCGGACACAGTGGAATTTCCACTGATATCCCAACAAAAGTGAGACATGTTTCATTAATTCGGATGAGAAAGGCTGGCCGTTATCTGAATATACAACACGTGGTAAACCGTACCGCGGGAAGAATTCTCGAACTAACTGTTTGGCAGTAGTCGGGGCCGTGTAATCTGAAACCGGGTACGCCTCTGTCCAACGGGACAGAGCGCAGACAACTACCAGAACATATTTGAATCCTCGACATCGTTCCATCTGGATATAATCCATTTGGAGTACTTCAAAAGGATGGTCAGGAGTCTGGAATCCACCCTGTTCTACGGGAACACTTTTTCCTGGGTTGAACTGACAACATATCATACAGGTACGGACTTTTTGTTTAGCTGCTGCTCGTAAATGTTTGTTGAACCAAATGTGTTGAATGCTATCTAGCATAGCTTTCTCTCCTAAATGCGCTGGGCTGTGAATTGTAGCTATAATGGCTTGGACCATAGAGTCAGGAAGAAACCATACAGATTTCTCCTTTGTCATCCATCCCTGATCTGTCTGGATCCCTCCTAGTTCAGTCCATTTCTTTAATTCTTCTGCAGTAGCATGTGTCTGTATGTCAATTACGTCAAGTGCGGGATCCTTAATTGTCATACACTGTGTTGGTGTCTGAACTATTGGCTTTGTCATGTCTAATGTGCGATTCTGAGCAGTCTGTTTAGCTGTTCTGTCAGCTAAATCATTGCCTTGAGAAATGATATCAGTAACCTTCGTGTGTGCTTTACATTTCATAATCGATATGGCAGTTGGTAGATGTATTGCGTCTAACAAGGCATGAATGAGGGTTCCGTGCTGAATGTGGGCACCATGGGAGGTTAAATAACCTCTCTCTCGCCACAGCACGCCGAAGTCGTGTACAACTCCGAATGCATAACGTGAGTCAGTGTATACATTAACTTTCTTATTTGTGGCTTGAATACAGGCTTGTGTTAGAGCAATAAGTTGTGCTGCTTGGGCTGACAAAGTATCTATACAATTTGTCTCAATAACTTCAGTGTCTCCTGTACTTGCTCTCATGCACGATCCATCTACATACAACGTCAGGTCTGGATCTAACAATGGAACGTCTGTCAAGTCTTGTCTAGGTTTCGTCTTTATTTCAATAATTTCAACACAATCATGAGCTAGTGGGTCTGTTCCAATTACAGGTAATAGTGTAGCAGGATTCAATGTATTACACCGTCGGATCTCTATGTGTGGTTGAAACAATGTCAGTTCATAACCGGTAAGTCTTGCTATGGTCAAGTGTTGTGTTTGTGTTCGGTTCACAAGAACTTCTACTGCATGTGGTACTTGTACTGTCAATGGATGTCCTAACACTATGGCATCGCTTTGTCTGATTGCTAAAGCTGTTGCTGCCACTGATTTCAGGCACGCGGGCAAAGCCTGAGCTACGGGATCTAATGTACTGGAAAAATAAGCACATGGCTTGCGTGATCCTGCTTGATCTTGAGTGAGTACTGACAAAGCAGTACCTTCGCGTTCTGTAACAAAGAGTGTAAAATGTTTGCTATAACATGGTGTTGCTAAAACAGGTGCTTGGCATAAAGCTTCCTTTAGGCTTTCAAAAGCTTGTGTATGTTCCTGAGTCCAAGGGAGAACAGTCGATGTGGCTGCCTCCTGTGTGGTTAACTGAATGAGTGGTTTTGCTAGAAATGCGTACTGAGGGATCCACTGCCTACAATATGAAGTGAGGCCTATGAAAGCCCGCACCTCCTTTTGTGTCTGGGGTATTGACATGTTAGCAATTAACTGGATGCGATCTGGTGTAAGCTGCCTTCCCTCCTTGGACAGCGAGTGACCAAGATAAATAACTCGCTGGACACAGAATTGCAGCTTAGAAGGGGACACCTTGTGCCCCTTGTCGGCTAGAAAATGTAAAACTGTCAGAGAAGCCTTTTCACATTCAGGTTCGCTTCTCGCGGTGATCAGCAGATCATCGACATATTGAAGCAGTGCAGTATTGACTGGCATGTGGATACTGTCAAGTTCTCGTTTCAGTGCTTGGCTGTAGATGCTGGGGCTTTCTGTGAATCCTTGGGGAGCGCGTGAGAATTTAAAGCTGCGCCCATTTAAACTGAATCCGAACAAATATTGGCTTTCCGGATCTATTGGGACGCTAAAAAAGGCATTCTTGAGATCAATTACAGTAAAGAATGTTGCTTCGGAATCAATTGCTGTCAATAATGATGATATATCGGGGACCACAGGAAATTGTGGCACAATGCACTTGTTTAGTTCACGCAAATCAATAACCAATCGGTATACTGGCGGAGCAGTAGGATCAGTTCGTTTAAGAATCGGAATTATCGGCGAATTACATACATTGGAGTCTGTTTCTACAACTACTCCTTGGGCAATTAGCTCATCAATGATTTTCAACAAAGCCACTACAGCATCTTGCGGTAACTTGTATTGTCGCATTCGTGGTAATACCACTCCTGCCTTGAGTGTAACTCGGTATGGTGTAATGTTCATGCAACCAACATCAGTAGGGCCTTGTGCCCATAGATGTGCTGGTAAAGTCTGTAGTCGGGGATCCATGTCTCTAGACACATAGTGACCTTTAAAATCACGTAAAAACAACCTTATTCCTCCCGGAGAACAACATATTATGGCTCCTAGGGCTTTCAGAGTTTTAATTCCTAACAGATTTTCTGGGCATGATTTAGTAAGCAATAAATCTGTAGTTCGTGTCAAAGGTCCTATCGTAAGTGGAAGAGGCTGTGATACTTCGTTAACAATAGGTTTTCCTGAAAAACCAAGGGAAACATTTTGAGAGCCTGAGAGGGGTGCCCCTGGAACTTCACTACGTTTTATAGTTGTTCGACTTGCCCCTGTATCGAGTAAGAATTTTCTATCTTGACCTAATAATTCACTATGTACATAAGGTCCTTCTTGCTCTACAGGAATCTCGATAAGCGGTAAGTCAACTTCCCTCTCTAGGCTGGTTCATGCGTAACGCTGATACTCAGGATATTCATACTGTGCAGTCTGATACATTTGTCGTGTGGTGGTTTGTGTGGCAGTAACAGGCAACGGTGGTGCAGCTGGCACAAACTGTATTGGCTGTTGTGCGGCTGGCATGGCCTGGGAATGTGGCATAGTTCCTTGTTCATTCTGATCTTGTCTGAGTGGCCGTGATCTTTCTTGTGTTTTACCTATGGCGATATTATGTTTTAAAACTGGACAATCGTGTACGTAATGACCTGGCTTTTTGCAATAATTGCATGTCCCTTTTACCGGTCCTGCTGAATCGGAATGTGTCATACCCTTTTTATGTCCTTCAGCCGGTACTGTCTGAGACACTAGCATTTTCATTTTTGTATCTTTCATACGTCTTTGTTCGTGTTCTTGTTCATCTCTAATTCTATTGTGATGATACTGTAACATTTGTAGCATTTGTGACGGAGTGTTACTTTGCCAGGTACTCTCGAATTTCAATATTCTATTCTTTACTGGAGGTAAAGCATTTTCTACTAATTTTGTCACAAATAAATGTGGGTACGACTCACTACTTGTTTTTATACCACTATTTATTCCAAAACATTTTTCAAATCGGGCATAATAGTCACTTGTGTCTTCATCATGCTTTTGTTTACAGGCCGTGATTGCACCCCAATCTTCCTTTTTCGTAGTTAATAAACGTGGCAGTACTTGTACTAGTAAACCTGGTAATGCTTTGACTTTATCCCCGAGCCCTGAACCTGCAGCTCGGGCCTTTTCTTCCGTTTCTAATGCTGTCCAATCTATCTTTTGGTCTCCCACTTCCCACTCTTTTTCTTTCAGTTTTTCATAAATGCCAGCAGGTAAGAGCACCTTTAATATCGTCATAATATCAGGATAGGTATACTCTCCCATCAGCAACATGTCCTTAATTTCTCGGTGGAAACCCGCTGGGTCTTTGTCATGACTTGGTACTACTTTCTTCATTTCTAACAATTCAATTTTTGATATGGGTGTGTATACAAATACACGGTGAAACTCATTGTCTTCGCCTTTTATTGGGTGCACTTCTCGTAAGGGATTTTGTCTATCGATATAATACGGCGTTCTTTCTCTGCGGGGCAGCGGGAAAGAATCCGGATTTACAAAAAGGACATACTGTTTACGTGACACTAATATTTCTTTAATTAACTTGTTACTAGAACCTCTCCATCTGTTCGTGAGTAGTTCAGTTAATATATCAGGTAAAGGACCAGGGTCAGCATGTTGGCTCTTATATAGTATAAGGAGTTGCTGAATCATATAGATTCCAGCTAAACGTTGTTCATCTGCACTAAGGTTAAAAAACGTGTGTGCTACGGTCTCATCACCGTATTTTTCAGGACTGTCAATCCAGTGAACGGCTGATCTGGCCAATTCTTGCTCATCCATGGAATCGAGGAGGTGGTAACCCCTTCGTTCTCGTAGTAGTTTATCTGCGGCTTGGAACAGATGTTCAGGAGACTTTAAATTTATTACAGGCGTCGGATACGTTCTGCTATTATTTGGACATACAGAGTGTATGGGATCAGAAAAGCATCTAGTATTATTACAGGATGTTCCTCTGCCTACGTATGCTATGGTTTCTGACTGTCTTGCGGAATTCCCTGATTCGGAGACTTCATCTTGCTCGAACTCGTCTGTTTCCAATCTTTCTTCATGAATACGTTCTATTTCCCTACGGATTTTTCGGCACATGGCTATTATACAGTTTTTCTTATCGTGTCTCCCTTCTGATATATTCTGGCTCCATTTTGTAAGAATAAGCATTGTATTCGGGTCTACCCCCGGACGGTCTTGATTTCTGATCACGCAGTTTATGAGGAAACGTAACAGTTCCCCCTGTATCTCTACTTTCTGGAATTCCATAGCTCTGTTAATACATTCTGGGTCTCGCCCTGTTTGGACAAAATGATATATGTTATCTAGATGCGTAGTCATTCCTGGTAACCTCGCTAAATACTCTGCGGCTCGTCTGATACGTAATGATGCCAGGACCATTTCGTCCTCTTTACCGACCACCGGGTCATATCTACAATCTATAAGGAGTTCCTTAAGCGTGCGTTTACTTACGAATTTGGGTGTACGTGAATGCGCTGATTCTTGAAAAACAAGTTTATTTATTCTAGGTGGCGTAAAAGTATTGCTTGCACCTCCCGTGGCCCCTTCAGGGGCGTCGGGTGTGAATGGATTCGTCGAACGTGACACAGCAACTATAGGTGTCGATACCACTGTAGAATCGATTGCGGGGACAGATGCGGAAACAGATGTGCTTGCCGGAGCTCGTGTCGGGACTTGCTGTTGCACGGGGACAGATACCTGATCCTGACGTTGAACCCCTCTGCCAGACGGTCTATGTGGTGTGGGGTTAGCATACTCGGGAGCTGCGTCATCTAGATATGAGGAAAGAAAAACATCTTCTGCGGTTCTGGGATGCCCTTTTGGATGTACCTTAATTGGAAATAATGGGGGTGGCAAGTCTTTTGGCATCTCTGGAACAGCCTTAGGTAGTCCTTCGGCTAGGAGGGGGTACATACCACTCATAAGAGCGTTTCTTTGTCTATCTACTTGTTCTGATTTCACTCGGATACCTTCCTCAATTAATACATTTTCTTGAACTTCCTTTGAACTCTCTTTACTTCTCTCTTCTTGTCTACGTGCTTTTTCTGTACGTCTATGAGATTCTTTACGTCATAACTCAACAGCGTCTTAATGTGACTGTCTGACTTTTCTTTTCCATAACTCTTCCTCCACTTTCATGATGCACTCTGCATCCCAGGTTCCCGCTGCGGGCCACCTTTGACTTTCCGGCAATCCCTTGGTATAATCTACCCATAGATCAAGAAACAATATGGCATCTAAGCCATGCTTGTGATACATAAAATGCCCTGGGGTGTCCCTAGGAGGAATAGGAACTGCTTCTTCAAGCACCCCTTTTCTGGTAGTAATCTGTCTTAACTTCGAGAAGAGCGGCATCTTGACAACTGATCTGATACTTACTCTTGAATTCACTTAATACGAAAAACACAATAATGAACGGTGAACAATGAACAATCATTCATACCACAATATGCAAGACATTTGAACACTTTAAACATTTAAACATTAAACATTTTAAAAATGACCGACGATGATGACAGTCTGCATAACTAATCACCAAGCTGAATTCCTGACAATAACTGAATACTTCGGAATACTTGATATACTGCTAAACAGTACATATACACTGCTAAACAGTGCAGACCGGATTTGTGTACCCAAATCCGTCTTGACCGGCACAACCTATGTGCTGTCAACACGCCTCCCCGGCGATGGTACTCACCGAGTAGCTCCTTGAAACGGAAGGCCTCAGAGAATGAACGGGACTCGATGACTGCGGACAGCGGACCCTCTGGACATCGGGATTTCGAAAACCTGGTGGGCCTCTGTATACCTCGGATCTTGCTCTCTCAGCTAGGCTCTGGTCGGGATACTTCGCACTTCTCACCGCCTCGTCTGGGTTGATCGCAGCCTCAGTCGCCCCCGCTTGACCGGAGGGAGCTTACAGGAAATCCTGCTGGTACGCGTTTATGGTCCGTCCAGCTGTGGCAGGAGACCGGGCCTGCAACGCACCACCGGCGCGTGAGATGAGAAAGTGTCCCTGTTCGGGCGCCATTATGTGGTAAATATTCTTTTTACCTTGACTGAATTTCATACTGAATCTGAAATAAAGTAGAATAGCTCAAAATAACAAGAGGCAGAATCCGTGGTATAAGAGATTTTCTGAATGGGCTTTATTCCAAAATGGCCGACTCGAGTGGCGGCCTTCAGGTTCCGTCACCACGAGGGTTCAGGAAGTGAAGTACAATACTTTATTGACAAGAAGTAACTTTTATAGGTCACACATTACAATGAAATGAATGCAAAAGGCGTAACAATTGATAAGAGAAGTGACATATTGGTACGTAATCGAAACTAGGCGTAATAAGGAGCAGAAAGAAACATGATTGGCTCTGATTATCATGCATAGGTGGATCTATAAGATAATACTTAACATAGATGCGCGCGCAGCAGCATGACGTGTGATTGACGTGCAACTAGGGGGTGACGGGGACTTGACATTTAGCTCTACATGTGGAGACGAGAAGTCTGGGGGGTCAAGTCAACCTAATCCCAAATCATATCTAACATCCTATGTTTAGAGAACTATGTTATCCACAAGAAAAGACTCTCGGACAGAATCTATTCTATACTGACTGTGTGTGTGTACAAGCGTCTAAGTGTCTATATGAGATGCGAGGGGCAGAAAACTTTCCATGGCAACAGGGCTATGAATTACTTGCAGGAGGACGGAAAGGCCGAGTCCTTTGCTTGTGAGCTAAAGGAAATGTTTACCTAAATCACTGGACAGGAATGCATCGGCTGAAGAGCAAAGTAGATAATTCGAAGGTGAAATACAGCTTCTTGGCAGGCAGGCAAAACTGGCCGAGGCAGGCACCGTTAGCTGCACAGGGAGTAGGACAAAGTTCATGGATACAGATGCGAGCTCAAGCTGAAGCTGTCAGAGACAGAGAGCAGGGAAGGCTTTAAGGACAGAATCGGGCCTACTAGCCTGAACTGTAAAAATGGAGTAACTTAGCCATATAAAGTCGGTGGCCTTTCATACTTAGGAATCGAATATCCAGCCCATTGATGGCGGATCTGACAGAGAACATGTCGACGGTAGACACACATATGTTTGCGTCTTGGAAACTGGAACTGGAGGGAACATACATGTACTTGTGACATGCACATAGAACCGTTGGGGTCCAAGATAGGGGACATAACTGATCAGGAAAATCCACATTTCCACAGCTTGACAAGTTTTTACGAGCCTGCCGTAACACACCTCAATGTGTGACCCGCTGCACCCCTGCACCCTTGATGTTTGGCAGAAAAATGAAGGGTGCAATCCCTGAAGCCCCCTAGTGGTACAGCCCAACAGCTTTGAGATGGGTGCCATCCATAAAGGACAGCAACAATGACACCTAAAGACTCAGAAGGCAGTCCCATTGAGTGCTTGTCAGAAAGCAGCGAGTGATGCTTAAAGACTGATATCCAGGGTGGAAATTCTGTAACCCTTATGAAAGAGGTAAGTGAATTGTGGTGTCAGTGAAGGGAACAATGATCCCGCTCAGGAGGGCACGGAACTGATCACATGCATCATCTGGTTCACGATGGGACTCTGCGACTGAAGCCCCAAGTTGGACAACTTTAGACTCCGCTCTAAGAAGCGGATAGCCAGAGAGAGAGGATAGCCCAAGGTAGTCCTCACCACCATCACCTGATAACGCCCAACAAGGGCAAGAAGTAGTCGGCACATGACAGTCAGCATTACAACCTTCAGCCAAATCCCTCTTTGTGTGCCAGGCCTGGATTTCCTGAAGCCAAAGGAGGAGAGCCTGTGAGAGAGGAAGTGGGGCACCTGGAAAGACTGACAACAAAAGGCCAAAGTG
Organism: Triturus cristatus; assembly: GCF_964204655.1. Taxonomy (NCBI): domain Eukaryota; kingdom Metazoa; phylum Chordata; class Amphibia; order Caudata; family Salamandridae; genus Triturus; species Triturus cristatus. Next base: position 268,244,462 of record NC_140585.1, read on the forward strand.
GGGAGAGATGTAGTGAGCCACCCTGCGGGCATAAGGGTAACGCTCTGATGTTGCACACCCCAGAATGCAGAGTGTGGCAGAGGGTATAAATAAATGGGCATCGGTCAGCTTGTGGTCAGAGTGCTCAGTATCCATGGTGCGTGTGTGTTCTTTGTGTATGCAGTGAGTGGCGCCCCTTAAGGCCTGACCTTTAGTCAACCCTGCAAATTTCTACCACCTGGCACCAAAGCCTAACATAAGACTTTAACAGACTAGTGCACACATCCTTGTGACTGTGTGGGACAATAAATAGCCTACATATGCTAAGGTCAGCAGTTGTAACCCGTGATAGAACAGTGACAATGGGAGGCAGGGGAATGATCATGTAACTGACATCAACTGAAAAGTAAACTACACCAGATCAGCACTGAGGTAGGAAGAGCCAAGAACTGAATTAATCATATCTAACACAACAACAGACCTACTTCTCCTGTCAGGCGAAGAAGTGCAGCAGGCTTACTACTTTTCACTGATTTCCTGCAAACGAGGTACTTGGTGCACTCTCCATACAGTGTGCCAGGGGATATCATGAACCCTTCATACTTAAAAACATTTTAAGAGGAAATGGGAGTCTGACTCTCAGCAGTATGGGGGAAACTAAGTCAACTTGAATTATTTGGAACTTCCTTGTCATGTTTGTCAGAACTTGCAACATAATTTTAGTTACTTCCAGGATTTTTACATTTCAGTCCTTTGAATTATCAAGTGCCTGTACTCTGCTGACATGAGTTTGTTGAAAAAAGAAATCATAAGTGAACTTGGAGTACAAAGTGCACTGCAGATATGTAACAGTTCATACCAACCTCTTTGGTTGTAGGGTGCTGGAATCTGCTCAAGTCACACTTCCCTAGATTTCTCTGGTTCTCTAGTTATCAGAAAAGCTGAGGCTTGATAGGGTTCCGTGGGTGTCAGCTGACCAAGAGCTTAAATTGTTGCAATCGCCCATGGAAAGTGAGAGGAAATTGTGTTTTTAGGCATAGTTTCAAAGTTTGCAGGTGTTTTGAGTCTGATAGCTTGCAGGAGCTGTAGGAAAGTACCCCTTTTGGCATGGTTACCCCACAGTTTTTGACTCTGATGCATCTTTGTCTGAGCACCAGATTTCCTACTAACCTGGTTCCCAGTGCCAGTGTTCTTTACCAAAACTGTATCTTTGTTTCCACATTTAGCACACCTTTATCACACATGTAAGCTCCTTGTAAAAGGTACTAATGGTACCAAGGGCCTTGTGACCAGAGATGGTCTCTGAGGGCTGCAGCATGTATTGTGCCATCCTAAGAGACCCCTCACCAAACACATACACACTGCACACTGGCATTGCAGCCTGCATGTTTGGTGCAGATAAAAGTGAAGAGTTCATCGAAGTGAACCACGTCCTGGACACCTCCAAATCTGGTTTCCGAAGCTACCACCGCATGGAGACCGCACTCCTTGCCGCCACCGACGACATCGACGACATCTGCCCCCTCCTCAACTGGGGTGAGACCGCAGCTCTCATCCTACTAGAACTCTCGCCTGCCTTTAACACAGTCTCACAAGGCTCCATGATGTGGCATCCGTGACAAGGCTCTGGACTGGATCCACTTCTTTCTCACCATCCGGACTCAGCGAGTCAGACTACCACCGTTCCTTTCAGAACCCACAGAGATCAGCTGTGGGGTGCCCCATGGTTCCTCCCTGTGCCCCACCCTCTTCAATGTATACATGGTCCCCCTCGCAGCCATCGTCAGAAGCCACGGACTCAACATCGTATCCCACGCTGATGACACCCATTGATGAAAGACAAATGCCTCAAGCTCAACTGGGACAAAACTGTAGTACTCATCCTGAGACCCACCCCTTCAACCTGGAACGACTCCTGGTGGCGAGCCGCTCTGGGATCTCCTCCCACCCCGACGGACCACGCACGCAACTTCAGCATCATACTGAACTGATCGCTCACTATGAACTGCCAAATCAATGCAGGTTCCTCAGCCTGCTACACTGGCGTCACCCAGAAAAAGCTCAAGGAGCTACAGAACGTCCAAAACGCCACAACCAGACTGGTCCTCGACGTCCTCCGTTGCGGCCATATCACACAACACCTCTGACAACTCCACTGGCTCCCAATCAACAAGAGTATTACTTTCAAGCTCCTCACTCATGCCAACAAAGCTCTACACGATGAAGGACCAGCATATCTGAACCACCACCTCACATTCCACGTACCCGTCAGACACTCTGATCCTTCCAAATCGCCCTTGCCTCCATCCCCAGGATTCACGAGACCAGAACCAGAGGAAAGTTGTTCTCTTACCTCACCGACAAGACTTGGAACACCCTGCCCCTCCCCCTCGGGCAATCTGCGTCGCTGATTCAATTCAGGAAGGACCGCAAGACCTGGCTCTTCGAATGATCCTCCGCACAGTCTGACCAGCAGCCCCCGCTCCCAGTACCTTTAAACCCTCACGGGTGAATAGCCGAGCTATACAAGATCCTGATTGATTGATTGATTGATTGAAGAGTCGACGTGTCACACATCCCTGTGTGCCAGGCCTACCAGTACTGCAAGAGGCATAGGTAAGTGACCCCTACAACAGGCTTTACAGCCCTAAGGCAGGGTGCAGTGTACCTTAGGTGAGGGCATCACTGCATGAGCAGATATGCCCCTATAATCTCAAAGGGCATTCTATGTGCATAGTGAAGGCATACTGAGTACATGGGCTGGGAGCTTGTCACTACGAGTTCCAAAGCTCCATGATGGCTTCACTGAATTCCAAGATGTTTGGGACCAAACATCTCAGAATAATGAGCCCACACTGATGCCAGTGTTGGATTAATTAATAAATGCACTCAGAGGGCACCTCAGAGATGCCTCCTGCAAACCTACCAAACTGCTAGTGTCTACCGGACTGGTCTGCACCAGCCTGCCATCTCTAGACACGTTCCTGACCCCCTGAGATGAGAGCCTTTTGCTCTTGTGGGTCAGAAACAAAGCCTTCTCTGGGATGAGGTGCTTTACACCTACTCTCAAGCAGGAACAGCATAGAACAGCGGTGAGCCCCAGAGGATTCTTGCCCTTTGTTATACTGACCAGGGCCTCTCCCACTAGTGGAGATGCCCGCCCCCCTGACCAAGCTCCACTTTTGGCTGCAAGGTTGGCAGAAAAATTAGAAAGCAACAGAGGTGTGTCCCCTGCTCAGCTAGGACCACCCATAAGGTACCCTGTGCTGAAGTGACCCCCCTCCTTTGAGAATCCTCCATATTGTTGTGGAGGATTCTAGCCAACACGATTAGGGATATGCCCATTCCCCAGAGGGAGTCGACATACAAAGGTGTAGTCATAAAGGTATGTAGCCCATTGGCTACTACCTTCTAACCCATGTAACGCCTCTAAATTGAGTATTTAGGGGCACCCCTGAGCCTTAATCATCAGATAACCGACAACCTACAAAGAAGTGGACAAAGAAGAGCTGTGCAGCAGCATAGACTGAAAACAACAACTGACATGGCCACAGCGCTACTGGCCTGTCTGTAGTCCTCAAAGACCCTGCTACAGAAGAGCGACTCGTTCTGCTGCCCAGCGAGCTCCAGAACCCTGGAAGGACTGCCTGCCTTCTAAAAAGATTCCTGATCTCCCGTGGACAGAGGACCTGTCCAGAAGATAACCAAGTTTAAAGACCAAAGCTCTGCCTGTGGAACCGTTAAGTCGACCAACTCTGCACCCGATGCCCACGGCCCAAGTCACCCACTGGTCCAGACAATGTTACCTTGCGATCCTGAGCAAGAGTCCCTCATGGGTTGACCCCTGCCAGGCTCCATGTTGATTCCTGCAGCCTCTGCACTATTACCCCACCCCCCCAACCGCGACTGCACTGGTAAGCTGACTTCCAACACGAAAGGACACTCCTACACAAAAGCCACTGGGCCTTGCGGAGATCTACAGACGGCGTCTCGACTCTCCAGTACATCCCAGCTTCCCTGTGCAGCTGTAGGGTTCTTTCATCCAGCCTCCTGGCCTGAGCCTGCAGCCTTTCTCCAAGTTTGTGATTCTCCATTGGTTTGGATTGGGCGCCCAACGCTGTGTTGTCACTCTACACTCGGCCACCCCTGTGCCGATGGAGGTGTAAGTTTGGTGCTGCCTTGTGGCCCCCCCACTGTGCTTACATTAACCCGTGGAGACTGGGTTTCAAACCCATGCTACTCACCTGCAAGTAGTACTATTTTGAATGCACCTTTCTCCATTGGATAACATTAGCACCAGATCCCAGGTTTGACCCGGCTGCCCCAGTGCCACTTACGATGCACTGAGGTCTCTTAACTGAACCTTGCCTGGTACTGATTCTTCATCCAAAATCTCAATACCCTAAATAGTTTACTTACCTGCTGTTAGAAATGGGATTTCTGGTTGGCTAGGGCATGCGCCTAAGCCAGGCAGAAACCACCACTCTAGTCAGGTCAAGGGAGTTACACGCTAAAGATAACCCCTGCTCACCCCCTTGGTACCTTGGCACTAGCAGTCAGGCTTATCCCAGAGGCAATGTGTAAAGCGTTTGCGCAACACACACACACAGTAGCAACACACTAGGTACAGCACAAAAGAAACTCTACACAAGGTTATATAAATAAATAACCTTTGTATTATCCAGAACACATCAGAATCATAATCACACATATACTCTGTGCCAACTGGCAGTAGGCAATATTCACAGGAGATTATATACATGACAGGGCCAGTCGGACCACTCTCAGAACCATCACAAGCACAAGTAGTAGGAATAAACCACAACCAGTTACTACTGGTACAATAATGACCTCTGCATTATATCTAGCAACATAAACACATTATGTCTGCATAACAGTAGGCATAAAACACATTAGGACCCAGCCTCATAAGCACCCTCTGTATGCATCACATTAGCATAAACACATTATGCATAAATACCATGGGCATAAATCACATTTGGCAACCACCATATTAGGCATAAACACATTATGCAGTTTTGTAGAGCCTGGCGCTCTACCAATATCACCAAACTGACCCCAGGCCAACTTGCCTTCCACTGGGGCTCAAAAGCCCTTTGTCCAAAATGTCAGGGCGTAATGCTAGAGACTTCCGAGTGGCCCTCTGGCTGCCACAGTAGCAAACTCACTGCGTGCAATGCTCTGAGGGTGGTGCAACTCACCCTTTCCTCTTTATCAATAAGAAATGATCCCCTTGTTGCAGCTGCCTGCCCTCTCGCGGTGCAGCTGGGAAAGATGCACAAGTACTGGCACTAACAGTGCCTTTGAGGCTCCACTCCGGGTACTACGGAACAAGAATTCCCCTCGGGGCAGCTGGGAGGAAATCAGATCAGCCAGCACTGGCACTATCTGTTCCCTGAGAGCCCCGTTCACTGGGCTCCGTCTGGTGCACTCACTCGGCACCACTTTGGCTTCCTGTCATCAGCCCCACTCATCGGGGCAGTCGGCGCCGGTTCCAGGCACCAACAATGTGCCTCTGGGGGTCCCCACTCACCGGGTCCTTACGTGACGTCTCCTCTTCGGGTCAGGAAGAACTCTGTCGACCTGTGACAGGGGCCCGTGAGGCTCCGGACGAGCCCCTCCTCTCGGGGCTCCTCTTCGCCATCTATGGGCAGGGGGAGATCCTTCACAAGGCTCCGTCTCCCTCCCGCTACTGCGCCGGCAACATGCGGGCCTCCCACCGGCACGGGGGGCCCGCCCACTTCCAGGCAGCAAGTCCTTGGGCCAGGCTCTACCCCTGATCAGGCGGGCTGCCTGACTTCCCGCTCGGGCCGCGGCGGTCGCTTCACAAGCCCGAGGTAGAGGCTCGCTTCGGGGCATAAAACGGCGGGGTAGGCTCCCGCCCTAAATCAAGCACCTCCTAAAGGAGCATAAATGCGGGGTGGGCTCCCTCTTAGCCACAGTGCAGGGTAGGCTCCTGCCTCGAAAAGGAGCATAAAGGCGGGTGGGCTCCCACTCCTCAATACTGGCTGATGTGGGGTGAGCTGCCAGAGCCAGACATGCAATACACATCCGGCAGGCATACACATAGCACACAGAAATGCCGACTTCTAAAAGTGGCATTTCTAAAATAGTGATAATAAATCTGCGCGCACTTTTGCGTAGCATTTATTATTACTATTCCAAACATACCAAACTTGACCACGCTGCTCCTCTCATATCAGGAATTACCACTGAAACACGTATCGGGGAATCCCCAATGCATTCCAATGAGAGGGCAGCCTCACAGCAGTGAGAAAACAAAATGGCTGTTTGTCACTACCAGGACATGTCACACACTTAAGGTACATGTCCTACCTTTCGCCTACAATGCACCCTACCCAGAGGGCTAGCTAGGGCCTACCTTAAGGGTGACTGATATGCAGTAAAAGGGGGGTCACAGACGTGGCACACACTTTAGGTGTCACGTCACAGCGGCAGTAACACTGCGCGCACAGGCACTGCAATGGCAGAGGCTTGAGACAGGTTTGAAAGGCTACTTTGGTGGGTGGCGCAATCAGCGCTGCAAGCCTACCAGTAGCATTAAATTTCCCGGCCCCAGGTATCTGAGATACCACTGTACAAGGGACTGACAGGTAAATAAAATATGCCAAACAGGTGTAGGCCAATCTTACCATATTTACCACAGAGAGCACACGCACTTTACACTGGACAGCAGTGCTAAAGTGCCCAGAGTCCTAGAACTACCAACACCATGTCAGAAAAAAGGATAGGCGGAAGGCAAAAAGTTCAGCAATGACCATGCGGAAAGGGCCAAGTCCAACACCTGCCTATTGCTGATTGTGTTTCTTCCCATAGGCTAACATTGTACTGATTGAAAAATGCACTCTGTCCACTTTGTGCTTTGATATTGCAAAACGTATTTTACCGCAACAAATCTTAGGTTCTAAAAAATAAATATACTAAAGTTACCTACTCTTTGCTGGTCTTTATGTCAAAACTACATAAGAAAATAAACTTGCAATAAAGGAGGAGCTGCAATATTTGAGCTTTGGTCTGTAAGGGGGCAAGAAGACTTTCTTGGGCCACAGAGTGGGGAGGGCAACTTTTTGCCAGAAAGAACTGTCCCGCCAACCCTCCCCCCCCCCCCCCCCCTTGTCTTCCAGAAGAGCAGAAAGGCTACCATAGGCTCAGGGGTTGTGCCGTCCCACCCCGTCATATGAAGAGTAGGGCTGGTTTGCTAGAATTGATACAAAAACACACAGAAAAGTCAAGGCACTAGGAGCCTGCACCAGTCAGTCTAGTGTAATGCCAGTTAGGTTGAAGTTGTGGTGCAATGAGCCAGGGACGTTACCCTCCTACATCCCCAAGAATGGAGAAAAACCCCAAAAACATAAAATTCGAAAATGGCTCTGCACTCAAATGCTACAGTAAGCTACAATTAATGGAAAATTGTATCCAAAGTTGAAAGCCCCAAGAATTATTTTTAACAGTACGCAATACTGAATGAGAATATCGACAATTCAATGCAAGTGACATAAATATCACGTCTCCCAAAAAAATTACGTCATTCAGGATACTGGAAAAGTGTTCTCCTTTTATTCTACATTCTTTAATTCAAGTTTTCTTCCATAAAAACACATCACAGATTGATAGCCGACGCGGCGCGTTTCATCCCACACGGGACTTCTTCAAGGCTTTAACATGCTTAAAATATGGCACATGGACGCTTCATGTCAGGCTCACTGTGGTAAAGAGATATTTTGATTGACGCACCTTAGTATGTTTCTGATAAAGCACACAGGTACTTCATGTCAGGCTTGCTATAATGAAGAAATATTTTAATCGTTGATCAGGATATGTATCTCCCAGTAACGTCTTCTGATGTCCGGTTCCAAGGTCCAGTTTCAAGTGAGAATACCTCCCACACAACAGAAGAAAAGCATAAATACTTATATGATAGAGGGGTTTAACATGACTAGACAAAGATGTCCCCCCTTTATAACAATTGCCTATATATTCCATTCAGATGGGAGGGAGCCATATTAGGTTTCCAAATTTGCTACTTAAAAATATTCACACGTGCTGCAGAAGAAATCACTGCAACAGAAGGTTTTGAGTTTCTTTGAGGCTCTTACTCAAAATGGCAAAACTTGTTATTACAGCTCAAAAGTTTAACTTTAATGGCACTTAACAAAGATATTTTAATAGCCAATCTTCAAGCCTTTTAAAATAAAATCAGAAGAGATCAGGGTAGACTTGGCAAGGAATCTGGCAGACTTAAACTCTAACCTAGAAGAGAAGATTACCGGACTTAGAAACAACATTTACTTGGTGGGCCCTAGAATGTAGAATTCAAAGCCTGAGTGCATGAAAGAAATGCCAAATTCACTAATCGATTAGCCACCATCCAAGCTTAGGCAAACTTGGCAGCCCTTAAGTGTGAGGAGTTGAAGAATATAAAATTGAGGGGCCTTCTGGAGGAGGCAGTGGGCACAGACCTGGGATCCATTAGAAGAGATCTTTCAGAGAAAGCCTTGGTGGAGATCGGTGTCAGATTTAGCTGGACAGAGTTTATAGAGTTGCCAACAGGAATAGGAGATGCAAGGGCCCAATGAGATGTACTGGCAAAGTTACCCAATTTACAGAAAAAGTGAAGATCCTCTGAACTGTGCTTCAAGGGGTTTGAGTGCTCCTTTTCCCAGGACATTTCCCACCTGACTTTGGCCTGCTATCAACCAGTCAGACCATTTACGGACGAACTGAAAGCTAAAACAGTGTGCTAGCTTTGGCAGTATAATATGGGCATCACCTTTAAATATTGAAACAAACTACTCCATACCTCCAGCAAATTGTTGACCACCCAAACCTAGGAGTTCAAATAGAAGAGTAGCGGGAGGAGCTTGCACATGCAAGACGAATCACTGCTTGCTCTTTAAAAACATAAAACCCAAACGTTTCCTTTTCTTTTTTGAAACATCTTGTTTTCCTTTAAGGAAAACGGGCTGCATTTAAAAAAAAAAAGAAAAGATTGGTTGATTTAAAAGCAGTCACAGACATGGTGGTCTGCTGACCTCAGCATGCCAACAATATCCCTGTGACTTCTAGTGGATCACAAGCTGTGACCTAACTCTTTAATATTTTTGAGGTAGGTTGATAAGCGACCCACTAGGAATAGCAGTTTGAGTTGTAAGTTTTCTTACATAAGTAATTGCAATTTCCGAATTGCGATATTCTAAGAATCATAATTAGGAAATCACAATCTCTAAATTTTGTACATCTGGCCCATTGTTTTGAGCTAATGTGGCTAGGTGCAAAAGAAAAATAAAATAGAAGGTCCAAACTGTCCTTTGGCACACCATTTGTTACTTTGTTTCAGAAAATCAGGAAGCGACGTTTCCCTTTAACATTGGAAACATGACTTGAGCTCAGTTCATTTCTTTTCAGTAGGTGATGGAATTATGTAGTCTCCTTATTATCTAGAGGGCTTTACTGCTGAAGAGGCACTTTGAACAGCATAGGTATGCTCACTGTGTTGCCTCATTGCCTTTGGTTTGCAACAGATAAAGAGGAGATGGATATATGCAGTAGAACAGATCCTTAAGGTCCAGAGAATCGATCAAGGATGATCTCTCTAGTGCATTAATTAATATTACCATTGGCTATTGAAGCATCAAGGGTATTGTTTGCTTGAATGCTGGAAGAGAAGTTTGCTCATCATTTTCTGCATATTTTAAAATCTGCAGCTGTGGTGCCCCGCAATTGGCCTGACCTGGTGCATTTTCAGTGGTTGTAATACTTGTTTCACATCGATCAACTAGTGTGGTGATAGTTCCAGTGGGACATCTAGAACAGTTTATGAACCAGTAGACTGGCTTCACTTATGAAGCATTCAATTTGCAGCAAGTTAGTGTTTCATCCTCACTTAGGGCTGACAGCTATTCATACCCAAGATAGACCACTAGGGTCTCTTGGCACTGCTTTGTCATGGGGTATTCCCATTTGAAATTCATCCTGGAGGTTGAACTTTTTTTATTATTTAGAAGCAAGATAAAAACTCCGCAGCCGATGATCAGAAGGATTGTCGGAAATCCACCAAATAGGCTGGAGAACAGTGAATGAAAAAATAAAGTAATTAGTTTAAAACTAGTCAACAATCCAATGTTCTTAACGAAATGCACTATGCTAGTTGTGTTGGATGAATTAAAGATGGTATGCACAAAATCTACAAACTGAATAAGATACTTGGTTTGAGGAGGTTTTTGAATCTTGGACGCAGAATGAGCTGTCTGTAAGTCAAAGATTGTTGCCACTGAGGAGACCTCTTTCTGCATTAATATTGCAACAATCTTATTAAACTTATGGAAACACATATTCTGTATATATGTTCTGGGCCAAGGGACATTTTCAAACAGCCATTTGAGAGCAGAGGACAAGGTTAGCCCACATCATTTTATGATATTTGATACACCTAATAAATACAGTTGGCCTTGAGCCATACCGCAACGTGTTTATTATTAAAATATGAGTATCGATTTGAATCATTATTCAGAAGTGTGTTGTGGGCTGGGATGGAAGGAACTGACTTCAGAGGGTTACAAGCTCCTTGCAGAGGGATGGAATCACAAAGGACTAACAATTGGTAGAGGAGAAGGTTTGCAATTTTTCATACCAACCCAACCACTTATGTTTAAGGCTTTCATGACAAAGCAAGGTAGTCGCAGCTAGTGAAAGTACTCCATGTGGGGGACACATGATATGTAAGTCTTCTACATCAGGAAATGGGTAATTTTCCATTTCTTCGGAACTTTAAAGTGCTTTAGGTGGCTTCCTTTTATCCCTGATCCGTCATGCGGAGGTTAAGTTATCTGGCTCTAGTATTGCAAAAATTGTTACTAGTGAGCTGCCAGGGCACTTAATTTAATCTCACTATCTGTAGTGCCGGGGCTGTAGCTACGGGGGGCATTTGAGGGCCGGTCCAGCCCAGAATAATTTTTGGCCTCCCAAAACAAGTGAGGAAGCTGGCTCACTTTAGAGGAGCAGGCGTTCAGAAGGTGAATAAGAAATAAAAGACAAATGTCAGGTTGTCTTCTGACAAATAGCTTCTTTTTGTCGGGTGCCCCACAAGACTTACCTTTGCTTGTGAAGCAATTCCGCAGAGACGACAAGAGCGCCCGTCCCTGTACCAACCTGACCCCCCTTGGACAGAGAACCCAACAGGGATGAGATGGACGCAAGGATGGGAGCCGATTAAGGACGTAGGGCGGTGGTGAGTGGAATGGAGCTTGCAGGATATCCCGGGGCAGCTGGAAAACAAATGATAACAGGATTGGTAAACTACCCCCAGGCTATTCCAGAATATCCCTAAAACACACACAACCGTTCTCCTGCCGGGACTCACCAGTGCTTCTGTATAATGTGTCTTCAGCCATCCGTGTAGTCCCAAAGAATATCCAAGAATCTAAGAGAGACTCTCCTACTCAATGTCATGCGAACAAACGGGCAGAAGGTAACCCAGTGATTCAGCAGAAGCCCTAACTGCAACCAAATGATAGCGCTCCTGTGCGGCTCCCCAAAATAACAAGTAATGCGCTCCTGCGCGGCTCCCCAAAATAACAAGTAATGCGCTCCTGCGCGGCTCCCCAAAATAACAAGTAATGCGCTCCTGCGCGGCTCCCCAAAACAGCAAGGAATGCGCTCCTGTGCCACTCCCCAAACAAACAAGTAATGCGCTCCTGCGCGGCTCCCCAAACAAACAAGTACTGCGCTCCTGCGCCACTCCCCAAACAAACAAGTAAAGCGCTCCTGCGCTGCTTATTCAAAATAAATGTGAGTAAAGCGCACCTGCGCTCCTCACTCAAAGAACCACAGTTCAAAACGCTGCTGCGCTGCTTCTTTACAGATCGAATGCAACAGCTGTCGCACTCCAGCAATGGTACCAGGACGAGAGCGCTCCTGCGCGAGAACCTCCAACACCACAGGTACCTTCGTGTCGGCTGCGGCCAGAAACGCTCCTCCGTCGCTGAAGCCTCGGATGAAGAATTCAAAGCACAGAGCCGGCGGGAAACGCGGTGATAAGGCGTTTACCCCGGAAGTGCTTCCATGACCCGCCTGTGGCAGGAAAGAACTAGACCGGGGCTCAGCTTCCACCCGGAAGTGAGGATCCCGGCAGTGTTGTGCGTGCTTCGTGGGATGTCGGGAAACGGCAATTGCCGAGAACCCGACACTTTTAGCCCCAAAATGTTTTTATACTTTTCTTTCTTTGGAAAGTGAGATAATTGTCTAAAGTGAACTCTGTGACAATCTGTGGTATAGACTGGGCCACTGGAATTAGGCAACAGCTGAGGCCTGATTTATGTGGCAAGAAAACACAAATGTTGCGCCTTAATGCTCCACATTTATTGATAGTATCACTTCATTATTTTGTCATCGTTTACATTTTAGCACTGTCTGGGCAAAGGCTTCACTCCATTAGTACCAGTTCCATATCTAAACATAGCTGTACGTAAATAAAAGGTGGCCATTCAACTTTTGCAAACAACCTTCCATTGCACTGCACGACATGTTGCATAATTTTTTGTAAGTTTCGAACTGTTTCTCCTAGAAACAAAATTTATTTTCGTTAAAATCTGCAAAATATGCAGCAAATGGTGAATTATGTGGCAAAAGCGATAATTTCATAATTATGCTGAAAAAGCAACAGCCGCAGAATCGCTCAGTTCCATGGCCGCAGACTCTCATAATTCCAGTGGCATTATGGACAGGGAGTGCAAAAAGAAATGCTGTAGGATGCCACTTTGTTTCTAATTCATAAAAAACTTATATACCTGTAAAGGAACTGTACACATATTTCATCATAAATCAGCAGTACATTTTCTTACTAATTCTGAAGTGTGATGGAAACAAAGATTTTAGCAGGATCAAAGGAAATGTTGGTGATAAAAGTGATGAATATTGTATTGCCCATTTGTATACCGCTTACTACCCCTATGTGTGGCACTGAAGTGCTTACCTACATTTGCAGCAAGCTACACCATATGCAGTGGTGTGTGTGTTGTCTTTCTTTTGTGATCCAATGTAGGAAGTGTTTTCATGTTGTGCGTGATGCCCACCGAGCTGCAGTTATCGTGTTATGGGTTGCAGCATGTAGCAGTGTGGTGGATGATAAGGTGTGAGAGACACACACATAAACTATCATTTATGGTCTTTCAGTCACTGGCAGCATTGAACAGCTTTGCAAGCCCCATTTATGGCATTTCTTATGGTTATCGTCTGCTTAGCTTGTTACTACACTGGGTTTTGGGGCAGATTTACTTGCTGCACTGCACTGCATTGCGTGAAAGGCAGTGAGACAAAATTTGCCATATTTACAAAGATATGACACATTCCTGCTGTCTCATAGCGCTGGCACACTATGTGCAGCCTAGCGCCAACACAGGCACCCTTGAACCATGGTGCAAGGGTGCATGTTTTACAGGCAGTCCTGTTTTTGTGCATGGAGGGGCAACTTTCTGCAAAAAAACAATTCTTAGAGGCATATTCCTCCAGCACATAACTAGGAGAAATAAAGATATTTCTCCTCATTGTGCCTCACTGGGGAAGGGATAGCATTTTGATGCATTTCCAGATTTACTAGCTTTAGTAAATGTGCAAATTAACCAAAATCATAGGTCAGCTCTCCTTAACTAACCAGGGGCCATATGTATCACAATGTTCATTTGTGATTCTCAAATATCGATTTTTTGTGAATCGCTATTTGAGAATCGCAAAACGCTATGTATGTAGGATTTGCAAATAATTTTGCAAATCCTACATATTCCTTAATTGCGAATCGCTGATTGAGATTCGCAATTAAGGAATACCTCCCTATTCATTCCTATGGGTCTCTGAATGGGAAGACATTCTCAATTTGTGATTTGTTAGAGGGAGATTTATGAAGGGTCAAGAGGGCAGGGGGCTGAGCACAGAGCTCTTGGAGCCTTCACGGAGTGATCGAGGGAGTGAGTTAGGGACAAAAGGGGCACCTTAATTTGAGCCGGGGTGTTTGGGAACGCTCGCTCTAAAAATGAAGGAAACAGACATGTGAGCCATGGAAACTGAGACTGAAAGATTTGGCAGTTTTATTAAGAAGGTGCAACTTCAAAAACTTCAAGACAAAGACATAAAAATACAAAATATAAATATAGTGACCTCGCATGAATCAGAAGGCATTGTACTCGTTTGGAGAGAGACACTTCAAAATACCTCAAAGACACATCTATAAATGCATTATAAAAAACATAAGTTACATCAAGGAAAATGTTCCCAGAATGCAAAACACCCTTGATCTAAAGTACTGAGAATACTCGCGTACCTACCTAAAACCTAAAAGAAAGTAACTTTGCAAATGTAATATAAGTATGGAATGCTCAATAAGAAAACACCAATTTAGGGACAAAATAGCATAGCAAAATAGCATACATAGCATATACAGCAAATATATTGGCAAGTTAAATTGTATCTTAAAAACAAAAAACAAGAACTCTTGGAGAGCACCCACACCCGCCTGCCATCTACTAACAGACGGGTGGGGTAGTCCAATGATGTCTCTGAGGTCTCCCTTCTTATACTCTTTAAGGCAGTTAGAAGTGCCTACGGTATTGTCATCTCACGCCACGTCTACCTCGTCACTTATGGTATGGTTCTCACATTTTACCATACATGTTGACGCCTTTTCCAGTAACTGTGGTACGTGAGCTAGGTGAAAGTTAATATCTCAGGAAAAGGCGCTTGTCGTAAATTGGATGGGCAAGCAGAAAAATGTGTATTGTAAAGGGATTCTGTATATACATATATAATTCTTCACGTCCTGTGTTGCCACATTCTCGCCTCAGCTTGACACATCTGCGGTGGCAACTTCCCTAAAAGTATGTACCAGCCCAGGATGCAGCCTGCTGTATGTCGAAAGAACAGGGGGATGTTGAACTTTGAGACAGTGAACTTCGCACACAAATAGGGTGGGGGCTCTTTAGTTTAGAGCAGGAGGCCTCACAGAGAGAGGAGCTGGATATGATTTGGATCAGACAAGCCTAGGGCCTGCTGTTCAGTAAAAATGGGTGCAGAACTCTGGTCAACTTAACAAAAGGCCTATAGATCAGGCTGGCAGGGCCTACGTAGGGGTTCATGCTTTGCTGAGTGACAAGGATGGCTCAGGGTGTTTGTTATATAGTAACACAGGACCCTCTGGTCAATTTAACACGGCCTACAAATTAGGCTGGCAGGGCAAGGACAAGGGTCTCATACCTCAGGTGTGGACAGAACAGGCCTGGGGCACGCTATGATATAAAAATAGACCCACTCTCATTCCCTCCTCTTGTTCATTCTTGAACAAAATCCTTTCAGAATACCTTTCAGGTCTTGGAGGTATTTCTTAATGGTAGCAGGCTGCATTTAGTGTAGTCCTATTGTTACTTCTACAACTTCTATAAGTGCTAAGTTATTCACATTCCCTGTTCTATCCTTGTTCTCCCTTTGCTAATTATGCATTTCTCAGGAGGTGCAACTGCTACGTACTCAGTGTGTTTACTGAAGAGCATATTGTACATTAGGACACAGCCCACGTATTTAGAGACAGGTATGACATTGTAACACATGCTGTTTTCTGTGTCGGTATGCCGGTTTATGTAAACATAACATCCTGCTCTGTCAACTGACCCCCTGTCCCGTCTTTATCAATGGCAATTTATTCAATGTGGTACAAAAGTCATTATAATAGCAGCAATGGGGGTCAATGCTGCTAGTAGCCCCCATGATCATTTTCTCTAATTGTTCTGAAAGTCTTGAGCAAGTCTTGAGGCATTGTTCCAATCGTTGGTACGTGTGGCTAGTGTGACTAGTTGGAAGAATGTCTTATCTTCTGCTGCGTCTGTACTATGTTAAAAAAAGTCTGCTGAATAATAATGTAGAGCCTCAGAGATGATACCTGTAAACAGAAAAAGTAACCGTTGGTGCCTGTCTTCAAGTAATTTGAGAGGTCTGCAAGCACTTCTATTACTTAGGCACATTCGATATGAAGAAAACAAAGTGAAGAAAAGGTAAAGATGCCTCGTTGTCACAACTTGTAGACTGAGGGGTTGGGGCGTCGATGTTTCCAGACGTTCTTTAGGTGATGTAACCTTGGGGCCCGCTTACACACTTGTCCTTTCTCTTCTGCGTAGTACGTG
The DNA here is from genome assembly GCF_964204655.1 of Triturus cristatus. Classification (NCBI taxonomy): domain Eukaryota; kingdom Metazoa; phylum Chordata; class Amphibia; order Caudata; family Salamandridae; genus Triturus; species Triturus cristatus. The sequence continues at coordinate 268,260,643 of NC_140585.1, forward strand.
CAACCCTTCAGGATGAGCTTGGGATACCATTCCCACTTGGTAGTTTCCGTGGAACACATGTAGTTTCTGTGTGGCTCCTTGCCCCCTGTACAACCCTTCAATCACATGTGAGATGAACGCCGGTCCATTTTCAAAACCCAAAAGCAGAGGTACTCAAAAGCGCGGTATGAACTCTTTCAGAAGGCATTTGGCAATAGTTTGTGCATTGCTGTTCTTGAATTGGCTTGCCTTAGTCCATTTGCTGATCATGCACACAATAACCAACACGTACTTGTAGTTTTAGTAGGGGGTATGTTGATGAAGTCCATTTCATGTGGGGAAATGAAGTGGCCTGAGGCAATGGAAATACAGCTTTAGGAAAGCAGTCTGATCTTCCTATCACGTCGCACAAGTGATGAACCATGAAAAAAGACGGGCCATGAGGGCAAGCATTATCGTTGGTAAACATTTCTTTCCATTTGGGCCTATTCATATCCCTTTTCTGTTTGTATACATCCTCCCCTGTTCCCTTCTTCCTTTTCTTCCACCCAGCCTCTTCAATAATATACTTAGTGTCATAGTACATATCATCATCCTTTATCTTTATATCATGATATCATGTGCAGTAGAAGCAATTTGAACCATTGTGTACTCACAATCAGTTAATGCTATTCTTTTTTTTGTACATCTGCATCAATAAATTCTTTACCAATTGATACACAGTCCTTGGGGGAGGTGTGTGCAGCACATTCCACAATTGAAAAGTTGGTAATAACAGGCCTTGCAATAGTTGAGGTATTAATGGTGCACGCTGCATGTGTTGTCTGGCTGAGGTAAGGAGGGAACTCCAAATGAAGAAAAGAACTCAAAAATTATATTGGCATCCCTGTACAAGACTTTAAAACGAAATTCATTATCTCCAAAAGCAAAAGAGGAATTAAAACATTGTAATATAGCTTGACCCAACAGCAAACACAGATGAAAATCTCTGTCACAGTAACACCTTTAGTAATCAAAAAAAATCATAGTTTGTCTAACGGTGCCCAGGGATGTGGAATTCCCATAGCCCCACTCCCAGGACATATTTGTTTTTATTTCAAGGGCAACAAGTTTTCAAGCATATTTCGTCCTGGGGACAAGTAGGCCCAACCCCCTACAGCACAAACCCTTTGGCTGCCATTTTACAGTACCACATTATGGATCAGGGAAAGGCATTGTCTGCAATAAAGGTAATATTTGTGTCCATGCGTTAATGCTGTTCAAACTTGCATTTATTGTTCATTAATGCAAAGGCTTTATTATTAGGGTGAGCGCTCCAAGTAAATGTTGTAAGCTCAGACTGCACTACTGACAGTGGTTAGAGTATGAAAATGTTACACACTTTTTCAATATTCAGCAATGTGAGGCTATGTATACCGCTCTCAGAATGCTCTTCAATTAAATGCAAATATTTGCAGAAGCTTGAAAGCAAGACTGATAATTCTTTGCTTTCAAAATAAATATGTTCACACAAAAAAAATGCAAAACATTTTGCTAAACTACTGGAATAAGATAGGTACCATTTCTTTGCAACATAAAAATAAACAAGCATTGGTAAAGCCAATGAAATTGTTGGTCAGCCTTTTGGCTTTGTCAGTGCACAACTTGTTTTGGCAATATTTTAGTGAAACCTCATTGGTGTGGGAGCTGCTGGGCCCCCACCATTATAACAAATATTGGCAATGGATATACAGCTTTAGGAAAGCAGTCTGATCTTCCTATCACGTCGTACAAGTGAGGAACCATGAAAAAAGACAGGCCATGAGGGCAAGCATTATCGTTGGTAAACATTTCTTTCCATTTGGGCCTATTCATATCCCTTTTCTGTTTGTATACATCCTCCCCTGTTCCCTTCTTCCTTTTCTTCCACCCAGCCTCTTCAATAATATACTTAGTGTCATAGTACATATCATCATCCTTTATCTTTATATCATGATATCATGTGCAGTAGAAGCAATTTGAACCATTGTGTACTCACAATCAGTTAATGCTATTCTTTTTTTTGTACATCTGCATCAATAAATTCTTTACCAATTGATACACAGTCCTTGGGGGAGGTGTGTGCAGCACATTCTACAATTGAAACGTTGGTAATAACAGGCCTTGCAATAGTTGAGGTATTAATGGTGCACGCTGCATGTGTTGTCCGGCTGAGGTAAGGAGGGAACTCCAAATGAAGAAAAGAACTCAAAAATTATATTGGCATCCCTGTACAAGACTTTAAAACGAAATTCATTATCTCCAAAAGCAAAAGAGGAATTAAAACATTGTAATATAGCTTGACCCAACAGCAAACACAGATGAAAATCTCTGTCACAGTAACACCTTTAGTAATCAAAAACACTCCTAGTTTGTCTAACGGTGCCCAGGGATGTGGAATTCCCATAGCCCCACTCCCAGGACATATTTGTTTTTATTTCAAGGGCAACAAGTTTTCAAGCATATTTCGTCCTGGGGACAAGTAGGCCCAACCCCCTACAGCACAAACCCTTTGGCTGCCATTTTACAGTACCACATTATGGATCAGGGAAAGGCATTGTCTGCAATAAAGGTAATTTTTGTGTCCATGCGTTAATGCTGTTCAAACTTGCATTTATTGTTCATTAATGCAAAGGCTTTATTATTAGGGTGAGCGCTCCAAGTAAATGTTGTAAGCTCAGACTGCACTACTGACAGTGGTTAGAGTATGAAAATGTTACACACTTTTTCAATATTCAGCAATGTGAGGCTATGTATACCGCTCTCAGAATGCTCTTCAATTAGATGCAAATATTTGCAGAAGCTTGAAAGCAAGACTGATAATTCTTTGCTTTCAAAATAAATATGTTCACACAAAAAAAATGCAAAACATTTTGCTAAACTACTGGAATAAGATAGGTACCATTTCTTTGCAACATAAAAATAAACAAGCATTGGTAAAGCCAATGAAATTGTTGGTCAGCCTTTTGGCTTTGTCAGTGCACAACTTGTTTTGGCAATATTTTAGTGAAACCTCATTGGTGTGGGAGCTGCTGGGCCCCCACCATTATAACAAATATTGGCAAAAGCAGAAATTGTTGTGGTCTCAAGAATTACACATTGCACAGTAATTCCTGGCACTGGATAAAACGACTGTGTGTGGATATGCTCCTTGTGAAAGAACAGAATGAAGTCACTCACCGTGAAGCTAGCAAAGAGAGGGAGGGAGAGACAACATTTTACTAAACATAAAAGATCATTGTTAATGCCAGATCTAATTAGGGGCCAAATCATGAAATAAAGTGCACCCATGACCTCGTATTAAGTGCAGATATACAACTGTTGTAAATTCACAATACTACAGAAGTAGGCCAAGAAATAGTACTCCTAGAAGATATTTGTGAACTGTATTTTAGCATGAGCAAATATGCAGGTGTACTATATTGCTTAAGCAAAAATCTGAGCTATTGCAAGTTCACTTTTCCTTCAGCCACCTTTTTTTTTTTGTGAGCCAGAACTGTTGCTTACCATTACCTTCAGCCCCAGTATGCAGATCTGTGGAAACGTGGCAACATAAGGGAATTGTTAGTATTCAAAGCCTACTATGGAAGGAGCCCTAACGTGATCAGAGAGGCTATTTCAGAGTTCTTATATAATGACATTGCTGCCATAATTTGTCACTGCATTACATGGCACAAAAGGGACACGTGTATTTTGTAACAGGACAAGTACATTTAAGAAGCAACCTGCCTCATTAACAATTAGATATTTCATGGGCAGGGAAAACATGGCGGCCAGCTAGGAGACTGGTCGGGAGTGCTGTAGGTGGCGTGCTGGGTGAAAGTGAATCAAGCGGCCTGGCGGCGCTAACGGAAATATTTTGAACGCCTCAAGTATCTTAACTAGTGTCCGTAAAATATCGGTACACTATTGTAGCAAATTTTGGAGACATAGGGGGAACTGACCCGTAGTGCATGGCGAGCGCGAACGTTACGGACACCACAGACGCCGCGGACGCCGCGGACGAACAACACGCACCTGAGTTCCCGGCTGCCACGGAGGCGGGGTTCCCGGAGGTAGCGTTGCAGGACTGCTCCACAGCGGTAAGCGGAGTGAGACGAGCAGCAGGGTCCGGACGCTGGAACCGAGCGGTTTTTGAGCGAGGCAGGGGGAGACGGGCAGTTTCCAGACTTCAGTTTAGCGCGGCTGGAGCGCTAGGTAGGGGAGCAGCTAGCGAACATGTAGCAAACCCCCCCTCCCCCACTAAGTTTTTAGCTGACGCCCTACCAGGTAACAACGAGCAAAAAGGTGGGGAAGACGTCACTAGTTGCAAATCAAAATTAAAGTCAGTACAAAAAACCAGTAAGCGTTATGCGCTTAGAAGCGTAATTCAGTCAAAGGGAGGGGATGGTGGTGACTTACAATCACAGTCAATTAGCAAAGTTTCTAGTAATATAAAAAAGCACACCCGGCAAACTCATAAATCGGTGGCACTAGCTAAGAAGACAACTTTTATCCCTTCTTTGAACGCATATTTCAAACCAGTCCCCCGGACTCTTATACTTACGAGAGGTCAGAGTTTAGTAGATTTGGCTGGTTTAGAAAAAATAAAAGCTAATTCAAACTCAGCTGGGTCTAAGGGTAGTTTAGACGATTGGTCTGACTTCCTCTCTCCTAATAGATATAATCCTTTGGAGATGGAGGCAGGTAACTTAGATTGGGGAACAGATGAGGAGCCCCGCGAGCCAATAGATACTCTTAGTTTGGGGGGTTCAGATGCCACGGTTGTCCTCCCCGATCTACAGGATAATTCTTCGAGTATTATTATGTCAGAGGAGGCCCGTACAGATACAGTTGTTATAGCCCTATTAAAAAAGCTTGATTTAGATATGCATAAGGGCTTTGAGGACTCTAAGGCTAAGCAAGATGGGATCAGGGAGGCGGTCGGTCTATTGGAAGCTAAGTTTGATGAACTGAATCTTCGTACAGCCACTCTTGAGGCTGAGGTTAAGGTTATGCATGATAAATTGGAGGAGAATAGTAAGGATCTCACGCAGGTTAAAGTCAGAGAAAAAGTCTATGAGGAGCGGCTGGAAAGATTGGAAAATATGCAGCGAAGAAATAATCTAAAAATTTTGAGGCTTCCTGAGGGGAAGGAAGAGGCTGATCTAAAGGGGTTTATTGTGCATCTATTAAAAACGGAGTTACAGTTGAGCGAGACTGAAGAAGAGCTATTGCAGGATATACAGAGGGTGCACCGTGATCCTTTTAGATTAAATCCCAATCGTTCGAAACCTAGGAAAATATTGATTAATTTCCTGACCTATGGGTTAAAAGAAAAAATCTTAGCGATTGCTTTGAAGAAGGGTCATTTGAATATTGATGGGGCAAGAATTGAGATAAGATCAGATCTTTCAGCAGCAACAGCAAACAGACAATGGGAGCTGGGGAAGAGGATTGAATCTTTTAGGAAATTGGGAGCTACAGTTCAGTTAAAATTTCCGGCGTTTCTGAGAGTTATGTGGAATAATAAGATGCATATATTTAGAGAAGTGGAAGATGCTGATAACTTTTTGGAAGTGTGTCAAGCCAGCGACCATTCAGGAGGTTTATAAAAGAATGCAGATACAGATTTTTTTGATGTGATGTGATTAATTAGATAACGATCCAGCACGCTTACCGTCTTGGCACTCGTCAGGCCTAGGTTGGGCCTAATGTTAGAGGGTGGGTTTTCCCGGGTGAGGGTTCAGGGTTTGGGGGGTACGGGGATGGGAGAGTTGGGGGTGGGGGTAGGGTGGGGGAGGGCATTAAATATCCAAACAGTTCTCATGAGTTGCTTTAGTTTTAGCATCTGGGTGTTGGTGGTAGCAAACAGAGGTGAGGTTAATTATGGGTAGAGACCAAATTATTTTGATGTCATGGAATGTAAATGGCTTAAGGGTTAAACCTAGGAGAGATAGGATTTTGAGATATCTACAAGACTCTTCGGCAAATATTATTATCCTTCAAGAATCTCATTTAACAGAGGCAGAAAGTATAAAATGTATTGGTGCACTTCGTTGGTTAGATTGTATATTTTACACACCACAGACTTTTGTAACAAGGGGCATTCTAGTGTTGGTTAGGAAGGGATTAGTGTGTCAGATTGAAGGGAAAAAAGCAGACATTAAGGGTAGGTGGTTGATAGTGAATATTAAGATTGCCGGTCTATTATATAATGTAATTGGGTATTACGGCCCAAATCAAGATGATGTGACTCCATTAGAAGAGTTAGCTAAGGAGATGCTGTCTCTTACGGGTTATATAGTTTTTGCCGGAGACTTTAATACGGTATTAAACCACAGATTAGATCGCTCGGCAAGCAGCAGAGCGCATGTAAATAGCAAAATGGCCTCCAATTTAAAAGGTTTGATGGAACAATTTGGTTTGTGTGATATTTGGCGACTTAGGGCAGGTCAGAAGTTGGGATTTACTTTCTTAAATAAAAAATATCGCCATAGGTCGAGAATTGATTATTTTTTAATTGATGCGAGATTACAGGGTAAAGTAAAAGAAAGTATGCATGTTGGGATACACCTTTCCGATCATTCGGCGGTTATTTTAGAGCTTGCTACTGGAGTTAGTGAATCAGAGTCAGTATGGAGGTTGGACCGCACAGTTTTATATGATGAGGAGGCAATGCAGTCTCTTCATCACGAACTTGAAATCTTTATCGAGCAAAATTTAGGTACAGCTAGACTAGACATTGTCTGGGAAACAACTAAGGCTTTTCTGCGAGGGAGATTAGGTGCTATTGGCGCCAGCAAAAGAAGGAAATACTTTTTTGAGGTTGAAAGTTTAGAACAGGAAATCAGGCAAGAAGAGGTAGATATAGTTAATAATTATAGGGATAGTTCACAACAAGAGGAGAATATTCAGAAACTGTTGGATTTGAAAGAAAAATTAACTCTAGTTGTTAACAATCGGGTAAAAGAGAAATGGCTTGCTTCTAGATTAGCTAATTTTCAGTATGGGGAGGGGTCAGGTAAACTACTTGCCTGGAAAGCCAGGACAGATAGGACAAGGAATATAATTAAGGAAGTGAAATTGGAGACATCAGGTGTTATGGTTACTGAAACTAAGGACATAGTGGATGCCTTCTTCAATTATTATGCAGAGGTCTACAGGGAGGATATGGTTCCAGATAGGAAGAAGATAGATGAATGGTTAAGTTGTCTACGACCTGTGACTGATGATCTACAAAATATGTTAGATCAAGAGATTACACAAGGGGAATTAGATTTGGTTATTAGATCAGCTAAGAAGGGCAAAGCACCAGGCCCAGATGGCCTCCTGGTTGAGGTGTACAAGATGCTGTCTGGTAGTTTGATACAGTTATTATTAAAGGTATTCAACTAGGTCCTTTTGGGTAATGTAGAGATCCCAGCCTCCTGGAACCAGGCCAACATTATTGTAATTCCTAAACCTGGGAAGTCACCAAGGTATTTGGATTCATACAGACCAATTTCACTATTGAATTCGGACTATAAATTATATGCTAAGATTCTAGCAGATAGGTTGGCGAAGGTGATCCCAGGAATAGTACACGAGGATCAAAAGGGGTTCATTAAGGGAAGGTTTCTTAAAGATCTAACCTTCTCTCTCATAACAAGCATTGATATCGCTATTGACCGAAAACTTCCTCTAGCGATTGTCGCCTTGGACGCCGCGAAGGCGTTTGATCGCGTGAATTGGTTATTCCTTAAAGCGGTAATCATGCACCTTAAATTGGGGAAAAAGTTTAGTTCTTCCTTACTGTCCCTTTATCAATTCCCTACTTCAAGGGTACTAGTTAATGGAGCTCTAACTAAAAGTATTAAGGTAATGAGAGGGACAAGGCAAGGGTGTCCTCTGTCCCCACTTTTGTTTGATTTATACATTGAACCGTTGGCATGTAGAATTAGGGAGACTGAGGACATCCCCCCTTTTAGGTTTCAAAGTTGGGTTAAGAAGATTGGACTCTATGCCGATGATATTGTTATTTTAACTTCAGATCTAAATCAAACTCTACCTAAGTTAGAAATAATCACAAATCAGTTCGGATTAGTCTCGGGGTACCGTTTGAATGCTGACAAGACGGAAATTATGTCGTGGAACATTGAGACAGACCTTATAACTCCGAAAAAACAGATCAGATATCTGGGGGTGCAGATTACACAGGATATCTCACAAATTGCGACAACTAATCTGGCCAAAAACCTGAAGGATATTTTGAGTTTAATGAAGGGTTGGAGACATCTTCCTCTCACTATTTTTGGGAGAGTAAATCTGATTAAGATGATAGTGCTTCCTAAGATAACATTTTTATTCGACTCCATTCCTTTGATGTTCGAAAAAAAGGGATTAATGAAGTTGCAAAGTGAGATTGGATCATTTATTTGGTCTTCCAGGGGGTCTAGGCTATCGTGGAAAAAGATAAGGAGGAAACATGTTAAGGGGGGATTGGCAGCTCCGGACTTTCAAATATACTCCTGGGCCTTTTTGCTCAAAAACTGGCTTTTGAGAACGCCAGGAAATTCAGCGACTGGGGAACTACTATTAACTTTGTTAAAAATTGAGGGAGTCAAGCCATCGGGTTTTATGTATAAGTTTGCAGACCCAAAATTTTTCAAGAAAGTAAGATTGAAAGTCCTGAGAGACCTTGCTACGGTCTGGTATCGCGTTAGAAGGGCAACAAAAATTCCATATTTTAGTGTGAATGCACCAATTTGGGAAACTCCGGGAGCTCCAAGTTGGACTAACGATGCCCTGGCAACGACTCTAAAATTAGAGGGCCCTCAGAAATGGGGGGAGTTATTTGTCGACGGTTGTTTGCTGCCATGGTTTGAATGTGACTCAAGTTGGGGTCCTAACTTTTCTAAATTCAAATATTTTCAAATTCAAAGTTGGGCCACTGGGAAAAATCATCTTATAGGTCGATACAATGACTTTGAGGCAAAATTGGCATTGGAAGTTTGTTTTAAAAAAGAAGTGGCGACATGGTACTGGGCTATAATTGACTTGGAAGATGGCCCTTTTCTTCTGCCGGAGAAACTATGGGGAGAGAGCTTGCCGAAGATCGCGACAGAAGACCAATGGCAAGTAACTATGTCAATATTATATAAAGTGGTTAAACCTGCGAATTTAAGAAGAAACCACTTGTTCACTCTCCACAGGGCATATTGGACTCCAAAGCGGCTGGCAAAATTCAAAGAAGGTGGTAATGTAAGATGCCCTAAGTGTAATAGCCCAAATGAAGATGACATTCACATGTTTGTAACATGCCCGGCGATCAAGATCTTTTGGGACGCTGTAAGTAAATGTTTGGCAGTTATGCTCAAGCAAAAGATTGAGGTAAGCCCTGAGAACATTATCACAGGTAGACTGGATCTACAAGGTAAGGGCTTGGACGATAGAGCAAAATTGGTGTTTTATGCCATACTGTTGGCCCGAAGGGAAATCTGTAAACTTTGGGTTTCTCCTGACTCCCCCACAGATCTCATGTGGATTAGAGCTATGAGAGACATTGGTAAATTGGACTTGGTAGTTCCCCTGAAAAAGAAACACGGGGCCCGATTCACAGAACTAACTTAAGACAAAATCCTAAACTTACTACCATTTTGGTATTCACAGAAGGCACTTACTCATTTTGGTATTCACAGAAGGCACTTACTAATTTCGGTATTCACAGAAGTTAGTAGTCCTAAGTTTAGGACTCCTAAATGCCTTCTGTGAATACCGAAAGTCTTAAAATTAGGATTTTTCGCAGTTTAGTAGTAGTATAGTTAGGACTCCTAACTTTAGGACTCCTAAATGCCTTCTGTGAATACCGAAATTCTTAAAATTAGGATTTTTCTCAATTTAGTAGTCCTAAGTTTAGGACTCCTAACTTTAGGACTCCTAAATGCCTTCTGTGACTACCGAAAGTCTTAAAATTAGGATTGTTCGCAGTTTAGTAGTAGTATAGTTAGGACTCCTAACTTTAGGACTCCTAAATGCCTTCTGTGAATACCGAAATTCTTAAAATTAGGATTTTTCTCAATTTAGTAGTCCTAAATCTAAATTTAGGACTACTAAATTGAGAAAAATCCTAATTTTAAGACTTTCGGTATTCACAGAAGGCATTTAGGAGTCCTAAAGTTAGGAGTCCTAACTATACTACTACTAAACTGCGAAAAATACTAATTTTAAGACTTTCGGTATTCACAGAAGGCATTTAGGAGTCCTAAACTTAGGACTACTAACTTCTGTGAATACCGAAATGAGTAAGTGCCTTCTGTGAATACCAAAATGAGTAAGTGCCTTCTGTGAATACCAAAATGGTAGTAAGTTTAGGATTTTGTCTTAAGTTAGTTCTGTGAATCGGGCCCATAGATTTTGGCTGTTATTTTTTGATCATTATGGGTGATGGGTTGGGGGAAGTTTGCTTTTAATATTGAAATATTGTGTTGGTGGAGACTTCCAGTCCTATGATTAAGTTGCTTTTTATCTTTTGGAGAATTTTGCGGTAGGAAGCTGGAGTGAGGATCTTGTATCGTCGCTTCTCCAGCTCTCTGTTTAGCAGACCTCCTTGAATATAAGATAACTTACACCCTTGGGCGTTACACAGATAGAATGGGTGGAAAGCGGCACATGAGGACAAGAAAAAAAAAAGAAAAAAAAAAAATTAGATATTTCATAAAATTCCACACCCCTTTGTGCCAATCCCTACACCTTGAAACCTATTTTCAAACACCCTGAAATATTTCACCTATATATTAAAAAACATATTAAATCTGTACACATTGTATCCTTGAAACATTAAAATACGAAGCACAGTTATTCAATGAACACTATCCTTCTATATTGGCATATACTCATTACTAATGATCAATACATAAACATAATATAAACACAACATTACTACTTTTCGTATTACTCCCATCCTTTGTGTCCCTGGCGAATGCACTGCATTTAGAATGCATTTTAGCACATTCCACCTTACACAGTAATGTATTACTCCAATATTCTCTCCAACTCTGAGAAACATCTGCTTGTGAAGATGGCGGTGTTCCTGTTGTGGATGATCACCTGTCCTCTTCTTCTTTGGACTCAGGGATGATGGGGCCCTTCCCCTTCTGCCTAAATACCTGAGTAGAAAGAAACTTCGCAGCGGGTGTTAATTTATACAAACATATGCCTTCTTACATAATTTCAATGCCACTGTGATGTCTAGTTGATGTGACCTATACATATATTAATTGATCAGGGAGAAGTATATGGGTCGTTAATTTGTTGTCAGAACCTTGTAATATTTGTGAGTGAAAACAGAGTGACCCATGGGCAATAAACTATTTTTGCTTTCTCTCAATTTATTACCTTTAAACAGTCCGTTCAGGCATTGCTGAAAGCTGTTGCTGCTTTTATATCGTAATGGACACATGGTCTAGCAGTCATCCAAACGTATGGGAAAATGTGGTAGGCCTGAGCCTGTGGTATGATAAGTTTTTCCTATTTGTATTTTATTTCTAACCAGACACGAGGTGATAAACAATAACATTGAGCATATGTAAGCAAACATCCAGAAGACAGGAAATCCAATACTCTTCTTGAAGACGCAGGGAAGAATCTAATAATAATAACCTCTAATCATTCATTAACTAAGAAAGCGAAAGAAGAACCCAAACAGAAGATAGAAACTTTTAAGAGAGATAAAAACTTGTAGTGGTCGAACTGCAAAATATATGCAACCACCTCTAATGTCTGCAACTCTAATTTTAGAAGGTCTCTTTAAATTCACACCTATTATTCTGGCAATACTGCGATACTGAGCATTGCTTACTCTATGCATATCGTCCTTTAACATTGAGATCTACTTTATATCTGCACGTATTATTTATTCTTTTATATTTTCCTAGTACTGGGGCATGTGGTAGCTACCTGTGGTAATCTTATTCCTACGAATCTCTGGTTGCCTCAAATTTCGAAGGCTGCAACACAGCTGTGCATATCCGAAAACTTATTGCTTACTTCCTCTCACCCATCTGCACATAAACACATACATATTCCTTCACTAAACTGCACAACGTGAAACCTGAAACACTGTATTCAATCTCGGCTTCCCCCGTTACCAAATTGTGTGATTCTTGGCAACGTATTCCTCTTGTTCACTTACACAGACACAAATATATTTCTACACATACATTTTCTTTCTACTCAATCCTATGTTCGCTGCCAACCTCAGGAAGCCCATTTCCTGCCTGGCTCAACGCCCAGAATCTGTGGTCTGCCAGGAATGCTACTTCTGAAGGCATCCTCAATAATCTGTTAACCCTTCAACACCATGTAATATCCAGACACGCGTTGTCTTTAATTCTACGTAAAATATAGCTTATTTTAAAATAATATGGCTTTTTTTGTAAAGCGCACGTTTACTCAGAATGGTATTGTGGCGCAAAATAGCAAATCTTTATTGTTCCCCTAACTCAATGGTACTCATTTTATCCAACTTAGAAAGATGAAAGGCTGAGGAGACCTAGCAGCATTTGACGTGTGCCCATGAATTCAAACCATGGGTATATCTAGCGTGCATTCCACTCCATCATTTTATCTCCCCTCTTCTGTGCACTTCCGTGCACAAGAAATTGGAAGGGAGCAGTCTCAACTTGCTTATTCCAATCTTCTGTCTAATGTTCACCATCTGCTCCGACATTTACGTTGCTCTAAGTCTACTGTCACTAACTTTCTTGGCCGTGAGACACAATTTAAAATTTTTCCCTATTAACTAACCCCAACTGTGTGCTTTTTGTGGCAGCACTTACTGGATCTACCCTAGCATTCGGGCTACTGCTTGTACCTGCTTCAGTTTCTTGCTGAATTTGGACGCAGGTAGGAGTAAATTATTCTGTACTTTGTTGCTCAGTACTACAGCATTTGGTGTAATCTTCAGTGTGATTTATAATTGGCCATCCAAATAGAGACATTCATATGCATTTGAAATGGAAAGTATCTACTTTTCTGCCAGGAAACTATATTGCTTATATTTTTTTTTTTTTTTTTTTTTTTTTTTTTTTGAAACCGTTTATTGCAGTTTATAGAAGTTACAGGTATGGGCCTACAACCACACGGCCGGCCGCTAGAGCATCAAAAGCATATTACATACATACAGCAAAAAACTTTCTCAGCGGTGCACAGTAGGAAGACAGGAGTGATCAATGGTGCAGGCCTCACAGCTCCATGCCCACAGTACGGTTCCATTTTCTTAAAGCAAAACAACGTAAACAAACCACAACCGCAAGGCAACCCTCGATCCAAAGTGACAACACGTGCTCCATAAGTGGGGGATCCAAACCAGCAGCAAAATTCTGAAGAGGGGGACGGGAGTAGATCAGGGACTGGGGGACCGCGCGCCCGCGGCCAAGGGAGGGGCGCCATCTAGGGAGACGGAGCCGGCGAGGCCGCCGGTAGCAGCGGCGGCTCACAAATACCCCCGCGGTAGGCGTTCCAGGGGCCCCAGAGTTTCATCCACGCCCCAGGCTTACCCCTCGCCACATACACCACCTTTTCACGAAACATACACCAATCCATATGCTCTTTCCAGGCCGACACCGCAGGGGGCCTCTGGGATCCCCACAATTGGGCAATATCACGCTTGGCTATCATGTATCCCAAAGTCACCCACCGCGCCTGCGGGACCGAGTAGTCATTTGGTTCCCAGACATTCAGCAAGCATCTCCTCGCTTCAGGCAGCAGCGCGACACGCGTAACCATTCGTAGAACCTCATGCACACCACGCCAGAATCGCTCCACCCTCGGGCACTCCCACAGTATATGCATGAAAGTCGCCAACGCACCACAGCCACGCTTACACATTCCATCACCGGCAAAACCCATACGTAAAAGCCTTGGCCCCGTCACGTAGACCCGGTGAAGGATCTTGAGCTGGACGAAACGAAGGCGAGCCGGGATGGCCACCTCTTTCGGAGAGGCCACCGCGGAGATCCAATCCTCGTCGTCCAGCTCCAGCCCGTCGGCAACCCAAGCCTCGCGGAGACTAGTCAGCAGACACGATCTATCGTTAATCAATTTTTGTATATGAGGGAGATCGTGCTGTCCGGGACATGGCCATCTAGCACTCTGTCCTCCAGGGGGGAAGACTCCGGAATGGATGCAACATCCGGGAAGACGGAGCCCAGCGCATGGCGGACCTGTAGGTACCGAAAGTACTCACTGCCCTGCAGCTGAAACTCCGCCTGCAGCGTCTCAAAAGTTTTGAATCCCCCCCTCGTCCAGAGATCTCCCACCGTGCTGATTCCGATCGTGTCCCACTTCTCGAAGCCCTTCGACGTCCACAGGGAGCCCAACCTCTCAGATGCATACAGCGGAGACGCTCGGGTCAAACGGTCCTTCCACCCCATAGCTGCATTAGCCGCGTGCCAGACACGCACCATGACACGCGTCGGTCCCGTCAAACGGGAGTCGGGCGCGCCAGAGTAGAGCGCTCGATTATAATCGCCACCGGGCAGAAGCGTCCTGTCCATCTCAAATGCCGGGTTCAAGGCGGGCCCGTAAAGGCCATGATTAATTGCAGCTAGTTGGGAGGCCCAGTAATACCGTTTGATGTCCGGGAGGGCGACCCCTCCATCGTACCACGGGAGCGTCAATTTAGCCAGAGCAATACGCGGCCTCCCGTCCCAGAACAGGCGCCGCTGGAGGCCCTCCACCTCGCGAAAGTAGCGTGCCGGGACCAGGTCCATGGTATTCTGGAGGGCGTAGAGGAAGCGCGGCAGGGACATCATTTTAAATAAGGCCGCTCGGCCGAGCGGCGAGAGCGGCAGACGCCGCCAGCGCACCACGTCCTCCCTCAGACGCTGGAGGGGGGGCAGCAAGTTCCGCTCATAGCGGGCCTCCGGGTCAAGAGTGATATATATACCCAGGTACCGGAAACCCTGGGAGGCAATCTGGATCGGACAGTCCCGTGGCAAGACCGGGGCCTCCCCGGAGAGCACATAGACACAGGATTTCGCCCAGTTGATGACCAGGCCTGAGTTGCGACCGAAGGAGCGCAAAACATCAACCAGGACGATCAGTGACTTGCGCGGGGAGGCGAGATACAAAAGGATATCGTCAGCATAGAGGGACACGCGGTCCTCATGCTCGGGGGTCCAGCGGAGACCACGGATAGAAGGGTGCCACCGCAACCACTCCGCCAGGGGCTCCATGGCCAGGGCGAACAGGAGAGGCGACAGGGGACAACCCTGTCGCGTGCCCCGCCCCAGCGCGAATGGGGCAGATACTCGCCCATTCACCACCACCTGCGCCAACGGGCCCGAATATAGCAATTTGACCCAGCTGACGAAACCCGGGCCGAACCCAAACTTCGCCAGCATCGCCCAAATATATGGCCATTCGAGCGTATCAAACGCCATGGTGGCGTCCAAGGACGCCAAGATGGCCGGCTCCCGCACAAATGGGACACGCGCGAGCACCCCGTGTAAGCGCCGCAGATTAAGCGCCGTGTTGCGGTGTGGTATAAAGCCCGATTGGTCTTGGTGGACCAAATCGCCCACCACGCCAACCAACCGGTTGGCCAACACCTTGGCGAGGATTTTGGGCTCCGCGTTCAGAAGCGAAATCGGCCTATAGGATGTGACCCGCTCACGGGGCTTCCCCTCCTTATGGATCACCACAATTGTAGCCAGACGCTGGTCCGGCGGGAGGGAGCCCTGCGAGTGGGCCGCAAGGAACATCGCGCGCAGGTGGGGCGCCAACACATCCGGGCGTAGCTTGTATAGCTCAATGGGAATACCATTGGGGCCCATGGCCTTGCCGGATGCAACCGAGCGAATAGCCGAGGCAATTTCGTCCGAGGTGGGCGGGGCATCCAGCGAATCCCTGTCCTCCACCGTAAGGGAGGGCAGTGCGATGTCCCGAAGCAAGGCATGGGAATCTTCCTCCGAGCAGGGAGAAACCGGGGAGTAGACTTCGCGGAAATAATCCGCGAAGCAGGAGACAATGGCTTCCGGCTCAGTGACGCACACACCATCCACGCTCTCAATCAAAGGCACCACGCGGCTCGCTCTTTCCCTCTTGTCCAACCACGCAATCAATTTGCCAGCCTTGTCACCCACATCATACAATCGCCCCTGCTGCTCTCTACTGAGGCCCCTGGCCGCTTCCGTGACGAGGGCCCGATAGGCCGCCTGCTTTAAGTGCAAAACATGCAACTTGGCGTCTGTTACCCCGCTCCCCAGGTCACCCTCCAGTTCTGCAATCTCGGCCTCAACCCGGGTCACCTCCTCCCGCTCGCGCCGCCGGGCATTGGAAATAAAGGAGAGGGCCTCCCCTCTAAGAACCACCTTGAAAGCCTCCCACAGGGAGATGGCAGACGGGACCGACCCCACATTCTCATCGAAATAGCGCTGTAAGGAGTTGATCAAGTCGGCACGAATGGTGGGGTCGCGCAAATACCATGCATTGATCGGGGCCACTCTGCCATCCCCCCTCGGGAAGACATCGAAATGCAACAACAATGGGGAGTGGTCTGAGATACCCCGTGCCAAATGGCGCACCTCCCCCACCCTCCCTGCCTGGGCCGCCGGGACAAGGATGTAATCAAGCCGCGAGAGGCTACCATGGGCCCCCGAGTGGAAGGTGTACTGTTGCAATACGGGATGCTTTAAGCGCCAGCAATCCACCAGGCCCAGCGTGACTAAAAGGCCGGGCAGCCACGCCTGTGCCCGGGGGAGGTCCCTAGGGGGATGGCGATCCATAGACCCAGAGGCAACCGCGTTAAAGTCCCCTCCAACCACCAACAGGCCACCCGGAAGGTCCAGAAGGAGGCGCCCCAGGTCCGCAAATGTAGTGGCTTGTAACCCAGGCGGGACGTACACTGATATAAAGATAAACACTCTACCCTCCATTCGTCCCACCAGAACAGTGTAACGTCCCCTCTCATCATGGCGCACCTCGTCAATCTCCAACGGGAGCGAGTTCTTGACCATAATACCCACCCCCCGCGAGCCCGAAGTGAAGCCGGAGTGGGCCGCCAAACGATATCCCCGCCGATTCATTGCATGAAAGGTGTTACCTATAAGGTGTGTCTCCTGCAGGAAGACAACATCTGGAGAAATACGTTTTAAATACTGCAGGACCACACCACGCTTAATCCTATCCCCCAGGCCGTTAACATTCCATGACAACACAATCAAATCCCTACCCCCCATCATAAGTCAAAACAATCGGTCGCCCCCCACCGAGCATCTTAAAAACAACAAAACAGTTGCGGGTTTGCCTTGCGGTGCGAACAAACAACACACCCCCCCCACCCCCCGGTCCCAACAGAACTCCCCCCTCCCTGCACCCCTGCATGAGCCCAGACAGCCCCCCCAAAGTGCAGTGTGCCTGTCGCCCCATAGCTAAGTACTAACTAGTCCCCCCGAGGAGGAGGGAAGCCCCCAGCAGACCCCACCCGACCTCCATGGGAGGGGAACATACGAAAGCAATATATGGTAAAGGAACAATATCCAGAGCAAGGCCTATACAGTCACCCCTCAATTCTGATCCGGCGGGCCCTCCCCGCCAGCCGCGCCCCCCCCACCCCGATCTCCCGGCAAAGTATCTAACCAGTCCCCAGCCACCTCGGGCCGGTCGAAGAAGTGCGTACGGCCATCCACCTCCACCCTCAGCTTAGCCGGAAAGAGCATTGAGTACTTGAGGTTTAGGTCCCTTAGGCGACGTTTAATACCAAGAAAGCTCTGTCGCTGCTTCTGGACCGCCGGAGTAAAGTCTGGGTAGAAGTGTACATCCATGTTGTCCAGCCTGACCGGTCCCTGTTGCCTGGAGGTCTGGAGGATGGCGTCTCTGTCCCGGAAATTAAAAATCCGGGCAATAATAGGCCGCGGCGGGGCACCGGTCTTAGGGCGGCCCCCAGGGACCCGGTGGGCACGCTCCACCGCAAAAAGCTTACTCAGCCCCCGGGGCTGGAGATGGGTCAGGATCAGTTCTTCCACGAAGAGATCTGCCGCCTCCGCCTCTCGGCCCTCCGGCACACCAATAATGCGAACATTGTTCCTCCGGGCCCGACCCTCGGAATCCTCCAGTCGCCGGTCCATCAGGGCGCTCGCCTGGCCAAGCCGGCGCACCTCCTTCTGGAGGGCCACCACGTCCGTAGTGAGGCTCGTTGTGGTGTGGGCCAGGGAGTCAACTCGGTCGTTCGTTTTTGACAAGTCTGCCCTCACAAGGCCCACATCCACCAGGACTGAGTCAATTTTTTGCGCCAAGGTATCGAAACGCTGGTCCACTGAGGCCTTCATCTCTGCGATGGCGCCCATGACGTCCCGGAGGGTCAGATCCACCGGTTGGGCAGGCGCCTCCGTCGGGCCCACCAGGGATGACCGCGATGTCTCCGGAGAACCCTTCTGGAGCGTATAGCGATCCATACTATTGGCCTGGTGCGCCGTGCCACGGCGGGTTGTCTTCATCTTCGCCCGGTCGCCATCTTGTTTGGTGGACATGCTGGCCCTTCCACCGTCGTGCCAAGATCTCCAAACGGGCCGCCACACCAAATCACGGGTGTCAGGGGGGGGGGCGGGGGCGACCACCGGGCCGCGGGTCAACCCACCGCCGGCGGGTCAGCCGGGCACCTGGACAAGGCAACACCACCGCACCCCGCTCCGCAGCCCGACCCCGCCTGAGGCAAGGAGGGCGCAAAAGCGAAAGTGAAAGTGCGGGGTACGCGAGTCGCCCAGCCCCGCTCGCCGCTGTTATTCACTTCGTCCCCGGATCGCCCCACTACTCCAATCCGGGGGGCCGGCGAGGAGAAGGCCGCAACCTTCAATCGATGCTCCCTCCGGTGTTCGGGGTCCGATTCGAGCCCAAAAAACGGGTGGCGCCTCAGCTCGGGTTCACCGACACAGTCCCCTCAACAAGGACAGGATATCGCCAGGATTAATTCAGGAGGTCGCGGAGGTCCTCGGGAGCCTCGCACCTACGCGGCCATCTTGGTTGCGCGCCTATATTGCTTATATTGATGGCACTTTAGGCCATGATCCAAAAATATCAAAAGGAACAGCTCCATTTTACCTGGTATTACAACTTCTATCATTGTGCTCTGGGTGGTAAGGGACGGCAGTCCTTGGCCTCACCTTATTATGTCACTCTTTCTTTTGTGTGGCTGGTCTATCATTTGACGCTGGGCCAAGTCTAGGGTGTAATAGCAACCAGAAAATGCGAAAAGGTGCTGTGTGTTGTGGCGAGAAATGCATGCAAAAACCAAATATTCAAGTGGGAGGATCCTTTACTATGGGTGCAAGCACGCCAGAAAGGTGAGATGAGACGCGTGAGGTGTGACTGTGAAGGAACAGAATGTACTTAATTTAGTGTGTAATGAGTTAAAATAGGGGAGCCTATTTAAAACCATGCTCAAAAAGACGTAATTAAGAGTCGTGAAGGCAGCTACTTGGAAGCTAGACACAGTATTCACAGGATGCACCGCACACCAGTTGCGCGGTCTCTAGTTGAACCTGTCTCAGTTAAAGTGGGTGTGCTTGGCACGTACCCAGATGTTCCTGCTTCTCACTTCTCACTGCAGTGCACCGGAGACGTACACCTATATATAACATCTCCTGTAGTACCACTGTGAGAGAAAGAAATGAGGAGGGCCCATAAGCAAAATAAGAGATAAATGGTAAGTATTTCCCTTCTAAAAACAAAGATCTTACGTTGAAGTGCCACTTTTATTCATCAAATCATTAACACAGCAGAGAATATACTCATCAGTTTGTTAGCTCCAGAAAGACTATTCAAAACTACAATTGTCATCAGCCAAAAATAGTAACACAAGAATAGTTGTTTATGACGCTCAAGTATCTAGAAGGCAAACCCTTTAATGAGAAAATTAATCGTGCAAGGATTTACAATTTCAAAATACATTTAAAGGCAATGAAAAGGGTGAAATTTCATGGTCCTGGGGCACTGCACCAAGGCAGCTTAATTTGAGGGGGTGCTTCTGCAAAAGTATGACAAAATAGTAGTGTAAACGATAGGGAAAAATAGCTGTCTGATTTATATGAAAAAAGAACCCCTTTTATTAAAACAAATTCAATATATAGCCTGGAAGTCTTAACAAAGTCTTGGCATTTAAAGACACATTTCTGGAGCGAAGAACAAACTCATGTAAGGCAAATATATTTAAAGTCAATGGAAATACTTTCAAAATGCAACATACACTTTACTGCAATGCTAGGAATGCACACGTTAAGTTAGGAGGGACAACCATTAGTGCTTTGCAATAATGTTTTAGAATAAGGGCAATGCAGAGGAGAGAGAAAAAGACCATTTCAAAGTACAATAAGAAATTAGAGCTTCAGCCAAAGATGCTTAGATAGAGGGCTGAAGGAGACCACACAGGCGTCAGTGACCCAAGGGGTCACTGCAGCGGGTAGTCCGTCGAATGGATTAAGGAGCAGATTTTTATACTCTTTTAATGATGAACTATTGACCACAAAAGGACAACATTATTAAGTGCCTCTGACCTATAGGACATGACGCATTGTAGTCACTTCTGGGAAATATTTAAGAAAATAGAAGTGCCACGGACGCTGCAAAAATGTTCTCACAGGTCACAGGATTCTTGACCATGAATCATAATGAAATTGAGCACCTATTGAACAGGATTTGCGTCACTTCAGGGAAAAAGGCCTATAAGCCAGGTAAGAGAGGGAGAGACGCTAAATTGCAAATCGAGAGAAGGTGACAGACATTATATCTATTAAAGTACACCGCATGTAGCTGAAAAAGGAGAAGAACAGAGGACACCCATTACAATATGGAGAGAGAAGTCGAAAGGCGTTGGCTACTGCCAGGCCTGAGAGAGGAAACCACAATGCGATATGATGAAGGAAAGTAGCTCCCCTTTTGGAAGCACGCAGTTGAAAAGACACTGTTAAACTCAATGCGATAAGATGCCTCCTATTCCCTGCAGAAATAAACGTTAGAACAATACAATTTACACCAAATAAGTAATCAAAATTCAAAACAAATGTGAGCTGACAGATGCAGTCCTATAAACGCGTATTTGTGGCACAAAGTGGGAGACGCCAGACACAACCTCCTGTCACCAAGTACATGCTTCAAAATATAAATGTGAGGAAATAGTTAAACAATTCGGGGTATATTGTTGTGCACTACGTGGTCAGTTATCTGAAAGTGACCTGTGCTAATTAAAAGTAGTGCTGCGCTACATGGGTCAGACAGGGGCTGGTGGGGGGCAAGGGGTAACTATATAATACTACCTATACACAAAAAAGGCAACAGCTTTGATATAGAAAACAGTATTTGTCTTTAACAACAGAGTTCAATCTAATTGAGACAAATAAGGAAGCGACCAATAGCCACCCATCCTCTGATAGTATGGATCCTAAGTTGAATAGTCTAATTTCAACAACCCTATACGATAAGGATATTTTCACTAACCAAGCAGTAATACAGAAGGGGATAAGAATTTTATCATGGAATGTTGCCGGGCTGAAAATCTAAGGTGGAATTACCGGACTAGGGAGATTTTATAGATGCACATGAAATCTGCCTGTTCCAGGAGACCTGGGCCCTGGAACCAATACATAGGGTAGGGTACGCGACCCATTGGGAGGCGGCTAGCCAGGGTGCTAGGGGTAGACCATCAGGAGGACTGTGTGTATGGGTTCGAACTCATCTGAACTGTATGGTTGGAAGAGTGGATACTCATTCACCGGATATCCTGTGTTTGCTTATCACCCATAGGAACTCACCTAAGGTTGCGATTATTAATGTGTACTCACGCCCGGTTAGTTACGGACACATTTCTAAGACACTGGATAGCTTGGACACCTGCTTGTCCTCACTTTCAGACAGAACACAAATGGTAATTGGAGGAGATTTTAATTGTCATTTCGAACCTCTTAATGGCCTACAAACTCCAATCACATATGAAGAGGATGTTGCTTGGGCTATCCCTGCATGAAATGCATATCACACGAGGAGATGGACTCCGCTAGTCCTCCAGTTGACTTCACTCACCCTTAATCTCTCACTTAGGGCTTGTAATGGCAGGTTTTCAGCTGATAACCCTGGGAATTACACCTTTCAGAAAAATGCCCATGCTTCCATAATTGACTATATTATGGTCAGCTTGGAAACATGGCATACAGTTCTAAACTTTAGGGTGCAATCACGTGGGGAAAGTGATCATAACCCTGTAGTGATAACCAGGGGCGGCTGGTGACATTTGAAAGTGGTGGGGGGTAAAATGTGTGGTGGAGCACAAAATCCCCTACGTCTGAAACCCTCAAGTCCAGGTCAGCCGGTGTCCATCCAAAAACACCGTACTTTTTAATTTCAGCCATTCCGTGCCTCACCCCAGTCTCCAAATTCTTACTCTAATATGTGCCCCGCAGTTATTGCTTAGTATTTTCACCACACTGTTATTAACATGTTCTTCAGGTACATCTTGTAATCTACCGTGTGCCACAAAAGAATAGAAACATTAACTGCCAAACAGCAAAAATATTAGTGTGATGTTTCATGCCTGGAACAACAGCACCACGCGCCTTTATGCAGATTATTAGAACCATAGTAGTACAACAGCTGTAACTATGCAAAGTGTAATAAAAGTTGCGTTAATTAGAACTGCTCTAATGACGTTCTTCACCGCACACTGAAATATTTTGCCGTGCTCTTAATACATTCCACATTCCAGTTGCAACACTGAACGTCATTTACAATGCACACCTTAAAAGCACATGCAGCATGCGAGGCGATTTTCACATGTATGGATGGATAGAAACTTGTAATTTGTAGAAAAATACTGGATGGCCATCACATTTCCATTAGTCAGCCATATTTATTTCAGCGTTAATAAACACACCAGAAAAATGTAATAAATATGAGTTACACAGCAATAAACAAACTATGATACATTAAACAAACACTTTTTCCTAAATGTAAGATTAGCGGGTTAGGAGATAATCAAGACGGCCCACGCACCCAATCCTGCACTTGCTGGGTGTTGCCTCAAGGAGGAAAAACAAGTAAGGGGGCAAGATGGCGTAAAGTTCAGACCACGAACCAGCCACGCATCCATAAGTGCTCAATGAAACCGCATTCCTTAACGTTGTAGGGGACTCACTAGGGTGGGGGACCTTTGGGTACAGACAGGCAACAAACACGATGTGTAGGTGAATGGCGAGACCTGCAGCCTATATAGTGCCTCATGCCGCACTTAATTCAGGCACCGACAACAGGTTAACACTGCACCGGTACCCTAATGGCCAGCAATAAACTGCGATCAATTTTCTCAAACTGTATCTGACTACTAGATCAGGGACAGGGTCCCCGAAGGTACCGTAACTCTTATCTGTAGCACTACAGAACTGCGCTATCTTCAGGAAGAAACACACCCGAACATAAAATACTAAGCCTACATGTAGTGAACACACGGACTTACGCACGTCTAATAATATCGATCCCGGCTACCCTCCAGTCGCGTCTCGCAGGGGGGGAAGTCGCGCGTGGTGGGGGAAGTCGCGCGGGGGGTGTTATAATAAAAAAAATTAAAATCCTACCTGAGGTCCTCAGCACGTCCGCGCCGCCTCGGGTCCGTCTGTTGGCGCCTACAGCCCACCTTACCTGACCGCCTCTGCCCTCTTCAAACTGGAGCTGACGTCGTCACGTCAGCGCTGCAGTGGCAACCCCTCAGCCTGTCAGCCAATCCTGGCGCTGCTGCAGCGCCAGGATTGGCTGAGGGCACAGCCTACTCCTCGCCCGCCGCCTGCCCATTAGGAGACCGAGGGGCTCCTAATGGGCATGCGCAAATCCGTGAAAACACAAGTGCGCATGACTGGGCACGGGCTAAAAACTAGCTCACCATGCCCACTCATGCGCACTTGTGCTGCATTGTCAGTTGAGTTCTCCGTCCCCACCCTCGGCATCTCTGAAAGTAAACTAAGCGCGGGTGGGTGCGTGGGCGGGGGGGCTACGCCCCCACGCCCCAATGGACGCACCGCGCCTGGTGATAACACTGGATGGTTATCAAGAAGAATTAATGCAGGTAAATGTCAACCCCCAATCCTCTAATTTGATAAAGGTTGAAGGTGGCCGACGAGTCCGATGGGAAAAACTAGTTCAATCGCAGGAAGAGCTGGCTTGTATGTATGATCAGATCGTTCCATTTTTGAAAAGGGCATTTGATGTCTCTGACAGTAGCGAGGCACTAGAAACACATGTTTCCCTAAGGAAAATTCACCATGACCTCTTTGGGAGCAGGGAATATTCCCTGGTTGTCCTTTGTTAGAAATTCCTTACAAGCAATAGGCAGAGATGATTTATGGTCAACACCGGATGTGTCATGCCCGGTAACGTAAAAAAAACCTTTTTGTATGTATTGCTTCGAATCCTCCAGACGGCAGATTCCACCACTTTAATAACTAAGTTTGTTTGTGGCAGCCAAATTCCAATACAATTTAGAGCCGGCACTGGACTGGATCCAACCCTTAATGGCAAAAAAGCTCTACATCCAGTTTCGGCATGGTACACTCCCGCTGAATACATTTACCAACAAGTGGGTAGGCGCTACGAAGCAGCCATGTCCAGCCTTTTTAGTGACGGAAGAAACTGAAGTCCATGTTATTTTTTTCTGTCCAGCCTATATTAGGCCTAGAAAGAAATGGATTATACAACTTTGTAAAAACCTAGGCATAAGTAACCATAGTGAAGCCTATAGGATAATGAAATATGATACTCAACCTGTTATCACTGTAGCAATCTCTAAATTCCTCTTTGCTATGTGGACTAGGCGACAGAACATTATGAAAATGCCAGTGCTGAACCAAATATGAATCATAATGTTTTTGAATTATTTCTTTTGTTGGATATGCATCCTTTTAAAACTCTGAACTTTATTTATTATTTTAATGGAAATATGTAAATTATTGACTTGTGGTTTTTTTTTTTGTTTTTTTTTTTTAAATTCTTTGTCTTTTTTTTCATATTTGCTTTGAGGTTGAGAGATTGACTTTATTCTTCAATGTTGGGATGGTTAATGATATATTACTATATTTTAACTATATAATGTTTAATTGCAATTGTGTATATTTTGTGCTTTTGTGGCCGCAATGGCAGAAATAAAGTTTTTTGATTGATTGATTGATTGAAAAATACAAAATACAAATATAGTGACCTCGCATGAATCAGAAGGCATTGTACTCGTTTGGGGAGAGACACTTCAGAATACCTCAAAGACACATCTATAAATGCATTATGAAAAACATAAGTTACATAAAGGAAAATGTTCCCAGAATGCAAAACACCCTTGATCTAAAGTACTGAGAATACTCACGTACCTACCTAAAAAAAAGCAACTTTGCAAATGTAATATAAGTATGGAATGCTCAATAAGAAAACACCAATTTAGGGACAAAATAGCATAGCAAAATAGCATACATAGCATATACAGCAAATATATTGGCAAGTTAAATTGTATCTTAAAAACAAAAAACAAGAGCTCTTGGAGAGTACCCACACCCGCCTGCCATCTACTAACAGACGGGTGGGGTAGTCCAGTGATGTCTCTGTGGTCTCCCTTCTTATACTCTTTAAGGCGGTTAGAAGTGCCTACGGTATCGTCATCTCACGCCACGTCTACCTCGTCACTGGTCAATGGTATGGATCTTACATTTTACCATACATGGTGACGCCTTTTCCAGTAACTGTGGTACGTGAGCTAGGTGAAAGTTCATATCTCAGGCCAGGCGCTTGCCGTAAAATTGGATGGGCAAGCAGAAAAATGTGTATTGTAAAGCGATTCTGTATATACATATATAAATCTTCACGTCCTGTGTTGCCACATTCTCGCCTCAGCTTGACACATCTGCGGTGGCAACTTCCCTAAAAGTATGTACCAGCCCAGGATGCAGCCTGCTGTATGTCGAAAGAACAGGGGGATGTTGAACTTTGAGACAGTGAACTTCGCACACGAGTAGGGGTGTGGCTTTTTAGTTTAGAGCAGGAGGCCTCACAGAGAGAGGAGCTGGATATGATTTGGATCAGACAAGCCTAGGGCCTGCTGTTCAGTAAAAATGGGTGCAGAACTCTGGTCAACTTAACAAAAGGCCTACAGATCAGGCTGGCAGGGCCTACGTAGGGGTTCATGCTTTGCTGAGTGAAAAGGATGGCTCAGGGTGTTTGTTATATAGTAACACAGGACCCTCTGGTCAATTTAACACGGCCTACAAATTAGGCTGGCAGGGCAACGACAAAGGTCTCATACCTCAGGTGTGGACAGAATGGGCCTGGGGCAAGCTATGATATAAAAATAGACCCTCTCTCAGATTCTCAATTAGAGAATCGCAAATTGAGAATGCAATCTCAAGGGTGCCGGGGTGTCAAAAGGACACCCTTTTGCACCCCTGATATGTGCATGTGTGCACATGTCGCACACATACATGCCCTAAGGGCATGTATGTGCGCCACATGGCACTTTGAAAAATGTAAAAAAGTGAATTTTTCAAAGAAATCGCAAATTACCACCAACTTCAAGTTGGTGGTAATTTGCGATTCCTTAAGGCCAAATTGCACTCTTTCTGTGCTTCTTACGTTGCATTTACGGAATCGCAATTTGCGATTCCTTAAATGCAATCGTAAAATAGGGAATCACACATTTTGCGATTCCTTATTTTGCAAGGCAGTTTTTCTTTGATACATACCACTTAGCCCAATTGCGATCGCAAACGCCGAAATTCTGCAAATTTCGGTGTTTGCGATCGTAATTTGGAATGATAGATATAGCCCCAAGTTACCAAAAGTAGTTTGCTGGTTGGGTTGTTTCCAATCTGTGTATTGTCAGTTAAAGATTGAGCTTGAGGGTGCGACTGTCGTTCCAGGTGTAGTGTAGTTCCTATTTCCCTTATAGGCTCTGTGCATTGGAATAATATACACTATAGTTTTTGCATAGGACTATGGTCAGTATGCTCCTATCGAGTACATTAAACTTAATTACTTGTGTGTGCCAGCTAACTCAGAGGTCACTAGAAACTTCTCGAATGAACAAGAAGGGATTAGTTTCTGACAACCGCATAAACATGACAACTTTGTTTCCCTTAGAGTCGGAACGCGTCTCAGAATCGTGGAAACAATAGGTAACAGTTTCACTCAATCAATCATGCATGCTTAGTTTCTCCAGAGTTACACAGAAATAGAAAGACGGGCGTTTCAATAAAAGGGTTTATTGAACAGTCTTGTTTCTCGTGTAAGAGATATGAGCTGTTACGATCATTAGCCAGAAGGCAAAGCATAAGCAGTAGGAAGAAATAATATTGCAATAGCATTGTCTTTTAGCTATGACATATATACATATATATATACATACATAAATAAATAACACAGGCTAAAATGTGAATACTCGTCTGAATAGTCCTACCCCGGTGTACCTAACCTAAGTGTGGTGCGAGGTAAAAGTAGGTGCTGTTTTCTATAGTATGGTATATACCAAGTTTAGTATGACCTTTAGAATGAGCGAGGTGGGAATCTCTATCCGGGTCTCAAACTCTACCACCCCGCGAAGGGAGTCAGAACACTGGAAGCTGGATTCTCTGCAAGCAGGGATGACAGTGTCTGGTCAGTGCGTCAGGCTGGGATATGCTCTCTTCCGAACTTGCCGTGGCGAACCGCGCAGTCAAGTTGTGCTGTGTAACCGCTGTGCCATGCTGTGGTTTGCCATGGTAAGGGAGGGTATATTTATACCTGGAAGGTATTTAGGAATGCTAGCATTGATGTAAAGGCGGGCAGAGGAAGACGTCATGGATGAACCCCTAAGGAATAGTAGTTCATGTATAATAGATGAGTTCTTGGAGAAATCAATAATCCTAGCTAGGGAAAGTCCCGTTCGGCTCAACGGTCTGGTTTCTAAGAACTCGTTGTGACGTGGGATGGACGGATGTAAGTGACCATGCCTGTATTTGGTTAGCATGGCTCATGCCTAAATAAGGGCTGGGATTCTATGCCTAAATAAGGGCAAAGCGAGTTGTGCCTATATAAGGACATGATTCAGGGAAACCTATATACGGGTATCTAAATCGAAACACAACACCCACTCCAATGACTACTGTTCGATATTACTAAATGCTACACATGCTAAAACACATAAAATTGAGTATCACATGTGCACTAAAAACATTTGTAAAAGCATACTAAAAGTCTTTGGTAAAAATTCGCCACACATGAAATGCAGGTGCTGTACATATTAAAGCAATGTTGCATTCTAAGCATATTTTTACAGTGAATGCTAAGAGAATGAACACAAATGTGAAATGAAATGGTCCAGTTTTACAGAAAGGAAAAAAATAGTTCGGAGCCATTTCATGTCATTATTACATACATTTGAAAAAGGTGACAACATGTCCCTGGAAGAGTTTCAATGATGTCTGTTCTCTATGAATATTTCTACTGTAAGCAGAGCTTTTAGCCATAAAAGAAAAGTCCATATTCACAAAAGTGCAATCTTAGGAAAGTTCAAAATGTAGTCTTTTTGTTTTGAAAAAATGAAGGCCAAATGCATAGATTACATGTGAGCCAAATCAAAAGTTATTTGAAGATGCTGTGGAATATATGAAATCCTCTAATCCTGTAGACAAAAATCGTCTAACGTTGTCGGCGATAAGTCGATTACCTCGTTTAGAAGACTAACTGCACATAGATGTGATGCATCGTCAGTAGCAGTGCTCGATGATACCTGTGTGCCTGTCGATCCATCTCGTACCTCAGCATTAGCATGTTGCGTCTGTGAGATCTCAATGAATGCCGTCATCAGGATTGGTAGCCACTGGGGACAACACAGAGCATGGGCCGTTATCGGGTCCAGCAGAGTATCGATATCCGCTGGCATGACTGATGGGAGTGTTAGACAGATGTCTAGCACGCATTCTTCACCGCAAAGCAGGCAGCGTAGAACAGGTAAGATGCCATCTTGCCAGATTGGTCTGAATGACAGAAACCATGTGGTATTTAGTTCTTTTAGACGAGGTAACCCCAATAGTTGTACTATGCGCTCACGACACTTCCTTTCCAGGAGAGCATTCTCCAAGGTGCTGGGAGTGACGCTGTTGGATTGGCTTGCCATAGTGTAGTAGTAGGAATAAAAGTAGGATTCCTGCAACGAGTGCTAGAAGTAGCGGCCGACCACCAAACACTGAGTGCATGAAGTTTGGAATGATTCCGAGGACTGCTTGAAAAGGTGTTAACAGTCCTGAACATATGGTTTTAAATACATGCACAATACAGCTCGTATCAGACATGTTTAAGATACGTCCCAACATTTCAGTGAAATGTGTAGGGCAATTTGTCCTTAACAGAGTCTGTATCTCAGGCGAAGTCCTTGTGACTTGTAGATCATAGGTTTCTTTGGCCGAGGTCAAAGGCACGGTTTGTTGCAAAAGAATGGCTTTTATTCTGCTTAAAGTATCAATTCGTATAGAAGAGATGTTCAGTGAAGGCCATAAAGGCGACTCACTGACTGTGTCTATTTGGGGGAACAAGACTTGCATACAGCAAGTGACCCTGGAACTAACCGTTACTAGTTATGAGATACCTGGCAACGTGCCACAACAGCTCTAATCATTCAACATGAGGTAACTCCCATTTGAAAGTTGTCAAAACGTTGGATTAATCACAGCGGCTGGTGAACCTTGCAGGTGGCAGGATAAATTTGCAGTGGAACCGCTACAAGCCCCGTGTAAACTAATATCCTGACATATGAGTGAACCGCTCAGTGCATTTTCACAGTGTGTACCGCTAATAAACACTTCACGCGCCCCACTCCAACATCTGTGTGTGTAAGGTAAATCCCAGGATGTCCTGATGTATTCTTTACCCAACCTTTCATATTTGCCTACTGGCATGTTTTTAAGGCAATACTGAAAATCGAGTTATTTTGCCATGAATGATCTATTCTGTAGCTGGTTTTTCTGCTAACGTAAATGGCAATTTTTCCAGTCTTTCAATGCTCAGCACTGTATACTTCGCTCCCCTTTGTGCCAGTTTGATCTGTTTACCCGTGAGATTGCAATCAGAAAACAGAGAAGACGTGTTGGTGAAACGCCAAGGCACATAGCCTGCACCCAAGTTTTTTAGCGTCCAGCCTAATGACAGAACAGAACGTAATTGAGACTGGCCATGACGCAGCAGGACCAAATCTTGTTCCACAATATCTATAGCAGAGGATACAATGTTGCCCAATGAATATATCCTGATGACAGAGCCGTTAACCCATTGTCGACCACAGCAAGAGATTTCTCTAAATGAATACGATCAATTTCTCGTATTCTTTCTGCAGTGTCTGCTTGGGTAACCTTCCATCTTTCATCATAAGCAGCATAGATGCCGGCATATCTGAAACATTTTTGACGTGGTTTTCTTGGACCTAGCAAGAATTCCCAGAGGTCTGCGTCTTCTTTAACCCCTTCAGTGCCCATGACGAGCTGGACTCATCATGGGCTGCGGTGGCGCTGTGCCCATGACGAGTCCAGCTCGTCATGAACTCCGCCCGCTAATAAAAAGCGCGGCACTGGGCGGGGAAAGGGGCGGGCATGCAAGGGGTTAAGTAAAGATAAGTGTTGTTTCACATCCTCTAGTGTAGATGTCTGTAGCCAGTCAAGGCATAATTTTCCTACACTATATGTTGTTACTACCCTTGGATGCTGTATTTGAACATAGCGTGGGTCTGGCCTATTGATTGTTAAACCTTGTGTTTTGTTCAGGAATCTTTCTTGACAGATGTTTGTGTCTGTGGACCAGAGCAACCATTTTTTCCATTCAGAATCTGATCTATTGTTTTGTAAGATAGTATGTACCTCGACCACCCCCTGTGTGATGCTGTTACTTGCAGGTTTCGGTATGGACGGTGTGTTCATGTCTTTGATCTTGGCTAACCCAAGGCAAGACGTTTGTTGAACAGTGTCATTCAAAAACATCATCTGCTGTGGGATGATGCAGGCTCTAAACAAAGCTTCTATCCCCTGTACTTTCCAATCTTTTGTACCCCAGACAGATTTCGTGTCAATTGTCTTTTTCCAAAAGTCGAAACCCTGTCTATACAGTTGGGCAATATAGGCTGCAGAATAAATTTGCTTGGTATTGGTTAACATAGTTTTCGTTCCTGTTTTGTTCACATTTTTAAAGTAAAACGTTTCTGGATTGGATATATTGTACCCTGAAAAATATGGAAACTTCATTTCAAACGTTCTTGAGCTACCCCATAGTGGTGTAGGACAATGTTCCCATTGGTTATACATAAATACATTTCTAGGTGTTGCAGATTTATGCAAGAAATGATGACCATAGTGGTTGTAACAAAAGAGCTGTTCATAGTCTGTTGAACAGTCTAAGTATTGATGGTTAGAGAATGCGTATAGGTAGGAAGTGCCTTCAAGGGGTTTGTTGAAAACGTAATTGTGTAACTTGTTTATAGGATAAATATATACCTATAACTGAGATCAATCTTATCTTTTAGATTCCAAAAGGTTATACACCATGCAATAGTCATATGTATAAGGATCTCTATTTACATTAATTTCAAAACAGTTATACAATCAGAATACAGAGAAATGAAAAAATGGACAAAAGGTGTGTGAGGAACAAAATTCATTTATATCAGTGAATGGTGATAAGGGTACATAAAAATGAGACAGTTGTATATCAAAGGGGAGACATGATTATACATCCAGTTATTACTCCACTATACAGTATATCAAACACTTTTTCAAAGATATATAACCAATTATCTAGAAAGAAGTGTGACAGTCGACGTTTCGGTCTTCATACGTGAGTTTGTGAGACCATCTTCAGGACAAGAAGTTTAAAAGTTGACCCCTCGTAATGTTTGATTTGATTATGAAATTCGCGGATATCTTCCTTTCTTTGTATCGAGATTTAAATTAAAACCTCTCGGTGGGCGCTTTTAGATTTGAGGATATTTGAAAAGCAAAACTGTCAAAGTTTTAGCGGTACTGTGTGGTTTCACCGGCAGAGAACGGCATTCGTGTATTTAAAAACTAGTAGTGGTCTTACTGTTGGTTCAGATACAATCACGCCGAATGTGAATGGCGCTGTATTCGCTTGCTGCGTGAATCGAGCACTGGGCATGTCGCGGCATGCTACATGCCGCGATTCAATTGAGATGACTGCTGTGCTCACGCCAGTAATTTCCGTGGGATTTAAGTAAAACGCCCCCCAATTGTGGCAACAATTCCCAGTGCTCGATTCACGCAGCAAGCGAATACAGCGCCATTCACATTCGGCGTGATTGTATCTGAACCAACAGTAAGACCACTACTAGTTTTTAAATACACGAATGCCGTTCTCTGCCGGTGAAACCACACAGTACCGCTAAAACTTTGACAGTTTTGCTTTTCAAATATCCTCAAATCTAAAAGCGCCCACCGAGAGGTTATAATTTAAATCTCGATACAAAGAAAGGAAGATATCCGCGAATTTCATAATCAAATCAAACATTACGAGGGGTCAACTTTTAAACTTCTTGTCCTGAAGATGGTCTCACAAACTCACGTATGAAGACCGAAACGTCGACTGTCACACTTCTTTCTAGATAATTGGTTATATATCTTTGAAAAAGTGTTTGATATACTGTATAGTGGAGTAATAACTGGATGTATAATCATGTCTCCCCTTTGATATACAACTGTCTCATTTTTATGTACCCTTATCACCATTCACTGATATAAATGAATTTTGTTCCTCACACACCTTTTGTCCATTTTTTCATTTCTCTGTATTCTGATTGTATAACTGTTTTGAAATGAATGTAAATAGAGATCCTTATACATATGACTATTGCATGGTGTATAACCTTTTGGAATCTAAAAGATAAGATTGATCTCAGTTATAGGTATATATTTATCCTATAAACAAGTTACACAATTAAGTTTTCAACAAACCCCTTGAAGGCACTTCCTACCTATACATATTATCTGCCCAAGCCCTCAAGGGTATATTGGGTTATCCACTACACAGATTGGGTTAGAGAATGCGGCAGACTTTTCTAGATCAGACATCATGTTATTAACAGTCTCAAATTCCCAATCATCAGAATAGGTACTAGAGGTATTAAAGTCACTTAAAGATATCTTAAATAAGTGTGGAATCTTCAAAAGTTCCGACAGACCGAATATATCATAATCCGTTTTGTCCCAAACTATACCATCTTGTATAGGAATGGCTGTGATGTTCCCTGCTGACAAGTCTTTTGCTTCACGATGGGATGGTTTGTGTTGTTTCAAAAATAAGTTCACATTTTTACTTCCTGCGTCCAAATGAATATATTTTCCATTTATCAGCATGCTCAGAGTCATTACTAAAGCTAGCCAAAGCAGAAAGAAAAATATTCCAGAAATAATCCACAGTTCAATCCATGGTAAAACCAGATAAGTCTTTCTCACATGTTGAAAAAAAGTCTTGTGCTTGTTCTTTGAAAGTCCTTTTAGCTGGCGTCCTTTCAGGCTCGCTGGAATCCTCAGAAAACGTATCAAAGTTAATGAAATAGCCAGAAGCAGTTCTGTCAATGGTTGAAATTGCATCAGGATTCGTTGAAATTGCTGGAACCAGTTGATCACTTGCTACGTTGGTGTAGACCGGTTTATCAGGACGAACTGTTATTTGGGTTTCAAGAGGAATGAGTTCCATAGCATTGTTGCTTAGTCCTTCATTTCTTACTGTTGGATTCTCAATGGTGATGAGTCTTTCAGTCTGAACCTCTTGGATAGTAGCTAGAGGAGTGAATCTGCTACTTGGTCGGAGTCCACTTGGCCTACTGTTCAGTATTGGCCACATAGTGTGGTTTGATGAGGTCGATGGACACAAATCTTTTCTCCTTTTTACCAGCAAGGGGCGGCAGAAGTACTATTCTTGATCTGTGGATTGCTAGGACAGGTACTGGTTGTCTGTAAGAAGGCCCAAATTCCCTCTTGTCCGCGACCTTTTCCCCTGACTAGATCCCCAAGCTTTGGGATCCAGACAGGCCTTGCTGGGACGGCTGGATTATCTCCAGTGGTGGTTGGATTCAGGAACTCGTTGCTTTGTTTCGATCTTAGTTCATTTAAGTCCTGTAAAACAGCCAAACAATCTTTGATATCAAATGGTTTATTTTCCATCAATGTTCCTTTACATTTGAGATCAGCAACACACATTCTTGTCCCAAATAGGACCTCATATGGAGTGACCCCCCTAGAGAACTTCTTGGCAAATTGTTTAATGAGCGTTGGACCCCATAAAGATGTTTGACCCACCCATCACCCGAACCTAATACCCTAGCTGTTATAGACTGCTTTATGTCCTGGTTTTTTCTTTTCACAACCGAATTTCCCTCAGGATGGAATGGAGAAGAGTACGGCAATGCAACGCCCAAACTGGCCATGGCTTCTTTGTAAGCCTGAGAGCTAAATGCAGGGCCCTGGCCACAGTGTAATGTGCCTATTGAGTATGTGCCGATAAAGACTCGCAAATCTTTTATAACAGTTAGAGCGTCAGCCGAGCGCTAAGGCCATATCCGTAGGAACCTTGATTTAGTGTTTGTGGAATTGCATTCGTCCAAGAGGACGCCTGCACTTAGATAGTCTAATGCTGTCTAACAATGGTGTCTGTACTGGGCAGGCTACTTCTGGTGTCTGGTAGCGTTCTGGACTGCGATCTCTATTGCAGTCTATGCAGTTATTGATGAAGATGTGAATATATATCTTATAATGTTAAAATTGTTTTATAGATCCCCTAATGTGACAGACCCTCTCCAAGATGTGCTTCATAAATCAAAGCTGCTCTATGTTCCATGTTTGGAATGACCCTATCCCCACTCCAGGGATTCGAGCAAACGGAACGTTGTTCGCATCAATTATATATGAGTAGTTGAGTGGAAACTTTTTAGGTAACGTTGCACCACTGCCGTTGCTTGAAGCATTGACAGCCAACAATATCTCACTGTCTATTTTTGTTTTTGAACGAGTGATCGCAGCTACGGAAGGCGTTTGGACAGCCCTCTTTGCTGCTTTATCAGCCAATGAATTCCCTGCAACGTGAACGCCATCACGTTGATGACGCAGCGTGTGTCACGTGAGTGTTTTGTAGTCCGTTTCGCATCTAAACTACTTGTTCCCAAAGCGTTTTATGCTTACTTGTGCCACCTTTTGCATGTTTGAAACCATTTTGAAGCCAATTCTGCAAATATTCATTTTATGATTGAACACAGTAAAAAGAATCGCACACTATAAGTGTGGGGAATTCGCGATCCGTATTTTCAAGTGCCAATTTGAATGCTTGTAGTTCAGCTTGCTGAGCTGTGCAATCTCCTAGAGATTGTGTTTTAGTGACCATCGGTCGGAATTTACCATGCGCATACGACCTTTAGCGATCGCGCAAGCTGCACTGTAAGCTTGCTTACTTTCCATAGCGGGTTGTGCTGATCCGTCAGTATAAATTATAAATTCATACTGGTCAAGAGGGAGAATCTCAATAGGTAGAGGACATTCGTGTTCGTATTGCAGGAATGCTTGTGTTTTTAAGTAAGGATCAAAAACATATTCAACATCTGTTGCAGCAAGAGAATTAACCCATTGTATCCATCTTGGATGTAAAGCTTTTGCATTCGGAATCCTCGCTTTTGTTACCGCCTCTAAGGCTGGTACTGGAGTCACGATAATAATGCGTTTCCCCTGAGCTAGAGCTCTTTCTTTTGCTACAGAGGTTTGAACTGCTGTCAGAATTTTTTCTGTTGAAGTGAAGCGCATTTCTGCTTGTGTATACAAATGTAATTTGTATGCAATTGGTACTTTTTCACCTTCATTAAAAGTTAAGTAAGGAATGGGGTAGAGACGGACTTGAAATAGACGACGAGGAATGGCAGGAGGCCTTGTCCTCCCCTAGGAAAGTGGCCATATCGGCAAGACTGCGACTGGTGCAACTGAAAATTCTCCACCGGGTTTATTTTTCCGAACGCCAATTGCTACATATGGGGAGGAGCGCAGATGGTAGGTGCAGGAGAAAATGTGGCCAAGAGGGGAATTTTCTACATACGATTTGGGAGTGTCCACTGATCCAAAATTATTGGGGGAAAATACATGAATGCATGGAGGAGATTTGGGGGGTGCAGCTGCGGCCTGAGTCTAAAAGATGTCTTCTAAATATTTGGGAGCCCACGGATCTAAACACAAGAGGTAGGACCTGGGTGACGCTGGGGCAGATGGTTGCCAAAAGGAACATTGCCAGGCACTGGGGAGCGACAGCGCCACCAAAGGTCAGTGCCTGGAAACAGGACATGGACTGGCAAGGGAAAAAACGGTGTATGTGGCCCGTGAATGTCCTCGAAAATGGATACAGTTATGGACTAAATGGAATGTATACCGTGGGAATATATGTGAGCCCCCACTGGCCCCCTCCCTAGAAGAACAAGCAATGCTTAGCAGTCCCAGAACTGAGACAGCACAATAGTGTGAATACGCTGTTACACAACTGCTATAATTTGTGACCAACACTGTACCTTGCGGGAAGAAAATGTACGCTTGTATGCCACTGTCTTTTGTTATTTGTTTAATAAAAAGATTTCATTAAAAAAGAAAAGTTAAGTAAGTGAATCCGCATTGACCCGAAATTATTTGGATCACTAGATTGCGTGTATTTATGCGTGTTTGTAAGTGATTTGTTGCTAACCAGTCAGCTTGTAGTGAACACAGGATATTTGTGTGTTCCTGTGTCCAATCTTTGGTTTTGAAATCAGGTTTGATTAATTTGTAGACAGGTTTAACCGTTTCTGCGTAATTTAGAATGTAAGTTCTTCCAAAATTCAGGAAACCTAGAATTGACTGTAAATCCTGCAGCGTTTTTGGAGGTTGGAGCAGTGCACACTTTTCTAAAAAGTTCGCTGCCAGGCTTTTTCCTTCACTTGATAGTTCATATCCTAGGAAAAGGACATTGAGATAGGCAATTCTTGATTTTTTTAAATTAAATTTGTAGCCCTCAGAGGCGAAGCCCAGTATAATGGTGTTCACCCTGTTCAAGTGCCTATCCAGGTCATTGTCTGTCAGATAGATATCATCGACATATGACAATGCCTTGTCGTCATAAATTTGTAGTAACTCTGTTACTCTTGCTTTGAATAACTCCGGGCTGTTCTTGAACCCTTGTGGGAGTCGACATAATTGACGCTGGGTCCCCATTATTGAGAAAGCTGTCAAGTACCTACTTGCAGGTGCTATGTTTTGACAAAAGAAATAATTAGAAATATCCAATGTGGTTTCATATTTTTTACGAACAATTTTATTCATTAATGCTGTACTGTGCGCATTTTGCACTGCAAAAGTTTTAGAACAAGTGTTCAGATGTCTGTAATCCAAAACTAGACGATATGTGTTGTCTGGTTTGGAGACAGGAAACAAAGGATTGTTCATTGATGAGGTGCAAGTTTCACTCACCCCTTGGTATTCAAGTTGATCTAAGATCTCCCTGACCTGTTTTTTAGCTTCTTGCTTAATTGGGTACTGCCTTTGTGCAGTAGGTTGACTTTTTAATTGGATTTTATGGTGAGGTGAGTCCTCATCCCATCCTACATGATTTTTGTATAATGCAGGGGCCTGGGCTACTGCCCATTTTCTGGCATAAGTATATTTTACATTTATAGGAACATGGTTGGAGAAGGCTGGCATAATGATGTCTTTGCCGTGTGGGCACTCCCTGACAAATTGTGTTGGCCAGTCTTTTTCTGCTAGAAGTACATCATAACCCCTTGAAAGTTTTTCCCAAAAGAGTGCTTTCACTTTTCTTGGTATATCTCCCTCCATCCAGAGTGTTATTTCATATAACTTTTGTGGAGAACTAATCCTGGTGTCTACAGTTTCAACTGTTATATACTCATTCAAGTCCACTGTCTCTAGAAGTCCCTTCAGGTTCTGGCGAGCTATTGTTACTTTTGCTGCACTGTCCAGCATTGTCTGAGCCCATTCTCCGTTATTGAATTGTGTCCTCAGGATTTTCAGCATGTCTGATCTTCAGACCTGCTACCTTTTTCTTAGTGAATTGAGGTTTTGGTTTGTTTTTCTGAACGTGTTGATCGTCTCTTGATTTCACGCGTTCTTGATCTGACCGTCCTCTTCTTTCGGATATCTGTGAAGATGTCTGAAAGGTACGAGAAGAACGTGTATCAGTACCTTGATACCTATCAGGTTTTTTCAAATTATCCCTATTCCTGAGGTTATACCGCCTATCAGAGGGCTCTATTTGGGGAGACCTACCTCGGGATTGAGAATGTTTCTCTTTTGAATATTTTTTTTTATTTTCCCACTTTTTTTTAGAAGATGTAGGATTGTTTTTAATTGAGTCCTTTTCAGGACCTTCAGACAGTTGTGGTTTAACTGTGTAATGCTATTAATTCTTGTATTTGATTAAGTAATTCCTTATCTGACATTGCCTCAATGTCAGGATGAGGTATGTAGCCGGCTAAAATCGGCCATGTTTCTCCTGGTCTACCTAGTGGACCCAGCCTGATAATGTGATTGTAATGTTTTAGGGTGCCTTTAAACTAGAGCTGATGCCCCTGGTATGTGAGTGGAATTTCAGCATCCTTGAAGGGAATGTCTTCCTCAGGTGGATCATGTTCTTTGAAGAAGTGAAACACGTGTGTTACTGGATTTGATTCTGGGAATGTAATTCACAAATAGAATCCCTCTGTCTGAAAAGATTCATGTGCATCTCTCACAAAAACTGCCCTACCACCCAGGCCATGTTATATAAGTTTTAGAGTGATGGGTCTCCTTAAATTTTGATGGATGTGTATAACACCCTCATCGGTTTCATTGAAACTTGTAGTATTAAAAGCTGCTATGACTTGGTCAGCCGGAGCCTCTGTATCCCTGTTATGGGACATTGTTTAATGAAAAATCTAGAACAAGTTTCAAGGGAACAAAGATAAGGTGCACAATATTTTGGAACACTGTATCCTTCAACGTTGAACAAACCAAACAGCTAATACATAGGATTCTTGTCCTACTCAGCTATGGCGGATATTATCCCTACCCACTCCAGATGTCTTATGGAGTATTATGAGTAGGGGTCTCTGAGAGAAGCACGACTTAGTTACTTCAGTATCTAGCGTTAAATTAGTGCCTTACCAAACGCTGGGCGCCATGTAGTGTAGTTTGTATTTCCTTTATAGGCTCTGCGCATTGGAATAATATACACTATAGTTTTTGCATAGGATTAAGGTCAGTATGCTCCTATCGAGTACATTAAACCTAATTACTTTTGTGTGCCAGCTAACTCAGAGGTCACTAGAAACTTCTCGAATGAACAAGAAGGGATTAGTTTCTGACAACCGCATAAACATGACAACTTTGTTTCCCTTAGAGTCGGAACGCGTCTCAGAATCGTGGAAACAATAGATAACAGTTTCACTCAGTCAATCGTGCATGCTTAGTTTCTCCAGAGTTACACAGAAATAGAAAGACTGGTGTTTCAATAAAAGGGTTTATTGAACAGCCTTGTTTCTCATGTAAGAGATATGAGCTGTAACGATCATTAGACAGATGTAAAATATAATATGTACAGCGTAAGCAGAAGGAAGAAATAATACTGCAATAGCATTTTCTTTTAGCTATATTGAGGGGGAAGGGTGCCCCGCCCTGCACGCAACCATTTCCAGCAACAGCCTTTGATAAAGAAAGGAGAACTTTCGAAACGCGTCAGGCAACGATGGAATGACTGCTAAAAGAAATCTGCAACCTGAAGGATGTTTTTACCCGCAATAAAGGCTTTGCCTTTTGTCATTATAGAGTGCAACTCATTTGCTTGGGTAAGTTTGGAGCGGAAATATTAGGCGGCTGCCCTGCCGCCGAGTTGGCACCACCCCGCGAAACAAGGGGGCCACGAAGTTTGGGATTCACCCAGCTTTAATAGTGGAATAATGACTAGGGATCTATAACGGACACAGGCAGCGGAGGCCCATCCATGGGCTTATAATGTACCAGCAGTAATTTGTGCAATTTTGTGGAGGGAATCATTGGGACTACCTTTCCCACAAGCCCCGCAGTGTCATGTGACCGGCCCATACAGGGTGTGGACAGAAGCTATATTGAGGGGGAAGGGTGCCCCGCCCTGCACGCAACCATTTCCAGCAACAGCCTTTAATAAAGAAAGGAGAACTTTCGAAACGCGTCAGGCAACGATGGAATGACTGCTAAAAGAAATCTGCAACCTGAAGGATGTTTTTACCCGCAATAAAGGCTTTGCCTTTTGTCATTATAGAGTGCAACTCATTTGCTTGGGCAAGTTTGGAGCGGAAATATATATATATATATATATATATATATATATATATATATATATATATATATATATATATATATATATATACTTGAAGATGAAGGATCACAAGAAAACAACAGCCAGCCAGGGCAAAAATCTGGATCCCAAAGGATACAATGAGTCACAAAGAAAAAAAAAATCCAAGAAAGAAGTGACTCAAACAGATAGATTCACCAAAGAACAAAAATATATATTTCCACTACAACGTTTCAGCTTCCGCCTTCCTCACGTAGTACAAGATGGTTTGCTCTGTGGCTGCACAGATGACAGCTGAATTTTCAAAAAGCATCATGAGTGAAGATTCCATTTGGAATGTGGAATCAATGCAGTCCTGAGAGCTCTTAAGATATGCAGTAATCAGGTTGTGTTGTCAGCAATGTTCAGTCCATCTGGATGCAGTGATTTTATACGGTACATCCAGAAGTTTTCCCTGGAGTCCAGTAGTTCTTCCTTTGAAACATGTTCCACGGGGAAAATCTTCAAATCTGATAGTGAATGATCCACAAGGTTAAAATGATTGGCTACAGGCTGGTCAATTTTCTAATTAATTATTGCAGATTTGTGGTTCCTGAATCGTGTACGGAGGTCATTCACTCTTTGGCCTACATATTGCTTTTTACAGCTTTGCCGTTGGCACTGAATCACATAAATAATGCATGTTGAGCGACATGTAAGATGCTGCCTTATTGCATAGGTCCTTCTCATAACAGAACTAGTTACAGATGATGTTTGTAAAAGATATTCACACTTGATGCACCTTTTAGAGTCGCAGCAATGAACCCCTGCATTTGTTACAGCTTGCTTGAGTTCAGCTCTCACAATAAGAGATCGTAAATTTGGAGCTCTGCGGTAAGCAATGACTGGTGGTTTTGGAAAAACCTTTTGCAATTTTTCACAAGTGGACAGTAAGGGAAATGTTTTTTGCATTATATTTCTGTAGTTAGGAGCTGATGGATGATAGTCAACTACAAATGGAGTTCTGTCACTTTTGTTTCTGCCGTTGGTATTCCAAATAAGTGCTTCTCTGGGTAATTGCAAAGACTTGTCAATTTGTTGCTGTATGATATGCAGAGGATAGCCTCGCCTTTTAAAAAATGTAGCAAGCTCCTGTAGATGGTCTTTACAGGTTTCCTCATTGTTGCAGATGCGTCTTATTCTGAGTGCTTGGCTGTAGATGATGCTCAGTTTAGTGTGGTGTGGGTGACATGAAGTCCAGTTTAGATACAAATGAGCATCTGTAGGCTTGTGGTACAGATCAATTGTAATTTTGTGTTCATGAATGGTGAGTAGCACATCCAGAAAAGGGAGATGAGGATTCTGTTTAGTATTGCTGCTGGTAAATTTGATGGTAGGATGGATATTGTTGATACGATAAGCCTTTTAAAGCTGTTGACAGACCTATTCTAAAAAGGCCTTGGCATAAGCTTAGGCTTGAGGAGTTTTATAGCATACTGGAACAGAAACCTCTGAGCATCTTTTTTAATGTGGAACAAGGTTACCAACAGTTCTGCGCCTGGATCACCGATGCCTTGGACTCTCTCATACCTTTACGGTGGTCGAAAGGCCGGACAAAAACACCTAGTCCTTGGTATAATGACTCACTCGCAGAACTAAAAAAAGCCTGCCGAAAAACAGAGAGGGAATGGAGAAGATCCTACAGCCCTGCTCTGAAAACTCGGTATTTTACTGAGCTGAAGCTCTATCATAGAGCTATTTGCAGAACACGAGCCGCATTTTACGCTCAAGAATTTGCCACCAGCCCTAACCCTTCAAAACTGATTTTTAAGATACTGAAGGATCTTATGAAAAACAGATCCACCTCAGAGGTGATTTGCACAGATTCCCACTGTGATAAGCTGGCCTCCTTTTTTGTGGAGAAAGTGGAAACAATCTACCAAAGCTTTGACACACTCCACCAGAACCGAGAGGTTACTGTCCCCGATACGTTGGGATATGAGACTCTTGCAATGCTACCTGAACTGACTACTGAGACCTTTGATAGGCTTAGCCTCAGGGTCAAGTCAGGTTCTCCCTCGGACCCGTTAAAGCCAGCCTTAATTAACACACTTTCCCCACTCTGCCGTGACCCCATATTGAATCTTATCAATATGTCATTGTCCAGCGGAATGGTACCCACGGCTTGGAAACAGGCAGTGGTTACTCCTATACTAAAAAAAGCCAACTCTGACCCCCGGCTGCCAGAGAATTATCGACCCATATCCCTGCTGCCTTGGATTGCCAAAGTAACAGAAGCCCATGTCAACTCTGTTCTGTCTGAGCATCTGGCTCGCAACCAGATATTGGATTCCAGTCAGAACGGCTTCCGGTCGGGACACAGTACCGAGACGGCATTACTTTACATCACGGAACATCTACGCCAGGTTCTGGATTCAGGTCGCACTGCAGCGCTTTTACTATTAGATCTAAGCGCTGCCTTCGATACTGTGTCCCACCATATACTGATCCAACGCTTACAGGAGGCGGGAGTGACTGATCTCGCTCTCCAGTGGTTTCGGTCTTTTCTATCAGATCGTTCTTTTAAAGTGGCCATACCACCTGGCCAATCTGCCACTTATCCCCTGGAGCTGGGGGTACCACAGGGATCCTCGTTGAGCCCTACTATGTTCAACCTCTATGTGAAACCGTTGGCTGGTGTCGTTAAACAGTGGGGTCTTACGATGGCCTCATATGCGGACGACACACAGCTAGCGGTGACACTTAGTGGAGACCCTGAGGTGGAGGCCCCCAAATTTCGAGCGGGTTTGTTGGCAGTAGCAAGCTGGCTTCGCACCAACTGCCTTCAGTTAAATGCCACCAAAACAGAGGTGTTGGTATTAGGGAAGCATGCTGAGCTATGGGGTAACCAGTGGTGGCCATCAGAGTTGGGGGTCACTCCCATTCCAGCTTCTGGAGTGAGAAATTTAGGCATCTGGTTGGACTCTGCGCTCACCTTCAAGGACCACACTAAGAAGGTGGCTGCCACGTGCTATGGCATTCTGCGGGGAATAAGGCCGGTCTTAAAGTATTTTGATCCCCCCACCAGACAGCTTGTGGTCCAGGCCTCTATACTATCTCGGCTGGACTACGGCAGTTCACTGCTGTTAGGGGTGAATCAAGAGGAGGCCTCTAGGCTCCAAAGGGTGCAAAATGCCGCGGCTCGGGCCATTGTGGGCCTCCCTAGACATTGCTCAGTGTCTGGTACCATCGCGGCCTTACATTGGCTCCCGGTCAGACAGCGAATTCAGTTCAAAGCGCTATGCCTGACCTTTAAAATTTTGAAATCTTCTTCGCCCCCGGCACTTGCTAACCTACTCACGCCCTATGTTCCTTTGAGATCCTTGAGATCGGAGAGGCTTCACCTGGCAGTCTGTCCGCGCTTTAAATTGAGTAGAATGGGTGGCCGCTCCTTTAGGGTGCTCGCGGCAGGTTTGTGGAACTCGCTCCCGGTACACATCCGAGCTCTTGAAGACCTGCTCGCCTTCAGGCAGGCGATTAAAACTTTACTGTTTCCCGTGTCTGGTTAATTTCCTTTTCTTTTATTGTGTGTTATGTTGTAGCATCTGTCACAGCGCCAGGACGCCCCTTTGCTGGGGCAGCTGTGCGCTATAAAAATATAAATAACATAACATAACATAACATATAAGCTGTAAATTGTTCCAATGTTCTACTTCCTGAATTCCATATTATAAATATGTCATCAATGTATCGTAGCCATACCAGTGGTTTGATGCTAGAAGTAGCAAGTATACAGTTCTCTAGTTTGCCCATGAAGATATTTGCATAGGATGGAGCCATCCGAGTTCCCATGGAAGTCCCTTGTATATGCAGATAGTGTTTACCATTGAATGTAAAATTGTTGGATTTAAGGATAACTCTTGCAAAGTTGGTAAGCACATTTGTTGATGGCTTTTTCACAGTTCTTTTATTAAGAGCTTCAAATAATGCCATAAGCCCATCCTCATGTGGTATATTGGTGTATAATGATGTAACATCATATGTAGCCAGAAGAGTATCATCATCAAATGTGTAGGTTTGGTTTAATTTTTCAATAATCTGAAGGAAGTGACTGGTATCTTTAACAAATGATGGAAGTTCCTGTACAATTGGCTGGAGGTGCAGGTCGACAAATAAAGATAGTATCTCAGTGGCTGTGTCATTGCCAGAGATGATGGGACGGCCAGGATTGTTCATTTTGTGAATTTTGGGAAGCATATAAAATCTCCCAGGTCTTGGTTTGGGATGAACAAGTATATCTGCTGTTGTTTCATCAATGAGGTTTAAGCTCCTGTATCTTACAACCATGTTCTTAATTTCTTTGTTCAAGTCTTCTGTGGGATCAGTTTCTAAAGGTTTGTAAGTGTTGGTATCCATTAGTTGTCTTTTTCCTTCCTCAATATAATCACTTACTTTCATGGCAACCACTGCACCACCTTTGTCTGCCGATTTTA
Source organism: Triturus cristatus (assembly GCF_964204655.1). Taxonomy (NCBI): domain Eukaryota; kingdom Metazoa; phylum Chordata; class Amphibia; order Caudata; family Salamandridae; genus Triturus; species Triturus cristatus. The sequence continues at coordinate 268,305,447 of NC_140585.1, forward strand.
TAATGACATCCATTCTCTGTTGAAGGAGGTGGAGAGCTTTTCTTTCTTCTCGGGTGATGTTATCAAAAATCCTTTTAGGTGTTGATTCCTTGATGAGTTTCTTGATGGATAAAATGTATGTATCAAGTACAGGATTTCTACCACATTGAGGAGTCCATGATTTGGGATGGCGGAACTTCTTAAATGGATCTGGATTGTAGCTTGGCAGATCAACATTAGAATTATTGTAAAAGTATTCTGCAAGTCTGCATCTTCTCTCGAAGGTTTTTAGGTCTCTCATCATGTTGGCAGTATTATGGTCCTTCGGTACAGGACAGAAATAGAGGCCTTTGCTCAAGAGGTTCAATTCGCCTGGTGATAGGAGCCCTCCAGTTAAGTCAATAACTGGGTCGGATGTCTGCAAGGGTTGTAGCTGACTGATGCTATGCAGCCTTTATGCTGTTTACTTACAGGGCTTTCACTGACAAGAACATTTCCAAAAACAGAATGATTTATGAAGTGGTGAGTTGGAAGAGGAGGTATATGAAATCTTAACATATCTCTTTTTAGTTTTGCAGATTTAATTTCAATAGCTTTCCTGGCAGTCATCTTTTTTACTACTTCCATCCTCTGTAGTATGTGTGCCACTTCAGAGTCACTTTTTGTGTTCTTTAAAAGTTCCAGTTCTTTTTGTAGCTTGGCTTTAAGCATCTGCATTTTTTGAATGGTTACTTTAATAGATACCAATAGTAGGGCCATTGATGAGTTATGCAGTAAAATATTCCATGTAGCGGACCATTCACAAATAGTTAGTTTAAAAGGTGGCTTAGACTTAACCGCCAACCCCATAGGATAGATGTTAAGTTTTTTATAGATTTGTAAATGTGCTATTGTAAATTGGCACTTACTGATTTTCTCCTGGATGAACAGCGCATATCTAGGATGTAGATTTGTTCTTGACATGGTGGTTGCTTCTGGCTTGAATATCGGATCCAGGAAGGATACAGGTTTGTAATCCCAAAAACAGTATACTTGAAGATGAAGGGTCACAAGAAAACAACAGCCAGCCAGGGCAAAAATCTGGATCGCAAAGGATACAATGAGTCACAAAGAAATAAAATATCCAAGAAAGAAGTGACTCAAACAGATAGATTCACCAAAGAACAAAAATATATGTTTCCACTACAACGTTTCAGCTTCCGCCTTCCTCAGGTAGTACAAGATGGTTTGCTCTGTGGCTGCACAGATGACAGCTGAATTTTCAAAAAGCATCATGAGTGAAGATTCCATTTGGAATGTGGAATCAATGCAGTCCTGAGAGCTCTTAAGATATGCAGTAATCAGGTTGTGTTGTCAGTAATGTTCAGTCCATCTGGATGCAGTGATTTTAAACGGTACATCCAGAAGTTTTCCCTGGAGTCCAGTAGTTCTTCCTTTGAAACATGTTCCACGGGGAAAATCTTCAAATCTGATAGTGAATGATCCACAAGGTTAAAATGATTGGCTACAGGCTGGTCAATTTTCTTATTAATTATTGCAGATTTGTGGTTCCTGAATCGTGTACGGAGGTCATTCACTGTTTGGCCTACATATTGCTTTTTACAGCTTTGCCGTTGGCACTGAATCACATAAATAATGCATGTTGAGCGACATGTAAGATGCTGCCTTATTGCATAGGTCCTTCTCATAACAGAACTAGTTACAGATGATGTTTGTAAAAGATATTCACACGTGATGCACCTTTTAGAGTCACAGCAATGAACCCCTGCATTTGTTACAGCTTGCTTGAGTTCAGCTCTCACAATAAGAGATCGTAAATTTGGAGCTCTGCGGTAAGCAATGACTGGTGGTTTTGGAAAAACCTTTTGCAATTTTTCACAAGTGGACAGTAAGGGAAATGTTTTTTGCATTATATTTCTGTAGTTAGGAGCTGATGGATGATAGTCAACTACAAATGGAGTTCTGTCACTTTTGTTTCTGCCATTGGTATTCCAAATAACTGCTTCTCTGGGTAATTGCAAAGACTTGTCAATTTGTTGTTGTATGATATGCAGAGGATAGCCTCGCCTTTTAAAAAATGTAGCAAGCTCCTGTAGATGGTCTTTACAGGTTTCCTCATTGCTGCAGATGTGTCTTATTCTGAGTGCTTGGCTGTAGATGATGCTCAGTTTAGTGTGGTGTGGGTGACATGAAGTCCAGTTTAGATACAAATGAGCATCTGTAGGCTTGTGGTACAGATCAGTTGTAATTTTGTGTTCATGAATGGTGAGTAGCACATCCAAAAAAGGGAGATGAGGATTCTGTTTAGTATTGCTGCTGGTAAATTTGATGGTAGGATGGATATTGTTGATATAAGCTGTAAATTGTTCCAATGTTCTACTTCCTGAATTCCATATTATAAATATGTCATCAATGTATCGTAGCCATATCAGTGGTTTGATGCTAGAAGTAGCAAGTATACAGTTCTCTAGTTTGCCCATGAAGATATTTGCATAGGATGGAGCCATCCGAGTTCCCGTGGAAGTCCCTTGTATCTGCAGATAGTGTTTACCATTGAATGTAAAATTGTTGGATTTAAGGATAACTCTTGCAAAGTTGGTAAGCACATTTGTTGATGGCTTTTTCACAGTTCTTTTATTAAGAGCTTCAGATAATGCCATAAGCCCATCCTCATGTGGTATATTGGTGTATAATGATGTAACATCATATGTAGCCAGAAGAGTATCATCATCAAATGTGTAGGTTTGGTTTAATTTTTCAATAATCTGAAGGAAGTGACTGGTATCTTTAACAAATGATGGAAGTTCCTGTACAATGGGCTGGAGGTGCAGGTCGACAAATAAAGATAGTCTCTCAGTGGCTGTGTCATTGCCAGAGATGATGGGACGGCCAGGATTGTTCATTTTGTGAATTTTGGGAAGCATATAAAATCTCCCAGGTCTTGGTTTGGGATGCTGTTGTTTCATCAATGAGGTTTAAGCTCCTGTATCTTACAACCATGTTCTTAATTTCTTTGTTCAAGTCTTCTGTGGGATCAGTTTCTAAAGGTTTGTAAGTGTTGGTATCCATTAGTTGTCTTATTCCTTCCTCAATATAATCACTTACTTTCATGGCAACCACTGCACCACCTTTGTCTGCCGATTTTATAATGACATCCATTCTCTGTTGAAGGAGGTGGAGAGCTTTTCTTTCTTCTCGGGTGCTGTTATCAAAAATCCTTTTAGGTGTTGATTCCTTGATGAGTTTCTTGATGGATAAAATGTATGTATCAAGTACAGGATTTCTACCACATTGAGGAGTCCATGATTTGGGATGGCGGAACTTCTTAAATGGATCTGGATTGTAGCTTGGCAGATCAACATTAGAATTATTGTAAAAGTATTCTGCAAGTCGGCATCTTCTCTCGAAGGTTTTTTAGGTCTCTCATCATGTTGGCAGTATTATGGTCCTTCGGTACAGGACAGAAATAGAGGCCTTTGCTCAAGAGGTTCGGATGTCTGCAAGGGTTGTAGCTGACTGATGCTATGCAGCCTTTATGCTGTTGTTTTCTTGTGATCCTTCATCTTCAAGTATACTGTTTTTGGAATTACAAACCTGTATCCTTCCTGGATCCGATATTCAAGCCAGAAGCAACCACCATGTCAAGAACAAATCTACATCCTAGATATGCGCTGTTCATCCAGGAGAAAATCAGTAAGTGCCAATTTACAATAGCACATTTACAAATCTATAAAAAACTTAACATCTATCCTATGGGGTTGGAGGTTAAGTCTAAGCCACCTTTTAAACTAACTAGTTGTGAATGGTCCGCTACATGGAATATTTTACTGCATAACTCATCAATGGCCCTACTATTGGTATCTATTAAAGTAACCATTCAAAAAATGCAGATGCTTAAAGCCAAGCTACAAAAAGAACTGGAACTTTTAAAGAACACAAAAAGTGACTCTGAAGTGGCACACATACTACAGAGGATTGCAGTAGTAAAAAAGATGACTGCCAGGAAAGCTATTGAAATTAAGTCTGCAAAACGAAAAAGAGATATGTTAAGATTTCATATACCTCCTCTTCCAACTCACCACTTCATAAATCATTCTGTTTTTGGACATGTTCTTGTCAGTGAAAGCCCTGTGAGTAAACAGCAGAAAGGCTGCATAGTATCAGTCAGCTACAACCCTTGCAGACATCCAACCCAGTTATTGACTTAACTGGAGGGCTCCTATCACCAGGCGAATTGAACCTCTTGAGCAAAGGCCTCTATTTCTGTCCTGTACCGAAGGACCATAATACTGCCAACATGATGAGAGACCTAAAAACCTTCGAGAGAAGATGCAGACTTGCAGAATACTTTTACAATAATTCTAATGTTGATCTGCCAAGCTACCATCCAGATCCATTTAAGAAGTTCCGCCATCCCAAATCATGGACTCCTCAATGTGGTAGAAATCCTGTCCTTGATACATACATTTTATCCATTAAGAAACTCATCAAGTAATCAACACCTAAAAGGATTTTTGATAACATCACCCGAGAAGAAAGAAAAGCTCTCCACCTCCTTCAACAGAGAATGGATGTCATTATAAAATCGGCAGACAAAGGTGGTGCAGTGGTTGCCATGAAAGTAAGTGATTATATTGAGGAAGGAATAAGACAACTAATGGATACCAACACTTACAAACCTTTAGAAACTGATCCCACAGAAGACTTGAACAAAGAAATTAAGAACATGGTTGTAAGATACAGGAGCTTAAACCTCATTGATGAAACAACAGCAGATATACTTGTTCATCCCAAACCAAGACCTGGGAGATTTTATATGCTTCCCAAAATTCACAAAATGAACAATCCTGGCCGTCCCATCATCTCTGGCAATGACACAGCCACTGAGAGACTATCTTTATTTGTCGACCTGCACCTCCAGACCATTGTACAAGAACTTCCATCATTTGTTAAAGATACCAGTCACTTCCTTCAGATTATTGAAAAATTAAACCAAACCTACACATTTGATGATGATACTCTTCTGGCTACATATGATGTTACATCATTATACACCAATATACCACATGAGGATGGGCTTATGGCATTATCTGAAGCTCTTAATAAAAGAACTGTGAAAAAGCCATCAACAAATGTGCTTACCAACTTTGCAAGAGTTATCCTTAAATCCAACAATTTTACATTCAATGGTAAACACTATCTGCAGATACAAGGGTCTTCCATGGGAACTCGGATGGCTCCATCCTATGCAAATATCTTCATGGGCAAACTAGAGAACTGTATACTTGCTACTTCTAGCATCAAACCACTGGTATGGCTACGATACATTGATGACATATTTATAATATGGAATTCAGAAAGTAGAACATTGGAACGATTTACAGCTTATATCAACAATATCCATCCTACCATCAAATTTACCAGCAGCAATACTAAACAGAATCCTCATCTCCCTTTTCTGGATGTGCTACTCACCATTCATGAATTCAAAATTTCAACTGATCTGTACCACAAGCCTACAGATGCTCATTTGTTTCTAAACTGGACTTCATGTCACCCACACCACACTAAACAGAGCATCATTACAGCCAAGCACTCAGAATAAGACGCATCTGCAGCAATGAGGAAACCTGTAAAGACCATCGACAGGAGCTTGCTACATTATTTAAAAGGCGAGGCTATCCTCTGCATATCATACAGCAACAAATTGACAAGTCTTTGCAGTTACCCAGAGAAACACTTATTTGGAATTCCAACGGCAGAAACAAAAGTGACAGAACTCCATTTGTAGTTGACTATCATCCATCAGCTCCTAACTACAGAAATATAATGCAAAAAACATTTCCCTTACTGTCCACTTGTGAAAAATTGCAAAAGGTTTTTCCAAAACCACCAGTCATTGCTTACCGCAGAGCTCCAAATTTACGATCTCTTATTGTGAGAGCTGAACTCAAGCAAGCTGTAACAAATGCAGGGGTTCATTGCTGTGACTCTAAAAGGAGCATCACGTGTGAATATCTTTTACAAACATCATCTGTAACTAGTTCTGTTATGAGAAGGACCTATGCAATAAGGCAGCATCTTACATGTCGCTCAACATGCATTATTTATGTGATTCAGTGCCAACGGCAAAGCTGTAAAAAGCAATATGTAGGCCAAACAGTGAATGACCTCCGTACACGATTCAGGAACCACAAATCTGCAAAAATGAATAAGAAAATTGACCAGCCTGTAGCCAATCATTTTAACCTTGTGGATCATTCACTATCAGATTTGAAGATTTTCCCCGTGGAACATGTTTCAAAGGAAGAACTACTGGACTCCAGGGAAAACTTCCGGATGTACTGTTTAAAATCACTGCATCCAGATGGACTGAACATTACTGACAACACAACCTGATTACTGCATATCTTAAGAGCTCTCAGGACTGCATTGATTCCACATTCCAAATGGAATCTTCACTCATGATGCTTTTTGAAAATTCAGCTGTCATCTGTGCAGCCACAGAGCACACCATCTTGTACTACCTGAGGAAGGCGGAAGCTGAAACGTTGTAGTGGAAATATATATTTTTGTTCTTTGGTGAATCTATCTGTTTGAGTGACTTCTTTCTTGTATATATATATATATATATATATATATATATATATATATATATATATATATATATATATATATATATATGCGTTATTCCGTAGAACAGCTGCAATTGTAACTCCACACCGTCACAGCATATACGGACACGGACCATGAGTGAGTGCTGAATTATTTTATTCCGTGCCTTTTTGCCGCCATAACGTTTCGGCTCCTCCGAGCCTTGATCACATGACAACATGACCCATGAAGTAATGGCTTTTAAAGTGACTGTGCATACAAACAAGTAGTCATGTGACTATCTGTAGAGGAAATGGATAAAAGACTTGACAGTTGGTCTGTGCAAAACAAAGTGGTTGAAATACATCAGTAAAGGTAATTGAATTGTAAATAATTTAAAAACCTGCAATATTATTTATATCATATAAATAAATATTGTATATTTAAAACCGATGTATGTGGAAATGGCAATTAAGTTCAATAAAGAATATATATATTCTATTGTGCAAAAAATCGCTGTTGTATAAAGTATGTCCCCAAATATAACATATCATTATACAGTCGATGAGCATACATGAATAAATTCAAAATGCAAAAGAACACCTCCTTAAAATGAGACTGCTATATAGTGAGGTTAAGATGATAAAAATAAAACACCTTTGCGAGCATACACAATACACAAGCCATCTAGAATGTAGATATTCGGCAAACAAAACAACATATATAATGTGCACATGGCTTATGGAATAATATTGCCATCTTGTATATACTCTGAGTATCTACGTTCACTTGAAGAAAACACAGGTGCACTCCACAACCACTGTTGTTTTCAGTGTAATCATAGCGAATCACGGGATAAATCCCCTGTTGTAGATAACGCTGTTAACAAGTCTACCTCTACCTAAAATTACATCATTAATCAAGTCACATGGATTAATTGTGCAAATGTACAATGTGTAAAATAACAAAAAATGTACCTCACCCTGTGATAAGATAAAAAACTTTAAAAAATTGTATAGTGTGCTGTAGTTAATATTAGACTAATTCTCAAATAATCAGACATAGGGGGAAGTACTCTAATCCTAAAACAAACTGAACCCAGTATGGAAAATCCCAAAGTAGATGTAGTTCTGAATTAAAAGCAACTTGAGGAATGCTGATACACCTTACGTCAACTATCCACTTTGTAGTTGTGGACATATCAAATATATTGACGAACCCAGCGGCCCACAGTATGAATGAAATCATAGGGACCCAGTTTGGAAGGTGGAATACAATATGATGAGAGCCCTCACCATAACTAATAGTGATGTCATTTGTTTCTACCTAATAATGGAATGGTCTAATGCAGATTACGGTTACATAGTGATGTAACTATGGCAAGAAAACACCAGACCTAGATCTCGCCTAGTGTGTGGTTGCAGCTTAGAGGGGGTGAAAAAAATGTATACACGAAGGAGCCATTCTCACTCCCGTAAATGATTGAAAATCTTAAAAAATAAATAAATATTAATCTAAAAGGTAGAGAGCCGCCCATAGGTTCTACCAGCTAGAATAAAAAACTTTATGATGAACAGATGGATACCAACCATAATCTAGATGGTATTAGGGTAGGCAGGTATAAAGATCCTCTGTAATATTCAATCCCCCTGGGTGTTTCGAATCAAGCTGCAAAATATACCTAGTTTCAAGTTGGCGGAGTTTATGTTCTCTGTCCCCTCCACGCCTACTTGCCGTTACTGCATCGATGACATAAAATTTTAGGCCCTTGTTGTCACTATGGTGGTATTCTTTAAAATGTCTAGCCACAGGGTAGGTGTTATCTTGGTTTGCTATTGCCCGAAGATGTTGTAGGATACGTTTATGAACAGCATGTTTTGTGCTGCCCACATATCTGAGTTGGCAAGGGCATTGTAATACATATATAGCAAACTCTGTTTTGCATGTTAAAACCTTGTCAATGAGATGTTCCCTATCACTGAAACCATCTTAGAATGTTTTCATGTTCAGACCGTGGATACAAGATTTACATGTTTTACATTTGAAGAATCCACTGTTGGTCTGAAGCCATGTAGTTCTTTCAATGGTTTCAGGGCTGGTGTTGACCAGACGGTCCTTCATGGAGGGAGCCCTGCTGTAAGTGATAGAGACTCTGTGAGGAAGAGTAGGGCCAATGATTTGATCACTGAGGATTATAGGCCAATTGCGATTTATGATTTTATAAGTCTGAATTTTGCCTATTGTATCCCGTAATGATCCTGAATGAACTGGCTGCTAGAGGTGACATTTCACATGTTTTCATGGGTACCACTTGGTCAGAGGTTTTGTAAGTGTCGAGGAGTTTCTGTCTATATATATATATATATATACATACATAAATAACAAAGGCTAAAATGTGAATACTCGTCTGATGCTTCTAAATAGTCCTACCCCGGTGTACCTAACCTAAGTGTGGTGCGAGGTAAAAGTAGGTGCTGTTTTCTGTAGTATGGTATATACTAAGTTTAGTATGCCAAGAGTCCCTCTAGGTTCTAGTCGGCTCCATACCTTTAGAATGAGCGAGATGGGACTCTCTATCTGGGTCTCAAACTCTAACACCCCGCGAAGCGAGTCAGAATTCTGAAAGCTGGATTCTTGCGAGCAGGGATGACAGCGTCTGGTCAGTGCGTCAGGCTGGGATATGGTCTCTTCCGAACTTGCCGTGGTGAACTGTGCAGTCAAATTGTGCTGTGTAACCGCCGTGGTTTGCCATGGTAAGGTATGGTATATTTATACCTGGAAGGTATTTAGGAATGCTAGCATTGACGTAAAGTCGGGCAGAGAAAGACATCATGAAAGAACCCCTAAGGAATAGTAGTTCATGCATAATATATGAGTTCTTGGAGAAATCAATAATCATAGTCAGTCATCAAGTTTTAAATTGTAGAGGTCTTCCAGACCATCCATTCCACACAAAAAAAATGATTGGATGTCATCTACATAGTTGAAACAGGTAAGTAAGTAAGTAAAAAAACTTGATTGTTAGACTAATTAAAATTGTTGCAATATAAAATAAAGTTCTGAATAGAATTCATTAAAACAGTAAAAACTTCTTGGCGTGTGGCAGCGAATGGTCTAAATGCTCATACGCCATATTTGTAACAGGTGAGGTTGAATGATTTGCTAAGGTTTGGTTACTAAGTTAGGTAGATGTTGAATAGTAGAGGTGATGTGATGGACCCCTGTGGAACGCAAGTGTCGGGTGTGAGGAGCTAATACGAAAGGTGGTATCACCACTTGTTAGCTGAATTCCCTTTTTTACCTTTCATATATGGTGTGTCAAACTGTCTGTGTGTAGGGATTGCACAACTGTACAGGACATTGAGTCACGTTGTTCTTAAGCCAGCTACTTTCATTTGACATTTCTTATTCCTCATAAATATGTGGTTGCTACTACCCAAACCTACCAGTCATTCAAAAGCAATGTTCAGGCAGGAAACTCCATATTCCAATATGGTATGGTGCTTTATTTGGACTGATGTGCTGGGACAGAGCTATCACAAGCCAGGTACGATTTACATTTGACTGACATTGCACCAGCCTACACTGACCTATTGTGAAATAAAGCCAGGTGAGTTAATGTATCTGCTCTACAGATCGTGATTTTGTTTGCAGGTGCCAGATAGTTTTACTAGCTTACTGTGCCTGCTGCAGAGGGGTGCAATTACCCTAACTACCAGAAGTATGAAGCTGAAATGACCCAATATAGCCTACCATGTCACAACGGGCTGCTATAATAGACTATCTTTCATAAATGGATTAATATTTTGTTAACTATCCAGGGTCCACACGCTGAGAATACATCTCCTTGAACCAAATGTGGAAACCATAATAAGGGCATTTCAGGCTGAAAGAATTTGTATTATAATTGACCTCTCTAGACATCTCCGCAGAACATCAGCTAACATTTTCAGATTTTTCTGTAATGTAATTTACGGTGTGTATAGTGTGGATCTGCGTTTTGGAATGTATTGACCCTTTCAAATTTCTCTTTATCTTGATCAAATTTATAGCCATAGCAAATAAATTGCTGTTATGAGGTCCTTCGTAATGAATGTACTAAATGAGCATTATTTTGTGAACATTTGGGGTAGTGGTTTTATTGAGAGAAGTGTGGGAGCATTGGATGGTAGGAATTTTATGGATCCTCACATATTCCGTAACTTTCCTTTATAGAAGTATGAGGATAATCTGTGATTTTGCTAAAGTTTGGTGTTTGCAGGGCATTCTGGTTAAGAAAAAGTTTTGGGATCCACACAAACTACACCACCCCAGACTTCACTAGATATCTTGTTTTCAGAAATGTCTGGGCCTGGAAGGTTTCTGTTAGTGCCGACTGAGCTCTGGTCTAAATACCACAACTACCCACATCGCCAGAATTGGTCAATTTGCAAGGCAGGCTTGATCTTTGCCTGTGTCTTAGGGAAAGTTGTCCTTTCATAGGCCAGTCACCAGTGGTGGCTGGCATCTACCGAGAGTCATGAGGCACGCAAATGGGTGGTGGGCGGGCACATGCAAGCGCTGAGACACTGTAATGACAGTGTTCACGAAGGGCATCAGTGTGCTACTGCCACTTTTTCTCTCATACAAATGACCTACCAAGGTCCTACACTGAGGCTTTTGCTTGTGCACAATACGTTGTTTTCTATCCCAAATGTGTGTTTTATCCACTAAATTAACACACACATCTGTAACAGAAGTACACATCAGAAGGCAGTAGTTTGGTTGCTGGGCTTCTCTGAAATTCACTGATGACTTCTTTGTAGGGCACATGGCAATCATTACCAAGTCAGGGGTCACTTAGCTATGGATTGCAATATCCAAACCGCAAATAGGCATATGAACTACATAAAAGGCTATAACGTACTCCACCTATATGTACCTATGTAATATATATACCTTCAAGGTATGCAGATGTGGGCTTAGGAGTAGTAAATCTATACTTCCCTATAGGCACTTACCTTTAAATATTCTGTCCTTGATATTCTTGTATGCCGATATTCTAGGGGTTAGCGTTTAGTAGTGCAACCAGTATTTGGAATAGAATGCACCTATAGATTGCAGCTTTAATGTTTGGTCATAGCTGGGGGCCAGGCCCCCCTAAAAATATACTTCTGGCTGTGGGCCGGCAGCGAGGGCCTCAGGTTTACCAGCGTCCCCTGTCACCGACGGGTCTCCGAGGCAGCCTGATGTTATGGATGTCTGCCTGGGAGCGCCGACCACGCTTTCATCCTCAGACGAGATCAGCACAGGCACCCCAGGATGCAGGCACAGGAAGCAGGTAAGTGGTGCCCTCTGTCATGGGCAAAGATGGGATCGGATTGTCCATAGGTGGTAAAATTCTCGACATTACATGAGAGATTATTATAATAAATATGTACACAATTTTCAGGGCGGTACTAAAAATATGAGAGTGCTCCTATGGAAAGGTTTGGAGTCTAAGTGGAATAGTGAGTGTGATAAGTTTTCCGATATCAAAAAGACTTCAGTCTGAGCTCCTAATTTTCAAAGTTTTGACTCCAAGGCGACTTCGACCATAATAACGGATGCCAGTTTGAAGGGTTGGGGCATTGTTTTAGTTTAGGTTGATGGTAAGAAAGAAAAAAAAAACTCATATGTTTATTTGCCATTGGTTTATGTTGTTCACAGTTGAGGTGCTCCCCAGCCGGGGGGGGGGGGGGGGGGGGGGAGGGGGCCCTTAGCCATTTTCTGGGCAGTGACAAAACCTAAGTAAAACAAGCATTGGCATAGCCAATGGGTCTCACCTTTGGGACCTTATATGTGTCTAGTCAGAGCGATTGGCTTTGCCAATGTGTTTTAGAGCATTGTGGTCTGTTACAGTGTTATGGCATGGCAAATAATACATGATGATTAAAACCTCTTCCTTATACAAGGGAAGGGAAAGAGATGGTGACTGGACCTGGCTGCCCCCCAAGTGAATAGTTTCTAAAATGATAATGACATTTATTGGTAATCATTTTATAACAAGCCGAAGCGTGCGTAGTGCATGACTGCTACCTGTGAAGGTGGCTGCTGGACGCCGCATATCGTCTTGTTGCCCGGAGTAGAAGTGGCAGGAGGGGAAGCTTGAGCAGCTACAGAGTCAAACCACGTTTTGCCTAAATGCCCCTCCTCCCTCGCAGTGCCTATGGTGTCCTGGGGCCAAGCATCTGAGGATTTCCCATCTGTAGCTCCAGCCCCAGCGCAGCCGGCAGTGTGAGAGAGGCTGCCACAGAGAGGAAGGAGAGGTTACTGTACCATGGAGCGGCTGTTAATTGCACTGCCCGGAAGCCAGTAAAGTTATTAAAGAAGCCGGCTCTTATAATGCCACACGCCGCTGAGCCCACAATAGTTAAACAATCAATCAGGGTACTTGTAAAGCGCGCTACTTACCCGTGAGGGTCTCAAGGCACTGAGGGGAGGGGGGGTGCTGCTACTGTTCTAAGAGCCAGGTCTTGAGGAGTCTTCTGAAGGCGAGTAGGTCTTGGGTCTGCCGTATGTGGGTAGGGAGGGTGTTCCAGGTCTTGGCGGCGAGGTAGGAGAAGGATCTGCCGCCGGAGGTCGTTCGTCGGATGTGGGGGACAGCGGCAAGGGCGAGGCTGGTGGAGCGGAGCTGGCGGGTGGGGGTGTGGAAGCTGCGTCTGCTGTTCAGGTAGGGCGTCCGGCGTTGTGGAGTGCTTTGTGTGCGCGGGTGAGGAGCTTGAAGGTGATCCTCTTGTCGACGGAGAGCCAGTGTAGGTCTCTCAGGTGGGGGGTGATGTGGCTGCCGGGGGACGTTGACGATCAGTCGGGCGGAGGCGTTTTGGATGCGTTGTAGTCGTCGTAGGTGTTTGGCTGGGATTCCTGCGTAGAGTGCGTTGCCGTAGTCCAGTCTGCTGCTGACGAGGGCCTGTGTCACCGTTCTTCTTGTTTCGGTCGGGATCCACTTGTAGATCCTGCGGAGCATGCAGAGGGTGTTGTAGCAGGAGGAGGAGACGGCGTTGACCTGTTTAGACACGGAGAGGGAGGAGTCGAGGATGAATCCTAGGTTGCGTGCATGGTCGGTGGGTGTTGGTGCTGTTCCCAGTGTGGTTGGCCACCAGGAGTCGTCCCAGGCTGAGGGTGTGGGTCCGAGGATGAGCACCTCTGTCTTGTCCGAGTTCAGCTTCAGACGGCTGCTCCTCATCCAGTTGGCGACGGCTTTCATTCCCTCGTGTAGGTTGGTTTTGGCGGTGTGTGGGTCCTTGATGAGGGAGAGGATGAGCTGGGTGTCGTCGGCGTAGGAGATGATGTTGAGGTCGTGATGGCGGGCCACTTGTGCGATGGCCCTGTATAGGTGCAGCAGTATTACTTGTAGTTAGGTTGGCATGGTACCTGCTGGCAGTGGGAGTGGGACTGGCCCCGCACCTATAGTAAATATTCATAAGCTGCATGAGTTGAAGGCCTGCAACCCCAGAAAGGTTGCTGCCACGGCTAACAATTGAAGCTGAGCGCGATGGTAAAGCTCTGACTAGGAAATGTCCAAGCGGAGATCGCTGAGCTCAGCCACAGTGGGTGCTGCCGGCTGACTGAACATCACTGCTCCGCGACACCATTGCCCGGCAACTTGCAGCCAGGAGGACTCTTACTAGTGTATTGGTGGTACTTGATGAAGTCAGACACAGGGACTCTTGGCAGAGGCTGCCACTCTAAACAAGCATTTGCAATGCAATAGGACTCGCGTTTACGAGAGACCTATTGCATTGGAAACGGGAGTGCGGGCGGGCGAAAAGGCACGAAAAGAAGTGGGGGAGGGGGTGGGGGGGGCCCAAGAAGTTACAGACTGCAGGAGGGGGCGGGGGGGAGGAGACAAGGAAGAAAATAGTTTTTGGAGTAAAGAGGCCAATAGCCATGGAAGGATAAAATGACGACATGGCCGACATCGGGAGGGACTAACAAGCCTAAAACCAATCAGAAGGCAGTACATAGGACCTAAGCCAATGAAAAAGATGGGAAGAGAGTGGGCGGGACTTTCACGAAGCTTCCATGCTATACTGAATACTGCATGCCTCGCAAAGCGAGCAGCGCTTGCGTTGCAACGCTAGGCTCGACCTAAAAATGCAGCATAGCAGATTTAGGGTAAAAACAAATGACAAACCACTGAACAAATGATGCACAAAAAAGTGAATAGATTCTGTTTCTAATCGAATTTGCAGGTGGATTGTTGCAGTGATTGAAGGAGTTATAAATGTGGAAGAATGGAAGCAGCAAGTTAGAAAATTATAACGTTTTTCTGAATATATATTGAGAAATTTAAAGAATGGATAGAACAATAGGAACCGTTTAAGTTCAAAGGCAGACCATTTTGGGAAGTCAGCTGACTTTTTGAGGTTGGTTTTTTGAGGGACCAGGTTGATACCACCGTCAATGTTGAGGGAAAGTTTGATTAAATTGGCACATCAATGACATATGGGAATTTGTTATATAAAAGAAAGGCTAAGGTGCATTTACTTGTGTCCTTATTTAGACATGCAGACAGACAGAGCAGTCAAAGTTTGCCTGGAATGTCCTCTTTGTGATGAGGTATACAAACCTAGAGAAGAACCGCTCGTCATTGGAGGTTGCCAACCAAGCTTTGAGAAAATGTCACTTTAGACATCAAGGGGCTGTTTTATGGTGCACATTGTCAACAATATCTTACTTCATTATTAGGCGTGTATTCTAGTTGTCCTCAGGTATGTATCCAACTTTATTCAAACTAGGAAGGCAGTTTTATTTCGAAAGAGGGGTTTTGCAGGGAAAGGTTATCTAATATCTTATTGACTGATGGGTACTCCTGGTTTTTAGAGAAATTAACAAAATGACTACACAAATGAGCATGGAAATAAAGAAATGCTCTTACTAGCCTCCCGAAGCCATTGGCATGATTGAGTGGGTACCCACCACATCACGTACCTGTAATCTTTCTGCCTGTTGTTTGGGGGCCGTTATCGCCAGGAGGCACACGAATGGAGCGGAGAGTCAAGACCTCCCTGCACCCCCCGCGGCGCGCACGCCGCCGACGCAAGTCTCCAGCGCCAGGAGATGCACAAAAGGATTCTCAGGCTCCCGCGGCGCGGGACGCGCGCGGGCGTGCCCAGGCGAAGCCCGGGCCAGAGAGATTGAGGCCGGGCTGGGCCACCCCCTTAAGAACTTGGTTGCGGGTTTATCATAAGACGCTAACGGTAACAGTTTGGTATTGACACTGTCATATTACGTTACATTTCTGCAATCATATCTTGTCCATCATGATTAAGAGGAAAACAGGACAGGGTGCGGCAGGGACCCTTGACATTTTTTTACAGAGGGCAGAATCTGTCCTAATTAAGGAGATTCAACTCACAGAACGCAGGCTATCACTTGAACCTCTCCCCTCCCAAAATAGACTTTCCCTGACCCCATTACTAGTCGAATCTAATGTAACGACTACTCATGAGGCAGATTCTCTCCAAGCTAGCTCGTCACTTCGACAAGACCCAGAGTATGTGATAGATGATTCTCTTTCTATCCCCTCGCCTAGCATAGATCAAAGCCCTGCTAGGCCCAAGGTTAATACTAGAGGTCAGAAAGCCAAAGCAAGTACAACTCATACGGCCGATCCCCCAAAAAATAGAAAGAGTCGTGGTCCATGTAAACAGAATAAACCTGTGCAAAAAACATATAGGAAGAAATTGAGAACCCCTGTAGATACAAGTGGACATAACGAAGGCCCTTCTAACGCTACTAACACCATCCCACTTATTACGATTGGAAAGATTGTGGATAGCAATCTAGAGGGGAATTTCTGGGGTAGATTGGAGACAATGATAACAGTATTACTGGATCCAATCCTACAAAAAATATCAATGGTGGAAACTAGGCTTACCAAGGTGGAGGAGATGGTATCCTGTAAACCATTGGTCCCCCCTGCTACTAACCCTAAGTTCAGCTCAGCTCCGTCAAATAATAGGGTGAAGAGTAGTGAGCATGGTCAAGTTGTGAGTTTTTCTGAACCTAGACAAGTGCAAGTTAGGAGTCTTCCTGATGATATTACTTCTAGTACTTCTCGCATCTCTATTCAACCCGGGCATCTCCCCAAAACATGTCTCTTAATACCAAAACCTAGCAATGCAGCCAACTTAGAAAGTGGCGCATTAGATGCTAAGCAACCAGGACAAAATGAAGTTAATGATTTCGAGAGAGGTTCCAATTTACCCGATCACCGAGATAGGTCCACGAAATCCGCACAAAACTTAAACTTGCCCCCTGAAGCAACCCCGTATACGATTATTCTGACAAACGTTCCTTCTTTACCAAATAACGCCTTCGAACATTGGTCGACTCTGAGGAATAAGTCTTTATATTTCCTCGGTCTAAGGGCCGGCATTACAAACTTTCTCTTTTCTGAATTTAAAATGGTAAGGAGAATAGGGTGGGTGGGCACCTCGGTTAAAACTTTAAGTGGCGATTGTGTTGTGTTAACCTTCGGTTCGGTTCGGTGGTGAGCACAATTCCGGACAGGGGAAGTACTAGGTCTCTTAACCCTAATGTCATCAATATTCTCCCCCTTGGTTACTTTTATCAACCACCAACACACTTTAATTTTTGCTGGCCACCACTTGAAGGAGGCGATTGTAGTGGGAATAGAGAGTCTAGATTCCGGATACCTGTGAGTAATCGATTTGATGCTTTGAACCAGCTGGAGGATGTTGACTGACTGGCTCTGGGGCCTTACCCTCAATCTAACTCTGAACCTGATTCCCTCGAAAGTAAGAGCACGTTTGGACTAATTAGGGTAGGAAATACCTACCCTTTTATTCCCCCTAATGGCTGTCAAAGGGAAGAGGATCTGGGGAAGACAGTTTTAATCACGAATACACTTCCTAACCCTGTAGGCAGCTTAAACGTTCCACAGCTACCCTACGACGCAGTCGAGGGCCCATTAGGGTTAGTAACCCCCATACCTGCCTGATGGTGATAAATCAGCCCTCTGTCATATCGCATCATGGAACATTGCGGGCATCCGGTCAAAGCTACGTAATCACTTGTGGTGGGATTTTGTTTTAAAAGTAGATATTTTATGTTTTCAAGAAACATGGTCAAAAGAGGCGGTCCATATGAACGGGTTTAGAACTTATCACATTCCAGCAATAGATGGTCTGAGTGGGAGGTCCAAGGGTGGTCTTTGCACTTATATATCGAGTGCCTTGAAGATAAAGGAAATAACGATGTGTGCTAACGACCACTATTTTCAAATACTTACACTGGACATTGATGTAAAACATTGTCTAGTTCTAACTAATTTTTACAATAACATTCCCCAAGCCGACGTAAGAACTGTTATTAAGAATATCACAAACCGATTGAAATCCATTAGCAGAAGTAAGGCGAAAGAAATGATAATGCTATTGGCAGGTGATTTTAATTGTGCGCTATGTGCCAATGATGAGGATAATCTATGCAGGTTCCCAATTGAAGAGGGGGTATATTCATCCCATTTTCGGCATACTGCCCTAGGGGAACAACTAAACAAATTGATTTTCTCTCTTGACTTGGGATTTGTTAATGATTTGTGTCCAACACCTGTCTCTATGACTTGGACTTTCAATGGTAGGGGTTTATTTTCCACCATAGACTATGTTTTAATTTCAAGCAATCACGAGCTATGGGCCCGATTCACAGAACTAACTAAAGACAAAATCCTAAACTTACTACCATTTTCGTATTCACAGAAGGCACTTACTCATTTTGGTATTCACAGAAGACACTTACTCATTTCGGTATTCACAGAAGTTAGTAGTCCTAACTTTAGGACTCCTAAATGCCTTCTGTGAATACCGAAAGTCTTAAAATTAGGATTTTTCTCAGTTTAGGAGTCCTAAAGTTAGGACTCCTAACTTTACTACTACTAAACTGAGAAAAATCCTAATTTTAAGGCTTTCCGTATTCACAGAAGGCATTTAGGAGTCCTAAAGTTAGGAGTCCTAACTTTACTACTACTAAATTGAGAAAAATCCTAATTTTAAGATTTTCGGTATTCATAGAAGGCATTTAGGAGTCCTAAAGTTAGGAGTCCTAACTATACTACTACTAAACTGAGAAAAATCCTAATTTTAAGGCTTTCGGTATGCACAGAAGGCATTTAGGAGTCCTAAAGTTAGGAGTCCTAACTATACTACTACTAAATTGAGAAAAATCCTAATTTTAAGACTTTCGGGATTCACAGAAGGCATTTAGGAGTCCTAAAGTTAGGAGTCCTAACTATACTACTACTAAACGGAGCAAAATCCTAACTTTAAGACTTTCGGTATTCACAGAAGGCATTTAGGAGTCCTAAAGTTAGAAGTCCTAACTATACTACTACTAAACGGAGAAAAATCCTAACTTTAAGACTTTCGGTATTCACAGAAGGCATTTAGGAGTCCTAAAGTTAGGACTCCTAACTTCTGTGAATACCGAAATGAGTAAGTGCCTTCTGTGAATACCAAAATGAGTAAGTGCCTTCTGTGAATACCAAAATGGTAGTAAGTTTAGGATTTTGTCTTAAGTTAGTTCTGTGAATCGGGCCCATAGTCTTCACTCATTCCACGTCTCAGACATCTCCCTTAGCGACCACTTCCCCTTGTGCTTGTCAATAAAGTTAACATCAGATAAAATGGTTAAACTTAGCACAAATGATCAGTTGCTAGAAAATATAGTTATTGGGAGTATATACGTTTTTTTAGGTCTCGCCTACGCAGCGCGCATGCGCTGCGTAGGCAAAAAGACCTTTTGCGATCGCTTTGGCTTTTCTGCCAAAAAAGTGCACGCGTTCCATTGCCTTCATTGGCAACGCGTGCACATCTGGAGATTCACTTGCGGGAGCCCGCGGCGCCATATGGTAGCAATTATCGCTCCTGGCGCTGCACGCTCCCGCAAGTGAAATGCTTTCACTCGCCCCCTCCTCTCGCCCCTCCCCCTGCAGCCTCCTTTTAGCGCGAGGAACGCGCTTGTTTATTCTCTCATCCTCCATGGAAGTGCTGCTCTTCTTAAGAGGAAGATACACCGACCAACTGCCTGACGAGGAAGAAGGCTGACAAAACAGTACCTTCT
Organism: Triturus cristatus; assembly: GCF_964204655.1. Lineage (NCBI taxonomy): Eukaryota > Metazoa > Chordata > Amphibia > Caudata > Salamandridae > Triturus > Triturus cristatus. The sequence goes on from NC_140585.1 coordinate 268,325,127, forward strand.
CTTAACTGAATGCTTCGCCGTTAGAGAGATAAGCAAAGACAATAAACAAGCTTATTACAACTTATCCCCAACTAGGAACCCCAAGTGACTTCCACCAAACCTTCTAAGGAGGAGAATTCTCCTCGAAGCGGCCGAAGCAACCTGATAGCATTATCAACTTGAAACAGCATCACTGAGCATGCACGCAGTTCAGACACTATCCCTTCATTACACACAAGCACAGACGGCAACTTCCGCAAAAAATTGGAGGTAATGACTTTTGCTTTACATGATCTAATGACAATGCTACATTAATGTTTCACAACAGAAAAAAAGGCACATTCAAAATATAAACAGCACCTCTGTACTGCCATAGAAAATGACCTTCAATTGTTACAGACAAATCGGTTCTTTCTACAGGAACTAAATATTACAATTTCAAAGGTTACAGTGCAAGCAGAACTATAAAACTGACTGAATTTCGTATAATTGAAAAAAATACTGAAGGCCACATTTGCAAATGTTGGTGCGCAGGTAAAGGAATAAGAAAGCATTTCAACGTTTAACTTGCACATCACAAGTATTTTCAAGTGCTTTTGAAAACTCGCCTAGGTCCACTTATGTCAACTTAAGAACTCCATTACATTTAGTACAATGCAAACACGTCATCTGAGATTCTCGTATGTTAATGAAAGCACAAAATTAATAATTTTGAAGTTCATATCCACACCATGAATGGCGATGCCTACAAGAGATGCTGACATAAACATCATTCCCTCCAATCCATCCCGGGATAATACCTTCTGTGATAATGGTGAGCTCCTCTGTCCAGGGATGGGGCAAGGGGTTGAGATTAAGCCCAAGGAAGCTGCTAGAGTCTTTCTCCTGTGCATTTAATGAAGTATGGCTCCCACCTCTGACTTGGAGAAGCATGTCAGAGAAGACAACCTTGCTGCTTGAGCCTGCAACCGCTTTCACCATTATGTCTCCCCCTTTGACGGAGAATGGGGAGCGAACAGAATGAGAGCAGAGGAGGAGGGGCTGAAACAGTATTTTGGCAGCTGTGACCAGCTACGTGCCCCATACCTAATCAGTTCTCAATTATGTGAGCAGCGTTTCACAGAAGAAGTATTAACTGCTGACAGTGAGAACTCCCTGTTAAAACCAATAGGCTTAAGTCTGCCTGTGATGAAAAAACTGGCACGATGGTTCATAGGCAGTAGTTTGACAGGGAAGATCATCTGTCAACGTCAATACGTAGAGGAATTTTGATGTTGTGTACCCTGTGTCAAGGTCAAATAAAAGGCAGCGTCTGGTTTTTGTGAAAAGCATGTGTTATATTGAGTGTTCTTACTCCAGGAGTATTCATTTTGCCATGTTTAGTATTTTAATAGTGTATAAACTTTTTTTTTCTTTTTAAAGTAAAAACACAGGTCGAATTAGTAGCATTTGTTGGTTGTATTATTGTCTCTGGTGACTTCTGCGTCTCTAGACCATACCGCCTCCCTGAGTAAGCCTTAGACCGCTCTGTCCATTAGTTTAGGGGTCAAGTGCTAAAGGGGTATACTTGGTACTCCGTTATGGGTAATAGTAAGCTGGTACTAGAACACCGGAGGTAAAAGTGTCAAATTGTCTCGACTGTAACCTCTAACTGTCCTGGGTGAGCAAGCTGAGAAGGATAGGATGCCATAAGAGCTCGCACTGTCCAAAGATGTTAATCTTGACATTACACTGTGCCATGATACCACAGTCAGTATTGTACTAATCATGCCCTGCCGTGGCTAATCCTGTCTGGGCCTTTATGCCTCCTGTTTGTGCCTCTTGAGTCTTCCTGGCCATTGCTCCAGTGCCTAACCAGCTATATTGCTTGCCTTTGCCTCCCATACAGCAGTGATTCTTAACCTCCTTGGGCCTCCTGTGCCTCTTATGCATTGCTATGTATCTAGGTCCATCCCTTCTGATGGCTGCCTGCCCATGCTGTCCCTGTGAGCCAGTCTCCTTACCTTGATGATCAAGCTCTTTTTGCCCCTCACTTGCCCGCAGTCCCACCTTGTCTATGCACCCATCTCCCAGAATGTATTCCCCTCTGCTCCCATTGCAGTACTCATCCCTCCCAGTGATACCTGCCTCTTGTGCCTCCCTGCATTGCCCTGCTAACCCTTGTACCCACTGCGCATCTGTTTCTGTCTGCTCTCTCACCATCAGTGATCTTTCATGCACTCATTGCCCCATGCCACCTTGCCATGGAGGCCTCCATCTCTGGACCCCTTAGTCATTCATGTCCCTGCTCATCCTTGCCTATACGCTCCTTCCTCACATGTGCGCTTGCCATGCTGCAAAAATGCTACAAGTCACCCTCCCCTCTTCCTCCCGACCTCCAAATCATATATTAATTTAAAAGTGGGCCCAGAGGTGGGCGGGCCATTGGGCAATGGCAGCTCTTGGGGTGACAGCCTTTATCCACCAGACTTTTAGGTGGCTCGGTAGATGTACTTGGGTTTTCATTTCGGTTTTAGAATCCCTACGCAGGGAGTATTAGTGGGGCTAAGGGCAGGAAACATCAGTCGTAATTGACAAACATGGATGCAACAAGGATCACGACAGCGGGCACTGTTCCTAAGGGTTTACTTGAATAACTCGAAATTGTACATGATTTTATTCCTGTGGGGTCTGTCTTTGAAATATCTGTTGATTGCGTAACATTCAGGGGTCCCTCGCTTGTCAATCTTTCGCTTGTCAATCTTATCACGAGCTCAAAGCCCATTTGTCCAACCGTCATGGGGAAAAAGAAGGCAACTGGTTTCCCTGCTACTCCCCTTACCAAACCTACCTCTATTGATCTTATATTGGAGTGGGCCATTAACGTAGATAGTGGAGAGGTTGCGCTGACAGTGAGGAGGATGTCCTTAAGCGCTGAACCTGGTAAGAGTATAATGGTAGCATAGACCTAGGTTTTCCCTTGGATCAATGCTCAGTCAAGCCAATGGTGACTCTCCTTTATATGCTTCCATCTAATTTTTCCCCGTTGAGATCACAAAATCGTTTAACTTCTGTAGCGGCGGTACCTTAAAAAACAAACATTGGCATAGCCAATAGGTCTTGGCTTTGGGACTTTATAAGTGTTTAGCCATGCAACAGTTAATGTTGTTTCACCAAGGATATTGTAATTGTAAACTAAATACTTATAAGGTTCCAAAGGCGAGACCTATTGGATATGCCAATGCTTGTCTTTGCGCTGGTCCATGGTAGACCAGGCAGCAATAATCAAGACAGTGGTGGACAGAGGTAAATTTGCCATCGAGACCTGTTTGTCTGAAACAGCCGCCCCAGATAAGATTCTTGCCTCTTTCCTGGTGATATCCCAAACCATAAAAGAATCCCTCCTCAGACGTATAAACAGTAAAAAATATGTGAGTGGATGGTTTGACTCCATGTGTACAGAAGCACATTCTCACCTAAAAAGGGAGTTACATAAATCCTTTAGGAATTTGACTGATCTGAGGACCGCTAGATGGGAAAATGAACAAGTGATTAAGGCAAGGAAAAATACCTTGAAGAAGGAGGCAATGGAAGGCATTAGACACGGCCTCATTGGCGAACGATAGTTCGGCTTTTTGGAAGGTTGTTAAAACACCTTTTTTAACTGGCCCAACCATCGAAATAGCAATTAGTGAGGATCAATGGATTGAGCATTTTTCAAGAGTATATAATGGCGAGGGAAAATCAGATAACATGGGTAGTAATGATCAGGAGGATTATAATTTTAATTTAACTCATCTCGACTCTGGCTTGTCGTTCACCCTAGATGAAGTGGAGCGGGCACTATCCAGAACTCAGGGAGGGAAGGCCCCCGGGCCGGATGGGGTCCCCGTGGATTTGTTTAAAACTAACATTTCTCTATGGGGGCCCATCATAGCCCAGGTGATTACAGCTAGTTGTAGTACCTCTTTTTTACCTACCTGGGTAGAATCCACCATTATGCCCATTTTTAAAAAGGGGGACAGGCAGGACCCGGGATGCTATAGGCCCATTTCTTTACTTGATGCCATAAAAAAAGTAATAGGTAGAATAATATTAGAACGCCTCCAGGACAGGGCGGAGGAAAACTCTGTTCTGTCTGACCTGCAGTACGGATTCCGTGCTGGGCTCGGAACGACAGAGCAGGGCATAAATCTATCAATCCTGGTGGGGAAATACACAAGAGCAAAGCAGGGAAACCTATTTTTAGCTTTTGTGGACCTCACAGCCGCATTCGACTGCGTGATCCACAGTAAACTCTGGCTTATTTTAGAGGATATGGGGGTTGATGTTCAGATTATTTATTTTCTTAAGCGTTTTTATTGTGATGCCAAGGCACGTGTGCGTTGTGGATTGAAGGGCGAATGTTCGGCTGCATTTCCGATTAAGAGCGGAGTCAGACAAGGTTGGGTTCTGGCCCCGTTTCTTTTTAACCTTTACATCAATGGGCTGGGGAACGCCCTTCTCAAAGACAATAAAGATTTCCACAAGTGGGAGGACGTCCTATACCAGCGCTCCTATATACGGATGACGCGGTGTTGATGTCCCGCACACAGGTTGGTCTTCAGAGATTGTTAGAGAGCTTCTCTCTTTGTATGAAATATCTTGGCTTGAGAGTAAACTCCTCTAAGACATTCATTATGCGCTGTGGCCCTATCATCAGAAAACCTAAATACATGTTTGTTGCAGGGCAGAAGATTGGGGCAACTAAAGAGTTCCCATACTTGGGAATTCTTTTTGCACACAACGATACATGGGGACAAGCAGTCTTAGCAAAAAAGCTGGTACTCCTACGAACAACAGCAGCCCTAACTACCTTTGCTAGAAAGCTGGGAAAGAGACCACCTGAGGAGCTTATTAAGATTTACAAGGCAAAGTGTGTTTCATCTGTTGTATATGGAGCAGGAGTGTGGAGGTTTACCGATTCGCTCGCAATCCAACGCATAGAAAACTCTTTCCTAAAATATATTTTATCAGTTCCGAATAGCACTTCATCATACATATGCCATGCGGAGCTGGGGCTCCCTTTTATCTCTGATTTAATAAAGCTAGTGTGAGAAGTTGGCCTGATGTATGATGTCACTAGTTCTAGTGTACACCTTATATCAGTCCAAACAACCCTTATGGTGATTGGTTGTAAAGTCAACCTTATAGACCAGCTATCCTAGTGGTAGCATGGACAAGAGCAGTCTTAGGCTAAACTCTGAATGGCATGTGAAGCCAGCTGTGATACCATATATAATCCCTTGAATACCAAATGAAAGGACACCACAACGATATATATATCAAATAAAGTGTATTTATTCTAGTCAAACCCTCAGCACTCTTTATGAGATTCGAGGTATGTACAACACAGTCTTATTCAAGCATACATTAAGTCACACAGGTAAGTAATAGAGTTAGGCCCTAGGGGTCACGCAAACCATATACTAAAGAAGTGGTATAAGGACCACTGTCACGGAAATAGAATAGGCCTAGGCCTAGGGAATCGCTGGGGCTACACTACACTACCAACAGTTAGGAAGTGGGAGGCCCACGGGATTCAGGTGCAGAGTGGAAACACTCCCGCGTAATGCGTGTAGTCGATAGAAATAGTACAGTTTTGAATTAAGCAGTTTAAGGACACTTCTGAAGCAGCTACAGAGTCGAGACTCGGAAACTAGACCCTAGGATAGTCACTATCCTTGTGAGCACCGAAGTACCCAAGTTACCTAGCCCACGGGCTGCGGGTGCATAGGTGTGAACTTGCGTCGGGTTTCGTCGTGGACTTCTATGGATGCCTGAAGGAAAGTTGCTGACAGGCAGTCAGTGCAGAGTGTCCAGTGGATCCCAAGGCCGGGATCAAGAAGGAAGGGTACCTGCAAGCAGAAGGGACAGAGTCAAGGTCACTAGCCAGTGACCACGTGGAACCAGGAAGGAACCAGGCGATGTCGTGAAGATTGCAGGTGAAGGGTGAAGCTTGTCGCTGCAGCCACGGGTACCAGGAGACGTCGAGGACGACCAGGACCAGGAGGCGAGCTGTCCCACGAAGGCTCTTGCTGTCGGCGGCGTCGAAGTCGAACTAGGACTCACCAAGCCTTGGCAAGCGGAACCCACGAAGAACGGAGGACTTGCTTCTGGTGCAGACCAGGAAGGTCTGGGGCGCTTCTCTTTTGCAAAGAAGCGGGAGCCAGTCTGGAGGAGCCAAACCAGCAGTGAAGATTTCAAGGTGTGTCGTCACAGAGGCCGCTAGCCAACGGGCAAGCAACCGGGCAGACGCGGCAAGCAGGAAAATGCAGAAGGGCCCCGCGCAGGACTCGTGGAGTGTGGGGGGGCTGATCTTCGGTGCAGATGGTGCTTGGGGTTGGGGCTTCTCAATCCCCGGTGCACAACTTCGAGGGTACCTCAGAAGCTGCGCTGGAAGATACTCGCCACTTTTCCCAGGTAGCCGGTCCCACATCTCTCGTCGCCTCCACGGATCTCAGCTCGGCTGTGGATGTGGATCAGGGTCGGAGAAGTCTGGAAGTCAAGGCTCTGGTCGGGCTCTGCAGTCGGTCCCTCGTAGAACTTCAGCAAAGCAAAGGGTAGTCTCTTGATGGTGCCTGTTTGCACAGGGTAGCCACTCCTTGGCCACAAGGGAGATTCTTCAGTCTTCTTCTTTCGTCGAATGTCGAAGGTCCAGAGTTTCTGTTCAAGTTGCAGGTTCAGGATAATCTAATCTCCTGGGGCCCAGCTACCACTCTTATACTAATCTGGGGGGCTGGGTTGCCTGCTAGGTCACGCCTTATGGGTGGGACCTGGGAGGGGGGGTGGTTACACCCCCTTCCCTTTGTCCAGTTTCGCGCCAGGACTGGGGCTGGTGTGCCCCAGCACCGGTTTGAACTGGACTATGCATGGGACACCTTGTGTGCCCCAGGCAGTGTCTCGTTTTATTCATCCCTCCCTGCCCCAATACACTAAGGCCTGTCTGGGGTGGTGCTCGCACCTCCCAAGGCAGGAAACCTATTGTCCAAGCCTCCCGTGTCGGGATCACTCCCAGCAGCAGGAGGTCAGACTTGTGTCGTGGCAGCAGCATCCATTTTGTGATGCTGGGGCTCTGGTTAACTTTAACCGGGTAAGTAGGTTTCAACATGTGTTCTCCCTCTAGAAGGGAGGGATAATATCCTCATCCCCAGAGATGGGATGGTGGTATTATTCCAAAGTGTTAGACACCTTACACGACATGTTTTGATACAGCCAAACCATAGTTACTATAACCGTTTAAGATTATAAGGCACTTTAATAGTATATGGTAGGCTATATCATAGAACAGCTATAAGGACATGGTTCCGAAAGCTGCAGACAGGCTCAGCTCATGCTAGAGCACCATCTCACATGTTACCAAGCATTGTTAAGGCCTGCCATAGGAGTGGCTGATAGGTACACATGTGTCTATATGTAAGATAGGTAGAGGAAAACTACAGCTAAGCAAGGAGTGATTACACAACCTTGCCCCAGCTGAGTGATCAGCCGGTTGTGGCATAATGGAAGGCCAGGCCAGGGGTGGCACAATACATGCTGCAGCCCCTGGTAGGCCTAGTGTACACCTATGCCCTGGGTACCTAAGGTACACTGTACAGGGGCCAATAAGGTGATCCTATCCAAATGGGTTATGCACCTAAAGTACATAGTATTAATTTAGAGAGAGAACAGCAGGGCTGTGGGTCTGATTAGCAGGCCCACAGCCACATCTAAGTCGAAAACCAGTAAAGCAAAAGCAAAAAGTGGGGGTGAACATAGAAAGCAGACCCTACTCTCCTACACAACCCTCCCCCCCCCCAAACTTAGGGACATTAACCCTTCATCTGATTTAGCCACAAGAGGGGCTTGTGGTCTGTCTGAATCTTGAAGTGAGTGCCAAACAAGTATGGCCTCAGCTTCTTCAGGGCCCAAACCACAGCAAAGGCCTCCCTCTCAATAGCTGACCAACGTTTCTCTCTAGGGGTCAGCCTTCTACTTATAAAAGCAATGGGCTGGTCTTGACCATCTATATTAAGTTGTGAAAGAAGAGCTCCCACACCCAACTCAGAAGCATCTGTCTGGACAATGAACTCTTTGGAGTAGTCTGGACTTTTCAGAATAGGTGCACTGCACATTGCCTGCTTCAGGTCATCAAATGCTTTTTGACAGCTTACTGTCCACTGAACTTTCTTTGGCATTTTCTTGGAGGTCAAGTCATTAAGTGGTGTCACAATGGACCCATAGTTCTTAACAAACTTTCTGTAGTACCCAGTCAGGCCCAAGAAAGCTCTGACCCGAGTCTGGGTAGTTGGAGGAGTCCAGTCCTTTATGGTCTGGATCTTGCTCTCCAGTGGTTGAACCTGACCCCCACCAACTAGGTGGCCCAGGTATACAACCTTGCTCTGCCCTATCTGGCACTTAGTGGCCTTGATAGTGAGGCCTGCCTTTTGCAGGGCCTCTAAAACATTCCTCAAGTGGACCAGGTGATCCTCCCAGGTGGAGCTAAAGACAGCAATATCATCAAGATAAGCTGCACAGTAATCATCCAACCCAGTAAGGACTTGATTCGTCAACCTTTGGAAAGTAGCAGGTGCATTCTTCAAACCAAAGGGCATTACCACAAATTGATAATGTCCTCCTGGGGTCGAGAAAGCAGTTTTGGCCTTTGCATTCTCAGCTAGTCTGATTTGCCAGTAGCCTGCTGTCAGGTCAAATGTGCTCAAAAACTTAGCAGCTGCCAGTCTGTCAATGAGCTCATCTGCCCTAGGTATTGGGTGGGCATCTGTCCTAGTGACAGCATTGAGACCTCTGTAATCCACGCAAAACCTCATCTCTCTCTTACCATCTTGGGTGTGAGGTTTTGGCACAAGAACTACAGGACTAGCCCAAGGGCTATCTGAAGGTTCAATGACTCCCAGCTCCAACATCTTTTGTACCTCAACTTTTATGCAGTCCCTGACATGGTCAGGTTGCCTGTAGATTTTAGTCTTCACAGGCAGACTGTCACCAGTGTCCACCTCATGGGTGCACCAGTTTGTCTGACTTGGGGTCAGAGAGAACATATGTCTGTAGGATTGCAGTACTTGTCTGCAGTCCTGTTGCTGATGGACAGTGAGGCTGTCAGAAAAGACCACACCATCAACTGAGCCATCATCAGGGTTCTGAGTCAACAGGTCTGGGAGAGGGTCACTCTCTTCCTCCTGCCCCTCATCTGTAGCCATGAGTAAGCCCATGTCTGCCCTGTCAACATATGCCTTCAATCTGTTGACATGAAGCACCCTGTGGGGGCTTCTGGGAGTCCCAAGGTCCACCAAGTAGGTGACTTCTCCCTTTTTCTCAACAATAGTGTGGGGTCCAGACCATTTGTCTTGGAGTGCTGCTGGGGCCACTGGCTCCAACACCCACACTTTCTGCCCTGGCTGGTAAACAGTCAGCACAACCTTTTGGTCATGCCAAGCTTTTTGGAGTTCTTGGCTTGCCTCAAGGTTTTTAGAAGCCTTCTTCATATACTCTGCCATCCTGGAGCGGAGACCAAGTACATAATCCACTATATCAAGTTTGGGTTGTCTGAGAGGTCTCTCTCATCCTTCCCTTACTAAACATAGGGGTCCTCTTACAGGATGCCCAAACAAAAGCTCAAAAGGGCTGTAGCCAACCCCCTTTTGTGGGACCTCTCTTTAAGCAAACAGAAGGCAGGGTAAAAGGATGTCCCATCTTCGCCTAAGCTTGTCTGGTAAACCTTTTATCATTCCCTTTAGGGTCTTGTTGAATCTCTCAACAAGCCCATTGCACTGTGGGTGATAGGGTGTGGTGAACTTGTAGTTCACACCACACTCCTTCCACATTGCAGTCAAGTATCCTGACATGAAGTTGGCACCTCTGTCAGAAATGACCTCCTTTGGAAAGCCCACTCTGAAGAATACTCCAAGCAGGGCCCTTGCCACAACAGGAGCTGTTGTGGTCCTCAGGGGTATAGCTTCTGGATACCTGGTGGCATGGTCCACTATCACCAGTATGAATCTGTGCCCAGATGCTGTTTGTGGGTCCATTGGTCCTACAATATCTATGCCCACTCTTTCAAAGGGAACCCCCACCACAGGTAGTGGTATGAGGGGGGCCTTTGTGGTGCCACCTGATTTGCCACTGGCTTGGCAGGTGACACAGGAGCGACAAAACTCCTTGGTATCTTCTGACATATGGGGCCAGTGAAAGTGAGGGACAAGCCTGTCCCAAGTCTTGTTCTGGCCTAAGTGTCCTGCAAGGGGAATATCATGGGCCAAGGTAAGAAGGAAGCCTCTGAACTTCAGTGGTATGACCAACCTCCTGGATGCACCAGGCTTGGGGTCTCAAGCCTCTGAATACAGTAGCCCTTCATCCCAATACACTCTATGGGTACCTTGAGCATGCCCTGAAGCCTCAGCAGCAGCCTGCTGTCTGAGGGGTTCAAGAGAGGGGCAGTCTAATTGAGCCTGCCTCAGATCTCCCCTTGAAGGTCCCCCTGTCCCAAGAAACTCAACCTGAGCAGGTTCAAGTTCTTCTAGGACAGTTCCTTCAGGGCTCTAAGAATCATCCTCCTGTGAGGGCTGATCCAGTACCTGAGGCAGGGGGGAAGGCACAGCCTTTACCCTACTGCTCTTTCTCTTGGGTTGTGACTGGTCCATAGTTTCAGGATCCAGCACTTGTTCTGTGGTGCATTTTTTGGCCTGTGACCTGGTCACAGCAAGGACATGTGCATCTATCCCTAGCATTTCTGCATGGGTCTTATACTCCACTTCAGACCAAATGGAAGTTTCAAGATCATTGCCCAGTAAACACTCTACAGGAAGGTCTGAACTAACAACAACTTTCTTGAGGCCAGTTACCCCTCCCCAGGAGAAGTTAACAATAGCCACACTATGGGAGGTAGTGGCATTGCTAGCGTTGGTCACTAGGTAATTCTCACCTAGTATGATCTGTCCAGGGTCCACAAAGGCATGTGTCACCATTGTGACACTAGCCCCAGTGTCCCTGTAGGCCTGAGCCATTCTTTGGTTGATAAAAGGAGTCTGTCTGTACTTGCCCAGGTTACTGGGGCCTACAGTAGAGGACAAAGCTAAGTCCCCATCACAGATCAGAACAGCCTGAGTAGGTATTCTGACTAGGCCAGAATCCTCCTCAGTTCCCAGGGTTAACCCTACTACACCCTTTTGCTGGGAACCACCACTTACAGCTGAACTAGGGGGTACAGTTGCCTTAGGGGCAATGGTGGCTGGGGGCTTATCCTTTTTGGTGCACTCACTAAACCAATGTGAGTTGGACTTACAATAGTTGCACCATGGTTTCTTTTGGCCATCTTTCTTTTTATCCTTTTTGGGACCACCCTCCCCCTGAGCCTTTTGGGGGCCTGGTGAAGACTTCTGGTCTTTTGGTTTCTGATCATTACCCTTCTGGTCTGCCTTTTTCTGATCACCGCCCTGGTTCTGGTTTTTCTGCTTAACTCTAGTCCTGACCCATCTATCTGCCTTCTTTCCCAATTCTTTGGGAGAAGTCAGATCAGAATCAATCAGGTGTTGATGCAGTAGCTGGTTTTGACAGTTGTTAAGAATTTGTTCTCTCATGATCAAATTATACAATCCTGTATAGTCCTTAACCTTACTTCCCACTAGCCAGCCTTCCAGAGCCTTAGTGGCACAATCTACAAAGCCAGTCCAGTCCTGAGTCTGTGTCTTCTGGGTATCCCTGAACAACAACCTGTATTGTTCAGTGGTTAGGCCAAACCCATCAATTAGAGCACTCTTCAGGACAGTGTAATTGTCTGCATCCTCATCACTAACTGTGAGGAGCTTGTCTCTACCTTTCTCAGAGAAGGAGAGCCACAAGATAGCTGCCCACTGACTTTGGGGTACCTGCTGTACTTTGCAAGCCCTCTCCAAAGCAGTTATCCATTTGTGGATGTCATCCCCACACTTGTAGGGAGGGACAATCTTGCTCAGGTTTCTATTATCATAGTGCCTGTCTCTATCCTTAGGGATATTGCTGCCACCAGTGGGTTCTAACCCACTTAACTTTTGCTCTCTAGCCAGAGCAAGCTTCTCCTTGGCAAGGGCAAGTTCTTCCCTCTCAATCCTCAGATTAGCTTCCCTCATTCTGGCTTCATGCTCTTCTCTCTGTGGGGAAGTCATTCCCCTGTGAGAAGAGGCATTAGAGATGCTAGAGACATGGGAGTGGATGTATTCCCTTGAAGGGGATCTGTCTCTCCTGCTTCTCTGGTTAAGCCCACTTGGGGGTCTGTATGGGGGGACCCCATGCAAACTCCCATGTAAGCTTAGGTTAGCCTGGCTAAGTCTTCCTACTTGGCCCTGGCTGTCTACCTCTTTATCTGAAGTCCCATCTGACTCATCTGTAGTGGGTAGACCCTCCCCTGTACTTAGGGTACCAGCCTGTGAGGTCCTAAGAGCATCATATTCCTCTAGGATCTGTACTAGCTGAAGGAGTGTAGGGTTTGCACCCTGTTTTAACTTTCTGGAGGTACACAATTGTCTCATCTCCTGAAAAGTTAGGGTATCATATCTAGAGGGGATCTTTTTCAGACCTGCCCCTCCTGAGAGAGCATCTCCTTGATCTCCTCCCAGAGACATGATCTAGTGAGGGTGTGGTGTGTGCACCTACCTACACTAGTTGTTTCTACTAAACCTTTCTAGTAGTTGTAGTCAGGGTGTGTTACTCCCTTCAACCTACAACAACTAAGTCCAGTAGGACTTAAGTATTATAATCTATGTTATATGTGCCTAAACAATATCTGTGTGATCTTTCAATTTAGTATCTCAAGATTATAATGGTATTACAACAGCAAGCTCAGATCCCAACCGCTGCTCACCAATGTGAGAAGTTGGCCTGATGTATGATGTCACTAGTTCTAGTGTACACCTTATATCAGTCCAAACAACCCTTATGGTGATTGGTTGTAAAGTCAACCTTATAGACCAGCTATCCTAGTGGTAGCATGGACAAGAGCAGTCTTAGGCTAAACTCTGAAGGGCATGTGAAGCCAGCTGTGCTACCGTATATAATCCCTTGAATACCAAATGAAAGGACACCACAACAGATATATATATAAAATAAAGTTTATTTATTCTAGTCAAACCCTCAGCACTCTTTATGAGATTCGAGGTAAGTACAACACAGTCTTATTCAAGCATACATTAAGTCACACAGGTAAGTAATACAGTTAGGCCCTAGGGGCCACGCAAACCATATACTAAAGAAGTGGTATAAGGACCACTGTCACGGAAATAGAATAGGCCTAGGCCTAGGGAATCGCTGGGGCTACACTACACTACCAACAGTTAGGAAGTGGGAGGCCCACGGGATTCAGGTGCAGAGTAGAAACACTCACGCGTAATGCGTATAGTCAATAGAAATAGTACAGTTTTGAATTAAGCAGTTTAAGGAAACTTCTGAAGCAGCTAGAGAGTCGAGACTCGGAAACTAGACCCTAGGATAGTCACTACCCTTGTGAGCACCGAAGTACCCAAGTTACCTAGCCCACGGGCTGCGGGTGCATAGGTGTGAACTTGTGTCGGGTTTTGTCGTGGACTTCTATGGATGCCTGAAGGAAAGTTGCTGACAGGCAGTCAGTGCAGAGTGTCCGGTGGATCCCAAGGCCGGGATCAAGAAGGAAGGGTACCTGCAAGCAGAAGGGACAGAGTCAAGGTCACTAGCCAGTGACCACGTGGAAACAGGAAGGAACCAGGCGATGTCGTGAAGATTGCAGGTGAAGGGTGAAGCTTGTCGCTGCAGCCACGGGTACCAGGAGACGTCGAGGACGACCAGGACCAGGAGGCGAGCTGTCCCACGAAGGCTCTTGCTGTCGGCGGCGTCGAAGTCGAACTAGGACTCACCAAGCCTTGGCAAGCGGAACCCACGAAGAACGGAGGACTTGCTTCTGGTGCAGACCAGGAAGGTCTGGGGCGCTTCTCTTTTGCAAAGAAGCGGGAGCCAGTCTGGAAGAGCCAAACCAGCAGTGAAGATTTCAAGGTGTGTCGTCACAGAGGCCGCTAGCTAACGGGCAAGCAACCGGGCAGACGCGGCAAGCAGGAAAATGCAGAAGGGCCCCACGCAGGACTCGTGGAGTGTGGGGGGCTGATCTTCGGTGCAGATGGTGCTTGGGGTTGGGGCTTCTCAATCCTCGGTGCACAACTTCGAGGGTACCTCAGAAGCTGCGCTGGAAGATACTCGCCACTTTTCCCAGGTAGCCGATCCCACGTCTCTCGTCGCCTCCACGGATCTCAGCTCGGCTGTGGATGTGGATCAGGGTCGGAGAAGTCTGGAAGTCAAGGCTCTGGTCGGGCTCTGCAGTCGGTCCCTCGTAGAACTTCAGCAAAGCAAAGGGTAGTCTCTTGATGGTGCCTGTTTGCACAGGGTAGCCACTCCTTGGCCACAAGGGAGATTCTTCAGTCTTCTTCTTTCGTCGAATGTCGAAGGTCCAGAGTTTCTGTTCAAGTTGCAGGTTCAGGATAATCTAATCTCCTGGGGCCCAGCTACCACTCTTATACTAATCTGGGGGGCTGGGTTGCCTGCTAGGTCACGCCTTATGGGTGGGACCTGGGAGGGGGGGTGGTTACACCCCCTTCCCTTTGTCCAGTTTCGCGCCAGGACTGGTGTGCCCCAGCACCGGTTTGAACTCGACTATTCATCCCTCCCTGCCCCAATACACTAAGGCCGGTCTGGGGTGGTGCTCGCACCTCCCAAGGCAGGAAACCTATTGTCCAAGCCTCCCGTGCCAGGATCACTCCCAGCAGCAGGAGGTCAGACTTGTGTCGTGGCAGCAGCATCCATTTTGTGATGCTGGGGCTCTGGTTAACTTTAACCGGGTAAGTAGGTTTCAACATGTCTTCTCCCTCTAGAAGGGAGGGATAATATCCTCACCCCCAGAGATGGGATGGGGGTATTATTCCAAAGTGTTAGACACCTTACACGACATGTTTTGATACAGCCATACCATAGTTACTATAACCGTTTAAGATTTTAAGGCACTTTAAGAGTATATGGTAGGCTATATCATAGAACAGCTATAAGGACATGGTTCCGAAAGCTGCAGACAGGCTCAGCTCATGCTAGAGCACCATCTCACATGTTACCAAGCACTCTGCCTCCAGGATTGTTAAGGCCTGCCATAGGAGTGGCTGATAGGTACACATGTGTCTATATGTAAGATAGGTATAGGAATACTACACCTAAGCAATGAGTGATTACACAACCTTGCCCCAGCTGAGTGATCAGCCAGTTGTGTCATAATGGAAGGCCAGGCCAGGGGTGGCACAATACATGCTGCAGCCCCTGGTAGGCCTAGGGTACACCTATGCCCTGGGTACCTAAGGTACACTGTACAGGGGCCAATAAGGTGATCCTATCCAAATGGGTTATGCACCTAAAGTACATAGTATTAATTTAGAGAGAGAACAACAGGGATATATTACTAGATGTGTTAAAATTAGAAGGGTTCTTGAAAATCCCATGGATAAAATATGTCCGTAACACTCTAAAAGGTCTTGGTCACTTAGAGTACTTTACAAACCCTCTAGCTATTCGACAAATAACAAGGAAAAAATTGAGAAAAGAGGGCCTTTCGCTGTTGGATTACAACAGAGCGTCGTCCGAAATTTTAAAACCTACCGTACTTCATAATCAGATGATTTTAACTACTTTTAACATTCAGCCCTATTTAATCTTTGTACCCGGAGTTTATGATAGATTTTTATTAACTAGATTCAGGCTGGGAGTATTTTACAGACTAGTTACCCTGCCTACAAAGAACGATTGGTCTCAACATCTCCCTCTCTGCCCTTGTGATAATAACTCTAACCAATCTATGATCCATGTAATGTTATTTTGTAAATTTTATACCCATCTAAGGAAATTGTATTTGGTACCAGTTTTAAAAAATTTTGGGCTCCGCCAATGTCGACCTGCTTTACTTGCATTACAACAGGTTGAAAATGCGCACATTACTTTTAGAATAGTAATTTATTTGAAGCAAGTCTTGAGACATTGGAACTGTTTGTTCACTTAATCCCTTCTTTGGATACAGTATACGTGAGTTTAATCACGTTTTTAATCTTACAATGTATTTATATCGAGACAATATTTATAATATTTTAGGCTATGAAATGAGGTGTTTTTATATTGGTCTGATATTTTTAACGTTATAAATTATGTATTGCTGTGCTTTTATGATTGTCTTATGTAGCAATCGAATAAAGCTTTTTGACTTGAGTGGGTGAACATTGTATTAAAAGATTCCCTACAAATCAGTAGAGCGAATGAACAATATTAGACAGAGAAGTTAACTGCTAAAGTGAAAACATGTAGATTGACACCACATTCAATGACATTTGGAAGAAGAAAACCGAATACTTATCTAAGTCTAGTATATATAAACAGAGAGGGGGAGAGTATGCAGACATTGATGATTTGATAGAATATGAGAGATGAAAAGTTATAGGTGATTTACTGAATAAGAACAGCCAAAAGCATCTAAGTGAGGGTTGGTGAGATTATAAAGATTGAAAATCTTGTGTTCAAAGCATGATTTTCTTAATTTTTCAGACCAAGGTAGGCAGTGACATTTTTGTTCATTCAAAACCGAAGATTCCAGAATTTGGAACTTGAATAGAGTGGTTGTGGTTTAGAAGTGTTGGGTTAGGTCTGGTGTGTGTGCCCTGAGCGAGAGACAAGAAATTGAAGGAAAAAATAGGTTTTAATTAGACAAGATCAGAAACAGTCTAAGAATAAAGACGAACAAGTGAGGAAGAGGTGCAAAAGGATGGTGAACAGAAAACATTTATAGAACTTTATGTAGTCTGCATTTTAGCTCAACTTGTATTAGTTTTGCTGTCTTACAATTTGTATATATTTATTTTTTACCTATAGTTATGTATCGACTTATTGTGTTTTTTGTAAGTTCTCGTTGTTAACTGTATTGGAGGAAGGTGTCTTGTATTTTCATCAACTAGAACACATATCTAATGTTGTTCTAGAATCTCTTGTAGCATGCTCAGGATGCATAATTACACAATGCATAATTCAGAAGGAGAAAGACAGAGGAAGCTTGAAGCAGATGTGTTTTCCATGGTGGGACGTTTTTTAAGGACTAAACTATTAACTTCGCAACCGTCTCCTGACGTGTTTCTTTCATATGCTGTCATATTGCAAACCTGCTTTTGGCCTATGTTATACTTATGCAATCTGAGCCTATGACATGTGTAACCCAGGTTTACGAACTGGAAATACGATGTTTTTGATGGATATCCCCACTGCCAGAAAGGATTAGTTACTTACCTGTAATCCTAGTTCTCATCCAGGGGTATACTCATCAAAGTCATAATCTATGAATAATCCCCGCCCATGTGCGGGATCCCGGCGCATATAGAAAATACATATATATATATTTATATGCATATGTGAGAACATATACATGCAGCCTAAAATGTTTCAAACATGGCAAAAATGCTGAAATTACAGAGGTTTGCATTTTAGTACCCCTAACCCATAAGGAAAAAAGGAAGCACTAAACCAATTGTCTTACAACAATGCTTTATTGCCATAAAGCAAACTTGTAACTGCAGGCATTTGCCTGTAGGCTGCAGCAGAGTACTAAGAAACAAAGAAAACTGACACCTTGCCTTTAAGGCATTAGAATAGGGGGACCGTGCCTTTAAGACCTGTAGGAGACCCTCTGCTCCCATGATGCACCACAGGTGACAGGTCAGTTCTTTTTGACGGTGCACATGCACCTGAGTAGATCTGCAATCAATAAACAATAACTTGAAGAGAATGCTCGTCCGGGGAGGTGGGTGGTTCGTTTATGACTTTGATGAGTATACCCCTGGATGAGAACTAGGATTACAACCAAGTAACTAATCCTTCTCATCTAGGGGATACTCATCAATGGTCATAATCTATGAATAGAGTAGCAAGTCCATACCCAAAGTCTCGCGGACGAGCAACAGAGCATATAGAACATGAAGTAACATCACATTCAAACAGCAGTTATGCAAATAAATTCCTCAAAGAGGCCTGCCCCACCTGGGCATCGGCCTGCGCATCTGAATCTAGGCAGTAATGGCGTGTAAACGTATGTATCGAGCGCCATGTAGCCGCCTTGCAAATCTCAGATATAGGAACGTTGAGAAGGAGAGCTGTAGTAGAAGCTTTCCCTCTGGTAGAGTGTGCTCATGGTCTGCCCTGCAGAACCTTGTTGGCTAGTTGGTAAGACAAGGCTATACAGGAAACGATCCATCTAGAAATAGATCTTTTGGAAGCAGCCAGCCCGGTATTTTTTAAACCACAATTGACAAAGAGCCGGTCAGACTTTCTAAGTGAAAGGGTTTTATCAAGGTAAAACTTCAATACCCTCCGGAGGTCTAGAGAATGTAAGGCTCTCTCCGGGGAAGTGGTTGGTTGAGGAAAGAAAGTGGGCAACGTGATAACCTGATGTAGAAATCCGAGACCACCTTGGGCAGGAAACTCAGATGAGTCCGCAGCACCACTCTATTGGCGTGGAAAACAGTGTAAGGCTCCTTGCAGCACAGGGCCTGAATCTCTCTTACCCTGCGGGCTGAAGTGATGGCTACTAAGAAAGCAGCCTTCCAGGTCAAATGCTGCAAAGATGCCTTATGGATAGGCTCAAAAGGAGCACCCATCAATTTGGTGAGAACAATGTTAAGCTCCCAGGGAGGCGAAGAGGACCTCACTGGTGGAAACACTTTCTTAAGCCCCTCTAGGAAATCTTTGACCACAGACCGTTGAAAGAATGAGGTCTGGGTAGGGGACTTTCTATAAGCTGTGATAGCAGCTAAGTGGACCCTGATGGAGGAGTGCTTTAGGCCAGACCTTGCCAAGTGCAGTAAGTGTGGAAGAATCACTTGTTCTTGACCTTGAGTCGGATCAAGAGCGTTGTCCCTACACCAAAGGTACAATCTCTTCCACTTGAAGGCATAAGTCTTTCTAGTGGAGGGCCTCTTTGCTTCTCGAAGAATGTCCATACAGTCAGCCGAAAGGTCCAGATGTCCGTACTGGATGACTTCAGGAGCCATGCAGTCAACCGAAGGGAGGGGAGGTTGGGAAGGAACACTCTCCCCTCGTTCTTGGTCAATAAATCCGGGAGGCAGGGCAACCTCCGGTGTGGAATCTCTGACAGTTGAAGGAGATCTGGGTACCACCACTGGCGTGGCCACTCCGGTGCTATCAGGATCATTCTGGTGTTGGTCCTGTAAAACGTCTGCATGACCGCCGGGATTAGAAGGAGAGGAGGAAAAGTGTACAGCAATGTCTGCGACCAGCTGATCAAAAGTGCATTCCCCCGTGATCCCTGCTGGGGGAACCTGGAGGCGAAGACGGGGCATTTCTTGTTTGCCGCGTATGCAAACAGATCGATGTCTGGCACTCCCCATTGCCGGAAAACCTCCTGA
Source organism: Triturus cristatus (assembly GCF_964204655.1). NCBI lineage: Eukaryota > Metazoa > Chordata > Amphibia > Caudata > Salamandridae > Triturus > Triturus cristatus. The sequence goes on from NC_140585.1 coordinate 268,344,554, forward strand.
GCGACGTCTTCGTTGAGCACCCAGTCGTGCGCTTCTATGAAGTCTCTGTTGAGGCCGTCTGCCTGCACGTTCAGGGTTCCTGGCAGGTGGACTGCGATGATTGAGAGGCCTCTCGCCAGCAGCCAATGCCAAGTGGATTGGGCTTCCAGAGACAGGACTCGTGACCTGGTGCCTCCTTGGTTGTTCAGATAGAACATAGTTGATGTATTGTCTGTCTGAATCTGAATGTGGCTTGATTGAAGAGACGGGTACAGGGATTTGAGCGCAGATGGACCGCCAGTAGTTCCGAGAAGTTGATGTGATAACTTCTTTCTGTCTTGGACTAGAGACCTTGTACCTGAAGCTGGACGATATGAGCCCCCCAGCCTTGCATTGAGCCATCTGTGACCACTGTCCGTGTTGGAGGCACCTGATGAAAAAGGACTCCTTGTAGCAGGTGAGAACATTTCCCTGACAGCTTGGTGGAGAGAGATACGATCTTCCCAGCGACCTGACCTCTGAGACCATTGATCCTCGAGCGCCTGTTGTAAAGGCCGCATGTGAAGACGTGCATTGGGTACAATGTAGATGCACGAGGCCATCAACCCCAGTAGCGAAGACACTTGTCTGGCTGTGGGAAGTGCAGGGTCGAGAAGAGTTTGGCACTTGAGAAGCATTGATGATAACCTCTCCTACGAAGGACACACGCTTGCCTCTGCGGAGTCCAGGGAGGCGCCCAGATAGTGTATTCGTTGAGTGGGTTTGAGGACCGACTTTTTGTAGTTGACTTGCAACCGCAAGGAATGCAGCAGGTTGAGGCAGTACGAGAGATGGCTCTGGAGTAGCACAGGTGTGGAACTTTTCAGGAGCCAGTTGTCTAGATAAGGATAGACGAAGATCTTCCGCCTGCGGAGGAAGGCATCCACAACCGCCATGCACTTGGAGAATGTCTGTGGGGCGGATTTGAGGCCGAACGGAAGCACTCGATACTGGTAGTGGTGACGAGAGACCTGAAACCTGAGGAATTTGCGATGTTTCACTGAGACAGGAATGTGGAAGTAGGCGTCCTGCAGGTCGATGGCACACATCCAGTCTCCCTGGTGAAGGTGCGGAAAGATTTGATGCAAGGCTAGCATTCTGAATTTTTCCTTTCTGATATACCTGTTCAGCAGGCGCAGGTGGAGGATAGGTCTGTACTCTTTGGTTACTCCTCTCTTTTGAACTAGAAAGTAGCGGGAGTATACCCCTGGTTTCTTTGTAGAGGTGGGACTTCCTCTATGGCCCTCTTGGAGAGGAGAATAGATACTTCGTCCTGTAAAAGCCGATTTTGAAGTTGAGGAAGGTGCTTCAATTGCGGGGGCACTTGCGGAGGGGGAGACTTGAAGCTTAGCAAGTAACCATGCTGCACAATATTCAGCACCCATTTGTCTCTTGTTATGGTTTCCTACTCTTCCAGGTGAAAAACGATACTCCCTCCTACCGGGGTGGCTAACGGGCGCGGAGGAAGTAAAGCCTCACTGTTTGGGAGGCTGCTTCAAGGTGGACTGCTGCTGCTTGGTGTTCCCTCTTCCTCTGCCACGACCCCTCTGCTGGAATTGGGGCCTCTGCTGGTTCTGGGAGGACCATTGAGGGGTTTGAACCCTCTGCTGAAAGGAACGTTTGTCACCTTGACGAAAGCGTTTCCGATATTCTTTGCGCTTCTCCAGCCCAACAGCCTTGACAGTATCCAGTTCTGTCTTAATTTTATTCATTTCGTCATTGGTGTGAGCCCCGAACAAGGAAGAGCCGTTAAATGGTAGGTTTAAAATCTTCTTCTGCGCATCAGGCTTAAGGCCTATTAGTCGCAGCCAGGCTGAGCGCCGAGAACAGACGTCATGGAAGTAACCATGAGCGGCGAGATCTGAAGCATCTGCTGCCGCACTTATGATTTGATTGGCTACCAGACCACCTTCAAGAAGAATTTCGAAGTCTTCTTTAGGGAGCTTTTCAGTGAACCTTGAGAGGGAGTCCCAAAGAGATCGGTCATATAGCCCGAGAAGGGCTGAGGCACTTGCAACTTTCATGTAAGAAGCCGACGTATTGCACATTTTCCTGCCATAGGAGTCCATCTGCTTACTGTCCTTCTCTGGTGGGACAGAAGATGACACAGACGCTGAGTGAGACCTCATGGCAGCCGCCACAATGACTGAGTCCGCTGGTGGATGAGCTCTGATGAATAAGGGATCCTCGGCTGGGGCCTTATACTTTTTGGCGATCCAGGAAGGTACGGAGCCCACTGTAGCAGGGGTGAGGAATGTGGCCACAGCTGGTTCCAAGAGTCCTGGCACCAAAGGAAGCAGTGGTCTGGGAGCTGTGCGATGGTGTAAGGTGTCAAAGATGATCGATGTGGCAACCACAGGGGTGTGCAACGTGATGTTCAGTTTCTGCGCACCCCTACCCAGGACATCGGAGAAGGTGGCGATGTCATCGATGGGAGACACCCGCGATGGAGGAGTCGAGGAAAAGGTCGGAGAATAGTCCCGGGCCGAGGACCTCGTGGAGGAAGACCATGTGGGCGATCTTGTGCGTCGTCTCTTGTGGGGACGGTCGTGATGAGAACTGCGATGAACCCTGGACCCTGATCGGTGTCTAGAAGGTGATCTTGGTCTTCTGGAAGGAGACGGACGATCTCTGGACCATGATCGGAGTGTGGAAGGCGATCTTGGTCTACTGGGAGGAGACTTGCTTCTCCGCGGGGAGATCCTAGAGGGCGAATAAGTGCAAGAGTAGTCCTAGCACAGACTTCTGCAGTCACCTGTACCCATATCTTCCAGCCAGCGAGGCGAGAGACCATACTTTTCTGCAGCTTTAGGAGATTTCTCCAGAGAAATTTGCACTCTGCAGTCCTGGGGATGATGACTGGTTTCCAGATGACGATCTGGACCTGGACATCACTTTACGCCGGGTCTCCTCTGTGGCTGCTGCAGTTTTATACCTCGACGTCGAACGCCTCGACGTCGATGAAGTCTGCGTCACCATCGGCGTCGATCGAGGGGTCGGCTCTGGGAACGCCGTTCTGCTCTCGACGGTGGTCTCGACGATGCGGAGACCTCGACGTCGACCTTCGCCGTAGGCCTGGCGATCTCGACCTTAGCCAACGGGCTGGTGATTTTGACGTCGACCTCCCATGACGTTGAGTCGGCGACGATCTTCTTGACGCCGAGTGATGGGACTTCGACGACCCCCTCGAGGATGGTGGAGAGTGTCTCAACGTCGACGGAAGCCTTGTCGTCGACGGAGACTTTCCAGGTCTCATAGGACCAACAGCCTTCGAGCCCGAAGTGCTGTGCCTCGACGCCGACTTACTTGCATGCGGCGGAGGATCTCGACGTCGAGATGGTGATTCGTCTCTTGACGCCGAAGAATGTCTGGGTCTTTTCGACGTCGACAGCGAATCTCCTGGAACCTTTTTCTTCCTGGACTCAGGAGAGGTGGTATGTCGCCATTTTCGGTGTTGTTTGGCTGAAGAAGGCTGCCAGTACCATCTTATTGCCACAGGAAGGGCATTTCCTGAATAAGGCAGACATTCTGACTGGAAAAAAATAGTGGTAAACCAAAAAACCAGCAGAATAAGCCTTAAGGAGTCAGAAAATGTCGAGTTTTCTGAGAAAATCAGAAGAAAATCACTTTCAGTCAAAAAACTGAAGAGCTCAAGTTCCAGGATCCTCATAGAAGGAGCCGGAAAAAAGAACTGACCTAACTGTCACCTGTGGTGCATCATGGGAGCAGGGGGTCTCCTACAGGTCTTAAAAGCACGGTCCCCCTTCTCTAATGCCTTAAAGGCAAGGTGTCCGTTTTCTTTGTTTCTTAGTACTCTGCTGCAGCCTACAGGCAAATGCCTACAATTACAAGTTTGCTTTATGGCAATAAAGCATTGTTGTAAGACAATTGGTTTAGTGCTTCCTTTTTTCCTTGCAAATCTATGTAATTTCAGCATTTGTGCCATGTTTGAAACATTTTAGGCTGCATGTATATGTTCTGACATATGCATATATATGCATATATATATATATATATATGTATTTTCTATATGCTCCGGGATCCCGCACATGGGCGGGGATTATTCATAGATTATGACTATTGATGAGTATCCCCTGGATGAGAACGTTAATATTCTTCAAGCTGTTCTTGCACAAGGATAAGACTGCCTTTGGATTTTACAGTCTTTTATACTGAAAGTACGAACTAATTTTCATTTCTTAAGCTGAGGAAACTCTTCACAGTTTAAATGGCACAACAATTCAGAAGTTTTACCTAGTAAATACAAGATGATTTAGACCTTGTTAGCAAATGCTTGCAACACTTCTCACCAGACACCAAACAGCCATTATGATTAGGTGGATTGTCCTCTGCCAATCCAAATCCGACAATATCAGGGGTTTCTCACATTTATTCTGATTCCTCCAGAGGGAAGGCAACGTCTGTGATCTTCAAAGACCTTTTTACAAACATTGATAGAGAAGCAACATGGGGTACGTGACACACACTCTATAATCATTATTCCCTGAAAGCAATTGTTCATGAAAGGGTGTGGCTTTTGGCAGAGGTGCTGCACGGATTATTTGTGTGAGGCATACTGCCCCCCTATCTGCTGTTTTAATTTGTCGAGAAAACGAGATATGTAGGAGGGTGAGCAACTGCTACGAGTACTAGAATTGCTTTGAATGTAACGGAATGCAAAATTGGTGTCGCATCACTTTTTTTGTTTGGACCAGCATTATTGCTCACATTTGTATTTGCTAATACATCTTTGTTGTACATTAAGCATTATTTATATGGCATTTTCCCTTTTATGCCTAAACTGTAACGAGGGATGCATGATCTGTCAAAGAACACATATGTAACAGTCTTTTTTTGTTTTCTTTTTCAGGAGAGAAGTGTAGCAGCCTGAACAACATTTGCTTTTACCTCTCGCCATTACCTTCCTCATCTCATTATGATGGCATCAATGTTTCGTAGTGAGGAGATGTGCATGATGCAGCTACTTATGCCGGAGGATGCAGAGTTTGGCTGCATTGCAGAGCTCGGAGAACTGGGGCTTGTGCAGTTCAGAGATGTAAGAAAAGAAGTTTGTTTTTGTTTTGAGAGGTATGGTGAGGAGTGACAAGGGGTGAGGTACGAAGTGATAATAGTTTGGCATTAGGCTTTAGATCGCTACTTTTAATACACTTCCTGTACTTGAAAGTTTTACAGAAAACTAATCAAACGTTTTCTACCAGAGCTTTGTTGATTTTTGCGTTTACGTTTTTATCGTAGTGTTTCCTATTGTAGGTTCTTGCTGCAAGACAGTCGTACTTGACAAGTCTTGCCGCAGGGATTTTGTATATGTGGAAGATGGCTATCTTCAGCTTCACGCATCTTATGAACCCTTTAGCCTTCATTATCTCATGAGCTAATTGCATTACCTCATGCTTGCCTCCCACCTCATTCTGAGTAAAATAGCCGCATGCAATATTTACCGCATGCGAAGATCTTTGTACATGGTAAATAATGCACGCAAAATTAACCCTTAGTGGACTTTATCCAGCATCCAATTATTTTTTTTGTGTGTTAAATACTTCATGCTTGCAAGTTGAGCAGTGTGCTTTTTTTACGCCCTGTGAGGAAGATCCCAAACCTTTTCTTTCCTGCCTTTTGTTCAGGCTGTATGTGCCTAGAAACACTACATTTTGTGATGACTTTATCTATTCCCTAACATCTTTAGACGTTCTTCACCTTTTTCCAAATTTATTGATAAGCCAAGCATTTTTTTCATGTTTTCCCCTTAAGGTTATTTATCTTTTTTTCGACCATCATGACTGCACATTTTGAGAATTGCCCAGCCTGTTGTGGTAAAATGTCTTGTGGTGTGTGTTTGTGTGGTCTGTTCTGTTCTGAGCCTGAGATTGTTCGGAATGATTAAAAAATCAGGTTCTACATCGTAGGATCTTCATTGATAGTTACAGATGGAGATTTACAGACAAAAATACACCTTGAAAACATCGCCATTCTCATCGACACTGATCTTTGCCGTAAAGGGTATCAAGAGGTTCAGCGCTTACTTGCTCTTCTTTGAAAGAAGGTGCGACGTTGTCACATCACCATCGACGATCGCCATCAAAATCGACTTCAAGAATATCAGTGTCTCTTTCGACATCGATGCCAATGATCTCAGCAGCACCGGCTTCTTTGCCGTCACACAGCACTCATTTGATATCAATGGTAACGCACATGACGTTGAAAAGACATACATTACAGTTGCACCAGATGTCAACAAATCCTTCTCCCTCGACTTCGAGTTTCATAAGTTTTACTCTTCTGCACCAGGGTTGTCTGGATCACCTTCTGCTCATTCTACCTCATCTTAAGCAACCTGTGATCCAGTTTTTCAAATGGATGAACCTCACTGCCCGTTGAGAGCAGTCATACCTTTAGAGGATTCCTTGAAGACACACTTTGATCCCTTTGTCCTCTTACCAGTGAAAAGAGCATCAATGGCAACTTCTATTTCCACAATCTGAAAATGGAGACTTCCTACCCCAACTAGTACAACATCACAGAGAACACCCTTTAACTGTAGGGGTGTATCCTATTCCAGATGAAAATCAAGATCTCCTTATTCTGATTCAACACATACCACCAGTACTCCAACGTCACCACTACAGTCACCTTGTAGATTATCTTCTGTAGATGATATCTAAAAGAATATTTTTATACCAAAAACAATTGGCTTGAAGTTTGGTCTTTGAGTGTGTGAATTCATTTGCTGACCGAGTGTGTACAACAAATGCTTAACACTGTCCTCTGATACTGCCTTACTGCTCGACCACACTACCACAAATAGAGAGTGAGTTACTATCTAACTTTACCTCTGCCTACCTTTGGGGATCCCCTAGACTCTGTGCACACTATACCTCACTTTGGTATAGTATATACAGAGACAGCTTCCTACACCGGGTTAAGACATACATTTTTCTTCCAGAATGTCCAACAGACCAGGTAGAATAAGTTTCAGAGCTGCCTATGCTTGTAGCATTTCAAGAATGCCAGAAATTGTAAGTAAGTAAGAATATTTTATTTTCTAGAACCAAGCAAACCTGGCACAGGTAAGTTGATAAATACTTTTCAGTAAATATACAGTTTGAAATTCAATTGTAAATGTACTTTGAAATGGTTACAGTTTGAATTACTGGTAATGCACTACTGTGAAATGCTGTACATATACTTTGTATCGACTTTGCAATGAAAATTACAGGTAAGTTACTTTTACGTTACTTTTGAGATAACTTTTTCTACTCGGTGTGATATGCCTAGATATCACACTGGGACATTTCCTAGAGAAAAGGTAAGTAAAATCAGTTTTGCACAATTGTTATTTTTGAGGTTTCCATACAAATCAACTCCACACTTAAAACATTTTTCAGAGAAAAACAGTCAATAGGTTCCTATGGAGAGAAATTAAGTTAATGGTTACCCGGTAAGTAATTGGTCTTTGGAGTTGAGCTTCTAGGGTTAGAACAAGGGTTCCGCCAGGGTCAAGAATGCTCTCTCGTTACACCCTCAGCAGCACTAGGGCGGCCGAGTGCTGAGGCCCAATGTTATCCAATGGGGGAAAGGGGGCCTCCGGTTGGTGGCTGCTGGCTAGCAGGCCACTCGTCTGTGGGAGCAAAGCTCCTGGACATTATCTCAGAGCAAATGGGGAAACAAAGTAGCACCAAAGGTGCACCCTTAGCGGCACTAGGGCGGCCGGGTGCAGGGTGCTATTTCAACGTCGGTGGCCCTGTTGGTTTCAATGGGGAACCTCCGGTTTGCAAATGCACTGCAGGCTCGGGGACGAAGGACTTCTGGGTGCGACCACCACTTCGAGAGGTAAGTTGGGAAGTTAGGGGTTGGTTAGGCACCACGGTTTGGACACACAAGGCCGTGGGGCGTCGGGTGCAGGGGTGCCTTTTGGGGTAGGATCTTCTTACCAGCTCCTGGTCGCGGTTAGGGGGGCCATCTGGATTTAGACTCCAGGCGTCAGCTTGAGGCTTGAGGCAGGTCAGGGGTCGCCGGATCTTGGGTCATGATCGCCGGGGTGACTTCCTCATGGTGTTTGCCCACTTGAGCTCGGGCCGTGGACGTCAGGTGCAGAGTGGGCGGATCCGCGGTGTCCTGCGGGAGCCAGAGGTTGCAGATGAACAAATCCTGTGTTCACGAGAGACAGAGTCTTTGTAGTTGAAGGCAGGCAGGTCCTCCGGGGTTTTCGAGGTTGCCGGCTGCAGGACACACCGGTATTTTGCAGGAGCAGGTTCGAGGGGGAGATAGGCCGGTAGGGCTGGGGCCAAGTCAGTGGGCGTCTTCATCTTGTCAGTGGATGTCAGTGGGCGTCTTACTCTTGTTAGCTGCTGCACGGCTGTTTGGTCCTTCTTCTTCTTCTTGCAGGTTCTTGTCTGAGGAAGCAAGGTTCAGGGGTGCTCCTAAATACTATATTTAGGGGCGTAACAGGTAGGTAAAAGGCAAGGACCAATGGGTCCCTTTCTTGAGGTGGGTACACCCCCTATTAAGCCACCCTCCAGTGGGAGGGGGGCATGAGCCTGTCCCTGGTTAGCTGAGGCCCCCCATCTTCAAGATGGCATGGACTGAGAGTTGTGCTTCACCTCGACTCCCCCACCTGAGGGGTGGAGTTGGCAGAGGTGGGCACACCTCTCTTCCTCACTTGTTTTTCCCGCCGGTTCTACCGCCCAAAGTAGGGGTCAGAACCAGTGGGGACCAGTTGCTGAGAGCAGCAAGTGGCCTGTGGAAGCTCACAAAGGCGGCAAGCCTTTGAAGCTTCCCCTTTGTGAACCCTGCCCATCCTGGGTAGGAGGCTTGGCACCTCGTCCCAGGATGTGCATTTTCAGGCCCCAGAGAGCAGCAGACTCTCGACCCAGGGGTCCAGAAACATGTCTGGTGGTGGCAGCTGAAAGCAGCCACTCATCCTGGACACTAGTGGTAGGTTAGTTTTCAGAGGGCATCTCTAAGATGCCCTTTGTGTGCATTTTTGCATTAAATTCCATACTGGCATCAGTGTGGGTTTAATGTGCTGAGAAGTTTGATACCAAACTTCTCAGTTTTCAGTGTAGCCATTATGTAGCTGTAGAGTTCGTAATGACAAACTCCCAGCACCATATACTCTTAATGGCAGCACTGCATTTACAATGTCTAAGAATGGACTAGGGGTACAGGGCTCATGCACCAGTACGCTCATCACTGGTATAGTGCACTCAGCTAGAGGGGTGATTAATATATGCAAGGGCAGTGGGTTTAGGCATGGCACACGTAGGTGTGTGCCATGGCGCCTCTTCACTTTGTTCTGCACCAAAACACGCAGCCTGCAAAGGCAGTGTGTGTCTGTAGAGGTACAGGGCCTCTAAGTGTGGCTCAATAAGTGCTGCAGCCCTTAGAGGCCTCCCTGGATACCTGTGGTACCATTTACCAGGGGCTGACCTGTGGCCAGAGATACCAATTTGGTTAGTTTTGTGGAAAGAACACAGTCCCTGGGAATCTGATTGGCAGGGACCCAGGGCACATCAAGTAAAAGTGCATCAGTAGTCTGGCAAACATTTGGGGGGTTACTGCAACAGAAACCCACTTTCCTACACCCGGCAACTGTTATAGTCGCCACTCCAAGATTTCTAAAGAAATATAAACTATCCCAACAAGATCCTGATTTTCTCAGAATAGATCCTAAACCTGATTCCGTAATTTTTACGGAGTTAGACGGAAACTTGCTACTGCTCCAGAATCTACTGCTCCTCTGCTCTTCCTTGCAGAGCAAATGCCAAAGCTTCGTGTCGAGGTACTACTATCTGGAAACTCTGGGGAATGCCCTATCGATCAACTGATCAGGCAGATTTCTCTACGCCTTTCCGCCAGTTCCCCTAATCCCGGGAGTCCTCATCAAGCTGTCACAGTCACGGGTCAAGATGATACTCATAGCCCCGGAGTGGCCATGTCAATGATGGTTCATGGACCTCCTTCACCAGTCTATCCGTCCACATCTCAGGCTTCCATGGAAAACAGATCTGCTGACGAAGTTCAGAGGTCAGATGGTGCACCACAACCTCTCCTCTTTGAATTTGGCAGCATGGCTCCTGAGCTCATGCAGTATGGACACTTGAACTAACCTCAGGACTGCATGGAAATCCTCAAGGAAGCAAAGCGGCCTTGCACACGTTCCGCTTATGTTCATAAATGGAAGAGATTCTGTATTTGGTGTTCATCGAAGAATGAGGATCCTACCCTTGCGAGGAAGATGTCATCCTTCCAAATTTGCTCCATCTGGAACAATCAGGCCTTCAATTTTCTTCCTTTAAGGTTCACTTGGCAACCCTAACTACCTTCAAGAAATACTGTTCAGAAACTTCCTTTTTCAGAATTCCTGTCATCAAAGATTTCCTGGAGAGTTTGATGAAGGTTTTTCTCCCATTCGAAGTCCTTCTCCTCCTTGGGAGCTTAATGTGGTTCTCTCTCGTCCTATGCAGGAACCTTTTGAATCCATCCATAAGTTGTCTCTTCAGCATCTGTCTTGGAATACGGCTTTCCTTGTTGATTATTAAATCTGCCTGCAAGGTTAGTGAAATCCAAGCACTTTGCTGTCAAGAGCCATGTACAGCATTTCATGCATCTAAGGTAGTCATGAGGACTCATCCGAAATTTCTACCTAAGGTGGTTTCAGATTTCCATGTAAATCAGACGGTCTCTTTACCTACCTTTTTAAAGCATCGATCCAGCTGAGAGATCTCTTTATTCCCTGAATGTTAGATGGGTAAAACTAAGGATCTACGGAGACCTGACCAGTTATTTGTAAATTATGTCTCCCTCTGTACAGGTCTAGTGGCTTCTAAGCAGTCCATCTCCAAATGGATTGTTTCCTGCATCTTACTCTGTTACCAAAAAGCTAATACATCTCTGGCTGCTAAGCCTAAAGCTCATTCTACCAGAGGAAAGGCAGCTACTGGGGCTTAGCTCTGAAATATTCCCATTGCAGAGATATGCAAAGCAGCTACCTGGAACACTACTGCCTGGACTCGGATGCCAAGGCAGATGCTAAACTAGGGCAGGCTTCACTAAGGAACCCATTTGCTTAAATCTGCATCCCTTTTCTCTATGCCTCTTCCACCACGTTCTATAGGGATGGGTTTGCTAGTCTATTCAAGTGCTTATGACTATACAAGGAAATCCCGTATGAGAGAAGGAACAGTTTCTTACCTATAACTCCAGTTCTCTCGTAGAGGTATTTCCATGATAAGTTATAAGTAACCCTCCCTCCTCCCCATTGGAATAGACAGAGGGATCCATGACATCAAACATGCATTCACTTCTCATCACCGTTAAAAAGAACTGAAGTAACTGCCTCTAGTTGTGCATGATGGGATACTGGTGTTCTATGGATTGTTAAAGGCACCGCTTCTATTTTAAGACATATAATGGCCACCAAAGGGGCTTTTCTGTCCTCTCCTTTCATCTCTTATCATGAAAAAAGGAGTTTTGTGAATGGGATTTTTCTGTGTGTTAAAAACTACAAAAATTGCACAAAATATAGTATACTGGCTCCCTATTTTTCACTTAAAGCTGAAGATGCGGCCAGTGTAGCCTGTGTATTTAGGCTGCATTATTGTCTCTCTATCTCTCTAGGGTCTTTACAGGCCTTCCTGAAGAAAGGTGAATAATTCCCACTTAAGAAGATAGATCTAAAGAAGTGCTCCGGGGTCCCTGCACGTGGGCTGGACTATTCAAGTGCTTATGACTTATCATGGAAATACCCCTACGAGAGAACTGGAGTTACAGGTAAGAAACTGTTCCTGATTTTTATTATACACACTCACTAACACCTTGGTATATCTCCTACCCGGAGATATCAACACAATACACACAATAATTCAAATATAAAACAGGTAAGCGAGCACACATACATAGTGGTCTCCAGAGGGAGACCAATCCATATACTAAAGAAGTGGAATGCAAACTGCAACTGAAGTCGGGACTTGAACCAGAAGACTCAGAAGAGCGGTGGACCCATGGAACCACCCAAGGTAAGTGCCCAGGAACCTAACGGAGGCTGTGTGTAGAGTACAAACACAGCTGTCTGCTCAATACAAGTCGATGGGAAAGTCGTGTTTGCAGTTTTTAAGAAAAAGGAACCTTCCCAGTGGACCCTGAAGAAACCCTGTAGATGATGGAAGTTTGGAGAGTCACGCCACCCGTGGCTACCCCAGGAACCAGGCTACCTGCACCAGGGAAGCCTGGTGTATAGGTGTGAAGTGACGTCAAAAACCGCCATAGACCACAAAGGAGGACTTTTTGAAAAGATGCCGCTGGCGAAGAAGGTGAAAGAGTCCGGTGGAATCCAAGGATGGATTCCTGAAGAGAAGTACCTGCAAGCAGAAGTGACAGAGTCTATGCCACTCGGAAGTGACCAGGAGGCATGGAAGACCAATGATCACCGATGACCAAAGATGCAGGAGTCATGACAGTGACCTTGTCGCTGCAGCTGAGGGCCAGGCGACGCTGTGGAAGACCAGGTGCCATTCACAAGCTGTCCCACGTCGGAAGTCAAGAACTAGGGGTTCCGTGTCTGGTGGGAGCACCAACAAGCCTTGGCAGCAGCAACAGATGTGGTAAAAGAAAAAGGTGCAGCTTTGGGACCAGCAAGGTCCAAGGGACTCGCCAAGTGCAGGAGAGTAAGAGCAGGCCCAAACAAGCAGGGGAGACCACTGAAGCTGAAGTGGACCCTTAAGAGGACCCACAGGCCAAAGGCACAGGAGTTGCAAGAGGACTTTGAGCCGCTTACCAAAGATGCAGGCCCATGGTGCAGAGGATGCAATGAGGACGAAGATCTTAGTTGGAAGAGCTGCTGGAGCTTTTTGTAGCCCGAACGTCTCTGGAGAACAGTCAACAAGCCTTGGCAATGGTAAGTCGGCGTGGTGCACAGGGGTTCTGTTCCATCGGTTCCGATGTGGGATACTGGCCTCAAACTTGCTGAGAGGACAGGTCAGGCCATGAGGGAGTTGCAGAACCACCACCTGTGTTGCTTAACCATCAGAGTCCGTGGAACGGCAGGAGCAGCAGACCGGCCAGCTTCGTTGTGGTGCCTGCAGATGCAGGGGAGTGACTCCTTCACTCCAAGGCAGATTACTTTGGGTGTCTTTGATGCCCACAGGCCTGGACAGGAACCTGGAGGGAGCACAGACAACATGGAAGACTGGCAGGATGACGAGACCAGGAGCAGCAGGAGTCTTCCTTGATGCAGTCTCAGTTCCAGGTTCAATGAAGTCCAAGGTGCCCAGACAGTTAAAGTTAAAGTGGTTTCGGGTTTGAATCTTGTCCTACGAGGAATCTGGAGAGCCACACACAGGTAAGCTCTTACGTGCCCTATGGAAAGGGTTGGTACAATTCAAGGATCCCTCACATAGGAAGGGCTGGACAGAATGGAAGATATTCCCATGTCCTTTGTCCAGATTCGTGCCAGAGTGGGAGCTAACGGCTCCCTTAACTGGCTCAAATTGGAATATGCAAGGAGGGCCCTAAATGTGCCCTTCAAAGTAGTCTGGTGGTGCTGGCAAACACCATCATCCCAGCCCAATTCACTAAGGGCCAGATGTGCGACCTTTTTTGTGGTCGCAAACAGGAAATCGGCCCGTTTGCGACCACAAAATTGGTCTGGCCCATTTACAAACCCTGTTTTGCGAGTCGGTAACCAATTACGGACTCGCAAAATAGGGGTTGCAACTCACTATTAGGAAGAGGCATGCCAAGGGCGTCCCTTCCTAATAGCAAGTCCAAATGGTATGTACCATTGTTTTGCAATCACATTTGCGACTGCAAAACACTCACAGTTTACCACCTACTTCAAGTAGGTAATAAGCCACTCCTCCTGAAAGTGGCAGGTGCATTCTTCAAGTCAGACGCATCACAATAAATTGATAAGGCCCAATAGGGGTTGTAAATGCTGTTTTTGGCTTGACATTCTCAGAGAGTCTGATTTGCCAGCAGTCAGGTCCAATGTACCAAGATACTTGGCTGAGGCCAGAGTATCAATTAGCTCATCTTCCCTGGGATTTGGGTGGGTGTCAGTCCTAGTGACTGCATTGAGACCTCTGTAGTCTAAATAAAACCTCATCTCTCTATTACCATCTTGGGTGTGAGGTCTTGGCACAAGGACTACTGTACTAGCCCAAGGGCTATCCGAAGGTTCATTGACCCCTAACTGTAGCATCTTTTAGCCCTCAGTACTAATGCAGTCTCCGACATGGTCAGGCTGTCTGTAAATGTTATTCTTCACAGGCAGACTGTCACCTGTGTCCAAGTCATGGATACACCAGGTGGTTTGACTGGGAGTCAGAAATAACATGTGGAAAAACTGATTGAGGACTTTCCTGCTGGTCAATGAGGTTGCCTGCCAAAGCTCCTCCATCAGCTGACCCATCAACAGTGTCCTGAGAGAAGGGATCAGGGTGAGGGGCACTCTCATCCTCATCAGTGGCCATGAGTAAGTTCATGTCAGCCTTGTCAACAAAAGGTTTTGGGCAGTTCACAAGGAGTACCCTCTAGCGACTTCTCGGAGTACCTAGGTCAACCAAATAGGTGACCTTGCCTTTTTTCTCACGAATGGTGGGGGGGCCACTCCACATGTCTGGGCCACAGACTCCAACACCTACACCTTTTGTCCTGGGTGGTAAACTGTCAGAACAGCCTTTTAGTCATGCCAAGCTTTCTGAAGATCCTGAATGGCCTCAAGGATTTTGCTGGCCTTCTTTATGTACCCAGTGTCTTCAGACGTGGGGCCAGTGAAAATGAGGGACACGCCTGTCACAAGTCTCGCTTTGCCCAAGATGTCCTGCAAGGGGAATATCATGTGCTAGGGTTAGAAGACAACCCCTGAACCTCTGAGGTATTAACAACATCCTGGTGGCACCAGGCTTGGGGTCTTTACTCTCAGAGAACAGAAGCCCATCTTCCCAATAGATCTTATGGGACCCACTGACATTCCATGCTTCCTTAGCAGCAGCTTGTTGTTTGAGCTGTTCAGGAGAGGGACAGAATTTCTGCTCCAAACTCACATCTTCCCTGGAAGGGCCCCCTTACCCCATGAACTCTGTCTGGTCCTGCCCAAGTTCCTCTGTGACAGTTCATTCACAGTAGCTGAGGTCATCTCCCGCAGAAGACTGACTCACATTGGGAGTTAGTTAGGAGCATAATTCAC
This sequence comes from Triturus cristatus, assembly GCF_964204655.1. Classification (NCBI taxonomy): domain Eukaryota; kingdom Metazoa; phylum Chordata; class Amphibia; order Caudata; family Salamandridae; genus Triturus; species Triturus cristatus. Next base: position 268,359,777 of record NC_140585.1, read on the forward strand.
TACCCGTCTTGCTCCTTTTCTTAGGAGCCAGGTGGTCCATTCTATCAGCTTCCAGTGCTCTCTCAGTGCCTAGCTGTTTTTTTGAGCCCTGCTGAAAGCAAATGCACTGGACGAGATTCCTATTATCTCTGCATGGGTCCTTAACTCCACCGCAGAGCAAGCCGAAGTTTCCAAATCATTGCCCAATAGACAATGTGCAGGTAGGTCTGGGGAAACCACTACTCTTTTAAGGCCAATTACTCCTCACCAGCTGAGATTACCAACTGCCACAGTGTAATCAGTCCTGACATTGCTGGTGTTTGTCACTTGGTAAAACATACCAAGTATGATTTGTTCAGGAGACACATGTTTCTCTGTCACCTTTGCGGCACTGGCCCCTGTGGTCCCTGTAAGCCATAGCTTCTTGACAATTGATCAAAGGCTGCAGCCCATGGGAATTCCTGGTGTACCTATGCCCAGGGTACCTTAGTAGAATATGTTAGGGACTTACATGGGTACACCAGTTACCAATTGGGAAGGTACAAAACTACTGACCACTGTCAAATTTATAGAGGAAGCACAGTGACTGGGGTCCTGATTACCAGGATCCCAGCCAGACTAGTCAGAAAACAGAATAACACCAGCAAAACATGGGGGTAACCCTGAAAGCTGATCCTACTTTCCTACAGTGTGGAATTAAGAAAATGAGCATAACAAACACTATTTATGTCTACTGGCCACAATACCCACCTGTGTGGACCTGAAAGTGTGGGATTAAATGTGTCATTCAGCACCATACTATTGAGTTGTATTTCAGTATAATTTGGCAAACGTTGCCAATTATCGAAGTGAGCATTTCTTTAATTTTTGCCAGTCCCAGTCATATAGTCTGTTGGACGGTGTCATTCCCCAAAAATTATTTTGTTGGAATTAAACATGCTCGAAACAATGTTTCCGTCCCCTGAACTTGTCAAAGTTTGGTTCCCCAAATTGTGTCCTTTCAATAATCATAGCCTTTAAGGAGTAGCTGGGTGACAAACTAAGCTGTACATATTAGCTTAGTCTGTGTAAGCATTTATTTTTGGTGAGGTAAGGACCAATTTGAAATAATATGATGTAGGATTTGAAGTGTCATATCCTGAAAAATACGTACATTTGTCAATGTATTTTGTAACTCCCTTTGTGGGGAAGTCAGACAGTGTTTCCATTGTGTATAATTGAAAAGTGTACATTGAACACTGACCTTGTGTAGGAAATGATGGCCATAATGGTGATAACAGAACATATCAGCATAATTACAGAATTAAGGTACAGATCCTCTGATTTGAAAACAGTATAATATTACAACTTGGAGAACATAAAATGTACAGTTTGAACATCCCAATCATCTGAATGTAACCCAGGTACTATTACATCACCCATAGAAACTTTAAACACATATGGTATCTGCAGGATCTTCATAGGACCGAAAATGTGGAAAGGAACTTTTTCCCAAACAATTCCATCATTTAATGGAGCAGCTGAAATGTTCACTAGGAACAAGTCTCTTTTCAGTTTATGTGAAGAAGAATGTGGGCCAACACCCCATCGACCAGTTCCATAGTAGATCGTTCTAGGTGGTAGTGGCCATTAATCAACTGGAAAAAAACAGTCATGAATCAAATCCATAGGAAAATAAAGATCAGGAAAAGTGTGATCCAAGCATATATCCAAGGCAAGACTAGATACATGCATTTCAACCATGAAATGAAAACACAGATCCGTGCTGAAGGAGTGTTTAAAACAGGAGAACTGTCTGAGAAAAAATCCTCTTGATCCATATAATACCCAGAAGAACTTAGTTGAATACTAGGAGGCTCCGGTTCTAAAACAGGTCTCAAAAATCCAAAAGAGGAGGATCCATCGACTTTGGATCAATATAAACAACGTTAGCCGCTGATGATGCAGTAGTAAGAATTGTACTCACTTTGGTCATATTTCTGGCTCCGGAATGGGGTTCAGAAGTGTCCATAGCCAAGATAATGCTTTAACTTCTGCAATAAATGATATATGCAGATGCCGGGTACACCTCTCTTTTAATTCTCCTAGACTTAACCGCATCTTTTGATACCATCTCGCCTACGAGGCTGGTTGGCCATCTCAAAGAAATTGGAGTCATTGGCTCCGCTTTGATGCTTTTGTCCTAATTTCTTACGGATCATAAAAAAGTAAAACTGGATAATTTCTACACGCAACTCATACCTTTTGCGGAGTTACACAGGGTTCATAATTGAGTTCAGCATTATTTAACATCTATGTCACTTCTTTGGCCAAGGTTATTAGATCTTTTGGGCTGGAGACCCTGTCCTGTGTGCACGACACACAAATTATTGTGTCAATTACCAGCAGCATTGAGGCGTCCGCTGCAAATTTTAAGAGCTGCATTCCAGCTGTGGCCTCCTGGATGGTAGGCAACTACCTGCGACTCAATGGTGACAAGACAGAAGTCATGCTATTTGGCAGTCAACAATCTATATGGTCCCACTACATGCTCACCTCATGCCCCTGTCCAGCTTCCGCAGCAAAGAATCTCGGCGTCAGAGTTGACAGCTCTCTCTCTTTTAACCCCCAGATCAACAGAACAGTCTCCACCTGTTTGGTTATCAGCAGGATTCTGAGGAAGATCTTTCCATGTCTCTCCTTTTCCTTTAAAAAACAGGCAGCGGTGGTCCTGGTTCTGTCCAGATTGGATTATTGTAATGCGCTTAACTGGACATCAATAAGGGTTCCATCAATAAATTGCAACTTGTTCAGAATGCAGCGGCTAGACTTGTAATGGATCTTCCCAAATTCCACCCTATTGCGGCATCTATTCGTAAGCTGCACTGGCTTCCCTTAGAAAAGAGAATTTTGTTCAAGGCCCTCTGCCTTGTCCATAAGGCTCTTCACAACTCAGGTTCCGAAGGTATTAAACGGCTCTTCCTGCTGTATGTCCCTACCAAACAACTGCAGTCTGCCAGCAAAAACTGGTTGGTAGTTCCCAGGTTCAGGATAGCCAGGTGGGGGGCAAGAGCCTTTTCTGTTGCTGCCTCCAACCTCTGGAATTCTCTCCCCCATTGACCTCTGGGCAGGACTCTCACCTTTTTTTCGCAAGGCATTAAAAACATGGCTCTTCACTCTTTAATTGCTAGGCCCCTTTCTGTGCTTCCTCCGACTGCCAGCTCTATGCGTAGCGCCTTGACACCCTTGGGCAAAGTTTGCGCTCTATAAGTCTAATATTCATTCATTCATTCATGATCGGGATGATGGCCTAAACTCCTTTTTGATTGCCAACTTTTCTCGAATGAGAGCCTCAATGTTCAGAATCCAGACGGAAAGTTTGAATTTGATGTCCTTGCTCGAAGAGGGAGACATGTTCAGATGTTCGCTGAAGTAGTAGATCCTGTAAAACATCACAATGATTATCTGTGTCAAAGGTCGCAGCGGCGGCCACAATGTCTGGACCTTCAAGGTCTGGAACATCCATTATGATGCCAAAAAGCATTTCGTATGGGGTCCACTGCACCCAGAGAGCTATAATCTATAAACACTTAGCTTCAGTAGTGAGGGTAAGTTTAGGCAAATCTGCCAGCTAATATGATGGGGCTTTCTATCGTATACAGTCTTTTGACTGTGTTATTGACATTATTGACGTGCATATGTTTTCTAATTGTGATGCAGCTATTGCATATTTGAACACGATAGTTTAAATAAATATTGTAAACTTACTTTGTGTGTCTTTTCGGTTTATTGTGGACAAGTAAAAGTGAGAGAATAAAAAGGGGGTGACCTGCTACCGCGATCCCTGAGAGGTTTGAGAGTGTTTTGTTCTGGGGTGCCAAATCCCTGCCTCTGGAATGGTTAGAAGGGCAGGTCAGGCACTATAAACCAGTTGCATTCAGACCCATAGGTACTGATGAGGTATGGTCACTCAGTCCCTACATGCTAATATTCTATGGTCTCAAGCATAGTTCTGTTCTTGAACAGAATCCCTGCAACGATTTCTGGTAGTAAATGATCACTATTAAGTATGCTATACTTCCCTTTAGCCTAAAATTAGCTCCTCGAACCTTCTCAAATTGCAGGGCAGTGGTCTCAGCTCACTTGAGAAAACAAGGAATGTTTGTATACCCGTTTCTCAATGATTGGTTGATAAAGGTAGATTCACAGTCGAAGGTGAAACAAGCCTTAAAATTTGCAATGAAAGTACTGATCAGACTAGATCTTCAAATACTTTTTGGCAAGTCGATTACATCCCCAGTACAATGTCTGACTTTTCCAGTCGCAAAGATATATACTCAAAAGGAAATAAAGTATTCTTTGGAGGAGAGAGTATCATCCATACAAAATAAAAGTGCAGATGTGATACAGATGATCAAACCATCCATTTATCAGATATTGTTACTCTTAGGACCTATGGCGTCATGCATAGATCTCTTCAATATTGTCTAAAGCAGGGGTCTCCAACCTTTTGTGTATAGAGAGCTCCTTATGTTCAATTAAAATCATCGCGAGCTACTAATTTCTGATGGATACATCTGCCAGTGGATTCCTCATCTTGTGAATATCCCCTGCGCCAGCAACATTTCTGATGGATACATCTTCCAGTGGATTCCTCACCTTGTGAATATCCCCTGCGCAGTCCACGCCGATGAGGTCGAAGACGACGTCACAGAGACACGGCTCCGTTCGCGACTCCACTGACGTCACCGGATCCATAAGAAGACCTCGTCGGCGTGATGGCGTCAGTTCCCTTTTTTCCGCGCCGTCGACGCTAACGGTTTTCGGGACTCTCTCTGTAGCTTTGGTTTGATACTTTGTTTTCTGCTGGTATCTCTCTCTTCTTCTTGTCTGCAGCTGAAGATGTCGACAAAGAAGTCCGGGTTTAAGCCTTGCCGGGAGTGCGGTAAGCACATGTCGATAACGGATCTGCATGAAGACTGTGTATGGTGCCTTTTATCGGACCACGATGTCGAGGGATGTTCTTGCTGTCGCAAGATGAGCACAAATGCCCTGAAGGAGAGGGAAGCCAAATTATTCATCGGCAGGATGAAAAAGGAGAAGAGAGGTCGGAGAAGGTCGAGGTCGGCGTCGAAGTCGACTTCGGGACATGCTTCTAAGTCGAAGAAGCATAAGAAAAAGAAGAGGCATGGATCTCGACATCGCTCGGACAGGGATGCGGCTCTGAGATTGACCTCGCCCTCTCGACGTCGTAAGCACATTGTATCTCCTTCGCCTGTTTCTGTTCCTGATTCTCCTGTTGGCTTGTCATCGCCTGTTGCTTCACCGAAGCATTCTCCGGCTCTGGCACCAGCTCCATCTCCGACGACGGCTCCATCTCCGGCTCCGGCTTTGTCTCCGGTTCCAATTGAAGAGCTTCCAGCTCCAGACGAGCCTTCGGCTCCGCAGATCCCACCGTCGGCGCCGATCGGCCCGAGTCCGGTGATGCCTCAGCCTGAGCAATTTCCATTTTTTCCAGGCCCAGGTCAAGATCCGACGCATTATCTTAATGCTATGTATGGGGTCTTTTCCAGAGCCTTGTACCCCTCTGGTGCACCTTCAGGTCCCATGGGTCCTATGGCTTTCAGTTTGGGAGTTCCTCAAGCTTATCCTCAGGCTCCCTTCATGCCATTTTTTCCGGCGACGCCGTCTTGGCATCTACCGGCGCCGAGGACATCGACGCCGCTTCCTTCTTCACCGGCACCGACTCTGCATTGTTCGACGCCAGCTGTTCCTTTGGATCCGCGCTCGATGCCGGCTCCGGCGCCGTCGAATTTGGTTACGGCGCCGCCGACTCCTGCTGTGAGGATCAGATCTAGGAGGGAGGCCCAAAGGGTACTGGAGGAACAGCGATACCAGATGGAAGAAGTAGAAGAAGGTGAGCTGATGGAGTCGGGCGATCTCTTTGAAGAATTGAAGGAGGCTAGTGGCCTGGACCTGTCGCCTGAATGGGAGATTACTCCTCCTGCTGATGCTCCTTCAAAGGATGTGGCACCCTACCACTCTGTTATTAAAAAGGCGGCTGAGCTTCTGGATCTGCAGTTACCATCAGCAGAGTTTAAACCAAACATTCTTACAGAGGTATCGGAGCCTTTGCTCCCTTTAATGACGCCATTATTGAGACAATAATGGAGGTATGGCGTAAGCCCACCTCTGCTCCTGCGGTGTCTTAGGTTGTTGCAAGGAGGTATAGGGCGGCTCCAGGGGACCCAGACTTTTTAACATCCTTCTCTGGAGAGTCTGGTGGTTCAGGCTGCCTGTTCCAAAAGATCTACTGGTGCTTTTCCCCAAGTCCCAAGTGATAGGGATGCAAAGAAGTTAGACCAGTCGGCTAAAAAAGTCTTCTCTTCTGCCAGTATGGTTTAAAATCGACGAATGCCACCTGTCTTTTGGGCCGATATATCCATGCTCTTATGGATTCAGCAAAACAACTGGCCCCAAAATTGTCAGAGGAAGATAGACTGAACTTTAATGAGGTGCTGTCGGACACCCAAGCGGCTGCACGTCAGGTAATTCAAAGTGGCTTGGATACAGCTGATTCTGTCGCAAGGATTATGGGCTCTTCTGTTGCCACAAGGAAGAGTGCGTGGCTCAAGTCAGCCGAGTTCTCCCCTGATGTGCAGGCAACGCTCCTGGACTTGCCTTTTGATGGCTCTGGTCTTTTTGGCAAGAAGGCAGATGTTCGCTCGAAAGATTTAAGGAGAGTAATGCCACTGCCAAATCTTTGGGCCTGCAAACTCAGCCTAGGGGTTCGTTCAGGAGATACAGGGGCTTCGGAAGGACATCCTTTCGTACATACAGACAGCCCCAGCAGCAACAGCAGCAGAACACTCTGTATAAGAGCTACAGAGGCAGAGTCAGAGGTCGTACTCGAGGCCGTCAGCTCTCCTCCTCCTCCTCTTCCTCTTCCTCAGCCCCTCCCACCACTGCAAAGCAGCCCTAGATCCACCATTCTGGATCATGCTGGTCCTGTGGGGGGCCGGCTTACCCATTTTCTACAAGATTGGGAATCGGTTACTACAGACCTTGGGTTATAGATCTTGTAGAAAATGGGTACGCCCTTCAGTTTTGGGAATTCCCTCCAAATTACCCTCCTTGCCAAGGTGTTTGCTCGGAGGACCACCTTCTTCTCCTGCAGGAGGAAGTCCGGACATTACTAAAGAAAGGTGCGATAGAGGTGGTTCCAGAGCAGGAAAAGGGTCAGGGATGCTGTAGGAGAGTAGGGTCTGCTTTCTATGTTCACCCCCACTTTTTGCTTTTGCTTCACTGGTTTTCGACTTAGATGTGGCTGTGGGCCTGCTAATCAGACCCACAGCCCAGCTGTTCTCTCTCTGAATTCATACTATGTACTTTAGGTACATAACCCAATTGGTAAGGATCACCTTCTAGGGCCCTGTACAGTGTACCTTAGGTACCCAGGGCATAGGTGTACCCTAGGCCTACCAGGGGCTGCAGCATGTATTATGCCACCCCTGGCTGGCCTTCCATTATGACACAACTGGCTGATCACTCAGCTGGGGCAAGGTCGTGTAATCACCCCTTGCTTAGGTGTAGTATTCCTATACCTACCTTATATATAGACACATGGGTAACCTATCAGTCACTCCTATGGCAGGCCTTAACAATCCTGAAGGCAGAGTGCTTGGTAACATGTGAGATGGTGCTCTAGCATGAGCTGAGCCTGTCTGCAGCTTTCGGAACCATGTCCTTATAGCTGTTCTATGATATCGCCTACCATATACTCTTAAAGTGCCTTATAATCCTCGCGGTTATGGTAACTATGGTTTGGCTTTATTGAAACATGTCGTGTAAGGTGTCTAACACTTTGGAATAATACCCCCACACCATTTCTGGCGATGAGGATAGTATTCTTCCCTTCTAGAGGGAGAAGACATGTTGAAGACCTACTAACCGGTTAAAGTTAACCAGAGCCCCAGCATCACAAAATGGATGCTGCTGCCACAGACACAAGTCTGACCTCCTGCTGCTGGGAGTCCTTCCAGCGAGGGAGGCTTGGACAATAGGTTTCCTGCCTTGGGAGGTGCTAGCACCACCCTAGACAGGACTTAGTGTATTGGGGCAGGGAGGGATGAATGAAACGAGACACTGCCTGGGGCACACAAGGTGTCCCATGCATAGTCCGGTTCAAACCAGTGCTGGGGCACTCCAACCCCAGTCCTGGCGCGAAACTGGACAAAGGGAAGGGGGTGTAACCACCCCCCTCCCTGGTCCCACCCATAGGAGGGACCTAGCAGGTAACCCAGCCCCCCAGATTAGTATAAGAGTGGGAGCTGAGTCCCTAGGACTTGGGATTATCCTGACAACTGAAACTTGAACAGAAACTCTGGACCTTCGACATCCGACTACGGAAGAAGACTGAAGAATCTCCCTTGTGGCCAAGGAGTGGCCACCCTGTGCAAACAGGCACCATCAAGCGACCTGCCGTTTGCTTTGCCCAAAGTTCTACGAGGAACCGACTGCAGAGCCCGACCAGCGCCTTGACTTCCAAACTTCTCCGACCCTGATCCACATCCACAGCAAAGCTGAGATCCGTGGTGGCGACGAGAGACGTGGGACCGGCTACCTAGTAAAATTGGCTACTAGCTTCTAGCGCAGCTTCTGAGGCACCCTCGAAGTTGTGCTCTGGGGATTGAGAAGCCTCAACCCGAGCACCATTTGCACCAAAGATCAGCCCTCCACACTCCACGAGTTCTGCGTGGGGCCATTCTGCATTTTCCTGCTCGACGCGTTTGTCCGGTTGCTTGCCCGTTGGCTAGTAACCTCTGCGACGACGAACCCTTGACTTTTCACCGCTGGTTTGACTCCTCCAGACTGGCCCTTGCTTCCCTGTGAAAGAGAAGCACCTCAGGCCTTCCTGGTCTGCAACAGAAGCGAATCCTTCATTCTGCGTGGGTTGCGCTTGCCAAGGCTTGTTGGGTCCAAACTGGACATCGACGCCGCCGACAGCAAGAGCCCTCGTGAGACAGCTCGCCTCCTGGTTCTGGTCGTCCTCGACGCCTCCTGGTACCCGTGGCTGCTGCAACAAGCTTCACCTCTTCACCTGCGTCTTCACGACATCGCCTGGTTCCTTCCCGGCTCCTGGCTGGTGACCTAGACTCTGTCCCCTCTGCTTGCAGGTATCCTCCTTCTTGATTCCATCCTTGGAATCCACCGGACACTCTTCATTGACTGCCTGTCAGCATCTTTTCTTCAGGCATCCATAGGAGTCGACGACGAAACCCGACGCAAGTTCACACCTATGCACCCGCAGCCCGTGGGCTAGGTAACTTGAGTACTCCGGTGCTCACAAGGGTATTGACTATTCTAGTGTCTAGTTTCCAAGTCTCTAACTCCTAGTTCCTTCCGAAGCGTCCTAAAACTCTTAATTTCTAAACATTACTATTTCTATCGACTTTAACGCATTACGCGTGAGTGTTTCCACTCTTCACCTGAATCCCGTGGGCCCCCCACTGCCTAGCAACTGATAGGATAGTGTAGCCCCAGCGATTCTCTAGGCCTAGGCCTAACCTGTGTTCGTGACAGTGGTTCTTATACCACTTACTTAGTATATGGTTTGCGTGGCCCCTAGGGCCTAACTGTATTACTTACCGTGTGACTTATGTATGCTTAAATAAGACTGTGTTGTACTTACCTCGAATCTCATAAAGAATGCTGAGGGTATTTTGACTAGAATAAACACATTCTATTTTTAATAATATATCTGTTGTGGTGTCCTTTCATTTGGTATTCAAGGGATTGCAAATGGTATAACAGCTGGCTTCACATGCCATACAGAGTTTAGCCTAAGACTGCTCTTGTCCATGCTACCACTAGGATAGCTGGTCTATAAGGTTGACTTTACAACCAATGACCAAAAGGGTTGTTTGGACTGATACAAGGTGTACACTAGAACTAGTGACATCATATATCAGGCCAACTTCTCACAGATGCTACTCCCGGTATTTCCTGATTCCGAAAAAGGACGGCAGATTGCGTCCAATTCTGGACCTCAGGATCTTGAATCTTTTTCTGAAGCAAGAGAAGTTCAAGATGCTCACCCTTGCACAGGTTCTTCAAGCGCTGCATCAGGAGGACTGGATGGTGTCGATCGACTTGCAGGATGCGTATTTCCACATCCCCATCCTGAAGTCGCACAGGAAGTATCTCCAGTTTACGGTAGGGTCGCAACATTATCAGTTTGCGGTCCTCCCGTTTGGTCTTACTACTGCACCTCGAGTTTTCACCAAGGTGATGGCAGTGGTGGCAGCCCATCTCAGAAGGTCGGGGATTTCAGTTTTCCGCTATTTGGATGACTGGCTGATCAAAGCAGAGTCTCCAGAGAAGGGTGCTTCATCACCTGAAGGTCCTTCGTCTGCTCGGCCTGTTCGCCTCCTGCATTCTGTTGGTCAACCATGCACGCTGGCACATGAGGGCACTCCAGTGGTGCCTCCGCAGGCAGTGGTATCAGCACAAGAGAGATCTCAGGGAGTCTGTGAGGATCTGTCTTGGTGGAGCGTGGAGTACAATCTATCTGAGGGAGAGCCCTTCCCTCTACCTTCATCGGTAGCCACAATGATAACGGATGCATCCACTTTAGGGTGGGGTGCACATCTGGGGGATCTGGAGATCAAGGGTCTTTGGTCTCCAGAGGAGAGGTTGCTTCACATCAACCTTCTGGAATTGCGGGCGATATGTTTGGCGCTCAAGGCCTTCCTCCCTTCCCTTCGCGGTCAGTCGGTTCAAGTCATGACGGACAACACTACCGCGATGTGGTATGTCAACAAGCAGGGAAGAGTGGGGTCGCATTGCCTCTGCAGAGAGGCTCTGCGTCTCTGGTCCTGGGATCAGGACCATCGGATTTGCCTGATGGCAAATCATCTGGCTGGGGTTCTGAACGTGCGTGCAGACAGTCTCAGTCGGCAGCTCTCCGCCGACCACGAGTGGAGGCTCCATCCGGAGGTAGTTCGTCACGTCTTTCGGACGTGGGGAACTCCTCGGGTGGACCTGTTTGCCACTCACGAGAACGCTCACTGCCCGTCATTCTGCAGTCTCCAGTATCGGATGCAGGGAGCTTTGGGGGACGCGTCTCAGTTGAGTTGGAGCTCGCATCTCCTTTATGCGTTTTCTCCCATACCCTTGATTCCTCAGGTTCTGAGGAAGATTCGCCAAGACCGGGCCCAAGTCATATTGATCGCCCCGGATTGGCCAAGAAGGGTGTGGTATGCAGATCTTCTCCACCTCTCCTCGTGCCCTCTGCTCTGTCTCCCTCTCAGGGCAGACCTCCTCTCGCAGTCGCTGGGGCAGGTTCTACACCCCCACCTCCAGAGCTTACACCTTCATGCCTGGAGATTGAACGGGGCAACCTGAATTATTTTTCTCTCCCGCCAGATGTGGTAGATGTAATTTTGTCTGCCAGACGTCATTCCACCAAATCTATCTATTCCTATAGGTGGTCTAAATTTGTTCTTTGGTGCGGAGAGAGATCTATTGACCCTCTGAGGGCTCGTTTATCTAACATTCTTCAGTTTGCTCTTTATCTTGCTCAGCAAGGTTTTGCTGTAGCCACGGTGAAGGGATATCTATCGGCCTTCTCGCTTTCCTTTGCTTGCCGGATCAGCCATCATTGTTCAAATCACCTATTGTTTTACAATTTCTTAAGGGTCTTACAAACAAATTTCCTCCTACTCCTTTTATTGTGCCTCAATGGGACTTAAATGTTGTCTTAACTTACCTGATGGGTTCACCCTTCGAGCCCTTACACAAGTGTCCCTTGAGACTGTTGTCTTTCTCATTGCTATTACCTCGGCAAGGAGGGTAAGTGAGCTTCAAGCTCTGAGATCTAAACCCCCGTTCTTGACCATTCATGCTGAAAGAATGGTACTCAGGACCAGGGTTGCTTTTCTGCCAAAGGTGGTAACTCCTTTCCATCTGGGGCAATCCATTACCCTTCCTTCCTTCAATCCTCCCCTCACCCTTCCAAGGAGGAGTAGCGGCTTCACTGCTTGGACCCTAAGAAGGCGGTGAGCTTTTACTTCGATAGGACTAAAGACTTTCGAGTGGACGACCAGCTCTTCGTGGGCTTTGTTGGCTGCAGGAAAGGCAGAGCGGTGCACAAGCGCACCCTTTCCAGATGGATTATCTTGTGCATCAAGATATGCTACTCTTTGGCCGGTAAGGAACCTCCAGAGGGTTTAAGGGCTCATTCTACTAGGGCAAAGTCTTCTATGTCTGCCTTGTCTAGAGGTGTTCCTGTGGAGGACATTTTTAGAGCGGCAACTTGGGCCTCCCTCCACACTTTCGCGAAGCATTACTCCTTGGACTCCGAGGTGAGGAGGGGCGGACACTTTGCTCGTTCCGTCCTTCAGGACTTTCTGGTATAGAAGGGTGGACACCCTCCTCCGGGAGTGGGACTGCTGTGGGAATCTTTTCACAAGGTGAGGAATCCACTGGCAGTTGTATCCATCAGAAGAACAAGTTACTTACCTTTGGTAACGCTTTTTCTGGTGGATACAGTATCTGCCTGTGGATTCCTCACTGACCCGCCCACCTCCCCGTTGTCCACCCTTGTATACCTACAATTATAATGATGGTGTTTCAATTTTTTTTATTTGTTACTGTTAAAGGCAATGTGTTATTTCTTTTGCCTTCCTATTTATTCTCCACACTGTGTGTGTTGATTTTTATATTATGTACTGTGTATACTGTGTATATATTGCTGTCAGTCCGTCCGTGTGCTTCGAAGGCACGGAAAAATGGGGCGGAACTGACGTCATCACGCCGACGAGGTCTTCTTATGGATCCGGTGACGTTTCCGAATGTTGCTGGCGCAGGGGATGTTCACAAGGTGAGGAATCCACAGTCAGATATTGTATCCACCAGAAAAAGCGTTACCGAAGGTAAGTAACTTGTTCATTACACTTAAAAATTCATTTTAAATATATTTTGGAAGTTTTCTACTTGAATAAATATATTGGCATATATATGTGTGTGTATGTTCATATATGAATATATATATATAACAAACACTTTTGCTTGGTTACAACCACCGCAACTCCAAATCAAAGGGCGTGTCGTCCGCCCGGATCATCCAAGCTTGATCCGTATGAATTCTCTAAACTGCCGTTACCAAGGTAAAGGATGACGACGCCATGTCTTGCCACAATAAAGATTTTAATGATCAGCTGCTGGACGCGTTTCGCTTGTCCTGCAGGCTTGTTCACCAGCCAAACAAGCCTGCAGGACAGGCGAAACGCGTCCAGCAGCTGATCATTAAAATCGTTTATTGTGGCAAGACATGGCGTCGTCATCCTTTACCTTGGTGACGGCAGTTTAGAGAATATATATATATATATATATATATATTCATTGAAAAAAACAAAGGTTAGGGGGATGTTATAGTTAGGATCAGATTTCACTTGTACAAAACCATCAAAATTCGACAGTATAACTTGCGCCCCCGCAATGCACTGCTTATGACCTCACATATTACTCATCACTCATAACATCCTCAGTGACATCACTGATGACATCACTGTTGACATCATCCAGTGAGTGTAAGTATTTTGAAAGAGTTTATATGTACGGTACTGCAAAAGTTACATTAATATAGTACATGTGCTACTAATGAGTGATATATAATTAACTGTAAGGGTGTATAAGTAGCTGCGTCCGTAATTGTATGGATGAGCTAGATACTGTGTTTGAGCTGTATTGATGAGTAAGTGGGTGTGTCAGTGGTGTATGAGTGAGTGTGTGCCAGCGTGATTTGTTCTTTGGGTGTGTAAGTGCTTCTGTAGTGTGTGTATGGGTGAATGAGTGGGTGTCTTAATAACTGTATGAGCAAGGGACTGGGTGTGAGTGTCTGTATGGGTGACTAAGTGTCTATTTATTTGCTGAAGTTACTTGGTGTGTGAGTGACAATATTGGAGAGTTAGTGGGTGTGTAAATAGCTGTATGGGTATGTAACTAGATGTGTAAGTGCTTGTATGGATGTGTAAATAGCTAAGTAAGTGGTTGTGTGGGTGTGGCAGTGAGTGTGTGGGTGTATGTATGGGAGGGTGAGTGACCGTATTGAGAGGCTGATTGGGTAAGTGAGTGGGTGTGTGAATTACTTCATAGAAAAATAATTGGGTGTGGTAGTAGTACTATGACTGAGAGTGGTTACTGGGTATAGAGGTGAGTGACTGGTTATATGTGTGGCTGTATCAGTGTGTGAATAGATTTGAAGTGGCTGCTTGACTGAGTGGGTGTGTGAGTGGCTCTATAAAGGAATTAATGTGTGTGAGTACTTATACGGATGTCTGAATGGGTATGTAAGTGGTTGTGTGGGTGTGTGAGTGTCAATTTCTATAAAACCTATACAGGATCTGCGCGTTTGGACAACATACACTGCAGGATTGGTGTCACACTGATTCTAGACACCTCCCACCGGGTATGTTGGCCTGTGTACCAGCTAGCTCACAGTGCCACTAGAAACCCCTCTTACCAAGGGGAGAATAGTTCTTGGCAACTATCGAACATGACAACCCTAATCCCTCAGGACCGTGGAAACCGTGTACTACTTTTTGCTCAATCACTCGTGCTCACTTAGTCTCAGAGAGATACACAGAATAAACAGTAGGGACGTTTTCAATAACTATTTATTCAACAATCGTTATTCTAATGTAAAATAGGTGTGCTAAAATAATCATTAGATAGTAACAGATATAGATGATTAGAAGCACTAGGAAATTAACAGGGTGTTAGAGTTCTACCATTTTGCTGTAACCATGAATACAGGTACAGGGATGTGGAATTCCTATAGCCCGACACCCAGGACATATTGTTTGGGGTCAAGGGCAACACGTTTTCATGGGTATTTTGTCCTTGGGACAAGTAGGCACAACCCCTTAAAGCACAAACCCCTTTGATTGCCAGTTTACAGTACCACATTATGGATCAGGGAAGGGCACTGTCAGCAGTTAAGGTAATATTTCTGTCCATAAATTAATGCTGTTCAAACTTGTATTCATGGTTCATTAATTGAAAGCCTTTATTATTAGGGTGAGCGCTCTAAATAAATGTTGTAAACTTTTGTGACTGCACTACTGTCAGTGGTTCCTGTATAAAATGTGTACACACGTTTTCGAAGTTTGAGGTGATGTATAATGCTCCCAGTATGCTCTCTCATCTGATGCACATTTTTGCAGAAGCTTGAAAGCAACATTGATGATTCTTTGCTTTTAAAATAAAATGTTCATACAAAAATGAAAGCAGGAAAAATAATGTTTTGCTAAACTACTGTAAAATTTCAGGTACCATTTCTCTGCAGCCTCATTTAGTAACGTGTTGATACATGCTAGTATTTCCCAAAAATATTCATAATGGAAAATCGGTGTAACCAGTTTCAATAAGATTATGGGAAACAGAAATAAACAAGCATTGGCAAAGACATTAGGTCTGAAATTGGTGGTCAGCTTTTAGTTTAATCAATCTGTGATTTGTTTGGGCATGGTTTTTGTAAATCCTTATATGTGTGGGAGCTGCCGGGCCCTCACCATTATAACAAACATTGGCAAAAGCTAACATTATTTTTGGTCTCAAAAAGCACACACTGCCACAGTAGTTACTGTCTCTGAACAAAACTACTTTGTGTGCAGATATGCTCCTAGTGAAAGAGCAGAGTGCTGTCACTCACAGTGCAGCCAGCTGATACAGAAAGAGAGAGACAGAAATTTAATAAACGCAAAAGGTCATGGTCAACGCCAGACCAAATTAGGGGCACAATTATTAAAGATAGTCTCAAAAGTGCACCCATGGTATATGTCCTTGCATTAAGTGCAGCTATATGGCTTTTGTGAATTCCTAAGAATTTACAGAAGTAGGACAAGAAATAGTACTCCTAGAAAATATCTGTGAACTGCATTTTAGCATTACCAAATATGCATATGTAGATTTGCTCATGCGAAAATTTGAGTGTTTGCAAGTTCACTTTCCCTCCAATCACTTTTTTCCCAACTCTGGAAGAAGGTTTACTTTACGTCTGCCATTGTCAGGAGTAAATTCCCTACATTTCTCAGTATTGGAAAAGATTAGAGAGGAGTTGTTGAAAATCCTTAAAACATGCAGTTAGTAGGTTTGCACAGACTCAAAAGGGCATTCTAACCCTGAAACTATTGCTTACCACTACCTTCAACCCCAGTATGTAGATCTGCGGAAACATGGCAAAATAAGTGGATTGCAAGTATTCAAACACTACTATGGTATGAGCCCTGGCATAATCTGAGAAGCTATATCAGAGCTCTTATATAATGAGATTGCTGCCATAATTTGTCGCTGCACTACATGGCACCAAAGGGACAAGTGGATTTTGTTACATGAAAAGTAGATTCATGAAGCAACCTGCCCCATGGACAAGTAGATATTTGATTACATTCCACACCCCTGCAGGTAAGTACATAAAATACATGATAATAAAATACGTACTCCTACGATGCAATCCTAACTAGATGTACCTGAATGTACCTAGCATGTGTTAAGCCAAGAATCCCTCTAGGACAGAGTCAATCCCCATTACCTGAAGTGAGAAACTGTGGGACCCCGTCCTGGTTTTGGGTTGGACACCCCGCAAGGGATGTCAGAATACTGCAAGCTGGAGTATCTGCATGTAGGGGCTTCAGCGTCTCGCGTCAGTGTGTTGGCATGGAATTCCTGATCTCCTCTGACTGATCTCAGCAAGATGTGATGTTTATATACCTGTAGGTATCCCCAGGAGTTCTGCCTTGCTGTGCCACTATCGGACTTAGGATGATGTTGGGAATTAACCTTGTACATAGTTATTATGCAGGAGATGGTAGTCCTGCTGAGTGTCCAAGGATCCTCATGCATAATGTATGAGGCTTTTGTTCAGGGAAAACCCCACGTTCTCTTAGCAGTACTGTAACTAGGTAAAGGGTCAGTCCTAGCTGCCCATTATGTATGTAGTGTAGAGACGAATATAGGTGAAAGGTTGGGATGTTACCCTGGCCTATATTGGGTTATCTATATGGAATATAACACCCACTCGTTATCCGACTGGGTGACATAATCTAATTCTAACATACTACCTGTCTAGGTACTGGTACGCAAACATGATTAGTAAAAACCATAGTTCTGCTAAAAAAATTTAAAAAATTGTCACTCAAGCCATAGCTCTAATATGTCCGAATATATATTGTTGGAACATCTAAAAAACAGCGGAAAGCCATGCAGGTCATAAAAAAGTGTCAATTTGTTTTGGAGTTCCAAATGTAGTTCTTGTTTTACAAAACTGATTTTTTTCCCAGCACACAATGAGCCAAATGTTTGTTTCCTGGCTGGTAGATGCAACATTGCTGTTGACTGCTTCTGCAGACGACGGTCCCTGTAACACATCGCAGATTACGTCAATCGAGCACAGATGATCTTCCGTACTGCCTGCAGCCGATGCTGGGGCAGCCTGTGCGCCAAGCAAAGCCTGGGTGTCAGTGGAGGAGCCGGTATCCATTCCAACAGGAGGAGAGTTCCTGTAGAGGCTCTAAGAATGCCGCCATCAACATAGGAATACGCGGGGGACACTGCAGAACATGGGCCGCTATCGTGTCCAGCAATGCATCAACGTACAGGTTGCGCAATCGATGGAAGTGTCGGACAGAGATCCAACACGCATTCTTTTCCACAGAACATGCATCGGAGAACAGGTAAGATGTAGTCCATCCAGAGTGGTCTAAATGACAGGAACCAAGATGCACTCAGTTCCCGTAGGCGAAGTGTTTCCAGATATTGTACCATGCGATCACGGTATTTGCGCTCCAGGAGCACTGTTTCCATCTCCTTGGTGACTGGGACGTCCATTGCGTAGCAGAAAAATAACAATCAGTTTACCTGCTATTAGAAACCGGCCTGGCTGAAGACTGGTGAAATGCCAGAAACCGGTCCTAGGAAGCTTGTTTCCGGTCCAGGGAAGGCATGGCTTGGCAGTTCGGGCTGGACTGTTCCCATGAGGCACAGGGTCAGACTGATTTGCATATGGCCATGTCTGAACTGGGGTGGCAGAGTGGGCTAAAGAATGGTGATGGATCAAACCCAGATCTGTTGACTGGGTGTGAGTGTTTGATTGGTTCTGATGCTCCGTCCATCACCACCCCCTTTTGTACAGCTTTGTTCGCCATAAGTTGGCAGGGTATGCTCAGACGTGAGTCCCTTGCTCACTTTGCCACTGGATTCAAGCAAGCCTGGCTGAAGACGGCTGAAATGCCAGAAACCGGTCCTTGGAAGCTTGTTTCCGGTCCAGGGAAGGCATGGCTTGGCAGTTCGGGCTGGACTGTTCCCATGAGGCACAGGGTCAGACTGATTTGCATATGGCCATGTTTGAACTGGGGTGGCAGAGTGGGCTAAAGAACGGTGATGGATCAAACCCAGATCTGTTGACTGGGTGTGAGTGTTTGATTGGTTCTGATGCTCCGTCCATCACCACCCCCTTTTGTACCGCTTTGTTCGCCATAAGTTGGCAGGGTATGCTCAGACGTGAGTCCCTTGCTCACTTTGCCACTGGATTCAAGCAAGCCTGGCTGAAGACGGCTGAAATGCCAGAAACCGGTCCTAGGAAGCTTGTTTCCGGTCCAGGGAAGGCATGGCTTGGCAGTTCGGGCTGGACTGTTCCCATGAGGCACAGGGTCAGACTGATTTGCATATGGCCATGTCTGAACTGGGGTGGCAGAGTGGGCTAAAGAACGGTGATGGATCAAACCCAGATCTGTTGACTGAGTGTGAGTGTTTGATTGGTTCTGATGCTCCGTCCATCACCACCCCCTTTTGTACCGCTTTGTTCGCCATAAGTTGGCAGGGTATGCTCAGACGTGAGTCCCTTGCTCACTTTGCCACTGGATTCAAGCAAGCCTGGCTGAAGACGGCTGAAATGCCAGAAACCGGTCCTAGGAAGCTTGTTTCCGGTCCAGGGAAGGCATGGCTTGGCAGTTCGGGCTGGACTGTTCCCATGAGGCACAGGGTCAGACTGATTTGCATATGGCCATGTCTGAACTGGGGTGGCAGAGTGGGCTAAAGAACGGTGATGGATCAAACCCAGATCTGTTGACTGGGTGTGAGTGTATGATTGGTTCTGATGCTCCGTCCATCACCACCCCCTTTTGTACCGATTAGAAACCGGATCAGCGGAAGTCCTCCAAAAATGCTTCAGAATGCTGAGTGTATAAAGTTTGGTATTACTCCGAGAACCGTCTGAAAGGTTCTTAACAGTCCCAAACCTATGGTCTTAAATAGGTGTACTATACCCGTCATATCAGACATGTTAAAGATACGATTTACCATTTCTGCGAAATGGAAGGGGCAGTTCGTACATATGAGTGCCTGTATCTCAACCGAGGACCTGGCGATCTGGATATTGAAAGTGTCACGGGCGGAGGTTAAAGGCATGGTTTTCTTTAAAAGCATGGCTTTCATTCTACTTAGTGTATCAAACCGTATAAGAGAAACATTCAGTGAAGGCCATAACGACACCTCCCTGACTACATACGTTGGTGGAAACAATACTTGCGTACAGCAAGTAACCCCGGAGCTCACAGTTACCAGATATGCGATGCCTGGAAGCATGCCACAACAATCTTGATCGTTCAGCATCAAGTAACTCCCATTCGAAAGTAGCTTGAATACCGGAGCAATCACAGCTGCTGGGGTACCCCTCAGTAAAAGATAATCTGTCCAGTTTTTCAATACTCAGCATTGTATATCCCCCTCCTCGCTGTGCCATTTTCATCTGTTTTTCCGTTAGCTTGTATGCAGAAAACAGTGACGTACTGTTGATAAAACCCCAAGGCACATAACCTGCGCGCAGCGTCCAGCTCAATAACATAATAGAACGTAATTGTGACTGTCCGTGCTGTAGTATGTACAAATCTTGTTCCAGTACATCAATAGCAGAAGATACAATGTTGCCCGGTGAATAAATCCTGGATGTTAACGTAGTCTTGCCATTGTCAACTACGGCTAACGCCTTTTCTAAATTGATCCTATCTATTTCTTGTCTCTACGCTGCATCTTGTTGGGAGATGTTCCAAATTTCATTATAGACAGCATAATAGAAACGTTTCTTGTGTGGCTTTCTGGGACCTAGTAAAGAATCCCTTAGGTCCACATCGTCCGTTAGTAAGGATCAGTGTCTTCTCACCTGTGTTGGTGTTGAGGTTCTCAGCCAATCGAGGCATAACTTCCCAACACTGTATAATTTCACCCCCCCGAATGTTCTCTTTGTACGTAGCGTGGGTCTGGCCTATGGATATTGAACCCTTCGGTGGTACCCCTGAATCATTCCTTACTTCTATTAGTGTCTGTGGGCCGAACCAACCATCCCTTCCAATTGGGGTCTGATCTATTGTAGGCTGCCATCTAATGTAGCCCTTTTCAGTGATGTAAAATTGCTCTCGGCCTGTGATGGTGTTGGAAATCAAGGTGTTTTAAATCCTTGTTCTTGGCTACTCCAAGGCAGGAAGTCTGTTGCACAGTCTCATTTAGAAATATCATCTGCTGAGGAATGAGGCATGCTCTAGATGGCGCTTCTGTTCCCTGGACTTGCCAGTCTCTAGAACCCCAGACTGATTTTAAGTCTATGGTGTCTTTCCATAAGTCGAAACCCTGTTCAGACAATTTAGTAATAAAGGAAGCAGAGTAATCTGTTTTGTGTTAGTCAACATATTTTTCTGTTCAGGTGTAGGTGCAACTATACAGTAATATGAGGTTGGGTCTGAAATATTAAACCCTGAATAATATGAAAATGTTTGTGCAACACCTTTTGAACTACTTTTCGGCGGTGTTGGGCAATGTTCCCATTGGTGATATGTGAAAACATTTCTAGGGTTATAGGATTTGTGTAAAAAATGATGACCATAATGTTTATACCAATACATTGTGTTAAAGTCTGATGTGACTTCTAACATTTCATTGCAAGAAAATGCAGCAGATTGTTCTAAAGCAGACAACTTATTATTCACAGTTTCAAAATCCAAATCATCTGGAAAATGTACTGGAGGTAATGATATCATTCAAGGAAATTTAAAATAAATGTGGTATTTATAAAAAGTTCTGTCGGTCCGAATATATCATAATCAATCTTGTTCCATCCTATACCATCGGGTATAGGAACTGCTGTAATGTTCACTGATGACAAGTCTCTTTGTTCACGATGTGAGGAAACATGAGGTTTCAGGACCAAGGTCACTTTTGATGCTGCCGAGCTTTGGCGAAGGTAAGTTCCATTAACAATTAAGCAGAAGACAGCTACTAAGCCTAACCAGAAGAGAAAGAAAAGTATTCCGGTGCTTATCCAAAGTTCTATCCAAGGTGACACCAGGTAAGTCTTTTTAAGAAAAATGTAGAAGTCTTTGATTTGTCATTTACGAGAAATTGGGGCTGGCTTTGTTTCAGGTTCACTTGGATCCAAAGAAAATGTGTTAAATTCTATGAAATAGCCATATGCAGTTCGATCTATTTTAGGTAACTCAGCAGGTTTTGTTGAACTTGTTGCGGGTGCTTGTCGAGGCATATTTATGTAGACATCAGTATTAGGTCGAATTGAAATTTGTCTTTCTTCTTGATTTTGTATTCCTTGTTCAAGGGAAACGAGTTCCAAGGCATTGTTTCTTAGTCCATCATTCCGTATGGGCGGCTCTTCAAACGTGATGAGCCTTTCTGTTTATACTTCCTGTAAGGTAGTGAGAGGAGTGCATCGGCTGTCCAGGAGCACACAAGGCCTTCTATTCAGTATCAGCCACATAGTGTGGTTTTATCAGATCAATGGAGAGAAATCTTTTTTCCTTTTTTCCGGCAAGCGGCGGCAGAAGTACAGTTCTTGTTCCTTCAACGGCCAGGACAGGTACAGTCTTTTTGTATGAGGGCCCAAATTCTTTTTTGTCTGCTATTTTCTCTGACCAGAACCCCAACCATATGAACCCAGACAGGTCTTACTGTGCCTGACTTGACTTTCCCAGTGGGGAACCTTTTCAATTGGACATTGCTTTGTAGTGTTGTTGATTCATTCAGATCTTGTAAAACAGTGAAACGTTTATGGATGTCAAAAGTATTTTCATCCGCCATTTTGCCTTCACAATCAAGATCAGGTACCCACATTCTTGTTCTAAATTGGACCTCATAAGAGATCTTCTTGGCAAGTTATTTAAGGCCCTGTGAACCCCATGTAAGTGATTGACCCAACTACCACCCGTGCCTAATACTCTAGCTATTAATGATTGCTTTAAGCCCCGGTTTTTCCTCTCCACAACCGAATTTCCCTCGGGATGGTACGGAGAGGAGTACCGCAATTCTACACCCAAACCTCCCATGGCCTCCCTGTAAGCCCTAGAGCTAAACACGGGGCCACGGTCAGAATGAAATGTGCCAACTGCTTATGTCCCTATAAAGACTCGCAAATCTTTGATAACAGTTCGAGCATCAGCCGAGCGCTGAGGCCATACCCATAGGAATGTCGAACAGGAATCCACTGCAACCATTATGTACTTGTAGGCCCCATCAGATTGTAAGGGGCCGCAGTGGTCCAAATAGACACACGCGAGAAGTCTGTCTGATATTAGCAATGGTGTCTGCGCTGGACGTGTTATGGGGGAGCCCTTCATCTGTTGATAGATGTCGCACTTTAAGACATACTCTTTGGTCTGCTTCATTAACCTTGGCCTCCAATAGCGTTGTTTCAATAAAGAAACAGTCGCTGTAACTCCTGCATGTGCAGAACCCAAACCCTCGTGTTCAGCTAATATTAAGCCTAATCTGCGATCCATGTTTGGTATTACTCTATCCCCCACTTCAGGAACCTGAGCAAATGGAACATTGTTTGCTTCTAACTTGTATGAGTACTTGAGTGGAAAACCTTTCGGAAGTGCTTTGTTGTCTTTGCGTGAATCAAGGACAGCTACCATTATCTGTCCGTCTTTTTTCGTTTTTGAATGAGTGATTGCAGCTACGGACGCAGATCGTACTGCCCCTTCGCGGCTTGATCAGCCAATTAATTCCCTTCATCTTGAATGCCATCAAGTTAATGACTCAGCGTGTGTATCATGTGAGCCCTTGCTAGTTCATTTTTCAACTCTGCTACCTGTTCCCATAGCATTTTGTGCTTAATTGTGCTACCTTTTGAGACTTTAAACCCATTTTATCCCCAATAATGATGATATTCATTGTATGACTGGACACAGTAAAAAAGAATCGCACACTATTAGTGTGGGGAATTCTCTATCCGTATTTACTAGTGCCAGTAAAAGAGCTTTTAGCTCAGCTAACTGAGCCGTGCAGTCTCCTAGAGACTTAGTCTTTGTACAGCTTGTATGGAATTTACCACCTCACATATGACCTTCAACAATCGCACAAACGGCGCTGTATTGTTGATTTTTTCCTATGGCCTGTTGTGCAAATCCGTGAATGTAAATTATGTATTCATACTGATCTAGAGGCATTATTTAATTCGGAAAAGGATATTCTTGTTCATATTGCAGAAGTGCTTGTGTTTTCAGATTTGGATCATCTCTGTATTCTACATCTGATGCAGTGAGAGAATTAGCCCATTGTATCCATCTCGGATGTAACGCTTTAGCGTTAGGAACGCTTGCCTTTGTAGCAGCCTCTAAGGCTGATACTGGAGTCACGACAATTATTTGTTTCCCCTGAGCCAGTGCTCTTTCTCTCACTACAGCAGTCTGTACTTTTTTCTGTGGATGCGAAACGCATCTCAGCATTTGTGTACAAATGTGATTTGTAAGCAATGGGTACTGTTTCTCCTTCATTATATGTGAGGTATGTGTACAGAGATTGACCCGCAACTATACGGATCACCAGGTTACGGAAATTTACGCGTGTCTGTAAGTGTTTAGACGCTATCATGTCAGCCTGGAGGAAACAAAGTGTATCTGTGCGTCCTGTGTCCATTGCCTAACTGAAAAATCAGGTCTTATGAGGTCGTAGAACGGTTTAACCCTTTCTACGTAATCCAAAATGTAGGTTCTGCTAAAATTCAGTAATCCCAGTATGGATTGTACATTTTTCAGTGATTTTGGAGGTTGGAACGGCGCACATTTTTCTAACAAGTTGGCTGCCAAGCTTTTCTCTTCACTTAAAAGCTCATATCCCACAAATAGGGCACTGAGGTGGGCTATTTTTGATTTTTTGAAGTTACATTTGTAGTCCTCTGAGGCGAATCCCCAAATTATGGTGCCCACCCTCGTCTAGTGTCCCTCCAGGTCATCATCCATCAGATAAATATCATCTACATAGGACAATGCCTCTTCATCCAGATTTTGAAGTAACTCAGTTACCCTTGCAGAAAACAACCCTGGGCTATTTTTATATCCCTGGGCTAGTCAACAAAATTGCCGCTGGGACCCTAGTGCCGAGAATGCAGTCAAGTATCTCCTCTCAGGCGCTATATTCAGGCAGAAAAATCCATTTGAGATATCTAGTGTTTTGTATTTTTTCTGCACAATGTTGTTAATTATTGCGGCACTGTGTGCTTTTTGTACTTCAAATGTTTTTGTGCATGAGTTTAGATGTCTGTAATCTAACACTAGATGATATATATTGTCAGGTTTCATTACCGGAAACAAAAGATTATTCATTGAGGAGGTGCAAGTTTCAATCAACCTCTGGTAATCAAGTTGATCTAAGATCTCCCTGACCTGTTTTTTAGCTTCTTGCTTTATGGGATACTGTCTCTGTGGAGTTGGAGTAGATTTTAGTGGTATCATGTGGTGAGTTGACTCTTCGTCCCATCCAACATGGTTTCGAGATGGTGCTGGAGCTAGGGCTACTGCCCACTTCCGTGTATATGTATGTTTTAAATGTTGGGGAACAAGGTCGGAAAAGGCTGGCATAGTTACCGTTTCCCCTTTTGGGCAATCCATAACAATAGCAGGCGGCCAAACTTTTTCAGCTAATAAAATGTCATAGCCAAAAGTCAGGTTCTCCCAAAAGAGATCTTTAATTTTCCTGGGTTTGTCCCCCTCCATCCGGAGTGTTATCTCATGTAACCTATATGGGACGCTTACCCTAGTATCAGGTGTTTCCACCGTTATATGTTCACTCAACTCCACTGTCACCAGAAATTCCAATAGGTTCTGGGAGCTATTGTTACTTCTGCTGCGCTGTCTAGCATCGTCAGACCCCATTTCCCGTTCAGCAGTTGAGTCCTCAGAATTCTGGGCATGTCTGATCTTGAGACCTGCTACTTTCTTTTTTTGAATTGAGGTTTAGGTTTTTCTTTTTCTTTTTTAGGTGCATAGTCCGCAGGGCGTTGTGTGTCTCTGGACTTCGTACGCTCCTCCTGTCTGTGTTCCGACCGTCCTTCTCTCGCAGAGTTTTTCGAAGAGCCCTGAAAGGAACGAGAGGAACGTGTTTTAGTATCCTGATACCTGTCAGGTTTTCTAATGTTGTCCCTATTCCTAAGGTTACACCTCCTTACGGAGGGCTCCTGTTGAGATCTACCTTTGGATTAAGACATATTTTCTTTATTCTTTTGTTGTTTGTTATTGTCCCATTTCTTCTTTGAAGAAGCTGGTGCTTGCTTAAAGGTATCCTTTTCACGATTCCCCATTAGTTGAGGTTTTACTGTGCTAGTTCCCAAACCATCTACCCAATTCTGCATAAGCAGTTTCAAATATTTTAGGTAATTCTGTCTCCAGTTGTAAAGGAGTGAGATCTCTCAGACGCTGGAGTATTACCACCGATTCTGCTTCCCCTTTAATGTTTGTTAATATTATAGCTGATACCTGGGCACATTTATTTAACAACTTCATCCCTATGTTCAGAGCAGGTTCTGCTCCATACTCATTCTGTATTTGTCTTAATACGTCTGGTATTACTGCTAATGAAGGGATACCCTGAGTTCTGGTATTTATTGGACCAGAGACATTACCCCAAGAAGTACAATCCTCTATCGGGAAAGCTATCCCCATTGGCAAGCAAATTGTTAGCATTCTATGCTTTTTGTGTGGACCAGTGTGTGGAAATACTGCCTCTAATTGTGTTATTTTTTTTTAGCTATCCAGAAAGGCATTTGCTCACGTTTAGTGGGCATTTTACTCATCACTGCGTGTAATGTTTGTGGTGTAATTTTAGTTCTAGAAGTTTGGACTGGTCCTGCTTGTGTAGCGCTGTTGGCTGAAGTGTGAGTGTTCTCATCACAAACTGTGTCATGTTTCTGTAAAGTTTGATTAATTCTTTATGCTGTGTAAGTAAGTCTCCTCCTGGCATTGTGTCAAAGTCAGGATGTGGTGTGTAGGCCACTCATACTGACCTTGTTGCTCCGTCTCTTCCAAGCGGACGAGTCTTATTCTATTTCTTGTATGGGGTAGGGCGCCTTTAAACCAGTGTAGATGTTGGTGGTAAGTGAGTAGAATTTCAATGTCCTCGTACGGACAATATTCGTTTGGTATTTCATCCTCTGTGTAGTAATGAAATTTCTTTGTTAATTCATTCGCCTACGGGAATTTAACCCATGAATAGAATACCTCTGTTCTAGATGATTTGTGTGCCTCAATCACGAATGTTACCTGCCCACCCCTATATGTTAAACCGTATGCGGCTGGTTTTAGGGTGATGGCAGTTCTAACATTTTCTGAAATGTGTATTGCATCTGCATCTTCTCCTTCTCCTGAGAGATTAAATTGAACTACATGTTCTTCGTGTACAGTCATTGTTTTTAGTAAGAAGAGCTTTTCAATGGAAATTTGATAAGGGTTTAAGTACAATAGGAACAATGTGTCCTTTAAGCTTGATTAAACAGCCAATACATAGTATTTTGCCGACTCCGCTGTGGCGGAATTTGTAGCCTCCCACTCCAGACGTCTCTGGGGAAATGTGAGTAGGGGTCTCTGAGAATAGCATGACTGAACTACTCAGATTTGACCGTTAAATAGGTACCCAACTAACGTTGGCAGCGCCATGGTGTGTAGTTCCTATAAAGCCTATACAGGATCTGTGTGTATGGACAACATACACTGCAGGATTGGTGTCAGACTGATTCTAGACACCCCGACCGGGTATGTTGGCCTGTGTGCCAGCTAGCTTACAGTGCCACTAGAAACCCTTCTTACCAAGGAGAGAATAGTTCTTGGCAACTATCGAACATGACAACCCTGATCCCTCAGGACCGAGAAAACAGTGTACTACTTTTCGATCAGTCACTTGTGCTCTATTAGTCTCAGAGAGATACACCGAGTAAACAGAAGGGATGTTTTCAATAAGTATTTATTGAACAGTCGTTATTCTAGTGTAAAATAGGTGTGCCGAATAAATCCTTAGACAGTCACAGATACAGATGATTAGAAGCACTAGGAAAGTAAAAGGATGGTCGAGTTGTACCATTTTGCTATAACCATGAATACAGGTAAGTACTTAAAATACATGATAATAAAATACTTACTCCTACAATGCAATCCTAACTAGATGTACCTAAATGTACCTAGCATATGTGTAGGTGTTAAGCCAAGAATCCCTCTAGGATACAGTCAATCCCAATTACCTGAATTGAGAAACTGTGGGACCCTGTCCTGGTTTCGGGTTGGACACCTCGCAAGGGATGTCAGACCACTGTGAGCTGGAGTATCTGCATGTAGGGGCTTCAGTGTCTCACGCCAGTGTGTTGGCATGGAAGTCCTGATCTCCTCTGACTATCTCAGCAAGATGTGATGTTTATATACCTGAATGTATCCCCAGGGGTTCTACCTTGCTGTGCTACTGTCGGATTTAGGATGACTTCTGGAATGAACCTTGTACATAGTTATTATGCAATACAGATGGTAGTCCTGCTGAGTTTCCAAGAATCCAAGGAACCTCATGCATAATGTATGAGGCTATTGTTCAGGGAAAACCCCACATTCTGTTAGCAGTACTGTAACTACATAAAGGGTGAGTCCTAGCAGCCCGTCATGTATGCAGTGTAGGGACGAATATAGATGAAAGATTGGAATGTTACCCTGGCCTATTTTAGGGTACCTATATGGAATATAACATGAGTGAGTGTATTAGAGCGAGTGGCTGTGCTGAGAGTCTGTATAGGTGAGTGAATGGGTTTGTGAGTGGCTGTATAGTTGAATATATGGGTGTGTGAGTTTTATGACTAAATATGGGGCTGTGTGAGTAGCTGCATGGTTGAGTAACTGCTTTAATTAATAGCTGTATGGGTGATTTAATGGCTGTATGAGTGACTACATGTGACTGAGTTGGTGTGTGAGTGGCTATATGGAGAAGTAAGTGGGGTGTGTGAGTAGTGGTATGGGTACTGTACGAAAGTAGGATCGGCTTTCATGGTTACCCCCACTTTTTGCTTACTAGTCTGACTGGGATCCTGCTAATCAGGACCCCATTCACTGTGCTTTCTCTCTAAATTTGACAATGGTAACTACTTTGGTACCTTCCCAATTGGCTACTAGTGTACCCACTAAGGTACCCAGGGCATAGGTACACCAGGGGTCTCCCATGGGCTGCATCATGTATTATGCCATCCTTGAAAGACCAGCCAAACTGTGCCTACAGTCCTGCCATTGCAGCCTGTGTATGTTGGTGCTAGCACGACTTACGACATAAGTTATATCTTCAGTCCTGAGTTCAGGGTGCTTGGTTATAAGTGTGAGGGTGCCTCCTGCATGAGCAGGGCCCCTCTACAAACCCCGGAGTCGATTCTCCAGGCTTTGTAATTGCGGTCAGCTATTTAATATATATAGTGGAGATCAAATACGAGATGTCTAACTATATATTGGCTGCACCAAAACAGGTCATGTTTGGTATCAAACATGGTGGAAACCTACCCCAACATCGATTCTTGTGTTGTATGTAGGATCCCATGTACTGGGGGGCTCTCCTAGGGTGTCCCTCTGTATTCCCGGTAACAGCCTTTTAGGGTCTAACAGCAAGATACTGCTGCTGCTGACCACAGACAAGAATCTGCACTCCTGCTGCTGAGCTGAGCTCGAGCAGGGGAAGGCCAAACAATAGGTTTCCTGCCACAGGGAGGTGTCACCACCTCCCAGACAGGACTTAGTGTATTGGGCTAGGGTGGAGGCGCTTGCCCGCGCCACCAGACTGCTTTGAAGGGCACATTTGGTGCCCTCCTTGCATACTACAGTTTGAGCCAATTCAGCACCTCCTCTGGGAAGGATTCTTGAATCGTCCCAACCCTTACCCTAGGCTACTTAAGGGCTTACCTGTGGGTGGCTCTTCAGATTTGTCATGGGAAAAGACTAAGATCCAAAAAGACTTCAAATTCTACTGTCTGGGCACTTTGGACTTTGTTGGACTTCACCTAGGAACTGAGACTGCACCAAGGAAGACTCCTGCTGCCCCTGGTCTCGTCGTCCTGCCAGTCTTCTGCATGCCAGTGGTTCATCCAGGTTCTCTTCCAGGGGATCCTCATCAATAGTCATAAGCACTGAATATTTCCGCCCATCTCCTGCGACCGCGGAATTAATACAAAATATAAAGGAAAACATATATATATATATATATATATATATATATCGAATCCTCCTTCCGAAGTACCAGCCGGTACTACCAAAAGACACGGACACTCAAATGCTGGTACAGATTTTCGTGCTCGGTTTATTATTCCATAAACAAAGTTTGGTTCAGACGCGTTTCGACCGACACAGCGGTCTTGATCACATGATTAGCATGAACTGTACATGACTTTTAAAAGGTGCCTCGCCCCCAGTTATGTGTAGACATAAACAAAATACTTTCTCTCGGCTGTGTTTGTCAATTGTGTAAACACGCAAGAATCAATTTTAAACATATAATTGCAATGTTCATAAAAATATAATAGCTATTAAAGCGTACATTTGCTTACTGGCTAAACCCAGTCCAAATTGAACAATTCATTGACATTTCTCAAACCCAGGTTGTCATCAATATCGCGCTATACTCTGTCCTTTAGCTGCGATCTGGGTAAATTACCTGCACTGCATTAAGTTACAACAATTGCAATGGGTAGAAGTTAATCATAAAAGAACTCACCTCACCCATTGTGTGCAAATAACGTCTATCATGTGCAAATATAGCAAAAGTCAGTTATCTGTACAAATACAGAAAAATGTGCAAACTTGCAAGAATATGTGCAAAGCCAGCAAAAATTTTTTAGATCTGTGCAAATACAGCAAAATGTGCAAATCTACAAAATAATGTGCAAGACTTGCAAAACATTAAAAAGAGACCAATGCAAAATCTTAAAACAATGGACCGGAAATCAATTAGAACATATCTAAATGCATGTACCTAGGGACGTTATTTTGCTCCTGAGGCGGAAGCCGGGAGCCAGTTAGCTTTTAACCTTCGTAAATTGTTTATTTAACTTTTATTAAAAAATTATTAAATTCTTGCCTATTTGCACATTCACTCGCCGAGTGAAAGTTTACTTACATATATCGCCGCACCCTGCGGGGGCCTCTTGGTTGCTTCGTTACGCTGGCACTCGGTAGCTGGGACCTAGAGGGGCCGATCCAGTACAGCGGCCATCTTGGGGAGGTCGAGGTTGACGCGCTAGTTGCTGGGAGGTAGGGCTGCACACGTTGCGAGTAAAAGCATAAATTGAGAAGTATAGAGTAGTCTGGTAAGACCTAGGGACGTTATTTTGCTCCTGAGGCGGAAGCCGGGAGCCAGTTAGCTTTTAACCTTCGTAAATTGTTTGTTTAACTTTTATTAAAAAATTATTAAATTCTTGCCTATTTGCACATTCACTCGCCGAGTGAAAGTTTACTTACATAGATCGCCGCACCCTGCGGGGGCCTCTTGGTTGCCTCGTTACGCTGGGACTCGGTAGCTGGGACCAAGAGGGGCCGATCCAGTACAGCGGCCATCTTGGGGAGGTCGAGGTTGACGCGCTAGTTGCTGGGAGGTAGGGCTGCACACGTTGCGAGTAAAAGCATAAATTGAAACGGTCCTCCTACGCGTTAGCGTACGCGTTTGCGGACGCGCCGTGAGCGCCGAAGGAGCGCCTAAGGAAAGCCCGTCGGTGCCCGTCCGTGCCAGGACGGATCAGGACGGAGCTCAGGCCCATAGTCATGGAATCTGCACACCCAAACATCCACGTGTACAATGGTGAGTTTCTAAAGGCACTTAGAAATGACGCAAGACCGATGTGCCCTATAGAGGCCATTACGGAAGATATATTTACCTCATGTCACTATTGTCACTCCCTTAAGTCAGTGAAAGTTAATAATTCTTCTCTCACATTTGCGCTGTTAAATTGCAGATCTCTCCCTAGGCATGCCATAGAGATCCACTTGATCTTAGAGGAACGAGAACTAGATATACTCTTCCTAACTGAGACGTGGCTTACAGAGTCATCGGACCCGGATATAGTCCAGGCTCTCCCACCCAATTACTCGATCATTAGACAGGATCGCCTGACAGGGCGTGGAGGAGGTGTGGCAATTATTTATAAGAACTTATTTAGTTGCAGAACTTACGAAAGTCCACTTACAGAGTGTGAGAGCCTCGGCTTCTCCATTTTCCTCTCGCCCACGTGCACCTTCTCAGGGATCTTGGTGTATAGACCTCCGGGTGACCACCATAATTTTTGTCATAACCTTCTTGATAAAATCTCGCTCTTCATCAGCAGCACTGCCAACTTTTCCATCTTGGGTGACCTCAATATTCATCTTGATGAACTGGGTGCAGCTGCATCGCAATGTCTGCTTGATACCTTGGGATTGGTACACCTTGATCAAATTGTGACAAGCCCTACACATGTAGCAGTACATCTGCTAGATCATTGTTTTACTAATCTCACGAACATTGTGTTTGATCGGCCCCTCTTTGTCCCATGGTCAGATCACGCCTTACTCTCCTTTGCCTGGTCGCCAGAAACACAAAATCACAGGGTTAACCTTTCAAAGAAGGTTGGCCGAGTGTGGTCGAGACTACCAGTCAAAGATTGGGAGGCGGCCCTGAGGAGCTGCCCGCCCATTTTTCATGAGGACCCAGTGGCTGCTAATGAAGCCTTTGACGACTGGCTTAATCGCACTCTAAATGCTATTCTACCAAAAAAAGAGATGCGCCATCGGGAAGGCCACAATAAACATCCATGGTACTCTGATAATCTTAAGGAACATAAGCAGTCATGCAAACGTGCAGAAAGGAAATGGAGAAAGGACTATTCTCTTGCTGCAAAAACTGAATATAAAACATCTCTTAGAACCTACAAAAAATTATTGAAGTCCACCCAAGCCGCATATTATCAGAGTAAAATCTCAGAAGCAGCTAGTACTCCCAGGGAGGTTTTCAAAATCTTTCAATCGTTGGTGACTACTCCTAGGGTTTTCAATCCTCCACCCGACCGTCAGAAACATTGTGAGGCATTAGCCACTTTCTTTGCGTCCAAAGTATCCAACATCTACTCTAGTTTTCCAATATCCCCACATACTCCTGATAAATTGGAGAGTGGCCTTGAAAGATCGGAGGTGGCAGCTTCCAACTCATCTGGTGATCTCAAAGCCTTTCCACTATTAGATCTTGCTACTGTTGGAGAGCTCCTTAACAACTTAAAATCGGGCTCCCCCCAGGACGTCGCTCCTCCGGTGGTTCTAAAACAGGTTTCGGAAACAGTATGCCCGATGATAATGCAGGTCATAAATCTATCCTTGACCTCAGGAGTGGTACCCCCTAACTGGAAGGGAGCAAAGGTCCGGGCTCTATTAAAAAAGCCTAATTTGGACCCGGAAGATCTGGCCAATTACAGGCCTATTTCGCTGCTACCTAGTCTTAGCAAAATAGCTGAAAAGCATGTCAACCAGGCCCTCTCGTCATTTGTTGAGTCTTCATGCTCTCTACATTCCACCCAGACTGGTTTCAGAGCCAAGCAGGAAACCGAAACGGCGTTGGTGGCGGTAGTCGAGGCAACCAGGAGTATTGTGGCTGCGGGAGGCTGCGCTGCGGTGATCCTGCTGGACCTCAGCGCAGCCTTCGATACTGTAAACCACTCGCTCCTGTTGCTCCGGCTTCGCCTTGCAGGGGTTTCAGGATTGGCTCTTAAATGGCTGCACTCTTTTTTATCGGACAGATACTTCTCCGTTTTTGAGGATGAGGTGTCATCAAGCCTGCTGCAATTGAGTCACGGCGTTCCCCAGGGATCATCCCTCAGCCCTACACTATTTAACATTTATATGAGACCGTTGGCTGATGTGGTGCTTCCTTGGGGAATTCAGCTTGTCACCTATGCCGATGACACGCAGCTGGTTGTGTCCTTGTCGAGGGACGACGACTTACATCAGGGGATTAACAAACTAACCCCGTGTCTCACTAAAGTCCTTGAATGGATGACCTCGTCCTGTTTAAAGCTAAATGGAGCCAAAACTGATATCATGATGTTGGGCTATAAAGCCCCAATCAACTTGTACCCCTGGTGGCCGAACTGTCTGGGACCTCCTCCGAAGCCTAAGACCAAAATAAAAAGCTTGGGGGTCTGGATGGATCCCACCCTTAATTTCCAACAGCAGGCTAATAAGGTGGCCGCAACCTGTTATGGTTTGTTGAGATCCCTAAAAAAAGTACTAGACCTTCTTCCCTTCGAAGCCAGACGCGTATTGGTCCAGTCGCTGATTCTCTCGCGACTGGACTATGCTAATGCTATCTATTTGGGGACATCAGTAGCTACTATAAAAACTTTGCAAGCTGTGCAGACTTGTGCAGCCCGATTGCTTATGAAAGTGCCCAAACGATGCTCAGCAAAGGCCTCAATTCGATCGCTCCACTGGCTCCCAATTCAGGATAGGATTGTGTTTAAGGCTATGTGTCTGGCACACAAGTCCATTCACAATATGGGTCCTTCCATTTTGGATCCTCTGTTTCATCGCCATCAATCAGTTAGATCTCTTAGATCCAATCAACGTAATTTACTCGTAGTTCCCAGGGTTAGGTTGGCCCGGATGGGCGACCGGCTACTTTCTGTCCAAGCGGCGAAAGGTTGGAATAAACTCCCCGATAACATCAGGCTTGAAGCAAATCACATCGCTTTCAGGAAGCAACTAAAGACATTCTTGTTCAACAATGTCCTCTAATATCCTGTGGGTCTTACAGCGCTGGGATGCTCTAGGGTAGCCATGCGCTATATAAGAAAGTATTCATTCATTCATTCATGTAAACAATATATATACAGCCAATTCATGTCTATAAAACGTACTGGGTATCATACTTCAATGGCACAAATGCTAAAAAAGACTAAGTACAACAATCATATGTATGTGAATATTAGCCCAGAGGTAGCCAAGTGACTAAATTACCCTTATATATATATAACACTGTGTGATGTAGAAAAATATAAGAGACCTCCGTAAAAATATCTTATGGTTCCTGAAAGACGAGGATGTTCAAACATAAACCTAGTTTCCTATGCTCTAATATGGTGGGAATGAGACCTAATTTACGTAATTATTCATAAATGCATAAAATAATTACATACATTGTGACTACCACAGGCAGTTATAAGAAGTGATGTAGATCTTCCCCATTGTTCAACCCTCCTGGAATACGTGTGTCCAACTCCACTATATATTTGCATTCCAGTTGCCTCAGAGCTTTTTCCCGGTTGCCTCCTCTCTTTAATTTCGGTACTGAGTCTATAATAAAGTAGCTCAGGCAGCTCAGATTGTTGTTATGGCAAGCTTTGAAATGCCTCGCTACCGGGTAAGTTGGATCCGAGTTGACAATGGCCCTTAAGTGCTGTAAAATCCTAACATATGCTTGCAGTTTTGTACTCCCCACATACTTGAGTTCACATGTGCATTTCAATACATATACCACATGATCAGTGCGACATGTGTAGTGTCCCTTGAGATATCTAGGGCTGTCGCTAAAAGGTGTGGTGTACTGGTTAGTGTTTATGCCAAATTTGCACGCTCTACAGGAAGAGCATTTAAAAAATCCTTTCACAGGGGCTAGCCATGTGCCACTGATAGATGTTTCCGGACTACTGGATACCAGTTCGTCCCGCATGGAAAATGCTCGCCTGTATGTAATAGTGGGGATTTTGGGAAGCACTGCCTATAGGGTAGGATCTGTCAACACTATGGGCCATTCCTTACAAATGATGTTCTTAATAGTTTTAGCCTGTCTACTATAGGTAGTGATAGGTCTCATTTCACTTTCATTAGACTCATTGTCAGGGATATTATCAGTAAGCGTCAAGGTTTCTTGATTTGTAGTGTTTTTAGATATCAATAAATCACTTCTCTTCCTTAGGTTAGCTTTAGTCATGGCTCTGATTAAGCTTTTGTCATCATATCCACGCGCTAGTAGCCTGTTCTTAGCATCCAACTGATGCTCATCACGCGCTGCTATAGTGCTGCACGCTCTGTGGATACGCAAAAATTCCCCATAAGGGATACTATTGATTGTGTGTTTCGGATGGAAACTTTCTGCATGTAACACCGTGTTCCCTGATGTACTTTTGCGATAAAGACTTGTCTCCAATTTGCCATCTTTAAAATTGACCGTTACATCTAGGAAGTTAACAACATTAGTGCTAATATCAGCAGAAAATTCCAAATTTAAATCATTGTCATTGATATCATTCACAAAGCCCAACGCCTCTTGTTCAGTTCCCTTCCAAATGACGAAAATGTCGTCTATGTAACGCCACCATGATATAACCTTGGTGGACCATAGCTCCGCATGGCGGACCATGAGGACATGCCTCTCCCACCAGCCTACATGTAAACATGCATAGCTGGGAGAGAAACATGCCCCCATAGCCACGCCTCTCAGTTGTTGAAATGTCTCATTATTGAATAGGAACATGTTGTTATTTAAACAAATACGGATCATATTGACTAACATAGTATTATGTTTGTAAAATTCCATATTCCTTTCACCCAGAAAGTATTCTACAGCCCGCAGTCCATCATCATGGGCTATGCTAGTATATAATGCTGTGATGTCCATAGTTATTATATATATATATACAGCTCTATATATGTACACATATATCATTTTTTCTCATCCAAATGCAGCCCCCATATAGGAGGCTAAACAATGCAATAATAAATAAACAAATAACATCTTATGCAATCACATATTGCTTATATATATATATATATATATATATATAGAGACCACAGGAAGGCAAGTATAACTTGAACTCCTTTTAATGAGTAGAGTCATGAAAGAAAGCTGTAAAAGAGAAAGCATTGTTAGCCTACAGGCTGCATTGGAAACCAATAGTATAGAAAATGAAAGCAATTGTATACAAAAACTGGCACCATGTCTTTAAGGCAGCCATGACCCCTAGCTTCTCATCATGCCTCAGGGGTGATAGGTCAGTTGTTCTTTCCGGCTCCTTCAGTCAGGACACTGGAATTCACAGCTCTGTCTTTTTTGCTTTTTTGTCAGAAAATTCTTCTCTGATTGTGGTTTTCTACCTTTCACTCGACGTCTTTTAGGCTCTAGAGTGAGGTACAACCGTTTTTTGGACAGAAAGTGATTTTTTTTCTGTCATAATGCCATCTCTTTTTGACCCTTACCCCTCCTGTGGCAAGAAGAAGGCCAGGTCTGATGCACACCCAGTGTGTATTCTCTGTCTCCCTGACTTTCATTCACCAGAGACCTGTCAGCATTGTAAGAAGCTGTCCAGGAGAACTCTCAAGGACAGAGAAAGGATTCATGTGTATGGGCTCTCTGAAAGAGGTAGGTCACCAGTGAGACAGAAGAAAAAGAGAGCAAGATCGACATCGAGAAGCAAGATCCCAATCTGTTCTCCATCGGGATCAGCGTCGAACTTACCAGCGGTGAAGAAAATGTCGTTGTTGAAATCTTCGAAGGTGCAGGCACACCATTTTAGTTCAAGATCAAAGACGACTGTTCACACGTCGAGTCACCAGGTAACAGACTCTCCGTTGACGTCAATCCGGCGACGATCAAAGTCAAGGAGTAAGCCTCGGTCAGCGTTGGGTCAACGCTTGGCATCGAGGCACGACACTCCGTCGGCGCCCTCTCACAGGCAGTCAGCATCGAGGCACAAATCTGTCGGCGTCGGCCCGTCCTGTAGACGATCGACATTGAGTCACAAGTCATGATCAAAGTCGAGGAGTGATTCTCCGTCAGCGTTGGGTGAACGCTTGACATCGAGGCACGACACTTCGTCGGCGCCCTCTCACTGGCAGTTGGCATCGAGGTACAAATCTGTCGACGTCGTCCCGTCCCGTAGACGATCGACGTTGAGTCCCAAGTCTCCGTCGACGTCGTCTTATCGAGGATTCATGTTGAGACATAACACTCTGTCGGCGACTTTGCGTACAGGCTCAACGTTGAAGCAAAAGTCACCACCGCGGACATCGAAGCAAAAGACTCCGTCGGCATCATCTCAGAGGAGGTCGACGTCGAAGCACAAGACCCTGCCACAGAGGTGATCGACCTCGAGACAAAGGGCTCCGTCGGCGTCATCACAGGGACGCTCGATGTAGAGATGAACGGACATCTAGGCATAGATCTCCCCTCAGAGAAAGATCGACGTTGAGGCATCGGTCTCGATCTGGCTCACATTCCGTGAGCATTTATCCGTCTCCATCACCGACGTCAAGGGCAGAATCTCCAGCGCTGGTTCATTCAGTGACTCCAGGATCAACGTCGAGACACTCTCACCAGTCGGCGTTGACCCATCGTACTGTTTCAAGACGTTCTACGTCATCATCCTCAAGATCACCTGAGGTGGTTATCTCGACGTCGAACAGTCCAACCTTTTCACCTGAACGCCCCTGTTCACCTGAAGCTCCTGCACGGGAACAGAGGCAGAAATATCCATCTGTACACCTCTCTCCTAGATGGATGTTGCCTCTAGATCACTGGCAAAAATCGGACACTGCACAAGCACGAGGTAATCAGGACTACTCCAGTCCTCTGCACAGATCTCCTCTAACCGGACTGGTGCAAGCTGTAGATCTTTCTCCTACTACTCCATCGAGGGGTCGAGATCATACACATACTTCTGCACCCCCTTTTAGAAGGAGATCCAGCTCTCAAGGTAAGAGGAGAAGACACAGCTCTACAACACGTTCACCCTCTTCCACCCAGTCTTCAAAGAGGGACTACTCACCTACTCTTACAGACAGCCCACCGTCGAGGGTCTCTCCGATGGATGACGTCAACACCTTTCAGGCCGTTCTGGCCAGAGGGGCTAATAAACTGAACATAGTTATGCCCACTCAGCAGAGTTCAAAAAGAACAATTGATGGACAGAAGGCAGAACAATGTCATACATTCACCCCAGTACAGATATCTGGGCCGAAATCCATCGTTTTTTTGCTCACCATGGCATTCCATTTTGGACCCAGCCATATGCAAATCAGTCTTGACCCTGCGCCCAATGGGAACAGTCCAGCCCAAACTGCCAGGCCAGGTCCTCCCTGGACTGGAAATAAGCATCCTAGGACCGGTTTCGGGCTTTCAGCCCTCATCAGCCAGGATAGGTTGACACCACTCAGCAGAGTTCATCCTCAGTGATTTTTTAAACTTTGCATCAGAGGGTAGCAGCCAGACCTTTGTTGCCTTTGGTGCCGGGGCTACTTCAACCGGCGATGGACACCTTCCTTACGCTGGCAACTTTCAAGACCACTCCTGCGAGGATCTTAAAGAAATATAGACCCCCCGGAAAAGGATTTACAGAAAATTTGCCCAGAAAAGATTGCAGGGATTTTGAGGCGATATTACAGGAAGGCAGCTTGGTGTCGAACCAAGTTATCAGCACCGCAGCTGATGGAGCTATGCAGTCTGCACACTCCTATGCACATGGTCTGTGCCAGAAGGTCATCCTGGCTCCGACTGCGCTAAAACCTGAAGCGCAATCCCGAATTCTCAACCTTCGTTTCTCAGGCTCATCCTTGTTTGGCACTCACACGGATGAGGAAATGGTGAGGATGAAGACGGAGCTTGATATCCTAAAGGCGGTCGGACTTGAAAAAAGAAAATAATTCAGGCGCCGCTCCAGGCCATACAATCGGCGGCCATTCCATCAGAGGGTTCAAACCCCTCACTGGCAGAGGCAGCAACATCATCAAAGCCAATCAAGATCCCATTACCAGGGCCGTCGTGCCCCTAGAGGACGAGGAACCCCTCGTCAATCTACCGCCACAGTGAAGACACCATCTAAGCAGTGAGTGTCCGCTTCCCCCATCGCCGTTACCCACTCCTGTGGGGGAAGTATTGCCAACCATTTAGAAGAGTGCCGTGGTATCACAAAAGACCAGTGGGTGTTAACTACGCTGCAGAATGGTTACTCTCTACGTTTTCGACATTGGCCTCCCACGATCCCTCCAGTAATCAATCAATCAATCACTGCATTTGTAAAGCGCGCTACATACCCGAGAGGGTCTCAATGCGCTGGGGAGGGGGGCCGCTACTGATCAAAGAGCCAGGTCTTGGGGAGTCTTCTGAAGGCCAGCAGGTCCTGGGTCTGTCGTAGGATGGTGGGGAGAGTGTTCCAGGTCTTGGCGGCGAGGTAGGAGAAGGATCTGCCGCCGGCGGTGGTTTTCCGGATGCGGGGGACTGTGGCGAGGGCGAGGTTGGCTAAGCGGAGGCTTCGGGTGGGGGTGTGGAAGCTGAGTCGGTTGTTGAGGTAAGTGGGTCCGGTGTTGTGTAGTGCTTTGTGTGCGTGGATGAGGAGTTTGAAGGTGATCCTTTTGCTGACGGGGAGCCAGTGCAGGCCTCTCAGGTGGGGTGTGATGTGGTTGCGGCGGGGGACGTCGAGGATGAGTCGGGCCGAGGCGTTCTGGATACGTTGGAGTCGTCTCAGGAGCTTGTTTGTTGTTCCTGAGTAGAGGGCGTTCCCGTAGTCGAGTCTGTTGGTGATGAGGGCCTGGGTGACAGTTTTTCTCGTGTCGAGGGGGATCTATTTGAAGATCCTGTGGAGCATACGGAGGGTGTTGAAGCAGGACGCGGAGACGGCGTTGACTTGCCTGGTCATGGAGAGAGTGGAGTCGAGGATGACCCCCAGGTTGCGTGCGTGATTCGTGGGTTCCGGGGCTGTGCCTAGCGATGTGGGCCACCAAGAGTCGTCCCAGGCTGATGGGGTGGGTCCGAGAATGAGGACTTCCGTCTTGTCTGAGTTCAGCTTCAGTCTGCTGTCCTTCATCCAGCCGGCTACGGCCTTCATTCCTC
The DNA here is from genome assembly GCF_964204655.1 of Triturus cristatus. Classification (NCBI taxonomy): domain Eukaryota; kingdom Metazoa; phylum Chordata; class Amphibia; order Caudata; family Salamandridae; genus Triturus; species Triturus cristatus. The sequence goes on from NC_140585.1 coordinate 268,399,920, forward strand.
TGTGGAGGTTGGCTTTGGCGGTGTGGGGATCTTCGGTGAGGGATATGATCAGCTGGGTGTCGTCGGCGTAGGAGATGATGTTGAGGTTATGTTGTCGTGTGACGTGGGCGAGAGGTGCCATGTAGATATTGAACAGCGTTGGGCTGAGGGAGGATCCCTGTGGGACGCCGCAGATGATCTCGGTGGTTTTGGAGCGGAAGGGTGGGAGGCGGACGCTCTGGGTTCTGCCGGAGAGGAAGGATGTGGTCCGGGCCAGGGCCTTCTCTTGGATGCCGGGGTCATGGAACCGTGCTGATAGGGTGCGGTGGCAGACCGTGTCAAAGGCTGCTGATAGGTCCAGGAGGATGAGGGCGGCTGTTTCTCCTTTGTCCATCAGGGTCCTGATGTCGTCAGTGACGGCGATGAGGGCGGTCTCGGTGCAGTGGTTGCTGCGAAAACCGGATTGGGAAGGGTCCAGGATGTTGTTGTTGTGAGAAGTTGGCCTGATATATGATGTCACTAATTCTAGTGTACACCCTGTATCAGTCCAAACAACCCTTTTGGTGATTGGTTGTAAAGTCAACCTTATAGACCAGCTATCCTAGCGGTAGCATGGACAAGAGCAGTCTTAGGCTAAACTCTGAATGGCATGTGAAGCCAGCTGTCATACCATTTGTAATCCCTTGAATACCAAATGGAAGGACACCACAACATATATATATAAAAATAGAAGGTATTTATTATAGTCAAACCCTCAGCACTCTTTATGAGATTCGAGGTAAGTACAACACAGTCTTATTTAAGCATACATTAAGTCACACAGGTAAGTAATACAGTTAGGCCCTAGGGGCCACGCAAACCATATACTAAGTAAGTGGTGTAAGAACCACTGTCACGAACACAGGATGGGCCTAGGCCTAAGGAATCGCTGGGGCTACACTATACTCCCAAAGGTTAGGAAGGGGGAGGCCCACGGGATTCAGGTGCAGAGTGGAAACACTCACACGTAATGCGTAAAAGTCGATAGAAATAGTAGTTATTAGAAATTAACAGTTTTAGGACACTTCTGGAATAGCTAGGAAGTCGAGACTTGGAAACTAGACCCTAGGATAGTCAATACCCTTGTGAGCACCGAAGTACTCAAGTTACCTAGCCCACGGGCTGCGGGTGCATAGGTGTGAACTTGCGTCGGGTTTCGTCGTTGACTTCTATGGATGCCTGAAGGAAGGTTGCTGACAGGCAGTCAGTGAAGAGTGTCCGGTGGATCCCGAGGATGGAATCAAGAAGGAAGGTACCTGCAAGCAGAAGGGACAGAGTCTAGGTCACCAGCCAGGAGCCAGGAAGGAACCAGGAAGGAACCAGGCGATGTCGTGAAGATGCAGGTGGAGAGGTGAAGCTTGTCGCAGCAGCCACGGGTACCAGGGGACGTCGAGGACGGCCAGGACCCGGAGGCGAGCTGTCCCACGAAAGTTCTTGCTGTCGGCGGCGTCGATGTCGAGTCAGGACCCAACAAGCCTTGGCAAGCGGAACCCACGCAGGATGGAGGACTTGCTTCTGGTGCAGACCAGGAAGGTCTGGGGTGCTTCTCTTTCATAGAGGAGCAGGTGCCAGTCTGGAGGAGCCGGACCAGCAAGATGAAAACAAAGGTTCGTCGTCGCAGAGGCTACTAGCCAACGGGCCAGCAACCGGACAACACGTCGAGCAACTCAGGTGCAGAAGGGCCCCACGCAGAACACGTGAAGTGTGGGGAGCTGATCTTCTTTGCAGATGGTGCTCGGGATGGGGGCTTCTCAATTCCCCAAGCACAGCCTCGAGGAAGCCTCCGAAGTCGCGCTAGTCAGTTACTAGCCACTTTTCCCAAGTCGCCGGTCCCACGTCCCTCGTCGCCTCCACGGGTCTCAGCTTCGCTGCAGATGTGGATCTGGGTCAGAGGTGTCTGGAAGTCTCGGCGCTGGTCAGTCTCTGCAGTCGTCTCTCGTAGGATCAGTCGCAAAGCAAGCAGCGGTCGCTGGATGGTGCCTGGTTGCCCAGGGTGGTCACTCCTTGGCCACAAGGGAGATTTCTTCAGTCTTCTACCTGAGGCCGAATGTAGAAGGTCCAGAGTTTCTGTTCAAGTTGCAGATTCAGGTTAATCTAATTTAGCAGGGCTCAGCTACCTACTGATATACTGGGCTAGTGGGCTGGGCTACCTGCAAGGTCCCTCCTATGGGTGGGACCAGGAAGGGGAGTGGTTACACCCCCTTTCCTTTGTCCAGTTTCGCGCCAGAGCTGGGGCTGGAGTGCCCCAGCGCCGGTTTGAACTGGACTATGCATGGGACACCTTGTGTGCCCCAGGCAGTGTCTAGTTTCATTCATCCCTCCCTGCCCCAATACACTAAGGCCTGTCTGGGGTGGTGCTCGCACCTCCCAAGGCAGGAAACCTATTGTCCAAGCCTCCCTCGCTGGAAGGACTCCCAGCAGCAGGAGGTCAGACTTGTGTCTGTGGCAGCAGCATCCATTTTGTGATGCTGGGGCTCTGGTTAACTTTAACCGGGTAAGTAGGTTTCAACATGTCTTCTCCCTCTAGAAGGGAGGAATAATATCCTCATTGCCAGAAATGGTATGGGGGTATTATTCCAAAGTGTTAGACACCTTACACGACACGATAAAGCCAAACCATAGTTACCATAACCGTTTAAGATTATAAGGTACTTTAAGAGTATATGGTAGGCTATATCATAGAACAGCTATAAGGACATGGTTCCGAAAGCTGCAGACAGGCTCAGATCATGCTAGAGCACCATCTCACATGTTGCCAAGCACTCTGCCTCCAGGATTGTTAAGGCTTGCCATAGGAGTGGCTGATAGGTACACATGTGTCTATATATAAGGTAGGTATAGGAATACTACACCTAAGCGAGGAGTGATTACACGACCTTGCCCCAGCTGAGTGATCAGCCAGTTGTGTCATAATGGAAGGCCAGGCCAGGGGTGGCACAATACATGCTGCAGCCCCTGGTAGGCCTAGGGTACACCTATGCCCTGGGTACCTAAGGTACACTATACAGGGGCCAAGAAGGTGATCCTAATCAATTGGGTTATGCACCTAACGTACATAGTATGAATTTAGAGAGAGAACAGCTGGGCTGTGGGTCTGATTGGCAGGCCCACAGCCACATCTAAGTCGAAAACCAGTGAAGGAAAAGCAAAAAGTGGGGGTGAACATAGAAAGCAGACCCTACTCTCCTACAGTTGTCTTCGAGGTAGCGGGTCAGCTGTTTGTTGACAATCTTCTCAGTCACTTTTGCCGGGAAAGGGAGCAGGGAGATGGGCCGGAAGTTCTTGAGGTGCTTGGGGTCCGCCTTGGGCTTCTTCAGAAGGGCGTTGATCTCGGCGTGCCTCCAGCTTTCTGGGAAGGTTGCTGTCTCGAAGGAACAGTTGATTGTTTTCCGGAGGTGGGGCGCGATAATTGTGCTGGCTTTGTTGAAGACGTGGTGAGGGCAGGGGTCCGATGGGAATCCGGAGTGGATGGAGTTCATGGTTTTGATGGAGTCTTCGTTGCTGACGCTGGACCAGATGGTCAGGCGACTGGTGCAGGTGGTAGTCGCAGGGGTGGTGGACTCGGTGGTGGGTGCGGGGGGGTCGGAGTTGAAGCTGTCGTGGATGTCGGTGATGTTGCGGTGGAAGAAGGTGGCCAGGGAGTCGCACAGGTCTTGAGATGGCGGGATGTCGTTGGAGATGGAGTTGGAGTGTTCTTTCACGATGCTGAAGAGCTCTTTGGTGTTGTGTGCGATGTTGTCTAGGCGGTCCTTGAAGGCGGTCTTCTTGGCGGTCCTGATGAGTTGGTGGTGTCTGCGGGTGGCGCTCTTGAGGGCTGTGTGGTTGTCTGGTGTTCGGTCGTGGAGCCATTTCTTCTCCAGCTTTCGACAGGTGTGCTTGGAGATCTGGATTTCCTCGGTGAACCAGGCGGCTTTCTTGTTGGTGTGGTTGGTTGTGGAGGTCTTGAGAGGGGCGAGGGTGTTGGCGCAGTTGTTGATCCACTGTGTGAGGTTGGTCGCGGCGGTGTCTGGGCCGGTGGGGTCGGTGAGTGGTCTTAGGGCGCGGGCGGTAGTCAGTTGGTCCCCGGTGACCTTGCCCCAGCAGCGACGCGGTAGCTGTTGGGTGCGGTGGTGTGTGGTGGGTTTCTTGAAGGTGAAGTGGACGCATCTGTGGTCAGTCCAGTGGGGTTCGGTGGTGTGGTTGAAGGAGACATGGGGGCTTGCGGAGAAGATGGGGTCGAGCGTGTGTCCAGGGGCGTGAGTAGGTGTCGTTACGAGCTGTTTGAGTCCGAGGTTGGCGTGGTTGTTGATCAGGGCGGTGGGGTTGGCGTTGTTGTTGTTCTCGAGGTAGAAGTTCAGGTCCCCAAAGAGGATGTAGTCCGTGGAAGCGAGGGCGTGGGTGCTGATGAGGTCGGCGATGGTGTCGCTGAACTGTGGGCGGTGTCCGGGAGGTCTGTAGATGAGTGTTCCTCTGAGGGTGGTGTTGGGGTCGGTGTGGATCTGGAAGTGCATTTGCTCGGCGGTGGTGAGGGTGTCGTCGGTGTTCGTTGAGATTTTGATGGAGTCTTTGTGGATGATGGCGATTCCTCCACCCACTCTGTTGGTGCGGTCTCTGCGGGAGATTTTGTAGCCCTCTGGGATGGCTATGGCGATGTCTGGTGCTGAGGTGGCGTTCAGCCAGGTCTCCGTCAGGAAGGCGACCTCGGGGGCGGTGGAGTCTAGGAGGTCCCAGAGTTTGATGGCGTGCTTGCGAGCGGAGCGGGTGTTGAGGAGGATGCAGCGGAGGTGGTTGGGTTCTCTGGCTGGTGGTGTGGAGGGTTGGATGCTGGTGAATCTGCAGTTCCGGCAGGTGAAGGGCCCTTGGGTGCGCTTCGGGGTGGCCCGGTAGCAGGGGTGGTCTCGTTCGGTGTTGAGTGCGTGGAGGCTGCTTGTGTCGTAGTGCAGTCTGGCGTTGCGGGGGGTGCGGGGTCCAGGGGTTCTGGTGCTGGGTGCGGTCCAGGCGCGGACGGGCTCAGACGGGCTTGCCTTAGGCGCGCCTTCGCACCCGTTGCGCACGGCCACATCGTGGCCTCCATATGAGGGGCAGAGGGAGGGAGGAGGAGGTGGGAGCGGGGCGGCCAATGGGAGTGAAGGGGGCGGGGCCGCAGGGGCTCAGCGGCGGGGGGAAAACGGCGGGAAAAGACGGCGGGAGAGGCGGCGAGGGTCCCGGAGGGAGGGGGGGGATAACAGAAAAAAAGGGGGCACAAGAAGGGTGAGAGCACAGGGGTACAGAAATGAAGCACTGGGGTACAGAAATGAAAGCACAGGGGTACAGAAATGAAAAGCACAGGGGTACAGAAATGAAAAGGGAATAAAAAAGCAGTCAAGTGGCAAAAGCGGCAAAACGGAGGTCCAATCACACAGGGGGCTGCGTGGCGGTTGGGGGGAGCGACCTGCCTGGTGACAGGGTCAGAGGTCGCTCTCTACCACCGCTTCGCGGCCTCCATATGAGGGGCAGAGGGAGGGAGGAGCAGCTGGGAGGTGGGAGCGGGCGGCCAATTGGAGTGAAGGGGGCGGGGCCGCAGGGGCACAGCGGCGGGGAAAAAACAGCAGGAAAAGACGGCGGGAGAGGCGGCGAGGGTCCCGGAGGGAGGGGGGGGGATAACAAAAAAAAGGGGGCACAAGAAGGGTGAGAGCACAGGGGTACAGAAATGAAGCACAGGGGTACAGAAATGAAAGCACAGGGGTACAGAAATGAAAAGCACAGGGGTACAGAAATGAAAAGGGAATAAAAAAGCAGTCAAGTGGCAAAAGCGGCAAAACGGAGGTCCAATCACACAGGGGGCTGCGTGGCGGTTGGGGGGAGCGACCTGCCTGGTGACAGGGTCAGAGGTCGCTCTCTACCACCGCTTCGCGGCCTCCATATGAGGGGCAGAGGGAGGGAGGAGCAGCTGGGAGGTGGGAACGGGGCGGCCAATGGGAGTGAAGGGAGCGGGGCCGCAAGGGCTCAGCAGCGGGGGAAAACGGCGGGAGAGGCGGCGAGGGTCCCGGAGGGAGGGGGAGGGGTTACTGGAAAAAAGGGGGCACAGGAAGGGTGAGAGCACAGGGGCACAGAAATGAAAAGCACAGGGGTACAGAAATGAAAAGGGAATAAAAAAGCAGTCAAGTAGCAAAAGCGGCAAAACGGAGGTCCAATCACACAGGGGGCTGCGTGGCGGTTGGGGGGAGCGACCAGCCTGCCACCAGATGAAAATACTGCAGCAGGAAGTATCCACCCTCCTGCGAAAATCAGCCATCGAGGAGGTTCCTGTATCGCAACGAGGTCGGGGAGTATATTCAAGATACTTCCTAGTGAGGAAGAAAGGTTGGAAATCAGAATACAGACCTATTCTAGATCTTCGGGTCCTGAACAAATCCATCAAGAAAGAGTGAAGTTTCGTATGTTGGCTCTCCATCAAATATATCCACATCTGCAGCAGGGAGATTTGATTTGTTCGCTGGACCTGCAAGATGCATACTTTCACATCCCGATCATTCTAGATCATACAAAGTTCCTGCGTTTTCTGGAGGGATCAACCCATTATCAGTTCAAGGTTCTGCCCTTTGGGTTGAAGTCAGCTCCTCGAGTGTTTACAAAGTGCATGGCAGTAGTGGCAGCCGCGCTACGGCGCAGAGGCATCTTTTTGTACCCCTATCTCGACGACTGGCTTCTGAAGGGTCCTTTCCCCCAAAGCATGAAGAACCATTTTCAACAATGTCTAGACCTTTGCCACCAACTGGGTCTCCACGTCAACTTCGAAAAATCGACTCAGCAACCCACGCAAATAATTCATTATCTGGGTGCTACAATAGACTCCGCAATAGGAAAAGTGTTTCCTTCGGAGGAGAGACTGTCATCTATCACACTGAAGGACGAGCAGATTCTACACAGCAGCCTGCCCTCTGTCCGTCAAGTTGCCTCTCTCCTAGGGTTGATGGCATCATGCATCTTTCTTGTCCCCAATGCCAGGCAGAGAATACGTCCTTTGCAGCAGGATCTGGAGGGCAAGTGGGATCAACGAACGGATCTGTGGGACGACAGGATACAACTATCAGAAGCAGCCAGAGCATCCATTCCATGGTGAATGGGACAGGAAAATCTGCTGGTAGGAGTTCCATTCCATCTGACACCACCCTCTCAATCATTGATCACGGATGCCTCCCTCCAGGGTTTGGGTGCTCACATGGGGTCTCTCCAGACTCAAGGTCGATGGTCAACAAAAGAACAGTTGTACCACATCAATATGCTGGAACTGAGAGTAGATCATCTAGCTTTCAAGGCTTTCCTCCCTTCGATTCAGACGAACTCCATTCTAATTCAGACGGACAATACAACCACCAATGTACTATCTTAACAAACAGGGGGTACTCGATGGAGGACCCTATCACCGGAAGCCCAAGCTCTCTGGCACTGGCTCCTGGCAAGAAATCTATCAATAACAGCAATACACCTACCGGGAGAGCAGAATTCACAAGCAGACGCTCTCAGTCGTCACTTCGAGGACCAGCAGGACTGGGTTCTAAACGACGAAGTTGAAGAAAGCATTTTCCAAGAATGGGGTCTGCCAAGCACTGATCTGTTCGCAGACGACACAAACAAAAAATGCAGAGACTCATACCGAAGGTCGTGACCAAGCTCTCCCACTCAGAAACGAGGATGATTCTGATTGCTCCGGACTGGCCGAGGTAGTGGTGGTACCCGGACCTTCTGCACCTGTCAGAATGTCCACACAGTAGGTTACCATGCAGACCGGACCTGCTGTCCAAGATGAACAGCAGGATTCATCACCCCAACCTTCCTTCACTGAACTTGGCTCCTGAGGTCCTGAGGTCCTTCAGTATGGTCACTTAGGTCTTCCACGGGACTGCATGACCATCTTAAAAGAAGCTAGATGACCCTCTAAAAGGCGCTCATATGCTTGTACATGGAAACATTTTTATTTATGGTGTTTGCAAAACAAATGTGATCCTACCAAGGGCCAGGAGGAAGTGGTGTTTCCCTACCTGCTTCACTTGGCTAAGGCAGGTTTAAAATGATCTTCCATTAAGGTACACCTAGCTGCCATTACGGCATATAGGTGTTCTCCTTCTCAGCCTTCCTTTTTCAACTGCAGGTAGTAATTACTTCTTTCAAGGCTTAAAGAAGGTCTATCCTCCTGTTTGGCCTCCTTACCTCCCTGGGAGCTGAACTTAGTGCTATCTAAATTGATGGGTCCCTCATTTGAACCTATCCACAAAGCAACCTTACAACACCTTACGTGGAAGGTAGCTTTCCTAGTGGCGATTACTTCGGCTTGCAGGATGAGCGAGATCCAAGCTCTCTGCTCAAAAGAACCATACACAGTGTTCTTTCTCAATAGAGTTGTCTTGAGAACCCACCCTTCCTTCCTTCCGAAGGTGGTGTCAGATTTCCATGTCAACCAAACCATTTCACTTCTGACTTTTTTTCCTAATCCCTCTACTCCAGCTGAGAGGGCACTCCATTTCGTAGACCTAAAAAGGGTTTTAAAGTTCTACTTGGACAGGTCAAAATCGATTAGAAAATCTGATCAATTATTCATTAATTACGGTTCCATCAAAACAGGTTTTGCAGCTTCCAAACGTTCCATCTCCAGGTGGATAGTTTCATGTTTCAAATTGGCTTATCAGTTAGCACAAAAGTCACTTTGGTCTAGACCCAAGGCTCATTCCACTAGAGGACAAGCTGCTACAACTGCTTTCCTTAACAATGTAACGATTTCCGAGATATGTAAAGCAGCCACTTGGAGATCTATCCATACATTTACAAGACACTACTGTCTTGATTCGGATACCAGAGCAGACACCCAAGTAGGCCAGGCTTCCTTGAGGAATCTGTTCTAACACTGATTAATGCTGGAGGATTTGCTTGCTATTCTATTCAGTGCTTATGACTATTGATGAGGATCCCCTGGAAGGGAAGGATGAGTTACAAACCTGTAATCGTAGTTCTCTTCCAGGGGCATCAAAGTCATAAGCAATTCACCCGCCTCCCCAGGCAAATGAGACTGTTTGTACTGTTAAGCTATATCTTTGTGCCCTGACCTTCGGGTCTCCGCAAACAATAACTAACCTAACTGTTACCCCTGAGGCATGATGGTAAGCTAGGGGTCAAAGCTGCCTTAAAGGCGCGGTGCCAGTTTTTGTGTACAATTGCTTTCATTTTCTATACTGTTTGTTTCCAATTCAGCCTGTAGGCTAACAATGCTTGCACTGTTGCAGCTTTCTTTCATGACTCTACCCATTAAAAGGAGTTCAAATTATAAATGCCTTCCTGTGGTCTATATATATATATAAGTAATGTGTGATTGCAAAAGATGTTATTTGTTTTTTTATAATTGCATCGTTTAGCCTCCTATGGGGCTGCATTTGGATGAGAAAAAATGATTGATATATAGAGCTGTATATATATATATATATATATATATATATATATATATATATATGTTTTCATATATATGTTTTATTATTTCCGGTGTCACCGCATATGGGCAGGAATATTCAGTGCTTATGACTTTGATGAGGATACCCCTGGAAGAGAACTAGGATTACAGGTAAGTAATTTATCCTTCCTTTCCAAGCCTTTGTGCATCAAGGACACCTGAAGTAATCTCCCTTGGAGTGGAGGAGTCACTCCCTTGCACCTGTAGGCACCGCAACCAAACTTACCTGTCTGCTGCTCCTGATGTCCTACGGTCTCCGAAAGGCTCAGCAACACAGGTGGTGGTTCTGCAACTCCTTCAAGGCCTGCACTGTCTACTCAACAATTCTGGGGCCTGTATCCCTCTTCGGAACTGCTGTAACAGACCCACTGTGCACTGCATCGACTTGCCGTTGCCAAGGCTTGTTGACTCTAACCTCCAGAGATCTTTGGGCATACAAGAAGCTCCAGCATCCAACATCTTTCCCTGCCAAGATCTTCTTCCTCACCACATCCTCTGCACCTTGGGCCTTCATCTTTGGTGAGCTGCTCAAGGTCCTCTTGCGACTCCTGTGCCTTTGGCCTGTATTTCCTCTTGATGGTCTTCTTTTGCTTCGGTGGGCTCCCCTGGTTGCTCAGGGCCTGCTCTGACTCTCCTCCATTTGGTGAGTCCCTTGCTGGTGCCGACATTGCACCTTCTTCGTTTGCCGCGTCTGTTGCCAAGGCTTGTTGGTGTTCGGCCAGACACCGACTCCCTGGTTCTTGACTCCAGACGTGGACCAGCTCGTGAACAGCTCCTGGTCTTCCACAGCATTGCCTGGTCCTCAAAGCTGCAGCGACACTGTCCTCAAGAATCCATCCTTGGATTCCACCTAGCTTTTTCACCTTCTTCGAGAGCGGCATCTTTTCTGAAGTACTCTTTTGTGGTCTATGCGGTTTCCGATGTCACTTCGCACCTATGCACCCGGCTTCCCTCGTGTAGGTATCCTGGTTCCTGTATTATCCACAGGTGGGGCTACTCTCTAACCTTCTGTCTTTCACAGGGTTTCTTCAGGGTCCTCTGGGGAAGGGTCCCTCTCCAAAACTGCAACTGCAACTTTCCCATTGACTTGCATTGAGTACGCAGCTGTCCTTCTACTCTGCATACATCCCCTGTGGGGTTCCTATGTACTTACCTTGGGTGGTTCCTGGTGTCCCCAGCTCTTGTGTGTCTTCTGGTCCAAGTCCCGACTTTGGTCCCAGTTCACATTCCACTACTTTAGTATATGGTTTGGTCTCCCTCTGTGCATTTGTGCTTACTTACCTATTTACATTTGAAATATTGTGTCTATTGTGTTGATATCTTCCTTTAGGAGATATACCAATGTGTTAGTGAGTGTGTATAATAAATATACACATTTTTATACCTACACTGTGTTTTTATTTTCGTTTAACCTACCCGATATGATTAGTTCTGGTAAAACAAGCAGCTTAATACTCCTTCTGAACTAAGCCTGAAGGCTGCTCTTCTTAGCTACCACTAGAGCTTTCTATGGTTGTCCAAGACCACTAAAATCACCATAAGGGTTGTCTGGATTAGTGCAAGGTGCTTCACTTAAATCAGTGTGCGTCGTATACTTAACCAGCTTATTACAGTATTCACACATGGAAGAGGCTGCTCTTTTGTTTTAGTAGACAGGCTGGCATCTTGGGCAGAGTGGAATAAGCTGTTGTCAAACCGTGTTTCCGGGAGGGCATGTAGCCCCCAGATAGCCACGCCTATGGGTTGTTGTATGGTTGTCCACACGCCAATAAAGGGGTTCTTCCATGATGGCAGTGGGCAGAACAGTACATTTGGGTCTATCTAGATGCCACACATTGCAGGAAGTTGTCATCAGGTGTTTATTTTTAGGTTTTTGTAAAGCGCATGGCTGCCCTAGGGCTTCCCAGTGCTGATTGAGAGTGTTGACAGCAGGGATGAGTGGACCAAATTCATAGTCCGCTGGAGGAACAGCCGTGCCTTGAGATTTTTCCTAAAGCTGGGTTCATCTTCCAGCAGTCTCAGCCCCAAGGGCATAGAATTCCAGAGCTTCCTGACCAGTTGTGAAAATGATCTACCGCCCCATCTTGATCTTTTAATTCTTGAAGTTCTTATGAGGCGTTCATGTGTTGATCTTAAACATCTAGTAGGTCCATAAGGGGGGATAAGACTTCTAATTTTAAGAGAACTTATTGCTTTATGTGCCAGGCAAAGAGATTTAAACTTGATCCTAGCATCAATCGGCAGCCAATGAGGTGGTTTTAGAGACGCCTTCACTGACTCTTGGCCTGGGATTTGGAGAAGTAGCCTGGCAGTCGCACTTTTTACAACCTGCAGTCTATTTGTGACATATTGTGGTGATCCTAAATTAAGGGAATTACCATAATCCAAGACGGACTCCACCAAGGATTGAATCACAGTTCTTAGGTGTTCCGTAATAAACACTAAGATATTCCGGATCATTCTAAATAGGCCAAAGCATGTAGCAGCAAGCTTTTTTGCTTGATCGTCCATCGTTAGCGCTTTATTCATCCACATGCTCAAATTCTTGATGGGAGAGTTAGGGACGGGGCGATATCCCATACTGCCTGGGACAAGGGTTGTTCCCCAGAATCATCAGCTGTGTCTTGTTGCTGTTTAATTTCAAACAGCATCTAGCCATCCAATTCGACACTTATTCTAAACAAGACACTAGTTGATGGTTTCCCAGGAGACAACCAGCTGTGTGTCATCTGCACAGGACACTATGGACAACCCACACTCCTGTACAATTATTGGCAGGGGGCGCATGTAGAGGTTAAACAAGGTAGGGCTGAGTGACAAACCTTGCAGCACTTTTCATATAGATGACATAACATCAGAGAAATGTGGTTTCCATAATCTGAAAAGATCTATCCTTTAAAAAGGAAGTGAGCCACTCTAATGCTGTATCATGGATCCCAACTTCCCTAAGCCATTCTATCAGAATTGTGTGGTCTATGGTATTGAACTCCAAAATTAAGTCTGGAAGCAAGATTGCGGCAAGTATGCTTTTAAGCTCCTCAGTAACCCCCAGGAGAGCAGATTTGGTGCTCTGCTGTGCGCGGCGCCTACCTGTGTCAGATGTAGTTGATGGTTATCTTCCAAAAATTGAGATAACGCCTGATTGACATGTTTCTCAAGTAATTTTCCTAATACGGGTACTAGCAAGATAGGACTGTAGTTGCCTAATATCGCCGGATCTAGATGGGATTTCTTCAGCAAGGGCCTGATGATTGCATGTTTCCATTTCTTTGGAACTATCCCTGAGTCTAATGAAAGGTTGAGTAGATCTACTATAGTAGGAAGAATAACATCCATACCCTTGAATAAGAAATGCGGGGTGCCGATTTAAATTTACTCATAAGTAGACGAGTGTTCTCCTTATTCAGAATTGGGAAGTGAGTTAAGGCTGTAGAGGTTGAAATCGCAGTGGTATCCTCTACTTGATTCAAGTCTGTACCTATATTGCAACGGTGTGTCATAAATATCTACAACTACTTGCTGCAAAAAATGCTGCAAGCTCATTACACCTTTTCTTTGTGGATTGCGGGATGGAGATGCCCTGTTCGACCATTGCAAGAGCTTTAACCCCCTTAAATATTTCCTTAGGGTAGATAGATAGATAGAAATCTTTATTCGGTTTTTCAGACAGAAAGAACCATAAAAGCACAATGACAGATAAAAAATAATGCACAAAAGAAAAACTTGATGTACAGAGATAAAATACCCAAGTGTTAAAATATGTATTAAAAACAACAGACACAATTAAGCATATATCATAATAGCAGCAATTCTAGACAGTTAACTCGCCCTGCTGTTTCTGAGTTTTAAGGCAGTTTTTAGAAAACCAGTCAAAAATAATGTACTTTCGGGGTTTAACATTTGTAAATAACAAAGGGCTGGTCTAACCTGGGTGAAATTCTGTTTTTTTAAAAGGGGCTTTAGATAGAACCTCCGGGGTAAATCGTAAAAGGGACAAATAAATAAAAAGTGCACCAAATCCTGCGGAGACTCATTGTCGCAGCCGCAGTTTGGTAACACTTGACCATGATGACAACACCTTGGAACAGTTAAAAGAAGATGAAAATAGTCCAGCCGGAACCTAATTAACAGGTATCGCTCAAAGCCCGACAAGGGCCATGATAAATAAGGCTCCATTAAAAGTGTAGTTTTCAACATGGCATATTTTCGGACACTCGGTTTGTTTAATTCCACCTCTTCACGATTCATTTGTCGTGATAAGAAAAAGGCTTTCCTCACAAACTCTACATCAGCAAGTTTAATCGACTCAGGATTAAAAAAAAGTTCTGAGCGCCCCATAACAGAAAAGCAGTCTTTCAGATATTTTAGCCAAGGGATTTTAAGCATATTATCCATAGATATTGCTTCCCTTAGGAGTAGGTGATTTAAAATCAGATCTTTATTTCGCCAACATTTTAACCAAAAAGTTAGTGGCCGTAGTGCTAGAATGTCACTAATAAAAGGTGTACCAGTTTCTTCATGCACTATATGGTTGGGAGTCCCCTTTGGAACCCCCAACAATTGTTTCAGGAAGATATTTTCTGCCACCACGATATCATTAACTGCCGCATACCCCCAAAGTTCACTGCCGTAACTCCCTATTGCCACACTCTTTGCCTGGTAGATCTTTAATAGTGCAGCAATAGGTCGATTACCCATTTTCCTGGCAAAATTAAATATTGCAGCGTTAACCCGAGTTATCTCCCCCCTTCTCCTTTGGAGTAGTGGACCCCATTTCAACTGGTCATCGAACAACACTCCCAAATAAGGGAATGTTCTCATTGTGGGGACCTTCTCCTCATTAACCCTAAATAAATACGGTTTCTTAGGGCGCTGCCCCACCTGCATTATAAAAGATTTAGTGTTGTTAATCAATAGGTCACGAGCTTCCATGAAACTATGAAAAGCGTTTAATAGGGTTTGGAGACCTCTTGCGGTCCTAGCCAAGAGGACGGCGTCGTCCACATATAATAATACAGGCAAACCCTTGCGGCCGACATAGGGGTAATCGGTACCAGTATTTAATAAAAACTCCTCCAAATTATTAATATATAAATTAAAGAGAAAGGGGGACAAAATGCAGCCCTGCCTAACACCCCTATGAACACTAAAATCCCTCGACACCCTTAGATCCTGTGAATACCTCACATTGGCCTTGGTATCCTGATGCAGGTCCCTCAGAAGGTTAACCAAATTAGGCTCCACCCCCATGGCTCCCATGGCCTCCCAGAGCTTCCCCCGGTTGACACAGTCAAACGCGGAGGAAAGGTCCATGAACGCCATGTGGATGGTGCCTTGCCGAGCCATGGTATATTTCCCTAGGACCATGTACAGTTTAAGGCATTGCGCTATTGTTGAGTGGCCAGGCCTAAACCCATATTGGATTCTGGAGATGATCCCGTGCTCATTGGCCCAGGCTGTTAACCTGTTCAGGATTACTCCACCCACTACCTTGACCACAGAGTCGATAAGCGAGATCGGCCTTGTGACAAGGGCGAGTCGCTGACGGACCCCGGGGGCACCAGGTCGCTACTACCGGTACTAACACTACTCACATCCAAGAGGAGGGGCTTGAAGGACCCAAAAGCGCCGGATGCCGACACCGGAAGAGGAGGCCGGAAAGAGGAGAGCGAGGAGCAGAGCGAGAGCGAGGAGCAGAGCGTGAGCGAGGAGCAGAGCGAGAGCGAGGAGCGGAGCGCGGACCAGAACGAGGAGCAGAGCGAGAGCGAGGAGCGGAGCGCGGACCAGAACGAGGAGCAGAGCGAGGAGCGGAGCGAGGACCAGAGCGAGGACCAGAGGGAGGAGAGGGGAAAAAGAGAGACAACGGTGGCAACCAGAGGAGACACCGGGACGTGCCCTGAGGAAGGACGCAAGGACGAAGCAGCCGGGACCCAGAAACTGGGTCCCGGCCTCAGGCAAGTAGCGGAGAAAACTGGGAGGGCCTCGTGGGTTGGTGGCATGTGCAAATGTCCTACTCAGGACTATAGCCAAACCCCCCGTAAGGTAACGAAGGGGCAGTACAGGGGCGGGTTGTAACCCATCTCCAGCGGGATTCACCTAACTAAAAGGGCCCGGGGACGACGGTAACCTCACCAACCCTTGCCCTAGAGGGAATAAGGAGGGACAACCCCGACCTCTTCTAGACCAAAAAGGGGAACAAGGACTGGTATTAATCGTCCTTTTTTGTTTCTTGTTTTTCCAAGGGGACGCCTGGCAGGACCACGCCCAACAGCGATGCAGGAAGGCCGAAGACGGTCGAGGAACCCAGCAGCGACTAGAGACCCCCTCCCTATCTGAGACCACCCTCGTGGGGACCCCTCTTTCTGTACCAGAGGACAGTTGTACGTAGGAAAATAAAATCTCAAGTTAAAACCCCAGTACCGACCTCCTCTGTTCTGTGGGGCGGGGCGTGACAGGCCTGTAAAAGGTAGTTCTATTACGGTCACCTTTCTTAAATACTGGCACTATCGTAGATGTCCCCCAAGACCTGGGGCAGCCATGTTCTGCAGCTGCGTTAAACACAGCAGTAAGAACTGGCGCCCAAAGAGATACTTTGGATTTAAATAAATCCGGGGGCATACCGTCTGGGCCAGGTGCTTTGTTACTTGTTAACCCCATGATACCCTTCGCTACCTCGCTAATTGTAAAAAGTGGTAGAGTTACACTTTGATCACCTCTGTCTACCTCTATCTGAGGAATATTGCTGTTGAAGAGGAAACTAAAGTGGGATACCCACTCATCTTCAGTGGTATTGGTGCCAACTGAATTGTCCCCTACCATATCAAACACGGGTTTGTTGATAATACCCCAGAATCTTTCGCTGTTACAAAGGGTATTGGGGTCTAACAGATCTTGCCAAATTTTGTCCTTTATTTCTGCCTTGCGCTTTGCCAAGGCCTTTTTATAGGACAGGCATAACGACCTGATCATTGTGGGATCCCTAGGGCTAATCTTCAAAGCCGCCTTTAGCTCTCGACCAACTTTTGAACAGGAATGGTCAAACCATTTGGGGTCCCTGCAAGGAGGGCCCGACGTTGGTACAATTAACATTTCACCTACTTTTAAAACAATCCCGTCAAATGCTAAGAGAATATCTGGGGGAAGGAATAGAGAAGACACACATAATGATAACTCGGGGGCACAGGTTTTATGGATCTTATCATATAGTTGATCCGAATTCACCTTAGACCATTTTAGGCGACGCCTTCCATCCGTGCATTTCAGGACACCACAGGTTGGTGTCTTTTCCCGTAAATTTAAGAGGTTGCCAACCATTGAGATACATACAGGGTTATGATTACTATATGCGTTTTCCTTGATTTTAAAGCCTGATATAATTGATTGTAGGCCGTTGGAGAGAAGGATATGATCAATAAAACCCCCCCCCCCGAATGTCCTTTAAATGTGGGAACAGGCTGATAACTACAAACGTCAACCAAAGACATAGCTGAAATTAAATCAAATTCATTTAATAATTGGTTCAGCATGTCTCCCCGGCCAGAGTGTTCAAAGTGAAGACCCCCCATCCTATGGCAACCTAAAGTTCCCATTGCAGTATTCATAGGGTTCCCACAAGGGTGCACATTGAAGTCCCCCATGATGAGGATCTGGTGGAACAGACTTTCACAGTGATTCCGAATGAAATCACCCAGTTCAACAATCCTACATTCCCCTCTTGGACTTACAGCATTATAAAAGTTAATCAGGGTCACCGTTTTATTCCCTCTTTTTATTGTCACTGCTTGAATGTCAGTGTTGTTAGTAGTTATTATTTTAACAACACAGAACAAGGCTAGGTCAATGTACAAGGCCAAACCCCCTTTTGCTCTGCCGCTACGTGACCGTTCAGCCGGCACAAAAAAACATTTATAGCCTTCTAAGAATATATCACTCTCTACCAGCCCTGTCTCTTGCAAGCAGATCACCGGGAATGATCTTATAAATCCTACCCATTCTGGATCTTTAACCTTACCCGCCAGCCCAGCAATATTCCAGGAAATAACGTTATAGGCTAATTTCTTACTTGCAGCTGAGTTAAGCACTCGGGCTGTGGTCATATTCCCTAATGAATCGGCATTGTTGCCTGCGATGGCGACCCTCATCAGCGATAAGGGGGCACAAGATGTTTGGCTGCTACATGACTCAGTGGCTACCTTGTGGTCTATAGTGCTTCCACTTTCTAATCCCCCGTAAATTTCATCCCTGGATTGGTGGAGTCAATCAACCATTTCTAGACTACTATACCTATTTAGTGTGTGTGTTTGACTAGGTGTATGCGATTTCACATACCGACCCCCGACCACCCTCCCCGCACCATGATGCTTTACTAAGGTCCATTCACTTTCCGAATCTGAGGGATGTGGTGCAGGGTAGAAAAATGACAGTGGGAGGGGTTGAATCGAAGACCCAAGCCTGTGATGACTCCAATTACAGATATGTTCCACAGTACGTGGGTCACTAAAATTCACCAGCACACAATCACCTTGTATAGTTTTTGGCCCACGCCCCACCCAGGACAACCTGCGCACCATCAGGATTTCGCTGGAGATATTACGGGGGAGTGGTCTGTTTCTATTAAGCCAATCAATGGAGCCGATTCACAGAACTAACTTAAGACAAAATCCTAAACTTACTACTTTTGGTATTCACAGAAGTTAGGATTTTGACTTAAGACAAACTTAAGACAAAATCCTAACTTAAGTCTGTCTTAAGTCTGTCTTAGGTCTGTCTTAAGTCTGTTTTAAGTTTGTCTTAAGTCTGTCTTAAGTTTGTCTTAAGTCTGTCTTAAGTCTGTCTTAAGTCTGTCTTAAGTCTGTCTTAAGTTTGTCTTAAGACAAACTTAAGACAAAATCCTAACTTCTGTGAATACCAAAAGTAGTAAGTTTAGGATTTTGTCTTAAGTTAGTTCTGTGAATCGGGCCCCAAGGTTTTATTTTTTAAAGACAAAAATGATTCCTCCTTCTGGTTGCTTAATTTAGGGACCCCAGTTAAAACCACCAGGTATGGGCTCGATTCTGGAGGTAAATCAATTCTAAGATCCACAGAGGGGCCTGCATCGGGTAAATCCCGCGAGGTTTCTTTAGACATAATGGCATTGACCCCTATTGAGTTGTTAGCAGGTAATATCACAGGAGTAAGTGGTTCAGCTGTAGATACATTTAGAGTGGATGGTGCTAGAGGTGGGGTAGATTTATATGTTACAGCCCCCCCCTGTACGGGATTCATTTGAACATTACCCAAAGACAGCACATTTAACTTAATCTTGTCCATAATTTCCAATGTAGCTTTCTCAATGTTGAGCAACCGCTGCTCAATCTGTGTCAGTCTATCTTCGAATGATTTAAAAGATGACCTTAGCAACGATCCCAGATTAGCAAGAACTAAATCCTCCGGTACGAGTGGTGCATCAACAGATTTCATCGTATCTGTGATAGTTTCAGACGGCGTTGTTGACCCTTTTTTCTCTGTTTGATACACATCCTCGGTGCCTAAACCCTTTGGAGGTGTATTGCCGATGCTAACTAGTTTGGCAGGTTTAAGCTTCCTGCCTCCAGCAGCAGCAGCATTTGACCCCCGCTTCCTCTTCGATATAGCCCCTTCACGCCTCCCTCGCGTCTGCCTGGTATTTGATTTATCAGGTAAACTGCTGGTGGGCACCAAAGTGGTCGCTGTATCCATAGAAGATTGAAGCTGATCAGTTGGTGCTATGGGGCAATGGGCTTGGGGGGTAAGCGGACTATGTACGGGGGCGACAAAGGTGTTTGATCGTAAAAGCGGATCTGGGGTGCGGGCGTTAGCAAAATGTCCCATAGAAGATCTTTTTGCCAGGGCAAGGTCTTGAGAAACCCGGCGCTCCATTAAGATGATCCCCTGGTCAATAACTGAATTTGCCCTAATAATGAAATTGTCCAATGTCCCTGTTAAGCTCCCACTTGGGTTCGCTACCTTGCTTCTACTTTCGCGTGCTGACATTTTACAATACAAGCAACTACTTACAAATGAACCCAGCTATTCAAATGTAAAAAGTGTAAAAAGTGTCACGCAAAGAAAAGTGGCCCGGTCCTTAGGGGATTTAGAGGCCTGGTTGATCTACTCCTAATAGTACTTAGCCTGGGCTTTTTTTAATTTCAATATGATAGTGTCTGATGGTCATTTTATATTGAGTTTTTAGAGCAGGATCATAGGACTTCCTCCAATTCCTTTCAAGTTTCTTGCAATTGTTTCCTCAGGGAGGCTAGGTGACTATTATACTAGGAAGCTCTTTTAGTATTCATTAGAGGCCTTATGCTAGACTTTGGGTAGGGCTTTAAGTGGGCGGGTCTCACCGGTGCTGAGCACCTGCAGTTTTTTAAAGGAGGCCTCGAAACAGGTCTCTATCGGGCTCTGTTTTGTGCCCTGGCACAGGCGGTCCGTTTTTTCGGGACAGCAGGCACATCGATGTGCACATGCTCACCCTGCTCACTTCTCACTAGTGGAGAAGTTATGGCATGACGTCATGTCAGGTGAGCTTGTAGGGGAAGGGAAATCCTTTAAAGAGAGTAATTGTCTCTCTGGATTTCCCTTCTCTTTTTGAAACTCAGGAGCATCGACATTGTTGTGGTGTCACCAGGCCTTTAAGTGGAAGCTTTTTTAAAAATATATACAAGCCATAGTTGCTGCTTATTTATCTTATGCAACTAACAACCATTGACAAAGCCAATAGTCCTGACTTGCTGTAGGTATGATGTTACTTGTTGTATCATATATCTGGATGCAATGGCAGAAACAGGAAAATAAAAGTCGGGTGGCACACTATGGTAAGCACAGATTTTTAGCTTACGTGTTTTAAGCCACGCCCTTTATTACATTGGGAATGCCCCTTTGAGAGACCCACAGTTTTTTCATCCCACTTAAAGCCCTGACTTTGGGATACATTGTCTAACGATTGCACAATCCAACTTTCCCATTGCAGGTATGCCACATCTAAATTATTCTTTAGATGCGGGATGGAGGCCACTAAGGTCTTGACTCAAACTTCGGTTATGAGTTTAGACCAACTACAAACTAGGTAAAGGCGATATTTGATGACACTCTCATTGACGGCATGACGGCTTTAGTGGAAGAGGACTTGGTAACCCATCGCCTAGTTAGTTGCCACAAACATCTAGGCTCACAGTGGGCATAAACCCAGACCTCAGATCACTTCTGTGCTGTTTCCTTGACCCATCAAAGGTAGGCTTTACTAAAGGCTGGACTGCACTTGTTGCATCTTGGGCAAGCAAAGAAAAGACAGTGCCCGCAGCGTCCCACCTGAAGAAAAGTCATCCCGAGCCCTAGAGAGGGAAAGTGACTCCAAAAGTCAGTTGGATGACTCCTTATTAGGGCTGTAGAGCCATAAAAGCTGAGAAGCCTCCTGTTCTGAGACCCTAGCGCTAAGAAACCTGATTGCCACGGGACATCGAGGTTAGGGTGACCAGATTCACAAAACAAGAAATACGGGACAGGTGTTGTAGACATAGAAGTAGGACTGACAGAAGTACCCATGGCTTTATGTGGGATGGAAAAACAGGGGGGGTCTCTCAAGGGCCGTGGCTGATGTAATTAAGGACGTGGCTTAAAACCCATAAGCTAAAAAAATCTGTACTTAGCATAGCATCCCGCCCGAAAAATGTGCTACTTCTGTCATTGTATCCAGATAAATAATATAACGAGTAACATCAAACCTAAAACAAGCCTGACCTATTGGCTTTGTCAATAGTTGTTAGCTACATAAGAGAAATAAGCAACAACTTTGGCTTCGCTGTACATAACATTGAAAATGCCTCAGTTCTGAAATGAAGAGACTGTGTAAGAACTATAACGGGTCTCTTTGAAAGCAGTGAAGAATAGTACTGCTGCAGCAGTAAGCTTTTTTTTCCGTGAGTGCAAAAATGGAGAGCCCAATAGAGACTCGTCTCAGGCTGAGAGAAGTAAAGCAGGAGCACCGAGACACTATTTAAAAACCGGGACATTTATCTGTTTAACCTTGGCACTACGCAAAAAACGGGACATTTCTTTAATTTGGAACTAAGTGTCGGGACACCGGGACACTGCTCCGAAAACCGGGACGTCTGGTCACCCTAACCAAGGTGCAGCCTGGGAGACCGAGGCCCGACCATCAAAAATTATGCTAGAGTCTGCTGGAGCTGGGAGAATTGTTGAAGTGCAGTGTGGTCACCCAGCATGGAAGTTACAAGATGTTAAAGGGAATTGCTAGTTTTGCTGTAATCTGATACCAGTAGGCCAGTGGCAGCTAGTTTTGTGCTGGACTTCACCCAAACTTACTGGGACTTCGTCCTCTGAGGCCAAAGTCTTCACACCAGTCTCGTGGACCATGGGGTGGCCACAGGAAGACCCTAAACACTGTGGGTTCCATGCTGACCATGCCACAGGACTTAAGCTGTGCCTCACTGATGGTACCTAAATACATCAAAACTGGCCTGAGGTTGCTTGCATTCCTGCCCAAACAGGAACCTGGCCTACTATTCGGGCCACATTTTCCAATAGGGGAAGGACCAAGACTGAAGTGTATATGGCAGGTCTCTGTCTACAGTGGCATAATGGGAGACTAACAATGCTCTAGTATGCAGCCTGTATGGAGCAGATAATATTTATTCAAGCATTCCGTCCATTAGGTCTTATTCAAGCATGTGAATTAATTCCTGGAGAAGAAATACCTGTAACTACAATTCTTTGGTATTGGTATTTTTCATAGATTCACTTGCAACCCTCCCTCCTACCTGTGCAGGATCTTATATTTCTGTCCTATTCACACTCTGAAATATAGGGGGCTTCTTGGGAGAGCTGAGTCTTTGGTGCTGTCACCCAATTGACTGAAGTTTGGGTCATTTGATTGAGGTTGTGTTTTTAAAGAGTTTCCTTTTTTTAGCTGGATCTGCTTCCTTCAGTTTTATTACTGGTGGGAATTTGAGCTTGAAAATTGGGACAGATTCTCAGATTGTGAAGGTAGAGAACTCTAGGTACAGGTAAGAAATGTATTGTACATTGTATTGTACTTGTATTTATATAATGCTTACTACCCCAGGCAAGGCGGCAAAGCCCCTTCTGGCGAGTAGCACACTACCCCGGAACCCAAAAGAATTAGTGGTGGATTAGTATAGGGAAATATTAGTATAGGAAGGCACAAGTTATTTGAACAGAGGACATGAGTCTGTTAGTTGGATTGAACAGAGTTTTGGAGGGATAGAAGAGGGAAGAAAACAAGAAGTGTTAATTGGGAGATCATAGTAGTAAGTTTAAGGCTGGGATGAGTAAAAGAGAGATGGAGGAAGGAAGAGCCTGTAGAAAGCAATTAGGGAGAAAGTGAATCAGAGTAGAAAAATTAGGTTTGGTATGAGTCAAAGGAGAGTTACCATGATGGAGAATTTAGTAGGGTTTTGGGAGATCATAGTGGTAAACTGGTGTTTGGGGTGAGCCAGGATGTGTAGAGGAGGGAGGAGTATAAGAAGGGTTACTTTGGAGATCATAGTAGTAGAAAGGCTTTGGGATGGGAGTGAAGATAGAGGATACATTGATAGAGGTGTATGGTGATGGAAGGACAGAGTAAAGCTTTCAAGAGAGTTTGTTCCTGTACATTAGGACTAAAATAATAAATATATAGCTACATGATTACATAGTAGGGGAATATGTGTAATGAATGTATTTTGTTTTTGTAGAGTAGTGAGAAGAGATATTGATGTAGTTGTGTTCTGTGAAAGATTTGTATGTGCAGTACTGCTGGTTGGTGGTATTTAAATAGTACAGGAGTGGTGATTTGTTTTTGAGCAGACTATGTGGTGTGTAAGAGGGAATGGACAAAAGTTATGAGTGTTTGTGTTAGGTTTGATCACTGAAATAGGTCGTGTGTGTGGTGGAGTGGCGTGTAATGATTGTATGTAATGTAATTGTGTGTAATTGGTAAGAAGAATAGGCAGGTGTTGGTGGATGGTGTGATGGAAGGCTGAGCATAGGTTTTGTCATGATAAAAGGAAATCTGTTAGGAGCAAGTAGAGGGCAGAGCTGGTGTTTTATTTGAATAGGGAGAGTGTGTCTGGATGCATTAACGTTATGTATAATAATAATAAGGGCTCACTGGTGGTACGTGAACTGAAGAATGCGTGGACGCGGATGAGGGCGAGCAGACGTTACACGTCTAAACACCTAACACACACGATGAACCTTGTCTCCTGCCGTCTCGCAGGCATCTCGGGCCCTCAGTCCTTGATCCCCTGCCCCTAATCTGAATTCCAATGAGGGTGCGATGGCGGGCAGGCGGACCTCGGGGCAGGGTGGGGGCAGAGTGGAGCATACTCTGGGAGCTTGGCGGAGCGGGTGAGTAGAGAGCATAGGAGGGAGTGGGTGAGGCCCTAGGGCTGCGGTTGTATCTCCGTGGGCGCAGCCAGTGTTAGGACAGTGCGGCTTGCTCCTCCTGGGGGGCCCGCATGCTACACTCCTTCACTTCCCTGCATTTCCCTCATTCTGTTGGCAATCTCCTCACGCCTGTTTTAATTCGAAAAGGAAGTGGATTAAGTCTAAGTGTACATGAAGCAGTTTGAGGTCAAGTGCCTCGCACAGTGAAGGAGGAGAGTTGAAGTTTTATCCTCCCCCTTTTGCGTTAAACCACTTGTACAAAAGCAGCTTTAAAAACATTCAAATCTATTTGTTAATCCTTAGAAAGTAAAAACTCCATTTGGGGTGGAAGGGGCCCGGTCGCTGTTTTTCAGAGATTGGTGTAAGTGGCTGTTGAAGCCAGTTGGAGTGTGGTCATTCCCGAGGCTGTGAAGTCTGGATTGGGCCATAGAGGCCCTTTATATCATATTATGGCTGTTGCTGTCTGAGTCAAACCTTTTAGATCCTTAGTAAAAGTGAATAATGACAGCAAAGACGCTGAGATCTGGTCACTTGTTCCAGGATAGAGCCTGAGCACAGACTAAATCAAACCCTCTCCGGAACAAAGATGCTCCTGTTACGATGCTAAAAGGGAAAAATCAGATATTCAGCCTATGGGAAATGGAAAGAGAAAAGGAGAAACGACCACTTGCGGAACCAAATGCATTGATTGAATTAATTGGGGGGGGTCTAATTATAATACCAATATTTTTGATAATGTTATTGACAATTTGCATCCTATAGAGCCTTATGTTATGGGGGAGAATAGCCTATATTGTGGAAGGATTCTCTACGGGGTTCTGGAGATATAAATAGTTCAAACCTCCCCCTTCCGACTTCATCTGCCCCCCCATCAGATAATTGATAATCCAGATATAATTCTCCAAGAAGCACCCTGCTCCTTGATTGCAGCATATGTCCAGGATGAGGATTTCACCTTGCCAGATTTGGATGTAGTCCTATGTATGAGATATAACTTGCGGCACACTAGCAAAACTGTGGGTACACCAGCTGTGATATTTCCTATGGGAATTACATTGTTTAGTAGTACTCCCTCAAAGAATTCTTCCATGATATCCCATCTATCTGTGACCCCTGATTTTGTCAGTGGTATCCAGACCAGTCACCAACCAAATGAAGAGGTAAAAGTATCAGACTCTTTAGTGTGCTTAGAAATGTTATCTTCAATTTTAAAGCTTTTAGACTGGGATATCCATGGTGTAAATATGCCCTGGGTACCTTCGTACCATATACTACGTGTTAGATTTGAGGGTCTCTAGTTGGCATAGGTAGGTACCTTTGACATATAGGGACCCTTGCGTCTAGTCAGAGTAATGGGGTACACTCCTAAAATAACCCCTGCTCACCCCCTTGGTAGCTTGGCACGGGCAGACATACTTATCTCAGAGGCAGTGTG
Source organism: Triturus cristatus (assembly GCF_964204655.1). NCBI lineage: Eukaryota > Metazoa > Chordata > Amphibia > Caudata > Salamandridae > Triturus > Triturus cristatus. Next base: position 268,425,257 of record NC_140585.1, read on the forward strand.
TAAAGCATTTGTGAATACATACAGTAATCAAGTGACAACACTGCAGATGGACACCACACAAGTTTTATATCAAAAATAAGTATTCTTTATACAGACTTAGCACAAGACCACAAACGATAAAAAATCCACAATACTGTACTTTAAAATGGTAGAATTAGCTTAGATCTCTTAAGATGGTAAATGCGACACTCGGAGTTCAATGTACCTTAAGATGCGTAACGCAAGACAACAAAAGTGTTGCAAGGACGGTGATGCGTTGAAGATCTGGTGCAAAGAAACAAAGATGGCGCTTTCTTCTTGATGCAACATGCTTCCCGGTGATGAGGCGGCGTCTGCTGCGACGTCGATCCTCTTCTCCGGCGATGCGAGATGCTTCCACATGATGCAAGCTGCGACAGGCCCTGCGACACGCTTCCCGTGATGTGGCGGCGTCTGCTGCGATGTCGATCCTCTCTCCTGGCGATGCGAGTTGCTTCCACAATGATGCGAACCGCGACAGGCCCAGCGACACTCTTCCCGTTGATGCGGTGGCGTCTGCTGCGACATTGATCCTCTCCCCTGGCGATGCGAGGCGCTTCGGTGGACCTGCGATGACTCCACGATTCTTCTGCGGCACGCTTCCCAGTGATGCGGCCGTGTCTGCTGCGATGTCGATCCTCTCCTCCAGCGATGCGAGGCGCTTCGGTCGTGCAGTGGCATTTTGGCAACACGCTTCTTTTTCGTGAGTTGCGCTTCTAGCTCCTTGCAACACGCAGTCCCTCAGAAAGCCTTGCAAAACAGCAGGCACTTCCAAAGAACTCTTGGGGGAGCTGGTGGGTGAAGTCTGTTGTCCCTGAGACTTCAGCAGGAGGCAAGCTCTTTTCCAAGCCCTTGGAGATCCTTCACAAGTTGAATAAAAAGCACACAAAGTCCTTTCTCCTTTTTTTGGCAGTCAGACAACCACTGCAGGCCAATCCCTCAAGCTTAGGGATAGTCTCTCCTCAGTCTCTCCTGGTTCCGCTCCTCAGCAAAGGTTTCTTCTTGTTTCCCAAAGTGATCTAAAGTTCTTGGGTTTGGGTCCCAATATTTATACTCAGTTTCTCTTTGTTCTCTGAAGGCAGAGAGGCCTTTGCCTAGTCCAAACCAGTTCTGGTCAGTCCTGGAGCACTTTGTTGACAAGACTCCTTCTTTCCTTTAACAGTGCAGGGCAGAGACATCAGACGCACCACAGGAGGTGGAGCCAGCATTGTGGAGGGAAGGCCCCAGGTGCAACTCCTCCCTCCCATCTAGATGCAGATCTCTCTATTCACCACTGGGCTACCTCCCCCTGTCCCCTGGAATTCCCCAGCCCTGTCACTCAAACTCCAGACAAGGAATACACAGCCTAGCAGAGGCAGGTTTGAATGGTTAGACAAGAAAATACCTACTTTCTAAAAGTGGTATTTTCAAACACAGAATGTTAAAACCAACTTCACAAAAAAATGTATTTTATCATTCTGGGTTGAGGCATACTAAATTCGAATATCTGAAAGTTAGTTAGATTCCTCACCTTAGAATATCCCCAGGCGTCAGACTGGATCCGGAAAGTTTTTTGTAGCAATACCCCTTGCGCGTCGCTAGGCGTCGTCTGCGGCTCCGTGTCCGTCGTTGGTGTCGTGCGCCGGAATGATGTTGTCGGAGTACTTAGACGCTGCCCTCGCGCGCTGACGTCAGTTCTTCTTTATTCCGCGCCAGTAAGCGCTGACCCGGGAAGAGCTTACCCCTAGTAATTTTTTGACTACCTTTTTGACTCTTTTTGGTCTATCGACTTGACTCTGGTGCCGGCAGGATGCCTGGTTTTAAGGCCTGTGACGCCTGTCATCGCCTGATGTCGGTGCCTTTACTGCCTTGACATCGAAAGCTAGGCGGGAGCGGTTCCGTAAGCTTCTCGAGCTTCGGCACTCGGCTCCACGCCGCTCTCGGTCCCGGTCCAGGAAGAGGTCCAAGGACCGATCACGGAGCCACAGCCATCGTCTTCGCTCGTCGGGGTCTTCAGGTAAGTCGAAGCACTCCAAGAAGTCCAAGAGACGACATCGCTCTTCGGACTCCCCTCGCCAGTCGCGCGACTCAGCCGAGGGTCAGGGTGGTCCAACCCCCGCGGCTCCGTCAGAGCCGCAAGAGCCGCATCCGTCCCCATACCCGCCGGTCCCTGGGACTGACGCGACTCCAGCGGAGGTCAGTGCCTTCCTCTCGGCCATGAGGGGCCTGGCTCCGCCGTCGACGCCTGCCGGCGCGCCTTCGGACCCCGCAGACTCGACTGGGTGACCTCACGTGCCCAGGCCTGGATCTCGGTCGGCGCCGGTCGACCTCACGACGCCTCCTCCGCCAGCGCCGACACCGGTTCCACCTCCGACGCCGTCCCCGGGCGACGTCGTTCCCTGGTTTAGCCCCAGTCCGGGCCCGACGCCGGCACGGCGCCGCCCGGCGCCGATGCAGGTGCCGACTGGTGAACCTTTCATCTACTGTCCGGCTCCGATCGTTCCTCCTGTTTATCGGGAATCGGACGACGAGGGCGACTGGGAGGGGTATGATGATCCTATGGCCGCTCAGGCCCAACTTTCTCAGGACTGGGCAGAGAAATTGGGGGATGCCAGCGGTCTGGATACCTCCCCGGACGCTGGTTTCATCTCTCCTCCGACTGTGGCCTCGGAGGAGGGTGCAGCCTTCTCAGTGGTGCTGCGCAAGGCGGCCGAAGACCTCGGGCTGGAGTTGCCTGCTGTGGCCGTGAGGACTAACATCCTCACTGATGTCCTTCAACCGACAGCAAGCTCCACTGAGCCTCTGCTGCAGTTTAATGAGGCCCCCATTGACGTTCTGCAGGGCTCTTGGTCCAAGCCCTCCACAGTCCCTTCTGTGGACCGGAACGTTGCCCGGCGCCACCGCCCTGCTCTGGGCGACCCCAGTTTCCTCTCCCAACACCCCACCCTGAGAGTCTGGTTATCCAGGCCTCAACCTCCCAATCCTCCTTCCCGTCCGCTCCTCCGGATCGGGAATCCAAGAGGTTGGAGCGGTTTGGAAAGAAACTGTTCTCGTCCCTGAGTTTGGGACTGCGGTCTTTAAATACCGCTTACCTGTTGGACCGTTATTCCCACTCTCTGTGGGATGCGGTGGAGGACGTGCTGCCCTTGTGTCCGGTGAGGCCCGGACATGACTCGCTCAAGCTCTTGCTGACGGTCGAGATGCAGCGCGGCATGCCATACGGTGTGGACTTGACACCACAGACTCGCTGGGTCGGGCGATTTCCACCACGGTGGCGCTTCGGCGTCACGCCTGGCTGAGGTCCACGTCATTTTCGGGGGATGTCCAGAGTTCCCTCATGGACATGCCTTTTGATGGCACTCGCCTTTTTGGTGAGAAGGCGGACAGTGCGCTGGCTCGGTTCAAGGACTCCCGGGCCACGGCCAAGTCCTTGGGTCTTTCAGCCCAGCGGCCGCAAACTTCCGCCTTTCGTCCCTTTCGTGGCCAAGGAAGGGGCGCCTCCTCACGTCCGCCCAGCCACCGGCCGCAGAACCAACCTGCACGCGGTCGCGGACGTGGATTCCGCCGAGGCAGTACTGGAGGTCAACGTGCCAGTCAGTCCACATCCACCCCGGCAGCATCCGCCTCAAAGCCCTCCTAGTCCGAGCTTTCAGGCCCATTCCACACCAGCAGGTGGCAGAGTTCGCCATAGCCTGCTCCACAGGCGCTCCATCACGTCGGACAGGTGGGTGCTGCAAATCGTCCGAAGGGGCTACTCCCTCCCCTTCGAGACGACCCCTACAGCCATGCCACCGCAGAACCACCGTATGTCGGGGGATCATTTGCATCTTCTACGAGAGGAAGTTTTGGCCCTCTTGGCCAAAGAGGCCGTCGAGCGCGTTCCTGGTCCAGAAGTAGGTCGTGGTTGTTATTCCCACTACTTTCTGGTTCCCAAGAAGGGCAAAGGGGGCCTACGTCCGATCTTGGACCTCAGGAGCATCAACACCTTCCTCCGGAAGGACCGGTTCAAGATGCTCACTTTAGTTCAGGTTCTGGCTGCCCTATACTCTGGAGACTGGATGGTAGCGTTGGACTTGCAGGACGCTTATTTCCACATCCCTGTCCTGCCGGCCCACCGGCGTTACCTGCGGTTCACGGTGGGTCAGGAGCACTTTCAGTTCACCGTGCTCCCCTTCGGCCTCACCAGTGCCCCTCGGGTGTTCACGAAAGTGATGGCGGTGGTCGCAGCTCATCTGTGCCGATCAGGGGTTCCAGTCTTCCCCTATCTCGACGACTGGCTGTTGAAGGCGGGCTTGCCCCAGCAAGTCGTCTCCCACCTCCAGACTACGGCCGACCTCCTGCACTCGCTGGTGTTCTCCATCAATGTGCCGAAGTCGTACCTGAGTCCCTCCAGAAGCTCCTTTTCATCGGAGCCAGAACAGCGGGTCCGGGACATTCAGGCCCTGATTTTCATCTTCCGGCCTTAGTCCTGGGTTTCGGTCAGGTCAGATTGGTGCTGCGGCTTCTGGGGCTGATGGCCTCCTGCATCCTGTTGGTACCTCACGCCAGGTGGCGGATGCGGGCTCTGCAGTGGGACCTGAAGTTTCAGTGGGCCCAGCATCGCGGCAACCTGTCCGACCATGTCCTGATCTCGGAGGGCACTGCGAACCAGCTGCAGTGGTGGCTCACGAATCGCGATTGGGTCAGCGGCAGATCCCTCTCCCTACCCCAACCGGAGCATGTCGTAGTGACGGATGTGTCCCCCCTGGGATGGGGGGGACATATGGGAGAGGCGGAGATCAGAGGACTCTGGTCTCCGGCGGAGACTCGGCTCCATATCAACCTATTGGAGCTGAGGGCGATCCGACTTGCACTGAAAGCCTTCCTTCCCTCTGTCCGGGGAAGTGTCGTGCAGGTGTTCACGGACAACACCACCGCCATGTGGTATTGCAACAAACAAGGCGGGGTGGGGTCGTGGACCCTTTGTCAGGAGGCTCTGCGCCTCTGGACATGGCTGGAACATCAGGGCATCACCCTGGTGGTTCAACATCTGGCGGGCTCTCTGAACGCCAGAGCAGACAAACTCAGCCGCCGGTGCATGATGGATCACGAATGGCATCTGAACTCGGACGTGGCACAAGGTCTCTTTCTGCTGTGGGGAGAGCCTTGGTTAGATCTATTCGCCACCGAAGAGAATGTCAGCAGTTCTGCGCGTTGGAATTTCCAAGGCGGCACTCGCTCAGAGATGCTTTTCGTCGCGAGTGGAGTTGCGGTCTGTTGTACGCCTTTCCGCCTATACCACTTCTGCCCAGAGTGCTGAAGAAGATCAGGCGCGACCGGGCCCAAGTCATCTTGGTGGCTCCGGATTGGGCACGAAGGTACTGGTATCCCGAGCTACTCAGTATGTCCATCGATCCTCCGATACGACTGCCTCTTCAGGAGGACCTTCTGTCGCAGCAACAGGGGACGGTCCTCCACCCGAACCAGTCCAGCCTCCCCCTCCATGCGTGGAGATTGAGCGGCGACAGTTGATGCCATTTGACTTGCCTCCTGAAGTCTGTGATGTCATTCTGGCAGCCAGGTGTCCCTCCACAAAGACGGTATACACCTGCCGGTGGAACAAATTTGTGGCATGGTGCACAGCAAAGGCTGTGGATCCCCTTTCTGCCCCTCTTTCTGAGGTTCTCCTCTTTCTTCTTTCTTTGGCCAAGCAGGGCTCTGCTCTGGGCACCTTGAAGGGTTATCTTGCTGCAATCTCTGCTTTCTTGAGGCTTCCTCATCAGCCTCCTCTTTTCAAGTCCCCTGTTGTCTCCCGTTTTCTCAAGGGCATTACTCATATTTTCCCTCCTGTTCCCTTCGTAATGCCTCAGTGGGACTTGAACCTTGTTCTTACTTTTCTGATGTGCGCTCCCTTTGAGCCCCTTCACAACTGATCACTTTGTCTACTGACTCTGAAAACTGCCTTCCTGGTGGCCATCACCTCCGCTAGGCGGGTGAGTGAGCTCCAGGCTCTGTCAGCTAAGCCTCCCTTCCTTTCGGTTCATCCGGAGAAGGTTGTCCTCCGGACCCGTCCTTCTTTCCTTCCTAAAGTCGTGACTCCCTTTCACATCGGGCAATCTGTCACGCTGCCCACCTTCTTTCCGCCTCCGCATCCTTCAAAAGATGAAGACAGACTCCACCGTCTGGTCCCCAAACGTGCGCTGTCATTTTATTTGGCTCGCACAAGCCAGTTCCGGGTGGACGACCAACTTTTTGTTGGATATGTAGGTGCGAAGAAGGGTAAAGCTGTGCACAAGCGGACCATCTCGCGGTGGGTCGTGTTGTGTATTAAACTCTGCTATTCTTTGGCGAAAAAGGTCCCTCCTGTTGGGCTGCGAGCCCATTCCACCCGGGCCACTGTGGCGACGACTGCCCTGGGACGGGGAGTCCTCTTGCAGGACATCTGTCAGGCGGCGACGTGGGCTTCACTGCACACATTCGTCAGGCACTATTGCCTGGACAGCCAAGTCCGGAGAGATGGCCACTTTGGCCGTTCTGTTCTCCAGGACTTTCTGGTGTGATCTTGGTTCGCAGACCCACCACCGGGGTTGGTATTGCTGGGGTATCTATTCTAAGGTGAGGAATCTAACTAACGTGTTTCTTTCAGATGAACAAGTTACTTACCTTCGGTAACGATGAATCGGTAAGAAACATTAGTTAGTTAGATTCCTCACCGACCCACCCAGCCTCCCCGTTCTGCGAACCGACATCTAGGGTTAAGGTTCTCCCTTTCAGGGCCCTAGATTTTTTGGCACCAGTGTCAGTCTCTTGCATGGCTCAGCGTCCCTGGCGCGGAAAGCTATGTACAAGAACTGACGACAGCGTGCGAGGGCGGCGTCTTAGTACTCCGACGACGTCATTCCGGCGCACGACGCCAACGACGGACGCGGAGCCGCTGATGACGCCTAGCAACGCGCAAGGGGTATTGCTACAAAAAACTTTCCGGATCCAGTCTGACGCCTGGGGATATTCTAAGGTGAGGAATCTAACTAACTAATGTTTCTTACAGATACATCGTTACCGAAGGTAAGTAACTTGTTCTTCTACCATGTTCCTTGAGTCAGTTAGGATTATAAAATGTAATAATTAAACTGCCCATTCTGGCCTATGGAGAACAGTTAGCCTTGCAATAGTGAAAAACGAAAATGGCTGTAATTCGCTATTAGAACATGCCACACACACACCAGGGCATGTCCTAACTTTTACTTACAATGCACCCTGCCCTTGGGCCTACCATAGGGGTGTCTGATATGAAGAAAAGGGAAGGTTTAGGGACTGGCAAGTGGGTGCACTTGCCCGGTCAGCATGGCAGTACCAGACTGCACACAGGCTCTGCCATGGCAGACCTGAGACACATTTTACAGGCTGCTTCTGTGGGTGGCACAATCAGTGCTGCAAGCCCACCGGCAGCATTTGGATTACCAGCCCTGGGCACCCCTGGTGCACTGTACGAGGGTCTGACAAGTAAACCAAATCAGCCAATCGTGTAGTCACTAATCCATACATCAATTTACAATAGGGAGAGCATATGCAAGTTTAGCACTGATCAACAGTGGAAAAGTGCCCAGAGTCATAAAACAGACAACAACAGGTCATAAAAAATACAGGAGGAAGGCAAAAATTTCAGGGATGACCCTGCAAAAAGGGCCAAGTCCAACACAACCCCCTTCCAGCCAAAACGCACCGTAGACCAATCACTACCTTGATGGGCTTCCCTGCTTTGGGCGATAGAACCTGGACCTGGCCTGCAACTGCAGGGGCATACTCCAGTTCTACGCCAATCTGAACCTATTGGAATCCCTCTGTGCATACTCTCAGGGCCCACCGAGCTAACCCATGTAGAACCCTTCTCCTCACCTGTGGACACCACCTGTGCAGCACCTAGCCTTAGCTTGCTCACAGGTGTGTCCCAACAGACAGACAGCAAGCCACAGTGGCCACTGACAGTAGTCAGTGATGAGACCCAGGCCTTATGCCTCTCAGGGCTCTCAAACCTCTGTGGCATCAGAGAGCGGGGGGCAGTAACCCCAGGTGCTTGGCACCCTTTGTCCACTCTCCCTCCTGTCATGTCAGGTATGACATCCTGACACTGACCTACCAGCCCTGGGCCTGTACCTGTGGACTGGACAAGAGACTGGGGGGTGGCTCTCCCCCACCGGTCCTCCTCCTTGGGGCTCTGTTCCCTCCCACCTGGAGCGGCACACCCTTCCAGAATTGTTGGGGTGCCTGTAGCAGGTGTCCTGCACAATTCGCCCACCAGTTCAGGGGTTCTCTCCTGCAACTGGGCTTCCAGGTCAGGGGGGACACCCTGAACCTGGCCCTCCAACCTAGGGTCTAAACCCTCAGGCTGCTCTGGGGTCAGAGGCAAGGACTCCCTCCCTCTGCACCCCCTTCCTGAGCAGTGCACCCTCCCAACTGGAGTGGTACCCCTAGAAGCTACATCGGTCAGGACACTGAATACAGTTAACCCTTCCTCCAGGTCAGACAACACCTGAACCTGGCTTCCCAACCCAGGGACCAACCCCTGCGTTTAAACACTTGCCCGGCACACCAGGACCTCCGAGGGTGACACATAACTCATGTGTTGTGTGACAGTCTGCCTGGGGCAGATCTCCCGACCCCTGTCCATCTGAAGGTGCGCGAAGATCCCCCAGGACAGAAGTGTTGTCTCCATGGTCATTCACTGGTGACGCAGCACTTCTGGCTGGCCCCTGACCCACTGGTTCTTCCACTCGGGACTCTCTCACCCCTCACTTTGGACTTCTGCACCCTCCACTTAGGAGTGGCACTGCCAGACACCAGAACTGAGGGAGCCCTGTTTACAGACACTCCCAGTTCACTAGACACTAGGGGATCCCCCTCAACGGGCGGCCCATCAGGCCAGCCTAGGCTCCCTACCTGGTGTTCCCTTAAAGAACCATCCAGGCCCTGAGACTGGGTTTCGGGCACCTTGGGACACTCAGCCCCACACTCACTCCTTCTCCACTGAGACAGGACTTGAGTCCCTACATCCCTCCCACTACACCGGGACCTAGCTGGGCTACTCTGCACCTCTTCCCCCACTCTGGGTTGGAAGTTACCTGAACCACTCCTCTTAGCATCACTCCCCAATGCCTCTCCAGACCCTCTGGAATCCACCAAAAGGTCTGCCTCCCATGTGGGCTCACTGGGGTCAGAGAACTCACTCTCCAACAGGTGTTGGCATAGCTCTGTAAAACAGGGACTTACAAAATGCTCTCCCACAATTGGATCACACAGCCCCCCACAGGGGTTAACCAAACTATCCTTTACCTCACCATCCAGTGCCTCGCCCACATACTCTACACCACTCTCCTGAGATTGGCAAGACAGTATCTGACTGTCTCTGTCACTCAACCCACACTCTTCTGGGCAGTCTTCACACTCACATACCAGGACTTCAATCTTGGGGGAACCTCTCTCCCTGCACCTCTCATCTAGAGTCAGTAGAGTATCCCTCCCACCACTAGGACCATGAACAGGGACACTGCACACCACTGGGGCTACTTCACATCCTAGAACCCCCTGGTGTATGTCAACCCCCTCCTTCAGGTCAGGTGCCACATCTCTGGGTGTGTGTACTGCTCCCTCAGCGCTAAACAATTCAATTTTGCTGCCACCATCTGAGCTGGATTCCACTTCCAACTCTGCAAAGCTCACTCTCTGAGCTACACACATTTCTTGTTGCTGGGCTGATACACTCATGGCCTCAAGCCTCTCGAGCTCTAACTCAAGCTCCCTCATTCTCAACTCATGCTCCATTTGCATTCTCTTTACCTCTAGGGCCAATTTCCTATTCTCTAACTCCAGTTGCCCACCCAACTTGAGCTTGGCCAGCTCCATCTCATGCATCCTGTTTTATTTCCTGTCCGCCAGCTCTTCTGGGGACAGGCCTCTGGCAGAAACACTGCTACCTGTAGGGGAGACTGCTCTCCTCCCTCCTGGTCCCAATGGCTCCCCTAACAGCTTATCTACATAATCTGCCCCCTCCACATGCTCAGGGGTGCTCCTTGCTTCAAACCAGGCCCTCAGTGCTTTTTGTAACTCCTCTTTTCTGGAGAAACCAGTCATAGAAACTTTGAACCTCCTGCAGAAGTGCTTGAGCTGGTTAACAGTGTAGCATTCTAGTCTCTCCTCTTCCCAATCACAATCAACAGATGCTTTGGATGCTGCTTTCTCCATGGTGGTTAAACTTGGCAGTTCTTTTCAAAAATAGAAAGTCCCAGAAAAACAATCTACCAAAAGTATGTGGTTGCGTTTTGGTCTGCACTCACTAGTAGTATTCACCAATCACTGTACATGAGTCACAAATGCAAGTCCAAATCCCACCGCTGCCACCAATGTTAGATTTGGGGGGTCTCTAGTTGGCATAGGTAGGTACCTTTGACAAATAGGGACCCTTGCGTCTAGTCAGCGTAAGGGGGTACACTCCTAAAATAACCCCTGCTCACCCCCTTGGTAGCTTGGCACGTGCAGACAGGCTTATCTCAGAGGCAGTGTGTAAAGCATTTGTGAACACATACAGTAATCAAGTGACAACACTACAGATGGACACCACACAAATTTTATATCAAAAATAAGTATTCTTTATATAGACTTATCACAAGACCACAAACGACAAAAATCCACAATACTGTACTTTAAAATGGTAGAATTAGCTTAGTTCTCTTAAGAAGGTAAATGCGACACTCAGAGTTCAATGTACCTTAAGATGCGTAACGCAAGACAACAAAAGTGTTGCAAGGACGGTGATGCGTTGAAGATCTGGTGCAAAGAAACAAAGATGGCGCTTTCTTCTTGATGCGACATGCTTCCCGGTGATGCGGCGGCGTCTGCTGCGACGTCGATCCTCTTCTCCGGCGATGCGAGATGCTTCCACACGATGCGAGCTGCGACAGGCCCTACGACATGCTTCCCAGTGATGCGGCGGCGTCTGCTGCGACGTCGATCCTCTCTCCCGGCGATGCGAGTTGCTTCCACAACTATGAGAGCTGCAACAGGCCCTGCGACACTCTTCCCGGTGATGCGGCAGCGTCTGCTGCGACGTTGATCCTCTTCTCCGGCGATGAGCCGCGTCAGGCCCTGCGACACGCTTCCCGGAGATGCGGCGGTGTCTGATGCGACGTCGATCCTCTTCTCCGGCGATGAGCCGCGACAGGCCCTGCGACACGCTTCCCAGTGATGCGGCGGCGTCTGCTGCGACGTCGTTCCTCTCCCCTAGCGATGCGCGGCGCGTCGGTGGACCTGCGATGACTCATCGATTCTTCTGCGACACGCTTCCCGGTGATGCGGCAAAGTCTGCTGCGACGTCGATCCTCTCCTCTGGCGATGCGACGCGCTTCGGTTGTGAAGCGACAGCGGCAGTTCGGGGACACGCTTCTTGTTCGTGAGTCGTGCTTCCAGCTCCTTGCGACACGCAGTCCCTCAGAAAGCCTCGCAAAACAGCAGGCACTTCCAAAGAACTCTTGGGGAGCTGGTGGGTGAAGTCTGTTGTCCCTAAGACTTCAGCAGGAGGCAATCTCTTTTCCAAGCCCATGGAGATCCTTCACAAGTTGAATAAAGTGCACACAAAGTCCTTTCTCCTTTCTTTGGCAGTCAGGCAACCACTGCAGGCCAATCCCTCAAGCATAGGGATAGTCTCTCCTCAGTCTCTTCTGGTTCCGCTCCTCAGCAAAGGTTTCTTCTTGTTTCCCAAAGTGATCTAAAGTTCTTGGGTTTGGGTCCCAATATTTATACTCAATTTCTCCTTGTTCTCTGAAGGCAGAGAGGCCTTTGCCTAGTCCAAACCAGTTCTGGTCAGTCCTGGAGCACTTTGTTGACAAGACTCCTTCTTTCCTTTAACAGTGCAGGGCAGAGACATCAGACACACCACAGGAGGTGGAGCCAGCATTGTGGAGGGCAGGCACAGCCCCATTCAGGTCCCAGGTGCAACTCCTCCCTCCCATCTAGATGCAGATCTCTCTATACACCACTGGGCTACCTCCCCCTGTCTTCTGGAATTCCTCAGCCCTGTCACTCAAACTCCAGGCAAGGAATACGCAGCCTAGCAGATGCAGGTTTGGATGGTTAGACAAGAAAATACCTACTTTCTAAAAGTGGTATTTTCAAACACAGAATGTTAAAACCAACTTCACTAAAAGATGTCTTATAGCATTCTGAGTTCAGGCATACTAAACTCGAATATCTACCATGTTCCCTGAGTCAGTTAGGATTATAAGATGTAATAATCAAACTGCCCATTCTGGCCTATGGGGAACAGATAGCCTTACAATAGTGAAAAACGAAAATTGCTGTAATTCACTATTAGGACATGCCACACACACCAGGGCATGTCCTAACTTATACTTACAATGCACCCTGCCCTTGGGCCTACCATAGGGGTGTCTGATATGAAGAAAAGGGAAGGTTTAGGGACTGGCAAGTGGGTGCACTTACCTGGTCAGCATGGCAGTACCAGACTGCACACAGTCTCTGCAATGGCAGACCTGAGAAACATTTTACAGGCTGCTTCTGTGGGTGGCACAATCAGTGCTGCAAGCCCACTAGCAGCATTTGGATTACCAGCCCTGGGCACCCGTGGTGCACTGTACTAGGGTCTGACAAGTAAACCAAATCAGCCAATCATGGAGTCACTAATCCATATATCAATTTACAATAGGGAGAGCATATGCACGTTTAGCACTAATCAACAGTGGAAAAGTGCCCAGAGTCATAAAACAGACAACAATAGGTCAGAAAAAATACAGGAGGAAGGCAAAAATTTCAGGGATGACCCTGCAAAAAAGGCCAAGTTCAACTCTATGGATTTACCAGAGTACACCAGTTGCAAATTGTGGAGGTACAAAAGTACTTACCATGTCAATTTAGGGGAGAAAGCACTGTGACTGGGGTCCTGATTAGCAGATCCCAGTCGGACTAAGTCAAAAACACACTGACACCAAGCAAACAGCGAGATTAACCATGAAAGCAGATCCTACTTTCCCACATTAATATATTGGATTATTTTCCTCTGTTCGAGTTTGATTGACATAGAATTTTAAATATGGCCTTGCTGTTCACATTGTTTTCAGAGATTGCAAATCTGAAGCTTATCCAAGGTAGTTATATTAATATAGTTACCCTTTTATCCTCTGAAGCCGATTTTAAATTAAGGGATTTTTTTTATTCTAAAAATACTACATATTTGATATTAAGATTGGCCAAAGGTTTACAAAGTAGGGGGGTTGACGTTATCCCAATTATAGAAGAGGATCGACATTGTGCTGTGGATAACAGGTCTCTGCCATACCAATCTCTACCTTGTAGTAATGGGTTGTTAACCAATGTAAAAGGGATAAAAATCCAACTAGATGGACACGGCAAACAAGTGTCAGAGAATCCTCTGTTTTCCCTCTCATGGAAACCCTAAAGATGAGATGCTTAAATGGAATTTGTTACTTGGCACATTATCTAAGGTTTCCCAGAGTAACAACTTGCAACGCCCTCCCTATTAACAATAAGTTAAAAATTATATCTTGGAACGCAGCAGGAATAAGGAATAGTAGAAAGAAGTAATTTTTGAGTTTTTTTAGAGGCAGACATGGTTGTCTCCAGGAGAATTGGTGAATGGGTGAATTGATTTGCGTTGATTTTATTATCTTAGATTGTAAAGCAACATCTTCAAGGATGAGAAATGCAATGGGGGGGGAGCTTGTCTACTGTCTAATAAGATTCAATGGAGATATAAATGTTACAAAAATCGAGCAATTTATTCTTACCAGAGGCCTTTTAGGATGGCCTTTTAAGTAACTTTTTTTCTTATATTAAAAAAGTGCACGACAAGGAGTTTTCCCCACATATAATATTGGTTATGTATCTGAACTGTAAAATATCTCATTCTGCCCAAGATCAACTAATGGAGAAAGAAAAAGAAGAAGCCATGCAGATGCCACAAGTTCTATTCCCCCCCCAAAATAAGAACTAATAAGAGACGGAAAATCTTAGCGGCTGGACTGAGACAGGTTGATGGTGTCATATCGAATGAGAGGTTACCCTCAAACTCCTCCGCAGAATATACATATAAATCTCCAGGGGGAGCATCTATTTTGGATTATGTGGTGGTGGGATGTGCATCCTTCTTTTTTCTGGGTGATTTAAAGGTTATCAGTTCCTTACTTAATGATCATAATCTCCTACAATTTTCAATACATTTTAATACGTCTCCTATGAGTTCTTTGAGGTTGGAAGGTCAGTTTGCAAGGTTTAATAAGACAACTGGGTGCAATCAATGGGATCATAAGGCAATTGTAGACCTTAGAGGCCTCTCTAAATAAGCTGTCTGTTTGGGCAGGAAAAGAAAAAGAAAGTGTTTATACTTTTATGCAGAAGCTAATTAAAGCAGTAAAACAAGTGAACCCAAAGGAAAGTTTGAAAGGGATTCCCCGTACCCTTCTCTGGTTAAATCGTGAAATAAATGCTGTGGTACCAGAGCAATAACTTGATTATTTCCCTCAAAGATATGCTTGAGTGTTTTTATTAAAAAGGAAGAGGTTGAAGGTTTGTTTAAGAAAAGAGGAGGAAGATAGATTTGGTTTAAAACTTAAGGAAGCAGTATTAAAAGGCCAGACAAGGATTTTCATGACTCTTGTTGCGGAGGGTTCTGGAGCTAGAGCTAGATCTGTACTTGTTGCTATTAAAGAACTTAAATGGGTGAATTTTATTCAGGGTCTCTATGCAGCAAAGGAGGGCATTTTATAGTATTTTATACTTGAGAAAGATTCCTCTTGGGGTGGGTTCCTACGAAATACCAATCACTGTTCTAAAACAAAATGGCCCTCTTTGGAGTAAAATTATTTGCCCATTTTTTAAATGTTGTAATGAAAGGAAAAAAGTTCCCCACCGTTGGAAGGGGAATATGGTAGTTCCTCTTTTTAGGAAGGGAGATCGTAACCTACAAGAAAACTATCGTCAGATTGCCCTTCTTGACGCAGTGGGAAAATTCTTTGCTATATGCCTGTTGACCGAGATTAGCGAATGAGCACAGGCTCATAAAATTATACCTATGGAGCAAACTGGGTTCAGGACTAAGCATGGAACGATTGATAATATGACTGCCCTTCAGATCATAAATGAAAAATATGTTAAAGTTAGAGGGGGACAGGTATACGCAGCTTGTATTGACTTCTTTACAGCATTTGGTAAAGTAGATCATTCTTTGCTGTGGAGTAAGCTTTTAAATTTGGGCATGCAGTTTACCCTTTTAGAGTTAGTTTGCGTCCTGCATTCGGATACTTGGTGTAGAGCGTTATTGGGTGGAGATAGGAGTTTCCCGCAAGCTATGTCTACCCCAAACGGGCTGAAACAAGGGTGCCTGCTAGCCTCCTTTCTCTTTTCCCTTTATATTTCAGACTTCCCTAATCATTCGGCCCAAACTAAGGGATTTACCCCGATTGTTGGGGTAAAGCCTATTGTGTGCCTACTTTAAGCAGACAACATACTAATCTGTGATTTAACACTGAAGGGTTTGAATAGCCTTGTGCGAGCACTCCCCAAAAATATGCTGAGGCTCCCTACTTAAAGATCAATGTATCTAAAAGTAATATGTGCGTGCATGAGAGGAAGAAGCCGAAATATGGACATTTTGCATGGTCTTCAGGTGACCAAAAACTGGACATTGTGATTTCCGACAAAGCTTATATAGAAAATAATGTATCTAAAGCCACAACCCAAGCTAAATGTTTGGGCTTCCTTTATAGGACCACCCAGAGAAGACACTTTGTACCTTAATCGGAAGTTTATCGTGCTAAGATTCCTGCCTCCTTATTATACGGCACATAATTCATTGAGGTATCAAAATGGGGCTTTTTAAACACAATGGAAGGTGAGAATTCTTAATAGCCTGGACCCAGTTAACCAGTGGCAGCTGGGGAATTTTGAAAATGGTAAAGCGTTAATCCCTTTCTTTAATTGGAGAAAGTGAATGACACCTGAATTGATGGAGTCTGAACTCTTTGTGTAAGGTTTCTCCTCCCGAGAAGATTTTGAAAGGAAACTGGGCAGAAGGATGCATTTCACAGCACAGAGTTCAGAAACATATGGTGAAAACGTCCTGCCCTAAAGAGCACTTTGATGCTCTGCCAAGCAAGCCCTACCTTCAGAAGGGGTCACAAAACTCACCCTACTCAAGTAAATGTTCACAACAGTTCACTTTTTATGTAATGTCCCCTAACAGAATCACAGGGAGTACAAAAAATCTGCTTATGCAAGGCCAAATGTCTTATTCATTTTCAAGATAAATATTCCAGCTTTCGTCACCACTTTATTTTCCCATTTAGCTCATTTCAAGTAAATCCTTACTCTTATGTTATGGCTGAGGCTAGATGGAAAGGGCAAGGTGCACAACTCACAAGTTACACACATTTCAATCACAGGATGTGATCAGCAGACTAGACCAATTTTACAGATTCACACAGTTCACATGATCATGTTCTAAGAGATCATAGAAAGCAATTCTGTTTGGCCACCCCACATCACCTTGTCATTGTCACCATGCACTCACATATACTAGGTCAGATTCTGCCTTTCATATCAATTCATCATAGTAGGTTTATCAAATGGTAAATTGTTTCGCCTTCCTTATGCAAGGGATAGCCAAAATTTGGGTCATGATGGGATTAGTAATTTAAGAATGGTCCATGTATAAGCCTGGAACAACCTGAATTTTTATTGGAATTATAGCAGGTTGGCAGGAATGGGCCTTTATTAGGAAGGAGCTAGCCAGAATGCACAAAGGTGCACCTGAATATGGAACGGGTGGTAGAATTTAAAGGCATTCCTCTGTTGGCGACATGCAAAAATTTGGTTCTATTGATAATGACCAGACAGTGGGGCTGTGCTAGCCAGAGGCAGCTATGGATCTGCACGTTTAGACAACATACACTGTGGGCTTGGTGTCTAGACTGATTCCAGACACCACAACCGAGTATGTTGGCCTGTATACCAGTTAGCTCATGGTGCCACTAGAAACTCCTCTTATCAAGGAGAGAATAATTCTTGGCAACTATCGAACATGACAACCCTGATCCTTCAGAATCGTGGAAACAGTGCAATACTTTTCGCTCAGTCACTCGTGCTCGCTTGGTCTCAGAGAGATACACAGAATAAACAATATGGACGTTTTCAATAGGCATTTATGGAACATTTGTCATTCTAGTGTAAAATAGGTGTGCTGAAACAACTAGTAGACAGTAACAGGCATAAATGATTAGAAGCAGTAGGAAGGTGAAATGATGGTAGATTTCGACCAATTTGCTATAATCATGAATACAGGCAAGTATATAAAATACATGATAATAACAATGTGCACTCCTACTATGCAATCCTAGCTAGATGTACCTAAGTGTGCCTAGCATGTGTGTAGGTGTTAAGCTAAGAATCCCTCTAGGATAAAGTCTATCCCATCACCTGAAGTGAGAGACTGTGGGACCCCGTCTTGTCTTGAGTTGGACACCCTGCAAGGGATGTTCAGACCACTGCGAGCTGGAGGATCTGCATGCAGGAACCTCAGCGTCAGTGTGTCTGCATGGAAGTCATGATCTCCTCTGACTATCGCAGCAAGATGTGATGTTTATATACCCGAAGGTATCCCCGGGGTTCTACCTTGCTGTGCCACTGTTGGACTTAGGATGACGTTGAGAATGAACCTTGTACATAGCTATTATGCAGGAGATGGTAGTCCTGCTGAGTTTCGAAGAATCCAAGGATCCTCATGCACAATGTATGAGGCTAGTGTTCAGGGAAAACCCCACGTTCTGTAAGCAGTACTGTAACTAGGTAAAGGGTCAGTCCTAGCAGCCCGTTATGTATGTAGTGTAGGGACAAATATAGGTGAAAGTTAGTGATGTTACCCTGACCTATATTAGGGTACCTATATGGAATATAACACCCTCTCCTCATCCGACTGGAAGACATAACCTAATTCTAACATATCCTCTGTCTAGGTACTGGTACGCAAACATATGCAGTAAAAACCATAGTTCTGTTAAAAAATGTAAAAACTCTAAAAAGTGCTAAAACAGAAGAATTGTCACTCCGGTATTAGCTCTACTGTGTCCGTATATGTAGTTCAAACAGCTACAAGCATTGGAAAGCCATGCAGGCCATAAAACGTGTCAATTTGCTTTGGAGTATCAATTTGGAGTTTGTTTTTAAAAAGCCGAATTTTTCCCAGCACACGACGAGCCAAATGTTTGTGTCCTGGCAGGTAGATGCAACATTGCTGTTGCCTGCCTCGCAGACGACCATCCCTGTATAACACCTCGCAGATTACGTCAATCGAGCTCAGATGATATTCCGTACTGCCTGCAGCCGATGCTGGGGCAGCCTGTGTGCGATCCTAGGCCTGGGTGTCAGTGGAGGAGCCGGTATCCATTCCAACTGGAGCAGAGACTTCCTGTAGAGGCTCTAAGAATGCCACAATCAACATAGGAATACGCTGAGGACACTGCAGAACATGGGCCGTTATCAGGTCCAGCAATGCATCAACCTCCGGTTGCGCAACTGATGGAAGTGTCAGACAAAGATCCAACACACTTTCTTCTCCGCAGAACAGGCCTCGGAGAACAGGTAAGATGCAGTCCATCCAGACTGGTCTAAATGACAGGAACCAAGATGCACTCAGTTCCCATAGGCGAGGTGTGCCCAGATGTTGTACTATGCGGTCATGGTATTCGCGCTCCTGGAGTGCTTTTTCCATCTCCTTGGTGACTGGGACATACATTGAGTAGCAGAAAAATTACAATCAGGATACCTGCTATTAGAAACAGGATCATCGGAAGTCCTCCAAAAATGCTTCAGAATACGGAGTGTATAAAGTTTGGTATAACTCTGATGACCATCTGAAAGGTGCTTAACAGTCCAGAATCTATGGTCTTAAATAGGTGTACTATACCCCTCGTATCAGACATGTTAAAGATGCGATTTATCATTTTCTACGAAATGGAAGGGGCAGTACCTTCGTATAAGTGCCTGAATCTCTGCCGAGGACCTTGCTACTTAGAGATCAAAAGTCTCGCAGGGGGAGGTTAAAGGCACGGTTTTCTGTAAAAGCATGGCTTTCATTCTGCTCAGAGTATCAAGCCGTACAAAGGAAAGGCCATTGCGGCGCCTCCCTGACTGTGTGTGTCAGTGGAGACAATACTTGCATACAGCAAGTAACCCTGGAGCTCACGATGACTAGATATGCGATGCCCGGAAGCATTCCACAACAACCTTGATCATTGATCATCAAGTAACTCCTGTTTGAAAGTAGCTTGAATATCGGGGTATTCACGGCTGCTGGGGTACCCCTCAAATGACAGGATAGGTTCCCACCTGAACCGTTGCAGGCCCCATGTTACAGAATATCCTGACATATGAGCGATCCACTTAAAGCTTTCTCACAGTTTGTACCGCTTAGAAGCACTTCAAGATCCCTACTCCTGCGTCGCAATCTGTACGGTAATTCCCAAGACTCCTTTATGAATTCCCTACCCATTTCCTCATATCTGCCTGCCTGTTGTTGTTCTAGGCAATATTGAAACTGGAAAGTTGTGACCGGTAATGTTACATGGCCATGGATTAACCATTCTGTGGATGGTGATTCTGCCACAGTAAAAGGTAATCTGTCCAGTTTTTCAATATTCAGCATTGTATATTTTGCTCCCCTCTGTGCCATTTTCACCTTTTTTTTCCGTTAGATTGTATGCAGAAAACAGTGACGTACTGTTGATAAAACGCCAAGGCACATAACCTGCTCGCAATGATTGCAGCATCCAGCTCAGTAACTTAATATAACGTAATTGTGATTGTTCGTGCTGTAGTATGGACAAATCCTGTTCTAGTACATCAATAGCAGAGGATACAATGTTGCCCAGTGAATAAATCCTAAAAGCTAACGTAGTCATGCCATTGTCAACTACAGCTAACGCCTTTTCTAGGTTAATCCTATCTATTTCTCGTAATCTCTCCGCTGCTTCTGGTTGGGAGATTTTCCACATTTCATTATAGACAGCATAATCTAAACCTTTTTGACGTGGCTTTCTGAGACCTAGTAAAGAAATCCCGTCGGTCCACATCCTCTGTCAGTAAGGATAAGTGTTGTTTTATCTGTGGTAGTGTTGAGGTCTTTAGCCAATCGAGACATAAATTCCCAACACTGTACGATGTCACCACCCCCGGATGTTCTCTTTGTACATAGCGTGGGTCTGGCCTATGGATACTGAACCCTTCGGTCGCACCCCTGAATCTTTCCTGACATCTGTTATTGTCTATGGGCCAAACCAACCATCCCTTCTAATTGGGGTCTGATCTATTGTATTGTAAGATTTCATCTAATGTATCCCCTGTCAGTGATGTAAAATTACTCTCGGCCTATGATGGTGTTAGAATCGGAGGCATGTTCAAATCCTTGTTCTTAGCTATCCCAAGACAGGAAGTCTGTTGCACAGTTTCATTTAGAAATATCAACTGCTGAGGAATGAGGCATGCTCTAAATAGCTCTTCTGTTCCTGGACTTGCCAGTCCCTAGAACCGCAGACTGATCTCAAGTCTACAGTGTCTTTCCATAAGTCGAAACTCGTTCAGAAAGTTGGGTAATAAAGGAAGCAGAGTAAATCTGTTTGGTGTTGGTTAGCATGTTTTTTGTGCGGATGTAGGTGCAACCGTATAGTAATATGACGCTGGGTCTGAAACATTAAACCCTAAAAAATATGAAATTTTTTTGCAAATGTTTCCAAGCTACTTTTTGGTGGTGTAGGGCAATGTTCCCATTGGTGATCTGTGAAAACATTCCTGGATTTGTATAGAAAATGATGACCAAAATGTTGATAACAATACATTGTGTTAAAGTCTGATGTGTCTTCTAACATTTCATTGCTAGAAAATGTGGCAGATTGTTCTAAATCAGACAACATGTTATTTACGTTTCAAAATCCCAATCATCA
This sequence comes from Triturus cristatus, assembly GCF_964204655.1. NCBI lineage: Eukaryota > Metazoa > Chordata > Amphibia > Caudata > Salamandridae > Triturus > Triturus cristatus. The sequence continues at coordinate 268,446,250 of NC_140585.1, forward strand.
GAAAATGTACTGGAGGTAATGATGTAATTTATGGAAATGATAAATAAATGTGGTATTTTTAAAAGTTCGGTCGGACCAAATATGTCATAATCAACCTTGTCCCATAAAATACCATCAGGTATTGGAACTCCTGTAATGTCCACTGATGACAAGTCTCTCTGTTCACAATGTGATGAAACATGAGGTTTCAGGATTAAGTTCACTTTTGATGCTGCAGATCTTTGGCTAAGGTAAGTTCCATTTATAAGGAAGCATAAAACAGTTGCTAAGTGTATCCAGAAAAGAAAGAAAAGTATCCCGGTGCTTATCCAAAGTTAAATCCATGGTGATACCAGGTAAGTCTTTCTAAGGAAAGTGAAGACGTTTTTGATTTGTTGCTGATGAGTTTTTGGAGCTGGCTTCATTTCAGGTTCACTTGGATCCAATGAAAAGGTATCACAGTTGATGAAATGGCCAGATACAGTTCGAACTATTTTTGGTAGCTCAGCAGGTTTTGTTGAATTTGTAGATGGCTCTTCTTGAGGCATGTTGATGTAGACATCAGTGTTAGGTCGGATTGAAATGTGTGTTTCATGTTGATTTTGATTTTCTGTATCAAGAGGAACGAGTTCCATGGCATTGTTGCATAGTCCATCATTCCGTATGGGAGACTCTTCAAACGTGATGACCCTTTCTGTCTGGACTTCCTGTATGGGTAGCAAGAGGAGGGCATTGGCTACCCAGGAGCCCAAGTGGCCTACTAATAAGCATCTGCCACATAGTGTGGTTTTATTAGATCAATGGAGACAAATCTTTTCTCCTTTTTCCCGGAAAGAGTTGGCTGTAGTACAGTTCTTGTTCCTTCAACTGCCAGGACAGGTACAGGCTTTCTGTATGATGGCCTAAATTCTTTTTTGTCCTTTATCTTTTCCCTGACCAGATTCCCGACTTGTGGAATCCAGACAGGCCTTGCCGTGACTGACTTGACTTCCCCAGTGGCGAACCTTTTCACTTGGAAGTTGCTCTGTAGAGCTTTTGATTCATTCAGTTCCTGTAAAACAGCCAAATGTTTATTGATGTCAAAAGGTTTTTCATCCGCCACTGTGCCTTCACAATTTAGGTCAGGTACCCACATACTCATCCCAAATAGGAACTCATGCGGCGTGACCCCCCCCCCCAAAAGAGCTTCTTGGCATGTTGTTTAAGGTCCTCCGAACCCCATATAAGTGATTGACCCAACTACCACCCACACCGAATGCTCTAGCTGTTAATGATTACTTTAATTCCTGGTATTTCAACTCCACAACCAAATTTCCCATGGGATGGTACGGAGAGGAGTACTGCAATGCTACACCCAAACCCCCCATAGGAATCTCGAGCAGGAATCCACTGCAACCATTATTTACTTGTAGGCCCCATCAGATTGTAGGGGGATGCAGGGGCCCAAAGAGACACACACAAGAGGCCTGTCAGATATCAACCATGGTGTCTGCGCTGGACTTGTTATGGTTAAACCCTTCATCTGTTGACATATTTTGCACCTTCAGACAAAGTCGTTGGTCTGCTTTGTTAATCTTGACCACCAATAGCGTTGTTTCAGTAAAGAAACCGTTGCTGTAACTCCTGTGCGTGCAGAACCAAAACCCTTGTTTGCAGCTAAAATTAAGCCTAATCTGCGATCCATGTTTGGTATTACTCTATCCCCCACTCCTGGAATCTGAGCAAATGGAACGTTGTTTGCATCTAACTTGTAGGAGTACTTGAGTGAAAAACCTTTCGGCAGTGCTTTGTTTTATTTGCGTGAAGCAAAGACAGCTACCATTATCTGTCCGTCTATTCTCGTTTTTGAATGAGTGATTGCATCTACCGACACAGTTCGTACTGCCCCCTTCGCTGCTTCATCCGCCTATGAATTCCCTTCAACAAGAACGTCATCACATTGATGACTCAGCGTGTGAATCATGTGAGCTCGTGGTAGTTCGTTTCTCAACTCCGCTACCTGTTCCCACAGCGTTTTGTGCTTAATCGTTCCACCTTTTGAGTCTTTGAACCCATTTTGGCTCCAATAGTGAAGATATTCATTGTGCAACTGGACACAGTAAAAGGAATCACACACAATTAGTGTGGGGAATTCTCGATCCGTATTAATCAATGCCCGCAAAAGAGCTTTTAGTTCTGCAAGCTGAGTCGTGCAGTCTCCCAGAGACTGAGTCTTTGTACAGCTCGGATGGAACTTGCCATCCTGCATCCGACCTTTAACAATTGCACACGCGGCGCTGTATTGTTGTTTACTTTCTATGGCTGGTTGAGCAGATCCATCAGTATAAATTATGTATTCATACTGCTCTAGCGGCATAATCTCATTCTGGAGAGGATATTTTTGTTCGTATTACAGGAATGCCTGTGTTTTTAGACTTGCTTCGTACCTATATTCTCTATCTGATGCAGTGAGAGAATTAGCCCATTGTATCCATCGTGCATGTAAAGCTTTCGCATTTGGAACTCTTGCCTTTGTAGCAGCCTCTAAGTCCAGTACCGGAGTCACGGCAATAATTATTTTCCCCTGAGCCCGTGCTCTTTCTCTTACTACAGCAGTCTGTACGGCTGTCAGAATTTTTTCTGTAGATGCAAAACGCATATCAGCGTTTGTGTACAAGTGTGATTTGTACGGTATTGGGACAGTTTCACATTCATTGTATGTTAAGTAGGTATACCCAGATTGACCTGCAACTATACGGATCACTAGATTGCGGTCATTTTGTTGCCTCTGTAAGTGTTTGGACGCCATCATGTCAGCTTGTAGGGAACAAAGGGTGTCTGTGTGTTTTTGTGTCCATTGCCTAACTGAAAAATCAGGTCTTATGAGGTCGATGAAAGGTTTAATCCTTTCTGCGTAATCCAAAATGTATGTTCTGCCACAATTCAGGATTCTCAGTGTGGATTGTAACTTTTTCAATGATTTTGGAGGTTGGAGCAGCGCACACTTTTCCCTTCACTTGGAAGCTCATATCCCAAAAATAGGACAATGAGGTGGGCTAATTTTGATATTTTAAAGTTGAATTTGTAGCCCTCTGAGGCAAATCCCAAAATGATGGTGCTCACCCTTGTCAAGTGTTCCTCCAGGTCATCATCCGTCAGATAAATATCCTCTACATAGGACAATGCCTCCTCGTCCATAATCTGAAGTAACTCGGTTACCCTAAACCCAGGCTGGTCTTTTACCTCTGGGGGAGGCGACAAAATTGCCTCTGCGACCCTAACTCTGAGAATGCTATCAAGTATCTGCTCTCAGGCGCTTTATTTTGGCAGAAAAATCCATTTGAGATATCTAGTGTTGTTTTGTATTTTTTCCGCACAATGTTATACATGAATGCACCACTATGTGCATTTTGTACTGCAAATGTTTTTGTGCATGAGTTCAGATGTCTGTAGTATAAAACTAGACAATATAAATTATCGAGTTTCATTAGAGGAAACAAAGGATTATTAATTGAAGAGGTGCAAGTTTCAATCACACCTTGGTATTCAAGTTGATCTAAGATCTCCCTGACCTGTCTTTTTGCTTCCTGTTTTATTGGATACTGTCTCTGTGGAGTTGGAGTAGAATTTAGTGGTATCACGTGGTGAGTTGATTCTTCATCCCACCCAACATTGTTGAGATATAATGCAGGAGCAAGGGCTACTGCCCACTACCGCGCATATGTGTGGTTTAAGTATTGGGGAATGAGGTCGGAAAAGGCTAGCATGATTACAGTTTCTCCCTTTGGGCATTACATAACAATTTTATACACATTACAGTACTCCACTATTATTCTTATCAAGGTATTGATTGTAAGAAAAAAGAGAGAGAAAGAGAGAGGTATTGGGATGTCCCTGCGTGAAGCTGCCACTAGTGAAGTGGTGTAGGAAAAGACCTTGCTTTTATTTATTTTCATTCACACACCCTAGTGGTGTCATGCTTCATCATCGGGACACCGCGACCCCTATAAGTCGCGGTGGGCTCAACCAATATTTCAGGGAGCACTTAGATAATATAACAGGCCAGGGGGATAAAGATTAAAAATTCGCTGTTAGACCCCAGTATCCCTTTATTCTTGGGTCTGACAGGAATATTAAAATAATGACATTAGGGTCGTATGGAGAATTATGGTCCTAAGACCCTAGGGCCAACATGTTTCAGTCCTTGTGTGCCCAAAGAAATTGGTGCTAGGACTTTCTTCAGGGCTATGTCATCCCCTGGTGAAAATAGAACTGGGAATTACCCTATCCTATTTAAATAAAGGGCAGATAGCTGCTCCTTTGTATGTTGTCAATGATTTTAAAAATTATGTCACTCCATCTGTGAAGAGAAAAACATAATAAAGAGAAAAGAAAAGGTATATATCAGCGTATATTGATCTTCAGACACCAAATAACACCATGGTGTGAGAAGTTCCCTCATATTTTCCCAGGTTGTCCTCTTGCAGTATTATATGTCAATTTGAAAACTAAATTTTATGCCAAGAGAACTCACTTTCTTGCGCTCATTGTTTTGTACTGGCTAATTGCCTTTATATAGTGTACCTTAAACCCAAGTGACGAAGACAGAAACAAGTTCTTTGATCGTACACACCCACACTCATTCTGCTTCATATAAATCGCTTTGTAATACAATAAAGTTTTTGTTGAAACTCAGTTGAAGTATTTTCGATGTTCTTACCCCGTTTAGAGAATAGTAGTGATACACGTGGAATCGTGCTTTAACGGGCGTATCCCTGGTTCCAAGATTTTGATTAAAAGCCACAAAGTATATTGGTCCATCAACACATTCACGGTATTTTGCCTATTGTATGTGAGACAAAGACAAACAAGAAAACAAAACACAGACGACATGTTTAAGCTGCGTCTCGAGGCTGCCGTCTCTCCATTTGGAGTTAGCGGTGGCAAAACATAATAAAGTTTTGTCAAGATGTCATGCAGAGTACTCACGGTCTGTCCGGTCTCACCCCTCAAATGACCTATGTGGCGCGGATTCCATCGGTTCGAGCGATGTTGCTACCGCACATTGCCAGCTTAAATGTCCCGGACGGCAGTATCCATTTACGGGTGTGTCAGTGAACTCACGCGAGATTTGCGAGGAGGTCGCCATGAAAATAATAAACGTAAAGGTTATGTTATGTTATGTTAGGGGCATTTGTATTGCGCACAGCAGCCCCAGCTAAGGGGCATCCTGGCGCATGACAAGGTAAACATAGCCGCACCTAACAACAACAGAAAGAAAAAACAGGGAAGACTAAAGGGGAGAAATTAGAAGAATACGGTTTTTAAAGCTTTACGAAATGCCAGAAGGTCGTCCATCAGGCGAATCTCCAACGGGAGAGAATTCCACAGCACTGCTGCTTTCACCCGAAAGGACCGACCTCCCATACGACTAAGCTTAAACCTCGGGACCACCACAAGTGCTTGGCCCACTGATCTCAGAGAGCGAGTTGGTACATAAAAAGACAGAAGATTTTGAAGAATCCGAGGGGCTAAGCCCTTCAGGATCTTAAAGGCCATGCATAGAACTTTAAAATTAATTCTAGTTTTCACCGGCAGCCAATGCAAGGATCGGGGAGCGAGAGATTACAGTCGCCTGAACCACCAGCTGCCCCGTTGGAGGGTCGAAAAACTTTAAGACGGATCTCAGGCCACGAAGAACCCCAAAACAGCAGGCCGCGGTTTTCTTAGAATGCCCCACGAAATTGAGAGCAGGCTCCAGCCATACTCCCAAGTTTCTCAACTCCATGACCGGAGTTGGAACCGGCCCAAGCTCCGGTGGCCACCATCTATCTCCCCAAAGCTCCCGCCCCTTCCCGACGACCATAACCTCAGTCTTTTTAGCGTTGAGCTGGAGACAATTTACATTCATCCAACTCGCCACCGCCCTCAGTCCACTCTGGAACCTGAGGGCATCATGCTCAGCATCCCCGCTGATAGTGACCGCTAGCTGAGTGTCGTCGGCATAAGAGACCATCGTCATGCCCCACTGCTTGACGACATCAGCCAGCGGTCTCACATAAAGATTGAAAAGCGTAGGACTCAGCGAGGAACCTTGCGGCACCCCCAAGCCCAGAGGATGGAATTTGGACTGGTAAGGTGGTATAGCAACGCAAAAGGAACGGTCGTCAAGAAAGGAACGGAACCACTGTAAGGCGGACCCACCAATGCCTATCTCCTCCAGGCGACGTAGAAGGATGTGGTGCGAGACAGTGTCGAAGGCGGCGCTCAGATCTAATAATATTAGCGCCGCCGTCTGTCCCCCATCCAACACCCTACGCAGATGTTCCACCATGGCGAGAAGGGCTGTCTCCGTACTATGCCCAGCACGAAACCCATGCTGAGTATCATCCAGGATATTGGCTCGAATGAGATGGTCAGAAAGAGCCTGGTTAACATGGGCCTCCATAACTTTTGCCGGCCAGGGGAGTAAAGAAATTGGCCGGTAATTCTCCGGTTTCGAAGGGTCCAATGAAGGCTTCTTCAAAATAGGAGAGACCACTGCCCGCTTCCATTTAGCTGGGACCATGCCCGTCGCCAGCGAGCTGTTAATAAGAGAACGCACTATAGGGCGTCCCACAAGGACTGATCTCTGAAGGAGACAGGCCTTAATGGATCCAGAGGTGATCCAGACTTGATTTTTGGGTTACTCCATCAAATTCCTCCAGTAGAAACAGAGGAAAAGACTCCAAGATGGGGAGACCCGGGATAGCCACCAGAGTCCCCAATGGTGGCCCCGTAAGAGAAAACGCCCGGTAAATAGTTTGCACTTTCTCCAAAAAGAAGGATGCCAAAGCCTCGCAATGAGAGGTAGAAGCCAATACCGGAGAGGAGGTTCTTTTAGCCAAAAGATCTTTGAGGGCCTTGAATATTGATTTAGATGGATTAGAGCTATTGCGGAATTCTTCCGAGTAGAACGCCGCGCGGGCTCTACATATGGCACGATGGTAAACCTTGACGGAGGTTAGATACAACGCTTTCTTAGCCGCGTCATAGTGCCTCCGCCACTCTCTCTCAGCCCGCCTACAAGTACCCTTTAAAGCACATAGGGTGCTGTCGTACCAGGGGCTCGAATCTCTAGCGCGAGATTTACTAGCCATAATAGGAATCAATAAGTCAAGCGCCCTAGTGATCCACTGACAGAACTGGCCATAACCCAGTTCAACATTCTCCAGGGGTCCCAGCGGATCTGCAGCCAAGACCTCGTGTAAATCCTCTAATCTAAGTTTATTCCAATGCCTTCTAAGGACTAATCTGGGAGGAAGGATAGAAGGAGTCTCAGGCAAAGGAGCTCGAATGGCCACTAGAAAATGGTCCGTCCACCCCAAGGGTGTTATGGAGGAGATTGAAGTTTCCGAAAGATTAGTAAAGAAGGGATCTAGCGTGTGCCCTCCTACATGGGTGGGTTGAGCTACCTTTTGATCCAATTGGAGGGCCTCAAGGTCAGCTAAGATATTATTGACTGCCGATATGCTCTTATTGTCAAAGTGGAGATTAAGGTCTCCCAAAATAGAAAAATTGGCACAGCCAATTGCCAAAGAGCTAACGGCATCAGGGAAGGCTTCTCTAAATGCAACATCACTGCCTGGGGGTCGATAAACCACCATCCCCGAGATCGTAAACTGGGTAAAAGTAAACAGTGCACATATTTTGACAACTGGATTAATTTGTTGTAATAAGATAAGGAAGCTATGTGAAAATGCTTCGCAATACTAAAGTGAGGCCCCACCACAACCGCCAAGGTAAAACCGAGGGGAATACACCTCCTATTTAAGAGGAATTATGGGACATGTAGTACCATCCCAAAAAATGCGGTGAAAAAAACCCATCTAATATATTCTTTACTGAGACTGTTAAAGCCATATTATTTATGACTTCATTATATGGGAGAAAATGTGTAACCGTAAATTCGCTCAGTCACGTCAAATTGTAATGTGAATAGAGCCAGAGGGATGAATCCCTTTCAGTTCGGGCATATATTTTATACATACAGTGTGAGAAATTGCGACCTAATTGTGAGACTGGATGATGTTTTGTGCGGAATAACCCAATGCGGGGGCACTAACACTAGTGCCTCGATATTTTTATGGAATAAAATTACGTTCTCTTATAATGATATTGAATGTTTTAAAACAATATATATCATGAATTGTTGATATTTTAGCTCTTTTTATTTACTTGATTCCAAGGGATGGAATCTTTGAGTTCATGGATATGTGTTTTCAGGCGGTACACCCACCCTTGTTCTCTTTCAAGTAGTTTCCTTGGCAGGTCTCCTTCTCCTTTGACTTTCTCGATCACGGTCCATTGTACATCCATGTCTGTATGTTGCATTTCGACATAGTGAGATGTTAATCTAGTGGCTGTCATTGCTCTCCTGATGGTACTTCTGTGTTCGCTGATGCAAACCTTAACTTTTCTTCCCGTCATGCCGATGTACATTAGTTGGCATGGACATTTAATCATGTAAATGACTTTGTCGCTATTGCAATTCGTATGGGTTCTTTGCTCCCATGCATGGTGCATGCCCAACTCAATCTCATTTGTGTGTTTGGTTAGTGGACATACCACACATGCTCCGCATGGATAATGACCGCTGACCGATGGTTGCTGCCAAAGTGTAAGTTGTTGAGAAGTTCTCTTTCTCAAATCTGTATGCATCAAACTGTCTCTTAGGCTTTTATTCTTCTTAAATGAGAACATGGGTTTGTCAAACTGCAATTTATTTGATGTAAGGATCTGACATTTTTGTTGATGATTTCCTTAACGGCATTAGATGATGCATTGTGTGTGATGACACAGATGATAGTGTCTTTAAATTCTTTTTCGTTTGTTTCCAAAAGGGCAGCTCTAGGTGTGTTGCGAGACCTTTTCTTGGCTTTGTCAATGATGCGTTTGGGATAGGCTCTTTCTTCCAGTTTTTTTGCCAATGACTCTGCTTCGACCTTATAGTCATTCAGGTCTTCACAGTTTCTACGAATACGTAGAAACTGACCGACGGGAAGGTTTTCCCATAGGGAACGTGGATGTGCGCTCTCAAAATGCAGAAGACTGTTTTTATCAGTCGGTTTTGTGTATAGAGAGCTGGAAAGTCCTCCATCTTTTGCTCTAATTTTGACATCAAGGAAGGAGACTTCATTGTGGTGGTATGTCATGGTGAATTTTAAATGGGGATTAAGGTGGTTCAGCCACCCATGAAAGTTGGAGAGTGTCCCAGCATCTCCCTTCCATATCAACAGGACATCATCGATGTAACGCCACCACTTACAGATGTTATTAGAGTAAGGGTTAGTTGACCAGATATGTTGTTATTCTATCTGGTCAACATACAGACACGCTATACTTGGAGCAAAGGTGCTGCCCATCGAAATGCCATGTACTTGAAGATAGAGCTGGTCTTCAGAACGGAAAAAGTTTTCCGTTAGTGCTATGTGCATCAGTGTAATGATCAATTCAATCAATCAATCAATCAAACGAGCTTTATTCGGTTGTGCAAAGAGAAACAGCCATAAAAGCACAATATATTAACAATTAACAAGATTAAAAGATATCAGGGATGTAAAAAACCATCCTAAAAAATACCAAACGGCTAGCAAGTTCATTTAAGCACGGTGCAAGTTACTCAATCTACCCCAAAGGAAACAATTTTCTTAAAAAAATGAATTCTGCCAGCAGAAATTCAAGGTGGAATACATGAAAATGCTGATTGCAATCACAACAAAGTGACAATAATCTTAAAAACTACAGTTATCGGCACAACCCGTGCTTAGTCAAGGTTCTGTCTGTGCCTAACAGTTTGTTTCAGGAATAAGGCTATGGATTTGGCGAGAGGTTCTGCATCTAGATGTTGGAGAGCAAGAAATGCAGGGCGACACCTACGGAGACCCCAAATTTTTAAAATCGGAATAAGCCACTGTTTCCTCAAATCCTGGTAGTATTTACAGAATAGCGTGATATGAATTGTGGTTTGAGGTGAAGACTCATCGCAGGGGCAAACTTGCAAAGGTTTTTCCCAGGTGTTAATTTTGGGGAAGGTAACCAGATGATGGAAAATATTAAATCTAAATCTGGTTAGCAAGAACCTCTCGTAGCCCGAGAAATTAAAAGTTAAGTAAGGCTGAATTGTCAGGGTTGTTTGGATCAGTACAGAATGTGGAACAGTGGGTTTGGAAGCTTCACCGGACAGTCTCAAAGACTCTAGATGAGCCAAACATACCTTTTTAAGCTGTTTTCTTGGTATTACAGCGATTAAAGTGGGGGAATAAAAATATTGTAGCATGCCAAGGTCGCTAAGGAATTTCTTAATATAAGAAATCCATCCGATCTTATGTGCGTTATCTAGGGAAAGACAGTCCTCAATAAAGCCTTGAGAAAAGATGGTATCATTTGTTGACCAAATGCGATGCCATAGGAGGAGGGGTTGAATCCTAATCAGGTCTGTAAGGTAGGGCAGACCTGCTTCCAAATGACAAGCATAGGTGGACGTGGCCCGCGGAACAGCCAACAAGAATCTCAGAAAGGTATTTTCTACCTTTTGCACCTCCGTGACCTTGGCAAATCCCCACACACCAGCCCCATAAATGACACTACTGATACATTTTGCCTTATAGATCTCTAAGAGTTCTACAGTAGGTCGCTGGCCTAGTTTATTTGCGAAGTTAGCCAAAGCAGCTGTAGTTCTCATAAAAGTGAGATTTCTCGAATGAATAGCGTGTTTCCAAGAACTTTTATGGTCAAATACGATGCCCAGGTACGGGTATGTAGTGGTGCTCTCTAATTTTTGGTTTTCAATAAAAATAGATTTTATGTCCTTAATCCTTGACCCGACAGACATTACGAAGGTTTTTTTGATGTTAATCTTCAGGTCAAGGTTGGCCATAAAGGTATAATATTTTACGAGAGCACGCTGTAATTCCATGGGGGTACGCGCTAAAATTACCGCGTCGTCCGCATAGAGTAGAGCCGGGATTGGGCATGTATTTATGGTGGGGAGGTCCTGGGAATCCGTTAACATGGCTTTTTCCAAGCCATTAGTGTAAAGATTAAATAAAAACGGGGCCAGGACACACCCCTGTCTTACCCCCCGGTCCACTCTGAACGATCTTGTTACCTCCCCCCCCAAGCCGTATCTAACTCTGGCTGTGGCATCTGAATATAATTCACGTAATAGGGTTATGAGGGACATCTCTACTCCCATCTCTGCTAGAATTGACCACAGATTGGAATGGGTAACGCAATCAAAAGCTGCTGAAAGGTCAACGTAGGTCATATATAAGGCCCCCCCTTTTGCATCCATATATTTGCTTATTAATAAGGATAAATTGAGGGCTTGCTCTGTAGTACCCAAGCCCTCTCGGAACCCAAATTGAAGGTCAGACAAAACTTTATTATCGGATACCCATTGCTGAAGGCGTCCCAGAATAACGCGGCCAAATAATTTCCCCAAAGAGTCCAGCAAGGAAATGGGCCGGTAAAAGGATGGCGATTGACGGTCCCCTTTTTTAAATATGGGCACAAGAATTGATTTGGACCAAGAGTCAAGAAGGCCCAGAGCACAAGTTGCGTGGAAAAACCTAGTTAATATTGGCAACCATAAATCTGTGGTGAATTTAAATAAGTCAATTGGGACCCCGTCGGGGCCCGGCGCTTTACCATTTTTACTGGCCATTAAAGTGGACCCCACCTCCTCATAAGATATATTGATAGGCAGAGGGAAAGTTGAAGTACTTGACCCCAGTAAGGTTAAATCTATTACGTTTGGGGGAAGGCTAAAAATGTGCTCAAAATGATCGACCCATAAATGTTCGTCAATTGCAACATCAATACTAGGGTTAGCCGAGGTATCTGTTAAAAATGGGGACTTCACAACCTTCCAAAAAGCAGCGCTATCCTTAAAGATGCAGGATTTATGCAGTTGGTCCCATAGATCTTTTTTTAGGTTATTCTTCCTGTGTTTTAAAGCCTGACTATAATTTTTCCTGGCGGTAGCAATTTCCTTTGTGTTTCTAACCTTTTTATGGAGGGCAGCTTTAAGATTTTGATGGGCCTTCGAACATGAGGTGTCTAACCATCTTCTAGCTTTATTTTTACTATTTTTGATTTTAACAAATAAAATATCCTTAATTGCGGCTAGAAGTACTGCAAAGTTTTCCATGATTCCCTCGTTCGAAGTAACTGGGTCGAGACACTTATGAATCACTGGTCTTAAACTTTTGACCAGGATCGTTGTGATAGCCGTCTGGTCCACTTTTTCCCACCTTAATGAATAACCATTTAACCTATCTAGTGTTAATTTGTTTTGAGATAAGGTTGACCTGATGTTAAACCTCTCAGATGGCTTGGTGATATTCAGAGTGATACTGATTGGAAAATGGTCGCTGATGGCAATGTCATGGGTATTACAGGTATGTAACAGTTTACCCGCAGCCGCGGAGAAAAAAATAAAATCAATTGTGCTTTGCTTGCCTCTACCATGAAAAGTAGGCACAACAGGGATAGGAGGGTTCACCAAGTCATTAACAAGGGCAAAATCTAAGCCGAACAAGATTTCATTCAAGGAATGCCCAGCCAGAGTATGCGAAAAATGGGTTACTGGGTCGCCAAGTTCGTCCACGATACCACAAACATTATTTCCACTCCGAGTACATAAGTTTTGGTTGAAGTCCCCACCCCATATTAGAACCAGCTCCTTGTGAGCCTTCCTTGATAGTTCTAGGAGGGAGGCGTGTATCTCCTTGGTCACCTTCAGTAAGCCATCCACAGGGAGATTGTTATAGAAATTCACAATTACAAGAGCCTTAGTATTGTTCTGATGGAAGACAAGTATTTGGAAGTTTAATTCCGATTTTAAACAGACTATAGTTTTAAATTGTAGAATATTAGATACAAATATAGTCAGGCCACCTTTTGCTCTACCAAAGGGAGAAGGTGAAGCTGGGGAGAAAAACGTTTTATAACCCTCCACGTGCAATTCGGAGGGTGCCCAAGTTTCCTGCAAGCATAAGATGCCAAAATTGCGGACGAAATCAAGCCAAATATCATTTGTGACCTTTGCACGCAAGCCCGCCACGTTCCAAAATAATATTTTCGAGGATGTGTCCTCTTTTTTTATTGTGAGTTTAGGGGACCTTCCCAAGAATTCCTCACGGTGGACGGTCTGTGACATAGGTAGAAGGATTGGTTCGATCAAATCACCATCTAAATTCAGGTTGTCCAGATAGGCACCAGAAGTAGATGTATAAATTGTGATGTTAGGCGAGAGACCCTCCGAGGAAAGTCAATCCACCCTTTCCAGATCAGGTTGCTGATCAAAATAATTAAAAGTTGGAATATTGTACCTAATTCTGGGCCCCTCCGTCAAATCCGCATTTGATAAACCCCTGGGAAGTGTAATAGGGAATAAATGGGGAAGTTGGGGATAAAAGAAACTCAAGTCCCTGGTGGAGATATTGCTATCACCACAAAGAGCAGACCAAGAGCAGATATGTTGGACCGCTCGCCTGTCCCTAAAATTGATCACAATGCAGTCCCCTGAAACATCCTTTCTTCTGTGACCCAACCAACTTAACCTTCTCGCAAATAGTATTTCCCCTGATATATTAGGCCGAAGTGGCCTGTTCTTATTTAGCCAGTGAACAGCTCTGTTTCTTAGCTCAGGGTAGGTTTCAGAATTTTCCTGGGATAGCTCCGGAACTCCCGCCAAAACTATAGTATAAGGTAGGGATTGTGGAGGGAGATCGATGTGTGGAAATGGCCTCTTAGGGTTAGTATTTCTAGGAAGTTCCCTGGAAATACCAGGGATCTTAATTTTCAGTTCTGTGGGTACCATATCTTTACATGGAGGACCTGCCCCACTTTCCATGGTCTTAGGTACAGGTAACCCTAAGGCCACCTGGGAGGACCTGATCGTGAAAGCGGAGTTCCTCGATATTTGGGGCATGAAGGGGTTATTAGCAGAAGGTAACTGTTTATTGTGACCAGGGCTGGAAGCATGAGGTCTAGTACTTGATGGTAAATCTATAATCTTCGTATGAGCACTGGCCAGCTGTTGCTCTGGCACAATGGAGGAGTTTTTCAGTACTTTCTACAGATTATCTATCTTTACACTAATACATTTAACCCTTTCAAAGAGTGAGGACAATAAAGATTTCATAAGGTGCTCGATTTTAGCAAAGAGTCCCTCAGTGTGTGATGGAAGGGTAGAAGGAGAGACTGCTATTTCGGGTGGTTGAATATGAGGGCCTGTAACAGTAGGGAAAATGGATATCATTTCTGGAGTATTGTTGCTAACAGTTTTCCCTTTTGATATGTTAGACTTGGCAACAGCTTTCTTAGGTTTAGTACCACCTATACTTCGTTTAGGGTTTTTAACAGGTTGTCCCTCCCTGTTAATATGTTTGGTCTTACATCTGGCCTTCTGACCTCTAGTTATTGGCCTCGGGGTAGGAATATCTACCCTTTGCGACAAGTCTGAGGGCATGGTAGATGTAATAGGTGTGTCAAAGGACCTGTTACCAGTGAAAGACTCTGCCTGGGCAGGGGGAACAGGAAAGGAGTCACTAAGGGAGATGGTGGGAGTCAATGATTGTCTTGATGGAATAGAAAGAAGTTCTGGGGAGACAATGACCAAGTTAGCAACAGTATCCTGGGAACTAGAAGTATGGTGAGCCCCCGGGAGGGCAACAAAGGATGGAGCCGAAATCGAATCCTGGGAGGAAATGGTAAGGGTCGATGTATTGGTCGGGAGCACGGGGAGAAAGGAACCTGCTGGAAGGGAGAGGCGGCGTTCTGTGTTTTGAATGGCGTTAGCAACTACCCCAATAGTTTTCTGCAGCATACGGTCAATGGCTGTCAGACTGGGAAGTGGTTGGTTTGGGATGTCTTTATGCTTTGGAACGTGGGCAGAAGGAGCGGCGCGCATCTTCCCTATAGTTCACTGCTTTGAGTTGCGGAAGATTATATTATGTAGTATCCACGGGAAACTGGAGTTCTCAGGATTTCAACAAAGGTAATAAATAGATAAACAGGGATCAATAGGGCACAGCAAACATATATTGCACAGGTTCGATATCTAAACCACAAGACGCAAGAGGGGGGGCCTCAGCCAGCTGCAAACAGTTCCGCCTCATACCCTACGTGACCCATACAATAGGAACAGTGGGGTCCTAAAATAGCCCACCAGTCAGAGGAGGGGGGGTAAGACTGTCACAAAGGTTCCTTGGGCTTCAAGTCCCGTGAGGCTTGGTGACGTCAACACGACACATACGATAGGCAATGCGACTCCAGGTTACAGTAGAACAGCAAGCTGAGTCAAGCAATCATGCCACATGTCCACAGTCACAACAGTATTTACAATTGCAATGGAGCGCTCCAGCTACGGATGTCAGGGGAGTTTCCCAGCCCACCCTCCTTCGGCCTTTGACGGGCAAGGACGGGCCCGCCCTTGGCGGGGCAACTGCAGGCCTTAAAAGAAGCCCAGGCGCTGCCTGATGTCGTCTGCGGCAAGCGCCCGGGACTGAGGATGCTGGGGGATGTAGTTTTCTGGTGGCCGTTCCCCTCACTGCAGCGATATTAAGTGTGCAGAGGTAAGGTACAAGCCCCCAACGATGGCCGTTTCCCTCCCGACAGGCTCGTAGATCAGAAATGTAGCACCAGGGCTGAGAGGTCCGTTGGAGCATCCCAGGTCCATTGTTCTTGTGTTAGCCGTGTTTTCAATCATCCAAATGCTTTCCTCTTGCGGGATGCTTGTGTATAATGCTTCTACATCCAAGCATACCAATAGATTGTTCGTGGGGTCATATGTAATTTCTGATATTAAATTTAGTAGATGTTTTGTATCTTGTACATATGACTTGATACATTTGACCAATGGGCAGAGAAACCAGTCCGTATATTGGGAGAGGGGCTCCAACTGAGACCCTACACCGGACACAATAGGTCTTCCGGGTGGTGGTGTTTTGTCTTTATGTATCTTTGGTATTGTATAGAATACTGGAATTCTTGGGTCATCAGGGTTCAGAAATGTGTGTTCTTTTTTTTTAATCCAACCACGGTTCAGAGCCTCTGCGGTGATAGTACTAATTGTTTTTCTCAAACGTACTGTGGGATCTTTGCTAATCGTCCTGTAGAACTTGGTGTCTGTCAAAAGATTCATACATGAAGTTCTATACGCAGTTGTAGGAAGGTGGATATCTGACTATGGTTACCCCCAACTTTTTGCCTAGTGTCTAGCTGGTTTTTCGACTTAGTTGGCCTGAGATCCTGCCATTCAGGGTCTCAGGCTGTCTGCTCTCTCTGTAAAATGGACTCCATGTACCCTAGGTACATAACCAATTGGTAAGGATCACCTTATTGGACCCTGTACAGTGTACCCTAGGTACCCAGGGCATAGGTGTACCCTAGGCCTCCCAGGGGCTGCAGCATGTATTATGCCACCCCTGGTCTGGCCCTCCAATCAGACACAACTGGCTGATCACTCAGCTGGGGCAAGGTCGTGTAATCACCCCTTGCTTAGGTGTAGTATTCCTATACCTACCTTATATATAGACACGTGTGTACCTATCAGTCACTCCTGTGGCAGGCCTTAACAATCCTGGAGGCAGAGTGCTTGGTAACATGTGAGATGGTGCTCTAGCATGAGCTGAGCCTGTCTGCAGCTTTCGGAACCATGTCCTTATAGCTGTTCTATGATATAGCCTACCATATACTCTTAAAGTGCCTTATAATCTTAAACGGTTATGGTAACTATGGTTTGGCTTTATCAAAACATGTCGTGTAAGGTGTCTAACACTTTGGAATAATACCCCCATACCATTTCTGGTGATGAGGATATTATCCCTCCCTTCTAGAGGGAGAGACATGTTAAAATCCTACTTTGCTGTTTATCTCTAACCAAAGCCTCAGCATCACAAAATGGATGCTGCTGCCACAGACACAAGTCTGACCTCCTGCTGCTGGGAGTGA
This sequence comes from Triturus cristatus, assembly GCF_964204655.1. NCBI lineage: Eukaryota > Metazoa > Chordata > Amphibia > Caudata > Salamandridae > Triturus > Triturus cristatus. The sequence continues at coordinate 268,463,209 of NC_140585.1, forward strand.
TCCCAGCCAGGGAGGCCTGGACAATAGGTTTCCTGCTTGGGGAGGTGCTAGCACCTCCCCAGACAGCCTTTAGTGTATTGGGGCAGGGTGGGCTGAAAGGAATGAGACATGCCTGGGGCACACAAGGTGTTCCTTGCATAGTCCAGTTCAAACCGGCGCTGGGGCACTCCAGCCCCAGCTCTGGCGCGAAACTGGACAAAGGGAAGTGGGTGTAACCACCCCCTCCCAGGTCCCACCCATAAGGCGTGACCTAGCAGGTATCCCAGCCCCCCAGATTAGTATAAGAGTGGGAGTTGGGCCTCAAGACTTTAGATTATCCTGAACCTGCAAAACTGAACAGAAACTCTGGACCTTCGACATTCGACGAAAGAAGAAGACTGAAGAATCTCCCTTGTAGCCAAGGAGTGGCTACCCTGTGCAAACAGGCACCATCAAGAGACTACCCTTTGCTTTGTGAAACGTTCGACGAGGAACCGACTGCAGAGCCCGACCAGAGCCTTGATTTCCAGACTTCTCCGACCCTCATCCACATCTGCAGCAGAGCTGAGATCCGTGGAGGCGACGAGCGACGTGGGACCGGCTACCTGGGAAAAGTGGCTAGTAACTTACAGCGCAGCTTCTGAGGTACCCTCGAAGTTGGGCACCGGGGATTGAGAAGACCCAACCCCAAGCACCATCTGCACCGAAGACCAGCCCCCCACACTCCACGAGTCCTGCGTGGGGCCCTTCAGCATTTTCCTGCTTGCCGCGTCTGTCCGGTTGCTTGCCCGCTGGCTAGTGGCCTTTGTGACGACGCTCCCTGAAATCTTCTGCGCTGGTTTGGCTCCTCCAGACTGGCTCCCGCTTCTCTGCAAAGAAGAAGCACCCCAGACCTTCCTGGTCTGCACCAGAAGCAAGTCCTTTGTTCTTCGTGGGTTCCGCTTGCCAAGGCTTGGTGAGTCCTAGTCCAACTTCGACGCCGCCGACAGCAAGAGCCTTCGTGGGACAGCTCGCCTCCTGGTCCTGGTCGTCCTCGACGCTTCCTGGTCCTCCTGGCTGCAGCGACAAGCTTCACCTTCACCTGCAACTCTTCACGACATCGCCTGGTTCCTTCCTGGTTCCACGTGGTCACTGGCTAGTGACCTTGACTCTGTCCCCTCTGCTTGCAGGTTTCTCCTCTTCTTGATCCCAGCCTTGGGATCCACCGGACACTCTCCCCTGACTGCCTGTCAGCATCTTTCTTCAGGCATCCATAGGAGTCGACGACGAAAACGACGCATCTTCACCCCTATGCACCCGCAGCCTGTGGGCTAGGTAACTTGGGTACTCCGGTGCTCATCAGGATAGTGACTATCCTAGTGTCTAGTTTTCAAGTCTCAACTTCCTAGCTACTCCGGAAGTGTCCTAAATCTATCTATTTCTAAACTGTAACATTGCTATTGACTTTTACGCATTACGCGTGAGTGTTTCCACTCTGCACACGAATCCCGTGGGCCTCCCACTTCCTAACTAACGCTAGTGTAGTGTAGCCCCAGCGATTCCCTAGGCCTAGGCCTATTCTATTTCCGTGACAGTGGTTCTTATACCACTTATTTAGTATATGGTTTGCGTGGCCCCTAGGGCCTAACTGTATTACTTACCTGTGTGACTTACTGTATGCATTAATAAGACTGTGTTGTACTTACCTCTAAACTCATAAAGAGTGCTGAGGGTTTGCTTAGAATAAATACACTTTATTTTATATATATATCTGTTGTGGTGTCCTTTCATTTGGTATTCAAGGGATTATATATGGTATCACAGCTGGCTTCACATGCCATTCAGAGTTTAGCCTAAGACTGCTCTTGTCCATGCTACCACTAGGATAGCTGGTCTATAAGGTTGACTTTACAACCAATCACCATAAGGGTATTTGGACTGATATAAGGTGTACACTATAACTAGTGACATCATACATCAGGCCAACTTCTCACATTGGTGAGCAGCGGTTGGGATCTGAGCTTGCTGTTGTAATACCATTGTAATCTTGAGATACTAAATTGAAAGATCACACAGATATTGTCTAGGTACATATAACATAGATTATTATACTTAAGTCCTACTGGACTTTGTAGTTGTAGGTTGAAGGGAATAACACACCCTGACTACAACTACTAGAAAGGTTTAGTAGATACAACTAGTGTAGGTAGGTGCACACACCACACCCTCACTAGATCATGTCTCTGAGAGTAGATCAAGTAGATGCTCTCTCAGGAGGATCAGGTCTGCAAAAGATCCCCTCTAGATATGATACCTTAACATTCCAGGAGATGAGACAGTTGTGTACCTCCAGAGGAATAAAACAGGGTGCAAACCCTACCCTCCTTCAGTTAAGACAACTCCTAGAGGAGTATGATGCTCAGAGGGCATCTCAGGCAGGTGCCCTAGGCACAGAGGAGGGTCTACCCACCACAGAGGAGTCAGATGGGGCTTCAGATGGGGAGGTAGACAGCCAGAGCCAAGTAAGGAGACTTAGCCAGGCTAACTTAAGTTTACATGGGAGTTTGCATGGGGTCCCCCCATACAGACCCCCAAGTAGGTTCTCACAAAGAAGCAGGAGGGACAGATCCCCTTCAAGGGAATCCATCCACTCCCATGTTTCTAGCATCTCTAATGCTTCCTCTCACAGGGGAATGACTTCACCTGAGAGAAAGGAGCATAAAGCCAGAATGAGGGAAGCTAATCTGAGGATTCAGAGGGAAGAAATTGCCCTTGCCAAAGAGAAGCTTGCTCTGGCTAGAGAGCAAAAATTGTGTGGGTCAGAACCCACTGGTGGCAGCAACATTCCTAGAGATAGGGATAGGTCTTATGACCATAGAAACCTAAGCAAGATAGTCCCCCCATATCAGAATGGGGATGACATCCACAAATGGATGACTGCTTTGGAGAGGGCCTGCAAAGTACAGCAGGCACCCCAAAGTCAGTGGGCAGCTATCTTGTGGCTCTCCTTTTCTGACAAAGGTAGAGACAAGCTCCTCACAGTCAGTGATGAGGATGCAAACAATTACAAAGTCCTGAAGAGTGCTCTGATAGATGGGTTTGGCTTAACCACTGAGCAATATAGGTTGTTGTTCAGAGACACCCAGAAGACACAGACACAGGACTGGTCTGATTTTGTGGATTGTGCCACTAAGGCTTTGGAAGGTTGGTTAACTGGCAGCAAGGTGCAGGACTATACAGGATTGTACAACTTGATTATGAGGGAGCAGATCCTTAGTAATTGTCAGAACCAGCTTCTCCATCACCACCTGGTAGACTCAGATTTGACCTCTCCCCAAGAATTGGGAAAGAGGGCAGATAAATGGGTCAGGACCAGGATTAGGCCTAAAAATCAGGGTGGTGACCAAAAGAAAGATACCACCAAGCCTCAAGAGAAGGGTGGGGATAAAGCAAAAGAGAAATCTTCCTCAGGGCCCCAAAACTCCACACAGGGTGGTGGGTCCCAAGCTCCCTCCTCTACCACAGTTAAAAAGCCTTACTGCCATGTGTGTAAAACTCCTGGGCATTGGAAAACTGACAGCAGTTGTCCACAGGCTAAAAACAAAACTGTTCCTCCAACTACTCCTGTCACACTGTCAGCAGTAATCCCCCAGGTGGTGGGAGTGCCCCCAAAAATTTGGTTGGGTTTTCTTGGGGAACACAGGGGGATCCTGGCTTAGCCAATTCCCCTACAGCAGCTACTCTTGTCTGTGATGGTGGCATGGGGTTTGCCAACTTCACTGCCTGTCCCAACACTTTGGGTAGGTACAGACAGGAACCCTACATCAATGGTAGAAAAGCTGAGGCCTACAGAGACACTGGAGCTAGCATCACTATGGTGGCCCTTAGGCTAGTTCCCTCTGAGCAGCTTTTGCCTGGGTTCTCATACCAGGTAACTAACATTGATGGCAAACAGAACAGTCATCCCATGGCAGAGGTATGTCTCAGCTGGGGAGGTGTCACTGGCCCTAAAAGGGTGGCAGTGTCTCCAACCTTGCCTGTGGACTGCTTACTGGGGAATGACTTAGAACTCTCAGCTTGGGCTGGAGTTGAACAAAACACCCATTCTAAAATGGTAGGCCTTTCCAAAAAGGGTAGTGGGGTTGTGCCAGTCACAACCCCTGTCCAAGTAGCTTTCCTCCCTGAAAAGGTTGGAAGGGCAGTGGTAGCCACAGCCCAGGCACAGACAGACTTCCCTGTAGAAATTGGCAGAGCTGTGACAGTCACAGCTCAAACACAAACTGAGTGCCTTCCTGAAAAGGTTGGCAAGGCTGTAATGGTCTCAGCCCACACGAAGACTGATATAGGTGTAGTGAAGCCTGAAACTATGGATCACTCCACACAAACAGAGAGTAGTGGGGAGGAAGAAAAGTCTCCCTCTCCCCAGACACTAGGAAAAGGTTCAGCCTCCTCAGGGATCTGACCTCACCCCTTGTGAAGGAACTGCCCCAGAGGTAGCCAGGCCTGGCCTGGCAGAGCCTCTGATGTCAGTGGCCCCTTCCAAGGTGGGACCCAGTCTGGTGCAGGTAGACTGCCTCTCTCTACCCTGCCTCAGTCAGCCCAGGGCTGCAGAGGTCAGGGAGGCCAGTGGACCCCAAGAGGGCCCCTGTCCACAAGAACCCCCCATCAAAAGAATGAGGATTGCCTGGCTAGTAGCCCTAGCCAAGTGATGGGTAAAAACATTCCTGAGGGATCCCCTTCACAGGTAGTTAGGGACCTCCCCCAGAGGGATTCTGTTGGGCACAGGCAAACATGGGACCTTAGGGCCCCAAACCTGACCTGTCCCTCCAGTAAGCCCACAAAAGGGACCCAGCCTCCAGCTTTAGGTAGCCAGAGGCTGACCCTGAGAGCACAGTGCAACTCAGTTAGAGAAAGAAAGGCATCCATGGTGGAGGATGATTGGAGGAAGCTGAGGCCTCACTTTGAGGACACTCACTTCAGTACTCCATCTCAACACCAGCCTTTTACTTTGCAAAGACACACCAAAGGTAGAGATTCCCTATGGTGGAGACCCTATGATATCTTTAGGATGAGGGATTGCTTAGTGGACCATGAGACAGGGGGTAACCATGCCAGTGCTGGTTCTTCCTTATATGGCCACTCAGGCAATAGAGGCTTACCTTGTAAAGGCCAGCCTTATCTCCTTTCGTTTGGGGGGGGGTTGTGTAGGAAGGTGGATATCTGACTATGGTTACCCCCAACTTTTTGCCTAGTGTCTAGCTGGTTTTTCGACTTAGTTGGCCTGAGATCCTGCCATTCAGGGTCTCAGGCTGTCTGCTCTCTCTGTAAAATGGACTCCATGTACCCTAGGTACATAACCAATTGGTAAGGATCACCTTATTGGACCCTGTACAGTGTACCCTAGGTACCCAGAGCATAGGTGTACCCTAGGCCTCCCAGGGGCTGCAGCATGTATTATGCCACCCCTGGTCTGGCCCTCCAATCAGACACAACTGGCTGATCACTCAGCTGGGGCAAGGTCGTGTAATCACCCCTTGCTTAGGTGTAGTATTCCTATACCTACCTTATATATAGACACATGTGTACCTATCAGTCACTCCTATGGCAGGCCTTAACAATCCTGGAGGCAGAGTGCTTGGTAACATGTGAGATGGTGCTCTAGCATGAGCTGAGCCTGTCTGCAGCTTTCGGAACCATGTCCTTATAGCTGTTCTATGATATAGCCTACCATATACTCTTAAAGTGCCTTATAATCTTAAACGGTTATGGTAACTATGGTTTGGCTTTATCAAAACATGTCGTGTAAGGTGTCTAACACTTTGGAATAATACCCCCATACCATTTCTGGTGATGAGGATATTATCCCTCCCTTCTAGAGGGAGAGACATGTTAAAATCCTACTTTGCTGTTTATCTCTAACCAAAGCCTCAGCATCACAAAATGGATGCTGCTGCCACAGACACAAGTCTGACCTCCTGCTGCTGGGAGTGATCCCAGCCAGGGAGGCCTGGACAATAGGTTTCCTGCTTGGGGAGGTGCTAGCACCTCCCCAGACAGCCTTTAGTGTATTGGGGCAGGGTGGGCTGAAAGGAATGAGACATGCCTGGGGCACACAAGGTGTTCCTTGCATAGTCCAGTTCAAACCGGCGCTGGGGCACTCCAGCCCCAGCTCTGGCGCGAAACTGGACAAAGGGAAGTGGGTGTAACCACCCCCTCCCAGGTCCCACCCATAAGGCGTGACCTAGCAGGTATCCCAGCCCCCCAGATTAGTATAAGAGTGGGAGTTGGGCCTCAAGACTTTAGATTATCCTGAACCTGCAAAACTGAACAGAAACTCTGGACCTTCGACATTCGACGAAAGAAGAAGACTGAAGAATCTCCCTTGTAGCCAAGGAGTGGCTACCCTGTGCAAACAGGCACCATCAAGAGACTACCCTTTGCTTTGTGAAACGTTCGACGAGGAACCGACTGCAGAGCCCGACCAGAGCCTTGATTTCCAGACTTCTCCGACCCTCATCCACATCTGCAGCAGAGCTGAGATCCGTGGAGGCGACGAGCGACGTGGGACCGGCTACCTGGGAAAAGTGGCTAGTAACTTACAGCGCAGCTTCTGAGGTACCCTCGAAGTTGGGCACCGGGGATTGAGAAGCCCCAACCCCAAGCACCATCTGCACCGAAGACCAGCCCCCCACACTCCACGAGTCCTGCGTGGGGCCCTTCAGCATTTTCCTGCTTGCCACGTCTGTCCGGTTGCTTGCCCGCTGGCTAGTGGCCTTTGTGACGACGCTCCCTGAAATCTTCTGCGCTGGTTTGGCTCCTCCAGACTGGCTCCCGCTTCTCTGCAAAGAAGAAGCACCCCAGACCTTCCTGGTCTGCACCAGAAGCAAGTCCTTTGTTCTTCGTGGGTTCCGCTTGCCAAGGCTTGGTGAGTCCTAGTCCAACTTCGACGCCGCCGACAGCAAGAGCCTTCGTGGGACAGCTCGCCTCCTGGTCCTGGTCGTCCTCGACGCTTCCTGGTCCTCCTGGCTGCAGCGACAAGCTTCACCTTCACCTGCAACTCTTCACGACATCGCCTGGTTCCTTCCTGGTTCCACGTGGTCACTGGCTAGTGACCTTGACTCTGTCCCCTCTGCTTGCAGGTTTCTCCTCTTCTTGATCCCAGCCTTGGGATCCACCGGACACTCTCCCCTGACTGCCTGTCAGCATCTTTCTTCAGGCATCCATAGGAGTCGACGACGAAAATGACGCATCTTCACCCCTATGCACCCGCAGCCTGTGGGCTAGGTAACTTGGGTACTCCGGTGCTCATCAGGATAGTGACTATCCTAGTGTCTAGTTTTCAAGTCTCAACTTCCTAGCTACTCCGGAAGTGTCCTAAATCTATCTATTTCTAAACTGTAACATTGCTATTGACTTTTACGCATTACGCGTGAGTGTTTCCACTCTGCACACGAATCCCGTGGGCCTCCCACTTCCTAACTAACGCTAGTGTAGTGTAGCCCCAGCGATTCCCTAGGCCTAGGCCTATTCTATTTCCGTGACAGTGGTTCTTATACCACTTATTTAGTATATGGTTTGCGTGGCCCCTAGGGCCTAACTGTATTACTTACCTGTGTGACTTACTGTATGCATTAATAAGACTGTGTTGTACTTACCTCTAAACTCATAAAGAGTGCTGAGGGTTTGCTTAGAATAAATACACTTTATTTTATATATATATCTGTTGTGGTGTCCTTTCATTTGGTATTCAAGGGATTATATATGGTATCACAGCTGGCTTCACATGCCATTCAGAGTTTAGCCTAAGACTGCTCTTGTCCATGCTACCACTAGGATAGCTGGTCTATAAGGTTGACTTTACAACCAATCACCATAAGGGTATTTGGACTGCTATAAGGTGTACACTATAACTAGTGACATCATACATCAGGCCAACTTCTCACAGCAGTTATACTCTGAATCACAGTTGCTCCGCCTTTATCCGCGGGTTTTATGATGATGTCATTTTTCATACTTAAGGTCTTCAATGCACTCCTTTCTTTTGTGCTGAGGTTATCATAAGTGTCATGTTTGGATGATAGTTCATCAATGTCTTTCGTGACACTTTCCTCGAAGGCAATTACTTCTGGAGGCATGAGTGAAGTTGGAGGAATAAAGTTTGATTTTAGACGTAATGTTGTATGGGAGTTATCAATCGCTGGTGTTTCTTTTCCCATAAAGAAGGTTTTGACACGTATTTTTCTGAAGAATTCGCTTAATTCACAACGTAATTGGAACTTATCCAGAAACGTTGTGGGAACGAAACCCAGACCTTTATTCAATACTGCTATTTCTTCTGAATTCAACGTGTAGTCTGAAAGATTCACCACGAGTCCTTGCTGTTGTTCAGGACAACTCTGCTGTCACCAGAAATTCCATCAGGTTCTGGCGAGATATTGTTTCTTTTGCTGCGCTGTCTAGCACCGTCAAAGCCCATTCCCCGTTAAGCAGAGTCCTCTGAATTCTGGGCAGGTCTAACCGTGAGACCTGCTACTTTCTTCTTTTTGAATTAAGGTTTTGCTTTAGGCTTTTCTTCTTTTTTGGAAGTGTAGTCTGAAGTGCGTTGAGGGTCTCTGGACTTTTCTTATCTGTGTTCTAACCGTCCTTTCCTCCCGTAGTTTTTTGATGAAACCGTCAAGGAACAAAAGGAACGTGTATCAGTGTCCTGATACCTGTCAGGATTTTTAATTTTATCTCTATTCCTAAGGTTATACCTCCTTTCGGGGGCTCCTGCTGAGGAGACCTGCCCCCGGATTAAGATCTATTCTTTTGTTGTTTGTTATTGTCCCATTTATTTTTTGAAAAAACTGGTGTTAGCTTTGCCTGTTCCTTATCTTGACCTCACATTATTTGAGGTTTTACTGGTCTACCTCCCAGACTATCCCTACCTAATTCTGCATAAGCAGTTTCAATAATTTCAGGTAATTTTGTTGTAAAGGAGTGAAATCTCTCAGGCATTGGCGTATTACCACTGATCTGCTTCCCCTTTAATGTTTGCTAATATTAAAGCTGATACCTGGGAAAAGTTGTTTGGTAACTTCATCCCTAAGTTCAGAGCCGGTTCTGCTCCATACTCATTCTGTATTTGTCTTAATATGTCTGGTATTACTGCTAATGAAGGGATCCCATGAGTTTTGGTTTATATTGCAGCACAAACTGTATCACAAGAGATACAATCCTCCTTCGGGGAGCTATCCCACAAGCAAATTAGTAACATTTTATGCTTTCCTTGTGGACCAGTATGTGGAAATACTGCTTCCAACTGTGTTATGTTTTGAGCGGCATTTATTTGTTTGTTGCAATTTACCCATCACTGTGTGTAACGTGTGTGGTGTAATTTTAGTTGTAGAAGTTTGGACTGGTCCTGGTTGTGTAGCTGGTGGTGACTGAAGCGTGAGTGTTCTCATCACAGGTTGTCATGTTTCTGTAGTCTTATTAGTTCTTTATGAAGTGTAAGTAAGTCTCCTGCTGGCATTGTGTCAATGTCAGGGTGTAGTGTGTACGCCGCTAGTACTGGCCATTTTGCTCCATTTTTTCGGAGCAGACCGAGTCTTATTCTATTTTTTTGTATGGTGTAGGGTGCCTTTAAACTAGTATAAAAGTTCCTGGTAAGTGAGTGGAATTTCAGTGTCCTCATAGGGACAATATTCGTCCGGTATTTCATCTTCTGTGTAGTAATGAAATGCCGTTGTTAGTGCATTTGCCTGTGGGAATGTAACCCATGAATAGAATACCTCTGATCTAAATGATTTGCGTGCCTCAATCACCAATGTTACTGATCCACCCCTAGCTGTAACACCATATGCTACTAGTTTTAGGGTGATGGCATTTCTAAAAATTTTCACAATGTGTATTACGTCCGCATCTTCTTCTTCCTCTGTTATACGCAGGTCACATACAGTGTCTCCCTGCTCAATCATTGTTATGAGTTAGAAGAGTTTTCCAAGGGAACTGGGATAAGGTGTTATGCACAATAGGAACAATGTGTTCTTCAAGCTTGATTAAACCAACAGCCAATACATAGGATTTTCCCTACTCAGCTGCGGCGGATCTTATTCCCTCCCACTCCAGACGTCTCTGGGGAAATGTGAGTAGGGGGTCTCTGAGAATAGCATGACTGAACTACTGAGATTTGACTGTTAAATAAGTACCCAACCAACATTGGCGGCGACATGTCATGTAGTTCCTATAAAACATATACAGGATCTGCGCGTTTAGACAGCATACACTGCGGGCTTGGTGTCCAGACTGTTTCCAGACACCCCCACTGGGTATGTTGGCCTGTATACCAGCTAGCTCACAGTGCCACTAGAAACTCCTCTTATCAAGGAGAGAATAGTTTTTGGCAACTATCGAACATGACAACACTGATCCCTCAGAATCTTGGAAACAGTGCAATACGTTTCGCTCAGTCATTCGTTCTCACACATCTCAGAGAGATACACAGAATAAACTATATGGATGTTTTCAATAGGCTTTTATGGAACATTAGTCATTCTAGTGTAAAATAGGTGTGCTGAAACAACCACTAGACAGTAAAAGACATAAATGATTAGAATCACTAAGAAGGTGAAAGGATTGCAGATTTCTACAGTTTTGGTATAACCATGAATACAGGCAAGTATATAAAATACATGACAATACAAATGCATACTCCTACTATGCAATCCTAACTAGATGTGCATACGTGTACCTAGCATATGTGTAGGTGTTAAGCCAAGAATCCTTCTAGGATAAAGTCAACTCCATTACCTGGAGTGAGAGACTGTGGGACCCTGTTTTGGTCTTGAGTTGGACACCCCGCAAGGGATGTTTAGACAACCAGGAGCTGGAGTATATGCATGCAGGAACCTCAGCGTCTCGCGTTAGTGTGTCGGCATGGAAGTTTTGATCTCCTCTGACTATCTCAGCAAGATGTAATGTTTATATACCCACAGGTATCCCCAAGGGTTCTACCTTGCTGTGCCACGGTCGGACTTAGGATGACGTCGGGAATGAACCTTTTACATAGTTATTATGCAGGAGATGGTAGTCCTGCTGAGTTTTCAAGAATCCAAGGATCCTTATGCATAATGTATGAGGCTAGTGTTTTGGGGAAAAAAACACGTTCGGTAAGCAGTACTGTAACTAGGTAAAGGTTCGGTCATAGCAGCTCACTTTGTCATAGCAGCCCATTTTGTATGTAGTGTAGGGACGAATATAGGTGAAAATTAGGGATGTTACCCTGGCCTATATTAGGGTACCTATATGGAATATAACACTACCTCCTTCGCACTGGTGATAAGCCCCAACGCCAAAGATTCCAGGCAACATTAACAGGTAATTATTATGTTGGAGTTAGCCGGCATGTCCCACGGGATGCACACATTGTGTTACTAAAGGCCTCTAAATATGTTAGGGAAAAATGCTCATATATAAAAAACCTGCCATTATGTTCTCAAGTTTCTCTGCTTGTCCCAAAGCCTACACAGAATATGTTATAAATGTTGCATCATTGTGTTGGGACTAGCTAGTATATACCCAGCAATAGCCGTAATATGTCATGTACCCCAGGGTTATCCAAGTCCATTGATCAAACACGTATAAAAGAATGCACATACAGTCAACAAGCAAATGTTCACCCTCCGTTGAGACTGAATCATTTAGGTCAAACTGGAAATTAACTATCCTGCAACCTAGTATAGCTCCAACTATTGCTCTTCTAAATGCTAGGCTGTGGTCTCAGAGAGATTCAAATGTTGACATTTGAACCTGTAGCCTGAACTTACTTTTCTTCCACAAAATCATGAATCTGTTCAGCTATCTTATTATAATCCAGTGCAAAGATTTACATGATTGTTTTCTGCTTTCATTTCCTTTGGCTGCACACTCTCAAAGTGTCATATTAAAAATATCTCTTTTATATAATATTCTTTTTAAAACCTCTCTGCATGAGTTAACCTCTAATGCAGGAAGAGTACATAATTCACACAGCAGAGACACACAACTTAGGCCAAGGAAGAATATGTTAAAACAGATAAAACTGAATTCAAGAAAATCTCAAAGATATGTACACCAATTTAAGAAATTTGTCCTGCGAAGATTACACATAATGGATGTGAAGGCATGGTGATTGAAACAGTGACGTGATTCTGAAAGCCTGCGTTAAATTAAACATTTGCTTTCTCAACATAGTGAGGTCAGATCAAAAACTACGCAAACCATCAAGCGCTTAGAAGCAAACATACAGTGTGCTTAAAAAAACTTTGAAGCCACTGCAGGAAATTTCTTGTTTCTACTGTGCCCTCAGGTAACAGAGGTCATTAGTTTGGAATACAAGTATAAAGGAGGCAGGGGGTGAGCATGGGGCCCTTCAGGAGGTTTACAAAACATAAAGATTCTGTTGCAGCAACTCCCTGTAGAGAGTTGTCAGACAAGACATTTTGAATCGCCAATTGACTGTAATGACAAATAAACAACAGAAGTGAATACGGTGAGTAGCTTACCACGTGGAGGCCAAGGACAACTCCTAACCAGGTTACAGTCCTACGTGCACAAGATACACATCTAGAGGCAGATTTATGAGGCCCGTTGCGCCATCGGAACGTCACTTTTTGTGACGTTCCGTGGCGCAGAAGCCTGCGTGATATTTATCAGGCAGCACTGAGCCACTTTTTTTAGCTTAATGCTGCCTCATAAATATCAGTCCCTTTAACGCAGTGTTCTGCGTTAAAGGGGCGTGCAATGGGTGTTGCTGGGGGCGTTCCCAGCAACATCCATGGCCTTTTGACACTGCCCCAGATTTACGAGAAATCGTAAATCTGAGGCAGCGCCAAAAGCTTCCGCCTCCCCAGGGGAGGAGTAAGGGAGGCGTAACGGGAAGAAATATCTTTATTTCTCCTCGTTTTTCCTTTTTCTATGTGTGCTGCATTCTGCAGCACCCATACAAAGAGGAAAAACCTCTTGTGATTATTTTTGTACAGAAAGGTTTCCCTTCCTGTACAAAAATATTCAGCTCCGCTACGCAGGCACCCTTGCACCATGGTGCAGAGGTGCCTGCGTTGGCGCAGGCAGCCCATTGTGCGCCGGCGCAGGGGAAAAGGACAGGAATGCGCCGCATTTTATAGATACGGCGCATCCCTGCCCTTTTTTTTGCCGTAGGGAAGCGCAGCAGGAAGGCCTGCTGCGCTTCCCTACGGCAAAACCTCATAAATCTGCCCCCTAGTTCCCAGCACGACGCTAGAATCAGCCTCTTGTTTTATGTCTACCCAAGATCAGTAAACAGTCACTTCCCTAAATACCTCTTCTCCTCTGACTTTAAAGTTGCCGTTGCTAAAACGAAAGTCACTCATCATAAACAATAGGGTGCATGCAGCATGGCAAAGACAGTGAAAGTGGCAGCCCAGGCATTCTGCCCTCTCAAACAGTGAGAACTGACGCACAGCGTGAAGGGGCGATTGTTTATGCGGTGAGCTTGAAAAGGCTGAAGTGCCTGCCCATTCATGACGTGGGGAAGAAAGAACACGCTGGGCTTCTACGTACGGCGCCCAACCATACTTTATATTTTCAGCTCTATCAACCACTACCGGTGCTACCTTGCTTTAATGCAATACAAGGGCTGAAAAGAATTAAGCCCTGCGTAATGATGTCACCCTGTCAAAGATAGTCTGTAGTACACACGTGTACACCATTTTTTTTTTAACATTGTTTTATATAGCGCGAACTTGACCCGAATCGGGTATCAGAGTGCTTTACATAGCACCAGTTGCGTTACACAAGGACACATTCAATTTTTTTTCTTAGGCACGGGGAGACTAAGTGATTTCCCCAGAATCACAGGATGTTCAGCGTCGTTGCCGAGACTCGAACCCAGTTCCCCAGATTCGAAGATGACCGCCCTAGCTGTTAGGCCAATAGCACCATGTCCTCTTCCAGGGGATCCTCATCAATAGTCATAAGCACTGAATATTCCCGCCCATGTGCGGGGACCCCGGAAATAATACAAATTATATATGAAAAACACATATATATACAGCTCTGTATATGTATAAACATATATTATTTTTTCCAAGCCAATGCAGCCCACACAGTAGGCTAGACAATGTAGATATAAATATCCAATAAAACATCATAGGTATAATAATACACCTAAATCTCTTTTTTTTTTTTTTTTTTTTAATGAGGTAAAAACTCATGAGAAAGAAAAGAAAACACTGTGCCAAACACAGATCCACAAAACATTGTTAGCCTGCAGGCTGCATTGCAATACAATACCATAGAGACTGAAAAGCCTTGTACAGGTAAAAACTGGCACCGTGCCTTTAAGTCAGCCCTGATTCCAATATCCCATCATGCCTCAGGGGTGACAGTTGGGTCAGTTGTTCTTTCCGGCTCCTTCTGTCAGGACCCTGGAATTCAGCTCTCTTCATTCTTGACTTTCTAGTCAAGAATTTGCCAGTTTTTAGTACATTTTTTGCTTCATCTTAATTATCTCCTGTTTGGTGAAGCATTTCCTGATTTCTGAACTTTTTTCTGTTGCCTTCCTTGTTCATGCCCTGTCCATCCTGTGGCAAAAAGAAGGCTTCTTTGGATACTCATGATGTGTGTATCATACCTGATACACATTCTCCTGCTTCCTGTCGATATTGTAAGAACCTTTCAAAGAGGACTTTGAAGGAAAGAGAGAGGATTAGGCTTTATGGCCTTTCTGAAATGCGGTCGACGTCGAAGCAGTTGATCCCTGTGTGTTTACACCTCCAAGAGAAAATCGACGTTGGTGCTAGATCCGGCGGCGAAGCGCAGACGTTCGTCGTCGAAGACATCGCCGTCGAGGAAGCATTGATCGGCGTCGAAGGAGAAGCATTGATCGGCGTCGAAGGAGAAGCTCCACCATTCAGCATCGACGTCAACATCCAGGCGAAAGTCGACGTCGAGAGAAAGGTTTAGACGATCGCCGTCGAAATCAACAGCGACGTCGAGACGAAGATCGTCGTCAAGAGAACACAGGCGATCGCCGTTGAAGGCAGCATCGACGTCGAGACTTAGATCACCGTCGAGAAAAAGGCGATTGTCGTCAAAGACATTACCGACGTCGAAGCGGAGATCGTCGTCGGAGCACGGATCGACGTCGAGGTGGACGCCTCCGTCGGGATCGACGTCGAGGCAGGTGCCTCCGTCGTCAAAGGTTTCCATGACATCGGCGAGGATACAGACGTCGAGGCGAATTTCCCGTCAGGTTCTAGGCCTCCGTCCAGATTAAGCCCTCCATCGACGACAAGGCTCTCGACGTCGAGGCATGCCTCATCGCCGATTGCTCACTCGGCGTCGAAGTCCAGATCTCCGGCGATAGGCTTATCGCCGTTGAGACAGTCCCCCGCTATGGGGCTTCAGGAAACGTCAGAATTTAAATCGACGTCCAGGTCAGCGTCGAGATGGAAGTCTCCGCATAGACAGAGATATACACCGGATGTGGCTTCGGAGCATGGTTCCTCCAGGTCTCCACCTATTTCCATTTCACCTTCGGCTTCAGCAGGATCAGGATCTCCTCTGTCTCCTTCAAGATCCAGATCCCCAGACGTCATAAATTCTTCTCCAGCTCCTTTTTCCCCAGTAGAGCAGCCTCGTCCAACAAGTCCTCAATTGAGAGCGTCACCGATACTCCAAAGGCAGGAAGAGGGACTTCTTCCAGAACAAAGCCCTACCAGACTGCTGCCTCAGTCCATACCGCCACGTATGCCTGCCATGGCACATGCAGTAAGCATTTCCTTAGCAAGACTGAGGAACCTTGCCCAACCTAGGAGACCAGCAAGTTCTCATTCTCGGGAAAGAGAGTATGAACCGCGTTCTCGTTCACGTTCACCCAGGGTGCGATCTAAGAGACGAAGGCGTAGGTCTCCTACATCCTCATCTTCAAGTCGTTCTTCTAAGAGAAGTTACTCTCACACACTTACAGATACACCTCCGTCTTGAATGTCTCCAGTGGATGACATCAGCACATTTTAAGACGTTTTGTGCAAGGGAGCGTCAAAGTTAAACATTCCAATGCCTGTTCAGGAAACCACCTCCTCAGTCATTTTTGAGACCCTTCACGAAAGAACGGCGACTCATCCATTGTTGCCTCTGGTCCCTGGGATGCTTACACCAGTGATGGACATCTTTCTCACGCCGGCAACCATCAAGTCGGCTCCGGCGCGAATCCTTAAGAAATACCGTCCCGCTCCGGAGGATCCTCTGTTTCTCAAGGCGGATCCTCCACCTGACTGTGATCACGGCGGCCGCCAGGAAAACCCACTCAGTGGCATTGTCGTCCACAGTCTCTCCGGACAAGGAGAGCAAGTCGCAAGACTCTTGGGGTAGGAGAGTATGCGGATCGGCCGCTTCAAGTTTAAAGGTTGCCAGTGCCTCAGCGCTCTTGGGGCGCTACGATATAGCGCTTTGGGACTCTCTCCAAAGGTTCGTAGAAAGACTTCCTCAGGAGGATAGAAAGGAGGCAGCAGACGGAGCAACTCTGGCAGCTCACTCCTACGCTCATGGGATTTCAGCCAGAAGATCCGCTTGGCTGAGGTTAACGGCTCTTAAACCTGAGGCTCAAGCCAGGATTCTCAACCTACCTTTTTTAGGATCTTCGCTTTTTGGCTCACATACCAATGACGAGATGGCTCGTATGAAGTCAGAACTCGAGACCATGAAGGCTGTGGGTCTGGAGAAAAGGAAGGAGTTCCGTCGTCGTAGGGGATCTGATAGGCGTTCCTTCCAGCAGAGGGTTCAAACCCCTCACTGGCAGAAGAACCAAGACCAGGGCAGAAAAGGCAACAATTCCAGTCTCATAGAACATCTAGAGGACGAGGGAATAACCGCCAATCCAACAGCGGTAATAAAACTCAAGGCAAGCAATGAGCAATCGCTTCATCCGATACCGTCCACCGCTCCAGTGGGGGGAAGTATTTCGCGACATCTGCAAGAGTGGCAAAACATCACCAAAGACAAGTGGGTTCTGACTATACTGCGACATGGATACTCTATTCGTTTCCGGAGTCCTCCTTCCTCGATCCACCCAGTGCATTCGAATCATCAGCTCAAGATGTTAAGAGAAGAGGTGGCGACCCTTCTTCTAAAATCGGCCATAGAAAGGGTTCCGAGAGCACAGAGAGGGAGAGGAGTTTACTCCAGATACTTTCTAATTCAAAAAAGAAGTACAAAGACAGAGTTCAGACCCATCTTGGACTTACGAACACTCAACAAACATATCAGAAAGGAGAAGTTTCGCATGTCAGCACTCCACCAAATATATCCACATCTCCGTAGAGGCGATTGGATGTGTTCGCTGGACCTGCAAGATGCGTATTTTCATATACCCATCTGCCAGCGTCATCGGAAATTCCTGAGATTTGTGGTTGGAACCTCCCACTACCAGTTCAAGGTTCTACCATTTGGCCTGAAATCGGCACCTCGAGTGTTCACAAAGTGCATGGCGGTGGTAGCTGCTGCCTGGTTACTAAAAGGTCCATCGCCACAGAGTGTAAGCTCTCAGTGTCACCGATTGGGGCTCCGAGTGAATTACAAGAAGTCCACCTTCACACCAACTCAAAGGATACACTACCTGGGAGCAGTTATAGATTCCGAGCGATGAAAAGTTTTTCCTTCGGAGGAGAGACAGTTATGCCTCGCTCAAAAAGGCAAGCGTGTTATGGTCAACAGTCTGTCTACAGCGCGACAGATATCATTCCTGCTAGGGGCCATGGCATCTTGCATATTCCTAGTGCCCAATGCCAGGTTGCGAATGCGTCCTCTCCAACAGGATCTAGAGGACAAATGGGACCAAAAGACTTCTCTTTGGGAGGACAAAGTGTGTCTTTCACCAACGGCAAGACAGTCGATCAAGTGGTGGTTGAGACTGATCAATCTACAGGTTGGAATTCCTTTCCATCAGAATCCCCCATCGCAAACATTGATCACCGACGCATTGCTCCAAGGTTGAGGCGCGCATCTGGGGGCTCTACAGACCCAGGGGCTTTGGTCCAGCAGCGAGCAGCTATATCACATCAACACGCTAGCTCAGGACAGTCCATCTCGCCCTCAAGGCTTTCCTGCCCTCAATCAGGACGAGTTCCATTTTAGTACAAACGGACAACACCACCACGATGTACTACCTAAACAAGCAGGGAGGTACTCGTTCCAGGACTCTCTCGCTGGAAGCTCAATGCCTGTGGCACTGGATCCTGGCAAGGGACATTTCCATAACGGCAGTACACCTGCCAGGCGAGCTCAATGTTCAAGCGGACTCACTCAGTCGGCACTTTCAAGATCCAGAGGACTGGGTCCTCAACGACGAGGTGCTAGAGGACATTTTCGAGGAGTGGGGCCGTCCGCAAATAGACCTCTTCGCGGACGGAAGCAACACAAAATGCCAAGACGTCGCGTCAAGGTACTATTGACCAGGGTCACTGGGGAATGCCCTTTTGATCGACTGGTCAATGACATTTGTGTACGCTCTTCCGCTAATCCCGAAAGTGGTGACCAAGCTGCAACACTCTGCCACCAAGATAATCTTGATAGCACCGGATTGGCCGAGGCAGTGGTGGTACCCAGATCTCCTTCACCTATCGATCCGGCCGCACAAGCGTCTGCCATGCAGGCCGGACTTGCTAACGAAGATGCAGGGGAGGATTTACCATCCCAACCTTCCCTCGCTGAGCTTAACAGCATGGCTTCTGAGGTCCTCCAGTATGGCCATTTAAACCTCCCTCAGAAATGTATGACCACATTGAAGGAAGCTAGGAGGCCTTCTACAAGACACTCATATTTCTGTAAGTGGAAGAGATTTTGCATATGGTGTATTCAAAATCATTATAATCCTATGAAATGTCAAGAGGAAGTGATTCTACCTTATCTACTTCACTTAGCCAGGGTGGGGTTGAAATTTTCATCCATCAAAGTGCACCTGGCGGCCATTACGGCCTATAGGCGCTCCCCCTCTCAGCTTTCATTCTTTAAACTACAAGTGGTGAAGGATTTTTTGCAGGGCCTCAAAAAGGTTTACCCCCCAATAAGGCCTCCCTCGCCTCCTTGGGAGCTGAACCTGGTTCTTTCAAAGCTTATGAGTCCACCTTTCAAACCCATACATAAGGCTACATTACAGCACCTTACGTGGAAAGCAGCCTTCTTGGTAGCTATTGCCTCAGCACGTAGGGTGAGTGAAATTCAGGCCCTCTGCTCAAAAGAACCCTACACAGTTTTTCACCTGAATAGAGTGGTGATGAGGACTCATCTTTCTTTTTTACCTAAGGTAGTGTCCGATTTTCATGTAATTCCGACTATCTCGCTACCAACTTTCTTTCCCAACCCTTCCTCGCCAGCTGAGAGGGCGTTGCATTCTTTGGATATTAAGCGAGTTCTCAAATTCTACCTAGATAGAACTAAGGCTGTCAGAAAGTCTGACCAATTGTTTGTAAACTATGGTGCTGTCCGTACAGGTTTTGCAGCATCTAAACTTTCTATTGCCAGATGGATTGTGTCAAGCATTAAATTGGCTTATCAACTAGCTCAAAAACCGTTGTGGCCTCTACCTAAGACACATTCCACAAGAGGGAAAGCGGCTACTGCTGCGTTTCTCAATAATGTCCCACTCTCCGAGATCTGTAAAGCAGCTACTTGGAGATCTGTCCATACATTCACGAGACATTATTGTCAGTACTCGGACACCAGAGCAGACACTCAAGTAGGGCAAGCCTCCTTGAGGAATTTGTTCAACAACTGATTATTTCGGTTGTTATCTTCAATTTTTAGTGCAGTTCTCATTTGCCTGCAGGTGGAAGGTGGGCTTGCTATTCTATTCAGTGCTTATGACTATTGATGAGGATCCCCTGGAAGAGAAGGATAAGTTACTTACCTGTAATCCTAGTTCTCTTCCAGGGGTATCCTCATCAAAGTCATAAGCAACCCACCCGCCTCCCCAGGCAAATGAGAGGACTGTATTATTAAATATGGAAGAAGTATATCTTTGTGTTTAGGACTACGGGTCCCACAAAGAACAACTGACCCAACTGTCACCCCTGAGGCATGATGGGATATTGGAATCAGGGCTGCCTTAAAGGCACGGTGCCAGTTTTTACCTGTACAAGGCTTTTCAGTCTCTATGGTATTGTATTGCAATGCAGCCTGCAGGCTAACAATGTTTTGTGGATCTGTGTTTGGCACAGTGTTTTCTTTTCTTTCTCATGAGTTTTTACCTCATTAAAAAAAAAAAAGAAGAGATTTAGGTGTATTATTATACCTATGATGTTTTATTGGATATTTATATCTACATTGTCTAGCCTACTATGGGGGCTGCATTGGCTTGAAAAAAATAATATATGTTTATACATATACAGAGGTGTATATATATGTGTTTTTATATATAATTTTTATTATTTCCGGGGTCCCCGCACATGGGCGGGAATATTCAGTGCTTATGACTTTGATGAGGATACCCCTGGAAGAGAACTAGGATTACAGGTAAGTAACTTATCCTTTGGCAACACTCCCCACCCCACCACACGTAGCATGCATGCTAATAAATAAACACACCACACATTTTTTTTGTTTGGGTAAAACTGCTGCAGGTTTATTACATACAGCGTTATGTAATCTGGTGGGTTATTTTACGGGCGATCCAAGGGCAGGCAACCATCTGGGCCGCCTGCCCGCCTGATGAGCTAAGCAACACTGGGGCGAACCCCATCTGTGCTGCCCCTTCTGGTGATCCTCTTCCCGGATCACTTGACACATGGTCCCTTATTACTCATGCCCCTTTCAGGGCGGAGTGTAGCAAGGCAAGCCCCGAGTTGTTCAGGCCCACAACCGCCCGAAGGACTAACGGGGTGCAGACACGGTTTTCCAGGAACCTCCCATGAGGCTCCTGGGCTTTGGCTCTGGCACCCCCTATGGTGCCGCGCAGAGGTACCCTTCTGTACCCATTTGCTTCCAGATCGCTCTGTAACTCCGCCTGCAACGAAAAAGGACAACACTACAACATTCTCTGCCTCCTGCCTGCCACAAACCACGCCGGGTAAGTGATAGGGTGGGAGACGGCGTGTCCAGTGCACAAAAGAGGACTTCCAGATGGTGGGGGAGGCATATATACACCTCCCCCTGTCCTCGCGCACAGGAAGTGACGCTCGCCTTGCGCACCGCAACAAGGCTGGGTGGGGACTCCTCCCAGAGTCCCTGCCCATAAGGGGGGGTGTGGGGTGCCCCGATGGCACTAGAGGGCTGCCCTCATAGTGGCCCCCTGTGGGGGCCGCGGGCAGCCGCATAGCACCATCATTGGCAACACTCCCCACCCCACCACACGTAGCATGCATGCTAATAAATAAACACACCACACATTTTTTTTAATTTGGGTAAAACTGTTGCAGGTTTATTACATACACCGTTATGTAATCTGGTGGGTTATCATATGGGCGATCCAAGGGCAGGCAACCATCTGGGCCGCCTGATGAGCCAAGCAGCACTGGGGCAAACCCCATCTGTGCTGCCCCTTCAGGTGATCCTCTTCCCGGATCACGTGACACATGGTCCCTTATTACTCACTCCCCTTTCAGGGCGGAGCGTAGCAAGGCAAGCCCCCGGTTGTTCAGGCCCACAACCGACCGAAGGACTAACGGGGCGCCAACATGGTTTTCCATGAACCTCCCATGAGGCTCCTGGACTTTGGCTCTGGCACCCCCTATGGTGCCGAGCAGAGGTACCCTTCTGTACCCATTTGCTTCCAGATCGCCCTGTAACTCTGCCATAGCTCTGGAGGTGGCCACCGTCGCTGCCAGAGCCCCCCACCAAAACAGCTATGGTGTTACCTGCAACCTCTCTTCTCTAGAGCCTCCCGCAAATCTAGAAGAAAGGGATACATCCCTACCGGTGATAAATGAACCCCATCTATCTCACGATAGCCCTTGACGTTAGCCTGAATCAGCTTTGGCCTGTGACTTGTGCAATTAACTATTCACCCTTCTGCGTGAAAGTTCCACTGCCTTACATGACTCCACCCCGTGCCAACTGAGGGCGGAAAGAATTTACACACTATGGCACACATTGCCCTATCTATTTGCTGATCTCACCTAGCCGCCGCCCTTCTAGCACCGTGTGTGCCTGAACACCTGCGTGCCCCATCTATGGGACAGCAGCCCACTTGCTCGGTGACCCCTCCCTCAACCCACCTGCCTACTTTGGCTATTATGGCGAGAAGGATTATACTTAACCTTAGAACAGTCCCTATGCCTGCTAAATCATGATGCACAGGAGTGTTCATAGCTAGAAGTGTGTGACAATGGGAAGGGGAGGGCCCACCGACTCTTGCCATGTATCCCTTATTCCTTGTGGGAATATTGCCCGCTTTGTTCCCTCTGAGGTGGAACCCCTTAGGCATACCAGCTTAGAGAATCTGTCTGATTTAGGCAGTGCACACTGTCTGTAATATGGTGCCTAACATTGAGGATTGACTAAGTCCTACTTTACCCCATCCTAGACTATTCCCAAATGGGGGCAGGGGTACCCACTGCCAACCCGGAGCATCCCCGGCGGGGAAAATTATCTGCTCCGTTAAAGTTTAGTTTTAGTTGAACACTGGACGTGCCAAGTGTTCTATTGACACAGTAGCCCATTGTGCCTGACACCTTGTTACCCCAATTATTAGGACAGCAGCACACTATGTTGGCTGACCGCATCCCCACCAAGCGTGGTAAAGGTGTCGGAATCCCAGGCTCCCTGTTTCATGCTAGCTGCACTACACTTCCAGTGGACCCGCTGGGAGATACCACAAACCGCATTGGTCATGAGAACCTTAAGAAGCACCCAATTTTCACCTGGGCGTACCTCTAAATGGAGTTGACTTCACACAGCTGTAAGGCCAGAGACACACCTCTTAAACCTATTTACTGGTTTATGTTACTTGGCACCCTTGTGGTTGAAGCTCTGTGTTTGTGCAGCGCGAGTGCCCCTGGGACACGATGTTGGTGAAGAGCCGGTGTCTTTTACTCACACGCTGAAACTTATCTATCGCTAACTGCCCATGCTTGGATTGAAGGAAAGCTGGATGCTTCATAAGGGCTGTAGACTTAATGCTCCCATCTAGTTTGACCCCAAAACGTAGGGAAAACCCAAGTAGTAATCAGGCCCTTCATGGTACATCTACCCCAGCGTTGACTATTAACGTGTTTCGGACACCGGGGCCGAAGATGCCCCTTCAAGTCTCAGGTTCTAACCCATAGACGGATAAACCAGGGGGCAGACAAGTCTGTGGGAACCATACGGGAACCCCTCGCCTCCTGTGCAGCAACGCACCGCCGGGTCGTCGCACATTGGGAGAACCTCTGTGCCAACCCTAGATTCAACAAAGAGGGCCTCAGCAACGAGGCCAATTATTTACCCCCTGCTGTTTATCACCGGCTGGTCGCCAAGAGAAGGGGCCAGCCGAGGACCCCGTGGACCAGCTGCCCCCCGAACCACCAGACTGCGGGGCCACCGTCCAGCCCCAGCGCCCGCACCCACAGGCTCGGTTAATCCCAGATGGCTCCCAGGGATGATAGCCGAGGCGGCTCGGACATGAAAGGCCTGCAAATGTGGGGCTATGGGGGGAGGAACAGGCAAGCTGGGCCACCCCGCGCTGGGCCCACGGCCCCACCTGCTGCCCGCTCCAACACAATCTCTAAACCCTTGTGAGCGCCGATGCCCGGCTGAAAAAAGGCCACTGCTGGTGGACGGAGCATCACTTGGAAGCGGGCGGAACGGCAAACACACCCTGCACAAAGTAGCAATGACCCCAACGATTGCTCGTGTGCCGCGTCGATCGCTCCCCAAATTGCAACCCTGAAGAGCAGGCAGAGGCCACACATAAGCACGCGCCCACAGCCCTCCGATGGCAGCAGCCGGCGTCCGGAATATGAAGGCCGCGCCGCAAAGGAAACCACCATCAGCTCAGCCCCGCTGCCACAAATCGGATGGGATGAGGCTGGCCTCCCAGTCCCCCAACAACGGAAACGGACCCGGACGGCGCGCCCCATTCGACCGAACCCCCCACGCTCCCTCCGGTCCAAGTGCTCAGAGCGCTCAACTCGCCCCAGGCCTGAATGGGCAAGCAACACCTTTGCCCCAGCCCAGCCGGGACCAGCATGCAGGCCAGCGCCCAGTCCAAGCCGCACCAAGCAAAGCTGCACACCTGCTCCCGACACATCCGCTCCCAACCCCGCAACATAGCGCACCCAGGCGCGGCTGCATCGGCAACCAAAGACCAGGGGATTGAACCTGCACCATCGGAGACCAAACAAATAAACGCACACCAAGGACGCCGAACCCACGGCCGCCCGTCGACTCCCGCAGACTACACCGCGCCGCAGAACCAGGGAGCCCAACCAAGTACCCGGGGAGCTCCCAAATCTGCCCCCCTCCCCCAGAGGCACCACAAGTCCAGCAAAAGCCAGGCAGCGCCTGCACCGAAGAGGCATGGGGGGGGCAGACAACTCACTCTCACTTGCAGCTCCCTCAGAAGGCATGAAGTTCAGCGCGAGGCAGGACGGCGGGAGACGAACGACCAGACGGTGTGTCCAGCGCACAAAACAGGACGTCCAGATGGTGGGGGAGGCATATATACACCTCCCCCTGTCCTCGCGCACAGGAAGTGATGCTCGCCTTGCGCGCCGCAACAAGACTCAGTGGGGACTCCTCCCTGAGTCCCTGCCCATAAGGGGGGGTAGGGTGCCCCGATGACACTAGAGGGTTGCCCTCTTAGTGGCCCCCTGTGGGGGCGCGGGCAGCCGCACTCCTCTCCCAGAGGACTTTACGTTGTGTTAGTGTCTGTCTTTGGCTGCTGCGTTGATCGGACGGCAGATCAAGCAGCAAGGTAGTATTGTTATATTTATAGAATGCTGTGCAAAAGATAAATGTAAAAATAAAATGTTAAAAAGGCTCTGCAGATGGTA
This sequence comes from Triturus cristatus, assembly GCF_964204655.1. Taxonomy (NCBI): domain Eukaryota; kingdom Metazoa; phylum Chordata; class Amphibia; order Caudata; family Salamandridae; genus Triturus; species Triturus cristatus. The sequence goes on from NC_140585.1 coordinate 268,488,135, forward strand.
GGGGCGCTACCCCCACGCTCTAACACAGGAAGCGCTGAAGCGGTTTACCCAGCTCTTTCTGTGGCATCCCTAAGGCTAGAATTTGGGTGGAGAAGCCCTTTTGTGCAGTGCCTCGCATGGGTATGTGTTGTAATCTAGGAAGTTATAATGCATCTACTCTCTGTTTCTGTCCTTGCCTTGCTGCTCAGTCTGTGTGATGTCATCGGAATGTTGGGTGTGTTTGAGTGGAAGGAAAGATCAGTTGGAGATGGGCTGAGCAGCAGGGAGGCTGCTCCTGGTGGGGCATTGAAGAAGGCCTAGCATGAGGCTTAATATGGATCTTATCTAAAGAATAAAACAACGATCCTAAACTACATCACCTGGACTATGTATCTTTCTTTAATTGTAACACTGGCGAGGAGTTAAAGATCCTGCGTGTACCTTCAAAGGATTTTGGACTTGTGAAACTTAAGAGCCTACCTTGGATGAATCTGGGAACTGAAGAAGCGCAAAAAAAAAAAGGAAAAAAAAAGAAGTAATCTTGCACTCCACAAGCCCCACCAGTGACCAAAGACCGGTCAGCCCTATCGTGGACGTGCCAGATGATGGTCTTGGGTGAGTGATTCCCCAAAAGACTAGTTTGACTGTGGTTTTGGACATTTCTGACTATCTGGAAACGGTCAGCTCTAGCCTGGGCCTGCTGATTTCTGCTGTTTTTACCGAGAAGCCAGCTCTTTGGACTGATTAATAAACTACTGTTTTGAAATAAGAGTGGGATCGCTACTGAGAGTGGAAAACTGCTGTCATCAGCCTTTTTGGCTTAACCTGTGTACCACCTGTGTCGAGCGTTACTGTGAAGAGACTGCAACCACGAGATTTTATTTGTCAGCTGGTTGATCTTGGGCACAATTTCGGTTTTGCCATATGATCCTCATCAAATGGATTTTACTGCTAGACTTGAGGAACTGTGGGGCATCGTTTTGTTTTGGCACTAATCGTGTCAGGGTGTATGACTCTCAGTCAGAGTCTGTGGAGAGGATCAACCGTCAGCGTTAGGATGTTTGGTCAACTGTATGCCAAGTGAAGATGTTTGACAGCGCCTGGCGGAATATACACTCTGGGACAGTGTCGAGTGAAGTTTGGGCTATTAGTCATTTATTTTTATTTTTTCTGTCTACACGGAGGGTTTGTCAGGGTGTCGTTTTTATTTGAACATGCCACGAGATCAGCTTAAGCGTGCGCGCACTTACTTCATCGTGACGTGTCCAGCATTCAGCAATCCTCTGTGACGAGGTGTGATTTCGTAGGATGTGATGCCCAGGGATGCTGCCCAGTGACGCATGGATGCAGATACGCGCCGGGAGCCACCCGGGGTGGCGTCATGAAGCGTGCTGCCATTTTGAGTTTGGCCATTGCGCAGAGATTTTGAAGTATTGACTGGAGTTCCTGTTTTCCAACCACGAGTCTTCACGAGTTTTCACGGCAACTCTCAGAGGTCTTGGCGGTTTCTGGTGGATTTCAAGGACCCCACAAGCCAGGTGTCTAACAAGTGTGTTTTCTTTAATGCTTTTAAGCCAACCAACGATTTTGGATTGTTTTTTTGGCTTTTCTGGCTTTGCATTACTGTGGTCCATACGAGGTCTGTTATGAACTGTTCGTTTTTGAAGGAACATGGACAACTCCTTTAGAGCTGCATACAACTCATAATGAAGAGTTTCCTGCTGGTGACTATATCGGGTGAGAGATCGCTCACCGGCGTCAGAGACTTTCCTTTTTTTTTTTCATTTTGTCATTGCGTTACAAATTACTGTTATCTGTTCCGATATTTGTATGAGAGGGGGTGAGTGTGTGAAGTGTCTTTGTTTTGCATCTGTTTGAATAGTGAGGGAGAGATAGGCAGTTTTCCCTGGTCTTGTTGGTGTACGTCTTTTATTAGTTTGCTTCGTGTGAGGTGTTTGGTCTGTGTGCGTATGGTTGCGCACATGAGAAGACTTCTTTTGAAGCTTCTCGGTCTTATCTGTTTGGTTTTACCCTTAGATTGGTGGTTACCTCATGTGAGGTGGTTAGTCTGTGCGTTAAGGGTGCGCATGTAAAGAAGACTCCTTACTTAGAGCCTTCTCAGTCTTCCCTGTCTTGTTTTACCCTTCTATTGGTAAGTTATTTGAGTGAAGTGTTGGCCTGTGTGTGACGGGTGCGCACATGAGAAGACCCCTTCTTTTGAAGCTTCTCTGTTTTCACTGTTTTGGTTTTACCCTCTGAATTGGTTGTTACCTCGTGTGAGGTGTTGGACTGTGTGTTACGGGTGCGCACATGAGAAGACCCCTTCTTTTGAAGCTTCTCTGTTTTCACTGTTTTGGTTTTACCCTCTGAATTGGTTGTTACCTCGTGTGAGGTGTTGGACTGTGTGTTACGGGTGCGCACATGAGGAGACTCCTTCTTTTGAAGCTTCTCTGTTTTGCCTGTTTGGTTTTACCCTTTTGAATTGGTTCTTATCTTGTGCAAGGTGTTGGACTGTATGTTACGGGTGCGCACAAGAGTATTTGTATCATCAATGTGTGTCTTTCTATTATCGCACAATTAATTTATTTAATCTTGTTGCAAAAATGTACTTTGTTCTTGCATTTTACTATCTGCATATATTGCATGAAAGTTCGTTGTTAATGCATTTGACTATTTTCATGATTTGCACAATAGTACGTTGTTTTTGCATGTTCATATTTTCATTAATTTGATGAGGGGGGGATGTGTTGTAATCTAGGAAGTTATAATGCATCTACTCTCTGTTTCTGTCCTTGCCTTGCTGCTCAGTCTGTGTGATGTCATCGGAATGTTGGGTGTGTTTGAGTGGAAGGAAAGATCAGTTGGAGATGGGCTGAGCAGCAGGGAGGCTGCTCCTGGTGGGGCATTGAAGAAGGCCTAGCATGAGGCTTAATATGGATCTTATCTAAAGAATAAAACAACAATCCTAAACTACATCACCTGGACTATGTATCTTTCTTTAATTGTAACAGTAGTGTGTTGGACTACGGGCCTTCCAAAGATTGACCATGGTAACTCAGGTTCTGGCTACGAAAATAAATTTTAGATGGCCCTAAAGAAAATTCATTAATATATAGAAATGTTATGATTGCAACAGATTCCCTGCAATTAGACCCTTCTGTTAATTTTGCTTTGATGCAGCACCAATTAAAGGTTATCTTAAAACAGGCCACCTGGTTCCTAAGCTTCCGTATGGACTGGGAGGCATGCATTTTATAGGGGTTGCCATCCGGCTATTCATTCCTGTTTGATAAACAAAGCACAGGCCTATATTTCTTGGGATCTGCCTCATGGAGTGCGCAGTTTTTGGATTTTGCTAAGGCAGGGCATGCTTCCTTTAAATCCGTTCCTAGCTAAGGAGTAAGGTTCATCAGCAATCTATAACCTGTGTAAAAATGCTTCCCAAGATATTAAGCACGCTTTATTTATTTGTCCTGCTTTGCTATTATGTAGTCGGAAATAGCTTAGGCCAATATAATTGCAGTTATCCATCCTCTCAGAATCAGCAGTATTACAATCACTTTATGCTCGTCCAAAGGAAATATTTTGTAATAGAATTTGTAACTTTTAAGTGTTTCTTAAAATTATATTAAGTTGTATTTGTTTGTGTGTTGTACAGGCTGACAGCTTTACTTGAGTGGGCACTCTTTTATCTCTTGTGTATTAGCCATTTGTATTGTTTAATTGCCACTTTGGGGTATATAAATCAATTTTCTTTTTTTTTTACATAATTCTTAAATCCTTGCATTTATATCACAAAAGACACTTTATATCCTGTTATGTATAATATGCTGCTGCCTGTTGGAAGTTTTGTTAAATGAAGGCTTTTCGAACGTTGGATATCTTATATGATTTTAGATCTCTTGTTGTAGTGGTGTGTTTTATTATGTGCATTCAATCATAAAATAGAATCCTATTTTATTTATACGTATGTAATTTTGTGACTCTATTGTTGCAGGGATTCTGCTTATGCACAGAACTATGCGCAGGAGACCAGGACCTCAGAGAATTGTGGTGTACCAGAAACTCCCCTCAGAACCAAGAACCCCTTATCCGACTAGCTTAGTATCCCATTCGTTAGCCTAGATCTAGCTAGGCGGTCCCAATGTATAGACAAACCAGAACAAGCGACTTAGATATTTCTCAGGAGTGGTGGGAATCCGAAATACCTGTTCGTATCTATTTGTTAGTCCACAACAGAATAATACAGACACGGTAAAGTTTAAAGAGTTTTATCCTAAGATGCAGTACTTTGGCTAACACTAGCAGACTAACGGTACAGATCAGAATCATAAGCATTGTTACAATACCATACAAAATGAAAGGAGCAATCATACTAATAATGACAGTGGTATACAGCCACACTCCTTTCTCTAGAATCTAATACATTATTATTAGACTATTAGAAGGTCTCTTAGGTTAACAGGGGGGACCCCATACCGTATAGATCAGCTTAGTAGAATCACATCAAAGGATCAGCTAGCTCTCTCATGCATCTGCTCTTCTGTTCGAATGTGTGCAAACCCAAACTTTTCTGCAATATTAAAGACGCTTGTCCTTCAGATATTGGCAGCTGCATGTATGATATGTCTAAAAAGTGGTACGATCAATCTAATCACAACACTCTGTACCTTCTAGTGACCCAGACTCGTTCTTTACATGATGTACAGACCAAGGGCACATTTTACTGTTAAGAATGTGAAACAACAGTTTGTTAGGCAAAGTCGAGTCAGCATTTCTAAAATGAATAACACATAACAACAGTGTCGTGTGCAGCGCAGCAGAAACGACAAGCTGGCTTGCTAACAATTATCTCGGTTATGCTAACTTAGTGTTGTAAATAGGGCGTGGCTTAATCCATCCTACAGCCCCCCCATGATCGGAGCACGAACCAATAGGGATACACTTATCAAAAACGCAGAGTTCAAGTGATATAGAACGGAACCAAGGGCATGAACTATAAGTCCATATAAGGTAAGTGTAAAGTCCGAGAATTAATTAAAAAAATAGTTTAAAAAAATTTCGATGAAAAATTAACAGCCCTGGATGCACCCTGGAGTGACAATCTCAATCAGTCAATCCATAAAGGTATATGCACCGTAAGTTGCAACAGCTTCCAAGAGGAAATCATTTGAGCGGTCCGCAAAAGTATCTGCCATCCAATTTAGCAAGGGAAAGGAACACACGTGTTCATCAATTATCGGAGCATCCAGCACCACAATAGGACAACTGTCAGCATCCTCGATATAACTCCTTTCAAGGAATTCAATAGCCGCCTCTCCGATATCCCAGTCACCAAGGACTCCTTGTGCAGTACCCAAAGCCATAAACCCAACACCAGAACAATCAAAATCATGAGCCACTAAGGGACACATTAGTTCATCAAAATCCGGGTCAGGTGAAGCCAAGTTTGACAGGCACATGTCCAGAGCCCACTGGAAGGGACAATCTAGGCAATGAAAGACAGGTTGCACACAAGTAAAAAAGGGAAACCGGAAAGCCAATCCATACTTGACGCTTAAGACCGCCAGAGCGAAAGTGCCGTAATAATCAAGCATCCGGCTACGAAGATGGAGCAGGCGGAGCATGCTGTCTTGCAACTCCTGGTGTGCAGCCATATCGAAGTGCGCAAATCAACAAGAGGATCCCGGCCACCAAAGCGAGGAGCAAGAGGAACCCTCCGAAGACACTCGAAAAAATAGAATGTAAAAATGCGGGGATCACACCAAAAACAATCTGGAAAGATGTCACGAGGCCCGAGCCCACAATTTTAAAAAAATGAACAAGGCCAGTCGTAGACGAGGCATTAAAGATAGTTTGAATCAAGGTTCCAAAATGGAGGGGGGGGTCAGTATTTAAAAGAGCTTGTACCTCAGTGCGTGTGTTCGCCACATTAAGAAGAAATGTTTCACGGGACGAAGTCAACGCAACTTCCTTCTTAGACAAAAGAGCCCTTATTCTGCTCATCCTATTGAACTCTGCGTTCAAGGTTGGAATCGCCGGCCAGATGGATATATTGAGTCGGCCTTGCGGGGGTGGGAAAAGGACGTTATTACAGCAAACTACCTTTTGCGAAACAGTGACTATGTAAGGAATACCCACTAGCATCCCACAGCAAGCTTCACTATTCAAAAGCAAATAACTACCGTTGGCAAGCAGCTTAAAAGAAGACGTTATAACTGGCATTGGAATCCCCTTTAGGACACAAGCCAAATTAGGAGCGTGTATATTGCAAGCGCCATGTAATTGTATATGTCTACAAACCACAGAATGATCAGGAGCGGAAGTGCATTCTTCACCTTTTAAGTAAACCTCCTTGCCATCCCTTACGCATCTGTAAGTGAACGGAAGTGACCAAACTTCATGCAGGAACGCATCAACAAGTTGTTCATATCTACCAATGGCATAATGCTTCATGCACGAACTAAATTTAAACAGACTAAAAGGTAAAGTGACCAATCCGTGTATAAGCCACACGGCTGAATTCAACTCAGCAACAGAAAAAGGTAAAGGTTCTAATTTTTCAATGTGCAGCAATGCGTAAGTTGCATCTTTCATGGACATGAACTGCTGTTTTGCTGTCAAATTAAAAGGAAGGAACAACGATGAAATATTCATGTAATCCCAAGGGACTTTCCCTGCCTTTAACGTTTGCAATGTCCATGCAAACTGCATAATTGAACGCAACTGATTTTGGCCATGATACAACACAGATACATCATCTTGCACAATGTCTATGACAGAAGAAACAATATTATCTAGTGTATAAATTCTAGAAGACAAAGTATTAATACTATTATCTATCACAGCCAATACTTTTTCTATATTGGCCTGGTCAATAGCACGTAATCTTGAAGCAGCTTCAATTTGCGACAATTTCCAAATTTCATTGTAAATAGCATAAACCCATCGTTTGGACCTGCCATTTGCGGGACCCTTAATAAAATCATTCAAATCTATTTTGTCATTTAATCGTGATAAATGTAGCTTAACTGAAGTTAACGTGGAATGTTGCAGCCACGACTGACATAACTTACCTACAGAGTAGGTAGTCACAGTGTGTGAAGATGTAAAACGAGGGTCAACTCTAAGTTGTGTTTACCCTGGAGCCAAATCCAGAAACCGACATTGACAGGAATCTGAGCTTGTTTGCCAAACCAACAAACCCTCAGGATTCAATGTTGAAATATTGAATGTGCCGTTGGAAACAAGGGACTGCAACATAGTAAGGGACAGATCTGAGTGATTCTCCCAACCAGGGTAAGCACCCAGATCCGGTATCGAGGGGGAAATTAATTTTTTAGACATAGCCAATCCAAAACAGGTGGTCTGAAAAATACACAAATTCAAAAATAATATATGGTTTGGGATAAGACAGGCACGATGCAAAGCTTCTGTTCCTTGTACCTGCCACGGTTTAGTTCCCCAAACCGATTTAAGATCGATAGTAGCTTTCCATACGTCATAACCTCCAATAGCCAATTCATCCATAAAGGATTTGGAATATAATAATTTTGTGTGTGTCAATATGACCTTAGAAGTGGGTTCTACCGCCACCTTAAAATAAAAAGAATCAGGGTTTGACACACTAAAATCCGAAAAGTATGTGAATTTTTTCAATAAAGTGGCAGAGCTGCCAGGCATAGGGACAGGACAATGTTCCCATTGAGTGAAATTAACAAAATTTCGAAAAGTATTTGCTCTGTGTAGGAAATGTGTGCCATAATGTTGAAAACAAAATTGCTCATCGTAGTTTGCAGTATTTAAATACAGATCTTCAGTATCAAATGCAGCATAATATTTTAAATCAGAAAACAGTGCTTCTATTGCTTGTACATCCCAATCATCTGAGCGGATGTTTTGTTTAACCACATCACCCATTTAAACACAAAAAACAGTTGGCACATTAATAACTTCGGTGGGACCATGAATTTGAAAGTTCACTGCATCCCAAGCAATCCCATCACGTACAGGCCAGGCGGTGATGTTCACAAACGTCTGGTCTCTTTTCATGATGTGTGATGAGGAATGGGGGGCCAAAGTTCCATCAATTAATTGAATTGT